>NC_084830.1:61062241-63588908 GCF_033115175.1 Lepus europaeus | reverse complement strand
ATAGCTCACATGATGGTATTCCTGTCACCCACATGGGAGACCTGGATTAAGTTCTTTGCTCCTAGCTTCAGTCTGGCTCAGCCCCAGCTATTGTGGGCATTTAGGGAGAAAACCAGCAGATGGGAGCTCACTCTATAAAAAAAATTAAATTAAGAAAAAATTTTAAAACACTGAGAGATATTCTACTAGATAAGCATGCCCAGATGAATAAGTTTGAAACCACAAACTATTTAGAAACTAACAAAAAAGAAGAATTTCATATCAAAACCTGTGAGAAAATTCTAGAATCATGATAGGAAAAATATATCATCTCATATGCCTTTATAATTGTAGTTGAACAGTTGAGTATAAACAAAAAAGAAAAAGTAACACAGAAACAATTTAAAATTGATAATATAAGACCCCAAAAGCAAGAAACAGTTTAAGAATACAAACATCTGGAAAGTAACCCCAGTTCTGCCAGATATCTAGCTAAATCAGTTGGGCAATATTTTTAATCTCCTGTTTCCTCATTTTCCTCATCTATGATGTAGGAAAAATTTTACACCTAAAACTTAGGGTTATTAAGAGAATTTGATCAGTTGGTGTTTGTAGAGACAGTACAGTGCTTGGCAAATGCGTTGCATACATTGAAATAAATTAAAATAAAGGTAAAAAATATAAATTGAGCAAAATCTGGATACTTAAAAATAATTAATAAAATTGACAAATTTGTGACAAATTGTCTAGATCTCCTTTTTTATGGACATTAAGGAGGAATGGTATTTTAAGACTTAGGAGAAATAAGAGTACTTTTGGCTGCAAACTATGAGCCTGAGAACCAGCCAGCAACACTGGAAAACCAGATGCCTAGATCTCAGGGACCCAGGAAGCCACAAACCCCCCAGTTCCTTTAAGGGCAGATTTGGGTGCAGCAACAGTGTACCCAGTCCTCCTAGTTGGCTTGCCCAGAGAAAACTCCAAGACTCATTCTTTTTTTTTTTAACTTTTATTTAATGAATATAAATTTCCAATGTACAGCTTATGGATTACAATGACTCCTCCCACCATAACTTCCCTCCCACCCACAACCCTCCCTTCTCCCGCTCCTTCTCCCTTCCATTCACATCAAGATTCATTTTCAATTCTCTTTATATACAGAAGATCAATTTAGTATATATTAAGTAAAGATTTCAACAGTTTGCACCCACATAGAAACACAAAGTGAAACATACTGTTTGAGTACTAGTTATAGCATTAAATCACAATGAACAGCACATTAAGGACAGAGATCCCACATGAGGAGCAAGTGCACAGTGACTCCTGTTGTTGACCCAACAAATTGACACGCTAGTTTATGGTGCCAGTAACCACCCTAGGCTGTCGTCATGAGTTGCCAAGGCTATGGAAGCCTTCCCAGTTCGCCAACTCTGCTCATATTTAGACAAGGTCATAAAAGTCAGGGTGAGGATAGTAACCAATGATCCTAAGAGTGGCATTAACCAGGTCTGAACAATTATACAGCATTAAGTGGGGAAGAGGACCATCAGTACACACAGGTTGGGAGTAGAGCCATTGGTAGTAGAGTAGAGGTTATGATTACAGAGGAATGAGGCCCAAGTGCACTAGACAGGGTCTAGAACAAAGGACAGAGTCATTATTAGAGGAGCTAAGAAAGGTGCTGTCTAAGCTACAATTAAGTTTTCTGATTGAGAGGCAAATAGAACCTGACAGAAGGGGCTTGATAATAATCTGGTGGGCTTTAGGCCTTGTAAGTTAAGAGGCCCAGACCTATCTATCTCTTCGCATGGGGTACATCCTAAGGGAGGTGTGAACCTCCTAGGGGAAGGCACTCTGTTGACTTTCATTACTTGGCTGGCCTGGGAGGAGAGCTGGCCAGGTAAAGGCAAGTGGCATCTCTAACAAGAAATTGACAGTTCTGCCTGCAATGTTGCTGACCCTACTTGACCATCCCCTCAGCTGCAGTGGTCACTTTGGAAGTTGGGCTGAGTGAAGGGCTTTTCAGCTTAGAGCCAATAAGATCTGTGGCTCTGACCTGGGCATCCTTCGACTCCAGGGCAGGTCCATTTCCAGTGATCCAACTCTTGGCAGAGCTGCCAGGGCTCTTCACAAGCTGACTTCTGCTGAAGCCCAGGCTTACCACATTGAAAGCCACTGTAGTGGACTGGCCTGTTGGGTCTCCTTGAGGGCAGATCACTGTACAGATCAGCCATTAATAGGCCTGCCACCCATTGCTTCTGATGCCGAGCTTTCTTAGGCTCATTCTTAGAACAATCTTCCTTCCCATTCGCCAACACCTTCCCTACCTTCAGTGACCAGGCAATCCTGTCTCTCGAGCTATTCCTATACCTAGAGACAGATGGAAAGCCTTGAGTAAAGAACTAAGGATCACCTTGACATAAAAGCCTGGTAAGGCTACGTTAAAAAAAAAAACCATTTCAGTCAATTTCATTTGGGAATATAAGCCATGAAATAAAATATTAACAAATTGAATCCAGCAGGATATTTTAAGAATTAGCACACAATGACCAAGCAGGGTTTGTCCTAGGACTGGAAGGATGAGTCAGCATTAGTGTATCTATCAAAATAATTTGACACATTAAAAAGTAAAAGAACAAAATTATACTCTGAAAAAATGGTGAAAATAATGAAATTCAGCTGCCATTCCTCCAAAGAAAGAGTTAGGATAAATGTGAGATAGAAAATTTACCAGAAACTACCATGAAAATTATTTACACTATGAAATATTACTAATATATCTACTGGAAGAGGAGTTAGATAGAGATGTCTTGTGTAATTTCCAGTATTCAATGTTTTTATTGTCTACTAATGAAAAAGAAAATAGAGTTATCTTTACTTATAAATCATATGCTTATATGCATAAAAATGCAAGAGACTCAATATCAAATCAATGTAACTAAGAGAAGGGCAGTTAGTACAAAAATGAAGAGAGAAATCTTGTTTGCTAAAAAAAAAAATTACAATATGCCTGAGGAAAAGCATAATCAAAGTCATCTCCCAACATTTGGTCTAGTGGTTAAGTTGATGATTGAGATGCCTGTACCCCATATCAGACAGTCTGGGTTTGATGCCCAACTGCTTTCCTGACTCCAGCTTCCTGTTTGTTAGTGCAAACGTTGGAGGGTAATAGTGATGGCTCAAGTTTATTGTGTTCCTGCCACCCACATTGGAGACCGGAATTGAGTTCTTGGCTCATGATTTCTGTCCCAGGTGGGGTCAGTGGTAGGCATCTGGGCTGTGAACCAGTGGATAGGAGCTCTCTCTGTCTGTCTCTCTCTCTCTCCCTCTCTTAGCCTCTCAAGTAAACAAATAAATAAATGCATTTCTAAGAATTTAGTGAAAAACCCATAATTTATAAAGCTATACCTGGGATTCAAAAATAATTTATCTTTTAATTCCTTTTTTACACATGCTTCTTGAAATTCTCTCATATTTCAATTTATACTTTCACAATATCATTCCATTTTTGTGAATTTTGATAGAATCAATAATTCAGGGGGGAAATACAAAATTAATCTGGATTCAGGCGTACACAAGATCAACCCAAATAAATTTTAAAATCACCAGTACATTATTTTGAGCTACCAACTACTATGACAAAATTCCGAATGTACAATATACATTGCTCTATTGATGACTACATATAGAACTGTTGTTATTGGAACACTTGGTTCTTTAAACATTTGCAGAGTACATCTTTGTCTGGAACTGCCAGACTTCACAAAGATGGGAGGCATTGAGATACTTAAGAACTGGTCTGCCATATTCCATGTTGTTCTAACCTTGGATAGAGGCTGAAACCTCTTTTAAAAAATTGTTGCATGCTGTTTTGGTACAAGTAGACAAATAGGTAGTTGAAACTACTAGGTTGAAGACACAGTTCTAAAGAAGGAGCAGAGACAACTGGTCAAGATACTAAAGATTTTTATTGCAGAAAGGATAGCATAGTAGAGTAAAGTAGGATTTCACCCCACCTGGGCAGCAGGCAGAGAGGTCTGAAGCAAGGCTTCAAGCCTGGGGGCCTTGGGCAGTTGTCCTTTTATGCTCCCTACCTGGGGATGGGCTGTGTATTCGCTCAGAGACCCACATTCACCGTGATGAAGTGCTGAAGTGGAGGAGCAAAAAGCCCCCTTGGCAGGTGTTTATCCGAGCCAACAGTGCACACAGAATGGTCTTATTGGAGCATGTCCCTGTCAGGGACTGTAGAAGTCAGAGTTGAAGTGGCAGACTCTCGGGTCACAGTGCTATCTACCCCCAGGGCCATTTTGTTTGTACCCAAATTTACCAGGTGTGGAGTTAGCCATTTGTGCTCCAGTGGCCCAGGCTGTCCTAGCAGAAACATGTCCCGTAGTTATCTAAGACATCCTGAAAACCCAAGCTTCATAAAAGAATTCTGAGCATGGTGAGCAAGCATTTACCAGAAAAATGTAAAATCAGCGAAATCCAGTGGAAGGTCATGCTTCTCCTCAAAGCATCACACACTGCCCATCAGGCATGAGAGAGGCTCTTAGAGCTCCTGACAACCTTTGGCTCCTATCCCAGCACTGCAACAGAATTCTACAAAATGTGAACAAATAAACTCATCCAAGGGTTGCTCTGCACAATAGGGTTAAGAAAAATGAATAGGAGAAATGCCTTCTCTTTACGGCCAACATGTTGCTTCATGTCAACAAGATAAGCTAAAATTTCATTCCACCTCATATCAACTCAAGAATAAAGACTTGGAGCCTGATATTTATAGGTCTGCATTCCATTTATAGAGAAGATCCTTGGAGGAGCAGAAAACAATTCTTTGTGCAGCATGATAAAAGATTAAGAAAGAGATTAAGTTGGTGAGGAAAGTGGGAGGAGAAGAAAAAGGAAAGTATGTAGAGATTTTCTGTGTGTGCAGATCCTGAGAAATAGTTCAGCAGAAGCGAACATGTTGATAACTCACTCAGAAATACTCAGCTGAACGGCCGGACCAGGGTTTGTTTTTTAAATTTCTATAAAAAGTTCTGATTTCTCATCATAAATGGGCTTCATTCACATGATCCACACCCCTGTCTTCTGTAAATACAATTTTAGCAACTACACATAAAAGGGACTTACTAAACTGCAAAACCCATCTGTTTTAGGAATCAAAGGGAAATAACAGTAAGACAGGGAAAGAAAGGAGACAAAGAAGAAAGCGTAGGCCTTGTTTATAAGGAACAATGTGGTTACTTGCAGGAAAAGGGTAAAATCACATGGAAATAAAGTAGAAAGAGATGCCAGCCATAGGACCAGCCATAAGGTGTCCAGGAAAAGCTGACCACCAAATTTTATAAGAAGATTAGATTACAATCTAGGAAGTGGTTGCTCAGAATCCAACACAGAAGAATCCTTCAGCCAAAGGATTATCCACCATCTCTAAGCAGAACGTATTTACATCTTTTGCTGTCTTCTTCCCTTAACAAAAACCAACTGCTCTCTCTGCCTCTGTTCTTCCTATGCCTACGACTGTGCGCTCTGCTCTCTTTGGAGGGCTTCCACTCCTTACCATCAGATTTCTCATCTGATTTCCCCACCGATGATATTCTTTGCAGACACCAAGTCCACCAAAAAATGGCTACAAAATCACCAATCGTCCTTCTGCCTAAGTATCAAGCTTACAAAATTTCCATTGGCTCTGACAAGGCTATCAACTAACTACCCTTGTATCAAATGTCCTTTATTGGTCAAATCAATCTATAAGGGACAATGTTGCCTGTTAGAAACAATTAGCCCCATGCATAAGCCACCTTCCAGAAGAGGATTTTGCATGAAGTTTGGTCTGTCCTGTGAGGCATATAAAATATATATAAACTATCTCCCATCACAAAAGTTCACACCTTGATAATTTCTGTGATTCATAATTCAAACCTTTACTTAACTTTTAAGGCATAATCTTAGGTTTGGCTTTTATTCTTTTAATATTTTAATCCAGATCTAGTGAGTTTCTATGTTACAGAGAGTACTAAGTAAAGGACAATAAGGGATTCAAACACTCTAGCAAAAGAAACATAACAAAAAGAAAACCAAAATACTGAAAGAGAAAGGAGGCATAGAGAAAAAGTACAGGGTGACTGAAAAGAGACCACAGGGAGAGTCAGACAGGCCAGGGCTCAGCTTCCAGTTGTGGCATTTCCCAGCTGTGGCCTTTGGAAGAGTTGCTTAAAGTTGCTAAACTTCAAAATCTCTCCTATATAACAAATTTAATAGGCCCTACTACAAAACTTCTCAGTATGTGTCTTTAAAGATCCCTTTTCTCTTTGGATGATCTGTTATTCATTAATACCTATAGCTTATACCCACTTGTGATCAAATCAGTGAGCAAAGGCCACAACCAACACCAACTCTTCTTTGCAGGAGGAAATTCCAGCATTTGATAATTTCTCCAATCTCTTCCTGTTGGTCAACAGTTGAAGGATCACTGACAACAAATGCTTAGAGCCAGTCAATAAATATTCAAAACCCATTTGGAGTATGTGACAGGAAAGGCAACATTAAGTATTTCCTTTTCTCTTCTATATTTCCTGCTCCCTTCATAGTTACATAAAAATCACATATTCTAGTTCTGTAGAATGAAATGTGAGCAAAAGTAACACGCATCACATGTAAGTTACAGTAGAAAAATACTCAGGTACCTTTCCTTGCATCATGGTGCAGCCGATTAAGCTCCACCTGTGACACTGGCATCCCACATGAACACAGGGGAGTCGCAACTGCTCTGCTTCCAATCCACCTCCCTGCTAATGTGCCTGGGAAAGCAGTGGAAGAAGACCCAAGTCCTTGGGCCTCTGCCACTCGGGAGACCTGGATGGAATTCTGGGCTCCTGGCTTTGCCCTGGCCCAGCCCTGGCCATTGTGGCCATTTGGGGAGTGAAGATGGAAGCAGAAGGAAGACTCTCTCTCTCTCTCTCTCTCCCTCCCTCCTTCCCTCCCTTCCCTTTCCCTCTCTCTACCTTTCCATCTCTCTCTCCCTCTCCGCTCTTTCTTTCTCACTCTCTCTCTCTCTCTGTAACTCTGCCTTTCAATTAAATAAATAAATCTTCAAAACACAATGCTGGCCAGCACTGCGGCTCAATAGGCTAATCCTCCGCCTGTGGCGCCGGCACACGGGGTTCTAGTCCCGGTCGGGGTGCTGGATTCTGCCCCGGTTGCCCCTCTTCCAGGCCAGCTCTCTGCTGTGCCCTGGGAGTGCAGTGGAGGATGGCCCAAGTCCTTGGGCCCTGCACCCCATGGGAGACCAGGAAAAGCACCTGGCTCCTGCCTTCAGATCGGCGTGGCGGCCATTGGAGGGTGAACCAATGGCAAAAGGAAGACCTTTCTCTCTGTCTCTCTCTCTCACTATCCACTCTGCCTGTCAAAAAAAAATAAAATAAAATAAAAAATAAAAAAAACACAATGCTACCCAAGAATAATTGGACTTCTGATTATTATAGAGTGGCCTTCAATACCATGGAAACATTTTTCTTTTCTTTTTTTTTCTTTTTTTTCTTTTATACTAATTTACTGACTTCACTTAAGACATGAGTGTTCAAAGGAATTTCAACATTTTGGTAGCAAAGACAGAGCCAATCATAGAAACACTAGTTAAGTGTGGAACTGCTACACAATCAGAAAAAAGCAAGAGTGGAGAGTGAAGTTAAGAAGGGGCGAGTGCTGTGGCATGGCAGGTAAAGTGACTGTCTACAGAGCCCACCACGGAAACTTATTGAGCTGGTTGAAATAAAGATGCTTTCTGAATTCCAGAAGGCAGAGATTATAATGTTTGAGTCACCTCAAGTAAGAATTCCAGTCTGATTTCCCTTTTTTGAGCTGCTGCAATTACAGAGGGTGTAGAGGCTGAACTGCTAATTGCAATGCATCAGTGGAAGGAGGAAGGTAGAGACAGAGAGCCATGGCTTCACCTACTGTCAACTTCACCCAAACCAGAATATTCTTATTCTGGCACCTTCTCTTTTCACCTGAATAAATGTCTATTATTTAGGTTGCATTTTAGGTTCAGTGGTCCTGTAACAACCAACACTTGCTGAGCATTTCCCTTGTGTTAGTCACTTGCTAAGACACTTCCCACACAATATCTCACATAATACTAATATGTCCCTGTAAGGAAGGTTTGTTATTATCCACAACTGCAACATCAAGAGGCTGAGATGTAGAGATTCCTCATGTTTTGCGGAGAGAGATCATTGAGTTGTGAAGTCAGAAGATAAAGATTTAGCTTCTGATCCACAAAACAGGTCCATCCGTGCAGTCGGGATGACTGAGTAGTATAAGATGTAAAGCATTTGGTACAGATTCATTCCGCAGTAAACACCCACACATTTGCTGTGATCTTGATTGTTTTGGTGAAAGTGGGAATGGGATCAGCCATGCTTGAATTTCCCAGAAGAAATCTGTTTCTGCTGCCAGCTGGGCGCAGCAGTGTGTGCTCCACTGAGATGAACAGATACGGTTCCAACCACAGGAACTAAACCTCCAGTCAAGCTGAAACAAACAGCATCCAAGTAGGACTGGAAGTGCCCAGAAATTCTGGACCATCCAGACAGTTGTTGCTTCATGTACTTCTCATGTTTCTGTCACTAAGATAAGTAATTTGTGCTGGTGATCACTATAATGATGTTGCTATTATCTTAAATGACAGCTAACCATGTGGATATAAGAAGTGTTTCTCATGGAGGACTCCTGGTGTCCTGGACAATGCATGTGTCGACATCACTTCCAAAGTGCTGACTTGTAAAGTTAGGTTTTAATTATTTTACTTACTAACTGAAGCCTGCAACTTGTCAATCTTAAGGAATATATATCCCCTGTCAATAAACAACATGGAAGATACAAACTGGAGAAGAGACACCAGGCAGTAATCAAGCTAATCAGCATGATTTTTTAAATTTAGAAGTCTATTGCTGGGGCCAGCCCTGTGGCGCAGTAGGTTAGGTCACCATCTGCAACATCAGCATCCCATGTGGGCACTGGTTCAAGTCTTGGCTGCTCCATTTTCAATACAACTCTCTGCTAATGTGCCTGGGTAAGCAACAGAAAACGACCCAAGACTTAAGCCCCTGCACCCATGTAGAAGACTCAGAAGAGTCTGGCACCTTTCTTCAGCTCAGCCCAGCCCCGGACATTGTGGCCACTTGAGGAGTGAACCATTGGATGGAAGACTTCTCTCAATATCTCTCTCCTTCTCTCTCTCTCTCTCTCTCTGTATCTCTGACTTTCAAATAAATAAATAAAATCTTTAAAAAGAAAAAAGAAGTCTATTGCTGCATCAAATGAATCCACAACTTCAATACTAGACAGGGAAATTATTTAAGTGCTCCTATTTAACTTTTTTCATGGATTATTCTGCAATATTTTAGAAGTATCTCATAAGCCAAGAACGTCTGACACTTTCCACTTACACAACTGATACGTCACACTCTGCCCCAAGGTTTAACATGAGAAGCTGGTCAAACAGTCAGGAGAGGGCTGGCACTGTGGCATAGTAGGTAAAGCTACCGCCTGCAAAGCTAGTATCTCATATAGGCACTGGTTTGAGACCCGGCTGCTCCACTTCCGATCCAGCTCTCTGCTATGGCCTGGGAAAGTAGTAGAAGATGGTCCAAGTCCTTGGGCCCCTGAACCCACATGGGAGACCTGGAAGAAGCTCCTGGCTCCTGGCTTCAGATTGCACAGCTCTGGTTGTTGCAGCCAGTTGGGGAGTGAACCAGCGAATGGAAGACCTCTCTCTCTCTCTCTCTCTCAACTCTGCCTTTCAAATAAATAAATAAATCTTTTAAAAAAACAGTCAGGAGACTAACAAATGATGCTTGAGTGGCATCTGTCTAACCATCCCACTATGATTTCTTAAGAAGCTGGTTGTCCTCTAACAAAGTCTTATATTACTTCTGATGATTCATACCATGCCAAATAAAATTGCACTTTTAAGGATTTATTTATTTGAAAGGCAAAGTTACAGATAGACAGAAGGAAAGACAGAGAGAAAGAAAGAGAGATCTTCCATCCACTGGTTCACTCCCCAGATGGCTGAAATGACCAGGGCTGGCCAAAGCCAGGAGCCAGAGCATCATCTGGTTCTAACACACAGGTGCAAGAGCTCAAGTACTTGGACCATCTTCTGATGCTTTCCCAGGCACATTAACAGCAAGCTGGATCAGAAGTAGAGTAGCCAGTACTCAAACCGGCACCAATATGAGATGCTGGTATTGCAGGCGGTGGCTTAACCCACTATACCACAATGTCGATTTAAAAATAGTATTTTCTTTTATTTTCCAGCGTAAAGATACAACTCATTTTTGTCTGTTACTCTTTAGAAACAGCAGATAAGATAGCCTACAGGGGCCTACAGAGGAGAAAGAATTGTGATGCTTTAAGGTAAGTTGCCACTTCAAACACCAGCATCCCATAATGGAATGCCAGTTCGCATCTCTGCTATTTGGCTTTCAATCCAGCTTCCTGCTAATATGCTTGGGAAGGTAGCAGATGACAACTCAAGTATTTGAATTCCTGCCACCATATGGGATACCCTGATGGAGATCCAGGCTTCAGCCTGGGCCAGCCCTGCTGTTTTGGGCTTTGCAGGAGTGAATCAGTTAATGGGAGATCTCTCTCCCCGCTCCCCCAGCCCCTTCTCCCTCTGTGTGTATATGTGTGTGTGTGTATGTCACCCTGCCTTTCAAAGGAATAAATAACAACACTTTTTAAAGGAAGCCTACAGGGTCCCTGGGGACAATGTGGCACGAAGTAAGGCCAGCAGGTCCTCCTGCCCAGCATATGCTCTCGCTGCTGATGGACATCTTAAGGAAGCAGTCTGCATGTAGGCAGCTATTTTCATCAGAGCCTCAGAATGGCCCATGAGTCTTGAGATTTAGTTCCTTGTATCAACTAGAAAAGGCAAGGGAAAAAGAAAGTCACAGCAGCATCTTTGGTAACACATTTTATTCTTGAGTATTTCATATGCCTTGTTTTATCTTAGTATATACACCTTTATTCATTTCTTTCCTGACATTATCTAAGGATCCTTTAAGAATGAGTGAGTTATGCCAGAGTTGACCAGGTAGCTTAATTATCCTATTAAAAATAATCTCCTAGGGGCCGGTGTGGTGGCACAGCAGGTTAAAGCCCTGGCCTGAAGCACTGACATCCCATATGGGCGCTGGTTCTAGTCCCGGCTGCTCCACTTCCAATCCAGCTCTCTGCTATGGCCTGGGAAAGCAGTGGAAGCTGGCCCAAGTCCTTGGGCCCCTGCACCAGCATGGGAGACCCAGAAGAAGCTCCTGGCTCCTGGCTTCAGATCAGCTCAGCTCCAACCGTTGCAGCCATCTAGGGAGTGAACCAGCAGATGGAAGACTTCTCTTTCTGTCTCTACTTCTCTTTGTAACTCTTTCAAATAAATAAAATTTTTTAAAAATCTCTTATTTATAAAACAACTCACTGAACACACCTAGAGTATTTTAGGCAAACACATGATGAAAGTCATGTGAAAAGTGGTAAATAAAGGGAAAGAAGCATTTATTCCTTCTTTTATACATGAACTGGGTATCTGGGTGGCAAAGATATGAGATATGATTGTCTTTACATAAGTATTCCAGCTAACAAATGAAAAAAAATGAATGATGGATTTTAAATATTTATCGTCAGTGACTGCTACCACCAATAGCACTAAAAGAGGCTCAACCAAGTATGTTGTGTGCACTGATGTAACTGCACAACATAACCTATGAAGTATTTTTCTAAGAAAGTCAAACCTGAATCTCATCAAACCTTGAGATCCAACTACCAATTTATACAAAAGATAGGAGAAAGGCAAATGTTAATATCACTGGTATGTAATCAACAAAATTCACACTACAGAAAATTCCACAGAACTAAAGAACTCATTGCCTTCAGGAAAATGCATTGCAAGGGGCAAAACGAAGTGGGTAGAGATATAGATTGAAAGAGACTGAAGAGATATATCAAACAATTGCAATACAGGGAATTCATTTAGCACTTAATTCAAACAAACTATGAAGTTACGATAACTTATGAGACAATCAGAGAACTCTAAACACAACAGTAGCTTATTTTCCAAGGGTCTTGACTCTGGCAGGCACTCAAAACAGCAGCAGCAATCCAAACAGCATTAGGACAGCTGTAAGGAGCAAAAGAGCTCAGCACCTCTGCCATTTTCATTTGAAGGCCTAGTCTGCTGAGACAGAGCACTGGCTGAACAAGTCAGGCAAAGCAACGTTATTACTCACAGAGAGGCAGCAACACTCAACAGAAGCCTAGAATCTACGGCCAGCCAGTCCTCCACGGCTGGGGAAAGCGGCTCTGGGCAGATAGAGTTTTGTGTGTGTTTGCCCTCATGTTGCACAGCCACAGAAGGGCCCTGAAAGTGCTCTGCAATGGGTTTTATAGTACCCCAAGAGCCCTCATTATTCCTTACCTCACACAAATTTTAAATGTAATTTTTAAATGTTGTAATGGTATGTATTTTTTAAGTATCCAAACATTTTGTAGATACAGGGGTCAGCACTATGGCACAGCAGCTTAAGCCACTGTCTGCAGTGTAGTGTCCAATATGGGTAATGATTTGAATCACCGCTACTCCCCTTCTGATCTAGCTCCCAGCTAATAGCCTAGGAAAGCAGCAAAAGATGGCCCACATACTTTGGCCTCTGCACCCACTTGGGAGACCTAGAAGGAGCTCCTGGCTCCTGGCTTCAGCCTGGCCCAGCCCCAGCCATTGAGGCCATTTGGGGAATGAACCAGATGATGGAAGATACCTCTCCCTCCTCCTCTCCCTCCCCTTCCCTCTCTCCCTCCTCCTCTCTCTCTCCATCCCCCTCCCACTCCTTTTCTCCCTTCTCCCTCTCTCTCTCCCTTTCTCCCTCCTCCCTCTCTCTCTCTCTCCTTCTCTCTCTCTTTCCCTCTCTCTCCAACTCTGACTTTCAAATAAGTAAAAAAAAAAAAAAAAAAACTTTAAAAAACTTTAAGATACATACACAAATACTTTAAAATGCTATGATATCTAGTATGTGCTTCAAAATAATCCAGAACAGAAGATGAATTTAAAAAGTAAAGAAATGAAACAGGACTGGCTATGAGCTGATGATTATGGAAGTTGGGTGATCATTACATGAAAGCTCATTAGAGTCTCCTCTCCATGTCTGTGAGTCTCAAATTTTCCATAGCACTAGACTGAAAACATCTGTCCTTCCCATGTTATAATTCAGCCTAAGCCAGTCCACAATGGTGATCTTCAACCTCAGATCAGTTGTCTGAAAACATGATATTGAAACCTTGCCATTTTCCAATGTCAATCATAAACAAAAGTTCTACCTGTGTCTACTTCTGCTGTGGCTCTCATTTAAGTGTTTCTGAGGAGGAATGTTTGCTGTCCAAATTCAATTGCAAAGGATACTTTTGAGACATTTCTTTGTAAAAATCAGGCATGAATTTGAAAATTACAGAGATGCAGTGCAAAAGGAGGATAGAAGAATCTACAGAGATAATAATAATAGTCATTTTCTTTTACTAATGCAAAGGATATATACATTGTGTTTGCCTACTCCTGATGAAATAATAAATTTTCCTTGATGCAGGTAAAGGTGAAGTTCTATTTTATGTACATGGATGGTAATTTAGATGAGATATTGTAGCAATAAAGAAACAGATTTTCACTGACAAAAATAAACTTAGTTAATAAAAACAACAATTCTCTTGCTTTAATGCTTACCTTACCATTCCTTTTCACACAACAATTTTTAATATAAAGCTTCACTGGTAATACTTGCCCTGTGATTCATTGGAGATAAAAATTATGAAGTTAGTATATTTCCCTGATAATTAATAAATCTATAACTTTGTTATAATTCCATGTTTTAATATTGATAATTTTTATTATAAGTTGGCTATATTTCACCTGTGCCTAAAAGCCTTTCTTTTGGGGCCAATGTTGCAGCATAGTAGATAAAGCTGCTGCCTACAACACCAGTATCCCATATGGGTACCAGTTTAAATCCTGGCTGCTCTGCTTCCAATCCAGCTCCCTGCTAATAGCCTGGGAAATGCAGTGGAAGGTGGCCCAAGAACTTAGGCCCTTGCACTCATGTGGGAGACCTGGATGAAGCTCCTGGCTCCTGGTTTCAGCCTGGCCCAACCCCGGCTATTGTGGCCATCTAGGGAGTGACCTAGTGGATGGAAGATCTGTATTTCTCTCTCTCTCTCTCCTTCTCTCTCTCTCTCTGACTCTCCTCTCTCTCTCTCTATAACTCTGACTTTCAAATAAATGAATAAAACCTTTTTTAAAAAGCATTTATTTTAAAATCACAGGCCATGAACTGGACACAATGTTAGATATATATGGTGATTAATAAATGACCTATGCTTCACTGCGCTTATGTACAGAGACACAAAATTACCATGTAAAGAAAAAATAAATGCACAATTTTATGGCAAAAGCTTTGAAAGAAATAATCAAAGTTAGTGGTAAATAAGTGGTGAATCCATTGACATTTTAAAATATGAATCAGAACTTCTTTTTCTAGGTAAGATGGAGTATCAGGGTCTAGATTTATCCTCCCACTTGGAAAAAAATCTTTTAAAAAATGACAAAAGATGAGAAATGATGGAATTCAAACACTGGACATCAAGCAACGTAGATCAGTGATTTTTGAGGAAGGGGAAATATATGTGAGCCATGTTCTTTTCTCAGCTTACTACCCAGAGAGCTTCTAGGCAATGGCAGAGGGATCAAGAAACTCACCTGTATTCCAATGCCCTCCTGGAGGTGAGCGTTCTTGAGTTGGGAGTTGGGGGAGGCCAGGCAATTAGACTTCACAGGGCAATTAACTTTACAGAAAAAGAGCTCCAAGCACCTGCAGGTGACTGAGTCTTCACCTAGCACCATATCTGAATAAGGCCTGTGGGCTGTACCCAAGGTTCAGGATAGGGGGAATATTTTTTTAAAAAAGAGAATAGAAGAAAGAGCCTCTTGGCATACCCACTGCTGGAGATGCTAGATATTCTCATCAGCAAGGGTAGAAAATCTAGCAGTACCTCACATATTAAGCACAGTAGCCAGAGGCTGTTGTCTTGATTTAGAAGAAAATTAGAACATAAGTTGTATGGCCCCATCCTCTTAAAAAAGAATTTAAAGGAAGCATTAGAAGTATCAAACTGTTTCCAGGGAACTTAATTGTGTCACGGATTAGAACTCAATAGTATCTAAAGACTACAAAAATATCCAACATACAGGGAAAAACTTCACATTCAGTAAAATGTGTGTCCTGCCATCCAATAAAAATGTGTTATAGGGAGAGTAAGAAGCAACACAATATGACCAATTTCAGAAAGCTCCAAAATAACATGAATGATACAATTAATAGTCAAAAACCTAGGGGCCGGTGCTGTGGCTCACTTGGTTAATACTTCGCCTGCGGCACCGGCATCCCATATGGGCGCCAGGTTCTAGTCCCGGTTGCTCCTTTTCCAGTCCAGCTCTCTGCTGTGGTCCGGGAAAGCAGCAGAAGATGGCCCAAGTGCTTGGGCCCCTGCACCCACATGGGAGATCAGGGAGAAGTACCTGGCTCCTGGCTTCAGATCGGCGCAGCTCCAGCCGTAGCGGCAATTTGAGGGGTGAACCAATGGAAGGAAGACCTTTCTCTCTGTCTCTCTCTCTCACTATCTAACTCTACCTGTCAAATAAAAAGAAAAAAACCTTAAAACAATTATCACTGTGTTCCATATATCCAAAAAGCTGGAGGAATGAGTGATAACATTTAGTAGCAACATAGAAGATCTAATAATTACCCATATCAAATTTCTGAAGATTAAAAATATAATGTCTGAAATGAATGCTATAGTAGACAGGATTATAATGTTAAGAAAATGTTGGGCTTCCAAGATGGCGGAATAGGGAAGGAGCTTACTGTTCTAGAATAGGAGAAGATAGTTTTTAAAAAGTGGAGAGAGTGCAGTCTCAAGAAAGAATTAGGTAAAATTAGAAGAATGAATATCATCAAAACGTTTATTCTTCTGAAAGCAATTTACTGATTCAATGTGATACCAGTCAAAATACCAAACACACTCTTCTCAGATATAGAAAAAAAATCATACTGAAATCCATATGGAAACAGGAGACCTTAAATAGCTAAAGCAAATTTATACAACAAAAAACAAAGCTAGAAGTATCACAATACCAGATTCAAAACATACTACAAGGAGTTATAATCAAAACAGTCTGGTACTGGTACAAAAACAGATGGATAGACCAATGGAACAGATTAGAAATGCCAGACATCAACCCAAGCATCTATAACAACTTATATTTGACCAAGGAGCTAAAACCAATCTCTGGAGCAAGGACAGTCTCTTCAACAAATTATGCCAGGAAAACTGGATTTCCACATGCAGGAGTATAAAGCAGGACCCCTACCTTACACCTTTTATGAAAATCCATCCAAAATGGATTAAGGCCTAAATCTATGACCTAATACCATCAAATTACTAAAGAACATTGGGAAAACCCTGCAAGACATTGGCACACCCAAAGAATTCTTGGAAAAGAACCCAGAGATGCAGGTAATTAAAGCCCAAATTAACATTTGAGATTCCATCAAATTGAGAAGCTTCTGTACTGCAAAAGAAACAGTCCGGAACGTGAAGAGGCAACCAACAGAATGGGAGAAATTATTTGCAAACTAGCAATTGATAAAGGATCAATAACCAGAATATATAAATAGGTCAAGAAACTCCACCACCACAAAAAAAGCAACCCAGTTAATAGATGGGCAAAGGACTTAAACAGACATTTTTCAAAAGAAGAAATCCAAACGGCCAACAGACACATGAAAAACATGTTCGGGATCACTACCTATCAAGGAAGTGCAAAGAAAAACCACAATGAGGTTTCACCTCACCCCAGTTAGAATGGATTTCATACAGAAATCAACAAACAACAAATGCTGGTGAGGATGTGGGGAAAACGGTACCCTAATCCACTGTTGGTGGGAATCTAAACTGGCAAAGCCACTACAGAAGACAGGGTGGAGATACCTCAAAAATCTGATTATAGACCTACAATATGACACAGCCATCCCACTCCTGGGAATTTACCCAAGGGAAATGAAATCAGTAAATAAAAGAGTTATCTGCACCCCCATGTTTATTGCAGCTCAATTCACAATAGCTAAGACATGGAATCAACTTAAATGTCCACCATCCAAAGACTGGATAAAGAAATAATAGGATATGTACACTATGAAATACTGCACACTGGAAAAAAAAAATGAAATCCAGTTGTTTGTAACGAAGTGGATGAATCTGCAAAACATTGTACTTAGTGAAATAAGCCAGTCCCAGAGGGACAAATATCGTCCGTTCTCCCTGAGCTGTGGGAACTAACAGAGCACCTAAAATGAAATCTGTAGAAGTGAAATTGACACTTCAAGAAGGGATGACTTGAGCTGCCCTTGTGTTGACTGTCAAGAAGCACTTTCGAGTTTTTTTTTGGTTTTTTTATCTTTTTTTTTTCATACTACTTATTGAACTCTTTACTTAACATAGGGCTAATTATATGTGTTTAAAGTCAATTGAGGATGGATCTCAGTAAAAAATAAAAGTGGAAATAAGAGACGGAGGAAGAAGTTTGTAACTGTAAAGCTGTATAGTACTGCATACATTCCTGTGGACTTACTTCTAATGG
Organism: Lepus europaeus; assembly: GCF_033115175.1. Lineage (NCBI taxonomy): Eukaryota > Metazoa > Chordata > Mammalia > Lagomorpha > Leporidae > Lepus > Lepus europaeus. Next base: position 63,571,186 of record NC_084830.1, on the reverse strand, counting down.
TACAGTTTAAAAACTAGTCATGGGACCCCAAATCCCATTAAGCTAGGTGATAAAAATGCCATCTGAAGTGTTAAAGTGAGCATATTAAGTTTTAAAGTGAACATATAGGTGGGATTAAGTGTTAAAGTCATCATATAAATAGAATCAAGTGTCAGGTAATAATAATCAACAGAATTAAAAAGGAGAGAATGTTCCATAATGGGAAGCAGTCCACACAGCAGATTCATAGAATGACAATCACTTTATGTAATACTCTGACCTCAAAATCAGCACTTAAGCCTTCCTTGTGTGGCTGAAAACCTGTGATAGCACTTCAGGCATGGAAAGCAAAAACATTGTGGTAAAAAAAAATGTTCTACATTAGAAAAAGAAATCAAAAAATAAACAAAGCTCCAGCAAAATGTGGAAATTTTCATATGATCTAATACAGAGAGATACATAATGTATGTAGCATATACACAATAAAAAAAAGAGAGAGGGAAAATTGGGGTAAAAAGTATAAGAAATAAAGGCTGATGATTTCTTATAATTTGATGAAAAGATCCAAGAAACTGAAGTATAAGTAAAACTACATCAAAGAACATCATAATCCAATTGCTTAAAAGCATGATAAAAAAAAGTCTTAAAAAGCAACCAGCAGAGCAGGGGTACAGGGAGGTGGGGGGGGGGGGGGTTTAGGAAGAAGACATAATTACATACAGAGCAGCCTTCTCATCAGAAATTATGCAAGCCAGCATTTTATTAATTTTTTAAATTTATTTGACAGGTAGAGTTATAGACAGTGTGAGAGAGAGAGACAGAGGAAAAATTTCTTCCTTCTGTTGGTTCTCTCCCCAAATGGCTGCTACGGCCTGCGTTGCTCCAATCCGAAGCCAGGAACCAGGTGCTTCTCCCTGATCTCCCATGCAGGTGCAGGGGCCCAAGCACTTGGGCCATCCTCCACTGCCCTCCTGGGCCACAGAAGAGAACTAGACTGGAAGAGGAGCAACCAGGACTAGAACCCAGAGCCCATATGGGATGCTGGCGCCCCAGGTGGAGGATTAACCAAGTGAGCCACGGCACCGGCCCCGATTTTTTTTAATTTATTTGAAATGAAGAGTGAGAGGGAGAGATTGTCCACCTGCTACTTCAATTCCCAAGTGCCCACAGTAGCTGGGGGCTGGGTCAAGTCAAAGTTAGGAGCCAGGAACTCCATTCAAGTCATCTGCATTGGTGGCAGAGACCCAAGAAACTGAGCCATCATATGGTACTTCCTCGGGTGCACATGAGCAGGAAGCTTAGTTGGAAGCAGAGGAGCCAGAACTCAAATCAAGCACTCCAATATGGGCTGTGGGTATCCCAATTTGTGTCTTAGCCCTCTGTACCACTCTGTCCAGCCCTGAAATATTAAAATATATTTTAAAATAAACCAAAAACTATGGAGACAGATAACAGATTCATGGTTTTGGAGGGCTAAGGAGTGGAACCATTGTGGCTATAAAAGGATAACGTGAGATATCTGTGTCTTTACATTTGACAGACATGTGATAAATCTGTGTATATTCACACACACACACACACACACAAACACAGGTGTGTGTAAAGGCCTGAAAACATAAATAAGATATATGGATTGTATCAATGTCATGGTCCTGGCTCTAATAACATACTACAGTTATGCAAGATGGGAGAAACTAGATAAATGCTGTAAGGAAACTCTTTTTACTAGTTTTTATAATTTTATGTCACACATAGTTATTTTTAAATATAATTTTTAATCTAGATGACATACCAAAAAAAAAAAAACCTGTAATAATTCAAAACAAGCCTGCATTGCAATAAAAGGAAACTCTTAACAGAAAGAAAATAATACCATATTGAAATTTGTACCTACACAAAGGAATAAAAACCCCAGAAATAGGATGTGTGGGTAAATATTAGAGACTTTTATCTTCTATTATTATATTTGCATATCTTTAAAAGATAATACTTAAAGAATTATAGAAAGTACGTGAGGGGCAGGCATGGCCCAGAGGATTAAGCTTGGGATACCTTCTTCTCATTTTGGAATGCTTGTTCAAGTCCTGGCTATACTGCTTGTTATCCAGCTTCTTGATAATACATCCTGGAAGGCAACAGATGATGGCCCAGATGCTTGGGCCCCTGACACAAATGGAGGAGATCCAAATGATGTTCTCAGCTCCAGGCTTCAGGCTAGCCCAGCCCTGCCTGGCTGTTGCAGGCATTTGAGGAGTGAACCAGCAGATGAAAGATCCCTCTCTCATTTCTTTCCTCTCTCCCTCTCTCTCCCCTCATTTCCCCCCCTTTCAAGTAGATGGAAATAAACAAACATTTAAAAAAGAAACACCAAACAGGATTCTGGCGGTTCCTTGACCTGTGGCAGCAGAATCAGTCTTCACAGGGTGTTCTCTTTATGTATATCTGAGATTTCACCATTTTATAAGGACAACAGTCATGTTGGATTAGAGGCCCACCCTACTTCATTATGACTTCATCTTAACTATTTACATCTGTAATAACCCTGTTTCCAAAAAACATCACCTTCAGAGATACTACGATTCAACACATAAATTAGGAAGTGGGAGAAGAGGGGTCATGAATACTCACTTTGTAGAATGACCAAAATCAAGTGCAGGAGTGGATGTGGAACAATCAGAACTCTCACACACAGCTGGGATTGTAAATAGTTAAATCACTTTGGTAAATAGTTTAGCATTTCCCAATGCCAATGTCTTGCAGAGTTTCCTCAATGTTCTCTAATAATTTGATGGTATTGGGTCATAGATTTAGGTCTTTGATCCATTTTGAGTGGATTTTGGGGTAAGGTGTAAGGAAGGGGTCTTGCTTCATACTCCTGCAGATGGAAATCCAGTTTTCCCAGCATCATTTGTTGAAGAGACTCTCCTTGATCCAGGGATTGACTTTAGCTCCTTTGTCAAAAGCGAGGTGGTTGTGGATGTGTGCAATGATTTCTCGAGTTTCTATTCTGTTCCATTGGTCTGCATGTCTATTTTTTCCAGTATCAGGCTGTTTTGATTATAACTGCCCTGCAGTATATCTTGAAATCTGGTATTGTGATGCCTCCAGCTTTGTTTTTGTTGTATAAAATTGCTTTAGCTATTCAGAGCCTCTTGTGTTTCCATATGAATTTTTGCAGTATTTTTTCTAGATCTGAGAAGAATGTCATTAGTATTTTGATGCAATCTCATTTAATCTGTAAATTGCTTTCAGTAGTATGGACATTTTGATGATAGGGATTCTTCCAAACCATGAACATGAAAGATTTTTCCATTTTTTGGTGTTTTCTTCTGTATCTTTATTTAATGCTTTATAAATTTCATCATTGAAATCTTTGACATCCTTGGTTAAATTGATTCTATGGTATTTAAGTATTTTGTAGCTATTGTGAATGGGATTGATCTTAGAAGTTATTTCTCAGCCATGACAGTGTCTATGTATCTGAAGGCTATTGATTTTTGTGTGTTAATTTTTTATCCTGCTACTTTACCAAGCTCTGTAATGAGATCCAATAGTCTCTTGGCGAAGTCTCTTAGTTCGTCTATATAAAATCATGTCATCTGCAAGCAGGGATAGTTTGACTTCCTCCTTTCCAATCTGCATCCCTTTGATCTCTTTTTACTTTTTACTTTTTACTTCCAGGGTAACTCTTCCTTTCAAATAAATAAATAAATCTTTTTAAAATATTTCAGTCTGTATTCTGTCAACTGTATCTCAATAAAGCTATAAAAACAAATCGTCTGACTCCCTTGAAAGGATATTTATCTTACATCTACAAAGCACCTGCCAAAAACACTAAAGCTGAAAATACTCACTATAAACTTATTGATTGGAAATAATACTAATTAGAAATGTTTAAAATGTTTAATTGCCTTCAGAATTATGCTGTTTTAAGGTTTCTGATTTGTGCAAATCCATAGTATAAACAAAAGTATAAGAAATAATACCATAGTTGCTAAAAGAACCATTTATATAAAAATTACCTGCTAAGGATAATTCATTGTTATGAATTGAAATAGTTTCTTTGAAGGCTTCTATTAGGTGACACTACCAGTATGATTTGATTTAACATTTTAAAATATATATTTCTGAGACCAGACTTGTGACACAGCAAGTTAAGTCTCCACTTGTGATACTGGTATCCCATACTGCTGCCTAGTTCCAGTCCTGGCTGCCCAGCTTGCTATCAGCTCTATGCTAATGCACTTGGAAAGACAACAGATGATGGCCCAAGTGCTTGATTCCCTGCCATCAAAGTGGAAGACCCAGATGGAGTTCCAGGCTTCTGGTTTTGGCCTGTGCCATCATGGTCTTTTGTGGAGTGAACAAGTAAATTGAAGATCTACTTCCCTCTCTGTCTCTCCTTCTCTGTCCCTCTGCCTTTCTAAATAAATAAATAAATATTTAAATATGTATATTTCATTAATCAATAACCTGCATTATATCCTTATTTGTACTAATTTTATTTTAAACTTTTATTTATTTGTTTGTTTATGAGAAGCATAGAGACAGAGAGAGAAATAAACCGAGAGAGCTCTCATTCACTCTTTTTCTCCTCAGATGCCTGGCAACAGCCAGAAGTAGATCACAGGATCACAGCCAAAGCCAGGAGTGCAATCCAGGTCGTCTCTGTGGGTAGCAGGAGCCCAGTTACTTTAGCCATTACCTCCTGGCGTCTGCATTAACAGGAAGCTGAAATCAGGAGCTGGAGCTGGGTAGCAAACCCAGGTACTCTGACATGAGACAAAGGAGTCCTGACTCAAATCTTAACCACCAGACTAAACACTCGTGACTATTATCATTATCCTTTTAAACTCATGACACTTTCTTCCTATTCCCTATCTAAGAAAACTAGTTGGGGCCGGCACTGTGGCGTAGCAGGTAAAGTTACCACCTGCAGTGCAGGCATCCTATTTGGGTGCCACTTCAAGTCCCGGCTTCTCCTCTTCCAATCCAGTTCTCTGCTACTGCCTGGAAAAGCAGTGGAAGATGGCCCAAGTCACTGGGACCCTGCACCCATGTGGGAAGATCCAGAGGAAGCTCCTGGCTCCCGGCTTCAGTTAGGTGCAGCTCCGGCAGTTGCAGCTAATTGGGGAGTGAAATCAATGGATGAAAGACCTCTCTCTCTGCCTCTCCTTCTCTCTCTGTGTAACTCTGACTTTCAAATGAATAAATAAATCTTTAAAAAAAAAAAAAGAAAATGAGAACCAGCATAGTTCTTTTTCTGTCAATTGGAATATCTAACAAATCAGTTTCTAAAATTTTCACTTCTTGCATGTAACTTACTGCACTAACCCAGAATGAAGATATCTTCCTCTTCTTCTACTTCCCTACCCTGAGGACCTATTAATAAGCCAAAAGATTTTATATATCAATTAGTTTATTATACGAGCTGTCATCTTATTACATTTATTCTTATTCAACCATAGTTTCTTTATTAAAAAATAATTTTAGTAAGTTGTATCTTGGGTCTTCATATTTGATTTATATGATACATTTTACAATACCCTCTTTACAAAATCTCAATTTACAAAAATCTCTAGAATGTGATAGAGTATAATAAAACCTTGACTTGGATATTAACTAGACGATAAAAATGCTACATAAGATTCTTTGTAATGTATAAGCTGCTAGCTCCAGCTTCATGCCTGGTAATTACAGGGAAATATGAAACCTACATCTAGGCCCTTTGAAGAAAACAAAAGACAGAACAGAGAAATTTGCCTTTTCATTATTCAAGAAGCCTAAAGATGAGAACACACAATGGTGATCTTCTTAGCACAAATGGACACAAAAATCCCTACTCTCCCCAGGGAACAGAGCTAGACTCTCTGCCAGGGACCAGCAGTTTCAGGCAAGGACAAAACAACCCTGCAACTCTGCACTGGGTGTGGATCTGAGAATGTTGCTATAAATTCTCCATCTGTAGCTGCCCCTTTGCTTGCCAACTCATGTCCAGTATCCCTTTGCTGTCACTGAAGGGATTTTTGTTTATTTTGCCACTGACCTGATTTGTTCTCTTAAACACTGGCAACAGCTGCAGCTTGCTTTAAGAAACAGACTGCAGGCACATTGGCATGGCTCAAAGGGAAGTGGAAGGATGAGAGTTTGTACTCAGATCATTCCGTTCTTTTACTGAAATAGGGGAAGCTGTCCTGGGAGAATATTCAATCTTATCGCTATACCATCAGACCTCGCTTGGGCCACTCACCAGGATGAATTCATGACCCCACTGGAAGCCCCTACTCTCTTCACAAACTTGTAGTTCAATCAGTCTTTCCTTAACTAGCCTGGAAAATCTTCCATGCCTATTCCATCCACTGTCCATAGAAATAACCCATGTAGTGAATATAAATGATATTTAAAAATAAGAACCATGATGCCAAACTATATTTTTCCATGTGTAGCTTTGTCCATGAAATTAATCATTCACCAAGGTAATACCAAGTGTTTGATAACTTGAGTTTATTTAAAAATGTCAAGATGTTCCCTAGACAGCTGGACTGAATTTGTCATCAGTGCCTGATGAAACAGGTGAACAAAGTTCAGCAAGCTAAGTTCTAATGCTGTCCTTCACTGACAACCCTCTGTGCAGTTTGAACATTTGGCCTAGTGGTTAAGACACTGCTTGGGATGCCCACATCCCATACTGGAGAGCCTGGGTCTGAGGCCTGCCTCTGCTACTAATTCCAGCTTCCTGCTAATGTGCACCCTGGTAGGAAGCAGGTGACGGTTCAATAGTTGGGTGCCTGGCACCCATGTGGGAGACCTGGACTGAAAGCTTGTGACTTTGACCCAGCCCAGCCCCAGCCATCACGTGTATTTGGGGAGTGAACCACTGGATGGATGGGTTCTCTCTCTCTCTCTCCCTCTCTCCCCTTTTCCCATTTTCCTCCCTCCCTCTCAAATAAATAAAAATAAATTTTAAAAATTGTCCACTTAAAGGAAAAACTGTACTTCTGAAGGGATGAGTTTCTTTGCTTTGATTTCATGTCTGTAAACGGACGCTGTATCTAGACCATTTGTTACAGGTACAAAAAAGAATAGCTGATGTCAAATTAGGAATTAGGAGAGAAAAGCAGCCAGATATCAATATGCTTATAAGAACCAAAAAATTCTTTCTGTCTTAAAACCAAATTCTCAGCCGGCGCCGTGGCTCAACAGGCTAATCCTCCGCCTAGCGGCACCGGTACACCAGGTTCTAGTCCCGGTAGGGGCGCCGGATTCTGTCCTGGTTGCCCCTCTTCCAGGCCAGCTCTCTGCTGTGGCCCAGGAGTGCAGTGGAGGATGGCCCAAGTGCTTGGGCCCTACACCCCATGGGAGACCAGGAGAAGCACCTGGCTCCTGCCTTCGGATCAGCACGGTGCGCCGGCCGCTGTGCGCCGGCCGCGGCGGCCATTGGAAGATGAACCAACGGCAAAGGAAGACCTTTCTCTCTGTCTCTCCGCCTGTTAAAAATAAAAAAATAAAAAATAAACCAAATTCTCTAAGATCTCCTTTCTTTGGATCAGTCTAATGCAAAGTTTCCCGCAGGCCTATTTCATTGAATAGCGTACTGGTTTTAAAGGAGATGGAACATTTTAAATATCATCATAAACAAAGTTGAAAGAGACTGATGAAAAACAAATACATAACATATGTGTCTGAGAAAGCTTTAGTATTAAAACTACAGGAGGAGTACCTAGATAACACTAAGCAAAATATAAATACTCCCATATTAATATAGGCAATATGTAAGAACAGAAAGACAAATTATGACATGTGAAAAAGAAATTTGATCACAATAATGAACAAAGGATTGACAATTGAAATAACGTGCTATGCTTTCCTCACTTTTTAAAGTAGAAAATGTGCTTTAAATAATTTTTTCAAAGATTATACCCAATTTTGACCAGGTTCTAAGCAGCAGTTCATTCTTATATGTGGCTGGTAGCCACTCAAGTTAGTATTCTTAAAAAGCAATGCATATTTTAAATAATTTATTTGCTTACTTTGAAAGAGTTAGAAGAAGAGGCAGAGAGAGAGAGAGAGATCTTCCATCTGCTGATTCACTCCCTAAATGGCTGCAATAGCTAGGGCTGGGCCAAACCAAAGCCAGGAACCAGGAGCTTCATCCAGGTCTCCCACAGGATTTTCAGAAAGCTGGACTGGAAGTGGAGCAGCTGGGACATGAACTGGCACTACCACAATGCTGGCCCCCATATAATAGTTATTAATTTAGTTATTATCTATTTATCCGTAAAGGCACGTATTTTATATCATGAATATTAATATGTTGTTTAATATTTAGATGTGTTATTTCAGACATGTACACATTAAAGCATTTTGATCTATGCTTTATAAATTACATAATATACAAATATATATTAGTTATTACATAGTTATTTCTATAGTAAATAAACTGTTATATAGCATATTGCTCTTTGGTTACCATTGCCTGACAAACAGATTGAAGATGTGTTGATTCAAGTCTCCGATTTCCTAGAGTGTATGACTTTCATGGCACACTTCTTTGGGACGCTGCTCTGACTCCTGGATGCCACGTACACTAGTGGAAAATACAATGAACATCACTCCACAAATAAACAAAGCCAAACCAGATGCATTACCAAACACTACAGGAGCTCCCTCTGTAGGCAGAGTAGATGAGATTCTCTTCCAACTGAATCTTTTCCTAACAAAGTAACTTTTAAGTGTTTTGAAGACTTTCACTCTGAAATTTCCACAAGTCCCATAAAATGTGAATTGTTTTCTGTCACTAGCACAGATTAATATGTGAAAATCCAAAAATGAAGTCATTAAAACGTGCAGTTTCACCATATTTGCATTTCTATGCTAAATCCTTGATATATTCCATTATGCTTCTGTACCCTACTTGGCTCTATTGATATATCTTTTCCTGCATCATTACCACACTTTTTTAGTTACAGGAATTAGTACTATTATTTTGTAACTTGTTTAACGTGTATTATACCCTTTGTGTCCAATCAAATCCCAATCTCCTTGAAGTCAGAGACCTTACATTTGTACCTGCTGTGTCGCTGCAAAAGCGCTCAACACAATCTTGTACACTCATGGAAACTCCATCTGTCTGAACCTGGACTCAGAATTTCATATCAATCTATGTTTAAAAATGTACTTTCAAATCTTTACTCTCTCTTCTTCCTCTTTCCCTCCCTCTGTGTATGTGTTTATCTGGTTTTCAAATACAATGAAAAAAAACCTTTTTAAAAAGACAAAAGCTGTCTGATTCTACTTCTATGAAGCACTTAAGGCAATCAAATTCATAGAGACATATGAGATTTATCCTTTGGGGACTTGCTTATTTCACTAAATATAATGGTGTCCAGTTGCATCCATTTTGTTGTAAAAGATAAAATTTCATTGTTTCTATGGCTGAGTAGTGCACCATGGTATTTATATACCACAATTTCTTCATCAGTTGATAGACATCTTTCCCTGACTTGTGGTAACTAATATACAGAATACAAAAAAGTAATATATATTAGTGAAATTGAGATTTTGAGACTTGATTACTGTTTATGGCCCTTGTCTATACTCCTGAGGAACAGTGGTTTTCTATATATCACTTTTTGAACTCTTATTTAGCGGAGTGTTAAGCTTGTGATCATAAAATAAATTTAAAGTATGTCATTGCAAAAAATAAAGAAAATAAGAAAGAAAGGAGGAAGACTAGGCCGGCGCCACGGCCCAATAGGCTAATCCTCCACCTTGCGGCACCGGCACACCGGGTTCTAGTCCCGGTCGGGGCGCCAGATTCTATCCTGGTTGTCCCTCTTCCAGTCCAGCTCTTTGCTGTGGCCTGGGAGAGCAGTGGAGGATGGCCCAAGTGCTTGGGCCCTGCACCCGCATGGGAGACCAGGAGAAGCACCTGGCTCCTGCCTTCGGATCAGCGAGATGCGCCGGCCGCAGCGGCCATTGGAGGGTGAACCAACGGTAAAGGAAGACCTTTCTCTCTGTCTTTCTGTCTCTCACTGTCCACTCTGCCTGTAAAAAAAAAGAAAAAAAGAAAGAAAGAAAGAAAGAAAGAAAGAAAGAAAGAAAGAAAGAAAGAAAGAAAGAAAGAAAGAAAAGAAAGGAGGAAGACTAGCAGGAGCAAGGGAGGGAGAAAGGATAGGGTAGGAAGTAACATTATGTTCTTAAAAGTATATATGTATATATATTAAGTACATGAAATTTGTTTCCTTCATATAAATAAAAATTGGTTAAAAGTTCATAGGAACAAAAAGTCGACTCAGGACTACAGGTGATGAGGGAAGGGAAGATTGGGGAACTGTTTTCCAATGTTGTTTAGTGAGTACAGTTTTGGTTTTACAACATGAAAAGAGAACTGGAGATGGTCGGTGGTAACTGGAGATGGTCGGTGGTAACGGTTACACAACAATATGAATTTTCTTAATAACACTGAGCTGTGTACTTAAAAATGGCTAAGATGTAAGTTTAATGTGCACTTTACCACAATTAAAAGGTTTTAAAGCAAAGAATCCTAATTTGCGTCTTTATCCAGATATGGTGGTGATGCACCCTTAAGTAAAAACATAAGTTAATGATGGAAATGTAGCTAAACTTAGGAAAAGCAGCTCAGTCCAGTTAAAACACATGAATCTACTTTGCTAGATCTGTTGACCTGAATGGGTAGGGGAGATGAAACTGAGGGATGACAGTTCGGAAGAATAGCTTATGAGACAAACAAAAGAAGAAAGGAGGCATTAGCCAGTAGCAGTAACAGCCAAACTGAAAGTATTATTTATGTTTATTGGAATAAATCATTTCACCACTCAATGATTTTCCTCAGCAATGACCCAGAAATACAAATGGAGAAAATAAATGCTGGTGGGAGATCCTACACTGAGAAATAGTATCACAAGAGGCAACAAGGTGAAGAAATCCACATACCCAAGTCCTCTCCAAATAGTAAATCGTTTACTACTCCTGAAAGTTTGAAGAGTAGACCCTTGCAGGCTTGCACTGCTCAGACCTCCTAGAACTTGCTGCATGCCCACAAACTGGTCATCATATTACGTTTCAAATATGACTGGGCAAGAGAGTATTCACTATGAAATTTGGTTAAAAAAAACTTTCCTTTTGTTCTTTTTTTAAATTTTTATTTAGTAAATATAAATTTCCAAAGTACAGTTTATGGCTTACAACAGCTTTTCCCCCCCATAACTTCCCTCCCACCTGCAACCCTCCGCCCTCCCGCTCCCTCTCCCATTCCATCACATCAAGATTCATTTTCAATTCTCTTTATATACAGAAGATCAATTTAGTATATATTAAGTAAAGATTTCAACAGTTTGCACCCACACAGAACATAAAGTGTAAAATACTGTTTCAGTACTAGTTATAGCATTAATTCACATTGGACAACACATTAAGGACAGAGATCCTACATGAGGAGTAAGTGCACAGTGACTCCTGTTGTTAACTTAACAAATTGACACGCTAGTTTATGGCGTCAGTAACCACCCTAGGCTGTCGTCATGAGTTGCCAAGGCTGTGGAAGCCTTTTGAGTTCGCCAACTCTGATCTTATTTAGACAAGGTCATAGTCAAAGTGAAAGTTCTCTCCTCTCTTCAGAGAAAGGTACCTTCTTCTTTGATGGCCCATTCTTTCTACTAGGATCTCACTCACAGAGATCTTTCATTTAGGTTTTGTTTGTTTGTTTGTTTTTTCTTTTTTGGTTTTTTTTTGTTGTTTTTTTTTTCCAGAGTGTCTTGGCTTTCCATGCCTAAAATACTCTCATATCCTTTTGTTCTTATAGCAGCAAACTATAACTTCAATAAGATTATGTGATTTCAACTCAATCCTTTAGGAATTTACTTCACCTTTTGAGATAGGTTTTATTTTGTTTCCACTGTACAAAAAAAAAAGAAAAAAAGGAAGCTGAAGCCCAAAGAAGCTAGCAAATGTCACTCAGCTGCCATGCGGCAGTGGGAGGTTGAGATTTAAAACTTCTGATTCTAGTCCTTCCTACTGCCCAAAATAGGCAAAGGGAGGGAGAAAAGATGACTGTTGCTGAAGGGGAGAACAAGGCTTGGCAGATGTAAAGGAATCACAGGTAAGTTCCAGATGAAAACAATTTAGCTGTCTATGAGATGGAACTGGATTGTCAATGGCAAAATCAAAACACGTGGGTGATGGTGGAGCATACTGGGGAGTGGAAGTTAATGTTACTGACAAACTTTGATTCAGCATCTCATCCTCACCATGAATATTAATGTTGCTAGAATTTAGTGGGAGGTAAGAAGAAATATGAAGAGTGTAATGCGAGCATAGACCCGACGTCTAAGGAGAGCGATAGCAGCGAATGATTGAAATACAAAAAGCAATGAGATGCTGAGCCTTTATGAGTTCACATAAATCTCAAAAGAAGTCGAGGACACACACAGCCCTGTTTCAACTTATCAAGACTATGTTCCAAGAAATGCATCATTAGGTAATTTCATGGATGAGTGGCCGTAGACTTGACTTAAGTAAACTAATGGCTATGACATCACTAGGTGATATAATCTTATGGGACCACTGCTGTAAATGACCACTATCTAAATGACATTATGCAGTACATGACTGTATGGTGTTGTCTGAGGAAGCCACATTTCCTTTGTAGGAGTAAAGAAAAATGTGAAGATAAAGAAAAGTTTCTAGCAGTGAGCTGAAAGATTAATATAAAACTATGGGAGAGGTTGGCAAAAGGGAAGGTGTGGGTAGCCTGTGGAATAATAAATAAGCTGAACAGGGATGAGTTTTGAGGTGTGGAAGAAGCAAGAGAGAAGAGCACAAACCAAAAAAACAAAAGTGGATGATGTAAGGATTGGGAAACATAAGAAAAGCAAGAAATTCATTTTGCGATATTCTAATTCTAAACTGTCACAAGAGTAGATTCAGGCAGAGCCTCCCATAAAATTTCGCATGAAGTATTTTCTGTCTGTAATGAGCTCTTTGGTCATGCACTTTGTACTTTAGAGCAAGATCAAGCATTTTCTCGGCCTGTTTTGTTCTTAAGTATTTCTTAAATTAGAAGAAAGGTATGTGCTTACCAGAAACATAGGATACATCAAACCCTAGCCTATGAATATTTTATACGCAGTGGAGAATTAAAAGATCAGATTAAATTCAGAGCAATAACTGAAACTCTGCTCAGAATTAATATACCTCATTACTTGAGTGAAGTTTTCTAGAGTAAATACTGCTCATTTCACAGTCAGACCACTGAACTGGTGACACGTTACTACCTAACTCAAGCAATCCACCCATATTTTAATATATTTAAAAATTTTGAAAGAATATTATAGGATGGAAATCATGTTTGGCCATTTATGCAAATTTTCATTTTGAACAAATTAATATAATTCATGACCTGGTATGCCTCAGAGCTTAAATATTTAACTGTACTTAATATAATCTCCCTCAATGGATAAAACTACTCAGGAAAAAAAGGAAGAATTGAACATAACATGTATGATATTAAGAAAATGTTTACTTAAATTTATAGTTGCTCAATGATTAGAATAAATAAGTCAATTAATTTTAGAATCTTCTTCTGTGTTCCTCTATACTACTTTTTAATCTTAGCATATTTGTCATTTGAATTTATGTGTGTTTTAAATAACAGTACATCAATTTTTGCTAACTGTGCTAAGTCATTTTCCAGGATGACCTGAGTTATCTCATTCAGGGCCAGCACACACACTCCATTGCTCTCCTTCCAAGAGGAGGTGAAATTGTTCCTCCACCCTTTTGTCTTGGCCATTTGACTGAATTTGGTCAAGGCGTGAAATAAGCAAAAATTTTAAAAATACTTGCACATTGGGGTTTGCTCTCTTTGACTCCAACTAGAACCTTGAGACCACAATGTGAATGAGCCTAAACTAGCCTACTAGTTAGGCCCTTTGGAGTAAAACAGAGTACACAAGCTTGCCTGCCTGCTAACCACCCCTCCTGAGGCTAATCAAATTGCTGTTAAGCCACATCAGGACTGTTACCAAGTGAATGACCTAGGAAAGACAATCTCAGAAGGACTCCCAACTGAATTCAGCCCAAATTCCTGACTCACAGAATCATAGGCAAATGAAATTTTTGTTGTTTTAAGTCAGCATATTTTTATGAATTCACAGCAATAGGTGACTGACACCCTATTACACTTTCATCCTCTAAAATAAGTAGCATCCATTTAAAGAGGACTGGTAAAGAGGAACAAATTTTTAAACAAAGCAATGCCTTCACTGGGCAGAAAAAGAGAAATTACATGTTAATTTACAGTCTCATTTAATCACAATTTATAGCACCACTAACCCTAACAAACATAGAATCTTCAGATTAGAACAGTATTCTAATACTGCAGAATTAAATGACTTCCTTGTAATTTTGTGAATGTGTTAGTAATCAAATTTGCTAATAATGGAATGCTGGGAGTCAGTCTCAGTGTTGGATGAATATCTCATTCCATGCCTCAGTTGATCATAATGTAGCAACCACACTGTCATTCACATTATATCACATATGGGAAAAGCAGCGGGGGGAGATGGCCCAACCATGAGTTAGACCGAAGTTGTAACAAGATTGTCACTTGGGCCACAAATTGAAGCAAAAAATAATCACTGGTCAGATTTGTGCTAATGGCCTTAACCAGGACCAGGCATGATAACCACCTATTGACTTTTTCTTCACTTTTTCTCCACATCTTCTGGAAACATAGATCTATTCAGTCTGAGACGTGGTGCCAGCATCTGTTTTATTTCAATATCACAGATTCTAGTTGCTAAATAAGAATAAGCAACTGATCCCATAGTGAAGTACCTGATTCGAGTCCCAGCTCCACTCCTGATTCCAGCTTCTTGCTAATTCTGACCCTGGGAAGCTTCAGGTGGTAGCTCAAGTAGCTATGTCCCTGCAACCCACATGGGAGACCCAGATTGATTTCCGGGCTCCTGGCTTCTGACTGGGCTGGTCTCAATTGTTATGGGCATTTGAGGAGTGAACCATTGGGTGGGATTGCCCTCTCCCTTTTGCTCTCTTAGTCTCTCTGTGGCTCTCTTTCTCAAATAAAGACAAAGTATGACAGTAACAATGTGATATAATTTGAGAGGTAACAAGATGATTTTTCAATAATATTACCCCCACTGGATGAATATAATGATTGAAATTATACTAGTTTTTTTCTTTGGTTGAAAATACTTAATCCATTGTCTGGGTAGTTATAGTATAAGGAAAAGACCTAGTCAAAAGGTCAGGTTTCTCTCCTGTTCACTTCATCTTGGTGAAGTCAATTAACCTGTCAGTTTCTTTCTCTACAAAATAGGGAAAGAACTACTTGCTTGCTAATTTCCTGGTGTACATGGTAAAATATTCTGCAAACTCTCAAATGTCATCTAATATAAACAATTACTACCCTACAGTAGGAAAAAAATTAACTTCTCAGAACAAACTTAAGTACTTGAGTTGACAACCTATTACCTAATAAGATGCTAAAGAAACAAGACCAGACACAGGTAACTGGATTGAAAGGCAGGAAACCTCTGAAGTGGGTTAATATCCAGGATGGGAAAATCCGGTGTTTCAGTCCAAAGCCTCCATCTCCCACCTGGAGCAAAGACAGAAGTTAATGGAATAGAATAACATGACTCAAAAAGGATACTAAATGCCAGCATTTCCTACTTCTCTATTTAACCCTGGATCATTTCAACAAATGGTCCCAAATCAAAACGGCTTAGTAAAGCAAATGGGCACATTTTATTCTCAAATTATAAAACATGTTAGGGAGAGAACAAGTAAAATAAGATGCACCTTGGAATAATGCACTTGATTAGAGATATTTGATTTTCATAGACAGCTCTCCTCTATCATTTTCCATTTGAAAATCAGGTTATTTATATTTTCCTTATTTGGAAACATGGATGTATCATAGCAGGGCCAGAAGAAAAATTTTCAGATACATCAAAAATGAAAGTGAGTTTCTATTCTAATTGCCTTGCAGATTTAGCTTATATGAATATTCATAACCTGCTTTGATTCTGCAGTATGATTTTTTTTTCCTTATCGGTGGCAATGAAATAGATTCATTTATTGAGACCACAATAATCAAACTTTGAAAAATAATGTATGCATGTATTAGAGGGAAAAGCTTGAATACATAAAATGTTAACAGAAGTAAAGCTTCTCATGTAAAGCTTTCAAAAATGTTATATTATGATGGGGCCGGCATTGTGGTACAGCAGGTTAAGCCCCCGCCTGCAATGCCACCATCCCATATGAGTACCAGTTCAAGCCCCAGCTGCCCCACTTCCCATCCAGCTCCCTGCTAATGTGCACAGGAAAGCAGCAGAGGATGGCCCAAGTGCTTGGGCCCACACCCACATGGGAGACCTGGAAGAAGTTCCTGGCTCCTGGCTTTAGCCATTGCGGCTATCTGGGGAGTGAACCAACCAAGAGAAGATATCTGTCTCTCCCTCTCTGTGTCTGTAACTCTGACTTCCAAAAAAATAAATATTTTTTAAAAATTGTTATATGGTGGTGAATCCTGTACATTTGGGTCTAATAAAAATCATAGAGATGTTGATTTAGGGGAAATGTGGCAATTCCTTCCTATTTTTTAACACACAAAGCTAAAAATTACATGTCTTCTTTCTAAGTAAACTACATAGCAATGCTGAACATTCCTCAAATAAGTCAAAAATTATTTATTGATCTTTTGAAACTGTATTTTCTCTCCACACATTTCTTTATTCTAGAAACTACTAAAAATTTGCCTTTTTACCTATTCCCTCTGTTTCTCTGCAATAGATACAGTGGTATAGCCTCTGTTCTTGTAAGATATACATAAAGGCAATGATAAAAGACACATGGTATGGTAGCATTATCCACCTTTTCAGAGTTGAACAAAGACAGACTTTGAGTATCTCCTGACCACATGGTTTTCTTGCCTTCTGGAGATGTTTTTGCAAAGATGCAGTGTTTTGCTTGTCTTGATTCTCATCTAGACTTTTATAAATAACTTGAGATATGAAACTAAGCACAATAAACAGACAAGTGAACAATCAATAACAATATTGTATGATAAACACTGCAATAAAAGTACTATAAGATTAAAACAATTTTATAGCACACCTTGAGGGCAGTCAGAGACTTGCTTGTATGCTACATTCAATGAAGGATGAACAGATTTGTTTTCTATTGCTGTGTAACAAATTACCACAAATTCAGCAGCTAAAAACAATACTCATCTGTTATTGCACAGTTTCTACGAGTCATGCATTTAGGCTTGAATTAACTGGATCCTCAACTCAGGGTCTTATAAGGCTAAAACCCAGACATTGACTGGGCTGTATTCTCAACTACAGCCTGAGGTTCTTTCTCAAGATCATTTAGGTACTGGTAGAACTCCATTTCTTGCAGCTGTGGGATTAAAGTCCCCATTTTCTTTAAGGCTGTTAGCATGGACTACCATTAGTGAGTCAGGAGTGCCACAGTTCTTTCACATGACCTTATTTATTTATTTACTTGCATGCATTTGACAAATACAACTTTAGAAACATAGTAATTCTTCCCATCATACCCATCCCCCACTCCCCTCCTCTTCCCTCTCCTTTTCCCAGTCTTGTTGTTTTACTAAGATCTATTTTCATTTAACTTCATACACAGAAGATTAACTCTATTCTAGGTAAAGAATTGAACACTTTGTATGAGAAAGAAAAAGAAAAAGAAAACTGTTCCTCAACAGTCCAAATAAGGTCTGTTCAAAGTCATTGCATCTCAAAGGTAATTTTGCATTTTTGTTTCAGAAACTGAGTTATCTTTAAAGAAAAGCCCAAGAATGATACGTCTTTTGCAAGCACTTAGACATAATTATCACTTATGAGATAAGAATATTTTCCACTTAATACACTAAAACAAAGCAATTCTTTGAGAACAAATTTTACTATTAAATCTCATAATACAACTCTTTGAGGACAGAGGTCCTGCATGGGAAGTTAGTGCACAGTGAGTACTGTTGTTTATTTAACAATTAACACTCTTATGTATGATGTCAGTGAACACCTGAGGTTCTTGACATGAGCTGCCTAGGCTATGGAAGCCTTTTGGATCCACAAACTCCTTCAATATTTTGGCAAGGCCATAAGAAAAGTAGAATTACTCTCCTCCCTTCAGAGAAAAGTAAATCCTTCTTTTGTGGCCACTTCTTTCCACTGGGGTCTCACCCACAGAGATCCTTCATGTAGAACATTTTTTTCCACAGTTTCTTGGCTTTCCATATGCTCCTCTGAAATGCTCCTCTGGGCTTTTCAGCCAGACAAGAATGCCATAAGGGCTGATTCTGAGGTCAGAGTGTCACTTAAGGCAATTGTTATTCTATGAGTCTTCTGTTCAGACTGCTTCCCAAGTTGAAGCATGCACTCCTTTTTAATTCTATCTATTATTATTAGCAGACACTTGATCCTAATTATATGATCATTTTAACACTTAATCTTATCCATATGATCTCTATAATAATTAAAATACTACTTTTACCACCTAGCTTAAGGGGATTTGGGGTCCCATAGCAAGTTTTAAAACTGTACCCTTAGAAGTAAGTCCATAGGAATGTATGCAGAACTATACTGCTTTAAAGTTATAAACTTCATACATTTCACAATTACAACTTTAGGGTCATCACATGACCTCCTTATAAGCCATCTCTCATATGGCAGTTTAATTCCCAATCTGCAAAGGCAGAGTTTTATGTAACTTAATGTAATCAAAGGAGTAACTCTTCCATAACTTCTGCCATATTTCATTAGCTAGAAGAGAATTATGCAAGTGCATGACTCCTTTGGGGCTCACTTTAAGGTGTGTCTTCCACAAAACTACACAAAAATTCCATAATCATAATGGGAGGTAAGCTTTCCAAGTTAGATTTGCTTGGACAGCAGAGATAGAAGACAGTTAAAGGAAAGATGTTTGAAGGAAGCAAGAATAAAGCAAGAGCAACAGAGCAGAGGAAATGTGCAAGACACATTCTAAAATAATAACTGGTCCATACACTGGCACGAAAACTTCCATTCTCTCCACTTTGTGTAAATTCCAAGGAACTGCCAAAATGAAACAGAGATGCTGGTAATCCCGGTGTCTCAGTCTATTTGGACTACTATAAAAAATATAAACCAGAGAGTTTATAAAACAATGGGAATTTGTTTTTCACAATCTGGGGTCTGGGAAATCTAAGAGCAAGGTACTCATAGATTAAGTATCTGGTGGGGCCTGCTCTCTGTTTCATGGATGGCTGTCTTCTTCCTGCATTCTCTCATGACACAAGGTCAAGGGAATTCTCTTTTTTTTTTTATTAAACTTTTATTTAATGAATATAAATTTCCAAAGTATAGCTTATGGGTTACAATGGCTTCCCCCCTCCCATAACTTCCCTCCCGCCCGCAACCCTCCCCTTTCCCGCTCCCTTTCCCCTTCCATTCATGTAAAGATTCATTTTCAATTCTCTTTGTATACAGAAGATCAGTTTAGTATATATTAGGTAAAGATTTCAACATTTTGCCCATATAGCAACATCAAGTGAAAAAACTACCATTGGATTACTAATTATAGCATTAAATAGCAATGTACAGCACATTAAAGACAGAGATCCTACATAATTTTTTTTTCAAATTAATTAATTTTCTATGCCATTTCCATTTTAACACCAGGTTGTTTTTTTTTTTCATTTCCAATTCTCTTTATATACAGAAGATCACTTCAGTATATAATTAGTAAAGACCTCATCAGTTTGTGCCCACACAGAAACGCAAAGTATAAAAATACTGTTTCAGTACTAGTTATAGCATCACTTCGCTTTAGACGACACATTAGGGACAGATCCCACATGGGGTGTAAGTACACAGTGACTCCTGTTGCTGATTTAACAATTTGACACTCCTGTTCATGGCGTCAGTAATCTCCCTAGGCTCTAGTCATGAGTTGCCAGGGCTATGGAAGCCTTTAGAGTTCGCTGACTTTGATCTTATTCCGATAGGGTCATAGTCAAAGTGGAAGTTCTCTCCTCCCTTCGGAGAAGGGTACCTCCTTCTTTGATGGCCCCGTTCTTTCCACTGGGATCTCACTCACAGAGATCATTCATTTAGGTCTTTTTTTTTTCCATGATATCTTGGCTTTCCATGCCTGCTATACTCTCATGGGCTCTTCAGCCAGATCTGAATGCCTTGAGGGTTGATTCTGAGGCCAGAGTGTTGTTTAGGACATCTGCCATCCTATGAGTCTGCTGTGTATCCCACTTCCCATGTTGGATCTTTCTCTCCCTTTTTGATTCTATCAGTTAGTATTAGCAAATACTTGTCTTGTTTGTGTGATCTCTTTGACTCTTAGACCTATCAGAGCTATCAATTGTGAGCTGAAATTGATCACTTGGACTAGTGCGATGGCATTGGTACATGCCATCTTGATGGGATTGTGTTGGAATCCCCTGGCACATTTCTAACTCAATTCCAAGGGGGAATTCTCTTTTATAACAGCACTAATCCCATTCATGAAGGTTCTCTGTTCACAACCCAATCACCATAACACTGGGGGCTAGGATTTCAATAAGTAATTTGGTGACATACAAACATTCTATTGATTGTACCAAGTAATGCCTTTGTGTGAATTGGTATACTTGTCCTTTACATCCATCCTACCACAGAGTACAGATCTGTGGATGACCTGCAGACCAGATTTTACTTCCAGCTTCCTATTCTTCATGTGAAAAGGCTGCGCAGTTGTATGTAGCAACCCTGGAGAAGGAACTGAAGAGGAATTTCAGAAGGTGATAGCATGCCACTAGGTCTCACTTGTTGAGTCTGCCCCAGCAGCTTGGCCCCAGATCCATCTTGAACTTTGATGTAGCTCCTTCCAAGATTTCTACTGTTACTCCCATATTAGCATTGTTCTGTCCTGGGCTGACATAGAGTGCATTTCAGAGCTGGCAGGTCTGAGTTTGGAGAGGGAAAGCAATGGAGAATAAACACAAAAACATGAAAAGTACAATGAAACTCAAAGTACAAAAGATGATAATAGTGGTGTCATGGAGAAATACAGATGCAAAGAGAAGAAATCCCTTTAAAAAATGGTATTTACGGAAGAACAGGGTTTTGCAATGGAAGGATCCAAATAGAAAAAAGAATGCTAATCTACACATCAATAGAGTGGAAGATTTGTGTGAAGTAAACTTCTAAAGGCTTAGAGAAGAAGAAAAAACAAGAACTGGAGGGGAGAAAAGATGTTTTATCCAAAGAATAATTTACATTTTTCATAAAGTGGAAAATTTCCCCAAGCCATCATAGCTGTAAATCCTGTGGTTTTATTTCAAAACCAAGTTAGGAATAATATATTTCAATATTCATTAACTAAAAGTGACTTTAGATCTAACATTATATATGGCATTAAACATTACATACTTATTTTCCCAAAGGAATAATGATAACTACCTATCATATGATAGGCATTGAGTTTTGTAAAGTTTGCCTCAGTTATTCCTTAGGGACCTGAAAAGCAATCATGAATGTTTCTATTTTATACATTAGGAACTTGAGATGCCAGGATATAAGGCCAAACTCCAGGGGGTTCCAATTACACTGCATTCTGGAGGAATTTTGGTAATTCAGTGGATATGACATGCCCACATCCACTCCTCCAATGAGAATAGCCCCACATCGTCTGGCTCCAAAGCCTTCCCACTCTGTACTGCACCAAAAAAAAAGTGAATTGCATTGTTTCAAAATACCAGTTATCTAACATTTTTTAATGTGAGCTGCATTTTTTATGGGGCTACATAATTATTAGTATGTATTTAGCTCTGACTTTGTGCCAAGCACAGTATTTGATGTTCTGCGTGTGTTTTTATTTAAACTACACAGTTTTTCTGATGCAGTTACTATCATTATCTCTCATTTTACATACAAGAAAATTCATGTCTAAGGTTAATCAAAGTCCAAGACACTCAGGCAGTAGCTAGTATATTCAAGACTGAACCCAAGTATCCTTGATATTGTACAAAACTAACCTGAGAGACTCCAGAGGACAACACATTGTTCAGGTTGACTTCCCTACATCAGTGAATCTGAAATTGTCTTCACATTTATCACATTCCTATTAAAAACCATCATGCTATTCTACAATGATTTATCTTCATGTATCAGATTTTATAGTCACCTCCATACAAATTTGTGGTTGATTAATTAACTAAAATTGGAAGACATTCCAATGATGAAAAGTGCTAAGTATTCCTATGAATAATAATTAGTATTAGAGTGGTACTCCAACTAAATTATGAATGTCAGTATTGGGAATCAATCTGTAGAGGGAGGGTCAAATGTTTGATGACCAGAAACAGATAAGATGGATTAGTCAAGGCAGCACAAATGACTAGAACAGATATTAGGTGAAACAAAAGGAAACAAAACACCTTATTGAACACCTTGTGTCTGCCAGATTTCATGCAGGATCCTAAAGACACAATGTTAAACAACACAAAAATGGTCTCTGATCTCATGGATCTTCCAGTCTCTAGCAACATCAGAGGCTGCCCCTATATAACGTTGGCCCAGGATGTCTTACAGTTGGCAAGCAGACCAGCAGGAAACAAATTTGTGACCTCAGTGACTGTGATTCAGGGTCTGGACTCCATTCCTTGGTGGAGTTGAGACAGGGCTAGGTAGGCTTGCAGTATTAGGGGAAAACCAGAACAAAGGCAAATAGGGAAATATAGCAGGGTTCCAGCTATGGGAATAGGCTAGTGACTGCCTGCAGGAAGTAAGCAAGATCTGGATACTGGAAATAAATCAAAGCTTGACCACTAGAAATGAGAAGGTGAAATTAGCCCTGAGATCTAGATTTGTTAAAGCCCCCTGCAGTCTACTAGAAACAGAAAGGACCCCCAGAGGCTCAGGAATGCATGAGCCTCTATCTTGCAGTCCAGTAGCTGCCTCTGTGAGAACTAAAGGGATGAGCCAGTCTTCCTACTCTCCCAGGCCCCTTCTTCTCTAAAATAGCTCACTATGTTATGTAGCTACATTGAGAGATCATGTCATCAACCCATGTAGGTCCAATCCCAGAAGTTACTGAAACAATAGTCTCATATAGGGTCCACCTTCCTCATCTCTACCAAAAAGAGATTTTTTTTTAAAGTGTTAGATTTGTATCTCACAAATTCTCTTGCTTATCAATCCCACTTGTAAGCAATTGTTGACTCCTTCTGAAAGCTGAACACCCTATCTTAGCTCTAAGTCAAGAAATTACTTTGAAAAGTAAAGTGTTTCTGACCAAGTTGTTGGAATTCAGGGGGCCTCAGATCTCAGTTCTCTAACTGGCATTCTTATCAGGAAGTCAATTTCTTCAAAGGTTTAAAATCATTTCCTCCTAATTCTATGATTAATCTCCTTTTATACTGCAGAAGGCAGTGGCTTTTTCTTGCTTTGACTTCCTCTCATTAGTTTTTCAGGACATAATCAGGGAGTCATTTTCCTTCAATGATGCTGTGTGTATGCCTCTAGGCTATAATCCCCTACAGTGAAAGCCACAAATTGCATGCATTTGATCAAATAAATCAGAATGAATCTCTTTTGCAGAGAGATGCAATACTTTTCTAAAGGATAAAATTTTAAAACAGGATATTTCTTGTGTCATTTACCCCCATTTCTTTAAAGACATTTGTTTTCAAAATGATCATAAACTCATTTGTATCTAAGCTTGAACTTCTGTGTTGTCAAAGGTGACAAATATTCCACAATAAGTAATTTATAAATATTTTCAATTAAGATACAAAAGAAAACCCCAAGGGATCTTTCTGTGAGCATATGGTAAGTACTCAAGAGGAAAAATAGTCTGCACACTCCTGATGACTTTCAATTCTTTCATATATTTCAGATTATTTTATCCTCTCAGTAGAGCAGAATTATGATACCCATTTGGCAGTAGCATACTCATGTTTCTATGTAGGAGCCCAGACTTTAGCCCAAATCTTCTGACTCCAAATTCAGTTTTCTTCTTGCCAGTGCACTATGCTCGGAAGCTGTTACCTATTTTTACTTTTCAGTGTGTTTCTTTCAAAAATAAAAGTTGACTTTCAGGGCAGCTTATCAGTTTTAATGACATGTTAACTGGTAGAGACACAGCCTATAGTTCTTCATAATCTTTTTCCTAGGCTCTTTCACATTTAAACATAGAACTCTTTAATACCATAAAATCCAGAGAAATCCAGACTTAGATATGGGTAAGAATGCAGATTAGAATGAGAAATCACCTACAAGACACTGGAAATGGACCGTGGCGATGTGGTAAATTGTTGTTCCCTTTACAGTGGCTGAGAAAGTTGAGTAATCTTGAAACAAAATCCTGACCCAACAGCTTCTAAGAATATCAGGTTCTTTCAAAGAATATTGAGATGATTATCTCTTTCCTGAGTTAGAAATTTCTGAAGTAATCTCCTCTTAGCTGCAGTTTTACTGTCCGTGAACAAGAGACTGCAGTAGGTCAGAATGACTTTCTACTTCTGATTCCAGCTCTGAGAGATGTGATTTCACTTCACTCATTGGGTCATTGTATCTTTTCAACAGATTTTCACTTTTTCTTAAATTATCTCAGTGGGGTTTGCTAGTGACAATCCAGTGATGGCTGATTAAGACACAAATACAGTCATGAGTCACTTAACAATAGAGATGCGCTCTGAGCAATGTGTCACAGGTGATTTTTGTCTCTGGGTGAACATCATGAAGCATAGTTATGCAAACCAAGACTTCTAGGATGTCACTAGGACATATAATTTTAGAGGACTACAATTGTACATTTAGTCTGTCACTGACTAAAAAAAATATCTTTATGCAGCACATAAATGTACTCATATATTTCAGAAGGAAGAAAATATTAATAAAATGTATGGCAAATTCAAAGACCCATGTTACAATTCATTTACTTCACAAGAAACCCTAAGAGCAACCTTAGACTGGAGTTGTTCTTCTAATACTCCAAGTAGGAAAGATTGCACTTTGGGAACCACTGAGCACACTTCAGTAGGTTGAGGTTTAGGCCTGTGCATTTCCTGAAAGGCTGTCTGGAACATTTTTCTGTGAGCAGTGCTGCCGTAACATACAAAATTGTATCCTGGTAGACTGAAAGGATTAAACAGCTTCTTTCATTAGCAAGCTTTCTACTACACATTGGCTTGGGTACAGGTCAAAGAGAGAATTCTAACAAAGACTACAATAGCTGGATATTGTTGCTATAGTCACAAGAAATATTACTACAAATTTCAGAGAGTTCAAGTCCTTCAGGAAAGCCTATGTGAACTGGGAGAATCTTTTTCCAGAGATTCTAATATATTTCAGATGTCAATACTAATAATGCAAGCAGAAATGTGAGCTTTCCTCCAATCACTACCATTCACTTGTTCTGCTCCCTTGGACCTCTTTGCCTCACAAATCATTATTATTTTATATGGAGTGCTTCCCAAGAAAAATGTATGACTCAAAAATGAACTAAGAGCTCTATTTTTTCTGTTTTGTGTTAAACACAATTGCCTGACTCACAGATCCTCAGTCTAGTGGAGATAAACTTCTTGTCTCTTTTAAGGATTGCTTCTAATGAATGCTTTGGGACATGAAGTTTTCAGGCATATATTTGTGCTGTGGTTATAAAATAGTGAAACTAGTTTCTATTATTTACAATAACAGTTTTTCCCAAAACATACACACACACACACACACACACTATACTGATTCGCACACAATGTGTATGTGATAAAGGCTTTCCCAGTCAGGCTACAGGAGCAATTCCTCATTCTATTTCACCATCAGTGAAGATGTCCCTTGTTCCCTTCCCTGCACCCACATATCTGTTCCACATTCCCATCACCACAACCTTGTGTCCCTCCACGGGCCTCTTCTTACAGGTTTCACTCTCAACCCTTGGGTTTCCTTCTCAGCCCTTCATCCCAACACAATAATTCCAGGCCCTCTGGACACCTGTTTCCAAACTGTGGAAAACAAACTAGTGGCCTGCTGAAGGCACTCACTAACCACTTCAAGTATTCAAGAAAGTAGGGAGGAAACAGAAGTTGTTGACATCCCAAGTTAGAGTTTTGAATGTATTTTCAAACAAAAGCAATAATATAAATAAAGAGAGTATCTTGACCGCAGTGAGTATTATTTACATATTCTTAATTGCCTGATATGATCCAGGCAACTCATATAAGCCTGGGTATACGTATTAGTCTGTTTCTGTTGCTTTAACTAAAACACCTGAGAGGAACATCTTGGGAAAGAAAAGGTTTATTTCAGCTTACAGTGTGCAGGTTACAGTCCCAGATCAGGCAGCCCCATAGTCTGAGGTCTGGAGGAAGATCATCACAGCAGGTACAGAGGAACAATCAGAAAGCAGAGAGAGTGTGTGAGCAGGTAGCCAGGACTCGAACTCAAATGGCCAATCATCTTGCAAGAAACACCCTCTGAGATTGTGCCTCAGTGACCTAAAGACCTCCCACAGCAGGCTGATGCACTGGCTTTTGCCATCCCATGTGGGCGCCAGTTCCTGTCTCAGTTGTTTCTTTTCCAATCCAATTCTCTGTTTATGGCCTGGGAAAAGCAGTGGAGGATGGCCCAAGCGCTTGGGCCCCTGCACTCACGTGGGAAACCTTGAAGAAGCTCCCGGCTCCTGGCTCCTGGCTCTAGTCCTTGCGGCCAATTGGGGAGTAAACCAGCAGATGGAAGACCTTCCTCTCTGTCTCTCCCTCTCTAACTCTACCTCTCAAATAAATAAATAAAATCTTTAAAACAAAAATTTAAAAAGACCTCCTAATCATCATGCTTAAATCAAGTCTCCATCTTTAATTCATCAACTATTAGCAACAAGACATCAGAGGTGAAACATCTGCGTGAGTTTAGAATAGACAAGTCCTGTTTAACTCACAATAGTATATGACCATACACAAACAAAATTATGAATTTTTATGGATTGGTCTTGGAACGTGAGCATGACAGGTCTCATTGATCCTATAAGAAGTTGTATACTGAGTTCCTGACAATGAGCTTAGAGCATGTGACAATCCCATCAATCAGCTGAAGAATTCCTAGATATCTATATCTGTGCATATATAAATGCTAATTTCTCAATCAATCTAAAACTTTATAGTACATTAATTCATTCATCGACACATAGCTGAATATACATCCTTAATATCCATACACTGCACCCATAGGAACTGGTGTTCAGACCTGAAGTCGCTGAAGATGATCTCCTTATTCTCCAATATTCCACATCATCAAATTTAAAATAAATCTTTTAAGTCCAAAGTAAAGTTTAAAATCCAAACACTTTTTAAATGTCCATACAGTCAAAGCCTAGTTACAAAGAACATGTATTTAGGAACCAGATAGATCTGGGTCCAAATCTTGGTAGTTGGTTACTTTGCACAACTGTGAAAACTTTCCTAATTCTAAGGTTCCATATCAATTAAGATGGGAACAAGAGCACCTATCTTGTAAAGTTGACATGATGATTAAGTCAAATCAAATACATTAAGCCATATATATCTGAATTAATTGACTTGGAAGCCCTTGAGAGACAATAGGCCTCTGTGTTCCCTTCCGATAAGGGTACACCGCAAGGTGGAAATAGACAAGACTTCTTTGTAGTGAAGTGGCCAATTTTATTTTTTTCCACCTCTGGTTCTTCATATTCCATAATACATGTTCAAATATTTACTTTTACCAGACCTTAAGGAATTGAATATAGTAATTCCATGAATGCAAATACAGCACAGGCCTGAGAGGTCAATGGAACACTCCACTGAAGTTCCCAAATAGCAACTGAAAATGATACCTTTTTAAAATTAAATTTCTAAACCCACCTGACCAAATCCGGGAGGAAGATGTGGGTCAGTATGATGTATGAATTGTCAGATAACCACTCCCCACAAATAATTTCCTTGTAAGACTTGGAATGACATTGATTGAGAAACAGTGTGCTATTTCTCACATAAGGCTGTTACCTAAGACATGTCTTTAGCATTGTTTCTATCACCTCTCTCCCCAGGGTAGCCCTTCAACATACACTGTTAGTCTGGGATTGAGATTCATTCTGAAGGAGAAATACATTTACCTGAAGCTCTTCCTGGAAAGATCCTGTGATGAAGAAATGGGTTCATATGTCTTTGTCCCAGGAATCCATTTTCCAGTTAGTTTCCTCAGCATCTGACAGATGAGGAGAAACGCTTCCAATCACTCAAACACCAAGCAGGAAGGCATTAAAAAATGATGTTTAATTAACTGTCTTAGTGGAAAATTAAAACTATTCTTTTCCCAGTAATAAAAATCCTTCTGAACCCTAATAAGGGGGGGAGGGGAATCAGTTAAATGTAAAACATCAGGCAGAAAGCAAATCCCCCTGACTACATGGTTAAAAAGTGCACCATCTAATCTGGTATTCTCAACCCTGATGACAATTTACCAAAGGGAGAACACCTCTGCCTAAGTGATTAGATGTTTAGACACTAAATATAGAAAGAATTCAAAGTCTTCGTGATTTCATGAAGTACCTTGTCTTAAAGGTGGAACACAGAGTTCATTCTCCACCAGAACCCAAGTAATCTACTAGGTTTGTACTCTGTCTTCCACCCAAATAATTTGTATATTATTTATATATTGTGTATCATTATTTGTATATTGTTCTCTTTTTATAAAAAGAATTTTATTTATTTATTTGAAATGTAGAGTTATAGCGAGGCAGAAGCAGAGAGAGAGAGTTCTTCCATCCACTGGTTCACTCGACAAATGGCCACAACAGCCGGAGCTGGGCCGATCCAAAGCTAGGAACCAGGAGCAAGGAACTTCCCCCAGATCTCCCACAGGGGTGCAGGGGCCCAAGCACTTGGGCCATCCTCCACTGCCATCCCAGGCCACAGCAGAGAGCTGGATCGGAAGTGGAGCATCCAGGACTCAAAGTGGCACCCAAATGGGATGCCAGAACACAGGCGGTGGCTTTATGTGCTATGCCACAGTGCCAAACCCCTATATATTGTTATTTTTTAGATTTATTTATTTATCTAAAAGGCAGAGTTACAGAGAGGCAGAGGCAGAGAGAGAGGTCTTCCATCTTCTGGGTCACTGCCCAGATGGCTACAACAGCCAGAGCTGTACCTATCTGAAGACAGGAACTTCTTCCAGGTCTCCCAGGTGGGTGCAGGGGCCCAAGGACTTGGGTCATCTTCCACTGCTTTCCCAGACCATAGCAGAGAGCTGGATAGGAAGTGGAACAGCTGGGACTTGAACCGGCATCCATATAGGATACCAGAACTGCAGACAGCAGGTTTACTTGATACGCCAGTGTCAGCCAGCCCCTGTATATTGTTCTTAATCTCCTATGCTTGATTTGATAGGCTTTCAGGTCTACCTTGAAAATAAAAGCTAGGACAAACAAGATTAATAAAAACCAAGGAGGGGGCCAGCACTGTGACATAGCAGGTAAAGCTGCTGCCTACAATGCCAGCATCCCATATGGGTGCTGGTCGAGTCCTGGCTGCTCCACTTCCGATCTAGCTCTCTGCTATGGCATGGGAAAGCAGTAAAAGATGGCCCAGGGCCTTGGGCCCCTATACCCACACGGGAGACCCGGAGGAAGCTCCTGGCTACTGGCTTCAGATAGGCACAGCTTCGGCTGTTGCAGCCATCTGAGGAGTGAACCAGCGGATGGGTTCCTCTCTCTCTCTCTTTCCCTCTCTCTCTCTCTGTCTCTCTCTCTCTCTGCTTCTCCTTCTCTCTCTGCTTAACTCTGACTTTCAAGTAAATAATAAACCTTTAAAAAATAAAAAATAACCAAGGAGGGGCTGGTGTTGTGACCTAGTGTGTTAAGACACCACCTGCAATGCTGAGATACCATATGAGTGCAGGTTCAATTTCAAGCTGCTCCACTTCCCACCCAGCTCCCTACTAATGTGCCTGAGAAAGCAGTGGAGCATGAGCCAAGTACTTGGGCCCCTGAACTCACGTGGGAGACCTGGAAGAGGCTCCTAGGTCCTGGCTTTGGATCAACTCAGCTACAGCCATGGCGGCCAACTGGGGAGTGAACCAGCAGATGGAGGACCTCTCTATCTCTGCCTCTCCACTCTCTGTGTAACTTTCTCTCTGGCTTTCAAATAAATAAATAAATAAAAACATTTTTTAAAAAGATCAAGGAATAGATATAAAATAAGCAAAATTGTTTTACTTTTCTTCATAGTTTCTCTACATCTTGTTTTGAAGAATTCATATATAAATATACATATATATATATATCTTTGCAGATGCTGTGCATAGATCAAGAGTAACCTTTGTATTTAAAATATCCCTTTTAGTATTTTTTTGTTCTACTTAATACTATTGGTTGAATTCTGTAATTAACACACAATTATTCTTAGGTATTTAAATTTAACTGAAAAGTGATCTCTGTTAAATATAAGAGTGGAAATAAGAGAGGGAGGAGATGTACAATTTGGGACATGCTCAAGCTGACTTGCCCCAAATGGTAGTTAGAAACGTACCAGGGGATTCCAATCCAATCCCATCAAGGTGGAATGTACCAATGCCATCTCACTAGTCCAAGTGATCAATTTCTGTTCACAATTGATCATAATGATAGGACTAAGAGTCAAAGGGATCACATAAACAAGACTAATGTCTGCAAAAACCAACTGATAGAATAAAAAGGGAGAGAACGATCCAACATGGGAAGCAGGATACACAGCAGACTCATAGAATGGCAGATGTCCTAAACAGCACTCTGGCCTCAGAATCAGCCCTTAAGGCATTGGGATCTGGCTGAAAAGCCCATGAGAGTATTTTAGGCATGGAAAGCCAAGATACTCTGGAGAAAAAAAAGACCTAAATGAAAGATCTCTGTGAGTGAGATCCCAGTGGAAAAAACGGGCCATCAAAGAAGGAGGTACCTTTCTCTGAAGGGAGGAGAGAACTTCCACTTTGACTATGAACTTGTCTAAATAAGATCAGAGTTAGCGAACTAAAAATGCTTCCCTAGCCTTAGCAACTCATGACAAGAGCCTAGGGTGATTACTGATGCTATAAACAAGAGTGTGAATTTGTTAAGTCAACAATAGGAGTCACTGCACACTTACTCCTCATGTAGGATCTCTGTCCTTAATGTGTTGTATAATGTGAGTTAATGCTATAACTAGTACTCAAACAGTATTTTACACTTTGTGTTTCTGTGTGTGTGCAAACTGTTGAAATCTTTACTTAATATATGCTAAATTGCTCTTCTGTATATAAAGATAATTGAAAATGAATCTTGATGGGAATGGAATAGGAGAGGGAGTGGGAGAGGGGAGGGTTGCGGGTGGGAGGGAAGTTATGGGGGGGAAAAGCTGTTGTAATCTATAAGCTATACTTTGGAAATTTATATTTATTAAATAAAAGAAAAAAATGAAAAAATATTTAAATAATCTCTTTGTATACCTGCTTTTCTCATTAAACCACAAGCTCCAAATTACAGCCTATGCCTTGTACACTTTTGTGCTAATGCATGTGATTGTGTCTTGAAAATTTTTCTTTTGCTTAATTTTGCTTTTGTTTTTAAGCTATAGATGTTCCTTCGATTGCATTGGAGTGATCATTTTCTTTTGTGTGTGTGTTTGTGTGTGTGTGTGAGAAAGAGAGAGAGAGAGAATTCCAACCCCTTATCACTCCTAAAAGCCCCAGAGCCCCCAGCTGAAGTCAATGCCATGAACCAGGAATTCATTCCAGGTCTTTCACATTGGAACCAGGAACTCAATTAATCAACCCATCACAATTACCTCCCAGGCTCTGCATTAGCAGAAGAGTTGGGTATGGAACCCAGGCACTCTGACATGGAACACAGGCAACTCAACCACTAGGCCAACTGCCCACCCCTGAAAAACCCACCATAAGTTGAAAATATTGTAAGTCAAACATGTATTTAATACATCTAGCCTATCAAACATCATAACTTAACCTAATCTACCTTAAATGTGCTCAGCACACTTACAGTATGTTAGACAAAATCAACTAATACAAAACCCATTTTTAGTAACAGAATATTGAGTATCTCATATAATTTACTGAATATCAGACTAAAAGTGAAAAGCAGATTGATTATATGTGTACCTTCATGAAGCCCAAAAATCTTAAGTCAGACCATCATAACTCCAAGATTACCTGTATTTAAATTTAAAGAAGATCTAGCATGAAATATATGTAGCTAAATTCAAGGGAGAATTTGAGTTCACATTATATAAAATGAAAGAAATGCATGTCTGGCAAATATTTAAAGCAATATTTGGCTCCGATACCAATGTGTTTGCATGAATTTTTGAACCTTAAAAGAATATTATATTATATGACAAAAGCGGCACTGTGACTTTAGCTGCAATTCAGCGGAGAAAATATGGGTGACTTAAAATGGTGTTGG
Organism: Lepus europaeus; assembly: GCF_033115175.1. Taxonomy (NCBI): domain Eukaryota; kingdom Metazoa; phylum Chordata; class Mammalia; order Lagomorpha; family Leporidae; genus Lepus; species Lepus europaeus. Next base: position 63,538,717 of record NC_084830.1, on the reverse strand, counting down.
GTGGGGGAGGGTGGTACATGTTGTGGTGCAGTCAGTTAAGCTGCAGCTTGGAATTCCCACATTCCATATTAGAGTGCCTGGGTTTAAGTCCCACCTCCACTTTCTATCCAGCTTCCCACTTATATGCCTCTTAAAGGCAACAGATACTGGTTCAAGTACTGTGTTTCTGCCACCCATGTGGGACACCTAGATTGAGTTCCAGGATCCTAGCTTTGGCCTAGCCCAACCCTGGCTGTTGCCAGCATTTAGGCAATAAACCAGTATATGAAAGATCATTCTTTCTCCCTCCTCCTCCTCCTCTCCTTTCCCCTCCCTCTCAATAAAAATTAATAAGTGAACTTTAAAAAATAAAATGGTATTGGAACAAAGGAAAAATATAAATCTGGCTCTTTTTCTTTTATATATTGAGTGATTTGATTTACAGATTGATTGATTTGCCAGGCAGAGTGACAAAGAGGGAGAGATAGCTGGTTCACTGCTCAAATGGTCAAAATGGCCAGGGCTGGTACAGCCTGAAGCCAGGAGCCCAGAGCTCCTTCCAGGTCTCCCATGTGAGTGACAGGTGCCCAACTACCCAGGCCACCTTCTACTGCCTTCCCAAGCACATCCACATGGAGCTGGATTCCCCATATGGAATGCCAGTATTGTAAGCACCAGATTAACCCACCATAATGCTGGCCCCTAAAGCTGGATCTTTATTTCACACTTCCAACAAACATTTCAGAGTTTAAAAAAAAAATACATTCAGAACAATACATCAGAATAATACAAAACAATACATCAGAAAAAGAAATAAGGATTAACCTAGGAGCTAAAAAACATGCATAATTTGAAATGCAGAAGCAATAGAAGAAATAAAATTTAGCTACACTAAAGTTAAAGACTTGTAAAGGATAAAATATCATAAACAAAAATAAAAAGCATGGACCAGTGCTGTGGCATAGCGGGTAAAGCTGCAGCCTGCAATGCCAGCATCCCATATGGACACCGGTTTGAGACCTGGCTGCTCCACTTCCCATCCAGTTCTCTGTTATGGCCTGGGAAAGCAGTAAAAGATGACCCAAGTCCTTGAGCCCCTACACTCACATGGGAGACCTGGAAGAAGCTCCTGGCTACTGGCTTCGGATAGGTGCTGCTCTGGCTGTTGCAGCCATCTGGGGAGTGAACCAGCAGATGGAAGACCTCTCTCTCTCTCTCTCTCTCTCTCTCTCTCTGTCTCTGCTTCTCCTTCTCTCTCTCTGTTACTCTGACTTTCAAATAAATAAATATTTTTTTAAAAATTTTTAAATAAAAAATATTTCTAGCATAGTCAAAATAATAATATTTTTATAGTACAAATATATTCTAAAAATTGAAACAAATAAAAGAAACAACCATGGACCGAAAACTGTGAACAAGTAGAACAAAGGAAAAGACATCAGCTATGTGAGAAGATGATCAATCTAACTTATAAGTTAAAATTTAATTAAGATACCACAGCTCACTGATAAGACTGCCAACAACCAAACACTTGACAATACATTGTGTGATTATGATAGAGAAACCATACAGGATGTAGAAATGCAGAAGGGCATAAGAGACATGAAGAGGGATCTGGCACTGTCTAGAAGAATCTCACACACTTTCCCTTTGACTCAACAATCTAACTTCTAGGAATCCATAAAAAATTAGCAAAATTATGAAATGCTTTATGTACAAAAGTATTCATTACAGAATTTTTTAATACTAAAAACTAGAAACAACTCAAATGCCTATCAATATACAGGTTAAATAAATTGTAGTAAGTTATTATTTAGTCATAAAAAGGAATGAGGAAGACTGCTAAACATATGTTATCATATATGATATATGTCATATATCATATGCTATCTTTTATATATAAAAAATAGCTTTCATCTATTTGGGAAAAAAAGAATTTTTCGAACTAACCATGAAAGATGAAGTTATGGAAGGAGAAAAGGAAGAAGATGCAAGGGACTGGAATTCAAGGAGGATCCTTAAAATCTGAAAGCAAAGTAGGGGAAAGTCCCTAGTTGTGTATCAAGTTAGAAAAACAAATATACACAAAACATTTTTGCATATAGTTTTTTGACTTTTTACACCTAATGTAAACAGTCTAAGTGTCTAGCTACAGATCAATGGGTAACAAACCACTTTTAATGAAAACTGTTTCTGAAAAGGTTATAGTTTCTAATATCAGTTTGTATTTGCTAGCATGTATGTTTTAAATATTTTGGCTGTTTTAAGATTTATTTATTTATTTGAAAGGCAGAGTTACAGTGACGCAGAGAGACAGAAAGAGAAAGAGAGAAGTCTTCCATCTGCTGGCCTACTCTCCAGATGGCCACCATGGCTGGAGGTGCACCATTCCATTGCCAGGAGACACAAGTTTCTCCCAGGTCTCCCACAATGGTGCAGGGGCCCAAGGACTTAGGCCATCATCCACTGCTTTCCCAGGCCATAGCAGAGAGCTGTTTTGGAAGTGGAGCAGCCAGGACTCAAACCAGCGTCCATATGGGATGCCAGCATGGCAGACAGCGGCTTTACCAGCTATGCCACAGCACGGGTCCCCATACTTTGGCTTTTTGAAGCCAAGAAATAATCTCCTAGCTTTAGTACCTATGACTGATGCTAATATATTGACATAGTAATCACCTTCTTCTGAAGCACATCTTTAATACTATCTTTCCTGAGAGTAGGTACAAAATTCAGAATAAAATTCTTCTTTAAAATAAATTTTATTTTATATTCTTAAGGTATACAACATGATGTAAGATACATACATACACACACACACACACACACATATATATATATTTTATATATGTGATGGTTTCCACAATGGAATGTATATGTATATATATATATGTGTGTGTGTGTGTGTGTATATATATATATATATATATATATACCATCATCTTATAGAGTTACCCACTTCCCTGTTTCCAGTAGCAAGAACAGCTATAATCTCAGTTAACAAAACACCTGAATATAATGCATCATTATTAATTATAGTCCTCATGCTATATGTTAGATCTTTTGCCTTGGTCATCCTACACAAACGCACAAGGACTAATTCAAATACAACAATATGTGTCAACAGGAGAGAAAGATATCTCAGCACTATCTCATGCATAGCAATGGATTTAGATATTCACAAGATACTCAAGTAGATGTCCAGCACTTTAATGCATCTGATACGTGAGGTACTCAATGACAGAGGCAAATATGTCTGAAAATATTGGTAAGGAAACTTTTCCTCATAGACTTAGAAGGTGACCAAATTTTGCCTTTTCTGTAATTACAATAACCCAGAAAAAAATTAGAAAAGTAGGGCAGGACTCACAACCCCACTTTAAGGATAATTTTAGTATTTATAAACAGATTTCACTTAGTTGCCTAAATCACAAAGATTTATGCAGACTACAGTAGTAGTAAGTTTTACATTTTCTGGTTAGACTGATGCTTCCCCTTGCTGAAAATCTAACACTCTAACTTTGGGGAGAAGGGATTGTTACTTTACTATCCTCTTTACAAAAAAAAAAAAAAATGCTCAAGAGGCTATATAAGTTTCTTCTTTAAAGTAGAACTTTCATTGACTCTCAGTCCCAAAACTCTGAAGAGGTAAAAGGAATAGTTTACATCTTTTTTTTTTAACTTTTATTTAATGAATATAAATTTCCAATGTACAGTTTATGGATTACAATGGCTTCCCCCCCCCATAAATTTCCTCCCACCCGCAACCCTCCCCTCTCCTGCTCCCTCTCCCCTTCCACTCACATCAAGATTCATTTTCAATTCTCTTTATATACAGAAGATCAATTTAGTATATATTAAGTAAAGATTTCAACAGTTTGCACCCACATAGAAACACAAAGTGAAACATACTGTTTGAGTACTAGTTATAGCATTAAATCACAATGAACAACACATTAAGGACAGAGATCCCACATGAGGAGTAAGTGCACAGTGACTCCTGTTGTTGACCCAACAAATTGACACGCTAGTTTATGGTGCCAGTAACCACCCTAGGCTGTCATCATGAGTTGCCAAGGATATGGAAGCCTTCCAAATTTGCCGACTCTGATTATATTTAGACAAGGTCATAAAAGACAGAGTGAGGATAGTAACCAATGATCCTAAGAGTGGCATTAACCAGGTCTGAACAATTATACAGCATTAAGTGGGGAAGAGGACCATCAGTACACACAGGTTGGGAGTAGAGCCATTGGTGGTAGAGTAGAGGTTATGATTACAAAGGAATGAGGCCCAAGTGCACTAGACAGGGTCTAGAACAAAGGACAGTCATTATTAGAGGAGCTAAGAAAGGTGCTGTCTAAGCTACAATTAAGTTTTCTGATTGAGAGGCAAATAGAACCTGACAGAAGGGGCTTGATAATAATCTGGTGGGCTTTAAGCCTTGTAAGTTAAGAGGCCCAGACCTATATATCTCTTCACATGGGGAACATTCTAAGGGAGGTGTGAACCTCCTAGGGGAAGGCACTCTGTTGACTTTCATTACTTGGCTGGCCTGGGAGGAGAGCTGGCCAGGTAAAGGCAGGGGGCATCTCTAACAAGAAATTTACAGTTCTGCCTGCAATGTTGCTGACCCTACTTGACCAACCCCTCAGCTGCAGTGGTCACTTTGGAAGTTGGGCTGAGTGAAGGGCTTTTTAGCTTAGAGCCAATAAGATCTGTGGCTCTGACCTGGGCTTCCTTCGACTCCAGGGCAGGTCCATTTCCAGTGATCCAACTCTTGGCAGAGCTGCCAGGGCTCTTCACAAGCTGACTTCTGCTGAAGCCCAGGCTTACCACATTGAAAGCCACTGCAGTAGACTGGCCTGTTGGGTCTCCTTGAGGGCAGATCACTCTACAGATCAGCCATTAATAGGCCTGCCACCCATTGCTTCTGATGCCGAGCTTTCTTTTCCTCCTGGTTTGTATTAAAGCAGACCAGAGGATGCAAATCAAGGGAGTGCCCATGTCCCGTCTTTAATCTTCGGTGGCCTGAACTACAAGTCTATAGTCACAGGCATGTTCTGTAGTAGTTTTTCTAAGGTAGACAATGCCCATGAGGAAAATTATATTCTCACTTTAAAACTTTCTTTCCCTTTGGTCTGAAAGGGAGGTTTTTTCTACTTACTGTTTACTTCGCTGATGGCGAAGTAAATCTAGCTATGAGATTATAATTTAAGCTCTTATTTTGGCTATGCTATTACAGAAAAATGTTAGCCATCTCTTTTATAGGGTCTAAAGATTAAATTATGTGTCCTACAGATTCCTTCATAATAGAATTAGTTATCTACCTTGAAGAGAATAGAGAAATGAAAGAACAAGTTGGGCTTAGAATAGAGAAATGAGGGAGCAAGTCCTAGATCGCTTGCTGACAATAGCAATATCACATGAATACTTAGTAAACAGTTTCAACCATTAGATAACAACTTAAGAAAACATTTACCAGAAGGTCCAATGCCTTCTATAAATTTTAAGAATCATGTATTTGGAAACACCTCTTAAATATCTAACATGGTGTAGTTTGTTTAACCAGTAAACTTAAACACAACCATATAAAATGTTTTTAGTTTCTTTCTACCAACAAGTATAAAACATATGATACAGAGATTCAGGTCACACGAATTAAAATGTATCTTTGATTAGTTTTAGCAGCTTAAATTTATGGACAATCTTATCTATAATTAAATTAAATTAAAATAAAATTCTTAATAAAATTTTCCCATGTGGACATACAATATGTACACATATATAACATAACATAATAGACCAATATAGCAATTTTAATAATAGCTTTTAAAATCTTTAACTCTTTTTGTAAATTGCCAATTGATTTGAATTGCTTTTTGTTTTTAGTAACCTCAGTTAACCATACTTTCTCCCAGTTGGCACTGTAAACAGATGAAGCCAATAATGTATTAATAGTTTACATCTTTTTAAAATATTTTTATTCTGGAAAAATCCAACTGACAGCAAATCTGCATGAACCGTTCAATCAATTCTATACACTCTTCACCTACTCTCACTGACTTTTAATGTCTTGTAAATTTCCTTTATCTTTTCCTTTCTCTCTTCTTCTTCTCCATATATTTATAAAATCATACGATTATCATTATTAGTACTGCAGAGCTTTGGAAATTTGGTCACAGACATCAGCCCCCTTGATTCCTAATTACTCTCACATGTACTGCCTCTGAAGTTAGGAACCTTCTCTTACACAGCCAAGATCACAATCATCGAGTTCAAAAAATCCAATATGCATATAATATTAGAGCTTATACTTCAGTTTCACGAGTTATCCAAAACACAGCCTGTAAGTAATTTGTTTTTTTTTTTTTCTTGATCCAGAGTCTAATTCATGATCACCCACTGAAACTAGTTAGCACATCTCTTCCGTTTTCTTTATTCTGGAACAGTTTCTCAGCCTTCTTTGTTTTTAAAGCATCAGTATTTTAGGTTACTGGTTTCATGAACTCCTGCTCAACATGGACTTTTTTATGTTTAGTCACAACTTGTTTTTGCATGTTGGGCAGTAATATCACAATACTGATAGTGTGTCCTCACTGCATCTTAAGACTAGAGACACAAGTTAGCTTATAACACTATTAATGCTGTTAACCTCAGGAAAAAAAGAATAGAAACAATTAACTCTAATAGTTTTTAAATTAATTTTAAACTTGAATGAAATAAGTTTATTATTTGCTCTCTCTGAGCCCATTTGAAACAGTTTGTGACAAAAACTTAAGTAAAATATTTTTGTATTTCTTGTAAATATTTATTTAGTAAAAAAATTTGTGTATGCTCAACTTTTTGGAATCCTTTATGGGCAATTCTTTTCTGCCACAATAGGCAGAATTTGTTGCTTAACTGCTCATTGCTACATTTTGCTGAACCGGGCTCCTAAAAAGTTAGGTATAGTTTTTTAGCCTATCACTTAGGAAGCAATCAAAACACAAGAGTCATTCAAGATAGGGAGAGATAAGAAAAAATAGAATGAGACTTTATCTGTAGTTGAATTCAAAGCTAATGTTACTGCCAAACTGAATTTCTGATGAAATAGGCTTTTTTAAAAGATTTATTTATTTATTTGAAAGTCAGAGTTACACACAGAGAGAGGAGAGGCAGAGAGAGGTCTTCCATCCACTGGTTCACTCCCCCAGCTGGCTGCAACAGCTAGAGCTGCACCAATCCGAAGCCAGGAGCCAGGAGATTCCTCCAGGTCTCCCACGTGGGTGCAGGGGCCCAAGTACTTGAACCATCTTCCACTGCTTTCCCAGGTCATAGCAGAGAGCGGGATTGAAAGTGGAGCAGCCGGGACTTGAACCGGTGTCCATATGGGATACTGGCACTGCAGGTGGCGGCTTTACCCACTACACCACAGCACAGGCCACTGAAATAGGCTTTTAAAAATACACCTCCATCTATTAATTGATAATAGAGGAGGATATGATGGGGGAAATCAGTTAACAAATGACTAATGGGAAAATCTCCCTTGAAGACTGTTATATATATATATATATATATATATATATATATATATATATATATATCTTTTGCTTTTACATTCACCAAATCCTCCTCATCCCCTGTTCAGCTGTGATTCAAGAAAACAATGTTCTTAAGCAACTGTTAACTCTATATGTATTGTAATACTCATAATAGAGCTTTTATTTACAAAAATAAAATAAAAGACTTCTGGGGGTAAATAGAGTGAGTCACACATCTCCCAATTTTCTTTTCCAGACACTCCAGGGTCATCTCCACTGCATTTTCACTGAAGGGTTGTAAGCTGACTTCCTCAGTGGAACCCCAAGGGGAACCAACTTGCCAGCTTCAGTAGTGTCCAGCTAATGTTCTCCCTGTACTCAAGCTGTAAATCAACTCATGGAGAGAAGGGAAAGATTACAGTCATTGCTGCCAGGAAAGCCAGTAGTTTTTCAACATTATCCATTTAATGCAAAGACTCAGATTTCTAAATGTACACCAAGCTCTTCTCAGGACGAGAGCACGTTAGTTTTTAGAAAGTTTCAATTAAAATTCCTATCAACAGGATTTACAAATTTTAATGACTTATTTGGCTTCAGGGATGGATTAAACTAATTACTAATATATACAAGTCCCAGTGGGCAAAAATAAAACATAAAAGTGCAAAAATGGAGATAAGAATTAAGCATTCTTCTTTAAATAACTAATTTAAGAGGAAAACAATAAAACATTTTTATTCTACATTTCAGAAATAAGTAACACAGTGACATATTCCTGAACAACATAGATCCCAGTATTAATATGGAAAACTGTTTCTCCTTCCTTGGAATAACTTCATTTTGAATAAACCATATTGGACAGTTCTATTAAAGAATATCCAGAGGATCAGCACTGTGGCGCACTGGGTTAAAGTCCTGGCCTCCAGGGCCGGCATCCCATATGGGTGCCAGTTCAAGTGCCAGCTGCTCTTCTTATGATCTAGCTCTTTACTATGGCCTGAGAAAGCAGCAGAAGATGACCCAAGTCTTTGGGCCCTTGCACTTATGTGGGTGACCCAGAAGAAGCTCCTGGCTCCTGGCTTCGGGTCAGCTCAGTTCTGGCCGTTGTGGTCATTTAGTGAGTGAACCAGCTGATGGAAGACCTTTCTTTTTCTCTGGCTCTCCTTCTTTCTGTAACTCTGTCTTTCAAATTTAAAAAAAAAAAATCTTTAAAAAGAAAGAACATCTGATCCCTTTTATTTTTCACTTATCTACAAGATTTAAATATGACAACATAATCAAAATGCTCATCAACTACTTTTTTATGTGTGATTATTTCTGATGCATCTCTAGAGATCTTTAGCTACAACTACATTACATCCTAAAATTTTAACCACTTAAAATAATTCTGTAGCTTTTATTTTTCCAAATTCTTTTGTAATCAACTGAAGTCAAATCAAAACAATTGATTCAAGTCTACCAATGTTTTTCATGTATTACTGAGTTTTAATAATTATTTTAGAATTCTTTCCCAGACACTTGATTATTAATAGCAGAAAATCATCTGACTATATTAGATGACATCAGCTAATCCTCCAAAGCAACTGTTCATCTCCATTTTGGAAAGAAATCAAGATCTCGGGCCTCCTCACAGGGATGAAACACAGTAGGCTGTAATCCACAGTAATTAAAATCTCTGTTAGCATGATTCCCATTTCCACAACCTCGGCTTACTACTGTTAACAAAAATTAACAAGGGCCTTCTACTGATGTGAGCTCTATCCATCCATATCCTTTAGGAAATGGGATAAAACATAAAAAGTAAATAATAGTAAGCAACCTACTACTAACTCCCATGATGACCTAAAAAAGAAGGGTGTTTAGAAGCATGGATATGGCCTCACTGGGTTCCATCACCTTGAAACATTTCCAATAATATCATCATCATCATCATCATCATCATCATCATCATCATCTCATAAGCATTTACTAGCTATATACCATGTGAATAATGAAGCCAGATGCTAAGAATAATATAAAGATATACACTAGTCAGCCCCTACCCTTAAATTTTTTTAAACTTTAAAGATATGAGTCACACAGACAAGCTAAAGATCCCTCATCTCATGACTGATAACTACTCCACTGAGAGGGCATTAACTCTCACACTTAAAGTTGGAAATGACTACAGAGATGGAGAGAAAATGGTTATTTATTTCCAGACCCTGCCAACTTCTATATTGCTGTGTCATAGTCATAGACCTGGGCAATGACAGGAACAATAATTCCTTAATCTTCCTGTTCAAGAAATAATTTTATTGATCTCCACTTTATTTATTTTCTTCATGACTCAGCAGATCAAAATTACTCCAGTTTTGGTAGCTTCCTATCCTTCAGCAAGATGTCTGCGGGATTAAAATATTTTCCAAGTTAATATATGCAGAAAATTATTTCAGCACCAAGGACAGTTCTATGCTCTTCTCAGATTGTTTTAGGGATTTGAAACTGGGTATTATGCACCAAGCTGAAAGAGATTTTGAAAGGGGTGTGATAGAAAGCTGCTGAGAAATTATTGCATTACTTATAAAAATCCTAATTATTACTATGAACTTTGAAATTTGCCAGGATTTTATGCATATTCAAGTTTGCAACATTCAGATACATTGGAATTACCAATTATCTGCTTATTTTTCTAATATCAAAATCAACTTCAACATGGGTTCAGACAGGTTCAATGAAATCACAGAAGTGTTAAATTGATGATGATTTAAAAGAAGTTCCATGACATCTTTCTCACATGATGCATATGATAAAAGATGCATATGATAAAAGATGCATATGAGAAAGAATGAATTAATGCCTGGCATACACTAAGTGAGAAGAAAAGAATTAGTGAATTCCTTGTTTGAAATGAAAGTCACTTTTTGTAACTCAATATCTGAAATATTTTCACATACCCCATTGCTCAGTCTGAAACATGAACTCTCTTTCTTTGACCTGGATCAATGGAGTCTCTCCAGATTTCAGAAAAATCATGCCCCAGACCACACTTTTCATTTCAAAATAAGCTTTCAATGTCAAGGGTTCTCTTTGGTGCCCCAGTAAGATCATTAAAGTTTCAGTCTGTGTAAGCCTAAACCTCCAGGGCAGCATGACATGCACCTGTGGCCCAAATCAACCAGCCAACCTGGATCTGCCCTGTGACCAGATGGACAGAACGCAGGCACAGCAGTCTAAACTCTGATCTTCCTCTGCCAGGGCCCCAGCTGCAGCCTAATTACTGTCCCAATCCCGAGCAGCTAGGAAGCCCCTTTCTCTGTGCCAGTGGAGAAAACACCAGGCCTCCTTCTCCAGAGAGACCCACAAGACTTCAGAGACATCCGGGTCCAGCTGTGCAAGTAAATAAGGGACAAAAACATGTATGCCCTTGAACTGCCACCCCAGCCCGATACAGGGTGGCCCTCAAGATCAAAGCCTATCTAGGACAGGCCAAGGTGAAAGAGAAAACATGCAATGGTAAAAACACAGTGCCTAACCAGATTTCCCCAGCAGCCAGCATATTTTAAGGACTTCTCAGGCCTCTGAACCCCTCTCCCTTTTTTATGTTACTGGGGCAATAACCCATGTGTGAACAAAGTCAAGCTTCCTGGTTGCCAGGTAGGCACAGCCCAGTTCTCAGCTCCTAGGAGGTTTCTGGGCTAAGGCTCCACTCTACTTGGACTGTACTATCAGGCCCCCAAAATGGGGGGAGCTTCCAGGGAGGGACTGATTTCCATTTCAAACTGCATTCTGGTACTTTGTACTCCAGCACCATTGGCCGATCAATATTTAATGCTTGGAGATTCTGACTCTGCGGGAGTCATGTCAGGGGACCTTGGGAGCCAATCTGCTTGAGCTTCTGAGTGATAATTATTCATGGGCTCCTGCCTCTTGCTCTTTCTCTAGCACGGTCCCACTCTGCAGACTCAGTGCCTTATTCAGTCTTCTCTCTCGCTCTCTCCGCTGCTGTAGCTGGACCCTTCGCCGTCGCCACCGCTCAGCATCAGCACATCCTACAATGGCTAAAACAGCAATGGGTAAGGCATCGCGCTTCTTTCCCCCTGGGCTCGACCCGGAGCCCACCGCTCGCCTTCTCTCTTGGGGCTTCGAAGGCATTTGGAGACCTTAATTTTATAAAGAAAAAAGGCGTTAATGGTAACACGAGAGCCAAGAAGGACACGGGCAGCTCTGGGCGAGGTGGAAGGGTAGAAGAAGCTAGGGGTGGGGGTTCTTGCGATCTAAAGCGAAGAATTTCTTTTAAAAGAACAGGTAAGTTGCCTTCCGATGGCTGGGGAATTATTTAGGGTTTCCATATCTAAAATTAGAGCTCAGTTGGGAGGGGAGGGGGCCACCTTAAGTGTTTGCCTTAAATGGGATTCAGGGACATTTCGGAAAGTGCTTGGTAACGTCCTTTATTTCTTCTCTAAAGAAAAAATACTGGGAAGGCTGGGAGAAAGGAGAAAGAAAAATGCAAAGTCAAAGCGGTCCCATCTAGGCTGTTTGAAAGATGGGTGGAGACGGGGGAGGGGGCGCGGGGCGCATTTTATGTATTGTCTCGTCGGAGAAACCGCTAGTCCCGGGGCGCGGCTCAGGGAGGTAAGGCGACGGGGGGAGGGGGGAGACGGGGGGGCGGAAGACCTCCGCTCCTTTGTTTTAGGGAACCGGAGGGGAATCGGAGAGGAAGTCGGGCAGGGCGTGGAGGGCGCGGGTGGGCAGCTGCGGGGGCGGGGAAGCGCACGGTGGGGAGGAGTGGAAGGACAGCGGCTTGGAAGGCGCTGGGGTGGGGTTTCTTTGTGTACCGACCAGCGGTCCCTAGGGGAGGCACCTGCGGCGCGGGGCGCACAATGCGGACAGCCCCACCCTGTGCGGAATTGCGCCGCCCCCCAACCCCCGCGCCCAGCGCAGCTCCTTCAGCCGAAAGGGGGCCGGGTGGGGAGCGCAGCGCGACACCCAGGAGCCCAGCCCTGCGGGGACAGCAGCGCCACGCCTCGCGCTCTGCGCTCCCGACTCGACTCGTGGCCTCGGCTTCCAGGGGAGACCTGAGCGCTGACCTGGCCTCCCCATCCTGGCCTCATTGTTCTGTGATGGGGGGGTTGGGGGGAAGTTAACATGTTTTTCCTTTCCAGAACACGTTACGTAGGGCGCTTAGGCTGAGACGCATATAAAGGTTGCTTGCAACTCCTTTGATGGTTTTTTGGGGGGAAGGGGAGAAGACAGTTGGACCCTAGATGTGAATATAGAATAATACAGCTAAAGGTATCCAAACATAATAGAAAGCAAAAGAGGTCAAGGTCTTAAGTGGAGCCACGTGAAATTTCCATTTTGTGGGTCAGACAGGGATGGCCAAATGTTGGCGATTTCTTAGGCTTAACCTATATCAGAGAAAAACAGGGACTGAATAAAATTTCCAGTCAAGGCCTTTATCCGCAATGGGTCTTGGCGTCTTAAGTGCCCCCACAGTTGCGGTGCTCGATAGCCCGAGGGTGGACAGGCAGGCCGCACCCCTCCCTCGGGACCCCGGTGCGGGGCGCAGAGAAGCGAAGAACTGCAGAAAAGGCCCTATCTGGGCGACTCCGCTCTGCCCCACCCTCTCCGCGGAGCTGGGTGGACCTCGGGTTCCCAGACAGGCGGGGCAGGGGATGGGAGGGGCCCTCGTACGGGCTGCGGTCCTGGAACCCGTTTCCATCCCCGCAGCCCACAACAGCCCTGGCACCCCTGGCTGTGCGCAGACTGGGGCGTTGCTCTCTGTCCCCGCGCCGAGCCCCTCCCTGCCAATGAGGGTGGCTCTGCAGAAAAGCTGGCTGCAGCCCCGCCCGGCCACACAAAGGCGCGGCCCCACCCCGCCCGACCGCGACACCGCAGAGGTGACCCTTCCTGGGGTGTGGGGAAGGCATTCTCTTCTCGCCTACCCACAGCCCACAGAGCTCGGGACCATCTTCCTCCAACCCACGGGCCACCCTCGGTTCCCCCCCACGATTTCCCAGAGCGCAGACCCCTCGGAGGTCTCTCCAAGAAGGACCCCCTTCTCCAGCGGGCGCGGCTCGGCCCCACCTCTCCCAGCTGCGGCTCGGAGCCTCCAGCCGGCGGCCGGGTGGGGGCGCACGTGGTGACCGCGTGGCGTGGAGCGCAGCCAGCCCTGCAGAGCCCGGCGCCGCGCCCTGCGTGCCCCTCCCGGGAGCCCGGCGCCCGCCCCCGAGGTGCAGCTGGGGAGACGGGTTTCTGCGCAGTGTCCTGAGCTACTCCTGTTTCCCACAATTCGCAGTTCGCCTGCCATTCCAGAAAGAGTCTGAGGATGAGGGGTAGGGGCTAGCCCCCTTCACTGGCTGAACCCCCACTGAGAGGTTTCTGTTGGAAGAGGGCGGTTGCAAGCTCATCATCATCAGTGCTATTATTTCAAATCATCTTTATGATTATTTCATGACTCAGTGGCTTTATTCTTATTTGTTCAGCAGACATTGATTTTGGTTAAGGATTAACCCTTCTTACATTCACTCTTCTTCTTCCCAGTCTCCTTAGCTCCCTCCTTACAGAAAAGAAAATTTCGACTCTGATTGTTCAATTAAGTTATAAAGCAAATACATTTTGGCTGCCTGTCTGGATTATGCGTGTGCATGTGGCTAGGATATACGTGCAGGTGGATTGTGAAGGGCAGGGTTTCTGTTGCCAGTAATTGCTGGAATTTGCTGGAAAATTCTCCACAGAAAATTGTACTGCAGTGGGTGGAAATGTGTGTGTGTGTAATTGAAATGGTATGATCTTCGGCATTAAGTTATTTCTATAAACTTATAAGTATTGGTTTTTATGCACAAAATTTTAACTGTTTTTCCCCCAAACCGGTTTTCCAGCTGCTGATACTTGATAATGGCCTCTGTTCTACACAGAAAATCCCACCCCAATATGACAAATGCAGGGATTCTTTTTGCCGTAATTAAGCTGCATTTGCAAATCATGAAAAGAAACACTACCTCTGCAATATTAGCATAATAGATTTGGAAGTCATTCCAATTGCAAAGCATAACCAATTAATCACCAAGGCGGATTCTTTTTTCCTGATTCATTAAACAATCATTTTATTCAGCATGATTGTCCTAGGTGCTCAGAATATTCCCATTATCTTCTCAAATGAAGTGAGTGTCTTCTAAATGAATATGTAAGTGGAAAGGGAAAGCTGAGGGTTTCAGCATGAAAATGAAGGCTAAATAACAGCAGTTTTGCTGCTAATCGCATCTAGTTAGTTCATCCCACCTGAATAAGTTGAGCCTGCAGTAAGCACCGTGTATGTGACCCAGGTAGCATACTGCAGGTGACTAGTATCATGTAATAAACCAACAGACCTGCCGGCATTTATCTGTGCATGTTAAAATTCTCTGGAAAAAAACAATATTTTAAAATAGTGAGAATTGGGTGATTTGTGATATTAAAATCTAAAACTTGTTTAGTCAAAATTCACAATGATTTTGCAGTGTGATTTGCAGGTTTGTAGTAAATTATTTTGTTCTAACGGGGAAAGGAGTAGTTTTATTGTTAAAGCAAATGCTTCTGCCCTTAGCCGTTAATATTTCAGGGTATTTTTAATATTTGTTGCACTAAAACCTGTTTTAATTATTTGGGGTTGTCAATTTTTCAATTACTAAAGAATAGATGTGGAACAAGTACGACATTTGGCACAATATGACTTCCTTCAAATAACTCATTCTCCGTGATAAGATGCGGCAAAAGACCGCATTTCTTTTAGATTCACAAAATGTCTTCTCGGAGTTCCATAAAGCTGATTCATCCAATCAAATAATTTTCCTCTCTATAACTTAGCATTAAAATGTTTACTTAATTCTGTGAATATCTAATAGTAGCTATCAAGCAAAATTTTTAAGTTAATTCTGTACAAATGAAATGGAAAATGAATCAACTACATCTTGTATTGAAGATTTTGTCTTTGATAAATCCATTCTGCCTTTAGGAAAATTCCTGATTTGCCAGTCACCATTGTTGTTTGTTGCCTACAAGACTGATTGCTAGCGCAGCCAGGTAGCTCACTGCCTTCACAAAGCTGGGTGGAGCTGGCCTCTGAACACATGGGGGTTAATAGCACAAACCTGGACCCCGGTATGGCCAACCCCATGCTGCTGAGTGCTAACCCCAGCTCACACCAATTTACTTTTCATTGTGGGAAAGCACATTATTCTGGTATCACAAGATCTATGGCTTTATATGAAAAAATTCAGGGGATTTACGAGACCAGAAGATACTGGATTGGCTGGTGACGCAGACATTTCCAGAACTTAGGCTGCTTCTCTTTCCTGGGTCTCTCAGTTGAAAAACCTTGGATTCTGCATTAGCTTTTCACCCCACTAGAGGGCAATCGAATTTTCTAAAGTAATAGATGGTTGATTATTAAATATTTAGCTATTTAATAAAATTTCTTATTTATCTGGAACATTCAGTTGTTTATTCAACAAATTAATATCATGCTTTGCTCAAGTGAATGCAAAGGTTTTTGCATCTCTTCAAGGAAACAAGATGAAATGAGTGATCCTATTCTGCAAGTAGGTGTAGGCTCTGGTTAATTATTCCCTTATGATTTTACTTGTTTCATTACATTGTTATTATAATATCATTTAGATTATTTCTGGGGATTTGTAGTGGTTAAGTGTTAGACAGACAGCAGTAGTAATGGCAAATTATTTAGAAATAGAATGTTTTAACATTTAAATACAAGCATATATTAAGCAAAAACATTATTTATTTATGGATCTAAACTGTGCCTGATGTTGTGAATACAACTGAGTGTCAGAGTCTTGGCCTCCAAGCAACCTACAGGCTAGTGTTAAAATGGGTGGATAAAATCTTACACTAAGGAGAGGTACCCAAACCTGGGTGTTACCATATTTCCCACCTTCCATATCTCTTTTCCATTTAAAGCAGACCTTCTAAAACCAATCCAATGTGATTCCAATCTAATTTTTCTCAGCTTTCAGAAATTATTAAGTATCTCCTTGTAACAATTTTCTTAGTTTAATAAAAATTTTATTAGTAGTAAGTAGAAAAAAATTTTAGTAAAATTTTATTTAATAATAAGTAGAAACAGATAAGCATCAACTAATTTTTAAGATTATCAAAGATGGATTTTTTTCATGTGTGCATTGATGCAGAGTTCTTTTTCTCTTATATTTTATGTAACTATAATCCATCTGTAGAATATTTAAGTGTCAGATTACCATGTTCCTCTAACTTAACTGTGCATGTGAAATTAATAATTTCATTAAAATGCAAATTATGATCCAGTAGGCCTAAGTGAAGACCAGACTCTATTAACAAGCACCTAGATGATACTGATTCTGGCCACAAAAATGTATCTTTTTAAAACATATAACATACATGTTCCCCTGGTAATAAACTCTGGTAGTAGGTCTGTTTTCATATTTTTTACCCATGGCAATCTTTACAAAAGATTTCACTTCCAACCTTGTATGCTTAGGGATTTTATTCCTCTGGGGATTATGTGTTCTGCATCATCACTCTCTCTTAATTAGATTTTTAAAAATATATTCATATTACAGGACTCAGCAGTTCTACATGAGAAATATGGAAAATGTGTTGTCTGTTTGTCTGCATAAGAAGAAATGGATGTGGCTGTGGTACAGAGAAGGATGATCAATCATGCTAGCTTACTGTTATTTACACACTATGTGCAGAACAAAAACTCAGCCCAGAACCTTTTAGATGTGGGATAATGTGCCAAAGGTTGTAACCTCATTTCCCATACAGCTCATTCACCACAAATGCTCCACATCCTGAAGAGATTAAAACAGAGGATTGAACTGCACTAGAATTATCTCTTGAAATATCTCATTCCTATTGCTTACCAAATTATTCTAACAGTATTTCTTCCTAGATATCAATTAGAGAAATTGTTAAAAATATATTGAGTATGGCTGGATATTGGAAAACAGATTGTGCTTTTTTGTTGCTGTTTGTTTTGTTTTGTTTTGTTTTTGCTTACTTAAACCAATGATGGGACTCCATTATTTAAAACTAACTTTCTAAGAAAGCCAAACTGGAGAGAAAAATGAGCCCTCAAGGAATATCAAAGATATCATATGTCAGGTTTGCCAGGCCAAGTGAGTTGCTGGCTGTGCAAACATTCCCACATTTCTGGAAATGTGATCCTGCAAAAATACTACACTTGAAATGTCTCAATTTAGAAATGTAGCATTTCCCAAATAGGCATGAAAAACATAATCCCAAATAAAACAGAGTTTCTGGAAAACACTGTCACTCAAGGTGAAGTTGAACTAAGCCTAAAGGCTATCCCTTCAATCTTCGTTGTTATTCTTTTTAACTGTTCATTTCAGGGTCTCAGGGAAGCTAGGAAACTCAACTTTTGCAATTTCTAGTACATTAAAAAGAAAGGAAGACATGCTAAGACCATATTGTGTGTTTTGAACATTTAATCACAGAAATCTGTCATGGTATACATATAACTCTCATTTGAAGAAGACAAAACTCTGAACTTGAAGACCTTAATCCAGAAAGTCTTCCTAACTGGTGCTTTAATCATTTTTCTTGCAATGTTTCTTTCTTTCAAGAATCACTTTTCTGGCATAAATTTTAGGATCTCTGTGTGAAATGAGTTTCACTGATGGATGAACCTTTCTGTGGTATAGGTAGCCTGTATGACAACATTGTTAGCGCTTTATACATATTCACCAAGCCTTCTGATGCTTGGAAGAAGTAGATTCTATTACAGGAGAAGAAACTGAGACGTGAAAGGTGAAGTAAGTAGCCCAAGGTCACAATCAAACAGCCCAGGGGGTCTGGGGCTCCACATGCTGTCTGACCAATACTGGCTAGTTTTATATCTGCTCTGCCTCAGAGGTGCTCCCCACTGGCGGGTCACAGGGCTGTGGTACTGTCATTCTGTTGAACAGACCTGAAATTGCCTTGTTCTTGCTGAACACAGACTCACCTTGAGGAAGAAGTACCTGCAGATTGACGACTAGGGCTTCTTAAAATAATTTCCACGACTTAGGTTTGCCTGGGAAGGAAGCTGTGAGTGACACCATGGGGGGGAGGGTGTAATGTATAGAACACAGGCCTGTGCAGGCTCCACTAAGAGCAGCAGTGGCTGCCGATGGTACACCACGATGATCACAGCTTCTAAAAGATGTTGGCTTCATCTCATCGGTCTCATCGTGGTTGGCACCTTTCAGACTGGATCCTTTAACTCCTAACCTAGACCCCAGATATTTAATTTTAACATTTTGTTTTGTGAAGTAAATTTAGAACTAAAAACTCTCCAGCCCAGGTACCCACAATTAAGGTAACTAGGAGCTATTATTTCAAGATTCTTTTCATCCTGTCACCTCAGAAGCGGACAGGCAGGAGAGATCTACAGAAGGGCTCTGAGACCCTTGTAGAACATTCTTAATTGTCTTTAATAAAGGAATCAGACCATGTCATTTGTCAAGGGGACGTTTGCAGTAATAAAACCTGTGTTTGTAATAACCCATTTTTATGAGTCATGATTAAAGATAACATTTTGTGTACATTTGTTCTCACAAAACACTTTTATGTGAATGTAAAGGTTAATTAATGCATTTCAGCAGTCATTTTGCCAGTCATCTGGAAATACAGCTTCTCTAGGAGTTGTACTTAAGAGAAGCCACATGTTAGAGCATAAAACCATAGAAAAAATATTTCAAGATTCTTCTTACTTGCAGCATCACTGACCTCCAAAGTGAAACTTTAATAGCCTAAAAAATTGTAAGTTGCGAATTTTCATTTTGTGACAAAAATAGCTAATTACAATGATCAAGTAGCACATTAAAATAATTTATTTTTATAAAGCAAGGATATTGTCTGAAACTGAATTTTTTTTTCTTTAACCCCAGTTGTAAAGCAATGCCTGTAAGAGTGCCCATTTATCAATTATTGTTCTGGAATAATTGTGTTTCGGATGTTGGTGTTTGTACAATATCCATTAGTATAAGTTCTTAATATAATAAGGGATCATCATTTAGTTGTATAATTTTATAATCAGAATAAAAAGAATGAAATTTATCTAAACCTAGCCTCCCAAATACTTTTATAGGAGAGCTTTTAAAGTGTAGATTAATTTTTTTTTTTGCATTCTTATCTCTCTCTCTTTTGGAAAATCGTTTTTCCTATGAACTATAGCCATAGAGTTTAACTTCCTATTTAACAAAGCTGCTCACAGTAAACCTATTAATAATCTTCCAGTTCAGACTTCCTAGTAAGTAGAAACCTAACTCACATGAGAAAGCTCCTACCTATATTGTATTGACTCTTAGAAAACTGAAGCCAGACAATGCCATCCAGAAAGCCTTGCCAGCATCCAGGACTCTAAGATCTCAGGCAGCTGAATGAGGCATGGGGAGGGTACAGGTACTGCCACCTCCCTGGAAACCTTGCTTCAGAGCCAGATTACCTTTCCTACTGCAGAGTTCTTTGTGATTTACAATACAAACATCACTGTTGTTATTTAGGTCTTACAGCTTTATCTGAGAGATACCAGTTAGCACCCACAGCTGTTGAAATACAGGAAAAACGGCCAGTCACTCCTCATCTTGATGGCAGACACATCATCCAGCCAGCACTTCTGCCACTTTAAAAATTATCATCTTTTCATTCTACCTGAAATTTTTTATGTAGTTAATAGCAGAAGGGTACAGAAGATTGAAATTTTTTCAAAATAAGTTAAATAATTAAATGAGAAATTAAATAGCGTAATCTATCCATAGAAGACCTTGCAGTTTTTAGAAAATATTGACCTACTCCATCCCTTTTAATCTCTGTGTAATTCTTATGAGATTATAAGTGTACAAATGACTCTACTTAAAAATGAATACATTTAAGTTCAAGGAATTTACTCTGTCGAGTTCATGTGTGTAAGCTTCAGAGTTGGAACCAAAAAGCAGATTCAATAAAAGTAGATATAGACAGATACACATGTAGAGTCAGATACAAAATGAGGCACTCACTCAGCATCCCTTAAACAAGCATGTGCAGTGAGGAAAGTCATACACCTGGCTTTTAAATTTTATTTTATCTGTTTGAAAGCCAAAGAGACAGGAAGTGATCTCCTATACACTGGTTCCATCTTCAAATGCCCACCATAGCCAGGGCTAGGCAAGGCCAAAACCAGAAGCTGAGAACTCAATCCAGGTCTATCATGGATAACAGGGACACACTTACTTCAGTCATTACTTGCTGCCTCCCAGAGTGCTCATAGCCAAAAGCCTGAATCAGGAGTAGAGCTAGCACTTGAGCACAGGTGTTTCTGCATGGGATACAGGCATCCCAAACGCCTGCCCAACACTAAGCATATTCATCTCCAGTCCCCTATCATTAACAGTGAAAGTCACTGGCCAAAGCAAAATAGATTGAGCATCATCTTTGTTCTGAGTCTGAGCTAACTATTCTGAGAACATAGGTAGGCAATTAATATATTATGTATTAGATAATATTATATATATATATGTGTGTGTGTTATGAGAATATAATTTATGAAATGTAGTCTTTGAAGAAAACACATTTCTGAGCATACAAAAAAAGAAAATATCAATACACAGTGATAATTTATAACTATATAGAGAATCCTTCCACATTTTAAGAATTTTATTAGATTGCAATATTAAAAGACAGTATATAATAATATCCACTAGGATGTACTAAGATCAAACAAAATGCTACAAAATTTAAATGTATGACTGATCTCTGTATCAGCCAATCCAGCCAGAGAATTCATTAAAAGTGCTTGTCAAACTTTCCCAAGCATCAGCAGCACTGGGAGAACTAGGACCCCACCCACCCACAGAGGTTCTGACTCTGGGTCCAAAGGAGGGGGTGTGAATTTGCGGTACTAACAAGTTCTCAGGGGGTGCTGTTGCATCAGGTCCAGACCACACTTGGACTAAACTAGCAGTGACCTGTGGAGGAGCCAGAACAGTGGCCCAGGGCCCTGTGAAGAGCGTAGGAGACTCATCCTCTCTAACTGCAGTGTAAACTCAAGAAAACAGAGAACCTAGGCCCCCAGCAGCTCCACTCCTTTTGATGCAGCCCAAAAGAAAGTGCTCTGGTGCAGAATCCAAAAGCCCTCTGTGTTAGTTCTTACTGTCATTCACTGACCTTGCACAGGTGGATTTTCCTCTCTGTGCCTGTAATTCAGCAGGTGCAGAACAGCAATACTAACTGTCCAGTCCTTATCAGAGGAACATTGCCAGAAGCAAGGAAATGAATGAGACTGGTTTGTATCTGCCAAATACTATAGAAATGCAAGAGGGTGAGTGTTTTAATTGTCATTAGATATTACTATGGATATTTTGTTAGTGAAAATACCAATACATAGATGCTTAGGATGAATAAAGAAGGAACAACAGCACAGTTAGAAGCCAGGCAATTTGCTTTCTAAAAAGTATGCCCCAAATAATGAAAATGGGATGTAATGCTAATTGAATTCCTCAAATGACAGCATCTGACAATTTGATGGCTTGTGACTGGAAGCTACCTGACTAGCTCTATGCTAAAAGTTAAATTTCTTTCTTAAATATCTTCTTCCTAAGGAAGAAAATTCTTCCTAAATAAAAGTTGACTCAAAGGCAACAATTAACTTACCCAAAATTTTATTAAAATCAATCACTACTCAACTTTTCACAATCCAGCCTTCTTCAAGGGAAGGGTGATGAGTGGTGGCCCAAGATGGCAGCCACCAGCTTAGAATGTCTGAACAAAGCACTGGCACCCCAGTTATGCTTCTGGTTCCCTTCTTCCCTTCACTAGCACCGCGTGATACCCTCTATCCTCAGAGAATGGTCTCCTTGAGCCTGTGCATGCTCTGCTTAATCAGAGGCTTGAAAGCTTGGTTTGAAGCTGCCCTCAAGTTAAAACAGAATGGCAAAGCTCTGTGTAGTTAAAAGGAGGGGGAAAAGCAGTTTGCAACTAAAAAGAATGCAAAATCCTGTGAAAGTTAAAAAGGAGCATCTAAGTCCCCCACCAAGGTACTTAAGTGAAGACCCATTCCTGTTACAGATGAGAGAGTGCTAGCATTAGATGGATGCCATGGTGAACCCTGCTGCACTACTCACCATCAGAGAACCCCTGAGCAAATTATTTACCTCTTCTAAACTACAATTCTCTTGTTTATGCAATGGGCAAAATAATATCTAAATTACATGGCTGTTAGCAGGATTAAGCAATTGAATATTAAGCATTTGATAATAGTAAGTAGTATCACCTTCCCCAACCCCAAAATGAATGATGAAAAGACTAAATAAAAATAATAAAAATTTAAACTAAATATCTTGATTCTCCCTGCATGTAATAGCAAAAATCTACTAGAAATTGAAATTGAGGGGAAAAAAATCACTACTCAATAATTATTGTGTTAGTGGGAGAACTGACATATTTTCAACACAGTTGCCAATGTAATTTATGACCAAGATAAATCCATTCTCAGTAATTCTAGAATTTAATACTCAAGAATTTTATCTGGGTCAAAGCACAATAAACAAAATTGCTCTTGTATATATTTCCCTTTCATATTTCCTGTCTCATTCCACTTCAGAGATATACAGTTTGCCTCCACTATCAATGGGTTCCACATCCATGGATTCAACCAACTGTAAGTGGAAAATATTCCAAACTGCAATTGCATCTGTAGTAACATATATACTTTTTTCATTATCATTATTCTCTATATAGCAAAACAACCATTTATGTAGCATGTATGTTGTAGTGGGTGTTAATAAGCAATCTAGAGATGCTTTAACATGCACAGGAGGATTGCATAGTCATAGGCAAATATGATGCCATCTTATGTAAGGGACTTGAGCATCCACAGATCTTGACATCCAGAGGGAGTCCAAGAACCAGCCCCAGGGATACAAAGGATGACTGACTATGAATATATAATGTCCATGAAATTCAGCCTTTTTGCCTACCCAGGAGAGTTCACCAACATAAAAAGATATCACATTCACCAGAAATAAAAACTGACTTCATTAAGCATTAAATGTGAAAGTCTACACTGAGGTCTCTTGAAGAGCAGAAAAGAGGAACTATATCACACACACACACATGCACACAAGCACACGTGTGCACACACACATACACAGCCTCTTTTCTCTTCCGTGATATTGCCAGCCCAGCAATTTTGGCAAAATCCTTTATCACTTGACTGTTATACAATGTCTCATCCCTATCTCTCCAGCCTCCTCCATCTGACACCCCTTTGTTCTTCTATTTCCATTTTCAACACCCTACTTTCAGCCAGGTCTTTTTTTTTCAAGGATAACCAATTTAACCTTCCTCTTCTCCTCTCCACCCATTAGTAGATGAGCACAACAAAAATGTTAGAGCAAAATAGTTGATTGTGGTGCAGAAAATGATATACTTACAATTTAATATTATTCTCATCATCATGCCTGAAAGTAGTATCCTTAAAAATCTATAATATTTTAGGAACCATACCAGTCGATAATCTAGTATTGATGTTTTTTACACCTATAAGATACTTTCAGTATATGATTACCAGAGCAAGAAAGGTATCTCAAAAAACTGTTAGTGTTTATCTGTATCAGGCCTTACAAATGGTTAAGAGGGGGATAATTGACTATTGATATAAAACAGCATCTTAAGCATTTTGGTTTGCCCCAAAACAGCAATTTATCTGAATATATGACCCATGAACTTGGGTTTATATGTATACCATCACTGCAGATATATTTAAAAAACGCATTTATACATATAGTCCTTTCTTCAAATGGGATATTATTGATATTAACCTTCATATAAAAATTCAATATTTTTTACTTTATAAGTCACAAAATACCGGTAAGATGCACTCCTACTTTCTTATGTACATGGAATAACGACAAAGGAGAAGCTTTATATGGAAACATCATTACCATTTAAATCCACACAAGGTCATAATATATTGGACATTACAATATAATACAGTACAATCTAATGAAGTTCTGAAATGCTTGGCCAAACCAAAAAGGTATAGAGGAGAAAATGTATCTCTTCTTTCAAGCCAAGATTTTGTTTAAGGGGAAGAAATGTATTTGCAAGACAAAATAAGGTGAAATTCAGTATTTAGAATGAAACTTTTCTTAAGTTCAGGACCAACATTGAAGAAATATTATATTGAGCAGCTTTGAAAGAATTGGGTTGTATTGATTGAAACTTTCATAACGTGAAACTTTTAAAAACCAGTAGTATACACAGCTACAATCTGTATTATTTATGAACTATGACAACCTGCATTCCAACTGATCTGAGATAATAATGGAAGAAAAGAAAAAAAGCAAATCTGTTGCTCCTGACAAATATCCATGAAGATATTCCAGCCCAAGGATTACACATTCTGCCACATTTCACACACTCCAGAAGTGAACTATGAATATATGGGATGAGGACAATTAGCTAAGAAGCCCAAGAGAACACCTCTGCATTGCTCTGAGCAAGGTCATACTCCCCATGACACAAGTATTAGCAGCTTTTCCTGTGATCTCTTGCAAGTTTATTGCCTAAGAATAAAGTTGGCCATTAGCCAAATATTTTGTTTCAACTTTATTTTCTCTTCACTGTCATTTATTTTTCATTTATTATTCATTAGCCAATTGTAAGTTGCATGTCTCTATCCACTTTTTCCCAGTTAACTTTTTAAATAAAAATATTATTTATTTGAGAAGTAGAGTTACAAAGAGAGACAGAGACAAAGGTCTTCCATACACTGGTTCACTTCCCAAATGGCCACAACTGCCAGAGCTGAGCCACTCCAAAGCCAGGAGCCAGGAGCTTCTTCTGGGTCTCCCACATGAGAACTTGGGCCATCTTCTGCTTTTCCAGGCCATAAGCAAAGAGCTAGATTGGAAGAGGAAAAGCCTGGACACAAATCGGTGCCCTTGTTGGATGTCAGCGCCACAGGCAGAGGCTTAGCCTACTACACTGCAGCACCAGCACCCCAAGTTAATTTTTGTGGCAACTGTGAGACATTATCCCTTCTTGGCAAGAAAGAAAGCACAAGCTTAGAGAACTTATGTAACTTGCACAGGATAATAAGCATTCAGGAACCAAGTTTCTTTCTTTTTGAAGATTTTTATTTGTTTATTTATTTGAAAGGCAGTTACAGAAAGAGGAGAGAAAAAGAGAGAGCTCTTCCATCCACCAGTTCACTACCCAAAGCAACAGAACGTAGAAATTGATGCAGAGGAAGCATTTGCCTGCCCCCTTTTCTCCTTTCACGGAGAGAGTTGATTATCTGCTACTGTACAATTGCCTTATGAAAGACAGAAGTGGGAGGGCTTGTTAAATTTTGCCTGTGAACCAAGCATCCCCAACTAGTGCCATTTTCAAACTCAGCAAAGCTAAAGCTCTGTGATAAGGGCTAAGTGAGACAAGGAGTCCACTTCAGAGTATTCAGAAAGACCAGTCTCAGCAACTTGAGTGAAAACAAGCCAGCAAGAGACTGTGTCCTTGAAAAGGAGAAGACACCTTGCCACTCTTTCAGTGAAAACCATTCGGTTTGATTCTGTTTTCAGATACACACAAATCCAGCCTATGAAACTGCATGAGTCACACTGCTAGAGATGTTTCTAATTGTCATCACATTCTAGGCCATAGATCCTCTGCCTTACGCCTTTATGGTTTGACAAAATTTTTGACAATGTGAGCCATTTTTCAATATTTCAAACCACAAGTCTACTTTTTATTAATAATATTGAGGTTGAATAAATGCAGAAAAAAGTATAAAGGAGAGTCAATGTTGTGACTTTATATATCATGTATGTAAGCTTTTTCATAATACCAAGCAACTTCTGCAAAGTTCCAATTCAGATTATCTATGCAGAGCAAGCCCTTGGTTCCATTTTTGCCTTTATTTCTTTATTGGAATGTTTATAGCTAAGCTCCATGGTTCCATTTGCTGCTGCCAGAAAATTAAAATGGGTAGGTTTATGCAGTCTGATTTAGCTAATTGCAACAATATATAATCTTTCTTGTAGCTTAAGTATGAGTATCATTAATTCAATGGGCGTGCCATATGGTATTTAAAAAGCTCCTAGTTAAGGGTGGACATGTGACCTAGCAGTTAAGATGCCAGTTAACATGCCCACGTCCCACACCGGGGTGACTGGGTTCATCTCCCAGTTCCAGCTACTGATGCCAGTGTGGACCCTGGGAGGGTCCTGCCTCTTCCTCTCCCCGTCTCCTCTGCCTTTCAAATAAATAAAAATAAATCTATTTCTAAAACTTAGATTAATAAGCAACAAATAATTTACAAAGCAGAAGTATGAGAGTAAGTTTTGCTGTTCTTTAAAATGAAGAGCCATAAGATAATTTGCTTGGCAAAAAAAAGGTAGGTAAAGAAAGCCCTTACTTTCAGAGAGCACAAAAGGCTGAACCTATATATAGTGAGAAAGATATTCCATAAAAACATAAAATTTGCCAAAGAGAAAATGCAGAGCCCAGGGAAACCAGTTACAGGCCAGAAAAGGGGCCTATAAATGTTAAATTGTTTGTTCAAGTTCTCAAAATAAGAAATTGGAAGTTCTGAAAATGTGTTTAAGGTCACTAAATCCAAATATATAGTCTGATGCTTATTTCCTATTAATAATATGGGATAATCCAGACACGTTCTGTTATCCAAGAGCACAGTTTACTTGAAAGCTTCTCAACACATTCCATAATTTGTAAAGTAAAAGGGATATGCTATTTTTCATGAAAATTTTGTAACTGAAGAAATTCTGAAATTAATAAAGAGTGTACATCTACTGTCCCACTCAGAAACAAGAGCAGGTACCAGGCTTCCTGATGCATCCTAAGAACATGTCCATGCTTGAGGCACTGGTGTTCACGTAGAGGACTTTCCTCCCCAAGAGGGACTGACAAATGCGACCCCCTTAGAAAGACTCACAAGTGCTCTGGAAAGGAAGAATTCTAAGCTACAGGAATCTACCGCAAACAAAAGAAATTGCCTTCTATTAACCAACACCAAAGAGGTACAGGCAGATTTAAAAAATAGAAAAGTCAAATAACAAATAAAAATATTTTTCAAATTTTTGTGTACTATTTTTATTTAAGCAGACAGGAGCCTCCCATCTGTTGGCTAACTCCCCCAAATGCTGCAGCTGAACCAGGCCAAAGCTGGAAGCCAGGAACTCAATCCAAGCCTTCCACATGGGAGGCCAAGAATGCAGACACTCGAGACATCACCTTTTATTCCAGGGTCTGCGTTAGTAGGAAATTGTACTCAGGAGTTGGAGCCAGGAATCACGTATAAGCACTTGAATATTGGATGTAGGCATCTTAACCATTACACTAAGTCCCCACTCCTGGTTTTCTAAAACCCCACCACTCCATTCATGACATCTCTCTCCCACTTCTGCTTCCCATTGTATCTCCAACACTGCCATCACCGGACCATTATCACCCCCAAATGCTGTGTGTGTCTGGAGGCGGATGCCTTTCAAGAAATACAAGTCCCTGGGTCTGATCTCTTCACCTATAAAATGAGAATATCTTTAGATGAGTTCTAGTGTTCCTTCAGCTCTAGGATGCTATGACATAATCTAATTGCAAGAGACATAATTCAGCTTTGTCACTTTTAATAATCTGAACTGAGCTGCAACTAACTTTTGACAGGTAATGCTCACTAATCCAAGTGAACCAGGTCTCATAAGAAGGGAAAAACACAAATATAATAACCAAAGCAAAAAATGCTCACAATATATTCCCTTAAGTTACGAATAAATGCTCCTGACTTTGCTGGAATTCTTTTTATCTTCGTGGCTAAGGGTTTTGAGATCTGCCTGACAAAGAATAGAGCTGTTTTTAAAATCTTTCCAATTTTTCTGTGCTATGTGAGTGCTTGTTTCAGGTAAATAAACCACAAGTTTCGATGGCTTTGTCTTCTCTGTAGTCCTTTGCTTTATTACAACTAAGAGCAAAGCTGTATCTGGATATGGGAAGAAAAACTTAACAAAACTATTATAGCATAAGCATGCAACATTTTGTGCCACCAAAATAACCATTTGTTTCTTAAATTTTAAATGATTTTTCTGAGTTTTATTGAAGTAAAGTGACAAATTAAACTTCATGTGTGTGTGTTGTATGTGTGATGTATAACTTGCTGTTTTGGTATATTGTGAAGCATTTAAATCAAATTGATTAGCATACCCATCACTTTACATATTTTTCTGTGATTAGAAATATGATATACTTGCAAAGCAATTTTCAAATATATATTACTATTAACTATACATTAAAATATGTAATATAGTAAGTATAGTCCATCCTATACATTATATTGCCAGACATACTATCCTGAGATGTTGTACTCCTTGATAAACATCTCCCCATTCATCACCTCTAGCCCTTGGCAGCCACACTTCTACTCTTTGCTTCTATGAATTCAAGTTTTTAGTGAGATCATACAGTATTTGACTTTCTGTACCTGGCTTATTTCACTTAACATCATGTCATTCAGCTTCACTTAAATGACGCAATGACAATTTTTCCTCATGTTAGGATTGATCATTCATCTGTGTACTTTCGTTTATAGACATTTATGTTGATAACATATCTTAGCTATTATGAATAATGTTACAATGAACAAAGGAGTATAGCTATCTCTTGACATACTGATTTCCTTTCCTTTGATTGAATGCCCAGAAGTAAGTATAGAATATTTTGAGGAACCACTATACTGTTTTTCATGATGGCTATATTAATCTATATTTCCACTAACACTATACAAGAGATCACTTTTCTTTGCATCCTCACCAACACCTGCCAGCTGTTGCTTTTTATAATAGATACTGTGAAGTG
This sequence comes from Lepus europaeus, assembly GCF_033115175.1. NCBI lineage: Eukaryota > Metazoa > Chordata > Mammalia > Lagomorpha > Leporidae > Lepus > Lepus europaeus. The sequence goes on along the minus strand of NC_084830.1, from coordinate 63,509,354 downwards.
ATATCTCACTGTGGTTTTTACTTGCATTCCCCTTATGATTCATGACATGAAATGTTTTTTGTTTACTTTCTGGACATTTATATGTCTTCCTTTCAGAATGTCTTTCCAGGTGAAAATGACCACTCCTTAGGGGAACTTTTATTTTAAAATATCCAGAAGAGACAAGAGTGTTTAAAAAAATGTGTGCTCAGCTAAGTTGTCTTCTCTATTTTGATCCTGTTTCGTAATGAAAATTAGATGACACAAAGCTGAGAAGAAGCAAAGAAAGGCTTCAGGCCTATTTCTTACTTGCAGACTCATTGCAGAAAATTATATTAATCAAAGTTCTGGTATATAATCTGATGGAGCCTATTCCCCCAAAATGACTTAATTTGGCAAGGCTTCAGGAAGTAACATTTGAATTCGAAAACAAAAGTGCAATTTTCAGTGTTGTATCTAGGTCAACCTGGAAGATTCCCTTGACATTGTTTGGCTAGCTCTAAAATGGATGCTGAAGACAATTACACTGTGGAAACAGGAGTAAACATTTTCACACCCACCTCACAAACACATTACTCTCTCATGCTGCCAGAGTCACACAAAAATACAATCACTTTTTAAATATCAGGTAGTTATAAAAGTTGACAATAATTATATTTCACATTGAACATATATCTGTCTATACACACACATATATCCAGTCTATTCTCTTTGACACAAAGTGACCACAAGACATTTTACTTAAATATGAATAGCAAAGTCATGGGACTTCTTTTCATTTAGGGGGAAAACCTTACTGACTTCAGTTTTTTCACTGTATCAGTTACATAAGCATTTAATACACAGTTTTTGGATGAATTTTATTTTCATAATGGCTAGTGATTTGAAACTCTACTTTTTGGGACACTATTGAGTAAATGCTAATGAGTGCACATTATACAAAGGTGTCATTGAAGGAGACCACAGAAGTCTCCTTGGGTTTGTGGCAGGAAGCAAAACACTGGCTCCTACATTACATGCAGCTTCTGTGACTTCTGCTTGAAGCAGTTATTATCTATTAATTATTTATACATCATTCCTTTCCTCAGAAAGTATTCCAGGAGACTGTCATAAGTTACAATTTGTGCACTACTAGATCAGAATTCTGAAGTAAGTAGGAACTTGGTGAATATCATTTGGCAACAACACCATGTTAAAATATTTCTTTTATTCATGGTTAATACTGCAACAAAGGATGAATTATAAAACACACTCAGAGCTAAAGCAATAATATGAAGTTCTTCAAGTGCATTGAAACTTTATATCAGTCCCAGGAAACAGAGTTTTTTATGCAAACACGCCAAGAAATATGCTTTAGACTTATAGCAAATTTTCAGATCGATGGAAGAATTAAATCAGGATATAACTGATAGGGCTTGTGGCACAAATTGTTGCAGGGTCAATGCTTAAACTGACTGTTTCTTCCCCATGTTCTAAATAAGTTAGCTTATTCCATTATTTGAAGACAATCAACTCCGTTCTGTTGTGATAAGTATTTCAGTATGTCTGTATCCTCAGTATGCAAACCCCTAGGTAATTCAAGAGGAAAAGTCAATTGACCCATGAATTGAGCCAAACTCATCTGAATCTTTTATATATCTATATGGCATATGTATATATATGGCCCTGTGATAGAAGTCTTGCACTTTCCATTTCTGGAAATTCCTGCTTCACCAAGAACATAATAGGTCACCCATCATAGATGTTGTCTCACATACAAAGACCTGAGACATCATCAGATTACATTCCAAAATTCATGTGTAGAAGCCAAGGCTTATTTTCTGAAGAAAAACTAAATGTCACACCAGAGTGAATAAAGAAACCAACATCCTTGTCATTGATGCTCCAAATGATTGTGATCTGGACTTCAGTCCCACCAGGGCAACATTCACTCTGTGCTGGAAGTGTGAGCTTTGCTGAATTATTGGATACAAGGGACATGGCTGCCTCTGTTCACTTTATACATTTTTGTGTCTTTTCTCCAATGGAAAAAAAATTTAAAAGAGAATGAATGCAAAGTATTTTTCTACTCTTTGACCAAAAATTGAAAAGTAATGGGGGAGAAATTTCAGTCACTTAGAAGACACATTCAGTCATTTTGGAGAAACAACTCAGACAATGTCATGGCAGCCTCAAGTGCATCCCATCGCAGGTGCATCCTTGCTCAGAAGACCCTAGAAAGGAAAGAATAAAGTCAATTTTACATGCAAATTCTCCTTAACCAGATGCACAGACTCTCCATTTTGTTCACCCTGGCTTTGTCTCATTTAAATCCTAAGCAATCAGACTATTGTTGCAGGCTTAATCTGAGTACCTAGTAGTATTCAGAGACTTAAGAGGAGTAAAAATCCCTCAGTACTTACAACCTGGGTTTGTGATTAATCTTGACACATAAACGGCATAACACACTCCCATCACTCCTTTAAACCACGGTGTAGTTTGGTGTGTATCAAAGAATCTAAGAATTTCTTTCATCAGGGGCAATAATAAAAGGACAAGACACTGCGTGATGTAGTGAGACTTTCATTAAACACAGTGGGAGCTCTAACTGAAGTCAGGAGAAAGGTAAGGCCCCAGGGTGGTAGAATTTACTGCTTCTATTACCGTTTTGATCATAAGGACTGATTCATGTCATCCAATTTCTTTTCCTGTCATATTTGCTGGTGCCAAGAATCCATTGAATTGAAATTTAAGTGCTTCATATGTTTCTGTAAAACCCAGTAATGGGTTTGTGTGGCTTTGACCTTCTTAAATGTCCCTGTATTTGATTTGGTAGCTATTTCTACAGAAAAAAAACTGGGATGCTTTGTTTGATCAAAATATTAATCTTTCAAAACTTCCCTGGCTTAGAAGATCATAATTCTTATAGGGAGAGATGAGTAGAATGAATGAAGACTGAATCTAATTTTATATCAAACCAATTAGCATTACATCATCTAGTAGAAATATCTAGAACATTACCTCATATCAGTAAGGATATGTTAAAATAGCCCTTTAAAATCTGAATTATTTACTTTTTTTTCAAATGTTACATCTTTCAATTGTATATTCATCAACCAAATTTTTTACACTCCAAATTTCAACCAATATGGTATGTAAGAAATATTTTAAATAAAATCATTTTCATCTACTTCATTTGTAAAGAAGAAAATCATGTGGTGAAGTTCCCAAAATGATTTCTAAATGGTGTGGCATATCTAAGTAAAAAAAATTAATAATCTGTGCTTACGTTATAGAACCTCAAAGCAAGCAAACCACCAAACATGCACATACATGCACCCACACACACATGCAGTTACACACATATTCACCTGATATAGTCAAAGTTAAGTTAAAATGAGCATCAGGTATTTGATTTACAAAAATGAAAAAGAGAGAGGGGGTCAGAAAAGATCTCCAGGGTAGCTGATTCCTACCTACGTGAAGACTTAGATCACTGAAGGAAGAGAGAAGACAGGATAGAATTAGGAGAGCAGTAGTTGTGGGTAGTAGTCTCAGGTATTCTTAGAACCAATTAGCAGAGAACTGTGCATGTTTCTCCTGTTCTCTGTTGCACCAGCTATGAGGCTGCCAGGAAGTGGGGTCAGCTATCACCCCAGTGTGCCAGGTGCTAATGACACCTGTGGCTGGAACTGACAGATTCTTTTCCCTAAGGAAAAAATATTAGTAAGTTTTATATAAAGTACTTTTGTCCTTTGTATTTATCAAAAACCTGCAAACCTAACTGTTGTGAAACCAAGTGTAAGAGACCCCTCTCCTGAATCCTTTAGCTTCTGATTTTATGTTCTATTCTCTCCCCCCAAAAGACCTCTCAAAAGAAGAAATTTAGGTTGAATACAAACGAGTATTTAGGACTTGCTAGAAATTCCTCCCTGATAAACTAATGTGATGACAGAGAAAACATGTGGAAGGAAAAGAAGAAAGAAATGCTCTGGCATAGGCTGGACATTCGGCAGTGGGACAGCAGAAACACACAGCCAGGGTCAGCCACATAGAGCTCAGAGGAGCTGGGTCCTTCCAGTCGTCAGGAGCGCCTGTGTCAGGGCACAGACCAGCGTCCCTCTCAGGGATTATGACGCTTTCTCTAAAGCAGCATGTTGTTTCCCAGAACATTCTTTACAATCTTTCACATGCTAACAGGAAATCTAATGCTAATACCTATAGTACTGCTTTTTTATCCTCAACTTCAGCCAACACTAAGGAGTGAAATAAAATTTTCTCACGATGAATAAACAGGAGAAATTGTGACCATACTACTGATTCCAAGTGAAATTACAAAATGAGAATTATGAGGCTTCATATTAATAGTGGTTCCCATATCAGCCAAATGAAGTAGAAAGTTGGAATGTTCTTAAATGCCTGGTTTCTATATGTTTTGAGCCTTTCAAAAATAATGAGATATATTGTCCTGAATAATACATATGGTTTTCTTCTTAAAACAAGATACACAGGAAATTAGGGGGCATTTGAAAGCTTAAAGTTTAAGAAAAGAGCTCTGAGTTTATTATATACCTTTGAGAAGAATGGAGGAAATAGTATATGTCTTTCTGCTGCTTTGATGTGGCCCACAATCTAATCTGATTATTAAATCTGTAGTTCCTATTGTGTTCTGTGACCACTATTTGCTTTTCTAAGGAAAAGGAAAGCTCCCCAAGTTTACACACATACACAGGAAGAGAAAATAGACAAAATGCAAGTAATTGGAGCCGCCGTTGTAGCATAGTGGGTAAAGCTGCTGCCTGTTACACCAGCATTTCTATGGGCACCAGTTCGAGACCTGGCTGTTCCACTTCTAATCCAGTTCTCTTCTAATGTGCCTGAGAAAGTAGCAGAGGATGGCCCAAGTGCTTGGGTTCCTGCACCCATGTGAGAGACCCTGATGAAGTTTCTTGAAGAGTGAACTAGCTGATAGAAGATGTCTCTATTTCTCCCTCTCTATTTTTCTCTCTCTTCCTCTACTTGTGTAACTCTTTCAAATAAATAAGTAAATCTTTTTAAAAATAAAATAATTAATTACCCACCCACATGGGTGCCAGGCATTCAATTTAAGCCATCATCTGCTAATCTCTGGGTATACATTAGTAAGGAGCTGCAACCAAGACTCAGACCCATGCCCCTGCCCACTGATAAGAAAACAGGCATCCAGCTATGGCTTGACCACTACACCCACCACCCAGCCTTAATACTGAAATCTTATCTGCGTGTTCCTCAGAGCCCTTGCATTTGCTTGAGACTCTTCTATTGGTAATTTTCAATTTATCCAAATTACCTGTATCTCAGTGCCTCAACCCAATTTTCCACAAATCTGAACCATTCTACCTGCCTCAGCTTTAGCAATGCTTTCTCTGGAAACATCCCTTGACCACCAAGCAAAGATCTCCAGCTTTGTTCCCTCTTCTCTCTTGTGTCACCTTGTCCTTCGATTCAGTTATGGTTTCCCATCAAATCTTCTTTCATAAAATCTTTACATCTTCCCTGTTTTTCCTTTGCCTCACCATTTTCTTAGTCCATACCACATAGTTTGTGCTACTTATTTTGTTCATATATGTCTCAGTTGTGCCTCCTGGCACAAGTCTTTTCTGCATTAAGTAGCAAAGAAAAATCTTTCTTTCTTTGTAAGGTTTACATTGAGCACTGTTCTTTTTTTAAAGATTTATTTATTTATTTGGAAAGCAGAGTTACAAAGAGAGAGGGAGAGACACAGAGTGAGATCTTCCATCTGATGGTTCACTCCCCAAATGGCCACAACGGTTGTGAGAGGGCCAAACCAAAGCCAGGAGCCAGGAATTTTTCCAGGTTTCCCATGCAGATGCAGGGGCCCAGCCAGCTAAATCATCTTCCACTGCTTTCCCAGGTGCATTAGCAGTGTGCTGGATCAGAAGTTGAGCAGCTGGCACTTGAACTGGCACCCACATAGGATGCTGGCATTGCAGGCAGTGGCTTAACCCAGTACATTACAATGCCAGCCCCCAGGAAAATCTTTCTTAGAATAAGTTTTTATGATGTAATTCTCCCTTTCCATGTGTTCAATGGCTCCCTATTGTTAGGATGATCATAATGATCACATGGAGATACTTTTGCCAGTGACATTAACAGTTATTAACAAACATAAACTAGAATGGAGCAGACAAACCAAGAATTAAGCTAACCCATCTATTGCCCCCTCAAGTACTTCTCAAACTCTCATAGAAATGTTCCTAATGAGTACAGTGGTTGAGTCCTAGCTTCAGACTCCCACATCTCATATCAGAGTGCCTGGGTTCGAATCTCAGCTACTTTTCTTCCTACCTGGCTTCTTGCTAATGGGTACCCTGAGAGGCAGCGGATAATGACACAAATAAATAGAATATTCCTAAGGGTATATTCAAAACTGATCTCAATCCTAAATTTCTTTAAAGTCTACATATTTAAAATCATAATTCCAGCAGAAAATACAGTCATATGTGTTTTCATGTAAACATGATGTTTTGGATCATAAACCTTTTATGCCAACAAAAATTCATAACATCTAACCCAAAATCTTGAAACAAAATTGAACCTCAGGAAGACTTATCCCCAGGACACAACTTTTGAAAATTTGATTGTAGTATATCTATGAAAAGGCTGCCCCCTGGAGCACAGAGAATGCTATTCATGAAGACCAGGATGGAAGGAAGCTTTCAGAAACGGGCCAAGTGGCATTATTAATCCTTGGGAAACTCACTGTCCTAACCATAAAAGACTTCCACATGGTCTCTTTAGCACCCCACTTCCATGTCAACAAGTGAGGAGGAAACACTTCTTCACAGGAAAGGGTGTCTTTGCTGCAGGAAAACGCTCAGGATTACATGGGCCAAGGGTGCAGCTGGTTTTAAGGAGCTCCCAAGGAGTTAGAGCACCTGTATCAATGAGATTCTATACAGTGGTTGCTGTTGGGTAGTATCATGCCACATAGAGTCATAGCCCTCGATGCGAATAATAGCCAAGGTAAGGATGTTATTAAAGAACTCAATCTCAAGACTTTTTCCCCATACCACTGAGAGAGGAAAGAACAAAGGCTCTCATCAGTCACTGTATGAGACAGTTTGGGCTGCTGTAACTAAGCCCCACAGACTGGGTGACTTGTAAACAACTGTTACGTATTTCTCACAGTTATGGAGGCTGGAAGTCCGAGATCAGGGTACCAGCAAGGCAGGGTGCAGGTGAAGGCCTTCTTTGGAGTTGCACACTGCCTACTGCTTGTTGCACCTTCATGTGATAGACAGACTGCGCTGGATCTGCAGCATCTCATTCATGAGGGCTTCTCCTTTGTGATCCCACCCCCAAATGCCATCACATGGGGGTTAGATTTTAGTACTTGAGTTTAGATAGGGACACAAATATTTAGTCAATAACAGTAATGCCTGTTCATTACACGTGGGGCCCTAAATCTGTTGGTCCCTGACAATATTAGCACTCTCATCTCTTCCTTAATTTGTAAAGCATAATTAGGGCAATGGACTTGCTGACAACTACTGGCTTTCATTTCCAAGAAACTAAGGACAGATGTTGAAGATTATATTCTTCAGTAAAAAAAAAATCATGTTCTTTTGCTTCTTAATGAGATAAAAGATATTTCATTTTGTGTTTATGTTTAGAGTGTCCATCCTAATAAAAGTGACCTTTGATGTGCTCCATGTGCTTCTAATATGTGCTTAAGTGTGCAAAGTGTTTTGGATAATGTATTGCATTTTCTTCCCCTCCCCCAAAAAAAGGGATCAGCCTACAAAGCCTTGCTATTATTTTTTTCAAGTAGATCATGGACTTTAATGGATTAAATTATTTTATCTTCTGGCAGAAATTATAATTTTCACTGAATATCTATGTAAAAATCTGCTTGGGTTTTCATAAGTAACATTATGCCATTAACCAAATAAGCAAGTAAGAAAAAGAAACAGGGTTAGGCCTTCTAAAATCCCAGAAGTATGCAATACAGTGTCTCAGAATAGATGTACCAAGACTTTAAGCTACATGGAGAGAGAGAGAGAGATCTGTTGGCAGAGCCTCTGAATGTGTTATGCCGGAAAATTCATGTGACAATATTTACCTTTGCATCTGGTTCAACTATATGCCGACATGCCTAGTCTTGTACACAAACTGAAGTTCATCCTAAGAGTAGAATTGGAGGAAGGCCTCATGGCAGACGTGAGATAGCTTTTTACTGCATTTTATCCAGAGGCCACATCTTTGTCACTGGCCACATGTGACCTTGGCCCTTGAGGCTCAGTTCACTTGCTTGTAAAGTTGATGGTGGAGTGGATGGACAGTGGACTAAACAATTTCTTAGAAACTCCTCAAACTTCTTATGGCTCTAAAGCATCCAGGTGATGGATCTATTTCCTGCTGGTCAACAAACTGTCCATAATATCCAAACTCATCTTCTGGGAATTCCCTATTTCCCAATATTTCCCTATTTCCCAATATTCCCTCCCTTACAGAAGTCAGAACACCCTGCTAAGAGGGGAATGTTACCCGTGAGGTTCAATAAGTTAGGTCATAGCAGTCTGAATATAACTTCTCATAAGTTAGTGAACAATACATCCATCATTTTCCATCCATTTTACTTAATTTATTACCTTCTCTAATTATATAATCAACAAAGGTGAGAGAATCCCACATCCTGATCCCCATCTGGTGGTAGGGAGACGCTTGTCCTCCTGGGTAGGAGGCCTACTATAAAATAAAGGAGAAAATGAAATGGAGAAGGGGAGTAAAAAGAACAGAGAAGTCACCCTCTGAACTCCTGAAGATTAGCACCCAAACTGAGCTCCACTGGGGGGGGGGGGTCCTTGTCAGACCTTGGATCCAGACTTTGGAGTGTATAGAAAGAGGAACAGATAAGGACACGCACTTGGCATGAGGAGAAGCAGCAACATAGGTCCTCAGAGGATGTATCCACTAAATACTGTGCCAATGGGTTCTCTGACTATCCCGAATGAATGTGTGATGATTCAGGCTGAACCAACAAAGGAATCCTCTCAGCCTTAGATAACAGACTCAATGCACTTTTATCAGGATGAGCTTGTCTCTGTTGCTCTGGTCCATTCTCCTCTCTCCATCTCTTCCCTGTCTCACTCCCTGGCCTGCCAGATCTTAATTCCTTCTTGCATCTTCTCTTCTGTAACCCCCTCTGTCTGCCTTGTTACCTACCCTGCCATAATGTGCACCACACATCCTCTGCAATAAGAAGTGTGCGAAGTTCTGCTTCCATCTTTCAATCATTTGTTTTGCCAAAGAAGGTAACACAGCGTCCTTGGCAATATTCATTCTGCAGGAGACTGTATTATTCAAATGCAAAGAGGATTTAAGTGAAAATTCAGAAAATGAAAGATCCTAATCTTGAGGCTTTCCTTTCAGCCTACAAGGAAAAAATGAAGGAGCTGTCCATGCTCTCACTGATCTGCTCTTGCTTCTACCCGGAACCCCGCAACATCAACATCTACACTTACGATGGTAAGTTGCCTGCGGAACAAATGCCCCTGCTTCCTGGATCATTTAGAGCTTGCATTGTCCGTCACAGCTCCTGATATAACCAAATCAATATTTGTAGATCTCAGTATTGACTTGCTGTGTGTAGCTATCAGGTCTTATATTGCTAAAATCAGCTTGAACTTGGTGCTAATAACAGCACATTGACATCTATTAAGAAACACAACTGGGGTGCTCCTAGCAGCCATGTCCAGGTTATCTACCTCCAGGATACCTCTAGAGCTCTCCTTTGCAAATAATGTAATACGCTAAGCTAAAAGTAGAATAGCTATTAATTTGCAAGAAAATACTAATATACTTAGAAAACTTAAGACATGAAATCAATAACGTCACATTTTCTTTATTATAGTCTTTATAAAGTCCCCATATTTTGTGTATGTCTGTCAACAAACTAATAGTAAAGATAGCTGACTAAATAAATCAAATTGATTTTTGACTGAGGCCCCGGTAAATAGGATGTGAAGAGAAATACCCAGAGTGTTGGCCTGGCAGCTCACTTTTTGAAACCACAATCCTTTAAGTTGAATGTATCCTAGTCTTTCTCTCTGGCTCTGCCACTAACCTCCTGGCCTTGGGCAAGCAGATACCTAGATCCCTAGAGCCTCACTGAACACTAGCTTCTCCAAGCAGGGCTGTTATGAGGTTTTAAAGTTTTCACACTAAGTTAAAACATCAAGATATCTATCATTATCAACAATTCATTCTCATCTAATTCAGTCAATCCAATCAAAATGTTTGATTCAGTTCTATGTATGTTAGATATAGCTAAAGCACATTTTTTGCCTAGGTTGTCAGTTATTTTTCTTTTCCATATATGTAAAGAAAGACACGAAAGATCAGGTGAATGGGCCTTTGGTAGTTAACCCCCTCTGTGCTTTTTAAACCTGTAGAAAGTTGTTCTATGATGATGTAAGCATCCTGACTGCTGATCAACTGTCTCAGAAGGAAATACTCCCCACCCATGTAAAAAGATTTTGGTGTCTAACCAAAACTTTTATTAGAACACAAGCCCAATGCCAGTTCCTGCTTTGCATAAATTCAAATATATTGGACAGACCATTATCATCTGCTAGATCTGGCTGCAACTAGGAACCATGCTATCTTTCTTAGGAGATTCCCGATGTTGAATCACTCAGTGTAAAGCACTCAGTGTTGTCACTGAAGATCCAAAGATGAATGTAACATGATCTTCACCTATAAGGCACTCAAGGCTTAGGGAAAGTGTCTTTCAATATACACATGGTCAAGATATAGAACACAGAGTGCTTAGGACAGAGGAGGTAATGATGGTGTCTGCTGCCCAAGGGATTGAGAAGAGGGGCAGATGAAAGTACAAAGTTATATATAACCGAGTTTCAGAAGTTGAACAGATAATTCAATCTTGTCCAGATTGAATCAATACCACAACTGGTGTAGAATCTCAAATTTCTAAGGTTCTTAACTTGGCCTTGTATTTCTATGTTGATAAGAAAGTGAATCATTTGTTGCAGACAAACATGATAAAACATGATAACAAATAGCAATTGTTCTTCTTATTGTTTACATGTGTAAACCCAGAGTGCCATAGGCTGTACTTTCCATTCCCTACCACTTGTCATTTAATCTTCACTGCAATCTTAAGAGAAAGATGCTCCTCTTAGCTCTGTCTTTATGTGAGGGAATGAAAGCTTAGAGAATTTAATTAACTTTGCCAGTGCCACACAGCAGGAAAGCAGTACCTAGTGTTCACCTGCAAATACAGGCAGTTCTAATACTAGTCTCTCAGCTAAGCCCTTTAAAATCCCTCTCCACCTCATCAGATAAGCTATTTTTATTTGCCCATTCTCTTTTGTAATCCTTTTCTATAGGCTTACATGGATTTTATATAGTTGCATTTAAAGCATAACTAAATATTGGATGGCTTCAGGAAAGTGTAAATTACTTTTATATTTGTGGGAAAAGAAATGCATCATTTCCAACTTACTTATTAAATTAGTTATCTGGATTTTCTATGAGCATTTATGGATCCAAGGTCAATTCCTGTCAGCCTGGGGTTTTTATCTGACCACAATCTCAGTGTATTGCTAAAACATTAATGGAAACATAATCCTCACATCAGAAGAAGTTAAGATTTCTGCTCTGCCCTGGCCAGAACCGGCCTGGAGACCTGGCTGGCTGGCTTGCCACGATTTCAAAGGAACATTAATAAATTAGAGAGACTTATAGGTTAGGTGGCAACGTGCTTATCAAGATCTAGAAACAATCTCCCTGAAGATCTTAGCCTGTGGTGGGGAGATGTGATACAGGGCAGCCTTAGTGATTTCTAATCAGTCAGCCCTCAGCCCTCTGTGTCTGTGGATCCACATCTGCAGATCCAGCCAACTTTGGATGGAAAATGTTTGAGGAGAAAAAACCTATGTGTGCCCTGAATATGTATGGTCATTTCTCCCTGCCATTATTCAGCATGACAGCAATGTACACAGCATTTACATTGTATTAGGAATTACATGTTAAGCTAGAGATGATTTAAGGTCTATGGGAAGATTGTGTAGCATCTATGCAAACACAGTGCCATTTTACATAAAGATTTGAGCATCCTTGGATTTTGGTATCCACCGGGCATCCTGGAATCATTCCCCACAGGTACTAAAGGACAGCTGTACTTGGAAGACATAACAGAGAATGACCTCAGCTTTCAACCATTCACATCACATACAAGCTCCAGCAGAGTGATGTCAAAGCTATCTTAGGCTCACATTAAAGAATAGTCATCTTTTTTTAATCATTATATTTCACTACCTTGTGAACAAAGTAATTATGAATGTCATACCAAATATTAGTTATCGTTCATTTATATTATAAATTATATTTATATTAAAACCATATTATGCAAGGTTAAAACTTGAGGGTCTGATAATCTGCTTATCTTTGCCATAAATGCCATTGATAAAAAATGGCTAGCAACTATTCAGTTTTTTTAATAACAGAAATATTTTATATTTATGGTGTAAAATATGTTCAAAATATGAAGGTACTTCAAAAAAGTTCATGGAAAACAGAATTTAAAGGTAAGTTTTATTTGGTACAAAAAATTTTAAAATCCATGCAAGATTTTTTCATAATATGCATTTTCCATGAACTTTTTGAATACACCTGGTGTGTGTGTGAGTGTGTGTGTGTGTGTGTGTATACTGTGGAATGGCTAAGTGAAACCAATTAACATATACATTATCTCACATGTTTGTCATTCATTAATTTGGGATGAAAACACTCCAAAATGATGTAGAGAAAATTATCATATATAGCATTTTATTTCTACTTCCCAGAGTAATAATGCTACTTTCAGTTGCTGGAATTAAAATCATTAGAATAAATCCATGCTTTGACCCCTGTATGCTTAATATTCTCCACTGTTCATTTCTTAGATATGGAAGTGAAGCAAATCAACAAACGTGCCTCTGGCCAGGCTTTTGAGCTGATCCTAAAGCCACCCTCTCCTATCTCAGAAGCCCCGAGGACTTTAGCTTCTCCAAAGAAGAAAGATCTGTCCCTGGAGGAGATCCAGAAAAAGCTGGAGGCTGCAGAGGAAAGAAGAAAGGTAACTCTTTCTAGACTATGGTGAAGTTCGCTCTACGCTCCCCTTTTTGCGTTCTCTCTCTCTCTCTCTCTCTCTCTCTTTCTCTCTCTCTCTCTCTCTCTCTCTCTCTCACACACACACACACAAACACACTCACACACTTCTAGCAGAGGTTCCAAGGGTCAGTGACACCTGACCCTGAAACACCCCAACATATGTAAGTCTTCAATAGATGCAGAGCCAGGAGCGTCTGGATAAAATGTGCCTCAATTATGGTAAGATAAAGGCTGATTTCAGAAGAACCAAAACCACACTCCTCTTCCCCTTGTCATAAAGGCCCCATTCCTCTAGTCTATCAGACATACACGTTGCCAAGAAAGCACAGCCTTAGGTAACTGGAGGAGCAGGCCCTGAGAGCAGGAGGGAGATGGCTGCCCCCTCAGGGTCTGTGGCCGGGTCCCAGTGCAATGCACAGTTTTCCTTGGAACTAGCAGATCTTCTCTCAGAGATCTTTCCTGCTATTTGCCTCTCTGGTAAAGACCAGGAGCTTGCCACTTTCCTTCCCAGAGCCCTACTGCCTGCCCTCGAACCCAGTCCTCCCAAGATCCAGACTTCTCTGAGACCTTTGGGTGTTTTCTTCTACCCATTGCCAAGCCTCATAAGGATTTTCTCTCTTTTTGCCATTGGCCCCCATTTGCATTACACAGCTTTTCTTTTGCCAAATGTTTAATTTTACACAACCAGGTACCCAAGAAAAGCCAAGGGCATTCAGATTGAAAGGTACTCAGAAATTTTAGAGACTGTAGTAGACAGAGCTTGTGTCTGAATGTGTCTGTTCCAAGGATATGGTTGTGGTCATTCATCCCTTCAAGGAACTCTAGATAACACAAAATGGCTTTTAGATAATTCAACCCCACATTGCATTTTTCACTTGATTTTTCTTAATATAGTTTTAGAATTATGTAGTCGCCAGGAATCTGCTCCATGCAATCTCTGATATGAATAGAAATTGTGAATTTTAAATATTTTTCCTTGTATGAAGATGTCATCTATAAAAAAGTCAGTCAGCCAATATACCAAATAGGAGTTAACACTTCCACGTTGAGTACCTACAAATAGAATGAAGATCATTCTTCTTCTAAATACTGGATTATTTAACAGGGAGTATAGGACAAACATGTGATGTGTTTTGTGTGTGTGTGTGTGTGTGTGTTCACAAGAATAGAATAAAAGATAAGCTTGTTTTGGTGTAAAAAATTTGAAATCCATGCATACAAGGGATCTCAAAAAGTTCATGAAAATGCATATTACGAAAAATTTAGGTGCACAACACACACACACACACATACATACACATGCATATACACATATCAATCAAGGCTCAAAGGCAATGTCTTCAGATTAAATTTTCTGTACAAAAAAAAAATAACCTTTATGGTTGAAAAAATATCTTCCTACAATGTGTAACACACTGATCTCAATTTCGATTTTCACTTAAGGGTGATATTCTCTGAGCATCAGAGGAGTGTGTGTGTGTGTGTGTGTGTATACACTGCATCTGACCATTTACTGTTGTTATATAGATTTCATTTTAGTTTGTTATTTGAGTGACCAAAAGATGAACAGATAGAGAGAGTGAGCTCCCATCTGCAATTTACTCCCCAAATGCATGCAACTGCCAGGGCTGGCCCAGGCCAAAGCTTGGAACCAAGAACTCAACCCAGGTCTCCCATTTGAAGGACAGAAACCCAAGTACTTACCATCACTGCTCCCTCCCAGGATCTGTATTACCAGGAAGCTGGAGTCCAGAGCCAAAGGCAGGTATTGAAGACAGGTTCTATGATATGAGTCAAGCACATCCCAGCCAGTAGGTTAAATGCCTGTCCCTAAATTTAGATTTTAAAAGGAGAAAACTGAGCTACCAACCCATGTATATATACAGGAAGCTTCCTTTAAAAACCCACTTGCCAGCTTTTGGTGGTGGTGGTGGTGGTATTTATAGCTTTCTTCTCACAATGAAGCTAAATTAAACTATCCAGAGTTATACTTCATCACAACTTGCCTACCGGCAGATATGACCAGCGAACTAAAGCAGTGGAGGGTGTGTTGCACTGAAGGCAGTTTAAGTCCTCCTTGAGCACTTGTGTCATACAGGTAACAGGTAC
The DNA here is from genome assembly GCF_033115175.1 of Lepus europaeus. Classification (NCBI taxonomy): domain Eukaryota; kingdom Metazoa; phylum Chordata; class Mammalia; order Lagomorpha; family Leporidae; genus Lepus; species Lepus europaeus. The sequence continues at coordinate 63,494,108 of NC_084830.1, read as the reverse complement.
AGACATAGGTCAGAGGTCAGCATCCACAGATGCTGTGGATTTACAAGGTTACCAAGTCAGTGAAATCAAAATTCAGTGTCATGGTTTAGAACGTTGCTGCTGGTTATAGGTAAGGTATTTAGCTTGAAGGAAATCATTGAAGGAAAAAGAAGAGCACAGAGATGATCAAAACTAGCTGTGTTCTTATAAAACTCCTTGAAGTAAATAATTACTGATTCTGATAAGACTCCCGCATAGTATTCTGTCACATTTTAAGTACTACTTGTGAAAATTTTCAATGTAAAAATCACTATATAGATTATGTCCTGGTGGTACATTTTCAATTGGAAGAAAATATAACTTAATTAACAGAAAGCAAGGCAAAGAGATTTGGGGGTACAGGGGTGAAAGAAGCTACATGATGGGTGAGTCAGAAAAGGCCACTTGACTAAGAGAACCAGCCATGCTGCTCTTCTCTGAGTGAAGAAAATTCAAAGTAATGGAAGTAGCAAGTGCAAAAGCCCCCTGGCATGGGAGCCTGCTGGGTGAGTTTTGTAGACAGTGTGGGGCCAATGTGGCTGAAACAGAGAGAGCAAGGGAAGACTGGTAGAACTGAGGTCGAAAGGTCACATTGTAAGGACTTGAACTCTCTCTTCAAGTGAAATGAGAGGTCAGTGAGGAAAATAAAGCATGTCACTCTTTGATGCGAATTCCCACATCTAATCAAAGAAATGTTTTTTTTTTTTAAAAAAGAAGGTGACTAGAAAAACAAGTAGTGTTAGATTAATAAAGAAGGCAAAAAAATATTCTAGAATAAGCAAATGGTTTCGGTACTAAAAATACACAGAAGTAAGAATGGAGAAAATTGGGCAGTAGGTACACTAAAGGTTTGGATCAGCAGATGTGTGTGTGGAGTTGGAGGGCCTTGTATAAGGAGAGATTGTGGAGGGCCTTGGATGCCAGGTTTATGTACAAATTCCATTATGTAAGAAATTAAATGTCAATTAAAGCTTTTTAAAATATCCACACATCCAATCTAGGCCAGTGGTCAGCAACAGTTCCATTGTCCTGGACTCATTTCCTTTCCCATAATCTAATGTTTTTAAAGATTCTGCATTGAAATCATACTACATTTAAATAAGTATTAATAAATTTTTCCATGGTTATACTCAAAGACATTTTCCACTGCCAATCAATATTCCTGATTAGAGTAAGATAATATCATTTTATCACCAGACATAATTCTAACACATATAAACAAACACATGGGTATAAATAGGAAATATGGCTTTCTGTACGGGCTTTTTAGACATAAATGAACTCATGAGTTCCCGCACCTCCATTAGTAAGTAAATGTAAGGGCTGTGCCTGGGAGTTCAGGTGCCATCTGAGAATCAGTGGCCTAGGCTGTGTTGCAAGGGCTTCCTGGGCTTACAGCTGAAGGGCTGCCACTGGGGCATCTCCACGTGGGATCAAATGCACTTTGTGTCAACTGCTTTGGCACTGTCCCCATCTCCTCACTCCATCTGCTAACACTGTTGCCACCTGACCATCTGGTGACCAGGTTGGACAATCCTCCCCAGGTTCCTCTGTACCAGAATCAATGCTCCATTGATTGGCTGGTAGAAGCTTGCTATAAAAAAGAATTAGCCCTTTTCCAGATTTTTCTCCTTTTTTTTTTTTTTTTTTTTTTTTTACTGTCTCTGGAGTCAGAAATCACCTCCATGAGATTATACTAATCTTATATGGTCAGCTTGAAGCTCATTTTTTTTTTTTTGACAGGCAGAGTGGACAGTGAGAGAGAGAGACAGAGAGAAAGGTCTTCCTTTTTTTTGCCATTGGTTCACCCTCCAATGGCCGCCGCGGTTGGCGCGCTGCGGCCGGCGCACCGCGCTGATCCGATGGCAGGAGCCAGGGGCTTATCCTGGTCTCCCATGGGGTGCAGGACCCAAGAACTTGGGCCATCCTCCACTGCACTCCCTGGCCACAGCAGAGAGCTGGCCTAGAAGAGGGGCAACCGGGACAGAATCCGGTGCTCTGACCGGGACTAGAACCCGGTGTGCCGGCGCCGCAAGGCGGAGGATTAGCCTAGTGAGCCGCGGCACCGGCCGAAGCTCATTTCTTAAAAGCAAAGTTCCCATGTTGCAACTGGCCCAAATGGGTAAAAAATAAGAACATTTTAGCCATCCACCCACCCATTTGTTCATTCATTCAGCAAATATTAGCAAGAGGCAAGTGAAGAGCCAGATTATCCATATATCCCAATTGGCCCAGGACAACTCCAGCCTACTTCTCTGGTTCAAAATTATTATTGGTTATTATTCATCCTAATAACTGTCCCAGTTTAGTAATCAATCATATGGTCACAGCATGGTGTTTAAAGAGATCTTTAAAAACATAGTGGTTAATAACATATGGTTAATGGAATGCCTAGGATAAAATTCTAGTTCCTCCACTTCCTAGCTGTGTGCCCTTAGGCAAGTCACCTCATCTCTCTGTGTCTTACTTAGTCATCTAAAATAAGATCAGGAACAGGATATAAATCTGGGAGATATTGTGAGAATTAGAAGGCTACCCTACGTGAATATATATAATATGCAGTGTGGAAGGCTTAGCTATTATGTAAAAATGCACCAGTCCTAACCTTGCAGGAACTCATAATTTTATAAAGGAAAGAAGTTTTGTTTAATTCAAATATTGAAATGTTATTATTAAAGGGTACTTCAAAAATGTCTCGAAAAAATTGAATTAGAAAATAAGCTCATTTTGGTGCAAGAAGGTGTTTTAAAATCCATGAATAGTTTTTTCATGATATGCATTTTTGTGAACTTTTTTGTGAACATTTTGTGAACTTCATATGATATATTTCATAAATGACCTTAAGTATAATAAAATATTATTTATAAAGTTTCATAAAAGAATAAAAATCTTGGTAGATAATAGATATGTAAATAGGTCAGTCCATCAAAAGTGGCTTAAAAATTAACATTATGAAAAAATGATGAAAATTGAAGAATCTCAATGACATTAATAAAACTGAACCTGAAGATAGATTAAATTAAAGCAGCATCCTGCTCACACCAGCCCAGTGAGCTCTAATCGGCCCACTGACCTTACCGGCACAATCAACTCCAAAGTCACAGAACCTCTGAAATCTCTGTTCACTCTTAATAAAGGGGATTAAAAGCCGAACATTTGTCACCAAACCCGACCGGCTTACCTTTTCTATTTGTTGGCAACTCACATTGTGGATGGCAACTAAAATGGAATCCAAGAAAAGGGGCTGGTAGCAGTGGATTTTGAAATAAAATGCTGGATTCCTCACAGCATGGTGTTCAGGAAGCATTCTTACCCTTAGCAGAGCTCATGGCCACAGACTCCTCACGTGGTAGCCCTCGCGGTGACCAACATGTCCATGTTTATTTCCCTTGGAGCCAAACACAGAAAGCTCATCACAGGCTTTAGAATGCTAAGGCCTCACTCTAAAAGCTTTGGGATTTTAATCACTTTAGATTTCTCACCTCACTTCGGGTTCTTCAACACAAATTGAATATGACACCTTTTGTCTTATAGAATTATACTCGATAATCACATTTCAACACAACACTATCTGCGAACTTAGCGGGTTAGTAGTGTTTTTTCATTGTTAGCAGTAAAGCCAATAATTACAGGCACAGCATCTAACTGGCACTTTGACACTGTGGGACTGGTGTCCAATAAATGGTGGTCGCACAAAGGGGCTTCAGAAAGCTTGAATGAAGATGGTACTAAAAGATAAGCTTATTTGGTGCAAGAAAAAAATTAATTTTATTTATTTATTTGAAAAGCTAAATAGAGAAAGAGAGAGAAGGAGAGCTAGCTATTCCACCAGCTCATTCACTCCCCAAATGGCCTCTTAGGGCTCCAGCTGGGCCAGACAGAAGTCAGGAGCCAGGAACTCCAACTGGGTCTCCCACATAGATGGCAGAGCCCCAAGCACTTGGGTCATCTTCCACTACTTTCCTACGTACATTAGCAGGGAGCTGGATGGGAATTAGAGCAGCTGGGACTCTAACCAGTGCTACAAGTGGCAGCTTAACCCACTGTGCCACAATGTCAGCCCTACAAAACTAGTTTTTAAGTTCTGTGTGTAGCTTTTTAATAATGTGTTTTCCATGAACTTTTAGAAGATCACTCTTATTTCACTCTAACGAGGGGGGAAAAAAGAAAGTGATAGAACTGTATTTACCTCAGAAATAAATGGAAGACTAGTGTCATCTAAAATGCAGCCTTAAATCTCCAAAGTGTACATAAAGTCAATTGAGTTTTATATCCCAGTTAATTCAAATTTACCTCCATTTTATTTGTGCAGTAATTAAACTCCTAGAGGCAGTAATATAGGAAATGGCAATTAACCTCCTTTGAAAATCTTAAAGTGTCTATAAATGTTCAATAATTCCTCTCTCTGTCTTACTATCTTCCCTTTCACATACCTCTCGCGTAATTATCTCCACGATATTAAATGCAGTTGAGGAGGTCCGTGGCTGCAAAAATTATTCACCAATCATGTGCCCTGGGTTCTACAATTGCGAGCTGGAGTGTATTCCCTGGTCTCCCGGACATCATGCGGAATGTCTCAGTTCTAGATTTTGCCTTGACATTTGCATTCCATCGCCTGATCATTATCTGGTCCTCATTTTCCATTTCCATATTTCTGTGACCTTCTGTGTTAGGAACACACTATTGAGAAGTGTCCTCCAAGGCCAGCCACTTTTTCCTTCAACAATTTACTTCAAGCAACTTTCAGCAAATCCCACTGCTCCAGCTCCCCTGTCAGTCCACACAGTCAAGATTCCTCCCTCCCCATCTGCCCGGACAGGGGGGAAAGTCAGAAAGCCTCTCGGAAGGTGCACTGAAAACTCCACTTGAAGAGGAGTGTTTGCACTTTGATTAATCACATGTTTTCACTCTGCAGCATTGCAGTCATTTCACGCCATATTTTAGTGCAGTTTTCTGGACGATCTGCTTATTTGGTCATTGATACAATCACTGGTATCCAGTTTCCTTCCTTGAGGATATTACTAGAAGATTAAACTATATTCAGGTGAGAATCAATTTCTCCAATAGAACAAACTTAGAGAGAAGTTATGAGCAGCAATAGCGAAAAAATATAATTATAGTTTCCTGTTCCAGTGGAGTTACAGGGAACCTAGGAATCCCATGAAGGAATCTTTTTTAAAATTGGGTACTTATACATAGGGACCAAAACTCATAAGTATTTTCTCAATAAGGAATGCTTTTTTGTGTAACTGAAGCGTGGCCTGACCCAGCTGGCAGGTCTTAGCAGCAGACTGATAATGCTCTGCATTGCCTTCTGTTGCCGTGTCACCCCATTAATTGTGTTAATACATGCACCTGGGGCTGGCATTGTGGCACAGTGGGTTAAGCTACCATCTGCAACACTGGCATCCCATGTCAGAGCACCAGTAGCCCAGTTACCCAGCTCCCAATCCAGCTTCCTGCTAATGCATCTGGTAGGGCAGAGGAGTACAGCCCAAGTGCTTGAACGTCTGCCACCCATGTAGGGGACCCAGATGGTGTTCTTGACTCCTGGCTTTGGCCTGGCCCAGCCCTAACTATTGTAGGCATTTGGGAATTGAACCAAAGGATCAAAGATCTCTCTCTCTATCTATCTATCTACCTATCTCTCTCTCTCTCTCTCTCTCTCTCTCTCTCTCTGCCTCTTCCTTCCATCCCTCCTTCCTTCTGTTGCTTTGTTTTTCAAATAAAATAAATCTTACTAAAAAAGGAAGAAACGCATATGACACCTGTGCTGTGGAATCTCATTTGGCATCAAGAGCTGCCATTAGAAATCCAAGCCAAACGCTGTACTCCAGTAATGCAAAAGGCATTACTTATTGTAGGAAGTCTCCATTCACTAAAATGGAAACTGTGGGAGCATTTGCCCATGCAGGCCCAATGTGTCCCACTAAGGCAAGAAATTTGAAAAGGTCTGTGTTCCTAAACCACCCTTTTAATGGCAGAGCCTTTCCTTCTCAATCCTATTTCCTAGCTTTCTCCTCCTGACTTTGACTCTTTCACAGAGAAAACAAGAATGCAAAAATCAACATGAAGTTAAACACAACTGAGCAGTGCCAAAGCTAATTTGAGCATCTGAAATGATAATCCCCACAATTGCAGTAGCCTTCTGATAGCCATCCACAGCCACCTCTCAGTGAGCTGATCCAGTGTGAAAGAGCAGCAGGTGCATGCCCCTGCCCTGAAATTCACCTCCATAGCACCAAGCCCTCCTTACTCAGCACCCCCCATCCACCCATCCACCCACCCACACACACACACACACACACACTCATACACTCAACAGAGCAGGACCAAGTATGGGTTTTCTTAACACCAGGTAGGGGTGGATTTCACAGTTCCTGCAGAGAGGCCTCTTGGAAAAAATGGCCATGAAAAATCCAAGTAGATCTCTTCTGGAGAAACAATGCAAACACTGATCTATGGAGCAGGGCAGGGAGGGAGCTATTGACACAGCCAGCAGCTCTGCTGCCTTAGCAGCCATGGCCAGTGAGCACACACTGCTCAGAAGATCATTACATAACTGTGAAGGTAGGAAAGTGTCTAAACACTACATTCAAGAATTTTGGAAAGTTTTTGTTGCTCTCTTTTGACTTACTTAGTTGTGTTTCCTGAAGCTGCCTCCATGGGTTTCTGTTCCTTACTAGAGAAACCTGGGCCTCCAATGTAACCCCCAATTTTCTGGCGTAGCACGCCCTCGTGTTGTGCTAACCCAGTCCTCTTCTTTAGATGGCTTTTCTGAGCTGGAGGTTCTGAAAGGAAGGATCAAAGTTGTTCCTCTTGTTTCCTTATCATGCTCGCTTCACTGAGAGATCTCCTGCAACACAGCCTCACTCCACAGACCTGTGGGGGGCAGGAATGAAGGAGTCAGAGAACGACCTGGGCTCTGGTCAGCCATGAGGGCTCCTGAATCCACCAGCTGGCCATAACCAGAGGAGTTGGAGCAAGTGCTGTGCACACATGAGCTGGCCCAGTAGGTTCACTGCCAGCCTCTCTTAGTCACAAGGACTTGAGTTTTACTTTAAACTGAAGTGATTTCCATTTGTTCAGTACCAACTTACCCACTGTTAGACACTGTGTTAAATACCATGCAAATGTCATGTCATTGGATCCCGACAACTAACCTGTAAGAACTATTTTTATCCATACTAAAAAATTAATTTCATGAAGACTTTTCTCAGAGAAATCTTAAAAAATGCTCTCTCTCTCTCATTTGCTCTCCCTCTCTCTCATTTCTCTCTCTGTCTCACACACACACACACACACACACATACACACACGCCACACACACTTCAGTAGTCCGGGTAACAATAAATAAGCAAACTCTGTGTCAGAAGCTTTACCAACAGTCCCACCTAGAGGCCGAAGGATGAACCAGCTATAAAATATTTTATTTGTATTTCTCCCAGAAGGGCTCCATCTGGTTTTGAAGTGAGCTTGTGTTACAATTTCTCACTATTTTTCATTCTCATGTTCCTGCAAACTAAGACAAAGCAAGAATGTCATGGGTTCCTTAAAATTTCAATGAAATCCTTGCCTGGTTAAAGCAAGAAGCAAGGCTGTTCTCCATGGACCCCAGATCCTGCATGATAAACCTTGGACTGAGCACATCAATGGAGACTCATCAGGCCGCCTGACTTCACGATTCCTGTAGAATTGTATCTAAAGAGAGCTTCTGCTCTTTTCAGCCCCATATGGCTTACACTTCAAGATCTATCCAGTAAATTCCTATAACCACTACCACCACTAAAATGTCTTTCTATCAATGCTTTCAGGGCAACCGATACTTAATAGGCCAAGGAATGGGAATATTATTTTGATCAACTATTAAGTATTCATTTCCACAATTATTCCTCTAAAGGCTCACCTCTGAGGAGCTGCCCAGGAACAATGAGGTTGGAATAGTTTAGTCTTAAACCTGGATAGGTCAGTACTGGGTAATATTTCTCTTAGCTACACAGCTTGGAGCAGAAAATGACAGGGAAATAAGTTGAATAACACATGTAGGGTCACCAGCACAGCTGAGATTTGGACACAGGCCTGCACCAAAGCCCATCTACTGTCATTTGCAGAAGGCAGACTGTGGACTACCCACGATAGAATCACCAGAGTTGTTTATCAAAAAGGTAGCTTCCTGGACCACATCAAAGCCATCTTAGAATCAAAATCTCTGGAGGTAGATATCAGACTTCTGCCTTTTTTTCAGCTCCCCAGCAATGGTTAACATACACCACACACGACCACGTGACCTGGTGAAAAAGTATGGCACACAAAGTGTAGGGGAGCCATGGGAGGTGCATCTGTCCCTGGTCTTGCTGCTCCACTCAGTGAGCAGCAGCTGTATTTCAGGGATGCCACAGGTGCCCTCAGCTTGTTTAAGAGGGCTGTCCGTGGCCAAGCGGGCATCAAACTTTTGCTGCTCTGAGGTCTCCAAAGAGAATTTGGCAAATGGAATCCAAAGGGACAGATGTGGCGTAAGAGGAGAAAGTGAATTTGAGAATTTGTCAGAACCTGCCCTGGTCCTCACTCATTTTTCTCAGGCCTCAATTGAATGTCACCATTCAGTGATGAATTACAGCATTTCCTGTTGCATAAGTGCTTGGCAGCATTTTTTTAAATTCCTCAATGAGGCGTAAGTGCTTCTTCTTCTATGACAGTCTGTCCAAACAGTCACAGCTGTAAATGCCACCAACCATCTTTCCCAGCTAATGCCATCGTACAGAAAAGTCTAAGCCCTGGAGGTGAACACACACTGACAACAGTACTCAAGGCTGGGAGAGCAATTCCTTTGAAAAGAACACACCCTCTCCCGTTCCGTTCGGTGGATCATTGCTCTGCTGGGTTTGCATTTGGGTCACTATAAGATGGATTTGCTTTTCTTCCCCAGTCTCAGGAGGCCCAGGTGCTGAAACAACTGGCAGAGAAGAGGGAACACGAGCGAGAAGTCCTCCAGAAGGCTCTGGAAGAGAACAACAACTTCAGCAAGATGGCGGAGGAAAAGCTGATCCTGAAAATGGAGCAAATTAAGGAAAACCGTGAGGCTAATCTAGCTGCTATTATTGAACGTCTGCAGGAAAAGGTAATCACAGCAGGGTTCGAAGTAGAAGGATTCATTCACATCCGGCTCCTCTGGGTGCACTCACATAGGGCCGCCTATCAGAGACTTGGTCACAACTGGCTGCAGGTACAAGACCAGAGGGGGCTGCAGCATGGGAGAGGAATGGGAATCCAATGTTCAAGCTAGATTTTTGTCAAGTTTTCCAGTGGTGAATGGGGTTAGGGAGGCTGACTAATGCTTTTTTAAATGTGCAAGTTTTTTTGTACAAACCTTAAGAACTCTTCTTTGGAAAAAAAATACTAAATTGGAAATATGAGACATTTTAAATAGCATAATACTGCCTACTAAATAGTAACTTATTCAATTAATATTCATACATAGTATTTAATATAAATATTAAATTAGAAAAGTAGATCTGTCAGGAAAGGCCAGGATATTTAAGAACACTGATAAGCCTATTTTCTCCAAGTAGGACAATCTACATGGAAAAGTAGCATCTGATAACATTGCTTGGGACATAGCAAAGAGGAGCTGCTACGGGATGTTTGTGTCATCAACTTCTGACAGCCTAGTGCTTTCTCCCTCACCAATCTGAACATACACTCGTTCCCATCAATTAAGATGAATGGCCCTGCAGTTCCTCTGAAAAGCACTTTCTCCTCTTTTTAGGCTCCACACTAGCTCTCCTCCTCCCTGCTCCCTTCCAGAAAACTTCCCTTGGAAAATGCAGTGTAGCTATGAGTTGTGTAGCCTTGTCCAATTCCATATGTTGAATGAAGCTTGAGAAAAAGGAACTTTGAGTAAAACGCTCAATCCTTTCCTAAGTCCATCCCTGACTCCCCCACCAGGACTGAATGCTGTTAGGTGTTAGGCACTGGAGGTACAGAAAGCAGCAGGACTGCCTGTCACTGGGCACTCAGAGCTTCCCCACACCAGCCCCTGGTTTCTGCATACTTGTTAGGAAGCTTCCTGACTCTGTCAAAGTTGGCCCATCTCATGGAGGCGCCGACTGCTGTATCCTGAGCTTCTGGAGATTCTTTGTTTCCACTCTCACTCTGTGACTATAAATATCAGGCTAGAGCCAGAGAAAATCAGGCATAAAACCTTTACGAAGTGTGATTTCATGGAGATTTTCATGGGCATCTGTGCCCTTGAGGAATTTTTGAAAGCGTTGCAGGGGAAGAGTGTGTAGGCGGGGGTAAGGTGTGACGCACAAGTAAGACATTGATGCCCTAGGGGGTTGTGGACAAGCCCTTGCCAGAATAGCCACTGGATGCCTTTGCTAAAACCTGAATGCTGGGATCAAATCTTTATTAATAAACCACTGTCTCAGAACTCTGGCATCTGTGGCCTTATGTTTCAGACTAATGAGTCAGGTAAGGATTTGGAGGAGACAACAGAAGTCAGCTTTCTGCTGGCTACCTGTGGTAGTACCATAGCTGGCACTCTACTGAGATGCAGGAGAGCAAAGTCCCATTTGCTAGTATTTACACCCCTGACCTTGAACCAGTCACTCTTCCTTCATTCCACTTTTCTAGAGAATTGAAGGGATTCTTGCTTGACCAGGGCTAGTACCATGGACAGCAGAGAGCCATTGTATTTGATGGGGGATAATTATGACTTCAACTTCACATCATAGGCTCTAAAAAAAAAAAAACATCAGTGGACTTTCTAAGAATGGCACTTTTCCAGTATTTTTTAGGACTTTAGTGCCCAGTGCAAGATTTATACTTGCAACCCAGGAGCATTAATGTTTTTACAGTTATGCATACACAAACCCACAGCATATACCTCTTGATTTCAGTTATAAAATAGTTTGCCAAATTGACATATTTAAATAGTATTTCCAGAAGTGCTGGCTCTTTTCTGTGTGTATTTCATCTTAACCCAGCTCCTGCCCACTCCCGTGTGCACTGTCTCCCACTCCACCCAAACTTAGTGCCCTCCCCTATGCGCAGGTACAGACAGGCATGCACGCAACTTCTCCTGGATATAATACACCTGCAGGGGGTTTACAATTCCTGCCATACGGCTCCAGAAGTTACAGTGGTGCAACCCAGCATCCATAGTTTGTTGGAAAACTCTGCACATAATTCCAGGGTACAGCCAGCTTTGAGTACATGTGGATTACAGCCTGTTAGGATTTAAGTGTGTGTGTGTGAGTACATACATAACATATATGTATGTGTGTGTGTGTGTGTATAATCTGTGTTTGTATATGCTAAAACTACTTTTCATTTTCCCAATATTGGAAAAATAAGCTTTTGTTACAATCAATTTCTAGCCTTTTGTTTGAATGAAATTACTCCTGTGAGATTTGAAATTTAAAAGAGAATTAATACTAATACTGAAATTTCATGAAACTGCCAATTTTAGCATGAACTGTTCTGGAAACTAAAGATGATTATTACTGAAATGACACCTATTAATAAGTTAATCAACCAATAAATACTTAGTCCCTCATATATACTTAGGAACCTTGAAAAGGAGGTAATATCAAAAAGTATTTATGAACCATCTCCTTCTCAATGTGGATGATATGAAATCCAACAATAAATAACACAGCACCAGCAATTAGAGAATAAGAAAATGTGTAGTACGCATCAGTATAGACAGTAAATACAAAGACACTGAAGAATACCTGTAAAAATAAAGCCATCTCTGAGTGGGTGTTTATCATAGTGGTTAATACACCCACATCCCACATCAGAGTGCTCAGATTGACTTCAGTCCCAGCTGACTCCAGTTTCTTGTTTGTAGTCCCTGAGAGGCAATGATGATGGCTCAAGAACTGGGCTCCTATCTCTCATATGGGAGACTTGAATTGAGTTCCCAGCTCCTGTCTCTATCCTGGCCCAGTCCTAGCCATTATGGGTATTTTAGGAGTGAACCAGCAGATGGGAGCGCTCGTTCTTAATCAAAGACTTCTTTAATATGGTTTGTTATGTCATCATAAATTATATTTAAATGTTATCTACTTTTGTCTCATAGGTGCGTTTATTCCTCCAAAGAAGAATGTTATACTCATTTCTCATTTTAATTTCCTATTTCCGTAGTTTCCCACCTTAAAACTCCAGCCTAATTATAGGAAAGAGACTAATACAGAGAAAGAACACCTATGCCACAAAGACCTGCATTAGGCTGCTCTCAACTTGAGATTACTCAACTTGAATGAGATTGTAAATAATCATACCCAGGACTCAAAATTGTTGTCTGTGCATTATGACCGACACACTGGTAAAGAATGTTCGTATTCATGGAGTGATATAAGATGGTGGAAGGAGACAGGGAGAGAAGAAGAGAAGCAATATGGGTGGGATACCTGTTCTTGCCATGCAAGAATGATCAAAGATACATTTTCTTCCTTCTCTTCTTCCTCTAACATACTGCAGACACCCAGCAAAAAATTTACCACTTGACCCTACTAGGAACTCAAAGTAGTAGCAACTCCATCACCAGACTCAATAAAGAACTATAGTTAATATATTATATATCATATATATTAATATATATTAATATAGTTATATATATATTAACTATAGTTAATATAGTTAATTTTGAAAACTCAGTAAAGACATGTATATTTATTTTAACAATAATACATATATTAATTAAGCATATAATCTTAATGTACATTGATTTGCCCATCTTTTGATGTTAGACCAAAACCTTTTTGAGAGATGGATCAGTGAATGGAGCTCTTTATGTTTTTTTCCTGTATTATGCATACTGTCACATTAGGTATTCTTCACAGTTTCAAAGAGTTGAGTGAAGACTAAAGACACTTGCAAAATAACCTGTATATATCATTCTTACAACTTCCCTCTGGCTTTCACTCTCAAATATTGCCAAAGCTCTCTCTCTCTCTACCCTCACAATTTTTCATTAATGTAATATTTAATTTTTTTTTATTTTTGGACAGGCAGAGTGGACAGTGAGAGAGAGAGACAGAGAGAAAGGTCTTCCTTTGCCGTTGGTTCACCCTCCAATGGCCACCGTGGCTGGCGCGCTGCGCTGATCCAATGGCAGGAGCCAGGTGCCTATCCTGGTCTCCCATGGGGTGCAGGGCCCAAGCACTTGAGCCATCCTCCACTGCACTCCCTGGCCACAGCAGAGAGCTGGCCTGGAAGAGGGGCAACCGGGACAGAATCCAGCGCCCCGACCGGGGCTAGAACCTGGTGTGCCGGCGCCGCAAGGCAGAGGATTAGCCTAGTGAGCCGCGGCGCCGGCCACATTAATGTAATATTTAATTAAATTATGCATTTAAGTTTTCAAATGTAAATAGCTAAACAGGTATGGAGATAACACTGACCATAATCAAGCGTGTAATGCAACCAATGAGAGGTATGTAGAAATGGTAGAAAAGAACCTGCCAGCGCCAAGCAACTTAGCCTTTAGGAGATGCCAGACAGGAGATGCATAGAGAGCATTAACCTGATGTGTTGTTGAGAAGATTTCTACCAATCTTGTTGAATTCTCCAGTTAACCTGGTCATATCATACCCCCTTGCATTTGTAATTATACTACATCACCCACTAGTCATCGCCAAGGCTGTCCACCTCACAGTATGGTCACAAACACCACAAGAGCTTCAGTGGTGTTCAGGAGTGAGAGAAGCAAGTAACTGGGCTGATCTTGACGACTAGTTCACCCTATCCAGCCATGAATAGGAAATAGCACTTAGGAAATAGAAGAAATTATTCAATCTTTCAATTTTCACTTCTAATAACCTAGAAAATGTCGTGAAAATATCATAACCATTATTTTAGTGATAATAACATCACATAATACAACATCTGTAAAAGGATACCAATATTTTTTCTTAAGGTAATTAGATTCTGTGATTCTTCACCTATGTGGCGATTGGGGTAATACACAACTCTATAGCTGAACTGTTATCAATTCCTCGCTATCAAAACTTTGCATTCTTCTCATCTAACTTTAGTATTCTTGTCATTCTGATTCACAAATGCCATTTGGGCAGCCATTTACTACTGAAAATGTTTGATAAATGAATAATGAAAGGAAAAAATATGAAAACTAACCCTTATTGATTGCTCCCTATAGGTCAGGTTTTCTGCATGTGTTATCACATTTAAACTAAAAAAAAAAAAAAAAAAAAAAAAAAAAAAGCTAAAAGAAATACTATTACTATCCCAATTTCATGTCTAAGGAGGCTGGTCCTTACAGAGGTTAAGCCACTTGGCCAAGATCACAGGGATAAAAGAACCACAGAGTCTAGATTTGAATGAAAATCTCTCCGACTGCAAACTTCTACCCTAAGCTAAAGCTGCTACTATGTGTAAGTCATTGACCACTGCACAGTAAGCAAGCTTGGCAACAGCACTGGAACTTTATACTCCATGGCTACCCGTGACTGCATGGCTAAGTCATCCTGATGAATGAAAACATGCTTTCAGCTCTTACCTCACTCCAGAACCCTCTTTTGAATTGCAAGTGCATATAGTCATAAGTAAAAAGAAGGATTCCTGATGAAACTGATCTCATCTTCATTTTAACCAACTCACAACAGAATTTCATAGGTGGAATTGACATCCCAGGTAAACTGGTCAATACCACTTTATATGTGATGCTGCATGAAGTTAAGGGGCCAGTGAGAAATAGGAAGAAAGGAATTCATATTTCAATCTTCCAGTAGTGAAATCTCCTACTAAATCACACTATTTTAGAGGCCCAAAGTTTTTCCTGAAACCACCTCTTATACATTTTTATTCGTATCAAAGTGGTAGTTACATAAACTGCTGAAACATAATTTGTGACCTTTCCCTTTTAGTTACTGTGGAAAATACAGAGTTTAGATTTTCTTAGGTCTGTCTAGCCCAGGGCCTCTGAGAGTTCCCAGCAAATATTAGGGGCTCAATAATGAAAGGAATGTGACTTTGGAAATAATCTTCTTGATGAGCTTTCTGAATGCCACCACTGCTTTAGGGACTTTTGTACTCAAGGGCTTTGATAATGTGCAACCAGTTCACTGATAGGAAAGACAAATTATGTTGAGAACCACCGCTTTCTGCATGTCTGCCTTCATTGTCCCACATTTTGATATAAAGTCACATTAACATTTCATGAGTATATATAATTTGGATATAAAGTGTCCAAGTAATAGGCTCCCTAAAATACATGAAAATAAACAGTATTTTTCCTGGAAACTCACAAGATTTATTTAAACTTCCTTTTTTTATTATAACTAAAACTCATATTACACTTGTTCTTTCCTATGGCAAAATCCATTCCTTTAAAACTCATTTTGATCTTAATAAGAAATGTTCATTGAAGCAGCCTAATAATACTAATTATAATGTTTCCCATTATAAAGCAGAGTTTATATGAATATCTAAACTCAAAGCTTTGGTTTTTTTCCTAGCGTGTGATGGTCTGGACTTTTCCTCAATTTTCATCAGAGCTCAGCTCTCACTAATTAGTTTCTTTCTGCCTGAGAAAAAAAGATTTTGCTGCATCTTTTTCCTAATAAAAGCAGAACAAAATAAAGAATCAGCTGCATCCATGATCATTTTCCCCTGTGATAGTTCCCAGGCAGGATTTGATTTCTCTTTACATGCCTTTTTTCTCTCCTCTTCATGGATTTTGAACATATACAAAAAGCTCATTTAAACCAATTAAATAAAATTGCCTTTAGACTTTTTCTCTGGAGTCAGCTTCCTGCTTACTCCAATTCTGTGTCTTTGAAAGAAATGTAGGGTGGTCTACGCCTGTTTCTCCCAGAACCTGCACTTGAAAAGACACATTCTTCTGCAGATTGTAAGATGTCTTCCTCACACTAACACTGAGATTGGACAACCATGGCTAAGAGAGTGGGCTGTTGAGCCAGGCTCTCTGGATTTGAACTCCAAGATACCACGAGTTGATTATGTAAATGTGGGAAAGTTACTCAGCCCTTCTGTGTCTTAGTATCTTTATCTGCAAATTGAGTATAACAGAACTTCCACCATTGGAGTGTTGTGAGGGTTCCAGGAATTAATTCAAGTAACATCTGGATATAGACCTACTATATATTAATTGCCTTAAAATGCAAAATATGATTCTATGAAATACCTTGTAAGCTTAGACTCCTAGTGATTAATAGAGTTTAATGCTAAGATTCACTTTATAGCTGGTCAAAGACATTGACCCTCAAATTAAAGGAAACTGTAGAGCATCAAGATATTTCTGTAGCTTTGGAGGGGGGCAGCAATGTAAGAAATATTTTAATTAAAAAACAAATAATATTTATATGAATTTAAAGGTTAGGTTTAACAAACATTTATTTAGCATCTATGACATATAAGACAATATGTCTATAGTCTAGAAGTATGTGCCAAAAACTACTACATCCACCTTTCCTCCATCAGTTCCCTGCTTGGGAAATTCACTTCCCACCCCAAGGCTAGGGCCTCCATTCTCCATCTAAATAAATGTCCATCAATCTCTTGCTGTGTGCCAAGCAGTACTGGGCCTGCAAGCACAACAAAAGTGAGAAAATGGTCCAGACCCCCAGTGAGCTTAGCGGCAAGTATAGCAGGTGAGACCAGAACAGAAATGTGCACAATACAATTTGGAATAAAATGACTGCCACATCAAGGAAAGATGTATGCAGCTGTCCAGATGGAAAGGAGATGACCTTCAGCTGCTGTCTCATGAACATCTATGTGGAGAAAGGGACCACTGCCACAGGGCTTAAAGAATAAGCTTTGAGTCCTGACCAATGCAGGTGGAAGATTAAGTTATGAAAAGACCTGAAGTATCAAGTATGTGTAGGAGGAGGGTAGAGGCTAAGACTAGGAAAGTCATTTGGACCCAAGTTGTGAAGGGGCTTGATAAACAGGTCAAAACTTTAGGAAGCAAAACAAAAAATCTTCTTGGATCCAGTTCTTCCAAAGCGCCCATCAGCAACAACCAAGTCCCTAAAATATAAGGCAATAGGAAAGATACCATCAAAAATGACAGGGAAGCCAACATGTGAACTTTTGTTGCTGTTCTCCAGATCAGTGCAGTAGTCATAATGCTCAACATTTTCTTAATCATATGACCTACTGGCCATAATTTTAACCCAAACAGGATTAAATTTTTTTTTTTTAAATTCTGTAAGTCTTGTAAGATCTTCTCTAATGTGACATTTCTTGGAGCCCATGTTTTCCTTTCCTGTGAAATGAGAAAAATGCCTCCAGCTAGACCCCCAAACTGGGATACTTCCAGCCAAGATCATGGTATGCAGAGGACTAGACTGGCCACCCACTCCTCTGTGCACAACAGGGCTTTGTGACCTTTCCTCTCCCTTTGGTGTCTTTTAGGAGAGGCACGCCGCGGAGGTGCGCAGGAACAAGGAGCTGCAGGTGGAACTGTCTGGCTGAAGCTATGGAGGGTATGGCACGCCCCACCAATAGTCAATCCCCCTGCCTATATTATAATGGATCATGCGATATCAGTATGGGAAATGTATGACATGGTTTAAAAAGAACTCATTATAAAAAACAAAAAACAGAATCAAAAATAAAAAAATCAATGCGGTCTCTTTGCAGAATGTTTTGCTTGATGTTTAAAAAATACCTTGGATCTTATTTTGTAAATACTTACATTTTTGTTAAAAAATACAAGTATTGCATTATGCAAGTTATTTCATAATCTTACATGTCCTGTAACAGGCTTTTGATGTTGTGTCTTTCCACTCAAATGAATTTGCTAGGTCTGTTCTTTTTGAAGCTCCCCATGTCTCACTCCATCCCCTGCCCTTTTCATTCCAACAGAAAAATGAGGTCAGTAGACAGTCTATGGTGCTAGAAACCCACCATTGCCTAATGACCTAGATGGCTTTGTAATCTCTGAGCTTGACTAAGACCATACCTACATCACAGGTATTAGGATTCCACATGAACCTCCACATTTGTTCGCTCATAATCTACTTACTGCCTAGAAACTACAAAACCAGGCTAAGGAAAACCACCAGTCATAGCATTTACTTCTGCTTCTACCAGATTATGTGCCACAAATGTGCTTTGGCTTTAGAGAGGGATGGATGAGAAGACAGATCTGAGATCAGTCTGGGTGGAAGCAAAAGGCTGAACCTTTGAAAGCACTGAACACAAATCCAAGTCCAACTGGTTCAAGCAGCCATGAAATCGCTCTTCATAAAGTGGGCTTAATTCTCTAGTTTAAGTTCTTTTGATGGAATGAATTAATTAATGTGTCAGGTGGCTTATTTGTGGATGCCATGATTGATGATGTTCATTTTAAGCTCTTTCCTATAGTACAAGTACATGATGCTACTGAATATTTTTCCACTTGGAAACTGTGAGCTGGTTGTTGCATTGAAACACACACACACACACAAAATCATAAAACACTGCGGACTTTCACCCAAGCTGGTCTTTCTTCCCCAGTGTGAGGCAATCCTGCCTTTTAAAAGAAATTACTCCATCTGTGAAGTTGACGCAGTTAAGGGGGGCTAGGCAGGGCATTTGTGCCAACTAAGAGAATCACCAGATACCCACCTTAAGTACCTATCGCAGTTTTGAAGTCGTTTCTCCCCCAACTCCCAACTCCTGAAGGTTGCTGCCTGCATATTTACTCTTCATTAGTGCTATTTTCCTGTATGTCATTGTGAGCAAGCTGTGATTAATAAAGAATTGGAGTTCTGTGAACTAATCAAGCTTTGGTCTGTTCTCTTGCCCCTTCACGTGTCTGCCCTGGAGTTCAGATTCTAAAAGGGTGGCCCCTGGGTTAGACAATCTCCCCAGCAAAGAGACAAGGGCTGGAGCTGGAAGGAAGCCAGAGCCCTGCTGATCGACTTCCCTTCTAGAACAGCAGGCCACATCTCTTCTCCCTCTCCCTCTGAGAGGCCGACACAGTAGGGAAAGGCTTCCACCTGTTCCCCTTGAACACATACAGGACTGCAGGAGACGCCAAGGCTTGGACTGATTATTCACTGGAAGAGAGCTTCCTGGCGCCATCCCAAGCTCTCCCTTGTGGCCTGCAGGACACCTCCACCTGTGTCCCAGGCCTAAGCCGTCTGTTGAATTGTGACTGCCCCGCTGCACTGCCCAAGCTCATTCTGCCAGTAAACATACTGCACGCATGCACACAGCAGGGTCTTGTCATGGACCCAGATGGATCGCACAGGAACCAAGGAACTGCATCCAGTTTTAGCAGAAAATCAGAAATAATTGAACCCACACAGATTTATGAATAAGTAAATTGGACAATGGTGCATGGGGGCACTAACAAGCCAAGGTCAGAGTTGAGCCACCTGCTCTCTATCCTGAATATCCTTTCATACTGTGTGGCCTGGAGACTACAGCAAATGGCTACTCGCTTGAAAATATCAGCAAGATCCCACACTGTATTTGCATGCTGGTTTTAGAGAACCTAGTTCAGGTCTTGAACGCCTTCTACTGAGTCAGACCCTGTGACAAGCCCTGGGAACAAGCAGCTCATAGTCTAGCAGCTTGTCTTTGGTCCCCAAATAGCAAACAAGATATGTTGGTCAGTCTGTTTGTATTTAAGGGAAATTGATAATCTTTATGAATATTTTTGAAATATTAAAAATAGCTCACAAACCTTTCCCTCTCATACTACCCTGGGGGTCTCTGAACTGGAACTACTGACCATGCAGCTGCTTGATCTCAAAGGTGAAGAAGCAAAGGCTCCAAGAGGGAAGCGATGCTCTCCCAGCCACAGTACCCACTTCCTGCCATCCTCCTTCCCAGGAGTGCATCAGCAGACCCTCCCAGACCTCGGCACACCGGCGACGGATGGGCTGTGCCTATGAAGCACCCCTAGACTAGCGGTCCTCCAATGTTAGGGTGCCTCAGGGTTGTCTGGAGGGTGGACTAAGCACAGATCGCTGAGCCCTGCCACCACAGTGTGTGATTCCTGAGCTCTGTGTAGAAGCTCGAAATTGTGTATTTCTAACACATTCCTCAAGTGACACTAACACTGCTTTCCCTGAAGCCCTCACGTGAGAAGCCCCACTATAAACAATGACATGGTTCCTGGTGGCTGCCACACTGAGCGTATCTATTTCAGTCAGGGAATGTTCCACTGGGGACAGGACACAAAGAAAGACCCAACCAAGGCTGCTGTGGGCATCTGGGGAGGCAAGCAGCACACGGAAGCTTGCTCTGCGTGTGCATGTGTATGTGCATCTAGCTCTCTGTCCCTCTGCCTTTCAAATAACTAAGTAAATCGCTTTTTAAGATGGGAATATCAGTAACCAAGATGTGGAAGCAGCTTGGATGTCCATCAGTGACTGAATGGGTAAAGAAAATATGGTATATGGTATGTGTACACAATGGGATATTATTCAGCTGTTTTTTTTTTAAATGAGATTCTGTCATTTTTATCAACATAGATGGATCTGGAGGATTTTTTGCTAAGTGAAATAAGCCAGATACTGAAAGACAAATGCTGCATGATCTCACTCATACACGGGGATTAAAAAAGTTGGTCTCCTCATTGTTAATAGAATGGTGGTTAATAGAAACTGGAGGAAAGTGGGAGGGAGAGGAGTCAGGTGAGACTGGGCAGCAGGACATAGTTGGACAGGAACAGTGAGTTCTGGTGTTCCATGGCATAATATGGTGACACAGTTAACATTGGTGCATTCTATATCTCAAAATAGCTTATTCACCCAATATAACTACCCGGATGTGACCACTACACAACAACTGCATGATCAGATCTTCACATTATACCTCCTACAGATGCACAATTCTGTATCAATCAAAAAATATTTTTAAAAAAATAAAACTGAGGTTGTATGCAAAGGAATTTCAGATTTAAAAAAAAACAATTATGTCTTGCAAGATAACAAAAATAATGGACATGATACATCTGGGGATAGGATAGGACAGGGAACAAGTGACTTGGCATCTGTCACACAACGTATCATTTCAGTAAACCGAAGATGCTCCCAACACTTTAAGAAAGTAACTAAGAATTTTTGGCAGGAGGAAGGCTATCTGTGAATTATCCAGTTTGTTGTCCTGGTTCCACCTACAGCCTTTTTTACAATCTTGGTTTCCTCACTACTACATTTAAATTGTGTAAATGTCTTTGAGATGCTCTGCAGAAATCTGCAAAATCCCTTTGTCCTGATGATTCACCCTCCTCTGCTGTCTCTTCTATACCCAAAAATGTATGGAACCATTGAATGTGGACAAAGGCTGCCCTTTGCTCTGGTTAGAGCCCTGCCTTTGGGCTCCTCATGGCCTTCACAACACTTCAGAGGACAAAGCAAAGTACAAATGTACAGATAGGCATTTCAGGGGTGAGGGAGAGCTGGCTGCAACATCAGTAACCCCCTAGATCAGCAGGGCTGATCAGCATCTCCATGCCATCCACCCTTCTACAAGGTGAAGAAAGAGGAGGGGGGGTGGGAGCCAGCGCCGTGGCTCACTAGGTTAATCCTCTGCCTGTGGCACCAGCATCCCATATGGGCACCGGGTTCTAGTCCCAGTTGCTCCTCTTCCAGTCCAGCTCTCTCTGCTGTGCCCCCGGGGGACAGTGGAGGATGGCCCAAGTGCTTGGGCCCTGCACCCCCATGCAAGACCAGGAAGAAGCACCTGGCTCCTGGCTTCGGATCAGCACAGCGCCAGCTGTAGCAGCCATTTGGGGAGTGAACCAACGGAAGGAAGACCTTTCTGTCTCTCTCTCTCACTGTCTGTAACTCTACCTGTCAAATAATAAATAAATAAATAAATCTTTTTAAAAAGAAAGAAAAGAAACAGGAGGAGGAGACCTGGCATCCTTGGCTTTAGCAACCGAATACTCATATCTTCTGTTCCCAGTCCTGAACAACGCAATCATCCTTGACTTCTAACCAGGCCATTTGCCAAAAACTAGCAAGGCAAACACAGAGTCCAAAGCAAGACTAAGGTCCCAAGCTCCCCCAAATTATCTCATATTTATCTTGGATTGCACTCTGTCCGCTACTGCCCATCTCCAATTGATCACTAGGCAACATCAATTTGACCTCCATGTTATTCCATATGCCTGCCTTCTTTTCTGCTTCTACAACCACTGCCTGAGTTGGGTTTTAATTCACTTCTTGCTACAGCCCCCTACCACGTCTCCTTCATCCCAATCTGCAGCCTCCCTAAACACATCGGTCAAGTCTCTCCACTACTCTATCACTCCCTTCCCTTTATCTACAGAATAAAATCTGTACTCTACTGAACGACATGAACCTGCCGTGCCACCCTATTGCTCTCTTTTCTGAAGAATGCTACTTTCCTTGCCCATCAAAGCCAAAAGCATTTCAGGCCTCCGAGCACGTGCTGTATCCTCTATACAGAATTATCTTCACTACAACCCCAGTCAGGAGAGACTAGGTCAGGCAGTGACTAAAAATCCCCAATCGTGGTGAATTAAAATCCCAAAGGTTTGTTTCCTACTCCTGCTGTGTGCCCACTATGGCTCACTGTGGACGCTATGTCAGTTCTCATGCTGGGGTCAGACTTGATCTGCAACACTGCTTGTCACTGTGGAAGAGGGGAAGTACAAGCAGAGCAATTCCTGTACTGGTCCTCTTAAAGCTTCTACCAGGGGTGGCACACATCACATTTCATTGGCCAAAGTAAGTAAAAGGATCTCACAGAAGTCCACAAGAGCAGGAAAGTGCAGTCCCATCATGAGCTCAGAAGGGGGAAAACCAGAAATATTTGGTGAGTTGCACCAATAGTCACCACCCTGCTTGTCACCACGTATCCAGTTCACTCTCCTTTCAATAGGAAACACACACACACGGTGCTACGGTTTGGATATATCTCCCATAGTTTGTGTTGAAAACTTCATCCTCAAGTTCGTATGTGACCCATATTTAGAGGTGGGGCCTTTAGAAGGTAATAGGATTAGATGAGATTATGAAGGTGAGGCCTGCATGATGGTATTAGAGGCCATGCAATGCAGTGCAGTGAACCCTACCACGTTATGATGCAGCAAGAAGACACTCACCAGAAGCTGAACAGATCCTGGCACCGTGGCCTTGAACTTCCCAGCATCTATAACTATGAGTGGGATAAATGTCTGTTATTTATAAATGGCTAAATCTGTGTTATTTGATGATAGAAACAGAAAACAGACTGAAACACTGTCTACAAGACCAAAACCCTCTGTGTCTCATTTGGCAGTAGCATCAAGCTCCATATCTAGGACCTCAGGTGATCCGCCATGTCTCCCTCTCTCAAGCCTAGACAAGGATCCTCTTGATCAGAGATAAACAATTCAAAAGACAAGTCATCTGCCCCCATCTATTCAATATACAATGCTGTAATGAACTGAGATATTCATGATAAAGAAAGCCCCTTTACCCTTGGGATGGAAGGATTCCTAGTTTGTGTGTCAATCCTGCTCCAGAGAGAAGCTCCCAGCCCACTGTTGTCCATGGCTCTTGCCTCGCTGTCCTCGAAGCTGGTCTGCTTGTTCCTTCAATTTCCTTGGCCACATCTACAGGGCACTGGGGATGCCATGCTTAAATGCGAGCAGCTTTCTCATTCCACTTGCTGGCTGCTGGTCCTGGGGCCCATGAATCTTAAGTGTTTACTGATCACCAGAGCAATCAGGATGCTGGAAGGAAACAAGTTGTGCAACACAAAGGAGTGAAGGAAGCAAATTTAATGGCAGTTCTGTTAAAAGTGTTGTGTAGGGTAAGAAAAACCAATAGAGGATGGTGAGGTACCTAGGAAATACAAAGAGAAACTTTCCACACCTAGGCTGGAGACAGCAGCAGCCTGGGACCTGGAGGGATGAACATCAAGAGAGAAATTCAGATGAGGGGCAGTGGACAATGAGGGATCTGGTGAATAAATACCTGAATATCTTCTTCCCTGACCCTTCAGTCTCTAGCCAAGGCCTCACATTAGCCAAAAGCAGCCAGAAATCAAGACAGAAAGCTCAGCTGCTGCTGTGTATAGAACTCAGCCTTGGAGGCTGAACAGGATGAAGAAAATCAGGGAATCTGGAGGACAAACAGAGGATGTGTTTCCTGTGGCTCAGACTACAAACCTACTTCATAAACAGCACTAATGACCATTATAACTACTTTTCCTCTTGGTGGTTGTTAGTGATGTTGACCAAACGTTTCTGTCTTCTTTCCTTCTAGGATAGCACTTCCCCAATCTTGGAGTTAGGTTTGGTTATGTGATTTGCTTTGACCAAGAAACATGAACAGAAATAGCATACAGTCTCTCCAAGGAGATATTTTAAGAGCACATCCATTGGGACTGGCACTGTGACAAAGCAGGTAAAACTACCGCCTACAGTGCCAGCATCCCCTATGGGTGCTGGTTCGAGCCCCGGCTGCTCCGTTTCTAATGCAGCTCTCTGCTATGGCCTGGGAAAGCAGTAGAAGATGGCCAAGTCCTTGGGCCCCTGCACCTGCTTTGAGACCCAGAAAAACCTCCTGGCTCCTGGCTTCGGATCGGCACAGCTCCAGCCGTTGCAGTCAACTGGGGAGTGAACCAGTGGATGGAAGACTTTCTCTCCCTGTCTCTCCTTCTTTCTCTGTGCAACTCTGCTTTTTAAATAAATAAAATCTTTAAAAAAAAAAAAAAAGCAAATACATGACTTACCTACCACACACTCCTACCCTCTGCCATTGTGACATGGAATAAAATGAAGGACAGCACAGCCCCATCTGCAAGAGACATGCAGCACGGCTGAGAAGTAAGCTCTTTTGGGTTTTGCCCCTGAATTTTGTGGCTGTTTTCTATTGGCTATAAATAATAATTAGGGGTGTATGCTTGACCTAGCAGATGACTCCACCTGGGACACTTGCTTCCCATATCCAAGTCCTGCATTCAAGTCCCAGCTCTGCCTTCTAATCCAGCTTCCTGCTTATGCACACCCTGGAAAGCAGCAAGTGATGGCTCAGGTACTTGGCTCCCTGACACCTGGAACTGAGTTCCTGACTCCCAGCTTCACCTTGACACAGCCCAAGCCTCTATGGGCATTTGAGGAGTAAACAGCAGATAACAAATACCACTCTCTTACTTCCTCTCTCCAGAGGAAGGAGTTGGGGGGAGGACTCCTCTCTTTCTGCCTCTCAAATAAATAATAATTTTTAAGATTTATTTATTTGAAAGACAGAGTTATAAGAGAGAGGAGAGACGGGGGGTGGATTTTCCACCCAGATTCACTCTCCAAATGGCCACAAAGGCAGGGTTGGGCCAGGCTGCAGTCAGTAGTTAGGAACTTGATCTGGGTCTCCCACAGGAGTGGCATCAGCCAAAGCACTTGGGTCATCCTCCACTGCCTTTGCAGGTCATTAGTAGGGAGCTGGGTCTGAAGTGGAGCAGCTGGGACTCGAACCAGCACGCGTATGGGATAATAACATCACAGGTGGCAGCTTCACCCACTGCACCACAATGACAGCCCCAATAAATAATTTTAAAAATAAATAAAATCAATGTATAGTTGGAAGTTCCAAGATGGTGGAGTAGGGAGGGAGCTCACTGCTCTAGTCCAGAAGAAGATAGTTTTAAAAAGGTGGAAAGAGTGCAGTTTCAGGGAAGAGTTAGAGAGAAAATAGCAGAGGAAATGCTACACAAATTACATGGACACAGTGAAGGGCGTGGATACCCAAACTCAGGACTCCAGCAACCGAGAGCCTATGCACCAATGTTGGAAAGTGAGGTGAGACCAGACCGCAGCAGACCAAGCCACTGGCACTAAAGCTGCAGGAAGAGCCTAGAGGGAACCCAGCTTGGAGCCCCATGGGGGATAGTGTACCTGCCAAACTAGAGAAACCAAAAAAAAAAAAAAAAAAAGAGGGACACGTTTCTCTCTCCCCCAATCACTTTACAGCGGCACCTTGCAACAAGCTGATAGAGCTGGCATGCAGCAACCAGCCAAGCAGAGACTCTTGGGGAAAACTAATAGGGGGTTGGTAGCTCATGACTGTAAGAGGTTTCTGCTCTGGGACTGTGAAAAAATTGAGGCTGTGGAGGAGGACTCACGGTGTGACTGGAACTTTGGGCAGTCACTGTGGGAGACTCCACATGCCCAGGGCTTCCTGGTTACCTGGTGAGGGACATTGCTGGGGAATCTGAACTTACACTGAGGACTGCACAGATTCTTTGTGTGGTCGTTGGGACAGAGTGGACGAATATTATACCCACTGGGGCTAGCACTCAGGCACTGGTCTCCTTTGAGGAGAGGAGCTCAGCTAAGCAGAATAAACTTCCCTTATGATTAAAAAAATATTTACTGTGCCAAACCTGGGTATATCAGCTTAAACACTCCCTTCACCCCGGATAACTGAACAGAGCTCCCTGGCCATACCCACTACAAAGTCTCTAGATATTCACTGAAAGCCAACACTCCACTTATCTACAAGTCATAGTACAAAGATAAAAGCTGCCACAGGGGGAAAAAAAAGAAGAAGAAGAAAAATAAATACAATCAATGTGATACATCATTTTAACAAACTAAAGAACAAAAACATATGATTATCTCAATAGATGCAGAGAAAGCATTTGATAAAATACAACACTCTTTCATGATGAAAACCCTAAGCAAAAGGGGTATAGAAGGAACATTCCTCAACACAATCAAGTCAATTTATGACAAACCCATTGCCAGCATCCTATTGAACGGGGAAAAACTGGAAGCATTCCCATTGAGATCCAGTACCAGACAGGGATGCTCACTCTCAACATTGCTTTTCAATATAGTACTGGAAGTTTTAGCCAGAGCCATTAGACAAGAAAAAGAAATCAAAGGGATTCAAATTGGGAAGGAAGAAGTCAAACTATCCCTATTTGCAGATGATATGATTCTATATATAGGGGATCCAAAAGACTCCATCAGGAGACTATTAGAATGCAGAAGAATTTGGTAAATAGCAGAATATAAAATCAATACACAAAAATCAACAGCCTTTGTATACACAGACAATCCCATGGCTGAAAAAGAACTTCAATCCCAATCAATCCCGTTCATAATAGCTACCAAAAAAATCAAATACCTTGGAATAAATTTAACCAAGGATGTCAAAGATAGCTACTATGAGAATTAAAAAGCATTAAAGAAAAAAAAATAGAAGAAGATACAAAAGAACGGAAAAATCTTCCATGTTCATGGATTGGAAAACTCAATATCATCAAAATATCCATTCTTCCAAAAGCAATTTACAGATTCAATGTGATACCAATCAAAATATCAAAGACATTCTTTTCAGATATAGAAAAAATGATGCTAAAGTGCATATGGAAACACAGGAGGCCTTGAATAGTTAAAGTAATCTTATACAACAAAAATGAAGCCAGAGGCATCACAATACCAGATTTCAAGACACACTACAAGGCAGTTATAATCAAAACAGCCTGGTACTGGTACAAAAACAGATGGATAAGCCAATGGAATAGAATAGAAACCCGGGAAATCAATCCAAACATCTACAACCAAGCTATATTTAACCAAGGAGCTAAAACCAATCTCTGGAGCAAGGACAGTCTCTTCAACAAATTATGCTAGGAAAACTGGATTTCCACATGCAGGAATGTGAAGCAGGACCCCTACCTTACACCTTACATGAAAATCCATTCAAAATGGATTAAGGCCTAAATCTACGACCTAGTACCATCAAATTACTAAAGAACATTGGGGAAATCCTGCAAGACATTGGCATAGGCAAATAATTCTTGGAAAAGACACCAAAGGCATGGGTAATCAAAGCCAAAATCAACAAATAGTATTGCATCAAATTGAGAAGTTTCTGTACTGCAAAAGAAACAGTCAGGAACATGAAGAGGCAACCAACAGAATGGGAGCAATCATTTGCAAACTATGCAACTGATAAAGGATTAATAACCAGAATATATAAATAGATCAAGAAACTCCACTACAACAAAACATACAACCCAGTTAAGAGATGGGCCAAGGACTTAAACATTTTTCAAAAGAGGAAATCCAAATAGCCAACAGACACCTGAAAAAGTGCTCAGGATCACTAGACATCAAGGAAGCGCAAATCAAAACAACAATGAGGTTTTAACTCACCCCAGCTAGAATGGCTTTCATACATAAATCAACAAACAAATGCTGGCAAGGATGTGGGGGAAAATGTACTCTAATCCACAGTTGGTGGGCATGTAAACTGATAAAACCACTATGAAAATCAGTTTGGAGATACCACAGAAATCTGAATATAGACCTACCATGTGACCCAGCCATCCCACTCTTGGGAATTTACCCAAGGGAAATGAAATCAGCAAATCAAAGAGTTATCTGCACCCCAGTGTTTATTGCAGCTGAATTCACAATAGCTAAGACATGGATTCAACCTAAATGCCCATCACTGAAGAATGGATAAAGAAATTATGGGATATGTACACTATGGGATACTACACAGTGGTTAAAAAAAATGAAATCCATTCATTCGCTACAAAGTGGATGAATCTAGAAAACATCATACTTAGTGAAATAAGCCAGTCCCAAAGGGACAAATACCCTCTGCCATACCTGATCTGTGATAACTAACAGAACGCCTAAAAGGAAATCTGTAGAAGTGAAATTGACACTTTGAGAAGCAAAGACTTGAACAGCCCCTATCTTGACTGTCCACGAGCAGTTTTTTGTGTTTTTTGTTTGTTTTCTTAATGGAGAATGGGACTTGGAATGAAAGAGGGAGAGGGAGGGGGAGGTAAGGTGGGAGTGGGAGTGGGAGGGCGGGTACGATGGGAAGAATCACAATATTCCTAAAGTTGTACTTACGAAATTTGTACTCATTAAATAAATGGTTTCTTTGGGAAAAGTAAATAAACAAGTAAATATTAGGGCTGGCATTATGGCATACTATGTAAAGCTGCCGCCTGTGATACCGGCATCCCACATGGGCACTGATTCAAGTTCCTGCTGCTCCACTTTCTATCCAACTCCCTGCTAATAATGCACCTGGGAAAGCAGAAGATGGTCCAAGTGCTTGGACCCCTGCACCCACATGGGAGACCTGGGAGAAGCTCCTGGCTTCAGACTGGCACAGCTCCAGCCACTGTGGCCATTTGAGGAGTGAACCAGCAGATAGACCTTTCTCTCTGTCTCTCTTTCTCTCTGTCTATAACTCTCTCTCTTCAAATAAATAAATAAAATCTTTTTAAAAGTTATTTTATATGAACTGCGATAGGCAAGAATCTTCTAGTGCAAACTTGTCTCAATGGCCTCTGAAAGCTACAATTCCCTAACACATCAATCCATGTTTAGAAAATTACTACTTAGTTAAAATTCTAAAAGCAAAGAGCATTTTCTCCCTATTTGAGAGATACTATAAATGGTCTAAGGTGAGAAAAGTTTTAAATACAAATGAGAAGTCACCGATTGGGTCAAGATGTAGGGCTGGGCATAATCATCTAAAACACTTCTGCTCCAAACCTAGAGATTGGCATTAAAATTGTTTACAGATAAACTAATTCCATGCACTAGTGGAGAGCAACAGCACTAAAAAAAGGCTCAGAAATTTTGAGCAACTTTTGAAAGTAAGAACAGATGCACTCAGAATGAGAGAGGAACCCAGCTGGAGAAAGTCACATACTGCACAGCCAGGTGGACGTGGGGGAAGCTCTACGCCCTGTCAAGAGGTAACAGACGTAAGGGCAATCAGGTGTCAGAGGGTTTAAATGAGAGCCTCTATCCTGAGCAGCTGGGCCAATTGACTCCTTTTGTTTCCAGGTTCTAGTGAACTTTGGGGTACAATCTTTGTACTGAGAAGAAGCCCAAAAGACAGAGAGGCAGAGCTCAGATATGGAGTCAATTTTCAGCTTCTGGAAGAAAAACTCCAGTTTTGGGGAATTTTCTTCATATGTTTCACAGTTGGAATCTTATGAAATGTAGGTTAAATCTAAGGAAATCAACACTCTGTCTTCAAATGGCACATACAATAAAGATACTACAGAATAAGCAGTACAATGACAAGCTAGGAACAAGAGTAGGACTTGGCTAATGCAAAGGGCACACTGATTTGTTTTTGAATAAGTTTGTGAAGAATCTATGGAATCTCACTGCAACAACTTCAGCCCACTATTTCTCTGGTAACTGGCCCTAGGACTCATGAATTCACTCAACAAACATTCATCAAAAATGTATCATGGGATTTACACATCAGAGAGAAATGTCCCATCCCTTCTCTATCCTCTGGTTCTTTCTACATATGTCTGCCCCCTTTACATATCTGTCACTTATGTCTAATATCTCCATGATTATCCTTATTTCTCTCCTGTTCTTACTGACTCATGTTTGCATTCAACATGTGTGCAGTGCTTCCTGCATACCAGGCCCAGAGCATTAAGGAATAGAACCTGATCCTCAGCTTTGAGGTCATTTAGAGGTGATAGGCTTAAACACAAATCTGAAAACATGAGTGAGAGCAAGCATTTAGCCTAATGGATAAGACACCTACATTTCAAAGCAGAGTACTTGGGTAGGATACCTGGTTCCAGCTCCTGGCTCCAGCTTCCTGCTGATGTGGACCTGGAAGGCAGCTGTGATAGATAGAAACAGTTGGGTCACTGCCACTCATGCGGGAGACCTGGGTTGGTTCCTAGCTCTGACTTTGGCCCAGCCCCAGCCGCTGTGAGCATTTGGGAGTGAAGCAGTAGCTAGGAGCATCCTGTTTTTCTCTCTCTATTTCTTCCTCTCCCCTCTCTCCTTCTCTCTTAAATGATGTTTTAAATTAAAACCACCATTAAAAGTTACTGCTCTTACAATGGCTGCCAGCTTACACTGGATAATCTGAAGTATGGATAATCTGAAATATAGAACCTGCCACAACCTGGCTCCCACCCTCCCCACCAGCCTCACTTCCCACCAAACCCATCTTGAACTTCACCTTCCAGCACTATTGAACCATGAGCACAGCTCCCTGTACCTCGTGCTCTTCCTTGGGCCCAGGCCTTTGCTCATGCTGCTACCTCTGCTTGGAATGCTTTCGCTCCCCATCCTAGCTTGTCTCGCTCCTCCTGCTTTTCAGACATCAAAAAGCTTCCCTTGAGAGCCCATCTGAACACACCCCCAACCCCTCTTCCCCTGAGTGCATGGCTCTCTTCTCTGCTTCTGCAATCCTCTGTATTTGCCTTTATCAATAATAATCACATCTCAATGGAAATTATTTCTTGAAAGTTTCTCTGCTCATTCCACTAACTTCACTGAGGGATTTTAGATGCCAAAAACTTGACTAAATAAATGCTAAATACACACTCACGCTAGAGGGGTGGGCATTTGGCCTAGCGGTTAAGATGCCAGTTAGGATGCTAGTGTCCCACATCAGGGACTTGTGTCCAATGCCCAGCTCCAGCTCCTGGTTCCAGCAGACCCTGGGAAGCAGCAGTGATGACTCAAGTAAGTGAGTCTCTCTCTCTCTCTCTCTCTCTCTCTCTCTCTCTCTCTCTCTCTCTCTCTCCTCTCTCCCCCATCTCAAAAAGAAGGAAAACGAAAGAAAGAAAGGGAGAGGAGGGAGGGAAGGAGAGAGGGAGGGAGGGAGGGCGAAGGGAAGGAAGAAGGGAATGGATGTGATCTTTGTCTTCATGGACTTCACATGATTGTGAGAGATCAACGAAAAAATTAGAAAAACACCTACAACATGGGAAGACGGCCATGAAAATGAGAAGAATCATGCTCTGTTCTAGAATCAGTGGCGCGCGATCAGCTGAGATAAAGTGGTTCAAAACTTCCTGTCTGTGACGCGGGCACATAGTGAGTACTCAATACATGTTTCATTAACCATTGAACTGAACAAGTAAGTCTGCAAGGAAACAAAAGATTATGTGGGTACAAGGGTTTGGACTAGCGGTTGAGATGCTGCTCAAGTGCATCCTATATTAGTGCCTAGTTGTACTACTTGACTCTGCTCCTGACTCCAGCTTTTGGCTGGTACGTTCCTTAGGAGGCAGCTGGTGATGGCTACACTAACTGGGCCCTGCTGGCCACATCAGAGACGTGGACAGAGTTCCCAGATCCTGGCTTTGGCCCTAGCTGAGGGCTGTTGCCGGCATTTGGGAATGAGAACACTCTTTGTTTCTTTTTCTCACTTTCTCTCTGCCTCTGGCTCTGCCTTTCACACAAAATTTTTAAATAATGCCCACGTCAATATGATGGTGTAAGATAACATGCTGAAGAGAGGATGGACAGAAAAGAAAGTATAGAACAAGGCAAACAGAAGAGGGGGAGGTGGAAGGGGGAGATAATTTGTTTCTTTTGGATCAAGTTCCCTTTTTGGAGGAAATGTGGGATCACTTCATACCAGCAGGGGGCACTGTCAGATCACAGGTGACGACAATTCCTTTGACCCAGGCTTTGGCTACAAAGAGGAGACACCGCTGTCTGCTCCATCTGTTAAGAAACAGAACCCAGAACACGGACTGCTATTCATTCCTTTTACATTACTAATAAACACACAATCCCCAAAGATGACAACTCCTGTAACTGGATTAAAATGTACTAAAACGGAAGAAACAAAGAGGCGTTTCATATTCACAGTGCTATAATTACTCTCAGCTAACGGAACAAACCTGCACTTCCTAATCACTGATAATTTTCATCACTGTGCTATAGGTCACAGCAGGTAGTAATGTTGGGTGAGAAGTTTTCCGGTTTCTGCTCAGCATTTTTGCTGTTCAAGCACTTCCTACCGGCGCTTCCTTCAGATTGAATGATCTTGTTCAGCTTCATCACAGCTCATTGAGGTAGATGAGAGGCAATTATCATTTTTGCTTGGCAAATAAAGAATCACAGCGGAGCTCTCTGCTGGTTGGGGCAGACTTGGAAATGGCCTCCCAGGCCTGACAGGCTGCCTGGGAGCCCCTCAGATGCACCACCAGCCAGAAGGAACGTGCCCTGGAGCGCTGCCATTTCTTGGCAAAAGTCACTGACCAGGTGCTGTCAAGAGCGTGTCATCCGAGACACCTAGAGCCGTTGTTCCCAACAGAGCACATCAGGACATGCACAAAGAGCTTTGATCCCGGGCTTGGCCCAGAGAAGGGTGTTCCCAGAGGCCTCGGCAGCATCTTCACTCGGAACTGCTCATTAAAGAGACCAGATACTGTTCCAGGAAATAAAATGCCATAAAAGCTGGAAGAAAATAATCCAGGCTTCGCTTCCCGTTGATTCGGTCAATGGTCATTCACTAAACAGCACTGTGTGAGTCACTCATTGCAGGGAGGGCAACATATAAAATCCTGTCCTTATCCCAAATGTAATTACGAGAGTATGGCATAAGTGCATTAAAACAGTTGTAAGTATTACTACAAACCAGGCTCTGTTTTTGTGACGAAGTGCAACAGAGATCGTCAATAAATAGTCATCGATTAGCTACTAAGTGTGAGGCATGAGTAGGAGGAAGGAGTGTGCGTAAAAGCACTGTGGTTGCCCAGGCAAATTTTGATACTCCAGTTGTAAAGTTATATGATTTGTTTGGCTTACTAATTTATACAATGAATATTAATGCACCACCTACAATATGTGAAGCATCATATAGACAAGAGAGATATGAATAATGCACAGTCCCGATCACAGGAAACTCGGTCTGGTAGAGGACTTGGCAGAGCTGTGAACAAACAAACCATTTACTTCCAACAGAGTGTGTGTGTGTATGTGTGTGTGTGTGTGTAAGTAATAAATACATAGAGTTCTCACTGCTTTCAAGACTGAACTATTTGTTTATAGAAAGATAGGTAGGGGAGCTGGCACTGTGGCATAGTAGGCTAAGTCTCCGCCTGCGGCACCAGCATCCCATATGGGCACCGGTTCATGTTCAGGCTGCTCCTCTTCTGATCCAGCTCTCTACTATGGCCTGGGAAAGCAATAGATGATGGCCCAACTGCTTGGGCCCCTGCACCAACATGGGAGACCAGGAAGAGGCTCCTGGCTTCACATTGGCCTAACTCCAACCATCGCGGCCATTTGAGGAGTGAATCAGTGGATGGAAGACTTTCTCTCTGTCTCTCCCTCTTTCTGTAGCTTTGCCTCTCAAATAAATAATTTTTAAAAAGATAGGTAGATAGATGATTATAAATAGATGATAGATAAAAAAGATAGATGATATGGAGATTATTGATAGATAGATGATTGATGAATAGATGATAGAGCGGTCAAAGGAAGCATGAAAACTAGGAGATGCTTCACCAAATGGTGACACTTGAGAAAGTCCTCAAGGTGTTTTCCAAGTAGACTCCTGAGTAGAGGCTCTTCCAGGTTCCAGGAAGTGAGCATGTGAAGTCAGAGTCAGGAAAAGGGACTGTGGCTCAGTAGTGGCTGAAGGTCGGAGTGAAAGTTGAGCAGTGATGGGAGACAAGAATGTAAGAAGGCAGAGGCCGGCGCTGTGGCAGAGCAGGGAAAGCTGCTGCCTGAGGTGCCGGCATCCCATATGGGCACCAGTTCAAGTCCCGACTGCTCCACTTCTTCATCTTCTTCTTCTTTTTTTTTTTTTTATTTGACAAACAGAGTTAAACAGTGAGAGAGAGAGAGACAGAGAGAAAGGTCTTCTTTCCATTGGTTCACTCCCCCAAATGGCCGCTACGGCAGGAGGTATGCCGATCTGAAGCCAGGAGCCGGGTGCTTCCTCTTGGTCTCTCACCTGGGTGCAGGGGCCCATGCACTTGGGCCATCCTCCACTGCCCTCCCGGGCCACAGCAGAGAGCTGGACTGAAAGAGGGGCAACCAGGACTAGAACCCAGTGCCCATATGGGATGCTGGCGCCACAGGCGGAGGATTAACCAAGTGAACCGTGGCGCCAGCCCCAGCTGCTCCACTTCTGATCCAGCTCTCTGCTGTGGCCTGGGAAAGCAGTGGAAGATGGCCCAAGTCCTTGGGCCCCTGCACCCACGCGAGAGACCAGGAAGAAGCTCCTGGCTCCTGGCTTCGGATCAGCCCAGCTCCAGCTGTTGCAGCCATTTGGGGAGTGAACCAGTGGATAGAAGACCTCTCTCTCTCTCTCTCTCTCTCTCTCTCTCTGCCTCTCAGTAACTCAGACTTTCAAATAAACAAATGAATCATTTAAAAAAGAATATTAGAATATTAGAGATCACCTGGCAAAAGGGGATGGGATTCCAACTTTACATACTAGGAGCCTATTGTAGAATAACAAAAGAGGAGACTAGGATAGTCACATTCATATATTAGAAAAAATATTTGAATTGCTACAAGAAGAAAGACTTTAAGCAGAATGTGAATAAGGGAAAGGAAATAATTAAGAATTTACTTCAGTAGTTGAAACAAAGGCTAATGAGCAAGATGGAATAAAGAATTATTTAGGATGAGAAATAAGACATCATGTTAGCCAGGTGAAATGGGGCATAAGAAATGGTAAGTGTCAAGGATGGTGTATTTCCATGGAACGGTCTTAGTTTCTGCTTAGACCCTGGCTGACTTCAATGGGTCAAGAACTCTAAGAAAATGAATACGAGAGGGAAGGTTAAAGGGCTCAGCTCTGAGAATACTGGGTTGAAGGTACATGGAAAACATCTAATGGAGATGACTCACTAGTTGAAAGCTAAAGCAGCCCTAGAATACTTCCTGGAAAAGTTTACGTTAATCTAGGCTTAGAAAAATAAGTAATTGGGGCTGGCACTGTGGCATAACAGGTTAAAGCCCCAGCCTGCAGTGCCAGCATCCCCTATGGCCACCAGTTTGAGTCCTGGCTGCTTCACTTTCCATCCAGCTCTCTGCTAATGCGTCTGGGAAAGCAGTAGAAAATGGTCCAAGTCCTTAGGCCCCTGCACCTGTGTGGGAGACCCAGGAGAAGCTCCTGGCTCCTGGCTCCTGGCTCCTGGCTCCTGGCTCCTGGCTCCTGGCTTTGGATCAGGTCAGCATCCGCCATTGCAGCCATTTAGGCAATGAATCCGCAGATGGAAGACCTCTCTCTCTCTCTCTCTTCTCTCTCTCTCTCTCTCTCTGCCTCTGCCTCTCAAATAAACAAATAAATCTTTTTAAAAAGGAAAGAAAAATAAGTAGTTTGCCTGAGGAGAGAGGAAGAGGTGGGCAGGATGATTAGGAACAGAGAACATTACAGGTGAGGGACTGTTCTTGTACTCTTAAGGAAATCAGAAAAGCAGCAACAAGGACACTACAGGAGACCTCCCTGAACAGTGCAAAACGCGAAACCAAAGGTGATGTTCCACAGACAGAATGAGTCCAGAGTCAAGATGAAAGGACACTGTGGTGACGAGACACCATATGTAATTTAGAGACTAGAAAACCTAGAGCGGTGTGACAAGTGGGACTTGAGCACATATTTCAAAGCATGAAGAAAGGCATCTTGACAAAGGAATGCTGTCACCTTTTACAAAGTAAAATGCAGGGTCTCCCAAACTCAGAATCCAAAGCTGAGCTTCCTGTTGTAAATGTGCGGTTATATAATAGCTATACTCACTTCCTGTTGTAAATGTGCGGTTATATAATAGCTATACTCACTAATCCTTACCAAAGGTAGGCACTGTGCTCTGAATACTTTGCGTACCAGCTTATTTAATTTTCCCAGTGATATACACACGAAGTGCAACCACTATGACTGTCTATCGGAGGAGGAGGCTGAGGCACAGGAGTGTCAAGTAGCTTGCTTCTGCGCACCTGCATCTCCCATCGGTAGCACATCCATCTGCATATTCACTGCCACACCACGCTGATCCCAGGAGTAGACTGCTCTGTCCCCTTAACAGGGCTGACACCAACCAAAATTTGTAAAGTCTTCCCTAAATGGTAAGAGAGATGAAAGTGGAAACACAGGAAGAAAAGCAACCTGACTTTGGAAACACAAGTCTCCAAACCCTCACAGCTAGCTTGCCCTGTTCTTCATGATCTCAGAACACTACACACACCGCAGGAGCTGATATCCATCCGCACTCCTGGCCTGGGACCCTCACCTTCCAGCCTCTTCTGTGTGTAAAACATCTTTAAAACATGTGATATAAGAACAACTCCCTGGACATCTAATTTAAAAAGATGTTTCTTACTAGACGGCCTTTCTCATGTCCGTGGACTTCCCTGAGGAAGCATCTGTTCCTCAGGTGATTGACATCACCCATAACTCCATTCTACCTGTGAGATTTCCCATCCCAGACGCCCATGCCCATAACCCTAACCCTGACGGTGGCTTTGCTCTTCCAAGCACAAGCACATTCCTTAATGCCCTCCAGCAAACCTTGCGTCCATCCAGGAAGAAGCACATAGCTACAGAAGCAGGATTATTTCCTCACAGTGGGGCAAATGCACCTAGGAGGTTCCCTGGGCAGAGAAGAAGACCTGGGTAAATGCCTTGCTATAAGAGTTAAAAATGAATCCCCAATTCTAAATCCAGGTGACAAAGAACTAACTGTATCGAGAAATATAAATTGATGGGAAGAATTGATTTCAGGGGTTAAAACAAACAATTTATTGGGACCAGCACTATGGTATAGCAGGTTAAGCTGTCCCCTGCAGTGCCGGCATCCCTTATGGGCACCAGTTCGAGTCCCGGCTGCTCCACTCCCAATCCAGCTCCCTGCTAATGTGCCTGGGAAAGCAGTGGAAGATGGCCCAAGGGTTTGAGCCCCTGAAATCCATGTGGGGGACCAGGAAGAAGTTCCTGGATCCTGGCTTTGGTCTGGCCTAGCCATGGCTGTTGCAGCCATTTAGGGAGTAAACCAGTGGATGGGTGATCTCTCTGTCTCTCTCCATTTCGCTTTCTCTCTCACTCTTTCTCTCTCTCTCTCTCTCTATCTGTAACTCTCCCTTTCCAGTAAAATAAAAAATAAATAAAATAAATCATATATATGTTCTTTATAACTTCCATACCCCACAGGACATGCTATTTTTTCAAGCAAAATATAAGTGGCAAAATAATATTTACAGCATGATCCCTTTTCTTTGAAAAGGAACCCATATCTGTACATGCACAGCTGAATGTGCTTACATAAGCACTGGGGAAAAAGGAGAATCTTACCCACCACTTGGTAACTCCAATTACTAGGGTGAGATGGGCAGGGAAATCTGTCAACTTTTTCCCTATACATTTCTGGATACAGTTTGACCAGTCACTATATTAATGTTGATGTTGATACTGACCAATAACTATATTGATATCGTACATCTAATGCCCTTTGGTAAAACCTAAGTAAATAATTGTAATGAAGAGACAAAAGCGATCAGAAGCCACATTTTTCTGGAAGAATGAACATAAAGACCAAGTCGCTGACATAGCGAAGGAAAACAAAGTTCTTGGGGAAGTTCCTGCCACCGGTGGGGCTCCAAACATGATGCAACAGCAAGAAGCTTAGAAAGTCCACAGGAAGTGAGTAGCAGATGCATACAGCCTTACAGAGGGTCCGTATGCCATGGGGGTTGAACATTTACTGTGTGCATTTTCTGTTTGCACGGAATTTCCCATTTTACAAAAATAAACACACACTTCTTCTAACTTTTTAAAAAACACTTTCTGGGGTGTTCTGCCATTAGGTCATCATAGGAACCCTGTCCTGTCATCAGTATCACGTGCCCATTTTACATATAAAGAAACTGACTCTCAGACGTCAAAGTGCCACTTCCACAACCACACAGCAAAAGACTTGTGTTGTTGCAGAGGTACTTCCTGGACTCCAGAGAAAATCGGCTGCAGTAAGGAGAGCTCCCTCCTGTTGATGGATAAAGAGTTGATCAGAGAAACCTGATCTGAATCAGAATTACCCAGACTGTCCCCAAGCTGAAGGCAGGAGGCTGTAACTGAGAAGGCAGCCTGCTGCAGGCTGCTATTCCTGTCTGCCACAGCTCCCCGTGAGCTCAGGAAAGCCACTTCACCTCCGAGTCTCAGTTTCCCTCTCTCTAAATAGGATACCCTATTTCCTCCAAAAAAAAAAAAAAAGTATGCTGAGACCAACTGGGCTTTGTCTGCAACAGCTTTGAACATGTTGGTGGAAAGTTCTGCACAGGTTGCTGGATCCAGCTCCCTGGGAAGCGGCTCCTTGGGAACATGTTCAGGAAGATGATTTATAGCATGGCCATGCTGCCCGCATTCACCTCATGGTGAGAATAAGCCTGCTAGGGGTGTCTAAGAGACTAAATATAAATTGAAACCACACCTGCTGAAAGCTGTTGGGCTGCCAGGAGCTGTTAGGAAAACCTGATATCTTTAGTAGTCACTATTTGTGTGAAAGAATGTGACAAACCAAGGCCAAGGCCAAAGGGGACCCACCCTAACCAAGGAAAATCATGTAAGGATGTGTGTGTGTGTGTTTGTGTATGTGTGTGTGTGTGTGTGTGAGAGAGAGAGAGAGAGAGAGAGAGAGCGCGAGAGACAGAAGCATAAAATGCAACCACGCGCACAGGAAGATGTAGATACCAATTTTGCTTGGGAAAAAATATTTTATCTCTTATTACTGCAGCGTAACAAATTCTAATAGCCTCTTGGTTCCTGCAAAAGCTAAGAAGGAGAAACAGTCACACATGCCATAGCTGTTGAGAGATGGTGGTTTTGTGTGCTGTTAGTTCCCGAAGCCAAAAGCCATGTCTTGTGGGGGTCTACTTGGTGTCTGCTCGTCTTGCTGCCCAGCTCTCGCCTCCCTGAGGTGTTTGAGGAAGGGTTCTGCACACAGAGGTTTTCTCAAGGCGGATGTTCAGACTTGCTGAATATTCTACAGAGAAAAGTCAACCAGTAACTGCCGCTAAAGCCTGAAACCTGGGATTCTAACTAAAATGTTACCCAAGCAAACAGCACGTGTTTGGATAATTATAGCCCAAGCACAACAAGTGTCTCTTTTTTTTAAAGATTTTTTTTTATTGATCTATTTGAGAGGTAGAGTTACAGTCAGTGAGAGGGAGAGACAGAGAGAGAGGTCTTCCTTCCATTGGTTCACTCCGCAAATGGCCACAATGGCTGGAGCTGTGCCAATCGAAGCCAGGAGCCAGGAGTTTCCTCCGGTTTCCCATGTGGGTGCAGGGGCCCAAGGACTTGGGCCATCTTCTGCTTTCCCAGGCCATAGCAGAGAGCTGGACTGGAAGAGGAGCAGCTGGGACCAGAACTAGCACCCATATGGGATGCCGGTGCCACAGGCGGAGGATTAACCCACTGTGGTGCAACACCGGCCCCAACAAATGTCTTTTTAATCCCTTTTTAAAAAAATTATGACAAGATCGGTCCAGTGCCGCGGCTCACTTGGCTAATCCTCTGCCTGCGGCGCTGGCACACCAGGTTCTAGTCCCAGCTGGGGTGCCGGATTCTGCCCTGGTTGCTCCTCTTCCCGTCCAGCTCTCTGCTGTGGCCCAAGAAGGCAGTGGAGGATGGCCCAAGTGCTTGGGCCCTGCACCTGCATGGGAGACCAGGAGGAAGCACCTGGCTCCTGCCTTCGGATCGGCGCAGCACGCTGGCTGCAGTGCACCGGCCTAGCGGCCATTTAGGGGGTAAACCAACTAAAAAGGAAGACCTTTCTCTCTGTCTCTCTCTCTGTCTCTTTCTCACTGTCTAACTCTGCCTGTCAAAAAAAATTATGACAGGATCTTTTTAATCCCTTTTTTTAAAAATTATGACAGGATCAGGCATTGTGGCACAGCAGGTTAAGCCCCTACTTAGGACACCTTCATCCCATATCAGAGTGCCATTTGAAGGTCAG
Organism: Lepus europaeus; assembly: GCF_033115175.1. Classification (NCBI taxonomy): domain Eukaryota; kingdom Metazoa; phylum Chordata; class Mammalia; order Lagomorpha; family Leporidae; genus Lepus; species Lepus europaeus. Next base: position 63,453,416 of record NC_084830.1, on the reverse strand, counting down.
CTACTCTGCCTCTTATGCAACTTCCTGCTAATGCACCCTGGGAGGTAGCAGATGATGGTATAAGTTCTTGTGCCCCTGTCACATGCATGGGACATCCAGATTGAGCTCCTGGCTCCTAAATTCAATCTGGCCCAACCCTGGCTGTTGCGGCCTTTGGGGAGTGAACCAGCAGATGGGAGATCTCTGTCTTTCTCTCTCTGTGTGTCTCTCTCTGCCATTCAAGTAGATGAAAGTAAATAAGCATTTAACCAAAAACAAATAAGCAAAATAAAATGAAATTATAGCAGAATAAACAGATTACCTAACACTCTATGCTGCTCTATTTATAGACCCCTCAAAAACAACCCTGGAAGTGTTTATGCACCTATAAATCAACCTTCTTATTACCTACTGAGCACAAACCACATACTGACACAGAATTACTGTGCCCCGTAATACGTACCTGGTGTGTGGGACCTAACGTTTTTCTGTTTTATTATTGTTCTTGGAAACACAGGGCTTTCCTTCCAGTAGGTCACAGTAGAGTGAGGGAGATAATAACTCAGGCTGATAGCTTCTATGTCCATAAGGCTGAGGGAGCCTCAAATCTATGTGCGACACTAGGCTAGGACCTATGAGACATGAAAATGTTTTAGGTGAAGCCTCTGCTGTCAAGGAAAGAATTTATGGTCTCTTTGAGTCATTAAATTTAGTTTCTTTTAAATATTTATTTATTTATTTGAAAGGCATAGTGACACAGAGAGAGACAGAGAAATCTCCCATCTGCTGATTCACTCCCCCAAAAGCCTACAATAGCCAGGTCTGAGCCAGGCTGAAGGCATGAACCAAGAACTCTATCCGGACCTCCCACGTGGGTAGCAGAGACCCAAGTTCTTGGGCCATCCTTACTGCCTCCAGATGCATTAGCAGAGAGCGGGATCAGAAGTAGAGTAGCCAGGACTCAAAATGGCACGTCCACGTGGGATGCAGCTGTTCCAAGCTGCAGCTTAATCTGCTGCACCACAATGCCTACCCCTAAATTCAGGTTTAAATACCTGGTACATCACATCCTTGCAAGTGCTGTTTCTTACTATATAATGTGGAAGCCAAAGCAGTGGCTGGCATAATTATTAAACGAATAAAATTAAAAAGCCTTGAAAATGGTTATTAAGTGAATAAAGATAAAAGGCAATTTTTCCCAGTGTCTAGATCCATAGTCCTTGATAGACAGCATAAAAGAGCAAAGTGCACACCGGGCATCATACAGCTCAACAGATGATTTGCACAGATCCCCTGCTCTTCAACAGATAAATAACTTTCCTTGGATTCTTTATACTAGGAAATATCGTAAGGCGTTGCGGGCAGGGAGAAAGGGAAAGGAGGACAAGGAAGAAAAAAAGAAATCATTAGTTGTTTTGAAAACTAGATCAATTCTTTAACAGATAAAACTTCTGTTGACTCCCAGCAGAAATGGGGTCACTGGTTCATCCTTTTGGCCATTTTGGAGCTACAGTGGTTTGTTTCTAGGGTCGCCAGCTTCTCCCTTACATTACAGTCACCTCCAACCTTCAAACTCATTCTTATTCCTCTCTGTCCCTACACTGTTGGCCCAAAAGTTGCTTGTCATCCCTAGTCACTGCCTCAGTACCTGGAACATGGAATCAGTGTCAGGTTTCAACTAGGAAGACTGGCGAAATTCAGAGGCTGCACGAGACACTAACCCTGCTTGAAAGTTACCCACTTTGTAACTAAAAATAGGATGAGACACTGGATTCCTGGTTGAATGAGTTGCAGATTCTCTGGTGCCAAAGACAGAACAGGCTGGGACAAACAGGCACCTCCTTTAGCACGTTGCTGGGGGCAGAATGTATCCTGGCATTTAGACTTTGAAGAACCATAGCTGGGCCGAAAGAAGGATCTGGAATGACACTGCAGCCTCTTCAAAGGAACTTCTGTTTAAGGATGACTGCTACAGGGCCAAGTCCTGGCCCAGTCCCAGTTCATGTTGTAGGCAGGCAATCAATCAGCACTTGGTTCTGCTCCGGGGAGCCCTGACACTTCAGACAGCAGGCCAGTGTAGACAAGCTTAGTATTCCTGACATGAAAATGCCTGTGCTACATGACCCCGAAGATAAGGAGACCCAGGAGAGATGAGCGGAGACGCAGAAGGATTCAGACACAGTGCTGAGATCACCACTGCAGATCTCAAGAAGATTGGATTCGGCTCCCAGAGTCTGAGCCGTGAAAGAGTTCTTCTGGAATATACAAGAACTCCAGAGGGGAAAAAACCTTCAGGAGATGGAAGCACTTATTGTTAAAAGCAAATCGTTTGGCTGTTCTAATTCCTCTTGAATTCTTACCCCAGAACTTTGGGTTTGCAGAGTGGCACCTGAAGAATAGGAAGACATCAAAGCCATGACAAATGGCCAAGGGTCAGGCACTGGTCTCTGATGACAGTACCACAGGTGATCATAAAGCCACAGAGTCCTAAAAGCCAAAAACATGTTTTGGTTTCTTTGGAGATATTGATCTCCATTGAGTAGGGGCACTAATGGTAGAAGGAAAGAGATCCCAGTGTGTGTTTGGTGGCCAACAGGTTGTTCCCTAAACAATGTAAGTAGCCAATTGTTTTTCTCACTGGGATCCTGATTTCACATCACTTGGCAGGAGACGCAGGTGCAGCTCTCAGCTTCCACTCTGTCCCCTCCTTGTTACTTCATTCTTGTTAGTATCAAATCTATCCCCTCAGTCATTTAGGAGTCTCGTTCGTTTTTTTAAACCCTCTCTCATTGGACAGAGATTTTAGGGCAAATCCCTCTGGGCTGTGGAAGCAATACCACATTATCTGTGTCTCTGTGCAGGAGCATACTGGGATTCCTAGTCATGAGAGAGAGCCACAGCCCTTACTGATCAGTGGATTCGGAAGAAGCTAGAACAGTGCAGAGGAACTATCCAAGGATGCCACCTCTTACTGCATGTCCTACTTCCTCAACATTATGTGATTTCCTCTACCTGTGACACATGTCCTGCTTCCTTCCACCATGGACTCTGCTCTTCAGCATCTCCTCCACAGTCCACTATCCCAAGGGAAGCACTGAATCAGATATTCTCAAGGGATTTACAGACATCAACCCAGAGTAGCTCAGAGTTTCCCTGGGAAAGGCAACTGGGCTACAGGTTCTATCCCTATTGTGCCGCTAATCATGTCTCAGATCTGATGGCACCACCCTACAGGTTCTGCCCTCATTCTTGTCATCAACTTGGAAATTTTCCCAGACTTGTGGGCAGAAGTGCTCTAGCAGAGTTGGGGATAGCAGCTTAGTTCGTAGCATGTTCCTAGTTTCCTGTGAAGTTTCCAAGCAGGATGATCCGTCATAGGGTGTCTGGCTAATGAAAGAGCTACTAGTAATGGAAGAGTTTATGAAAGACTCTGCTACTTACTCTCTCTCCTCTGTCACCATCACTAAGATAAACTCTCATACAACTCTCTTTAGCCTTCTCTCTCCTCCCAGGAACTTTCTGGTCACAAAAAGAACAAAGGTAGAAGCAAAGGTAATAGCACGTCTGTCTGTTAGGGTCCCACTCTCCCACTCCTGTTCACAGCACTGCAATCTACTTCTTTCTAAGGAAGACATCCAGGAAGGGAAGAAGAAGAAGAGATGGATACCCTTTTATACAATGTATCCAGAGCTGGAGAGAGAGCCAAATGCAAATATAACTTCTGAAGCTTGGAAAGATTACGACATCTCCTCTACTATTGTTCCACCAATGGTTTCACGTCCTGAGGAGGAACTCAGCCCCCACTGAAACAGCCACTGCAGCCATGCTAACACAGCCCAACATCTGAAAAGGGGAGGCTCCGGGACTGACCTCAGCTAGCCTACCACCAGAACAATGCTGTCTTCAGCCGGCAGCCGGAGTTCCTTTTCTGAAGTCTCTCTCTTCCCTCCATGTCCTGGATCAATTCCAAGTGACTCTTGATTCAGTCTTAAATAATTGCAATACAGTCTAGAGTCAACATCCCTGGCCTCTTTCTTGGTGCTTCTCATCTGAACCAGGTTTGACTCTCTCCTTATGATTCTCATCATAAATCAATCTCTAATTCCTTAAAGTGTTAGTAACTATTTCGTGGATTTGTTGGAGAAATTAAATTAAGCATCCATATAAAGTGCACAGAATAGTGCAATTCACAGTCAGACCTCTCCCAATATTGGCTGTCATCAAACTATTATTATTCACCCATGTTTCTCATTTTGTTCCACTCTTGGGCTTTTTTTTTTTTTTTTTTTGAGGATAGGGACAAAAAACTGGACCTGCCATTCTAAATGCAGTGTCACCTCGAAGATTCTTAGGGAAGAGCTGGCCCTCCCTCCTCCATGAAGCATTCCATCCAAAATAGCCATGCCCTTTCCCACTGAGAGATCGCATTGCACACATGGGTCTCATTAGCTTTCCATTATCGCCATGACTGTTTTGACATTCCTGTTTTTGTCATTGCTCCTAGATGCCTCATATATACTTTGAGTGATTTTCCTTAAAAACAAACAGAAACCTTCTTCACACAGATTTGTTATGGGTCAGAGTCCTCACTAGTATTTGCTACGCCTTCAGTTTAGCATCACCAACAAGTTGTGATGTACTCATTATATTTCTTTTTTTAGGTTTAAAAGGTGCTAATTGGGGTAAATACACATGGAGGCATATGTAGAAATATTTAATTAAAACACATCTGGGCAGTTAATTGATTGCCCACAGAGTGCAGAGCATGGATTTTAGAAAACATGACTGAGACTCAACAAATACTGATTGACTCCTACCTTGTGTAAGTTACTATGGCAGGTTTCTCATGTGGAAAGAATGTAATCTCATGGAAAAAGAGGGTTGTTAATCAAAATATAAATCTGTGTACGATGCCTAGGAACAGATACTTACTATAAAGACTCAACTGAGATATTTCACCAGCCATCTTTAGCAGTGGCAAATAACCTGACATTCCCCATGCTGAGCTCACAGCTAATACCAGTAGTGGATCAAAGCTAAGCCAAGACGAATCCCTGGAGCCCTTGTTAACACAGCTCTTTAGGCAACCTACATCAATCTAACTAGCTTCAACTAGTCATTCATTTGTTCAACAAACAGGCAATGAGTACCTCCTTATGTGCCAGGCATTCTAGCGGGTGCTGGGCTACAGCAACAAGCAGTGCAGCACATTGCCCTTACTCTCCTGGAGGGTTATTAAATGCCTCCTTCACTCCTGTGCTGAGCTGGGCATTTAATACAACAGCTATGGCCATCTCTGAACTAGACTGATCATATGCTATTTTATCTTGTCTCTCAGAAGAGTAAAGGTAAGAGAGGGAAAACAGACACAAATATGCTTACTATCTGTTAATTTTATGTTCCTTGGACTTGAAATTTGCGGTCAACATATTGGTGGAAGGAAGATGTTCTAGGTTACATACTCCATTTCCAATCCAGCTCCCTGCTAATGGCCTGGGTAAAGCAGCAGAAGATGATCAAAGTACTTGCGCCCCTGCACCCATGTGGGAGACCAGGATGGAGCTCCTGGTTCCTGGTTTCTGCATGGCTCAGCCCTGGCCATTGCTTCCATCTGGGGAGTGAACCAGTGGCTAGAAAATGAAAGATTTCTCAGGCCGGCGCCGTGGCTTAACAGGCTAATCCTCCGCCTTGCGGCGCCCGCACACCGGGTTCTAGTCCTAGTTGGGGCACCGATCCTGTCCCGGTTGCCCCTCTTCCAGGCCAGCTCTCTGCTGTGGCCAGGGAGTGCAGTGGAGGATGGCCCAAGTGCTTGGGCCATGCACCCCATGGGAGACCAGGAGAAGCACCTGGCTCCTGCCATCGGATCAGCGCGGTGCGCCGGCCGCAGCGCGCCTACCGTGGCGGCCATTGGAGGGTGAACCAACGGCAAAAAGGAGGACCTTTCTCTCTGTCTCCCTCTACTGTCCACTCTGCCTGTCAAAAATTTAAAAAAAAAAAAAGAAAATGAACGATTTCTCTCTCTCTCTCTCTCTCCCCCCCTGCCCTTCCCTCTCCTCTCCCCCCCATAACTCTGACTTTCAAAATAAATAGATCTTTAAACAAAAAAGCCTGACTGTAATGATGTAGAGTGGAGGAAAGTCTTGAAGTAGGACGGACTTCCCAAATGGCGTGATACTGTGACTCAGCTCCGTATGTCTGCGATATTCTCGGCCTCTGCTCTGCTCCCTGAGCAAGACTCGTCTCAGGCAGGCAGCAGTGTCAGTGGAGTATTCTGGACCTAGGTCTATGCATGACAAGATCTAAATGAAGAAAGAAGCTGGCTTCCAGACGTTTTCACAGAAGAGAAAAAAGTCCCCAACAATCCTCTCCTCTTGCATTAGGACCTGAATTAATCCTGAAATAATCGTTGGCAAATCAACAGGATGACCCTTCCACCAAATAGAACCACCCATAGCTTCCTCTAGGCCAGGCATACAAGCTGGTGAGAGAGGGCCAGATGCCTGAACAAAACTGGAATCGTGTTATGAGGGAGAAAATGTTCTTGTTACTTATTAGCATAACAAACCCAGAAAGCTTGTTGGCCTAAAAACAACTTTTAACTTGCAAGTCTGTAATTTGGGCCAAGGACAATTCATCTCTGTTCATATGGTATCAACACAGGGGAGGAAGGTTGCATGAAGATTGGTGGGGTGGGGGCTCCTCAGGCATCTCCCTCTATCTCTACAGGGTTTGCCTCTGTGGTCTTTCAATGTGGTGGCTTCCAAATTGCTGGACTTGCACATGGTAGCTCAAGGCTCTCAGGACAGAAGTCCCAAGACAGAGACAGCCAGGTGGTTTCTATGCTGTCTTCCCTAATTTAGCTTCATTCAATCACATAGTATTTGCAGAGGTGGTCACCAAAGCTCCTCCCACACTCCAGATTCACTGGGAGAAGAAGCATGAATTCTACGTCTTGAAGGATCAGTGGCAAGTTCTGGAAACATATATGGGTCTGGATTTATTGTTGTGACTTTCTCTGGAAAAAGAATCTGCCACCAGAAGAATGAGAGCTTGATGGGCCATCAATAATAGCCACCATTAAGAGATAAGAAACATATACATAAGTATTCACCTGCTTGATGTACAAAGTGATAGGTTGTACAAAGTGACAGGTACTTCAAAATGAAGGGTGCAACCACCAACAAGGGAGAAGTATGTGAGGTGATGCTCATGTTAGCTGGCTTGATTTAGTCATTCTGCAATGCATGCATATATCAAGACATCATGTTGTACATCATAATATATATAATTTATATTTGTCAGTTAAAAATGATAGCAAAATAAAAGATAAAATGTCATAAGGAATAAAGTACTATTGCAACTCAAAAATGCAAGAGATTATATTTCTAATAACAGGGGTGTACAGAGAGGGCAATGACTGTAGTGGACCATGAAGAATGGGGAAAATGTGTATATGAGGAAATAGGATAAGAGAATTACAGGGAGAAACCACATAAGTAAATCCCAAGACACAAGAAAATGTATGGAAAAGAAAATTCTAATTAAGAGACCAGGTCAGTAAATTCAGAGTAGAAACATAAGCAACAGTGCTAAATTGGCTTAACCAATCATGAATGCCTTCTCCTTATTAAAGATTTATAATAATGTTTTCCTAGGCTCCCCTTTAAAAACTGTTGGTTCCATAATTTGAATAAGTCAGCTGAGTAACAGGTGATCAGGTCAGCAGATAGGCAGAAGGACAAACCAATGAAAGAAAGATGGGGGCAGAGAAATTAAGCACATATCTAGCAAGTGCCCTCTGCCGGGAGCTGCCAGTTTACGTGTCCAGCCCAAAAGGCTGTCTGTGTTGACCACATGGCACTGGAACTGACTTCTTATGTTGGTCAGTTTTGTGCTGCTATGACAGGATGCCTGAACTGCGTAACTGATAGAGAACAGAGATTTAACTCACAGTTCTAGAGGCTGGGAGTCTAAGGACAAGGGCCTGGCATCTGCACTCTCACACGGCAGGAGGAAGGGCAGGGGAGAAGGACCCCACTCCCACAAGCCCTTCGTACAGTAGCTTTAATCTTTCACGAGCAAGGAGCCCTCATGACCTAAGTATCTCCACGGAGGCCAAGCCTCCCAACACTGTTGCACTGGGGATTGTTTCCAATACAAGAATTTGGGGGACATAGTCAGACCATAGGTTTGATTTTAAACCACTAGGCTTTCTAAACCTATGTTATGCAGAAAATGATTGTATTTCTCACCAACCCAGATGAGGAAGAGTCAGGCTAGAGGGGAGCTGCTCCTGACCAGGGCCTCTGGCCATGCTGAGAGCTCGGATCAGTACCCTGTCATGCCTATAACCTGGCTTAGGCTGCAGTGGGTCCAAGACTCAGTCGCGCACTCCAGAGAAGTTTTACAAAAGTGCCAATGCAGACAAATCACCCGGGATTCTGAGTTCATTTATCCAGGGGAGAGCCAGCACACAGCACACTACAATATTTGCTCCACAATTTTTGAATACATCGCTCTGTAACCTGATCTTCTGGAACTTCCCAGCACTGACTCTTACAGAATGGAGCCACGAAGGCTCAGTAGCTCAGAGTCCTTCACCACAGTCGGAGTTTCTACCTTGCAGCAGAATTTAATCGTTTCTAGACAGGGAAGCAGGAAGAAATCCAAGATTTCTTGGAGGGAAAAGCTGGCTCTTATGTCTGTGTTATGGTACATGTCCAACCATATAGAAGCACCTGGACGATTTATTTAATTTTCCAACCAGATGTGTGATTTCATTTAGACTCCCAAGGGAAAATCTTTTCTGACACTCCTGATGGAACAGGCACCTTTGTGATTAAGCACTGAGGAATTTGATCTTCAATAAACCAGGATGGAAGTGCTCTCTGTACATCAAATCTACTTATTTCCACGTTGGTCTCTGAGCAAAAATACACTGCTTTTGACGTAAAAGTTTTCCATCAGAGGCATGGGGGGTAATGTAAGCAATTTCAGTAGCAGAAGCCCGTGGGAACTTTGCTACCTCGGATTATCTTCCTCCATTCATCCAGACAATCAAGAGTTAAGAAATGCTCCCCAGAGCCAGATCAGCCACCAACCAGTCATGAACACACAGCTGCTCCAGGGATGCCCCAATCAGGACTAAGGGAACCAGAGAGACGAAGTCTCAGAGCTGTGGATCATAATGTCTACCCAGAATATTTGAGAACTTAACAGATACAAGGTATGTAACAGTATGGTTTCAAATGTCGGCTTAGGAATGAGGCAAGAATCATGAAGTACACTCAGAAAACAGAACTCACCAAAATCCTGGCATCTGGCTGCTAACTGGATGCTGAGAATTCTTGACTCACCTGAGCCAGCTATGAGCTTGCACCACACGCTTTCCACAGCAGACCATCACCTTGGCAGTGCAGCGGCAATACACACAGGTGCAACCTGGAGAACCAGACTCAGATGTCACCAGGCAGGTGTTCGTCTCACAGACCCTGAGTCTGTCCCTGTGACTCTCAGCTTTGCCTTATCCATGCTTCTATTTGGAGACTCCTTTCTCTGGTAGGCAGCCATCCTGGCTCCCCTGCCCGAGCTAGCAATAGCCAGTGTCCAGAAAGTGCTGCTCCTCATGGCAATTGCTCATCTAACTCAGGTCCATGCCCCTACAGTAGATATTGTTCCACCACTCACCTGAGCGCCAGCTCTTTCATCCTGTGGTTTGTTCCCATTTTGTTGTAATTGTCCTCAGCACTCCTTCATTCACATAATATTTATGCCCGGTCCCTGAGCTAGCAAAATGTGGGCACTTCTCACTCACTGCAGTGCCTCGGCCCTAGACAGGAATTCTCCCACCACCCCCAACTTGTCCCTGGGAGGAGGAGGCTGTGAGTCCCGTGGCAGCAGCCAGACACTCAGACATCGGAATTAGCAGGAAGCAGAGCAGGCACACAGCGAGCCAAAGAGAAACGGAGCCATGCCAGGGAACTAGGCTGAAAACCAGAAGCTCCCTCGGTGGGAAAAATGAAGTAACCACTAAATCACACCCCCGCCTGGAACGGCCAAAGCTGCCACGGACACTTGTCTGTGCTCACACCTGCCGGCCCCACGCCTCCTGCTCCTCAGCGTTGCCACACAACAATCCTTCAGGACCTCAGGCAATGTCTGGGTTACGGAGGAGGCCCCAGAGTGCTGGTGATGTACCCACCACTGGGTCTGCCATTGGTGATTGCTTTACGTATAGCAAAGCTAACATGGCAGCGTTTTCACAGAACAATCCAGTTGAGGTCTGAGAAGCTAAAGAGCAACCTGCCTCCCCCCAGAACAGAGTACAGCATTGGAGTCCTAAGACCCAAGTGTTGAGTGCCGACCTTAAAAGCAAGAGCTTGTCACTGAGTCACTCTGTAAGTAGGATTCGAACAATGCCCAGTTCAGAATTTAATTGGAGAGTCGAGTATGCTGGAAATAACTTGGGCTTTGAATCAGGCAGCCTTGCATCAAAAGCTGCAACTTGCACTAACTCTAGACAATTGATCTTTCTCTAACTGATAAAACCTCCCCTGCATCAGCCTTGGACTGCTCTCGCAGGCTCCAAACCTGGATCTCAACATGGACCGAAAGCCCTGGCCAACCAGACTACCAGCAGACAGAGGCAGCATGGTATGTGAGGGGCTCCCACAGAGCGGTGGCCTCACAGGCTTGGCAGCTTGCGGCATGACAGCTGTCAAGACAGCCCTGTCTCCTGTCTTGCAGGGCTGAAGACAACTGCAGAGCAAGGGCCAGTGTGCCAAGCCCCTAGCCAGAATCCACAGCACAGGCAGCACGCGGCTGCTGCTTCTCGGGTTCCAGAGAGCTCTGCCACAGGTGACGCAGAGCCCCTCCTCCTCGCCAGAAGGCTCCAGTTTCCACAGGTGAATAGCAACACAGACAAATGACTTAACCTCTCTAAGCTTCAGTGCTGTCCACTACAAAGGGGTGAAAACTGCAGCTTTCAGATGATTACTACAAGGACTATACAACTGCACCACACTGAAACATGACAAGTCCTTAGGAAGTGTCTAACTCCTTCTCAATGTTGACTATTTTATTGAATCTGCCATTGACTGGACCAACAGTTTGGTGAATCACGGATCACTCTGCCAACCCAATTCTTCTCTTGAAGGGCTCATAATCTAAGGAGAACATAGACATTAAATAAATAGCTTTGGGGCCATCCCAAATAGTACACTATTCGAATTTGTAAAAGCTACCCCTTTCTTAAGATGCTTTACTGCCTTTTGCCAGAAATTTCTCAAAATAAATAAGCAATGATGCCTCCGGGGTATGTGCAGTACAGAGCCTATGCATGGGAACCCTGTATACCTGGACATTTTAAAACATGTGGGTAGGGGGGTGCAAGTGCTTAAGGTCACAATTTATTAGCAATAGAATAGAGACCAAGCAGACTTTCAGCCTAGTGGTTAAGCCACCCACATTCCTATACTGTGGTCTGAACATCCTACCAAAACTTTAATCTCCAGTGAGAGGCACTGAGAGGTATTAGGGCGGCAGGAACTTAATCCAACTACGGCATTTGAAGATGGGACCTTTGGGACCCCCAAGAATAGGCTCCTCATCCAATGGGACTGTGGCTTCTTAAGGCGAAGAGAGACCCGAGCAAGGACGTTCTGTTTCACATGTGATGCTCAGTCCTGTTTGCGATTCTGCAGATTCTTCTCAACGGGTGTGGTTGCTCGATCCTGAACTTCCCGGCATTCAGAACCATAAGCCAGGGGCCAGCAACGTGGTGTAGCAAGTAAAGCTGCCACCTGTGATCCCATATGGGCACCAGTTCAAGTCCCAGCTGATCCACTTCCTATCCAGCTTTCTGCTAATGGCCTGGAAAAAGCAGCGGAAGATGGTTCAACTGCTTAGGCCCCTGCCACCCACATGAAAGACCCGTAAGAAGCTCCTGGCTCCTGTTTTGGCTTGGTCCAATTCCAGCCATTGGCAGCCATCTGGGGAGTGAACCAGCAGATGGACAATCTCTGTCTCTCTCTCTCTCTCTCTCTCTCTCTCTGTCAAAGTCTCTCCATCTCTCTGTAGCTCTTCCAAATTAATAAATAAATCTTTTTTTAAAAAAAATAAGAACCCTGAGCCAAATAAACCTTCAATAAATGATTCAGCTGGTGCTATTTAGTTTCAGAAATAGAAAGTGGACAAAGACACCTGGGAAATCAGCATTTTTAAGATGCACCTCAAACAATTTTTATGTTCAATCAAGTTTAGGTACCACTGACAGGGCATAGAAAGGCATGCAAAGTTTTGAAATGGAGGAAGACCCCAGATTAAGTTAGATTAACCTGACACTTTCTCCAGTCGATGGAAGATGGCCCAGCTGGACTCACTGAGATCTTGGCATTGTAGGACAACACATAGACATGAGAAGCCCAGGAGTTAGAATGAAGTGGCCAAGTCCAAGAGGTAGAAGAAGAAATGAAACTGTAAACAGCACACCTGTTCATCAAGGGTAGAAGGACTAAGTCAACCATTCTGTGTACACCACACAAAGAACACACACAACAATTAAAAAAGGAAGGGCTATAAATACACACCCATAACATATAGCATATAGATTTTTGTTTCAGATGTATATTTATATTTATTCTCCAGGAAATATTGTTGATTGAAAGAAGCAAATAGCCCAACAAAGCACATAGGGATCTACTTTCTTGCAAACACACCTACACATACACACAGTGATGTCCCATAACCCTACAAGTGTGTAGATATTGCAAGAGTACTTCTAAAGTTTCATAGAAAATGGCATTAAAAGACAAGTTTTTTCATGCACAATAAATTGAAAAGTAGGCATATGAGGGAGTCTTCAAATGGTTTAGGAAAATGTGTACTGGGGCCGGCACTGTGGCACAGTGGGTTAATGCCCTGGCCGGCAGTGCCAGAATCCTATAAGGGCACCGGTTCGAGTCCCAGCTACTCCAATCCATCTCCCTGCTAATGATACTTGGGAAAGTAGCAAAGGATGGCCCAAGTCCTTGGGCACTTGCACACATGTGGGAGACCCAGAAGAAGCTTATGGTTCCTGGTTTCGGATTGGCTCAGTTCTGGCCATTGCAGCCATCTGGGGAGTGAACCAGCGGATGGAAGACCTCTCTCTCTCTTTCTCACTGTCTCTACCTCTCCCTGTAACTATGTCTTTCAAATAAATAAAATAAATCTTTTTAAAAAAAAAAGAAAAGAAAATATGTATTACATAAAACTATGCATGGATTTCAAACTTGGTTTGCATCAATACAAACTTATCTTTTAATTCCATGTTCCTGCAAACTTTGTGAAGCACCCTCATATGCAAGAACACTGAAAATGCTCATGGAAGGGCATTCAACACACTGATAAAAATAATGACCTCTGCAAGTGGATTAGACTTGGGAAGAATGGTCAAGGGGATATCAGACTCTCCCTAACATTCCAAGAGAATGTACTTGGATGTTATGTGTAATTAAAATCAGTGTTAAGATCAGAGATCAAATGCAGCTGAATCTGGAAAAAAACAGACCTCGTCCCAATTTTGCTCCCCAGGTGGCTTTCACCAGGCACCCCATGGGTCATCACTCAACCAGGCAGGTCATGGAGACCCAACAGGACTAAATCTAGACTTCTGCCTCCCCAAGCACCAAGGCCAGACAAAAGCTACTGCTCTGAATAAACACACGAAAGAGAGGATTCTTAATTGTGCCCTCCCACCCTATGTGGATTTTCTTTATAGCCAGCATGAAATAGTCCTCATTTTCTGAGATGCGTTGTTGCTGAGCAACCTAGCAGGGAGAATTTTCGTGGCAGTAAAATCTTTATGGCTTTGGGAAAAGCAGTGCATGACCACTCCACCAAGATAATAACGAACAGAAAGCCCAAGTGTGCACGAATTTCCTTAAATGCTTCCCTCTAGGCTCATGGAACTGGAAGGATATTCTGCTAGGAATAGTTCATGGACAAGCAAATTTTCCATTGGGATTTGCCCAAGGGGATGTAGCAGCATAAGCAAAGTTACAATTTTCTGTGTGCAACCATTGTTCATTCATGTGATACCCCCTCAGAAATTCCTGTAGTCAACCCAAGGAAACCTGTTGAAGTCACACACAAGGAACTCCCTGGAAGCCAAACATTGTTGTTAAATTGAATTACATATATTATGTGTCCCGGCTTAAAAAATAAACTGCATGACACATTTGCCAGACCAGAAACTGCAGAAGTACCTCAGGTTTTGCCCTCTCCCGATTGAGAGTTCTGTATGTTTTGATTCTGTACCAGTAACTTTTCTGTTGAGGGATCACGGGATGGATAGGGGATGGATTATTTAAGGTAGTCACAGAATGGATCACAACATGGATGAAATAACGCTATCTGGCCAGTTTCTCTGGAACATCCAAAGTGGAGTGGTAATACCCAGGAAGCTCCAAAGGGGAAGCATTACTTTGCAAATTCTGTGTAGTGACTCAGCATGTCATCACTGCCTTGAGAATTGTCAGCATCTGCATTTTTTTCTACTTCTCTGCAGGTTACCAACAACAGAACAGAACAAAATAAACCTTTAAATAAGGGAGAATTTGCGTTTTCCATCATCAGTTTACTTGGTTCATAGTTATTATGGGTTTAGTAGACAAATATCAAACTTCCCGATATTCATGAAATACAGCACTATACAGGAAAGCACATTTTATCAGACAGTGCACTAGTAATCAAAAAAAAGGAAACCATGGGAACTGAATTATTCAAGGTAGAGACTGAGATGCAGGACAGCTGAGGTCTCTAAAAGTGAGACTGATGCCCCAGGATCTCACACACAAGAGAAGCTTTGAACCAAGAGTTAAATAGGAAGACGCTCCAGGTCAGTTTAGGCCACTGGCTGCAAAGATGTTTGCAAAGAGTGCTCTCGAGAGAGTGTGGGCTTCCCTATCCAAGGGCTCATGCAAGCTGTGATCTCCCTTTCGAAAGGCCATTCCTTCATAAAGAAGCCACAAGGAGGGAGAGTGTAGCTACAGAGAAAAGGGATACAGAGATATCTCTACTCCTACATTAGCTTTACTTTTTCTCTACAGAATGTGTTGGTAAACAGCATTTATCAATGTGTGCAATAACTATCACAGAGTAACTACTCCAAAAGGAGTAGTTGTACTAAGTAGGTGTACTAAGCACAACTCCTTCAAGGATTATATGGTCTAGAGAGAGAAAAGGAGACAAGTAAACATAAAAGCTCTGAGGAATGAACCCTAGACCAACCCTGGGACCCTGGAAGACATCTTCAAGGAAAGGTCATCCCTGCAGACAAATGAAGAATTACGTGTCAGGAATGCCTTCAGCTGCAAGTAACAGCAAAGTCAAATTTGCATTAGCTTTAACACAAAGTAAGAAGTCTGCGAGGATTTAGCTGTTCCACTTGCTGAGAAGCTAACAATATGTCAGGGCTGCCTTCTTGTGAGCCTCTTGTTGAAATGCTCAGGGAAAGCTGCCTCAGCTCCAGGTAGCACACCAAGAAAGAATGGAGTCAGCTTCATCTGTCTCATTTTAATCAGGTTAAAAAAATTTCCCAGGGGACCAGTGATGTGGCAGGTAAAGCTGCCACCTGCAGTGCTGGCATCCATATGGATGCCAGTTCGAGTCCCGGCTGCTCTGTTGAGGTGGATTCGTTCTGAGAGGAGGAGCGCGGTGGGAGCAAGAGGTGTGGAGTCACCACACAGACCCCAGAAGTCTGGTGAAAGCAGGCCAAAGGCAAGCAGCCTGCAGACTCCTTTATTTCAGTTGGTATAGCAGTTTATATAACCAAGGCAGCCAATCTGGTCAAGGGGCGGTCTATGCCCTAACCAATCACAGCCTGTTGCCAGGCAGACTCCATTGCCAGGTGGGTTCTGAAGCCATTCCTGAGTAACCGATACTCACTTGCCAGTAGCCATCTTGGCATGGCCTTCTCATTCTACCACACTGCTCCACTTTCCATTCAGCTCTCTGCTATGGCCTGGGAAAGCAGCAAAGGACGGTCCAAGTCCTTGGGCCCCTGCACCCGCCTGGGAGACCTGGAGGAAGCTCCTGGCTCCTGGCTTCGGATCGGCACAGCTCCACCCATTGCAGCCAACTGGGGAGTGAACCAATGGATGGGAGACCTCTCTCTCTCTCTCTCTCTCTCTCTTTTTCTCTGCACCTCTCCTTCTCTCTCTGTGTAACTCCAACTTTCAAATAAATAAATAAAAATCTTTTTTAAAAAATTTCCCAGTAGTAATCTCCAGTAAATGCATTGTTACTACTCATAGACCATACCAACATCACATGACTTCCCTTGGCCACCAAGAAAACTGGAAGTCTGAGCATTATCTGACTCAATCTCTAGGTGGGAGGAGGTGGCAAGGGAAGACAGTGATTCCAAGCTACTGTCAACGTCTGCCACAGACCAGCAGGCACTTGTCAGGAAGAGTGCAGGTATTCCAAGCAAAGAGAACAATGTATGCATAGGTGTGAAAATGACAGTATAACACAGCCTGGGGCAGTTAAAGGAAAGGTTCAAGTAGGGACTGCAGTGTGAGAAGGGGCTGGAGAAATGATATATTCTGGACTTGATTTTTTTTTAAAGATTTATTTATTTATTTATTTATTTATTTGAAAGTCAGAGTTACACAGAGAAAAAAGGAGAGGCAGAGAGGTCTTCCATCTACTGGTTCACTCCCCAAGTGGCCACAACGGCTGGAGCTATGCCGATTCAAAGCCAGGAGCCAGGAGCTTCTTCCAGGTCTCCAGGGGCAGGTACAGGGGCCCAAGAACTTGAGTCATCTTCTACTGCTTTCCCAGGCCACAGCAGAGAGCCAGATCAGAAGTGGAGCAGCAGGGACTCAAACCAGAGCCTATATGGGATGCCAGTATCACAGGCAGTGGCTTTACCTGCTGCACCACAGCACCAGCCCCATGGACTTGATCTTGAGAAGAGCAGAAATCTACTTACATGTATTAAATCAGGAAAAAACATAATTAGACTTCTTATAATTTTGTGATATATTATTTTACAAGTGTTGATTCCCAAGTTCAACCCAGGTTAAACAAGAAAATACACATGTCGATTCATGTAAAAATCCATTGACTAGACTTGGGTGCCGTTCTATCAGAGAGTAAACTCAAATTCTCTGGGATGCTCTTGGTTCTGCCGCAGCCGTGCATTGGCTGACTTCCTTCAAGGACTCAAGAGCACTGGCAGCAGCACCCACAGCTACAGAAGTCTCAGCTGTGGCAGAGAGCAACGGCTGGCTCACAGTCAAAGGCTTGCGTTTCGTTAACCACATCCCAAATACCTTCGCAACAACACCTACAGGAGTGTCAGATTGCATAACTGGATGCCACAATCCAGCCAAGTTGGCACAGAAAGCTCACCAGCACACATGCAACAGGAAAGAGTAGCTAACACACCCTTCTCTAGGACCCAGATATTTTTGGTTGCAAATGGCTAAAAAAGCCAAGTTATTCATTTTAAGCAACCTGGAAAGTTTGTCTTTTAATAAGCCATCTCCTTGTATGAGGACAGTACCAGTCCGAGGAAGAATGAGGGGGATTGGATCTAGTTCTTGAAGGAGAAGTTTTACTACAAAATGAGAAAAATACAAACGTTTTTAGATTGGAAGAAATCCACCTACGGACAGAAATATGCTATTTCCATATATTGGGTTAGTTATAATCTATTTAAATATTAGCACTAATTCTACCTATGGGAATGTAAAATAGTAAGCTGTTTGCAAAAAACAACTCAACTGTATGTATTGAAAGCATTGGCATGGTTCATACAATTTAACTTGTTAAATATTCCTATGATTCTATTTTAATAAAGCAATCAAAGATATAAAGACAGATATGAGCAAGGCTATTTATCACCACATTATTTATAATATCAAAGTATGTAAACAGAGTGGGCATTTGGCTTACTGGTTAAAACGTCAGTTGAGACAGAGTGCCTGGGTTCAAGTCCCAGCTCCAGTGTCTCAATTCCAACTTCCTGCTAATGTGCACCCTAGGAGGCAGCAGGCGATGGCTCAAGTGGTTGTGTCCCTACCACCCACATGGAAGACCTGAACTGGGTTCCTAACTCACAGCTTCAACAGGACCCAGCTCAGCCCTGACTGGTGTGCATACTTGGGGAATGAACCAGCAGGTGAGAGGTCTCTGTCTCTCTCTGTCTCTCTCTGCCTCTGCCTCTCTGCTTCTTAAATAAATAAATAAATAAATAAATAAATGTAAACATTCTGACTATTCAAAAATTAAGATCAAAAGAAAGACTAAATATTATATAGCCATTAGAAATCATGTTTTAACGTAACGTTTTTCAAGCAGTGGAAAATTTGTATTATGTATTAAGTGAAAATGCGCATAGAAATATGATTCAAATTATGTAACCAAAATGAAGAGAAAGGAAATAAAAATCCCAGACTGGCACTGCGGCGTAGCGGGTAAAACTGCGTTTACAGCACCAGCATCCCATATGAGTGCCAGTTCTAGACCTAGCTGCTCCACCTCCAATCCAGCTCCCTGCTAATGTGCCTAGGAAGGTAGCAGAGGATGGCCCAAGTTCTTGGGCCCCTGCAGCCACGTGGAAGACTGGATGAAAACTCCTGGCTCCTGACTTCAGACCAGTCCAGCTCAGGCCATTGCAGCCATATGGGGAGTGAACCAGTGGATGGAAGATCTCTCTCTCTCTCTCTGTCTCTTTCTGTCTCTACCTCTCTTTCTCTATCTGTCTGTCTCTCTCTCTCTCTCTGTAACTCTGCCTTTCAAATATTCTAAACAGATCTTTGAAAAATAGAAGTTAAAAAAAGAAATAAATATTTAAAAAACTGTAGTACTAACTCAGGATGGTGTATATTTATGGGTGATTTTAACTCCCTTCTATACTAATAGCTGTTTATGTCTTTAGTAGCTAGCAAAATTACATCTAGAGTTTATGAAGTCCTAGGTTTTGTACATTATCTCAACTAATCCTCACAATAATCTTATGAAGTGATGACTATTATAACATTCATTTTGCACATAAGTGACACTAGTAATATGTCTAAAATATGTGACTGGACCAGAGTTCAAACTTAAGTGTATCTGGCTGCAGAGTGTATACTTTCTATTATTTTTATAGTTATCAAAATTAATGTTGTGGTGTAGCAGGTTAAGCTACCACCTGCAACACTGGAATCTCATATGGGTGCCAATTCATATCCTGGCTGCTCCACTTCCAATCCAGCTCCCTGCTAATGTGCCTGGGAAAGCAGAAGATGGTCCAAGTGTGTGGGTCCCTGCACCCAAGTGGGAGGCTCAGAGGAAGTTCCTGGATCCTGACTTCAACCTGGCCCAGCCCTGGCCATTGCAACCATTTGGGGAGTGAACCAGCTGATGGAAGCTCTCTAACTCTGCCTTTCAAATAAATATTACATAAATCTTTTTAAAAAAGAAACTAATGAGTGTTTTGATGACTATATGATAAACAATGTTGTTGTTTGATGTTGTTGGGGTTATTTTTGAATGAGTAAGTCAAAATAAATATAGTCTTTGTTTTTCCCTACATCAAATAGGCTGAGCCAAAATATGTAATACTAATAACTCAGACACCAAAATGTAGTCTGGACAAAAATGCTTCAGCTAAGTAATGATTTATGTGTATGTCAGATCAGAGCTAACATCTTCAGGGAAACCCATGACATATATAATGGACCTAAAGATTTTCTGATGTAAAACTAAGGATCAGGGGACTGACGCTGTAGCAGAGTGGGTAAGGTAGCTGCCTGTGACACCAGCATCCCACATGGGCGCCAGTTTGTGTCCTGGCAGCTCCACTTCCAATTCAGATCCCTGCTAATGTACCTGGGAAAGCAGAAGATGACCCAAGTGTTTGGGATCCTACCACTCACATGGGAGACCCAGGAGAAGCTCCTGGCTCTGGGCTTCAGCCTGGCCCAGCCCCAGCTGTTGTGGCCATCTGTGGAGGGAATCAGCAGATGGAAGATCTCTCTGTCTCTCCATCTCTCTCTGTAACTCTGATTTTCAAATAAACAAATAAATCTTCAAAATTAAAAAAAAAAAACTGAAGGTCAGGAGATTATCTGGTGGAAAAGATGTGAATGGGAACAGCCTTCCCCAGAGCTAGAGGGAAAGACACAGACTATAACCTATAATAAGTGTGAGAGGGCCAGCGCCATGGCTCACTTGGTTAATCCTCCACCTGCGGCTCCTGCATCCCATATGTGTGCTGGCTTCTAGTCCCGGTTGCTCCTCTTCCAGTCCAGCTCTCTGCTGTGCCCCCGGGGGGCAGTGGAGGATGGCCCAAGTGCTTGGGCTCTGCACCCGCATGGGAGACCAGGAAGAAGCACCTGGCTCCTGGCTTCGGATCAGCACAGCACCGGCCATGGAGGCCATTTGGGGAGTGAACCAACAGAAGGAAGAGCTTTCTCTCTGTCTCTCTCTCTCATTGTCCATGACTCTACCTCTCAAATTAAAAAAAAAAAAAAGTGTGAGAATGCAAGATCTGGATTTAAGTCCTAGCTTGTGGACTCTCTCTTACTCATTGCGTGTCCATAGGCCAGTTGGTATTTTCTGTGTCCATCAATGTTCTCATCTGTAGAATGGGAATAGTCTCACCTTCTCTTAGTCCATTAAGGCTGCTTTAATAAAACACCATGGACTGAGTGGTTTATAAATGATAGAAATTTAGTTTTCACAATATTTGGAGGCTAGACAGTTCAAGTTCAAGGCACCAGTAGATATGGCTCTGATAAGGCTCATTTCCTGATTCACTGACCGTGACTTTCCCTGCATCCCCCACTTGGTAGAAGGGATAAACAAGCTCCCTTGGGCTTCTTGAACAAATGCACTAATCCCATTCATGAAGCCTCTGCCCTCATGACCTAATTGCCTCCCCAAAGTCCTCACCTCTTAATACCATCACATTGGTGGTAAGGATTTCAACATATGAATTTTAGGAGGACATATTCAGACCATTGCTCACCTCATAGGGTTTTCTGAGATTTAAATGAGACATCTTTATAATGCATTTCGCATTGCATTGCACCTGACACATAAGATCAACTAATTTTAACTATCATAACTATTTCTCTTCATTCATTGCTCTAGTTATAAATCATAAAATATGATCAGTCCAGTTTTAGTTACATTATTTCACCTTTCTTTTAAGGGACTACTAAACAGTGGTATGATAGTCAGGAAAAGCCTTAGTTTGTAGCATTTGGAGATTTATATGGGGTAAATAGTGGATAATTTTAAGCTATCAAAGGTTTTAAAACATTGACTCTCAGAAAACTTAAATGTTTAACAAATGATCTCTCACAAAATGCTACAGACCAACTCCTACATGAACGCCAATTCAAGTCCCAGCTGCTCTGTTTCCATTCCAGTTCCCTGCTGATGCGCCTGAGAAAGTAGCAGAAGATGGCCTAAGTGCTGAGGCCCCTGCCACCCACATGGGAGGCCCGGATGGAGTTCATGGCTCCTGGCTTCATCCCATCCCAGTCCTGGCCATTTTGGCCGTCTGGGGAGTGAAGCAGTAGATGGAAGATCTGTCTGTCTGCCTCTCCTTTTATCTCTGTAACTGCCTTTCAAATAAGTAAATAAATCTTTTTTAGAAAAAGAAAAATTAATTAAGGTGAGGGGCTAAAAAATGAATGTCTTGGAAACCTTGAGGGAGAACAGGTCATCACAAAGAAATTGTATGCCTGTGTAACGGGTGACAGCTTAGCCTACTGTATCACAACACCAGCCACAAGTAACTTTTCTCTGTTTAACACCATCCAGATGATTACCTAATGTTGTCTCCACAATCAACTTATCTCTAAAATTTTATATTTATACCACAGAATTGTATCCCTAAAACAACATATTTGCTGTGGTAGGCAACTTTTCTTAACACATACAAAGATAATAAAACTTTTAAAGTAAAAAATTCCCTACTCTGCCAACCAAACTCATGCTGTGCACCTCTGCCCAGCCTACTGGGAAGCACCATTTGGACTGAACCTGCTGGGAGCTAACTCTTTGATCTTCCAAACACTGGTGGACATAACTGTTTTATTACTTAGAAAGGAACTGAGGCTGTCTCAACAACCTGGAGAACAATGTGTCTGGTTAAAGTAAATGCTCCACAGTGAACAAGACAATCTTTCGTTTTCCCTCCCAACAAAGAAAGAAAAACATATTTTTTACAAATTTCCCGCAATGCACTTCACTTGCCAGGTGCCTGGGAACATTATCTGTTCTAGAACTGCCAGACCTCTTCTAACCGAAGTCAGCTGAACTTTAATGGCACCTGAGCAAAAGTAGGAAAGCTCACAAAGATTTCTTCAGCAGAATTTGGATTTGGGGCATCGGTTAAAAATGAAAATAACTGGCCGGCGCCGTGGCTTAACAGGCTAATCCTCCGCCTTGCGGCGCCGGCACACCGGGTTCTAGTCCCGGTTGGGGCGCCGGATTCTATCTCAGTTGCCCCTCTTCCAGGCCAGCTCTCTGCTATGGCCCGGGAAGGCAGTGGAGGATGGCCCAAGTGCTTGGGCCCTGCACCCACATGGGAGACCAGGAGAAGCACCTGGCTCCTGGCTTCGGATCAGCGAGATGCGCTGGCCGCAGTGGCCATTGGAGGGTGAACCAACGGCAAAAAGGAAGACCTTCCTCTCTGTCTCTCTCTCTCTCACTATCCACTCTGCCTGTCAAAAAAAAAAAAAGAAAGAAAATAACTTGCATATAGCCAAAAGTTCAGCAGTGCTTTAGGCTTTTATAACTCAAAAAAGAGAGAGAGAGAGAGAGAGAGAAGCAAAGAAATGGAAAATGAGAGATATGCTAGATTTATGACTATGTAAAACTTCTTTATTGGTTCTAGATGTTTCTTTACATAAGTATTCTCATTTGTTGCTATACTCATTCCATAAATATCTTATCAAAAAAATAATTGAGGCAGTTTATTAAATAAATGAATGAGTAGATACATAAATTATTAAGATAATATAAATAAACAAATATTGAAAATGAGACAATGAGCATGGTGAAAACAAAAGGAAACTAGAACTTAATTTGTATACTTAATACATCTCATCAGATTGTATACTTGCTAGGAACAGATTATGAATGTAGCTTCAACAGCCTAGCAGCCAATACAAAAGAGGAAAAACCCATCAATGCCACAGAAGACACTGTATTCATAAAATCCTGTATTCGAATCTCAACTGTAATGCCCTAATTTTAAGTCATCGGACCTACTAAGCCTCAGTTTCCTCTTCTGTAAAATGAAAATGATGACACCTAACTCATAGAGCTGTGAACTACACCAGTCGGGTCTCCAGCAGAACACCCGGCGTCAGCAAATGTTTAATACAAGTAATCAAGTGAACAGCTCACAGTCTTCATAGAGTAAAAAAATAAAAACAGTTGCACAGGACCAGCACGCAAATAATTAATCCACTATTGCCAGAAGAACATCAATGAAATGCAAGTAAAGAGAAGAGAAAGATCCTACACATTTTCTCTAGCAACACTCGAGTTTTCAATCAATTATTGTAAACAAAAAGATACACACACATGCAAATGTTTGTCAGTGATTTCAGAGTTTCACTCTGTGTGTGTGCAAATGTATGTGCTATTCTATTGTCCTAATTTAATAGTCCCTTGACTCAAGGTAATTCATATTGTCAAAAATTTTCCCAGGTGGTTTCAACATTAACCTGCATTTTCCTGCGTTCTTCAGAACCAGGCTCTATGGCTCTGCATTGCTCTCCCTACCTTCCCAGACATCGGTGGAAACTGGGCATTCTCTCTGGTGGACAATATAGGTGGGTCTATTGGATGATAGATACTGAGCCAACCAGTGGAAAATGCTGGCTGGACTCCCTAATTAGGTGGTAGATTTCCCAAACCCATAAACTAGGGGAATTTTGTTTAAAAATAAATTAATTATTTGTTTGAAAGTCAGAGTGATGGGGTAGGGGGTGGGGGAGTTGAGCGAGGTCTTCCATCTGTTGGGTCAATCCCAAATGGCTGCAACAACTGAGAGAGATACAGGCCAAATCCAGGAAGCAGAAGCTGAGAGACTGAAGCCAGGAGCCAGGGGCTCCATCCAGTCACCCACATGGGTGGTGGGGGCCCAAATATTTGGGTCATCATCTGCTGCCTTCCTAGGCACATTAGCAGAGAGCTGGATTGGAAACAGAGCAGCTAGGACTCAAACCACCACTTTGATATGGGATACCAATATTGTAGATGGTACGTTAGCTCACTATGCCACAATGCTGGATGCATTTTTAAAAGATGTATGTATTTATGTGAAAAAGTAATAGAGAGAAAGAGATGTTACTTTTTAAAAATTGTTGGCATTTATGTGTACCTGTGTGAGACAGAGAAGGAAATAGAGAGATGAGACAGAGAAGTTACTTTTTAATAATTATTGGCATTTTGTTTGTGTATTAGACACAGAGAGAGACAAAAATATGGGGGAGGAGAAGACAGAGAGATTGAGAGATTGAGAGAGGGGAGAGAGAGAGAGAGAGAGAGAGAGAGAGAGAGAGAGAGAGATCCAATGCTGGTTCAATCAAATGCCCACAATGGTCATGGCTGGCCAGGCTGCAGTCCTGAGCTGGGAACCCAGTCCAGAACTCCGACATGGCAAGAACCCAATGACTTTACTTGTCAACCAGGGTGCACATTAACAGGAAGCTGGAGTCAGGAGCACAGCTGGGACTCAAACCCAGGCACTTCAGTATGGGATGCAAGTGTCCCAAGCAGCATCTTAACCATAGGCCAAACACCTGCCCCACCCCAGAAGGCTTTTAAACTCCATGCACACCTGGCCAAGGCTCAGCCAGATCTTTCAGCCCCAGATCTGCCAGGATCGCAGTTAGCTGCCATTCTATGTCTGAAACCCCCAGCAGCTGAGCCATGACGACTTCTCCACACCTCATCCCAGGCTGTGCGGGAGCACACGAAGCCACGGTGTTTGCAATTCTTTGAACTCATTAAGTAGATGTGCTACTAGACTTTGCTAACTGCTCTTCAGTGTCCACACCTCTGGCTCTCCGCACTCTCTTGTTCCCCCACACTCATAGCATAACGATCCCATTAACAGGGCACAACAGCTGTCCCTAATGGTCTGGAAATATTAAGATTGTGCTTCGTTCCCACTGGGCCTGGTTCTAGCTCCAGTAGAGCAATAGCCCAGGCAGCCTCTCGTGTTAACGTTCCTTGGAGACCATAAAAGATGTTGACTAGAGGCCAAATCACACTTTCCCACAGGGGCCAAAATTCCGTATTTCTCAGAAAGATGCAGTATTTTTATCCAAAACCGATCTGCAAGGCTCCAAAAAGGAAACTTGTAGAAATATAATCAGAGGAATAGAAATGTAAAAAAAAGCTCTTTGCTCGGTAACAGTCCTGTGGAAGGAGATGCATTTGGTAGGAGGAACAAACCTCTGGGATTCAGAAGACAACAGCATGGAAGGATCACAACCTCACTATCAGAGAGTCACCGAGGCAGTGCGCAAAATCCATTACCCAACCTTTTGACAAAGGAGCAGCAGCACACAGTCAGTCACAGATCTGGATGCCTGCCAAGCCCTGCTCATGATTAGACAGGGAAAACAGCATCAGGCTTAAGACTTTGAGTTTTTGAATCACATAGATTTGGGGATTATTTTCTGGGTTCTTACTGCGTTGTTAGCCTGGTTCTCTTACATTATAGCTGCACGACTAGAGGTAAACAACTTACTAACTTAAACCTCAGTCTCACTCTCTCTAAAACTAGACAAATTATATCTTTCCATAGGGCTGCTATGAAATTAAATAATCTAACTTGTTAATGTGTACCCAGGGTAGGACAACAGACATGTGTAAGTGCCTATTAAGGGATACACAGATGTATAAGAAATAGTTACTGCTCCCAAACAGCACACAGTCTACTAAAGAAGAAAAGGCCAAACGTGATTATAATATGGGGCAATACTTGCTCTGAGGCTGAACAGACTGTTCTGCACAGAACAAGGGACCTGGTACTGGTAGATCCAGGACTCAGACAGCGGTAGACTGAGCCCCAAACCCTCCCTCTTCAGCACCAGGTCCTACAGGAGAGATGCACATGCAGCAAAGGTCGTGCTGATCAGTCTGCCCCCAACCTTGGATCCGAAATGACAAGATTCCAAATACAGTGGGTCACTCTCTGTGACCCTGTGAGACATCCACTGGAACCAGTCATGCCTATGGTCTCTACAAAACCTGGAAGACCATCACAGAAACAGATCCTCCTGCAAAGGACTCTGGCCACTTCACTTCTTTCCTTGATGATTTATTTTAGTTTCTTCCAGTTCTCCCATGAGGGTGCAGGGACCCAAGCACCTGGGCCATCTTCTACTGCCTTCCCAGGGGCATCAACAGGGAGCTGGATGGGAAGTGGAGCAGCCGGGACTCGAACCAGCGCTTATATGGGATGCTGGCACCGCAGGCAGAGGCTTAACCCACTATTCCACGGCGTCGGCCCCCCTTGACGACTTTTGAGTCAGCCCGCATCACTGAGCTGGTCAGCTGCACGGACTTCCATCAGAGCCTTTCCATAGGGAATGTCAAAGTCAATTTTCTTGAGATGAAACCAAAGTTATGTTTTTCCCTAAAATTGTCTTTATGGCAAAATACATGCGAGTAGAACCATACCCTGAGGGATAAGACGGAAGACTCATTAGAAGGGTCATTTTGAACTGGACCGAGGAAAGGCCTGGAGGAGCTGATCCAAGACACTCCACTGGCCCCCGAGAGCAGACTGGATGTCTGAATGTTCCTGTGTTTCTAAAAGCTACAGATCTTTTGGAAAGTGCTGCTCACATCTCACGGCTGGTGGGCTTACGGGGTGTTTGGCTTGGGAAAACAGAACAGGCCTGAGCCCAGAGGCTGGCGCAGCATCCCGTAGACAGCCCAGCCAAGGATGAGGTGCACCCAGGAGCCGAAGACCCAGAGCACCATTCAGCTGTCTGGAGCTTCCATCTACAAAGAATGCTAAAACCTTACTGAAATGTGTCTGAAATGTGCCTGGATTAACCCACTACATAGGACTCCTGATAGAACGGTCCCCATGCTTACTGGTCCCTTTTTCATAAAAGAAGACAAAGTGAAAATGAAGAAGAATTCTCCTCCATTCGTCCCTGTGCCACTAAATTAATGTTACGCAGGTTTAGGGATTGTTAAACAGATTTAGGGATTGTTAAACAGATTTAGGGATTGTTAAACAGATTTAGGGATGCCAAGTTCCTATCCTTCTCCGGCCCCCACATACACACGCCATCCCACTTGTCAGGACAGACAACTGACGCTGGGTCTCAGGATTCAGGCACCGTCAGCCCTGGTAGGCAGGAGCAGAAGCAGATAAGGCAGAGTCTAGAGAGGAGAGACCAGGGTCTGCCTCAGCCAAAGCCCTGGCAGCCACGTCTGGAGCACCTGGGCTGCCCCCAGGGTTCCAGGTTAGGGACATCAGCAAGGACACAGCGAGGCAAGTCCCAGCCAGATGGATGATAGCAGGATGACTCCAAAATTTCAGTGTGAGAAGGGCTTAGACGCAGCCATGTGGTTGGAAGAGGACTAGAGAAGCTGTCTTTGGAGTGAATCTTTAACAAAATTGAGAAAATGCCAATGGGCATACTGGGGCAGGCATTAGGCACAGCTGTTAACTATGCCTCTTGGGAAGCCCACATCCCATACTTGAGTGCCAGGGTTTCAGTCCTGGCTCCATTTCTGATTTCAGTTTCCTACTAACATGCATCCCAAGAGACAGCAGCTGCCCCTGCCACCCACATCGAGACCTGGGTTGAGTCACAACACACACTACAGGCCCAGCCAGCACTGCAGAACCAAGAAAGTCCCTGAATTCAGACTTCTGTGAAGTCATCCCCAGGCAGAGTGGTGGACTTAGAAACTGGCACACACCACGGGGCACTGGCTCTGGCCCAAGAAGTCAGCTGCAGGTGTCCTGTCCCAGAAGGCAGGAGGCAAGGGGCAGATGGGGCTGCCACTCCCCCCCCCCCCCACCGCCCCAATACAATGCAGCAGCTCGTGCATTACCAGGCTGCGCGGTGGGGAGGTCTGGATGCAAGCGAGGACTCGCTGGGTCTGCGGAATTGCTTCCTGCCTTGAGTCTCAGTCAGTCTGGGAGACGGCAGGGCTCTGGCTGCAGGTGGGAGACCTGTGTGGCCGGCTGTGATGAGTCAGGGGAAATTGGAGAGGGGTACAGGGAGCGGGGGGAACAGGCTGAAATGAATCCTTGCATGTCCTGGGGAAGGAGACAGGTCACTCGGCGTGGGGCAGGCACTTCCTTCCCTCTTTCATTATTTTCCTTCCTCTCTCTTCTCTCTCAGGCGAGCCAGCTAGAGGCAGGATGAGCTGTCTCAAGGAAGAAGAAATGAAAACAGCTTTAAATTACTGGAGGTCATGTCCTGTTTGAAACAACAACAAGAAAAGACAGCAGAACACTCGCTCTCCCACAGAGACTGCGCTTGGCCAGGGCTTGCATTAGCACTGTCTTCGCAGCCTGGGGCGGAGGGTGGAACCACAAAATCTCCTGTCCTCACTCCCATAAAGAAACTGTGAACCACTCCCACATCAACCACTGAAAGTTTTTGTTTCCTTTACTGCAGATATCTCTTTTTCTTTTTTAAATTTTCATTTATTTAAAAGGCAGAGAGACAGAGATTTTTCCATCTGCTGATTCTCTCTCAAATACTTGCAACAGTCAGGGCTGGGTCAGGTCAAAGCCAAGAGCCCAAAGCTCCATGCGGGTCTCCCACATGGGTGGCAGGGACCCAAATTCTTGAACCATCACCTTCTACCTCCCAGGATGCACAATAGTGGGAGGCAGTGTCAAGATGCCTACCGATTGGGGCCTATATAAGCCTGGCTGTTCCATTTCTGATCCATCCCCCTGCTATAGCCTGGGAAAACAGTAGAAGGTGGACCTAGTGCTTGGGCCCCTACACCCACATGGGAGACCCGGAAGAAGCTCCAGGCTCCTGGCTTCGGATTGGCACAGCTCTGGCCGTTGCGGCCAACTGGGGAGTTAACCAGCAGATGGAAGATTCTCTCTCTTTCTCTCTGCCTCTCCTTCTCTCTGTAACTCTGACTTTCAAATAAATAAATAAATCTAAAAAAAAAAAAAACAACAACAAAAAAAAACCAACAACAGCAAGATGCCCACCAAGACAGTCGGTTGTGGGATTTGGGCATCGTAAGCAGTACCAAATCCCTGCCTCTACTGCAGACATCTGCAAGGCCTTCCCCTGAGACCTGGGCACCAATGCAATAATCCAAGAGGTAGTGTATGTGGCTCTTATCCTTGACCCATCTTCTTGCACATTTGGCTTCCTGCATAAAAGAGAACACTTCCCCTACAGTAAAATAACCAGAGAGCAAACATTATCATAGCTCCTCTTTTCCAACTTGATTTACTTAGGATTGATTTCCAGCCTCATACATAGTGACTGCTTCTAATGATCAGATGCAACAGAACTATTCAGAGTGTAAATCCTCCAAAGCTGGCCATCTTCAATCTTGTCTATTATGGGGCAAATATTTCATAGAATCCATATTCTCCAAGGGGAAGCAAGAGGCTACGGCAACAGGGTACACTGTCATCAGTACTTCAATGCTTCAGGAAGCTACCTTTAGGATCTTAAAAAGAAAGAACTAAGATTGACCGGGGGTGGGGGCGATACTGTGGCATAGCAGGCAAAGCTGCCGCCTGCAGCATCGACATCGCAGATGGGTACTAGTTCAATCCCAGTTGCTCCACTTCCAATCCAGCTGTCTGCTATGGCCTGGGAAAGCAGTAGAAGATGGCCCGAGTCCTTGGGCCCCTGCATTTGTGTGGGAGACCCAAAAGAAGCTCCTGGTTCCTGGCTTCAGACTGGCCCAGCTCCAGCTGTTGCAGCCATTTGGGGAATAAACCAACAGATGGAAGATCTCTCTCTCTCTCTCTCTCTGCCTCTGCCCTCTGTAATTCTGCCTTTCAAATAAACAATTAATCTTTAAAAGAAAAAAAGATTGAGTTTGGAGACACAGAATGCAAAGTCAGTAACTGGAAAGTTAGTTGAAGTCACCCTAGGGTCAGAATCGGTGCCTCAGTATACCCATCATTTGCAGTGTCCGTGGGGAAGCAGCAGAGCAGGTCAACCAGTCCCAAGACCACAGGAATGTTGCATGTCAAGGGGAGGGTGGCCTGTACTGAGCCCTTGGTTGTTGTGGCCCCAGGGGGTAACATAGGTGCATTTGGCTGATTGCAGTCCCAGGATGTGAAGCACTGCAGGTCGTTTAGCTCACCAAGCCACCGCTGATGACAGCTGGGAGGGAGGGGCTACTTGTGAGGTTCAGGAGTGCTGCTCTAACCCTCTTAGCAATTCTGGCTCTCAGGAATGGACTGGGTTACTTAGTTTATAAATGAGCTTTGTCACTGCGAGTCTACTTTTGAGATTGGCTCTGCTGCAAAAGTCTATGGTAGGTAATCAACATTTACTGAGTGAGCAAAGCAAAGGAGTCAAATGAGGCTTCTAAGCTCTCAAGATTAAGGGTTTGACTTTGAACCACAGCAGGTTCCTCAGGGCAGCGCCACCCTCTGAGCAGCTTGAGAGACATCCTACAGGCTGTCCCTGGGCTCTTGGCTCTTTGGCTACATATGTCCCTGCTTTTCCTGACACAGGCTACAAATGACACCAGCTCTTTGGTTTGGGTGGGAGAAGGAGTGGGGAGAATCTTTCACACTTCTGAGAACAAAAAACAACACATAGCTGCTGAGAAAGGCCCTTGGAAGAGACGGGCTTCGTTGGCCTGAAGGTCTACGTAATTGGAGAATTGATCCAGCACACCCCGGTTAAGCACGGAAATGACAGAACCCACAGAGAAGGTGTGCAGACAGTTTAAGTTCCTAGGAACTAAAGCATGAGGTTGGAGACTGAAGTGTATTAAATGCCAGCATCTTGCAAGTTCATGGAGCAGAAATGGCCTAAGAAGACTCACTTCATAATAGCATACAGGCTAGGTCACCAGGAGATGAATTAGAAACGAAAGAACAACTAATAATCAACACAGGTATGAGCTGAAGGGCTACTGAGTCTACAGTTAACTTCCTGAGACCTGTTAATTTTTCCTTTATTGTATTTACAACATAGGCTGTCAGAATAAGATGGGGTGGGGACATAGGACTGGGTCTAGAGTGTTTGGAACCGTGAAAAGAGGGCACTGCCCCATCAATAATCACCAGCTTGAGGCCCTTTCTGGAAAGCTCCATTTGTGTCAAGGACTATTTGACCTTCAGGTTTGCAGATTGGAAAACTGTGTGACACTTTTCAAGCCACCCCAGAGCACAGCGGGTTCTCCTGCTTCCCAAGGACCACCAGCAGAGATATCTCGCTGGTGAAATGCACACTCTTTGTTCTCTCCCTAAGTGAGCCAGTATGATTTGGGACTAAGGCAGCCTTGGCAACTTTTCAAGTTCAGACAGCATCCAAGCAATTCTGATTTAGACACATCATGAGAAAAGGACCAGCCAGATCCATGCTTTCCCGGACTTGGCCTATTTAGAATTAATACATGAAAACAGCCTTGCAATTGTGATTGTGCTACAAATAAAAATCCACAGAATTCCAAAGTCCCATCATTTTTGACTCTTGTCAAAACAACCTAAGACTTTTTTTTTTCACTGAGACCTACTTCGCAGCACCATTGTCAGACGGTCCTGAGTTTAGGTAAACAATTCCAGTTCACCTCTAAGTAAAACAGTGACCTATTTTTAGAGACCAAGGGTTTCAGTGTTTTACCATTCCGGAAATAAACATCATCATCACTCCTTCTATTTCAATGAGCGCAGCTGTCTGGGTGGGGATGTAAACATCCCTTGGCCATGTTGTGAATCCAAACACAACAATGTCAGGCTGCTGTGTGAGAACCAGGAAACAAAGCTGACTACAAATTGCACAAGAGCTGACCTATTCTCATTAAATAATCCAAACAAAATGAGACCCACAAGATGGGCAGAATGCTGGGGCCTCTTCTAGAAGTTAGTCCTATGATCAATTCATGATTCTATTGGAAGTGCCAGAATCCTGAAGGAACTCTACGTAAATCGTATCTTTTATTTTCTATATTGTATGATATTGTGACATCTCGGAGGACCCAGCTGACTGAGAGAGACTGCCCTCTACGGCTAGCTAATTCCTAAGACAATAAACTAGCCTTAGAACACACCTTTCATATGCAAACTAGCAAATCCTGAGTGCGTACTCCTCAACCTCCTCCTTTATCTAACACACATGCAGCAAACCAATATTTCCTCTGCTCTCAAGCAACCCAGGGCCAGATGCCAGACAACTGGGGACCACACCTATGCCCCCAAACCACCTGGAACGATCCAAATAGCCAACCCTAAACTGCCCCCCCCAACCCCTGCCTGCTCGCCTTGCCAGTGGAAAACACAACAAAGCCTCTTGCTCATGCTTTGTCCTTCTCCTTTCTGTCTCCCTACCAACACTGGTGGTGCCCTTGTGTCTGAGTCAGTTCCGGCTGCATCACAAAAATACCATAGACAGGGAGTGGATGAACCAACTAGTGTTCATTCTTCATAGTTCTGGAGGCTTGAAAGTCCAGGATTAAGGTGCCTGTGTGTCCAGCATCTGGAAGGGCACCCTTCCTGGGCGGCACCCTTACACAGTAGAGAGCAAAGGAAGAAGCAAGCTTGCTTGTGAGTGTCTTACAAAGGAATTAAATTCATTCATGGGGGCTACTTCCTGAAGACCTCAGTACCTCCCAAAGGCCAAATACCTTTCCAAACACCATCTCATTAGAGATGAGAGTTTCAACATACAAGTCTGGGGGGAAATATTCAGCCTGGAGCATCGTGTTGTCATGTGTGGTGTGGCAGACCCATTGCTCAGGAAATGTAAGTAGCCATTCCTTGACACTCATAAGGAATTAGCACTAAGACCCCCTGAAAATACCAAAATCTGAGAATGTTCAAGTTCCCCATATAAAAGGGAGTGGTATTGCGTGTAACCTACACACATGCCCCTTTGTACTTCGTTATCTTTAGATTACTCATAATATCTAATGCATGTAAATGCCATGTAGACAATTGTTATACTGTATTGTTTCAGAAACAAAGACAAGAAAAGAAATCTGTATGTGTTCAGTATAGACACAATTCGGGTTTTTCTACATATATTCAATCCTCAGTTGGTTGAATCCACAGATATTGAGAGCCAACTGAAATATTAGGATCCTCTTTCACTTGTCTCTGATTTCATCATTCAGTCACTTCTGAGATGAATAATCCCACAGGTACAATCACTGATACAAACCCTCATTCCCTGGCTCTGCTGAACACGGTACTAAACACAGATGTGCAAGTCCCAATCCTCTCCATGTCCATCTTCCAGATGGTCTGGCCCAGTCTGTGTGCAACAATTGGATAAATATGACATCTGATAGGAAAAAAAGATTTTTCTCAACTGTATGAAAGTGTCAGAAAAATCTTATGGCACAAGGAGTCAGCATGATTTTGTCCTCACTTGTGTCTTATGCTAAGAAAGAAAGCTTCTATGCACAGGTCCCCTAACTTGTCACACTCATGATAAAGGCTCAGACCCTCCTAACCTGCTGCCTGGACTGTGATAGCGGCCTCTGAACTGGCCAACGTCACATGAGAATGACCACTGCTTGGGGCCAGCATTGTGGCTCAATCTACAATGCCAGCATCCTATATCAGTGCGGGTTCAAGTCCCAGCTGCTTCACTTCTGATCCAACTCCCTGATAATGTCCCTGGGAAAGAGACAGAAGATGACCCAAGTGCTTGGACCACTACCATCACCCACGTGGGAGACCTGGATGGAGTTTCAGACTCCTGTCTTCAGCCTGGCCCAGCCCTGACCATTGCAGCCATTCAGGAGTGAACCAAGAAGAGTCTATGTCTGTCTGTTTGTCTCTCTCTCTCTCTTCCCCTGCCTTCTCTCTGTAACTCCACCTTTTAAGTAAATATAATAATTATTTTTAAAAAGAACAGGAGGCCGGCGCCGCGGCTCACTAGGCTAATCCTCCGCCTTGCGGCGCCGGCACACCGGGTTCTAGTCCCGGTCGGGGCACCGATCCTGTCCCGGTTGCCCCTCTTCCAGGCCAGCTCTCTGCTGTGGCCAGGGAGTGCAGTGGAGGATGGCCCAAGTCCTAGGGCCCTGCACCCCATGGGAGACCAGGAGAAGCACCTGGCTCCTGCCATCGGATCAGCGCGGTGCGCCGGCCGCAGCGCGCTACCGCGGCGGCCATTGGAGGGTGAACCAACGGCAAAAGGAAGACCTTTCTCTCTGTCTCTCTCTCACTGTCCACTCTGCCTGTCAAAAAAAAAAAAAAAAAAAAAAAAAAAAAAAAAAAAGAACAGGAAAAAAAAGAAGAACCAATGGCAATCAGCAAACCAGGTCCAGTCCACAAAAGGTGACTTATTTGCCAATCACATTATGACTTGGTTGTTTTTTAAGGTGATAACTTTATTGATAGAAACATTAAGTGTTCCCATCAACCTAAGTGATCTCTTAGAAAACAAATACAAAATGCCTAAGGTGCATTGGTTGGTCCATAAACCCATAAAAAAGAAGAAAAGGAGGAAGACTTCACTTCTCTACCGTGGAGAGAGGAAGTGAGACCACATATTTGACAATAGATGGCCCTCTGTGCTGAACAGAAGGAAGTGGCGGCTGGAAGGCAGAAGGGGGGGGGGGGGGAGGAGTGGGCAGCGAGCAGGTTATCTGAATAAAGAACAGGGCCCTGCCATAGTCCCTACGTGGAGAAATACTAGAGGTTGTGCCTAAGGAGGTTATTTTTTTTTTCCTCATTTGAGGTAAAAATTGCAAGCAAACTTTCTGAATCTTACCATTCCTTCACAATTGAAAGTATAATAATGGTACCTTAAAAATCACAATTATACAGTATACCAATGTAGAACCACTCCTAATATTCATCTTGTTTTGTTCAAAGAAATCAAGCGCCAGGCATTACCTATAAGCAATGTAATGTCATGATTCTTACCACTTTTTGCAACTAAGGCACAAAAGACAAATTAAAGAAAGAAAAAGCAGAATTAGCATGAGCAGGAGGGAGGCATCAGAAATCAATCACAACTCGTGACAACACTTAATTATTTCTCTAGGAATGGAACCTGAGGACAAGAACAACACTGAGCTTAAAAACATTTGCGCCACCATTCAGTGATCGGGAGATCTCACATGAAAATTTCAACGTACAGCTGCCATTCAAATGTGAAAATGCCAATGGTGCTGGGCTGTTCTCCCAGAGGGCAGCTAGGGCTCTCAGCTAGGGCTGAGCTGAGGGTGTCTCTACCTGGGACATGACCTCCCCAGCCCCTCCATGAGCTTCCGAACTCCTGTTTGGTTCAGCACAACATGGGCCTGTGTTAATGGCCTTTGGACCTTGCGCTTGCTCAGTTGGACATGGGAGAGACGCGTTTCTGTACCTTCAATGGTATCACGCACTGAAGAACAAGGGACTGGGGCTAGATGCTGCATGAGTCCAAGCCCTAGGCCTCCAATTTCGTCAGAGGCTTGACCCCACCTGGTTTTGCACATCTCTGTGCCTCAATAAACTCATCATTAAAGGCAGGGTGGGGGGATGTCTAATCATAGGGCTAACCTTGTGGGGTAGCTGTGAGGATAAGACATTTAAAAGCACAAATAAGCTCATGATTAATGTTAGCTTTGAAAATCCATGTCTGCATTCAAAATTGAGAATGGATGAGAGGTCTGCGCTTTTCAAAAAACTGACAGAGAGAGAATGTTTCTTGTAGAAAAAAGAAAAGGCACTCCCATGTGTTTCACAGGCAAACCACCTGCCAGCTTCACTAACTTGCTGCTCGTCTGCCTGGACTGCATAGGCAGTGCCGAGTAACGCAGTCCAGCTCCAGGCTTGCTTGTCCCTGACCAAACCTGTGCACTCTTCCCAGGATAACCTTCCTAGAACAAAGTTCTATTCATTCCCCTCCGAATCTCCAACGGAACCAGCTTCACATCAAGGTCCTCTAGGATCAGTATTTGTGTTATAATCTAGGCATTCTTGCCAAATGAACCACCAGACCCCTTCCCTTCCTCAAGGACCACCAAACATCCCCCACTCCCTCACTGTGATCACAGCCACCTTCTGCAATTGACTCTCCCTGCCGAGTGCTTCCTGTTCCATGCACAGCAGTCATAGCCCATCCATCTTCCAACTCCAGCACAAAGGTTGTTTCCTCATGAACACTTCCTCATCTCTCTGGTTGAAAACAAGCTCTCCCTAGGTGAGTGCTGCGGTGCAGCGGGTTAAACTGCCGCTTGGGACACCCACATTTCATACTGAAGTGCTGGGATTGAGTCCCACGTCTACTTGCGATCCAGCTTCCTGCTGATGCACCCTGGGAGGCAGCAAATGATGGCTTACGTGCTTGGCTCCCAGGGCTGGTGCTGTGGCATAGCAGGTTAAGTCGCTGACTACAATATCTGCATCCCATATGGGTCCCAGTCCATGCCCAGTTGCTGCATTTCTGACCCAACTGCCAGATAAGGGCCTGGGAAAAGCAGCAGAAGATGGCTCAAGTACTTGGGCCCCTGCCACACATGTTGGAGACCTGGGTGAAGATCCTGGTTCCTGGGTTTGGTCTGGTCTATCCCTGGACATTGTGACAATTTGAGGAATGAACTAGCAAATGGAAGATCTCTCTCTCTCTTACTCTGTTAAATAAATAACTAAATAAATAACTAAATAAATAAAGTGCTTGGGTCTCTGCCATTTAATGGGAGACCCGGATGGAATTTCTGGTTCCTGGTTTCAGCCTAACCCAGCCTCACTTATTGCAGGTATTTGCAGAGTGAAAAAGAGAATGGAAGAGCCCTCGGTTTCTCTCTCTCTCTTTCTCTGCCTTTAGATAATAAATAAACTTTAGAAAGAAAATAAACTCTCCCTTTAAATTCCCCTAGCATTTTCTCCTACAATATCTTATTCTTTCTTCATTGAATTTCAGTTACATATATATGTTTCATCTTTCTCCCACTATACTACGAAATTGTTGAGAACATTCATTATTTTAATTATCCAATTTAAGAGAACAGAAAAACTGCAATTTTTTCCTTTATAAAATATCTTCCCCAGTTATATTCTGGATTTGGATACAACACAATCTAACTAACAGAGACAGCTTTTCCCAACTCCCCAGTAAATAGGTGAGTCACTGAGAAAGCCAGAGTGGAATAGCGAGGAAATGAAAGACAGCAGGAAAGGAAAGAATGGGGCCGCATTTGAGTGATGGTCAGAATTGGCAGGTGTTTTCAAGGACTTCAAGGCACATGGAACTAGGTAGAGGAACATGATCCCAGGCACACAAACACAAAGCTACTTGAAACAGAAACCTGCCCAGCTGGACAAAGGTGGGAATGCCTTCATCCTGCTCACTTTCCAACACCAGCTCAGAAATGCAAATGATGAGAAAATGGATACAATTTTACAAAGAATAGCACACACTCCTGCATGCTAGCCAATTTGCTAGTATGACAAAGCAAAAGTAACAACAGTAAAAGAAAGGGACAACCACAGGATAAACAAAGAAATCTATCAGTAAGTCACACCCTTCCCCAACTCAAATATCAGAAGTGTATTAACAACTACATCAAAAAGTTCAGATTGTTGAGATTATGGATTTATTTCCACACTCATTTATACTTTCTAATTTTTCTAACAACATATACTTTTCATATACAATATACTATTTTATAACAATAAAATGTAAACACTATGATTAATTTTAAAGTGTTTTAAAATGCAAAATAAAACGACATGAGATACCACTTTGTCCATCAGAATGGAGGGGCAGATCTTATAATTATCAATAATAATATTTATTAAATAAAGAACCGGTAGACTGTACCAAGATAAGTAAGAGGAATCTGTTATGAGAATTGTCTCACACAATTGCAGACACCGAGAAGTCCCATGATCAGCCATCAGTACACTGGAGGACAAGGAAATCAGTGGACTCAGACACTCCCTCCTGAGAGGGTTCAGCCACGAAGTAATTCCCGAAGACCAAAGGCTCAAGGCCCAGGAGCCCGGATTTTCAAGCCAGAGGATGAATGCCCCAGCTTAAAAAGGGAGGATTTGTCCTTCCTCCATTCCTCCAGCATTTTTGTTTTCCAGCTATTTCAAAGGCAGAGAGAAAGAGATCTTCCATCCACTGGTTCTCTCTCCACGACAAGTGGGCTGGGCCAGGCCAAAGCCAGGAGCCTAGAATTCCATCTCGGTCTCCCATGTGGGTGGCAGGGACACCAGCAGTTGAGCCATCACCTGCTGCCTCTAAGGATTTTCACTAGCAGGGAGCTGGACTGGAAACAGGGTAGCCAGGATCCAACTGGCATTCAGACATACGATGCCGGCATCCCAGGGCAGGGCTTACCCCACTGTACCACAAGATTCGTGCCTTCCTCAAGCTTTTTGTTCTATACAGATCCTGACCAGATCAGCTAATGTCCTTCTACACTTCGGAGAGTGACCTTCAATGAATCCACCAATTCAAATGCTAATCTCTCCCAAAAAAGAAACATCAGTACATAAAATCTGCTGACATATGCACACACAGAAAAAGAATTGAGAGAAGCTCTGGCATTGTGGCATAGCAGGTAAAGTTGCTGCCTGTGACACCAGCATCCCCTATGGGCAGCAGGTTCAAGTCCCAGCTGCTCCATTTCAGATCCAGCTCCCTGCTAATGCTCCTGGAAGAAGCAGCAGAAGATGGCCCAAGTGCTTGGGCCCATACCGTCCATGTGGGAGACCCAGAGGAGACTCCTGGTTTCTGGCTTTGGCCTGGTCCAACCCTGGCAGTTGTGGCCAATTGGGGAGTGAACCAGCGGACAGAAGACCTCTCTCTCTCCCTCTCTCTGTAATTCTAATAAGTAAATAAAGTTTTTTTAAAGACTTTATTTTATCCATCTGAGAGGTAAAGTTACAGAGAGGGAGAGACAGAAAGAAAGATCTTCCATCCACTTGTTCAGTTCCCAAATGGCCGCAAAGACCAGTACTGGGCCGATTCAAAGCCACAAGCCAGGAGCCTCTTCTGGGTCTCCCACACAGGTGCAAGGGTCCAAGCACTTGGACCATCTCCCACTAATTTCCCAAGTTATAGTAGAGAGCTGGATAGGAAGAGGAGCAGCTGGGACACGAACAAGCACCCATATGGGATGCTGGTGTCGCAAGCAGAGGCTTAGCCTAATAAGCCACAGTCCCGGCCCCATAAATAAATAAATCTTAAAAAAATAAAAATAAAAAGATCTGGGATAAGAATCACAGTTTTTATTTATTGTTAAGAGATTATAGATCTTCCTAAAGATTTTATTCTGTTCTTTCCATATTTATTATGATGAATATATTATTTTTTTCAGAATCAAAGAAAAGCATTTTCTTATAAAAGAATCAACCTTCAAAAGCCTGATTTATACTCAGCTTTCTGGATTGCACCTGTCACATCAAAATCACCTTTATTTAAAAGGAGTGTTTTCAGATTTTTAGCATAATCCCTAGAATATTTAACAGAATCTTAAAATATTCCCTATGATCAGCATTAATATTAAAAATGTAACATAATATGTTTAACTCACTCACAGCCTAAAAACTTAAAATGTGATCATTACTAGAAATGAAATTAGAAATTGTTTCATTTGCAGCAATGTCTGTTTATCTTGAATCCAACCTCCTGGAAAACCAAGATAAACATAATTATTCCATTCTGTACAATTGAAGGGTAATTACTGATCATAATGATGACTCTAAGGCATTGCAAGCCCCCCAAATGCCTTCAAAGCCACCAAAAATAGATTGTATTACATTGAGAATAACTTCGTTGTTAAGACTTTTTTATTGTGCTGGATTCTTTGGAAATTGGCACATATAGTTAGTTTCAATAAGCTAGAATTGTCTATGAATCAGTATGTCTTATTCCTCAATGCTTTTGAATAAACTGGAACCCACTATCTAGTCACTGGAATTTCTACAGACATTGGGGAGAGAGCTTCTCTGCTCAAAGTTACAGAAATAGGGAATTCACCATATGACCATTAGAAAGAGAAAGAAACACTACAGACGGTTCAACAGTTCAACAGTTCCCCATTATAGGAGGGAAATACCTTCCAAGATCTGTACCAGACACCTCAAACTGCTGCTAGTTCCAAACCCTAGGTGCACTGATTCCCCCGTTACATTCACATCTACAAGGACTAACCTACAAAGTAAGCACAGCAAGAGAGCAACCAAAATGTCTAATAATAGAATGGAACAATCAACAATATACTGTAATAAAGGTTATATGAATGTGCTCTCTCTTTCCCAAAATATCTTCTTCTACTGCAAATCCTAAAAATTGCGGCAGGAGTTTGGCACAGTGGCTAGTGGCTTGGGCTGCCCTCATCTTGTATCAGTGTGCCTGGTTTGAGTCCTGCCTCCACTTTCTATCCAGCTTCCTGCTAAATACTCACCTGGGAGGCAGCAGGTAACCTAAGTACTTGAGTCCCTAGCAACTATGTAGAAGACCCAGATGGAAGTCTCCTGGCTTCCAGCTGGCCCAGCCCTGGTTATTGCAGGCATTTGAGCAGTAAACCAGAAGATGGAAAACCTCTCTCTCTCTCTCCCCCTCTCTCCCTCTCTCCCTCTCTCTCTCTCTCCCTCCCTCCCTCCCTCTGTCTCTCTCTCTCTCTACCTTTCTCTCCTTCTCTCTGAAATAAAACGAAAATAAACAAGTAACATTTTTAAAAAATAATCTCTGCATATGACTTTTTTTTCCTCCCTTATGAAACTGAGAACTTTCACCTATTCACTTAAAAGAAATACTTTATGGCTTCTCTTTGGCCTATGCAAATTGCTAGCATCACTATTCTAGTGTTTTGGGTCTATCATTAAAGTAAATTAAGAGCTACACGAACACAAACACTGCAGTACCCCAACAGTTGATCTGATAACCAAAATGGTTGCTAATGACTAACCCATGAGAAAGGTAAACAACATGGATACTCAAAGCAAAGGGATGTTTTGCATCCAGGCAGGATGGAGCAGGATGGCAGAGGATTTCATCACGCTATTCAGAATGGTGAGCATTTAAAAACCTATGAATTGTTCTTCTTAGAATTTTCCACCTCTTCAGTTGATTGCAGGTAACTGAAGCCGTAGAAAGAGAAACAATGGATACAGGAGGATACTGTACCTGGGAATGGCCCTGTCTAAAGGTATGCCATGTTGGCACTGTTGAGTTCCATTAGCAAAGGGTTGGGAAGGCAACTTCAGTGTAACTGCTGAAAAGAGGTCAGAAACCTGAGGAATGCTGGCACACACTGAATGCCACGCAGCCTTTCTCTGGGAACTACAGGATGCTCTCTGCAGAGCACAATGGCACTAGGAACTATTCTTCAGTGCTCCCTGGTGGAAACTCACCACATCGCCACCCTGAGAAATAGAAAACGAAGGTTTGGGGTCAGCAGCCTGACCAAGGATCACCCCTGCTAACCTTCCAGGTCCTGATTAGGACAGGATGAGAACAAAGAGTTGTCCTTCTCAATGCACAGAGAAGCTGCAAGTACCGTGGCCCTGCACCTGCATCGGGACTCCAAGAGTGACAAGGGAAAAGGAGGAAATGGCAGAGTATTGGATTTCTAACTCATGAACAGGTCATGGCTAAGCTCTCAGGGCAATAGTTATCCTGGGAAATCATTATTGTACTAGGAAACCAATGGCTAAAAACAATGTGACCTCACGAGCTGCACTGTGCAACCTAGTAGCCCCTCGCCACTTGTAACTATCCAAATTTAAATTGATTACAATTCAATATACCTGTGAAATTCAGTTCCTCAGCCACTGTAGCCACATTTCGAGTGCTCAATAGCCACATGCGGCTGGTGGTTACCAGCCTGGACATGCAACTACAGAACACGTCCATCATCACAACAAGTTCTATTGAACTTATATTGAGGCCATCACTGATATATAATGAGTGGAATGCCAGTCTCACAAATTTTTAAGACAAGATATAAGAACTCAAGGAACTTTCACGCTCTCACCTTGCTGCTTTGGGCTAAGACTCCCCGGGCCTCAAAGTATACCAATTTATCCTCCTCTTGCTGGGAGTGGCACAGCAGGAAAGTTGAGAAGCATTGTGTTAAGGGGCCACACCAAGAACACAGCATCAAGCTTGCTTTATGTACTGCTTATCAGTTTTGCAAACAGAGAAGGGGCAAGATTATCAGGTAAAGACTATTCTTTGGGTTCCTTTAGCTTCTAAGAAACTCCTAATCCACAGCTAATAATAATTAGCTCCTCTCAGAAAAGGAAAATAAGTTTGAGAATTTTTTCCCACACGACCCCAGATCTGCAAGACCCAGTCATTCCAACCCCTCCCATCCTTTGGCTGAGTCAGGTCGTCTAGTGGAGAATCCCAGGCAGGCTTCCCCAGTTGCCCAGCTGGAAGACAGGTCAACTCTGCTTAGAAAGAGGCAAATGTTTGTGACTCCAAGAGCTTTTTCCAGAGTAATTTTAGCATTTATTAGTCATTGTGTGCTCTAGAATACATGAGCGTCTCAAAGGACCTCCAACTTCCTGCGGCCAATGCTTTAACCTCCACCCTACCTTGGTGAGGTTCATGCAGTTTGAGAAGAATGCTCTCTAGTCCAACAATTGACTGTATCTTGAGGACAATAAGCTGATCTTTAAGGGAAAAAAATAGGGCTGAAAGTCAAACCTTGTAAAATAATTCAGACATGTTATAGTGTTGTTCTGATTACATACAATTCCCACAAGAAGGGAAGTACCTTTAAAATAAGGACTATTCAATACTAGTACAGGATTTCCTCTTGTTGTTGATAATTTCCTCCTAACAGAAGACACGACGCAGTCCAAAGCAAAGTCAAGGGGGTGTCCAGAGACAACGCGGCATCTACAT
Source organism: Lepus europaeus (assembly GCF_033115175.1). Classification (NCBI taxonomy): domain Eukaryota; kingdom Metazoa; phylum Chordata; class Mammalia; order Lagomorpha; family Leporidae; genus Lepus; species Lepus europaeus. The sequence goes on along the minus strand of NC_084830.1, from coordinate 63,410,418 downwards.
TCTACAGGGAACATTGTTCAATCTAAGTGATGTTTTCCTTGCAGAGCAATAGAGAGACTACAACTATTTTTATCCAGAACAGAATAGATTCCCCCTAAACTTATGATGCCCCACCCCTCAACTTGTTTTATATATAGTCGGGATCACAACTTGTACCTTTGCAAAGCCAACATTTCCGTGAAATAAGTTAGAAACAATAGGCAAATTTAAATGCCAAACCATGTTCTCATTCTGCAGGCAAAACTTTACCAGCTATAGAGTCCTGAATTATGGAAATTCAGTTCAACCATTATATTTTTTTCAAGGGGCCCTATCATCCTAGCCATGGTGGCATTCTAGAAAAGAATCATAAAATATCTTCCTCTTCACCAGCACAATGGTAAACTAGTAAATAGGAGCCCTGTCTATATCCATCATCTATCTATTTATCTATCTACCTATCTATCATATATCTATAACCTATCCACCTATCTATGTATCTATTATCTAATTATATCTGTCACTTTGCCTCTCAAATAAAAAAAAAAAAAGACAAAAGAAGAAGTTAAGAAAGTGGGTTCAAGCTTTAGACCAGATTACACCCAGCCCTAATGCTGCTGGCTGCAGACTAGTACTGGTCAAGTTACTTTCTCTAGAAACTCAGTCTCCTCTTCGGTAGGGCAGCTATAATAACACAAAGGTACTTGTAAACGTTCACGGGAAAATGGCATTAAAACATAAGTTTATTCTGATAGAAAACCGTTTTGAATCCATGCATAATTTTTTCATAACACACACTCTACTAATCAGTTTAAGTTACCTGTGGAGGCTACCTCCTTTCGCTTAGAGATGGCCAAGTTCTCTAAGCAGACAAAAAGCCTTGACTCTTGTATATACAACGGCAGTCCATCAGTAAGCACATTTGGCAGAACATTTTTCCAATTTCCTCCCTTCAGTCAGAGAGGCACAATTCAACCTTCACAATTTGGCCTGACTGTCTAGAAATAAACTAAGATTATCCTTTTGTCCAATTATTTAGACATACCCAGTGAAGAAGGTAGCTCCTACTTCAGACTGAATTAAGCATAAGCTATGATTGTACTAAAACCCCCTAGAAGGGGCAGGAAATGTAACAAAATCATAATAGGAACAATGTAAAGAGCCACCTCATCTTGTGGACATGGTAGGATTTTAATGAGATCTTCTTAAAGTGGAAGACGCCGGTCAGCATAGCCCAGGGCTCAGCTATAGGCATTTAGTAATGGTTTTGAATGAATAAATGAAAGCTGAATGCACGATTGATTAACTTTCATAGTAGTTTTTTGTCTTCCAGGTCACACCAGCAATATGGCATTTGAAGTCAATTCACAATAAGAATAACAAAAAATGCTACAAAGAGGGCATTTCAAAATGTCTGTGGGAAAATGAAGCTAAAACATAAGTTTAGTTTTTGTTAAATCCATGAATATGAAGGGATCTTCAAAAGGTTCATGGGAAATGTATATGGTAAAAAATTATGCATGAATTTTCAGATGCACTATTCTCGTATTTCTTTGGCTCCATTTGCTCTCACAACCATGTACATAGAAGTTAAGAAAGTCGGTGCCAGTGTTGTGGCACAGCCAGTAGAGCCACTGCCTAAGCTACCGACATCCCATGTGGGCGGGTTCATGTCCTGGCTGCTCCTCTTTCGATCCAGATCTCTGCTTATGGCTTGGGAAAGCAGCAGAAGATGGCTCAAGTCCTTGGACCCCTGCACTTGTGTGGGAGACCTGGAAGACGCTCCCAGCTCCTGGCTTCGGCCTGGCACACCCCCAGCCATTGCAGCCATTTGGGGAATAAACCACGGATGGAAGATCTTCTCTCTCTCTCTCTCTCTCTCTCTCTCTCTCTGTGTGTGTGTGTGTGTGTCCTCTCTGTGTGTAACTCTGACTTTCCAATAAACAAGAAGAAGGTCAGGCAGTTCTTTGGCCTGGTGGTTAAGGTGTCATTGGGATGCCTGCATCCCGCAATCAGAGTGCCTGGGTTCTAGTCTTGGCTCTACCTCCTGATTCCAGCTTCCTGCTAATGTGCACCTTGGGAGGCAGCAAATGACAGCTCAAGTAGGTGAGTTCCTGCCAACTAACTCAGTGACCTGGATTGAGTTGTAGCTCCAGGCTTCAGCCTGGTGCAGCCTCAGTATTTGCAGATATTTGTGGAGGGAACCAGTGGATGGTTCTGTGTCTATCTATCATCTATCAATCTGTTTATCTATCTATCTGCATCTAACTATCTCCATAACATTGCCTCTCAAATAAAAAAAAAGAAGTTAAAAACATAGGGTCAATATTTAAACCAGCTTATATCCAGCCCTAATATTACTAGCTATGGGCTGTTACTGAACACGTCACTTACGTTCTCTGGAAACAGTTTCCTCATCTGTAGAGCAGCCACAATAATAAAAACGTACCTCTAACTGCTCATGGAAAATGAAGTTAAAAGACAAGTTTGTGTCGGTGCAAAACAATTTTGAAACCTGTGCATAATTGTCCTAATGTTGCCCTGTGCACACACTTCTTGTACCCTTCTGGATCCTACCCCATTGTACAGTGAAGATTAAAGGAGATAGGGGGGATGTAGAGATCTCCACCTGGCAATGATCCATGCTTATCAGCTATTACGTTATTATATATTATTAAACTCTCATCATCTTCAAGTTGTTCCAGGTGTCCTGGTTACCCTCAAGCCCAGCTCCTCCTGGTCAGTTTCTGCTAGCGGCTCAGGGAAGGCTCAGATGACATTTTAGTTCACTAAAATGTGTCCCCTCTAAGCTACCCAGATTCCAGGAGCATGGTGGGTCCCCTGCGTCCTGGCATGACCCTCAGCCTCTGAGGACGCCCTCCTCCTTGGGGACTGCAGCCGTTCCATTCTACACTCTGCTTCGACAGGGAATCGTGAAGACGTTACCTTCTCTCATCCCAGCTCTGGCGAGGACGCAGTCCAGCCTGGGCTTTCAGTGCCACGGGCTCCAGTGAAAAGCCTCTTTAATTCTCTGGGCCCTCTTCACTGCCATCACGGGCACGGATCCTTGGGGACCGAACTGGAAGAAAACTTCAATGCAGACATGGCATTCTACACAGAACAATCCCTTATCTTCCACAACGGGGTTGTCCTTGTTTTTCTCAGTTCTCTTCTTCCTGTGACTACTTTCAGGAAGGTGCCTGAGCCCTTCCCCTCAATTAGCTACTGTCCCCAGACAGGCACAATCCTGCCTGTGCCTTTGAGCAGAGCCAGCCTGAGTACTTGAAGCAGGGCCTCTGACCCTGACGCGATCCTGCAGCAATTCTTCAAGGCTGCAATGACTTAGTCAAAGTCTCATTAAACTGCTATGTGATAAAACACCAAAGAGCCAGGCCAGGTGCCAGTATGGACCTTGGAGGATTTCAGCAGCTAGAATCCAGTCCTCCAACACCATTACAAAACCCAGCCAAGGGAACTCCAACTCAGAATCGCCGCAGTTCCCCCAAGGTACAGCTCTTCAGCGTCTTGTTCCTCAATTCTTTGTTCCATGATAGTCTTTTCCGGCGAGACTTCCAGCCTTGGCCACACACTACGCATACATCAGTATTATCCTTGCATCCAAAGAGCTGAAGCAATTTATTGTTCAATGAGAAAGGACCTGCATTGGAAACTTGAATAAAGCCAACTCAAGAGAGCCCCAGATTTGGCAGCCCCTGGAGGTCACACAATTTGAGGGCCCCACTTAACGTGCATTCATCAATGTGTAGAAAAGCAATTTATTTCACAATTTCACAAAAAATGCAAGGGCACTGCAAAAAGTTCATGGAAAATGGAATTAAAGGCAAGTTTCTTTTGGCACAAAAAATTTTGAAATCCACGCACACAAGAGAGGTCTTCACAAAACTCATGAATGGTCCATATGATGAAGAAACTATGCACAATTTTCAAAACGAACCATCCTCACATTTCTTTGGCTCCATTTGCTCCTACTGCCATGAAAATAAAAGTTAAGAAGGTAGGCTTGGGACAGGTGTTTGGCCTAGCAGTTGATACCACTTGGGATGACTACATCCCATAGAAGGGCACCCAGGTTCAAGTCCTAGCTCCACATCCAATTCTGGCCTCCTACTAATGCACCTTGTGAGGCAGTGGTGATGACTCAAGTAGTTAGGTCCCTGTCTCCTACAGGGATGACCTGGGTTGAGTCCCTAGCTCCCAGCTCCCAGGCATTTGGAGAGTGAACCAGCAGATGGAGAACTCTGTCTCTTTCTGCTTCTTAAAATACAATGAAATAAGATAAAATAAAATCAGTTTTAAAAGGGGACCAGGTAAGTGGAGGACCCCAGCCCCTAATCCATCTCTAAATTGACCTGCGTTCCTTATTACCACACGCTCTGAATGAACTCCATACTTGCTGCAACCACATAATAAACACACAGAAATGACTCATTCCTTCAGCTGATTTTCTCAAAGTTGATGAAAGCCCTGTAGAGAGGGAAATGCTGTTAACTGATGACCGCATGGGAGGTGACAAGAGGCTGACCAATTTTACCACCAAAGGTAAAAAAATTTTGTGTCCTTTTAACTTGATTTGGCCCAAGGGCCTTAATTGTCTGGCAGTCTGGGGATTTCTTTTTTGTTTATCAGTTTTAAATTTAGACTCTTTGCTGTTACATATGCTGAGAAACAACCTTTTTCATCTGGTTGCCCTGAGCATCGTAGGAGGCCCCTCCACCCCCAAGGGGAGGAGTTGAGCATTGTTTTGTTTTGTTTTGTTCCTAAACTCTACAAATAATAGAAGAAATGATATTGTTTGTATTGGGTGCACCTGCTTCCCTAAACCAGGGTGAGGTGTTTTGTTTTTTTTTTTTCCCTCTCCACCCCCCACTCTCCTTTTATCTTGGCCATGCACACTTTGTTGTTTGGTGGGAATTGAAGTGGCTCCTGATTTCTTCAGGAACTTCCTATCCCAGGGAATTCAGCGATTCTCCCCAGGGGCCTCCAGACACTGTATTGTTTCACTGCCCCCACCCTCGGGCCACATAAACCACCTAAACATGCATCCAATACACAAGACGTTTTTTAAAGGAGCAAAAGAAAAGTCATCCCGCAAAGCTTCCCTGCATGCATGTGCACAATCAGTGTGCGTGTGTGCCTGAGCGTGCTTGCCCGCCCTATGAGCGTGTTCCACAGAGAAAAATGACAGCCTGGCTGGACTGCTGCACGCACTCTCTTTAGTTTTCAAAATACAAGGCAGATGAAATCGTCTCTCCCCTTGCTTGCTTTGCATTTCTCCGGTTACAAGATAGCCTCACATGATCAGCTTCTTGAACTTCTGTCCTTGTCCCATGCCTATCTTTCCACAGGATGAGTGCTTAGGCTGTGACTTGGAGTCACTGATGGAGTCTGCCACAAACCGCACCCCCTGCCCAGGCCATGCTAGATGCACAGTGCATGGGGGAAGATGGTCAGCCCCTCTAGCTCTACTTTGTGAGTCCCTGGGTAACCAGAATAAGTCTGCTTCAGCTTTGTGCCCCAGCTCCTGGCTCACACAGAGGACATGCTCAGTAAATACTTCCAGAATGAGAGCAGGCATTTGGCATAGTGATAAGGCCCTGATTTGGAACACCTACACCCCGTATTGGAGTACCTGGGTTCAAGTCCCAGCTCTGCTCCTGATTCCAGCTTCCTGCTAATGCACACCCTGGGAATCAGTAGGTGATGGCTCAACTAGTTGGGTCCCTGCCTCCAACATGGGAGAACAGGACTGAGTTCCAGGATCTCAGTCATTAGGAAGGGAACCAGTTGATAGAAGCCTTGCGTCTCTTGCTCTTGCTCTTGTTCTTGCTCATGCACACTCTCTCTCCTTTTCAAATAATAAAATAAAATAACACATCTTTAAGTAAATAAGTAAATAACTATTTATAGAATAAATGTTGACTGAGACAACTTTAGGTAAGGTGCTTCACAGTACTGGGTCTGATTTTCTTCCTGGTCAATAAGACAATTGATTTCTTAAATTCTAACGTTATCATAATTCACGTAGTCTGGAATGATTTTATTCTTTAAGAATTTATTTATTTTCTTGAAAGGCAGTGACAGAAAGAGAAGAGAAGAGAGGGAGAGAGAGAGAGAAGCACACTCCATCTTCTAATTTGCTCTCCAAATGCTTTCAACAGCTGGAGCTGGGCCAGGCTGATGTCAGGCGCCAGGAACTCCTTTCAGGTCTTCCATGTGGGTGGGTAGCAGAGACCCAGATACTTCATCTACTGCCACCCAGGTGCATTCCAGGGGAGCTGGATCTGAAGAAGAAGCAGGATTTGATCCTAGGCACTGCAATATGGGCTGCAAGCATCCCAAGCTGTAGCTTTTAATGCTCTATACCAAAATGGCTGCCCTATCTGACATGAATTTTAACTTACCTCTTTATATCAGTTAGTGTTAGATGCATGAAGCAGTGGAAAAAAAAAAAAGAGTATCTTAAAAAAGATGAAGCTCGGGGCTGGCGCTGTGGCACAGTAGGTTGAAGCCCTGGCCTGAAGCTCCGGCATCCCATATGGGCACCGGTTCTAGTCCCAGCTGCTCCTCTTCCAATCCAGCTCTCTGCTGTAGCTTGGGAAAGCTGTAGAAGATGGCCCAAGTCCTTGGGCCCCTGCACTCATGTGGGAGACCTGGAAGAAGCTCCTGCCTCCTGGCTTCAGATTGGTGCAGCTCCTGCAGTTGCAGCCATCTGGGGAGTGAATGAGCAGGTGGAAGACCTCTCTCTCTGTCTCTACCACTCTCTGTAACTCTGTCTTTCAAATAAATAAAAATAATAAAAGATGAAGCTCGCCTCTTATGTGCTAGAAATCCAAAGGTAGGCCATTCAAGCCTCGATGGTTTCATCAGGACCCTGGCTGCCATCTCTCTGCATCGCTGCTCTCAATCCATAATAGATGCCACAGCTACAGTCACCACGTCCTCCTTTGAGATCAGCAGAAATAGAAAGTGTGGGAGGACAAGAAGGCCTCTGCAGCTGAGCCCAATTAAGGGCTGTTGAAGAAGTTCCACTTGACACTGTGTTTGTCTCATGGGCCAGAATTTAGTACCATGGCCAAACCTCCTTGCAAGGATATACAAATACTCTTTTAGCTGGGCACAATATTGCCCCAAGTGAAAACCAGAGTTCTGTTACTAAGGAAGAAAGGGAAAATGGCTACTGACATCAAGTAGCAATCTTGCCACATTGGCTCATCATTGTATGTGTGTTTGTTTTTAAGGTTTATTTTTTATTTCAAAGGCAGAGTTACAGAGAGACAGGGAAAGAGAGAGAGAGAGGGAGAAAGAGAGAGAGAGAGAAATCTTACATCCGTTGGTTCACTCCCCAAAAGGCCGCAACAGCTAGATTGTGCCAGGTGGAAGCCAGGAGCTCAGAGCTTCCTTCAGGTCTCCCAGATGGGTGCAGGAGCCCAAGGACTCGAGCCATCTTCTGCTGCTTTCCAAGGCCATAGCAGAGAGCTGGACTGGAAGTGGAGCAGCTGGGACTCGAACCAGTGCCCATATGGGATGCTGGCATCACAAGGTGTGGCATTGCCAGCTGCACCCCAATGACAGCGCCCATCATTATTTGAGTTGGTTTGTAATCTGAGGCAACTGTTCTCCCAGTGTCCCCTCCCCTCCTTTGAGACCATAAATAAAGATTTCTCAAATTCTGAAAGCATTTTAATAAAAAACTTTATTTATTTGAAAGGCAGAGTTACAGAGAGAGAGAGAGAGGGAGGGAGATAGCAAGATCTCCATCCACTGGTTCACACCCTAATAGCAGCAACAGCCAGAGCTGGGCCAATCTGAACCAGTAGCTTCTTGCATGTCTCCCACACAGGTGCAGGGTCCCAAGCACGTGGGCCACCTTCTACTGCTTTCTCGGGCCATAAGCAGAGAGCTGATGGTGCCCATACAGGACACCAACACTGCAGGCAACAGCTTAACCCACTACACCCGGCACCAGCCCCTATTTTTACTAAAGTCTTTAATTTGAAAAATAAAATTGTGAACTCTACATCAGACACCTGATTTTCTTTTCTTTTTTTTTTTTAAGATTTATTTATTTGAAAGTCAGACTTACAGAGAGACAGAGAGATCATCTGTCTGCTGGTTCACTCCCCAGATGGCCACGATGGCGAGGGCTGGGCCAGGCCAAAGCCAGGAACTAGGAGCTTTATCCAGGTTTCCCACATGGGTGCAGGGGCCCAAACGCTTGGACCATCTTCCACTGCTTTTCCCAGGCCACTAGCAGAGAGCTGGATTGGAAGTGGAGCAGCTGGGACATGAACTGGGGTCACAGAGGGCAGCCTTGCCTGCTCTGCCACACACCACAGTGCCAGCTCCCCTGCTCTTCTTTTTTAACGGGCCCTTTGAATACAGAAGTCTTAGATCATTTCCTTCTTTCTCTCCCCCACCTGTACCCTCTGAGGAAGGCAGAAGTGGGAAGATTGGGAAACTTCACTGGCAATATCTTCGCTATACCAATAATAATAGAGAACAGAGCTGTGGTTCATTCAGCAAGAAAATAAAATTTCTCAGGTTTCAAAATCAAGGGATGCATTTACGAGTGATGCTCCCAATGTGCAAGAAATGAGGGTTTGGTACCCAAACTCTACTTGCCTGAGTTCAAACACTGCCCCCAGGGGACGCTAGCCAAGTGATCTTCAGTCACTTAACCTCTGTAGGCCTAATTTTTTTTTAAAGGTTTATTTTATTTATTTGAAAGAGTTACAGAGAGAGGTAGAGAGAGAGAGAGAGAGAGAGAGAGAGAGAGAGAGAGAGAGAGAAGTCTTCCATCCGTTGGTTCACTTCCCAGATGGCTGCAACAGCAGGAGCTGCGCTGATCCGAAGCCAGGAGCCAGGAGCTTCTTCCGGTCTCCCATGTGGGTGCAGAAGTCCAAGGACTTGGGCCATCTTCCACTGCTTTCCCAGGCCACAGCAGAGAGCTGGATTGGAAGAAAAGCAGCCAGGACTAGAACTGGTGCCCATATGGGATGCTGGCGCTTCAGGCCAGGGCTTTAACCCACTGCACCACAGCGCTAGCTGTAGGCCTAATTTTTAAAATATATAAAATGAGCAGGCATAATAATAGAATCTCTCTTAAAAATTAGAAAACTCAAGGCCAGCGCTGATGTTAAGTTGTTGTTGATACAGAAGACAGGACTCCAGGGAAATGGAGAGGGTTGAAGCCAGGGACTCTACGAGTCACCTACAGAGAAGGTAGTAATTAAGATTATATGGATCTGGGCCGCGCTGTGGCGTAGTAAGCTGAGCCTCCATCTGCAGCGCCAGCATCCCATGAGATGCCGGTTCGAGTCCCTAGCTGCTCCTCTTCCCCTCCAGCTCTCTGCTAATGGCTGGGAAAAATCAAAATATCAATTACCAGTCCATCAGGTCAGGATGACTTAGTTCAGTGTTTGATCATATGGCATAAATACATTTTTTTAAAGATTTATTTATTTATTTGAAAGGCAGAGTTACAGAGAGAGATGGAGAGACAGGGCAGAGTTACAGAGAGAGATGGAGAGATAGAGGCATGGAGAGAGAGAGAGGAGAGATCTTCCACCCACTGGTTCATTCCCCAAATGGCTGCAATGGCCTGAGCTGGGTCCATCCAAAGCCAGGAGCCAGGAGCTTCTTTTGGGCCTCCCTTGTGAGTGCAGGGGCCCAAGTACTCGGGCCATCTTCTACTGCTATCCCAGGTGCATTAGCAGGGAGCACGGGGAGCTGGACAGGAAGTAGAGCAGCAGGGACTCAAGCCTGCACCCATATGGGATGCTGAAGCTGCAGGTGGCGGCTTAACCGGCTATGTCACAGTGCCAGCCCAGCCACCTGCTTTTTAAGAGATGTCAGATGGAAAGCAGGGTTTAGGGTGGGCGTAGGTAGGGTTCTGAGTTTTCTGGCTGGCAATCACAGTAGGTTCTCATCTCACCAGTTTCCTCACCTGCAAGTCCCTAACCAGGTGATTTTACAGTTCTGTTCATACCTCCCCAGGACCGGATCTGCAGTCACCTGGCAGGTCCCACCAGTGCTCTCTCCCTCTGCCCCGTCTGGGTGCAGAGCATCCGTCCCGTTCTTCATACTGCATGCTCACCTGCTTCTGATGCTTCTGGCTTCCAACGTCACTTCTCAGTCTCTTATTTCTGATTTCACTTTGCCTTTCATACTTCATACCCAGGTATGTTGGACTAGGCATCACGGTGGCTCATGTTACCTTCCTGGTATAAACCAACTCTGTACTCCTCCCCCCACATTATTATGCCATATGTTATGTGCATATGTGTTATGCCATGTATGTTATGTGCAACATATCTGCCCAGGTCAATGTGCCCTCATGAACAACATGACATACTTTCTGTGGTGCCAGAACAGAAAGGGAGGCTTAAATATGTGGTGAAAATATCCTGCAAGCACCACGCTTACCTTCATTTTCTTTTTATTTACGTGTTTCTCTTTGGTGACATGTTTTCTACTGCTGTGACAGAATACCTGATGTTGGGTAATTGATAAAGCAAAGGGGTTTATTTTGGCTCACAATTCTGGATGTTGGTCCATCCAAAATTCAGCAGCCATGTGAGTCATGAGGGGACTCATGGTAGAGAGGCGTTAGGGCTAGCAGGTACATACAAAGAGAGAGTGTGAGGCCCTGACACCCTTTTATAACAAGTGGCTCTTGCAATAACTCCATGAGAGCAGCACCAACCAATCCTTGAGGGCTCCACCCTCCCACCCTAAACACTGCCTTTGGCCTCACCTTCCAACACTGCCACATTGGAAATCAGCTTCCAGCACATGAGCTTTGGAAGTGAAGCACATTCAAATCACAGCAGAGCTCTGTGCACAGGACTCTCCTCTCAACCGACAAGCACAGGAAGAAGGGAAAGAAGAAAACAAAGAGAAGCAAGGATAGGAGGGATGAATGAGGGAGAAAGGAGAGGAAATAGAAGACAAGAAAGTATACAATATCCATCAGCAAACAGATTTCATAAACTTTGGAGTGCTTGCAAAGCCCCAAGGCCCTGGAGTATCAGTTGTACAACTGGGTGATGAAACAATACAAAACATACATGCTGAAAGTGGCCAGTGAACCGTCACTCACACTTGCATCCAGCTAACCCACCAAGAGCATGATCTGGATAGCAAGCATTACAGGAGCACAGAACAAGGTGAAAATCCATGGGCAGCCGGCGCCGCGGCTCACAAGGCTAATCCTCCGCCTTGCGGCGCCGGCACACCGGGTTCTAGTCCCGGTCGGGGCACCGATCCTGTCCCGGTTGCCCCTCTTCCAGGCCAGCTCTCTGCTGTGGCCAGGGAGTGCAGTGGAGGATGGCCCAAGTGCTTGGGCCCTGCACCCCATGGGAGACCAGGAGAAGCACCTGGCTCCTGCCATCAGATCAGCGCGGTGCGCCGGCCGCAGCGCGCTACCGCGGCGGCCATTGGAGGGTGAACCAACGGCAAAAGGAAGACCTTTCTCTCTGTCTCTCTCTCACTGTCCACTCTGCCTGTCAAAAAAAATCCATGGGCTAAGGGAGATAAGAAAGGCGGGGATTCTTCTAGGCTGGCTTAAGAAGGATTCAGGGCAGTTGTGGGTTTTTTTAAAAGACTTTATTTATTTGAAATGCAGAATGACAGAGAGACAAAGAGAGAAAGAGAGCTTTCATCCACTGGTTGCCTCCCCAGATGGCCAGGGCTAGGCCATGCTGAAGCCAAGAGCCTGGGACTCCATCTGGGTCTCCCATGTGGGTGGCAGGGGCCCAAGCACCACCTCTACTGCCCTCTCAGTTGCATTAGCAGGGAGCTGGTTTGGAAGCAGAGCAGCTGGAACTGGAATCAGCACTCTAGTATGGCATGCCAGTGTCACAGGTGGTAGCTTATCTCACAGCACCACCATGCCAGCCTGGCTGAGCATGAGGGTTGGACTGATCCATGTGCCTCTTCCTTTAGCTGTCTACAGCTTGGCCCCAATCTCACATTCTGACAGCCTTCATTCTAGTGAGGGCCCAGCTATGCACAGCAGCCTCCACAAAGGGGTTCTCTTCACAGCTTCCCCTCTGCCTGGGAGGAGACATGTGAAACCCAGGAGGCTGGGGTTGGGTAAGAGGGACAGCGTCACAGCAGGTGGAGTCAGCAACCAGATCTCCTTGTTTCTGGAAGGGAGCCAAGCTCCAAATCTCCGGAAAAATAAAAGTCAGCTCAGCTGAAGGGAAACAACAGTGAAATTCAGTGTTGACAAGGAGGACCAGGGTTTACCTCCCACCCACTTTCTTTAACTGCTGGGCAAAGTCTGCTGCTTTTAACGTAAGCTTTCTAGGTAAAGGGGTCATGGGTAAAGGGTCAAAGGCTCACGCAGCTCCCAAACCACCTCCCTCTCAGCGACTGAACGCTTGGCCCAAGTGCAGCGCTGCTCTGTCCTTCATTTTCCTAAAGCAGCGACTGTCAACCTTGACTGCACATGTTTTTGAATCACGTTGGGGGAGGTGGTTAAAAACACGGATATCGCCTCTGTAACCTTTGTTTTCATTGGTCTGGGGCATGAGCTGGCCGTTGAGATCGTCCAAATCTCCCCAGGTGAGATCCACTGTTCAGAAGTTGTATCAAGAGGAAATTATTCTGTATTTCAGATTTTTAAAACGTTTTTTAAGATTTATTTAATTTATTTGAAAGAGAGAGAGAGAGATCTTCCTTCCACTGGTTCACTCCCCAAATGGCCACAATGGCCAGAGCCAATTGACCAATTTCAATTCCAGACACTTGTCTATCATAAAAGAGTTTTATGCCTAAGGTTATCTACAATGGTGGAATTAAGCTTTATAGATCGCATATTCCAAAGGACAATTCTGAAAAACTACCTCCACCACATTTAAAAGTTGGCTCAAAGGGCTGGCACTGTGGTACAAGTTAAAGCCATGGCCTGCAACACCGGCATCCCATATGGGACCCAGTTCCAGTCCTGGCTTTTCCACTTCCAGTCATCCAGCTCCAGGCTAATGCAGTTGAGAAAGTAGCTGAGGATGGCCCAAGTGCTTGAGTCCCCGCACACATAAGAGACCTGGAAGAAGCTCCTGGCTCCTGGTTTCAGCCTGGCCGAGCCCCAGTCATTGTGGTCATTTGGGAAGTGAACCAACAGATAGAAGAGTCCTCTCTCTGTAACTGGCTTTCAAATAAATAAACAAATTTTTAAAAAAGTTGACTCAATAAATTCAGAAAAAAAAAGATTTGACAAAAGTCAGTATCTAGGGCAGGTAAGCCTCAGCTTGGGACACTGAATCCCATATTGAAGTCCTGAAATCAAGTTCCACCTCCTCTTCCAATCCAGCTTCTTGCTAATGTGCCTGGGAAGGCAGCAGATGTTCCAAGTACTTGGGTCTCTGCCACCTACGTGGGAGACTGGATAGAGGTCCTGGCTTCTGGCTTAGGCCTAGCTGAGCCCCAGTTATGGAAACATTTGGGGAGTGAACCAGCAGATAGAAAATTCTCTCTCTACTGCTCCCTCTCTCTCTGTCACTCTGCTTTTAAAACAAATGCATTCATCTTTTTCTAAAAAGAATCAGTATCTACTCATGATTCAAAAACTCAGCACACTAGATTTAGAAGAAACTCATCTCAACACAAGAAAAGCTGTATATGGAAAAACCCACTACTAACATCATAATCAATTGGGAAAAACTGAAAGTTTTTGTTCTAAGATCCAATATAAAGTGAGAATGCTTATTCTCACCACCTCTGTTTAACACAGTACTGGATTCTTAGCCACAGCAATTAGAGAAGAAGAAATAAAGATACCCAAATTGAAAAAGAAAAAATAAGTTCCTCTTGGACAGAGGAAAATGTAACATTTTTCATCTTTGAATTTCTACTGGCATGTCATGTCCTCACAAAATTTTATCCTAGTAACATATTTTTGTTCTTGGAAATATTTTCTTGATCACTTCTCAGAGTTTTGGAGAAACATATATAAATTTTAGTTTTTATTTCTTGTGGCTGTAGGTTCTAAGCAGAAGAAGGAAGAAAAGAAAAAAAGGAAGAAAAGAAAGATCTGGATTGATTTCTTTTACAATGTTATTACTATATAGCTAATTCAATAATATTTTGCTAACTTTATTCTTAAAGGTAAAATGCTAATGAATGTGTATCTCTTATTTGAAAAAAATGACTACAGCTTCCCACCCTGCCAAATAATTCATGTAGAAATGAATGAATTTTGCCAAAAGTCACAGTCAGATGATCCATAATCAGAAGTATTATTACTAATGGTCTAGTAGCTGACAATTTAGGGCAGTCTGCATTTCAACCAAAGCAAAGAATTGGGAAGTACTTGATTTTCAAAAACAGTCGTTACATATTCCATAGTCAGCTCTTTTCCCAGTTCCTGAGAAATAAAAGATTTAATAAGCCTTATTAAAGGAACTTAATTATGCCGAGTTCTCTTCTGCCTACAGGACCTAGAGGATGAGTATTGGGCATCATTGAGAAGAACTGTGTAAGTGTAACTGTGTGAAAGGGGAAGAAAGCCATGGAGCATTCACATTTCTCCCTGAGCTGCCTTTGCTCTGACTAGAGAAGAACCAGTCTTGACTAAAACAGAAGAGGCAGGGTCATTCAACTGCCACTATGTCACTCCCGCCACACTTCTCTTCAGTGTTTCCAACTTCAGAACATGCAAACACCCTTACTTATTTTGGTTTTTAAAGATTTATTTATTTATTTGAAAGTCAGAGTTACGGGGGGAGAGAGAGAGAGAGAGAGAGAGAGAGAGAGAGAAAAGAATGATTCTTCCATCCACTGATTCACTCCCCAGATGTCTGGAACAGCCATGGCTGGACCAGGCCTAACCCAGGAGCCAGGAGTTTCATCCTGGTCTCCCACATGTGCAGCAGGGGCCCACACACTTGGACCATCTTCCACTGCTTTTCCTGCGCATTAGCAGGGAGCTGGATCAGAAGTGGAGCAGCCGGGACTCAAACCACTGCCCATTTGGGATGCTGGTGTCACAGGCAGCAGCTTTACCACTATGCCACAAAGCACTCTCATTTCTAATCCATGTTTTGCCTGTAATAAAAACTTATAAGACATGCAGAAACAGGAAGCCAGTGCTAGTGAGTTTATAGGCCTCAATGATCACCAAGGAAGCCTTGCCTGAAACCAAGTTTTGTCCAATGTCCTGTAGGACTTTGTGTCTCCAGATTTAGGATGGATGAGAAGTACAGCATTTCTTTATAATAAAAGGGGAAGGCTGCTATGAGTATGGAGATGGGAGAGTTGCACTTGCCAGCCAAGAATCGCATATAAATGGTAGCTTAGCATCTGGATATGAATGCCTTTAAATATCTGTACCTATATATCCAACGCCCTTAGAAAGCCTGAAATGTCTAGTGAAGCCCTTTCACCCATCCAGTATGAACCAATCACTGCTGCAATACCCTCCCTCCCAGGGAGCACAATTTCTCCCCAAGCAATCTGTCCTGTTTTCAGGCTGTGGTCATCATTGAAAAGTATCATGGGAGACCCCTGAATGAGTTGAAGTCAATCAACGGATGAGTAAAGTTCAAGTATTAAAAGGGGAGGGGGGGTCTGCTGTTAAATTCTAGTTCTTCCTCCTAACAATTGGAAGAATTTGCACAAGTCTTGTTCTGATACCTGGCTGCAATGCAAATCCGTTATTCTGCCCCATGCCTCTGATAGGTCAGCAGGGTATGCATGTCCTGTCAAGAGGATCAGAAGATTGTAAGGCGGGATTTGTTCTTTGTGAACCCTTACCAGCTGTTGGTTGTCATCACTTCATTTTATAAGTGCACCAAGTGACCATGTTAATAATGCTTAAAACAATGCCCTGGAGGCCAGTGTTGTGCACAGTGGGTTAATGATGCTGGCATCCCAGATGGAGTCCAGATTGCTCTGCTTCCGATCCAGCTTCCCACTAATGTGCCTGGGAAGGCACTGGAATATGGCCTAAGTGCCTGGGCCCCTGCCAACCACATGGGAGAACCAGATGGAGTTCCTGGCTCCTGACTTCAGCCTGGCCCAGCCCTAGCTGTTGCAGGGATTCGGGGAAGTCTTTCTCTTTCTCTCTCTGGTTCTGCCTTTCAATAAATAAATAAATGTTTTAAAAAAATTGCCCTATATTAACATTAAACTCACTAGTTTAGGGTTTAGAAAAATCTATCTTCTCTTTTAGAAGACCGAGTCTTCCAGGAGCCTTTCCAAATTTCACTATTCCCCAAAATCACCTCCCCTGGCTGCCTAGTTGAGCGATCCTGTACACAAAGCTCCTCCTATTTGCTTGGGGGTGGTCCCTCTCCCTCTCCCTCTCCCCTCCTCTCCCCTCCCTCTCCCTCTCCCTCTCCCCCTGCCTCTCCCTCTCCCTCTCCCCTCCTCTCCCCTCCCTCTCCCTCTGCCTCTCCCTCTCCCCTCCTCTCCCCTCCCTCTCCCTCTGCCTCTCCCCCTGCCTCTCCCTCTCCCCTTCCTCTCCCCTCCCTCTCCCTCTCCCTCTGCCTCTGCCTCTCCCTCTCCCTCTCCCTCTCCCTCTCCCTCTCCTTGCAATGACTGCCTTCAAGCAGAGTCTAACAAATTCTTGGCTTTTTTTTAATGAGTCTTGGATAGTCCAAAGAATTTTCTTGTCCATTTCCAAAAGCAAATCCCCAGTCCATTTTCAAATAACAGTCTCGTATCT
This sequence comes from Lepus europaeus, assembly GCF_033115175.1. NCBI lineage: Eukaryota > Metazoa > Chordata > Mammalia > Lagomorpha > Leporidae > Lepus > Lepus europaeus. Next base: position 63,393,746 of record NC_084830.1, on the reverse strand, counting down.
TATTTGAAACTTGCTCCCCTCTCATCAGCAGTTCAAGTATGGAGAGGCCTTTAGAGTAGCAGGCCACGCACTCTGCACCATGGACCTCTCCTTCGGCTCCTTGGAGGGAGGGTCACGTCCTAGACCAGCTATGATCCTAGCATTCTTCCACCCTTGACCTTCTCAACATTGACTACCTCTACCTGGTGCTGATGCAGGGGGAGGAGGAAGCCACTTTCCCGTCCAGGTTTAGGAGAGATGTTTGGCTCCATGTTAATCCTTTCTTTGTCCAAGATCTGTGAAGGAGCCACCACTGCTTGTCTTCAGCTCTGACAGTGGTTCCAGCACCAAACCCACTTTCTGAGAATTCTGGAAGCCCTGGAGCCACTGCAATCCCTCAGCAGATCTTTGTCCTGGCCTCCTCCGCACAGGAGGGAGGAAAACGGCCCCAGCAGGCAGCTCCTCAGGACGCCAGCCACTGGCTTTCCTAGCCCCTTCTCCGGCTGTCTTATGTAAGCTGGAGCAGGGACGCTAAGGGGTGCTTTGCAGAACACAGAGGGATAGTTTGGCCTCCTATGCAAAACCCTGAAGAATGGGCTCAAGTGGGTTTTAGTTCTTTAGAATGTAAGGTACTAGGGCCAGCGCTGTGGCATAGCAGGTAAAGCCTTTGCCTACACTGGCATCCCATATAGGTGCCCATTGAGCCCCAGCTGCTCTACTTCTGATCTGGCTCCCTGCTAATGCACCTAGGAAAGCAGTGGAGGATGGCTCAAGTGCTTGGGCCTCTGCATCCACATGAGAGACCTGGAGGAAGCTCCTGGCTCCTGGCTTGGGATGGGCCAAGTTTCAGATGTTGCAGCTATTTGGGGAGTGACCCAGCAGATGAAAGTGTTTCTCTCTCTCTCTCTCTCTCTCTCTCTGACTCTGCCTTTCAAATAAATAAAATAAATCTTTAAAAATCTGCAGAAAGAATGTGAGATGCACTCGGCTTTTCCCAGGATAGCTCTTGAACCCCTGCTACAAGCCCACTGCTGCTTGATGGGCGGAACCAAGGTGAGGAACGCCCCACCCCCAGACCCTGCTGGACCTCCACCTCAGAAACACCAGCCTCCACTTACCTACAGACCCAAACCGTCAGTTCATGTGTCAGCCAGTTTATCCTGGACAGTGCTATCTAAGTTCCTCTACAGGGGAAGAATTCTTGTTTCTGCCAAGGGCCATTTGGGGATTTATAACATCGTTCATGGACCATAGAAAATTATCAACTTCAAAATTCTCCTACTATAGATTTAGAAAATTTTGAACCCCACCTGCCGTTGCCTTAGCAGGGTAAGACCGGATGATTTCACAGGCCTTATATACATGGCCTGCAGGCCAAATGTTCCCCACCTCTGCTCCTGCCTTTTCACACTGAACCTAAACATTCCCTCTGTGTTACTTCCCTGTTATTCCTTAGTGGTAGGTAATCTGTTCCCATCACAGGGCTCCTGTTCCTCTCTCCATCACCTCCATCCCAAAAGTTTGGACTAAAATGGAGCAAGATCAAAAATGCTGAGACACCCTAATGGGAGAGAAGGTGAGAGTAGAGGTGAGTGAGGACTTCATGCTGCCGGGGAATAGTAGGGTCTTTTGTGCGAACGTGAAAGAGATGATCAATGTTCCTGCAAACCTATTCCAGCCAAAGGAACAACCAGTGCAAAGGGCCAGAGGTCGGCACAGATGGGCCTGTCCCGGCCATTCTCTGGCTGAAATATGACGGTTTTAAGTCTGTTCTGCCAAATCAAGCCATAGGCCACCTAACAACTGCCAGTGGATGAGCAGGAGTTTCCAGACGTAGGCAAGGTGTTTTTACTGAGTGTAGATCAAACCCCACATAACGCACTTCGTGAAAAGCACAAATGTAACTACAGTTACACATGCAATGGGACCGCTTACAACCAAACCATAAAGAAGCCAAATAGGCAAATTCCAGACACCAGCACTTGCTCCCCAGACTCAGCTGTCAGGGACACTGGTCTGCTGAGACTGTAGGCGTGGAGGGGGAGTGCAGAGTTCTGTGGCAAATGCATGTCGAGGTCTACAGGCAGCTCAGGAAGCAAGGCTAGGTTTCTCTTCCCTTAACTTTTTCTCCCAGCTCCCTGCCCCCACCCCAGTGCAGGGCTCTGAGGCACCTGAGAGAAAACCCTGCAGCTCAGCAAGACCAAGGCAGGCCTTAGGTTTCAAGTTGAAGTTCAACACAGCTCGCATTCTGCTGGGACTTCCTACTTTCTGAACACAGACGGAGTCTTTTGGGACTTCAACGACCCAACATGCTTGCTCTTTGGCTGAAGGCCACCACGGTGAGAACCCGTCTTCCTCCCGGCCAAGGGGACACAGGGGCCAAGTCCAGAGCACCTTCTGAAGGGCTTTCTGTGATGTGCTGAGCACTAGGAGCGAGAAGAATGCTCTCTGCTTCTCGCTCCCTGCTTTCTTTTACCTTCAAGGAATTTGAAAACCCAGAAGCAATTCAAAAACACTTGCCTGTGATCTTTATATGACATCATTAAACTATTGCACTGCTTACACTAGGCTTGTACTGCTCATTAAGTACAAAGGTCATGTATGCAGAATACATTAGAAGATACCAGCTCTTCAAAGAGTCATTCAGATGGGCGCCCTAGGTGCTGAGAAAGGGCTACTACCCACTGGCCCAGTCATACTGGCAAACCCATTTGGTGAATGAGTTACCAACTGGCTAAAAAAAAAAAAAACCTGGACAATTTCACAAAAGAATCAAAACTGGGGGATGCTCTTGAAAGCTTCAAAGATGTGGCAACACTGGGTGAGCATGATCAGCGTGACCCTGCAGAGGGCGCTTCAAGCCGGATGGGTGGTGGGAACACCTGCTCCCCGGCTCATCACTCACCTGGCTCTGCACCCCCACATTCTACCCCAGCAGTGCCTGTCTCTGTGAGCATGCACCTGAGCTCTGCCTCCACTTCAACCACTTCCCTTGACAGATGAGGGAAGTGAGGGTCCCCCAAGAAGTTCAAGGGCTTAGCCAAGGTCACCCTAGTAGGGAAGAGCAGACCTGAAGCCAGAATTCTGGTGGCAACTCAAGATGTCCCTCTTTCTCAGAGCTCTGGTTGTGAAAGAAACTGGGCCACATTTGAAGCAGTGTCTCAGATGACGTTAGCTCTGAAGTGATTTAAATTATAAATCATCGCTGGAAATTAACGAAGGCATCAAAGCTGCAATACTGTGGTAGACCAGAAGGGCTGGAGGAGAGTATAACTAGGAGATAGAGTACTTCCTGAGGGACTTCAAATGTAAGTAATCTATATTTAAAATATCATAATCTTAGTGAGAAAGAGTGGGGCAATGAAAAGCCGAATAAAAATCACAGCCTAAATTGGCTCCGAATAAATTAGAAATGGTATTTCTTGGGTTTTTCTTTTTGAGGCTTTTCTAGTTAGGAATTCTGCTCACCTATCCTTGATTCCAGTAATTCATAATAATATAGCTCATGAAAATAAGTGGCTAATTATTGAGGCATTTCAAGATTCTTTATGAATGGCAATATTATTTTTACATATGGGTGATCTAAAATAGTTTTGTTCACTCAGGTAGATGTGCTGTAAACAAATAAATACAAAAGTAAGCTGGCACTGATGACCTTGGTATTAATATTTTCTTGTTGTATCAATAAAACAGAAATGGTAATTTCTTACATTTATTATTCCACATTCTACTGACTTAGCATCATATCCTGCTTCCTGGGATGCTCTGACTCCACCTGTACCATTCCCACTTTAAAGGGTAGGCGTTGGTCCTGGTGATGAAGATGGTCAAGTGGGTAGGACACCCACGTACCATGTCAGGATGCCTAGATTCGATTCCAGCTCCCAGTTCCAGCTTCCAGCTAATGCACACAATGGGAGACATCAGGGAGCTGGGTTCCAACCTCCCACTTGGGAGATCAGAATTCAGTTTCCAAATCCTGACTTTAACCTTGGCCCAACCCTGGCTGTCACAGGCGTTTAAAGAGTGCATCAACAGATAGAGGCAGTGTGTGTGTGTGTGTGTGCATCCCAAACACACACACACATATGTAGATATATAAATTATTTAAGAAACATACGTATATAAAGAAATTTATAATTATAAATTAGTTAAAAAAAGAAACCAGAGGGCCAGTGCTGTGGTGTAGTGGGTGAAGCCGCTGCCTGCACTGCTGGCATCCCATACGAGTGCAGGTTTGAGTCCCGGCTGCTCCACTTCCAATCCAGCTCTCTGCTATGGCCTGGGAAAGCAGTAGAAGATGGTCCAAGTCCTTGGGCCCCTGCACCCGTGTGGGAGACCCAGAAGTAGCTCCTGGCTCCTGGCTTCAGATAGGCACAGCTCTGGCCATTGCGTCCATCTGGGGAGTGAACCAGCAGATGGACTATCTCTCTCTCTGCCTCTAACTCTGATTTCAAATAAATAAATAAACCTTTTAAAAGAAGAAGGTGGAGGAGGAGGAAGAGGAGGAGGAGGAGAAGAGAAAGAAAGAAAAAAGAGAGGAAGGAAGGAAGGAAGGAAGGAAGGAAGGAAGGAAGGGGAAGGAAGGAAGAGGAAGGAAGGAAGGAAGGAAGGAAGGAAGGAAGGAAGGAAGGGGAAGGAAGGAAGGAAAGAAGGAAGGAAGGAAGGAAGGAAGGAAGGAAGGAAGGAAGGAAGGAAGGAAGGAAGGAAGGAAAAGAAACCATAATGAGTCTTTGGAAAAATATGTAACCTTAAAAATGACTCTCATGCCTCCCCCAAAAGAAAAAAGTACTAGCCAGATCACAATGTGCAGTCACCAGTGTGGGCAGCGGAACATTCTACATGTGCTACCGTTCCATAGCTCTTTCAGCAGAGCCAGCAAACGTATTTGCCGCCACCTGAACCTAGGTAACAGTAAGAGAGTAAGACGGTGAAGCCCAGTGCTGTTCAGTAATGCTGTAATGCCCCTGGAAAACTCAGGCGCCAACGTTAAACTTGACACTTGGCAGCAGTCCACACAGGCAGCACCGGGAACGGAGCTGTGCCTCGAGAGAGGTCGATGACTGAGGCCACACAGAGACAGCTTCAGTGGGATTTGTAACTTCAAAGCCACAATCACCACTCAGTCTCCCACCCCTTCACAGGGACCAGAAGTCACTGCTCAAGTTCAAAGTCCAAACTTTTCCCTTTGCCTTTTTTTTTTTTCCCCCATTAAGACAGGGCGGAAGAGCTCAGAGGATGGACAGGAAAAAGGAAGGCTCTATTTTGTTATCTGCAGAGTGGATTCTCTCCCTCTCCTCCCCGCTGCTCTCACTCAGGACCAAGGTGAACCCTTTCCGAGCTAAGAGGCAGGCAGCTTACTTGGCAGAGGTTTGCTTTTCAGGCTTGAGGACGGCTCTCCTCTCCCCGGGGACCCAGATGACTGCCTCTGTTCTGGCAACATTTCATTCTAATCTAAAGCACATGTCAGCTTCCTCACAGCGCGATTCAGGGAGTCCAGTGCAACTGAAGGGTTAAGCGAATTCCTTAGACACGAGACCAGGGAAGACCCCTGGAGCTGTGCAGGTGCGGAATTACAGCCTGCCAGTCTCCATCATGCCACAGCCTCCCCAGCAGCGGCACGGGCGTCTCAGACTCAGCACCACCGCGGCTTGGCTGTTTCAAGACAAATAAACAGAATTTCCTGTTCTCAGCACAGAACTGAGGACACGCTACGTGCTCTCGGTAAATATTTGTCAAAAGGTCGACACACTTTTAAAGGATCCCACCAGAGTTCTTTCACACCCATGTAATTCCCAGCCTGACTTAAGCCTGTCCAGTCCAGCGACAGCCAGTTGAGAGCCAGACCATCTGACCTAGCAGTCACAGAGCTATGTCCCCTTGTGGTGTCAGGCCAAAGCGCTGCATCCTCATGAAGTCACCTTATTCCACAGCACAAATCCACACAGTTTAGAATTCCAAGAATAGGGACAGCGGGAAACATAGGACAACCCATCTGGCAAAACAAAAATGAAAGAAAGTCTGCCATATTTTAAGCCAACAGAGGAAGGGTCAAGATAAGAAGGTAGATGCAGCTGGACACTTGGTTCTTTCTTTTTTATTTAGTCACAACACATCAGTACAGGAGAGGTCAAATCCAGTTCAGTGGAGGTCGCTGAAGCTACACCTGCTAAGGGAATAAATCTGCAAACTGATACCTTTATAACCCAAATCAAATTAAATAACCCAAAGAGGAGAAGGCGACACAGCCCTTTTAATGTCTCAACATACATTTCCATGCACCAGGAGGAAAACACAAGCCAAAAATTTCCAGTTGAAAGAAAATACGGCAGTTCCAGGAAAATTAGGTTATACGTTTAAAAGGCTGCACTGCTGTTCAGCTGACCACGTGCACACCAGGATCCCTTAGCCATGTTGACATCTGCGAATTTGAGAGCCGTGGGATTAAAAATTCATTGCATTGCTTGGGCTGGCAAACACTGTCTTATTCTAGGCAGCTACCTTCCTCCTCCTCCCCAGCAACACTCGAGTGCAGACCTCGCCTACCAGTGGCTCTCTCTCAATTAAGCCAGAGCTGCAAGAGTGGGGGCAGATATTAGTAGCGGGTCACATGGCTCCAGGGCCACGGAGAGTCTGCATATTCACCTCACTGCTACGAGAGGGCCCAAAGCAACTAGTCTTCATTCTTGGATAAAGCTGTCATCTGATTTGTCAACGCTTTGTTCAGAAATATAAAATTCAATATAGTCCCCTCCCCCACACAAAAAGAATATTATTTATACAACACCTTCATCCGTCAAAATAGTCACAAACAGAAATCATGTTAACATTGAGATCGAGATTTGGAAAGTTAATTCTAAAGACAGACCATAACTATACAAGGAGTAAAAAACAGACCCAAAATACTAAATGATAAGGTTCCCAAAACTTTTGAGGCTAAAAACGGAATCATTCGTAGACAGACTGGTGTACAAGGTAAATTAGGCACGGGACAAACCTACCACATAGTGTTAAGTTACACTATTTGAATTTAATATTTTAAACAATATTTAACAACTAGGTTTTCAAAACTGCTAAAACATGGCATGATAGAAAAAAAAATAAAAAGAAAAAAAGTAAACCAACAAACCTTTAGTCTTTAAAAAAAAGTTTCATGTGAAAGTGTACCTTCTTCCTTTTTACCTCTACAGACGCCTTTAAGGTGGTGTTGGCAACAGCCCAGCTCAGCTGGGGTCTTTTTAAGCTTCCCCCTCCCTCATTCTACAGCATCAGTTCTTTAGAAGGCTCCAATCTCTGTCCCCCAGGGTCTATAGGGCTTGCCAAGGTTTGCTGCCTGCGTGGGTGCCGAAGGGCTCAGTGCATTGGGAGAGAGCAAGTGGAAGGAGCCGAAGGAGAAGGGGAAAGCCGACAGGGAGGCCACCGAGGAGAGCAGAGGTGGCGAGAGTTTGGAGGCCGAGGTGACCACGGGGAGCACCGGTCCAAGGCCACCGCTAGGGGGCGCTCGCAAGGCGGGCGCCTCCGGATGCGGCGCGGGCACCCGGCCCTGGTGGTGTGGTTCCGTGGGCGAGGCCGCGGCGGCCGTGTTCCCGTGGCCGTTCTGGGGCAACAAGAGCGGGTGCGCGATGTGCGGGTGGTGTCCAAAGGCGCTCCCCCAGGGCATGTGTCCGAGGCCGGCGTGGGCGCCGCTCGCGGCTTCGCGCTGCGAGGCGTAGTTGTTGAGATGCGAGACCAGCCGCACGCGGAGCGGGTCGGAGGCATCCAGTCCCTCGATGATGCTCAGGTAGCGGGCAACTTCGGCCAGGCATTCCCGAAACCCCAAACTCCGATAGTCCATGGCCAGAGCGTGCGCGTCGAAATAGCCTGAAGAGCAGAACAAAAGAATGACCTCAGGACTTTTGGCTCATTTCCCCCGCATTTCTTCCGCCCCTGGCAGCCCTTCCAGGCAAATAACCTCACAGGCCTCCAGCCGGGGCAATCATGGGTTCGGAAAGTCCACATATTTTTCTTTTTCCAAGTCGGCCAAAATCTTTGCATCAATCAACATGAGCAGAATGTGTTTGCTAATGCAAGTTCAAAGCCCAATAAGAAGCTGCCCGGCAGAAATTGGAATTATACCCTACCAGCAGATGAAACTCTGTTCATTCCTTTAATGTTTTCCCTCAACAACAACAAAAAATACATCAAGGACAGAGAAACCACAGAGCAGTGAAATTCATTAGACACACAGATGTAAGTTATCATCGCGGGGCTTTCAGGCCCCGGGTCCCCAGCTAAGCATTTTCCGGCTGGAGATAGACTCACAGACGTCCGCCTCCTACCTTCTGTTGGGGCTTCTCCACGGAACCACAACAGGTTTTTCTTCAAGTCATGTGGCACCTCCTTTCTTTAAAAAAATGCTGTTTATGAAATCAAGACCACATACTTAAAAAAAAAAAAGCTTTTTATTTTATTTTATTTTTTTCCCCCTCAAAATGGCAGGAGCCAATGTGAGAACTCCCTGGCTGGAATCAGGGCTGTCCCAACTTCAGGGGACCTCGGGAATAACAGGCACTGTCCAAAAAAGATGCATTTGCTCAATCTGCAGAGGGTGCGGGCGATGAAGTCACTGGAGGAAATATTGATGTGCGTTTGAAAATGTACCATCAGGCGAGTGCACGCACCGTTCAGAAACGTTCAGAGACACACCAGGCGGTGACTGCGCCGGTCTGGTCCGCTGCTGCCGCTGCTCTCTGCACCCCCATAGTCGGGAGCCCCCCACCCCGCCCCGCCAGGAAATACGGAGCCATATACCTTTGCCTCCCGCAGTGTGCAGCATTTTCAGATGATCCACCGTCATCTGCAGGATCTCGGCTTTCTCTAGCTTAGCGGAGCCCTGGAGAAGAGAACAGCAAAAGACTGCTGGGCCTACGAGAACTTAACGCGCGGACCCACAGAAACCGTCCAGCGTAGACCCAAGGCAACGACGCGTCTAAAATGCGTGGGAACCGCCGCAGGACTTCAGCCGCGGCTCCCCTCCGAGGCTCGGGGGAGGCGGGTTCGGAAGGCGCGCGCCACTCGGAGCTCGCCCTTCTTTCTCCCTCCATTACCTGCTTCTCAAAGGCGCTGGGTACCAGCCTCCTCAGCTCGGACAAACTGTTATTGATCCGGTCTCGTCGGCGCTTCTCAATGATCTGCAGAAAGCAGGCACAACAAAGGAGGACATTGCCACGACTGCTGGACAGCACGCGGAGAAGAAACGGGGTCCTCCCCGTTAATGCGTAACCAAGATAATCACAACAGTAAGTAAATAAGGGTTAGCCAGAGACTCACGCCTCTCCGTCGTTTCCTGGCCAAGATCTGGGACGATGTGGTTGGGGACATGGAACCCAGAGCCGAACTCAGGTTTCTAAGGGCAGAGAGAGTGAGAGAGACAAGGGGCAGGGGAGACCCCGTTCAGCGAGGGGAGGGGACCCGCGAGGTCTCCCCCGCGCCCCGCCCGGCCGCTCGCTGTCACCGCGGACTCACCCATTTTCGTCCGCACTCTCCTTCTCCACCTCTACGGTCTCGTCCAGCTCGCTATCCGACGAGCTGTACTCGGGGTGAGCGCGCTTCATGCTGCGGCCGCTCCGGGGCTCCTGGGGAGGGTCGGCGCGGCAGGCAGGGAGTTCACCACGGCGGCGCCTCTCCGCGCTCGGCTGCTCGCGCCCGCCACACACTGATCCCGCTCGCGCTCTGCCTCGGGTTAAAACTCAACCATCCCTTTCCCACGCTGAGCCCCTTCCCAGGGCCCTGGGGAGGGCGGGCGAGGAGGCGGAGGGGCGGGGCGGCGGCTGCCGGGCAACAGCCTCACCCCCCCACCCCCCCACCCCCGCCACGGCCAATCCGATTCCTCGCGCCGCTGATTGGCAGCCGCCAGGGCAGGGGGGCGGAGCGAGGCGGAGGGCGAGGGCGGGCCGCGCCCCCGGCGGCGGTGCGTCGGCTCCGCGGGGGCTCCGCAGCAGGGGGGTGACGGAGGAGGCGCAGGCGGCGGTGGGCCGGCGGCGGGGAGGCGCTGGGGGCCGGGCCGGGACACCAGCCCGCCGGCGGCCGCGGCCCCGCCCCGCCCCGCGCGCCCCGATTGGCCTGGCCGCGCGCCAGAGCCGCGCCTGCAGCGCCGCCGCTGAGCCGCACGCGCCGCGGGCCGTGGGAAAGTGCCGGCGCCGCGGCCGCCAGCCAATCCGGGCGGACGGCGACGGCGGCCGCGCTGGCGGCGGCGGCGGCGGCGCTGGGCGTCCGCATGAATGGAGAAGAATGGGCAGGCGGAGGAGCGGGGGCCGCGCGAGGGCGCGCAGGCCGGAGCTGGGCGGCCGGCCGCGGGCTGGGCCCCCCGTGTGAACCTGTAATCGGAGCCCGGGCGCCGGCCGGCCCCGGAAACCGCCGCCCAGCGACGCCGTAAATCTCGGCTGCGTGGCCGCCTGTGTCCGGCGACCGGAGGGCGCGCGCCGCCGGCGGGGCCGCAGCTGGTGCACCTGGCCCGGCCGCGCGCCGGCCGCTCGGGGCAGCCGAGCCGGGAAGCTGGGGAGAGGGCGCGCCCGCGGTGGCCGCCGTCCCAGGGGCCGGCCGCATGGAGAGACAGGACTTGGGTTGAGGGATGTCCTTTTTCGGGGTTGGGGCCCTTGGCCTTGCGGGGAGCCAGACGCCTCCGGGATGGAGAGAATTCCCCGGTGCTTGTAATTTCCGGGGCAATGGAGCGCTTGTTTTCTGGGCTGAAAGCGAGGGAGTGAGGGTGGGGGGGTGGGGAATCCTTGGGGATATTCATTATTTTATTTTATTTTTTTTCTTTTCCCCAGGCGTCGGCGGCCAGATCCTTTCCGCGGGCGACAGGGTGGCGGGTCGGGAGTTTATTTCTGGGCCCCGCCTCGCTGCGGGAGAGCACACGGAGCCCCTCTGCTCTGGCCTGGCTGTGCGGTGGCGCCTATTAGGAGCTATGTGAGGTTCCACGAGACCCTCCCCCCAAGGAGGGCAGAAGTTAAAAAAAAAAAATACGGTTTTACATCCCCAGACCCATTCCTAACGCCAGGATTTGTAGAAACGGGCAGGAGGGTTATTGTGAATTTGAAAACCCGGTCATCTCTGTCCCTTAAACGGTGTGTAAATGCACGCTTGGCTTGCAGCCGGCTCTGTGAAGTAAAGCTATAGGGACGTGGTTGAGAGTGCCAGAGGAATGTGCTCCCCTTGGCAAGTAGCTTTTCCTATGCTGGACCGCATCCGTGTTTCCAGTGCCGCTCTGAAACACCTTGAGCACCAGGCTGGGCGGCCTGAGCCTCATTCCCGGTTCCTGTCTCAGCACCTCCTCACCCCCAACCCCTCCACACGTTCTGCAGCCTCCTGGCTCCCACTAAAGCGCTTACAGCACTCACCCCTGGCCCCTCGGCCCTCCCTGCCCTGACCCGCTTCTCCCTCTAGGCTGGGTCCCTGGCTCAGCCCTCCTGCACTTGTTGTTGCTGGCACCCAGACACCCCCCTACTTCCTGATGCTCCACCACGTGCCGCCTGTCAGCTGTCAGTCAGATCCAGCCCACCCGCTACTTTCTCTCTGGCTGCTCACCGGTGACAGCGCTCTGGGGGTTGCTGCTGTCACACAACGGCAAGTTCAGCTCAGAGCTGCTTTTCCAATCCCTCAGGCCTCAGTCAAGGCACCAGGAGCCCCTGCCTCTCCCTTCCCAAAGCCAGGTGTAGGAGACCCTCCCAGCGACCCTCCTGTGCTTTCCAAAGTCCCTCTGAGCTCAGTGGCTTCCCCTGTAGTGACAGGCCACCCTGCTCCAGAGTCAGTGTGCCCACTCTCCCTCCTCCTGGCCCCTGGCATCTGCTACCTCGGCCTTTCCTGCTTGGGCCCATGGCTGCCTCTGTGGAGAGGCACTGTAGAGTGACAGGTTGCAGGTGCGAGAAAAAGACAGGGTGGGTGCGAGAAAAAGACAGGGTGGGGTTCCGGAAGCTTGGCTCCACATGGATACCTGAATGAGATAGCTGTCACTCAGGCATGATTTCTCTCAGAAATGATATTCTGATGCGGATGGTTAACCTGCTGGTTAAGGGCCACTTAGAATGCCCGCATCCCCTGTCTGAGTGCCTGACTCCAGCCTGCTGCTAATGCAGCCCCTGGGAGGCAATGGTAATGGTTCAAGTGCTTGGCGCCCTGCCACCCATGAAGGGGATCTGGAATGAGTTTCCAGCTCCCGGCTTCAGCCCTGGCCCAGTGCCTGCTTTGAACAAGCAAATGGGAACTCATTCATTCATTCTGTGTGTGTGCGTGTGTGTTTGTGTCTCCCCCTCAAATAAAAGGTTAGTAAAGAAACCCTTTTTTTTTTTTTAAAAGATTTATTTATTTATTTGAAAGAGTTACACAGAGAAGGAGAGGCAGGCGGGGAGAGAGGTCTTCCATCTGCTGGTTCATTCCCCAAATGGCTGCAATGGCCAGAGCTGCACCAATCCAAAGCCAGGAGCCAGGAGCTTCTCCCAGGTCTCCCATGCGGGTGCAGGGGCCCAAGGACTTGGATCATCTTCCACTGCTTTTCCAGGCCATAGCAGAGAGCTGGATCAGAACAAGAGCAGCTGGGACTCGAACCGGCACCCATATGGGGGTGCCGGCACTGCAGATGGCAGCTTACCTGCTAAGCCACAGTGCTAGGCCTGAAAACCCTTGGTTTGAAAAGAAATGAGTTTCCCCTGCTTCTTACTCTAATTCTTTCATTCATGCAGCAACACATATTCATACCTTCTCTGTGCCAGGCACTGTGCAGAAGTCTGAGAAGACAGAGGTGACCCAAAGGTCACCCAGCCCCACCCTCCTGGATCCCACATCCCCAGGGGAAGTGAGACAATGCACAAGTAAAATAGTCACAGATGTGTCCCAGCCTGGGCGCCCCTTTTGATAAGGAAGAACAGGGGGCGGGGATATTTTATGAGGTGTGGGAAGGCCTTTTCCTAGTTTGGGAAGGCACTTGAGATCAAGATGAAGTGGGCGAGGCGGCGCCATTATAACCAGGAAAGAAAGGGAGGAGTTAGACCCGGCCCAGCTTCCACCACCTGCTATGCGGAGGGGATGCACCCCTGGAGGCCTTTAAGCCCCCTGTTCTCCAGAATGCACACCCAGCCCTCTGCAGCCCAGCTCTGGCCCTTCAGAAAAGGTGCCTTTTGCCAGCTGCCCGCCAGGAGCGGTTAAAGCTGCTGCTTTTGGTAATCCATCTGTCTGGAGGACTTGCCCTTTTTGAGTTCCTTTGCAGGCTCATTTTCTTGCTGGACTGTGCAGCTGGGTGGAGGGGTTTGCATTTCAGCAGGTTGCCTTTCTCTGTGACCTCTTGCAGAAGAGATAGTCCCGATTTAGGAAGTCACTCCCAGGGCAAGCCCGGTGGGGGGCCTCCCCACAGGTAAGCAGGCAGGACTTCTGGAGGCACAGAGCTCAACCTCAAACCAGGGCTCCAGCATCTCTGTAGAAGAGGTTTTAACAGTGGCCAGGGCCGGCGCCGCGGCTCAATAGGCTAATCCTCCGCCTTGCGGCGCTGGCACACCGGGTTCTAGTCCCGGTTGGGGCACCGATCCTGTCCCGGTTGCCCCTCTTCCAGACCAGCTCTCTGCTGTGGCCAGGGAGTGCAGTGGAGGATGGCCCAAGTGCTTGGGCCCTGCACCCCATGAGAGACCAGGAGAAGCACCTGGCTCCTGCCTTCGGATCAGCGCGGTGCGCTGGCCGCAGCGCGCCGGCCGCGGCGACCATTGGAGATGAACCAACGGCAAAGGAGGACCTTTCTCTCTGTCTCTCTCTCTCACTGTCCACTCTGCCTGTCAAAAAAAAAAAAAAAAAAAAAAAAAAACAGTGGCCAATAGGTGGGAAGGGACCTGAATGGTAGCCAGTGGGCGTCCACCTGGGAGGAAGCTGTGCATCTTGAGTTCATCAGCGCTTTGGCCACCATGGTGGCCTTGGTGCCACCTTTCTCTGTCAGTTTGCTGGTGAGTGCAGGTGAGCGGGCACTGGCAATGGTGCCCAAGAGAGCCGCAGAACGCACCTACAGCTCCAAGAAAGGTTTTCAAAACAACTCTTGGGGGAAGACAACCAGCATTTGAAACCTTCAGAGCTTACTGGTTTACTTATTTTTCAACAAGCTTGTATAAAGTCCCTACTGTGCGTTGGGCACTGAGTGAGGCCTGGAGCGATGAGACTGAAAAGCCACAGTTAATATCAGATGTTCACAAACACTTAACTGCGTGACAGTGATCAAGGTACTTAACCTCTTCAAGCTTCAATTCTCTGTATAACGGAGAGAGCACTGCTGGGTACCAAGCACTTCACATCGTGCAAGGTCATTGGTGAGCACTCAGTAGCAAGTAGCAATGTTCTAATTAGGTATTAAAATACCTGCTGTTGGGCCGCCGCTGTGGCGTAGCGGGTTAAGCTGTCGCCTGCAGTGCCAGCATCCTATATGGGCGCCAGCTGCTCACTTCTGATCCAGCTCTCTGCTGTTGCCTTGGAGAGCAGTAGAAGATGGCCCAAGTCCTTGGGCCCCTGCACCCGCGTAGGAGACCCAGAGGAAGCTCCTGGCTTCGGATCGGCGCAGCTCTGGCCGTTGTGGCCATCTGGGGAGTGAACCAGCGGGTGGAAGCCCCCCCCCCCCCCCCCCCGCTCTCTGCCTCTCCTTTCTCTGTGTAACTCTGACTTTCAAATAAATAAATAAATACCTGCTGCACCAAGAGTGGATAAACTCTGAGCACTAGGCTACCCCTCAGTTTTCTTCTGAGGCTGTGTTACGCATCTTAAGAGGTTAACAGGAGATGTAAGTCTCTAGGCATTGGAAATATCAAGTGTCGTGGTCTCTGGGAAGTCTGAGCCTTTTCACTTCATGAGAAGAAATCAGTGCTCCTTGTTAAGAGCACTAATGACTTGGAATCCGAGAAGCATCTGCTCTTCTTTATTAGTGAAAGTTGCACTTTTTTGAGTCTCTTATTAAGAAAGATCTTCATGTGCGTGCATGCTATTATGCCGTGCACTCTGGGAAGTCAGAGATGGCTCCCTTATGAGAACACACCAAATCGGAAATCACCCCACACTGTCATACTAGAATTCCAACTAAGTGCCCTGTTCCTCACACTTGCTGCTTCCGCAGGTGCCACAGCTTGCTGTGCCATGCAAAAGTGCACTTCCCCCACCAGCTGGCCTAGTGAGCGCAGGTGTTGGAGCCCTGCATGGTGTTCACCTTGGAGGCGTGGTCTAACTGGAAGGTCAGCAGGCAGCGGCAATGTGGTGCAGGAGAGGATTCGAAGTCACCCATCCAACACCACACCTCTCTCCTCTGAGCCTCAATTGCCTCATTTGCAAAATGAATAATCCGTCCTTGGGCCCCTGCACCCATGTGGGAGACCTGGAAGAAGCTCCTGGCTCCTGGCCTCTGATCAGCCTGGCTCCAGCCATTGCAGACATTTGGGGAGTGAACCAGCAGATGGAAGACCACTTTCTCTCTCTCTCTGCCTCTCTGTAACTCTGCATTTCAAAAATAAATAAATAAAATGAAAAATCCTTCAGCATTTAAAAAAGATATTTATTTATTTAATTTATTTGAAAGAGAAGGAAAGAGAGACAGAGATAATCTCCATCCACTGGCTCACTCCCCAAATGGCCACAACAGCCAGGGCTGGCCAGGCCAAAGCCAGGAGCTTCATCTAGGTCTCCCATGTGGGTGGCAGGGGCCCAAACACTTTGGCCACCTTCTTCTGCCTCCCCAGAGCACCTGGGGACTGTATGCAGCACTTCAATGTGGGATGGCAGTGGTATAAGCAGTGGTTTACCTGCTGTGCCACAGCGCTGGCCCCTGCTTTGTTTCATGAAAGGTAAAATGAGACAAAGTATTTTGTAAAGCAGTATACACATGTTACACCAGGAGGATGATTTTTTGCTAACTGAAATGAGCTTGTGGGAGGTTTTCTTGCTCCTACCTTCAGGATGGGCTTCTCCTTAAGAATAATTAAATGATCAAAGTGCATTTCACAGACCACTCCTCTCGCAGATGCGCTGTAAGCGTTAATGAAAGGAGTCTGCTTCCTACATCCATCTGGGAGCCTCCTAGTCTCTTGGCGGTCCCAGGAAGCATTACGCATGGCAGGCTCAGAGTCGGTTTCCTGCGGAAGCCTTATTTACATTCGTCTGAGTCAGCACGCCCCAAACTCAGGGAGCACAGTGCTCTGTCTTCACATCACATCTGCTAACACTCCTTCAAGTGGCGTCCCCAGGAGCACACGTCGGGAAGTAACGGCGCTGACATAAAGGCAGGTGCATGTTACCAAGCCACAGAAAAAGCAGAGATGAAAAGGAACTTAACAACAGTGATCACAAGGTCAAGTTCTGCGAGACAACTTCTTTCTTAAACGTTCTTAGCTGAGTAATCAGAAAGACCAGTTTCTTGAAAACTAATTTTTTAGTACTTTTTAAACACCTTTTAATAGTGAAGGCTTGTTTTTTTTTTTTTTTTAAAGACGTATTTATTTGTTCGAGAGACAGAGTTACAGACAGAGAGAGGGAGAGACAGGGAGAGAGGTCTTTCGTCTGCTGGTTCACTCCCCAAGTGGCCGCAATGGCCAGAGCTGGGTCAATCAGACGCAAGGAGCCAGGAGTTTCTTCCAGGTCTCCCACGTGGGTGCAGGGGCCCAAGCACTTGGGCCATCTTCCACTGCTTTCCCAGGCCATAGCAGAGAGCTGGATCAGAAGAGGAGCAGCCAGGACACAAACCAGCGCCCATATGGGATGGTGCGGAGGCTTAACCTACTATGCGACAGCATCAGCCCCTAGTGAAAACTTCTATGGTACTTACCGTACACTAGGCACAGTTTTAAGAACTTTACCTACAACTCATTAAACCCTCGCAGCAACCCAAGAAAGAGCAGTCGTTCCCCTGGGCTGTGGTGTGAATCTCGTGTGTGTGCACCAGAACTGGTGCTGAAGCTTGGTCCCCAGTGTCACCATGGTGAGAGGTGGGGGGGCCTTGCAGAAGGATGAGTGCTTCTCTTGCAGCAGTCACTCTCTGTCTTACGGGACTGGACTGCTTACACAAGTGGCTGCTGGAAAGTGGCCCTGGCATCTTCCTCTCTCCCAGTGGGACTTTTCCTTTGTGGGTGCCCACTGGCCCCTCTTGCACACACCCCCACCATATGATGCCATCCACCATGAGGCCCTCACTGAAAGCTGAGCAGATGCAGGCTCCATGCTCCTGGCCCTCCAGAACTGTCTTTTTTGTGTTTTTTTTTTTTGACAGGCAGAGTTAGTGAGAGAGAGAGAGAGACAGAGAGAAAGGTCTTCCTTTTTCTGTTGGTTCACTCCCCAAGTGGCCGCTATGGCCAGCACACTACGCCAATTCAAAGCAAGGAGCCAGGTGCTTCCTCCTGGTCTCCCATAGGGTGCAGGGCCCAAGCACTTGGGCCATCCTCCACTGCCTTCCCGGGCCACAGCAGAGAGCTGGACTGGAAGAGGAACGACCAGGACAGAATCCGGTGCCCTGACCGGGACTAGAACCCTGGGTGTCGGCGCTGCAGGCAGAGGATTAGCCTAGTGAGCCATGGCGCCGGCCCCAGAACTATTTTTATAGATCACCCAACCTCGGATATTTTTTATAGCCATAGAAAATAGATGAAAACATCCGGTTTTAAAAGAGAAAGCTGGGGTGTGTCGGGGTGGGGGGTATCATTGTGCATAATGGGTAAAGCCGCTGCCTGGGATGCTGGCATTCCAAGTAGGTGCCCATTCGTGTCCCAGCTGCTCCATTTCTGATCCAGCTCCCTGATGATGGTCTGGGAAAAGCAGTGGAAGATGGCCCAAGTTCTTGGGCCCCTGCACTCACGTGGGAGACCCAGATAAAGCTCCTCCTGGCTCCTAGTTTTCTCTCTCTCTGTAGCTCTTTCAAATAAATAACAAAAAAGGAAGCTTGGGCAAAGAGATTGACGTGATTTGTCCCAGGTCATATTTGACTTCTTGTCATTGTTCTGATTTCATGACCCTCTGTTTTCCTTGAGGAGTAATTTACAGAGTAGCTTGGTTACAATGGTGCAAATACTAATATACACCATACTCTTTTCAATTCAAATAATACAAACAGGGATTTTTCAGTGTATCTTCATAACTTAAATGCTTCCACTACTTTTTAGTTTTCCACTTTCAAGAAACTCTGGGTATAAATGGGATAAACCTTAGGGTGTCACAAAAGCAAGTTTGGAAAGTGTTCTCCTTAGAATGTGGACCAAGTTTGATTCAGCGGCAGTAAAGGCCTATTCTCTTAGGTTGCCTGGAGACACACAATGATACTGCAAGCGTTGGCATTTGCAACTTCATTAGACCTGGTTTCCAAATACTTCAGAATTGAAGACTTTTGTGTTCCCAGCCATTTACTATAAATAAACCTAAAATTATTTTAAATAGCTCAAGTATAATGGGAGTTTCCAGGTGAGCCCCAGATTGGAATTCACAGAATGTATACTTTTGAAGCTCAAAGTTCTGCTAACCTAAAAAGTCATCTATTTGCCTGAACTGATACTCAGTGAAGCTTTGGTTTTTGGTCTAAAAGGAATTTTTTTAAAAAATGTGCAGTGGAGGATGGCCCAAGTGCTTGGGCCCTCCACCCGCATGGGAGACCAGGAGGAAGCACCTGGCTCCTGGCTTCGGATCAGCACAGCGCACCTGCCGCAGTGGCCATTTGGGGGATGAACTAACGGAAGGAAGACCTTTCTCTCTGTCTCTCTCTCTCTCACTAACTCTGCCTGTCAAAAAAAAAAAAAAAAAAAAAGTTATCTTTTGATTCAGCAGCCCAGGGCAGAGATGAGGAAAAAAAGAAGTACGAGGAATGAATTTGAGTCTCATTAGAGAAAAGGGCGCGGGAGCTGGCAGCACTGTGTGTGTGACACTTACTGCTGGTAAGGCTCTGAGGGTGCATGGCCACGGAGCAGGGGAAGACGGGGCGGCCTGGCTGCAGAGGCCGCAGCAATGGCCTCCATGAGGCGGAGGTGGGTCACAAATGGCACTGAACTTGGTCCTAACCATCCAGGCACTGCACAGGTCGGGTAGAAAACTTGGAAAGCAGCCCAAGTCCTAGAGTCAGCAGAAAAAAAGAAGTCAAATGGTTTGGATATCACTCCTGAATTGTCTTCCCCTAAAATGCTTATGTTGAAGCCCTGACCCCAGTGGGGTGGTGTTTGGAGGGGTGACTCTTGGGAGCGAATTGGATTTAAATGAGGGCTTGATGGGAAGGCTTCATGCTGGCTACAGGAACAGATAGCAGAGAGCTTGCTCCTGTTCCTCTTTTCTCTCCAACTCCCCCTCCCTCTCCCTCTCCACCACCCCCACCTCCCTTCTCTCCTCCTCTCTCCCCTCTGCCACGTGAGACACCTGTCCAAAGGCAGCCATCCGCAGGCCAGGAAGAATCCTCACCAGAAAGCCACCAGCCTAGGGGCCTCTTCTTGTACTTCTGGCCTCTAGAAGTGGGACAAAATAACTTTCTGTTGTTTATGACAGTCAGCCTATGATATTTTGTTATGGCAACTGGAGCTAAGACACCTCCTATTTCAAAACCTTTATAAAATGTTAATGTGTCTTTCTGTAAGAATTTCTATTATAAATAAGTGTTCTATTTCCCAGCTTTTAAAAATGCATTATATTTTACTTGTCGGTAACTGAAAGAACTGGCAAAAGATACAAATCTTCCCCACTTATTAAACCTTATTTTTAGAGCAAAGAGATTTTTCTATTTCAAATCCCTTAGAGATTATAAGTTAATGAAACAGGACAAGCTTCTTTCTAACTAAATGACAAAGAGCTAAGTATCTCTGGTGAGTGTCATCATTTAACGGGAGCTTGGGCTTTAGTCTGTAGGTTTCTCTTCTGTGCCTCTGCTTTTGAGCTACTCATCAAATGACAGCGAGATAAATGGGTGGTTTGTCTCTGCTGGATGTTTCCACGGCACTGAACTGGCCCTGCTGACCCTCCTGTTGGAGTGTGAGACAAATGAGGCCAAAGCCTCTCCCTTTAGGCTTTCTACCCCATCTACCTGTCACACAAAACCCAGAATTCACTGAAGCTAGGGTTTCCCCTTTGCCAGTGCTGCAACCATGGCGGGGCCTCCACGAACAGTCTTCCCAAGTACATGAGCCGCATCTCACCATCCCCAAAAGTACGCTCTGGAGAATAGTTTGCCTTCTTAAATCTTAATGGAATGTACACCAATGAACCCTTCTTCTACCTTCCAAAAATAGTATGGGGGGGTGGGCATTTGGGCCTACCAGCGAAACAGTGGTTAGGACATCTCATCTCCTATCGGACTATGGGTTCACTTGCTAGCTCCCAGCTCTGGCTCTGATTCCAGCTTCCTGCTAATACAGGCCCTGGGAGGCAGCAGTAGTGGCTGCCACACACATGGGCGATCTGGATTGCATTTCTATCTTCTGTCTTTTGGCCTCAGCCCTGGCCTAGCATCCATCATTGCAGGCATTTGGGAAGTGAACCAGCAGATGGGAGCACTATTTCTGTCCGTCTCCCTCTCAAATAAAAAAAAAAAAAAAAAGAAAGAAATTTAAAACATCATTAAAATCCGTAGATAACGTGGCTGGTTGGGTTTTATGTTTGTTACATTATATTCAGAAATTATAATAAACAGTACACAGGATAAAATAAGTGTATCTTTCCACTAGGAATAAAGGTAACACAGAAAGAAAGATGAGCTGGAAAAATTTTTTGGTAAGGTGTAAATGTATCTCAAAATTTTTAAAAAGCATAATCTATTTGGCTTTGGGACCAGTTCTGTCTGGCATGCTTATTTATGCCATCCAACGTCACCACCTCAGAGCATGCACAATTCCAATAAATATTTCAAGTGCCTTTTAAGATTTTTTAACAAAAGTACACAATCTCCAAGTGTAGTCTTCTGAGAATCCCTCTGAGTTATTGGCTTCTGTCCTCTATAAAATATATGCCTCTTGCTGAATTTTCATACACAGTTTTAATAGTTCGTTTAATATTTTGTTGATATTAGGGAAAACTGAAAATATTAATAAGTATTCCTTAAATTGGCAGCTTTTACCAAAATTTCAGTCTGGTATTGGCACATAATAACTTTTTTAATAAAAGGTTTATTTGAAAGGCACAGTTACAGAGAGAGAGGGAGGGGGAGAAAGAAAGCGAGATTGATCTTCTTTCCTTTGGTTCACTCCCTAGATGGCTGCAACAGCCAGGGCTGGGCCAGGCAGAAGCCAGGAGCTTCATTCAAGTCTCCCATGTGGGTGCAGAGGCTCAAGCACTTGGGCCATCTCTGCTGCTTTTCCTAAGCCATTAGCTGGATGGAAAATGGAGCAGCTGGGGACACGAACCGGCACCCATGTGGAATGCTGGCATCTCAGGCAGCGATTTTACCTGCTGTACTACAACACTGGGCCCTCATATTAAATTTTTTAGCACTTACTTAAAATGGCCTTTGTTTCTTCTAAAATTTCTGTTCAAAACCATACAGAATTATGCCATTGTCATGGTACTACTTACCGCCTATTTGCCACATTTCTTGCACTTTTATCCCCTTAAAACTTAACTAGAAAAATATTTCATAATTTGGCATGCACACACAGACAAGATCTGGCTTTATGATCGTTAATGTTTTCCACAGAGGGTGCCATGTCACAGACAATAAATAGCCTTCCTTCTTGAATCAGCCACTGTTAGGTCCACAACACTAAACAGTGTAAACATGCCAAAAGTTTAAAGATAACCAAAAAAAGAATACCTCTACTGCATCAGCATTTCCTGTCTGATTCTCCACACTGCCTCCTGGAAGAAGTTTCATGTTGCTACTTCCTCGTGTCTATTGCTGGGATCTGGGGTCCAGGAGTCAAGTATGTTTAGTGGAGACAAGAGAGTAGGAACATGTGGATGGACGGTGAGTAAAGAATGAATTGTGCTGAATGGATGAGATGCTCCAACACAGTGGGCCACGAGTAATTTTCTGCCTCAATTCTCATGACCTTTGTTTGTGGCATTCCTGGAGTTCAGAGAGAAAATGGGAGCGGGTGTGGTGTTCTGTGCCCTGTGGAGAGACAGAGGCCTCAAGTATGAGGAACAAGGTGAGAGTGGATGGCCCAGTGAAAAATGACGACCAGGACCATGAGAATAAACAGTGACATGGGATAAAACAAGCTAGATGGGCTTATATTAGGGGAGATTTCAAGTTTTCATCACACAAAGAACAAAATAAAAGAATACAAGTGTATTTCAAACATCTCGTGGGAAAAATGAAATTTAAAAAAAGTTTGTTTTGGTCTAATATTTTTAAATTCATGCTTTTTAAGTAATATACATTTTCATGAATTTTTGGAAGACTCCGCATATGCAAGGATTTTTAAAAAAATTTCACATGAAAATGAACATATTTCCCTTTTCCATGAATTTTAAAAATTTGTATGCCTTTATTTTCATTTTATTTGGAAGGCAGAGAGACAGAAAGAGATCTTCCATTTGCTTGTTTACTCCCTAATTGGCCACAACAGCCAGGGCTGAGCCAGGCTGTAACCAGAAGCCTGGAACTCAGTCTCAGTCTCCCGTGTGGGTGGTAGTGACCCAAATACTTGAGCCATTACCAGCTGCCTCCCAGAGTGTGCATCTGCAGGAAACTGCACTGGAAGTGGAGCAGCTGGAAGTTGAACCAGGTGCTTTGATATGAGACGTGAGTGTCTCAATTTTCCATGAACTTTTTGAGTTACCCTAATACACACACAGAAGAAAGAAGTCCCAGAGTTGGGAATCTTCTAGGAATGAACCCGGATGAAGGTTATGGTTTCAAGGATGGAAGGAATGAGGGAAGGGGTTGGCACTGTGGTCTAGTGGGCTAAGTCTCTACCTGGTCGCCAGCATTTGATATGGGCACTGGTTCGTGTCCTGGCTGCTCCTCTTCCAATCCAGCTCCCTGCTAATGGAATGTATGGCCTAAGCACTTGGGCCCCTGAACCCATGTGGGAGACCCAGCAGAGGCTCCTGGCTCCTGGCTTCGGATCAGCCCAGCTCCAGCCATTGTGTCCTTTTGGGGAGTGAACCAGCAGATAGAAGAGCTTTCTCTCTGTGTCTCCCTCTGTAACTCTGCCTCTCAAATAAATAAATAAATAAAATTAAAAAAAAAAAAGAATAAGGAAGGGAAAGTAATTCTGAAAGAATATTGAGCAATACTAGGCATGTTAGTGAATGGAGATACTATGGCTGTGCCACTTACTGGGTCCTGGGGCTGGCATTGTGGCAATGCAGGCATCCAAAATGGGTGCCAGTTCATGTCCTAGCTGCTCCACTTCCTATCAAGCTCCTTCCTTATGGCCTGAGAAAATCAGTGGAAAATGGCCCCAATGTTTGGGCCTCTGCCACCCATGGGGGAGACCTGGAAGAAGCTCCTGGTTCTTGGCTTCAGCCTGGCCCAGAACTGGCTGATGCAGCCATCTGGTGACCGAACCAACAGATGAAAGATATCTCTATCTCCCCTCTCTCTCTGACCCTCCCTCTCTTTCTGTAACTCTACATTTCAAATAAATAAAATAAATCTTTAAAGTAATAATAATATGTATTAATTATGTAAACAGAGAAACTGTTCCTTAAGGAGCTGTAGTCCATAGTTTTATAATGAACTGTGATCTATCCAAAGACTATATATATACACACACACATATGCAGTTTTAAATTTATTTATTTTTAGTTTATTTGAAAAACAGAGAAAGAGAGAGAGAAACAGACAAAACTTCTAAATGCCAGTTCACTCCCAATATGCCCGCAGCAAACAAAGCTGGGCCAGGCTGAAGGTGGGAGCTAGGAACGCAACCCAAGTCTCCCACAAGGGTGGTAAGAACTCAAGAGCCATTACCACTGCCTCTCAGGGTACACATTAGCATAAAGCTGGAATGAGGAGTGGAACCAGAACTCGAATTCAGGCACTCTAATATGGGATGTGGGTGTCCCAACCAGCACCTTAACCACCAGGCCAAATGCCCATCCCTCTATATAGTTTTTATATATATTTATAGAACTGTACAGGTGCTGAACACATATTCCCATTTCAGACCTTGGAACTGTGCTGTGTGGACTAGTGGGTCTCAGACTTTAGCAAGCATTAAAATCACGTGCCGGGCTTAGTAGTAA
Source organism: Lepus europaeus (assembly GCF_033115175.1). Taxonomy (NCBI): domain Eukaryota; kingdom Metazoa; phylum Chordata; class Mammalia; order Lagomorpha; family Leporidae; genus Lepus; species Lepus europaeus. The sequence continues at coordinate 63,369,629 of NC_084830.1, read as the reverse complement.
AGCAAGCATTTGCATGCTCTTCCCTCGGAGTGCTGGATTCAGCAGAGCCAGGATGGGCTCAGGAATCCAAGTTTCAAACTAGCTCCCAGATGACGCTGGCACTGTTTGTTTGGTTCCATACTTTAGGAACTGCTGGCTTAGTTCTTTGGTTTGCATCTTGGCCATATAATAGATTCATCTAGGGAGTTTCTATTAAAAAAAAAAAAAATTCAAGTTCTCAGGCCACACCTCCAAACAATTAAAATCACAGTCCCTGGGGGTGGAACTTAGGCATGGGTATTTTTTTGAAGTTCTTGGATGATTCCAATGTTCAGTCATGTGGGAAATTTCCACTAAGATCAATTGTTCTCAAACCTTAGCACACATCAAGGTCTTCTGGAGAACGAATTAGAACATAGATTTCTGGGCAACCTTCTCGGGCTTTCTGGTTCTTAAGTCTGGGTTGAGCTGGAGGCTGCATTTCAGCCAAGCTCTGAAGGGAGGCCATTGGTCCTGGAACCACACTCTGAGAACTGCTCAGGATGATCACCTTCAACAGGGCTGCAGGTTGAAAAATACTGATTATCCCCACCCACGAACCAAACACCACCACCGCCACAGGAAGTGCAGCTTCATCAGTCTGGGCTGGGAACCGGCGTGTATGTACTTCTAAAGTTCCCCAGGTGATTCAGATGTGCAGCCAAGGCTGGGAATCACTGCTAAACCGTCAAGATGAGGGGGCAGTGGATGTATCACGAGGTCCCTGCTTCCCAACCGAGCTAAGTATGAGCCTGTCCAGCCAGAATATATTTTAATCATTACATTCAGTAGATATCTTTGCTGAAGAAAAATACTACATTGAAATAAATGCAAGATTATGACAGTCATTTCTGAATTTGATAAATAACAGGTTAAGCCAGGAGGGGCTTGTCCCCTCTCCTTTCATTGCTATAAATACAACGTGCTGTCTGATTTTTTTTTTTTTATGTGACATGGGATCCCACCCCTTCAGAGATCTGCAGCCAGTCCTGTAAACAGAAACATTATAACTGTTATTATAAAAGCCGTTTCCTTAAATGAGAATTTATGCGTATATCTAAATAAACTTGAAACCTGATCAAACACCCTGGCTCCAGGAAAATAACTTTGGGTTTGGATAACACAACCCAGAGTAACGTTTTGCTGCCACATGATGTGTTTGAATATACAGGCTCATTTTTAATCACATGGTATGGGAATGCCTTCTCTGCTATAGACAGTAAATGCTGGGATTTGGCAATGGGGTGGGAATGTAGATGCAGAGCCTAACAGATGGATTCCACTCTTAACTGGAGTTTTTTTGGCCAGCTTCTCTGTGATATCAGACACATGTTTGTAAATAATTGCTTTCTATTCTGAAAACACTGATACTATCCTGTTATGGTAGCAGAGTTAGTTGCCATCCGTGACCCTGTGGACTACCCTCTGCGAGGTAGAGTTCTTCCAGCAGAAAGGCCTCAGCAGTGTAGTACTGGAAACGCACGCAGTGCTCATCAACTCTCGTAACTGAACACTTGAGGACCCACTTGACACCCAGCAGAATCTATAAGCAAAAGGAAAATCATTGGCAAATATTGGTGAGGATCTGGAGAAAGTGAAACTCTTTGTGTATCACTGGCTGGGAATTTGTAGCCAATTTGGAAGCAGTTTGGCTGTTCCCTTAAAAGTCAGACATAGGGGCCAGCTTTGTAACATACTGGGTAAATCTGAGAACAAGTTAGAACATAGATTGCTGGACAACTATGTGCCAGCATCCCATATGGGTGCCGGTTGAGTCCCGGCTGCTCCACTTCCCGTCTAGCTCTTCGCTATGATCTGGGAAAGCAGTAGAAGATGGCCCAAGTCCTTGGGCCCCTGCACCCATGTGAGAGACCTGGAAGGAGCTGCTGGCTCCTGGGTTCAGATCAGCCCAGCTCCAGCTGTTGCGGCCATGTGGGGAGTGAACCAGTGTATGGCAGGCCCCTCCCCCACCTCTCCTCTGTAACTATGCCTCTCTAATAAATAAATAAATTTTTATAAAAAAATAAGGCACAAATTTGCCACCAACTGAGCAATTCCATCCCTAGGTATCCACCCAAGAGAAATGAAAGCAAGTGTTCACATAGACTTGCGTGGGAATTTCCACAGCAGTTACTCATAACGGCCAAAAGCTGGAAACAATTCAAGTGTCCATCAGCTGATGCGTGAATAAGCAAAATGTGTTCTTATCTATGCAATGGAATACTATTCAGCAACAAAAAGAGAGGAAGTGCTGATTCCTGATACTACTGAGACAGATCTTGAAAACAGACTAAGTCAGGGCCCACACCATGGCGTGGTGAGCTAAGCTTCCTCCTGTGGCGCTAGCATCCCATATGGGCAGCTGCTCCTCTTCCGACCAGCTCTCTGCTGTGACCGGGGAAGGTGGCCCAAGTGCTTGGGCCCCTGCACCCATGTGGGAGAACCAGAAGAAGCTCCTGACTTCCAGCTTCAGATTAGCCAAGTTCCAGTCACTGTGGCCAACTGGGAAGTGAACCAGCAGATGGAAGACCTCTCTGTCTTTCCCTCTCTCTGTAAGTCTCTCAAATAAATAAATAAATAAAATGTCTTGGAATCTACTCGTGGTGATGGCTGCACATAGAGTATGCATGGATTTCGAATCGTTTTCATTACTTTTCATTCCATTGTCCAAGAACTTTTTTAAGTCCCTCATATCTGTAACGATACTAAAAAGCATGGAATCATACACTGTGTGGCATGTCATTTTTATCTCAATAAAGCTGTTATTGTTTAAAAATAATGTTGCTGGAACGCCGCGGCATACTGGGAACTTCAGAAGCAAATTCCCACCAACCTACTCTGATTTAACCTTGGCCAAGGAGACTGCTGGGTGTGTGCACAGGGGGCAGCTTCCTGGTCCTCAAAGTGAGCCCAGGTTAGAGGCAGCTAGATTAGGGCAGGCTCTGGCCTGCTCATAAATGCTGGACAGGTGTCCTTGGGGGCCCTGGGCCCCACCATGGGCCTGTGTGCTCCTCAGATATCGGGGCCCCTAGGTTGTCGCAAGGAGGGAATCTGGTGGGGGTCTTTTGTCCCTGCTCTCCCCCGACAAAGGATAACCTAGCAAGAGCTGAGGTTCCCAGGGCACGGTGTCGCCCTATTGTGTGCAGACCTGCACAGAGGCTCCCAGGAGAGGAGCGGGACAGGGAGGTGCCCAGCGCGCGCTGAGCGCGTCGCCGCCCCCCGCACCGGGCCGGGGAAGGGGGCGCGGGGGGAGGGGCGCTGTAATTGCCGCGCAGCCCCGGTTCCCACGCTGCTATTGTTGGCGACTTTGTTTCCAATTCCCATCACGTGTGCTAATTAGTTGGAGCTGCTGGCTGGCTGGGAGGCGTGTGGCCGGCCTAAAAGCAGAAAGATCACTTCCTGTAGGGAGCCAGGCAGGCTGAATTCTGCGGGGGCTTCTTTCTCCTCCTTCTTAGCCGCCGCCCAGGAGAGTGGGAAGGCGAAATGTCCCTGAATTGCAATGCAACCGCAAAGCTTGGGGTGGGGAGAGGAAGGGCAGAGGTAGTGGGAGCCCCAGGATTGAAGGAGAAAGTCATCTTAGGTCTCTAACCAGACTCCGACATGCTTTACAAAATTCCTTCCACAATTTTGTTCAGTGACTCTTTCAAGATTAGGATAATGGAGGAAAGGTATTGTAGTCTGCTCATTTAAAAAAAAAAAAAATCCGTTTCACACCCTGAATTAAATCAGCACTTGCATCACTGAACCATGGAGAAGGACAAAGTGAAATGGGTGAGTCATGACTGTCGCGGCAGTCACTTAGGCTTGGACCCAAGCTTCTGACTTCCACTCGCTTTGGTGCCGAGCCTGTGGAACGGGTGCAGTGAGGTGTTGGAGACCAGCGACAGAACACAGGGCTCAGCATGGGCCCAATTAGGAGAAAACGTGCTGTGTCAATTGGCTTTTCATTGGGTTGCAGGAGTTAGTAATGCTCTGATTCTCCCAGTAGAAGTCACTTCTTTGAAGATACCATATTATCCACACGGTCTTCCCGTAATTAAGAGGAAAGCTGGCCTTTAGAAGGACTTGCTGTAAAATCGTGTTGATTTTCTGGGAAGCAGCAGAGTGGTAGAGGAATAGGATGGAGGGTAATCATTCAGTATGCATTTAGCAAGGATGTTTTGAGCATCTACTCTGTGTCAGGCGCTGGGCTAGCGTGCAGATGGAGACATGAAGCGTCTAGAAGCGGTCCTTAAGTAGCTGACAAATCTCACTGAGGCTAGAGGCAAGGAGGTGAGTTGGGGGACTAACTCAATGGTCCGTCCAATAAGAGATGTAAGAGACTGAAATGAAAGGTGGGTTGAAGGAGCTGGGCCAGATTCAAGAGAGATTTACGTGGTGGAGCTGACCTTATGAGCCCAGCCTGTGGCAGTGAGCAACTATAATGAATGATGCATGAATGACGATGGCATTCGCTCAGAGGACAGTTAGACACTTAAGAGTCTCAAAACGGAGAGGCTGGGTTTCATTTTGGCCCTGTTGTGTTAAAAGTGAGTGTAGGACATCCAAATAATGACACCTAAGAGGAAGGTGGGTGTAAGACTATGGAGGTCACCTGGGAAAGGATGGGGCTGAGCTAGGAGCCGTAACAGTCAGGGATGGGAAGACAGTGCAGTGTGCCTTTCACTCACGGGACATCTGTGTGACTGCCCCATTGCAAGTGAACCCTAGATATGCTGCTCCAGAAGTGTCTCAGGAGGACTGTATGTTCCCACTCATATGGGGCATCCAGAGTAGTCAAATTCATGAGATAGAAAGCAGAGTCGTGGTCACCAGGAGTTGGAGGCGGAGAGGAAGGGGGATTGGTTCAATGAGTACAGTTTCAGATTTGCAAGGTGAAAAATTCTAGAGATTTGTTTCACAGCAGTGTGAATGTACTTAACATTACTGAACTGTACACTTAAGAGTGGTTAAGATGCTAGCTTTTCTATGCTATTTTATATGTAATCACAATAAAGAGGGGGTGGGGAGGGGAGGGAGAGAGCAACCCTACTAGTTTCCTTGAAACAGCACTAGGATGAAATCTATTTATCTTTTGCTCAGGGCACTGTTGCCCATTCTTGGTGAGGAGCTAAGTTGGAGCAAACTCTTTAGGATGAATGATACGAATCAAGAGACTTGAAAACGCTCTCACCCTTTGACCCATGTATTCTACTGCCTAAAATTGATCTTAAGTAAGAAGCCAAGCTCTGCACAGGGGCAGGTAGCTGGGGGTTGGGGAGAATCACTAAAGAGATTAGATATGATTTTAAAGCTAACTTTTCAATGATGGAAGATAAATAATTAAACATGGTGAAATACAGTATGCCTGAATACTTTCTGTGTTGCTCTAATAAAATTCCTGAAGCTGGGTAACCAGTGAAGAGGTTTCTTGCTCATGATTCTAGTAGCTGGAGGGTCCAAACAGCACGGCCCCAGCATCCTGGTGCCAGTTCCTGGCTGCACCACAGCACGGTGGAGAAGTGCAGAGAGGGTAAGGCATACAGAAAAGGCCAAACACATTGTGTGGCCACACCTTTATAACAACCTGCACTGGCCAGACAGGCATTAATCCCATTTGAGGCTGATATTCTCAGGATCTAATGATTTCCCACCAAGCCCCACCTTTTAAAGCTTCCACCACATTCATACTGGTTCACCGGGGACAAGGCTTTGTAGCACATGAACTTGAGAGTGAACCATATGCAAACCACATCACCCTCCAACTATTACAAATGTTTCCAAAGAGTCTATACCAACATGGGAAATACAAAGCATTCAAAATTTTGTTTATACTTTGTCCTAAGTATGTCAAATACAAAATAAAAGAAAAGCGTGAAAGAAAATGTACTAAAATGGTTGTAGCCAATATTAGGGTCCTACATGATGTTTTCCTGTTTAATTTTCTGTATTTTCCAAATTTCCATATTAAGTATTTATTACCTGATTATATATGCCCCTTAATTTTTTTCACAAAAGAACCATTGTTCTTCTGATTTTAAAGACATGATTTGCATGTAACTCAAAGCTACAGCATTGTCCCCCAGTATTATTTATTTGCATTCAATTCAAAGCTACAACATTTCCTGAGTATTATTTGTTGCGTAAGTGATTTATAAACATACTCACAGCAAAGAGGAAGGAGAAATTATCTTCCGGTAAAAATTTTAAAAGACTTTGAAAATTCCTCCATTTGAAGATTTATTTCTTTTTGCTTGTGTGAGAAAAAGGAAGTAGGAGATCGTAGCTCCAGGAAATGATGTCAATCACGTTAGCTGATTCTAAGTGCCAAAGTAATTGGCTGTGATGGATTAAACCAGGTGAATAGGCCACCTGTGGCTGCAATGGAGCCCTTGAGACCTGGGCTCTGGCGTTAAGCAGTTCTCAGGGTCAGCACTACCCTCCCTCTCTGATGGGCTTTTGATTCCCTATCCAGTTACCTGGACTTTGCTACGAAGAATCTGTCTACTCAAAACCTGAACATATGAGGTGGCCTAGAATGCACTGATGAAAAGAATAAAGGTATTGAATTCTACTTTACGAATTTATTTCTTGAAAAGTACCCAACAGTCAGACAAGTGAAGAGCACTTCCTGGGTGCCAGTGCTTTCTGAAACTTTTCATGTGTAATTCACATGCAAAGGAGCCTATGAAGCAGATTCTCATCACGATCAGCCCCACTTTCCAGATGAGGAAACAGAGGAATGGAGTGATTAAGTAAGTGATTCAAACACACTCATTTGTGGAGCTAGAGCTGGAGTTTGGACACCATTTGACTCCATTTATATTCTCTCTTTTTTAAAAAAGGATTTATTTATTTATTTGAAAAGCAGAGTTACAGAGAGAGAGAGAGAGAGAGAGAGGTCTTCCATCCGCTGGTTCACTCCCCAGTTGGCTGCAACAGCTGGAGCTGTGCTGATCCGAAGCCAGGAGCCAGGAGCTTCATCCAGGTCTCCCATGCTGGTGCAGGGGCCCAACAACTTGGGCCATCTTCTACCGCTTTCCCAGGCCATAGCAGAGAGCTGGATTGGAAGTGGAGCAACCAAGACTCGAACTGCCGGCACTGCAAGCTAGGGCTTTAACCCACTGTGCCACAACACCATCCCCTCCATTTATATTGTTAACCCCTATACTATGCTACTTCTCAAGATTCATCCAAGATGATATTCATTTTAATCCACTGTAGGTTAAAGCTGGTATTTGGGCCGGCGCCGCGGCTCACTAGGCTAATCCTCCGCCTTGCGGCGCCGGCACACCGGGTTCTAGTCCCGGTCGGGGCACCGATCCTGTCCGGTTGCCCCTCTTCCAGGCCAGCTCTCTGCTGTGGCCAGGGAGTGCAGTGGAGGATGGCCCAAGTGCTTGGGCCCTGCACCCCATGGGAGACCAGGAGAAGCACCTGGCTCCTGCCATCGGATCAGCGCGGTGCGCCGGCCGCAGCGTGCTACCGCGGCAGCCATTGGAGGGTGAACCAACGGCAAAAGGAAGACCTTTCTCTCTGTCTCTCTCTCACTGTCCACTCTGCCTGTCAAAAAAAAAAAAAAAAAAAAGCTGGTATTTGGAGCAACTGTCTGCAGTGGGCCCCCATCTTCTCATGTTTGCATAATAATTGCAGAAGTAGCATTCAGGAAGTAGGAAAGCCCATTCAAGTTTGAATCAGCAGGGGCCAGCTCAGCAGGATAAGCTGCTGTTTGTGATCCCAACTCTGCATCCCTTATTGGAGTCCCCATTCAAGTCCCAGCTGCTGTGCTTCTAATCCAACTTCCTGCTATGTGCCTGGGAAGGAAGCAGAAGATGATCCAAGGACTTAGGACCCTGCCACCCATGTAGGAGACCAGGATGGAGTTCCTGGCTCCTGGCTTCAGCTTGCCGCAGCCCTGGTTAGTTGTGGCCATTTGGTGAGTAAACCAAAAGATACCCATGCCCTCTCTGTCATTCTGCCTTTCAAATAAGTAAGTAATAATAAATAAATAAATCTTTTTACAGAAAAATATTGAATCAACAAAGCTAAAATTATTAAGTGACAACAAATGCCACAAGCACTTCACTCATGCATTATTTCATTGGAGCTTCTAGGATGACGCTGAGATGGTTTAGTAAGGAGCAACTGAGCTTGACTTTGTCACAGAGTAGTTGGACCACCATTGCCACAGCTAGGACAGAATTTGGGTTATCCATGGAATAAGGCCTCTTAAAGGGTGAATAAGCTCTTGGACCTATATTCTCTTAGCTAAGACTGTGGTCTCAGGAATTCTCTAGTGCTCCAAGTAGCCTTTGGACTCTTATATGAAGTGAAAACAAACATCAGCATGCAAGTACAAAAATAAGCTCATCACCTTTTCCCCAAATTCTCCCCTATAGAACTCTTGCCCAGTAAGTGGCACTACCATTCCTAGCTGCCTAAGCAGGTGGATAACGTGGTTAGCCCCCTAGCATCTGTTCCCTTGGAAACTCTTCCCCCATAGTTGTTAGTCCACCAGGGTGATCTTAGCTCCCTTGCTACTACTGATTGCTTGGAAGGTGGGAGGTCTTAGCCAAGCTAACCAATGAAACTTGAGAAGAGGATCACTGTAGAATTCTCAGAAAAAAATAGAAGCCAAATTCTTAGTCTGAGTGAATGAATGACATGTCACTGTGGGTGACCATCAATTGACTTTGTGGAAACCAGCCTTAGAATGAGCTGATGCTGTGGATGGCAGAGTAGAGCGACAAAAAATATTGAGCTGCTGAACCAATAAACACTAAAGCTGATCCCAACCCTGATACTTCCATTATTCCTCCAGCAGGTGCAATGGTGTCAAACTGCTTCCAACAGAAAACATCCTCACTGATGTATTTCACAAATCCAAGCAATCTTTAGTCCAGTCTGCTAAAACCTATACACTCTTCGTCTCCACTACCAGACATCCTGCTCAGGCCACCAAGGAGATACCTCATCTGATTTATACCAAAGGCTCCTAATTACTTCCCAAATGCCTGGGTATGCTTCACTAGGCCTCAAGACAAAATAAGAACAAGAATGTGGAAGGATGAGGCTATGACAGGTGTGAGAATTTCCTAGTCTTGTCATAGGAAAACTTGGAGGGATGTCATGCTTCAGACCACCGCCCCTCCCCCCAAAACAAAGACACAGTGCTGCCTTCTGACTCAGTAATCTACTGAATGGGCTGTGGAAACCAGCCAGCAGCGGTCCTATCTCTTCACGTACACCCTTGCCTATGAGATATCCTTTGTGCTGTTTGTTTGCTGCCTTGGCAGTCATCCCAAACAACAGCAACCTCCGTTGAGTCTGTTTGTCTTCTTCGTCAGTCTTTGGACCTGGCCCAACCTTCATGGTCTGGCTTGACTTGGGTATACTGGGGCCACCTTGCCAGTGATTCCCATCGGTCCTAATCTCAGTTAGACTCTGCAGACACCTGCTGAGCACCTCCTCTGTCCTGGAAATATGCTACACCTTCAAAGGGACAGACAGTAGGCATGGCCTGTTCTCTGTCCCGCACTGCCTGACCCTTCATGGTGCTCCCAAAAATATTTCTTGAATGAGTCAAAGAAGGCTGTGGTGGGGAATACGTTTCCGTCAGCACTGCAGCAGCTCAGGATCTTTCCAAGAGATAAACATATTGTAGCCCACAAGACTCGTTGATATATACAATGTAAAAATAAAAACAAAAACAACAGGATGTACTGATGCTAATTAGACTCTAGGCATTGTTTTAAGGGCTTTTGTATATTCGTTTGTTTAATCCTTATGACTCTCCTTGACATGTGAACTACTATTTCTTTTTAAAGATTTATTTATTTATGTATTTATTTATTGAAAGGCAGAGTTACAGAGACAGAAGGAGAGACCGAGAGAGATCTTCCATACTCTGGTTCACTCCTCTAGTGGCCTTCGATGGCCAAGGCTGAGCCACGGAGAAGCCAGGAACTTAATCCAGTCTCCCATGTGGGTGGCAGGGGCCCAAACACTAGGGCCATCTTCTGCTGCTTTTCCCAGGTGCATTGGCAGGGAGCTGGATTGGAAGTGGAGCAGTGGGGACTCAAACCAGAGCGCATTCAGGAGACCAGCATCACAAGTGGCAGCTTTACCCACTATGCCACAGTGCCGAAGCCTCAAGCCTCACACCATGAAAAAGGGGACAGAGCGCTAGATCTTCAGGAATGAGAAGGGTTTCAACATACTGCGGAGCAGGCTGGCGTATTCTAGATCACAGAACAGTGAGGGCAAAGTCTTAGAAGCAGATATTCAGAGAACAACAAAGAGTCCCACGTAAGGAGGTGGGCATGGTGGGAATTGAGGCTGGGCAGATAGTTGGTAGCTCAATAGTGGAGGATCTCCGGTGGCCCACCTGGCTTTCAGTCCTTCCTATGCTCACATTTATCCTGTAATCACCCATCTTTATTCTAAATACTGCATGCAGGTGTTGTTAAGAGTTCTGATTTCCTTGAGCTTCCCACTCCCCTAGCCACAAGATGGGTTTGTGGGTCGGCCCGCAACCTAAGCCTTTCCAAGCAAGTGATTCTCAGGACTCGCTCAGCGCCCTGGAACAATGCTCTCCCTCTTTCTCTTGTGCTTTGAAAGGGCTCAGAGAAGCGTGCAGGGCTTTAGGCTGCTGGCTCCTTCATGCAAGCACATAACTAGCAGCCCCAGTAGAGAATGATGCTGGCACCACAGGAGGCACAACAGGGAGACACAGAAACTCAGTCCATGGCCACATAATTGAGCCACTGAACCAAACTCTCCCCTAGCCAGTCCTCCCGTACCCAGATCCTCCTGTCCCAAGAATCTTCTTTACTTGAGTAATTTGAGTCAAGTTTTCTGTTTTGCATTATGAAGAGAGACAACTAAAAGTATTTGGTATTAGATCATGTAGATCTGAAGTATTATTCTGGGAATTATTTTTTAAAGACCATGGCCATTGCATGGAAAGGAAATTGGTTAGAGAATCCCAAGACAGGGGAGAAGGGCTAAAGGCCATTGCAGTAGGGTCAATGAGAGCTAAGGGGAATAAGAATTAAAATATTTAAGGGAGATACAGACAGGAAGACTTGCATAAGAAGTATTTATGTAGAGTTTATTTAAAATGGGCTGCTATATTTACCCAGAATTGCAAGTTTCATTTGCCTTTATTAATCCCATTGTAATAGAGCATTGTTTCAAAAAAAAAAAAAAGAAAGAAAGAAACAACTTCTGAGATTGTGTACCCAGTGTCTATGCCTCTCATCCCCATAGCACTAAGAGAAAGTAGAAAAGAATTAATTGGCTATATTTTCTTTTCTTTTTATTTTTTTACCAGGCAGGGTTAGACAGTGAGAGAGAGAGACAGAAAGAGAGTTATAGACAGTGAGAGACAGAGAGAAAGGTCTTCCTTCCATTGGTTCACTCCCCTAATGGCCACCACAGCCAGCGCTGCGCAGATCCGAAGCCACGAGCTGGGTACTTCTTCCTGATCTCCCATGTGGGTGCAGGGACCCAAGCACTTGGGCCATCCTCCACTGCTCTCCCAGGCCATAGCAGAGAGCTGGACTGGAAAAGGAGCAACTGGGACTAGTACCCGGCGCCCGGACCAGGCCTAGAACCCAGGGTGCCGGCGCCGCAGGCAGAGGATTAGCCAAGTGAACCACGGCACCAGCCAATTAGCTATTTTTTCATTATCCATTTTATGTCTCGATGTCATATCGCTCATTCGTTTCTCACATCCCATATTCCACACTAAACAGTCCCTCTTTTGAGGTACAATTTGGGACATGCTCAATCGGACTTGCCCCAAATGGTGGAGTTAGAAACGTGCCAGGGGATTCCAATACAATCCCATCAAGGTGGCTTGTACCAATGCCATCTCACTAGTCCAAGTGATCAACTTCAGTTCACAATTGATCACTCTGATAGGTCTAAGAGTCAAAGGGACCACACAAACAAGACTAGTGTCTGCTAATACTAACTGATAGAATCAAAAAGGGAAAAAACGATCCAACATGGGAAGTGGGATACACAGCAGACTCATAGAATGGCAGATATCCTAAATAGCACTCTGGCCTCAGAATCAGCCCTTAAGGCATTCGGATCTAGCTGAAGAGCCCATGAGAGTATTTTAGGCATAGAAAGCCAAGACACTCTGGCAAAAAAACAAAAACAAAAACAAAAACAAAAACAAAAACAAAAACAAAAAAAAAACATGAAAGATCTCTGCGAGTGAGATCCCAGTGGGAAGAAGAACGGGGCCATCAAAGAAGGAGGTACCTTTCTCTGAAGGGAGGAGAGAACTTCCACTTTGACTATGACCCTGTCAGAATAAGATTGAAGTAGCAAACCCTAAAGGCTTCCATAGCCTTGGCAACTCATGACTAGAGCCTAGGGAGATTACTGACGCCATAAACAAGAGTGTCAAATTGTTAAGTCAACAACAGGAGTCACTGTGTACTTACATCTCATGTGGGATCTGTCCTTAATGTGTTGTCCAATGTGAAGTAATGCTATAACTAGTACTGAAACAGTATTTTTACACTTTATGTTTCTGTGTGGGTGCAAACTGATGAAATCTTTACTTAGTATATACAGAATCGATCTTCTGTATATAAAGATAATTGAAAATGAAAAAAAAAAACTTGGTTTTAAACTGGAAATTGCATAGAAAATTAATCAGTTTTTAAAAAATATCATGTAGGATCTCTGTCCTTAATGTGCTGTACATTGTGATGTAATGCTATAACTAGTACTCCAACAGCATTTTTCACTTTATGTTGCTATGTGGGTGCAAACTTTTGAAATCTTTACTTAATATATGCTAAACTGATCTTCTGTATATAAAGAGAATTGAAAATGAGCAGCTGGGACTAGAACCGGCGCCCATATGGGAATGCTGGTGCTTCAGGCCAGGGCGTTAACCCACTGCGCCACAGCGCCGACCCCTAATGGTGACTTTCCAATAAACAAATAAATGAATCTTAAAAAAAAAAAAAACAGCGAAATACATTTTCTTGCTTTATGAGTGGGAAAGGGGAGGGTTGCGGGTGGGAGGGAAGTTATGGGGTGGGGGAAAGCCATTGTAATCCATAAGCTGTACTTCGGAAATTTATATTCATTAATTAAAAGTTTAAAAAAAAAAAAAAAAACAGTCCCTCTTTCTCAGTATTTCTAACCGTTCAGTACTGCTGACCTGATTCGTAGCCCTCAGGGTCATCAAGTCACCCAGTTTCACCTGTTTTAGCTCCTTTAAGTCTTTCCTCACATATTACTTCCTCTAACTCCTCTGCAAATGAGGGTCCATAACCACTGTTCTCGTGCTCACCTATGAACCCCTCCATCACATTTCACAGCTCCTTGGTGACAGTGGCCCTAAGTGTGCCCACTGTCAGCAACCGTCAGACCCTTAGACTGTCACTATCCTGTGGGAATGGCATTTAGCCTGTATGGAAGCTCACGTCTACCTTAGAGGCTTCTTTCATCCCCTCCCCTCTGGTCCCTCGGGAGAATGAGGGCTGCTATGGATGAGCCAGGGACTTGTCAGTGCACCAAGTGGTAAGTGGTGAGCTCTCACTCTAAAGAATTGTGATCTCTCTGAGTTGCAGATTGCTCAGGGCTAGTAACTCAGGACAGGTCCTGGGCTTTGCCAGGCTGCTTATTTCACTTTGCTGAGGTGAAATAAGCCAGGGGGCTGGCACTGTGGTATGCCAGGTAAAGCTGTCGCCTGCAGTGCTGGCATCCCATATGAGCGCCAGTTCAAGACCCGGCTGCTCCACTTCCGATCCAGCTCTCTGCTATGGTCTGGGAAAGCAGTGGAAGATGGCCCAAGTCCTTGGGCCCCTGCATCCACGTGGGAGACCAGAAGAAGCACCTGGCTCCTGGCTTCAGATCAGCTCAGCTATTGCGGCCATCTGGGGAGTGAATCAGCGGATGGAGGACCTCTCTCTTGCTCTCTCTCTCTCTGCCTTTCAAATAAAATAAATAAATCTTAAAAAAAAAAAAGAAAGAAAGAAAAGAAATAAGCCAGGCCTCTTCTTTGCTTATCTCACACTCTCATGGGCCAGCCTCTCCTTGGACTGAGTAGGAACTCAGAGGGCTGAGAATTAAGTACAGCTTGATGACGAGCACCAAGAAAGGACCTTGGGCTGCTTTTCGTGCTGGTCCCTGGCCCAGTCACAAGGAGCCCTCTGAGCTCCCAGGCGCTGGTGTTGAGGAACAAAAGCTTTCTGCTACCAAAGCCTTAGGATTAGCTCCTGTGCCTGGGGATAGAGGCAGGGCAGCATTAAGCTTCTAGGTTCTCTCTACCTTTTTCTACCTCAACAGAATTGATACTGATGGCAACATCTTACCGGATTCTTAGGATAATATAATGAGATCATCTGAGAGGAAACAATCTTAGTCCAGTTTCTGTTGCTATAACAAAATACCTGAGGGTGCGTACTTTATACTACTTCATAAAGCAAGAAAATGTATTTTGCTGTTTTTTTTGTTTGTTTGTTTGTTTTAAGATTCATTTATTTGTTTATTTGAAAGTCACCATTAGGGGTCGGCGCTGTGGCGCAGTGGGTTAACACCCTGGCCTGAAGCACCAGCATTCCCATATGGGCGCCAGTTCTAGTCCCAGCTGCTCTACTTCCAGTCCAACTCTCTGCTATGGCCTGGGAAAGCAGTAGAAGATGGCCCGAGTCCTTGGGCCCCTGCATCCGCATGGGAGACCCGGAAGAAGCTCCTGGCTCCTGGCTCCTGACTTCAGATCGGCACGGCTCTAGTCATTGCGGCCAATTGGGGAGTGAACCATCAGATGGAAGACCTCTCTCTCTCTATATATATATAACTCTGACTTTCAAATAAATAAATAAATCTTTTTTTTTAAAAGAAAGTCACTGTTATACAGAGAGAGGGAGAGACAGAGAGAGAGAGAGAGACAGAGACAGAGAAAGAGATCTTTCATCGGGGCTGGGCCAGGCTGAAGGGCTGGGGCTTCATCCAGGTCTCACGCATGGACAGCAGGAGCCCAAGCACTTGGGCTTTTGTTCTTTGCTTTCTCAGGCGCATTAGCAGGGAGCTGGATCAGAAGTGGAGCAGCTTAGACACAAACCGGTGCATTTATGGGATGCTGGCCTTGCAGGCGGAGCTTAACCTGCTATGCCACAATGCTGGCCTCTATTCGGCTCAGCCGTGGAGGCTGACAGTCCGACATCAGACCATCCCATCTGTTCAGTCTCTTCTGAGGGCCTTATCTGACTGCAACAATGTGGCAGATGGCATCACCAGACAGAAGTGCGGGAGAAAGGGAACATGATGGAGAGCAAGAGCACCAGGAGGGGCCGGAACCACTCATTTATAATAACCCATTCTGGAGTAACTAATCCACGCCTGAAAACCAAACCCATTTCATCAATAGTTCTAACTAGACCAGCATGAAACCATTCTGAGGGAGAGTATGACACACCACCTCCTCTTAGCTCCTACATTTTATTTATTTATTTTTTAAACTGTATTTATTTATTTGAGAGATTGAGTTGCAGAGAAAGAGAGGGAGAGACAGAGAGAAAGGTCTTCCATCTGCTGGTTCACTACCCAAAAGGTGGCAATGGCCAGAGCTGCGCTCATCTGGAGTCAGGAGCCAGGAGCTTCTTCTGGGTCTCCCAGGTGGGTGCAGAGGCTTAGGTGCTTGGACCATCTTCCACTGCTTTCCAAGGCAATACCAGAGAGCTAGATCAGAAGAGGAGCAGCTGGGACTAGAACCAGCACCCATATGGGATGCCTGCACCACAGGTGGAGGCCTAGCCCACTACGCCACAGTGCCGGCCCCAGGTCCTACATTTTAAATGTCCCACCTCCAGGCTGGCATTATTGTATAGTGAGTTACATCACCACCCACGATGCTGGCATCCCATTTGGGTGCCAGTTCATGTCCTGCTGCTCCACTTCCAATCCAGCTCTCTGCTACATGGCCTGGGAACAGCAGCAGAAGATGGCCCAGGTGTTTGGGCCCCTGCCACCCATGTGGGACATCTGGTTGGAGTTCCAGGTCCTGGTGGTTGTGATCATCTGGGGAGTAAGCCAGTGGATGGAATATTTCTCTCTCTCTCTCTGTCTTTCTGTGTGTGAGTATATGTTTCTTTCCCCCTCTCTCTGTAACTCTGACTTTAAAATAAATAAACAAATCCTTAAAAATAAATTAATAAATACAAGTCCTACCCCCTTTAAGTGCCATTGTGTTGGAGACCAAGCCTTTAGCACATGAACCTTTCAAGGACAAACCACATCTAAACCCTGGCACCCTCCAAAAACATCAAGTTCCAGTATTGAGTTCAAAACTTTCCATTCTAATTTCCTCATTTATCAGATGTAGTAAAAGCAAATCTATAAGGATGTGAATATTTCATTTTAATTTCATTGACAGTTTTAACACTGAAATTCTCTGTAAAAATCATATGCTGCTAAATGCTCTTACAGGCCATATACCTTGGTTGTGAATTTCTAAATCTACAGAGAACAGGCCCCCTCCCTTGCAACATTCTCCCATTGAGAAGATTTAGTTGTTTTTACCCTAAGATGGCAGAATGATTTCATGTTAGAGTCCTAGTAATTGCTTTATTTCTGGCAGTAAATGAACTTCTGATTGGTGGTGACTCGACCCCATTAGCAGGACGTGTTAGTCTATTCTACCGTTCACATCCCTTTAATTGTGTACAGTTGCTAACCTTGCGTAGTTTACATGCAGTAAGAATGGCCCTGGCCCCTTAGGAACTGAACTCCAGGCAGCTGGCATTGATCTTGCAGATACAAACGTGCCAAAACCTCAGCCAATCTCCTACACATGTGCCAGACGTCACGTCTTCCCCAACACAAAGAGCGAGACGTGTTGGAACTTTCAATAAGGTCTAATTTTCTGAAAGCACAGCCAATATTTCAAAGGCGAAGAAACAAAAGCCAAAGCAAAACATCGGCAACAAAAGACTGCAGGACGGGAACTACTGCAACAGAAACTCCAAACAATTTCGTGTCTTCGTGATACTGGAGGAAGGGATGCCTGAAGATAATAACAGCAGACCGAAGGGGAAGCTCAGTAGACAACCATGGAGCTGAGAGCAGGTCTCTTTGGGGTTTCTCCAAAGACCCCGCCTCATAACTCAGGTATTCCTGCACCTGTCTTTCCTTCTCCTAGGGGTGCCTCTGCTGAGCTGACTAGGAAAAGCCTGAATCTTTCTCCAACCCGAGTTCTATGCCTCTACCTGGAGGACTCCCGGGGGTTCCAGGTCAGTCCACACCAGGGCGTGAGAAGAAAGGGGCAGAGCACACATTCACCCCTCTCTCTGGCCACCACTCCTGACCAGCACACAGCACATGGCAAATGCCCACCCAAAGCTCATTCTGCCGAGGGGGGCCTCCGGGGAGGGTAATTACAGCCCAGGAGGGCAGTGGCTTTCTGGTTCTTGTAGCTGCTCTTGTAGCTAAGAAAATCACAGGCCTCCAGGAAGGGGTCTACTCCAACATGTCCAACGTGTCGCTTGTCATTTGTTTGCCCCACACTACCTTTAAGCACTTAGTGAGGCGCTGATTGTCTATACACTGATAAATAAAAAAGACCTCATGCCAAGACAAGCATTGTAGTGCAGCTGCTTAAGCTGCCGACTGGTATGCCAGCATCCCATCTGAGTGCCAGTTCTAGACCTAGCTGCTCCACTTCCAATCCAGCTTCCTGCTCATGTGTCTGGGAAGGCAGCAAATGAAGACCCAAGGACTTGGGCCCCTGCCACCCATGCAGGAGACCAGGATGGAGTTCCTCGCTCCTGGCTCAGCCTGGCTTAGCTCCGGCTATTGCAACCATTTGGGGGAGTGAACCAGTGGTGGAAAGATGTTTCTCTCTCTCTCTCTCTCTCTCTCTTTCAAATAAATAAGTGAATCTTAAAAAAAAAAATCTTCCTCAGTGTGTGTGTGTGACCCAGATCCCAGAGAAAGCTGACAATGAGTCCTTTGTTGAGGTCTAACCTTTGCACTAGCAAGGGATCCAGACCATCAGCTGCCTCACTAAGGAGCCTTAAGGACACCCCTGATACGACAACACTGATGCCAACATCTGACTCTCTAAACGTTCATTTTCTCAGCATAGCATTGTATATCCCGTACAGGGGGAAGGATGTCTTTCCTGTAAGCAGGACCTGGGCCTGTTCTTCCTGACCTGGAGGCGCAATGACTCCTTCCTGCTGCTCTGAGGTCAGGTGTGCCTCCCTGACAGATTATCCACCAGACAGGCAGAAGGAAGAGCAGCGGTGAGAGCGGGAGGACTTTGTTCTCCCAATGCCCTAACCTCACTATTTTACAATTCAGTGGGGGAGATTCGGAAACTCCCTGTTTAGGACTCACAATATCATTTGACTAAAGTCACGTTTAAAGACACTTCTTTGGGAGGCAGAGAGACAGAGAGAGCTCATGTGTGCTGGTTCGCTCCCCAAAGCCCACAACAGAAGGCCTGCCAGAAGCCAGGACCCAAGCTGGGTCTGCCACACGAGTGGCAGAAGCCCAGCACTTGAACTTTCTCCTGCTGCCCACCCCCCCCCCCACCTGGGTGCATTAGCAGGAAGCTGGAATCAAGAGTGGAGCTGGGACTTGATCCCAGGCACTCCCATATGGGATGTGGACGTCTTAACCAGCTGGCCAAATGCTGTCCCTAAAAGCACATTCCTTAGATAAGCATTCATAACAACCCCTGCTTAAATGATAGCAAATTCCACTCTGTGACGGCTAAGTCATGAAGTTTTGCTGAACGTCTCCTTTGTAGATGGGGACGTGGAGGGCCTGTTGCAGCTGAGATCCCTGAAGGAGGGGATTCTGCTCACGCCACCACTCAACCCCTCACCCAGAATGGCTCGGGAGCACAGGGTCAGCAGGCTCCCAAGACCGCCTGGGGCAGTGCAAAGCCAGAGCACCCACATTCTCCGCAGGACTCCGGGCCCTGAGACAGTCCAGACACCCACACTGCAGAGCGCAATTTCAACCTTGGTTGGCCCCACAGCTGAAACGTTCTAAAGCCAGCTGGGGCAGTATTCTCCAAACGGAGAGACACAGCTCACTGAATTTAATAGGCTCTGGCTGACGACTGCGAAAAAGAAGAAGAGTACACTGGGATATGCCAAGTGCACCGCACATAGTGGAGGTGAGTGAGACTTGGTGAAACCGACTTCAGGTAGGCAGGTAAGTTGGTAGGAGAACGATCCTTATCCTTATTGTTGGCTGGGTCATAAAGCAGCGTGCATTTCTATGGAGGCTGTTGGTCAAAACAAACAATGGCCAAGGTGTGCTCCTGCGATTCAATCCCTCCTTCCTGTGCTACTGCCTTTGAAGTTCTGCTTTTCCAGGGATGCCAAGTAAGCAGTGTGCTTCATTCTCCTTGCCTGGCGTTCCTATTCCCCAAAGAAATCGAACAGCCTCTTTATACCCAGTCTGAATTTCACCTGTGGGAAAGAAGTGATTTCATGACATACATTGCTATTTTGGGTATTTATTTGAAAGGTAAAAGACACAGAGAAAGAGACTTGTGGGGAGGTGCAGAGAGAGAGAGAGAGAGAGAAAGAGAGAGAGAGCGCGCACTTCCATCTGCTGCTTCTCTTTCCTAAATACTCACACAGCCAGGGCTTGGCCAGGCTGCAACCAGGAGTCAAGAACTCCATATGGATCTTCCATGTGGGTGGCAGGGATCACCTGCTGCCTCTCAGGGTGTGCAATAGCAGGAAGCAGACTCAAACCCAGGCACTCTGACATGGGATATAAGATCCCAAGCACATCATAACCACTGGGCCCAACATCCACCCCCGTATACTGCTTTTTAATTTATTAACAGCTGAGTAAAGTAAGTGTCATTCAAAATGTTAGAATTCCTAACATTTTTGCAGAGCTTGGCAAACTGATCCCCTTTTTTTTCTGGTCAAAGTAGTCAATGATAGAAGGTTTTCAGGATTTGGCTTGAAATTCGCCAGAGTCCCAGGGATTGTGAACTCCTCCAGGTCTAGGCTCTTCCAGCTCTGTGGCTTTGCAAAGGCCTTCCACGGGCAAGAAGCCAGACCGAGCCCACAGCCCCCAGCATGTGCAGTGGCTGAGATGGACCCTATCCCAGCAACCTTGCTGCAGCCCGCGGGTTAATCTTCCCTGAGCCTGAGGCGGGGTCAGCCACAACCTCCCCTTCACAGCTGTTGTAGCATTTCAGGAGCCTGACACGAAGCCTTTCTGCTTGACCCACTCCTCACCTGCTGCAACGTGACTCACATGATTGGTTCACTCTGTCGCACAGTCACCAGATGCTTCGCAAGCCCCTGCAGTCGGCTCTTGCCATTGCACACAGCCCTGCAGAGCCTGGGAAGCTGCCACTCAGAAGCCACAGAGGTGACACACTCATAAATCACAATGCCAGGCCACATGCATGGCTAAGGCCACAAGGCTGTAGGCGATAGGGAGCATACAGAAAGGGTTAAACTTGGAAGGTCTGGCTTGGCTCACAGGGATGCTGGTTATGGCTTGAAGTTCTAAGAAGAATCAGAGAAGTGTTGGTGTCTTCCTCCTAAGAGAACTTTCTCATAAACTTCTCTTCTGATTCTTGATTTAATACTCTCAATTAATTTTTCTTTCTACATCCAACTTTGAGCTCTTTCATCAATTCTTATTTTCTATCTCTCTCTACTGTGATCTGAATGTCTGTGTCCCCCCAACACCCACATGTTGAAATCCTGACCCTCAGGGTGATGGTGGGAGGCGGAGGGGCCACTGGGCAGTGATGAGGTCATTGGGGCAGGGTCCTCAAGCATGGGTTGAGTGCCCTTAGGAAAGAGTCCTCAGAGAGACCGCCACCCCTTCCACTGCATGAGATCACGGGAAACGATAGCCATCAATGATCCAAGAAGTGGAGCCCCCACCTGAGACCAGACTGCCAGTGCTTTAACCTTGGACTTAACCGGGCTCCACAATGGAGAGGAAACAAGATTCTGTTGTGTTTAAGCAACACTGTTCATACTATTTTGTTAGAGCAGCCTGAATGGACCAACACATTCCCCCTAAAATGTAGGTTCTACGAAAGACTTTGTCCGGTTCCCCGCCCCGTCTTCAACATCTAGTACCTGGCAAAACAAACACAAAAACTTGTTCAGTAAGTGCTCATAGCCCATTTTCCATGGACTTAGTTGGGCTGGGCTGGACACAGGACTAATGTATAAGTGGGTTCCTATTGCAAAGGATGACACACAGCTGAAGCTTTCCCTCCTGCCCACTGCTGTGGAACTTCATCCCTATCTGGTCTCTCCTTATTTCTGAACGTTCCTGGAGATATCATCAACACACTCAGGAACAAGCTGTTGAAGATGCAGTTACAACACTGGGGACTTCAACACACTGATGAGATTCTGTGTTCTCTGTGGCCCTTCCTCCATAAACCATAAACAAGAAGGAAGAACACTTTTCCTCCCCTTATGCAGCTCCTGGTTCAAGACACCAAAAGTAGTATGGCTTTGCGCCTTATATTTGGAGAATTTGTAATGGAAATACATCTTCTCACGGCTACTCACAGCACCTTATTCCCCCTGAATCCAGACATGAATCCATAAAGAGCCCATCCGAGGGCAAGGACACTCTTCAGTTTCTTCTTTCCACTGATCATTGAGACTTCGGCATTGGGCTGAAATTAATGGCCCAACTCTTCCTTAGGGTGAGGGATTCCCCTGAGGCTATTCTCGCTCCTGCATAAGGACTGCATCTTGGCCACCAGTGATTACCAGGGAGGTCTAGATTCCAGCAGTGCCCATGCGCAATCTTGAACTTGAGGGCCACCACGAAATCCCTTCTTTCCAGTGGAGCCTTAGTTAACACAGAAACTTAGCATGTGCCTGACCAGGCCTGTATACACACCACTCAGATTATTTAAGAGCTTGTGCGTGGTCAGGAAGTTTGGTGAATTAGAACTTGAATCTAGGCATGGTCAATAGCTGGATCCTGTGGGAGGACCCTTAGCTTCTGTAACCCATGGACATTCTGCCCGTTGAGCTGTCACAATGCAACTTGGGGAGAAAGTGCGGGCCTCACAGAAGATGTCATCAACCCAACCACGGGGAACAGGACCACATTAGCCCTCATATCTGGAGGGTGACCATCTCAACCGTGTCCTGATGGCATGCCAGTCAATTTGCATACAATGCTCACAAGTCAAAAAAGTCAGCTTTGATTAGCTAGTGCTGTATAGGTGGTTTAGAACTCCACTGGCCATGTGGAGGCAAATCTCCTCTTTATTTGCATATTCAATTATCAACAAATAGGCACTGGCTGCATATTACATGCCAGAGATTCATTTTAGTCACAGCCACAAGTCCCTGAATAGCTTAGCATGAGTACGAGCGTATGAGGACAGTTAAATAAAAAGATAACTGCAAATAATCATAAATTCTATGGGAAAACTGAACAGGGAAATGCATCATGAAAGGTGGCTGGGATTAGCTGCAAGATGAAACACTGATTCCCCACCTCCCTTACTTACTCCTAGGGGTAGCAGTGTGAAACGAATCCATGCATCCAGAGAGAGCAACCTAGGGATGGTTTCCTTGCCTAACAACATGCAGAACCAGGTAAGAAAAAAGTCTTGATCCTTTCAGCATTTCCTTCTCCTAGCTGGAAACACAGATGCCATGCCCAGTGGCCTAGCAGCCGTCTTGTAAGCATGAAGTGGTGGTCACAAAGAAGAAAGACAAGCTGTTAGGGATGGCACAGTGGAAAGTGAGAAAGAGCCAGAGTCCCTGATGTCATCACTGCACCTTGCACAGCTTGGACCTAATGTCCCCGGATGTCCTCGTAGGAGAGATGGGTAAAGCTCTATTAGTTTGGGTTGGGTTTATTCTTCTTCACAGCCAAATACTTTCCTGATATAGAAGGGCTTGGAATTGTGAGTGGGAAACAACTTAAATCAAGGTGTTCATGGACGTCTTCCCTGAAGAAATGACACTTTAGTTGACACCTGACTGATATGGAGGAGCCATCTGTGTGAATATATGGAGGAAGAATTCAAGGCAGAGGGCACAGTGAGTGCAAAGGCCCTGAGGCAGACATAAGTTTTCCACATTCAAGGAAGAGAGTAGAGTCCAGGATGTCTTAAGCATTGTGCATGAGGGGAACTTTGACCAAACTGGAGGTCCTAGTGGCAAGCAGAAGCTAAACCATGGAAGGTCCAGGAAGCCATGTCAAAACCCCTGGATTTCATCTTAATTCCAAGGGGAAGGGGAGTTGAGATGCTTGGATTAGAGATATACCTTGGAGATCAAACCTTCAACAGGGCTTGTTGGAGATTCAAATGTAGAATGAAAGAAAACAAAGAACAAGGGGAAGCTTTGTGGTATGGTTTGGGATACTTGCATCCCATGTCAGAGTGCCTGCTTTGATCACAGCTGCTCTGCTTCTTATCCAGCTTCTTGCTACTGCACACTCGGTGAGGTACTTGTGCCCCTACCATCCATGTAGGAGACTCAGATGGAGCTCCAGGCTCCTGGCTTCAACCTGGCCCAGTCCTGGGTGTTACAGGCATTTGGGGAGTGAACCAGCAGATGGAAGATGTCTCTCTCTCTCTCTCTCTCTCTCTCTCTCTGCCTCCTTTTCCCTCCTTCCCTTCCTCCCTGTCATGCTGCCTTTCAGATAAATAAATTCACCTTAAAAAAAGTACAGGCAATGCCTAGATTTCTGTCCTGATCAACTGTGGGGAAGTTGGTGCCTTTACCTGAGTGGGGAACAATGGAGAGGGTCTGAGTGGTGCTAAAGAAGCAAACGCAGAACCACAGGTTGTAGTTTATGCTTCGTTTGAGATGCCTGCTGCATGACACGCAGGTAGCGATGTCCCACAGAGGTCTGATATGTGACTCTGGCGCTCTAGGGAGAAATCGGGGCTGGAGACAGCCATCTGGACTGTGGATCTGCACGTGACTGCTGTGCTTCCCTGGGCAGAGAATGCAGATCAACCAGCTGAGGCCTGGGACACTGCCACATTTGGACTCAGTGGAGGTGAGAGAACCAGACAAGGGGACCAAGAGGGGACACCCAGGGAAGTGAACCCAACATGGAAGGCTTGAGGAGAAAGAAGTGAGAAGGAGGAGAAGGGAGAAGGGGAGTCCTTAGCCCTGCTGGAGGATGCTAGGAGGGGATGAAGCAGAGGCCAAGCCCAGGCCAGGGGATCCAGCCCGCTGGGTGTGTTTGGTTTCAGAAGACTGGCGGGGAGGAGGGGCGCTCATTTCTATGAGATTTGGGCAAAATGGGAGATGAGGAAATGCAACAGAGGCATCTCTTGAGTATAGGCTGGAAGTGCTCTGAAGAGAAATAGAAAAATGAGGCAAGGGCCAGAGCTGTGGTTCAGTGGGTAAAGCTGCCACCCGCAACACCGGCATCCCATATGGACACCAGTTTGAGTCCCAGCTGCTCCACTTCCAATCCAGCTCCCTGCTAATGTGCCTGAAGAAAGCAGCCAAAGATGGCCCAAGTGTTTGAGCCCCTGCCTTCCATGTGGGACACCGGGTGAAGCTCCTGGCTCCTGGCTTTGGCCCAGCCCCAACCTTGGCTGTTGTAGTCATTTAGGGAGTGAACCAGTGGATAGAAGTTCTCTCTCTGTCTCACCTCCTCTCTCTGTAACTCTTTCAAATAAATACATAAGTCTTTTTTTTTTTTTAATTTCACTAAAGGTTTAAAAGAAAAGAAAAGAAAGAAAGAAAAAGGAAGCAGGGGCTCTGCCATGTGTTCATTATTTAACTCCTCCGCCTCGGTTTCCTTATCTGAAACACAAGAAGAAAAATAGCACTTCCCACAAATGTTTGATGTGAGCAGTGAAATGAAATAACCCACGTCAAACACAGACTACGAGGCCTCACACGGAGTCAGTACTCAATAAGCAAGTTCTTTTCAGGGATGAGAAATGAGAGCCTTCGATGTGAGGGATCTTCATTTATTCTATTTTTTTAAAGACTTATTTTGTTTATTTAAAAGCCAGAGTGACAGAGAGATGCAAGAGCCAGGGCTGAGCCAGGCCAGAGCCAGGGCCCTGGAACTCTGTTCAGATCTCCCACGTGGGGAGCAGGGGTCCAGATACTTGGGCCACCTCCTGCTGCTTTCCTAGGCACATTAGCAGGCAGCTGGATCAGAAGCAGACATAGGACTGTTTCCAGGACTCTAATCAGCGCTCTGCTGCGAGATGCTGGCATCGCAGGAGGTATCTTAAGCCACTGCACCCAACGCTGGCCCCCATCTTTACGTATTAACAAAGATGTAGAGCTTTGGCTTTCTGCTAACTTCCCTGTGAGGTCAAGGAGCACGGCCATGAGCAAGACAAGAAGCGGCCCTGTCTTCACAGAGCTTAGAGCGCACGTGATCACCACCAGGCTAACCATGAGAAAGCAGTAAAAGCTACCACGCATTTACTACGCACTGGGCCCAGGAAGCTCCATCGCAGGGAGTAACAAAAGAAGAATCTGCCCTGCTCCACTTTGTCTGTGATGTCACCCTTCCCAGGGGTATCATTTTGCAAAAAGAATGAAACCCAACTCTAATGAAATAATCCTGTTGTGCGAGGACATGTTATTGAAAGGCGAACATTAGAGCTGGTGACTAACCTTCCTTGCTTTCTCCACTATTTCCCCAAGATCATATCAGACGGGTTTTAAGGCTTGGGTTTTTGTTTTTTTTTTTTTTTTTTTTTTTTCTGCTTCCTGCCTTGTTTCCCTTTCCCTAATTCATTGATGACACAGAGGTGCCTGGCACCATGCTAGACCCTGCGGGGTGTCAAAGACGATGATTTGAACTGACTCGTGGCTGCCCCCAAATTCACAGACCCTAACCCCTGGCACCTCAGAACAAGACTGTGCTGGAAGGTGGGAGGCTTTTAAGAGGTGGTGAAGTTACAGTGAGGTTAGTGGGGTGGGGCCTAATTCAACACGACTGCTGTGTTTTATAAGAGGAGATTAGGACACTCCACACGTACACACAGAGAGACAGAGACCGAGAGAAGGACCATGATGCAAAAGTGCAGGGAGAAGTAAGCCCAGGAAAGAGACCACAAGGATATCAGCTCTGCCCACACCTTGATCTTGGACATGTATCCTCCAGAACAGTGAGAAAATCAATTCCAGTTGTTTAAGCCGCCCAGACTGAAGTACTTTGTCTTGGCCCTAGCAAATAAGAAACTAAATAAAACACACCCTCAGCTTGCCTTCGTTCCCAGTGTCATAGAGCAGATTGGATGTGCGGTTAGCTACCCCCCAAGCAAGGCAGGGCTGGTCAGAACCACGTGCGCCAAGGACGGAGAAACCATCAACAGCAGGAAGGGTGGGTGGCCAGGGAAAGATCAGAAGAAGAAATAGACTGCGGACTGGGAGCAGGATGACTCACAGGGACTTAGTGGGTGTCACGCGGTAGACAAGGGCACTCCAGGGAAATGGCCCGGCATGAATCATCTCTCTTCTATTAGGTCACTTTCTGTGCCCCTCCCCCCCCCATGATGATCCTTACAAGACTCTGCAATCCATTGTATTTCCATTGTTATCACACTGTAATGCTTACCAAGTTATCCCCATTTTAAAGATGGAAGGGGCTGAGGCCCAGAAAGGGGAAGGAACTTGGCCAAGGCTATCCATCCAGGAGCTGCACAGCTCGCAACGTGCACACCGGGAAGCCTCCCCTGTTGGTGCTGGAATGGAGACGAAGCTTGGTTAAGAGGTGGGGGGTGGGGGGAGGTTGCAGACTGAGGCGGGGGGGGGGGGGGGGGGGGATGGGGCACAAAGGGAGCGTGCGCATCCCTGGGTAGGAAGGGTCAGGAGGAGAGAGCGGAGTGGTGGCTTGAGAAGGGAGTGGAGGTGGGGGTGCAGGTGGAGGTAAAGGAGGTGAATGAGACTGCTTATATCTCTGAGGAGAGGGAAGATTAGAAATGTCCCTGGCTGAAAAGGGAGGTGGGAGATGTTGAAGCCTGGAAAGCAGAGAGCTGGCAAAGGCAGTTTCTGGCATGAGTAGGAGCCTAAGGGAAAATGTACCCCATGCAGGGCCGGGGAGTGGGGAGGAGGGGTGGAGGCTGCAGGACTGATGGCTCCCGGCTCTTTTTCTTTGTTTGCTTCTCAGGTTTTATTTTTTATTTTTTCCTGTCTGTGTGACGCACAAGGTGAGGGGAGGGAACAGGGAGTTGTGAAGTTCAGGTGCAGGCGCTGAAGGGAATTGGAGAAATACTGAGTACAGAAGGAAGCAGAGCAGCCAGCCACCTGCACAGAGCATCCTTCTGTCCCGGGACTTCCCCAGCCCCTGGGTGGACAAAGTGGCGTCGGGTGAAGTCAAGGCAATCAGAGAATCGAGAGTCAGGAGGAGAGCAGTGGATGGTATTGAGCAGGAGGACCGGGCTGGGGAAGTGAGGAGAGTAAGGAAGGAAGTGAAGGCATGAACAAAACAGGAAGGGTTTCTGAGACTAAGAAAACTCCCACTGCAATGTCCACCGTCAATTCCTTACTAGCTGTTTCCTTTTCTTTTTTATACAGATATAAATGGAGACTTCCAAGCAAAGGATGCATGGACAGAATCTTCTTTAGTGGCCACATTAATGGCTGTGAGAGTACAAGGCGGATGCTGACGGAACAGGTGTGACGTCAGAACTCTGACAGCCAACACGGTCTTCTCAGCGGGCCGCCTGGATCCCAGGGCTGCGCCGTCACCCACAGTATTTTTCATCTTTTCTTGAGTCCCTCCTCCCCGTTCCTTGGTTGTGCCAGATCATCATCCTTTCCACACTAATTTGATTTTGGTGGATGTGATTTTGGAAAGATTGAACCATCCTTAGGCATTGTTTGATCAAGAAGGCTGTTGACCAAACTGAGTCACACACTTTTGGTCAGAAACCAAGTGACAATAAAATACCGAGGCCAATTTCTTGAGAGGATCGTCGACTAGTTTGAGAACAAATCCTGGAGTGGTTCTAAAAATAGCTTTGAACAATAAAATGTGCAATAGGAATCTGCTTGCCCAGGGTGAGTTCACAAAGCGGGAACAATTATAGAAATGAAATAATTGAGAGATTTATATAAAATCTAGCTTCTCTCTGTTAAGAGACACTTAGTATGCTACATCGACAACCTCATGTGTTAGGCAGAGACTCCCTGGCCTTCAGGTAACAAAGATAACATACAAACACACTCAAAGTATTACACAGGGGCCGGCATTGTGGAATAACTGGTTAAGCTGCGACCTGCAATGCCAGCATCCCGTATCAGAGTGCCGGTTCAAGTTCCAGCCACTCTGCTCTCAAGACAGCTCGCTGCTAACATGCTTGGGAAGGCAGCAAAGATGCCCCAAGTACTCGGGCCCCTGTCATCCATGTGGAAGGCTCAGATGGAGTTCCTGGCTCCTACATTCAGCCTGGCCCGAAGAATGGCTGCTATGGCCATTTGGGGAGTGAATCGGATAATGGAAGATCTCTCTGTCTGTCTCTCCCTCCCTCTCTGTCACTCTGCCCTTCAAATAAATAAATAAATCTTTAAAAGAAAAATAAAGTAATACACACATGGAAACATGCACCATGAATCAAAAGTAAATAGAAACATGATCTCAATTCATAAATTTTCTTTACACACACACACAAAAATATATCTGGCCCAGGGGAAAAAAGGCCCTAAAAGTCATCTTCAGTATTGGGGTTAGAGTACAAATCAAGTTAAGTTTTCCTTTTTGTGTTCACTCATTTTCACTCAAAATATTGTTCTACTAAGTTGCTGAAGGAGTGAAGATAGAAGGCAATACATACCGGTAGGTAATAAATGTAAAGTAAATTCACTAGTAATATTTCTCTTCGCAAAAGAAGCTTGGGGCTAGCACTGTGGCTAGCACATTTGGGCTGGTGCTATGGCATAGTGGGTAAAGCTGCCGCCTATAGTGCCAGCATCCCATATGGGCGCCAGTTCGAGTCCCAGTTGCTCCACTTCCAATCCAGCTCCCTGCTGTGGCCTGGGAAAGCAGTAGAAGATGCCCCAACTCCTTGGGCCCCTGCACCCTCGTGGGAAACCTGGAAGAGCCTCCTAGCTCCTGGCTTTGGATCGATGCAGCTCTGGCTGTTGTGGCCAATTGGGGAGTGAAAGAGCAGATGGAAGATCTCTCTGTCTCTCTCTCTCTGCCTCTCCTTCTATGTAACTCCTACTTTCAAATAAATAAATTAATTTTTTTAAGAAAAGGAAAAAGAAAAAGAAGCCACTCCTCAGCGTAGCATAGAATCCCAGCCAAAGAGTCAGGAATTCTTACAAGTCCAGGATTCTGGTCTTGCCCTGTCGTTAAGTGATTGTAAATTCCCAGACAAATACCCACAATCAACCCAGTCCCCCAAAGGCCCTTTTCAGCTCTCAACACACACAACATTTGTCTCTCTCTCTCTGTCTTTGCTGTAAAATCCCTTAAGTTCTTAAGAAGAAATGAGCACCATTAGCTCCTAATTACATGAAAATGCATAATTTCTTTCTACATGAGGCCATTTCTTAAAAGTTATGAATTACTTAGTTATCCTCCATGTATTAAATCATGAGAAAAGATAAATAATACATTTGGATTATTATCATAAAATAAATGCTCTTCCTAGCTACTTAGTTTATTTGCTCAATTCAAAATTTGGACAATATAATCAGTATATATTTTCAGTATTCATATCAAATGAGTACTTTGTAAATATGAATCATGCTAATAACTGCATGTATTGTGCAGTTCTGTAATTGCTGTCATTTGCATACTACACAAATCTTAGCTCCAATAGTCAAAAGATCTAAGGAAACTTTGCTGAGTATATGAGTATACTGCACATTTCTGTATCCAGGATATAGTGTACTAGAACTGGATCTTTAAACAAATGTAGGAGAGGCTGTCTACTAAGTTAAGTATACATGAAGACATCCCCACCTCAATCTAGCTTACTGAAAGTCCTAAATAAACCCATGGATTAAAAAGATTATGAAACTGTCTTTGCAGGCAAACAAAAGCATTTTAAAAGATCTTCTCATTAATCAGGATTATATTTCTCACTATAAAAATAGGGGGAAGCTATAATGATAACATTTTGTTTAAACATCTAAAAACCAAAAGATTATGAATAAGGATTGCAATCTCTGTTTATGTAACTCTTGAAAACATTTTTTAAAATGCCCCAGGAAGTGCATCATTTTGCAATGTACTTTTGGTCAGTTTTTTTTTTTTTTTAAGAATTTATTTCTTTATTGGGTAGAGTTACAGACAGAAAGAGGGAGAGACAATGAGAGAGAGAGAGAGAGAGAGAGAGAGAGAAAGAGAGGCCTTCCATTTGCTGGTTCACTCCCCAGATGGCCACAATGGCTTGAGCTGCGCCGATCCGAAGCCAGGAGCCAGGAGCTTCTTCCAGGTTTCCCATGTGTGTGCAGGGACCCAAGCACTTGGGCCATCTTCCACTGCTTTCACAGGCCATAAGCAGAGAGCCGGATCATAAGAGGAACAACAGGGACTCAAACTGGTGCCCATATGGGATGCTGGCACCACAGGTGGAGGCTTAACCCATTAAGCCACAGCACTGGAACCTTGAAAGGTGTTGTGGTTTTTCCATGGTTGCTCCTCAAGGGTGTGGGTGCAGGTACCATATTAGGAGTGGTGGCTCCTCGGCTGGCGCCGTGATGCAGTAGGTTAATCCTCTGCCTGTGGCACCGGCATCCCATATAGGCACTGGTTCTAGCCCCGGTTGCTCCCCTTCCAGTCCAGCTCTCTGCTGTGGCCTGGGAAAGCAATGGAAGATGGCCCAAGTCCTCGGGCCCCTGCACCAGCATGGGAGACCCGGAAGAAGCTCCTGGCTCCTGGCTTCAGATCGGCATAGTTTCGGCCATTGCGGCCATCTGGGGAGTGAACCAACAGAAGGAAGACCTCTCTCTCTGTCTCTCTTTCTCTCTCACTGTTCTCTCTGTCTCTCTCTCTCACTGTCTGTAACTCTACCTCTCAAATAAAATAAATAAACTCTTTAAAAAATAAAATAAAATAAAAAGGAGTGGTGGCTCCTTTAAGAAGTGGGGCCAGTAGGAGGTGGTTAGGTCATTGAGGGTTCCACCCTCAGAAGGGATTAATGTATTAGGCTCTGTTGGGACACCAGATTGTTATATATATATATATATATATATATATATATATATATATAAAGCAAGCAAGGCCCCTGTATCTCTCTCACTTCCTATCTCACCACCTGCTCACTCTACCTGGCAGGTGCCCCCACCTTGAGGCCACTGCCATATTGTGAAACAGCCAGAGGCTGAGCCAATGGGACCACCTGATCTTGTACTCTCAGACTTAAAGCCGTGTGTTTAATCAGTCTCTTCTCCTAACCAAGTACCCAGCTTCCGGTATTTTGTTTTAGCAACAACCAGGGACTAATACAAGATGGCTGGCTGTGACAGGGGCCATCTGGTGTGTCACGATCAGTAACACCAATCCCATAACAGACTACACTTTTTGGTGGATGTAAAGTGAATAAAGAAATATGCTTATTGCCCAAGGAATTGATGGAAACTTTTTTTTTAAAACACAGATTGACTGATTGATCGATTGATTTGAAAGTCAGAGTTACGGAGAGAGAGCGATATCTTCCATCTGCTGGTTCACTCCCCAAATAGCCACAGCTGCTGGAGCTGGGCCAGACCAAAGCCAGGAGTCAGGAGCTTCTTCTGGATCTCCTATGTGGGTGCAGGAGCCCAAATACCTAGGCCATCCTCCACTGCTTTCCCAGGCACATTAGCAGGGGGCTGGATCAGAAGCAGAGCAGCCAGGACTTGAACCGGCACCCACATAAAACATCAGCATTGCAGGTGGTGGCCTCATCCACTATGCCACAACATCAGCCCCAGAACCTGTCTTTTAAATGACACCCTTTAACTGCTTTAACCATAGCAGTTTCTCTAAAGTTATGTATGTCTATATAATATACAGAGAGACATATATAAAGAAACAAAGAAAAGGGGTTATTTTCTTCTACAATAATTCATTCTAAACCAAGAAGCTATTAGAAACTGAAAACCAAGAAGGTTTGTGGTTCTGTTCAGATGGAGAATCAACAGCAAGGAAAACAAAGAGAGTTAGCAGCACATCAATTTTTTTAAAGATTTAATTATTTTGAAAGGTAGAGTTATAGACAGTGAGAGGGAGAGACAGAAAGAGAGGCCTTCCCTCCGCTGGTTCACTCCCCAGATGGCCGCAACAGCCGGAGCTGTACGGATCCAAAGCCAGGAGCCAGGAGCTTCTTCCAGATCTCCCATGTGGGTACAGGGGCCCAAGGACTTGGGCCATCTTCTCCTGCTTTCCCAGGCCATAGCAGAGAGCTGGGTTGGAAGAGGAGCAGCGGGACTCGAACCAGTGTCCATATGAGATGCCGGCCCCGCAGGTGGAGGATTGACCTGCGCCACAGCACCAGCCCCAGCAGATTGATTTTTAATACTTCTCTGGCGTACTTGCTTGTACAATCGAATTTCCCAGCATTTTCCCTCAGGTAAAAGCGTGCCGACCCACCCAGGACAGTGGCCCTCAAAATGTGAGTGCGCTGACTAGAACCAGATCTCCGGGGAAAGTTCCCGAAATGCATCTCATCGCATGGCGCACCAGACCCACTGAACCCGAAACTCGGGCTGGCCTGGAGATTCGCATTTTACTTTTTTTTTTTTTTTTTTTTTTTTTTGACAGGCAGAGTGGACAGTGAGAGAGAGAGACAGAGAGAAAGGTCTTCCTTTTTGCCATTGGTTCACCCTCCAATGGCCGCTGCGGCTGGCGTTTCGTGCTGATCCGAAGCCAGGAGCCAGGTGCTTCTCCTGGTCTCCCAGGGGGTGCAGGGCCCAAGCACTTGGGCCACCCTCCACTGCACTCCCGGGCCATAGCAGAGAGCTGGACTGGAAGAGGGGCAACCGGGATAGAATCCGGCGCCCCAACCGGGACTAGAACCTGGTGTGCCGGCCCCGCAAGGCGGAGGATTAGCCTAGTGAGCCACAGCGCTGGCTGGAGATTCGCATTTTAATGACTCCCAGCGACTCTGAAATCTGAGCACTGCTGGTCCATCGCACGCGGAATGCCTGGGTCTCCCTTCCTTCCACCGTAAACCTCGCGCTAAATCTCACCCCTCCTCCACTCTGTCCAGCTTACCTCCTCCAACTTGACAGCTCTTCTCACATGAAACAATATTGCTCCTGGACACACCACATTGAACGTCCCCGTCTTGGCGTCTTGGATTTGGTTACCTTCTCAGTGACTTCTTACCTCCGTTGGCTGTAACACTTCAGCTGAAACGGAAGCTTCTTGAAGGCAGGAGCTACATCTCACATAGAGTCTGGCGTCCCCCGGCACCGCTCAGTGAAATGCCCACACTTCTGTTCCGTCTCCTGCTATGCCCTTTCTTCTTTCAACTGACTTCCATGTGTCCAAATCCTACCTGTCTTTCAAGATTCAGCTCAAATGGCACCTTCTCTGATCTGACTTTTCTCTATATAGGAGTATTTTTCTTACGGGAAACACACACACACCATACGTTTAACAAAAATCATTTTTTTTTTCCTGCTCCATGTTACAGTCATTGTGCATGTATTAGCTCTCTCATCACTGAAAATACAGATAATTGTTCTAAACCACCCTAAAAAAAAAAAAAGGAAGAAAATAACTTAGGATCTCTCAGGCTAGGGATGTATAATTAGTTTATTTGCCCCAATATTTGTAACTCTGATTTTTGGTAAGCCGACTGTCCACACAGGAAGCGCCTCTCGTGTTTCAGAGACATACAGTCGTTCTCCTGGGCACGTGGGGGTCTGGAAGCGGGGCTGCGTGCTGGAGACGGCTGCTGCAATTTGTGTGGTCTAATGAGTCGTCTCAGAAGATTAGACCTGAAGTCACGGAGATCTGCAGGAAATCAAGCCAGAAGGAAACCAGGGCGACTTCGAGTCACATCAGCAAGGAAGAAAAGCGCCTCACCCCAGGGTAAGGACCAGTAGCAGAAGGCTTAATTGTTACCATGTCGTGGTGTGAACCCACCGCTGCCGCTGTCTGGGCTAATGGGAACCTGATGCAGCGGCTTCCTGAAGCCCACCAGTCCTGACTTCAAACACGCAGCCCATCCTCTAGGAGCCAGCGGCTGGAATCCCAGTCCCAGGTCGACTTCCTCTCTGCCTCCACCCCCATCAGCTAAAACAGGCTGCAACAGGACCCCGGGACCACCCTTCCAGTTTTCTCCCCTGAACTCTTAATACCGACCTCCCTCCTCACTGCATCCTGCAATCCATGAAAATCTTCCAGACGTACCCCAGCGGCCCCCCAAGATGACCCTGCAGACCCGGTCATTTCCAGCAAATCCCACTTGGCCAACTGGGAGCGCACCCCAGGCCTACAAGGGAATGCCGTCAGCTTAGGGCTAGGGTTGAGAAGTCATCACTGAGGAGGCCAGGAGAGAGAGAGAGAGAGTTCCTGGATGAGCCAACAGCTTCAGGGCTGGCTCACCGACATGCATCTTTAAAGCAAAACAGCAGGCAGAGAATCCCTTCGTTTATGTCACTGGAAAAGTGTTTACAGTCCCTGGTGTTTGGGGCCAGACAAGCATGCATTCTCTCCTCTGGGGAATTCGAAGCTTCCTGGGCTCTGGGCTCTTTTTCTTCCTCCAATCCCCAGAGGCAGCCCCAGTGCTGAGATTTCTGCAGAACCTCTCCCACTTCTTTTTTTTTTTTTTTTTTACATCCCTTATCGACATGTAAACTCCACACTCGGGTGAAAAGGTAGGTGTTTAAGATAGACTGCAACAGCTGGGGTAAACTGCCTCTTCAAAGGCTGTCTTCATGAAATGCATCTCTGTATATTTGGGGCATTTGGAAGCAGAAAGGGAATGAAACTTGAGAAGATTAAGTGATAACCAGACCATATCCTGTCCAGAGAGGAACGTTTCTCTAATAGCACAAAGATGAGCTTCTAGATAGCCCACCAGATAACTGTCTTCCGCCCAGCGTCTCCCATCATAAATCTTCCTTCTTACTCAGGTTCTCTGTAGATTTCTGAGGATAAAGCTCATTTCCCTGGAGAGACAGGCCTAAGGAAAGATCTGGAATTCCTCCAGTTAAAAAAAGCCCCCATTCTGCCCAATCAACATGTGCTCCGTCGAATCAGTATCCTGCAGAGAGTGACTTACATTGTTCTAAAGGCTGTTTGCAGGTGGCCCAGCCAAGATACAGTTCCTGATCTGTGCTTCTGAAAAGGAAAAGAAAATACTCCTCAGAATAGAAAAAGAAAAAAAAAAAAAGAGCTGCCTGGACTCTCTTTTTACAAATAAACTTCCTTTCGTGGGATATTCTGCCTGGGTTTGCTCTCTCGAGAAATTTCAGTAACCTGTTGCATCAAGACCACGTCTCCTCCCAGAGTTACCCAGTGTTTCTCACTGAAATGGCTCAGCCATTTACTAAGGGTGTAAAAGTTCCTAGTCCTTTTTGAATCCTAATTTATTTGTTTCTAATCGTAGTTCTTTCTCCACCTTGCAGTTTGTAAACGAGACCATGAGGGTAAGCGCCGTGGCTCAACAGGCTAATCCTCCGCCTTGCGGCGCCGGCACACCGGGTTCTAGTCCCGGTTGGGGCACCGATCCTGTCCTGGTTGCCCCTCTTCCAGGCCAGCTCTCTGCTGTGGCCAGGGAGTGCAGTGGAGGATGGCCCAAGTGTTTGGGCCCTGCACCCCATGGGAGACCAGGAGAAGCCCCTGGCTCCTGCCATCGGAACAGCGCGGTGC
Organism: Lepus europaeus; assembly: GCF_033115175.1. Taxonomy (NCBI): domain Eukaryota; kingdom Metazoa; phylum Chordata; class Mammalia; order Lagomorpha; family Leporidae; genus Lepus; species Lepus europaeus. The sequence continues at coordinate 63,333,863 of NC_084830.1, read as the reverse complement.
GCCGGCCGCAGCGCGCTACTGCGGCGGCCATTGGAGGGTGAACCAACGGCAAAAAGGAAGACCTTTCTCTCTGTCTCTCTCACTGTCCACTCTGCCTGTCAAAAATAAAATAAAAAAAAAAAATTCCCTACCCCATGATAGACCTTCATAATGTTTGCACTGGACAGAAAGTATGGCTGTAAAAGACGGATAATACATTTCCTAATTTCTTCAGCTTATCCTTTGAACGGAGAAGAGGAGGATGGGTTTTAGATTCTGAACTGCGTTCAAGTTCTTGCTCCTGTGTTTTCCATCACGTGCCTCTAGACAAATCCCTTAGCCTGGTGTCTTCTCTGAGGTCTCCTCACCTGCAAGACTGGAGAGTGTTAACTCTCCTCATTCCAGAAAGAGAACTTGTAAGAACTCAATGAACAGACATAAGCCTTACAATAGACATACGTGTATCTATAGAGCAGATAAAACATGCTAGTTCTGGCCAGCACCGTGGCTTAACAGGCTAATCCTCCGCCTTGCGGCGCCTGCACACTGGGTTCTAGTCCCTGTCGGGGCACCGGATTCTGTCCCGGTTGCCCCTCTTCCAGGCCAGCTCTCTGCTGTGGCCAGGGAGTGCAGTGGAGGATGGCCCAAGTGCTTGGGCCCTGCACCCCATGGGAGACCAGGAGAAGCACCTGGCTCCTGGCTTCGGATCAGCACAGTGCGCCGGTCGCGGCGGCCATTGGAGAATGAACCAATGGCAAAAGGAAGACCTTTCTCTCTGTCTCTCTCTCTCACTGTCCACTCTGCCTGTCAAAAAAAAAAAAAAATGCTAGTTCTAATGATTAACGTTCTATGAATGCAATGTATCAAATACTCCTGATACCACAAACATACTGTAAAAGAAAAAACAAAGAAAAATGTCCGGTTCATAGAAAGTGCACATAGACAGTGCACCTTGTTCCGGTTTTGGCTGGTTTCCGTAGACTGTTGCCTCTTGTGCAGGCAGGGTTTACAGGGGAGCTTTGCTGACTGAGATATTCGAGATCCGTGCTCTTGCGGTAGTGAGGAAGACACCCAGCGAATGAAGGTCTCCCTCTTAAGGTTCAAAATACATGGATGCCCAAATAATTTATGGAACTCTGTGTGAGCAGAAGATTATCTGTGTTCATGGTGCTCATCGGCCTCTCCCGGCTTCCTGAGAGGGATCATGGGCTTTGGGATCCAGCGTAGGTGGAACAGCTGGAGAGCCTCCTGGCCTCCGGATGTCACAGCTTATCAGTGTTGATGGACAGAAGGCACAAGGCCCTCCCCGCCGTGCTGACCAAACAGAAATTCCACTTCTCTGTTGCTGCCATGATCTTTTCTTCTCGGACGGGAAAGAGCAATTGTGTTTATGACACTGAAATATAAAGGAAGCCATGCGTGTATTACTGTCACTGGGCAAATCCCATTCCTGGACCTAAGGGTGACCTCATTCTCTTACCTACCCAATTCTTGGGAGCACCGAAGCCCAGTGCATTCAACTTTTGATCACCACAGAAGCAATGAGACACTCAGATGTCCACTTTTTGATTTATTTTTATTGGAAGAGTAGGAAGTTTGAACCATGTGAGAACTGGAGAAAGCCTATACTAATAAAGCAAATACATGGGTGGTATATAGAACAAACATGAGCACCATGGCCCATTAGTTGGTAAATATGAAAGAGGCCAGTGTTCTGTGAATTTTAGCTTGAGGTTGAATATTTCATAGATTTCCAAACATGTGTATTTGGCAAAGTTATAGAAGAATGCATTGCTTTTAAAATAATTTACGTCTCAAAAGAAAAAGCAAGCATAACCTTGAGGAAGTCTGAATCACTTCTTGATAATAAGATTAATAAGTAAACATCAATGGATTGCTTTATTGTTTATTTCATAAATATTTAGTGCACACTTACTGTGTACTGGGAGTTATGCTTGGTAATAAATATGCATTGATTAATGAAACCAATATGGTCCCCACCCTCAGCTTTGCCATTTTGATATGAAAACGTTGTGTGCAGCTTCACTCACTTTGGCCTAAGGAAGGAGAGATGGGGCATGAGAAAACCATACGTACGCTCATGGGAACTCTTACTGTATTTTGGTCCCATGGGTAGCAAAGAGTCCACTTTGTCAACTGACAGATGTCAGGCCATCAGCGCATCCTGGGAGAGCCATTAAGAGCTCAGGCTGTGGAGCCCAACTGTCTGGGTTGAATCCTAACTTCTTCACTCTCTAGTTATGTACACTTGGGCAAGAAACTTGATCGCTTGTGAATCTACAAAATACAGGATTACTGTAATGAACAACCAAGTTGAAACACATAAAGCTGTTAGAACAGTGGAAAACAGCAGGTGCTCAATAAATGCTTGTGACTGTTCTTCCCAGCTGACCTCATCTCCCAGCATGGTTGCACACACAATGTGGGGCCCAGACAGGATGGCTTCTGCCTCCGCATCTGCCACAGTGTCCCTCCCTTGCCCTCTGCCTTCCATGCCCACCCCCACGCTTTCACATGTGGTGTGCCATCAGCCTGCAGAGCCTCCTGTGCCCTCCCTCCCCAGCAAACCTGTCCCATCTTCTTCAAGGCTCAGCTGAAGTTCACTTCCTCTGGGACAATCTCATTGTCCCTGACTGCCGTAGAGGGCGGGGTGTCCTGCACGGCTCATCTTCCAACTACATGTAACTCTAACCCTCTAATACATAGTGCCTCCCAGTGCTTACAGCTAGGTTCCATCTCAGCAGATGGGGTGTGCCATGAGGCCATGGGAGAGGCCTTTTCAGCGTTTGTTAAATGAAGGCATGAATGAGGAGGAAAGGAAAAGCACAAGGAAGGAAGAACCCTGGGACAATCTACTTGGGATACTTGCAACATGTGAGATAAAGAGGCGGTGAGCTAAGGAGGTAGTGAGGAGCTCTGGGCCTGATGATTATTGCCTCCTGCCGGTTTGACTCTTGAGCGCCCCCCTATTGGCCTGCAGATGTAAGGGCAAGCAGAGAGTTAGCCAAAACAGGGCGTAGCTAACCTTACCATCCATGAGAGATCTGCAAGCAGCCTTAAGACAGCATCTGTACCACCCTCTGTCTTTAAGCACATGAACACCTGCATTTCTCAAGAGTGGTGTTATGATAGTATTTTAACAAAAGTCTGAACACTCAGTTTCCCTTTGGCAGCATTGGCTTCAGCATAATTCTCATGAGAAATGACTTTTCTTAAGCTACAGTTCAAGTCCATGTCCTCAAAATCAGTTCATTCATTCTTTTTTTTTTTAAAGATATGTATTTGAGATGTAGATTTATAGACAGGGAGAGGGAGAGACAGAAAGGTCTTCCATCTGCTGGTTCATTCCCCAAATGGCTGCAATGGCCAGAGTTCGGTTGATCTGAAGCCAAGAGCCAGGAGCTTCTTCCGTGTCTCCTATGTGGGTACAGGGACCCAAGCACTTGGGCCATCTTCCACTGCTTTCCCAAGCCATTAGCAGGGAGCTGGATGGGAAGAAGAGCAGCTGGGACACGAACCAGCTGGGTTCATGGAATGTGGAACCACAGACGGAGGATTAACCTACTGCGCCACAGCGCTGGCCCTGGTTCATTCTTTTCTAATTTCACCCAAAGCATTACAATTTGATCAACTATTTGCATTTCCAACCCCTCAAAAATCTAATGCTAACTTCCCAATACTACAGACTCCAGGCAACATCAACAGTTTGCCAAACACACACAAGCTGAGAGAGGGAAGGAGATGTTATGTATGACTATCTTCTAGAATGGAGTGCAAAATGAAAACAAGCAAACAAACAAAGCCCATGGAAAAGGCACTCTGGAAAAGGCAGAGCTGAATCCCAACTTCAATACGCAAGTTTCAACTAGCAAGAGCTTCTCATTTCCCCAATTTGAATAGAAACAATTAAACATTAAAAAACCAAAGTGTAGTTTTCCAAGTTTCAAAACTGAGGTCCTGGAATGGGCACTGCAGCACAGCCAATTCATCAGTCACTGGGATGTGCACATCCCATATTGGAGTGCGTGGATCAAGTCCTACCTCCACGTTCTGTCCCTCTTTCCACTAATACGCCTGGGAGGCAGCAGATGATGGCTCAAGGGAGATGTGCGGGACCTGGATGGTGTTCCTGGTTCCTGGCTTCAGCCTACCTTAGCTCTGGTTGTTGTAGTCATTTAGGGAATGGACCAATGGTTGGGAGATTCATTGTCTCTCTCTCTCTCTCTCTCTCTCTCTCTCTCTCTCTCTCTCATTTTCAAATAAATAAGTAAAAAATATTTTAAAAGAATAGCCAAGGTTTGTGATTGCAGTCCTCCAAATAGGGTCATTCTGTTACATACTCATTCGGTGACCTGAGGTAGGCATTCTACCGGGCAAGGAGAACAAACGACTGAGCAACATGGCCCCTCTGCCCAGGGCCTGCTAGGACTCCTTTGTGACTTCCTGGTGGGAGATGATTTGCATGTGTACCTAACTTCAGTTGACAACTATATTTTGAAAGTATCCCTCAAGAATTAACTTTTTAAAGAAATTTTAATTGTTTTAAAGAAAATAAACAGCTTTATCACTTATATATAACCAATAACAGGTAAATATGGAGAGAGAGAATAAAGAACAGACAAGTGTGCATTCCTTGGGAGTGAGATGAACCTGGGAGTACCAAAGGAGGGGGCAGAGCCAACTTCCTAGAGATGCCTACGAGACCTAATTTCAGTAAAATGAGGTACATATATCTCCTGGCATGGTATCTGGATGCAGTAGTCACTCAGCAAACATCCATTCTTTTTTTCCCCACCTCTGAGCACAAGTCGCATTTAAGATGGGTGTGAGTGTTGACAGTCCTTGCAAAGCATCAATCCTCCTGCACTGAGAAGCTTTCTAGTGGCTGATCTGGCTTTGGCTCTTTCTGACATTTGGTAGAACAATAATCTCAATGTTGGCGCTTAAACCCTCGAACCCTTAAATCCCTCATCAGAAAAGTGAGAGAAATGCTACCCATCTCTCTGGGTTGCCATAAAGATTACTTGAGATAAAATATGTAAAGTTCTGATTACATGAATCCTGCATCAATAGTAGCTACCATTTAATGTAAATAAATATCATCCCCAATTTCTCTGCTTCAGGAGGTCAGCTTACTTATCAAAATCGGATTTTATTGGAGCAAAACATGCCTGTAATTTGCAACCAGACATCAGCTTTAGAAAGGAGAACGATGGGATTTTTAGCATCTTTGTTATTTTTCAAGTTGCATTACAACTAGCACCTCTGCCCCAAGAACCCGCCCTATCCTGGCAGAAATGGGTTTGCACCGCTACAAGCTGGTACACACTCTTCCCATGAGAGCCAAATATTGGTCCAGATCTGACTTCGTTATCCAATAGGCTTACCGAGCGCTAACCAGACTGCAAGCTCTCCAAGGTTCTCATTTACGATGTTCTCTCTGCGTGCATACGTCCTCACAGAGCACTGCCCTGGGACTACACACTTTGGGACCAGGGACTCAAGGGACAGATCCCTCGGTGGGCCAGCCTTACCGCACCCTCTGCACAACCACATCGAGCCATGCCGCTGTGGGCTTTACCCTGCCTGCTTTTGTTTCTCCTCTCCCGGTTGTTGTTTTCCTGGAGTTACATGAGTCAAACAGCCAGGCTCCGCCGTGGCGTAGCAGACAGAAGACAGCGCATTTGCCTTTGCAGAGCCTATGATTGAGGGAAGCCAATGCCCCCCTCTAAAATTAGCTTTCATTTAAAGCAGTAGTTGTGCAAACTAGGGGAGTTTTAGACTCTGAAAACCCTGCTGGAGAGTTAAGGGCACCCTTCCTGGGGCTGGGGGAAATGCATAATTTTTTTACATCATGATCCCATGTCAGATGACTCACAGTCTCCCCGCAGGCTCTCCCTGAAGGCTTTTGCACTTCTGTCTCTTCTAAGGGAATCCAGTGCAACACCTGAGTTCTTGACAAGATGCTAATTGTCTCTTTTTATGAGTCACCAGAGACAGGCAGCCGAGAGGGGCACTCCTAGGAATGTAAACACTGAGTGAGTCAGATGCCGCACAACGCACTCTGCCTTTGCTCTGGGTGTCGCTCACCGCAGAGGGAGTGATCAGTCATCCCACTGTGGGGGGGGGGGGGGCATCCTGGCAGGTTTCCTTGGTCCCCCGACAAGTCTCAAAACTCCAGAAGTTTCTCGGTCCAAGAGAAGGAGCACTGGGCACGGAGCACACAGTTGTTTGGGGGTCATTTTTTCATCAGCAGCAGCTGCAGGCTCAAAACCCTCGTGCAAACCGGAAGATCAGGGAGCAAGGCGCAGCCTCGGGGGTTGTTTTCTGCCTGGTTCTGAGGAAGCTGCTGTAGGAATTTTTGCCTCCAGCCTCTTGTTGAGTGACAGGGAAAGAAACAAGGATCACTTGAAGGCTCCCCAATTCAAATGGCCTGTACAGAATGCGGGGCCCTGGCTGCCCTGGAGAAAACCACTCTGGTGCCAGCTTAGGGAGCAAATGTGCCCCCCCACCCCCAGTCTCCTGGAAAGGCCTCCTCTCTTCCCCCTGCTGAGGGGCTGGATTTCCAAGCAGCTGACTTCTTGCCCTTTTCAATACCACTGCAAGTGTTCCCGTTTTAATTCTGAAACTTTCCCCCCAATTTTCCATTCCTCTGATGCTTGCCCGAGGAGAGCTGGCAGCTTGCAGCCCTGCAGTGGCATCAGATTATTAAGCAGAGACCGGGAATTCGAGGAAGCTTTCCCATCAATGGCGGCGGTGGAGGCGGCAGCCGCAGCAGCAGCAGTTACGGGCTTGAGAGCTCGCGTTGCATGTTAATGAAATGCAATAAAACATCAAACCCTAAAGGTACCGGTGAAAGCCACCCAAATCCCTCCTGGAGTTTGGCTTCTGCAGCTGTGGATCTAACAGTTCCATGTTTGCCCCCTGCTCCCATAGCCACAGGCTTCCTCCCGTACAGACGCACACAGCCTCACTCCCAAACCAGGTGTGTTTTCAGCAGTAACGGCCCCATCTTTCCCTGACACCATGGAGCCTTCCAGTCTAAAACCCCGGAATCTGGAGCCAGGGGGAGAGGTAGACAGTAATTAAGTTAGCTGTGAGCCGCCTGGGGTATTTCATCACAGCTGCCTGCCTCTGTCTCCCCAGCAGCCCTCCCACATCTTCCTACGAGGACCGGCTGTGTGCGCGCAGGAGGTGCTGTTTCCCACAGCTCTGATCTAATTCAGCTGAAATTCAATCTCCGTGTGACCAACCTCAGCCGGCGCTCTCCCACCCGCCGCCGGCCTCCCTTCTGCAGGCTGTGCGCGCTGCCCATTTACCCCGTCCATCCGGCAGCCTCCGCTCCACCAGCCCCTGGGTATACACTTACGGTGTCAGTGGGCCAGCCGCGGGGGCCTGCCTGCTGCCCGGACGCTCACCCCTCGCCCGCCCGTGCTCCGAGGGGAGACACCCTATACCTGCCACTCAGCGGCTTGAGTGGGGCTCCTGAGTTACCGCAGGAGCAAAGGCAGCGGAGCCAGCCAAGGCTGAGAAACCGAAACAGATGTAAAAGACATCAGGCTGGGTTTTGCATGGATCTTCAGCGCCCAGGAAGATTTATGGCCCCTTTCAACCCTCTTTTAACATCCGTTGAACCGTGCTCGTTGGATGTTGAGGGCACAAGACTGGCAGTCGTACAGACACCAGAGCAGCAGGGCATGCCCGGGGTCTGTGGACCCTGGCTTCCTCTCCATGTCCATTTGTCCCGCTGTGTTGGTAGGGGACGTTCCTCAACCCACCCTTCAGAACTCTGCGTCCCCAAAGCTGCCAGTGGCTTTGACCCTAAACAGCCTTCCATTTGCTTCTTCTTCTTTTTTTTTTTTTTTTTTTTTTTTTTGACAGGCAGAGCGGACAGTGAGAGGTAGAGACAGAGAGAAAGGTCTTCCTTTTCCATTGGTTCACCCTCCAATGGCCGCTGCGGCCAGCGTGCTGCAGCCAGTGCACCGCGCTGATCCAAAGCCAGGAGCCAGGTGCTTCTCCTGGTCTCCCATGCGGGTGCAGGGCCCAAGCACTTGGGCCATCCTCCACTGCACTCCCGGGCCACAGCAGAGAGGAGCAACGGGGACAGAATCCGGCGCCCGGACAGGGACTAGAACCCAGGGTGCCTGCGCCGCAGGCGGAGGATTAGCCTACTGAGCCGCGGCGCCGGCCTTCCACTTGCTTCTATACCTTCCTACCCAACGAAGAAACAGTAAAGCTCTTGTAGAAAGGTAGAGATTGCAGGGGGCCAGCACTGGCCAACCTGCGAGGGCTTTGGCGTTCTTTTGGTCTAATTGTTACCTAATCACGTTACACAGGATCAGGCGCACTTTCCTCTCCACTGAGAAAGCTTTGAACTTGGCTTAGCGTTTCCTGCAAGAGGAGGATTCCTACCTCAGGGCTGGAGGCACAGGAAGGCAAAGGTTTGTGAGAGCCTTTTACAAGCTCTAGGCAGCGAAAGGCAAGGGGGTTACAAAGGCATCGTAATTAGGAATGATGCGTTGAGGCAGGCCAGCACCTCTGGAACCTGACCCTGCTCGTCTCGGGCTGCCGCAGAAACATGGGAAGTTCAACCTGACTTCAGCACCTGAGCACCCGGGCTGTTTCCCGAGGGATGAATCCCAGTGGCCCTTCGATCTCTCAGACGCTCTCTGCGCCCAGTGGGTAGGTGACAGGCAGAGTCACGCCTTCAGTTTTTATTATTATGATTTTAAAGAGCAATATAATTTGCATGAAAAGATTCCTTGTGTTACCAACCAACCTTGTGTTACCTGGTTCTCTTGACGCACAGCTAAGACCAGGCAGGTGAGCTGGAAAGTGTTCCCCTCACCTCCGCCAGCCACCTGGACTCAAAGCTCAGTGTCCACGTGCTGGTGGGACCGCTCTGTTTGTTGTTTGCGTTCTGTCTGATAGGGCAAGTGTAGAGACCGCCGTGTCACCCCTTCTTTTTTTCTTTTCTTTTCTCGTTTTGGACAGTGGGTAGTAAGACCAGCAGTAAGATACGAAAGGCCCCAGGAAAGTTTTTTTTTTAACTTCTGGTCACAGTTAGGCTGTGTCACGGCGGAGAGGCGCCACAGAATACAGCAACAGGGTTTGGGGGGAGGAGACCCTCCCCTGCCAGGGGGAAGGGAAGATTCCCGCAGCCAAGCTCTGAAGTCTCCCTGAGTCCTGAGAAAACTGCCCAAAATGTTAACACATCAATCTTCAGGAAACAAGCCTGCCTTTTACCGACTTAATTTCATATAATTATTTCAGGGTTTGAGTCTTTACAAGAAAGAGGGAGTGGAGGGAAAAGATCAGCAAATTGAAGGAGATTCACGGAAGAGGAATGACATTCCCTTTGTTCTGAGGATCCCCGTCTCTCCCCGGGTGCCCAGGGCTTCTCTGGCGCTTTCAGAAGCCAAGGCAGAGCACACTCAGCAGCCGCGTGTGGAGCTGCCCCCGCTTGCAGACACTTTAATAAAGCCTCCTCTTGTGTCCTGGATCCCAGAACAGCAAACCTGCAGTGACAGGCGGCTGGAAGACCCGCTGTCCGCCCTGACTCCTGACTCCTGAGTCCCGGGGTAGTGGGCACAAATCATTAAGTGTCACAAGCCTCGGGTCTGTCTTCAGTGTGGAGTAACGATGGCTCCCCTGCCCAACACAGGGGGTTATGGGTAGGAAAACGCCTGGGAAAGCTGACGAGTGTTATTCTCACTATAATAAAGTTTACTCATTAGGAGGATTCTGCAAGCACAAGGGTACTTTATAAACCCTCATGGAACATGAAATTCAAAGGTGAGTTTAGGGGAGGAAATGTTTGGTCCAGAGGTTAAGATGCCTGTGTCTCATGGGGGCTGGCTCTGTGGCATAGAAGGTTAAACATCTGTCTGTTGCCAGCATACTATATAGGTGCCGGTTCGAGTCCCAGCTGCTCCACTTCAAATCCAGCTCCCTGCTGAAGGCCTGCGAAATCAGTAGAAGATGGATCAAGTGCTTGGGCCTCTGCACCAGTGTGGGAAACCAGAAGAACTCCTGGCTCCTGGCTCCTGGCTTCAGATTGGCCCAGCCTTGGCCACTGCAGCTATTTGGGGAGTAGACCAATGGATGGAAGACTTTCCTCTCTGTCTCTCCCTCTCTCATCTGTAACTATGCCTCTCAAGTAAATAAATAAATCTTTTTTTTTTTTTTTAAAAGAAGATGCCCCTGTCCCACATCAGAGAACCTGATTCCTATTTCCAGCTCGACTCCAGCTCCCTGCTACTGCAGACCCTGGGAGGCAGGATGGTAGCCAAGTGTTTTGGTGCCTCCCACCCATGTAGGAGACCTGGACTGGGTTCTGGACATCGGCTTTGGCCTTGGCCGAGCCCTGGACGTTGTGGGCATTTGGGAAATGAATAAGCAGATGGATGGTTTCTCTCTCTCTCTTTTTCTCTCGCCTTGCAACGCAAATAATATTTTTAAAAATATAAGTTAATTTTGGTGCAAAAAAAGCTTTAAATCCATGCCTACAGGAAGGCTTCACAAAGTTCATGAGGATTGTTTATTATGGAGAACTATATACGGATTTGAAAAAGAAAAAAAATTTTTGCACCAAAATGAACTTATCTGTCACTTCCCTTTTCCATGAACTTTTTGAACTACCCTCATATTTCCTGAAGTTTAACTGTTACTAGTATTCACACAAGAATGGGAGGCATTGAATTTGATAATCACAAAGCATTCGGCTGTCACCTGGTCCGCTTAAAACTGCGTCCTCCAGAAATGGTGAATGGGTAGGCATGGAGCCCAGCCAGGAATCTCGATTTTTAAACACGACCTTAGGTGACTCTGAGGCATACAGTCCTCCTGCCTGACTTTGAACAACATTGTTTGCAGAATGAGGACATTTCTGCCCCTCCCCCTCCCTGACCATGCCCACGCTCCCACTGGGGCTGGGAGTGAGTATGGAGCACGTTACACTCACAGCCCTTCATTAATATTTCAGAACCTACAACACGAAGGCCTGCAAAGAAACAAAGCAGAATGAGGGATTATATAGATGGGTTTGGTTTCCCTTTAACGACGAGAAAAATGCATGTCTGCCCTGTGTGGATGATAAATTGACCCAGAAAATGTTGCACAAGTGTTCTTTGCTAAGCCACAGGGTCAAAGTCAACAATCTAAGAGAAAATATACCTCCGTCTCGTTGACAAGGACTTACGTTCAAGGCCTTGCACAATGGGACTGGTGTGGGTTACACTCTGTTCATTTATTCAGCTTTCTACAGAACTCTGCCAAAGAGGACAATGAGGGAGAGAGAGAGAGAGAGAGAGAGAGAGAGAGAGAGAAATTTAGCTCCTGTGAGTGAAGTTTGTTTTTGCACCTGTGGGTTCGAAAAAATGATAATAGTTTGAGAGTATTATGATAACATTTTGTAAGACACTGAAATAGTTTGCATGTGAAGTTGGGATGATGAAATGAAGGGCCACTCATAAAAAGAAGCCCCTTTTCATAACCACTACCTACCCTAGCATGAGGTGACAACACAGAATGAAACTGAGGAAGAATTTTCTAGAAAAATAGATGGCTCCCAGAAATCTGGGAGTAACTTAACAAAATTAAATTTGTTTATTTTTCAACTTTCTGTTTCTCAAATTAGCAAAAAATATAACAAGCAAGATAGAGAACTCATAATATATTCAGTTTACCCATGGAAGGCCCTCGGACCCTTCCTCACAATTGTTTACACACAGTTCTAATGGACATACACATTTGTGTATATGTGTGTATGTGTGTATATGTTGGTCTTCTAGGCTCATAGTAAATATTGAAAGTTAGAAAGGCCTGATGCTGTGGCTTAGTAGGATAAGCCAGCATCCCATATGGGCGCTAGTTCGAGTCTGCACTGCTTCACTTCTAATCCAGCTCCCTGAGAATGGCCTGGGAAAGCAGCAGAAGATGAATCAAGTGTTTCTGCCCCTGCACCCACGTGGGAGACCTGGAGGAAGCTCCTGGCTTCTGGCTTTGGATTGGCCCAGCTCTGGCCATTGCGGCCATGTGGGGAGTGAACCAGCAGATGGAAGATCTCTATCTCTATCTCTCTCCTCTCTGTCTGTAACTCTGCCTCTCAAATAAATACATCTTAAAAAAGAAAGAAAGAAAGAAAATTAGAAAATTAGGGTAGAGAATTTCTGAAGACAGGTACATGGTAGCCAGAGTAATCAGAAATGGCTTGATAAAAATCAGGGAGACACAAAGTCTATTTAAAAGTTTACAAAATAACTTTAGAATTACAGGAATCTAGGACCCTTTATATGCCCCCAAAGACCCTCAGGGCCTATTGTATCACAGCAGAGCGACAAAATCTTTTTCCAGGGTAATGATCCCAAGGTATCAAGAAAAAGGTAAATAGTGTCCTGTTTTCTCTGTTGAAGAAGGCACTAAATGATTTTGCAAAGATTTCCATCAAAATGGTTAAAATTAAAGAGGTATCCATGCTGCAAGAAGCAAATCCTTATCTTTCCAGAGCTCTCATTTACTCAGAAATACTTACTCCCCCGTGCTCCCCCCCCCCCAAAGTTTCAGGATAAGCAAAGTGTGTCCAAGGGGCAAAGGCTGGGGAGAACAGCTGTTTTGAGTTAAGAAGCCAGTTAATGACAGTACAGGAGTCAGAAAGATGCTCGGGTTAGCCTGCAGGTCCGAGACATAATGTATTAAGCTGTTGGATAAAAGCAGTTGACCCAGGCCATGGTAATGGACGTGAGCATGGAGATCTAGAGGACGGTACTGACAGATGAGCTCTCTGCGGCATAAAACCTTCCTCCCCAGCCTCCAGCGCCAGGCTCTCAACAGGAGGCAGGGTGCATACACTGGCTGGAAAGCCTGGGGTGGAAATAGCGCCTTGCAACTCACGTGTTGGCTTTACAGAGAGCCTTTCCTGAGAAGGTTCACACCTGAACGCAGTGGGACCCCAGCAGGGACAAGAGGGGAGAAAAGAGGATGCTTCGAACAGGAAGGTTCATTAAAGATGCACACAAAATGGTAAACCCATGATTACTGTGCAAAGTACAGGCACTGCGACACTAAGAACGAAAACCAATGAGCCGTTTTATCTTTACAGTGATTCCTATAAAGAGGTCATCAGGTCATGGCAGAAACTACCTGTTAATTATCTCCGTGCGTCTTCAAGGCAGGGCATGGCTGCAGTGCAAAAAGCTCCAGCCGCTTTGCAAGAAGACCCTGAACTTCCTGATGCCGCCTGGGCAGGGCAGGGACCAAGAACAGTTTCCTAGCCCCCAGCTAACTTCCAGAGCAGAGGGGATAAGCTGCACCAGTCCCCGCCTCCTGCCTGCAGGATTTATTAAAAGTCTCCCCAAGCCTCCCCCAGGGAACCCTGTCTTAACTGAAATGGGCCTGAGACTGCACGGCCTCTATTTTGGAAATGGAGAGGTATACAAGAAACCTGACTGAGAGCTGGCATTTGGTACAGCAGTTAGGATACCACTGGGGACTCCAGCAGCCCATACAGGAGTACATGGGTTCAAGTCCTGGCTCCTCCACTTCAGATCCAGTTTCTGATGATGTGCATGCTGGGAGGCAGCAGTGATGGCTCAAGTGGTTGGGTCCCTGCCATCTTCCTAGGAGACCCCAATTAAGTGCTTTGCTCCTGGAGGTTTCAGCCTGGCCCAGCCCAGGCTGTTACAGACTTTTGGGGAGTGAATCTGTGGATGGTAGATTCTCTGTCTCTGTCTTGCTGCCTTTCAAATACATTTTTATTTTAAAAAAAAATCAGAATAAAAATCTATGTCTCACCAGAACACTAATCTGTACCTTAATTTCATTAACCCTCTCCCAAGCCACTTGACAAGGAGCTGCCTTGAAAAGTTGGATGACATGTAAGGGACGAGCATGGTGGTACAGAAGGTTAAGCTGCTACTTGGAGCACCCTCATCCCAAACAGGAGTGCCTGTGTTTAAGTTCTGCCCCTGCTTCCAGTCCTGCCTCCTGCTCACCTGCACCCTGGAAGGTGCAAGTACTGGGGTCCCTGCCACCCTTGTGGGAGACTGGGATTCAGTTCTTGGCTTCTGGCTTAGGCCTGGCCCAGCCCTGGCTGTTGTGGGCATTTGAGGAGTAAGCCAAATGCTGGAAGATTTTCTCTCCACTCTCTCTTTCAGACAAATAAAACATAAATAAATAAATGTTAAGAAAGCACATAAATTCTTCAGAATTGTTTTCCAATTCTGGTCGTGTCTTCTAATTTTTGCTATAGATATATAATGTAAATACACAAATTATTTCATTTTTTAAAAAAGATGAAGGTTGAGGGGCTGGCCTTGTGCTGTAGCAAATTAAGCCACTACCTGCCAAGCCAGCATCCCATAGGGTCCCCATTTCAGGCTCCAACTGCACCACTTCCAATCCATCTCCCTGCTAATGCTCCTGGGAAGACAGTGGAAGCTGGCCCAAGTGCTTGGGCCCCTGCATCCACATGGGAGATCTGGAAGAAGCTTCTGACTCCAGACTTCAGCCTGGCCCAGCCCTGGTAATTATGGCTATTTGAGGAATGAACCAGCAAATGGAGGACATCTCTCTCTCTTACTATCCTCCCCCCCCCTTTAAAACTCAGCCTTTCAAATAAGTAAAATAGACCTTTAAAAAAGAAAGATGGAAAGTGGCAGGATATAAAATCAGCACGGATAAATCACTAGCCTTTATATATGTGGACAATGTCATGGCTGAGAAAGAATTTTTAAGATTAGTCCCACTCACAATAGCTCCAAAAATAATTAAATACCTTGGGATAATTTTTTAAAGATTTATTTATTTATTTGAAAGTCAGAGTTACACAGAGAGAGGAGAGGCAGAGAGAGAGAGAGAGAGGTCATCCATCTGATGGCCCACTCCCCAAATGGCCACAATGGTCGGAGCTGCGCCAATCCAAAGCCAGGAGCCAGGAGCTTCTTCCGGGTCTCCCACGTGGGTGCAGGGGCCCAAGGACTTGGGCCATCCTCCACTGCTTTCCCAGGCCATAGCAGAAAGCTGGACAGGAAGTGGAGCAGCCAGGTCTCAAACTGGCACCCATATGGGATGGCAGTGCTTCAGGCCAAGGCGTTAACCCACTATGCCACAGCGCCGGCCCCCTTGGGATAAATTTAACCAAGGATATCAAAAAACCTCTATGATGAAAATTACAAAACATGAAAGAAAGAAGACATTAAAAAATGGAAAAATTTTCCATGTTCATGGACTGGAAAAATAAAAATCATCAAAGTGTCCAGGGGCTGGCGCTGTGGTAGAGCAGGTAAAGCCGCCTCCTTCAGTGCTGGCATCCCATATGGGCACCAGTTCGAGTCTTCACTGCTCCACTTCTGATCCATACTATGGCCTGGTAAAGCAGTAGAAGATGGCCCAAGTCTTAGGGGTCCCTGCACCCATGTGGGAGAACAAGAGGAAGCTCCTGTCTCCTGGATTCAGATTGGTGCAGCTCTGGCCATTGCAGCCAGTTGGGGAGTGAACCAGCAGATGGAAGACCTCTCTCTCTCTCTCTCTCTCTCTCTCTCTCTCTCTGCCTCTCCTCTCTCTGTGTAACTTTGCCTTTCAAATAAATAAATTAATCTTAAAAAAAAAAGGTCCATACTACCAAAAGCAATTTACAGATTCAATGTGATCCCAATCAAAATAACAATGATATTCTTCACAGATCTAGAAAAAAATGATGCTAAAATTCATATGGAAACAGAAGAGACCCCAAATAGATAAAGCAATCTGATACAATAAAAACAAAGCCAGAGTCTCACAACACCAGATTTCAAGACATACTACAAGGCAGTTATAATCAAAACATCCTGGATGGATAAGGGCCAGTGCTGTGGCGCAGCGGGTTAACACCCTGGCCTGAGGTGCTGGCATCCCATATGGGTGCCAGTTTGAGACCTGGCTGCTCCACTTCCAACCCATCTCTCTGCTATGGTCTGGGAAAGCAGTAGAAGATGGCCCCAGTTCTTAGGCCCCTGCACCCGCATGGGAGACCTGGAAGAAGCTCCTGGCTCCTGGCTTCGGATCAGCACAGCTCCGACCATTGTGGCTAATTGGGGAGTGAACCATTAGATGGAAGACCTCTCTCTCTCTCTCTCTCTCTCTCTCTCTCTGCCTCTCCTCTCTCTGTGTACCTCTGACTTTCAAATAAATAAATCTTAAGAAAAAAAACACACAGATGGGTAGACCGATAGAACAGAATAGAAATGTCAGAAATCAACCCACGCATCTACAACCAACTTATCTTTGACAAAGGAGCTAAAATCAACCCCTGGAGCAAGGACAGTTTCTTTAACAAATGGTGCTGCAGAAACTGGGTCTCCACATGCAGAAGTATGAAACTAGACTCTTACCTTACACCTTACACAAAAATCCACTCAAAATACATCAAAGACCTAAATCTATGACCCGATACCATCAAATTACCAGAGAACATTGAGGAAACTCTGTAAGACGCTAGTATAGGCAAAGATTTCTTGAAAAAGACCCCAGAAGCACAGGTAATCAAAGCTAAAATTAACAAATGGAACTACATCAAGTTGAGAAGCTTTTGCACTGCAAAAGAAACACTCAGCAAAGTGAGGAGGCAACCAACAGAATGGGAAAAAATATTTGCAAACTATACAACTGATAAAGGGATAACACCCAGAATCTATAAAGAGCTCAAGAAATTCAACAACAAAACAAACAACTCAGTTAAGAAATGGGCAAAGGACTTGGACAGGCATTTTTCAAGAGAGGCAATTCAAACGGCCAATAGACAAATGCAAAAATGTTGAGGATCACTAACCATCAGGGAAATGCAAATCAAAACCACAATGAGATGCACCTTTTCTGCTTGGTACATTCTCCTTTTTTAAAGATTTATTTATTTATTTGAGAGGCAGAGTTACAGAAAGAGAGAGGGAGAGACAGAAAAAGGACAGAGACAGGACTTCCATCCACTGGTTCACTACCCAGTAGCTGCAACGGCTGGAGCTGAACTGAGCCAGAGCTGAGCCAATCCGAAGCCAGGAGCCAGGAGCTTCTTCTGGGTCTCCCATGTGGAAGCAGGGGCCCAAGCACTTGGGCCATCTTCTGCTGCTTTCCCAGGCCATAGCAGAGAGTTGAATCAGAAGAGGAGCAGCTGGGACAAGAACTGGCACCCCTATGAGATGCTGGTGCTGCAGGCAGAGGCTTAGCCCACTAGACTACAGCACCGGTCCCTTGGTAAATTCTTGAGAGGAGGTAACATGAACAGGCTGGACAGTCACAAGCACATCTGTCCCACTTCTCGGTAGAAGGATAGACTGATTGTGACTGATTCTTAAGGATATTGAAAGGACGTAGAACCAGGGTGGCAATGGAGACCTATTCAGGGATATATGTGCCACAGTGCCACACATCAGAAATTCCTCTGCGTTATTATGAGCAGTCGAGGTATCAAGACAGCAGGAGTGTAGAACAGATATTAGCAAGGGGTTTATTGCAGCTGAGGTCATTTTGGTGTACAGCCCCACAGTATGCCTTGACAGAAACATAGTTTGGCATTGGGTGCCTTCCTCCTCATCCCTGGCCCTTTGCCCGGAAGCTAAAAGCCTGCTCATTAGATCCCTTTCCCAAAATGCTTTTGGACTCACAGAAATCAGAAGCTGATAGGTGCAATAGGGGTCTTCTGGTTCAGCCCCTTTCTGTATACACGAGGGCATGGGAATCCAGAGGGGGGCTACGCCTGTGGTCATAGAGATCTAGCTGCAGGCTGTAACTAGGAGCAAGGTCATCCACGGTGTTCCCCTCTCCTTTCTGGCTTCTCAGCTGTACCGTGAAGAAGAAAAATTAATATCCCAGGGATATTTACATTTAATCAAACTACCCCAATAAGAAGATTGGGAATCAGCTTCAAAGCAGAGCAGATGTTTATGTGTTAACTGCCCGCAAGGCTCCGTATTCTAGAATACATGCCTTTCACAGAGGTCTGACATTCGTACACAACTTCACTGTCTCTGAAGCTCCTTTGAATAGTACCTTCTCAGCTGGAGAGAGAAATACCTGAAGTGACTGCAATGGGCTATTTCACAGTCTGCATCCCAACGTCGGATTCATCACGTATTTTGGGTCTTCCTCTTCTATTTGCAACAATCTGCAGAATCTACCCCAAGAAAACTGAGACTAAAAAGAAATTCTTATTTCCTTTTCCAGTTGCTCTCGGCATTTTGTTGCCATTTAGTGATTGCTCAGTTACAAACTTGGGCAGAAGGAGGGACTAAACGTTTGGAATGAGATCATGGACATGACCTTGGGCCCCAAAAGATGTCTATGTTTACTCATCTCATTGATTGTCAAGTCATCTACCCTTGGTGGCCAAATCTGATGGCGAGAGCCAGCCTGCCTCTTCCTATGCCTTGTTTCTACAAGAGGAGCTCACGTCCTTCTCACATCCCCATCCTTGTTTCTTTCAAAACTGAGAATAGCCTTGTGGTTTCCATGTACCCTCCCCTCTATCTTCCCCACCTCCTTCTTGCTTATCTTAGAAAGGTAATGCAAAATAATCTCTATCTGGAAAATGTCTCCAACCCATGGGCAAGCATGTCATGGGCAAGCAATAAGCAAACTGAGATCAGCCCCATGATTGGTATCCCTTCTGCTGCACCTGTGAAGCCTTGGAGACTACGGCTTGGTATTAAATGAGAAGCATTCACATGATGAACGAGAAAACACAACTGAAGTGAACAGTGGTGAAGCTTAGGATTCTAGGTAGAACTCTTGACATTATTCACTGAGTTTTCCAGGGCTTCCAGTAGGGATGTCGATCTTTTCCACAGAGAATCCATCTACCATGAGTTCAAGTTCTGCTCCATGTCTTGAAAAATCTTGAGCTGCTTTGCGGTCTACTCCATTGTACACTCATGTCTATTGTAATATCTAATATTTAAAAACTATTTCTAAAAATTCTGATAAAATAGATGCTTCAAAAGACATACCTCGTCATTCTAGGGCTCCCTATAGGAGTAATACGTTGGAGTCTGCATACTCCAACTTGAGAAATTGAACTCAGCCACCAAGAGAACCATGGAAACAGCCCTGCTCTTTAAAGGCCAAGCTTGCAATTTTGTTCTAAGGTTTTTCTTCTCTCATCAATTAGAAATGCAGCTGATCCAAGGATATATTTTCCTGAGAATTTAGAATTGGAGCCTAGAACTGGTGAAGCCTATTTATGCAAGCAGACCAAGCCAGGCAAGAGAGAAAAAGAAATTAAGCAAAAAAAAATTTTAAGAGAAACAAAATAACAAGGAATAAGTTGGCAAAGCATGTTTCTGACTAAAATGAATTAAATTAAAAATCAATAGCAAGAAACTATATAAACACTGAATATTTTGAAACCAAACAACACATTTCTAGACAAGTCACAGATCAAAGAAAAACATCATAGGAGAAATTTAAAAATATTTTGAAGAGAACCAAAAGGAAAACACAACATTCCAAAACAGTGCTAATAGGAAACGCAAAGCATTAAATACTTACATTAGAAAAAAGAGAAGTCGGCAGCAGAAGCAGGGTACCCTTTCGGGAGCAGGAGGCCAATAAAAGTTCAGAGGTCAAAAAAAAAAAAAAAAGAAAAAAAGAAAGAAAAGAAAAGAAAAAGAAAAAGAGAGAAGTCATAGATGATTTAATCTCCTGTGTTAAGAAATTTGAAAATGAAGAGCAAGTAAATCCAAATCATGCTGAGGACAGAAATAGTAAAAATAATAGTAGAACTCAATGAAATAGGAAACACAAAAACAACAGAGAAAAATCAATAAAAATACAAAAGTGGTTCCTTGAAGTGATCAATAAACCTGGAAAAACCTCTGGTGAGGTAAACAGAGAAAAAGAAGAAAGATGACAAAAATTACCCTACGTCAGGAATAAAAGTGTGAATAAATCCTATGGTCATTGAAATAGAATATTATGAGCAATGCCATGCCTATAAATTTCCTAACTTAGAGAAAATAGGCAAAGCCCTTGGAAGACAGAACTACCACAATGTGCTGAAGAAGCAATACTTCACCTGAAAGCTCTGTAGCTATCAAAATAATTGAGTGAATATTTTACAAATTTTCCCAGGGGACATGTTTTGGAACAGCAGTTACTACGGCATTTTAGATGCCTGCATCTCAGGTTGGACTGCTTGGGTTCAAGGTCCAGCTGCACTTCTGATCCACCTCCCTACTAACGTACACCCTGGGCGGCAGTAGATGATGGCTCAAGTCCTTGGCTCCCTACTACTCATGTGAGAGGCCAAGACGGAGTTCTAGGCTCCTGGCTTGGGCCTGGCCCAGGCCCGGATATTCCTGGCATTTGAGGAGTGAACCAACAGATGCAAAATTGTTCTCTATCTCTCTGTCTTTCAAATTAAATGAAAACAAATGTAGTTTTTTTGAATTAAAAGCAAAACTTTCCTCCAAATAAAACTCTAGGTCCAGATGGCTCTTTCTATTGAATTTCACCAAACATCTAAAAAGAGATAGTATTCACTATATATAAATAATGAACCTTTCAGAAAGTAAAAGAGGAGACATTTTACAACTTATTGAGTTCAGAAGTCTCCTGATATCAGGATTAAGCAGACATCACACAAAAAGAGCGACAGACCAATATTCTCATGAACGTAGATACAGACATCCTTAACATAATCTTGACCAGCTGAATCCAGCAATACATAAAAGGATCATGCATCTGGACCAAGTGTAATTTCTCTCAGAAATACAAGGTATTTTGATGTTTGAAAACCAGTCGCGTGGCTGGCAGAGGAAAAAGTATTGACAGTGAGGATGACCGCTGGGAATATGGGGTATCTCCATCAGCCATCTCAGAAACTAAAAGGGCCATTACCCACACAAGAGAAGAATGAGACATATAAGAAAGCACTGGGGCCAGCGCTGTGGCACAGCGGTTTAAAGCTCCAGCCTGCAGCATCGGCTTCCTATGTGGGCACCAGTTCAAGTCCCAGTTGCTCCACTTCTGATCCAGCTCCCTGCTAATGTGCCTGGGAAAGCAGTGGAAGATGTTCTAAGTCCTTGGGCCCCTGCACCCATGTGGGAGACCTGGAAAAAGCTCCTGGCTCCTGGAATTGGATCAGCTCAATTCCAGCCGATGCAGCCATTTGGGGAGTGAACCAGTGGATACCAGTGGATAGAAGACTCTCTCTCTCTCTCTCTCTCTCTCTCTCTCTCTCTCTCTCTCTCTCTCTTTCACTTTCTCTGTCTGTCTTTACCTCTCTCTGTAACTCTCCCTTTCAAATAAAATAAAAGACAAATCTTAAAAAAAAGAAAGAAAGAAAAGAAAAGCATTGACCACTGGAGATATTTCTTTTTTTTTTTTTTCCCTTTAAGATTTATTTATCTGAAAGGCAGAGTCAACTGAGAGAGAGAGAGAGAGAGAGAGAGAGAGAGAGAGAGAGGGAGGGAGAGAGATACAGAGAAAGAGAGATTTTCCATCCACTGGTTCATCCCCCAAATGGCCAAAACGACCAAGGCTGGGCCAGGTATTAGTGTAGACTTCAGCTTTCAGTATGGATGTATGCCCCTAGCATTGCCAAGATAGAGCTAATTGGGGACCTTTTGAACAGAGGTGTTAATGCAAACTCTGATAAGATAAAAGAACTCTTTTTGCTGACTGCAGGTTTTGTTTGTGGCTCAGAGGAACAGATCTTGGAGTGTGTAGAATGATGACTTTCAAGAAATGCTAACCCAAATGTTGCTCACAGGAGACGTATGACTCCAATCGTGTTTGCTGCATGGATGGTCACCCTCAGGCTTCAACATGGGCAGCACGTCAGGGTCATGAAAAGGTAATTTTGAAGTTGCTTGAACTTGGAGCTCAGAAAATGCTACAAACCAAAGATGGAAAGACACCAGGTGAGACTACACAAAGAAACACCTTGAGATCTTCAGTTTTTGTCTTTGACTTTAAATCCACTGGGGGGGAAATTTCAAAAGCTAACTAGAGAAGAGACTATTTGTAAGCTATTAGCAACAGATTCTATTTTTTAAAAAAGGTCATGTATTTAGGCAACACAACATGTTTTAATTCAATGTAATATCTATAAATCAATGAAAATGGTGTATATTTTTATTACTTGTGGAAAACATGGTAACAGTTAAATTATATGATAGTTTAAACTTTTTAAGTATTTTTAAATGTCACAAATGCCTGGATTTTAAGCACTTTGTTCACCAGAATTCTAGAAAAAAATTTAAATTTATATGTACCAGCACAAATGATGATAATTTTTATTTTAAATGTAACCTTTAAGTAAAATATCAATAATAAAAATGTATTCTTAAAAAAGAAAATCAATCAATATAATCCACTATATTAATAAACTAACATTGAAAATAATATGATAATCTCAAAAGATACAGAAAAAGCACTAATTAAAATTCAATGCCTATTCACTTAGGTTTAGAAGAAGAGCAATAGCAACACAAGAAACTATGAATAGAAGAGAACTTTCTCAAGCTGAAAAAGGGTATTTACAAAAAAATCTAAAGTTAACATCATGTTTACTGGTGAAAGACTGAATGCTTTGACCCTAAGGATTAGAACCGCGTAAGGATGTTTGCTCTCATTACTTCTACCAGTATTGTCCGGTAGGGTCTATACCAGTGCAACAAAGTAAGAAAGAAAAAAAAAAAAAAAAAAAAAAAAAAAAAACATTGAAAGGATACAGATTGTAAAGGAAGAAGTAAAAATGACTATTTGCATATGACATAATTGTGTTTGTATGGAATCCTAAGGCATCTGCCCAAAAAAGGTTGGTATTAAGGTAAATAATAAAAGAACTAATAAGGAACGAATCAGCTGGCAGCTTTGTAAGGCACATTTACTCTCCGGAGCTGTGAGAAAATCGATCTCTGTTTTCACCCAGTCTGTGGAACTTCATTAGGACGCTGCAGGATGACTAACACACCAAAACTTCCCTCCCACTGATTGTTTCTCTGGGAGCTACTAGAAAGCATTCTGTAGCAAAACAAGAGAACCAAACCAAACTCTCTGCTCCAAAAAAGGAGTAGAGAGAAAAGAGGGGGGGGTTCCTGGCAAAGGAGATCTCGGGCGAGTTATAGGCACTAATCTGAAGCCACCAGCCCAGATAGTGCAGTCAGGCCCAGAGGAAACTTCCTTTTTTGCTTTTAAGATTTATTTATTGGCCGGCTCTGCGGCTCAATAGGCTAATCCTCCACCTGCGGTGCTGGCACCCTGGGTTCTAGTCCCGGTCGGGGCGCCAGATTCTGTCCTGGTTCTTCCTCTTCCAGTCCAGCTCTCTGGTATGGCCCGGGAAGGCAGTGGAGGATGGCCCAAGTGCTTGGGCCCTGCACCCCATGGGAGACCAGGAGGAAGCACCTGGCTCCTGGCTTCGGATCAGCGCTGTGCGCTGGCCACAGCACGCCAGCTGCGGCAGCCACTGGGGGGTGAACCAATGGAAAAAGGAAGACCTTCCTTTCTGTCTCTCTCTCTCACTGTCCACTCTGCCTGTTGAAAAAAATAAAAAGATTTATTTATTTATTTATGTGAATGGCAGAGTGACAGAGAGTGAGAGACAGAAACAGAGATATATATATATATATATATATATATATCGAATCTATCCACTCCCCAAATTGCCACAAAGACCAGGGCCAGGCAGGCTGAAGACAGGAACCAGGAACTCCATCCGGGTCTCCCACATGGGTGGGAGGAGCCCAAGTACTTAAGCCATCATCTACTGCCTCCCAAGATGTGCATTAGCAGGAAGATGGATTGGAAGGGAAGGTGCCAAGACAGGAACCAGCACTCCAATGTGGGATGTGGGAACCGCAAGTGGAGGCTTAACCCACTGTTGCTACCACACCTGCCCCTAAGTGCATTTTCCTTTTAGAAAACTACACTAAAGAGGAAAAACACTTGTTTGTAAAGAAAAACAGTGAGTTGGATAGCAATGTGGTCTCAGTGGTCTTAAATGGCTCCACTACGAATAACACCTGCTCTGACGATATTGCTATATTGCATTTTGAGACATGGGTGGGGGGAGAAGAAATATGTCTGGGGGAGAGCAGTGTAAAGAGAGTTAAATTCTCCTATTCCATAGTGAGCAGTTCTCGTCTAGTTCCTAAAACAGAACAAATCAGGGTGCTGCTCTGCCGCCATGTTGTTCAGAAGGGGGCCGGCAGGAAAGTCCGCTGGAGGACAGAGGTCGCCCTTGAGGAAGGGGACGGGAGACCAAGATTGTTGTTTCTCTGATATAACTGATAAAAATAAAGGCATAATATTGGTGCTTTTGAAACCCCAGGGCCCAGCCTTTCAATTCTCCATTGTAAGCGAACGGCTTAGTGCCCTACTTTCTGCAGAGACACAAACCCCTGCCTTGCCCCTGGCCCTCCGGGGTGATTTCATGGCTTGTCACAGTCTTTGTCTCAGGCCAGGGTTGCTTCTAGTAAAAGACAGTGCATTGAGAAATCAGGATAAGGACAAGGACACCATAGCACCAGAATTCTTTTTCTTCCTTAGTATATCAAAAAATGCCCTCATTGACTTAAAATAGAAATTATGGAATAAGACAATAGGCATAAATCCAATGGTGTCAGTAATCAGAATAAATCAGGTTACTAATTTCGGAAGTAAGGTCAGAGTTTCTCAGATTGAGTTAAAACCAAACCAAAACAAACAGTTGTAACAACGCCACAGCCACACACACACACATACACACACACACACACTTGGGACATTCACACTGAGATTTCCTCTATCAGGGATGCTACTTTTTTAAGATTTTTTTTTTTTAATTTATTTGATTTATTTCAAAGAGTTACAGAGAGAGAGAGAGAGAGGTCTTCCATCCGCTGGTTCACTCCCCAACTGGCCGCAACGGCCAGAGCTGAGCTGATCCGAATCCAGGGGCCAGGAGTTTCCTCCAGGTCTCCCACGTGGGTGCAGGGGCCCAAGGACTTGGACCATCTTCCACTGCTTTCCCAGGCCATACAGAGAGCTGGATGGGAAGAGGAGCAGCCGGGACTTGAACCAGAGCCCATATGGGATGCCGGCACTGCAGGCAGTGGCCTCACCCACTGCACCACAGCGTCAGCCCCTTAAGATTTTGTTTATTTGTTTGAGAGATAGAGTTACAGACACAGAGAGGGAAGGACACAGAGAGAGGTTTTCCATCTCTTGGTTCACTCCCCAAATGGCCCCAGTGGCCAGACCTGGGCTGATGCAAAGCCAGGAACCAGGAGTTCTTCCGGGTCTCCCACATGAGTGCAGGGGCCCAAGGACTTGGGCCATCTTCTACTGCTTTCCCAGGCCATACTGGTGCCCATAGAGGATGCCGGCACTGCTATTGCTCCATGTCCACCTCCATCTCCAGCACTCTGGACCCCACGCAGAGAGCCTTCCTCTCTCTCATCCCTCAGACCCAGTTACAGCTCATCTGGGCAGCTCCTCCCGAGCTTCCTGGCTGAGTCGGTTGTCCTCCTCTGTGTTCCCGTAACCCTCTGTGCTGGTGCCCATAGTCTCCACAATTGCCTTGACCACAGGCCCCCTAATTGGGGCCTGCCCAGGAAGTCCCTCCATGTGAATCGCCCTGTGTGCTCCCCACACAGAACGCGCAGTGCTGGATGCGCAGCCCTTGGCTGCAGCAGGCAGGCCCACAGGAGCATTGGATCAAGGAGATTCCATCTACGGGTGCCCTAGAAGTGGGCTGGAACAAAAACTTTGTCCACCACAGATGAGCTGATTATGTGAGACTAGAGTACCCTCCCTTCTCTTTGGGAGGATCAGATTGGTCACTTGGTATCAGGGGAAGAAGCCGAAAGACCCAAGACAGAAGAGCACATTCAGATGTCCCGAGGCAGGCAGCGGAAGCCACAAGTAAGCAGGCGCCGTGAAGTCTTAGGCGGCAGTGGGAGAGGCAGAGCGGACAGTCACCCCAGCAGGTGTGGATGAAGGATGAGCGGTTCCTAAGGCTCCAACCTCCACGGGGCCTGCACATGAAGCTGTTCCTGCTTCCAAGTGGTTCCTGCAGTCCTTGCATGAGTTATCTGAGTGGCACCCTCTTCCCTGCTACCCAAGAAAGCCTAACAGACGTGCCCTTTCTCATCACTCACGCACAGGATGCATCTCACTCGGGGCTGTCATGCCCCTGTGGACTGGAAGCTCCCTGAGGAGCCCTACTTGCTGTTTTCATTCTGTATCCCTAGTACCAGGCCCAGCGCCTGCGCCCTGGCAAGGACTGACAATTGCAGTTTGAGCGAAGGTTGATCAAAAGCTTTGTAAGTGGTCCATACCCAGGTGAGCAGCAACTGACTTGTGTTAACGCCGGGGACAAAGTGCAAATGGGCGAATGAACCACGCTCATGGGGTGTTGATGAGCTTCCAAAACACCTGCTAAGTACACCAAGGCTTAGGAAGGCCATATCTGCGCTGCGATCTCTCTCTGCCTACTCCCGTTGTGTACCTCTGCACATAACGAAAGGTTAAAGAAGTGTTGTGTGGGCTTTTATAGAAATCAAAAGTACATGCAATTCTTCTGAGGGCTCGCTGATTACTCTGAGGGCATTGTGTTTCAGTGTTGATCTCTGGAAAATATCAGGAACAAGGAAAGCACTTCCCACCCCCACCCCACCAACCCCCGGCTTCATAGGAAAAACAATATTGAAATCATACAAATCTCTTGGATCGACCCTCTTTTGAAAGCGAGAAACTCGCCTCGCCCTCCCCACAGGCCTGCAGTCTGCACAGTTTGTCCGCCAAGAGAGTGGGATTTGGCAGCTTTCCTTGTAAACTGCAACCACAGGAGGCCTCTGATGGAATTGAATTGTTTCCTCCGGTCGGATTCTGTTGGTGGTACAACCCCCTCAGGATGTGAATTCATCAGTGTTTGCTGCGGGGTGAGGCTGGGGCATGTGCGGGTGAACGTGCGTGTGGCAGGGGGGCGGGGGTATGTGTTGACACCACCCAGAGAATCCTGGCAGATCCCAGTCTCTCTGACTCATCCTCCATGGCTTTTAAGTGGTCAGAACGTCATCAGCAGAAGCAAGGCAGGAACACTGGCAATGCTGGAATACAAAAGGCAGAACTGGCAGGACATTTGCTGTGAGCCATTTAACCTGGCCTCCTTGGACAGGACACACATAGTTGGTAACCTTTGAGGAGCCAGCCACTGGCAGGGGGAGGCGGGCCAGGGCCACCAGCTGCTCGGAGGTGAGAGGAGCGGGGAAGGAAAGCAGGTTTGGGCTACAGGACAATTCCACCTTGCCTCCGTGGATCAGCCACACAACTTGCTCTCCGCGGGCAGTGCTACCGTCTCAGGCAGGGGTGGGGAATGTCTGGCCTGCAGGCCATAGCAGGCCCCTGAAATCATTTGGTCTGGCCCTCCCATGGCAACTGCAGGTGGGACTCAAAGTTCAGTAAGTCTAGAGCAGGCTAATTTTTAAGTTGATGATTTTGTATAGCCTGCGAATGATATTATAAATAGCTAAAACGGCCCTTAGCAAAACAAAACAAAACAAACAAGCAAACAAAAATACACAACTTTCTCCAACCCTGAATGACAGAACAGTCTATTTTACATGGGGAGACTGAAGCCCAAATGAAGGGTTGGATGCAGGTGGGTGAGATTTTGTTCCTGGTCATTAGGTCCAGGACTTGAACTTGTGTATTGAAAACTATTCTGCCTGGGGCCGGCGCTGCAGCGTAGCAGGTAAATCTGCCACCTGCAGTACCAGCATCCCATATGGAGACCCGGCTGCTCCACTTCCGATCCAGCTCTCTGCTATGGCCTGGGAAAGCAGTAGAAGATGACCCCCAAGTGCTTGGGCCCCTGCACCAGCGTGGGAGACCCGGAGGAAGCTCCTGGTTCCTGGCTTCAGACTGGCGCAGCTTCCGCTGTTGTGGCCATCTGGGGAGTGAACCAGCAGATGGAAAACTCTCTGCCTCTGCCTCTCCGTAACTCTGCCTTTCAAATAATAAATAAATAAATCTTAAAAATAATAAGAAAACTATGCTGCCTAAGTGAATCTGCATGGTGTTCCCAATCTGGTCCTCTCACAAGTATCCCCAGATTATCCTGGACACCAGGGAGTAACGGAAACCTTAAGGCGAACATGGTTATCCTCCAGTTCATCACTTTGAGCCGATCGTAAGTAATTTAAAGCATTGCTGTATTAAAATAAACATAGCTATATTATGAAATATGGTACAATATTTATGTGGATTTTAAAAAACAAAACACAGGAGTAAGGGTGGGCATTTGACCCAGTAGGTAAGATGTCAGCTTCCCATATCAGAGGGCCTGGTTCAATTCCTGGCTCCTTCTCCGGGCTCTAGCTTCTTGCCAGTGCAGACCTTGGGAGGCAGCAGGTGGCAGGCTGAGTAATAGTTCCTGCCACCCGGGTGGGAGGCCTGGACTGGGTTCCCAGCTCCCAGCTTGGGCCTAGCCCCCTCGGCCATTGTGGTCATTTGGGTTGCAAACCACAGGAGGAGCGTTCTCTCTCTCTGAGTCTGTCTCTCAAGTAAGTGAATTAATAAATACTGCAGATGTATAAAGAAATTTCCCACCTGCCATGGGATGCTTTAAGCCATACGCATGACAATCCTGGGAGGCTCAAGGTCCCTCTTCTCTGCCACTAGAAAACCGATGGAAAGATATGATAATCGCTATCATATGAGGGGGCTTCAGAAGGTCTATGTGAAAATGGAATGGCAAGTTCATTTGGGTGCAAAGGAGTTTTTCATAATCTGCACTTTCCATGAACTTTAAGTCCCTTTGTATTCTACAGAGGACCATGGAGTATGTTTTCCTTTACTTATTTATAGAATTTTGTAAGTGAAGAAAGCTAGAGAACATCTTTCATGCTCATCATCATTTTACTAATGGGGAAACTGAGGCCCCGGAGCCACATTCCCCCGGCGGTGCCTCCAGCTGCCAGTTCAAGGACTGAGGCTGCAGCAAGACAATCGTCATGGAAACAGAGGGACCACAAATGTGCAAGTCCCATGTGCTGAGAAATCGGCTGCTTTTTTTCCTCTGCATTTGATTTGCTCTGGCCATCAGCTAGGAAGTTAAGAAAACAGTAACTAAATCTGTTCGGACTTTAATCCAGTGCAGTACAGTTAAATAACTCATTAAGGTGATGCGCAGGCTCTTCGTTTCTGCTTGTCCTCCTGTCTTTTCCAGAACGGTGGCTGGGTGCATCAAGTGGCCTGATGACCTCGGGGAAGTAGGGCGACTGGGCCTCCAGACAGACCTGCTGTTCTCCAGACCAGCTGCAGAGCGGCTGTCCTGAGGCCCACTGGGAAATCGTTGGCTTCAGCGGTGCCTGGGCCCTGGGCTGGTGTCTGTTGCTAACATCCGCTGCTGACTCCTCCTCAGGCAGCCAGGCACTGGGACCCTCTCCATAGCCTCAGCTTCCTCCTGGCTTTCATTGGCGCTGACCTCTCTGGGTCTCTGCCTCACCCCCCCCCCAGTCTGGTCTCCCAGCCTCATCTAATCTTTCCTGTGGGACTACCTCATCCTGCCACAGGGGCCCTTGGGAACTCACTGACTCCCAACATCCATGTTACGTGTAGGTCAAGGACAGCTCCAGGTGCTGGAGACCCTCCCTGCATCTCACCCCACACTCCACGTCTCCTCAGCAAACTGACTTGCTCCCAAAACCCAGATGAAGAGCAGGAAAAGAAACTCCAAGTTCTCAGGGACTTATGGAGTGGAGATAAGAATACCTAGCTTAACTCTTCTCCATCCTCTCCCACCCTCTCCCTCTTCCCCCCCCGCCCACCTCCAAATCTACTGGCTCAAAATAAGCAAAGCTTCTCCGAATTTAACATTTTGGTCTTCTGAAGCAGGAGTTCAAACTATAGGGAAACATTTATAATCTGACAAGTTTGTTCTCGAGGGACCTGGAACAATCCTTTCTTCCTGGTTTTAAAGCCCATGGTTGGGGGCTAGTCTTGTGGCACAGCAGGTAAAGCTGCTACCTGTGACACCAGCATCCCGTGTAGGCACTATTTTGTGTCCCGGCTGCTCCACTTCTGATTCAGCTCCCTGCTAATGTGCCTGGGAAAGCAGTGGGAGATGGCTAAAGTACTCGGGCCCTTGCATTCAGCTGGGAAACTTGGAGGAAACTCCTGGCTCCTGGCTTGAGATTGGCCTAGCCCTGACTCTGTGGCCATGGAGTGAACCAGCAGATGAAAGATCTCTTTTTTGTTTCTCCCTCTCTCTCTAACTCTGTCCTTCAAATAAATAAATGAACAATTTTTTTTCAAAAATCCTATGATTGATGGTTTGCCCCAATTTGCTCTCCTCTCTTGATTTCTTGGAAGTTAGAAGCTGTCAGATGGTAGGAAGTGCAAAGAGCAATTAAAATGCATCGACATGGGGCCAGCAGTGTAGCACAGTGCATTAAGCCACCATCTGCGACATTAGCATTCCGTATGACATTTGAGTGAGTCCTAGTTGCTCCACTTTAGATCCAGCACCCTCCTAATGTACCTGGGAAAGCAGTGGAAGATGGCCAACTACTCCTGATGGAGTTCCAGGCTCCAGCCCTGGCCTGCTGCAGCCATTTGGAGTGTGAACCAGTGGATGGAGGATCTGTCTCCCTCTCTCTCTCTCTCTCTCTCTCTCTCTCTCTGAATGTGTGTCTGTAACTCTGCCTTTCAAAATAAATAAATAAACATTTTTAAAAAATACATTAACTTAACAAATGCAAAAATACTATCCTTGCTATTAGGTATGCTTATAGAGTTGAATGACCAAAATGCATATGACCTAGGTAAATATCTAACGCGAAGATTTCTGTTTCCAAGTGCTTCTCAATGATCAAAATTACTGGATACAGCTTAACTCCTTGCACAACACTGACTCCAAGATGTAATTCTATACCTAAGGCAGTATCAGGAGCCCAAGGACCGTTAAGAAGCCAGAGATGGTTACTTACTACCTTATAGAAAGAGCCACACATCCTAGAAGGAGGCCAGGAGTCCTGAGCGGGTGACCTCTACCTTTCTAGGCCATTTTTTCATCTCACTCCACTCTCTCTGTCCTCTCCCTCTCTCTCTCCCCTCTCTCTCCCTCCCCCCACCCTCATTTATCAAACATTTGTGAATATCCTTCTCTGTGCTATATGTCAGTGATGGAAACCGAAGGCAGAGGAGAAAACCTTAGGGTGGGTGGATGCTCTGATAGTTTTGTCAGGACACAGCACACAAGAGCAGCCCTTGGCCTGGTCTTACATCTCCATTTTTCAAAATGGGGAGAATGATGTTTTCCCACCAACAAAATCATGGAACAAACTTGGTAAACATTCTAAGAGCAGAAATGAGATTACTAGACTACATCAAAGAATAGCTAATCCTAACTGATACGAGACTGCTCCAGTGCTAGAAACAGGCAGCATGATTTGGTAGCAACTCTTGAAAAGCAAGTATTGACATCATTTTAAATGTCAGTCACCAGGGATTCAAGATCCCATAGAGGTTAACCCAGGATATTGCACAATGCAACTGCGGTTTCAAACCCTTCATTCTGGGAATTTAGAAGTCTTTGACATTGTCACAGATGTGGTTTCATAGAAGTCACCTGTTAGCCCTTCCAGTTCCATGTGCAAAATAGCTGAGAGGATTCCTGACTCCCAACTTCCCTCTTTATGCTCCCTACTCTCTCCCCAACTCGGCCTTCCTCCAAAGCAAAGTGCAGGGAGCCACTCACCACACGGGGAAGAAAGAGAAGCTCTCTCATAATCACTTTTCTTTAAAAACAGGAGGCACGGCCAGGTAGATTTCAGACTTGTATTTCTTATCCCAATCGTTTCTTTTTTTTTTAAGATTTATTTATTTATTTGAAAGAGTTACACAGAGAGAAGAGAGACAGAGAGAGAGAGAGAGAGGTCTTCCATCTGATGGTTCACTCCCTAATTGGCCGCAATAGCCAAAGCTATGCCAATCTGAAGCCAGGAGCCAGGAGCCTTCTCCGGGTCTCCTACATGGGTGCAGGGGCCCAAGGACCTGGGCCATCTTCCACTGCTTTCCCAGGCCATAGGATAGAGCTGGATGGGAAGTGGAGCAGCCGGGTCTCGAACTGGTGCCCATTTGGGATGGCGGCACTTCAGGCCAGGGCGTTAAACCACTGCACCACAGCGCTGCCTCCCCCAATCATTTCTAAGAGATATTTCAGACTTCTTATCTGAAACTTGCCAATTGCAACCTCCACTTTTTTCCTAAATTCCAGATCCATGCTTTGTCCATTTTTATTTAACTTAGAGCTAAGTAATTGTAACCAAAGACTTTTTCTGTTATAAACTAAACTCTCTCCAAGATTCAGAGACATTTTATGGACAAAACAGAGAGAGAAAAAAAAAAAAGGAATTCAGTTTGCATGTTAGTTTCCTAAAGGGAAAAAAACAGTAACAACAAAAGGGAAAACAATTAATAATTTATTAGGAAAATAATGTCTTAATTCTTTTATAATGTGGCACTAGTTTTTGTATCACTCATTGTATTTTTCTTGTCTTTTTTTAATGCTCTTTGTTTGGAAACTTGAATAGCTAAATGGATCTTTCAAAAACTAAATTTACCTCATATAAACTTTGCTTTTGAATGGTTGGAGATTTTGTTTTAAAAAAAAAAGAGATTATTTGCATGAAACATTCACAATTCTATAAAGTGGAATTAAAAAAGATCAAGCACAGTTTGCCTACATTCAAATGATTATTCTTGCTCGAAATTTCAGCTACAGGCAAAAATCATGTTAGGTAATTGAAAGCAAAACATCTTTGTGTGCATTTTATTACTGTTGCTAAGCAGAAAACTTCGCGGTTGGGGGTGTCTTGAAATGAACTTCGTACTGCCCAAAGCCCTTAATACCTTGAAATTTTGGAAAGGATCCTAAAATCGAGGTGTCACCAGAAGAGGTCCTATTGTGAATTATATGTGATGATCCCAACGGAACTAAAACGAAACAAAGCACCATGCAACAATCTGAACATTCACACAAGCAACCTTATTTCCGAAGTTTGCTGTTAGATTGTAATACCACCATGTCATCTTCATTTTCTTTTCTCCTCTTGGGTGAAGCCCCAGGAGCAAATGAGATCTGGACTTCCTGGGGTGTGTACTTATTGGGCAGCAACATTTAGGGCTGAACCAGTAGTTGGCACAGGCACAAGACCTGGAGGGTGCGAGGACAAGCAGAGGTAGGGAAGGCACCCTTGCCAAAGGCTGTCAATAACGTATGGGCTGTCAGCGGGTGTCACCGAGCACGGCCCCCTCTCCCCTTCCACAGGCTCCCTTCCCAGTGGACGGTCAGGCCAGCTGTCCAGGCAGCAGGAATAGCCCTGCTTTCCCAAGCCCAGACCTGTGGGAAAATCCTCACTGGCCAGTAATTGATTCCACCCTGCCAGCTCCATTACTCTAGGCTACAGTCAAACTGGCAGCAAGCTGGGGAGGGGAGCCTGCTGGAGGCGGTGAGGGGTGGGAGCAAAGGCCATCAACTGGGGGGCTGCAATTACCGCTAATCTGAAAATTGGCCTCTGACAGCAAAGCCCCGCACCTGACAGCTAATGACTTGTGTCAGACTGATGTGCACTTCGTAAGGAAAGGTTATTTATCACAGACCAGGGTTTCTCCCCTCTATCCGCCCCCCCCCCCTTTTTTTTATTCTATTTGTCTTAGTTGAAAACAGTAGGGAATTGTTTTTGGTTGCTTAGCTCTGAGAAACCCTGGAAGTTCTCATACTTCATTGAAATGCAAGGTTCCTAAAGCACCACAACCCTGATCGACTGCACGGCTGCTGCTCACCTGTGCTGGAGACCAGAGAAAGATGTTGGGATCGCAGAGGGCAGCCCTGGGGATGGAGACAGACTGCATCCAAATCACTAACGTGGAAATAGAAGGGGTTGGACCGGTTCCAGTCATTTTGCTTTTAAAAGGGCAGTGAACTTTGCACTGGAATTAGAAGTCCAGTTTATTTAGTAATTGTGTCTCATGTTCATATAACTATATAGTTGGTCTATGTGATGCACATAGGTGCATTGTCTTTGCATTGGTGCTTTGGTCGGCCCTGCCAATAATAACAGAGGTTATCAATAGGGGAGAGGGATCTAGGTGAGATTTTCCCTTTCTTTTTTCTACCTTCAGTCAACAAAAAATTAAGGGGCACCTAATTTATGCCAGGCACTGTCTGGGTCCTAGGCAGATGAGGCACACCTATTTCCTGCTCTCAGGAAGCTAAAGGTTTGGAGAGAGACACAGATAAGTAAGGACATTACAAAGCAGCACAATGTGCTTTATGAATGGTGAGATCCACGTACACAAGCCCCAACCACCTCGATCCGGACCCATCCTGACTTTGCACGCCACACAGAGTGGCCTCTAGGCTGAGAGCTGAAGAATAAACAAGAGTTAGGCATGCAAAGAATGGAGCACACAGCCATGGAGGACACTGATGAAGGCCATGTGATGCTACGTGCAGGAAAGCTGGTGTGAAAGAGAATTCAGCAGGCTAGAAGGATGCAGAGTAGAACGACTCCAATGAGCCGAGGTCGATGGCTGGTTTGTCCCAAGGTTTTCCAACTAGAAATGATAAGACTTCGAGTGGCATGAACTTCTCACCATTCATCCGACCTGACCTCCACTCCACGTCAGCTATCAAAGCTCTGGCTGAGAACGTGCCAGGGAAAGCAGAGCAGGAACCAGAAAACCTGGGCTAGTGGACAGCTACGATTTCTTTTGTCCACCATCTTTCCAGGGAGACTCCCTCTCTTCCAGTGCAGGGGAGTCTAGCTTTTGCAGGACTGGTTTATTTCTCCAACAAATGTTTTTGAATATGATCTTTGTGCCAGGTGATAGGAGGCACAAAGAACTCCGAAATGAGCAAGATAGGGTCCCTCAGAGAGCAGGTGTCTATGGAGGAGAAGGCAGACAGGAAACAGTGCACAGAACATAGATTACTGACATTTGTGATAGGTACCCCCCAAAAAAATCAGAAGTACATTGTTAGCAATAACCATCTGATTAGATACCAAACCACAGTTGGGTAGAAGGAATAATCTTTAGTGTCCCACAGCACAGTGGGGTGACGATTGTTCACAATATCCTACTGTACATTTTATGAACAAAATAGGAGAGAGGTGCTCCAGAATGCAAACACAGAGCAATGACTAGGAGAGGGAAACATCAATCATTCTGATTTGATTGGTATATGCTGTACGTGTAATGTCTCACTGTATTCCATAGAGACAATTATTGTTAATCAAAAATTCTTTATAAAAAATGTCTAAGGAGAGGTGAGCATTTGGTGTTGCAGTAGGGATGCTGTTTGTAACACCTGCATCCCATATTGGAGCGCTTGGGTTCCTGTTCTGCATCTGCTCCCAACTCCAGCTTCCTGCTGATACACACCTTGGAAGGCAGCAGGTGATAACTCAAGTACTTATGTCCCTCCCCCACATTTGGTAAACCTGGATTGAGTGCCAGCCTCTTGGCTTCGGCCTGGCTCAGTCACAGCTGTCGTGGGCATTTGGGGAATGAACCAGGTGGATAGGAATTCTGTCTGTCTCCCTTGCCCTCTCTCTGGCTTTCTGCCTTTTAAATAAATAAATAAAAATTTTACAATAAATGATAGTTGTCAAGATGTACTGTCTGTGACTATTTTTAAAAAATGTTTGGGGCTGGCAAAGTGGCACAGTGAGTGAAGCAACCCTCGCAATACCAGCATCCCATACCAGAGTGCCGGTTTGAGTCCCAGCCACTCGGCTTCCAATCCAGCTCCCTGGAAGACAGCAGATGATGGCCCAAGTACTTGGGCCCCTGCCACCCATCTGGAAAACCCAGATGGAGTTCCAGGCTCCTGGCTTTAGCCTGGCCCAGCCTGGATGTTGCAGCCAACTGGGGAGTGAATCAGTGGATGGAATATCTCTTTCTCTGTCTCATCCTCTCTGTAACTCTGCTTCTCAAATAAATAAATCCTTTTTAAAAATTTTTAAAGGTTAGGTAGATGGAAATGCTACCTAACCTGATTTACCACCATTGATTACATGTATCCAATTGTCAATGTACCCCATAAAAATGTATAGTTAAAATAATTTTTTAAAACATCTGTATGAAACTGTTATAAAACTATAATAACTAAGAGGAGAGATATTGTCAGTAAGATTTCTGTAACGTAAAATCATGGGGGAAAAGACAGGAAAGAGAGGGTCACAGATTGAGTTCTTACTGTGTATCCAGAGCTGATTGGTGTCTCTTAAGAAGCCTATGAGGGTGTTGTGAATTCCCCTACTTTGCAAGCCAAGTTCATGAGATGCTAAAGGAGGCAGCATTGTGGCGCCATCTGTGACACTGACATCCCATATGAGCACCAATTCCAGCCTTGCCTGCTCTGCTTTCAATCCGGCTCCCTGCTAATGCGCCTGGGAAAGCAGCAGAAAATGGCCCAAGTACTTGGGCCCCTCTACCCATATGGGAGACTCTGATGGGCTTCCAGGCTCCAGGATTCATCCTGGCCCAGTTCAGGCTGTTTTGGCCATTCAGGGAGTGAACCAGTAGATGGACGATTCCCTCTCTCTCTCTCCCTTTCTCTCTTCCTTCTCCTCCCCTCCCCCAGTAACTCTGCTTTTCAAAAAAAAAAAAAAAAAAAAAAGAGTGAAGGAACTTGCTCAAAGCCACTTGGCTGGGAAAGGAAGGACTGACAAGGCTTTGGCCAAGTGTGGCAGCTTCCCTCCATTCCTCCCAACTACAAACTGCAACCCCACCAGCACCTCAGTGGGCCTTATTCCCTGGGACTGCAAATGCTACCGAATGTTCTGTGGCTAGAGAAATGTTTCAGCTTGAATCATCTCAGAACGGATATTTTTCATTTCTCAGGCATCGAATTTTTTTTCAAAATTATTTATTTTTATGTGAAAGGCAGAGAGATGGAGAGATCTTCCATCCGCTGATTTGGTTCACTCCCCAAATGCCCACGAAAGCCAAGGCTGGGCAGGCTGAAGCTGGGAACCTGGAACTCCATCCAGATCTCCCATATGGATGACAGGAACCCAAGCACTTGAGTCATCACCTGCTGCCTCCCAGCGTGTGCATTTGCAGAAAGCTAGTATTGGAAGCACAGTCAGGACTTGAACTCAGGCACTCTGATATGGGACGTGGGCTTCCTGAGCAACGTCTTAACTGCTGCACCAAATGCCCGCCCCCTCAGGCACCGAATCAACCAATTACAACACAAATGCAATTTCTATCCCCATCCCAATCTTTCTACTGCATCTACCACCCAGGACGTCAGGCCCTTTAAGTGTGTCATTGAATCTAGGAGAAAATCACCAAGCTTACAGTTTGAAAGGTAGAGGAATTGCTAATGAAGCAGAAAGGCGGGGTTATCCATTGCTTTGGAAAACAGGAAACCAGAGGAATAGACCAAAAAGAAAAAAAAACGAACTTGCAAACAGATGTTCTATTATAGGAGCGCCACAGTCACGCCACACACTGTTTTTTTCAGATGGGCCCCAAGTGGCCGAATTGTTACTGTGCTGTACACGCATGGTGCCCGGTTATTATTTAGGGGGAATGGCTACTGCCACAGTCATGACCAAGTCTGTGGGCACCAGCACAAAATAACCGCTTTACATCAGGGATTATCGGAGAAGCAGGAGGCCCGCTCACACACACAAAACCCCATGAAGCAAGCACCCTGCCCTCCCCCCCTGCGCCACGCCCAGCGGCCCCCAGTTCTGAAGGTTTCTCGGGGCTCCAAGCCCACAGCTCCAACTCAAATGAGCCCTGCGCTGAGGCTCTTGTCAAGACAATGTCAGCAGCAGCTTCTGGAAACCGCAGACGCTGTGCTCCACGTCCCTAACAGATCATTACGTTTGGGGTTCCTAATCACTCACTTCGGAGGACAAAAAGAGAAACCAGAGTGACCAGGCTGAGGCCGGCGCTTGGCCTCCTGCTCCCGAGCGCACAGGCTTTTTTTAGGCACTGCCATGGAAACAGCCAGCGAGGCTCTTGGCCCCAGGCAAGGTCTCCATTCCACAGCGCCCACTTCTGCTTAGCACGAACCCCAAGCGTGGGGCACACTCACATCCACTAGTGTTTTCTAAATGCTGCTT
The DNA here is from genome assembly GCF_033115175.1 of Lepus europaeus. Lineage (NCBI taxonomy): Eukaryota > Metazoa > Chordata > Mammalia > Lagomorpha > Leporidae > Lepus > Lepus europaeus. Next base: position 63,295,758 of record NC_084830.1, on the reverse strand, counting down.
CACTCTTTACTGAAAATGTCCTAATCTTAAAAAAGGCTTGTGAGTCTTTTGTCTGTCCACTATTCAACATATCTATTTTTTTTAGCAAAACAAACATCATGCTGGTGTCAAGAATGAGCATAATTTTTTAAAGCTTTGACTCTTATGAAATTACCTTGTGCTGATTTGCTTATAAATGCTGAGACAGTAGGATTTCTACTTAGATTATGAGTACGGAGTCTATACCATCTGTTTCATAAATAAAGGCTTCCTGCTGGCCTTCTCAGAAGTGTTTCTTTTTCTTGAGAAGTAGTGCCTGACCCTACTTCCCTCTTGGTGTGGAGCTTTCTTGCACGGCAGCCCAGGGGCTGGCCAAGGGCATGGAATGCCAATATGCCCACCTGGCTCCCACCACCAATTTCCATTCTCCTCCACTTACCATGTATCACAAAACCATATGTGTGCCCAATACCCCAAAATATTTCTGCATGAGGGGTTCCCCATACAGCTCTGTGGATTGCTGGAACTCAGCCATCACTCTCAAAGCTTCCGAGGTCCCTGGACAGCAAGAGAGTGCACCCCTGAGCCGAGTGACACCTGCTCTCTGCCTGTCTGGATGGATAGAGCCCTGCTGTGAGATCATTGGCATGGTGGAAGACCCCCGGAGGACTCCCTTAACCAAATGCTAGGCAGGTGGGCACCAAGACCACAGCTCCAGGGGCCCACTTGAAGGACCATATTCAAAATCATCATCCAAAAAAAAAAAAAAAAAGAGAGAGAATTTTAGCCGCCCAAAACATGAACTCTCATCAAGTTTAACAGAATTATTATAGAGACAGGCTTTATTTCAACTCTCGTTTGGCCGTATTCTGATTTCTTTAGAGCCTTATTTGGCACCCATGAACACCATGCATATCATGTCACCTGGAATTGCCTTTCTTATACTGGATTAATATAAGAAAATTAGCACCAAGCAGCTAATTTACAGATCAACATTTTCTTAAGCACGAGGATAATTTTGACATAATCATAAAAGTAACCATGGCTTTGGTTTATACCATGCCTATTCCAACTGATAAATGCACATCTTTCATAGTCATAATCTGGCGCTTATCGGATATGCAAATTCTCCCTCTCACCCCCGGAGTGCACAAAGTTGTATGCTGCACAGCTGTGAGTCATCAGACATTAATGTAGACTTAATTTGAACTGGTGCTGGAGGTAGTGGGCACAACTCAAATTAGACATGTGGTGGGCGTTTAACCACAATATTACCAATTCCCATTCTGACATCTGACAGCCCTTAATAATTAACTCCATGTAAATGGTCAAACCTTCCCTCCCTGTTGGACCAGGCTCCAACTATACCAGTCTCCGCGTTGTAATTGCTAGTTGGGGCTGTCAGTTGCACTGGAGACACATCGTAGGCAAAGGATCAGACAGCTTCAGGAGCCCTGAGTTCTCTGATCTATCTGCCTTTTAATTGGACTGGAAGGCCTTCCTAGCAGCTCCCATATGCTGCCTCCTTAGAAAGATAGAATATTCTCTCTGCCTAAGAGGGAAACTGATTGTGCTTTGAGGCTTAATTGGAGGCTTTTGTGAGAGGACTCGAAGTGTTCTTAAGAACACATCAGGCACGCACGTTGCCCCAAGCCCACACCTGACTTCTCTGCTTAATCCTCATCCTGAGCGGACTTCTCTTCCTTCCCCTTCTAAAATGCCCTATTCGGATTTGAGCCACACACTCACTGGTTGAACATCTTTTGGGTTCCGCGCTGAACAATGATGAAGTCTTATAAAAATCAAAGGGAAAATTCACACGGCAAAGATGGTCAAACCCAGAACTATAAACTCATCATCTTGAAAGAACTGATACCAGAGTCAAACCTGGAAGTTCATGAGCAAAAGATTCTACTTTTTCTGTTCAGACAACCTAAGGTCCTACAGCTGTTTCTCTTGCTTGGACAACACATATTCCATTTACTATTCAGGAGCCCGTGATTGTCCACAAAGAGATTAGTTACACCTGTTAGTCAATTAAATCGCAATGGGTGCATCCCATACCCTACAGCCTATATGCCATAGAACTAATGACAAATTACATCTATAATAAAATTTTATATACTATGGAGAGAAATGGAAATGACTGAGTTTTGCATGACGAGTTTAAAAAAAAAACATTAAGCCAATAAATCATATAAAATTGACCATGGGATGTGTAAAATAAGTAAAAATGTGAGTTTTTCCGAGTTGTGAAGTTCTTTGACATGCCATTTAAGTAGAGCTGATATGGTTAATTGCTCTCTTCTGAGTAAAATAGATGAGCTAAGAATTCATCCTAAATAACATTTGGTTATTTAGTTGGCTGCTCATTTGGATTCTGAAGTGCAGGCAGAATGTGCTCAAGTTAGTTTGTAGCAGTGGACTTTATAGTGGCGCTGACAGATCTGTCACTCATTGGCTGGGAAGCATAGCAAGCAAGCCTGAGATTGTGTGTTAAGTACTAAATAAGTAAACAATTAATACAGCTGTCAGGCTCAACCCTGTGTTCACTCACAGACTCCGTAAGCACACTTGAGGTATCAACCCAGTAATACCCCAATGGAATAAAAATGAGCCGAGAGGAACAAGAGTAGGGAACACATGCATTAAAAAGAAAAAAAAAGAAATGTTTTCTCAACATCAGCTTGTGTATTTGTACACAGAATGCAAGAAGCAAACAGATGCGAGGGCCCTTGGAACTTAAAATATAGCTGTGTCCTGGTCATTTCTCTGTCACAGCAAAGACTGAGCCCTTTTCAAAGCCCTACTCTGAAGGAAGAGCTAACATCAAACAGCCCCGGAACGAGCAGGAGATTAAAGCCCGAAGCTATTCAACTTCCTGCCTTGTAACTAACTAATCTCCTTAGAGATGGGAGAAGATGAGGGGCCACTGTCAGAAAAGCTTTCCAGATCAGAAGCAGGGCAGCCCACGGCCAGGAGCGCAGAGCTGGCGAGGGACGCCCCAGGGACCCGGCGGCGGCGGGGGAACTCGCTGGCCACCTCCCGCCGCACAGCTCGGCACACCTGGCATCTGCCTGGGACACGAGGAGCGCAGGGCTTTCGGGCAGCGGTCAGCGGACGGGACTGGCTCCATTGCAAGGGCTCCTTACTGTGCTGCTCGCCACCTGCACGGCCAAGGGCACCTCCCCGCGCCTGCCCGGCCCCCCGGGCTCCAACTTGAATTGCTGGTTTCTAAGCACTCCCGGGTCCTGCCAGCTCCTGGGTCTGGCGCTCCCTCTGTTCCATTCCCAGCTTAGCCTTGGCAGGCCCAGGCCCTGGCCTCAGCTGCCTGCCATAACTCAGAGTCCTGGCGTGGCAACAGTATTTAACTAGAAACATAAAAGTATTTTTGAAAATGACTGTGAGTAGATATGAGGGTATAAAGCCACTTCCAGAAACCAGCAACACAACCCCACGACCTGGCATGCTGTTACTTGATGAAACTTAGCAGAAACTTGAGAAAAAACTTTAATCTGCTCCTAGCTACCCCCTCCTCCAAAAAAAGTCAGGTGTGTGTATCAGTCAGTCTTACATTCATATACACAGCTGACCGGCTTATGAAACTTGGAATCTTTTTCATACTTAAATTTAAAAAATGAAGTACCTACAATACTCATGCTGTAGTACCCTCACATACTCACATCACAAAAATAAATTATCAGAATGAACTCACATCTACCCAAGAGATACTGAGCCAATCTACTTAACAAAATATAGTAATGACTTATGCAAGAAAACACAAAGGGTCTCAGAGCACACAGACAGTAGAATGAACAGATAATGCTCATTTCCTGTGAACATTGAGAAACCCTCTCCTGTGTCATCAAAATGTAGCGAACAATACTCCCAGGTAACTTAAAGTTGAAATTGAAAAATAATGTAGTCTCTTTATATATTCTACAGCTAAAAAATACCGACTTCTGTGTGTCTCCTCTGTGCCACAACTGAATTCCATTCAAAGTCATAATCTTATTTCTACTTATTGTTTCCCTAAGAATAGGAGGTAAATAAATTTGGGACTACAAAAAAAAAAAAAAAAAAACACTCACAGGATTTAGCATAAGGCTAAATAAATGCCTCTTGAGGGGCGGGTGTTGTGGCAGAGCTGGTTAAGCCGCTATTTGGAATGCCTGCACCCATATCAGCACGCTTGGGTCTGAGTCCCGCCTCCACTTCCAAACCAGCCTCCTGCTAATATGCACCAGGGCAGGATGCAGGTAATGGCTTGAGTGCTTGGGGTCCCTGCCACCCACACCAGAGACCCAGATTGCATTCCTGGCTCTGGCCTTGGTTTGGCTGCTCATGAGCTGTTGCAAGCATTTCTACCTTTCAAATAAGTAGATAAACTAGAAAACAAAAGTGCAGTCTTTATAAATGCCTGTTGAATGATGGATGAATGAAGGAAAACTCCTCTTGTGATTGCTGCTGCAAATTCTAAACCCAAATCAGGTTATCTACTTATTTACTTATTTTCACATCTGGTAGCACAGAAGATTTTCCTCGCTCTAAGGTGGTATTTAAATGTCTGTCCAGTGATATTTTCAAAATGAAAAGACACATAGGATTCAGATTCTTTTCGAAAGTCAAACTAGTCTAACCGGGCTAGTTTCTTCCTCTTGTACTCTTTGGCTGCTGGAACTGATTAAGAGGTGTGAGCCACCCAGTGGAGCCGCTGTTTGTAGCCATGAACCTGAAGGTGCCCAGGCTGTTTCTCTTGGCAACCAAACTTTAAGAGAACTCAAGGAGGCTTCTCTTGAATATGTCTTTGGGGCTCTGTATGTCATTATTACTATTACAACTTGAGATTCAGTGGCTCCAACTAGAGAGAGAGAGAGAGAGAGGAGATTTCGTATCTCCCTCCTCACCAGAGTCTCTATGAAGCCGAGGGAGAGAGAGAGAGAGACCATGGAGGCAGCTCAGAGCAGTAAATTACTTTATGAGACACACGGAACCACAGGCCTAGTGGGAACATTGCCTGCACCGGGTTGAGTGAAGACACTCACAGAAACTAGCCCAGTGCCCCCGCAGCAGCTGGGCCTGGACAAGGGCAAGTACATCCCACTTTCCATCAATTCCCACTTGCAGCTCTACGTAGTTAACAGCTAGTTTTCCCATCTAATACCTTTTACCCACAAATCCAAAGGTTTATGCCAATATACAATGAAAACAACAGTGAAAGCACTAGATCAGTTAACAGTGAAGATTTTGCCTTAAAAATACAACTTCTGAATTCTGTAAAAGCACATTTTGGCTAAAGGTACATTATAATATCTCACTGTGCCCCTAACAGAGGAGAGTGACAAAAGTATTAGAACAAGAGATTAGGTCTGAAATCCAAGCTGTAGGACTGACTTGACTGTGTGGCCTTAGGTAAGATGTTTAACTCTACGCCTGAGTTTCTTTACCAATAAAATGAAGATACTGTAAAAGGGCTTCTAAGGATTAAATAGAGAATGTATAGGCAGGGCAGAAAGCAATACTGGCATGCAATAAGCATTTATTTTATTTTTTTAATGATTTTACTGATTGTTTATTTGAAAGGTAGAGTTACAGACAGAGAGAGGGAGAGACAGGGAGAAAGGTCTTCCATCTGCTGGTTCACTCCCCAAAGGGCCACAATCACTGGAGCTGGGCTGATCCAAAGCCAGGAGCCAGGAGCTTCTTCTGGGTCTCCCACGTGGGTGCAGGGTCCCAAGCACTTGGGCCATCTGCTGCTGCTTTCCCAGGCCATAGCAGAAAGCTGGATCAAAGGAGGAACAGCCAGGACTAGAACTGGTGCCCATATGGAATGCCAGTGCCGCAGGTGGAGGATTAACCTACTGCACCACAGCGCTAGCCACACCATAAGCCTTTCATTAATACCAGCAATACCCTACTGTAAGCAGGATACGGCTGTGGAGAGTGGACACTTGTTTGTCCCAAACAAATGCAGGATACCATTGATGATCATGTGCTTCAGTTGGGGGGCCAGGCAGTGTGGAGAGGTTTTAGTTTTAAATTTAAACACACACAAGTAATAACATAGGGGTAAGCAAACAGAGCCATGAAACAGAATAAGCCACTATATAATATATATGTGGATAAGTAGACTCACATGTATAGTTAATTGATTTCCAGTTTACTTGGTGAGAAGTCAACTCAATGGGGAGAGGAAAATATTTTTAGTAAATGTTGTTGGGACAGTTGAAGATCAATATGGAAAAAAATAAGCTTCAATCCCTAGTTTATTTCATATACAAAAATTTATGTAAGATGGATTGTAGACTTAAACATAGAACTGAGAATCATAAAGCATATAGGAGAAAGCAGAATTTTTTTAAAAGATTTATTTATTTGTTTGAAAGTTAGTTACAGAGAAGGAGAAGCAAGAGGCAGAGAGAAATCCTCCATCCACTGGTTCACACTCCCCAAATGGCCACAATGAATGGCCAGGGCTAGGCCAGGCCAAAGCCAGGAGCTAGGAGCTTCATTTGGGTGTCCCATGTGGGTGCAGGGGCCCAAGCACTTGGACCATCTTCCACTGCTTTCCCAGGTGCATTAGCAGGGAGCTGGGTCAGAAGTGGAGCAGCCAGACTTGAACTGGTGCCCATATGGGGTGCAGGCACTGCAGGTAGCAGCTTTACCCCCATACACCACAGCACTGACCCAGAAAGCAGAATATATTTAAGGCAGAAAAATGTTGATTAGATTAGATACAAGTAGTATTGATTTCCTCTCTCAAAATTCATAGGTCAGATTACATTGAAATGAAAAGTTTTTGTTCATTAAAATGTACCATTAAGGGGAGGCACTTGGCCTAATGGTTAAAACAGCTATTAAAATGCCTGCATCTCCCATCAGAGTACCTGGGTTCGAGTCCCCGCTCCAGTTCTGACTCCAGATTCCTGCTGATGCAGCCCCTGAGAACAGTGATGACAACCCAAGTGACTGGGTTCCTGTCACTGGCACAGGAAACCTGGGTTGAGATCCTGGTCCAGGCTTCAGCCCCAGCAAGGGGCCAGAGCAGGCAGTGGAGGAGTGAACCAATAGATAGGAGCTCTTTTTTTTTTTTTTCTTTTTTTTCTTTTTGACAGGCAGAGTGGACAGTGAGAGAGAGAGACAGAGAGAAAGGTCTTTCTTTGCCGTTGGTTCACCCTCCAATGGCTGCTGCGGCCGGCACACCGCGCTGATCCGAAGGCAGGAGCCAGGTGCTTCTCCTGGTCTCCCATGGGATGCAGGGCGCAAGCACTTGGGCCATCCTCCACTGCACTCCCGGGCCACAGCAGAGAGCTGGCCTGGAAGAGGGGCAACCGGGACAGAATCCGGCGCCCCAACCGGGACTAGAACCCGGTGTGCTGGCGCCGCTAGGCGGAGGATTAGCCTGTTGAGCTGCGGCGCCGGCCCAGATAGGAGCTCTTTCTCTGTCTCTCACAAAATAATTTTTTAAAAAAAGTTTTAAGTCACTCTTTTTTTTTTTTTAGACAGGTAGAGTCATAGACAGTGAGAGAGAGAGACAGAAAGAAAGGTCTTCCTTCCATTGGTTCACTCCCCAAATGGCCGCTACGGCTGGCGCTGTGCCGATCTGAAGCAAGGAGCCAGGAGCCTCTTCCCAGACTCCCATGCGGGTGCAGGCGCCCAAGCACTTGGGCCATCTTCCACTGCCCTCCTGGGCCATAGCAGAGAGCTGGACTGGAAGAGGAGCAACCGGGACTAGAACCTGGCGCCCATATGGGATACTGGCACCGCAGGCAGAGGATTAACCAAGTGAGCCATGGCGCCGGCTCTTAAGTCACTCTCAGAAGAAAATGAACAGACAAGTCACAGGGCAGGAAAAGTAATTATATGCATATAGCTGATAAAAGAATTATATCTAGACTATATATATAATAAACTACAAATTATCAATAAAAAGACAATGATTTTTAAATGGACAAAAGACTGGGTGTTATAAAAAAATAGGGAACAGGGTTGCCAATAGGCTGTGTGACATCAGTAGTCATCATTAAAGATAGAACGAGATACCATTTCATACCCATTAGAAAAGCTAAACAAAACACTGGTAATGTTACTTGTTGAGGATGTAGAATATTTGAAAGTCTTACCCATTGCAGTGAGAATGCAAAATGTTACAACCAATTTGGAGAGCAATTTGGAAATTTCTTAAGATGCTAAACTTACATTTACCCTATGAACTAGTAGTTTCACGAGATATGAAAACATACGTCCTCCAAAACAGCCTTAGTCATAGAAGGCAAATATCGATGAACCCAAATGTCCATCAGCCCAAATGTCCATCATTAGGAGAGTGGATAAAGTGTGATGTATTCAGACAATGGAATACTACTAACAACAGAAACAGGTGACCCACACAATAATGCGGGTGTGTCTCAGGGTCGATGTGGCATAGCACGTTAAGCCTCCACCTGCAGCATGGGCATCCCATATGGGTGCGGGTTCATGTTCCAGCTGCTCCACTTCTGATCCAGTTCTCTGTTAATGTGCCTGGGAAAGCAGAGGAGGGTGGTGCAAGTGCTTTGGCCCCTGCCATCCACGTGGGAGACCCGGATGGAGTTCCAGGTCCGGGGCTTCACTCTGGCCCAGCCCGAGCTGTTACAGCCATTTGGAGAGTGAATCTTATGAATGAACAACTTCATTCTTTTTTTCTCCTTCTCTCTCTGTCACTGTATAAACCTTTGAAGAAAAATCACACTAAAGGAAAGAAGCAAGATTTATACGAAATCCAAGAACAGGCAGAACTGAGGCTGGCATTGTGACACAACAGGTTAAACCACTGCTTGCAACATTGGCAACCCATATGGGCATGCCAATTCGAAACCCAACTGCTGAGCTTCCAATCCAGCTCCCTACGAATATGCCTGGAAAAGCAGTTGATTGAGGTCCCAATACTTGGGCCCCGCCACTCATGTGGGAGACTTGGATGAAGTTCAAGGATCCTGTCTTCAGTTTGGCCCAGCCCTGGCTGTCGTGACCATTAGGGGAGTGAACCAGCAGATGGAAGATCTCGCTGGCTTTCCTTCTTTCTCTATCACCTTGAATTTCAAATCAATCAAATATTCAAAAATAAAACTAAAAAAAAAAAAAAAACACAGGCAAAACTAATCTATGGTGATAGAATTTCAGAAAGTGGTTTTTTGTTGTTGAGTTTGGAGGCATGGGCAAGGTTGCTATGAGAATTTTCTGGAATAATAGGAATGTTCTATGTCTTATTTTGGCTAGTGGTCACACAAGTGCATACACTCATTAAAACTCATAAGATTGAGCACTGAAGAGCTATGGATGTCAGTCTATGTTGATTATACCTCATATAGACACACAAGGCCAGGTGGCTCAGTATCTGCCCGCAATAAGCTCACAGCAGAGTTAAGGACAAAAGGTACTACCCCATGTAGATTATTCAAGAAATCAAATGATGTGTCTAATAAAGTATTTGTGGAGTGCAATGCATTCAAACTGTTTCCCGTGAAGCTGGTTGACTGCATGATCTGGGCGTGGCTTGCAGGGCACAAAGAACCTCTTCTGGCCTTGCCTCCCTGTGGCTTCCAGGGGTTGACTGAAAAGGAGCTGGCAGGTGGCTGTGGAGGCAGCCCAGGATTATTCAATTCTTCCTCCTCTGGCCCTGCTGGCCTCCACTGTGATTGTTTTCTCTTGTTTACCTGTGGCTTCCAGCCCAAGGCGGGCCCTTGTCCTCTTAGCACTCCCCACAGGGATTAGGCCTCACTCAACACTTAGCAATGTTTTCATTGCCGATGCTGGAGCCGCACAGGATGACTAATAAAAACAACAACCCTCCCCAGGGCTCTCACTCCTGATTTTGAGACCAGAAAGCAAAACTCCAAATTGTCTTTTCCCTCTCATTTTCTTCTTCTGTTACCTTTCTGGATTTGTACCATAGGGCAACCGTGCTTTTTAATTTGTGATGGTCTAATTGATAGTGACATTGGCCGAAACGTAAAAACCATTCAAGGGAAACCACTGCTGGCTCGCTGGGACAATGAATAGGGGGAAGCGCCCTGACACCGGTCACAAAAATTCAGGGGGTGCAGGGAGGGAGAAGCCAAGAACAAGTTCTTTATTTGGGGTATTGTCTCCGTTTCTAAACCATTCTATCATGTGTCCTCTTTTCACTCACAAAGAGAATATTGTTCCTTTCTTTCTGCCAACAGACCTAAGCTGATGAGGAGTCGGGGAGGGGGGTGTTTAAGAAATGGAGCAGGGGGAAAGGTGCACAAAATGGTTCATTTTATGAGTTGAACACATAGAAACTAGAGAGGGAAAAGGAGCTGTTGCATTACATTGTTCCTCTGTCATTTAGAGCAGATGGAATCGCATGGAGCTGATGGAGATAGTTTGCAGGGGAAAAGGCAATGCTGAGAGCTGCCCTCCAACTTTTTGCTTGTGCACACCGCATCCAGGAGAAACACTTAATACATGTGATTAAAGGTAGGAAACAACCCAGCTGATAATCCCCTGGACACACCGCTCAGTGTTTGTACAGGTGCTGTTGTCATTCCACCCTTAATTCCAGAAAATCAATGAGCCTTCCCACTTGGAGATGAAATCCCCTTCGTGCGTTCCATCTTGCAGTCTTGAGAGATGGGATCCTGCCAGCTTTTTAGCTATCTGACTTCTAAAATGTCCACACCCCAACCTTGTTTTCGGGTCCCAGCTGACTACCACCTGGTTCAAGGATCCTCCGAGCACCTCTCTTGTCTGCACTCCTTGCAAGTCCTCCCACCTTCCGCTCGCACTGTACCTGTATGCTACGCTCTTAGAGCACTCGGGATCTTTCTATCTCCTGTAAGCCCTGCAATTCTCAGCTGAACAACCGACTTCCGAGTGAGGTATATGGCATCTCCTCCAGGCAGGCTGGCCCATGATTTTATCACACGTTGTATGTATTTCCATAAAGCAATTATTCCTCAAGTCATAGTTGCTTATTAGCCCCTCCGTCTATGGGTTCCAAGAAGGCAGGAATGGTGTCTCCGCCTGTCTATGCAATATGATCTTTATGTATGGCATACAACACACATTCTGTACCTGTGTGTACCAGGAGATCGCTATGGACCTCCTGTGTATTTTGATTGTTGTTATGAAGGTGAAGAAGGCAGATACAATACTGCATGAGATGGTACAAAGAAAGTCACGGTGGTTAAGTGTGGACGATTCTTCTGAGCAATTTGATTATAAAAAAGGAATAGAGGTGAAAGAGTAAGTGGGGGTGCAGGGAGAATCATGATGGAAGAGGGGGAAATATCATGATGGAAGAGAGTGGGGACTTTGGGGAACTGTGTGCGGGTATGGGCAATGGAGAGGAGCCAGGAGAGAGACACTGGAGACAGAAGGGAGGAGTCACAATAAAGAGATCAGAGTCCTGAGGGAGTTGGGAGGGACTTGGATCAAAAGCACAGACAGGGACATTTTGGAAAAGAATAACATGCTGGATAAAGAAACAGGGGAAGAGGCTGGCGCTGTGGTGTAGCGGGTAAAACCGCCACCTGCAGTGCCAGCATCCCATATGGCGCCGGGTTCTAGTCCCGGTTGCTCCTCCTCCAGTCCAGCTCTCTGCTGTGACCCGGGAGGGCAGTAGAAGATGGGCCCTGCACCCACATGGGAGACCAGGAAGAAGCACGTGGCTCCTGGCTTCAGATCGGCGCAGCGCAGGCCATGGCGGCCATTTGGGGAGTGAACCAATAGAAGGAAGACCTTTCTCTCTGTCTCTCTCTCTCACTGCCTTTAACTCTACCTGTCAAATAAAAAAAAAAAGAAAAGAAAAGAAAAAAACAGGGGAAAGGCTGGCGCTGTGGCGTAGTGGGTAAAGCCGCCGCCTGCAGTGCTAGCATCCCAAATGGGCGCCAGTTTGAGTCCCGGCTGCTCTACTTCTGATCTGGCTCTCTGCTGTGCCCTAGGAAAGCAGTAGAGGATGGCCCAAATCCTTGATCTCCTGCACCTGCGTGGGAAACCCTAAAGAAGCACCTGGCTCCTGGCTTCGGATCAGCGCAGCTGCAGCCATTGTGGCCAATTAGGGGAGTGAACCAGAGCATGAAAGACCTTTCTCTCTGTCTTTCCTTCTCTCTCTGTATAACTCTGACTTTCAAATAAATAAATAAATCTTTTAAAAAAAAGAAATAGAGAGATGAGAGCATTCGTGATAGTACAACCAAGTGGGAATAAGTCCATTAGAGCTTCACCCCGACCTACCTTACTCATCAAACACTCCGTGCTGGAATCAAGCAAGTCAGAGGACGTTCTGGAGGGCTGCAGGAGGGAGGAGGTACAGGAGACTTGCATAGCCTCTAAGTCAACTTGCGTGGTTCTTCCTTACGCCTGCTTTTCAGCTGTCCTCACTGCAAATACTCCTGCAGCCCACACTAACGGGGGCAAGCCACAACCAAGAGCTCACTGAGCACACCAGACCAGATTAAGAACTGAAACCATTAGGTTCCCGTTGAACCTGTCATGGAGGATGGAAAAGTCCACGTGAGGTTTCACTCGCGAAGTTGGAGTGATTACTGCTATTAGAACCAGGAACCGAAGGACTGAAGATTGGCCGAGGGTTGTTTCTCTGGCCTGTCTGATCCCCTAGTGCTGTACGAGGTCTGGCACGGAAGGGTCCTTCTGAGCTTGAGAAACAGAGACTGGCGTTGGCCCAGTGGGCAATGTCTTCTCATTCATCCAACTGAGACTGCGTGCAGCTTGTCCCGGACAGAGGCAGAGCGTCCTGTATATAGTGTCTCTTAGAAGACATGCTATGCAGCAACTGCCAGTTATATAGTTATGAACCTCATTAATGCTACAAAGACAACATTTGAATGCTAAGAGAGCAAACAGCAGACGTAGCCAGTCTTTCTGAGGACTTCATGGGTACAAGGACATTATCTTGGGGGGTGGGGGGACCAGCGTTCCAGCAGAGAGAAGAGGATGCCGAAGCCTGATGCATCGTCAGAGAGGGAGAAGACCCCAGGGTGAGCGGCACACCCCAACAAGGATACCAACGCAGCAGAGTGAGCACGGAGAGGTGGGTACAACTGACCTCACAGAGACCTCAGCTTGTTCTGCTGAGGAGTTTGGTTTTCATCTAAGGACAAAAAGCCACTGATAGTTTTTAAAAATTCAGTTTATCTTGAAAGACAGAGACAGACACAGACACAGGGAGATCCTTCCCCTGCTAATCTGCTCCCCACATAACAGCCCATAATAGCCCAGGCCAGGCCAAGTCAAAGCCAGGAGTGTGGAACTGGATCTAGGTATCTCACGTGGGTGGCAGGGACCCAACTACATGGGCCATCATCTGCTGCCTCCCAAGCTGTGCGCTAGCAGGAAGCTGCAGTAGGGGACGGAGCTGAGAATCAAACCAATGTCCTCTGATATGCGATGAGGGCATTCCAAGCAGTGAGAAATGCTGGCCGCACCCTGATGGTTTTGTACAAATGAGACTTATACTTTGAAAACAGACCTGGTGTGCAGAGTGGAGAATAGATTGGGGTGGGAGCGTCAGGCTTGGGTGCTCGGAGCCTTGTGGGGAGGTTACTGTCGAGCTTCAGGAAGACAAGTGGATGTGGCTGGGCCCAGAGTGTGGTGCTGGAGACAGGAGCAGCAGATGGATCGGGAGGGAGACAGGCCCAGACGACTCCCAGGAGCTGGAGGAGGAGGGAGAAAGTCAGCAAGGGGCAGGGGTGGACAGGAGGCATGGAAAGGGAAGGAAACACACGAGAGGGCCTCCTCCCCTCCAGCCCTGCACCGAGCAAGGCCAGGGGGGGAAGTCTCACGCCCGTAGCCCACTCCCGTCCTGCCCAGCACCGTGAGCCAATGGCTCTCGCAGGCCACTCGCAAGCAGCTTGTTCTGTGGGCGTCAAAAGGCCGCGTGGCTTCGGCTCCCACGTGTGTACTCGTGTGCTATCTGACAGCGTTTGAGCCTTTCCTTCCTTCTAGCCTTGCCTGATATCTCACTCTGACAACAGGAACAAACAGAACACTATGATTTGATTTTTTTTTTTTTTTTTGAGCTCCCAACAAGTCTTTTTACATAATCTTCAACAATAACCTGCCTTTCAGTGCCTGGGCACAGGCTGTACTTATCTGCCACGCTTAGATGAAAAGATAAGCAGTTCGTCTGTAGATAAAGCAGGAGGCTGCTAACACAGCGCTGGCACCGAGTTCTCCCTCTGGCTCGGGCTGTTCAGCAGGGGAGAGGGCCCGGCCTCAGGATTTGCCCGGGGCTGTCTTAATCCCACTTCGCCCACTGTGGCTGTTTACTCTCAGTGATGGGTTTGACGCCTTACACAGCACGGCACAGGCACGCTGCCGACTCCGTGCTCTTTTCTTTAAGAAGACAAGGCAGGGATTCAAAATTCAAAAGGAGCAGTAGCTCAGGTTCTAATCCTAAAGAGGAAATCTTCCTGTTGCATGATGAAATCCGAGCAGCGGCGGACACCTCACCAGCCCCAGCCCCAGCCGAGAAACTGGCACATCCTGGCACTCGGGCTGACTCAGTCCTTTGGCTGCCCCGATCTAACCACTGGCCATAGGATTCCAAGGGCATTAAGGTGAAACAGGAATCTGATGGCCTACGTTCCCGTTCTAGCCCTGGCACTAATTAGCAAAGTCACCTTGAACAGGTAAGCCTCGGTGGCCTCGATTTTCCAAAATGGGGTGGAACGGAGCGGAATATCTCAACATGAAGCTCAGGGCAGCCTTCACTGTCTGGGCGCAGTCAAAATTCCACCCGGATCAATATGTCGCTTTGAGGGTCTCGTTTCATGAATCATCTCTTCCTTTCCGATGAAACCGCCTCCACAGAGGGGTCACTACTCCCTCGGCACTGCAGCGTTCATGAAGGGTGAGAGGAGAGGGCAGGCTTATTATTTCTCTCTTGACAAGGGCAAGGCGAGGCAGCAGGCTGTCTGGTTCCCCCCTGGACAGTGTCTGCCACAAGAATGGGCTCTCAGATTGTGTTTGTGCTAGGACCAGTGAGCGCTCAGGCACAGACGGCCCTGCAGGGAGAACAGGAGGCTCTCCGTGCGTGCGTAAAAGGCAAGGTGGGGGCCCTCTCGGCAATTTCACCCAGGAGAGAGAGTCCTTTATGCTCAGAGAGCGTCTAAGCGGCTGGATCTCAAAAGCAGCGATTCCATGTGCAGAACAGGAAGCCGTGTCCTGGAGAGAGCACGCTCGGGAGCTACGTGCTGCAGCAGCAACCGGTTGGAACATGTGAAACCTTCAAGAGCGCCAGGTTTTCTGGAAAAAGTGATAGCACTATGATTTTCATGTTAAGAAATATATGGCGCTGTGGCACAGTGGATTGAAGCCCTGGCCTAGAGTGCCAGCATCCCATGTGGGCGCCGGTTCTGGTTCCAGCTGCTCCTCTTCCGATCCAGCTCTCTACTATGGCCTGGGATAGCAGTGGAGGATGGCCCAAGTCCTTGGGCCTCTGCACCCACATGGGAGACCCAGATGAAGCTCCTGGCTCCTGGCTTCAGATCAGTGCAGCTCTGGCCGTTGCGGCCAACTGGGGAGTGAACCAGTGGATGGAAGACCTCTCTCTCTGTCTCTACCTCTCTGTAACTCTGTCTTCAAATAAATAAAATAAATCTTTTTTAAAAAGACAAAATATGTCCATGTTATGAAGTGGAATGCAGAAGCAGCATGAGTTGGAGAGATAAGAAGTGAGACGTAGAGGTGGTGTGGAAATAGCAGGAGACGGGGCCAGAGACGAGGAGTGCGCTCCGTGCACCTGCCCATCCGACTTTGGGAAATGCACTTCACCAATTCTAAAATGCTCTGACAGTGAGCCACAGGAAAGGGGTGACAACTCCTCTTATCTTGCTGTATCTTTTGACATGTTTTGTCATTGCTTCGAGCTGCTGTCTGGCCTTAGCCATGACTTGTACTAGCTACACAGGAAAGTAAGAAATCTCTAAGACCAGACACTCCAACAAGATACTGCTTTTTCCATTTCTACCATCTTCCTCTCCCTCTCTTCTCTTTCTCACTCTCTCTCTCTTATATATATGTATATATAAACAATTATATATTACATGAAATATTATTAAAATGTAATTTATATATATAGTATTATATGTGCACACACACAAAAGTATTTAAAAAATTAGTGGAAAATGGAATTAAAAGGTAACTGTGGGGGCTGGCGCTGTGGTGTAGCGAGTGAAGCTGCCGCCCTACAGTGCTAGCATCCCATATGGGCGCCAGTTAGCGTCCCAGCTGCTCCTCTTCTGATCCAGCTCTCTGCTATGGCCTGGGAAAGCAGTAGAAGATGGCTCAGGACTTTGGGCCCCTGCACCTATATGGGAGACCAGAAAAGAAGCTCTTGGCTCCTGGCTTTGGATTGGTGCAGCTCTGGTCATGGCGGCCATCTGGGGAGTAAACCAACAGATGGAAGACCTCTCCCTCCCTCTCCCTTCCTCTCTCTCTCTCTCTTTCTCTCTCTCTCTCTCTCTCTCTCTCTGCCTGTCTATAACTCTGCCTTTCAAATATAATCTTTAAAAAAGGTAACTGCCGGGGCTGGCACTGTGACATAGTGGGTTAAGCTGGAGCTTGTGACACTGGCATCCCATATGGGTGCCAGTTGGAGTCCTGACTGCTACACTTCAGATCCAGCTCCCTGCTAATGGTCTGGGAAAAGCAGTGAAAGATGGCACAAATGTTTGGGCCCTTGCACCCACGTGGGAGACCTAGAGAAGATTCTGTCTCCTGCCTTTAGATTGGCCCAGCTCTGGCCATTACAGCCACTTGGGGAATGTACCTGTGGATGGAAGATTTCTCTCTGTTTTGCTCTCTCTCTCTCTCTTTCTCTCTCTGTGTGTGTATGTGTGTGTAACTCTGCCCTTCAAATAAATAAATCTTTTTTAAAAAAGATTTATTTATTTATTTGAAAGAGTTACAGAGAGAGAGAGAGGTCTTCCATATGCTGGTTCACTCCCCAATTGACCACAATGGCCAGAGCTGTGCTGATCTGAAGCCAGGAGCCAGGAGCTTCTTCTGGGTCTCCCATGCGGGTGCAGGGGCCCAGGGACTAGGGCCATCTTCCACTGCTTTCCCAGGCCACAGCAGAGAGCTGAATCAGAAGTGGAGCAGCCAGGTCTTGAACCGGCACCCATATGGGATACAGGTGCTTCAGGCCAGGGCGTTAACCCGCTGCGCCACAGCGCCAGCCCAAATAAATCTTTTTTTAAAATAGATGAATTCAGTCTATTTTGTCACAAAACATTTTTGAAGCCCATGTATAGTTTTATTATGATACACATTTACATGAACTTTTTTAAGTTCATGTGTGTGTGTGTGTGTGTGTCTTTGTGTGTGTAAATGCTTCCAGCTAATCCTGCTCCTACCTTGTCTTAAGCCTTGTTCTGCCCTCGCCTGCATGTTCTCAGAACATCGTTGGCCTCTTCTTCTTCTTTTTTTTTTTTTTTTTTTTGACAGGCAGAGTGGACAGTGAGAGAGAGAGACAGAGAGAAAGGTCTTCCTTTTGCCATTGGTTCACCCTCCAATGGCCACCGTGGCTGGCGCGCTGCGGCCGGCGCACCACGCTGTTCCGATGGCAGGAGCCAGGTGCTTCTCCTGGTTTCCCATGGGGTGCAGGGCCCAAGCACTTGGACCATCTTCCACTGTACTCCCTGGCCACAGCAGAGAGCTGGCCTGGAAGAGGGGCAACCGGGACAGGATCGGTGCCCCGACCGGGACTAGAACCCAGTGTGCCGGCGCCGCAAGGCGGAGGATTAGCCTGTTGAGCCACGGCGCCGGCCTTTTTTTTTTTTTTTTTGACAGGCAGAGTGGACAGTGAGAGAGAGACAGAGAGAAAGGTCTTCCTTTTGCCGTTGGTTCACCCTCCAATGGCCGCCGCGGTAGCACGCTGCGGCCGGCGCAACGCGCTGATCCAAAGCCAGGAGCCAGGTGCTTCTCCTGGTCTCCCATGGGGTGCAGGGCCCAAGCACTTGGGCCATCCTCCACTGCACTCCCTGGCCACAGCAGAGAGCTGGCCTGGAAGAGGGGCAACCGGGACAGGATCGGTGCCCCGACCGGGACTAGAACCCGGTGTGCCGGCGCCGCAAGGCGGAGGATTAGCCTAGTGAGCAGCGGCGCCGGCGGCCTCTTCTTCAATGCCATTCACTTGCATGATGATCGCTCCCCACCTGTCTTGCACCTTCTGCCCAAGTCCTTGGGCCCCTGCACCCACGTGGGAGACCAGGAAAAAGCTCCTGGCTCCTGGCTTTGGATCTGCACAGCTCCGGCTGTTGAGGCCAATTGGAGAGTGAACCAAAGGATGGAAGACCTCTCTCTCCCTCTCCCTCTCCTTCCTGCTCTGTGTAACTCTGACTTTCAAATAAATAAATCTTAAAAAAAAAAAAAAAGATAGAGAGGCACTGTTTTTTGATTATGGCCCTGTCTAAATAATGTCGAGTTTGTGGACTCAAGAGGCTTCCATAGCATTGGCAGCTCATGACAAGAGCCTCAGGTGATCACTGATGTCATAAATCAGAGTGTCAATTGTTAAATCAACAACAGGAGTCACTGTGCACTTGCTCCCCATGTAGGACCTCTGTCCATAATGAATTGTACTATGAGAATTAATTATAAAACTTGTCTTCAAACAGTACTTTATACTTTGTGTGTCTGGGTGGGTGCAAACTGTTGAAATCTTGACTTACTATAGAGTTGATCTTCTGTATATAAAGATAATCAAAAATGAATCTTAATGAATGGGATGGGAGAGGGAGTAGGAGGTGGGATGGGAGGGTGGGTATTGGAGGGGGGGAGAACTGATATATTCCTAAGCTGTACCTATGAAATTTAGATTTATTAAATAAAAGCTTTCTATAAAAAAAGTCACTAAGTTTTGCAAGGACATCCTAATGGAGTACATATTGAGTAAATGGTTATATGTATGTGTGTGTGGAGTTCTAGAAAGGACTCTCACTTTGGGATTAAAACTATGAGACTTCTGTACAGAAGCCTACAGCCTCTGTAATCGGCAGTTCCTTAGCTTCGTTTTTCCGGACAGGCACTGCAGAACTGACTACCAACATTGTCCATGAGGCCATGGGCCCCAGCTTTTTGATCCCACTTTCTCTCTTTTGCTTTTGAGGGCAAAAGTGGAGGAATGGAGAGAGAGCGTTATTTGGTCCCTTCAGTAGCTCCCAGAGTAAAGCAGATCTGGAGTGCTCAGCTGCAGGATGAACATTTGAATGCTGGCAATTAAGACAACCATTCATTTTACTTAGGAAGACACACAGTTAACAGGACCCATGCATGTACCCTTGGCTGGATTCTTCACAGAATCCATGGAAACCTTGAGCCCTGAAGCCAGCCAAACCAGAAGTTCTCTTATTTCAAAGGAGGCTCCTTAAGATTTATTTTGTGTGTGTGTTTATGCCTGACTCTTGAGGTTTTAACATCAGAAAAATTTTTAAATATGAAAATTATGTTAAATAAAAGTTTTGAGCTATTGTCTGACTGCCCCCAAGTCCAGCCCCACTGCATACTGGGAAGAGAGGGAGGAAGGAAACACATGGTAGTCTCTTTTATTTTTGAAGTATGAATAGTTAAAATGTTAGCTCATTTGAGCAACACTATTATCTGGAAAGAAATCATGGGGATGTAGATTTTCTTTTTTAAAAGGAAGAAATCTGAGACCATGGGTTAAGGGCATCCTAATTTTCTTTTTCACAAACCTAAACTTTATGTCATTACTTTATTGTACCTCTCAGAATTTCTCAATCCTCTAAACAAAAGGGTAGAAAGTACCCGACTACAAAAGACTCTAAATCCTTTCTCTGTGTCAGAATACAATACCAGCCCCTTGTCCAATGGCATAGGACCATGCCGTCTCTGAGTCCCAGCAAGAACACACTCATGTTTCTAAGCTTGCAACACGTTCACCAGGTAGCCCATCTGCACTTTCAGCAATTCAGCACTAATAAATGAGACTTAGACCTCCGACCCAGTTTCTAGATTGATATAGGTTGGTACTTTGCAAAGTATCTTAAATCTTTTTGGAAAAACAGGATTCCAAAGTTCTGACCCTTCACTGGTACTCCGAATCTCGAAACATGTTCCATAAGTTTGTGCATGTCTAAAGATTTCTGAGGATTCAGACCTTGGAAGGAAGTCACCAGTTCAAGCGAATGGCAGCTTACTCCTCTGGGAAGGCACAGGGAAGGAGTCCCAGCTTCAGGAAAACACAGATCTGCGTTTGAAGACTTTTACAACTTATATGTCCAAGGGCAAGTTATCTTATCTTTTTAAGCTTTTAGCTTCCTTGTCTACAAAAAGGAGATAATAAATGCCTTCCTCATTGGATTATTGTGTTATCCAAGATAAGTAAGCACCTAGAACAGGGCTGGTACCCCACAAAATAGGATACCCCCAATTAGCAATGCAGAGACATGGACTCAGCCACAGTGACTGGAGAAGAGATACGGTGAGAATGCTTTGAAATAGACATCGGCTAATAGAAGAAAAGCACCAGATTCTTTTTTCAACTGATTATTTATATGGCTTGTATTATGCTTTTTTCATTCATTAAGTCTCAAGTTTTCAGCTCTGTGACTATTTTAACAACATAATTTTACTTCAAAGTTACCCTAAGTGGTATATATTGCTCAATTTAAGTCTTTATGGATATCCTAAGGATAGGACAATGAAACATAATGGATTTGAAACAAAAAACCTTGGCACTACCAAATCTATGAATATAATTCTCTAATTATTACTCTAGGGCAAGACATGATTTTCCATAAAATTTCAAATTAGATTTCAGAGGACAAATTTTCTAACTTTTTGCCAATTTAAATATTAGAATTGGAGCCAGCATTGTGACACCATAGGTTAAGCCGTGACCCTGGACATTGGCATCCCGTATGAGTGCTGTTTCAAGTCCTGGCTGTTCCACTTCCATTCCAGCTCCATGCTAATGTGCCTGGGAAAGCAGCAGAAGATGGTCCAAATGCTTGGGCCCCTGGCACCCACCTGGGAGTTCCAAGCGCCTGCCCTTGGCCTGGCCCAGCCCTGGCTGTTCGGCCATTTAGGGAGTGTAAGATCTCTTTCTCTCTCTTTGTTTCTGTAACCCTGACTTTCAAATAAATACATCTTTAAAACAAATCAGAATTAATCTTGCAAGCATCCGTAAGTTCTCCTCGCAATTGAGCTACGTCACATGAAATCTTAATCTTGGAATTTTGTTTAGGAAAGTATGTTTCCATTTACAACCATTTTTTTCCCTCTATGTATGCCTCAGGAACAGTACAGTTCTTCTGGTCACCTTTCCCTATTTTTGTATTCCCTAGAGAAACCCAACTGTTCTTTTTTCACGTTTATTGGCGAATAGCCAGCAGCGGCCTGATGTGCTCCCTGTACCTCTGAAAAAACTTTCCATGCAATCCCTGTGGTCAATTCTTCATTCGCCTTTTCAGATATTTTCTGTCATTTTATCAAGCTGCCTCCCAGCTCTTAATGACATACACAGACTACCTGGTCACCCAGAGCTGACATGCCTAGAACTCAGGGGCCTTTGGCAGGCCCTTTTGCATTGGGATCTCACAAGCAAAGTAAAACCAGGCCTAGATTCCTCTTGGATGGAAAATCAGAGGGCAAGAGGATGCTGAATTATTTAGAGGATGATAATCTTTCCAGCAATCAGCATTGGACCAACCACCTCTTGTAGCCTCAGGTTGAACTGGAGGCCATCCACTGGAATATGTAAAAACGAAGTGCTGTTAGTTTCTCCTGCGAAAATGCTTCATTTATCTGACATTCTTGAGGCCTGAGGAATTCCTGTCGTGTATTTCATAACCAACTTAAAGCGCAGTCCCTTTTGTGCTGATTTATTTGATTTTCAGGAAAAGGAAATCATGCCTACGAACCAACAGCTCCTTTAGCCTAGATGTGGACTTTGTCACAAGTGAAGCAGTATCTATGGTTAACAGGTTCACGGGGCTGCTTTGGCGTACTTTTTTTTATGCAACCATGAGCCACATGAACACTGCTAGGGAGTACACTAGAAGCATTATCAGCCCAGAAGGTTCCCCATCACCTCTGACCACTGTGAGAGGGCAACTCTGGGCTGTGGTGGGCAGAAGACACCAGGTTACAGGAGTGGGAGGATGGCTCAAAGCAAGGGAGCTCCTTAAGGGCGACCCCGACTCCCCGGGGACCGAGGGACTGAGCAGAGCACTGCCTGCATGAGAGCGTCTCATTGTCTCATTGTACTCAGCCCCACACTCAACTTTCCGCGGGGGACAGAACTGGTTAACTCTTTCTTGTCCACAGGGAATAGTGGTGGCCTCTGGACAGTTAGCCTTCACCCGGTAGGATTTTTTTCTCTAGGTAAAGTGTGAAAAGTTTTAAAAGACAGATATGTGGATATGGGCAAGTGTGGAAAAATTGAAAAATAGCTTAAGTTTCTTCCATTTTGCTGCCCTGGTCATGCCTTCTGAAAGTTAACGTAGCACAGAAACACGCAGCAGGCCAGGCTGAAACCAAGACACGGCTTTAACCTGCTAAGCTACAGGGGCTTCCCAGCCGGGAATCTGGCTGGCCCCCCGTCGTGGTTAAGGGGCTGCCTTTTATTCCGGAGCCAGATCGCACCCTCACGCCCCACCCCCATGCGCGCAGGCGCCCGCACGTACACCTCGGGCCGCAGAGCAATGTCAACCCTGACAGACAAGGAAGGGGCGATGACTAGCGCCGCGGAGGGGCTGATTAGGCCAAGTGGTATTGACACAGCATTCTGCTTCGAGAACGCTCTACACAGATATTATCTCCCTAATCCCCAGCGGAGCTTTCGCAAAGCGCCTGTGGCTGGGCGAGGGTGAGGCCGGCCGCACGGAGGTGGTGCGCACCGCGGTCCCGGTGGAAACACGACCCCGGGGCCCCTGACGCACGGGCCTTTGTCCCTCCCGCCCGACCTGGCCGCCTTCCCGGCAGGTTAGCTGATCTGCAGGCGACCTGCGTGCCTCCTGCCTACGTGCAGCGGGCGACCGGGGCAAGGCGGCTCTTCCCGGTCTGCACGGCAAGTTCACGTGCACGCCGCCGCCGCGGGCGGCCCGGACGCCGCCTTCCCCGGAGCACAACACACTGGGCCCCCGGTGGGCCCGCAGGCGGGAGCGTCTGTCCTCTGAAATGCTACGGGCACAGGCCTCAGAAGGAAGAGGGCAGCTGGCCCCGAGGAGGGGCGGCGGCGACGGGGAGCCCCTGGCGGAGTCGCGGTGGCTTCCACCCGGGAATCCGCTCGCGCCGCCCCGCTGAGACCCGCCGGCTCCCCCGGCTCCCCCGGCCCAGCCGCCGCCGAGCAGACGGCGCGCCGCGGGCCCGGGGCGCAGGGGCCTTGTTCGGAGTCGCTCAGTCGGCAAATGAAGCGCCTGCAGCGGGTGATCCCGCGTGGGGGCGGGGGCGGGGGCGGGGAGGCGCGGGGCTGCCGGCGCCCGCTGCTCTTTCACAGCCCCAAGCCCTGCGCAGCCGCCGGCGGCTGGCGGCCTCGGGCTTCCCCGAGGGGGGCTTTCTGCACGTGTGTGCACCCCGCAGGCTCCTGTGGGCCCCGGGCCTGGGGGAACCTGTCTGCAAACCCCGAGCTAACCAAACCAAATTCATCCTGCAGGCGGTTGGCGTCTCCCTTTTGTTGCCTGGGTACACCAAAGGGGAATTTCCCAAGGGGTCGATTAGATACTCGCCCTTTCCCCAGTGGCATCCGAGCAGGCCAAGTGGGTGAGCCCAAGCCTAGGGTGCTTCTCCCAGTTCCAGTAATTAGTCGCTTGCCAAGCATAGCCCACTTTATCCCCACAGGAGCCACGGAAATATGGCTTCTTTCACTGTCACCTTGATTCCCCCTGAGCTCTTGAAAAAGACACGAGGTCGTGGCCCCTCTCAGCATCACTCGTTCCTCCTGGCCACCAGGGTCTCGGCTAATTGGCGTGTGATAGCCGGGCTGCCTAACCTGTGTGTTGACCCCAGAAACAGGGCAGCGCCCCGCGGGATCCCGGCACACCCTCCCACCTACCTTACGCAGCCCCGCCGCCAGCTTGGCAGTGTGCTTTTCTGGTTACACGAGTTCCTCCTCCCAGCAGTCAATTTTCTGGATGGTCAGGTAAGATTAGAGAGGTTCAGAAACTTGCCCAAAAGGCACGATTCTTAAGTGGCAGGTCTGTGTGATGCCAGGCTTTTAAAGGGTTCTTCAGTCTTGGCCAGAGAAAGTCCCGATCAAAATTGTGTTTAACTAACAGGACAGAAGGGCAGTGGGAGAGCCGGGAGGTCTTTTTCTTTTGTTAGATATGCGTTTAGAAGCCCAGCTGGCAGAAGCAGCATCCTTGCTCTCACTGGAGGGCCCCTGGGTTAGCTTTTACCTCTGAGATTCACTCCCTCCAGGGCTGGAGATTGCAACAGGCAACGGAGAAAGCCAAGTGCTTTGTGTGGTCACTCTTCACTCCTCAGATGTAGACTGGGACTCAGGGGGAGGTAGTCGTCGCACTCCATTGTTTAGGGAATAATGACAAGGAGGGGAGAAGAGTCTGCATGGTCAGGACAGATGTGGTTTCTTTGAACATTTGGGTCCACGGGTGGTTGTACTACAGATGCAGAGGCCAAGGATACAGAAGGCAGGTGGTAGTGTGAAGTCAAAGTCGTTCCTCATTCAGAATCGGATGCCGCGAGGCCATGTCTGAGACAGGATTCTTGACTCACCGTGAAGCTTCTGAAGCTGCAAAGTTAGGGATCGTTCATTTACCAGAGCAACTTCAGTTTTAGCTACCATGTCTGGAATGCCGTTTTGGTAGGGGTTTTCATTTATTTCAAAAATAAGGCCTAGGGCAGACGCTGGCCTACTGGGTAAGACCCTGCAGTCCTCTGTGGGAGTCCCTGGGGTTGCTTCTGGGCTCTGGCTCCTGACTCCAGCTTCCCACCAATGCAGACCCTGGGAGGCAGCAGGCATGGCTCAAGTAGCTGGGTGCCTGCCAGCCACCGGAAAGACCTGACTTGAATTCCTCACTCCCAGCTTTGGCCTGGCTCAGCCCCAGCCATTGCTCAGTGAACCAGCAGTTGGGAACACACACACTCTCTGTGTCTCTCTGTCAAAATAAGCAAATATAAATTGTATAGACAAGTCCAGGGAATCCATACTAATCAATAGCTTGACTATATTTCTCTATATATGAAATAAGGATAATCCTATTAAGAAGGCTTATCTTGATCAAGCTTATGGCCAATGGAAGTAAATTCTTTTTTTTTTTTTTTTTTGACAGAGTGGACAGTGAGAGAGAAAGACAGAAAGGTCTTCCTTTTTCCGTTGGTTCATCACCCAAGTGGCCGCTACGGCCAGTGCATTGCACCAATCCGAAGCCAGGAGCCAGGTGCCTCCTCCTGGTCTCCCATATGGTGGAGGGCCCAAGCACTTGGGCCATCCTCCACTGCACTCCTGGGCCATAGCAGAGGGCTGGCCTGGAAGGGGGCAACCGGGACAGAATCCGGCGCCCCGACCGGGACTAGAATCCAGTGTGCCGGCGCCACAGGCGGAGGATTAGCCTATTGAGCCACGGCGCCGGCCAATGGAAATAAATTCTAATCACATTTGTGTAGGGTTGGTTATTGTGGTAAAGAGCTAGGATCTGCCAGGTTCTAATAAAATTCCTCTTTGACCTCAGTCTTGCAAAAATAAATAAATAAATAAATAAAATGCACCAAAGACTGGTCAAGTACAACAAAAGAATTGTCTCCTGGAGCTGGTATTGTGGTGCCAGTGGTGCCACCACCTGCCACACAGGTATCTCATATCAGAGTGAATCCTTGCTGCTCCACTTCCAATCCAGCTCCCTCTAATGCACCTGGGAAGGAGGTGGAAGATGGCCCAAGTCCTTGGGTCCCTGCCACCCATATGGGAGACCAGGATGGAGTTCCTGCCACCTGACCAAAGCCTGGATCAGCCCTGGCTATTGAAGGCATTTGAGGATAAACTTGTTAATGGAAGTGCTCGCTCTCTCTTTCTCTCTCCCTCTTTGTAACTCTTTCAAGTAAGATAAATAAATCTTTAAAAAAAGAGAAATAGAGATTGCTAAGTTGCTTTTTTACTGTATAAGTATATGACCAAGACAGCCACTGCTCAGGAATAATTAAGACACTTTAACAATTCAGTTTTCTTGGGTTCTTGGTTTCCTGTAGGTTCATACATTTATTTTTTGTGTCATTTGATAAACTATATTAAATCAATTGACTAGAAGACATGAGTTCTATTTCTTGAACAACTATAGAACAGTTAATTTTAAGTGTTTTTATTAGGGGCCTGCATTGTGGCTTAGCTGGTTAAGCTGCTGCCTGTGACGCCAGCATCTCATTTGGGCACCAGTTCACGTCCCGGCTGATCCACATCCAACTCAGCTCCCTGCTAATGTGCCTGGAAAGGTAGTGGAAGTGGCCTAAGTGCTTGGGTCCCTGCTTCCCATGTGGGAGACCTAGAAGAAGCTCCTGGCTTTGGCCTGGTTCAGTCCCAGCTGTTGTGACAACTGGGGACTGAACCAGCAGATGGAAAAGGTTTCACTGTCTCTCTCATTCTCTCTCTCTCTCTCTCTCTCTCTCTGCAACTCTGCCTTTCAAATAAACAGATACATCTCTTAAAAATGTTTTTATTGTGCTGAAATATATATCATAACATTTACAATTTTGAGTGTGAGAGGCAGTGGCATTAAGTGCATTCACATTGTTGTACAATCACCACCATCATCCATTTCCAAAATTTTTCATCCTCCCCTGCAGAACCTCTATCCATTACCAATAACTGCTCCACGCTCCCCACAGCCTCTGGCAGCCACTGTTGAACTCTATATGTTTGTGTTTAACTATTCCAGGTATCTCATGCAAGTAGAATCATACCATGTTTGTCTGTTTGTATCTGCCTTATTTCACTTGGCATCAGGCCTTCAAGACTCAGCCATGTTGTAGCATGTATCAGAATTTCTTTTAAAGGCTGAATCATATTCCAATACATGTATACCAACCTATGTCCACCCATTCATCCATTGATGGGAGTGATTACTATTTTATTTTCTTTTTTAAAGATTTAATTTATTTGTTTGAAAGGCAGAGTCACACAGAGAGAGAGAGGCAGAGGCAGAGAGAGAGAAAAGAGAGAGAAGTTTTCCATCCGCTGGTTCACTCCCCAAATGGCCACAACGGCCAAGCCTGAGCCAGGCCAAACCAGAAAGCAGGAGCTTCATCTGGGATTCCCACATTGTTGCAGGGGTCCGAAGACCTGGGCTATACTCCATTGCTTTCCCAGGCACATTAGCAAGGAGCTGGACTGGAAGTGAGGCAGCTGGGACTTTACGTGGCACCCATATGGGATTCCGGCACTGCGGAGGTGGCTTGACCCACTGTGCTGCAGAGCCAGCCCCATGGCGTGATTACTTTTTAACAAGCACACCAGTACTTACATGTAAATGAGATGCTGTGCATCAGAAGACAGTACTGGCCTAATGCTGACTTGTACCATGAACTGAATTGTGTCCCCCAAAACTCAGAGGTTGAATTCCTAACACTCAGCTCCTCGGAATGTGACTTTATTTGGAGATTGTGCCTTTAAACAGGTGCTGACGTGAATATGAGGCCATTAGGGTAGACCCTAATGCAAGTGACTAGTGTCCTTATGGGAGGAAGAAATGTGGACACACAAGCAGATGGTCAGGGTGCACACACACACAAAGAAGGCCATGTGAGGGCACAGGAGGAGGCAGCCACCTGTGAGCCAAGGAGAGGCCACAGGGGAAGGAAACCTGCCTGCGCCCTGACCTTGGACTTTATGCTCCCAAACCATGCAGAAAATACATCTCTGTTGTAATGGCAACTCTAGCAAACTGATACAACTTGCCACCAAAAACATATTTGGAGTACCTTGAAAAAAAAAAAAAAAACTGGCCTTAGAATCAGTGTAAGCCCATTTATCAAGATCGACCTCTTGACTTTATCATCACATTGTTTGGCTCCGTTACAACCTTTTTCCCCTCCATGATACTTGACTTTAAATGGTGTTTGACTCTTTAACAAAAAATTAGATCATCTCTTAAAGGATAAAGGCTTCTGGGGCTGGCACTGTGGTGTAGCTGGTAAAGCCGCTGCCCCGGCACTGACATCCGAAATGGGTACTGGTTCAAGTCCCGGCTGCTCCATTTCCAATCCAGCTCTCTGCTATGGCCTAGTGCTTGGGCCCCTGCACCGGCATGGGAGACCAGGAAGAAGCTCCTGGCTCCTGGCTTTGGATCAGCCCAGCTCCAGCCATTGTGGCCATTTGGGGAGTGAACCAGCAGATGGAAGACCTCTCTCTCTCTCTCTCTCTCTCTCTCTCTCTTCTCTCTACCTCTGCCTCTCTGTAACTTTGCCTTTCGAACAAATAAATAAATCTTTAAAAAAATAGATAAAGCCTTCTATGGAGGATATTAAAAGGAATATTCTGCTAATCTTGAAGGCAAATTCCAAAAGGAAATTGCTTTGAGCAACAGCTCTAAAAAAAAGTATTTTGTCGGCCGGCGCCGCGGCTCAATAGGCTAATCCTCCGCCTTGCGGCACCGGCACACCGGGTTCTAGTCCCGGTCAGGGCACCGATCCTGTCCCGGTTGCCCCTCTTCCAGGCCAGCTCTCTGCTGTGGCCAGGGAGTGCAGTGGAGGATGGCCCAAGTGCTTGGGCCCTGCACCCCATGGGAGACCAGGAGAAGCACCTGGCTCTGCCATCGGATCAGCGGTGCGCCGGCCGCAGCACACCAGCCGCAGCGGCCATTGGAGGGTGAACCAACAGCAAAAAGGAAGACCTTTCTCTCTGTCTCTCTCTCTCACTGTCCACTCTGCCTGTCAAAAACTAAAAAAAAAAAAGAAAAAAAAAAGTATTTTGTCTGCCATGGTAACTTGCACCGAAGGAGATAACGCTTATTAAGATGAATACGCTCTGTTATATTTGGTAAAGAAGCTGTCTCTATTTTATACTTTTGCCTCTTCTATCTCAATATAAAGTAATGTATCCGTGTTTGCAGCTTGCCTCACTCTTTTTCCTCCCTGCCCTCCAAGGACTCAAGCTGTTCAAAGAGCTCCATGACCTGACTCTTAAACCAAAACTGCGCGGCCTTCTGTTTTCTTAATCCGCAGCTGGATCGCTTTGATACTTTGGTCAAAGGATCGGCACTCAATGGGGCTCAGTTCTCAGACCAGCGCCAGTGCAGCCCTCTCCCCCTGCCCTCAGCTGGAACAAGCAGAGGTCTGGGTCATCATGAAAAGGCGGAGTGACCTGGAGAAGAGAGCAGGTCCCAGGAGAGCAGGCTTTGGTGCCTCGAGGGAACATTGAGCTCGAATTGGGGCCATTGAGCCACTGCCTGCGCTGAGCTTGGGGGGAACTTACACGGGCACTTACCAAAAAGCTATCAATTACATCATCTTGTGAAGTCCCTTTAGATAGAAAAAAGAAGAGGTTGGAATAGAATCATGGTCACTGTCTTGATGACATCAGTCTCTGGCTTCATCAAGTGTCCTTGTCTGCAAATATGAGAAAACTTCAAAAGCTGTACCAACTAGGAATCGCGTTAATTTTTCTTAAAAAAAAAAAAAAACAACCAAAGTCCCATTTCTCACTGAGCCTGTGCATACAGCTTTTTTTTTTTTTTTTTTTTTTTTTTTGGACAGGCAGAGTTAGACAGTGTGAGAGAGAGAGAGAGAGAGAAAGGTCTTCCTTTTTCCGTTGGTTGACCACCCAAGTGGGCGCTACGGCCAGTGCATTGCACCAATCCGAAGCCAGGAGCCAGGTGCCTCCTCCTGGTCTCCCATGCGGATGCAGGGGCCAAGCACTTGGGCCATCCTCCACTGCCTTCCTGGGCCACAGCAGAGAGCTGGACTGGAAGAGGAGCAACTGGGACAGAATCCAGCGCCCCGACTGGGACTAGAACCCGGGGTGCCAGCACCGCAGGTGGAGGATTAACCTAGTGAGCCATGGCGCTGGCCTGCAGCATTTTTATGACTACAGAGCAGTAGCGGGATGTAGGGAGTAGGACTCCAAATGTGGAGCGAGTGATCCACAGCCCTGCCCTTAATTTTCAGTTGCTGTGATTCCAGTTTCCACTGTCCTTGGTTGTTAGTAATTTTGGTCCCATTCCCACTTAATGTCCTCTCATTCTGTAATCCTCATATTTAAAACCCATATTTACAATAAAACTTTACTCCTGGTCACAATAGCTTTTATCATCAGCACAGCTCTGAACCTGAACTTGTAAGGTGAGCTGGGGGGTTATAAAAGGTAAATGGATGCTCTGTAAGCTTGGGCTTGAGCCACTTGGAAATGGACTGGGATTTGGACTGAAGCTGTCTGCCCTTCTCTTTTCACTACTTCCCAGGTAGGAAAAGGATGGTCACAGAGCCAAAGGGACCCAGTGAGGATCACTCCCTTAATTTTTGAATTCACTTGCCTTCAGGAAGGCCTCAAGGTTTCAGATGGCTAATGAAATGGTTTTTGAAAATGAGCTAGTATAGTTACGAAGATCTAGCACATGATGACAATTTCCTGCATCAAAAAGAGACAAACGTACCAAAGCATCTACTGAGAAACCTGCCTCTGTCTCCCATTGCCCAGGGACTCTGTGGCTGGTATGAGACTGAAGCAACTTGCTCCACTCTTCTTCAAATGTGCCTTATGCAAAATTATGGGGGACTTCAAAAAGTTCATGTAAAATGAAATTAAGAGATGCTTATTTTGTTGCAAAATATTTTTGAAACCCATGCATAGTTTTTTCAGAATGCACATTTTCTATGAATGTTTTGAAGTATATGTGGATGTGGGTAGAGACTGAAACTGATACCTCTTGCACAGTCAAAGTTTGACTTTCTGATCCTTAGGAACCTACTCATCCAATGACTCCTCGCCATCCCAGCAGCTCACAGGCTAGAAGGCGGGGCTCAGACTTTGTGGACCCGGAAGCCCTCAGAACTTAGCTAAGCCTGAACTTGGCAATCACGTCTACTGACAGCGAGCTTTCTTTTCTTGAGGACTGAGGAATGCAAAAGGCACACTTTCCTTTGTTTCCCCTCAGGAGCTACTTCATTCTCTATTAATGCCAAGAGAATGAGTTTATAAGGGTCCTTGACATGTGAATGACTAATTAGGCAATGTTCAAAGCTGACACTATGTATAATGCTCACACTGCATTTAAAAGAGAAAATGAAAAAAAGAATTTATCATTATACCGTTAAAGAAGTCCTCCAATAAAATGAGCTTCTCGTTTGTATATTCCACTTAAGCTAGGCTAAGCCAGATGCTCTCATCCAGGAAGTCAAATGCTCGTGTTCACACTTGGAACTGTCCTTCCCGCAGGCAGCAGGCACGAGGTCTTTAGTCCCACTCTGATGGTCTTAGCTTGGGCGTCCCGGAAGCAAAAGGCTGACACCCGCTTGCTTGTGCACATGCAGATGATGTGGGAAGTGATCCTGGGAAGGAGGAAAGGGAGAACAGGAAACCAAGAGAGCAAAGGGAGAGACACAGTACTGTGGCCAACTGGGGCTTCCAAGGCCCACTTAGTGCCTTTCAGATCTGTCCTGGTGAAAGACAGAAGCAGGGCCATGTATCGTTCTGCTTCCTTTCCACAAATCCAAGGGCATTCTCAGCAGTGTTAACTTCCTGATCTACACAATTTCTTGTGCCTCAGGGTACAAAACAAAAACATGTGATGTGTTAAGTATCAATTGCTGCAGAACAAATCACCCTCAACGTTAGTGCCTTAAAAACCTACCGACAAGCAGGTTTTCATAGTTCCTGTGAGTCAGAAATGCAGGAACAGCTGGGGAGCTCCGGCTCATGGCTAACGTGATGTGGCAGTCAAGATGTTGACCCAGGATTCCAGCATCTGAAGGTTTAACTGGGGCTGGAGGATCTGATTCCAAGATAGCTCACACACAGAGCTGATGGTAGACAACCCCAGTGGCTCATGGGCTGTCGGAAGTAGGTCTTATTTACTGTCACATGGGCCTCTCCACAGGGCTGCTTGAGTGTCCTTAATGCACTCCCAGAGGCTAGCTTCTCCTAGCACAGATGATCCAAATGCAAGGCAGAAGCCCCCGTGTCTTTGGTACCCTACCCAATAGTATTTATGCTGTTATTCACAGAGACCAAACCAGATGAAGTGTGACACATGATGGAATCCCAGAAAGTGGTGATAACTGGGAGCTCTCATACAGGCTGCCTACCGCACTGGGTATGTGCTTTAGGGGAACTGTCAGCAAAAGTTATACCAAGATCCACATGGAACCATCTACCCCAACATGGCTGAAATAATACATGTGGCCATGAGGATGTGAGTGTGGTATTTCAGATGCCTGTCTGAGGTGGGCTTCCGTCATGCCTTCTACTACTTATGCCAAGTTCTGGTTCGTCAAATGGAACCCAAGAGGATGTTTAATGCAACAGAGATCTCAGAAAATACCGAAGTGCAAAGCGGATCTAGAATTTCACAATTACAATATGTGATCTGAAACTGACATACATCTTGGATTGATTCTATCATTTAGAAAGTTTATGTCCTGGTTGCCGTCACCTCCAAGCCACAGCAGACAGGCCACTGAAGCCAACGCTTGACTGTTTGGCTTTTCACAGAGGGTCGGAGTGAATCAGATACTGCAGTTTTAGGGAACATGACAAGACACAGCCCCGAAGGAAACACATCTTAAACATAAATGTAATCGAATGCATTTATCACAAGGACACGGGCCAGTGCTGTGGTGGGCGCAGCAGGTTAAAGCCCCCGACTGCATAGCCAGCACCCCATAGGGTGCTGGTTCAAGTCCCAGCTGCTTCACTTCCAATCCAGCTCCCTGCTAATGCACCTGGGAAAACAGTGGAGGATGGCCCAAGTCCTTCGGCCTCTGTACCCATGTGGGAGACCTGGAAGAAGCTCCTGGCTCTTGGCTTCAGATCGGCTCAGCTCTGGCCATTGTGGCCTTTTTGGGAGTAAACCAGCAGATGAAAGACCTCCTTCCCCTCCTTTCAAATAAATAAATTTAAGTCCAGTTAACATTGCAACAGACTTGTTCAGACTACTGAGGTCACAGAGTATGATGAACACATGTCCCAAAATCATGACTTTTTGAATCACATGTAACAAAACGATTTGAGTAGGTTTAGAAAAAAAAATTTCATCCATGCACTAGGCTAAAAAATCTTGGATCACAGATAAAGCTAACTGCTACTCCCCCTTGTCCCGCCCCAATTTTAATGCCTAGTTTAAAAGAATCGCCCCACCTTCTCCGGCAACTGGAAAGGCTGCGTGACACTGTTCTGATGAGTAAGATGTATGTGAAGTCTGCTGGTGAGTTGCGGGGGGTTGTTTTCCTGACACACATACTACACTTCCCCTCCCCTTCCTGCCCCTACCTGCCACGTCAGGCTAGTGACTGGCACTGGAGCTGGAGCCTAAGCAGTTCCGAGAGGGAAAGGCCGAGAGAATGAAAGAGATCTCGAGCCCCACATATGCAGCCAGTGGTTAACTCTGCAGCTGAGTGAGGAAAAGAAATGCCTCTTCCTGCTGTTGAACTCAGTCCCCAAGCGACACAAATGCACGAAAGTATTTTTATGTCATACCTAATCGAATGACAATTGTGTTGCATTGAGTGCTGTAGTTCCTAACATTTTCTTGACAAGCAGAGTTAGAGAGAGAGAAACAGAGAGAAAGGTCTCCCTTCCCCGACCGGGACTAGAACCCGGGGTGCCGGCGCCGCAGGCAGAGGATTAGCCTAGTGAGCCATGGCACCGGCCTATAGTTCCTAACATTTTCATTATCTTCAAAGAAGTGATTTCAATGTTGAGAAATTCGTAAAAACCACTATTGTTGATCTTACTCTAAAAAGTTAATCATTCCATGACGATCCCGGTACCTCTGGGCTTTGAGGGCATTCTTGGTGCTTGTGTCTGGCCCAGCTCTCTTTTTCTCAGTTTTTTTTTTTTTAAAGATTATTTATTTGAAAGGCAGAGTTACAGAGAGGCAGAGGCAGAGAGAGAGAGAGAGAGAGAGAGAGAGAGAGAGAGAGAAGAAGAAGAAGAAGAAGAAGAAGAAGAAGAAGAAAGAGAGAGAGAGAGAGAGAGAGAGAGAGGTCTTCCATCCGATGGTTCATTCCCCAAGTGGCCAAAATGTCCGGAGCTGTGCCAATCCGAAGCCAGGAGCCAGGAGCTTCTTCCAGGTGTTCCATGTGGGTGCAGGGACCCAAGGACTTGGGCCATCTTCTACTGCTTTCCCAGGTTATAGCAGACAGCTGGATCATAAGTGAATCAGCCAGAACTCGAATCCGCGCCCATATGGTATACCAGCACTGCAGGTGGTGGCTTTACCTGCTATGCCAGAGTGCCAGCCTCTGGCCCAGCTCTTATACAACACTGGGTCTTCAGAGACAGTCATTCCTCCAACTGTTACTACCTTCTCCTTCTACTCCCTCCTCAATTTACCTGACATCCTGCAGACACTCTCCCTGGATCCTCTGACCTAAACCAAGTCACCCAGTTACATTCTCAAGAGAATCAAATATTTTCTTTCTGGAATGTACCAAATTTATACCTACACATTTCTTTTTGAAAGTCTACAGGGGTCAGAGCTGTGGCATAGCAAGCAAAGCTGCCACCTGCAGTGCTGGCATCCCATATGGGAGCTGGTTTGAGTCCCGGCTGGTTCACTTCCAATCCAGCTCTCTGCTATGGCCTGGGAAAGCAGCAGAAGATGGCCCAAGTCCTTGGGCCCCTGCGCCCCTGTGGGAGCCCTGGAAGAGACTCCTGGTTCCTGGCTTCAGACCAGCACAGCTCTGGACGTCATGGCCAATTGGGGAGTGAACCAACAGATAAAGACTTCTCTCTCTTTCTCTCTCTCTCCTCTCCTTCTCTGTGTAATTCTTTCAAATAAATACATAAGCCCTTTTTTTTTTTAAAGTGGAGAAGGGCTACATAAATGCTAGCACTTAAAGTCTATACATACTATTTGTTTCAAGCGCCATGAGGTCAGGGCTGTATTGGATGTGCCACACCAGTCCTCTTGGTGTCCATGCCAAATGGAATGTTAGGTTCATGCTGTTACTCAGGGGGCCCCTGGAAAGATCCCCTGGAGCGCTCTTGTTCCAGGGATTTACAGAACTTAAGACACTTTCTGAGATAGTGCCCCTATCAGGTTCTGTTAATTGAAATAACTGATTTTCTATTTGTTGTTTATTATTATTATTGTCTCATTTCAAGTTTTTGGGGAGCATAGATGGTAACCTCCACCAAGCAAACTGGGCAAACTTCTAAGTTGTCTGGATAATCAAGTTTCTGTGATGAGGGGCAGGTTCTAGCCCTTTTTACTCACTTAAAACAGTGAAAGGTGAGGGCCTCTTGATGCTTTCTCATATAACTTTTTTAAGGACTGTATTTTGAAGAAGTCAATACAGACTGGACAATCTTGGTTTACACTGGGGGTGGAACAGGCATCTGGAGAGAATTTAACCATGGTGATACTTTACTCCCAAACAGATACTTTTCTGCTTGTTACAATCCAACACAAAGTCATTTGGCTTTTCAGAGGGGCACCATTTCCCTTCTGTGTTCTATACAAAACTGCAGGCAAGATTTCAGGAGAAGCTATTTTGAGAATATTAAAACATATACAAACCCCAGTGAAAAGGCCATGGGAAAACTGGAAAGGAATCCAACAAGTCTTATGAAAATTTTAAAATATGTCTACTTAGAAAACACACTACTATTTGCCACTTGGCCTACTTCTTTCCTTTGCAAAGGAAATGTCCATAAATGACTTCTGCCCATCCGGAAGTGTCATTAATCCACATTGTCTGGGGCTTGAAAGGCATGGAGGCAGGAAGTGGGAAAAGAGAGATGGCGAAGTCAGCTGGAAGCAGCATCTCCAGACGTGGCTGCACACTGTGGGGCTAAGCGGTCTCAGGAATAATGGGTGAGCTAGAGACGAGAGTTCTGGAATATTCGAGTGCTCATATATCCAGATGACTTGGGTCTCAAAGGAGCCAGGCAGAAGGACTTACAGTTCATTTACAAATCTCTGACTCAGCAGTGATTTAATTCAAGGTAGTAATTTTATAAACTACTTCTTTTTCCACTGGAATTAGGATATACACTTTCAATGGATTAACCATATTGTAAATTACTATATAAAATTAATTTAGAACTAGACTATGTGAAGAGGGATAAAAAATCATTTTACCAATTCTTTCCTTTTTTTGTGTTATTTATTTATTTAAAAGGTAGAGTTACAGAGAGAGAGAGAGAAAGAGATCTTCCATCCACTGTTTCATTCCCCAGATGGCTGAAATGGCTGCAGCTAGGCAAGGCTGATGCTAGAAGCTAGGAGAGGGTGGCAGGGCCAAGCACTTGGGCCATCTTCCTCTGCTTTTCCCAGGCCACCAGCAGGGAGTTGGGTCTGAAGTGGAGCAGCCAGGACACAAACTGGTGCCCACATGGGATGTCAGTGTTGCAGGCAGTGGGCTTTATTTGCTACACCACAACTCCAGCCCCAATTTTACAAACTTTTACTCATTATTTGAAAGACGTCCTCTTCTTTTTTTGGACAGGCAGAGTTAGACAGCGAGAGAGAGAGACAGAGAGAAAGGTCTTCCTTCTGTTGGTTCAACTCCCAAATGGCCACTATGGCCAGTATGCTGCGGCTAGCACGCTGCGCTGATCCAAAGCCAGGAGCCAGGTGCTTCCTCCTGGTCTCCCATGCGGGTGCAGGGCCCAAGCACTTGGGCCATCCTCCACTGCTTTCCCGGGCCACAGCAGAGAGCTGGACTGGAAGAGGAGCAGCAGGGACAGAATCCGGTGCCCCAACTGGGACTAGAAGCCGGGGTGCCGGCGCCGCAGGCGGAGGATTAGCCAAGTGAGCCGTGGCGCCGGCCAAGAGACATCCTCTTTAAGAGGGAAAATATCATTTCATATATGTAAGGATACTTCAAATGTTTGTAGAAAATGGAATTATATACATATACAGGTATGTGTATCTTCCTAGGTGTTTTTTTTTTTTTTTAAGATTTTATTTATTTATTTGAGAGGTAGAGTTACAGACAGTGAAAGGTAGAGACAGAGAGAAAGGTCTTCTTTCTGTTGGTTCACTCCCCAAATGGCCGCAACGGCCGGAGCTGCGCCAATCCGAAGCCAGGAGCCAGGAGCTTCTTTTTGGTCTCCCACACGGGTGCAGGGGCCCAAGGACTTGGGCCATCTTCTACTGCTTTCCCGGACCGCAGCAGAGAGCTGGATTGGAAGAGAAGCAACCAGGACTAGAATCGGCGACCATATGGGATACTGGCGCTGCAGGCAGAGGATTAACCTATCGTGCCACGGTACCAGCCCCCTTCCTAGGTGTTTTAAAAAATTTATTTGAGAAAGAGAGAGAGAGAGAGAGCGAGTTGGGAGCTGGCAAGTCAATCCAGGTCTTCTGGTGGGTGCAGGAACCCTATCACTTGAGACATCACCTGTTGCCTTCCAGGTCTACATTAGCAGGAAGCTGGAGTCAGTGGCAAGATCTGGGTATCCAACCCAGGCACTTGGATACAGGATTTGGGTGTTTTAACAGGTGTCACAACTACTAGGTTAAATGCCTGCCCTTGTATTTCTAGTTTGTAATGTAACCTCAGTACATACTGTGAGAAAACAATGTTTTTCAAAAATAATAATTTTCAGTGCCTTTTAGACAGGAATTTTTGAAAGGTTACTGATCAATTATCCATTACAGAGGTAAACCAACATAAAGAATTGATCAGGAAATATTGGAGTCATTGAATAAATAAGCCTTAGGTAGAAAAACCATATACTCTCGTGCTTTCTGTATCACTGTATGAAGGGTAATAGGTTCAGCTCAGAGAGGAGATGCTGCCTTTGCCAGGGATAGCAATGGCTTTTTAAAGATTTTATTTAGTTATTTGAGAGGTAGTTACAGAGAGGGAGAGACAGAGAGAAAGGTCTTCAAACCGCTGGTTCACTCCTCAAATGGCCATAAGCCAGGAGCGTCTTCTGGGTCTCCCATGCAGGTGCAGGGGCTCAAGGACCTGGGCCATCTTCTACTGCTTTCCCAGGTCCCAGCAGAGAGCTGGATTGGAAGAGGAGCAGCGGGGACACAAAACAAAGCCCACATGGGATGCAAACACTGCAGTTGGAGTAAGTCTCATTGCCACAGCGCCGGCCGCAGGAATGGCTTTAAACACTAGTCCTTTGGAAAAACAGACATTTGAAGACCTGATGAGGTCAGAGTACCCATCAAGAAGTTAGAACCTTCTGGTTAAAGTCACTTCCAAGTCCACACAAGAAAGCGTGCTGTGGCCCACTCTATCAACTTCCTGAGGATTCAGACTTGGGAAGTTAAGCCCATGTCAGAACAATGAGTAGGATGCAGCATACAGCTCCTATCAATGCCAATGAAGTCACGGGACGGTTTCGAAATGCTTTTCGTCGTTACTATTGTAACTCCAGCTTGGACTTGACATAGCACATAGCAGGTATTCTGCTTGTCTGTTCCCGGTCCTAGCCGGTAAACACATGAATAAATCCCTTCAACTGTCCCACGGAAAGCATCCATAAGAAGGCTTCCCCAGGTCAGGAATTTGAGCCTAGGTGGACTTCTTTGCTCGCTTGCGTTTTGCTTGGGTTTTCATCTTTAGGAAATGGTAGGACTATTTCACCTGTTAAATCACACTTTGATCTGTGCGGCCTAGGCTCGAGGAAGCACAGATGGAGCTGATGGGAGTTTTACTGGGAGGACACTGTGCTATTCGCTCTGCTTGGACTGGATAGCGGGCTGTGTATATCCATGGAGAAAAGTTTAACAAGGAATCATTTACTATGATACAATGGGAACGTAGGAGTGGCACTCAAACCAAGGAGCAGAGATTATCCCTTTGTGAAGGCAAATTTGATTAACAGGCACTCCTTGTTCGCTTTTTGTGGGGTTGAACAGGGAGCCGAACGCTTAGCTTCAATGTAACTATCTTTCCAGTCCCCTTGAGAGAAAAGCCGCCTGTCAGCGCTTGGGTAAACAGTATCTGTGAGTGATGGAAGGAGAAGTGCTCAGAGGCAGGAAAGCAGTGGGCATTGACAGCTGGACCAGACCTGCACGCAATTCACAAAAGATCTGAGCTCAGAAAGAGCATGGAATTCCGTGCCCTCCCCCTTCAGGCTCCTCCCATTTCCCACCACATTTGGGCTCCAGGAATTCGCTGCCAGTTCCGATGAATACCGTGAATTGCACGAACGTTTGTGCCGGTGGAGAAAGGAAAGAGCACAGCTGACATAAAATAACGAGACATCCTTTACAGTCACACGCACAGTCATTTCCTCTGTCCCAGCCCTGCAGGCGAGCACACGCTAGACACCCAGACACGGGCCCACACACCCAGCTTTCCGCTAGAAAGTTATGGGGAGAGAGAACCCAGATTCAGATGGATACGTGAAATCCAGATCCACAAAATCTGTTCATGGAGCCTGATCTTTTAATTTCTGGTCAACGCTTCTAAAACACAATTTGGCAAAACATTATTTATGCAGAAAGCATGGGGAGGGGCTGTGTGTGGCTCAGATGAGGAGCTGGGGAGGAGGGAACCCCGGAAACCAAGAGGAGGGAAATGCAAGCTAATCCAGGGGATTATTTGGGCCCATCTCACTGCTAGAAACGGCAGCCTCCCACCCTGGGTATCACACTTTGCAGATCATTTGGTTGATAGAGAATCTAACAGAACTAATAGCCACTGCATCAGCTAAATTACATTCAAGAAATATTGATAAGCATTTTTCACATTATGTTGGCAAAAAAGAGGACACCAAAACTAGAAAAAGCCAATCCTCATCTTTGAGACTAAACTGACAACTTTTAATATCTGAAATGCAAGTGATCGTTCTGGAAATGAGGCCTTGAAATGGAAAACAGACCTCTCCAAATTCATGCCCCATTCTACAGTTCTACAGAGTTACACTGGGACCCATGTGCAGACTACTGACAAACTCGTCTATAAATTACAGTCAGGAAAGCTCTCTCACACCAAGAGAAGTGACAGCTGACACCTGAGGAAAGGGATGGAAAAATGTTTCAAGCAACCACAAGAAACGAAGAA
Organism: Lepus europaeus; assembly: GCF_033115175.1. NCBI lineage: Eukaryota > Metazoa > Chordata > Mammalia > Lagomorpha > Leporidae > Lepus > Lepus europaeus. The sequence goes on along the minus strand of NC_084830.1, from coordinate 63,255,645 downwards.
GGATGGTTATCGAGAGTCCTTTAGGACATAGGCAAGGAGCTCCCGCAGTGCGATGGCGAGCACCCAGTCAGACACACATGGGATTACAAGCAGCAGCTACAGCTGGTGGCAAGGCGGGGTTGGAGGTCACAAGTTAAAAACTTCAAAGAGCACAATGGCCTGGGCCATTGGGAACGAGCTAGCAGCTCCCCCCTCCCCCCAATAATCCCTGGGAAATCACATCATTATGAAATTGTTTTCCCTAATGGTGGTCCTGAGTCATCAAGGAAAGCTTTAAATCCTGTTCAGTGTTCTCTATTTTAAAAAGCAGGAAATGTTCCAGGCCAGGAGACTGCATAGTGCGTTTTAGTTTCACAGGCAAGCCTTAGTTGGGTAGGTATTTTACATATTTGCCGTGAACTGAAATCTCTCTAATTAATCAGGGGCTTCCAGTGTTCTTGATCAATGTTTTCCTAAATTTTTTCTCTAATGACTAGTGGCCACATTACTATGTTGTTAGAAAAAAATCCATATCTCCCACAAATCACAATATTTTATCTTTTTTATTTTCAAGTATTTAATGAGAGGCAGAGTTAACAGACAGAGAGATGGAGAGACAGAGAGACACGTCCTCCATCTACTGGTTCACTCCCCAAATGCCCATAATGGCCAAGACTAAGTCAGGCCCAAGCTAGGAGCCAGGTAAGCTATTTGGGTTTTCCACATGGGTGGCAGAAATCCAAGTCCTTGGACCATCAGCCTCGTTATTCCAGATACACCAGCAGGAAGCTTATTCTGAATCTCAGAGTAGCCAGAACTCTAACCAGGCACTCTGGATGTGGAATGCCAGCACCGCCCCTGTACCCCCAAACGCAATTAAGACATCAGGTCTGGGGCTGGCTAGCTGGCACTGTGGCACAGAGAGTTCAGCCGCTGCTTGTGACATTGGTATCCCATAGGGGAGTGCTGGTTTGGGTCCTGGCTGCTCCACTTTCCATCCAGCTTCCTGCTAATGTGCGTGGAAAGGCAGCAGATGACAGCCCAAGCGTTTGGGGACCCTGTCAACCACATGGGACACCTGGAAAGGAATTCTTGGCTCCTGGCTTTGACTTGACCTTGCCCTGGCTATCATGGGCATTTAGGGAGATGGATGGAAGATCTCTGTGTCTCTCTCTCACTCTGCCTTTGAAATAGATAAATCCTCTCCCTCAAAAAAACCACTAAGCCTGGGATGGGCATTTAGCCTAATAGTTAAGCCACCTGTATCCCTCATTAGAGTGCCTGGGTTTGAAGGACAGATCTGGCTCCTGACTCCAGCTAACTCCTGGGAGGCAGCAGTGATGGCTCAGGTAACTGGGTTCCCACTACCATGTGGGAGACCTGCACTGGGTTCCCAGGTCCTGGCCTTGTCCCAGCCTCACCTCAGTGGGGGCATTTGGGGAATGACTTAGTAGGGATGAGAGCGCCCTCTTTCTGCCGCTGCGTGTGTATGTCTCCCGCTGTCTCTCTGCCTCTCAAACAGAAACAAAGAAAGAAATCCTGGCTCACACTGGAGAAGGCCTTTTGTGTCGAATTTATATAGATGATGTTAGGGAGGAAGTTGAGAACATCAGAAACAAAAAGAGGACATGTGGTGACCTGGCACGTGTGCATGCTAAGTCTGAACTGGCCGCACAGTTTTGGGGTGGGGGGTGGGTAGAGGAAGGACACATATGGAAATGACTTCTCTGCCTCCACACAGAGGTAAGGGTTACACAGTGCTTCGTCCCAGGAGGCATATCCTATCTGGGCCTGTGGACAATCTCTTTGTCCTCCATGCGGACAAAGATGGCATTAGAAGAAGAAATACACTTGACAAACAGGGTATTCGACAGGTGGGTCAGAGAATGCCTAACCTTCTCTGGGTCTCACTCTTCCTGAGCCTTGACTTAGAGCTGTAGCTAGGCAGGCTTGGGGATGCTATTGAGGAAGCTGGTCTCTGTCCTTGACAGGAGGGAAGAAATGAAGCCAAACACCTGAGAGTCCTAGAGGAATGAGTACGTTCTCGAATTAGCTAGCATGCTTAGCTACAGGTGCTTCCCTTGAACCAACCACGGGACCTCTGTAGAAGTTTCTTGCATGCAGCACAGCTACTTCCCAAGTGGTCACCCAGTCTCTGTGGCAAATGTCCATGACCAATGGCTTCCTACCTCCCCAGGAGAGACTTGGAGAATTGTTCAGAAGACACCCATGGGAAAACTAATTCGTCTTACATATGTAAGACTTTAATTTATGGTTTACCATAGGATCTAACTTTATTATCACACTCTTTTTTGGTCTTTGTGAAATAAAATATCTTTGCTGGTTTTTTGAGTTCTTGTTCCACACCTATCAAGTAACACTTAAGTTAGATTATGTGGAAGCTGATGATAATATCCAGTTGGTAGATTTTCCAGGACTGTTTCTGGTCCATTAGTCATTTCAAATTTGGACAACACCTGCCCCAGGGAAAAGGAGAGATGTTAACAAAGATTGAAATGACTAATGGACCAGAAGTGGTGCTTTTTTTTTTTTTTTTAAAGCCAAATTATAGGCAGGGGATTACCTTAAATTATCATCCATTTTGTGGTTGTACTTTGGAAATTTACTAGTATATTGGGCATCACTAAATATATCTAAAAGGTAGTCATGCAGGAATATAACTCAGATGTACCATTATTTCTAACCAATGGAGCTTGCAGCATTTACCCACAATCCTTGTCTCAGCTGCCTGTCTGAGTGGAATTCCCACTCCTTTTGGTACGGTTTTGGGAGCTGGGACATCATCTTTATCTACTGGCTTCTGTGGTATTTACTTCATCTAAAATGAAAGATTCTGCATTTAAATGTTGCCTGGAGAAAACACAGTATCTTACTTTCTTTTATTCATTCATTTGGAGTAATTATTGCTATCACAGACTCATGTGCATTTTTCCCAAACCATAATGATTTGAGACTTATAGAGTATGGTAAAACAGTTGGATTGTTTTTTCAGGCAGGCAATTTTGTGAAGCAAATGGTAGTAATCTGAACCACTTTTTGGTTTCTAAAGATTTCATCTGTTCGCAGGACAATTTCAGGGTCCACACAAATTCTTACCTGGAAGCTAAAAGCCTACATTCAAAATCCCCCTTTCCATATCCCACATTCAGGCACGGGAACTTAAACCAAGACACATTCTTTTGACAGAGTTTTCCTTTTCTACTTCTTTTGGCTCAGAACATCTGAGTTCTTTGTAATTAGTCTAAAAGAAACATGGAAAACAAGTTATAGCTTTTTCAAATAAACTACATCTTTCCCTTAGGAATTTATACTAAATGTGTATTTAGTTTTAAAAACCAAATGATATGAATGCAAGAAATGCAATACTGGGTCAGCCCAATGGTCTAACCAGGCTGTGGTTTGAAGGTCTCATAGTACTCCATTAACGTTGGCCTCAGCAGTTTTGGGATGTATTTCAAACTCCTAGTTTCCTCTAATACTCAGATCTGGATTTACCATTCACAGTCATTTAAATGTTTTCTGAGCTTATTTATATATCTAGTTTAGATCAACTATAGAAATAAGGAGTCCCACGATGACAAGAGTACTACACCACATCTACAAGAGACTATAGCAAGGGTACTACCACAGGGAATAAAAAATTGGGATGGATAATTCAACTTATCGTGGTTTTCCTCTTAGGCAAAACTACTCATGTCCTTCCCACATGCAAAGCTCACTCATCCTTATCCTGTGACTCCTCCCCAAAGCCTCTTCTGAGCACAGCACCCTTTGATCCAGAGACCTGTGAGCTGAACAGAAAGGGACCTGCCTCCTATATACTTGTGGTAGATAACTTCTGAAAGGGTCCCCGCCTCTTGTGTTCTGTGTCTTTACGTTATCCTCTTCTCTTGAGTAACCTAATCCTAGCCAAAGAATATGGCAGCCTTGCCAGAAGATGTTATTTCTGCAATTCTGTTACATGAGATAGTGACTTCCACCTTGATGGCCGTCTCTCCTTACTTGCTGGCTGTGAATCCACGTGGCAGATGGATGAGGTTTACACTGCAAGGAACTGAAGGTGACTTCTGACCAGTAGCAGAGCAGGAGTCGAAGCCCTCAGTCTAACAGCCCTCAAGAACTGAATCCTGCCAACTACGTAGGTAGAGCTTGGGAGATCTTTCTCCCAGGTAAATGTTCAGAGAAGACCCCAGTCCTGTCTGACAACCTCAATGAAGCTTTAGGGATAGATCAGGACCCAGTTAAGCTATGTCTGGAACCCCGACCCACAGGAACCACTAGACGATAAATATGTGTTGTTTTAAACTGCTAAATTTGGGGCTAATTTGTTGATGGCAATAGATAATCAGTGTATCTACTGTACAGTTGGGGACCAGGGACAGGATAATTGCAATAAACACTCCCATTTGCAAGGGTGAAGAGTAGGAGGCACATAGCAATCCCTGGCCCACAGCAATTCTGAAATTCTACTAGGTGAGCATTGTGGGAATCCCTGTCACTAAGTAGCTGGCTTTGTCTACGCTGAGGTGGGTGTTCCTTGAGAAGATCTCCATTCTGCTTCACAGGGGTAGCTATCAACTTCATTTCCCTCCGTTGTTCTTGGCTGTGTCTTCCCAGATGCCCTTTGTGTTCCATTACACTGCTTACTTTCTTGTACAGCGAGCACTGGAGAATAGGGCCTTCTCACAGCTGAGCTACTTTTTTCAGAGCCTTTTGCCCTGTAGAAATTAGAGGTCTGTAAGGTCTTTTTAGATCTGGAATAGTCTCAATCTCTTCCAGTCCATACTAGAAGAAGTTTTTTTGATACATTTTTTTTTTTTTTGACAGAGTGGATAGTGAGAGAGAGAGAGAGAGAAAGGTCTTCCTTTGCCGTTGGTTCACCCTCCAATGGCCGCTGCGGCTGGCTCATCGCGCTGATCCGAAGCCAGGAGCCAGGTGCTTCTCCTGGTCTCCCATGCGGGTGCAGGGCCCAAGCACTTGGGCCATCCTCCACTGCCTTCCTGGGCCATCACGGAGAGCTGGCCTGGAAGAGGGGCAACCGGGATAGAATCCGGCGCCCCAACCGGGACTAGAACCCGGTGTGCCGGCGCCGCAAGGCGGAGGATTAGCCTGTTAAGCCACGGTGCCGGCTGATACACATTTTTCAAGAACGTAGGCTACCTATTTGCTTCCAATCATTCATATGCCAAAAGGCCCATTCACAATTCTTTTGAGATAAGCCTCTATCTCATTTGGTTCACGTTGGGCACATTCAGGCTTCTGTGGAACTCTGCCCATAAGATTTCTGGGAATTATTTTGTCAATCTGAAATAATCTACTAGACCCATCTTTGTCCTTTCAGAAGTCCTTTTTTTTTTTTTTTTTTTTTTTTTTTTTTTTAAGATTTATTTATTTGAGAGGCAGAGTTTCAGAGGCAGTGGGGAGAGACAGGGAAAGAGGTCTTCCATCTGCTGGTTCATTCCCTAAATGGCTCCAACAGTTGGAGCTGGGCCGAGCCGAAGCACTTGGATTGTCCTCCACTATTTCCCAGGCCATTAGCAGAGCTGGATGGGAAATGGAGCAGCTGGGATTTGAATCAGCACTCACGTGGGATGCTGGCACCACCAGCGGAAGCTTGACCTACTACATCACAGCAGCAGCCGCTCTTTAAAAAGTCTTAACCGGCCGGCGCCATGGCTCAACAGGCTAATCCTCCGCCTTGCGGCGCCGGCACACCGGGTTCTAGTCCTGGTCGGGGCACCGATCCTGTCCCGGTTGCCCCTCTTCCAGGCCAGCTCTCTGCTGTGGCCAGGGAGTGCAGTGGAGGATGGCCCAAGTGTTTGGGCTCTGCACCCCATGGGAGACCAGGAGAAGCACCTGGCTCCTGCCATCGGAACAGCGCGGTGCGCCGGCCGCAGCGTGCTACTGCGGCGGCCATTGGAGGGTGAACCAACGGCAAAGGAAGACCTTTCTCTCTGTCTCTCTCTCTCTCTCACTGTCCACTCTGCCTGTCAAAAAAAAAAAAAATTTAAAAAAAATTTAAAAAGTCTTAACCGCAGATGTTTGGCTATATTGTAGATTTGATTTTTACTGCGAGGTCGTGTTTCATCAACAGATTAACAGTACATGGATGGATTCCACTTTTCTTTGAGATGTTTGTTTTAGAGATTTACTTACTTACTTGAAAAGCAGGGCAAGAGACAGATAGACAGAGGATGAGTCTCTCATTCACTTGTTCATTTCCCAAATGCCTGCAACAGCCAGGGGTGGGCTGGGTAGAAGCAAGGAGCCTGGAACTCCAACCAGGTCTGCTACATTGGTAGCGGGGGCCCAATTACTGGGCATCATCTGCTGCCCCTCAGGAAGCTGGATCAGAAGTGGAGCATCTGGGGCTCCAGTCCGCTCTCCAATATGGAATGTAGGCATCCCAAGCAGTGGCTTAACCTGTTGTTCTACACTGTCTGCCCGTGAGCCATGATTTAATGTTCATACCTTTGGTTTGATATAATCCTTCTTGAAGTCATCTATTTATTACAGTACCTTATTTAATGTGGCTTATTCTTTCAATATTCTGCCTTAAAACTTCTTGCTCAAATCTCTCTGGTGACTAGGTATATTTTTTGTCTTCCAAGTTACATTGGGTGACACTTGTACCAAATGTTTTGCTACTATATAACAAAGGTCACTATTTTTCCAGAGTAATTTCCTATAGTAATTTCTAGTAATTTCCTATAGTAATTTATTTGCTACCCATCACCCAATCCCAGAACCAATGCCACTTTTACATATTAATTTTTTGTATTAGTTAGCTATTGCTGCTTAACAAACATCCATGTAAATACCAGTAATTTACTACAATAGTATTTGTTGCACTGTTTGGTATACAAATATGGGTTGTCAGGCTCTGGGTCCACTAGGCTTGGCTGTAGTCTGATTGTGAAAGACAGCATGGCCAACCTCAAAAGCTGTTTTAGTTTCTTCTCACATCACAGTCATTCAACCTGACCAAGGCAAGTCACAGGTCCAGGTCAAAACCCAAGGGCGGGATGGTATATTTCACCATTACAAGACCGTGCTGAGTACAGATATACAACATCATTCCATGGAGGGAAGAAATAGGATCAGTAACCAACCTATCACATGAAGTAAAATTGTATTTGAATATGAATTTCTCAACCTAAAAATGTTTTCACTTCTTTGTAAGCACTGAGGGTAGTTACTTGTCTCACCAAGCACTGGGAAGCAGTGCAGGAAATGTGGGATGTAGTTGCTGCACGATAACCAGAACTCACTCACTACCTATCATGGGATACCATTTTTTCTTTACATGCCCTAAGTTTCTCAGGTCAGACAGACTAATTCAATTGTAAAGTTCAAAATTATACTCTAGTACATCAGTGTTCATAGGAGCATTATACACGGAGCCAAAAGGTGGAAACAACCCAGTGTGTACTGACAGATGAATGGATAAATAAAATATTACATTTATCTATATACACATACATATCTATATTTCTCTATATACAGATGATGGGTTATTAGTCAGTCTTTAAAAGTAATGAAATTGGGGGCTGGTGCTGTGGCATAGTAGTTTAAGCTTCCACCTGAGGCGCCGGTTTCCTATATGGGTGCTGGTTCGAGTTCCGGCTGCTCCACTTCTGATCCGGCTCTCTACTGATGGCATGGAAAAGCAGAGGAAGACGGCCCAGGTGCTTGGGCTCCTACACCCATATAGGAGACCAGAAGCTCCTGGCTCCTGGCTTCAGATCAGCCTTGCTCTGGCCATGGAGGCCATTTGGGGAGTGAACCAGCAGATGGAAGACTTCTCTCTGTGTTTCTCCCTCTCTCTGTAACTCTGCCTTTCAAATAAATACATAAATCTTAAAAAAAAAAAAAGCAATGAAATTTTGATACATGGTACAACATGGATGGACCTTGAAAAGCTTGCCAAATGCAATAAATGACACAAAAGGTCAAATATTATATTATTCTACTTATATGAAATACCTGGAGTAGTCAAAACCAGAGAGACAGAAAGCTGAATAGTGGTTAAAGGGAGGGTAAAATAGGGAGTTTTTGCTTAATGCTCAGAGTTTTAGTTTGGGATGATGAAAAAGTTCTGGAAGTAGATAGTGATGATGATGGCACAATGTGAATGTACTTAAAGTCACTAAATTGAGCCCTGGAAAATGGTTAAAACAGTACCTCTTGTTATACATATTTCACCATAACTTTCAAAACCCATTTGCTTCATACAAAATACATACATATTCTAAACTTAAACAGAAATAATTAGGACAATCCACACCACTAGATCTCTCTACCATAATGTATAATTAAAGTGTTCATCATATTTAATAAATAAATCTTAGGCCAAATAAAAATTAAACTGGGAAGGGCTGAGAAATCCTTATGAAACACATGCACTTCAAATAAAATTAGGCTCCTACAAAGACACGAGGAACCTGTTGTGCATGCAGCATCACTTATTTCAAGTTTATGTTCTTGTTCAGAAAATCAAGAGGCAAATCAGGACCACAGCAGCCCTTATGTCAGCACTTTCCCGTTTGGAAACTGCAGTAGCCCCAGGGAAGCACTGTTCAGATCTCCTTTTAAGAAAGCCTGACTCAGGAACTGTCATTTGAGACAGCCCCCAGCTGCTGTACCTTTAGAATCCGCCACAGCGTTCACACCGCTGGCACACCCTGGGCATCTCCAAGGACTGAGCTTGGTGGAACAGTAGAGATGGACCATTCTGCCTAACATGGGACCCTTTGAGTGGGCAAGCTTTGCTTGCCCGTTAACCAAGAGCTCCCCAGAGCTGCACTGCAGCTTGACTTGCTTCCTAACTATACCCCTTCTTCTCTCCGAGGGCCAGACTGACAGCTCAGTTTGAGGCTCTCCCTGTCTACTCCTGCTCCTTCTTTTATCCTTCACAGGAATTTCCCCCAAGAACTGCATGCAAAGTTCTGTCTTAGTGTCTGCTTCCTGGAGGGCCTGTGCCGCTGACATAGAACCATTGTGAGATAGGTTTTGTGTGTTGGGCTTGATGGGTTGACTTCAGAGTATTGACTTGTCTCAAATATTTGTTTTTAACATTAAAGGAATGAAAATTTTTCCTTCAAAACTGATTTGCTAGGCTGACTTAACCTAGGTGATTGGGGTTTAATGAACTGATGTCTGCCTGAACACAGGGCACAGCTGGAGCCCCCCCGGAAGGCTGCAAATGGAGGATGTGACCCCAGACAATGAAGAGAACAAGAAAGAAGGGGGCACAGGAAACTGGAGATACAGCCTAGGCTACAAGAGTGACAGGATCAAAGCACTGGGAGAGTGCACAGTCGTTCCCGGAGTTGGGGAGGGACTACAATCCTTGATTAGGCATCACACCTACCTTTTTTTAAAACAAATTGAAAAGCAGACACACACACACACACACTTCCCAGCCCCTGGTTTACTCCCCAGATACCTGCAATAGCCAAGTTTGGACCAGACCAAGACCAGGAATCCAGGGCTCACTCCTGGTCTTCCACGAGGTGGCAGGGACACAAGTACTTCTGCTGCCTCCCAAGGTGCACATTAGCAGGAAACTGGAGCTGGGAGTGGAGCTGGGACTTGATTTAGGCACTCTGATACAGGATGCACTGGTGTCTTAACTGCTCGACCAAATGCCTGCCCCCATCATACTTCTCATAAACTCATGGTGTCACAGTTTTCCAGGGCTACCCTATCAGTGCCACAGATTGGGTGGCTTAAAGCAACAGAAGTTCTCGGTCTTTCATGATTCAAGAGACGAGAAGGCTGAAGTCAAGGTGTTAGCTTGGTGGTTCCTTCTTTGGTACAAAGAGGAAAAATCTGTTCCTTGCCTCTCTCCTTGCTTCTGATAGTTACTGGCACTCCTTAGCTTGCAAAAGCTTAATTACAATCTCTGTTTTGATCACCCCATGCCACCCTTCCTGTGGGTCAGTTCTATGTGCAAATTTGCCTCAACTGTATAAGGACACGAGTCATACTGCATTTAGGACTCACCTCAATCCAGCGTGATCTCATCTTTTTTTAATTTAATTTTATTTTTTTAAAGATTTATTTATTTATTTGAAAGGCAGAGTTACAGAGAGGCAGAGGCAGGGAGAGAGAGGTCTTCCACTCACTGGTTCATTTCCCAAATGGCTGTAATGGCTGGAGCTGGGCTGATCCGAAGCCAGGAATAAGGAGCTTCCTCCAGGTCTCCTACGTGGGTGCAGGGGCCCAAGGACTTGGGCCATCTTCTTCTGCTTTCCCAGGCCACAGAAGAGAGTGGGATTGGAAGTAGAGCAGCCGGGACTCAAACCAGAACCCATATGGGATGCTGACCCTGCAGGTGGTGGCTTTACCCACTACGCCACAGCACCAGCCCCCACGATCTCATCTTAACTTTACTATATGTACAAAGTCACTATTCCAAACAAGGCCATATTCACAGGTCCTGGGTGGATGTGAATTTGGTGTGGGGATGCTATTCAACACAGTACACCTGAGACTTTGAATTTAGAATAAAAACTAGCCTTTAGGTTGATGTCTTAGAGATGGAAAGGAATTTCTTGGTGGTGAGCAACACAGGGTCTTGTTGCAGGATCTGAATCAGCACAGGGTACAGATTCTGTCTTCTTTCCTGACCACCACACTTCCACAATTAAGATGACTACTTACAGAATGTGAATTAGTGCAGCCACTGTGGAAAACATTGTGGAGATTTCCCAAAAAACTACAAATAGACTTGTTATATGCTCCAGCAATCCCACAACTGGGTATATACCAAAAAAGACTTGAACACAAGTATCAAAGAGACACCTGCGGGGCCAGCGTTGTGGAGCAGGTTAATCCTCTGCAATGCTGGCATCCCAAATGGGTGCTGGTTCTAGTCCCGGCTGCTCCACTTCTGATCCAGCTCTCTAATATGGCCCGGGAAAGCAGTGGAAGATGGCCCAAGCACTCGGACCCCTGCACTGGCCTGGGACACCCTGAAGAAGCTCCTGGCTCCTGACTTTGGACTGGCCCAGCTCCAGCCATAATGGCCATTTGGGGAGTGAATCAGCAGATGGAAAACCTTTCTCTCTGTCTCTCCCTCTCACTGTCTGTAACTCTACTTCTCAAATAAATAACTAAAATTAAAAAAAAAAAAGAGAGAGAGATACCTGCACCACATGTTCATAGCAGCACTCTTCACAATAGCCAAAATTTGGAATCAACCACGGTGACCATCAGCACATGAATGGATAAAGAAGATGTGGTGTATATACACGATGGAATATTACCCAGTTCTAAAAATTCTACCATTTGCAGCAAAATAACAACAACAACAACAAAAGGTCTATATCAGTATTGCTGCAAATATAGTTTTGTAAAACTTCTATACCTTTGTGAAACCAATGGTTAAGAATGTTATACTACTATAGCTTTAACGAACCATAATTACTTTAAAATTTACTGTGTATGGGTGAAATGATCATTTTTTCCATTTAATTATTGTTTATAATCATTGTCTATATTCCCAGTAAACTAGGGTCTTTTTCCTTTTAATTCTTAATTTTCTTTAAGATTTATTTATTTATTTGAGAGGCAGGGTTACAGAGAAGGAAAGACAGAGAGGTCTTCCCCCTACTGGTTCACTCCCCAATTGGCCACCAACAGCTGGTGCTGGGCTGATCTGAAGCCAGGAGCCAGGAGCTTCTTCTGGGCCTCCCATGCAAGTACAGGGATCCAAGCACTTTGGCCATCTTCCACTGCTTTCCCAGGCCATTAGCAGGGAGTTGGATTGGAAGTGGAGGAGCCAGGATTCGAACTGGTGCCCATGTGGAATGCCAGTGCCATAGGCAGGGGCTTAAGCCACAATGCCACAGTGCCAGTTGTTAAACTTATTTGGTGAAGTACTAAGCCTTTTTACTCTAATGTAAATTTAAAATATACTATCTCAAAAACAAAAAAGAAAAAAAAAGAGAGAGGAGGACAATGGGAGGGAGAGAGGGGGGAAGAGGGAGGAGGAAAGGAGTATCATTACATTCTTAGAATTGTTATCTACAAAGCACGTTAAATCTGTTAAAAACTAACAAAAATTAAAATAAAAATAAAATAAAAAAGATAATTAATTAATTGACATTCTTCTTGGCTTCCAGTCTTCAGAGAGCACTGAAATATCTGGTTCAGAACATTTGCTCTATTCCTTTACCGTATTTCCCCATTCTTTCCATCGAGGAAGACAGAGAAAGAGTCCAAGGCCTGAATTACCATACTTAGGCTGGGGCAGGAGAGAGAGCCAATTTGGGTGGGTGGGTGGGGACATCCACACGACTGGAGTGGAGTGGGGGAAAGAATCTAAGGATCTCATTTCTCAGCGTTTACCCAGCTTTATTTTGAAGGCCCAGATCCAGAAGTTCTCAGTTCTGCCAGCTCCTGAAGTTTCTGCAGTACATCAGGTTGGTTCACAGGTTTCACCACCCACAGCTCAGATTTGTCAGTTTTGTGTCCTAAGTCAGTTCTAGTCATTCACCTGAGTTGGGGCTGCTGTGTGAAGATTTCATCTGCTGGTTGGGCCTAAGTTCTTGTTTCTGATGCAAGAAAGAATTTGAGGACAAGTTGTAAGTAAAGGTTAGCAGGGCAAAAAGATTTCATTTGTGTGCAAAAACGTAGGCATGCTACAGGGTGATCTGCACTCACTGAGGCCCAACATTATACTTTTACAGGATCTAGAGGGCCAGTGGGTGGTGTCTAGTGTGGGGTTTTGTTTTATACTAATAGGGGTGGAGTTTTGGGCAGGGCTTGAGTACTTCCCATTTCCTTGTCCTTTTCTGGAAATCTTGGAGGCGTCAGTCATGGTAATTTGATTATAATGCTATTAGAATTCATTAACAGTCATGGAAGGGATGCAGTCAGTAGCTGTGCTGGCACATTCTGGCAAGCACCAGATCCGAGGAGTGCTTTAGGGGAAGCTAAAGTTTTCTGCTGCAGGAAAAGGGGGATGGGTTGGGGCAGGGCAGATGGGGCTTCAGGGAGGGGCAGGTGACCTCAGCTCTCCCTGGCTAGCTGCCTCCTTGCCTCTATCACATCCACTTCATCTACTTTCCAGGTTGTAAAACTTTGTTGCTATTGTCTTTTTCTGTTTTCCCTCCCACAAGTACTTGACATTTGTTTTGTGGTGCTGAGAATTCATCTATTCATCCATCCATCCATCCATCCATCCATCCATCCATCCATCCATCTACCCATATTCCATCTCTCCATTTATCTCCCTTAATTGTAGCTTTAGTGAGATTTTAGAGGGAGTGAAGTTTTTTTCCCACATTTACTTGAATGGCAGAGTTACACACACACACACACAGACGGAAAGAGAGAGCAAATGAACCATCTGCTGGTTCATTAGCCAAATGCCTGCAACAGCCAGGGTTGGACCAGGTGGAAATCCACCTGAGTCTCCTACGTAGGCAACAGTGACATGGACTTGATCAGCACTCCAATATGGGCATCACAAGCAGTGGCTAACCCTGTGAGCCACAAATGCTCACTCCAAATGTGTACGTTAATCTAACATATTAACCTGGCATTCCAAATTTATTTTTGTTTTATTTGTTTGTTTGTTTTTTGACAGGCAGAGTGGACAGTGAGAGAGAGAGACAGAGAGAAAGGTCTTCCTTTGCCATTGGTTCACCCTCCAATGGCCGCCGTGGCCGGCGTACCACGCTAATCTGAAGGCAGGAGCCAGGTGCTTATCCTGGTCTCCCATGTGGGTGCAGGGCCCAAGGACTTGGGCCATCCTCCACTGCACTCCCGGGCCACAGCAGAGAGCTGTCCTGGAAGAGGGGCAACTGGGACAGAATCCAGCACCCCGACCGGGACTAGAACCTGGCGCCACAGGCGGAGGATTAGCCTAGTGAGCTGCGGTGCCGGTGGCATTCCAAATTTAATGTGATACCAATGAATATAATTGTAAGGTTTTCTCCTATAATGTTGAGTTTCTCAGGTGCAAGAATTAAGTGGGTAGGCAGTTTATACACGCGCGCGCACACACACACACACATACACATTTGAAAGGCAGGGGGGTGGAGGGGGAGATAGATATTGAGAGGGAGAGAGATTGAGAGAGAGAGACAGAGAGATGTCTCATCACTGGTTTACTTCCCAAATGCCTGCAACAACCAGGGCTGGGCCAGGCTGAAGCCAGGAACTCAATCCATGTCTCCCACATGAGTGGCAGGGACCCAGCTACTTGAGCTGTCACCTGTGTCTCCCATGGTATATCTTAGCAGGAAGCTAGAATGGAGAGGAAAGCCAGGACTAGAATCCTCACACTCCAATATGAGATGCAGGCATCCCAAGACAAGTCAAACACTCGCTTCTTCAAAGTAAGGTTTAATCAGCATTGCAATTTTGCTAGATAAGTGGAAGGAGTGTAGCAATAGGCTTTAAGAGCTCTGAATTTGCCAGGAAGTAACTGCAATGAAGTCAGGTAAGGACAGTATTGAAAACATGAAGCAGATGATGAAGGAAAACTGGGGAGCCAAGGGGGTGATTTCTCAAGGATTTTTAAGTGTTCAATTGGATGCACACAATTAAAGGGGCAGGAAGGGTACTGAACGTAAGGCTTGAAGTAAGTTTTAAGATTCTGGAAGAGGGCTATTGGGTATGACCTTGGGAGGATGCAGTATGGTAGAGTACTTTCCAATGATGGCCATAATCTATCTCAATCTACTTGGTCTTCTACAATGTGGCAATGCCACACCTCAGTTAAGAAGTAGAGTCCTGGGGCCAGTGCTGTGGTGCAGTGGGTTAAAACCGCAGCCTGCAGTGCCTGCATCCCATATGGGCGCTAGTTCAAACCCGGCTGCTCCACTTCTGATCCAGCTCTCTGCTATGGCCTGAGAAAGCAGTAGGAAATTGCCCCAGTTCTTGAGCCTCTGCACCCACGTGGGAGACCTTGAAGAAGCTCTTAGCTCTTGGCTTTGGATCAGCTCAGCTCTGGCCGTTGTGGCCATTTGCGAAGTGATCCAGTGGATAGAAGACCTCTTTCTCTGGCTCCACCGGTCTCCATAACTCTGTCTTTCAAATAAATAAAATAAATCTTAAAAAAAAAAAAAAAAAGGTAGAGTCTTATTCCCCTCCCTTGAATCTGGGTTGGCTTTATTAACTGTTTGCAACCAACTGGGTAGAAATGAAGTTGCATGATTCTAGGCTATGCTAGAAAACGCCATGTAGTATTGTCCTGGTTATCTTGGAATACTCACTCTGGGAGAAGCCAGCTGCCATGTCAGCAGTCTAACTACCCTGAGACCATCATGCTGATTAGGGCATGTGTAGGTGCTGTGGCCAACACTTCTAGCTGAACATAACCTTCCCAATATTCCTGCCAAAGCAATAGATATGTGAGTGAAACTAAGTACCTTTGAGTAACTTCAGTCAGTATCACAGGAAAAAACTGCCCAGTTGAACCCCATCTGAATCCCTGACCTCCATAATTTCTGAAGTATGATAAAATGCTGGTGATTTGCCAAGTTTTATCTTTCATCCATATCTTTCCCATGAACTTGATTTGCTTTCACATCATCTCTACTTAAATGGCCAGTCAGCATCTCAAATTTAACATGTTCAAAATGGAGTTCTGCATTCATCCTCTCAAATATACTCTTCCTCATCTCAGTTGAGGGCAATTCAATGCTAGTGGTGCATGACAAAAACCTCCATGTCATCTCTTACTCCTTCCTTTCTCATGCATTCCATACCCAATATATTTGGAAGTCCCATTAGCTCTATCTTCCAAATACATCCATATTTTAATGATTTCTCACCACACCCACTGCTATCCCAGTCTAAGCTCCTGTCACCTCTTGCCTAGATTATTGCAAGTCTCCTTCCAGGTTTTGCTGCAGCTGCTCTTGTTCATCTGTAGTTCATTGAGCCAATCTGCTCAAAGAGATCCTGTGAACATATGTCAGTCAGATTATATCTTTCCTCTGAATCTGCCAATGATCCTCCATCTCAATCAGAGTAAATAAATGCCAGAAGCACTCTGTGGCCTCACCTCTCTGCACCACATTCTTCACTTGAACTCAACTACAATGGCTTCTTCCCTATTTTTTCAACTGGATAGGCACAGTCCTGACAAAGGGCTTTTGCACAAGCCATCCTCTGCCAGGCTACTCTTCCCTAGAGGCCCACGTGGCTTGCTCCTTCATTCCTCATTCTGTTCAGATATTATTCAAAAGTGGCCTCTTCTGAGAGCTCCACTGATACCACGCTAAATTCCAACCTGTCACTCAGATCCTTGTCACACTACCCTTTGCTTTATTTTTCTCTTTAGCATTATCATTATCTAACATGATGTATATCTTTCCTGATCAAATGTAAGTGCCACAAGACAAGCCATTTTGTCTAATTTGATTACTGCTGTTTAGACTAGCATCATGTACAAAGAGAACACTCAAAATGTATTTACTGAATGACAGAATTTCTCAGTACAGTTTATGATCAAAGGGAAAAAATGAACAAAACATGGGAGGGGAATATATAGCTAAAGAAAATTCTAACAATTAAGAGTTACAATTATAGTTTCCATTTATTATATCTGTTTAATCAGTTATTCACAGTTTGCTAACTGTATTCTTGACAAATGTTTGGGGTCAACAAACACGGAATGAATGCACTAAGCAAAGTTCACTTATTTTTCACGATGTTCTTCTTTTGATCTTGAGTCTTTACTGTCCTGGAGTCCTAAGAGAACTGCATCTGCCTCCAGTATGGTGGTATCTGTTGTTGCTCCCAGGAACCTGGATGTAAGTTCAAGATCTAATAGCCGCAGCCGGACTCTGGTTCCTTTCTGGTACTTCCTAAGTAGTAAGAAAAAAATTTCCATTAATTCTGCATATCATAACACTAACAACTGGTTTAAGAAGAAATTCAGGAGAAACCAATGTGGCATAACAGGTTAAGCTGCTGCTGCTGCTTTTTTTTAAAGATTTATTTCTTTATTTGAAAGTCACAGTTACAGAGAGACAAAGGGAGAGATGTTTTATCTGCTGGTTCACTCCCCAGATGGCCACAACGGCTAGGGCTGGGCCCAGCTGAAGCCAGGAGCTACCAGTTATTCCAGGTCTCCCACGTGTGTGGCAGGGGCCCAAGTACTTGGATCATCCTCTGCTGCTCTTCTCATGCCATTAGCAGGAAGCTGGATTGGAAGTGGAGTAGTTGAGACATGAACCAGTACCCACATGGAATGCTGGCGTCTCAGGTTGGGCTTTACCTGCTATGCCACAACACAGGTCCTGGTTAAGCTGCTTCTTAGTACAACCACTTGCTATACCAAAGTGCCTGGTTAGAGTCCTGGCTACTCAGTGCTTCCGATCCAGCTTCCTGCTAATGTGCACAGTAAGGAGCAGATGATGGCCCAAGTACTTGGGTTTCTGTTACGCACATGGGAAACTAAGATGGAGTTCTTTACTCTGGGCTTTGGCCAGATGGAGTCCTGCTATTGCACGCATTTGGGGAGTGAACCAATGGAAGGCAGATTTCTCTGTCTGAAGGGGAAAAAAGTTTTTGGATACATTTTTTGTTCCCACATTTTTTTTTTAAAAAGACATTTATTTGAAAGGCAGAGACACAAAGGAGGGAGGGATTTATATCGCTCTATCTATCGGTATATATATAGAGAGATCTTCCATCTGCTGGTTCACTCCCTAAAAGGCTGCAATGGCTGGGGCTATGCCAGGTCGAAGCCAGAAGCCAGGATTCAGGAGATTTTTGGGGTTTTTGCATGTGTGTGCCATCTTTCACTGCTTTCTCAGGTGCATTAGCAGGGAGCTGGATCGGAAGTGGAGCAGCTAGGACTTGAACCAGTGCCCATTTGGGATGCTGGCACTGCAGTGGTGGCTTAACTTTCTATGCCACAGCATCAGCCATTTTTCTCCTAAATTTTAAATCTTACTGTACAATTTTGTGCAAAAATACTTGAATCTATGAGAAGTATCTGGGATGATCACACAGTTTTGTTAAAACGTAATGTACACTGGATGAGTCCAGAGGATATTATGTTAAGAAGCCAGACACAGAAAGACAAACACCACATGATCTTACTTGTGTATGTAATTTGAAAGTTAAGTTCATGGAAGTAGACAGTACAATGGTGGATATCAGTGGTTTGGGGTGTGGCTGGGTTTGGGAGATAGTGGTCAAAAGGTCAAAAAGTTAGAGAGGAAGAATAAATTCAAGAGATCTAATGTACATCATAGTGACTATAGCTAATAATGTATGAGGGCACTTCAAAAATTTGTGGGAAACATACATTATTAAAAAAACTATGCACAGATTCCAAAATGTTTTTGCACCAAAATAAACTTGTCTCTTAACCCCAAACTCCATTCTCCACGAATCTTTTGAAGTACCTTCGTATACCTGGATGTAAATCTGAGCCCTGCTGCTTACTCAATGGGTAACAACTTCCTCATTTATGTAACGGAAATTCTAATAACTTTGCAGGTTGGCTATGAAAATTAAATGGGGTAATATACTGAAAATGCATCGCACAGCAAGCACAAATATTAGGATCTGTCACTCACTTGTACTGGTTATCTGCATAAATGTCTCATTTCCCAACAGGCCGTGCACTCCCCTGAGTCTGGCACGGTATTGTATTTATCTCTGTATCCTCCCAGTGCCTCTCCAGCAGTACTCGACTGTCGGCGGCTAACACAACACTTCCTGATAGAAGCCACCGGGTCACCGATTATCTACAGTCTCTATTTTCTTGGCTTCAGTACTGTGTGGACTGGTGTATTTACTTAACCTCTCTGAAATCAGCTTGGCATAGTGCCCGGCATATAATATTGAATACATGTTATTTCTCCTCTTCTTCCCTGGTTCAAACTTGTTGGCCTATTTCTTTTTACTTATTTTTAGAAGTATTACTCATAGGTAAGTGGCAAACTAACTACTTTGAAGGGTACAGTGCTTCTTTTTCCTTTTATAAAAAAAGCTGAATGCGTCACAAACACTTGCGACAAAAGCTCTGGGGAGGGCCACATGGTCGAGGAAGCTGAACAAATGGGTATTATTCAGCTCTCTGAGTACCTGGTTCCACACAATACAAATGCTGGCAATCTAATTAAAAAATGACAACAGAAACTCCAGCATGCTTTTAATTTATGGAATGCAAAACCTTTTCCCCATTGTAGATGCCAATAGCCTTTAATAATATTAAAACTTTTGCCTTCATTTTGCAAATTAGGAAAATTCCAGAAATTGCCTCAGTGAGTTGGTGACAGAGAAACAAATTGCAAGCTTTATGTGTGCTAACAAATGAAGAATAATCCAAGTGTTCTTATTCTGCACTAAACCAAACAAACAAAAAAAAAACTCTAGAAGATTTTCTCATTTCTACTCTCTGAAAGTAGCTGTTCTTCTTTCTTTCTTTCTTTTTTTCTCTTTCTTTCTCTCTCTCTCTTTCTCTTTCTTTTCCCCTCCCCTCCCCTCCCCTCCCCTCCCCTCCCCTCCCCTCCCCTCCCCTCCCCTCTCCTTTCCTTTCTTTCAGCACATGTTTTTTTACTTTGCATTTTGTTATTCTTATGCAAGTGTTATCTTCCTTATGGGACTGTCAGGATCTTAAGAGTAGGGATTCAGTCCTGTCTGTGTCTCTCTCAGAACTGCTATGAATAAAGTTTACTTAATATAATATAATCTTTTGAACTGAAGTTTGCACACCTTCCCATACATGGGAAGCAGCACCTCAGGTGCTTGTTAACAATGTAAAGCAAGGGGCAAACAACCCCAGAGAACGAGCTGACAAATCTGGGGGGCCCTTGGGAATCTGTTTTTAAAAAAAGTTCCCCAGGTGATTTTGGTGCAGTCCTTTCTGCTGACCACTGGAGAAAAACTGATTTGGAATTACTCTTATTGTGGACAATCAAGTGTTGGAGGACAAGGTTGCCTACATGAGTACAAAAGAACTGTTAGTGAGGACCTCTGATAGGATGCTGTGGTGACCATGAACAACCTGCAAGAGTAACAGATGTTTCCCATCAGCGATGACAGTGCTTTAGGGTGAGGCACTTAGGCCAGAAGAAACAAAGTCAGGCAAAGGCACTATATGCTAAGAAATGCACCTTACGGGAACCCTTCAGCATAGCCCACCACACACAGGTTGGTGTAGGGGGGCCTCTCCTGCACACACACTGTCCATTCTGGGAAACTGTGCAGAGGGTAAGGTCAGCATACTCCTCCCTCAACAGGAACAGCCATAGGATGAAGGAGTTCACCCTTGTTTAACTTTGAAACACTTTATTTAGGGAACAAAAGAAGTCAATCACAAAATTCTGAGAACTCCATTTTGCCAATGTAATTTGAGGTGAACTTTTAGTATCATGGTTTTTGATAATCATTTATTCTACTTAGTCATCTTATTTGGCTTCCTATTGTTCCATATAAAAAGATTTAAAAAGAAAAATGCCAGGGCTGGCGCTTTGGCGCAGTGGGCTAGGGCCCTGGCCTGAAGCGCTGGCATCCCATATGAGCACCGGTTCTAGTCCCTGCTGCTCCTCTTCCAATCTGGCTCTCTGCTGTGGCCTGGGAAAGCAGTAGAGGATGGCCCAAATCCTTGGGTCCCTGCACCAATGTGGGGGACCCGGAGGAGGCTCCTGGCTTTGGATCGGTGCAGCTCCTGCCGTTGCAGTCATCTGGGGAGTAATCCAGTGGATGAAGACCTCTCTCTGTCTCTACCTCTCTCGTAACTGTCTTTCAAATAAATAAAATAAAAAAAGAAAAATGCCAATAATTCCTTCTCAGATTTCTTGTGCAGTCTTTGAATGATCATTTTGGGGCTGATATTGTGGCACAGTGGGTTAAGCTGCTGTTTGGAATGCCAGCATCCATTAATGGAATGCTGGTTTGAGTCTGACTTTCTGTTTCTGACCCAGCTTCCTGCTAATTCGCCTAAGAAAAAACAGCAGATGATTGCTCAACTATTTGGGTCTCTGCCATCCAGATGGAGTTCTGGGCCCCTGGCTTTGACCTGGCCCAGCACTAGCTGTTGTGGCCTTTTGGGGAGTGAACCAACATAGAATATTTCTCTCTCTCTGTCTCTCTGTGTGAACCTCTACCTTTCAAATAAATAAATATTTATAAGTGATCACTTTATTCAATGACTCTTGCCTATGAATAAAACTCAGAAGAGGTACTGGAGTGATTTTGAGTGCAGGCTCCTGGGCCAGGTGAACAGGTGTGACACAGACCTTAGTGCTTCTAAAGACATAACTTGGAATCAGGAACTTTATCTCTGTTTCAGTTTCCTTATTTATAAAACGGGAATAATAACTGTGCCTGCCTCCTGGGGTTCCTGAGAGCATGAACTGAATAAAGATACGCCAAACTCTTATCAGATATCAGGGCTCAATAAATGTTAGCTCTCATCAGCAATCATTATCACCCTCATCAACCTCCTCATCATAACATACCAAGGGACACCTGCTACTCTATGGGATGAATGACACAATACAAAGGCCCTCCTATTTATATTAATTATGGGTTATAATGAAATCAACAAAAGATTTGTACAAAAGGTAATTATGGGTTTTTAAAAACAATTGACACATAATAATGATACATGTTTATGGGGTGCGGTGTGATATTTCAATACATATATGTACATACTGTATAATAACCAAATACCATGTAATAACCATCATCTCATACATTTATCATTTCTTTGTAATGAGAACATTCAAAATATTGTCTTCTAATTACCTGGGGATGGGTTTTGGTTTAATATTTGCTTTGACTAAAATCCTGTTGATAATAATGGCATAAACATTCCTCTCTTAAATAACATAAATGTACAACAAAAATGAAATTTTCTTTTTAAATGATGTGGAATTTCTTTTTGGGCACAGAAACACTGAATGAAAAAGCAAGTGCACTCAAAAAACTACATATTTAACAGCCTACATTTCCCAGCACTACCACAAGAGAACAGGAAACAAAAATACATGTATTGCCAGTCACAAAAGGGTCCTGGTGATGACTCTCAGCTCAGATTGTTTCAGCTGCAGGGAAAGTAGAGTGGCTGGCTTTACCTATATCCTGTCTTCTCTAACTCCCAGCAGAGTCTGGGATAAACCTTTTATGAACCTACTTATATTTTTAGCACACATATTTCTTGGAAGGGTAGGATAATAATTCCTATAGGTTCATTATATGTTCTTCCAAGAAATATGTTTTTAGCTTCTTTTTAAGTTTACCATTCCAATAAGAGACTTAACTTCTAACTTAATCACTACTCCCTTCATGATTTTATTGATTTAAACACTCAGTCTTCTTTCTATAGTGGAATTTTATTGCTTTATTTAATGTTTCCCTCATTCCTTTGATTATCTCAATGACCTGTCTCTTTTAAAAACCACACAGGAGTGGATTAAGATGGCGGAGTAGGGAAGGAGCTTGCTGCTTGAGTCTAAGAGAGTTTAAAAAAGTGGAAAGAGTGCAGTCTTAGGGAGAGTTAGGGAGAAACTGCAGAGGAAACTCTATGCAGATTGGAGGAACACAGTGGACCTGTGTGGAGGGCAAAGACACACACAACTTAGGACCCCACCAGCTGAGAGCCTCTACATCAGCTTTGGAGAGCAAGGTGAGACCAGATTGAAGTAGTCCAAGCCACTGGAGAAAAAGCTGCAGGAAGAGCCTAGAGGGAACCCAGCTTGAAGCCCCATGGGGGATAGTGTACCCACCAAACTAGAGGAGAAAAAACAAAGTGAGGGCACACTTTCTCTCTGCTCAATCATGCTGCAAAGGCATCCTGTAACAAGCTGACAGAGAGCAGACGCCATTTTGGACATATGTAACAGATGTGCCAGCTTGTGTCCATGCCCAACACCAGCCAAGTAGAGACTCCTGAGTCTAGTGGGGAGAACAGACAGGGGGCTGGGTGCTTGTGACTGTGGGAGACTTGAGTGCCAGGACTCTGAAAACATTGAGGTTGCATGGGAGGACTCAGGGTGTGGCTGGGACATTGGGCAGTCACTGTGGGAGGCACTACCACACAATCAGCGCTCCCTGGTTACCTGGCGAGAGACATTGCTGGGAAATGTGAGCTTATATTGAGGACTGCACAGATCCTTTGTGTGGTCCTTGTGGCAGAGCAGATGAATAATATACTCACTGGGGCTAGCACTTAGGCACTGGTCTCCTTTGAGGAGAGGAGCTCAGCTGAGTCTATGCAAACAGACAAGAAGAAACCTCCCCTCTGATTAAAACAAAAAGTATTACCACGCTAAACCTGGGTGTGTCACATCAGAAACACCCTTCAAACTGGAGCATTGAACAGAGTGCCCTGGCTACTCCCATTACACACCTTTAGGTATTCCCTGAAAGCAGAAACTCCACTAATCCAATCAGACATAATCCAAAAAAGAAGCTGACACAGTGAAAAATCAAAGAATAAACCAACAAGGATCCCCACAAATGCTGAAAAACAAATGCACCAATCCAAGAAACAACAACAAAGAAGACAACATGACACCCCCAAAAGAACACAACATCTCAATACTGGAGTGTGAAGATGATGAGAATGAAGAAATGCCAGACATGGAATTCAAAAAGTCAACCATAGGATTATTTAGAAGTAATCAAAAGCAAATGCACAAACTAATGAAATCCATACATGACATGAAAGAAGATCTCTCTCATGAAATTGAGATCTTAAAGAGAAAGCTTAAAGATCAGTCTTAAAGAGAAATCAAAATCAAATCTTGGTAATGAAGAATTCAATAGAATAAATAAAAAACACAGTGGAGAACCTTAATAACACCGTCAGTGAAGCAGAAGAAAGAATATCCGACTTAGAAGACAAAGCACAGGAAATATAGTCAGACCAAATACAAGAAGAAGAAATTAGAAAACTAAAAAACACTAATCCTCCGCCTAGCGGCACCGGCACACCGGGTTCTGGTCCCGGTCGGGGCACCGGATTCTGTCCCGGTTGCTCCTCTTCCAGGCCAGCTCTCTGCTGTGGCCAGGGAAGTGCAGTGGAGGATGGCCCAAGTACTTGGGTCCTGCACCCCATGGGAGACCAGGATAGCACCTGGCTCCTGCCATCAGATCGGCGCGGTGCGCCGGCCGCAGCACGCCAGCCGCGGCGGCCATTGGAGGGTGAACCAACGGCAAAGGAAGACCTTTCTCTCTGTCTCTCTCTCTCACTGTCCACTCTGCCTGTAAAAAAATTAAAAAAAAAAAGAAAAAAGAAAAAAAGAAAAAGAAAACTAAAAAACACTGTTGGGAATCTATAGGATACTATCAAACAACCCAACATATAGGTTCTAGAAGTTCCTGAAGGTGTGGAAAGAGAGAAAGGTTTGGAAAGTCATTTTAGTGAAATAATAACAGAAAATTTCCTAATTTGGAGAAAGAAAGGGGCATCCAAGCACAGGAAGCACATAAAACTAATAGACGTGACCAGAAAAGATCTTCAGCATGACACATTGTAGTCAAACTCTCCAAAGTAAAACATAAAGAAAAGATTCTAAAATGTGCATCAGAGAAACGTATCAGATTAGTTTCACAGGATCTCCAATTAGAGAGAACTACAGACCAATTTCCCTCATGAACACAGATGCAAAAATCCAAAAACAAAATTCTAGCCAATCAAATCCAATGACATATCAGAAGGATCATTCATCTGGATCAAGTGGGATTTATCCCTGGTATGCAAAGATGGTACAACATCTGCAAATAAATCATTGTGATAAATCGTATTAACAAACTGAAAAACAAAAACCATTTGATTATTTCAATAAATGCATAGAAAGTATTTGATAAAATACAACATCCTTTCATGATGAAAACCCTAAGCAAACTGGGTATAGAAGGAACATTCCTCAACACAATCACAATAGGTTTGTCAATTTATGACAAACCTATGGCCAGTGACATAGTGAATGGGGAAAAGTTGGAAGCATTCCCTCTAAGATCTGGAACCAGACAATGATGCCCACTCTCACCTCTACTATTCAATATAGTCCTGGAAGTTTCAGCCAGAGCCATTAGACATAGAAAAAAAATCAAAGGGATTCAAATGGGGAATCTGGGAGTCAAACTATCTCTGTTTGAAGATGACTAATTCTATATATAGGGGCTTTAAACAGACTCCATCAAGGGACTACTGGAATTCATAGAAGAGTTTGGTAAAGTAGCAGGATATAAGATCAATACACAAAAATCAACAGCCTTTGTATACACAGACAATGCCATGGCTGAAAAAGAACTTCTAAGATCAATCCCATTCACAATAGCTACAAAAAAAAAAAAAAATCAAATACCTTGGAATAAATTTAACCAAGGATGTCAAAGATCTCTACGATGAGAATTGCAAAAAATTAAAGAAAGAAATAGAAGAAGATACAAAAAAAAAAAAAAAAAAAGGAAAAATCTTCCATGTTCATGGATTGGAAGAAGCAATATCATCAAAATGTCCATTCTTCCAAAAGTACTCTACAGATTCAATATGATAACAATCAAAATACCAAAGAGGTTCTTCTCAGATCTAGAAAAAAATGATGCTGAAATTCATATGGAAACACAGAAGACCTTGAATAGCTAAAGCAATCTTATACAACAAAAACAAAGCCAGAGGCATCACAATACCAGATTCCAAGACATCCTACAAGGCAGTTATAATCAAAACAGTATGGTACTAGTACAAAAACAGATGGATAGGCCAATGGAACAGAATAGAAACACCAGAAATCAATCCAAGCACCTACAACCAACTTATATTTGACCAAGGAGCTAAAACCAATCCCAAGAGCAAGGACAGTCTCTTCAACAAATGGTGCTGGGAAAACTGGATTTTCACATGAAGCAGGACCCCTGCCTTAAAGCTTACATGAAAATCCATTCAAAATAGACTGAAGACTTAAATGTACGATCAGATACCATCAAATTACTAGAAAATATTGGGAAACCCTGCAAGACACTGGCATAAGCAAAGAGTTCTTGGAAACGACCTGAGAGGCACAGGCAATCAAAGCCTAAATTAACAATAGGATTACATCAAATTGAGAAGCTTCTGCACTGCAAAAGAAACACTCAGCAAAGAGGCAACTGATAGAATGGGAGAATTTATTTGCAAACAATGCAACTGGTAAAGGATTAGCAACCAGAATATATGAAGAGATTAAGAAACTCCACAACAACAAAACAAACAACCCAGTTAAGAAATGGGCCAAGGACTTAAACAGACATTTTTCTAAAGAGGAAATCCAAATGGCCAGTAGACACATGAAAAAATGCTCAGGGTCACTAGCCATCAGGGAAATGCAAATCAAAGCTACAATGAGATTTCATCTCACCCCAGTTAAAATGGCTTTCATACAGAAATCAGCAAACAACAAATACTGGCAAGGATGTGGGGAAAAAGGTACCCTAATCCACTGTTGGTGGGAATGTAAACTGGTAAAACCATTATGAAAGTCAGTTTGGAGAGACCTCTGAAATCTGAATATAGACCTACCGTATGACCCAGCCATCCCACTCCTGGGAATTTACCCTAGGGAAATGAAATCAGCAAATCAAAGTGTTATCTGCGCCCCCATGTTCACTGCAGCTGAATTCATAATAGCTAAGACATGGATTCAATCTAAATGCCCAACAATTGAAGACTGGATAAAAAAATTATGGGTATGTACTCTAAGGAATACTACACAGCGGTAAAAAAAAAAAAGAAAAAGAAATCCAGTCATTTGCAACAAAATGGATAAATCTAGAAAACATCATACTTAGTGAAATAAGCCAGTCCCAAAGGGACAAATACCATATGTTCTCCCTGGTCTGTGATAACTAACAGAGCGCCTAAAAGGAAATCTGTAGAAGTGAAACTGACACTTTGAGAAGCAATCACTTGAACAGCCCTTATCTTGATTGTCAAAGCATAGTTCTTTTTTTTTTTTTTTTTTTTTTCCTGCCTTAATGGAGAATGGGACTGGGAATGGGAGAGGGAGGAGGAGGTGGGGTTAGAGTGGTTGTGGGAGGGTATGTATGATGGGGAGAATCACTATATTCCTAAAGTTGTACTTATGATATTTGTACTCATTAAATAAATGGTTCCTTTGGGGAAAAAAACCACAAATGTCTATAAGCACAATTTTGCTACATTTCAGGGAGACCACAGATTATCCATAGACCTCTGAGATTAATAAATTCCATTCTAGCTGTCAAATCTGTCTTTTTGGAGGTAAAAGAAATGGGTTCTCATTTCAACTATAATACATCATGGTCTTGTAATAACAATTCTCGCTGTTTTGTTTTCCTTTGAATGTGCTTCTTAAGGAAACCCAGGATTTCACTGAACAAGCTCATCAGGCCAATGCTCAAAGCCAGTAAGTGGCAGAGTCATCTACACCATAGCTTTATTTTCTAATGGAAGTAAGACAAAACAAACAAACAAACAAAAACAAACAAACAAAAACAAATGTAAAGGAGAAAAAATTTTCTTTCATTACTCATGGACATTTAAATAAACTTAACTTTATTAGAAATGAATGAAGGTCAGTATTAAAGTTAGAATTAAGTCTATTGCAGCATGGTATTTTTCAATTAAAAGATACGCAACAATGAGACAAATCAATAAAATGCAACCAACAAAGGAACAGGCGTAAGATATTTTAAGGGGCTGGGTGTATCCACAATTTTGATTATTTATACTATAAAGTGCAGGTTTTCCAAAATTGGTTAGAAATGTGCAGAATTGTCTAAATTCTAAAGTCTAAATTGTGCAGGTTGTCTAAATGAGTAAGATGTCATCTAGTGGGCGGGTGGGACAATTTAATGCACAGAACTCTTTGGTCCAACAGTTATCCTGCATTCGTGCTAGACACTGATGGGGGTGAAAAATCTGCTTATTAATTATCTAGGCCTACAACTTAAGTCTGCTACTCTGACTTTCAAATAAATACATAAATCTATTTAAAAATAGTCTGCTAAAAAGTTTTTAAAACATATAATTCAAGTATACATTAAATTTCTAAGCATGTGATTATTATGTAAATTGATGGAATATTCCTTTTGTTTACAACATTTGCAAAATTATTCATTATTTCAGAAAAATCATACCATAATAAGCAATGTAAGCCGCCATTTCCTTTTGGGCTTTGTGACCTGGGTTAAATGTGTTAGGTGTTTGCTACAGCAGCTAGGATACCACCTGGGATACTTATATCCCACAAGAAAGTGGTGGGGTTCAAGTCATGGCTCCTCCTCATCTGATTCCAGCTTCCTGCTAATGCATACCCTGGGAAGCTGCAGTGATAGATCAAGTAGTTGGATCCCTGTCATCCCTGTGGAAGACCTGGAATGGTCTGCCTTTGGTCTGGTTTAGCACTTGGTTTTATGGGAATTTGGGAAGTGAGCCAGATGGGAGATCTCTATGTCTCTGCGTTTGGTTCTCGTTCTGCTTTTCAAATAAATAAATAAATAATTTTTTAAAAGGACAAGTCTTTAAAAAAGTTACAGAAAGGCAGAGGCAGAGAGAGAGAGACAGAGAGGTCTTCCATCCACCAGTTCGCTCCCCAAATGGCTGCAACAGTTGGAGTTGGGCTAAACTGAAGCCAGGAACCAGGAACTTCTTCCAGGTCTCCCACCTGGGTGCAGGGGCCAAAGGACTTAGGCCATCTTCTGCTACTTTCTCAGGCCATAGCAGAAAGCTGGATCAGAAGTGGAGCAGCTGGGACTTGAACAAGCACCCTTATGGGATGCCCGCACTGCAGGTGGCAGCTCTATCTGCTATACCACAGTGCTGGCCTCGCAAATATAACTTTCTATATAACGTGGTTACTGGGCACTTAAAACGTGCACATGGCTAGTATGAAGAAATAAGTTTTTAAATTATATTTAATTTTAGTTTTTTAAAGTTTGAAATCAAATAGCCACAAGACAGTGCAGCTCTAGATTTCAAATTGACAATAAAGATAGTAAGCAGACTTGTTCCACAATTAAAAAAAAAAAATACACACTGCTGTAGAGAGGGCTAGTGTTCAAGGAAAAAGAGCACTATGAAGCAATTTCTTACAATAACAGCTACTGTTTGGATCTAGTAATAATGAACTATCAAATCCTCCAGATGTGCCACCCCTCCAAAATTTCTTCCCTTCTTGCTACTGTTTGTATTCTTCCTTGATGTACTAAACATGTAGCAATCAAACTATTTTATTAGATCTTTAGGGGCAAAAATTAAATTATCCATATAGAGATTTTCCTCCATGGTACGGAGACATTATGGCACACAGAAGGCATGTTATGCCAAATGGGGATATATGAAGAGCCAGGTGTTTTTTTGTTTGTTTGTTTGTTTTGCTCTCCCTTTTCTTAAATTCTCAATTACCTATGACCTCTTGCAAGAACAGTAAACTTAATCCCTTTGGGAGTGGCAAGAATTTACCACTTCATATAGTTTTAGAATGTCTTCCCTTTGAAATACAATATAAGCCATGTTACTGCCATTCAACTCATTATTTTAATTATTGTCCAAAAATGGTTATTTTCAATGAGTCATACAATATTGTCTATTTTTTAAAAATTAGGTGCTCTTCCACCTTCCATACTAGTTCTTTCCACAGTTTAATTCATATTACAGCCATAAGATGACCTAAGTTATCTTGAAAGGCAAATAACCATGTATCCAATGAACACATTCAAAATGAAAATAGCTTGTGTTTTCACTGCTTTTTGTAGTCCAAGTGTGTGCTTCTGAATGATCCTTGAGAACTCCAGCCTAAACATTCAATCACAGCCCTCCCAGGACTGCTCGGTTGCACTGCATACTTTCTCAGACCATACACCAGAGTAAGGGAGCCGCACGGCGGAGCTGTATAGGAAAAGGGCAATTAAATCAGGTTTTGCATTTCCATATTAACACAATGATTTAAAGACTTCACCTTGGAGAGGTTTTTGACATTCTTTTCACAGACATTCTTTAACATTGTCAATGCGTGCTACTGATGGTTCTCATCAATTAAAAACAGCATGAATCTCTCTGGCTAGTTTTTTTTTTTTTTTTTTTTTTTTTTTTGGACAGGTAGAGTTATAGATAGTGAGAAAGAGAGAGAGAGAGAAAGGTCTTCATTCCGATGTTTCACTCCCCAAATGGCTGCCACGGTGGGCGCTGTGCCGACCCAAAGCCAGGAGCCAGGTGCTTCCTCCTGGTCTCCCATGCGGGTGCAGGGACCAAGAGGAAGAACATCTGGGTTCGGAGCGGCACATCTGTAGCGGAGTCGGCCCGCACTGCACCCCAGTCACTTCCTGTCAGGAGCAGTAGTTGGTGTTGTCTTAACCTCCTCCCCCTACACTGGGGCAGCGCGAGGCCGGGGAGCCGGGGCGCGTGGGTGACGGGGGCTAGGACCAGACGCCCACATCTCCAATAAAGCCATGTTCCTGGCAAAAAAAAAAAAAAAAAAAAAGGCACTTGGGCCATCCTCCACTGCCTTCCCGGGCCACAGCAGAGAGCTTGACTGGAAGAGGAGCAACCGAGACTAGAACCCAGCACCTATATGGGATGCCAGCGGCGCAGGTGGAGGATTAACCAAGTGAGCCACGGTGCTGGTCGTGGCTAGTTCTTTGATATAAATTTAGCAAATAATAAAAAGCTGACAAATACAAGGCTTGAATTGAATCTCAGTATCCAAAGAGAATATTATGAGAAATTCTGACTTTGCTAGTCAAATTAGCCATCTGGCTGTAATCATAATTCTCAGAATTTTTAAAAACAGTTCTTTTGAAATAATCATACATGTTTCCATCCTAGTAAATTAAAATCACTTAGGATTTTTTCTGACTTTTTCACAATTACTTGAAGTTTTTTTTTTCTTCTTCTTCTTTTTTTTTTTTTTTTTTTTTTTTTGACAGGCAGAGTTAGACAGTGAGAGAGAGAGCGCCAGAGAGAAAGGTCTTCCTTTTTCTATTGGTTCACTCCCCAAATGGCCACCACGGCCGGCGCTGCGCAGATCTGAAGCCAGGAGGCAAGTGCTTCCTCGTGGTCTCCCATGTGGGTGCAGGAACCCAAGCACTTGGGCCATTCTCCACTGCCTTCCCAGGCCACAGCAGAGAGCTGGACTGGAAGAGGAGCAACCAGGACAGAATCCAGCGCTCCGACCGGGACTAGAATCCGGGGTTTCAGCACTGCAGGCGAGGACTAGCCAAGTGAGCCGTGGCACTGGCCAATTCCTTGAAGTTTTAAGACTACAGAAATACATTTTCCCCTTTTTCAAGAGAAAAATTTAAAATTAAAATGTTTCTAATGTTTTAACTGATAATAAATTGTTTTCTAATTTGCACAAATGCTCTCAGATGCAGACTATGTGAAGTCAGAAGACATATCTGTGTGTATGTGTATGCATGTGTGTGTGTGTGTGTGTGAGAAAGAGAGAGAATACGAATGTGGGAATTTTTGTACTTTGTTATTTAAATGAACTGTCTGGTCGCAATTTACTCACTGTTAAAAATAAAAAAAGCACTCTTAGAAAACACCTATGTGGCTCAGTTCTGCCATCATTCCATATGGGCACTGGTCAGAGATCCAGCTGCTCCACTTCCAATCCAGTTCCCTGCTAATGCAGCTGGGAAAACAGCAGAAAATGGCCCAAGTGCTTTAGTCCTTGTACCCACGTGGGAGACCCAGAAGAAGCCCCTGGCTTTGGATCAGCCCAGCTCCAGCCACTGGAGCCATTTGAGGAATGAACCAGTGGATGGAAGATCTCTTTCTCTCTGTAATTCTGCCTTTCAAACAAATAAATAAATCTTAAAAAAATAAAAAGACAACAACAACAAAAATACTAAAAATGATAAAGTATTACATTGTACATCAACAGTCAGGACAAGAGCTGATCAGGTCATTGTTTCTTATAGTGTCCATTTTACTTCCACAGGTTTCCCCTTTGGTGCTCAGTTAGTTGTCGCCAATCAGGGAAAACAAATGATATTTGTCTCTTTGGGACTGGCTTAATTCACTCAGCATGATGTTTTCCAGATTCCTCCATCTTGTTGCAAATGACCGGGTTTCATTATTTTTTACTGCTGTATAGTATTCTATAGAGAACATGTCCCATAATTTCTTTATCCAGTCTACTGTTGATGGGCATTTGGGTTGGTTCCAGGTCTTAGCTATTGTGAATTGAGCTGCAATAAACATTAATGTGCAGACGGCTTTTTTGTTTGCCAATTTAATTTCCTTTGGGTAAATTCCAAGGAGTGGGATGGCTGGGTTGTATAATAGGGTTATATTCAGGTTTCTGAGGAATCTCCAGACTGACTTCCATAGTGGCTTAACCAGTCTGCATTCCCACCAACAGTGGGTTAGTGTCCCTTTTTCCCCACATCCTCTCCAGCATCTATTGTTAGTAGATTTCTGAATGTGAGCCATTCTACTCGGGGTGAGGTGAAACCTCATTGTGGTTTTGATTTGCATTTCCCTGATGGCTAGTGATCTTGAGCATTTTTTCATGTGTCTGTTGGCCATTTGGATTTCCTCTTTGGAAAGATGTCTGTTGAGGTCTTTGGCCCATCTCTTAAGTGGGTTGTTTGTTTTGATGTTGTGGAGTTTCTTGATTTCTTTGTGGATTCTGGTTATCAACCCTTTATCTGTTGCATAGTTTGCAAATATTTTTTCCCATACTGTCAGTTTCCTATTCACTTTCCTGACTGTTTCTTTTGAAGTACAGAAACTTCTCAATTTGATGCAATCCCAATAGTTAATTTTGGCTTTGACTGCCTGTGCTTCTAGGGTATTTTCCAAGAAGTCTTTGCCAGTACCTATATCTTGCAGGGTTTCTCCAATGCTCTCTAATAAATTGATGGTGTCGGGTCACAGATTTAAGTCTTTAATCCATGTTGAGTGAATTTTTGTGTAAGGTGAAAGGTAGGGATCTTGCTTCATGATTCTGCACGTAGAAATCCAGTTTTCCCAGCACCATTTATTAAATAGACTGTCCTTACTCCAGGGATTGGTTTTGGATCCTTGATCAAATATGAGTTGGCTGTAGATATTTGGATTGATTTCTGGTGTTTCTATTCTGTTCCATTGGTCTATCCATCTGTTTCTGTACCAGTACCATGCTGTTTTGATAACAACTGCCCTGTAGTATGTCCTGAAATCAGGTATTATGATGCCTCCGGCTTTGTTTTTATTGTACAGGATTGCTTTGGCTATTCGAGGTCTCCTGTGTCTCCATATGAATTTCAGCATCATTTTTTCCAGATCTGAGAAGAATGTCTTCGGTATCTTGATTGGTATTGCATTGAATGTATAAATTGCTTTTGAGAGAATAGACATTTTGATGATATTGATTCTTCCAATCCATGAGCATAGAAGATTTCTCCATTTTTTGGTATCCTCTTCTATTTCTTTAAGGTTTTATAATTTTCATCATAGAGATCTTTAACATCCCTCTGCGAGTGAGATCCCAGTGGAAAGAACGGGGCCATCAAAGAAGGAGGTACCTTTCTCTGAAGGGAGAACTTCCACTTTGACTATGACCCTATCGGAATAAGATCAAAGTCGGCGAACCCTAAGGGCTTCCATAGCCTTGGCAACTCATGACTGGAGCCTAGAGAGATTACTGATGCCATAAACAAGAGTGTCAAATTGTTAAATCAACAACAGGAGTCACTGTGTACTTACTTCTCATGTGGGATCTGTCCAAATGTGTTGTCCAATGTGAAGTGATGCTATAACTAGTACTAAAACAGTATTTTTACACTTTGTGTTTCTGTGTGGGTGCAAACTGATGAAATCTTTACTTAGTATATACTGAATCAATCTTCTGTATATAAAGATAATTGAAAATGGAAAAAAAAACTGGTGTTAAATTGGAAATTGCATAGAAAATTAATCAATTTTTAAAAAATATCATGTAGGATCTCTGTCTTTAATGTGCTGTACACTGTTATTTAATGCTATAACTAGTACTCCAACAGTAGTTTTTCACTTTGTGTTGCTATGTGGGGGCAAACTGTTGAAATCTTTACTTAATATATACTAAACTGATCTTCTGTATATAAAGAGAACTGAATATGAATCTTGATGTGAATGGAAGGGGAGAGGGAGTGGGAAAGGGGAGGGTTGCGGGTGGGAGGGAAGTTATGGGGGTGGGGGAGCCATTGTAATCCATAAGCTGTACTTTGGAAATTTATATTCATTAAATAAAAGTTAAAAAAATAAATAAAATTCAACATAATTAGAAAAAAAATTAAAAAAAATAAAAAGACATGACCTATGGTCTTTAGCAATTCTGATTTTATTCCACTTTCATACAATTTCAAGTGTTTGGAAACTGATACAGTGATATTAAGTGCAAAACTGATTAAAAATATACATGAAATGCAAAATTTTTTATTAGCTACAAAATAAAATATTGGTTGCTTTGAATATTCAATTAACAAGAGAACCTTTGGTAGATTTCAGATTTGCTCCACTTTCTCAAAGTACTGTCTACTAAATTTCTTTGACCTAACCAGTATTGCTTCTTTCTGTTCAACCTGTAAGATAAATATCAAGATTCTCTCATTTGCTCTTTTTATTACTCAGTTAACCAAAAGCATGTAACATTTCATGAACCCCAACGGGTTTCCAAACCCTCTGCTGAATAAGTGGCTAAATACTCCGAATACATATACACTTAACTGCTTTAGCACTACTCATCACAGACAATCTGTACTGTGCTCATTGTGAGGTATAGCAGTCACAAAGAAAAAAGCAAAGGGAGAGAAGATTCACACAATTCTGTTTCTCTCCAGCATTTCTACTCGTAATTAACGCTGTAAACACACCACAAATCATATGTCCTAATTATTGTCCTAGGTCATTAGAAAATGCCAATAGGAAATACAAATTATTATAATCATAATTTCTTTTCTTTTTTTTTGAAAGGCACAGTTACAAAGGTCGGGGGCGGGGGGAGATCTCCTATCTGTTGGTTCACTCCTCAAATGGCTGCAATAGCCAGGGCCACACCAGACAGAAGCCAGGAGCCAGGAGCTTCTTCTGGGTTTCCCATGTGGGAGGCAGGGACCCAAGCTCTTGGCCATCTTCTGCTGCTTTCCCAGGCGCATTAGCAAGGAGCTGGATTGGATATGGGGCAGCCAGTGTCCATATGGGATGCCAACATCACAGGCAGTGACTTCACCCACTATGTCATAATGCTAGACCCTAGAATCTTAATTTTTGCTAGCTGAATTAGCAAAAATCCTGTGAAAAAGTCAACAAATTAATAATTATCACTTTAAAAATACTGTATAGCATGTGCATATTAATTAGGTTAAAACACACAACTAACAGGCAGAAAACTACAGGTCCTCATGGCAACAAGCAAAGGATTGTTCAGAACATCAAAGTGCATTTCCTCAAACTGCAATTATCCTGGATAGGGATTTTAGTCTTCTGCAATTCTAATATGATGCATAATTTTCTGCTAAAGTCAATTTTTAACCCTGCCCTGCTAATAATTTGTGCTACCACAAACAGAAATTTAGTGTTATTCAAGCATTCATTAATTTATTTTTTTAAATACATTTTTTTTTTTATATAGACAGTGAGAGAGAGAGACAGAGAGAAAGGTCTTCCTTCTGTTGGTTCACCCCTGAAATGGCTGCTACGGCCGGTGCTGCAACAATCCGAAGCCAGGAGCCAGGCGCTTCCTCCTGGTCTCCCTTGCGGGTGCAGGGCCCAAGCACTTGGGCCATCCTCCACTGCCTTCCCGGGCCACAGCAGAGAGCTGGACTGGAAGAGGAGCAGCTGGGACAGAACCGGTGCCCCAACCAGGACTAGAATCCAGGGTGCCAGCGCCACAGGCAGAGGATTAGCTTAGTGAGCTGCAGCACCAGCCCAGAAAATAATTTTTAAAAAGATTTTTATTTTATTCATTTGAAAGGCAGAGTTAGAGAGAGAGAGAGGGAGAGACAGAGAGAAAGCTCTTCCATCCCCTTGTTCACTCCTGAAATGGCTACAATAGTTAGGGCTGGGCCAGACAGAAACCAGGAGTCAGGAGCTTTCTCTGGATCTTCCATATGGGTACAGGGGCCCAAGGACCTGGGCCATCTTTTCCTGCTTTCCCAGGCTCATTAGCAGGGAGCTGGACTG
Source organism: Lepus europaeus (assembly GCF_033115175.1). NCBI lineage: Eukaryota > Metazoa > Chordata > Mammalia > Lagomorpha > Leporidae > Lepus > Lepus europaeus. The sequence continues at coordinate 63,219,539 of NC_084830.1, read as the reverse complement.
GAAGTAGAGCAGCAGAGACTTGAACCAGTGCCCACGTGGGATGCCAGCACTGCAGGTGGCGGCTCCATCCATTATACCACAGTGCTGGCCCCAATAACTTAACTGTTTAACAATGTAGAATATGAATATAATACATATGACACCAATAAATAATGAATTATAATCTTTTCTCACTGTTATTAAATAAGATGTCAAGAAATGAGAGAAAGGAAAATCCTATCATCTAACAATTATATCTAGTTTATTTTCATAAAATAAATATTTGCTGTTGGCCAGAATATGAACATATACACACAGAACAATAAAATACAATGGAAGCAGAGGGAGTAAATGTTTAAGTAACGGAAACATGCTGATGACCAAAATTGGGATCAAACTTGATACTAGTATTGACATCTATACAAAAAGGGATATAATTTGTAGTATGTAATTTTCATTTTATGAGAAAAATACATTTATTGGCAAAGACAAATTTTCTCAGTGGAGAACGGAGATTTGACTATGACTGAGTATAATAAATCTACCCTTTCTGAGTTGTTTACTTATGTGTAAAATAAGGGTAACATACAAAACTTTGCAAGGCTTATGTGAGGCTTAAAACATTGTAAGATATGAAAAGTACTTGGCACATAATAATAAATAGTAGCTATTATGAAATCCATTGCATGGATACACATATATGGGAACTTTAAAAAGAAAAATACATTTTAAAGACATGTTTATTTTGGTGTGAAAAATGCAGACATCCACACAGTGTTAAAATAATATTCATCTCCATGATTTTTGAAGTACCCTCATATATTAAGTACAATAACTGACAGGATGATAACTTCAAATATTTTTTAAAATAAAGATTGATTTATTTATTTGAAAGGCAGAATTACAGAGAGAGAAAAGGAGAGACAGAGAGAGAGATTTGCCATCTGCTAGTTTACTCCCTAAATGGCCTCAACAGCCAGGACTGGGCCAGGCTGAAGCCAGGAGCCAGGAACTTCTTCCAGGTCTCCTATGTGGGTTCTGGGGGCCAAGTACTTTGGCCATCTTCTGCTTTCCCAGGCACCTCAGCAAGGAGCTGGATTAGAAGTGGAACAGCTGGGACTCAAATCAGAACCCATATGGGATGCCAGCACATGCCATGCTGCCAGGTTCCAAATATGGTTTTATTAAAGACACTAGAGAATACTGTTCAAATGGACAAACCTTGTAGCAACCTTCCACATACATAAGAGAAATGGAAGAAGACCAAAACTTATTGCAGGCATTTTTGAGTCCGGAGGACTTGGGGCTGAGGGAAGGAGATAATAAGGTCTGGAGATGATTATAATTTACAGGGAGAGACTTGGTGACTACAGGAATCAAAGCTGGGAGGCCTAACAGAATAGCCTTTATATATGGAAGCTCTTTATAAATTTTTTTAATCTGTAAAAACCAAAACAAAACATTGATGACTGAGGTCCAACCCAGACCTGCATCATCAAAATCAATAAGGTAGAGCTACAGATTTATGAACATTTGGGAAAAAGCTCCCCAAATGGGCCCAATCCCCTGATCATGTTCAGAAATCATTGGTTAATATGTTCATAAGTTATTCTGAGTGTTCGCTGCACTTGAATTTGAAATAGTTTATGGTTGTTTGGGGCCAAACTGATTCTTGCTTAATTCAAGCTTTAATCTCCCTAACAAGTACATGTAGTTCAGACATTATGTAGAAGGTCAAAGTTAGAACTGTGTGTTTTAAGCATCAGATATGAGAACAAAACTGTTTTTCCATTATGAAAATTGAAGAGATTAATATGTATGTTCATGTAAACAAAAGGCTGAATCATTTTAGCTTGGGTATAAGAGATTTTATTGCAGTTAAGGTTGTGTTTTCAAAACCAAAAGATAGGAGATTTTCACAGTCAAATTTGCACAGTGCTTGAGATCCCAACACTTGCTAGTGTACACAGAGCCAAATTTTAGCTGATAAGTGCTTTATTGTACAAGTTATCTCCTGGTCAGCTCATCCCTAAAACATCCTTAACAATGTTCCTGCACAGCAGAGCCTATGTCTCAGAATCCAACCTCCTGCCTTGCACTTTTGACTACTTTAAAAAGAAAAGTTCTAACCCATTTTCAGCTTGCTTTTAATCTTGTTTCTGTGTTTCTAAATTAGCTACTTATTTAAATAGATAAGGTTGAATTTTTCAACAAACAGCTGGGAAACCAACTAAAGGAGGTAAGGGGATACCAACACAAAACAGGAACTGTCCCTTCTCTCTTCACAAAACCTAGGAGGCAATGATGGACTGAAAAGCCATCTTCCACCAGTTCCCTCTGTGGGAGGCAGAACTACCTTAGCAGGTCAGTCCTGATTTCTGAGTCTTGTCAATGAGAGATGAGACTTTAACAGATGCCTTCTAGAAAGCCAAACACTTAACAGGCTGTTGTCACAGCAGCCTACGTGGGCTGGCAATGGTCAGAAAAAGGAAAATCTTTCTTTTTTCAAGTTTTTGTTTTTTTTTTAAAGATTTACAAATTTTTCTTGAAAGAGTTAGCATTAGTATTAGCGAGAGAGCAAGAGTGAGCGAGCGAGAGAGAGCTATCTTCCATCTGCTGTCTCACTCCCCAGATGGCCACAACAGCCAGCACTGGGCCAGGCCGAAGCCAAGAGTCAGGAGCCAGGAGCCAGGAGCCAGGAGCTTCATCCGAGTCTCCCAAGTGGGTGGCAGGGGGCCAAGTACTTGGGCCACCCTCTGCTGTTCTTCCCAGACCATTAGCAAAGATACGGATTGGAAGCAGAGTAGCCAGGACACAAACTGGTGCCCATATGGGATGTGTGCAGGCAGTGGCTTTACCTGCTATGTATTAGCGCCAGCCCCAGGAAAATCTTGCATAAAACAATCAAGAACTATGCTACAGATTCCACCCAATCCACAGTGCTTTAAACAACCTCCTATGTAGGACAAGATCCAGTGTCAATGAAGAGACAGCAAATAGTAAGGGGAACAGAAGGGACAAGGGGTGGAGTTCCAAGATTCCTACTCCTTGCTGACCAGGCTTATGTTATACTGATTTAAAAAAGACCTTTGGGGCTTGGAAGAGAGCTGGTTATTTGGCACTCACTGGTCTTGGCTGGTATTTGCCCCTTGTACCTCCAACTCTAGCACACTAATTAAACACTCCAGTTTATATTCTTTAATGAAAACTGAGGGCACTGAAGCCTATATTTTGTAGGAAAAAAAAAAAAATCAGCTACCCAGTATGGAAAAAAAGCAAACAGTTTAAAGGCATTTAATGTGATAAGGTGATTTTTTAGATCAACGCAAGCTTAGTAAGAGTCAACATGTGGCCTTACTCCCAAAAAAGCTAATGTAGTTTCAGGCTGAAATAAACATATATATTCCATATGAGTCATTTTCAAAAAGTTTATGGAAATGTGTACTATGAAAAACCATCCATGAGTTTCAGCACTTTTCTGTGCCAAAACAAACTTGTCTTTTAATTCCATTTCCCATGAACTATTTGAAGTACTCCACACATGATAATATATAACCCACACTGTATTATGTCTCCTCTCACTTTTCTGACCTTATCTAGAATGGCATGATCTGCCCTGGACAACACAATTAGAAGCCACTGAGAACTGAGACTATCCAAGAAGAGGACAGTGAAAGAATCTTGGATTATGTTGAATGAAGAATTTGAGGAAAGGAAGGTATTTAGCAGGTCGTAAAAAGGTAGAACGAGAACCTAACCTTGTGTGAATTTGGAAGATTTTAATGTTAAAAAGGTGACAGTATATATTTTGTGTGACTGTTGCATGTGCCTCCTAGAAGCAGAAATAAGACAAATGGATAGAAGCTTTAGGATGGAAGACTTAGCAGATTTCAGTTTCACAAGGAAAAACTTCTAGTAGCTGGCTAGAAAGGGAACTGGTTGCTTTATGTATTCATGTTGGAAACTGGGGAATTGATGACCACCGTGGCAATGATGAAGTTTGGATTCACTAAGGTCACTTTCTGATTGCTTTCATTTCTAAAACTGTATGACTCTATGACTCAGAAAGCTATTAGATCTCCCACGCTGGAAATATGAAAACTGGAAAACAAATGAAAAAAAGAGCAGCCAAACAGAAGATAGGTTGGGTGTACAGTAACAAGTTTAAAATCTGATTGTCTTCCAGTCTACCTTTCATCACTTAACTCATCTTACCACAAAGTATAGTACTCATATTAATGACATACCACATCTACAGGCACTGACTTAGTTCTAGTCAGTAATGTCCATCGTGTACCACTAGCTTATTCATCTGGCTCAAATCTGAAGCCAAAGGCAGTTCTTGAATGTGTCTATCTAGATGGCTAGTTAAACTGTGTATCAGATAGAATGGCCACCTATCAGACAGCACAGATATTTTATCTCATATTAAAAGCCTTTATGGAGTGAACCAACGGATGGAAGACCTCTCTCTCTCTCTCTCTCTCTCTCTCTCTGCCTCTGCCTCTCTGTAACTCTGCCTTTCAAATAAATAAATAAATATTAAAAAAAAAACCATTATGTCCCACTATCCTGTAAATAGGATATCCATAAAAACTGAAAACTGAGCAATAAACATACTATTTTTGGTTAATTTTGAAGTAAATATTTACCACTAAAATAGGCACTGAATTGAAAACTTTGGAGTTAACACGTTAATGATTTTCTTCAGGGAGGCAATTTCTAAGTCACTTCCTCCAGTATACAAATGATAAAGAGACAAAAAGAGGTCAAATGTAGTACTTTTTTTCCTGCTACATATGCTACTCCAATAAATCTTTGTCAGTATAGTGCTTTAAGATTTTTAAAAATTTTTAATTTTAGAAGAGAGAAAGAATCAGACACAGAGAGCTAGCTTCACCTCCCAAATGTCCTCAATAGCTGGGGCAAGATAAGAGCCAAAGCTGGAAGCCAGGAATGCAATCCAGATCTCTTACATGGGTGGCAGGAACCCAACTACTTGAGTCGGTACCATTGTCTCCCAAGGTCTGCATTGATAGGAAGCTAAAATCAGGAACCAGAGCCCAGAATTGAAGCCAGGTACTCTGATAGGGAGCATGGGTATCTTAACCAGTAGGCTAAATGCCGACTCCCAGTACGGTACTTTTCTTTTAAAGATTATGGGCACCATCTTTTTTTCTTTAAATGCCTATTTATTTTAACCTTCATTTAAGGAAGAGAGAGAGAGAGAGAGAGAGATCTTCCAAATTAACAGCCACAGCTGGGCCAGGCCAAAGCTAGGAGCCAGGAACTCTGTCCAGGTCTCTGACATGGGTTATAGGGGCTCAATCACTTAAGTAATCGTCTAGGAGGAAGTTGCATTGGAAGTGGAACAGGCAGGACCCAAATTGGCACTCTGATATGACATGGGCATCTCAAGCAGTGGCTTTACCAGCTGTGTCACAATGTCTACTCCTCAGTGTGGTACTTCTGAACTTCTACTTTGTAACACTGCACTATCCTATCCACGGTAGGCATTTGAGAAATATTTGCAGAATATTCTAGGAAATACATACTCTCAAGTGCTGTACAAAATGCCTGCCTCTTGTTTTGCAAACAGAGAGTCTGAGGTCTTTGGATGAGTCTGATTTCCATCAGCTGTCATAGGTAATCCTGAGCTTGCCAGCCCATCTCAGAGCTGCATTAAATTATTTAACCCCCAATGAGTAGCCTAGGTGTTGACAACGTATTACTCAGAATGTTGCAAGTTTTCCCTGATCTCTGGGTCAATCCTGTCAAACCAGGAGTGTGACTGCACAGTGACCAAGGTGCTTATGATCAGCAAGTTGATAATATTTTTGCTCCTGATCTGAGAAAGTAAATTGTTTCTGAGCAGTTTAGTATCTGTAGGGCAACTTCTAATTGTTACTAGTTCTAAATATTGACCAGTCAAGTATCTTTGGGATACAATTCTGTAAAAAAGTTAACACACTTCATGGGGCTGGCACTGTGGCCTAGCAGGAAAAGCCGCTGCCTGCAGTGCCAGCATTCCATATGGGCGCCTGTTCAAGACCCAGCTGCTCCACTTCCAATCCATTCTCTGCTATGGCTTAGGAAAGCAATAGAAGATGGCCCACACCATTGGGCCCCTGTACCTGTGTGGGAAGAGCTAGAGGAAGCTCTTGGCTTCTGGCTTTGGATTGGTGCAGCTCTGGCCATTGCAGTCAACTGGGCAGTGAACCAGCGGATGGAAGACCTCTCACTCTGTATAACTCTGACTTTCAAATAAATAAATAAATCTTAAAAAAAAAAAAACATACTTCAGAATATCTGAGTAAAAAAACAAAGCTTCTATTTATAAACTAAAGCTGTACATAAAGACCTTTTGTTTGATTTTGCTTTTATTTATTTATTTTTTAAAAACTTATTTATTTATTTATTTGAAAGGCAGATTTACAGATAGGCAGAAACAGAGAAAGAGAAAGAGAGAGGGAAGGAGGGAGGGAGAGAGAGAGAGGTCTTCCATCCGCTGGTTCACTCCCTAGATGGCCGCAACAGCCAGAGCTGTGCCTATCCAAAGCCAGGAGCCAGGAACTTCTTCCCGGTCTCCTATGTGGGTACAGTGGCCCAAGCACTTGAGCCATCTGCTATTGCTTTCCCAGGCCATAGCAGAGAGCTGGATCAGAGGACTTGAACCAGTGCCCATATGGGTTACCTGCTACACCATAGGGCTGGCCCCTTTTGTTTTTATTTTGATGGAAGTAGATTGTTGAGGCTATTGTCTTGAGCTTAAATGATATTGTTTCAAACCTTTTACTACTCATAATAAAACAATATTCAATAATAAAGTGTCAAAAAGAGAGCGGCAAGATGGCGGAATAGGAAGGGAGCACATTTATAGTTCGGCAAGACACAGGTTAATAAAAGTGGAGATACTGCAGGGTCAAGGAAGAGTAGGGGAAGAAATAGCAGAGGAAACTCTTCCAGAACTAGTGATTCACAGTGGACCTGTGTGGAGAGCGTGGGAGCCCAAGTTCGGGACACCAGCGGCAGACTCAACACACCGGCGCTGGAATGCGAGGTGAGCCGAACCTCAACAGCCTGAGACACCAGCGGGCAAGCGGAAAGAGGAGACTATAGGGAACGAGGCTTGAAACTCCGTGGGAAAAAGTTCACCAGGCTAACTAGAAGAGAGAGAGGAAAAAAAAAAAAAAAGTGACCGATACGGACACGAGTTTCTCTCTCTCCGGTCACCTCTCAAAGGCGAGCAAGACAAAGAGTAGGCGCCATTTTGGACATACGTCATAAGCAGGGCGACCTCAGGTCTGCACCGGCCCTGAGCCTAGCAGAAAAACCTGACTCTGGGGGGAGGGGTGAAATAACAGGAGATCAGGATCTAACTTGGCAACCCAGTGGGAGACTGCAGGAGAATTGGAGCCCACACTGAGGGCAACAGAGATTCCCTGTGTGGTCCCTGGGAAAGAGCTTCCTATCCCTGGCTCCTGTGGGTATATCATTTGCCTGCTAACTACCTCCAATTATGTTCAGCTGTGCGGGAATTACTTCGAAAGAAAGAAGGAAGGAAGGAAGGAAGGAAGGAAGGAAGGAAGGAAGGAAGGAAGGAAGGAAGGAAAGAAAGAAAGAAAGAAAGAAAGAAAGAAAGAAAGAAAGAAAGAAAGAAAGAAAGAGATTTACCACGCCTAACCTGGGAGTGTCATCTTTGACACACCCTCAACCCTGAGGAACCAAACACAGCTCTCAGGCCACACTCATCCTCAAGCCTCTAAGGCTCCACCGAAAGCAGACAGTCCACTTAATATAGAGCCATAGTATAACAAGAAAAAACACCACAGTGAAGAAACCAAATATCTCCAACATGCCATACAACAAACGCAAAAACCGAGGTAACAAGAACAAGGAAGACACTATGACGCCCCCAAATGAAAAAGACACCCCAATTCAAGATTATGAAGATGATGAGATCGAAGAAATGCAAGAAGCGGATCTCAAAAAATTGATAAGAACATTAAGAAGTTCTCAAAAAAAAATTCTTGAACTACAGAAATCCTTAATGGACAAGATAGAAAATCTCTCTCGTGAAAATGAAATATTAAGGAGGAATCAAAATGAAATGAAACAACTAGTGGAACAAGAAACTCTGATAGTGACAAGAAATCATAATGAAATGAAGAATTCAATAGATCAAATGACAAACACATTAGAGAGCCTTAAAAACAGAATGGGCGAAGCAGAAGAGAGAATATCAGACTTAGAAGACAGAGAACAGGAAAAGAAACAGGCAAACCAAAGAAAAGAAGAAATTAGAAATCTAAAAAATATTGTCGGGAATCTACAGGATACTATTAACAAACCCAACATTCGGGTTCTAGGAGTTCCTGAAGGCATGGAGAGGGAGAAAGGATTAGAAGGCATTTTCAGTGAGATACTAGCAGAAAATTTCCCAGGTTTGGAAAAGGACAGAGGCATCTTAGTACAGGAAGCTTATAGAACCCCTAATAAACATGACCAAAAGAGATCCTCACCACGACACGTTGTAACCAAACTCACCACAGTGAAACATAAAGAAAAGATTCTAAAAGGTGCAAGAGAGATACGTCAGGTTACTCTCAGAGGATCTCCAATTAGACTCACAGCAGACTTCTCATCAGAAACCCTACAAGCTAGAAGGGAATGGCGAGACATAGCCCAGGTACTAAGAGAGAAAAACTGCCAGCCCAGAATATTATATCCTGCAAAGCTCTCATTTGTGAATGAAGGTGAAATTAAGACTTTTCATAGCAAACAGAAACTGAAAGAATTTGTTGCCCCTCATCCAGCCTTGCAAAAGATGCTTAAAGATGTGTTACACACAGAAACACAGAAACATGGTCACCAATATGAAAGAAAGTAAAGGAAGGAAACCTCACAGCAAAAGATCACAGGAAGCTCAATTTCTCTTTGACATAGAATTAAACTCTGATGCTCTGTTAAAGCAATGTGTTAAAGTAATCTATTATGTTCTCTTGATGTCTGTTAAATTCCAATTGCTCAAAAACAGCTGAATTTTTATTAAGAGCTATGGGTTATTTAAATATGTGCTTATTTTCAAAGATTTGAATAATCACCTTGTAAAAATGATCAAATTGGGTCTATGTTATGTCATGATTTTAAGGAATCTTATTTCAACCAGATATTTTGGATTTTGAGCCTTCTTGGCATTCTTGACAGGCATTCAAAACATCAAAGTTACAAACAATCTGGACTCTAAAATTTCCAGTAAATACTGGACTTTGGTTTTTCCAGTTTGGGCCCAACTGAAAAAATCGAGGGACCTATGTCTCTCATCTTATAGAGACACCAACTAATCAGGCTATTTGGATTATATTAGAAGTACTGTCAAGATGTGACGTGGTACCAAACTTTAAGTTTCTATAATGGAAAATGCTATTAATACAAATGTTTGAGAATTAAAAAGTCTAAAGATCTTGTGTTACTAGACATGATAGTTATCTTAATGAGAAAGCCCCAGAGGCCTAAAGGGTTAAATACTTGTAAAATCCTACAGGTGTTTTCAAAAATACTGTGAAGTAAGCAAGTGCCTCTTGTTGGTTGATGAGTTTATAATTTTAAACATGGCGACTTAAAGTCTTTTGTCATCCATAGTTATATATGATGTGCTGCTCATAAAACTAAAGCATTGTTGGTTCTGTGTTTAGCTGTCCTCCTATAGGTTCCTATGGACTTTTTCCAGCCACTTCTATTGTATTCAGTACTTTGGGATGGCTCTGTAAACAGATGAAGCCAATAATGTAATAACAGTACCAACTGAGAGAAAGTATGGTTAACTGAGGTTACTAAAAACAAAAAGCAATTCAAATCAATTGGCAATCGACAAAAAGAGTTAAAGATTTTAAAAGCTATTATTAAAATTGCTATATTGGTCTATTATGCTATGTTATAGGTATGTACATATTGTATGTCCACATGGGGAAATTTTATTAAGAGTTTTATTTTAAATGGCTTATAGATAAGATTGTCCATAAATTTAAGCTACTAAAATCAATCAAAGATACATTTTAATTTGTGTGACCTGAATCTGTGTATCATATGTTTTAAACTTGTTGGTAGAAAGAAACTAAAAACATTTTATATGGTTGTGCTTAAGTTTACTGGTTAAACAAACTACACCATGTTAGATATTTAAGAGGTGTTTTCAAATACATGATTCTTAAAATTTATAGAAGGCATTGGATCTTCTGGTAAATGTTTTTTTAAGTTGTTATCTAATGGTTGAAACGGTTTGCTAAGTATTCATGTAATATTGCTATTGTCAGCAAGCGATCTAGGACTTGCTCCCTCATTTCTCTATTCTAAGCCCAACTTGTTCTTTCATTTCTCTATTCTCTTCAAGGTAGGAAACTAATTCTATTATGAAGGAATCTGTAGGATGCACAATTTAATCTTTAGACCTTATAAAAGAGATGGCTAACATTTTTCTGTAATTGCATAGCCAAAATAAGAACTTAAATAATAATCTCATAGCTAGATTCACTTCACCATCAGTGAAGTATACAGTAAGTAGAAAAAACCTCCCTTTCAGACCAAAGGGAAAGAAAGTTTTAAAGTAAGAATATAATTTTCCTCATGGGCATTGTCTACCTTAGAAAAACTACTACAGAACATGCCTGTGACTATAGACTTGTAGTTCAGGCCACCGAAGATTAGAGATGGGACACGGGCACTCCCTTGACTTGCATCCTCTGGTCTGCTTTAACACAAACCAGGAGGAAAAGAAAGCTAGGCATCAGAAGCAATGGGTGGCAGGCCTATAAATGGCTGATCTGTACAGTGATCTGCCCTCAAGGAGACCCAACAGGCCAGTCCACTGCAGTGGCTTTCAATGTGGTAAGCCTGGGCTTCAGCAGAAGTCAGCTTGTGAAGAGCCCTGGCAGCTCTGCCAAGAGTTGGATCACTGGAAATGGACCTGCCCTGGAATCGAAGGATGCCCAGGTCAGAGCCACAGATCTTATTGGCTCTAAGCTGAAAAGCCCTTCACTCAGCCCAACTTCCAAAGTGACCACTGCAGCTGAGGGGATGGTCAAGCCTAAGGGTCAGCAACATTGCAGGCAGAACTGTAAATTTCTTGTTAGAGATGCCACCTGCCTTTACCTGGCCAGCTCTCCTCCCAGCCCAGCCAAGTAATGAAAGTCAACAGAGTGCCTTCCCCTAGGAGGTTCACACCTCCCTTAGGATATACCCCACGTGAAGAGATAGATAGGTCTGGGCCTCTTAACTTACAAGGCCTAAAGCCCAACAGATTATTATCAAGCCCCTTCTATCAGGTTCTATTTGCCTCTCAATCAGAAAACTTAATTGTAGCTTAGACAGCACCTTTCTTAGCACATCTAATAATGACTCTGTCCTTTGTTCTAGACCCTGTCTAGCACACTTGGGCCTCATTCCTTTGTAATCATAACCTCTACTCTACCACCAATGGCTCTACTCCCAACCTGTGTGTACTGATGGTCTTCTTCCCCACTTAATGCTGTATAATTGTTCAAACCTGGTAAATGCCACTCTTAGGATCATTGGTTACTATCCTCACTCTGTCTTTTATGACCTTGTCTAAATATGAGCAGAGTCGGCAAACTTGGAAGGCTTCCATAGCCTTGGCAACTCATGACGACAGCCTAGGGTGGTTACTGGCGCCATAAACTAGAGTGTCAATTTGTTGGGTCAACAACAGGAGCCACTGTGCACTTGCTCCTCATGTGGGATCTCTGTCCTTAATGTGCTGTACATTGTGATTTAATGCTATAACTAGTACTCAAACAGTATGTTTCACTTTGTGTTTCTATGTGGGTGCAAACTGTTGAAATCTTTATACTAAATTGATCTTCTGTATATGAAGAGAATTGAAAATGAAACTTGATGTGAATGGAAGAGGAGAGGGAGCGGGAGACGGGAAGGTTGCGGGTGGGAGGGAAATTATGGGAGGGGGAAGCCATTGTAATCCATAAGGTGTACACTGGAAATTTATATTCATTAAATAAAAGTTAAAAAAAAATAAAGTGTCAAAAAGAGTATTAGATGTGTTTTGTCTAACACAAGTGTCTCTGAATAAATTCTTATGCTTTTAAAGTAAAGCAATGGGGTAGAACAGTGAGGTAAAACCTTTTCACTGGGAAAAAGGAATTAATATTATCCCTATTAAGAACCTAACTTTTGGGGCTGGTGCCATGGCTCAGTAGGCTAAGCCTCCACCTGTGATGCTGATATCGCACGTGGAGACTGTTTTGAGTGCCGGCTGCTCCTCTTTTGATCCAGCTGTCTGCTATGGCCTGCGAAAGCAGCAGAAGATGGCCAAAGTGTTTGGGCCCCTGCACCTGCATGGGAGACCAAAGAAGCTTCTGGTTCCTGGCTTCAGACTAGCTTAGCTCTGATCATTGTGGTCATTTGGGTAGTGAACCAGCAGATGGAAGACCTCTCTCTGTCTGGAACTCTACCTCTCAAATAAATAAGTACAATCTTTTAAAAAAAAAAATTAGAAAAAGAATGTAACTTTCATTCAATTCCTCTGTCAAATTCTGCTTTATGCAGGTTATCTATATCTAGCTTTTCATAAATCAGTGTCTACAAAATGGAAAGCAATTTTAAAACTTTATAGCTATTTATAACTTCCCAAGATGAATGAAAGAATAGCAAAATTCTGTCCTGAAAACATGTATCATGTCACACTAATAGGTAAAGAAAATCAATTTGCTTTGCTAGTCAGAAATAAAACTAGTCTAACAAACTGAAAGTGTTGGCCGGCGCCATGGCTTAACAGGCTAATCCTCCGCCTTGCGGCGCTGGCACACCGGGTTCTAGTCCCAGTTGGGGTGCCGGATTCTATCCTGGTTGCCCCTCTTCCAGGCCAGCTCTCTGCTATGGCCCGGGAGTGCAGTGGAGGATAGCCCAAGTCCTTGGGCCCTGCACCCGCATGGTAGACCAGAAGAAGCACCTGGCTCCTGGCTTCGGATCAGCGAGATACGCTGGCCGCAGCGGCCATTGGAGGGTAAACCAACGGCAAAAAGGAAGACCTTTCTCTCTGTCTCTCTCTCTCTCACTATCCACTCTGCCTGTCAAAAAAAAATATATATATATTACTTTAGGGGCTGGTGTTATGGCACAGTAGGTTAAAGCCCCTGACATCCCATATGGGCAGCAATTTGTGTCCTGGCTGCTCCACTTCCGATCCAGCTCCCTGCTAATGCTCCTGGGAAAGTAGTGGAGGATGGTTCAGGTCCTTGGGCCCCTGCACCCACATGGGAGACAGGGATGAAGCTCTTGGCTCCTGGCTTTGGATTAGCTCAGCTCCAGCCATATGGCCATTTGGGGAATGAACCAGCAGATGAAAGATCTCTCTCTCTCTTTTTCTTTCAAATATATAAAACAAATCTTAAACAAAATTTGGAAGGCAGAGTCTCTCTCTCTCTCTCTCTCTCACACACAAATACACACACACACATACACACAGGAAAGAAGGAAGGAGAAAAACAGAGAAATCTTCTACCTACCCACTAGTTCACTCCCCAATTGCCTGCAATAGTCTGGCCCAAAGTCATTAGCTAGGAACTCCATCTAGGTCTCCCATGTGGTGGCAGGAAACTAAGTATTTGGGCCATTATCTCCATTATCTGCTGTCTCCCAGGGTGCATGTTAGCAGGAAGCTGTTCTAGGTGCTGGCATAACAGGTGTACAAGAAAGGTAGGGTTCTAGTAAGAGTATGCACTGTGGTAGGGAAAGACAACCAATCAAGAAATCAGATCCTAGTAAGTGCTGTGCAAATGATGAAAATAAGGTGATATGATAGAGAGGGCTTGGGGAACAACACTAGACTAGGTTGTGAAGGAAGGCATGCCCAAAGGGACACTTAAATGGAGCCCTGGATACAGAAAAGAGCCAGCTGTGCAAACATAGGGACAGAGCTTTTGAGGGACAGCTACAGTTAGTTCAAAGGCTGAAAGGTAGAGAAAAGTTGGCATATTTACAGAATCAAAGGAAGGCCAGTGTGGCTGAAGTATACTGGGTGACTGGTAGGACTTGGAGGTTATGTAAGGCTCCTTACGCCCAAGTAAAAGATTTGGAGTTTCTTATAGGTACTCTGGAAAGCCTAAGGGAGGAGAGTGAATGATTACATTTCTGGTTTCTAGGTCCCTCTGTGTTCTCTGGAAAACAAGTGAGAGAGGACAAGAGTGTAAAGATGCTGGGGGCCGGCGGCACGGCTCAGTAGGCTAATCCTCCACCTGCGGTGCTGGCACACGGGGTTCTAGTCCCTGTCGGGGCTCCGGATGCTGTCTCGGTTGCTCCTCTTCCAGTCCAGCTCTCTGCTGTGGCCCGGGAGTGCAGTGGAGGATGGCTCAAGTCCTTGGGCCCTGCACCCGCATGGGAAACCGGGATAAGCACCTGGCTCCTGGCTTCAGATCAGCCGGTGCACCGGCTGCAGTGCGCCAGCCGCAGCGGCCATTGGGGGGTGAACCAGCAGAAAAAGGAAGACCTTTCTTAATGTCTCTCTCTCTCACTGTCCACTCTGCCTGTCAAAAAAAAAAAAAAAAAAAAAAAGATGCTGGGGAGGGAGGATGAGGGAGCTCTCTAGGAAACTATCATGCAGGCATGGCAGTGAGGTAGAGGTCATGCTGGCATCCCAAACTGCAAATTGCAGTCCTACAGCAGCCAGGTCTAACTACTGATGTGGTCAGAATTCATTCTGGATCTTGGTAAAGTCCCATTCATTCCTTTATTATACCGTCAGTAGTCTTCTTGGTTTAATAAGCATTTATCCAAGTATAGAACTACGTATTCTATATCCTAATTGGCTTAGACCTGACTATAAAGCCGTCTGGTGGGCAAACAGACTCTTGTAGGATTGGATCCTTATGAAGGAAGACAGCCATTGATGATTTTCAAAGCTGTGTGGTGACACTTAGGAAGACAGGACTTTAAAATTTTTTTTTCTAAAGCAAAGTGTACACCTACATTTGTTTATTTATGCCTGAGTTGTCATAACAGAACAACACAGACTGGACAGTTTAAACAACTGAAACTTAGTCTCTCATAATGATAGAAGCTGAACAGTCAAGACCAAAGTTCTGGCCAACTCAGTTTTGTGTCACGGTTCTATTCTTGGCTTGGAGAGAGAGGAGAGAGGGAGGAGAGAGAGAGAGAGGAGAAGGGAGAGAGGAGAGAGAGAAGAAAGAGGAGAAAGAGAGAGGAGAGACAGAGAGGAGAAAGAGGACAAAGAGAGGGGAGAGAGAGGGGGGAAAGAGAGAAAGAAGAGAGATGGAGAGAGGCGAGAGAACAGAGAGGGGAGAGAGAGAGGGAGGAGGGAGAGAGGAGAAAAGAGAGAGAGGTGAAAGAAAGGGAGATAAAGAGGAGAGAGAACAGAGAGAGAGAGAAGAGAGGAGAGATGGAGAGAGAGGGAAGAGAACAGAGAGAGGAGAGAAAGTACACATTTATGTCTCTTCATCCTTTTATGAAGATACCAATACTTAGGGCCCAACCCTACGACCTCAATTAACTTAATTATTCTCTCTTTACTGGTTCTATCTCCAGGCAGTCACACTGAGGATTAGGGCTTCAACACAGGAATTTTGAGACACAATTTAGAACATAACAAAGTGTTACACAAATTCTTGTTTGTGTGAGTACATGCAAATGTCCAATTTATTTGAATAAATCACTCATCATGTGTCAGGCAGACCCTCAGGGTGTGAAATATATGTCTGTGATTTTAAGAAGTTTAGAGTCTAGTTAGGGAGATAAATAACTAATGAAACATGGTATCTTTTAACAGAAGTATATAGAAATGTAAAGAATTCTATTTGGCAAGAAATGTCAAGAAACTAGGGAGAAGTGCTGAAATTTACTTTAAATTTTACAGAATGAGTAGGAATTCACCAGTGAAGCAGACCAAAAATACAGTTTCCTCAAAACCCAACCTGTAGGAAAGTCTTCCTCTGACTACCCCAGCTTGGATATATTTATCCTTTCACTGTGTTTCAAGAATAATTATTGTTTGCACAGTTCATCTGGCCATTAAAGAAGCAGTGCTCTGAGCTGTGGCTCCTATTATCGTCTCAAATAACCATTTAAATCTTTTGTTATCAACAACTTTTAATGAGTGCAATCCTTGTTTACTAAGAGAATGGAGGTTTCTCCCTGGTAAATATCTGAAGACTCCTTCAACAGCATAAGAGCTCACTAAGTGAATGTTGCTTTGATTTGATGCAAAAGAGAATGTTTAGATGTGAGAATTGGGAACTTTATAAGCTGGTTCCAACTCCGCAGTCACTGGGTTATTACTGGTTAATTTCTCTGGGTATCCCCCCCCCTTTTTTTTTGTCAAAAGAGAGGACTGAAATCTACAGTTCTTATAAGGTCTAAACCTCCAGGAACATATTAGTTCAATTTCTGATTCAACAACCCCATCTAATTAGGGGTGATCTTAAAGTTTCCAGTCACTACCACTTTTATAGTCTCCTTTCCCTTCCTGTTCGAATTTTATGTAAGGAGTTAAAAGGCCATAAAAATTCATTCAATATTATATGTAACTAAAGGGAGGAAAGGAAAAACAACTGAGAAACAATGAATTATCAATCCTTAAGGTTTACACTTTAATCTTAAAATACAGTTAACATCTTGGTTAACATTCAGTACAGCACAGCTAATTGTTCTACTTCAAGTAAACTATATGAAAGAGCAGGGCAGATAATACCAGCAAGCCAATTAAAGAATGCTCACCTATTCTTTCCAGTGATTAGATCTACACATATGGTTTAAACACTTCATATATATTTTGCTTTATTTTTAAAAACCCATTCCAGACATATAGAAAGAAACTGCTAAAATGTAAAACATGCAAATCATGTACTTTCTATTTTGTAGTAAAAAAACCCTATTTATCTTAAATAAATAGTTGGGTTAAGAAGAAATATTTCAAAAATATTTCTAAAGAAGTCTGAGAACACTAGTTTGGCAATTATCAAAAAAAAAAAAAGAAAGAGTTACATTTCAAAAGTAGTTACAGTTCTAACTTCACAATCAAAAACTCTTTTGTTGAACTACATTAAATAAATTGGTTGTTAAAAACTAGAGCTTGCAAAAGTAATTCTGATGCCCAAGTATGGGATGGGCTCCATGACCACAAAAATATGCCAGCTTTACCTTTTAAATAGAGTTTGCCAAGATGAGTGTGTTATTAGCCAGGCTTGGCTGAAACAATCCACTGCCCACAAAGCTACTTTAATGTACTGTCTCTATTGAAAATCACAGTAGTTCAACAATACATTACGATACTTTCCCATCACTGCAGCAATTCCCACCACAGGCAACACTTTGTCTCCAACAAAGAAGTCTCACATTCTACGTCTGCAAAAACCCCAATCCTGACTAGGACTGTATGGCTGCCAAGAGGAACATCTGTGTGCTCGACAGTACACAAAACTGGCTCTTTTCTTTTTTTCTTTCTTTCCCTCCTTTTTCTCCTTCTTCTTCTTTTTAATTTCCTAGACAAAAAACTGTATGACTTGTCTAAGGAAAAAAAAACCTTGGTAAGGAAATGATTTTGCATTCCCTTCCTTTTCCTTCCCATTTGTTTGTTTAACATAAGATTCAAACAACTACATATGCATCTATTACTTTAAGTCCAAATCTTGAAAATACACTAAAGTTTATTGTCTGATTTCATATGAACTTCGGCTTGTGATCAGCTAGAGAGTCTAAGCTCTATTAATAAAAGAAGCTACCCAATTCTGAAAATATTCTAGAACTCCATTTATATTTATAGAGTGATACCTTGTGGTGTGATAAAATACTAAATCCAAATAAAATACTAAAAACTTGTAATATTTCTGAGAGTAAAGCACTGTAAACCACACACGTCCTGTAGGTTTACTTCATTTTGATAGTTTATACCAAGAGAGGCTTTTTCTGTTGTTTACTTTTATCTCAAAATTAATACTTTGGCTTAAAGAAGTAAAATCAATTGAGGCACAAGAGACAAATGGACAAAGTTATGATGAAAAATTCACCAGAGAAAATTCTATTTTACAAGCCCACAACCCCAATTTGCTCCCTAGACAAAAGAGAAGTCTTCAAATTCATTTAAACCAAAACACTTTTGCTACCAATATAGTTAGCAGGGGAAAAAAAATCATGTTTGCAAAGGAATGGACTAGTTGAAATTTTAAATTAAGACTACCGCTCTAAAATGGAACAACTTGGCAGTATGAATGTTTATACCAGTTGACCCAACAGTTCTACTTCTAAGATTTTATCCAGTGCAGATAGGAAGAGGTAGGTATAAGTATGTCTATTGTGCTTTACTTGCAACACAAACTAAATATACAATGCTGACTGGTTAAATAAATTACCACATCTCTACAAAGAACACTTTACAACCCTTCCCCCCCAAAAAAAGAGGTTTAAAAAAATAGAGAGTTTACTAAATGGTTAATATTTAGAAATGAAAATAGCAGATTACTTAAGTTCTTTATTTTGGCTATGCTATTACAGAAAAATGTTAGCCATCTCTCTTATAAGGTCTAAAGATTAAATTGTGCGCCCTACAGATTCCTTCATAATAGAATTAGTTTCCTACCTTGAAGAGAATAGAGAAATGAAAGAACAAGTTGGGCTTAGAATAGAGAAATGAGGGAGCAAGTCCTAGATCACTTGCTGACAATAGCAATATTACATGAATACTTAGCAAACCGTAATTTAATAATAATAATAATAAATAATAATCTCATAGCTTCAGCCATCAGCGAAGTATACAGTAAGTAGAAAAAACCTCCCTTTCAGACCAAAGGGAAAGAAAGTTTTAAAGTGAGAATATAATTTTCCTCATGGGCATTGTCTACCTTAGAAAAACTACTACAGAACATGCCTGTGACTATAGACTTGTAGTTCAGGCCACCGAAGATTAGAGATGGGACACGGGCACTCCCTTGACTTGCATCCTCTGGTCTGCTTTAACACAAACCAGGAGGAAAAGAAAGCTAGGCATCAGAAGCAATGGATGGCAGGCCTATAAATGGCTGATCTGTACAGTGATCTGCCCTCAAGGAGACCCAACAGGCCAGTCCACTGCAGTGGCTTTCAATGTGGTAAGCCTGGGCTTCAGCAGAAGTCAGCTTGTGAAGAGCCCTGGCAGCTCTGCCAAGAGTTGGATCACTGGAAATGGACCTGCCCTGGAGTCGAAGGATGCCCAGGTCAGAGCCACAGATCTTATTGGCTCTAAGCTGAAAAGCCCTTCACTCAGCCCAACTTCCAAAGTGACCACTGCAGCTGAGGGGATGGTCAAGCCTAAGGGTCAGCAACATTGCAGGCAGAACTGTAAATTTCTTGTTAGAGATGCCCCCTGCCTTTACCTGGCCAGCTCTCCTCCCAGCCCAGCCAAGTAATGAAAGTCAACAGAGTGCCTTCCCCTAGGAGGTTCACACCTCCCTTAGGATATACCCCACGTGAAGAGATAGATAGGTCTGGGCCTCTTAACTTACAAGGCCTAAAGCCCAACAGATTATTATCAAGCCCCTTCTATCAGGTTCTATTTGCCTCTCAATCAGAAAACTTAATTGTAGCTTAGACAGCACCTTTCTTAGCTCCTCTAATAATGACTCTGTCCTTTGTTCTAGACCCTGTCTAGCACACTTGGGCCTCATTCCTTTGTAATCATAACCTCTACTCTACCACCAATGGCTCTACTCCCAACCTGTGTGTACTGATGGTCCTCTTCCCCACTTAATGCTGTATAATTGTTCAGACCTGGTTAATGCCACTCTTAGGATCATTGGTTACTATCCTCACTCTGTCTTTTATGACCTTGTCTAAATATGAGCAGAGTTGGCAAACTTGGAAGGCTTCCATAGCCTTGGCAACTCATGACGACAGCCTAGGGTGGTTACTGGTGCCATAAACTAGAGTGTCAATTTGTTGGGTCAACAGCGGGAGCCACTGTGCACTTGCTACTCATGTGGGATCTCTGTCCTTAATGTGCTGTACATTTTGATTTAATGCTATAACTAGTACTCAAACAGTATGTTTCACTTTGTGTTTCTACGTGGGTGCAAACTGTTGAAATCTTTATACTAAATTGATCTTCTGTATATAAAGAGAATTGAAAATGAGTCTTGATGCGAATGGAAGGGGAGAGGGAGTGGGAGAGGGGAGGGTTGCGGGTGGGAGGGAAGTTATGGGAGGGGGAAGCCATTGTAATCCATAAGCTGTACACTGGAAATTTATATTCATTAAATAAAAGTTAAAAAAAATTAAAAAAAAGAAAATAGCAGATTACAAGATATATGATAACTCATGTTTTAAAAACCTGTGCTTACTTAGAAAAAAGAAAAATATTAATAGTATTTTACGGTGGTGTAATATCTTTCTACCTTACAATAAGCATGCTCTTAATTTTGTAACAAGAAAAAAAAAAAACTCCCTACATTATTGCCTCTTAGAATAGACAGTAAATCTTAGTTCATTATCTTTAAAGATATAAACAATAACATTTCTTCTCAAGGATACATTTTCCTTGGTTTTAAAAAATTATTCCTTTGAAAATTACGTAAAATTTCACTTGAAAGTGTAGCAGATAAGAAGGAGTTAATGTAATCATTTAAGGAACTGTGGGCACAAAGGTTATCTCAGTGCCAGCACTGTGACATAGCAGGGTAAGCTGCCACCTGTAATGCCCATTTCACATGTAGATGCTGGCTCATGTCCTGGCTGCTGCACTTCCAATCTAGCTCCCTGCTAACAGCCTGGGAAAAGCAGCAGATGCCCAACCATTTGGGCCCTTGCCACCCATGTGGGAGAACCGGATAAAGCTCCCAACTCCTGGCTTTCGCCTGGCCCAGCCCTGGCTGTTGCAGCCATCTGAGGAGTGAACCAGTAGATGGAAGAGATCTCTCTTTGTCTCTTCCTCTCTCTCTGTAATTCTTTCAAAATATATAAATAAATAAATCTTTATTTTTAAAAAAAGAGAAATAGCTCTATCACTTTAAGTGGTAGTGGGGAAATCACAAAATTGTAACTCAAAATGTTTGATGAAGACATAGTTTTAGATGATTGATAATGATTTTCAGAATCTGAAAACAGGCTCTATGAAATGTGCCTCTAATTTTTAGTACACTGAAACAATTCCCACAAAAGCCATAATTTGTGAAATTGTGAGTGCATTTGTATGTGTAGTTACTAGCAGAAATGGATAAACAGAAAAATAAATATGAGCTATTTATTTTTACCTCTCATGGTGTGACGTTACTTTATACTATCAAACCGGCTAGGAGGGAAATCACTTTCTGGTTTTAGTTTTAAAGGACAAAAAGAGAATTCTGATACTTTGTATTTAATGTATTTACAAAACAGCTGTTAAATGAGAGACACAGAGCTATACTCTACTCAGTGACACTGGAAAAGGGATAAAAACTGGCCTGGTTTGTAATCTAGGTTTCTCCTCACTGTACACACAGCAGAGTTCATTTTATATTTTTAAAAAGTATTTTTCTATGGGCAGACATTTGGTCTAGCAGTTAAGACACCTGTGCCCCATACTGGAGTACATGGGTTTAATAATAACCCACATCATCAGAGTATCTGGATTTGATTCTGGCTCCACTGCGGATTCCAGCTTCCTGCTAATGCAAGACTCTGAGAGGTAGCAGTGATGGCTCAATTACTTTAGTTCCTGCCATCCATGTAGAAAGCCTGGATTGAATTTCCAGTTCTGTCTCTGCCTAGGCCCAACTGGGACCAACACAAGCAGTAGGGGAGTAAACCAGCAGATGGGAGTTCTGCTCTCTCTCTGCCTCTCCAATCTAAAATAATAACTATTTTTTCTAGAGGCTAATCAATTCATTTTGTTTTCTAAGGGTATGCATTTGTATTTACCAGCATACAACCAAAGATGTTCATAAACAGAACCAAAGACAGAAGAGCAAACTTAGCATGTGAAGACTCATCAACAAATAATGCAATTTTTGGAGGAGTTACAGATTCCCCGATTCAAGTACTGAATAAACAGACTGCAAGGGGAGTGCCCATACATCAAGTGAAATCTGAATGCCATATTACCATGACACAGGTGTGAAATGCTTCAATTATTCACCAAGATTGTATTTTGAGTTTTACATGTTATTAATTCTCACACAAACTTTAGAGATAGGCATTACTATGACCATTGTCCAAGTCAAAAGTTTTGCCAGAGTTATACAACTGATTAGTTCAGTGAGGATTCAAACCCTGTACTACTTCTAGTTTATGTGTTATTCAGTCAAAAGAAAAAAAATGGACCAAACACGAAATGTAAGGGATAACTTATATTTTGAACCCCAATCCCTAATCCTGGCGGCATTTACCACCAGATTAAAACAATACCTTACTGTTGTCACTGGTTTCCTTCCCCTTAAAGACACTGGCAAAGTGCATTTGTTTAGAGAAGTTAGATCCAAACCAAATGTTTGATGTAAGACAATTTGCAGATAGCTGAACAATTTTGCTGCCAATCTATTAAAAAGGTACTTTAGAATGCCAAGGTATGATTGAGCTCATTTCTGGAGATGCCGAACTATGATAGGTTCAGTGATGTAAATGGGCTTTCTATTCAGGGAACCCTAACTTGATCAAGCAAATAACAAAATTAAACTCTCTATATACTTGTAAATATTTATTAAGTAAAAGTGAGTATTTTATATAAAACCTTCTCTCAGTGGGGAGAGTCTTTGGATATGCTGAGCTGACCATGGAAGGGGGAGGAAAGTGGTAGGTGTCTGCAGTGACTACTGCTTCAACTTCCAGGTTCTATGGATGAATACCAGCAAGCACAATTTCTGAGGTACTTCTTGAAAGGCGAAGACAGATACTCCTCAAATTCTCCAAGACCAGGTTCAGTTACTTCACTCAGTCTTCACCAATAATTTTCATCCTTCCTTTCAAAGTGAAGTGCTAACATTGAAAGTGAAACATCTGTAATTGTTGGATCCCGCTCCTACACATTTGAAAGCAGGACAATATTCTTTTGACAAAGTTCTTGTTTCCTGAGCACTCTGGTTCCTAAAGTCTCATCATGATATAATCAGGCAATCAAACAGTTCCTATGTCACTAATCAGTCCATTATGATTTTAAAACAGAAAGTTACCTGTAAAACATGAATTTTCTTTCCCTTTTTAGGTTGTTATGAACATACTTGCAATATAAAATTTGTTTTACACAAGCCATTTTGTAACAAAACAAAACAATGAATTTTAAAGTCTGAAAACTTTTGCTATTGCCATCAGTCTTAAAAGGTAGAGTATACACTCCAAATTTGCGAGTAGACAAGTAACTAGGAAATCCTGCCTTCATTTTGCACAGAAAAGAAACTATACAGAATGTTTCCTTTTCACCATCTCCAAAGGTGGCCTGCAGCTTTCCCACAGTATCTGGTTGCTAGTTTAGGCACACACACAACCTAGGTGATAATACACTTAGATTTAAACTACTGTTTTTCAAAGCCACTTTTGTAAACAATGCATCATCTACATTTTAAATGGTGGGTGAAATTCTACCATAGCTCTCAAAAAAGGGACAAGGAGTATATTGTACTGGACAAAAGAAATAAAGAAAAGTATTGACAGTACAAGCAATCTATAGTACCCTTGGGATAGGAAGAATTGTTGAAAGAGTTTTCTCACACATGAAAAGGCAATGAAGCACACAACATTGATTTTTATTTCATTTATTTTTGGACCTAAATATTGAAATATCTCAAAGGAAGTCATCATTTTTGATTACATATAATCCATTTTCCCACCAATAGACAAATAACATATAAACCTACACTTAAAATTTTAAATTTAGTTTTAAGTGTAGGTTTATATGTTAGAGGGGATTCTAGTGCCAAGTCTAGAAAAGATTTGCCTTTAAAAAACGGATGAGACAGAAAAGATCACCTTTAAGAAAAGATTGTAGTTACTTTGTAAGTTCTATCATTTGGAAAAAATAAATGAAAATCTTCAAACCTTCCAGCTCTTTCTTGGTTGCATGTGGTCATAAAACATCTTGATCCATTCATTATTCAACTTCTATTTCTATCCTTCTAGAATACCAAGTGAAGAAAGATGCTCCAGATAGCATAAAGATATAGACATTATTCTCTGTATCCTCTATTACTCTTTGTATATAACATTTTGTGTTTGTATGGTCCTAAAGCCAAGTAGAGCTTCAGCTCACTTTCCCTATGCAAGAAATTACTGATAAGAAAGACATCTGCAGAGCAAAACAAGCTATAGCATAAAAATGATACCCTCAGAGGCCTCGGAGAAGTCACCTATTTAATGTTCTGCTCCTAACCCTCATTAATCAACATGTTGCTTATAACGAAATACAATTCTTCCAAGATTTTAGACCCACTTATTTTCTTGTCAAATCAGCTAGCATGCACTAATGAATCTGAAAAGTGTGCTTTTAAGTGTTGAAAAGTTAAGCTCACTGCTAAAGATGAGTTGCATTGCAAGAAAAAACTATTTCAACAATGTATTCAGATCTAAAGAAAAGGTAGGTGTGCATCACCTGCCACTAGAATTTGTGACTTGACTATTGTAAATTAGGGAAAAAAGGATTAAGGTGGAAAACGGTTTTCATATTCATGATTACGGTAATTACCATGGCCAGTTGCTGCATAAGATAGGGCACAGAATGTGCATTTAACTTAGTTTAACATGGTCACAGGAAATCCACTGAAAAGGTTAAAAAAGCTAAATTAAGTAAAAGCCCTCAAGACCTCAACTTAGACCTCCTAGTAGCAAACTTTCTTATTGAGAGGACAAGACACCTGAGCACAATGAACTTAAAACTGCAGGGTACAAATAAGAATACTTCTGATCTGCTCAAGGAGGCTCAGGGACAGTATCTTAGTCCAAGAGCAAAGTGAATAAGCAACCAGAGAGCAACACAGCCTGCACTGACCCTCCATGCTGATCCAAGCTGATTCATGGGAGTGACACATTAGAAATAAGCATAGCACCTCTGGGTGAAAATAAAGCTCAATTTCAAGAGATTCATAAATGGTCATTAGCATGAAAGATGCTACCTCAAGATGGCTCAGTTTCAAAAACTGACTCTGTTTATACTGCTGGCATGACATCTCTGGTATTTTGAAAATAAGTCTCAAAATCTCAGAAATATCTCCAAATTCCTGACTAAATGACTTCACTTTCGGCAATACATATATCCATCAGGTTCTATAATGCACTTTCTTGCATGGAACTTTCTATAAATAAAGCTGAGATCAGTATTATAAGTCTAGAGCCAGGGTTGTTATGGGCATCAATGTGAATGTACTCGACAGTTTTTAAGATTATCAGTGCTTCAACTGAATTGACAAAAGTTGACCTCTGGGTAACACTAGACCAGCATCTGTATATTTTTATTATTTAAAATTTATTAAACTGGTTCTCTAATTCGTATTAAATTAAATGTTTTAAAATTATCTAACAGGCTATAATCACTATGAATAGTATTTTTTAAAACTTGGTTGCCTACAGGTATGAAATATTTTGAATATGTGGCCCACCTCTAAATAAAACAAACAAACAAACAAATATGCCACAGTTATGTTTCTCTATCCTAAATCACCCAAAAGGGGAGGAGGGATTCCAAAAACTTTTTTTTTTTTAAATTTATTTGACAGGTACAGTTATAGACAGAGTGAGAGAGAGACAGAGAGAAAGGCCTTTCTTCTGTTGGTTCACTCCCCAAATGGCCGCTACGGCTGGTGCTGCGCTGATGCGAAGCAAGGAGCCAGGAGCCTCTTCCTGGTCTCCCATGAGGGTGCAGGGGCCCAAGCACCTGGGCCATCCTCCATTGCCCTCCTGGGCCACAGCAGAGAGATGGACTGGAAGAGGAGCAACTGGGACAGAATCCAGCACCCATATGGGATGCTAGCACCGCAGGCAGAGGATTAGCTAAGTGAGCCACGGCACCAGCCCCCCCAAAATGCTTAAAATATAAAAAGGGTAACAGCAAACTCAGCCAAAACTAATATCCCTCCATTGATAATAGGGGGAATCAAAAACCTCACTTCACTGTAAGTGGCCAACCTTTAAATTAAAAGACCTCTCCTCCACTGTCTTTTTCATACTTCTGCTAAATTTTGTTAATACCAGCACTGTTTCCCCAGCTGTGAAGTCAGTTCAGCAGCTGCCTCAGCAAACCAATCCAATCCTACACCACTACATAAAGACAGCTGCCTCGCCTGTCCTTACAGATGAAAGAAGAGTGCTAAAAGCCTAGAAAAATCTTTAGTACGAGCCATGACTGCGAAGGCAGCTGCTTGCCTGTCATACTGCTGTAGAGTGTACTATGTGACAACGGCTACAAGAGATGAAGGAAAGAATGAATACAACCAATTTCTGTCAACAGCACATTATATTTACAAACTGTGTTCACCACAGGATATTACACTGCTGTTTGATCCTTTTAATTTTAGATTCCTCAGCATTCTATGCAAAGAAGCAAAACTTCATGATTATATAGTTACAAATCCTACTTTAATTTTAACAAATTAAGCAATAATGAATTTTATAGATTTGTGTCCAAAATAGTAATGAATTGTCTAACACTAGCACTGATAGAGAGCTTCAAAATGATCTCAAAATTATACCAGGATACAACTGAACATGAAGCAGACAATAATTTGATGAGAAAAAATATTTGCAAGGAAGAGTTTTCTATTTCAATAAAATGCTTCTCTCTGGATATTCAATATGGATTAAAAGTCTAAACAGTTTATAGGCAGAACTAATATTTATATTTCTTTTAAGAAATGTTTCTTTTTTATATTTTTTATTTATTTTTGAGAGTAGAATTACAGACAGTGAGAGGGAGAGACAGGGAGAAAGGTCTTCCCTTTATTGGTTCACTCTCCAAATGGCCTTAACAGCTGGAGCTGTTATGATCCGAAGCCAGGAGCCAGGAGCCTCCTCCGGGTCTCCCAGGTGGGTGCAGGGTCCCAAGGACTTGGGCCATCTTCCACTGCTTTCCCAGGCCACAGCAGAGAGCTGGACTGGAAGAGGAGTAGCCAGGACTAGAACCGGCGCCCATATGGGATGCCGACACCTCAGGCAGAGGATTAACCCACTGCGCCATGGCGCCAGCCCCGAAATGTTTCTGTTTTACCAAAAAACTGACTACACCTGATGATCATGATCTCTGCAACTTACTGTAAAATTCTTAAAACAGAAAAATACAACGGGACAGTGGGATGTGAGCTAAGATGACAAATATACAATCCAGAGAACAGTCCACTGTTAATCAAAATAAGAATCTATAATCCAGAAATGACTATCATAATTGTCTCTACTATCTATGTTTCAATGAACAACTGACCCTCTGCTAATCACTATATTGAATGTCAGAAAAGGCTTCAGGGATAAAAATGAACTAGCATGATAAATAAAAATGGAGTCCCATTTATGAAATAAAAAGCACTTAAATACAGATTGGTTAAAAAGTAAAGATTTGGTCCAATCTTTCATGAAAAGAACCTGGGAATCTACAAGGGTATGGATGCTTCTCTTGCAGATGATGCCTTCCTTTACATTGAACACTCTGATACTAGCTGTGAAATATGGAGGATTCTGTTTCCTTATACTGGCTATGAAGGAAGCACAATTCTCCCTCAAGTGACTCCCTTTTCTGCAAGATGTTGATCACAGCAAATCTGAGGACACAGAGATGGACTTTTCCCAGGTTCCAAGAACTGCCTGTGCCTCCTTGTTAGCATTTAGTAAATTTCTTTATGTGCAACAGAATTTGGTCTGAGATATGCTTTCATTAGAATCTAAAAATGAGGTTGTAAGAAGTAGCTTGTCCCTACTTCAAATTTCTTTTTTTTTTTAAAGATTTATTTTATTTATTTGAAAGACGGAGTTACACAGAGAGGTAAAGACAGAGAGAGAGAGAGAGAGAGAGAGCGAGCTCTTCCATCTGCTGGTTCACTCCCCAGATGGCTGCAACGGCCGGAGCTGAGCCAGTCCGAAGCCAGGAGCCAGGAGCTTCTTCCGGGTCTCCCACGTGGGTACAGGGGCCCAAGGAGTTGGGCCATCTTCTACTGCTAGTCCCAGGCCACAGCAGAGAGCTGAATCAGAAGAGGAGCAGCTGGGACTTGAACTGGAGCCCATATGGGATGCCAGTGTTTCAGGCCAGGGCTTTACCCGCTGCGCTACAGCCGGCCCGCCTACTTCAAATTTCTTTGGAGGCTACCATTACCACCTAAAAAGAACTTAAGAATAGAGCAGTATCACACTAGCTCAGGTCAGTGTGGAATAATAGTAAGATGTATCAAACACTTAAGAATAATCTTATTCACAGCTGTAATCTTAATATAAAATTTCAAATTCAATATGACTATTACTATCAAAGAGGTTTTTAAATAATACTGAGTTTGGAGGAGGTACATGGGAACATATGACAATCAACCAAAACACATGAACGGGCCGGCGCCGTAGCTCAACAGGCTAATCCTCCGCCTTGCGGCGCCGGCACACCGGGTTCTAGTCCCGGTCGGGGCACCGATCCTGTCCCGGTTGCCCCTCTTCCAGGCCAGCTCTCTGCTGTGGCTAGGGAGTGCAGTGGAGGATGGCCCAAGTCCTTGGGTCCTGCACCCCATGGGAGACCAGGAGAAGCACCTGGCTCCTGCCATCGGAACAGCGCGGTGCGCCGGCCGCAGCGCGCTACCGCGGTGGCCATTGGAGGGTGAACCAACGGCAAAAGGAAGACCTTTCTCTCTGTCTCTCTCTCTCACTGTCCACTCTGCCTGTCAAAAAAAAACAAAAAAAAAACAAAAAAAAAAACACATGAACTAGTATTTAATTTTGGAAAGACCTAGCAACATAGTCACATGGAAAGCTGTTTAGAGTTATAGTTATTTGTTATAGCTTATTAGGGAAAACACACAGATACAACTACACAGAGAGAACCACAGGGATAGTAACAAGAACCCTAACAAAGCACTATATTTATAAATATAAATTTACTTTTTCTAAAATCCCTAAACAAGCGAACTGAAAAGAAACAGCCCTGCAACAAATCTATGCATATATAGAAAGCTTTGTAGGTGACAGAGATTACACTTTAAGTTGGAGGAGAAAAAGATGAGACATTCACTCTGAGAAAATCACTCTGAGAAAACTAGCTTTTCATTTAGACCAGAGATTAGATTCTCATATGAAGCTATACATAAAAATAAGTCACATAATGGATACAAGGTTTCCTTTCAGAGTGATGAAACTGCTCTGAAACTGGACAGTGGTGATGGCTGCAAAATACCATGAAAGCACTAACTCCCACTGAATTGTGTACTTCAAAATGGTGAAAACAGTAAATTTAATATTACATGTATTTTACTATAATAAAAATGATATGTGGCAGATATATTACAGAAACTAAGAAAGAAAGGTCAAGTTTTAACTACATGATACAAAAATAGGGGAAATGTCTGTTTGACCTCAGGGTAGGAAAGGTTTTTCTCGGTGAGATGCACGGAGTACAACTATTCCAGCTGCATAACAAATCATCCTAAAACTCAGTGGCTTTAACAACAATCATTTATTTTGCTCAAGAATCTGGAATTTAGGCAGGGTTCATCAACAACAGCTGGTCTCCGCTGTATACCATGTCTTCTGAGATGGCTTTACTGGGGGTGGAGAATCCATTTCCAAGATGGCTCACTCATGTAAGTGGCAAGATCCTACTGACTATGTATTACTGTCCACATGGAACTTTTGTAGAGCAAGGGCTTTCTCATAGGATAGTGGTTATATTCTAAAAACATCCCAAGGGACAGGATATGGAAAGTTGTCTGTTTCTAAAAGTCTTTGCTCCCAAACTGGCACAATACTACTACTGTGCAAAAACTCATAGAGACAGTCCGTGAAAATAAAGATCCCCATGATGGGAAGAATGTCAAAGAATTCATAAAGGAAAAGATGAGCACATTTGACTGCATCAAACTTTAAACCCTAGCGTCACAAAGATAAAACATGAGATGGCTTGAATAAAGGGGTCATTTGTAACATATGTAACAAAAAATTAATACCCAGAATATATATAAAGAATTATAAATCAATAAAAAAAGATAAACAAATAAAAAATGGATAAGGAACATCACGGGACAGGAAAACTAACTGTTTAAAAGACATATGAAAAAATGTTTTAACATTTTTTAGTGGTTAGGAAAAAGTAAATCAGTTCATCTATGAGACTATCAAAATAAAGTCTAAAAAAAAAAAAAAACCCTTCAAAGAGGTAGTCATTTGACATAGTAAGATGCTTGTTGGAATGTCCTTGTCCCACATAGGAGTACCCAGGTTTAACTCCCAGCTCTGATTACTGATTCTAGCTTCCTGCTAATGTTAACCTTGAAAAGCAATGGCTCTAAGTAATTCCTATCATGTATCTGGGAGACCTGGATTGAGTTCCCAGCTCCTGGCTTCAATGCACCAACTATTGCAGGTATTTTGGGGAGTGAACCAGCACATGGGAGCTCTGTCTCTCAATAAAACAGAAAATGTATACACATTCTTCAACTCAATAATTAAGCTTCCAGATAATATAAGGGAAACAAATGAACTTGTCCTTGAGACATGTATACAATGGTAAAACTACCAAACACTCATTAATAGGTGTGGATTATAGAATGATAGCTTATAGAATATCTCAGTATAGACATACATATTCCAAAAACACAACACTGAGTCAAAATGTTACAAAAAAATCAAGTAAGCACTTAAAAATGTTTTAAATAAAACATATGAAAAGCAATATCATATATTCTTTATGGACACATAGTAAAAAAAAAAAGTGAATTAAAGCATATACTCTCTATTTAAAACAATAGTTGTCTCTAGAGAGACAGGTATAAACAGTATTGGGTAGTTGAGCAAAGAAAATATGCCAGAGCAAACTGGCTGTTCACCACAGACATGCACCCCCTTTACGGTTCTGGCTATGAAGCCTAGAATTACATTTCCCAGTGCTCCTCCATCTAGTGGGATCATATGAGCAGAAACAAGCATGTCACTGGAAGCAAGGGAACTTAAGCAACAAGAATGCTGTCTACCGTCTCTTTCCTTCTCCATCAGCCTGATACATGTGAGCACTGTCACCTTGGAAACTACATCTTAAAGAAGCCACAGTGCATAACAGAGAAGGAGTCTGAGCCTTTGTACTGCTGCCTATAATGTCAGCAATCAACCAGAACAGTCACATAGCAGGGTTATACGAGTGAGAGATAGTATTTTACTAAGCCATTTGAATTCAGGGAATTACTTCAACTAGCATCACCTAACTATACAAAATGGGCTTGTTATTTTTTTAAAAATTTAGTTATTAAAATTTTTTTTATTAAAACAGAAGTTGAGAAAAAAAGGTCAGTCTGTTAATTCTAAAAGTGGTGAACATTCAGATAACTTATTATACTATTTTTATGTAGTGGTATCGTAAAAAGAGGTTTTATTAAGAAATACTTAACAGTTTGCTAGTCCTCTAACATTTTATTGGAATATTTTATTTTTCACTGAAGTTCATATTTTCCTTGTGGCATGCTCCTGGTAATTATGCTCTCTTCTGCTGTGGCTGCCCCAGTTTTCTCCAGATTGTACATATTTGTTTCACATCAAGGATATAACTCAGTGTACATGTACCACAACAACACTTTTCTTTTTTATTTCCATGTTTATCTAGATAAATGTGAAACTTCATCGATTGTTAAAATAATTAATGACTTCAAAAACTTAAAAACTACATCGGAAAAAGAAAAGGAACAGTCTAAAAAGTTGTGAGAGCATAAAAGGATAAACAAGTCCAGACAGGTGATCCTGTGGAAATTAGAAAAATAACATTTACTAAGCCTTTAACACGTGCTAAATACTACAATATCATTATTTTAAATTCTAACTCATTTAATCCTCACAACTTGACAGTGTACATACTGTAAAGCTCCATTTTACAATGAGAACAGAAGAGGTTGAGAAATTTTCTTAAAATTATTAAATCAAATGTGTATTAAGGACAAATCCAAAAGGTTCTACACAACTTCAAGGCAAAATTTGCTTACGTTAAGATAGAAATCAAAAAACCTTCTTTGATCCCATTGCTCCATTTATTACACCAGTTCTATTGCTTACTATTTTCTAAACATCTCATGAACCCATTGCTTTCTTTACATCCTTCATGTCATTGTTCAGAGTTAAACAATGAGAATGTCATGCCTTGGTAAGCAGTAAGCCCAGCAGTTAGACATCCACATCCCCCACTGGAGTATATATGTTTGATTCCCAGTCTGGCTCCTGATTCCAGCTTCCAGCTTCCTATTAATGCAGACTCTGGGAGGCAATGGTGATGGTTCAATTAACTGAAAGCTTCCACCCATGTGGGAGACCTGGATGGTGTTCTTGGCTCCTGGCATCCGTCCCAGACCAGCCCCAGCCACTGTGGGGCATTTGGGCAGTGAACCAACCAATGGATAAGAGTGCATTGGTTCTCTCTTTCAAATAAATAAAATACTTTTAAAAAAGTCATACCTTGACTATGGCAATAATCTGTTACCTTTCTTCTGAGTTCATCTCATCTTTATGAAAACTTTCCATCTAAAAATCATCAACTATATCTGCTATTTGAGGGATCTAAATAAATGTTACCTACTGGGATCTAACCACTTTGTTTCCTTACTTCTCAGTTAAAACTACTTCAGGCAGACAGTGCAGTACGTGGCATATTGTAGAAACTCAGGAAACTATAATAGTGTGCTTGAAAAACAAAATTTAGCAAACTAATTTTTACAAAGGAGCTAAGCAATTTCAGAGGTTAAATCATTTAACAAAAATAACTTGGGGAACTGTTTATAGCCCTTGTCTATATTCCCACTACTAGGGTCTTTTGCTTTTTACTTGTTAAGCTTCTTATCTGATGAAGTATTAAGCCTTTTTACTATAATGTAAATTTAAAATATGCCATCTCAAAAACTAAAAAACAAGAGGGAGTGAGGGAAAAAGGAAATATCATTATATTTTTAGAACTATCTACAAAGCAAATTGAATCTATCAAAAACTAATTAAAAATTAAAATTTTAAAAATGTAGAAGTAGAAAAAAATAACTTGGTAAGTGACAAAATCAGGCTTGAATCCAGGTTTTGGTTGACTCCAAAACATATATATGTCTATTCTAACTTCCTGCTAAACATCTTTTCCCAAGCTAAAATTCCAAAACAAATTTCTGAATGATAAAATTTGAGGTAATGAAAAACATATTATGGTTCTTTTTAAATTTAGCAAAAGGGTGAATCTTTAAGTAGTTAAGACTTTAAAGGTAAATTGTTCTAAAACACACATCTACAAACTTCTGATGTATATAGACCTACAAGCTAAAGAATGTTTTCCAGTATAGATTGTTTTACCATACATTTCACTGCAGCTGAACACCCAAACAACAGTAACTGGAAAAGCTCAGTAACACTTAGAAAATCCAGTTAATGGTAGGTTTTTGCTATACTACACTGTAGTGTTTTTGAATCATTATTTTTACACTTGTGTGTGCTTGAAGTAAAGAAGAAACTGATATTGTAACATCTTCTTTCCTTGTCTGTACTACCCTCCTATCAAAAAAGATCTGATATATTTAACCGAAATCCAATTTAATATATATTCTGAGGTTTGAAATCGTATAGAAA
This sequence comes from Lepus europaeus, assembly GCF_033115175.1. Taxonomy (NCBI): domain Eukaryota; kingdom Metazoa; phylum Chordata; class Mammalia; order Lagomorpha; family Leporidae; genus Lepus; species Lepus europaeus. Next base: position 63,185,834 of record NC_084830.1, on the reverse strand, counting down.
GAGAACTAATTTGTCAAAACTAGAGCTAACTATTGAAACCATCACCAACTGCATATTAAAACATGTGTTCTCAGCCGGCGCCGTGGCTCACTAGGCTAATCCTCCGCCTTGCGGCACCGGCACACGGGGTTCTAGTCCCAGTCGGGGCACCGATCCTGTCCCGGTTGCCCCTCTTCCAGGCCAGCTCTCTGCTGTGGCCAGGGAGTGCAGTGGAGGATGGCCCAAGTGTTTGGGCCATGCACCCCATGGGAGACCAGGAGAAGCACCTGGCTCCTGCCATCGGATCAGCGCGGTGCAACAGTCGCAGCGCGCCAGTCGCAGCGGCCATTGGAGGGTGAACCAACGGCAAAAAGGAAGACCTTTCTCTCTGTCTCTCTCTCACTGTCCACTCTGCCTGTCAAAAAAATAAAAATAAAAAAATAAAAACATGTGTTCTCTGTTCAACATAACCTACTTGGGAAACATCCCTACAATGGCAATCTCTGAATGACAAGATTAATTTTCTTCTTTTCAAAATCTTTAAAAAGATATTTCAATTACTTTATTTGAAAGGGGGAGGGGGGAGGGAGAGGGAGAGAGAGATCTTTCAACCCCTGGTTGAAACCCCAAATGCCCACAACTGCTAGGGCTAGCCAGGTCAAAGCCAGGAGCTCAGAACACAATCTGGGTACACCAGGTGAGTGGTAGGGACCCAAGTCCTTGACCCATTATCTGTTGCCTCCCAGGGTGTGTATCAGCAGAAAACTGGAATCAGCAATGGAGCCAGTTCTCAAATCAAGATACTCTAAAAGGGACGTGGGCATCCCAAGTGGTGTCTTAACTGCACCAAATGCTCATCTCTACTTCTCTTCCTTTTGTTCTTTGTGTAACTTATAACTTTTCTACCTTTAAAGTAAGGGAAAAAACATTTATCAGGGAGTCACTAACTATATACCTGCCAAATGACCACTAATCTAATTAAAATGATAAGCTTTCTTGTAAAGGCATCATTTCAATTTAAAACTTCAGAATGCTCCCCATGTATTAAAATATCAGTTTAAGTAAACAGACAAAAAGTACAATTAGTAACTTGGTATTTGTTTTCTTTATTAACAAGAAGTACCCTTACACTTGGTAGATTATAAAAAAAATTTAACAAGATGCAGGGGCAGGCATCTGGCATAGCTGTTAAGATGTCTACATTCTGTATTGAACTGCTTGGGTTTGAATCCCAGCTCTGCTCTCACAACCAGACTCCTACTAATGTGGAGTAGGTGATGGCTCAATTAGTTTCGGTCCCTGCCATCCATGTAGGAGACTTGGACTGAGTTCCTGGCTGCCAGATATTTGAGGAGTGAACCAGCAAATGGGAGGTATCTCTGTCAGTCTCTCACCTCTCAAATAACAATAGTTTTAAAAAGAAGCAGCAGAAAAATTGGAAGGGATCATGTTTTCCATTGTTTATCGATGATGACCGCTTCCTTGGAAAATCCCAAGTAAAGTAGCTAAGTATTACAAACCATAAATCCATTTGGATCACTGGGTACACAATTAACACAAAAAAATCCAGCAATTTTCATTTACGCAAGCAAAAATTAGTATGAAGACTATAAGAGAAAAGATATCACCAATAATAATCACACAAAGATAAAACACTTTGGAGTAAACTTAAAACATCTATACCAAAAAGCCTTTTAAAATTTGTGATCTACATGTCTTTTCTTATGCCAATACTCTACTGTGTTGATTATTGTAACTCTGGAATACTAACTAAAATCAGATTTTTAAAAAAGTAATATTGTTTTGGCTGCTTTAGATCCTTTGTCTTTTCATATAAATTTTAAAATCAATTTGCCAATTTTTGGGGTTTTGACTGTGATTGCAATGGATCTATGGACCAACATGGAGAGAATTGGCATCTTTGCAACACTGACTCCATCCTTAAACACAGTATCACTCTATTCATTTAGCTCTTCTTTAATTTCTGGTTGAAATGTTTTGTATTTTCATTGTAGAGATCTTACAACTTTTTATTAAAATTATTCCTAAGTACTTTTATATTATTGTACACACAGTTTTCAAAATTTCACTTTCTAGTTCCTTTCCAAACACTATTATATATTTCTTACTTATAACTCTAGCTAGGACCTTCAGATGTCATGTTGAATAAACAGTGAAAATGGACTTCCATAGATACCATGCCCTTTCACAACAGAGTTTGATGTTATAAGTTTGTTTTTTTTTTTTTTTTAAATAATGATTGTAATCAGCTTGAATGAGTTGCTTTCTATTCTGAGTTTGCTGAAATGTTTATCATGAATGGGTGTTGAATTTTATCAAATGCATTTCTGCTTTTCTGATCATATGGATTCTTTATTCTCCCAATATGATGAATTATGCTGATTGGGATTTTTTCATACATTAAATTAAACTTACATTCCCAGGATAAATTACACTTTGGTCCTGATGTATTATCCATGTAAGAATATGCATTTTAGAATTGCTGTCATTTAGTTACAGACTTCTGCGCTAATGTTCATAGTATATATCGATCTGTAGTTCTCTTGCTACATGTTGATGTTGATAGCCAATATTTACCTTCAATTGTCATTACAATGTGACAGAGTAGGAAATCAAGAGGGATAGGATGTGTTTACTCACGTTTGACAGACATTAAAGAAATGGAAAAAAAAAATTAATGATTCAGTGTAAAGTTTCACAGATCTTCTGCTTCTAAAACCAATCTGCTTCTGGGTGAAGCCTAGTATATAAAAACACTATGATGGTAGTGACAATATCATTTGTATTAAGTAAAAATGTAAGGTTCTGCTTTTGCTTCCAGGATTAAAACCATAAGAGTTTTCCCTCTACCTTCCTAAGGACCCCCAATAGTGAGATACTAATCACACGGGATAGCATGTATATGATGGTTGTTGGTATAATATACCTTTATGGGCTCATAAGCACTGCTTTCTTCACATGACAGAAAGATCACTTTTTTTTAAAAAATATTATTTATTTATTTATTTGAGAGGTAGAGTTACAGACAGTGAGAGGGAGAGACAGAGAGAAAGGTCTTCCATCCTCTGGTTCACTCCCCAAATGGCTATTATTCCTGGAGCTGTGTGGATCCGAAGCCAGGAGCTTCTTCTGGGTGCCCCACACAGGTGCAGGGGCCCAAGTTCCTAGGCCATCTTCTACTGCTTTCCCAGGCATGGGAAATCCAGCAGAGAGCTGGATTGGAAGATGAGCAGCTAGGACTAGAACCAGCTGGTGCTGCAGGCAGAAGATTAACCTCCCGTGCCACAGTGTAGGTCCCAGAAAGATCACTTTTTTAAATACATCAATTTGCTGATGGAAATTTTTTTTCAACTTTTATTTAATAAATATAAATTTCCAAAGTACAACTTTTGGATTATAGCAGCATTTCCCCCCATAACCTCCCTCCCACCTGCAATCATCCCATCTCCCACTCCCTCTCCCATCCCACTCTTCTTTTTTTTTTTTTTGTTTTATTTATTTTTATTATTATTATTTTTTTGGACAGGCAGAGTAGATAGTGAGAGAGAGAGACAGAGAGAAAGGTCTTCCTTTTTGCCGTTGGTTCACCCTCCAATGGCCGCTGCGGCCAGCGCATCGTGCTGATCCGAAGCCAGGAGCCAGGCGCTTCTCCCGGTCTCCCATGCAGGTGCAGGGCCCAAGGACTTGGGCCATCCTCCACTGCCTTCCCAGGCCATAGCAGAGAGCTGGCCTGGAAGAGGGGCAACCGGGATAGAATCCGGCACCCCGACCGGGACTAGAACCCGGTGTGCTGGCGCTGCAAGGCGGAGGATTAGCCTGTTAAGCCACGGTGCTGGCCTCCCATCCCACTCTTCATCAAGATTCATTTTCAATCATCTTTATATACAAAAGATCAACTTAGTATATACTAAGTAAAGATTCCAACAGTTTGCACCCACACCGATACACAAAGTATAAAGTACTGTTTGAGTAGTAGTTTTACCATTAATTCGCACAGTACAACACATTAAGGACAGAGATCCTACATGGGGAGTAGGTGCACAGTGACCTCTGTTGTTGATTTAACAACTGACACTCTTATTTATGACATCAGTAATCACTCAAGGCTCTTGTCATGAGCTGCCAAGGCTATGGAAGCCTCTTGAGTTCACAAACTCCGATCTTATTTAGACAAGGCCATAGTCAAAGTGGAAGTTCTCTCCTCCCTTCAGAGAAAGGTACCTTCTTTGATGGCCCGTTCTTTGATGGAAAATTATTTACCAATAAACACCAAGTCTCTGGAGGGAGTCTTGCTTAATGTAGTCAGCAGCTAAAAATAACATATGGGCCATGATCATAAATCTAAATAATGTTTCCACATGTCTTCTACATTTTTTTCCTCAACTTTACGAGAAAACTAAACAAATTTTCACTACTTTAAACAGAGCACAAGCATATCACGCACAATTTTTGTATAGCTTTTGTCTCTTAGCTAGAAAAATAATTAAGTCATGTTTCAGGTTACATTCAGAAAAAGTACAGATATATAAAAATAAAAACCAAAGGACCTCAAACAAAAAAACTCTACCTTCCTCCCTACTTCTGAATTTAGTTTGCAAAGAATTTTCTAAATTATTGAACTAGTAATAGAACTAGTAGAACTTTTTCAGCGGCCGGCGCCGCGGCTCTCTAGGCTAATCCTCTGCCTGCAGTGCCAGCACCCTGGGTTCTAGTCCCGGTTGGGGCGCCGGATTCTGTTCCAGTTGCTCCTCTTCCAGTCCAGCTCTCTACTGTGGCCCGGGAAGGCAGTGGAGGATCGCCCAAGTGCTTAGGCCCTGCACTCATATGGGAGACCAGGAGGAAGCACCTGGCTCCTGGCTTCAGATCGGCGCAGTGCGCCAGCCGTAGCAGCCATTTGGGGGGTAAACCAACGGGAAGGAAGACCTTTCTCTCTGTCTCACTCTCTTACTCTGCCTGCCCCCCCCCCCCCCCAAAAAGAACTTTTTCAGGTCAAGAATATTCTCTTGTATTCCAATAAAACACTTGTGTTAAAATTCTCTTTTTAAATTTTGGTGGGGTAGTTTTCATTTTTAAGCAGGTTGGTATAAACAATAAAAACACTTATGATCTTCAGTGCACTCTGAGGTAGCCTTTCTCAACTGCAGTTCAGTGAGAGAACAAAGCCACACAGAAAATGATATGAATGATTCTTTTCTCAATTTTCCCAAGTTTATGATAAAAAAGTTAACTCACTATACACAGTGGACCTTAGGACACTAGGGTATCATTCCCTAGATGAATGAAAGACATGTAAGTCTTTCAATAATGTAGGTATTGGCAAGAATAAAAACTGTAATATATATATATATATATATATATATATATATATATATATATATATATAAAACACAACTAGGAAATACCCAATATATATGACTGACCATAAAAACAATTGCACAAAAATCTAAAGCATCTTTACCAATATAATTATCTTAATGAATAAATGCTTTTTGCCATTTGAAGTAAAAGTTTGAGTTTAGGGGCTTTACTTTCTATCACAGTTGACATATCAGACCCTGTTTTAAGTTTAAGTAGTAACCAGTGTCAGATGAACAGATCCCTCAACCCAAATGCCCATCAACCGAAGACTAGATAAAGAAATTATGGGATATGTATACTATGGAATACTACTACACAGTGGCTAAAAAAAAAAAAAAAAAAAAACCAAAAATGAAATCCAGTCGTTTGCAACAAAATGGATGAAGCTGGAAAACATCATACTTAGTGAAATAAGCCAGTGCCAAAAGGACAAATATCATATGTTCTCCCTGACCTGTGATAACTAATAGAGCACCTAAAAGGCAATCTACAGAAGTGAAACTGCACTTTGAGAAGCAATGACTTTTGAACAGCCCTTGTCTTGACTATTGAGGAACAGTTTTTTTTCATAACCTGTTGAACCCTTTCTTAACATAGTTAATCATATGTGTATAACATTAACTGAAAATAGATCTTAGTAAAAAGTAAGAATGGGAGTAGGAGAGGGAAGAGGAAGAGAGGTGGGAGAGTGGGTATAGTGGGAAGAACCATATTCTTAAAGTTACATTCCTTAAATAAAAGGTATAAAAGGTTTCTGGGTTGGGGGAGGGACAGATCTCTGCTGCTAGTTGTCCAAGCACTGCCAATGTGACATCAGAGCTCTGCAAATTTCACTTTGGGAATCAGAATCACTGCTCTCTGGTCATGGTATCTAAAGCAGATACTGTTGGTTCTCAACCTAGTATCTACTCCTCTCACCTCCACTTCCCCTTTCCAGAACGCCATTTTTTTTTTTTTTTTCAGGAAGCCACTCTGATATTTCTTTGGGGAGGCTGGTTGCAGTCCCAACCCCAGGGAAAGAATGGCTATGTGATTAGTGCACTTCATCCCGGAAGGCCTAATGAACAGAGGCTCTGCACTTGGGGTTTAAGGTTTGGTGGTCACTGACTTGAAATTTTCAAGTGTTTTCTTTGAATTTGTGTTTATAGGTGAAGTTGATCACTTCTTGGCCTTTTGGCTAAGAACAAGTGTATTATAAGTGAAGTTGATGGAGCAATGGAGCACGCACCCAGGACACACAGTCCAGGCACACATGTGGTCAGTAGCGAGCAGGTTTGAAGCTAAGTACACAAACTGTACAAGGTGAGAAGGTGGCCATTCCAGCCCACACACACAGTGTTATGGCATGTTCTATGGGCAAACCAGTGGGAACTTCTTGCCTACCAAGATCCACTGTATATCCTGGCACACATGAAACAATTGCTTGGGTTGCTCTTCATTGTGGGATGGGCAGTGGTGCCATAGGGGGGAAAAATAATTTCTTAATTCCTGGCTTGAGTTTCAAATTTTCATTTTTCACTGGGGCCTGAAAATTATACAGCCAGCCATGACAGATCATGTTAAGTCTGAATCAATCATAAAAGCCATTGATGGTGGCTTTATATGTCAGCTCATTATGTGATTCTAGTTAATATATGAAGGAATTTCTGCAGGGAACTTCTGAGAAAGTTTTCTTACTCTCCAAAGCAACAATAGATAAAGATGCCTCCTTTTCTGCAAATGCAAATTGTCAATTTTGGATACGAGCCTTGGATTTGCAACACTGATGGAATCAAACCTGAGCACAAAACCTATCTGAAGAGGAGGACCAATCTAACTGAGAGAATTACAAAAGAGGAGGGTCCAGGGATCTTTGGACAGCACATTTACCACTGCCCTACCCCTGAATTCCTTGTTATGTGAACTGATAAATTCCCATACTGTTTAAGATAGCTGAATGCTTTCCAAAATGCTAAAGGCATCTTGATACGTGTAACAATGTATTTTTAAAAATTTTTTGAAAAAATTTATTTATTTCAGAGACAGAGTTACAGAGAGAGTGAGAGACAGAGAAAGAGGTCCTCCATCCACTGGTTCACTCCCCAAATGGCCACAATGGCCAGAGATGAGCTGATCTGAAGCCAGGAGCCAGGAGCTTCTTCCAGGTCTCCCACATGGGTGCAGGTACTCAAGCACTTGGGCCATCTTCTACTGTTTTCCCATGCCATTAGCAGGGAGCTGGATCGGAAGTGGAGCAGCCAAGACTCAAACTGGAGACATATAGAATGCTGGTACCAGAGGCAGAGGCTTAACCTACTACACCACAGTGCTGGCCCTATTTTTTCTTATGTAAACTTATATTTATTAATTTTTATTTGATAGGCAGAGAGACAGGAAAGAAAAAGAGAAAAAGAGAGAGAGAGAGAGAGAGAGGAGAGAGAGAAAATGAATGAATAAATATGAATATCTCCTATCCTCTGGTTCTTTCCTCAAATACCTAGGAACTCAATCCAGGTCTCCCAGGTGGGTAATAGGGACCCAAATACTCAAGCCAAGACCCGTTACTTTCCAAGGTGTTTATTAGCAGGACACTGGAATTGAAGCAGAGAAGGGAATCAAACCCAGGCACTCTGATATAGGATGTGGGCAAATCAACTGGTGACTTCATCACTGTGCTGAATGCCTGCCCCACAGTACACTTTTAATAGTAGTAGTACAGATCTTACAGAAACTACTTTATCAGCTTGGGAACTAATGTCCATTCCTTTGAGATGTCCCCAATCCTCCATTTCCCCAAGTGGGTTTTAGGCATTACACAGCAAACCACTGAAAAGCACCCTTTTCCAAAATTTGTTAAGAATATTTTCCATGAGTTCCTTGATCACAGATAGATATGTGAGAAAATTTTATCCATATAGATTGAGATGTACTACAATGGTGGATTTAACATGCAATATTTGTGAGGAAACTAAGTTTCTCATAGGCTACTTTCTCTCTCTACCCTAACCTTTAAAACTGAAAGCCAATCATTGAGCTGCATATCCCATCAATGGAGAATAACAACAAACATATTTACATTGGGAGTAGGTATGTTGCTAAACTATATGGCAAGCGAACAACATTAAATAGCTCTTGTGTAGAGAAAGACATTTTCTTCCCATGAGAGCATTCTGATGTCAAGATCTCTGGCTCCCAAAAGCCCATTTCCAATGATAAAATAGCCACCATGGGAAGCATACCAGCAGATACATCCTGGCTCTTATTAGCCTCCCTGCATAACTTGCACCATGGTCCTTATCACAGGGAACACTTCTATATCCTCAACAGAGTTCCTTATTTCCCATGGTACTGTCTCTGCTACAAGGAACCAGCTGTTCAATACACTGAATGGGTCTCTAGAGAGCAGCCTAGCTCTGCAAAGCAAATGATCTATTCCTGGATAATATTAAGACTGGGTAGTAACATTTACAATTTGATAAATCTGTGTTAGGCAAAAGCATCCAAAAGTGGGCCAGGAACAAAAAATATTATCTGATTTTGGGAAAAACCATAATCTCTTGGAAAAAACAAAACCAGTTAAAAACCACATGATTGTTACTTTTTTAGAGATAACTTTCGGTAGTGAGAAAATTAATTAAACATTCTTTAGAAGCCATTGAGGTGAAGTCAGAGCACTAACAGAGCAGCTGTTAGTGCAAAGTGGGTTCCTGTCCTAATCCAGTTCTGACCTCAGAGTTGAGCCTGAGAACCTGTCAGAAAGGTGCTCTCACAGTGGAAGACATCAAGCAGCAGCTGCCTGAGCTCAGCAGGCTGCAGCCGTTTTCTCTTTTAAAAAATACAATGTCATTCTGGTTGCATATTTCATGATACAAGGGCCTGTACAGTTCTCATCATTACGCAGAGGACAGTTGAGTTTTCTATTCCATTAGTACATGGCTGTCAAAGGCAGGAGGACTAGCAGAATCTCTTCAATATTTGGAGCGGAATCTATATAGGTGGGTGCGTAAAGCTACAGTTGCAGAATACAGTTAATGGTAAGATGCCCCTTATTGGATCTTGACACCCTTGTCACATGGCCTTAATTCTTAAAATCAAAAGGGGAAAGTCCTACGGTAACCAACTATCCTAATGTGCCTAGGACTGAGGTATTTCTTTTCTTTTTTTTTTTTTTTTTGACAGGCAGAGTGGACAGTGAGACAGAGAGAGAAAGGTCTTCCTTTTGCCGTTGGTTCACCCTCCAATGGCCGCCGCGGTAGGCGCACTGCGACCGGCGCACAGCGCTGATCCGATGGCAGGAGCCAGGTGCTTCTCCCGGTCTCCCATGGGAGGGGCAACCGGGACAGGATCGGTGCCCCGACCGGGACTAGAACCCGGTGTGCCGGCGCCGCAAGGCGGAGGATTAGCCTAGTGAGCCGCGGTGCCAGCCGGAGGTATTTCTTGGAAGATGAAGTCTTCACTGTTAAATCTGGAAAATCAAAGAAAACTGGAGCGCCTGATTGCCTTCACAGTATCCCACAAAGGCACACCTTGAAGAAAGATCACACTAGATGGCAAGATTGCAAACTGTGAAGCTGCAGGGCGGTGAGGCAGTCTTGGAGTGGGAAAGCAAGGCTAGTAAGGCCTCCTACCACCTGCCACCGCAGCTGCTTGCCTTGCAATGTCACTGAAATCTGGGTGACTTGTTTTTTGCAAAAGTATGAAGGACTTTATTTGGGGTCTTACGAATTGCAGGTTGGAAAACAAATTCAGATAGTTTCAACCCGGTATTCTGAAGAAGGCAGAGCGGGTAGGAGCTTTAAAAGCAGTGTTGTTATATTAGAAAACAGTAAAAATTCCTTTGTTGAGAAATTTCTGTTGGAGTTGTGAACAGGGATTGTGTGACAGGCCATGAGACCCACTGAAGACAAAGAATATCTATATTTAATTGGGCTGCCCTTCACTTATAGTTTTGATTAGGAGTGAACAAAACAAATAAGAAAATTGTACAGACCAGATCTAAACTGAGTGGCAGAGTTGACAAAAGGCAACATGCCACAGAGACTGCCTGATTTTGAATGTGTCCGAGTTAACCCCCAAAGTGTTCTGGAGAACACAAAAGCAACTGAAATTGCTTCTTTGATGACCCATCTGGCTGCACAAGGGCAGAATCCCCACACTGGCCTTTCACTGCCTGCCAGCTACCCAGCATTTCACCTGAAGCATGAAAATAAAATTCTGAGTTCAAAAGTGACTTGATAGTTTGCTCTCCTCCCCTCCTTCAATTTCTCATTCTTAAATAGTGAGCTTTTTTTTTTTTTGTCGTTGCTAAAGGAAATCAACCTATTATTAGATATAAATAAATAGTATGCTAATAATTGTTGTAAAAAATAGTAAGATGCCCCTTTGGCAAAATTAATAGTCATTGATATCGTTTATACACATTGAAACAAAAGTGACTTCTAATATTTGTTTTAGGGAGCTGGCCTGTGACACAGCAGGTTAAGCTACTGCCTGCAATGCCATCAGCATCCTATTTGAGTGCCAGGTCAAGTTCTATGTGCTCAAATCCAGCTCCCAGCTAATGGCCTAAGAAAAGCAGTAGAACATGGCCCCTGGAACTGTGGCGTAGCAGGTAAAGCCACCAGCTGCAGTGCCAGCATCCTATAGGGGTGCTAGTTTGAGACTCAGCTACTCCACTTCCAATCCAGCTCTCTGCTACCACCTGGGAAAACAGTAGAAGATGGCCCAAGCCCTTGGGCCCCTGCACCTGCATGGGAAGACATGGAGGAAGTTCTTGGCTCCTAGCCTCGGATCGGCACAGCTCTGGCTGTTGTGGCCAACTGAGGAGTGAACCAGTGGATGGAAGACCTCTTTCCCTCTCTGCCTCTGCCTCTCTAATAAATAAATAAATCTTAACAAAACAAAACAAAAAAAAGAATATGGCCCAAGTACTTGAGCCCCTGCACCTACACGGGAGACCTGGAAGAAGCTCCTGGCTCCTGGCTTCAGTCTGGCCCAATCTCAGGCTTTGTAGCCATTTTGAGGAGTGAACCAGTGATGGAAGATCTCTTTCTCTCTCTCTCTTAACTCTGCATTTCAAATAAATAAAATAAATCTTTAAAAAGTTGCCTTAGAACAGTTGAGGAAAGAAATAACTTATATGTAAGAGAAAGATTGAAGGAAGTAGGTGTTTAGTAATTAAGATGCCAGTTAAGACACCCATGTCGCATACTGGAGAACATGTGTTTGATACTTGGCTCAGGCTTCTGACTCTAACTCCCTTTTTTCATAATATATATCTTGCATGAACATTTTAAATGCTTCTTATTTGCATGGCCTTTAAAAATTATTGCACCAATATAAATTTGTCCTTTAATTTCAATTTTTCTAGGAACTGAGAGAAAGACAGGATCAATAGATAGAGATCATTGACTTAAGGAAATGTAATAGAGGGATGCTAATGTTTAATGCTGTCTTTGATTTTGTGATGGCCACAGTGCTGCACTGGATAATGTTTCCCCAGTAGCAACAGTTCTAATTCTTTCTTTCTGACCCTTCCCTTTTATATTTACAGGACATAAATGGGAAATTCATGGTGAAGAATAAGGGAATTGGTGTGCTCATTATTTCTTCCTACAACAACTACACAAATCCGCTACCATGACTGGCCTAAAGTGGCCACTCCATGGCCCTGTTCCCAGATTTTGTTGGTATCCCCAGGTATGGTCATTTTTGTTATCCCATAAGCTGTACTGCTATTTAAAATGTCTATTTGTGGTTTAGCTTTATTTTCCTATATTATTCAATATTATGGATGATGAAATGGTTAGTTTTTTGTTTGTCAACTTGGCTCAGCTACAGTACCCAGCTATTTAATCAAACACTAACCTAGGTGTTGTGAAGTTTTTTGTAGAAGATTATTAACTCAATAATGTTGAGTGGGCCCCTCTAGTCATCTGAAGTCCTTATGCAAAAATTGAAGTTTCCTGAAGAAGAAATTCTGGTTTCAGTTTGCAGGATCAACTCCTGCTCAAGTTTTCAGCCTGCTGGCTGCCACACATTATCTCAGACTTGCCAGCCTCACCACGGTGTGAGCCAAGCCCTTAAAACATTTTCATCTATAGCTATAGTTAGAATTTTCACTATTTTTGTTCCTCTAGAGAATGGACTAATACAAATGGTAACACCAACTTCCCTATTTTGTCAGTAGAGGCCCTAAGTCTACGTTAGGCATCCATTAGGGCTGGATACTGATTCCAGATAATATGAGGCACTTAGGAGTACACAAACTCCAAGGTCTCATGAAACTAAGTTCACCACCTGAAACGTTGACCGAAGTTTAAATCTTTCATGACTGGCAGCTTTCTTTACTGTTTCACTTCAGCTTGACCTTCCCTAGCTTGATATCTGTACAGAAGAAAACCCTTTCCTTTGTGCTCAGGACCTCTGCTACTTTCGATTCCAATTACGATTATATAAACATAGGTATGAATATATATGGTGTATGTGTGTGTGTGGTTTTTTTCTTGAAAACACAATGGTAAGATATGAATAGCAACATCTTGATTATATCAAAACCATGGAGGACAGGGTCTTCTGGTTAAACAAATGCCCTAGGTTGTTGGAAATTCATCACCTCTCCTTCTCCAGCATAGTTAAAAGTAGGAAGTGGGGCATGAGAAAACAGTAAAATGGTTGATTTAAACACAAATTTATCAGTAATCACATGTAACATAAAAGGACTAAGCACTCCAACTGAAAGTCAAAGATTGACAGACTGAGAGATAAACAAAGCCTAACTAAATATTGCTTGCAGGAGTCACAGTTAAAACAAACATAAAACACATATAGGCTGCAAGAGGACAGATAAAGAAATACCATATTCTCTCTCTCTCTCTCACTCTCTGCCTCTGCCTCTCTGTGACTCAAATAAATAAATAAATAAATGCATCTTTAAGGAAAAAAAAAAAAAAGAAATACCATATGAACAGTAACCAAAATAAAGCTGGTGTGGCCATATTGATGAGACAAAACTTCAGGGCATGGGATATCAGTAGTGATAAAAGGAGTACTTCATGACAGATGGATTAATTCTACAGGAAGATAACATTTTAAATTTTTAGGTACCTAATAACATAATCCTCAAATATGTAAATATAAATCAGATAAAACTAAAAGGAGAAATGGCCAAACACAATCACAGTGGGATATTTTAGCAGCAACTAACATAAAAAGTAGTCAAAAAAGCAACTGTTTTTGAGGATTTGAAGACTTGAATGTCACAATTAACAATACTGCGTCAACTGTCTTATATAAGACACTACTCCCAACAGGTGAAGAATACACACCTATTTTTCAAATGTACATGCACCATTTACCACAGCTAACCAGATTAGGTCACAAAGTAAGTTTCAAACAATAAAATAATAATATTTAAGATGGTGTGCTACTGATGTCACTGGGGTACCAGCATTGTGATGCAACAGGTTAAGCTGCAGCCTGTGATAACAGCATCCTATATGAGTGTTGGGTCAAGCCCCAGTAGTTCCACTTCTGATCCAGCCCCCTGCCAACATGTCTGGGAAACCAGTGAAGATGGCCGAAGTAATGGAGCCCCTGCCACCCATGTGGGAGACCTGGGTGAAGCTCCTGGTTTCAGTGTGGCCCTGCCTTGGCCACTGTGGTCAATTTGGGATGAACCAGCAGATAGGAGATTTCTCTCTCTCTCTGTCTCTGTCTCTATTTCTCCCTCTCACTCTCTCTCTGCAATTCTGAATCATTATAAAAAAATTTAAAAATAAAACAATGGCACAGAGAATCTATAAATAGACCCATTTATCTACAGGCATTTAATTTCTGGAAAAGGTAGAATTTCTTAGCACTAAGAAAAGGGCAATTTTTTTCCCTCTATTTCTTTTTTAGCAAACTTTTATTTAATAAATATAAATTTTGAAAGCATAACTTTTGGATTATAGCGGTTTTTCCCTCCATAACCACCCTCCCACCCACAAACCATCCCATCTCCTACTCCCTTTCCCATCCCATTCTTCATTAAGATTCATTTTTTTTTAAAGATTAAATTTATTTATTTGAGAGGTAGAGTTACAGACAGTGACAGGGAGAGACAGAGAGCAAGGTCTTCCTTCCGCTGGTTCACTCCCCAAATGGCCACAACGGCCAGAGCTGCGCCGATCCAAAGCCAGGAGCCAGGTGCTTCTTACTGGTCTCCCACGCGGGTGCAGGGTCCCAAGGACTTGGGTCATCTTCTACTGCTTTCCCAGGCCATAGCAGAGAGCCTGATTAGAAGAGGAGCAGCCAGGACTAGAACTGGCACCCATATGGGATGCTGGTGCTGCAGGCGGAAGATTAACTTACTGCGCCATGGCGCCGGCCCCAAGATTCATTTTTAATTATCTTTATATACAGAAGATCAATTTAGTATAGACTAAGATTTCAACAGTTTGCACCCACACAGACACACAAAGTATAAAGAACTGTTTGAAGACTATTTTTACCATTAATTCTCATAGTACAATACATTAAGGACAGAGATCCTACATGGGTAGTAAGTGCACAGTGAATCCTATTGTTGACTTAACAACTGACACTCTTATTTATGATATCAGTGATCACCCAAGGCTCTTGTCATGAGCTGCCAAGGCTATGGAAGCTTCTTGAGTTCACAAACTCCAACAAAAAGGACAATGTCTTTCATAATTATATCAACTGGATAATGATATAAAAAATGAAATTTGACTTCTACCTTATGTCATATACTTAAATTCACTCCAGGTGGATTTTAGAGCTGAATGTAAATGGTTAAACAATAAAACTTCTAGATCATATAGGACCATATTCTATCACTTCAGGGTAAGAAATGATTTCTTGAACTGAACACAAAAGGTACTATGTAAAGGAAAAGATGGATACATCGAACTACTTGAAGATGAAAAGGCAAGTCATTGAGTAGAAGAAAGTATTTTCAATACATATAACCAACTGCTACGGTTTGAATATCATTTGACTCCGAAACTCATGCTGGACTTTAAGTCCCAAAGCCACAAGTTGATGATACTTATAGAGTAGAAACAATCTAATTTTGGGCATAGTGGGAGCTCCTTCAGTCACTGGAGCATGTCCTTGGCAAGTGATTCTAATGAGGTTGGTTATAAAGCCTCAGCAGGATCCAGCCTCCCTCTCTGCTTCCTGGCTTGCCATGTGATCCCCTGTAGACACTCCACCTATTAATACCATCCACTAGCTTCATCAGAAGTCAAACCAAGGCTGCTCGGTCTTGGACTTGGACCTTTAAAACTGCAAACTTAAAACCTTTCCTCTTTACCAATTATGTGGATATAATTACAAAAGCTGACTAACACAAAAATTTCAAAGAAATTCTGCAAATTAATCTTTAAAAAAGAAGACAGAAAATCTTGTAAAAAATGAGTAAATGAGCAATGGTTTAAAATTTTCCATATGTAGACACATGTGGAAAAAGGGATTACAAAATGGCTAATAAATACATGGAAAATAATCAACTTCAAGGAAATACAAACTAAAACCACAATGAAACAACATCTCACCAGAATGGCTAAAATTATTTCAAGACTGATAATACCCAAAGGGAATGAAGTAGGCATAGGAAAGAGTTATCATACCCCCATGTTTACTGCAGCGCAATTCACAACAGCTAAGGTATGGAATCAACCCAAATGCCAATCAACTGAAGACTAGATAAAGAAATTATGGGATATGTACACTATGGAATACTACACAGCAGTAAAACAAAAAAAGAAATCCTGTCATTTGCAACAAAATGGATGAAACTGGATAACCTCATACTTAGTGAAATAAGCCAGTCTCAAAGGGGCAAATACCATATGTTCTCCCTGATCTGTGATAACTAATAGAGCATCAATAGAAGTGAAATTAACACTTTGAGATGCAATGACTTGAACAGCCATTATCTCAACCACTGAGAAACAGGTTTTTTTCATACAATTTGTTGAACTCTTTACCTAGTATAATCATGTGTATAAAGTTAATTGAAAATACATGTTAGTAAAAAATAAGAATGGGAATAAGAGAGAGAGGAGGAAGAGGGGTGGAGTGTGGGTGAGAGGGTAGGGTGTGGTGTAAAATATCACTATATTCCTAAAGTTGTATTTATGAAAAAATAAATAAATAAATTGTTATACATTTGAAGAAAAAAAAACAAAAGAAGAAAGACTGCATAGATGTTTTAGTATCACCACCATCTGACCTTGTTCACAAATTGTTTACATTCCTCCCACAGGCAAAACATACTCAATGTCTCCTCCCAAGATCTCCACAAAGTATCCACACATCAGGCCAAGGCTCAAGGTTCAGACTCTCATCATCTAAATAAATTCTAGGTGCAGATAAGGATCTTCAAGAGTAGCTCTAGGGGAAGAGATCCTTGACAACCATTACTGTTGATATGAAGAGCTATAAAAAAAAAAATGTCTCTACATATACACTCAACATACAACGGTGGGACAAGTACAGGACAACTGCTGTAGACAACTGGTTCCCAAAGAAGGGAAAAGAAAGCACACAGCAGATTCCACAGCTACTCTGAAATCCAGACAACGTTTGCAGTTGCTTGAATAGAGCTTAATCCTACTGTTTGACAATGATAACCCAGGGGTTTTTCCTCTGTCTCCTGGGTTCTTGGTTCCATTGTTTGAACTGTTCTTCCTCTTCCATAAAATGAACTCTAAGTAGTAACTTTGTAACTGAGTAGTAATTTCCTCACAGAAATCCAGGAGTCCAAATACCTCTTCAGTTTAGACACTTTTGGTACAGCAGGCAGTGTACTATAATCTCTTAAAAACGAAATGGGCTTTCTTGCTATAAGTCATACAGAGTTCACTACCTTAAGTCTAAGTCATATCCACGAGTTTCTTGAGACAAACCCTTCTTGATCTTTAAATATGCTGTGGGGAAATGTCCTAAAGAATACTGGACTCTTGATTTAAATCCCATTTAAGGAAAGAGTATTATTTAAAAGATGACCCATACCTTTTACATCTTTGGAGGCGAGCCGCTATTGTGGCACAGCAGATAAAGCCATTGCTTTGTGATGCCTGCGTACCATATCAGAGTGCCTGCTCAAGTCCGGGCTCTTCTGCTTCTGATGCAGCTTTCTGCTAAGACAACTAAGAAATCAGCAGATGACAGCCCAAGAATTTAGGTCCCTGACACCCATGTAGGAGACCAGGATGGAGTTCTTGGCTTCAGCCTGGGAACAGCCCCGACTATCACAGCCATTTGGAGAGTGAACCAGCAGATGGAAGACACTGTCCTCCACCCTTGCCTCTCCCTCTGTGCTGCTCTCCTTTTCAAGTAAATAAATAACATACTTTAAAATCCTTTAAGGGTCTTTTATCTGTTTAAAGAATTAACAAGACACCACTTTAAATCATTGAGGTCTTTTTTTTTTTTTTTAAAGATTCATTTATTTATTTGAAAGGCAGAGTTACAGAGAGGCAGAGAGAGAGAAAGAAAGAGAGAGAATGGCCAGAGCTGAGCCAATCCGAAGCCACATGCCAAGAGCTTCTTCTAGGTTTCCCACACGGGTGCAGGGGCCCAAGGATTTGGGCCTTCTTCCACTGCTTTCCTAGGCCATAGCAGAGACCTGGATCGGAAGTAGAGTAGCCAGAACATGAACCAGTGCCCACACGAGATGCTGGTATTACAGGTGGTGGCTTTACCTGCTATGCCACAGCACTGGCCCCATGAGGTCTTGACTTCACCTGCAGATCATGTTTTCCATACTGCACCCCTGGATTCTATGCTTGTCCACAAGCCATTGCTTAATTTTAGAATATCTGCCAGCAGGAGAGGTTGAAAATGAGAAGGTAAATTTACTTTTGAACCCAGCAAGCCCTGGCCAATTTATATTTCACATCTCATATTTTGCCCATCTCTCCTTTCCTTATTTAACAGACAGATAGAAGATGCAATGTAGCAACTTTGAACTCTCCTTATCTAGAGCTAAAATTCATAAGGTTCATTTTCTATTTTCCATATTATTTTATGAAAATGATAGTGATAGTGAAAATGAAAGTGATAATGTTGTCACACTTTCCTCCACTAAATAACAAGAGTAACCTTTCCTTAAGCTTTCAGTAACACAAGCCCTCACTAATAGTCTCCTCGGTGCCCTTTAGGCTCCTGCTTACAGCTTCAAGGTTCTTCCAGTTTCTATCTACTATCTGGCCCCAAAGCCAATGTCATATTGTTAGGTTTCTTTTTCATTTTCCTGTTAGGTTTATTCTATAGCAATATTATATTTACAGATGCTAAAAGCTGTGCCAGTTATCTATTATTACATAAGAAGCTACTCCAAATCTTGTGGCTTAAAACAAAATAGTCACATAATTTATATGTCTTTGATTCTAACATATTTCAAAGCAGAGGTTTTGGTTGAAACACTAATCCTATGTGCAAAGTTGAAATTCTATGGGTAAAGATGAAAATTTCTTTGTGCCTCTAGCTATCACTGGACAACACTAGTCTGATTTTTCAAAGGCAGGTAATACAGGACCAAACAATACTGTTGCAATGGAACTCAAGAGTTCTAGTCTTTTGGACAAAGTTCTCTGGACTTTAGTTTCCTCATCCAGAAGATGAAAGTCTGCACTGAATACATCCTAGTTCCTTTTCTGTACATATGTGTATGATTATAAATTAATGAGATTCAATAATAAATGAACAGTTCTTTCAAAGTTGTGCATTAATGAATTTAGCAATACATACAATGGCCCGGCCCTCCAGTGTAATCTCCTGCTGCTGTTCCTCCACATGAATCCTGAGCTCAGATCTACCTGCAGTTCCTGAACAGTCTAGGCTTGCTTTGGTTGTTTAAGCTGTGCCCCTGTGCCTGGGTACACACTAGTAGTGCTTTCTGCCTAGAAAGCCCTCACTTCCCTGGCACATTTTCTTTTTCTCTAACTCAGACCAAAAGTTCTATTCTCAAGGAATCTTCCCTGCTATCTTGAGGCACAGCACAGCACTCTCTTTCCCTATCTGCAATCTGGTTTGCTAGAAAGAATGATTAGACCTTTGTGACATCACTGTACTGGCACATTTTAAGACATGCTTTGATTTTGTCTGTCCACGTGTTGATGGTGAGACTCAAGAGAGCAGGAACTATCATTTGGTCACTTCTATATGTTTAACACATGGGATAGTAACTGGTATGCAATAGAATATTAAAAAGCATTTGTTGAATAAATACATTTTAATTCTACTGATAATGTGGTCCAAGAAGATGCAAATGGTTTCTACATAGTTATTTTTTAGGACTATACAGATTAACATATAATAGAGTAGGTATTATAAGCTATAAAGTAAAGCTAGGCTAATGATTTATTCCATATGTAACATATTTACTACTCTAAAGTGGAATGCTTTGGGAGAGGTTAACCTTAGCATGAAATATTAATAATTTTTAAAAATCTGTAATATTTTTATTACTAAAACTTCTTTAAGAGCTTTATTGAGATATACTTCAGATATAAAATTTGCCTATTTAAAGTGTATTAAAATGTACCTAACTTCAGTGATTTAATACAGCCAGAATTGTGCAGTTCTTACCACAAACGAATTTTAGAACATCTTCACCACCCCCCAAAAGAAAACGTGTACCTATTAACAGTCATTCTTCATACCCCTCTCCTAGCCCTTGGCAGTAGGACTAATCCGCTTTCTGTCTCTACAGATCTGTCTATTCCACATATTTCATATAAATGGAATTACACAATATGTGCTTTTTTGTAGCTGGCATTTTTCATTTATCATAATGTTTTCAGGGTTTATCCATGTTGCATTACAACTTCTTTTATCTTTTAAAATATTTTCAAAAGTGGGAGCTAAAAGAAAAACATGCTATCATCATTATGAAAATCTTCTCCAAACAGCTTAATATGAAAAGGAATCTTCAAATGAAAAATATAATATCGAGACTCAGAGGAACTCAGAGCTATTTTTATCGCCAACTAATTTTATTTGGTATACCAACAACTTTTAAGAGACATTTACTAAGAAAAAGTCACTACCTGATTTTGTCAGGGTTTTCTTTAATGTAAATGGGAAGTCTGAGACTTTGCCAAAGGATACATATCAACACAAAGTGGTTTGGTGAATTACAGTTACCCTGTTCCTTCTCTCTGTGCATCCAACGGAAATACTACCAAATGAGATGTGCACACAACACGACAAACACAGGGTCCTTCTGGACGTAACAGTGGATTTTTCTTAGCTCCTCTAAAAAATGTTTCAAACTCAACCCCCAAATAAAGCAAAACTAGTTTGAATTTGTTCAATTTAATTGACTCAAGCAAATTATATAACTAAAGTTAGTAAGGATTCACTGTGAGTCTTTGCACCAATACTGCCTTAAGCACAGACATTGGTTACAATTTAGTTGGAGACAAAATGAGTTAAAGAAACAATACAAGAGTGTCTATGAATGAGTGCCAAAACAAATGGTGGCATACACAATAACAATTTATTCAATAGATTCAACTGAATCTACAAAACAGATTTTAAAATGAAATTCTTCTCTTTCATGTAAAACATGAGTGTGCAGAAATTGTGTTAACTGCATCAAAGATTGCTGAATTAATGATATTCTCTTGTTATATGACTTAACTGTAGCATTAAATCAGCTCCAAAATACTATCACTACATTTCTTATTGTGGTGAAATAGTGCTAAATTAAGTAATGCTTCAACAAACAGGTTACAGGTTCAAAGCTGGAGATCTTTGTCATACAAATGTTATAAAATTTTTTTAAAAATCTCAATGGCCGGCGCTGCAGCTCACTTGGTTAATCCTCTGCCTGCAGCGCAGGCACCCCGGGTTCTAGTCCCAGTTGGGGCGCCGGATTCTGTCCTGGTTGCTCCTCTTCCAGTCCAGTTCTCTGCTGTGGCCCGGGAAGGCAGTGGAGGATGGCCCAAGTGCTTGGCCCCTGCACCCGTATGGGAGACCAGGAGGAAGCACCTGGCTCCTGGCTTTCGAATCAGTGCAGCGCCAGCTGTAGCGGCCATTTGAGGGGTGAACCAACGGAAAAGGGAGACCTTTCTCTCTGTCTCTCTCGCTCACTGTCTAACTCTGCCTGTCAAAAAAAAAAAAAAAAATTCCCAAATTGTTATTCCCAGGGAGGTATTCTACCTATTTTTAATAGTTACAAGATAATTGGCTTTTCTTAAAGAAAAGCACTGCAAGGAAGCTACTTCTAAGAATTATAGATTTTGTCCTTTTGTTTCTATACATAGCTTTTAAGATTTGATTTCATTCTGAAACATTAAGCAGTACAATTTTTAAATAAATGGACCAAAGAAAATGTCTAATGCAAAATGGTTTCCCTTATTTGAAATCATTTCATACAGAAAAATGCTTCAGCAAATAGAAGTACAGGAACATTTACAATATGGGGTTTGGTATGAAAGAAAGATTACCTTAGAAGTTTTCATAACTAAAAACCTAAGTTATGAATCATTCAGATAGCAAATCTATTTATTTTAGCTAATAAGACAGGTAGAAAATACTAGATAATAATCCTTGATCTTTCAGATTTGTATACTTCACAAAACCGGCATACATGCTTTAAAATACATTTATAACAGTGTTCTATTTTAAAGCCTCAAAATCTTATGAGCCAATATTATTTTTATCAATAAAGCAGCAATGAAACTACTTTTCTTCCTTAAAAAAGCATGGAGTCTAAACACTGACTGAAACTTCTCGACACAGATCCCTACAACATCCTGTTTTACAAGGAAGACTCTTTCCACATGGCATGGTCTCAGAGAGACCACAGGGCTTTCCTCAGCGGGGTCAAGCCAGACATTGAAGGAAGCAAAGCAGTGCGCAGTGAATCACTACAGAAGTCGTGCTCAGTGACAGGTATCTTGCCTCCCTTTTAAAGAAGACAAACACAATAGGAGAGCTGGATAGGAAAATGCCTGACTGCTTTGTCCCTTGTCTGGATAGCCTCTCACTTTCTCACACAGGTAGGCACACGCACAGACCTATGCTGAAGGCTCCAGATCTTGCCAAGATACTGAAACCCACTGGTTTCTGTGGTTGTCCCAGGCAGACCCATTTTTCTACTGATCCTGGCTCTGTGCCAAAGCCTAATTAAGCCACTGAGAATGCTGGATAGTTAACCCTCTCTCTGCACCCATGTACGATTACTTGCAAAGTACTTTCGATGTGCTTTCATTTTTTCCAAAGATAAAGATATGGACCAGACTGACTCAACAACAGAGTGTGAGGGTACATGTGCAGGTAACCACAGGCTAGTATTTCCTCCAAAGAAAGAGAAGTTCCATTGCTTAGGATTATGTTCAGGAAATTCTCCAAAATATATGTGTGGTTTGGTTTTATTGAGTCTGGAGAAAAATGCAAAAGGAATACTATATCTTAACCATGCTTAATCTTAGGGAAACAATTTTCCATCAATAGAAAATGAAAACAAGTATTTGGATCACAATGTCTGTTGTGAATCCTTTTTACCATATGAACAAAACATTACAGGGCTTTTGAAATTCCAAGTCACTGCTGTTCATTAAAAAAAAGAAAGCACCCTTTTAAGATTTAGGTGCTTTATCTTTACAAAATGAAAAGATCAAACATAAAACCTTATTTGTAAGCAAGGCAATAGTGTCTCTGGGTCTCTTGCTAAGATCAACAGCAGTGAGGATGAATGAGGGGAAGCAGTGACAATGGTCAAAATGGGTGAAAGGAAGCTCTCTGTTGAGGCAGCCTTCCCTGATTGCAATCTTTAGACCCAAGGCCCATAACTCTGTTTAACTACTATATCCTGAATAAAAAGTTAATTCTACTCTAATGAGAAGCAAGAGAAGTTGTACAATGAGAGGAACATGGAGTAACCTTAATTGAGCCCAGATAATCTGATATCAGAGAAGATCTGTATCTGAAGATAATTTAAGAATATATAAATTAGAATTCATGAGAAATGCAGGAAATCGATTAGTCAGGCTAATTATTTTCTCTTTTTTGACAAAAGTGTATTCCACTACACACAGCACATAATTAAGCAATCTTTTCTCATTCTAGCTATGGACACCTGCTACAGATGTTCAGCTTCCAACATCCTGTTAACAGTCATGCAATTTTCAATGGACCACAGTAATAGTAATCACTTTTCAGCTATCTTAGAACCAAATTCGTATTCTCATTTTATGTCAACAGCTTCTCTCCATTTTTCTCAAGCTTTAACTACTTGTATTTACAACTTGATAACTTTGTAGGAAAGTAACACCAAAGTCAACTGTTTTCCCTAAAATTATCCTAGATGCACAGGAATATTCCTATCTAAAGATAGAAAAATTCACACCTATACACTACCACAACATGGCACAAACAAAAGGGTAGCCTAATTAATTGCTGGCTAAGAGCCATGTTCTTTCCAAATCAGGGGTTCTGCAAGACGGCATATGGTTTGCTATTTCTTACAAATATGAAAAGCCTTTGGAAGTGATTATACTGGGTACCTGTCAAAATAATTCTGTACAAGAAACAGCAGCAATGAAAAATGAAAAGAAAATATTATTTGTAAAAAAAATTTCACTACAAGAATCCAAAAACAGTTTTCATTTCTAAGGGCAAAAATAGTGTACCATTTGAATAAATATTATTTTAATTCTACCTAGTATTCCAAGTACAAGATGCCAACTTTACTTAGGAACACTAATGTGAAATATTATTTTTAAAGTGGAAGTTCACTATTTTATTGTTTTAATGATTATTAAATAATATTTCAAATTAATTTAATATTTAATATTTAATATTATTAATAAAATGATAATTTTGTTATTTGGAAATGTGTTACTTTTATATTTATTTTTATTATTTAATCCCATCATTTATTTTATTAAATTCAACCACTATGTCATTTTTTTTCAAAATCATGCCTGCAGTACACTACCTAGAATGCTAGCAGCCTTACTGAATGTACTGAACTGCCATTCCTTGAATAACCATACCAGCTCCAAGAGCCCGGGGCAACCACAGCTAGCTCATTCTAAGAGGCTCAAGGCAAAAGGGAGCCCAGCTTCCAGGCCGCTGGTTCAAAAGGCAGGATAATCCCAGCCTGTGGGCATCTCAAGTGCTTTCTCATCAAGATCCCAATGGGATTTGTGACTATCCACTTAGACATTGAATTCCAACATTTAAGAGACAGAAAGTGTCAAAACATTAAAAAAAAAAAAAAAAAAGGTCAAGTCACAAGATCTTAAAACTGTTTTCTTCTATGTCCTATATCAGTTCCACTCCTGATATACTTCATAATACCACTGGTATTAGAACAAATAAGATAACAAGTTTTTAAATTATACCTCAATAAATAACACAGTATCTATCACCTACCAGGATTTTAATAAATATTGTTAAATAATGAATTATGAAGATGGATGAAATTAAAAATGTAGAGTGTTCAAGTGGCAAATGGATTTTCACAGTAGGTTACAACACACTGGTAAACATTTTTTCTCTTACTAATGTAAAAGTGGCTCCTCTCCACAGGACATTGAGGATGTGATAGACCGGACTAATTTATTCATAAATCTTGTTCCTCAGAATGCTGAAATAAACTAGAAATGATAGACTGCATTAAATAATTGAGAGGCATCAGCCCCAATTTACTCTGATGCACTTGCCATGACTGGGGAACACAGACCTTTCGCAGAAAGTCAAACTGTCTGTACACAATGGATAAAACCCACAAACAAGCAAAATTAAGTTATGAGAAGCAGCTGTCCCAAAGTGACTTGTATGACAATATGATCACACAAGATGAAAACAGAAAAATTATCCTTACTTATACTACCTCAAAACTAAAAGTGAATACAAATTATGCATACTGGAGTCATGGCAAAACATTATATAATCAAAGGCCAACATTTGCAGACATCTGTGGCAAGAGGCTACTTTAAAGAATTCACCTTGTTGACCTTTCAGTCTTCCTAATCTATTATCTATTTTCAGTTAAAAATCATTAAAGTCTAGAATATAAGAATCTAGACACAGGACAAAAAACATGTATTTTTTTTCCCATGGGGCAGTCACCAGATGTCAATAGCTGCAGCTGTGACTATATAATTACCTGTTTGCATTAACGTAGACCACAGTTTAGATTTAATAGGTCAGATGACAATGCAGCAAAATGCATTTAGCCTATGATTACCCCTTTCCAAACATTCTCTCACTCGCAACTTCGACCCTGGGAACATAGCAGGCGCAGACTTAGGTCAATAAGAAACACTGGCCAGCACAATAGGCCTTGCCTCAAACAGCGCTGTTGACAGACACCAGCACAAAGGAAATGAATAGAGTCCCCCTCAGTTCTCACACAGAGCGAAGAATGACTCAGTGTACTGCTGCTTTGGTGCTCTGTTTGTACAGTGTATACAGCTTTTGTCCTCAGCCACTGTTCACGGCTCAATGGGGGCTAAAGAGCCTAGGAAGTGAAGGCGGAAGAATGCTCCACACTCTTCCCTGTGGCCAGCAGTTGTATCCATATGCACATGACAGGTCAAGTGAGAACGTGAAAGTCACTAGATAAAACTCCTACCGCAGCTTATACAAGTGAAGTGATTTTTTTTTTTTTTTTGGTTACTCACAATGCAAAATACAAAAGTCACCATTAGTTTGATATTAATGCAGTTTACTAAACTGTTTTTATTTTTTCATTTTTGTCATGTTTCTCTTATGGCCACGTATTATAACCTTTTTCAAGAGAAGTCAGGATTGGCTCAGAGTAGGTTACTAAAGTAACGTAGGCCATTACTCCACAGAGATTGTTGAAATGAGGCCAGAAAGCAGCTGAGAAGGGAAGATCCAAAGACAGGATCAGCAGTGGCATTGTGCGTGTGTGTGCATATTAATATCACATTGTCCTAAGCACATACACATTTTTCTTTATGCGTACTTCCCAAGCTAATGGAGTTATAACAATTAAAGAGCCCACGGCAGGGACAAAAATGAATTCTAAGGTAATTCAGTGCTGTCTGTGAACAGATTCCACTGGTTTAAAATGGTCTGCTTGAAACTAGCCAACAAAACCTAGCCAAAGCAAGATACAAACTCAAGTGCTGAATGAAATGCCATTTTCCTAAGCCAAAAATATCTTAGAAGAATCATCTGTATTTAATGTTATGTGTACAGGGATTAGAACTGACTCAAATTGCAAGCTGTGTGACCATGTATGACCCCCTGTGCCATAATTTCCTCATCTATAACATGGAATATTCGTCCATTTCTTTGTTGAAAAAATAATTACTGAAATAGTAAAAATAGCTACTTCATTGGTTGCTGTGAGAATAAAATAAGTTAACACACATGGGGTACCCAGAAGAGGACTGGGTACCATGCAAGCATTAAATAAATATTACCTATAAGTGTTAGCCCCTCTTGCAACTACCAAGTTTCACAACTAGTGCTAACATCACAACCACCACCACCACCACCACTCTGACAGTGAGAGAACTTCTATATTCCTAACTCAGAGGAAAATTCTTAGAAGATGATCAAGATCACTGATTCCCAAGTCCATGAGAATCTCCTCTTTACCTAGAGGCTATTTTCAGTGATCTAATATATAGATAAGTCAAGCTTTATGGATGTTCTGTATTTGGTAGTGATATATAATACACACAACTCTACTAACATCCTATTAATACTAAAATTTCAAAAACTGGATATGATTTGAAAATTTTCCTATGTAAATCAAAGTACAGTATGATAATTATTCTTAAGAGGAGGGAGGAATAATACCAATCATTAATTGCTTACTATTTTAGGAGCCACATATTCTTCTAAGTTATTTATCTACAATACTATTATTTTTGAGTGTAGAAATTGAGAAACAGAGCATTAACTAGCTTATGATTACACTGTTATATAAGCAAACCCAGGCAATCTGACTTCAGACCTTGTCATAAACATTACACTACACTGTCTCATTAATATTCTTATGGAAGCATCTATAACAACTTGCCAAGAAGGACAATAGTTATTCTTATGGATAGCAAAGGAAGACATTGTCTTCCAAAGTCTGGTATAGACTCAAGCCATAAATCCATAGTAGCCTTATCAATGATAATATACTATGTATTAAAATATGCTTAAGGTTTATCCTTTTATCCTTTTTGAAGAACAGTTTCTGACCACACCCCATCTTTACAAGTCAAAAAGTAAAATGCTTCATTTAATTACTTTATAAATCCTCATCACTACACAACCTTAATTAGTTCCATGCTTATGAATTTTCTCTTATATGTTAATTACATTTGCAATAATTCTGAGAATGCAAAGAAGTTAATTAATGAAAAATAACTGTTGGGGGATGGAGACTTTAAGCATATAATTTCAAAAAGAAAAAAATGCACTGTTTCAGCAACTTTCAGAATGCCTCTATAGGTTTAAATCTTCCAAGCTATCGAAGGAACATTAATATCAAGCAAGAACAATGTCAGAAGTCTAACTAAGGGGCTGGTGTCGTGACATAATGGGTTAAGCTGCTGCCTACAACGTCTGCATCCCATATAGACACTGGTTCAAATCCTGGCAGTTCCACTTCCGATCCAGCTCCCTGCTAATGTGTCTGGGAAAGCAGTGGAAGATGGCCCAAGTTCTTGAGTCCCTGACACCTACATGGAAGACCTGGATGAAGGTCTTGGCTCTTGGCTTCTGCTTGGCCCAGCCCTGGTCATTGTGGGCCATTTGGGGAGTGAACCAGCAGATGGAAGATCTGTTTCTCTTTCTTTGTCTCTCTCTCTGTAAACCTGTCTTTCAAATAGAATAAATCTGTTAAAAAAAAAAAAAAACAAAAACAAAAACAAAAAACTCTGAATTCAAGGTTTTAAAAAAAGTTTAAGTAAAATTGTGTACTTATTTTTAAAAGTCATTCCTCATGACTCTGGTTTAATTCACTCTTCAAATTCTAAATTTAAACATATACAAATATTCATGAATGCTCTTGATTACAAGAAAATTTGCAAATAAAGACAAGGGACTTCCATATCCAGTCATATATTAAAACAAATAAACTGACCAAGGCTTCTGCTAAAAGAAATAAACATAGTGGTTAAAATCCCCAAATCATTTTTTTAATTGTATCACTGAGTCAGCAGTTTAGAATTGATTATATAGAAAGGGAGAAAAGTAAAGAGCTGGAACTTAAAGAATGAACAGGGCTCTAAAGCTGGATTTTGCAAAACTTGAGCTTCTATTATTATAGATACAAAGAGTCATTACATAATTAAAAAGAGAGAAAGTTACCAAAAATTTGAAAATTCTAAACTCATGAAAGTAGTTAAGATAGCCTCAAAATATATAGAAGCAGAAAAAGATTACTAGCAGGAAAGACAAATCCACCATCATAGTGTTTTAATAAATGAAACATTTACACACATTCAAATACTGCACAATAAAGGAAATTTTAATAAATTTTCAAATCTTTTTCTGAGCCCAACACATTATGCTAGAAATCAATAAAAAATTCCATTTGTTTGGACATTTAAAATATACTTCTGTGTAAATCATGAGTCAAAGAAGTAATAATGGGGCTAGTATTGTGATGCAATGGGCTAAGCAATCCACTGTGGGAGACCCAGATGGAGTTCCAGGCACTAGGCTCCAGATTCCAGACTCCAGGCTTTAGCCTGGCCCAGCACCAGCTGTTGGGACATCTGGGAAGTGAACCAGTGGATGGAAGATCTCTCTCTCCCTCTTCTGAAACTCTATCATTCAAATGAATACATAAGTTTTTATGAGAGAGGGGGGCTAGTGTTGTGGTGTAGCGGGTTAAGCCACCGCCTGCAACAGCAGTACCCATTGTAGGCACTGGTTCGAGTCCCAGCTGCTCCACTTCCAATCCAGCTCTCTGCTAAAGTGCCTGGAAAAACAGCAGAAGATGGCCCAAGTCCTTGGGCCCCTGCTCCCACGAGGGAGACCTTGAGGAAGCGCCTGGCTCCTGGCTTCCATCTGCCCCAGCCCTAGCCATTGTGGCAATTTGGGTCAGTGAACCGGCAGATAGAAGATCTCTCTTTTTTTCTCTAACTCTGCCTTTCAAATGACTAAAATAAATCTTTTTAAAAAATGGAATTTTAAAAAAATATGAAAAAGTACAACAAAAATTAGTGAAATTATTCACATGTACTCAATAACAGCATGATTTGTACTAAAAAAAAACTAAAGCACTCTAACTCTTGTGAGTTCATTTATTTTACAGCTGGGGTCTGTGTTGTGGCATAGCTAGTAAAGCCTCTCCCTGCAATGCTGGTATCCCAATGGGCACCAGTTCATGTCTGGCTGCTCCAGTTACAATTCAGCTCCCTGTTTATGTCCCTTGGAGAGCAGTGGATGATGGCCACCTAACTGAGCTCCTCCTACCCACGTGGGAGACCTGGAAGAAGCCCCTGGCACCTGGATTCTGCCTGGCCCGGCACTTGCAGTTATGGCCATCTGGGAAGTGAACCAGTAGATGGAATATCTCTTTCTCTCCCACTCCACCAGTTCCCCACTCTATAACTCTTGCAAAATAAATAAATAAATAATTTAAAAGTTAAAAAAAAAATATTTTACAGCTTACATTTTGTCTGGCTTTAGTGCTTTTGTCAATCATAATGAGAATAATTAATACAGTTCATATGGGTATCTGCCATGTATAAAAATCTGACCAATATGTCTTCATTTTAATAAACTCTGTTCTGTCTCACTTTATACTTATTAGAACTCTTCCTTGGCTGGCCTATCCCAAGATATTGTTTGAGATAATTTGACATCTTCAACTTTTCCATCCTGAAGGTATATCTTTATGATTCTTTGATTCCAACATGCATACCCTTAAAAAATGAACAGCTGCACACTTGCATTTAATAGCAATCTTGATATCCAAATGTTTCATTTTCTTTCATAAACAGGCTACAAAATTTGGCAAGAATCATTTGAAAAGATATAGAACAGTAAAACAAGAACTTTGAATTAAATGTGTAGAGATATACTGATATGTACTTGGATTTCAAAAAATTATGCCAGAATGCATACCATAGTGTTTCCCACCCTAAAATGCTAATTCTACAAATGTGCAATCCAAATCCCCGAGCTGGACTGAAGTAAAGGTTGACCTATTTCAATAGTTAAATACAAGTATGTTGTCTATGAGTCAAACACTTTTCTTGACTAGACTTGGGCACCCATACGGGATGCTGGTGTTGCAGGCAGTGGCTTAACCCACTGCATCACAACATTGGCTCCTCGGTCAAACGTTTTTCAAACTTTCTCTGATTTCCATTCTATAAAGCATAAATATGGCTACTCCAAGTACTTGAATTTAATAGTTAAAGTCCCAGGAATAAGAAGAGACTAATTCCCTTTCTTCTGCTCTCAATTCCAGAAGACAGAACTTGGATTGTTTCTAGCTTGGTCCAGGCATCTATTTTGGTCTAGAAAGGGCCACATAGTTTCAACACATCTGCCCACAGACCACCTCTTGGGTGGCAAGGGGGTAACTAAAGGTAGTGTTGTGAGCACACAGTGGCAACAGTGGCAAGGGTATTGAACAAGCAACATACCCTTATGCATGCAAAAGTGCTTTGTGATGGAATCCTAGCCTATGCCAGTCAGGCAGGTATCAAATTGGATAATAAAGGTGCAGAGACTGCCTGGGGCTTTGCATAAGGGATAGGATGCCATCTGGTTTCAATGAACAGGTGACGGGAAGATACACATTATTTATATTATCTTGAATGCACAGACTTAAGTAAGTATGGCAAAATGATTTTATTCTTCTCTAGGGTAAAACATGATTATCCACCCACGGGCTCAGCCTACAAATCCTAACATAATCCTTTATCTCTTTCCCATCTCCTTCCTGCTTATTTACCTATGGATTTTTTTACTCTGAAATACCTCCCAAATCAATCTATTCCATCAACAATGCTGGTCTTAACTCAAGATCTTATCTCTTCTCTAAATTTTGGCAACAGTTTCCTAATTAAACTTACTGCCTTCAAATCTCCAATATATCTTGTGCTAGCTTCAAATTCCATATTAAAGCAAATCTTGCCCTTGTCATGTCCCTGCTTCTTATAAGTCTCTACTAGTTCCTTGTAACAGAGATCCCAAGAATGCCTACCCATCAGGATCACCCTAGAATTTCTGAACCAGAATCTCCTAGAGAGGGATTTAGGCATTTGCCTTTCTAACAAACTCTCCACTTGATTCGGAGGTAGCCAGCCCTGCATCAATCTTTGTATATGATTTATGGAACCACTGTTCTATAACATAAGGTCCAAACTCCTCAAGTGGAACACAAGCTGATTCTCAGTCTGATTCCTACCTCTTTCTATTCTCTCCCCTGCAACTTCCCTTCCTCAAGTTTTTCTCACATCACACTATTCCCCTTCAGAATACCAAGCATCTATATAACTGACTTCTGTGCTTTCAATTTAGGGAAGTTCTACTCATTCTTAAGATAATCGATTCAGCTGTTATCTCCTCTGCCTTCCTTGTTTGCCTCTAGCAATTAATCATTCTTGATTACAGAATTTAAGAGACAGTCTAATACTGTGGTGGTTTAGAGTACAGGTCCTGAACCCTTAGACTGTGAATATTTCAATTTAGGTCTTGTGAATTATTAATAAGTAAGCAGTCCTAGACAAGTTACTCAACCCCACCATGTCCTTAGTTGCCTTAACTGAAAAATGGAAATAATAATATGTGTTTGATATAAGTCAAAGAGTTAATGCACAAAAACCATTTGCCTGGACCCAAGCAAATGATCTAAATATTAGCTTCCTGTTTAAAAGTTGTTCCTGTTCATTAGAATATGACCCACTCTATTATATTAAGGCAATCCATTTTTTTAACTTTTATTTAATAAATGTAAATTTCCAAAGTACAACTTTTGGATTATAGCGGCTTTTCCCCCCATAACCTCCCTCCCACCCGCAACCATCCCATCTCATACTCCCTCTCCCATCCCATTCTTCATTAAGATTCATTTTTTCTTGGGAGACTCACATTCCATAACAGAGTACCTGGGTTCAATTCCCAGCTCAGCTTCTCATTTGGCTTCCTGCTAATGCACATCCCAGGAAACAGCAATGATCACTCAAGTACTTCAGTCCCTGCCACATACATGGGAGAACTAGATGGAGTTTTTGGCTTCAGCCTGGTATGGACCTGGGTGTTGCAAGATCTCTGTCTGTCTCTGCTTGCTTTTTAAATACATAAAAGACTTTTAAAATAAAAATAATTATAAAAGTGGGATATTGTCTTATTTTAAAAAAATGTATACACAGAACGTCTAGACAGAAGTCTCAAAGGGTATTATTTTATAACAAATTTTAGCTTAAAAGTGTATTTCAAGAAATCCTGTAGGCTTTCACAATAACTAGAAATACAGCAAAAAGTTCATATGTCCTGCCTTTTCTCTAATTACTAAAGTAATATCTGAAATGAAAGAGTAATACACAAACTTGGTCGTCTGCAACAAATTGAGAACAAATTATAGTTATACAAGGTGAGAAGCAAACAGGAAAGTATATTTGTGCTCAGATGTAAAGAAAGTAAGCATCTTCTGTAGTGTTCCACCATTAGCGGATGTATTCTTACCTACTTTTCTTATTTTGCTTCTGAGATAATTCAACTTTTAAGAAAAAGTTGAGGGGCTGGCACTGTGGCTTAGTGAGTAAAGCTGCAACTGCAACACCAGCATCTCACGTGGGCACGGTTCAAAATTTAGCTGCTTCACTTCCAATCAGCTCCCTGCTAATGTGCCTGAGAAAGCAGCAGAAGATGGCCCAAGTGCTTGGGCCCCTGCACCAATGTGGGCGATCTGGAAGAAGCTCCTAACTCTTGGCTGCAGCCTGGCCCAGCCCTGGCTGTTGGGATCATTTGGGGAGTGACCCGCCAGATGTCACTCTCTGTCTCTTCCTCTCTGTGTGTAACTCTGATTTTCAAATAAATAAATCTTTAAAAAAAAAAAAGAAAGAAAAGAAAAAGCTGAAAGCTGACAGAAGATACAGTGAAATCAGATAGTAGGAGTTAGCTCTTCTGCAGAACACATTTCACTGTGGACCCATTCCTTCATTCTTTCAACAAATATTTACCAAGCACCTACTATTAGATATGCTTGCATGCAACAGTGAACAAAAGAGCCAGCACATGTGGTGGTATTCCTACAATGCTGATTGTTATGGAGATAACTTCTATATTCCTTCAAGTTCAGCAATGCTTTGCACACCTTCCACAGTCATAGGAGTGTATGGCTCACTTGTAAATCATCACTATTAGCTTATAAAACCCATTTTGCTTTTGTTTCAGACATCCAGGTCATGGGTTTTTAGTCTAGGTTCATAGATACTTAAAGGTTCATGAGTGTATTAGGCAAAATTTTTGAACTCCCTCATACTGCTATACAAAATATGTAAATGTGCAAACGTGTATATTCTCTTAGCCAATAAGCTTTCACTGTGTTCTCAAGTGAGCTGTTAATCACGAAAGGCATAAATAATCAACACTGTGGGTGTAGGAAACTCCCTAACAATTCTGTCCCACTGAGAAGGCTGCAGTCATACACC
Organism: Lepus europaeus; assembly: GCF_033115175.1. Taxonomy (NCBI): domain Eukaryota; kingdom Metazoa; phylum Chordata; class Mammalia; order Lagomorpha; family Leporidae; genus Lepus; species Lepus europaeus. The sequence continues at coordinate 63,151,875 of NC_084830.1, read as the reverse complement.
AACCCAAGAGAGCACTTGGTAAATTCCTTATCTGACATTTCATAGCACAGTGTTCAACAATTTTATCATTGACAAGTTAACATTCGGTTCATCTAAATCTTGTCCTCTAATGTTTTGAGTACCAACAATCCAGTCAGTTGTTAGACAAAGGCTTTTTCCAAAAAACTGTTTATAGAACTTGGGCTCTAGCAACTCTTGCAATATAATCTTTGTGTATTACTGAACCACAGAAAAATAACTCCTTAATTTGTGGTTAGAGTAACCACTGTAGAACAGTCTACAGTGGGTGGCATGAAACTATCACAATTATAAAGTAACCAAGCAAATAATATACTATGTCTCTAAGAGATAAAATGTTATAAATCTAAAACATACATTGCTATAAATAAAGTCTGTGGTTATTTGATGCAATCCTCTAACATTGCTGTAACAAGGGCCACTATTAGCATGTTTTATAAAGGAATAACTAAAGCTATTTCACAGTAGACTCAGTGGCACCACCCGTATTGTTTGGACTAAGAAATGAGGTGAGCTGCACTGCATAGTAACTTTGGGAAAATGCTGCCTTTAATATAAACAAACAATGGACTTTCCTGTAGAAACCATGATAAGGGAGAGGAGGGCAGTAGGACTAGTACTACTATATCAGCATGCCTACAATTTGGGAAACCAGTGAATAAGAGAAATCAGTTGTCTAAATGCATATTTGTTGACAGCTATAATCAGATCATTTTCTTCAAATCTTAAATCATAGAGGATGTGTGACTTTTTCAAGTTCATCAAACAGAACAGAAAGAAATTGAGTCTTTTGTCTCTCTTATCATGCTGTCTTTCTTATAAAGAGAAATTTTTTAAAAGCCTAATTAAAATATAATTTACATCTCATATAATTCACCACCTAGGAGTAAACAATCCAATAACTTTTGGTATATTCACTACAAAGAGTTGTTCAACTAATTTACATCACCACCAAAAGAAATTTTGTATCTGTATCGCTTCACCATCACTCCCTTAAGTGCCCCACACTCTGCTATCCCATCTTTCCATACCTAGGCCACCACTACTCTACTTTCTGCTTCTACATACTTAACTATTTTGGACATTTCATAGAACTGAAATAAGATAGTATCTGGTCCTTTGTGCCTAGATTCTATCACTTAAGCATGTTTTCAAGATTCAGCCATGTTGTATCTCAGCACTTCATTACTTTATATGACCAAATAATATCCTATTATATGGATATAATATATTTCATTTATCCATTCATCAGTTGATGGACATTTGGGGTTTTTCCACCTTTCGGTACTCATGAATAATACTCCTATGAAAGCCTGCATACAAGTTTTTGAGTGGATATATGATTTAACTTCCTTATATACATGTATCTAAAAGTGAAATGGTTAAGCTATATGCTAACATTGTTTAGCCACTTCAGGAACTGCCAAATATTTTCCAAATGGCTGTACCATTTCACATTTCCACCCATCAGAGGTTCCTGCTTTAAAAGTCAGAACAATTAAATCAGATCATGAATATAATTTTTAAAATTTCTATTAATAGATAAGTGAAGAAATACCACAAGTATTGATAAGTATGCTTTGTAAAAAATCATACAAAGTTCAAAACATAGGAAGATGGCTTTAAATAACTATTTTAAAAAGGGTTATAGTGTAGTAAATAATCCCTTTATTACTTAAATCATATAAAAATATTACACATGGGTTACAGACATACAACAAACATTTAAAAATATTGGGAAACCTTAAAAACAAATTGAATTTTCTCAAAATCTAAATTAGAATCCATCACCAGGTGATACCTATAAACTTTCAGTCATTAGGAGGAGGAAAATTCCAGTATTTTTAAGATAGAAAATTGACAGGTGTTCAACAGGGCAAAGTAAATGCAGTACATGAGTTTGGAACAGAAAATGAAAGTTAGTTTCTGCAATCACACAATAAGGAATACTCACACCAGCGTTGTGGCATAGAAGATAGTCCAACATCCCATATGGGAGCTGGTTAGAGTCCCAGCTGCTCCACTTCCAATCTGGCTCCCTGCTAACACGCCTGGGAAAGCAGAGATGATCCAAGTGCTTGGACCCCTGTACCCACGTGGGAGACCTGGAAGAAGCTCCTGGCTCCTGGCTTAAGTCTGGTCCAGCCCTGGCCATTGTAGCCATTTGGGGAGTGAACAAGCAAATGGAAGACCTCTCTTTCTCTATCTGCCTCTAAATAAATAAATAAATAAAAATCCCTTTCTCTCTCTAAATAAAAATAAATCTTAAAAAAGAAAAGAAAAGGATATTGTACAAATGAGCTTATGGTAAGCAATGTGGGTAATAACAACTTCATGAACTATGCTGTAAACTGCAGGTTTTGGAAGGCAAGGGGATTTGATTCTATTTACTGGATGTACTTCCTAGATAGGAAGCTGGGGCAAGTTATAGCTTAGACTAGTAAGGGTGGAGATTAAGGAAGAATTAGGGGGCTGGTGCCATGGCTCACTTGGTTAATCCTCTGCCTGTGGCGCTGACATCCTATATGGACACTGGGTTCTAGTCCCGTTGCTCCTCTTCCAGTCCAACTCTCTGCTGTGGCCCGGGAAGGCAGTGGAGGATGGCCCAAGTGCTTGGGCACCTGCACCCGCATGGGAGACCAGGAAGTGCCTGGCTCCTGGCTTCAGGTCGGTGCAGTGCCGGCCATAGCGGCCATTTGGGGAGTGAACCAACGGAAGAAAGACCTTTCTCTCTCTCTCTCTCTGTCTATAATTCTGTCAAATAAAAAAAAAAATTAAAAAAAAAAAAAAAGGAAGAATTGTGCCAAGCATCACTAACTCCAATGGTTATTTCTTCTAAGGGAGAGTCCAGAACTTTGAAAAGAGCATCAGGTAGACAACTGGCCAAGGAGAAGGTATGACTAAAACACAAACAGAAAATGAAGAACCTGAAAGATACAGGTAGGTGGTACACAGAAATCTGAACTTTATAACATTTCAGCACCAGCCATTTTGTCCCTTCCTGTCAGCAGTGGCTACAGTCTTCCATAATTACCTTTAGTTTCCTCATTAGAATCTTACAATTTTTTAACACTGGTAGCTAATGATAGTACCCCAATGTAAGAAACACAGTTTACATAAAATCCAAAACTGTGACAGACTGATCTCTTTCTATACACAAACACATACATCCCTAAAGTTTTTCGAAGTTAGCTTTGCTATATGCAAAGCATTCTGATATTTCCTATTCTATTTCAATAAAAAGAAAAGGCTGAGAATGACTCAACAGATTGAGACATGCAGCTTATTAAGGATATATCTCAAAAGAAATGACGATAATATAAACAGCCAACACTAACTTTAAAAATGGACAGACAATGACAACTACATCTCAAGTGTCTCTTGGCTAAAAGTAATTTCAAAGACATTAAGACAGGGTAAAATGCAAAGAAGTGTGTGTAATGTGCTCAATAAATGAATATTAGTGCCTGAATATTGGCACTTATTAGTAGTATTAAGGAGAGGGCAAGAGAGAGTCCTGACTTAATTCCAAAACAAATTTCAAATAGTTTAAAATCATAAGATCAAAATATAAAGCCACAAAATACCAGAAGGAAATATAGCCCCAATATTTCCATGTTTTTTCTCAGTATGACACCCAAATTAGAAACTACAAAAGAAAAAATTATGTAAAATCAAAATATAAAAATTTTTCATGGCAAAATTAACCAACAAAAAACTGGAGTAAATAGTTTCAACAGTTGAAACAAAGGGTAAATACAAGGAAGAAAGTCATAAATCAAAAAAACTAATGAACATGGGCCAATGAAACCAGAACAAAATTCACTTAAGAAAAATATGAAAAATGCACATTAAAACAATAACAAAATATCTTGCTTGGCAAGATAACAAATAAAGATAATACCTATGAGAAAGTTATTCTGCAGCAATTGGAAATATTCATAAGTCTTTAAAGAATGTATATACTTTCAAATTCTCCCATTCTGAAGAATTTATCCAAAGGATATAAGAAAATCATAACAATATTTATGTACACAACTGTCACTGAAGTGCTATTTATAAAAACAGTGAAAATTAGGCAACCGATAGAATGGTAGAAAATATTTGCAAACTACGACACTGACAAAGGATTAAAATAGAGAATCTATAAAGAGCTCAAGAAACTCAACAATAGTAAAACAAACAATCCAGTTAAGAAATGGGCAAAGGACTTGAACAGGTATTTTCCAGAAGAGGAAATTCAACTGGCCAGCAGATCCATGAAAAAGTGCTCAGGATCACTAGCCATTTGGGAAATGCAAATCAAAATCACAATGAGGTTTCACCTCACCCCAGTTAGAATGGCTCTCATACAGAAATAAACAAAAATAAATGCTGGCAAGGATGTGGGGAAAAAGGTATCCTAATCCATGGTTGGTGGGAATGAAAACTGGTGCAGCTAGTGCAGAAGACAGTATGGAGATACCTCAGAAAGCTGAAAATATGTCTATCACATGACCCAGCAATCCCACTCCTGGGAATTTACTCAAGAGAAATGAAATCAGCATATTAAAGAGTAATCTATACCCCCACGTTCACTGCAGCTCAATGTACAATAGCTAAGATATGGAACCAATCAAGATTTCTACCAACTGATAGACAAAGAAATTATGGTATATATACACTATGAAATACTACTCAGCAGTTAAAAAAATGAAATCCTGTCTTTTGCAACTGGAAATCAATATACTTACTGAAATAAGCCAGTCCCCAAAAGACAAATACCATATGTTTTCCATGATCTGGGGTAACTAATAGAGTATCTAAAATGCAATGTATAGGAGTGAAATTGACATTTTGCGATTCGATGATTGTTTACAGCCCTTGTCTTTACTGTTCAGGAACAGTGTTTTTTTCCCCTCATACCATTGTTGAACTATTTACTTAATGTAGGGTTAATCTTAAGAGTATAAAATAAACTGAAAACAGATCTCTGTAAAAATCAAGAGTGGGAATAGCAGAGAGAGGAGGAAAAAGGGTGGGAGGGAGGGTAGGGCAGTAAGACTTACTATGTTACTAAATCTGTATTTATGAAATTCATGAAATGTGTATACCTTAAATAAAATTTTAAAAAAAGAAAACAAAACAGTGAAAACTAAAACCAACATTCATCTATACCAACAGAATAATAATTAAATATAGTAACGGAATGCTATATAGTATTCAACAATTTTGATTATGGAATAGTTAGATAGCCTTCTTTTAAAAATAGATGTCACACTTTATTTTATTTTACTAATTTACTTTCATTTTATTTGAAAGGCAGAGAGATATCTGCTGGGTTATTCCCCAGATTCACCCAACAGCCAGGGTTGGGTTAGGCCAAAGCCAGGAACAAGGAACTCTATGCAATTCTCTGACCCTGTCCTGGGTAGCAAGGACCCAAGTATAGAAGACATCACCTGCTGACACCCAACGTGCACATTAGCAGGAAGTTGGAGTAGCAGAACTCAAACGAACAAAGAACTCTGATATGGGATGTTGTTCCAAGCAGTGACTTAAGCCACTGTACCAAACCCCCAGCCCTAGATGGTCCTTACATCTACTTACTTGGAAGAAAATTTGATTACAAAATAGTATTCAAAAACATGCTTTCTTGTTAAGAAGCTTTATATATAAATTATTTCAGGTTATCTTTGTTTTCTTCCTTTAATTATCTGAATTTGCATTTGTAAGCAACTTGAGTTACTTTTATAATAAAATGCTATTTTTTTTTTTTTGACAGGCAGAGTGGACAGTGAGAGAGAGAGACAGAGAGAAAGGTCTTCCTTTTGCCGTTGGTTCACCCTCCAATGGCCGCCACGGTAGCGCGCTGCGACCGGCGCACTGCGCTGATCCAATGGCAGGAGCCAGAGGCTTATCCTGGTCTCCCATGGGGTGCAGGACCCAAGCACTTGGGCCATCCTCCACTGCACTCCCTAGCCACAGCAGAGAGCTGGCCTGGAAGAGGGGCAACCGGGACAGAATCCGGTGCCCCGACCGGGACTAGAACCTGGTGTGCCGGCGCCGCAAGGCGGAGGATTAGCCTAGTGAGCCACGGCGCCGGCCTTAAAATGCTATTTTTAAATGAAAAGATGAATAAGCTTAATGATATCAAGATATCATATACACAGATCAGGAAACGCCATAATGTCAATAAATAAGTAAGTTAGTCAAAGAAATCAGCAATTTGTATAAAAGGAAATACTACTAATAAATAAATAAATACATGTAGTGTTCAATCTGCTTCCATAGGCCTGAAACATATTAAAAACCTCTAAGCCTAGTTATTCCACTTCATCATTCCTCAGGAAATAATCCTAGAAGTAGTAACCCGTGGAAATGTTTACAGCTGTGTCATTTATAAGAGTGAAAAAGCAGAAACAATCTGCCTAATAAGGAGTGTCTAAAGAGATCAGGACACAGGTAGTGATACACAACACATACTTCAAAATGAAAAATGATATGCTATTGAGAAATCTGGGTCCAAATTATAGGGAGAACAATTAAAACCACATATAAACAAAAGAAAAACCTGTGTCTAGTTGAAAAGACTGAAAGGAAATACAATAAAATGACTGGTAGAGTTATGAAGTTTTAAATTTGAATTCTTAGGGAATTTCCCATATCTTCTTCATGAAAAACTGTATTACTTCAACCAGTTGAAACAAAAAAGAAAAAAAATTAATAACAGAAATACCAACACAAAAACAATTTTACTAATTTGCCTTCATCTCTGAAGAATATTAACTCTCACAAAAATTAACTCACAAATATTAACTCTCGCAAAAATCAATATGTGGTACAAATGATTTAAAGTTTTAATCTAAAAATGAACAGGCCAACAAAATTTATTAGGCTTGATCATTAAAATATTTTTATAATAAACAAGAGTATACAAGAAAAAATGCTTCCATATATTAAAATGTATGCATTTTCAGTAAACCATAAAATTGCAATGTAAAAGAACATAATGGTCGGTGCCGCGGCTCAATAGGCTAATCCTCTGCCTGCGGCGCCCGGGTTCTAGTTCTGGGCATTCAGGGTGCCGGATTCTGTCCTGGTTGCCCCTCTTCCAGTCCAACTCTCTGCTGTGGCCTGGGAAGGCAGTGGAGGATAGCCCAAGTGCTTGGGCCCTGCACCTGCATGGGAGACCAGGAGAGGCACCTGGCTCCTGGCTTCAGATCAGCGTGGTGCGCCGGCCGCAGCGGCCATTGTGGGATGAACCAACGGAAAAAGGAAGACCTTTCTCTCTATCTCTCTCTCTTACTGTCCACTCTGCCTGTCAAAAAAATAAAAAAAAAGAATTTCTTTAAAAAAAAAGAACATAATATTTGATATTTATGATACATATTTAAATACTTTTCCCTAATCTCCATTTTTTAATAAAAAATGCAACTGAAATTCTTTTATAAAAGATTATTGTGATAAAAAGTAGAAATTTAAAAAGCGATACTTGGAAGTTAACTATTTTTTTCCTAATAAACATGTAATTCAAATATCTTTAAAGAACTAAAGGGTAAGAATGTCACGTCACTGGACAGACTGCTCAGCATTTCACCCTCTGGACACGCTGTGGATCACGCCTGGTTTCCAAACTACCATGCACTAGCTTACTGACTTGACATAAATTTTGTAATTTCTCTAGGTTTCAGTCTCCTTGGTTTAAAAACGTGGATACTGCTGCTCAATTCAGGATGGTACTGTATTTTTCTCTACAAACTTTGATATAATTACCTTAAGTTAAAAAAAGATAGAATAAAAAATTAAGCTATGGTTACATATTTGAAGACTGAAGAGAATTTGGATTACAATCTTAATTGTACCCATTCTTTACCCCTCCCCATCTCTGAAAAAAACAAAACAAAAGGGGCCAGTGTCTTGGCTCACTTGTTTAATCCTCTGCCTGTGGTGCCAGCATCCCATATGGGCAGCGGGTTCTAGTCCCGGTTGCTTCTCTTCCAGTCCAGCTCTCTGCTGTGGCCCGGGAAGGCAGTGGAGGATGGCCCAAGTGCTTGGCCCCTGCACCCGCATGGGAGACCAGGAGAAGTACCTGGCTCCTGGCTTCGGATCAGTGCAGCGCCAGCTGTAGTGGCCATTTGAGGGGTGAACCAACAGAAAAGGGAGACCTTTCTCTCTGTCTCTCTCTCACTGTCTATAACTACCTGTCAAATAAATTAAAAAAAAAAAAAAAACTAAATATTCTGCTTCCAAGAATTGTGACATAATTTTGTTTTCCAAAAATGAAAGAGTAGATAATCACCCTTTAGGAAATGAACATGGAACAAACTCATTTAACACAAGTTAAAAGATAATACTTTTAACAGAAAGAGACAAAAACTCATTCTTTTAATTATGTATAATGGTTCTTTTCACTATAGAAACTTGAAAATGTTATCAGAAATTTCCAGAAACAAATATATTTTAGTAGTTACTTCAGCATTCAGTTATTAATTTTTGTTTGATAGGGAGGAACCCAAAAAGCCAACAACATCCAGCATTCTTATGCAAGAGAAGTAAGTCTCCATATGTTTAATTGTAAGTAGTCAAGTTTTCTGCTATTTGTAATTGACACAAGTCTAAATACTTTGGAAAGTCACTTCTAGGCTAACTTTTCTCATCAATTAAGTAGGAATAATGATAATAATGCATAGAATCTGACAAGTATAATAGTTCAATTATGCCAGCTGCTACGATGATTATTTGATTATCACACCAACATTTGGGGTAAGTACTATCACTTCAGCCATTTTGAAGACAAGAAAAGGGAGGCTCCAAGAAATTAAGCAGCTTGCTCATAGCCACATTTTGAGCTACACTTAAAGAGTAGAACCAGGATTCAAATTCAGAAATCCTTAGTCCATTGCCAATGAGTTTAAGCCATTGTGATGTTTAGAAAAGTGATAAAACAGGCTGGTGTTCTGGCATAGCAGGTAAAGCCGCCACTTAGAATGCTGGCATCCCATATGGGCGCCAGTTCAAGTCCTGGCTGCTCTACTTCTCATCTAGCTCTCTGCTAATGGTCTGGGAAAAGAAAGGAAGATGGCCCACTTGGGTCCCTGCTATCCATGTGGGAGACCTGGAAGAAGCTCCTGACTCCTGACTTTGGACTGGGCAAGTGCTGGCTGTTGCAGCCATCCGGGGAATGAACCAGTGGATGGAGGATCTCTCTCTCTCTCTCTCTCTCTCACTCTCACTCTGAATTTCAAATAAAAGGAAGGAAGGCAGGAAGGGAGGGAGGGAAGAAGGGAGGAAGGAAGGGAGGGAAGTTGGGAGGAAGGAAAGGAGGGAAGGAGGCAGGGAGGGAATAAGGAAGGAAAGAAGGGAAGGGAGGGAATAAGGAAGGAAGGAAGGGAAGGAAAGAGGGAGGAAGGAAGACTAAACACAGTTAAGAGTTAACAGTTAAGGGGCATGCATCTGGCATAGTGCTCAGGATAACTACATCCCATATTGAAGTGTCTGGGTTCAAATCCTGGCTCCACTCCTGATTCTAGCTTACTGCTAATGTGTAACCTGAGAGGCAACAGGTGATGGCTCAAGTAATTGGGTTCCTGCCACCCACCTGGGAAACCTGGATTGCATTCCCAGCTTCTGGTTTTGACCTGGCACAGCTGTTACGGACATCTGGGGAGTAAGTGAGCAAATGGAAGACCTCTCTCTGTCTCTCTGCCTTTCAAATAAATAATTTTTAAAAATTTAAAAACGGTTAATAGCTACAATGGTTATGACAATATTAACAACTATGAAGACAAGAACCGGTAGAAAATTTCCTAAATTTCAATTCTCAGAAAAAGTAAATTCTCATTTAATTCAGTATTAATTTTATTTTTCCAATTAATATTGAGATAGTTCTCAGTTCTTCACTAAAAAGAGAAATACCTGATCCTCTTCATTGACTATAATTTTGTCCCTTTCTAACACCACAGGAAAACTAAGAACAGTATATCTCAACCAATAATGAAAATACACTACTATTAGCTAAATGGGTTTGTGAATTCCACCTATCAAAAAGTAAGCAACAAGCATTTATCATGAACTTATAGTCTGCAAGGTACTATGCCAATATTTGAAAAGTATTTTCCCCAAAAGATGTAGCAAATGTTTATTTTCTCCAAATAAACTTAAGATTCCATTAGAGGGAATATTCTATAACAGTCCTTAAAGTTAGGAAGTTGCTGCTACTGTCACTCACCAGCACTGGCAGCATCATCACCACCTTTACTAACATATGCAGAGCTTATATCACAAGCCAGCATATGATAAGCTTTATTTGTGGGACATTTTCCTTCAATCTTCAAATGTAAGCAAGACAAAGAACTTGAAAAATTCATGATGAAGAGCAGTATGTAGAAAACAAGCTAAATTCAGAATTAAAGCTTCTAGATAAATTACATTCAGGAAATTTAGGAAAAGATATTTAGTTTCTGGACTAGATTTTGAGATTCAAGGAATTTATGTTTAGCTGCTTACCTTCAAAAAGTTTAGCATATTATTTTTCTAGCAAATAAAAAAAAGCATTTTAAATGCCAAAACAAAATGGATGATGGATGAAACAGAAGTTTTGAGGTAAGGTTAACTTAAGTAAAAACGCTAAGCCTCAAAATATGTATCTTTACAGCAATACAGCTTGGTAGTCAAATTATTTCATATCATACATTCCAAAATGAAAGAACTATAGCTTTCTTCATTATATAGCTTAAGAAATAGTAGATACTATCATTTTCATGAGACTATTGTATGTAAAAAAAATGCTTTCAAGGAAAGATTCATCTGCTTAATAAATTCAAAATGACACAGGCAATAGCATAAAATCCACATGAACATTATAATACGCCTAATCAGTACTAATTAAGGATATAATTATACGTGTTTAATATCTAATTTGCATTTTCAAAAGGAACACAAAGTATTCTATTTTAGGTCCAAAATTAAGGTTCTGAATTAAAACTTTAAAAGAAACCTAACTAGTATATTTATGGGAATTTTTTTCTTAAAAATTAGAACAAACTAAGAATAAAAAATCATATTCTCAAGTACTGAACTATGTTGAACATGGGATGACTCCTAATAAAAAGAAAATGAACACATAGAGATGGAACATTTGTAAGTTTCATTTATGAAGCTTTTCTTAATTACTACAATGCTGTGGTGTGGTATCTAAAATAGGGGAGCTTCAAAACAATCTTTTTGGAAAAGTGTTGGTTAAATTAGCCTAGGTTTAGATCCTTAGAGAAACGAGCTTCTACTGTACACACTGAAAAAGGCAGGGTTTGTGGAAACCTCTTACCTTTCATTCCCATTGTTGTTCCTGACACCTGCCTTGCTCATCTTCCCAGCACAAGCCAAAAACTACTGTATCTCTTCTTTACCATTTTCATTCTCTACAATTTTGTAAGGCACCTACTAAAGGAATGTTAAGAACAGAGAAGTAGATGCAATTAATATTGAGATAGTTCTCAGTTCTTTACTTAAAGAGAAATACCTGACTGCATTCACACAACAGCACAAGATATAGAGTATTGTTCGACTAGAGGTGTTATCTTTAACTCTCATAGTAAAACACATTAAGGACAGAGATCCTACATGGGGGGCATGTGCCCAGTGACTCCTGTTGTTGATTTAACAATTGACACTCTTATTTATGACGTCAGTAATCACCCGGGGCTCTTGTCATGAGCTGTCGAGGCTATGGAAGCCCCTTGAGCAACTCACTTTTAATTTTTTTTTTTTTTTTTTAATTTTGAGAGGCACAGAGAGTGTAGGGAGAGAGAGAAATAGAAAGAGAATGCTTTCATACGCCGGCTCACTCCTGAGAAGCCCAAAACAGCAGGGGCTGGGGATCACATGCCAGGAACAAGAACTCAGTACAAGTCTTCCATGTGCATGGCAAGAACCCAGTTATTTGAGCCATTACCAGGGTCCACACTAGTAGGAAGCTGGAATAAGGAGCAGAGACAAGCATAAAACCCACTCAGACATGGGATGGGGCATCGTAACCAGCTTCTTAATCCCTAAACCAAACATCAATCTCATGACTCACTTTTAATAAAAATAATATAGCATAAAAAGCATCCCAATTTCTTCCTTGAACCCTCTCTTAGATCACTCTGGGGGAAGCTGCTATATCATGAGGACATTCAGGCAGCCCAATGAAGAGGTCCATGTGATGAGGAACCTCTTGCCAACAAGCAGCACTAGCTTGCCAGGCATATGAGTGACCCACCTTGGAAGCCAAAGCTCCAGTCCAGCCAAACCTTTAGAAGACTACAGCCTTGTCTGATATCTTGACTGGACTTCATGAGAGACCTTGAGCCAGAACCTTCCAGCTAAAGCACTCCTGGATTCCTAGCCCACAGCAATCACGTGAGACAACAAATGTTTGTTTTAAGTCACTAAGTTTTGGAGTAATTTGGGATACAGACATAGATAACTAATATAATCACACCAAACTCATTCTCAATGCTCATGCCATTTCTCACAGAGGTATTCTCTCATTATCCATTCCCCAAAACTCCCTCCTCCATCCATCGGAATATAACTAAAACTGTATCTCTTTAGGGAGGTCCTTCCTTCCTTCCTTCTTTCCTTCCTTCCTTCCTTCCTTCCTTCCTTCCTCCCTTCCTCCCTTCCTCCCTTCCTTTTTTATGAAACCACCTCAAATTTCTCCAGCATCTCCTTTAAACACGTCTATGCTGTGTCACTTTATTCATTTAGGCATTATTTGTACAACTCTCTAAGTTACTGAGCTATATATTTTTCCTTCTAAGGATGTCACAGTTTTTTTAATTGCATTCAGCACACTATAATAAAATACTCAACAACAAGATTAATGAACCTCTCTTTTTCTGCTGAGAAAATTAACAACACACGCATACACATACACACCCTAGAAGTGTATTTGAGTAGGAAAAAAATAGTGGTTAATAATACAGATTCAGGAGGCTGGCACCATGGCTCACTTGGTTAATCCTCCGCCTGTGGTGCTGGCATCCTATATGGGCGCTGGGTTCTAGTCCTGGTTGCTTCTCTTCCAGTCCAACTCTCTGCTGTGGCCCCGGAAGGCAGTGGAGGATGGCCCAAGCGCTTGGGCCCCTGCACCCACATGGGAGACCAGGAGGAAGCACCTGGCTCCTGGCTTCGGATCAGTGCAGCGCCAGCTGTAGCGGCCATTTGGGGAGTAAACCAACGGAAGGAAGACCTTTCTCTCTCTCTCTCTCACTGTCTAACTCTTTTCTGTCAAATAAGAAAAAAAAAAAATGTTCCATTCTTTAAAAAAAAAAAAAAAATACAGATTCAGGGAAGCTGTACTGCCTCTGATCTGATTGCTTACTAGCTGCAGGCCTTGGGTAGGCTACTCAAAGTCTCTGTAAGCCTTAGTTTCTTCAGTGTTGTTTAGTGAGAACCCTTCAGTGTCTGTTACAGTAATAAAAAGATTAAAGAAAATAATATATGAAAATATCTTAACAACAAAGTGCCTAGCACAGAAAGAGAGTTCAAAAATGTTAGTTATTATTGTTCTTATAATTAATCACAAATTACAAAATACATGCTGAAATCCTGGGTCACTAAGATTCTGTAGATGCTATCAAGAAGCAATTTAAATTAATACAAACTTCTACAAACTAAAATAGAACTCAGACCTTCTAAAAAGATAGCTTTTAATTTTTCTAAAATCAGCTCTTAGGTCAGCAGAACTACAGCCTGAACCAATTCTAGGAGTGCAGCCTTGACTTTTTCTCTTCTTGTTCCTATTAAGATATTAACTTCAAAGCTTTTGTGGGGACAGTTAATTGCCTGCATTCTTTACCAAGCAGCCACCATAGTAGTTTCCAGATTCACTCTTGACCTTTACAGTCCTGGAAGGCACATAAGACAAACTTACTAGACATGTAAATTTAGACACTCTCTGGGCTGATTTGATATACATATGTAAATATGAAGCAATTCAATCTAATAGAACTAATCAATCCAAAAAAAAAAACCTTAGCTATAACATGTATCAAACAAGAAAGAACCACCACCATAAAACTCTAATACTACTAAGTGTGAATGACATGTTTCATGAGCCCAGAACACTTATAAGATCATACTTTAAAGTCTGATTCTTGGATATTTGAATATACAAATAATAACTGAACACATAATTTAATTTAAACAATTCTTAAGGTTTCTTATTAAAAACTTAAATTAGCAGATGCTCATTTATTCCCTGACTCCAAATCAGAGATCTGTTCAAGAAAAACTAACAGAATGATTTTTAAATCACCAATCTATTTAAAAATATGCATACTTTTTAAATTGTATTCCATGATCACTTAATACAAATTCTTATTTTTCTTCTCCCCAACAATACAACTTTAAAACTTTAGTTTTTTGGAATATTCTGTATACATTTTACTCTTTTGTGACCCTACATATCACACAACCTGAAATAGAAACAAAGACTAGGAAATTAGCTTGTTTATTCCACCTTAATGTCAAAGAAATGTACAAATAATATTCAGTGCACGTGCTAGTTACCTCAGAACTGCCAATCATGCTTGTTTTGAAACTCTTTGATTTTCAGACCTGTCAATCATGTGTTTTGATAGAGATGCCGGTACAGAGATAATGCTTTAAAAGACACAACCCTCATTAACACATTAATAAATAAGTGAGCCTTACTTGTAAAACTGGACTTGAATTTTACAGGAATGTTTACAATTCTTGAAAAATCAAAATTAAAATATAACTTGCTGATATCAAAAGATTTGGAGAATTAGACTTTTTAACCAAAGCAATAAGCATAACTTAACCAAAAGGATTTTTCTATTTCAGTAAAAAGAGAAATGGTCCTTAACTAATGTTAATCAGAAGTAGTATGACATGAATGGAAATTAGAATCAGTGACCTATATCTGATCACTTTACTTTTTGTTTTTAAGGCAGACAGCATTATCTATATAGAACAAGTACAAGGCCCTCATCTCTACCCCTCCGATACAACCCAATTCATTGTCCACTTGGTCTTTAACAGCTGAAAGAATAACTATTCAAAACGTTTCCCTCTACCTCACAACCCATAACTACTCATCAAAACCTGTCCTTTCTACCTCCTAAACACCTCGTCTTTCCCCCACTCTGAGACTTAATCCACATTCTCATCATTTTTTTCCAGCAGCTTCCTTATCGATCTCCCCAACTCCAGCATCGCTCTTCCAACATACAAAAATGTTCTGCTCTACCAGAATGATATCAGTGAAACACAAATATGATCCACATTTTAATGGCTTTTTGTCATTTTCAGAAAAAAGCCCCCAATTTTTAAAAAAGTTTATTTTATTCATTTGAAAGGCAGAGTTACAGTGAGACAGAGAGACAGACAGATAGATCTTCCATCTCGTGGTTGATTCCCTAACTGGCCGCAATGGCCAAGGCTGAGCCAGATGAAGCCAGAAGCTTTATCCAGGTCTCCCACTTGGGTGCAGGGGCCCAAACACTTGAGCCATCTTTTTGCTGCTTTCCCAGGCACATTGGCAGGGAGCTGGACTGGAAGTGGAGAGCCAGGACCCAAACTGGCACCCATATGGCAGTGGCTTTATCTGCTGTGCTACAAAGTCAGCCTCTAAAGTCCCAAATTCTTAGAATATAAATTCCTTGAAAATCTGGTTCCTGCCCACCCTCTCCACTCTCTCATCACTTCTCTTAATTTAAACCAAAAAAACCACTTGAGTTCCCAGGAAAACCAGTCTCTCTCTCACACTTAACAATTTTCAGTGCTGCTCTCTTACCTGCAATCACTCTCATTTTCTGCATTTAGTATCCCTTACCCCATTTCCACTCAGTTCAATTGTTAGCTCCTTTGGGACACCTCTAATTTAAGCAGACTCAACTATCAACCTCTTCCTCTCCACTGCAGTAGAATACAGAAAATAAACCTAATATGGTGTTATATTTATGGCTTTATTCTCTATTCCCCTGAACTGAATCAATGCCATAAAAGCAAGGATTATCTGTAATCTGTACATTAACATTAATTATGGAGGTGACACAAAATAGTGCATATTAAAGGCTTGCTGACTCAATGAAAAGTTATACCAAAATCAACACCTTATTTCTTAATAGAATGTCACAAAGGTGCATTTCAATACAACCAAACTAATCAACACCATTAAGCAATTTTTTGAGCTTAACAAAATTTTTAAGAAACTGACTTAGTGGTCAGCATTGTGGCACAGTAGGTTAAGCCTCCATCTGTGACACTGGCATCCCATACAGGCACTGGTTCATGTCCCAGCTTCTCCTCTTCTGACCCAGTTCTCTGCTAATGACCTGGAAAAGCAGCGGAAGATGGCCCAAGTGCTTGGGCCCCTGCACACATATAGGAAAACCAGAAGAAGCTCCTGGCTCCTGGCTTTGAATCGGTCCAGCTCCAGCAACTGTGGCCATTTGAGGAGTGAACCAGTAGATAGAAGACTTTTCTCTTTGCCTCTTCCTCTCTCTTTCTGTAACTCTTTCTCTCAAATAAATAAATCTTACAAAAAAAAAATTGACTTAAAACTTACAAAGTCACCATATGAACTAGCACCATCTCCTATCTTATTTTCATTACTGTTCCTTCAAGAGGTATTAAAGTCCCAAGTCACAATAAATGGTTATGTCCAAACCACTCAGCACTTTGATTGGTTCAACAAACACTGCACTGATATGTGACAACTCCTTTCAAGGGCATCAGTAAACAGCCAGTCAACACAGGCAAAACCTTAACCCAGTTGCACTTCACTAATCAGTCAGTTGGTAACATCAAATATCCACAGGACCCAGGGAGAATGAGGCAGGAGTTTAGGAGCTGTCAAAACACATGTTGAAATCTATACAGTTTATTCATGGAATAAACTGCCAAGTCCTTATTCAAACACAGTTGTTTTTATTTTAAACACAACAAATTTAGTGACCAGGTTTTATTCAAAGAAAATTAAAAGTCTAAGAAAGTTATAGAAAGTCAACATGGGCATTAACAGAGAAAAGAAGAGATGAAATACAAAAATTGTAGAACTGAGAGGTTATCTGGCTATGCAAAATAAAAAAAAAAACAAAACAAAACAAAAAAACAAAAAATTAACCTACTTTAAGTCTAATACAGGTCCAAGAAAGAAGGTGTATTTTATAAAAAAGAACCAACCCAAGAATTAAAAATTAATACATGTGGGGCCTGTGCTGTGGCGTAGTGGGTAAAGCCACTGCCTGCAGTGCAGGCATCCCATATGGGCGCCAGTTTGAGTCCTGGCTGCTCCACTTCCAATCCAGCTCTCTGCTATGGCCTGAGAAAGCAGTGGAAGATGGCCCAAGTCCTTGGGCCCCTGCACCTGCATGGGAATCCAGAAAAAAAGCTCTTGGCTCCTGGCTTTGGATTGGCACAGCTCTGGTTGTTGTGGCTATCTGGGAAGTGAACCACTGGATGGAAGACTTCTCTCTCTCTCCGCCTCTGCCTCTCTGTAACTCTGCCTTTCAAATAAATATATAAATCTTTTAAAAAATTAACACATGTATAAAAGCCACCTTTTTTGTTATTTGCAGAATAAACTTTTTTGGAATAGATCATTCCCAAATAACATGAGGCATGCTGACTTGAATCAATCAATCATTGTCAAATATAATCGGGTTCCTGTGACTACAGGTCTCAGACTAAATATGACATGAATCTAACCCAAAATAAGGCTGGACCTTCTACATAAACTTATTGGCAGTAATACTATCTAAACTACTGTTCTAGTCAGTTTGGGCTCCTATAACAAAACAGCACAAATAGAGAAGTTTATAAATAATAGAAACGCATTCCTCACAGTTCTAAAGGCTGGGAAGTCCAAAGTCACGGCAGCAGCAGATTCAGTGATTGGTGGAGGCCCACACCTGTTTCATAGCTGGCACCGTCTCACTATGTCCCCACCTGGTGGAATGGGCAGGGCAGCTGTTTGGGTCTCTTTTATAAAGGCCCTAATTCTATTCACAAGGGCTGAAACCCCAGGGCCTAATCATCCTAATAACCCTACCTCCCAATAGCATCAAACTAGTGAGTAACGTTTTACCACATGAACTCTAGGAGGATACAAATATTCAGACGATAGTAGCCATGGACACCTTAGGCAAAGCTATTATATCAGACCGCCTACCATCCTTTCTTTTGGTGTTTTTAAAATCTGATTAACATGTAATATTTCTATATTTTTATGGGATGCAGTGCAGCATTTCAACACAAGTATATGGAATAAACTGATTAGTCAGTTTCTGTTGGCCAGTGTTTCTGTTGGCGTTACTTGATGTGTGGAGCCTTCCAGCTCCTCTCTTCAGTTTTTTATACTGTATGTAATACATTGTTGTGAACTATAGCCACCCCACTGTGCTGTGGAACATTACCTATTATCCAAACTCCTATCTCTTCTTCCCCAGACCTTACCAGTCCCTGGTAAGCACCATTCTAAGTTCTAATCAACTGCTGTATTTTTTTTTTTAAACTTCCACATATAAGAGAGAACATGCAGTATTTTCTTTCTGTGTCTGGCTAATTTTGCTTAATATAATGACCTCTAGATCCATCCATATTTTGCAAATGTCAGGACTGCATTCTTTTTAAAGGCTGAATAACATACAACTTACTTATCCATTCATTCATCCATTTACTTAATTTACTTATCCATTCATTCATTCATGGAAACCTACAATGATTCCATCTCTTGGCTGTTGTGAATAGAACTGCAATAAACATGGGAGTGTAGGTATCTTTTTCACATGTGAATTTTTTTAAAGATTTTTATTTATTCATTTGAGAGGCAGAGTTACAGCAGAGAGAGGAAGAGACAGAGAGAAAGGCCTTCCATCTGCTGGTTTACTCCCCAAATGGCAGCAATGGCCCAAGCAGGGCTTATCTGAAGTCTACCACGTGGGTACAGGGCCTAAGCACTTGGGCCATCTTCCACTGCTTTCCCAGGCCATTAGCAGAGAGCTGGATCAGAAGAGGAATAGCCTGAACACGAACCAGTGCCCAAATGGGATGCCAGCACCGCAGGCGGAGGCTTAGCCTATTGAGCCACAGCA
This sequence comes from Lepus europaeus, assembly GCF_033115175.1. Classification (NCBI taxonomy): domain Eukaryota; kingdom Metazoa; phylum Chordata; class Mammalia; order Lagomorpha; family Leporidae; genus Lepus; species Lepus europaeus. Next base: position 63,132,769 of record NC_084830.1, on the reverse strand, counting down.
CCAGCAGTAATTTCTTTAAAGAAAAATTTCTCTCCACTATCGGGTCTTTCCAAATCATAAAAATTAACTATCAACCACTGTACTCCATAAGCTGTACTTTGGAAATTTATATTCATTAAATAAAAGTTTTAAAAAAAATTAACTATCATAATAACAAAAAACTTTTCAATGTTCCTATTTTACTAATTTGTACAATATTCAAATAAGTTACTTAATAATAAAAACAGGTTTCAGAACAAGTTAGCTTTTGCTAAATATATCTAAATATATCCTTCAACTGGAAGAAGCAAAAGTGCCCAGGTGAAGTACAGGATTGCCAACATCTAATGTTTCATGTGGTGTTGGTATCAATGTGTTTAACAGAAAAATTTGGGAAATCAATTAATTAAATGAAAATCACCAAAGTAGTTAATGTCAGAATCACTGTGATTTATTATAAGCTAATTTGAAAGAAAAATAAAAGGATTAAAACTGTTGAAATTGGTACTGTATTAGGTTCCACCCATGTCCCCCAATTTCGGAGTTCATTTACAATATTCCTATTCTGCAATTTTGACTAGATCACAATTATAGCTTAGATTCTGAATGTACTATCTTTATGAAATTAATTTCTTTCTCTAAAAGTGTTCTTCAAACTTTTTTTTTTTTTTTTTTTTTTTTGGCAGTTGAGATATTCACCAGCACCACCCCACACTTTCAACAAAATGTTTTCAGAATTGCACTACATAAACAGATAAACAGAGCTGCTCAGAAGGCAAGGCCTAACATTCCTTTAACCCCTTAGAGCAATCTCGGGAGCCTTTCTGTAAAATTGTAGAGCTTTCTGGTGAACACATTGAAAACTGTTCCTTAAAACTATAGTAAAAAAAAGAATATTAAAACACAAAAGTTATAGAATTTATTAAAAGGCTGTTACTTAATTAGAATATTAATTAACCAAAATAATGTCTGACCTTTATCAGTTGTTCTAATTCTAAAATGCCATCAAACGTTTATTAGCCAAACTAGATATTTCAGAAATTTTATTCTTTTTTTTGTATTTTATTAATGTTTAGACTGTCCTAAGTAGAACATACTCAACCACACAAAAAGTTTGAATGAGGAGAAGAAAGCAGTTCCCTCAAGGGATTTTAAAAAAGAGGGCAGGTACCAGGCACATGAATAATATTTATGGCAATTTAAAAGTACTAAAGCAGGAAAATTTGCCATCGAGATTTAGTCTCCCACAATTTGCTGACTCAGAGGCCTGACATCTTGGAGGTAGCAGTTCTGTCCAGTCAAGTAATTTAAACTTGAAGGTATAAATGGGACAAAAAGGAGAAGACCAGAAACACCAAGCTTGATCTTACTACTTTCCCACTCAGTGTTATCATGTTTTCACCAGTGATAAACACAACAGGTAAACATTTGAATAAGATACATTCCCATCCACAAATTTAATTTTGGATGAGTACGAGGTAACTGAATGGTAATTATGCTGGCCTGACAATTTTCTCAAGTGTTTTCAAAGTGTAAGTGAGAGAAACCTAGAAAATAGCTTTGCAAAGAACTTAAGCATTTCTATATGTGCAAATCAACAGGCTTAATAAATGTTTTGTGAGGAGTATAAATTTTCATAAATGAATCAATGGAGAATGGGACTGGCAAGGGGAGAGGGAGGAAGAGGTGGAGTGGGAGTGTGGGTGGGAGGACAGGTATGGTGGGAAGAATTCCTAAAGTTATACTTATGAAATCTGTATTCCATAAAAAAATAAATTTAAAAAAATCTTATCTTTAAAAAAACAAAAACTAGACAATAAAAAATTTCTAAGTTAAAAAGTTTCTCTCCAGAAAGCAATTTATGTAGACATATAGTTGGAGTTGTTATCTACACAGCCATAGGGTATGTGTACAAAGGTAAGCAGAGAAAAAAAGAAACTACTCAGGTTAAATTTTATCTGAAGTGAACTACTCCCTTGGGCGCACTGAGAGAAATAACATTACCAGTCTGTAGGTACAGAGCAGAATAGCACCTAAGCCTTTACTCTTGTTTATCCCCCTACTTTTTTAAGGTATTATGATGGCATTTCATACTTAGAGCAATAGAAATAGAGGTCAAAGGTCTTTCTGACTACTATTTTCTACTCACCAGGCACTTTGTCATCATATTTGCTTGTGTAATCACAAATTCTTATTTATATATTTATTTTAAATATCTGAGAAGCAGAGTCAGAGATACCATCCACTGGTTCACTCCTAAATGGCCAGAATGGCTGGGGCTGGGCCAGGTTGAAGCCAGGAGTCAGGAACTCAACCCAGGATTAACAGGGTTTACGTTAGCAGGGATCCAACTACTTGAGCCATCACTGCTGCCCCCAGGTCTACACTAGCAGGCACCTAGAATCAGGAACCGGAACTGAGACTTGAACTCAGGTAACTCCAATATGGAATACAAGTGTCTTAAATGCCAGGCCAAATGTCTGCACCACCAATATTTTAAATGAACTTATGGGGGCTAGAGATTTGGTACAGTGGGTTAACTACCATTTGCAATGCCAGTATCCCATATCAGATGCCGGCTGGAGTCCTAGCTGCTCCATTTCCAATCCAGCTTCCTGCTAATGTGCATGGGAAAGAAGTAAATGATGGCCCAAGTACTTGGGTTCCTGCCACCATGTGGGAGACCTGGATGAAGTTCTAGCTTCTGGCTTTGACCTAGCCCAGATATAGCTATTGTACACATTTGGGGAGTAAACCAGCACATGGGAAATCTGTTTCCTCCTCTCTGTCTCTGTCACTCTGTTCTTTGAATTTTTAAAAAATTGATTTTATGCACTTGTTCTACTCTTTTCCCCATTAGAACTCTTCATGAGCAGAGAACAAATCTGTCTTGTATACCAGTCCTTACAACAATGCCTGGCAAATTAAAGAGGTCCACTGTTTGTTGAATGAATGAATGAATGAATGAATCATCACTGTGGTTCCTCCCTTGCATGATCTTCATTCATGAATGTATTGATTCCTTGAGAGATCTGGAAGTATAAGTTGGTATTTCTGGTAAGAGTAATTGGATACTGGGCAAGTGGTTTAAATGTAAGGAGTTGAATGATAACTACCACAGATCATCATAAAACAAAGAGATTTAGTCTTTTAACTCTCCTAAGGACATAAAAAAAAATGAATACAGCGACTTCTCCAAAGAATATAGAAATTACTTGCAAAATTATTATATAAGTCTCTTCCCCTGGAAGAATCTTGCTAAATAGACTGCATCATTAAAAGAACAGATGGAGTTGAGAGTTTTAAGAAAATAGTAATTTCCATAGTAGAATATGTGCAATGTGGTATGTGTATAATTTTAAATGCAAAATTAAGATTTAATAAATGTTATAAAAGATTCCAACATTTAACTGCTGAAAGTTATAATATGCATAAAATAAATTCAAATCATACTATAACACTCATTGGAGAACTACCTAAATACAAACACCAATATTTAAAAATCTACAATAGTAAATAAGGCATGACAATCAAGTCAGTAATTCCAGAATAATGTCTTCTGAAATATTATGTTCAAGATTATAACATAATGACAAAACTGATATTTTAAAAACTGAATGCTGAAGATAAAAGGGTATCTACAGAGAATTAAATACCCATGAAAGGAATATTATTAACAGAATTCTGTCCTCAAACATAAGGAAACATGTACATCACTAATATTTACAACTTATAATAAACTTGACTGAGCAGGTGAATATCGGCTGGGAAATATCTTGGTAAAGTTGTGTGTAAAATATGTCTTTTTATAAAGTTAACGCCTAATTCTCTGGCCACACGAGTAAGATGGTCATTGCAACTGGACAGTATCGATGCTACTATGATGGAAAGTTTATCAACTGTAGGGAGGAGACATTAAGGATTTCTTTGTGTAAAATAAAATAGTGCTTTATTTAGAAGCTATTAACATATTTTCTATTAATGAAAAAGTGATCTGCTATTGCTTCTCCTGACAGGACCCAAAAGCTAAGGATGCCTCTCCCAAGGCTGACTTTAGAACCACTTATCTTTACACCTGCCTCCTTCATAAACTCTCCTCTTTAGGAATTCTTAAGGGAGGGCATCATTAGGTCACTAGGGTTTCTTTAACATAATATGAATGACAACAACAGCAGTATCAGTTTACTATTTGAAAGTTACTGTACAAAATAATTTTTTTCAAGATTTATTTATTTTATTTGAAAGGCACAGTCACAGAGAGAGAGAGAGAGAGAGAGAGAGATTCCATCCAGTGGTTCATTCCCCACAGGGCTGCAACAGCTAGGGCTGGGGCAGGCTGAAGCCAGGAACTAGGAACTCCACCCAGGACTCCCATGTAGGTGGCAGCGGCCCAAGCACTTGAACCAAATCCTGCTGCTTTCCCAAGTGCATTAGCAGCAAGCTGGATCGGAAATGGAGCTGGCAGGACTTGAATCGGCGCCCATATGGGATGCTAGTGTTGCAGACACTGGCTTAACCCACTGTACCACAATGCCAGCCCCTGTTCAAAATCTTTACATGCAATAACTAATTTAATCCCTTCAAAAAACCTTTACTCAACAAACACTGAGTACAGCATTAAAGTCTGGACTGACAGACACATCCTGCTTAGAAATGTCTTTAAGTCTTATGACCTTTGATTGAACTTGTGTGTTATTTTATCTATCAACTAAAGCCGTCCTGAGCCACAGATCCTCATGCCAGGCAGTATAAGAAGTCCATTTGCCAGGAATTCCCTGGTTTATACTACTCACCTGGCTGAGACATTGTTTAACTTCTGATTATCAGAGGTAGAGATGTGCTGCAGCCAGCTCATACTAACTTGTGCAGAGTTCCCTGTGCACACCTCTTCTCATCTCAGCATTCGGTGGCACCACACTGTAACTTGAAATTGGCCATTGTGGGACTATTTTATAAAGCAGAAATCAGCAAATCAAAGTCTTTTTTTTTTTTTAATAAGAAAGGTGGTTATTAAATATTTACTCACATATCATTGATCTGAGGAAATGTTTATCCCATTAAATCTGTGGAGTCCTATTCAGACTGAAGCAGAACAAGTTTGTCTCCTAACTGGATGAGCACAGTTAACAACTATACCTTTAGATATACATAGCTCTCAGGAGAGGGTCAAATTAGTCTCACAACTGCTCTCCAGGAATAGAGGAGAGTCCTATGAAACGACTCATTCCTAAAACCAACTTCTTAGTCACTGTAATTCATTCTAAGACACCATTGAATACTATACTCATCACTATTTTATGTACTGTTAAGAAGAAAAAAGTACTGCCAATTAAAATCAATATTCTATCAACTCACATGCATCCTGATACCAGAAATATTAATGTTGAAAAAAGTGCAAATTAGAAACTAATGGGAAAAAAATCATTTCTATCTTGTTTACTATTGCTTTCCCATCTCAGCATCTTAGTTCAACATCTCCTTTACCCTTGATATTCTGCTCCTAGATCTTCCACTCTCCCCAATGAATATCTATATTCATAAATATTTTTATTTGTATGCTAAAAATACAATGACTTCTGTTGATATAATATGAAAAATAATTCTTTAAAAAAGATGTAAAGTAATAATAAAAGAACAAGGAAAGCACAATCATTTGGTTAGGGAAGAGAAAGGAACACACAAAAAAGCAAAAAGTAGAGGCTTCTCAGAGAAGCAGAAACAGACTGGAGAGAGAAGGAGGGGAAAATGTTACAGGCAAAATGGTCTGAGCAGCAAATATTATTACAAAGTTCATTTTAATTTTGTGGTATGGAATGGTCTGTTACCATGATAAACATTCATATCTTCTCCAAAACTGTTCTCTGTTTCAAGACAGGAATCTGGCCTAATATGACGAAGAAGGATTTTTTAAGCACTTCAGACTCTACTGTCAACAGCATTCCCAACTGAAATATATTGTCTGTCTTTGCAAAAAATCACCTATATTCAACAATTCTTTTGAGATATCTCAACTTTTGTGAACAGGATTAAAGGATTTGGAAATTATTCTACTTACTCTCCATCTACTTCAGGTCTTCTACATACACAGTGAAACTTGCCACCAAAATCTATATACAGATCATCTTCTACAATATGAAATATTCGTCCAATGACCAATTTATCCTTGGCAGGCCCCATCTGGGTAAGAGGAGAATGTCTCAGCAAGGATGCAAAGGATTCCACATTTCCCGGAGACTCCTAAATATGAAAAGAGATATGGTAAGTATAATAAATTCTTAAAGGAGAAATTTTAGAAAGTTAATTTTATGTATCTTTGTATTTTGTAGTAATAAAAAAATTTAAGTGCAATTCTGCTTTTTTAAAAGTGAGTTATGCTCTTAAACTTCCTCTTTCTCCCTTTCCTTCCCAAAGATTTACAGAAAAACAGGTACTCATGTATGTACTTGGTGGGGGATGGCAGGGTTGTGGTGGTCCAGAGTGGGGTCTCAAGACCCCAAACAGGGTAAAGAACATCAGAGTGTATAAATGGCCTTCCAGGATAGGCAGCAGGTGAGGATGAGGGTAGGTGTGTCAGAACCTCATCATGTGAGGAAGGCATCCAAAAAGGTGACTGACTTTATTCCTGGCACTGACCATCTGCAAAACATGCCTTCTAATTCAGGTTTAGGCAGAGCAACTATTTTTTTAAAAAAACACAAATTCACTATATACAAAGGGATCTTCAAAAAGCTCATGGAAAATGTGTATTATGGGAAAATTATGGATGGATTTCAAAATTTGTTGCATCAAAATAAATGTTTTAATTATATTTTCCATGAACTTTTTGAAATCCTTGCATATGAGATATAATGGGGGCCCTCACTACAACCACCAGTAAACATGGGTTCTTAAACATAAAACAATTTTTTAAAAAGATTCATTTATTTATTTGAAAGTCAGAGTTACACACACACACACACACACGGAGAGAGAGAGAGAGAGAGAGAGAGAGGTCTTCCATCCACTAGTTCACTCCCCAGTTGGCCACAACGGCCGGAGTTGCGCTGATCCGAAGCCAGGAGCCAGGAGCTTCTTCTAGATCTCCCATGTGGGTGCAGGGGCCTAAGGACTTGGGCCATCTTCTGTTGCTTTGCCAGGCCACAGCAGCGAGCTGGATCAGAAGAGGAGCAGCTGGGACTAGAATCAGCGCCCACATGGGATGCCGGCACTTCAGGCCAGGGCGTTAACTCGCTGTGCCACACTGCCGGCCCCCAAAACAATTTTTTTAGTATTTGAGAGACAGAGAGGAAGAGACACATAGACCAGAACTCCCATGCCCTTGTTCTCTCCCCAAATGCCTGCGATGGCTGGAGAATTGGGCAGAAGATAAAGGCAGGAATAAGAACAGGAAGCATAGGGGCCCAAGCCCCACTCAGGAACTCAATCAAGTCTCCTACATGGGTGGCAGGAACCAAACTCCTTGAATCATCACAGCTGCCTCTCAGGGTCTACATTAGAAGGAACATTGAATCAGGAGCTAGAATAGGGTATCAAGCTCAGGCACTCTGATGTAGGATATGGGCATCCCAATTGGTGGTTTAACCATTAAGCCAAATACTCACCCCTATAATGCTTTTAAATGACTTGTACTTGTTCTTATATTATTCTTTTCCTTAAAGTCAAATTACAAAGGAAAACTAGCTTCTTTAATTGTATCATGTTGCTCATTTTCTAGGACTCTTTCTACACAGTAAATTCACTTGAGGTATCCCTGAACATGTAGTCTGATTACTCTTTTTTCAGATTCTTGGAAAAATTTTTACAAATATACACTTTTTCAGAGATCCATGAGCACAGATATATGTCTTTTACTCCTCTTTAATTTACATATGGTGTAGTATGTATGTGCTTTCAAATAAGCTAAGAGAAGTACTAGGTTTCTATTTGTGAAAGCTAAACACAGAAGAATATTAAATTTGACCTGACTACTTATTTATACCCTGTATTTACAATGAGTTTTACATTTGTTATTCAAGAGAGAATTATTAAGAGTTTGACAGCATACTTACTTACAAAACTGTATTTATGATTTAATTTTAAGGCATGTACTACTCCAAGAATTACAAATGCAAATGCCAGGCCAAGTAAGGACTTGGCAAGCAGAATATGTGCCCCTTCTAAAAGGTACAGCCACTACTCAGCTCTAGCTCCAATTCAAGTCCAGTTTTTGCCACATGTTTTGATTTTCCAATAAGTCAGAAATCAACATTTTAAGGCACAATTTCCAATATTTAAAGACTTAGATGTTGAAAAGAAAAAAAAAAAAATGATGTTCTCCAAGACAGGTATTTGGCACAGCAGGTTAAATCACTCACTGCCTGGGACAGCTATGACCCATACTGAAGTGTCTGGTTCAAGTCCTGGTCTCTGTGCTGTGATCCAGCTTCCCTCTAATGCACACTCTTGGGAGGTAGCAGATAACGTTTCAAGTACTTGGGTCCCTGCCATCCATGTGGGAGACCTGGACTGAATTCTGAGCCTCTGGCTTCAGCCTGGCCTAGTCCTGGTTGTTATGGGCATTTGGGGAGTAGATGGTAGATCTTTCTACATTAGTCCTTCTGCCTTTCAAACAAACAAAAGTGAAAATAAGGGATTGGCATTGTGGCATACCAGATAGAGCATAGGAGTGCCAGTTGGAGACCTGGCTGCTCCACTTCTGATCCAGCTCCCTACTGACACGCCTAGGAAAGCAAGGAAGGATTGCCCAAGAGCTTGGGCCCCTGCACCTATGTGGGAGATTCAGAGGAAGCTTCTGACTCCTGTTTTCAGCACGGCCCAGCCCCAGCCATTGCAGCCATTTGGGGAGTGAACCAGCATATGGAAGACTGATACATTCATTCATTCATTTATTCATTCTCTATCTCTCTCTTACTCCCTTCCTCCCTCCCTCCCTCCCTCGTGTGTGTGTGTGTGTGTGTGTCTTCCTCTGTATAACTAACTTTCAAATAAATAAATAAATCTTTAAAAAAAATAGTGAAAATACATAAAAAAATTAAAAGATGTACTTTATTTTACAAATCAAGCAAAAGATATTGTGTTGAGTTTGGTCCATGGACCTCAAGTTGTTTTTTTTTTTTACCTCTGTCTCAGGAAAAAAGCATGTCAAGACATTTGGCTGACAGCAAGTCCCTAAGGTGCTAGATGAAAGGTATGGTGATGAATTTATTGCAGTGAGTTGAAGCACATTAGGAAGGAATCCTGAGTACAAAAGCAATCAATCTAAACCAAAGAAAAGTCAGCACATCTAGATGCCAACTTGAACTGAAAAAGTAGCCAGGAAAGTAAGCCATAAGCCACAATACTAGTTTCATAAATTCACAGCATAAGAGTAAAGGTTCCTAAACAAACACCTTGAACAAAATAGTAAAATACATCCTACATGTTCAGCACAGAAACAGCCAGGAATTGCCCAACAGAAGTAATACAGGCCCGCGCCGCGGCTCACTAGGCTAATCCTCCGCCTGCAGCGCCAGCACCCTGGGTTCTAGTCCTGGTTGGGGCGCCGGATTCTGTCCCGGTTGCCCCTCTTCCAGTCCAGCTCTCTGCTGTGGCCAGGGAGTGCAGTGGAGGATGGCCCAAGTGCTTGGGCCCTGCACCCGCATGGGAGACCAGGAGAAGCACCTGGCTCCTGGCTTTGGATCAGCGCAGTGTGCCAGCCGCAGCACGCCAGCTGAGGCGGCCATTGGAGGGTGAACCAATGCCAAAGGAAGACCTTTCTCTCTGTCTCTCTCTCTCACTGTCCACTCTGCCTGTCAAAAAAAAAAAAAAAAAAAGGAAGAAGTAATACAAAGAGAGTAATACAAGAGCCATCAGTGACAATAGCAGCTCCTGTGCTGATAGCAAGTAAACCATCCACAGCTCTGTAACCAGAGCAGCTGAGAAAGCAGTGCTCAGGAAAAAGCAAGCGAAGTATCAGCTTGGGAGTCTCCTACTCCTTGCAACCAGGGAGGGTCCTAATCACTTTCCCCAATGACCTGCTTTCCCACTACCCACTTTTATACTTGATATCTAACACACTTCTACTCCCCCCATCTCTTTTGGCCTCTCAACTGAAGCCACAGTCAATTGTTCAATTTTAGACAATAGATTAATCCAGAAGTAAATTTAGAAGTTAAAGCATTTATTGGGGATTATTTAGCCATCACTAAAGTCTGTTCCTAAAATGAGACCATTTCCTTCTCAACTGTGAAGCGATGCTAAACCTAAGACTAGTGGTATTTCCCCGATTGGTTTAGGAAAGCACTAAGCTTCCTCAACTATTTAAAAAGATTCTTGTGGAATTTTTAGTAAATCTGCTATGAAATATTGAGTAAAATTATGAGCAATTTTTTAAAAGATTTATTTATTTATTTGAAAGTCAGAGTTATACAGAGAGAGGAGAGGCAGAGAGAGAGGTCTTCCATCCACTGGTTCACTCCCCAGATGGCCACAACAGCCAGAGCTGCGTCGATCCAAAACCAGAAGCCAGGAGCTTCTTCCAGGTCCCCACTGTGGGTGCAGGGGCCCAAGGACTTGGGCCATCTTCTACTGCTTTCCCAGGCTATAACAGAGAGCTAGATTGGAAGTGAAGCAGCCGAGACTCAAACCAGCGCCCACATGGGATGGCAGCACTGCAGGCGGTGGCCTTACCACTACACCACAGCACCAGCCCCATGAACAATTATTTTCAACATCAAGTAGGACATAATGCTACTTGCTTTTACTTAATTATATTTTGCAATGGAATCTAATGTGTTTTCAGTGAGTGAAATGGTTTTACCACAAGCATAGATTCTTGGATTAACATCTGAATTTGATTTTAAATTGAATACTCATTATTGTTCACTACTTTTTAGAAACTACAACAAGCAATTAGACAGAACCCTCCAAAAATCATAGTCTAAAACTATCTTTGAATTCCTAGCACATAAGCCAAGATGTACTCATTTATTTGTCACATGACTTCTAAAAATAATTTATGTAGCAACTTCTACAATGCACATTGACAACAGGGAATCCTGGCTATAAAGTATCTAAACCAACACTGTTAGCTGCTCTCATAGGGATGCAGACTGTAGAGACCACAGGTACCTTGTCAACTGCTGGGCTTGTGTCATGGCTCAGTGCCTCAACCTAGCTATGGAAAATGTTACCATAAAGCTCACTCATAGAGTAGTCCTAGGTAAAGCAGTAACCTGGAGTTAGCTGCTTCCATTATGAGCTGGTCAGAGAGCTCAGGTTTTGTTATTCTGCTGTACTACTTTCTTTCTTTGAAGCTGGAAAGCTTAAGAGAACTGTGTAGGTAAACAAAAAGTAAAGGGACTACAAATAAAGGGAACAGTACTACTTTCATTCATTCATGCATTCATATGTTGACTGCTTATCATGTAACCAGGCTCTGTTTAGACCTGGATATGAAAATAGGTAGAATGGCAGAGTTAAACCAACATGACATCAGAGATTAGGGTCCAAAAAGTTGCTGAAAACAACCACTACCCTCACTTAGACTGCGTACAGGGTTAGAGGAGAGTGAAAAGTGGTTTCTAATTAATGGACAGTACTTGTTCTCTGTTTTGGAAAAGAAATTTTGGCAGCAGAAAGAAAGATGGACCAGAGGGAGAATATAAAATTGGAAAGAGTCAACTGTTAAGAAGTTCCTCCAATTAGCTGAGTAGAAACGACAAAGAGCCTACACTGATGAGGTGACCACTGGAATATGGAAGAAGGGATACGGAGATTTACCAAACAGTACAGCAAGGACTTTTACCCAATGTCTGTACAAAGTGAAGGAGGGAAAGGCGATGTCATGGATGGAGGAGGAGAACGGTATAGTAGAAATAAGAGAGTAAGTTTAGTTTTGTACATACCAGCTTTATTATATAAAATCTTGAGGAACATTGGCTATTTGGTAGACAGTTAAAAATAACATGGGGGGGGCGGAGCTATGGCATAGCAGGTACAGCTGCCATCTGCAGTACTGGCATCCCATATGGGTACCAGTTCAAGTCCCAGCTGCTCCACTTCCAATCCAGCTCCCTGCTATGGCCTGGGAAAGCAGCGGAAGATGGCTCAAGGCCTTGGGCCCCTGCACTCACGTGGGAGACCTGGAAGAAGCTCCTGGCTCCTGGCTTTGGATTGGCCCAGCTCCAGCTGTTGAGGCCACTTGGGGGGTGAACCAGCGGATTGAGGACCTCTCTCTCTCTCTGTCTCTCTGCTTCTCCTCTCTCTGTGTAACTCTGACTTTCAAATAAGTAATTCAATCTTTAAAAAAAAAATCTTAAAAAAATAATAGTGAACATGTTTATATACATGCACACATTTATATGTTTAGAATAATATTATATGAGTATAGATGTAGACCTTTCAAAAATATACTGTCAACTGTAATTTCTACATAGGCCTATTTTGTTCTGCCTATTATTTATCATAAAATCTAAACTACAAATATACATACATATTATTTTACAATGTTTAATATACATTAAGCATATACTCAAATGTAACTATCATGCACATGAGGACATTTAATAGATAACTTAGAATCAAGATTATTAGTGCTAAAAGAAACATGACACCTCTGCTAGTTCAACTATTTCATTTTACATGAGTACCATGCCTACTATTTAAAGCTACATGGTGAGCTGAGTATTGATTCTTAAATGAGTTGCCACAAAAAATGGAAAATAGGAAGTCATTTATCCTCTCTGATCCATTTTCTTATTTGTAAATAAAAAGACTGGATAACTATAAATTTTTTTTCAACTTTAAAGTAGTAGGTTTTCCTAAACATAATGAAATCTGAGAAGGATTTTATAACATTATGCACGTTAAAAATGAATGACATCACCCTATCCAGCTTCCTCTTTTAATAGAAACAATAACAACAAAAATAATGAAATGGTATATATATTTTATTTTACACTGGCTAACTAAAAAAATAAAATTCAACATGATGTTCTCAGACAAGTAATTTTTAAATGACTGACTTCTATTAACTGTGGTGCATTCATTTGTTTCCTCAACACTAAGCAATAAAAGTTATTCTTCTAGGTCTCCTACACGAATGCAGGGGCCCAAGCTCTCGGGTCACCTTCTACTACTTTCCCAGGCCATAGCAGAGAGCTGCATCAGAGGAGAAGCAGCCAGGACTAGAAGTGCCACCCATATGAGATGCCGGTGCCGAAGGCAGAGGATTAACCTACTGAGCCACAATGCTGCCCCCAATGTTTTTGTTTTGTTTTGTTTTAATTAATTTATTTATTTGAAAGAGTTACACAGGGAGAGGAGAGACAGAGAGAAAAAGTGAGAGAGGTCTTCCATTTGATGGTTCACTTCCCAATTGGCCGTAACGGATGGAAATGCACTGATCCGAAGCCAGGAGCCAGGAGCCAGGAGCCAGGAGCTTCGTCTAGGTCTTCCACTGGTTTCCCAGGCCATAGCAGAGAGCTGGATCTGAAGTGGAGCAACCAGGACACTAACCAGTGCCCATACGGGATACTGGCACTGCAGGCGGTGGCTCTGCATGTTAAGCCACAGTGCTGGCCCCAAATAAATGTCTTTTAAAAAGATATTTTTCTATGTGCATCAATGACCCATTATTCACTGAACTCCCCACACAAACATGTGGGGGCGTCGGATATAACACAGGTTGGCAAACAATGGCCAGATCTGGCTCATGGTATATTTTTGTAAATAAACTTTTATTAGTACCCCTTACCCCCCAAAAAAGAGATATTTTTCTTGGGGCTGGCACTGTGGTGTTGTGGGTAAAGCTGCTGCCTGCAGTGCTGGCATCCCATATGGGCGCTGGTTCGAGTCCTGGCTGCTCCACCTCCGATCCAGCTCTCTGCTATGGCCTGAGAAAGCAGTGGAAGATGGTCCAAGTCCTTGGGCCCTGCCCCCATGTGGGAGACTGAGAGGAAGCTCCAGGCTCCTGGCTTTGGATCGGCACAGCTCCAGCCGTTGTGGCCAATTGGGGAGTGAATTAGCAGATGGAAGACATCTCTCTTTCTCTTTGTAACTCTGACTTTCAAATAAATAAATAAATCTTCTTAAAAATATATATTTTTTTCTTTTTTAGTAATAAATTAGTCTTAGCTCACTGTAATGCTTTTACTTTATAAATTTTTTTTATTTTTAAGAAGTTTGTTAAAAACTAAGAAACATACACATTACATATGTACAGTCAGGATCAACAATATCACTGCCTTCCATCTCCACATCTTATCCACTGGAAGATCTCATATGGAGCTGTCATGTTGTCTGATAATCATGTATTCTTCTAGATACCTCCAGAAATACCTGTCTGAGAATGCTTTACTGACCTTTTTTAAAATATATAAGTACAAAGAATACAATCTAAAATAATGATTAAAATTATAGCACAGCAAATACATAAACCACTAACATTTACCATCATTATCAAGTATTATGCACTGTACACAATTTTATGTGCTACACTATTTATTTATTTATTTTTAAAAGATTTTTTATTTATTTGAAAGTCAGAGTTACAGAGAGAGAGAGAGAAGGAGAAGCAGAGAGAGAGCTCTTCCATCTGCTGGTTCACTCCTCAGATGGCCACAAGAGCCGGAGCTGTGCCGATCCAAAGACAAGAACAAGGAGCTGCTTCCGGTCTCCCATACGGGTGCAGGGGCCCGCGTACGTGGGCCATCTTCTACTGCTTTCCCAGGCCATAGCAGAGAGCTGGATTGGAGGTGGAGCAGCCTCGACTGGAACTGGTACCTGTATGGGATGCTAGCACTGCAGGAGGCGGCTTCACCAGCTATACCACAGTGCCGACCCCAGTAACGTATTTATCACTGTGGCAAAAATAAATACAAGTCTTTCCTCTTCTCATAAAATGACTGAGGGGCCAGCGCTATGGTGCAGAAGGTTAAGCCTCTGTCTGCAGTGTCAGCATCCCATATGGGTGCCAGATCAAGTTGTAGCTGCTCCACTTTTAATCCAGCTCCCTAATGTGCATGGGAAAGTAGGGAAAGATGGCTCAAGTACTTGGGCCCTGCGCCCATGTGGAAGACCTGGAAGAAGCTCCTGGCTCTTGGTTTTGGCCTGGCCCAACCCCAGCTGTTGTGGCTATCTGAAGAATGTACAAGAGGATGGAAATTTTCTCTCTCTCTCACTTTCACATAAATAAATAAATCTTAAAAAAAAAAAAATCAACAGTCTAGAAAACTAAGTTTACGTGGTTTGTTATACAGTAATAGGTAGCTTACAAAAGCAGTAAAGAAAAGAATAAATGATTCTGTGCAGCAAGTGTAAGAGCACTTATTGAGGACTAGAGCAGTAAGGCTCCTAAAAGAAGCCTCTAAAGTCTGGCCACAGGGCTCACATCTTCGTTCTACAAGTCACCAGCACTGTGGATGAGGCAATGCTCAATCTGGGGCTTATTCATCTGGTAAAAGGAGGCTAATAATTATATCTATTGTATAAGACTGTTATGAAGATTAAATAAATACTTTACCATATGTGAAGCATTCAAATAGCACCCAAAGGTAAGCAATCCCCTATATCTAGCTTTTTTAAAAAAGTAATCAACTTCTTTTTTTTTAAAAAAAAGTATCTTATTTATTTGAGACAGAACTAGAGATTGACAGAGAGGTCTTCTGTACGTTGGTTCACTCCACAAATGGCTACAATGGCCAGAGCTGAGCCTATCTGAAGCCAGGAGCTAGGAGCTTCTTTCAGGTCTCCCATGTTGATGCAGGGGCCCAAGGACTTGGGCCATCCTCTGCTGCTTTCCCAGGCACATTATCAGGGAGCTGGATTGGAAGTGAAGCAGCCAGGACTCCAACCAGAGCCCATATGGGATGCCAGTGCTACAGGCCAGGGCTGTGCTGCTGGCCACAGCACCCCAAAAAATAACCAATTTGTTAAAGACCCAGTCACTATCAAGTTATCGACTCACCTAGTCTTTTTGAAATAGGACTATTTTGCCCTTGGCTCCAGGGGACACTTGGCAATGTCTGGAGATGTTTGATTGTCACAACTGAGGGTGCTGCTAGAATCTGCTGGACAGAGGTCAGTGATGCTGCTAAACATCTTACAATGCACAGAACCGCCCCACTATATTTTGGTTCAAAATGTGACCAGTCCCAAGGCTGAAACTCCCTGGACAAATAGTGTCCAGCGGCAGACCAGGTTTGACAGCTATGTGAGTCACATTAAGGGAGCTCTAGAATGTCAGGTAAGGCAAAAAATAAAGGGCATGAGACTCTAGGTATTTGAATAACTGTGAAGTTGTTCCAGACTGAGTAGCAAGAAAGGAAGACCCAGAGAAAAGTTGACAGACTGTGGAAAAAAGTGTGACTGAGGAACTGTGAAAGTGAACAGTAGTGTGATAACTTGAAGAGGAGATAGTTCTAAGTGATCATTAATGATACACACATTATGATATATCTCTAAGTGAAGGCAAGTGGAAATGAAGGTCATACAGTACAACATTGAAAAACTGCGTGTTGCCTTCTGGCATGTAACCAGCTTCGAAAAAGATGGAAACTGCTACTCCATCCTAGCAAGAAGTAAAAAGCTGAACAAGGGGCTGGCTTGTGGCCTAACAGGTTAAGCCGCCACCTGTGACACCAACACTAGCATCCCATATAGATGCTGGTTGGAGTCCCTGCTGCTCCACTTAAGATCCAACTCCCTGCTAATGCACCAAGGAAAGCAGTGGACTATGGACCAAGTGTTTGGACCCCTGCAAACACATTGAGAGAGCTGGAAGAAGCTCCTGACTCAGTCTGGGACATTGCAGTCATCTGGGGAGTGAACCAGTGGTTGGAAGATCTCTCTCTCTCACCCTCCCTCTCTTCTTCTCTTTCTGTAATTCTACCTTTCAAATACATAAAATAAATCTTAAAAAAAAAGCTGAACAAACTGAAAACTCAATTCTACTTACATCTATCTGAAAGCTGGAGACACAGGGAAAATGTTGCCTCCAAATTTGAAGAGACAGGAAATGCAAAGAACTGCTGGTTATAGCAGAAACACCTTAGCACAGACCTCCATAAACCAGTGTCAAGGTAGGGAACCTGAATTATAACTGATTAACCACTGGAGGCTCAGAGTGGACAAGTCTGAGTCAAAATCTCCAGGAGAAACCAGTCCCTGGGAGCTCCCATGCTTCTGTGAGTTTTATCTCCTGGAATTCAACCTGGTTCCCCCAGTGCGACTACAGGAGAAAAAGCGCCCTGAGCTGGGGGGAAGGGGAAGAGGAACCATCTCAAAATACACCAGAGCATTCTGTCTGGTTCTGTTCAACAAGCTCTGCAGTTTTATTAGAGCCTAACTGACCTGGAGGAAGGAAAATACCCACCTCTTGCTGGCTCTGGCTATCCTGTCCCACAAAAATAAGGGCAAACGAGGAAGCACTGTGAAGTTTCCAGCAGAGGCACAAGCACTAAAATACTGAGATCTATGCATAGCACCATAGAACACTTCCCCCACTCCATATTAGGAAAGGCATATTTATTTACTGCAGTTTCTTTCCCCCTGTACATCACATCCAGCTAGCAAGAAAAAATTACAAGATACACTTAAAAGGCAGAAAACAGTTTGAAGAGACAGAATAAGCATCAGAAGCAGATTCAGATATGACAGGGATGTTGGGATTATCAGTTCAGAAATCTGCAATAACTGCGATTAAGATGCTAACAGATCTCATGGATAAAGTAGACAGCTTGGAAGAACAGGCAGGCAATGTAAGCAGAAAGATGGAAATTCTAGGAAAGACCCAAAAATAAATACTAGAGATTAAAAAAAAAAAAAAAAACTGTAGCAGAAGTGAAGAATGCCTTCAACAGATTTATGTTGGACTGGACACAGATTTAAAAAAAAAAAGGGGGGGGGGCCGGCGTTGTGGCGCAGCGGGTTAACGCCCTGTCCTGAAGCACCGGCATCCCATATGGACACCAGTTCAAGATCGGGCTGCTCCACTTCTGATCCAGCTCTCTGCTGTGGCCTGGGAAAACAGCAGAAGATGGCCCAAGTCCTTGGGTCCCTGTATCCGCATGGGAGACCTGGAGGAAGCTCCTGGTTCCTGGCTTTGGATCTGTGCAGCTCCGGCCATTGCGGCAAACTGGGGAGTGAACCAATGGATAAAAGACCTCTCTCTCTCTCTCTCTCTCTGTAACTCTTTTTTTTTTTTTTTTAAGATTTATTTTATTTATTTGAAAGACAGAGCTACAGAGAGGTAGAGACAGAGAGAGAGGTTCATTCCCCAGATGGCCGCAACAGCCAGAGCTGCATCAGTCCGAAGCCAGGATCCAGAAGCCTCTTCCTAGTTTCCCACATGGGTGCAGGGGCCCAAGGACTTGGGTCATCCTCCACTACCATCCCAGGCCACAGCAGAGAGCTGGATCGAAAGAGGAGCAGACGGGACTAGAGGAGGAGGAGGGGAGGAGGGGAAGGGGGAGGAGGGGGAGGGGGAGAAGAAGAAGAAGAAGAAGAGAAAAGAAAAAGAATCTCTGACCTGGAGAACAGCTCTTTAGAAATTGCCAAGACTGGGCCAGTGCCGCGGCTCACTAGGCTAATCTTCCACCTGTGATGCCGGCACTCTGGGTTCTAGTCCCAGTTGGGGCGCCGGATTCTGTCCCGGTTGCTCCTCTTCCAGGCCAGCTCTCTGCTGTGGCCCGGGAAGGCAGTGGAGGATGGCCCAAGTGCTTGGGCCCCTGCATCCTCCTGGGAGACCAGGAGGAGGCACCAGGCACCTGGCTCCTGGCTTCGGATCGGCGCAACGCACCAGCCATAGCAGCCACTTGGGTGGTGAACCAATGGAAAAAGGAAGACCTTTCTCTCTTTCTCTCTCTAACTCTGCCTGTCAAAAAAAAAAAAAAAAAAAAGAAAGAAAGAAAGAAAGAAATTGCCAAGACTGAAATGCAAAAAAAAAAAGACTGGAAATAAGAAACAGAATATCCAAGAACTTTAGGACAACTAAAAAAAAAGTATAGGGTGTACATAGTAAGACTCTCAGAAGGAGAAAAATGAGAGAAATAAAAGGAATATTTGAAACAATGAGAATTTCCCCAAATTAATAACAAACATCTAATCACAAACCCAGGAAGCTCAGAGAACACCAAGTAGGCACACGGTAAAAACCCTACACCAGGGTTTAGCATTTTCAAACTAGAGAAAACAAAAGATGAAGAAAAAAAATCAAAACAAAAGCCAGATGCTGGGTAGTAGGGGCAGCATCTTACCTACAGAAGACCAAAGATGAAAAATGCATTCATTTTCTCCTCAGAAACCATGCAGTAAGAAGACAGTATACTAAGTGAAATAATCTATAACATTAAGGGGAAAAAACACCCACCAAACTAAAATTCTGTACCTGTAGAAATCCTTTTTTAATGTTCGTTATTTATTTGAGAGAAAGAACGAGGCAGACAGAGCTCCCATCTGCTGATTCACTATCCAAATGCCCGCCACACTCAGGGCTGGGTGAGGGCTGAAGCTGGGAGCTGGAAACTTAATCCATGTCTCCCACATGGGTGGCAGGAACCCAATTACTTGACCCATCACCATTGCTTCCCAGGGCCTGCCTTGGTGGGAAGCTGGAGTCAGGGGTCAAGAAGCCACAGCAGGAATTTGAACCCAGGAACTCCAATGTGGGATGTGGGCCTATTAACTGTTAGGCTGAATGCCCACTCTTACCATGAGAAATTATCCTTCAAAAGAGAATGAGAGGGGCTGGTGTTGTGATACAGTAGGAAATGCAGCTGCCTGTGATGCTAGTATCCATTATGGATGCTGGCTCATGTGCCAGCTGCTCCACTTCAGATCCAGTTCCCTGCTAATAGTCTAGAAAAAGCAGTAGAAGATGGCTCAAGTGCTTAAGCACTGCCACCAACCTGGGAGACCTGAATGAAGCTTGTGGCTCCTGGCTTCATCTTACCTCAGCCCTGGCCATTTCAGGCATCTGGGGAGTTAACCAGTAGGTGGAAGATTCATTCTCTCTCTCTCTCTGTCTCTCTCTGTTTGTGTTTGTGTGTGGGTATGTGTGTGTGTGCATGTCTCCTTCTCTCTAACTCTGACTTTCAAATAAATAAACCTTTAGAAAAAGAAGTGAAGGAGAATTTAAGACTTTCTCAAACAAAATTTAAGGGTATTTATAGTCAGTAGGCCTTGCAAAGAATGTTAAATTCTTTAAAGAGAAATTATAAAGTTCAGAAACTTTGAGATATATATATATATATATATATATATATATGGAACATTAGAGAAGAAACAAATGAAAGTAAAATAAAAATTTTTATTATTTTTCTTATTCTTAATGGATCTAATAAGTACCAGTTTGTTAATGATAAAAAAGTTAATTCCACAAGAAGAAATACAATCTGTAATGTTTATGTCACCCAACAGGCAAGAGACAAAATAAATGAGACAAAAACTGATACAAATGCAAGAAGAAATAGATGGATCCATCATTCCAGTTAGAGATTTCAACACCTCTCCATCAGAAATGGACAGACCCAGCCCAGAGAATTGAACTCAACAACTCCATCAAGGAAAGAGATATAACTGTCATCTATGGGCTACTTCATTCAACAACAACATAATCTTCTCAAGCTCAAATGGAATATTCACCATGACAGACACATTCGAAACCATAAAATACACCTTAACAAATTTAAAAGACTAAAAACCATACAATGTCAACTCTCAGACCCAACTGAATTAAATTAGAAATCAGTAACACAAAGACAGCTCAAAATTCCCAAAATACTTGGAGAATAGAATATACCTTTCTAAATATTACATGGTCAAAGAGGAAATCTCAAGAGAAATTAAAAAGTACTCTGAACTAAATGAAAATGAAAACACACTGTGGGATGTAGTGAAAGCAATTCTTAGAAGAGAATTTATAGCATCGAATGCATACATTAGAAAAGAAAGCTCTAAATCAATTACCTATGCTTCCACATTAGCAAACTAGAAAAAGAACAAATTAAATCCAAAGTAAATATTAGGGGAGAAAATGGAACAAAAACTAGAGCAGAAAGTAACCAAGAAAACAAAAAGAGAGGATATAACCTTCTAATACCGCAGTCTCTATTTATGGTGGATATGTTCTGAGAACCTCAGTGGAATCCTAAAAGCAAAGACAGCATTGAACCTAATATACAATGTTTTCTCCTTTCCACACATACCTCTGGTAAAGTTTAATTTAAAAATTGGGGGGTCAGCATTGTGGCATAGCAGGTAAAGCTGCTGCCTACAACACTGGCATCCCATATGGGCACAAGTTCCAGTCTTGGTTGCTCCAGTTTGATCCAGCTCTCTGCTAATGTGCCTGGGAAAGCAGAGGATGATGGTCCAAGTGCTTGGGCCCCTGCACCTACATGAGAGAAGCTTCTGACTTTGATCTGGACCAGCCCTGGCCATTGCAGTCATTTGGGGAATGAACCAACAGATGAAGCATGTGCTCTCTTTCTCTCCTTCTCTGTCTCTCCCGGTTTCTCTCTGTAACTCTTTCAAATAAATAAATAAATAAATAAATCTTTAAAACATTTGGCATGGTAAGATATTATCAATAATAACTAATACTAAAATAGAACAATTATAGCAATATATTGTAATAGGCATTAAGAATATTCTCTTTCTCGCTGTATCTCAAAATATATTACACTGTTCCCATCCTTCTTGTTGACCATAACTGGAACCATGGAAAGCAAAACTGCACTTAATAGAGGACTACTATAACAGAAGTGAAAGAGGGTACATTACTACAGATCCTATAGACATTAAAAGGATATTAAAGGGGATGCACAACTGGTGCAGTGGTTAAAACACTGATTGGGACACCTATATCCCATACGGGAATGCCTACTTCAAATCCCAGCCTCTCCACTTCTGATCCAGCTTCCCACTAATGTACACAATGGCAGGGAGCAAGGATGGCTCAAATATTTGAGTACCTGTCATTCATGTGGGAGACCTGTATTTAATTCCAAGCACTTGGCTTTGGTTTGAACCAGTCACAGCTTTTGCAGGCATCTGGGAAGTGAGCCAGCAGATGGGGAAAAATCTATCTCTGCCTCACTCTACCTTTCAAATAAAATGAAAATTTAAAAATAATTTTCTTAAAAAAAGAATAATAAAGGATTAGTAGGAGCTATATGCTTACAAATTTGATAATCTAGATGAAATGGACTGACTCCCTGAAAGACACAATTTGTCAAAACTCACACAAGAAACAGACAATCTGAAAGGCCTATATCTATTAAAGAAATTCACTGAATAACTAATATCTTTCCAAAACAGAAAGCACCAAGCCCAGAATTCACTAAATTCTACCAAATATTTAAGGGAGAAATTACATAAATTCTCTACAACCTACTTCAGAAGACAGAAGCAGAGGGATTACTTAACTCTTTCTAAAAGACCCATATCACCCTAATATGAAAAGTGCAGGGGGCTGGCGCTGTGGCATAGTAAGCCAAGCCTTAGCCTGAGGTGCCAGCATCTCATATGGGTACCAGTTCGTGTCCCGGCTGCTCCTCTTCTGATCCAGTTCTCTGATTATGTGGAAGCAAGTGGAAGATGGCCCAAGTGTTTGGTCCCTCGCATCTGCATGGGAGACATGGAAGAAGCTCCTGGCTCCGGAATGGCTCAGCCCTAGCTGTTGCGGCCATTGGGAAGTGAATCAGAAGATGGAAGACCTTTCTCTCTGTGTCTCCCTCTCCCTGTAACTCTACCTTTCAAATGAATAAATAAAAATATTTTTTAAAAAAATCTTTTAAAAATAGACATTACAATGAAACAACACATAAAAGGAATATTTATAAAAAGAAAACAATGTGGGATTTATAAAAAATATTTAATGTAACCCAACACATCAAGACTAAATATGAAAAACAAGGAGAAGGTGTTTGCCCTAGCAGTTGAGATGCCAGTTAAGATGCCTGCATCCCATATCAGAGAATTTCAGTTCAACTCCTGCTTACAGCTCCTGACTCCAGCTTCTTGCTAATGTACACCCTGGGAAACAGTGACAATGGTTCAAGTAATCACATTTATCCCACCTACCTAGGAGACCTGCATTGAGTTCCCAGCTCCTGGTTTCAGGTGGCCCAGTCTCAGCCATTAAAGGCATATAAGGATTGAACAAATGACGACAGTGCTCTCTCTCACACACATATAAATAAATTTTTTAACAAATCATATGGTCATACTGACAACTGCAGAAAAAGCATTTGACAAAATCTGACACCCAGTCATGATTTTAAAACTCTAGTAAACCAGAGACAGAAGGGATTTTTTCAACTTGATAAAGAATATCTAGAAAAACCCTATAGCTAACATCATACTTAATGATGAGAAACTTGAAGCTTCCTACTACACTCAGAAAGCACCAGGCAAGGATGTATTCTCTCATCACTGCTTTTCAATATCAAGGAGGAGGCTAGAATTATTCTCTCTGGGAAGAGCTATAAGGCAGATGATAAACAAATGTGGGAGGAGGAAAGAAGACAAACTGGGATCAAAGGGTTTCTAGTAAGAAGTCTGACAAGAAGATAAAGCAATCAGGTAGACATATAGAACTTCACTTACAACTACCCTAGCAAGTGGACTACCTCTTTTTTTTTTTTTTTTTTTTTGACAGGCAGAGTGGATAGTGAGAGAGAGAGACAGAGAGACAGAGAGAAAGGTCTTCCTTTTTGTCGTTGGTTCACCCTCCAATGGCCGCTGCAGCCGGCTCATCTCGCTGATCCGAAGGCAGGAGCCAGGTGCTTCTCCTGGTCTCCCATGCTGGTGCAGGGCCCAAGGACTTGGGCCATCCTCCACTGCCTTCCTGGGCCATAGTAGAGAGCTGGCCTGGAAGAGGGGCAACTGGGATAGAATCCGGCGCCCCAACCAGGACTAGAACCCAGTGTGCCGGCACCGCAAGGCGGAGGATTAGCCACGGCGCCGACCTTTTTTTTTTTTTTTTTTTTTTAATTTATGTATTTGTAAGGCAGAGTTACACAGAGGCAGAGAGAGAGAGAGGTCTTTCATCCACTGGTTCACTCCCCAGATGCCCATAACAGCTGCAGTGTGGCTGATCCGAAGCCAGGAGCCAGGAGCTTCTTCTGGGTCTTCCACACGGGTGCAGGGGCCCGAGGACTTGGGCCATCTTCTACTGCTTTCCCAGGCCATAGCAGAGAGCTGGGTCGGAAGTGTAGCAACAGGGACTCGAACCGGCACCCATATGTGATGCAGGCACTGCAGGCAGCAGCTTTACCTGCAATGCCAAAGCTCCAGCCCCAGTGGAACACTTCCAAAACTAGATCAATGTCTCTCTCCAAGATCCTCATTAGTCAGATGGTACTATGCAATTTAAATTTATTATTAAATGTTTACCTTTCTTGATATATTTCAAGATGGAAGATATCTGTCTTGTTCACTACTAAAAAAAAATCATAAATAAATAATCTTGGCTCCTAAAAGACAAATTTAAAAAATAGAGTTGGCATATTTACCATTCTAAAAAGAACCTCTGGATATCAATTTCTATTTTACATACAGCACCACCTTTTCAACACCACCCACATTCTAATGTTTAACAAACACACCAGTCAAAAATTCATTCAGAGGTGTATTATTTAAAAGACTACTGCAAAAAAGTGCTTTCAGAGTTCTGATATAAAAATGCTAATGCTACATACTTCTACTTCTTATTCTAACCCTGCACAATAAAAACACAGGGACAATGCAAATAAATAATGTCTGGAAAAAAATGTCTAGGACAGGAACTGATTCATAAATAGACACGCAAAGAAAAAAAAAAAGTCCCTAGAGCAGGGCTGTGAATACAAGGAGATGAGACTATCAAAACAGTTTCACAAGAAAAGAACCGTAGATGGGTAGCTGGATAATCCTGGGTTATTCCCTGAGCCAATTCAACTTAAAGGCCTTAATGATTCCCTTTCCAGTGATAGGGGGCACTGACAGTCCATGGTATGTAGTGGCAAACAACTGGAGAAATCTATAATCAAGTACCCACAGAAGACTAGATAGACTTTGTGATAAGCAGTATTTTCAGCCCCAGATCAATTGGGTCAAAAAACATAGAAGCATAAAACTGCTCGTTGTTTGTTAACTGCTCTGGAAAATGCACACAGGGCTTTAAGTTCCCAGCTGAAGGTCAATGTAGGGAATCTGAAAGCCTCTGGGACATTCCTAGAAGAAATCTTTATCTTCTTTAGTCACAGATCTGAGATTTCTAACAAACTCAAAGTCTAACTCTATAGATGGCTGAATGACAATGCAAACTGAATTCCTAATTTTGCAGGTTCCCTAATATTAAAGTTAGGGCATGGATTAGGAAGGCAGCAGGTCCTGAAAACTGGATGGCATAGCTAGATACTAATGACATCGGGAATCCTAAGCCCCTAAATTCCGTTGAGTGTTCTCTACCAGTAAAAGTCCTTCCATTCAATCTGGGGAAGTTAGTCTGCTCTTTCCTGAAGAATCTGTAAAGGTAGTGAGAAAGACCTGCCGATCCCCAAAGCACCCATCTCCATTATTTTCATGGTTTCTAGATTTGCACCATTCAATATGATATTCACTAGACATATGGAGTTACTTAACTTTTTAAGGTAATTAAAATTAAATAATATTTAAAATTCATTCCTTCTCCTGTAGTAGTTACATTTCAAATGTTCAAAAGCTGCATGTGAACAGCATTTTACAGGAAATTTCCAATACTGCAGAAAGTTCTACTGGACATCACTGTTTAGACCAATAACCAAACATAAATCTTGGCAGACCCTCAAGGGTGAGATACAAGGTACAGTCCATGAGAAAATGGAATGTACATTAAAAAATTGCAAGATTTTGCCAATTTACATCAATAGAAACTGGGGGGCCAGCGCTGTGGCATAGTGGGTTAAAGCCCTGGCCTAAAGCGCCGGCATCCCATATGGGCACTGGTTCGAGACCCGGCTGCTCTACTTCCCATCCAGTTTTTCTTTTTTTTTTTTTTTTTGACAGGCAGGATGGACAGAGAGAGAGAGAGAGAGACAGAGACAAAGGTCTTCCTTTTCCATTGGTTCACCCTCCAGTGGCTGCTACGGCTGGCGCACTGCGGCTGGCGCGCAATGCTGATCCAAAGCCAGGAGCCAGGAACATGTTATAGATCTCCCACAAGGGTGGCAAGGGCACAAGCACTTGGGCCATCCTCCACTGCTTTCCCAGGTACATTAGCAGGGAGCTGGATCAAAGTGGAACAGCGGGCCGGCGCCGTGGCTCACTTGGTTAATCCTCCGCCTGCAGCACCAGCAGCCCATATGGGTGCCAGGTTCTAGTCCCGGCTGCCCCTCTTCGGTCCAGCTCTCTGCTGTGGCCCAGGAGGGCAGTGGAGGATGGCCCAAGTGCTTAGGCTCCTGCACCCACATGGGAGACCAGGAAGAAGCACCTGGCTCCTAGCTTCAGATCAGCACAGCGCCGGCCGTAGTGGCCATTTGGGGAATGAACTGGCAGAAGGAAGACCTTTCTCTCTGCCTCTCTCTCACTGCCTATATCTCTACCTGTCAAAAAAAAAAAAAAAAAGTGGAGCAGCTGGGACTTGAACAGGCATTTAAATGAGATGCCAGCACTGCAGGTGGTGGCTCAACCACTGTGCCACAGTGCTGTTCCCAGGCCAAATTTATTAATATGGGATAACTAGGCAGAGATTCTAAATATAGTGTGTTAGCTTACATGACTGACAGCAGCTTATAATAGTTTGCTTGGTTGGTTGCATGAAACCTAACCCAAAGACTGACTACTCTATAAATGCAGTTGAAATACCAGGGCTTCCTTAGTATATCACAGAGGAAGGTATCCAAAAGGCTTGGAGAGAATGGAATGTTGGAGTGGATTTATTTATGACCTGTTCACCTCATATGCCCCTAGAAGGATCTATTCTCTACAGTCTAGGACTGACAGTGGAAACTACTGCCACATAAAGGCTCCATAAATTTAATGATGAGATCCTCACATGCCAGGAACCAAGGCAGCATTTAACAGGCTAAGATATAGTAGGCATGGTTAACATAATGCAACATATCCTAAACAATAATCAAAATAGTTTGATTATTAGTTTGATTTGTGGAGCTCTGGCTGGTTAATCGTGGTGTTCCTAGAAGTGAAACAGAAACAAAAACTCTAGATCTAGTGACCACCAGTTTGACATGAATCACCACAAATGGATGTCATTTTTCCTCAACCAACTCCCAGATCTTCAGGCTCTTGAATGAAGAAGAGGTCATGTCCCCTTGAGAAAGAGTCCTGCCTACATAGTAAAAGAATTTTACCAACCAATCTTCCTCCTAGCTTTCCTAAGGGAATTATGGCTATTTACCAGAATGACTGTCCATGAGGAAGAAAAATATCAGAGCTTATAGAGATTATATATCCTGACACTAATTCTTAGAGATCTAATATGCTGCAGAACAGGGCTTAGGGGAGTCATATGATTATTGGAATTGCAGCTCAGGTCCATCCCAAAAACCCACCCTGTAGTTATCATCCCAACTCCAAATGTACAATTGAAATAGGCATACTCAGTGACTGGCAGCCTCTCCACATTGGTGTCCTGATCTATAAAGTGAGAGCTAGTAAAGACAGGAAAGGACAAGTGGAAGATATCAGAACTTCTCCTACCTACCAAATAAATCAAAGATTACTATATTCTTGGAGGACTACAGCAATTAGCACTCCATCAAGAACTTGGGAGATTTAAGCATGATGACTCCAACCTCCTCCCTATTTAACTTGCCTACTTGGCCCTGCAGAAAACAGATGGGTCTTATGAAGCAATTTATTATCATAAACTTAATCAGGTGGTAACTCCAATTGCAGCTGTTGTTCCAGATGTGATTTCATGGCTGGAACAAATCAAATATCCCCCAGCATCTGGTATGCAAATACTGATCTGCCAAAAGCTTTCTTTTTCTAGATCTGCTCATAAAGAATGCCTACCTCAGGGTGATGTCAATCTTCTAGCTCTATGTTGTTACCTAAAATCTATATAGATTCTGATTGTCATACCATTCCACTGGACATCAGGCTAGTCCATTACACATGCTGACTAGATCCAGGAGTAAGAAATAGTAACTACTCTAGATACATGGTAAGACACATGTATGTCAGGCAGTGGAAGTAAGTCTCACTGCAGCGAAGTTCCTAGGGGCCAGAGGCCTGGAACATGTTGAGATACCCTTTCTTATCCCTAAGAAAGAAACAGAAATCTCAGTGCTTCTTTTTTAATCTTAGAAGCAACAAATACATTATTAGGACGTGCTTCTGTAATTCTTTGACAAATCACATTCTGAGTGGGTATCAGAACAAGATATGGCTTTATAGCAGCTCCAGGCTCCCAGACAAGCTATTCTACTTCCTGGGCTATACCACCTGATGTAGATGGAAGTGTTTGTAGCAGATGTGGCTGGAGATGGAGACTCTGACAGCTCTCTTTGGATGACTTACAATGCAGAACTGGGATAGCACCAAAGAGGAGGTCATGTACAGCAATAAAGGAATAGCTACTCAGTGGGAGAACTCTGGCCGATACACCTGATGATTATTTTGCCTGAAGCGGTATCCTATATTGATTGCATTAAGTGGCTAATTATTCTGCTAGATGGTTAGGAACTTAGGAACACAACTGGACATCAGATGACAAGAAGGTCTAGAAAAGAGATGTGTGGGTAGACCTCTCTGAAAAGCCAGAGGAAGAACATAAATGGCGCACATGTGCATGATCTTTTCAGCAGAGAATCTCAGTAAACAGGTGGCTAAGGTAGCCAGTCATATGGATGTCAGTCCAATGTGTTTCCCCAGCCACTGCTATCCTTCCAAATGGGTTCAAGAACGAAACAGTCACTGCAGCAGGAATGTACTTCTAAGTGGTAACAGGGGTACCCCTAGAAATTTTACCAAGGTGGCAAGCCACTGTGTTTTTACTGCATTTGGATTATGTGTGATTTCTGGAACACTGACTTCTATTCACCCAGGTTGATCTGGCTACTCTCCCTGCTAAATAACCGATATGTCAAGAGCAAGGACCAACACCAAGCTTGCAGTAAAGCAGACTGATTACACTGGACCATTCTGTATAGAAAACAGAGTGGTTAATGTTATCACTGGAATAGATTTACTCTGAATATGGACTTGCCTTATCTACCCACAATGATCCTACCAAAACCACCACCCGTGAATATACAGCATTCATTTCTCAGTATTAAGATAATCTGCACAGCACTGCTTTCAACTGAAGAAATAACAGGACACAGTGTGGGGTAATGGGCTCATACTTATGAAATTCACCAGTGTTACCTGTGTAATGATACTTTCTTTAAAAAATTAAACTTTTAGGGTAGGTATCTGCCCTAGCAGTTAAGACACTAGTTAAGAAGCCCACATCCCATATCCGAGTGCCTGGGTTCAATTCCTGACTCAGCTCCAAATTCCAGTTTCATGCTAATGCAGACCCTGGGAGGCAGCAGGTGATGGTTCTAGTAGCTGTGTTCCTGTACCCATGTAAGAAACCTGGATTAAGTTCCTGGCTCCTGACTTTGGCCCAGTCACAAGGCCTGGTTGTTACAAGCATTTGGGGAGTGAACAAGTATGAATGGAACTCTTTCTCTCATAAATGAATTCTTTTAATTTAAAAAATTTCACTTTTAAGATAACTGCAGGTTCATGTGCAATTGTGAGAAATAATACAGAGATCTCTTGCACCTTTACTCAGTCCCCCCAACGGTGGTGTCTTTTAAAATCACATATAATATCACAACTAGAAAATTGACATTGATACATACCTTATTCAGATGTTGCCAATTTTACATGCATCATTTGTAAGTGCATATGTACATGTATATGTAGTTCTATGCAATTTTATCAGTAATATAGGTCCCTCTATCCTATCTCCTACCCATCCACCTTCTCCATTCCTAACTCTTCGCAAACACTGACAGTTCTCTATCCCTATAATTCTTTTTTTTTTTTTTTTTTTTTTTTTTTTTTTTTTTTTTTTTTTACAGGCAGAGTGGACAGTGAGAGAGACAGAGAGAAAGGTCTTCCTTTTGCCGTTGGTTCACCCTCCAATGGCAGCCGCGGTAGGCGCGCTGCGGCCAGCGCACCGCGCTGATCCGATGGCAGGAGCCAGGTGCTTCTCCTGGTCTCCCATGGGGTGCAGGGCCCAAGCACTTGGGCCATCCTCCACTGCACTCCCTGGCCACAGCAGAGAGCTGGCCTGGAAGAGGGGCAACTGGGACAGGATCGGTGCCCCGACCGGGGCTAGAACCCGGTGTGCCGGCGCCGCAAGGCGGAGGATTAGCCTAGTGAGCCGCGGCGCCGGCCTCTTTTTTTTTTTTTTTTTTGACAGCAGAGTTAGACAGAGAGAAAGGTCTTCCTTCCGTTGGTTCAACCCCCAAATACCCGCTACAGCTGGTGTGCTGCGCTGATCCGAAGCCAGGAGCCAGATGTTTCCTCCTGGTCTCCCATGCAGGTGCAGGGCCCAAGCACTTGGGCCATCCTCCACTGCCTTCCTGGGCCACAGCAGAGAGCTGGACTGGAAGAGGAGCAACCAGGACAGAATCCGGTGCCCCAACCGGGACTAGAACCCGGAGTGCCAGCGCTGTAGGCGGAGGATTAGCCAAGTGAGCCACGGCACCAGCCTCTATCGCTATAATTCTATCACCTCAAGACTGTCATGTAAATGGAATCACACAGTATGTAAATCCTCTGAGACTGGCTCTTTTTCTCCCACTCAACACAATTTCCTTGAGAGTCATTCAAACTGTTACAAGCATCAATTTCTCATTCCTTTTTTACTGCTTTATAGTATTCCATGGAAAGGGTGTACCATAGTTTAACCATTCACTAGTTACAGGATACCTGGGCTATTTCCAGTTTGTGGCTATTACAAATTATGCTGCTATGAGCATGTGTGTAAGTTTTTATAGGAACAACTTTCACTTCCTTCCTTCTCTCTCTCTCTCTCTGTTTTTCCAATTTGAAAGGCAGATTACAGAGACAGAGGGAGAGGCAGGGAGTCAGAGATCTTCCATCCACTGGTTCAGTCCCCAAATGGCCACAAATGCTGCAAGTGGACCAGGCTGAAGCCAGGAGCTTCATCTGGGTCTCCCACTGAGAGCTAGGGCACAAGCACTTGGGCCAGGAGCATCAGCAGGGAGCTGGATCAAAAATACAGAAACCAGGACTCAAATAGGTGCCCATGGGTAGGTTGCCATTGCAGGAAGTGGCTTAACCCACTGCACCACAGTGTTGGCCCCAAGTTTCACTTCTTTAGGATAAAACTCTGCCTCAATGACATTCAGCTTCCAATGTGTATTTATCTCCCACAGGAAAAACTAACCACCTCAACTTGGGTAGCTGGACAGAGGTCAGTATCTTGAGTTGCTGGCTCCCTGACTGACAACCTCCTGTGCCAGCACTGACTCACTGCCTAGCACTTGCTAACAGTGGAGTCCCCAAAGCTTTAAAAAAAGTGGCCAACTCCAACTGAATCAAAGTTGTTTAATTTTATTCCCAAATCCCTAAAAACGAGGCCCTACTCAAATGTGGTTGGTTTCCTTTATTTCCTCTGTCATTTAATGCCAATAGATAAAAATAAACTTAAGGGCCATAATCAGGCCACAAAATTCATGTAATCAAAAAAGGAAAATTCAAAAAAACTTTAAAAGGAAAAACAAAATAAAGCAAAGCTTAAAAACAGTAAAAGAAGGAATTAAGATTTCTGAGAAAATAGGAATTAAGAAAGATCTATGAAGAATGAAAGCCCATGTAGGTTTGGGAAGTTATAAGATTCTGATTGCTATAATCAGATCATATGACCATCCATAAAACAAAATACATGCAGAATATACACATCTTTTCTTCCAGGAAATGTATAGTACTTTTATAAGCCTATTATAGGCTGTAATTTAAACCTACTTTCCCTAGAAAATTCTATCTAGATCAAGACACTCTTTCATTGTTTTTATATTAATTCTTGTCCTCTAAACACATTTTGAAAATATTAGACTATGCTGTGAAAATAAGCATTTTTATTACTAACTCAGAGATAATTCTATAATCTTATACTATAAAAACAGGCTGGCATCATAGTTAAACTCAGAAATATTTTTCAATACTTCTTTATACATGAAATGTTTTTAAACACTGGTATAATTTTTATTCATAAAGTTGTCATGAAAAAACTGGTGAGAAAATAAAGGGTTAGGTAAAGCATATACTTTTGCTACCATATCAATTTCATGTACTTAAAACCTACACTGAAAAATAAAAAAAATTTCTCTTACACTGAAACAGGTTCATTAATAATCCATATTTTGGGATTTTTTTTTTTTTAGTATTCTGAAAGGGCTAAATATATGATGTAAATAGTGTATCTCCTAGAATATCAGTATTTTGAAACAAAAATGAATAAAAACAATAAGAAATGCACATGAAAAAGCAAAAAGCAATACAAAAATATTTGCATGAACTCCATCTAATATATTGCTAAAATTAGGTTAAAACTATAAACTGTCCTGCAATATCAATATTCTAAATAAACTACCCCAAATAGCAGAATGTTTGTGTGGCCCCAAAACTCGCTGAAAATCTTTTCTTCATGTGTTAAAGTGATATGCTACCCCCTATCGTGAGGAAACAGTAGTCATATTAACAAAGCAGAAAAACGAATTCTTTGCTCAACTATTGCCACCTTGTGGTTAGGAGATGGGTGATATGCTATGGCACAGCTCCCAACAGGCTGACTAGATTCTACAAAACTAGATATTGTCTAAGTGACAGAAGAGAGATCAAGGCTCACAAAGAACTTTTTAATGGAAGAAGGGTATTTGATCTAAAAAAAAAAAAAATCTTAGAAAACACTTACTGTGGGGCTGGCACTGTGGCACAGTGGGTTAAGCTGCCACCTGCAGCACTGGTATCCCATGAGTGTTGGTTCAAGTTCCGCTTGCTCTACTTCTGATCCAGCTCCCTGCTAAAGCATCTGGGAAAGCAGCAGAAGATGGCCAAGTGCTTGGGCCTCTGCACCCACGCAGGTGACCTAAAGAAGTTCCTGGCTCCTGAATGACTAAGATCCAGCCATTACGGCCATTTAGGGAGTGAGCCGATGTATGGAAGCTCTTACATGTGTGATTGATGCGTCTTTCTCTCTCTCTCTCCCCCTCTCTTTGTCTCTGTACCTCTGCCTTTCAAATAAAAAACAAATCTTTAGAAAAAATAGAAACCAGTTGCTAGGTCCTCTGTACAAAGTATGCACTATGGTAGTTACAGAAATGAACAGTGGGGCTGGCATTGTGGCACAGCAGGTTAAGCTCCGGCTTGCATCAGGTTCAAGTGGTTTGAGCCCTGGCTACTCCACTTCTGATCCACTCCCTACTGATGCACCTGGGAAAGCAGCGGAAGATGGCCCAACTGCTTGGACCCCTGCCACCTGCTTGGGAGACCTGGATGGAGTTCTGGGCTCCTGGTTTAAGCCTGGCCCACCCCTGGCTGTTGCAGCCCTTTGAAGAGTGAACCAGCAGATAGGAGATCTCTCTCTCTCTCCCTCTCTCTCTCTCTGTGTCTCTGGCTTTCAAATAAATAAATCTTCTTAAAAAATGAATAGAATTTTTCCTTCCCCTTATAAACAAAACAAAAAAGTAGTTAAAGAGATACATATGGCCTGCGCCACAGCTCAATAGGCTAATCCTCTGCCTTGTGGCGCCGCCGGCACAGCGGGTTCTAGTCTCGGTCGGGGTGCTGATTCTGTCCCGGTTGCCCCTTTTCCAGGCCAGCTCTCTGCTATGGCCCAGGAGTGCAGAGGAGGATGGCCCAAGTCCTTGGGCCCTGCACCCACATGGGAGACCAGGAGAAACACCTGGCTCCTGCCTTCGGATCAGCGCAGTGCGCTGGCCACAGTGCGCCAGCCGCGGCAGCCATTGGAGGGTGAACCAGCGGTAAAGGAAGACCTTTCTCTCTCTCTCTCTCTCTCTCTCTCTCTCTCTCTCTCTCTCACTATCCACTCTGTCAAAAAAAAAAAAAGAGAGAGAGAGAGAGAGAGAGAGAGAGAGAGATACATATGTAAACTAAAGCTAATTAACCAAAGGGAAGGAGAAATGGACAAATGAGTATGGGATGAGTAAGGAACTTAAAACTTACATACAGAAAAAGGGTGTTTCAGGTCATTTAAATTTGAGTTCCCTTTAACTAGCAACCTAAATAAAATATTAGGATAAGAAATTCATGCTATACCACCATTGATTACATTTCTGGCCGCAGGGGAAAGTTCTTTTTAAGCATAATTTGCTTGGCTCCTACTGAAAATGCTTATTCTATAGTCTGCATATTTATATAGGTATGCTTTACAGACTAAGAATTGAATCAATGAGTAAATGAACTTTCATCACTATATATACATATTCTTAAATCCAACAGCAGGACATCTGAAATGTTATTTTTCATTTAATATCAATCAACCATCCAATTGTGCAAATTTCATTACAACTTAAATTAACATATATATATTCAGTTCCTATTTGTGTATAAAGTGTTACACAAGGGATGACAGGGTGAATTAAAAATAATGCTGGGGGCCAGCACTATGGTACAGTGGGTTAAAGCCCCAGCCTGCAGTGCCGGAATCCCATATGGGTGCCGGTTTGAGTCCCAGCTGCTCCACTTCCGACCCAGATCTCTGCTATGGCCTGGGAAAGCAGAAGAAGATGGCCCAAGTCCTTGGACCCCTGGATCCTCACAGGAGACCCAGAAGAAGCTCCTGAATCCTGGCTTTGAATCAGCTCAGCTCTGGCCATTGTGGTCATTTGGGGAGTGAAAAAGCAGAAGGAAGACTTCTCTCTTTCTCTGGCTCTCTCTCTCTCTGTAACTTGTCTTTCAAATAAATAAAATAAATTTAAAAATAATAATAATGCTGATCTCCAACTTTAGCTAGAAAACAAGTTCACAAATGATTTTAATTTAAGAGTTGTGAGGAACCATAAAGTTAGTATAAAACAAAACCCCATGACATTCAAAAGGAGTTTCATCTGGTTGTTGAGACCACAAGGCCTAATAAAGGAGGTAATTTTTACAATAATAGTTGTAGTCAGTGACGCTATTTCCAGGTAAACAGCAGCAAAGATACAAGGTACTTCAAAACAAAACAAAAAGTACAAGGAAAGGCTCTAACACTGTGGCATAACACAGCCCGTGATGCTGGCATCCCATATGGATGCTGGTTCCAGTGCCAGCTACTCCACTTCCAAACCAGCTCCCTATTAATGTGCCTAGGGAAGCAGCAGAAGATGGGCCACTGCACCAACATAGGAGACCCAGAAAAAGTTCCTGGCTCCTGGCTTCAGTCTGGCCCAGCCCTGGCCATTGTGGCCATTTGAGGAGTCAACCAGCGGACTGAAGATCTCTCTCTGTGTGTCTCTCCCCCTCTCTTTGTAACTCTGCTTTTCAAATAAATAAAATAAATCTTAAAAAGTCATGGAAAAACAAAATTAAAAGATAAGTTTATTTGGTGCAAAAAAAATTGAATGCATATGTAATTTTTGCATAAAAGAAATTTTCATGGACTTTCTGAAGAACCTTCATTTGCAAGAACTTCAAAAAATTTTTGCACAATAAGCATTTTTAGTTCCATTTTTCACAAACTTTTTGAAGTAACTTTTGTTTGTTTGTTAAATACCTATTTATTCATCTGAAAGGCAGAGTTACAGAGACAGAGGCAGAGAGAGACAGAGAGGTCTTTGATCGACTGGTTTTACTCCCAAATGGAGTTTGGGAGCTGGAGATGGGCCAATCTGAAGCCTGGAGTCTGAAGTTTCTTCAGGTCTCCCACGTGGGTGCAGGGGCCCAAGGACTTGGACCATCCTCCGCTGCTTTCCCAGTCTAACGGCAGGGAGCTGGCTAGGAAGTGGAGCAGCCAGGACTCCACATGGGATGCCAACACTGCAGACAGAAATTTTACCCACTATACCACAGCACCAGCCTTGATGTAACCTTGCTTTGTTTTAAAAAAAAGAAATGGCTTAGAGAACAAATTTGTTTAAAAAAATTTACAGAAACCATTTTATAAATGAAATCTCACACAGAAACCAGATGCTGTTTCTGATTAAAAAACTTATGCTAATTCCATAGGATGAAATAACAAGCAAATATTTTCTTAATAAAGTATAAATGTTACACATATGTAATGATACAAAAAAATGAAAGCTATATTTAAGAGAAAATATAGTAAATTTAAGTGGAAAAAATAGCAATTTTCAGGAATAACTGAAATTTTCTAAGTGCATATT
Source organism: Lepus europaeus (assembly GCF_033115175.1). Lineage (NCBI taxonomy): Eukaryota > Metazoa > Chordata > Mammalia > Lagomorpha > Leporidae > Lepus > Lepus europaeus. Next base: position 63,096,470 of record NC_084830.1, on the reverse strand, counting down.
AAGGCACTGTGCTAAATGCTTTAAATACTAATTTCATTTAACCTCATGAATGACAACACACATGACATAATTTCCTTTTATTAAGAAAAGGGAGATAAAAGGAGACATACAGGTACTAAGTGATTTTCCAAAGAAACAAAGCTGGTGAATGGAGAAGAACCAAGATTTAAAATAAGATTTCTGAGTGCTTATATTTTTAAATATTAATCTAGTTCAAAATGATATTTGTAGTATGAATCAACTTGTATTTTTGAGTATTTGTGCCCATACATGTGTGCATGCATGTATAAGCCTCTGGAGGCATGCATTAAAAAGAAAAAACAACTCTCCAGTCTTGAGAAAATGAAGAAAAAAAAGACAAGGAGCTTTTACATTTCACACAGTAACCTTTGGCACCATCTAATTTTCTTTTTCTTTTTTTTTTTGACAGGCAGAGTGGACAGTGAGAGAGAGAGACAGAGAGAAAGGTCTTCCTTTTTGCCGTTGGTTTACCCTCCAATGGCCGCCGCGGTAGGCGCGCTGCGGCCGGCACACCGCGCTGATCCGATGGCAGGAGCCAGGTGCTTCTCCTGGTCTCCCATGGGGTGCAGGGCCCAACTACTTTTATACTCCATACAAAACACTTTTTCAAAAACTATCATCACATGATAAATATTTATGCACCTTATAATCTCAGGATGCACTTCAATTAAATAAACCCAGACACTTCAACAAGTGTTTTTTTTCATAAGTTGAACCCCTTACCACCTAAATCTGTTCTTATTCCTTATCATACATATGAAAGTTAGTAAAGCACCAAAACCTTCCAATAAATATTAAAATTAAAACTAAAGTGCAATTTTCAGTTTTCTTATTACTCTAACAATCACTTTTGCTCCATTATTATTCCAGTCAGGCACATTTTACATTCTTAAGCCTGTTCTATTCTCAGTGGTAGAGACCGCATTCAGAGACAGGCCTTGCAAGTAACTGAAGTCCCAACATGTACCATGTGTACTATTCATTAATTCACCCACTTGGCAAACATTTACTGAGTGCACACTACAGGTCAAGCATTGCGCTAGGTGTGAGGACAGAACAACAGTGAGACAAGGTCTCTGCCCTCCTGAAACTTACATTCCACAAGGGGAAGAAATCAGGAAAAATCTTATTCTGAAGTATACATACATTACTCTGGCCCCACAAATGACATATTAATGACCTTAAATTTGAGATTAAATAATGACATGTACATAGGAAGTTGTGATTTTTGGTGATTTAATTTGGTAATTTTTTTTTTTTTTGCCATAAAAACCTTGATTTTGTCTCTGAATTCGGCTCAAGCATATACCTACTTACTTTTAAAATAGCATTTTAGAGGCATTCTTAAAATAAGAAACACTTCATTTCCTTCAAGGAGTTTTAGGTTCACAGCAAACTGAAGGGACAGCACAGAGATATCCAACACATTCCCTGCCCCCACACCTACAGCCTCCTCGAACTGACAAACCTACATGATTAGACAAGTTAAAGCTTGTTAGTATTTAAGAAAAGAGTGGAATTTCATTCACATAATTGTGCAACTCTGGAAGCATCACGAAAACCATTTTCTAGACAGCAGGAGAGTGGAGGAAAAACACAAGCTAAAATATACTGAGTAGATGCTTAATTCTGCACCAGTCACTGTACTGAGAGCACTTTAAGTGTATTATTCCACATGCACTTCCCAATAAAAGTATTATTTCAACTGAGATAATAGAACAAACTCAGGCTAAGGATCTTGCCCAAAGTCACTCCACTAGCAACATGGCAAAAACACTATCTGAACGCTGACAGCCCGAAACTGAACCTAAGTTTTTAACCACTATACCAGGAATAGTCTGAATGGCGGCAGGCTTCTATTGCTATGGCATGGATGCTTATTTATTCTTGGAGGTTCACAAGATGTCCAGAAAACAAAAAGATCATCTCAGTATAGAGCTCAACTTTAGGGAGATAACTGTCCTCAGTGTGTGTAATAATCTGGACAAGGGAGGAACTGGTCAGTGATAACAATTAAGAATCAGCGGTGGGGGGTGGGGGGGAAGGTGGGGTGGGGGGTGGGGGAAGTGGCAGCGCTGTGGTTTAGAGAGTAAAGCCACTGCCTGGGGTGCCATCATCCCATATGGGTGCCGGTTAGAGACCCGGCTGCTCCACTTCCAATCCAGCTTTCTGCTATGGCCTGGGAAAGCAGTAGAAGATGGCCCAAGTGCTTGGGCCCCTGCACCCACGTGGGAGACCTGGAAGAAGCTCCTGGCTCCTGGCTTCAGATTGGCGCAGCTCAGGCAGTTGCGGCCAACTGGGCATGAACCAGTGGATGGAAGACCTCTCTCTCCCTCTCTCTATGTAACTCTTTCAAGTAAATAAATAAATCTTAAAAAAAAAAAAAAAAAATCAGTAAGGGGGAACAAGTGTTTGGCCCAGAGGTTAAGATGCTGCTTGGGATGCCCACAATCCACACATTGCCTGGGTTACAGTCCTAGATTTGCTCTCTATCCCAGTTTCCTGCTAATGGGCATCCTAGGAGGCAGCACAAGAGTCACTGCACCCAGGTAGGAGACTCAGATTGAGTTCTCAGCTCTGACTTAGGCCCAGCTGCTGCAGCCACTTGAGAATGAACCAGCAGACTAAAGATCTCTAGCTCTCTGGGCCTTTCAAATAAATAATAAATGTTAAAAACAATAAAATTCAGTAATGGGCTCCAGGTAACTTCAAATGCTTCAAAGTTAAGAACTTGTAGAAAGAGGCTACAAACCAGCCTCCCCTGGAAATTTTCTTTTCATTAAACGAAGATAACAGCTGAATGAATATGCTTCATCTCCATTTAGTAGATGTTTTCTAGACAGTGATAAGGGGAGAACACCTGCTCAAGGAGACTCATTCGTCCTGAGCCGGACTGAGCATATTTGATGGATATTCTGGAACCTCTAGAAAACACCCCGGCCACCTCCTGGAAAAACTGAGCAGCCCTATTAGAACTGTCTTGGAAAGGAAGGAGAATCCTGGGCACTCTTAAAATACCTTGGTTGTTTCCTTCATTAAACAAACATTTATTACTACTCACCATGTTGAAATTCCAAAGCATGTGAGACTTTTTGATGTGATGCAATAATTTTATTCTTGCTATAATTAACTGAGCAACTGAAATTTATTCTCTGGGAGTTTCTGAAGCTGTGTGGAATGTGGTATTATGGTGGGAGTGGGTGAAAAAAGTTGGAGAGAAACAAGGAAATCCCTTTCCTTTATAAATATTCGGAGGAAGAGCACTGAACTATATTTATGTTTTCTACCTTACTGTGCTCAACCCTCAAAGCACTAAGCAAGAATGGACCTAAAATCCCTTAGATGTCATCAAGACCATCACAGCTATTTTGTTGAGTGACATACGCCTGCCTTCCCTCCAAACATCCATATTCTAATCCCTAGAATTTATGAATAAATTAACTTCCATGGCAGAAGGGAATTAAATTACAGGTGAAATTAAGGTTGCTAGTCACTTAAAATGGGGAGATTATCCTGGATCATCAGGGCAGGCCCAGTGCAATTGTAAGGGGCTCCCAAAGTAGAAAAGGGAGGCAGAAGAGATGTTACAGTGATGTGGTAAGAGGATTCAGCCTTGTTGCTTCAGAGTCTGAAGTCAAGGAATGGGATGGACTCCACAAATTGAAGCAGGAAACAGAACTTTCTCAGAACCTACAGAAAGGAACTCTGTCAACGTCTTGATTTTAGATCAGTGAGACATCATCAGATTTCTCATTGGCCTAGAAACAATACATTTGTGTAGTTTAAAGTCACTAAGTTTGTCGCAATTGGCTACAGAAGAAAATGGAAAATATACCAGGCTTCTTCTAATCCTGGGATTTCAGGAAAATTTAAACCACAGTAGGTACTAAAATGACCCTATGATCTAGGACTCTCTCAGCCTGTGTACTAACTTGGAACCACTCTCCAGGGAGCTAAACACAGAAATGGAGTCTATTTTTACGTAACCCAATTTTCACATCTGTTGTATCTACTTTTAGCAAATCAAGCTTGTAGGCTTATTTTTCCCATTTTGTTTATTTAGAAATTTTAATATTTTACCAAAGTACTGGTTGAGACAAGTGGAAATTTTATTTCTTTAAAAAGGTGAAAGATTGACAAAATATATCACTTGCCAAAAATCGTGAAGACAGTAATTCTTTCATCTACCTGCTAATTAAATACTCAGGAGGTACTGTGTAGAATAGCACTGAGCAGACCCTGCAGCTCCCAACGTGAGTTCCGTCTGCCCTCGCCCGACAGCCAGCAAAGGGGAGCGGACAGGGCCGGTCCAGCACGTGAATGCCACACAGGAGCACAAGGAACGGAGGAAGGCCACCAGCCACACGCTCGGCTCCCAAGCACCGGCCAGGGGGCCACTATTCGCCAACTCCACCGCCCACCCCTCCGCTCGCGGCTCCAGCCCCACGCCGAGCCCAGCCCTGCCCCTCCCACCACGTCGCCGGCGTAGCCCCGCCCCAAGATGAGCCCCGCCCCGAAGCCGGGCCCCGGCTTCCCGCGGCGTGAAGGCGGCTCCCACGAGGGCTCACCAGCTTGGGCTCCGCCTTCCGCTGCAGCTCTGAGTGTCGCTCCAAGGCACTCGCAAAGCCGCCAGGACGCAGCTTGGGTGCCGTGGAGTCGGAATTGCCGCTGTCGGAGCCGCTCTCAGTGCTTGCGCCTCGAAAGGGCCGGCAGAAGAGAAAGACTCGCAGGAAATGGCTCTCGGCAGCCACGGAACGGGCCCGACACAGCGCCGCCATGACGCCTTCACCTCTGACCTTTGGCCTGGCTTCCGCAAGCGTGTGGGTCACGGGGGCGGGGCGACGAGCGGCCCGCCCACCTGCCGAGGAGCTCGGCCCCTGTTGAAGGGTGAGCTCAGTCCGGTGCTGAGACGGAGCGTAGGGCTGAAGAAACTTGAAAGCTGAAATTGGGCCCCTTAAGCGTTGATGGTGAGAAGTCCTCGAAGCGCCATTGATTCGCAGGAATTCTGCCTTCTAGGCGCCCGGTGGTCCTTGCCCTACGGTGTATTTTGGTAATGTGACACTTGGTGTTCTCCTGTTTGTCCCAGATGGCAACAAGGCTCTGCCCGCACACCTTCGGGGGTCTTAGCCTAAATAGGAGGGTCTCCTTTACTGCTGTTTACTTTCGGAACCCCCCTCCCCCCACGCTATCCGGCTTCTCTGCTCTCTTCCATGTTACTTCCTGATACATCCTACAGCTGGTCTGAAATGCTCGCCCAACTTTGTAAACTCCTTTTTTTTTTTTTTTTACACCGCGCTGATCCGAAGCCAGGAGCCAGGTGCTTATCCTGTTCTCCCATGGGGTGCAGGGCCCAAGCACTTGGGCCATCCTCCACTGCTCTCCCTGGCCACAGCAGAGAGCTGGCCTGGAAGAGGGGCAACTGGGACAGAATCAGGTGCCCCAACCGGGACTAGAACCCAGTGTGCCGGCGCCGCAAGGCGGAGGATTAGCCTATTGAGCCGCGGCGCCGGCCTCAACTTTGTAAACTCCTTAACCCTTGACACCAGGCTCAGTAAACACCTGTGAAACCCCGGGCCCAAGTTTGTCCTTTGCCACTTCTACATCCATTTCACCCATGTTTCAGAAATTGTGTTGAGCCATCTGGTCACCCGCTGGTAGCTACTATCCCTGCTCTAAGGGAGTTGGGGGATCTCGGAACATGCCTGAACACTGTACCATCACAGACCCCACTTTTCAGCCTTTTCCCTTTTTTTCTCCCAGTGTTTATTCCCAGAATGTGCCCACCCCCTTCAAATCCAAACTTGAGGGAGTGTTTTTCTTTTTTCTTAAGATTTATTTGAACAGCAGAAGTTAGATCTTCCATCCGCTGATTTATTTCCCAAATAACCAGGCGCGATAGCAGGGAGCTGGATAATAAGTGGAGCAGCCCAGATTCGAACCTGTGCTCCCATTAAAGATGCTAGCACTGCAGGCCTGGGCTTAACTGGGGTTGCCACAGGCCAGCCCCATACGCCTTACACTGCAACTTCTCTGACCCATGCAGAAAGTAGTCACTTAGTTAATGCCTCTTGGTAGCCAGTGTGTAGCAGTTTTTTTGTTTTTTTAAAGATCTATTTATTTATTTGAAAGGCAGAGCTACAGAGAGGCAGAGAGAGAGAGAGGTCTTCTATCTGCTGGTTCACTAAGATGGCCCCAACAGCCGGAGCTGCGCTGATTCCAACTCAGGAGCTAGGAGCTTCTTCTGGGTCTCCCACGTGGGTGCAGGGACCCAAGGACTCGGACCATCTTCTTACTGCTTTCCCAGGCCATAGCAGAGAGCTGGATCGGAAGTAGAACAGCTGGGACTCGAATCGGCCCCAACAGTTTTGATTCAATAAAGCTGCTTTAGGTTCTTTACCAATCCAGGAGATGAAGGGTTTAGAGAGAATTTGAAGAATGAACCTGCTTGCCCCTTTCCTCCACAAACATGTATACAAAAGAACCCATACCCAATTATAGAATTTTTATTGTTTTCAGGTACTATGTAAAGAAAAAAAATACAGTTGTATATTAACAGATCCAAAAACAAGTATTTTTTTCTCTATTTCCAAAGTTACTTTGTTGTTAGGTGATAATCCAATTGAGTTCTCCTCCATCGATTACTTTGTTCGCATAAGCATAGTATTTCTTACTTAATTTTTCACCAACTCCATAAATTAAGAACATTCCTTTTTGTAAGAAGAGATTTTTTTCAGGCATATTTTCCTTCCATTAAACTTCTCAAGTATCTGGTATTTGACTCATTGTTTTCTTGTATTGTTAACTGCAACACAATAGAGTAACCAATCAATACCTCTTTCAAATATTCCTACCAATTACTGTGTTCCAATTTTCTAAATATCTGTGAATTCACAGTATTGGATATGCCACTAAGGCCATTTTGAATAATGTATTTTTCTAAATTCATTCTTTTTACTACTTTTTTAGGAGGCAGAGCACAGTAAAATTGAGATTAAGTATAGGTAGCTGTCTAGAAAAGTAACTCCAGTTTCTTCTTTCATAACCACCCCACTTCCCACTCCAACTCTCATTTTTCCCCAGATAGGCAGTAAAGAGATTTGAGGATATTTCACTCAACTGAAGAAATTTCCATCTTACTCCATTTTGCCTTGTTGGAAAGACAGTAACAGCAGACTAGGACACCCAAAAAATAATGTGATAAAAAGATGTTGGAATAAAAAAAATTAAAAACTAATTGGTAGAAAAAATAATTTAACAGTTATATTGAATAATCAAAATGTTTCTGTTAAACACACCAATTTCTGCAGATCTCCTCTAAGACAATGTTTCAGCAGCTTTTGCTCTAAAGCCTCTGCTTAGAATGTGATTAAGAAAATGTGGTTAAGAAAAAAAATTTTAAGTATAAACACCAGTTAATTTTTAAGTATAAAATACAACAAGCTGTTTGCAGACCACTGGTCTCATAATAAATATTGAGACCTATACTACTGATATACAGAATTTATTAAGCTTTTTACATGTCAGAGAGCATAGTTTAAGATGCATTCAAAGTGCTAACAAAGTTCCAGCAGTCAGAAATGGTAACATGGTATTACATGACAATCAACACTTGTAGCATTTCCAATTTGGTTTTCACAAGATAATTTACCCTGAAATAAATCTAGTCATGCTTTGAAAAAAGAATGCGTAAGGTCACTCCAGCATTGGCAATTAACATTTTCATAAACAATAATCAAACAATCACAACTTGATAAATAACAAATATAGCATTGTTAGCCCTACACGAACTGCATAAGGAAAAGTGAGTCACTGGAGTACCTTGGCCTCTGTGCAGATACATGCACAGGCTGTGATCCCTTCAACCCTGGCAACCGCTTTGCAAAGTAGGGGCAATGTCTACAGTATAATCTTATCATTTCTAACACATAGAAAACAAATAAGGACAAAGTGATGAGTTGATTTTTATTAATGCATTACAGCCTCAGGAATTAAAACCAACTGCTCAGTATACAAAATTTTCAAGTTATATTAGTCATAGAACTTTGTGTGCTTAGTTAAAATGGTGCTAAATAGATTACCTGAACACAGCAATGTTGTCCCTAATGGCACCGATTTTAGCATCTCTATAGCTAACCAGAGCTTAAAAAAAAAAAAAAAAACCTTTCAGGCTTTTGAATTGAACATCCATGACAGTACACATATTTCAACTTACTGATAATACAGTATGCTTGATTCAGACTGAATTTTGCCAGTTTACTCTGAAATTAAAATTTGAATGTGATAAAAAATAAGTTGATGTAAGTAGAATAACCAGTACATTGAAATGGTTACTGTCATAAATGCTGATAAACAAGAAAGTAGGGGGTTTCACTCTCAAGTCACCAGTAGTTTGAATTACTGTACATAGTGTCGCTTACAAAACTAGAACAAATTGTATGTAGAGCTGTATAGTCTGGTGACAGCAGACACCAAGATACATAATTTACACCAAAACAGTGTTTATCCAAAAATATTTTTTACAGCTAGTAGTTCTTCCCTTGGAGATAAAGAAAACAATACCAAAATTTTTAATAACCAAGATTGAGAAAAATCAAAACAATTTTAGTTAGGAATCAAATATACAGAGGTTCAAAAAAGAAAATGTCATAGAAGACAAAGATCAATCTGGCATCCAGAACAATTTTTGTAAAACAGGAAAGCAACTAAGATAGCTTGCTCAGTCTTAGATCATTCTAGTGAGTGTCCTCACGTACTACAAGTGTCTTCATAAACGTTTCCTCACTAAAGGGCCCTGAATGTACATTAAAGGATGCTTTCCAGGAATACAGGTGAAGGTACTCTCATTCTGTTTAAACCACAAACTATTTGGTCAAAGAAATATGTAAAGCTAAGTAAGAGCACATCTGGTAGAAATCCATGGCGATGAATGTTGACAAGATGTGCTTGGATCTCGCTCGCAGCATCTGGCAGTGGGTAGCAGAACAAAGGTAGGAATCTCACAGGCCCTCCTGTGTCTGTTCTGGAACCGGCTCCCCAGAGGTGGCACTAGCATTTGCAGTCGAATTCAAGACTTCTCCAAAATCCCCACCAGCAGGCTTGGTTCCTCCTACTTTAGACTTAAAAAAGAAGAGAAAAGTTCAAAAAGAGAAAAGACATCTTGAAACAAAATTAGCTAACTCTGCATAAACTAATTTTGCCTTCAAGACCAAATAAATCAGGATGTTAATAGTTCAATAGTTCAATGATACACATGTATGGAATTTAGTCCTACTATAATGTTCAGTGTGCTTTAATAATAAAACTTGGCATCCCTCCTTGCTGAAATATTCAGATTAATAAATGCTCTCTCCCTCCTTCCTCCCTTCCCCACTATTTGTTAGTTATTCTTCAGAAGGAAATTTGTCTACAGAACTCTGTAAGGTCCACTGAACTCTACAATATACTACTGAACTCTCCTTATTCTTGGGTAAAATTTTGTATTGCATCAAATTGTTCATTCAAATATACTCATTCAAAAAATATTATTGACTGTGAATCAAAAAGCAAAGAAATACACGTTTCTCCCACTTCTATTAATCATTTATTACTTAAAATGTGGTCCCAGGGACCTACAGACTCAGCAACACCTGGAAGCTTTTGAGAAATGCAGAATCTCCCCGCAACCCAACTCCAACTGCACAACAGAAATCTGCACTTCAACAAGTCCTCCAGGTGATTCATGTGCACATTAGTGTTTGCTAAGCACTACTCCAACCTCTCTGGCTTGAAATTTTATCAATAAACATCTGTTTGAATAGTTTGGCCTTATACTTCTATATTTTTTTTTGGACAGGCAGAGTTAGTGAGAGAGAGAGACAGAGAGAAAGGTCTTGCTTCCGTTGGTTCATCCCCCAAATGGCTGCTATGGCTGGCGCTGCGCCGATCTGGAGCCAGGTGCTTCCTCCTGGTCTCCCATGCGGGTGCAGGGCCCAAGCACTTGGGCCATCCTCCACTGCCTTCCCGGGGCCACAGCAGAGAGCTGGACTGGTAAGCCACCACTTTCAATGCTGCATCCCATATCAGAGTGCTGGTTTGAGTCCTGGCTACTCAGTCCTGGCTACTCCGCTTCCAATCCAGCTTCCTACAAACGTGCCTGAGAAGGCAGCAGATGATGGCCCAAGGACTTGGTTCCAGTGGCCCACAGAAGAAACCCAGATGAATTCATGGCTCCTGTCTATGACCTGGCCTAGCCCTGGCACAGATGAAAGATTTCTCTCCCTTTCTGCTTTCCTTCTTCTCTCTGTCTCTGTCTCTCTCTCTCTCTCTCTCATTGATTTGCCTTTCAAATTAATAACTTTTTTAAAAAAAACTCTCTTCTCTTAAAAAAAACTGAATAAAGTAAAAAGAAACACAAATTTCTAAAGTACTATTGCTTTTTAAATTATACATTTTCTTTCAGCATTTAGCAAGCTACAATGCTACAACACTCAAAACTGAATATAACACTTTAAATATCCATTAACATAGACACAAAGTTCTTAAAGTCCTCTAAATATTTTTCGAAAGAAATACTATAGTGAATGATTGGGCCACACCAAGGACAGTTCAGACACCAAGGCAGAGAGCAAGAAGATTATTCATTTGTACTTGCCTTTAAGTTTTCAACTTTCTCTTCAAAGGATTTGAAGGTTGGGGAGTTTCTATGAAGAGGAAAGAAAAATAATAAAATTACACACACTAGAAAGAAAGCCGTTCTGAGAACATTATTAGTTGACTGTGTTCCTCTTCACCATTGTTCTCAATCAGGAAAGAACAGATGTGTTCACCTGCATCGTGTGTGTGCAGGCATGTACACACACACTTACTATGACACAGTAACAATTTCTGATCTAGTATTTCCAGGAATACACTTTTGATTTCATGAAAACAGCCAGTGAGGCGTAAGTGACAAACACACAGTCAAGTACATGTGTGTGGAGGAGAACGAATGAAGCCAGGTAAAACATCAGTGCTCTCTCTTCCCCAACCAGCCTGTTGTGACACAGGTTCAGTTTCACGTTGGTTAAAGCACCGTGCTCTAGAATTCCTGTGAGATTCACATCTGGCCTGGCAGGATTCCTACCTACATGAACCCATGTCACCCAAGCAGGACAAGCAGACCACAGGAGGTATCACCATTGGGACCCTATTTCCTTGGGGGCAAGATAGCAGGGAAAGGAGAGACCAAAGGGTAGGGGAGGACACAGCAATGGGCACTGCCCACCTCATTACACTGCCTCCAGCTGACAGAGAGCCTCCTGCACCCACAGCAAAGCTCGGCAGGTACCTTCATCTTCATTCACATGAAGTGGGGGTCATGGCACCTCTGTCTCTCACATTTGGATTTCCAAAGCTTTTATCCTACCCCCCTGACCTTGAAGATCCTTCCCACTACCAACATAAAAAGCAAAAAAGGAACCAGAGATGCCTCCTTCCTACAGTGCTGATGGCAGAAGAGCGTCAGCCAATGATATTCCAAGTGTGGCCCCCAGACCAGCCCTATCCACACTCCCCCTAAAAAAACAGTGGTAACAATGCAAAGTCTTGTGTCCCGGCCCAGCCCTGCAGCATCAGAAGCTCCAGGGGTGGAGCCCAGCAAGCAGAGGTGCAACAAGCCCCCCAGGAGATTCCAGTGTACACTGAAGTTTACCACAAGCACACGCTGTTAGAAAATCCTCTGCCTGTCTACACAGGTGAGGTAATAATTTGTACAGCTTGCAAGTGCTCAGTGATGGAAGCAGACAGTACAATGAAATCACAGTTGGTTCCAAATGTCCCAATGGATGAAGGAAGTCAAAATGGGACGGAGAGAAGAGGAGGGGAGTGTAACTAAGGCTGAGGCAGACAACAGAGGTGAGACCCCTTCATCTATGGAAAGAGGAAGTTTATTAGAGAAAAGTGTTCATTTGTCAATTAAACCAACGTTGGATATAAAACAAAATAATTAGGTCTGACAAACAAAATTGGAAATAAAAATTCTTCCTTAAAAGCTCACATTTAATAGATCTCTTGTACCCCATGCTAACATTGTAGGAAGAGTAACTGGAATTTGTTATGGTGTTAAACATACATTCTTTTTAGAGTAGAGTTCTACTCTCCTACTTCAGTTCAGGTTAAACATCTACATAAAGAATAAGAAAGCATACGGCCAACCACATTTTATAAAAACATACTTTACCTCATAGCAGGCATGCTAATTGAATGTTGAATGGAGCGTATACTAAGAGGCAGCATTAAAAAGAGACAGAAAGGAAGTTATTACAGTATTGATCCAACATTATAAAAAGCTGACAACACTAACTTGCTGGGAGCTTGATTCTTCAGCAACATGAGGAAGGAACTACTTTTTGAGGAGGAGGGGATCAAAGGTACTCCAATACAATGCACTTTTATTCATAAGCTAATTTAATCTCAGTAGTTAGTAAGCCAATAATGCGGCCGTGCCTTTTACTGCACTTTGAAACTGGTAAGTGCTTCACCTGGAGCTCTAAGGCTCAGAAGTTAAATGACCTGCCAAGGGCCACAGGAGAATCAGAGATAGAACCTGGGTCTTTGTATTCCTGATTCAAGGTTTATTGCCTCCCCTCAAAAAGGAGGTGCACACACATACATGTATACACACACACACACACTGTGAGGCCAGCGGAAGGCCTTGCAGACAGCTTTCTCAGCCAGGAATGTGTCAAAATAAATCACCTATGTGACAACTTATTAAAGTGTTTTTAAAATTATATATCACTCCTTAGTAGTATCAGGTTTCTTTAACAGATGCTTACTTGTACCTCATCCCAACTACACTACATGTTCTTAAAAGCGATTCAAATAACCTTTGCCAGGACTCACTTCTCACTTGAAGGCAATAAAGCACACTGGCTTTTCAGGTTCAATGTTATCTACCCTTAGACATTTCCCATGGAGACCATCTCACAGAGGAGCACATCTTAATTCTTGGGCTCATAAAATCATTGTATTCTGCCAATACCACCACTGTGCATTTGATGTGTTATTTTGATATCATGCACATTTTCTTGGCAAATAATCTGCTTTTGAGTAAATCATACAGCTAGTAGTAATAATTCTCAATTATACATAAATATTTTGTGTCCTTAGGACCTAGTTTTCTCAAAGACTATTGTTACAAATGACAGTGTGTTGGATGCAGCTGCTCAAATCTAGTTTTGTATTAGTATGTAGTAACACAGAATATGCTCTTGATTCTTGATGTGTCTCAAAATAGGCTGACATTTTGTGTAATTAAGAGAAGCAGTAAAATATCTGAACATTTTTGTACTTGGTGTCTTATGCAAACACAGGAAAAGACACAAGTAGCTCAGTATTCTCTCCTTCCTACCACAATAGGCAGTTTCTTGGGTATAAGTCTCATTTGTTCTGGGAGAAATTTGCTAATTCTTTTCCTTCTTGGTCCATCACAGTGCATTATTGTCAAATTTGAAGGAAAGAGATTAATGAAAAACCGTCTTCTTAATACACAACACCAGAACCCCAACATCACCTCTCCTTTCTTGGGTCCCTCTTAAAAGAAGCTTCCTGGAATAGTCACTTTACCACAAACCAGCTTCCACCATCACCAGTACAATAACTGGATCAGTGAAACATCACCCACCACAGCCAAATTCCTAGTGACTTACCAACTGGACTGAATAGGAAAAAAAGTCAAGATAACTGACATTCTTCTATTTAGATGTTGTTAATTACAACACTAAGCCCCCAGATCAGTTTGGGTGTGTGTGTGGAGGGGGATGCTAGGTGCTCAAGCTAGAAAGTCACATAGACCTTGATGTTGACAAGGACCAGGTAGAAGAATGGAGAGGAAACCGGTTCCCAAGAAAAGAAATTAAATATGAGCACAAAGAGAGGTACAGGAAACAGGACCAGCTGCAAGAGGAACAGGTTTTCTGGTTTTCTTGGTTTCCAGACAGTATCTGAACTTTGAATAGTTTCCTAGTCAGGAGCACTGGCGTCAGCAGGGCCTGGACTTGATTCCTTTCCTCTCTTTGAATTACAAAAGAACTTCTTATCTGAGCAACACATTCCCCCTTTTAGTTGAGCTAACAAATACAGGTTTTTGCTCTTTGGTAACCAGATTCTTCACTAGAACATTCACTTTTGCATAAATTATCAAATTCTGGTGACAGAAGGTGAGTAACAGTCAAACAAGAGCATGGGACTCACACTCCACAGTATCAGCAAAATGAGGAAATGCGTGGATAAAGAAGGCACAAATTTCAGAAATTCCCACGTGGGAATGCTTACCATGTGCCAAGCTTCTAAGAGCTCTCTATAGGTTACTATTCCATTTTACCCTTTTTACCCTTTTCTGTCTGTAATGAAACAAACTAACTTCTGGAGAGACAGTCTTAAATCTTCATTGCTCTGGAACTGGGGAGTGCGTGGGTTTAACGCCTGGCCTTCAGCTCCCTATAATTGTTGGGTAAACTTAAGGCAGGCAACTCAATCTTCCTAAGGAAATGTGTGGCTAAGTTTTCTCATCTATAATATTAAAAAGTAACAGTATCAACTTAAGAGATACTATATATACAAGGAATCTTCATTAAAAATTGAATATAAATTGCAAAAAAATTTTGAAATGCAAGTACTTTTGAGAGGGAAAGAATGAATGCATAAGCAATTTTGGTAACAGACTAGGAAACAGAAACATGAAAGGTAGGAAAAGTCAAAGAAGAAGAGAAATTTAAACTGTACATGGAAAATGAAATGAAAGAATAAGGATTACCTTAGTGCAAAAATATTTGGAAATACATGCATAAGTTACTATATTCTTGCCAGGCAAATCACACTAATTATTATTATTATTATTATTATTATTAACTGCTATCACTGATTTTAACAGAAACACCAACATCTATTTCATATTATATTCTCTTAAAGCTTCCAAAATTTTTCCAGTTGTTATTATATACATTATAACTCCAAACCAACAGTCTAGATCAGTTCCTGGCACACAGTTAACATACTAACTGTGCTTCTGAATGAAAGAATGAATAAGTAATTTTGGAAACTAAAATTAAGAAGTAAGGACATGAAAGGCATTTCAATTTCTAATCGAAAGACTCTCTCTCTCTAAAAAGAGAAAAGGGACCTTTTCCCTCCCCATGAATCGGTGGAAATTTTCAGCAGAAAGGAACTGTCTAGAATGATTTTAATGAGTTCCTAGTAAAATACACCCAGAGTTCTACATGAAAAAATACTCATTTAAAAGGGAGAGACACCCTTTGGAAATAAAGTTAATAACCACCTCTCTCTCTCTCTCTCTCTCTCTCTCTCTCTCTCTATATATATATATATATATATATATATATATATCTGTGTGTGTGTACATACATACATATATACACATACATAAGTGTATATATATAATATATAAATTATAGATGTTATTAGTAACAAATTAATTTTTAACACTTCCAAGTCCGGAAATGAGAAGGTTCTAAGTTCCTTTCAAAATGTTAAAGGCCTGAGTTGAGTCTTAGCAAAGAGAAGAGTGGAGGATATTAACTTACTACCTGGGGAAGAGGTTGGCTGTTCCCCCAAAGCCACTAGCACAGGTCTCATTACCACAAGCTATACCTGATTCTCTTTCACAGACACCTCACAAGCCATCAATACCTCTACCTACCTTATCACCTCTCCCAACAAGGCATAAGACAAATAAGTTAATAGCTAATATATTCATTAAAAGTTGTTGCTCAGTGTCACATTCAATCAGTGAGAGCAGTAGAGTTTCTCCTCCTCTACCCATGATAACATCAGGTAGTGAAATTACTGGTATACACCTGCCAGAACAAAGAGCGGGGATACACAACTATTTCACAGTAACTGACAAAATCAGCCTTTTGCATCCCTCTCCATGGGAGAAAAGGCCTTACTGCTGGGATTGGAACACACACAATCTACCAAGTCCCCTCTTCTCAGGGCAGGCGTTGTGGCAGTGTGTCACACTGCTGCTGGGGACACCAGCATCCCATACAGGACTGTGCCCTGCCTTCACGTCACATCCAGCTTCCTGGTAATACACCAGGGAGGCAGCACGTTAGCCCAAGGACTAGGGTCTCTGGTACCCACACAGCAGACCCGCATGGAATTCCTGGCTCCTGGCTTCCACTTGACCCAGCCCTGGATTTTGTGGGCATTTCGGGTGTAAACCAGCAGATGGAAGATCTCTGTCTCTCCCCTTCTTTGTCACTCTACCTTTCAAAGAAAATGAAACTTTTTTTTTTTTTTTTTGACAGGCAGAGTGGACAGTGAGAAAGAGAGACAGAGAGAAAGGTCTTCCTTTTGCCGTTGGTTCACCCTCCAATGGCCGCCGCGGCTGGCACACTGTGCTGATCTGAAGCCAGGAGCCAGGTGCTTCTCCTGGTCTCCCATGGGGTGCAGGGCCCAAGCACTTGGGCCATCCTCCACTGCACTCCTGGGCCACATCAGAGAGCTGGCCTGGAAGAGGGGCAACCGGGAAAGAATCCGGCACCCCGATCGGGACTAGAACCCGGTGTGCCGGCGCCGCAAGGTGGAGGATTAGAAAATGAAACTTTTAAGCATCCTCTTCTCATACAGCAGAACCTGGCCAGTGTTTGATTCACTCGATCTAAACTACATGGATTTTCTATATACAAGAGGTCATCATAAGTTCATGAAAAATGTGTTATTTGAAAACACTATGCGGCCGGCGCTGTGGCTTAACAGGCTAATCTTCCGCCTTGCGGCGCCGGCACACCAGGTTCTAGTCCCGGTTGGGGCGCCGGATTCTATCCCGGTTGTCCCTCTTCCAGGCCAGCTCTCTGCTATGGCCCAGGAGTGCAGTGGAGGATGGCCCAGGTCTTTGGGCTCTGCACCCCATGGGAGACCAGGAGAAGCACCTGGCTCCTGACTTCGGATCAGCGAGATGCGCCGGCCGCAGCAGCCATTGAAGAGCAAACCAACGGCAAAAAGAAAGACCTTTCTCTCTCTCTCTCTCTCTTTTACTATCCACTCTGCCTGTCAAAAAAAAAAAAAAAAAAAAGAAGAAGAAAGAAAGAAAACACTATGCATGAATTTAAAAAAAGAGAATTGCACAAACACCTTTTTATTCCACTTTCCATAAACTTTTTAAAGTCCCCTCCTACATACGAACACATTTGATTTAATTACAAACTTAATTCAGCTGATTTGATTACAAATAAGACTTCTTGGCCTAAAAGTGATTCTTTTAAGTGACTTCATTCAACCTTTGGTCTGTAATTAATTATAACTAACTTTCAAGAGAGAATCTTATTTTTTTGCATTCCCAAGTGCTAGTTAAAACCTCTACATAATGAGGCACAATATAAAGTTATTCAAAACAAGACTGAAAATGGTGGAGGTAGTCTCAAAATTATATTTTTAATTGGAAGAAATGACTATATAAGGAGCTAGAAAAAAACAAATTCAATTTGTTTCAGATGAATTAACAAGCAGTGCCTACTGATCCACACCTAAGTGCATTGATTTAATCTTTTCAAAGATACAGAAGGGCTGGGCATTTGGACTAGCAGTTAGGATGCCCACATTTTACACTGGAATCCCTGGGTTCCACTTCTGGCTCCACCTCCTGATTCCATTTTCCTGCTAATGCAGATCCTGGAAGGCAGCGATCACACAAGTAACTGAACTCCCGCCACCCATATGAGGCACCTGGACTGAGTTCTGAGCTCCCAGCTGCAGCCCCAGCTGGCTTGTTGCAGGTGTCTGGGAATGAACCAGCAAATGCGAGTGCACGCATGCGCATGCTCGCTCTCTCACCCTCCCTCCCTGTCTTGCCTATCTACCTCTCAAATAAGTGATTTAAAGGGACAGAAAAGTACCATGATCTGGGCTAGTTTACACACAGTCCTCAAAGTCCTTACATATTTTTACATTTTGTATTTACACTTACATCACATCTAACATTATTTTCTAATCAGGCACCAATAAGGCTCTTCCATTCTTAACTCATTTTTCCAAGTCCTCACTTACTTCACCTACTCTGTTCAAAGATTTTAAGCTTTATTCTAACCAAAGCTGTGTCTGGTTAAGTTACAGCGTAACTAACCAGTTAGTAAAGTTTAGACAAGCTGGAACTCGTGCATCCATGCAATACAACCCTATCTCTTTAACTGTCAATTTGATATGCCCACCTTCCGAGAATGCACCTGTTGCATCCAGGACCAGGGTGCATGTTCACATCCAACTCTAGCTGTATGTCCAACTGGGATACCACCCCCTTCCTCATAAAAGCAGGAAAGAACTTTCTTTCCACTGCAGAACACACTTGGACGTACCATCTCCTTGCTCTCTCTCTCGGCTACAGATTGGTTTCAGACCCACCTCTCCTGCTGAGGTACTGTTTTTGGTTTTCTCTTTCTTTCTCATTTACAGGTAACTCTGGCCTCAGCAAATGTTGTGCACTTCTCAGTGTGGGGCAGCCCACAGTCACATCTGAATGTGTGTTTTTTTCCCTTGCTGTTAAATTCTACTCCTGTTTGCACACGATACCAGTCTCCACTTGATTTTTCTATCTCTGCTGGAGGCAAGAACCCGGATTAAAAATATATTCAGTGCCCATTATCAGTTATGGACATATCCTTAGGACCTGTCCACAGGAGACACTCATATAGGCTAGCAGATTGGATTATGTGACTGAATGCACAGCCAGTTATCTAGCACTTAGGCTATTTTGAATTAAACACCACAAATACATAATCACCCCCTGTGTCTGTATGATTTCCTCTGACTACCAGTGCCAAGTGCCACCAAGACATGAGCTCTCTAAGTAGATGTCTCCTTCCTTAAGAAGACGAATAGCCACACCACAGCCAGGAAGTGCTTGAGAAGCTCATGTGTATACACTGCAGGAGCAGAGTTAGGGACAACTGGATTCTTCCTGCTCACACTCTGAAGATCCTACACCTCCTTCGTCCCCTCCAGTAGCTCCCTGCATAATCAGAGAATCTCTGTGCAGAGACAGGAGAGGTTTGTTCAGTATCCCAAAGTCTCCTTCTATGGCATGGCTTAGGCTAATATTTTCTCATGTGCTTTTTTCTTTTTTTGCAAGCATAGTTAAAAAGTATGGCTAATATAAAGAAATAATAGTAAAAGCTGTTAAGACAGTGAAACATGTATTTAAAAAGTATGCAGTAATGGTGAGTTGTGCCTTATGTGTACTCTACTACAATTACCAGAGTAACTCATGTAAGACGGAAGACTAACATCACGAGGCAGGACATATGCTGTCTATTACAGCTGCAAATGGGACCCAGGTGAAGAATTCCATCATCCTTACAAAAGCACCGAAGAAACAAAGGCATCAAAAACAAACAAACAAAGTCAGACATTCAAAGGGAGGAATTCTGCATGCCATGGTAAAGCTGCTTCTTCTTACAAAAGAGAAAAAAGAAACAAATCTTTTCCACATCCCTGGAACCACAGTGTCAAATTCTCCTTTTAAATTACTCATTACCCATGGTATACAAGGAAGCCTCCCTTGAAATTAGGAATGCACTAGGGGAAAAAAATACTCCAAATGCAAGAAAATTAAGGAGTGGACAAACACGACCATCCAACACGTCATAAGCATCTAATCTTTGCACACTGGTCTCACACAACTGCTAGGCTGCAGTGAGGGGTCAAACTCTCCTTACCTAAACGAATGTGAAAAAGCTTGCAATCTGGAAGAAGCCAGAGTAAGCATTAAAAAAGAAAGAAGTTCTGATAAATCTAAAACAATTACATCATCTACTTTTTTACCATGTTTTAGCTGAACTCTAAAGTGCTACACAATTCAGTCAGCAGAAAAAGCAAAGAGAGCACCTAACAGATACATATATAATACATATATAATGTGTGTGTGTATATATATATATATATATCAATGTCAAAAGGGTTCAAGAAAGCTACGCTTATTACATCATGTTTAGAATGAAAGTCCAAATACAGTGAGCAAGGAATTGAATTCTTTTGGTTCAAAGAATAACACAAGTACATTGATTAATCAAACCTACCCAACAAAGAAAATTCTCTTGTAAAATCTAATTTCCCCACATAAGAAAAATACAAAGTCATGCAATCTGAGCATTTAAACAACACACAAATCTTGCATGCCAACAGAAGCACAGCTGACTTAAGCCACGTTTGTCATTTTCAGCACTAGTCTAGTCCACACAAGTGGAGGGAGGCACAAAAGCTCTTCTAGGTAGTTTTATCACAAAGGCAAGAAAAGTTCTGCAGACTCATCTAAAATACAAATGCAAAACAAAAAGCAACAGCTTCAAAATCAAGATTTGCACCTAAGCATGAACGCAGATAGTTTACGGGTTAGTACAAATTAGGGCACAAATGAGCACGTTGTAATCAAACCATGGTATAAACATGTCACACACAGAATGTGAAGCCGGTTCTCAATCCAAGCGTGCACTTCAATGCTCTTGGACTTATCCCCAGGAAGACACCAAGCTCTGTCCAGTCACAAATTAGCAACCACCAGACACATACTTACCCTCGTACCATCAAGGACTAAAAAGACACAAAAGTTCACAAACCAGAATTTTTCACGTAATCTAGAAAATGGACTCCTAAGATGGCCATTTTGAAGTTAGGATGCTATGCCTAGAAGTCAGGCATGCGAGTGAGGTGCGCTGTACAGGACGGCCCTCTGTGACTTTAACAGAGGAGAACGAATGCATCAGGATCCTAGAGCCAAAGACAGGAAACAAACGCAACCACAGCAACCCTGCAATCAGCCCCGGCTACCTGGTGAGCAAGGAAAATCGAAGACATACTTTACGTCTTCCAGCTTTTTGGTGATGACCGAGCCAACAGACGAAAATGCAGCAGAAGCCTTCTGCCCGGCCTGAGACAAGGTTTCAGATGTCTTCTTGTATCTACATGAAATGATAAATGGGAAAAAAAGGAAGACATTAGGCCGTCTCTAATATCTTTTTTTTTTTTTTCAAGTGCAGTGGTGAACAACTGCTGGAGAGCTCTCAAAAACACAAAAGTGTTGTTCAGAACTCCCTGAAGTCCTTCGTGACCATCGAGGAGCTGTACCACATCCCCTTCAATTTAACCATCACATCAGGTGCCGTCTTCTGCTGTGCACTCATCTAGCTGAACAGACAGGGGCCATCAAGGCAGAGCCAAAGAATTCATGGTAAAGGCTACAAATAGCCATGAAACAAGGATGAAAATGAGCCAGAACCTGAAAGAAATACCCCTTGTTCCTCCCTTTCCCAGATAAGCCAAGCAAAACCAAAATGCATTAAATTCCTCAGATGCCTGTGACAACTTTATCTCCCAAAATTAAGCAAGAAGTAGGTCAGGAGAGGTAGGGCTCATCTATATTTTACTACACAGACTTTTATGGACATAAAGATGTATTTTTAATATGCATGTCTGTGGAGCTACCAAATAAAGACTGGCTGAACTCTTGGAGTATACAAAATACTTTAAATGATCCTAATGTGATATTTGCTGTAACACAAGGGTATAATTTATCACTTCCCACTTCCCAGCTACCAAGGAATAAAAGGGAAAAGCAAAAACACAAACAACAGAAAACAACGGCACCTACCAAAAAGGATAAGATCCACACGTTATACAAATGAATGTAATTTTACTTGCAAGATCAAATAGCAAAACCAGATGTGCTTATTGCAATAAACTGAAAGGAGAGTTTTCTACATGTTTCCACACTGCCAACCTATACGGGAGGAAAGTGGACCAAAGCAGTTAGCTCACTGCCCATGGCTAAGCTTTAAGACAACTCCTAAGTTCACGGCTTGGCACCTGGGACTGAATACTGAAAACCGAGAATGCCCAGAATCTGTTGCTAAAAGTATGCACCTTATGTTGGGAAACAAAACTGCATTATAATAATGCTGTGTAATTCGGGTGATCAAAAGGGGGAAAAAAAAGTGGGACGGGCATTTGTTGCAGTAGTTAGGATGCTACTTGGAACACCTGCATCCCACAGCAGAGTGCCTACATTTGAGTCAGGGCTCTGCTTGCAATTCCAACTTCCTGCTAAGGCGCTTCTTGGGAGGGAGCAGGTAGAGGCAGGTAGTGGCTCAAGTAGTTGGGTCCCTGCCACCCGTGTGGCTCAAGTACTTGGCTCCTAGCTTCTGCCTAGCTCAGCGCTTGGTTGCTGTCAAGAGTGAATCAGGGGATGAGAGAGGCAGTGTGTCTGCCTTTCAAATAAATAAAACCAAATGAATAAATGACACACTGCACATATCTGGCAAGTTATCATACAGAGGCCCACCCCTTACATGCAGAGGATACATTCTAAGACCCTCAGTGGATGCCTGTAACCTGGAATAATACCAAACCCTGGATACGCTGTGTTTACCCCTATCCAGCTACTAAGCTACTAAGGTTAGCAGCATATACAACATGGATACACTGCACAAACAGAGGATTCCCATCCCAGGAAGAACACAATGGCACGCCATGAGATTTCATCACACTACTCAGAATGGCATGCAGTTTAAAACTTCTGAACTGTTTACTGCTGGAATTTTCCATTTAATATTATAGACTGTGGTTTAAAGCAAAAGTGCAGATACGGGGAGACTACTATGAAACAATGTTGGAACTTGAATTTTATTTCTCCAGCTCATATGTGGGGCTGGTTTTCTCTCCATTCCCTAGAACACTCTGGGAAACTAAGACTCAGACACACTTGAGAATGGGAAAGAGGTGCCCTTTGCAATCCAAAGAAAAGTGGCAGTAACATGCTCAGCCCCTTTTTCTTCCTCTCCCCAGACAAAAGGTGCAAAAGTGTCCTTGACATTCTTAGGAAAACGGATGACCAGGGAACATACGCGGACGTTGCCGTCACGTCTTGCCACCCTTTGGCAATGTTCTGCTTTAGTTCCTGCAGTGAGTTGATTCCCAGCTTCCGCTTGATCTCTGCTAGATGCTTCTCTTTTGCGGCTAATACCTGAGACAGAGTCTGGATTTCTTCTTCTACCTATGAGAAAGGGGGGAAGAGGAAGGAATACAGCAAGTCATTGAGTAAGTTAAGGTGATCAAAGCGAAACTACACGGAAAATTCTATAGCTATTCTTACTTTTTTTTGGGGGGGAGGGGGGCAGGCAGAGTTAGACAGTGAGAGAGAGAGAGAGAGACAGAGAGAAAGGTCTTCCTTCCGTTGGTTCACCCCCTAAGCAGCCACCACAGCCGGCGTGCTGCACCAATCCAAAGCCAGGAGCCAGGTGCTTCCTCCTGGTCTCCCATGCAGGTGCAGGACCCAAGGACCTGGGCCATCCTCCACTGCACTCCCGGGCCACAGCAGCGAGCCGGACTGGAAGAAGAGCAACCGGGACAGAACCGGTGCCCCGAATGGGACTAGAACCCGGGGTGCCAGCACCACAGGCGGAGGATTAGCCAAGTGAGCTGCTGCGCCAGCCTATTCTTACATCTTTAAGATCCACTCAATCATCTGTGTTAAAGACAGTATGTAGTGTTGTTAAGCAGATTGTTTCCATGCTGATCCCTCCTCTAGGGCAGCTCTGTTCTCTTCCATGGTAGCGCTTCACTGTCCCAACTTGAGTTGTCCTTGACCCTCCACCCCCTTCCTACACTCCTGACTCAGCTATCTCAAGCCAGTTAAGAGCTCAAAATGTACTCTGCACAGGTTAACACTCGAAGGAGCTTACCATCTACTCTCCTGAATTCTGGGTCTGTCTTTCTGGCTAGACATTCCTACCTGAACACTCACAAAACCTCGTATTTTTACACTATCTCAAAAATAATCTCCTCCCCACCACCACCAAAACACATACAACCAAGCCAAACCCAAACCCAACCTTTGTATGTAGTTCACATTTGTTCATGCTGGGTATGTCAGTCCTGGAAGGCGCCAATGCCACAACCACAATAAACCAAGATGCGTCCCCTGAGAATCCGGGGGAAGATTCGTGTCTACCTGACTGACCAGACCCAGCAGAGTAGGTCCCTGACCCAAGTACTGCCTCCTACCCAGTGGGCAAGAACCAGTGGTGCATCACCCAGAATCTGCTGTGAGAGACCGAGATAACATTAGGAGGAGCAGCTGGAAAGACTCTGAGAAAGAAGCCTTGAGGTACAGCTGGGGCACAGTGAGAGCGTGAGACTGGGAACGTTCACAGAGACGCGAGGAAACCAACTGTAGCAGAAGCTATGATGAAAGGAGAAAGAGTACAAGAAAAGGCGAAGTCAGGAAAACAGAGGAAGGGGAGACTCAGAAACACACACACCCCACCGAGGGAAGATGTCTTACACCAGGACATTGAAACACTGAGTTCCTAAAATCTTTACAAATGCTTCTCTTAGACTGTTGGAAAGACATTTTCTCAGCCTTGACATGCACAACATCTCTATGATTTCAAAGGCAACATGGCCTTTAAGAACAACATTCAAGGGGATTTCACAAATTTCACGGAGAAATGGAATTAAAGGTACGTTTGCGGGTGGGTATTTGGCACAGCAGTAAAGGTGTGCTTGGGACAGCCACATCCCAAATCAGAGCACAGAAACAGCGCCCATAGGGGATTGCTGGAGCTGTAGGCAGCAGCTTAACCCACTGCATCACAATGCTGGCCTCATGCCATGAAATTTAGTGCTGCTTGCAATGCCAGAATTGGTAATGTAAAATATAAAAATGTAAAATAGTGTCACTGCTATCAAAAACACTTTGGCATTTCCCAAAAACAGTTAAACATGGAATCACATGACAAAGCAAGTTCATTTCTAAGTATATACGCAAAAGAACTAAAACTAGTCTTTTAATTATTTGTATATAAGTGTTCCTAGCTCACTATCCACAAGACTCAAAAAGTAGAAAACACCCTCAACGTCCATCAGTGGATGAATCTGAATAAACAAAATATGTAGATACATACATAATTCAGCCACAAAAAGTAATGAAGTACTGGAGCCAGCACTGTGGCATAGCGGGTTAAGCCACTGCCTACAATGCCAGTATCCCATAATAGGGCACCGATTCAAGATCTGGCTGTCATACTTCTGATCCAGCAGCCTGCTAACATACCTGGGAAAACAGGTCAAGATGACCCAAGTGCTTGGGCCCCTGCCACCAATGTCAGAGGTCTGGATGGAGTTCTGGGTTCCTGGCTTCTGCCTGGCCTAGCCCTGGCCATTGTAACCATCTGAGGCATGAACTGGGAGATGGAAGATCGCTTTCTCTCTCTCTCTCTAACTCTGCTTTTCAAATAATAAGTAATTCTTTAAAAAAAACAAAAGCGATGAAGTACTAACACATGCTACACACGGATGAGCCTCAAAAACTCTGTGGTGAATGAAAGAAGCCGGATACAACAGGGCCACATATTGCATGATTGCATTACGTGGGAGATTCAGAGAACAGTGAAATCTATTCCAGACGGAAAGCAGATCGGCTATCGCCAGGGTGCGGTGGGGGCAGGGTGGGGTGGGGGGTACTGAGGAGTGACTGCTTACTGAGTACAAGGGTCTCTCTGCGGTGAAGAAAAATGTTTGGAACTTGACAGAGGTGCCAGTTGCACCACACTGTAAATGTGCTAAATATCACTGAGCTGCGCACCTTAAAATGCTAAACTGTATGTTGTGTGAATTTCATGGAAGGATGGAAGTTCAGAAAGAAGGAAGTGAGGGAGGGAGGCGGAGCAGGCTCAGAAGTGCCCATCTCAGCACAGGCACGGAGGCAGCTGGAGAGCCAAGTGCATCCTCCCTCCCCCCCCCCCCCCATCACACCCTGCTCCTCAGATCCACTGACCCACGTAATCACCTTCCCACATAAAAACAGACACCACACTCTTCTCTCTGCCCTTCCCAACTTAGGGCAGCCAGGACAAGAAAACACGTGGTGCTTTCTTCCCCGCACTCCCCCACCCTCCCGCCCCCGGGACTGACTCCATGCTATTACTGTAAGCTTTGGAAGCACAAGCAAGTGTACATTTTCAGTGCAGAACAAGAAGTTCATAGGGGAGACTTCTGTACCTTGGCGAGTTCCCTTCTCAGCTCTTCTTGCTCCTCCTCAGACAGCGTCTCGGTGGCACTGATGGTGGCCGCGGCATCTTCTGCTTCCTCGGGCACCGTGTCCGTCCTCAACAGACCTTTGTGGGGATTGAAAATAAAGTCTGTAGTGTGAGAAGGTAGAGGAACACTCTCTTCAGGTTGCTCCCTGCTGGAATAGAGCTGAACGGGTTAGAGCCACACACCGCCTCTCTGCACCTGCAGGCAACCTGGCACTACAAGGGAAGGACCCCAGAAAAGTCTGGGCCAGCACCTAAAGCCACCATCTCAGACCCTGCCAAAACACAGACTCAGAAAATACAGCCTGCTTGCCGGTGCGGTCTGTACTCTGTCACAACGCGGTTACCACAGAGCAAGAGAGCGCTGGACCAGCGAACCTCCAAGCTCCCCCATACAGACAAGGGGGAGCGGCTTCCTGTGATGACCAATCCAACACTTAAACCGCAGTGAAGAGGCCACCACCCAACAAGTGCCAAGCCCGAAAGAAACTCTCTTCCATCTCCTTCCATTGGCTAGTGGAGGTAGCAAACCTTACAGCCAGATACCCCTAATAAAAACAAAACAAAAAGAAAAAACCCTAACACACTCATGCAGAGAGGTTCTGTGTTATTTAAGGCCAACCTACTATATTCAGTCCCCTGTGACCCAGCCCATCGAGAAGAATTCTGCATTTCCAGGGAATGGCCAGCAGGGGTATGGCTGCCTCTCAAGTCTCCCCTCTCTTCCTGCCCAACCCCATCCACAAGGCCAAGATGAGATCAGCAAGGCCTTCACACCTTGTTTGCAAAATCAAAGCGGGAAATCAGAAAAACTAGGTGTAAATAATACTTTAACGCAATTTAAAAAAAAAAAATCAAAGCTACTTCAAAGAATCCATGATAAACAAAACTCAAAATGAATTGTTTTAAAGAGTATTTATTTGCAAGACAGAATTACAGAGACAGAAGGAGAAACAGAGAGAGACAGAGAGAGACAGAGAGAGAGAGAGAGAGATCTTCCATCCATTGGTTCACTCCTGAAGGGCTGAGCCGCACTGAAGCCAGGTGCTTCATCCAGGTCTCCCACATTGGTGCAGGGCCCCATGCACTTGGGCTATCCTCCACTGCTTTTCCCATGTGTATTAGCAGGGAGCTGCATCAGAACTGGAGCAGCCAGGAAATGAAGCAGTGCTCATATAGGATGCTGACATCACAGGTAGCGGCTTTACCCACTACACTACAACGCCAGCCCCTACAAAAAAAGTTTAAAGACTTATTTATTTACTTGAAAGGCAGAGTGACAGAGTGAGAGATAGAGACAGAGAGAGATCTTCCATCCACTGGTTCACTCCTCAAATCACCGCAACAGCTGCGACTAGGCCAGGCTAAAGCCAGGAGCCAGGAAATCAATTTGGGTCTTCCACGTAGTCGGGAGGAATTCATGTACTTGAGCCATTATCTGCATCTGGAGACAGCTGGATCGGAATCAGAGTAGCTAGAACTCGAACCACCACTGTGATATGGAGTTCGGGCATCCCAAGCAATGGCCATGCACAGCCATGACTCCCTCCCTCAAAATACCAAATTTTTAGGTAGACAGAATCAGCATTGTTATTTTTTTCTTAATGCTTCAGTCTCCAAAATGGTTCTGCACAAACAGCACTGTGACTAAATGTCTTTTTAAAATTTGGACGTTTTATCTAGCAGAGACATTTTTTGCATTAATTTTAACTTTTCAAAAACAATGTATGTGATCATTGAGTTTTTTTGGAGTCCTTTTAAATGTTACAGCTGAGGCAAGTGCTTGCTGACCCCTCCTGCCTTATTCCAGCCACAGTCTGCCATCTGTTCCCACGTCATAGGTCGGGGATTTTGCAGCCTCCTTGACAAGCAGGCGTTTTGCAGAGGGAGCCAGGGAAGGGTTCCTCCTCTCCCTGCTCCTGGCCTCTTTCTACCCGTCAATGTCAAGGTCACAGTGTACGCTCCCCATGACCATTCTTGAGAAGTGCAAGATCAGCCACGCAGGCAAGGTGATGTTTGCCCAAAGCAAGATGCCAGGCAGCAGGCGATGGACTCAACGGGCAGAGAGAAAAAAGGAAGGAGAGCTGAACCACCCTGTGGAACAGGCAGCCAGCACTGCCACAGCACAAGGGCAGTGAGGCAGTGAGTGCGCTAGTGGAGTCGTAACAGACAGTGCACAGGTTACAAAGGCATTTAGGATAGCATCTACTGTATGTTCTGTGCTTAATGCAGGAACAATTATGATAACAATAATTACCAGTGCAACAGTAGCAAAACAATGCCTACCTGGAAAGTGGCCACACAACTGTCAAAGACATACAAGGTAAATAAGACAGTTCAAAAATCACAGATCGGACTGGCAAACAGAATCTGATTAAGGTTTTGAACACACAGATGACACCAGATAGGTACAATCAAGAGACAGAAAATCTCAATGAATACATTGCTTCTGCAATTCTCTAAAATATCTTTGAATGGACTGTCCAAGAAATATTTCCATAACAGAAATCTGATCATGTCACTCTCCTGCTTAAAATCCTTATGTAGTTCCTTACAGTCATCAAAGCACACTTCACCTGCTTGGGTTAGCACACAAGCCTTACAGGAGCCATTTCCTGCTACCTGGCACTGGCACCTTTCATTTCAGCACGAGCCAAATCAAACCATGCACCAGATGCTGTGCCATATTCCATCAAAAACCACTTCCAAGGACCTGTGTGTGCTTGTCAATATAACTTCTAGGGTGGATTATGAGATTGAGGACAGGAGACAAGCATGCAAGGAACAATTATATAAAGCAACACAAAGAAGCAAAGCACAATTACCTATGAATTTACATAATTTTAATATTTTGCACAGAACTCCCAAATTCCCCAATTAGTACAAAGCAAAAAAATAGTCAGAAAAAATTAGTCAGAAGCAAAAAATAAAACTCAACTGCCAAACAAGGTTTTAAGCAGCTACGACTCTATCATTCTTTTTAATAAATATTACTTTTGCAAATTTATTTAAACAAGAGGAAAAACATGATATCTGATTGCTAATAATGCTTTAGGCATGTTGCCCATTTCCAAAAATAATTTAAGAGGATTCTGATACTATCCAAGTGTTAGGTTACCAAGGAAAAGAAATGTCTCAGAAAAAGGGACAACAGGATTGTCCACAGTTGGCTTCAGTATTGCCAAGATGGCCTTGAGATTTTATATACAGTATTCCAGAAGGTTGGCAATGCCATGTTTGCTTTTCAAACATTAACCTGTAGGTGGCAGCAAATCATCAATATTAACATCTAAAGGTGTAGCTTGCTTGCTTGCTTGTTTATTTATTTATTTATTGAGAGCTTTTATTTAATAAATATAAATTTCATAGGTACAGCTTTAGGAATATATTGGTTCTTCTCCCCGCCAATACCCACCCTCCCACCCCCACTCCCGTCCCACCTCCTATTCCCTCTCCCATCCCATTCATTAAAATTAATTTTTAATTATCTTATATACAGAAGACCAACTCTATACTAAGTAAAGATTTCAACAGTTTGCACCCACACTGACACTCAACGTATAAAGTACTGTTTGAAGACAAGTTTTACTGTTAATTCTCATAGCACAACTCATTAAAGACAAAGGTCCCACGTGAGGAGCAAGTGCACAGTGACTCCTACTGTTGATTTAACAATTGACACTCTTATTTATGATGTCAGTGATCATCCGAGGCTCTTGTCATGAGCTGCCAAGGCTATGGAAGCCTCTTGAGTTCACAAACTCTGACATTATCTAGACAAGGCCATGATCAAAATGGAAGTTCTCTCCTCCCTTCAGAGAAAGGTACTTCCTTTTTTTGATGGCCCCTTCTTTCCACTGGGATCTCACTCACAGAGATCTTTCATTTAGGTTTTTTTTTTTTTTTTTTTTTTTTTTTTTTTTTTTTTTTTTTTTTTTTTTGCCACAGTATCTTGGCTTTCCATGCCTGAGAAACACTCATGGGCTTTTTAGCCGGATCTAAATGCCTTAAGGGCTGATTCTGAGGCCAGAGTGCTGTTTAGGGCTTTTGTCATTCTATGAGTCTGCTGCATATCCTGCTTCCCATGTTGGATCATTCTCTCATAAAGGTATAGTTTAAGATAATCAACTGATGAAAAAGATAGAAAAGAACACAAATATCACCAGCAAAGCATGACAGTTATGACCACAACCACCAGCGTTCAGTACACTCTACTTACATCCAAACCTGAACTAGGTGCTCCAAATACATAAAGACTTCTGCAACATACACAATACTTCTATAACATGGGGAACACAAGCTTTCCCTGTTTTTCTAGATCTTGTCCTGCACATTTAGTGACAGAAAAGTATTTAGTATGAAAGAAGAGTCTGACTTCGGGGCAATGACATTAATTTTTCATTCACAACACAAAAGGTGGCAAATGGGAACATTTTACCAATTATTTTAGGTAATAAATAATCCCCAATATTCTTACTTGTTCATTCCTTAATTTTACTGCTTCTACTCAGAATCGGTGGAAAGCTATTTCTAAAGGACACAGAAGAGAAAGAAATCATGACTGGTACATACTGTAGTCTTAAATACCCATTATACAAGGGGAAACTTTCTTTGCTTGGTCACACTTGACTCAGTACTGGCCCTTCTCTGTATTTTCTTATACAATTCAGTTTTAGCCAAAAGAGCCTTGCTAAGTCAGTTTAGTCAAAAGTCTCCATCTTCCCTATCTCACTGTTTCCTCACAGTCTCCACTAACTTCCAGGCACTGTCTGATCACCTTGGCCGACCCAACAAGAAAACATCATTGCTTATGTTCCTCTTAGTGATTTTCCATTCACTGACCCTCACCCTGTCCCTAGGCTATCAATCCCCACTTGCCCTGCTGTATTCTGGTTTAAACCTAACCTTTTGGGGCTGGTATTATGGCTCAATGGGATAGGCCACTACGTGGGACATCATATCCCATATTGGAGTACTGGTTTGAGTCTCAGCTCCTCTGCTTCAGATCCAGCTTCCTGCTAATGCACCTGGGAGGCATCAGCTGATGGCCCCATTACTCGGGTTCCTGCTACCCATAAGGGAATACCAAGCTGGAGTTCTGGGCTCCTGGTTCAGCCTGACCCAGCCCTGACTGCTGTGGGCATTTAGGAAGTGAACCAATAGATGGAAGATCTCTCTTTTCTGTACTCTGCCTTTCAAATAATAAGTGAATCTTTTCAAATAATAAACCCAGTGTCTCTCCCTGCAGGGAGCCCTTTGCAGTGGTCCCCACCCCTATGGCAATAGTCCACAATAAAGTCCTCCTCACCAAGCTTTAACAAGAGTCACTAAATAACTTTTTCTTTAACAACACGTTATCCCATAAAGACAGAACTAAGCAGAACACCGTACAGCCAATACCGGATGAAGGGAGTAGTATTTATTCCCACTAGGAAACTGTGGTTCTTTGAGGTGACACAGCTTGCCCAAACTCAAAAACCGAGATTAACACATGGGTCTCACTCTGAACTCTTGCTCCTGCACGTGTACTTTTTCATACAGAAAAACCAGTGTGAGGGCAGAACAAGGAAAGGCAGCTGAGACTCTCACTTCTCCAAGGCTATGAGAACCTGCAGGGATCCCCGGCCAGCAACTCACACACAGCACGAGAGAAATCAAGTCAATGAACTAGGGAACTTAAGTGCCTGAAAATGGATGACAACTTGTTCCACTGGGTTAACAGTTTGTCACCTCCGTAATGCTTCCTCTAGCTGTGCAGACTGCAACCTGTCTTCAGTTCCATCCATGGTATTCCCTGAAGACTTTTAAAAAGGGGAGTGACAAATCTAGCCATGTCTGTGAAAAAGTCCCTCCAGCAGTAGGGTGGAGGGTGGCGTGGACTGGGGACAGCCTGAGCTCTCAGCCGGGCTGCCCAACCTCTGACTGCCCAGGTGTCAGCCCCTGTGTCTCAGGGGTGAGACTGGAGAAGAGCAGCACCACGCCCATCCTGAGACGTGTTTCTAGGGGCGGGCATTTAGTACAGCAGATACGACACCCTACATCCCACATCGGAGTGTCTGGGTTTGAATTCTTATTCCTCTCTTGATTCCAGCTTCCTGCTAATGCACACCCCAGGGGCCAGCACGGATGGCTCAAGTACTTGAGTCTCTGCCACCCACATCAGAGACCTGGATTGAGTTCCTGGCTCCTGGTTTTGGCCTGGGCCAGCCCCAGTTGTTGTGGGCATTTGGGGAGTGACGAAGCAGATGAAGCTCTTTGGCTGGCTGTCAAGGCCCCTTGCCTTTCAAATAAATACTTTTTAAAAGATACACTTTTACATTTTATATCTTTGAACTTGAGATGCATTGTATAACTGGTTCTCAAAGACTCATTTTGCCATAGTTGCTTAATCACCCGCAAACACCCTTCAATAATTGCAAAGTAAGTGTGACTCAGAAAATCCGAAATCTACTTATATACCTCTTTTTTTTTTTTTTTTTTTTTTTTTTTTTTGACAGGCAGAGTGGATAGTGAGAGAGACAGAGAGAAAGGTCTTCCTTTTTGCCGTTGGTTCACCCTCCAATGGCCGCTGCGGCCAGCGCATCGCGCCGATCCGAAGCCAGGAGCCAGGCGCCTTTCCTGGTCTCCCATGCGGGCGCAGGGCCCAAGCACCTGGGCCATCCTCCACTGCCTTCCCGGGCCACAGCAGAGAGCTGGCCTGGAAGAGGGGCAACCGGGATAGAATCCGGCACCCCGACCGGGACTAGAACCCCGGTGTGCCGGCGCCGCAAGGCGGAGGATTAGCCTGTTAAGCCACGGCACCGGCCTATACCTCCTTTTAAGAAAGGTTGTCTAACAGCCATTTTGCATGAGAAAAAATAAATAGTATAGAGTACTCCTAGGTGAAAAGTTAATTCAAGTAAGACAATGGTGTTTTGGAAAATGTTAACTCTTTTACTCTAAATATAACAAATATATTTTATCAAAGTATATTTAGCAATATATATGTATCAAAACATCATATGGTACCCCATAAGTATGTATAATTTTTATATGTCTTCATGTTTACAAAAATACATAGGAGTGTTATGGTCAGAATACACATCTGAACAAATTTAAAAGAATTTCTATAAGCAAAAAATTAAAAGTATTAAGTGGCAATAAATCATTGCCTTTTAACTGGCAGCATTTTTTTCCCCTTTAATGAAAGACAAAAGAACAGTCTCTCTTATGGCCTGAGGTGGCTTAGATTTAAAGAAACAGGATACTACAGAGAGCTCAAGAGTAACATGAGCAGGGTAAAAGGCTCAGGCCACAGCTTCAGTGGGGAGGTGAGGATGCGGTGTGAGGGAGGGTGGTGGAGAGGAGGAGAGAGAAACCGGCTTCCAGTGAGGAAGAAGGGGATCCGCTCGGTCCTAAACTCCAGTCTCCGTGGCTCCAGCTCTGGGCTATAAAGTCCTGATGTCACTTCCTCATCTTTTCATTTCAGAATACACAGTGCCCAAAGCACAGCAACTGTGAACCGATATGTTATTTGAGCTGATTTATTAGCTAAAGATTTCATCAAAGCCAGTTTCTCTTCCCAGGCACAACCACCTACTGACACATTCTTCCACAAATTTCAATTGAGGAAAGCAGGGGAGAGCCATTCCTGGAGAAACTGAGAGTGCCCAGTGAACCAGCCCAGAGTCTGGTGGTCCCACTCTGCTCCTCTGCCTGGGCGCTACAGGTGCAGCCCCCAGGAGAGCGAGCCCCTCTCCCCTTCAGTTCTTCATCCTCGGCCCTCATTCCAGTTGAGACCACTTGTTTTCCCTTCAAGATCTCCTCTGAGCGTCAATGAAAACATTTTAGCCATTTTCATACAATTTTAGATCTCAAAAGAATGTTTAGATTAATTACTTGAAACAGTTCACTGTATTAAGATAAAGAAACGGGGCAGAGATTTTTTTAAAGAGTAGAAAAAGAGACAAGCACGAGCTTTGAAATTAGCGCTATGAATTGAAACACATCCACTTAAAAGAAATGTTCAACTTTCCTAACTCCCAGGACTTGTGAATGTATCTTTATCTGGAAATGGCCTTTGCAGATACAATCAAATTAAGATGGGGTTCTACTGGGCCAGTGCTGTGGTATAGCAGGTAAAGCTGCCACCTGCAGCTGGTTCGAGTCCCAGCTGCTCCATTTCTGATCCAGCTCTCTGCTATGGCCTGGGAAAGCAGTAGAAGATGGCCCAAGTCCTTGGGCCCCTGCACCCATGTGGGAGACCCAGAAGCAGCTCCTGGCTTCTGATCAGCTCAGCTCCAGCCATTGTGGCCATCTAGGGAGTGAGCCCATGGATGGAAGATATCCCCCATCCCCGCCTCTGCCTCTCTGTAACTCTGCCTTTCAAATAAATAAGTCTTTAAAAGAAAGAAGAAAAATTTTAAAAATAAATGATGGGGTTAGGGCCAGCGCCGTGGCTCAACAGGCTAATCCTCCGCCTTGCGGCGCCGGCACACCGGGTTCTAGTCCCGGTAGGGGCACCGATCCTGTCCCGGTTGCCCCTCTTCCAGGCCAGCTCTCTGCTGTGGCCAGGGAGTGCAATGGAGGATGGCCCAAGTGTTTGGGCTCTGCACCCCATGGGAGACCAGGATAAGCACCTGGCTCCTGCCATCAGAACAGTGCGGTGCGCCGGCCGCAGCGCGCTACCGCGGCGGCCATTGGAGGGTGAACCAACGGCAAAAAGGAAGACCTTTCTCTCTGTCTCCCTCTACTGTCCACTCTGCCTGTCAAAAATAAAATAAAAAAAAAAAATGATGGGGTTATACTGTTCATACTGGATCTCATCCAATAGTTAGGGTTCTAAGAAGGAAATCTGAACAGAGACCCAGTGGGAGAATGTCACGTGTACAGACACAGGGGGATGACTGTAATGACACAGGAACAGGATGGAGTGCGGTAGCTACCAGCCAAGGAATGCCACAGAGTGCAAGCAACCACCAAAAGCCATAAAGAGGCAAGGAAGGCTCTCCCTACTGTTTCAGAGAGATTGTGGACTTGACATCACCAGGACTTAGGACTTCATGCCTCTGGAACTGAAAGACAGGAGTATTTCTGCTGTTTAAAGCCTCCCAGTTTTGTTAGGATAGCCCCAGGAAACGAATACAGATGAACAGGACTATAGAATTCATCAGGGGCTGGTGTTGAGGCACAGTAGGTCAAGCTGTATTCCATATTAGAGCACTGGTTCAAGTCCCACTGTTCCACTTCTGATCCGGCTCCCTGTCATTGCACCTGGGAAAGCGGCCGGAAATGGTCCAGGGACTTGGGCCCTTGCCACCATGCTGGGGATCTGGATGGAGCTCCAGGCTCCGGGCTCTGGGCTTCAGCCTGGTCCAGCCTCAGCTATTGTAGCCGTTTGGGGAGTGAACCAGCTGATCAAAGATCTCTCTCTCTCTCTCTCTCTCTCTCTCTCTTTCTCTCTTCTACCCCCTCTCTCCCCTCTGCCCTCTCCTTCAATCTTTCAATGAATGAATAAATAAATCTAAAATAAGTAAGATTAATACATATGATTTTAACCACAATTTTCAGTGTTCAATTCAGTGGCATTAATCACATTCACAGTTCCATGTAGTCACCTCTAACACCTCTTTCCAAAACATGCTTTTTCTTGTGTCTTCATATATGTTATTTTCTCTCCCTAGATCTATATTCCATTCATTTCACTGTCAGTTTAAAAGTCTCTTGTTCTTGAAGGACTTCCCGCAGACCTCATGACTCGGGCAGAGAAACAGGCCCTGCCTCCAGGTCCAACCTGGGTGCCACGTCTACTGTATAGGACCCAGCCACAACTGACCAACACTTGGCCTGCGTGCTATAATCCCTGGCACACAGAAGATGCTCATTAACACTCTCTGGGTAAATGAATTACAGGTGTACACAGCTGGATTACAGGGAAATGAGAGAAGAATCCACTGTGGCTTCACTGTCCACCTTACATCCCCGTTTATTTTATGTAGGACACTTGCACTTTTACCTTTCTTTATAAAGGTTTTTCAATTGAAAATAGACACTTTTCTAAAGAAATACAACTTCTATCTCTGATGTCATCTATGCAAAGGTTGGAGCAGGTCACCTAACTTTGTGCCACAGAGAAAGTGAGAACACAAACACACCAGGCTATATGGGCAGGGCACAAGGGCTGTTACAGAAGGAATATGATGTAATATCATAGTATCCCCTAAAGAAAGCTCAACTAAGGGGGAAGAAGATGACAGGAAAGAAGCCCAAGACACCTGCTTCTGATCGGTATGTTAACACTGTCTATCCAAGAAAGAGTTTGCTAACGTATAATTGAGTCCTAGGACCTTCTCTGGAACATAAAACTGCACAACTGCGTACACCTCCCTAACACAGTCTTCAAAGTGACCACCTGGCTTTAAGGCCAGAGCAGGAATGAAAAACTTCAGTCTCTAGCATTGTTTCATTTAAAGCACACTCAAGAGGAAATGCACGTTCTTTTTTTTTTTTTTTTTTTTAATCCAGGGACATAAAAGGAGATGACATATACTTCAAAGTCATTTAGGGATAATATCCACGAAGATCACAAGACCGAGATATTTTTTCCCGTGTAAGTTTGTGCTTGAGGTTCTTTGTTGTTTCTGAATTGTTAACAAATCTCAGATGTGGGAGGAATGTTTGGAGGTACCCACACCATGTTGGTTCACTTCAGGAGACAGGAAAAGCGCTGGAGTCAGGTAAGAACAGCTTCCCAACCACAGCCTGAAGGACATTTGGAGCTGGGTGACTGACTGTCCATGGTGAGGTCAGACCTGTGCATTTTCGGTATAGCACCCTTAGGCCTCCACCCTGAGATGTCACATCCAGCAGGGACAGTGAATAATGCCTGCAGGCAAAACCACCCGAGGTTGAGAAATAAGCTTGAAGGCAAGGGAGCATCTAATAGGACTCAGCCAGCAGACACCAGCCTTCTGACACCATCCACCTTCCAGAGACAGGGACGCGGCAGCCTGGGCCACGAACGCACTCGATTCTTGAGGCTGATATTTTCCCGTATTTATCCACGGTGAGAAGAGGAAAACCTGAGGGCAGATACCAGTAACTGTAGTTGAGGCAGCAGGGAACTTGATCCACTCCATCTAAGGGAAGAGGAAGGAGCCCCTAGAGCTTAATGAGCTGAGGTCAGGGGTTATTACCGGGGCACAGAGACAGGAGGAGAGGAGGGGGTAAGCAGTAAGGCAAAAAGGGGAGGAGGGCCTGAGAGCCAGGGATCCAGCAGAGCAAGCAGGATCCTGAGCAGCACCTGTCCCCACCCCAGAAGCAAGGTCACCGCCAAGCCTTCACTTCACAGAGTGGAGGAGGGAGAAAAAGATCTCCAAGGCAGAACACCTGAGTTTCTTAAATGCTTTCGTTGCCCCTTCCAGATATTCGTAAAGCGACCCTTAAGTCTCTTTCTACTTTTTAAGGCGGCGGGGGTGGGGTGTCAATTACTTCAGAGCCACGTCTTCTTCCCATCATTCCACCTTCCTTTCCCCAAAATTCCAGGGTACATCTAGCAACTGGGACACGCCACTAAACAGAAATCAGTGTCAGGCAGGGAGAGATCTGGGGACCCCTGGAAGGGGCCCTCTCCATCTTCTCATGTCCTCCCTGAGAATCAAGAAGGTCTCCTGCTCGTCAGCTCTGCTCAGGATTTTATTGGGTCTGCTATTGAAGACCTCTGCAATCATGAAAAACTGCAGAAGTGATCTTCACTTCCCTAAAAACAAGTGAAGATGACATGGAGTAAAATTCATTGCAGGGCAAGGGGCTGAGCTGCCACCTGCTACACTAACATCCCATATCATAGTTCTGGTTCAAGTCCAGGCTGCTCTGCTTCTGATACAATTCCCCACTCATGGACCTGGGAAAGCAGTGGAAGATGGCCCAAGTACTTAAGCCCCTGCCACCAATGTGGGAGACTCAGATACTGAGTTCCTGTCCTGGCTTCAGTCTGGCCCAGCCATAGCCATTATAGCTACTTGGGGAGTGAACCAGCAGACAGAAGATAGACCTCTTTCTCTCTGTGTCTGTCTCTTTCTCTCTCTGTCACTCAAATAAATAATACTTATTTTCTAAACAAAGGTAAAAGAATGAAAAGAATTGTGAATGAAGGGCTTTCACTTTGGTGTTTCAGTCTTCTTAGAGTTTTAACCAAGAGAGCATTAAAATGTCAGATTTTAAAAAATTGCCCCTACTTCCTGAAGTCACTAGAAATAACTAAAGGTGTTATAAGTTAGGGCTGTTTTCCTGTGCGTAAGAAAATTCTTAGGAGGAAGAGAGATCTTACGCAAATAACGTTTGGGAAATGATCCTTTCAGATGTTCCTGGAATGGAAGAAAAAAACTGCAACAAAGGACTCCAGCTGGGAGCCCCTGATGCTGACCCACACGGCAAAGATGGAATGGAATGTTCAGGGCCAGTAGCACATAAAGAATCAACAAACTACCCCCACGGCAAAACCCTGGCCTACGTCATGCCTTGAATGAGTAACCTGTTCTATAGCAGCCAGAACCAGAGAAGTCTAAAGCAAATGTCAAGCACTGGTGTGAGAATCGAGATAAGCGCTTGTCCCAGCATAACGAACCACATCTGGAATTCGATGATGTCACACTTCTCTCTTGGCCTCAGTGTTTACATCTGCAAAATGAACTGGTTCAGTGAATCAATGAGTGAATGAATGCAATGTTGAACCATGAACAGGAAGCACTCCTGTGGATGCTTGGGGCAACAACACTGAGCAAAAAAGACCAAGTAACAGTGCTTAGTGGGGAATATAGATCCAAACACTTATTATAAGGCAGGGTTGCTTCTTATTTTTTAAATAGATTTATTTCATTTATTTGAAAGGCAGAGTGACAGAGAGAGGAAGAGACAAAGAGATCTTCCATCCTCTGGTTCACTCTCCAAATGGCCACCAACAGCTGGGGCTGAGCTAGGCCGAAGCCAGGAGCTCCATCCAGGTCTCCCACGTGGGTAGCTGGGACCCAAACATTTGGACCATCTTCCGCTGCCTTCCCAGTGGGAGCCAGGAGTTGGATCAGCAGAGCAGCTGGGACTCGTACCAGCACTCTGATACAGGATGCCAGGGTAGTGGGCAGCAACTTAACCTGCTATACCACAAGGCCGGCCCCATAAATCCAGGATTTTTAACTGTGGGTTTTGAGATCCACTTAATAGAACCAGATGAGCATTTTTTAAAAAGAAATGGGGTGGGGCCGGTACTGTGGTGGGTAAAGCCACTGCCTGCAGTGTAGGCATCCCATATGGGTGCCGGTTCGAGTCCCAGCTGCTCCACTTTCGATCCAGCTCTCTGCTATGGCCTGGGAAAGCAGTGGAAGATGGTCCAAGTCCTTGGGCCTCTGCACCTGCATGGGAGACCTGGAAGAAGATCCTGGCTCCTGGCTTCAGACTGGCGCAGCTCCAGCTATTGCAGCCAACTGGGGAATGAACCATCAGATAGAAGACCTCTCTCTCTGCCTCTCTTCTCTCTGTGTAACTCTTTCAAATAAATAAATAAATAAATCTTAAAAAAAAAAAAAAGAAATGGGGTAAGGTAAAGTATCAGTACATCATACATGGTAAGGATAAGCTCTGGTTCACAAAATCTGGCTTCAGTTACTGAGACACTTGTATGTACGAGGACTGTGGGCAAGAGGTATAAAGCATTTCTCGATGTGGGACGGGGCTGCTAAAAAAGTGCAGCAGCTGAAAGATCTGCTTTTGTTCCCATCATTGGCCCTCCTCCCGCCCTTCACTCACATTGCTTTTCAGGAACCTCTTGCCCACAGGTCAAATCTCGTCACTTTATTTGCTCCAGGCTGGCATTTCAGATAAGTATCAAAGACCGCTCTCTTTATTTATCGGTGTTCTCAGCCTTCCTGAGTAGGGTGCCCTGTTACATCAGTGCTTTGTCTCTGTACTACTTGTCTGCTGATTCAGAAAACGCACAGTGGCCGAAAGCCACGTGAACTTCGAAATTAAACGCTTCGGAATGCATTGGTCCTAAGAGCTTCTCCATGGAAACACAGAGGGTACCACACATGAAGACACATTATCCATCCCACCTACACATTGATGTTCACCTGGCTTGCAGGCCTCTAGCGCTGAGGGGTCCCAGGCACAGGCACTGGCAGTCACTGTTCTGGGCTCCCGCTGTCAGCAGCTACTTTTGACACACCGCGTCCGCACCAGGTCACTGCTGACAGGGGTTTCTGCCGGCTGAAAGTTCCCCTGCCCCTCCATGTCGCAAACTACCAATTCTGAGCTCTCATGGGTACGTGAGTTTGCTTTTAGATACTGCTGTTCACTGGCTTTTTTATGTCTTTAATCCGACACAGAGATCCCTGGGAACTGTGAAAATAATTTTTCAAAACTGGTCTAGAGGCCTACCCAACCCTACAAATCCCTTTGTTTTGACAGCAAAATATCCACATGTGGCTATGACTGTACCCAGCAAAGTGAAAGGAAGATGAAACCAGGAGCAAGAAGACAACCCAGGGGCCAGGTTAAGCCTCAGCCTGTGAGGCCAACACCCCATGCTGGAGCACCAGTTTGAATCTCGGCTATTCCACTCCAATCAGCTCCCTGCTAATGCTCCTGGGAAAGCTTCGGAAGATGGCCCAAGTGCTTGGGCCCCTGCACCCACCCCTGGATGGAGTTCCAGGCTCCTGGCTTCAGCTTGGCCCAGCCCTGGCCATTGCAGCTATTTGGGGAATGAACTAGCAGATGGATTATCAATCGATAGATCAATCTCTTTCAAGTAAAACTAAATATATACACAATTAAAAAAAAAAAAACAACTAAAAAACCAAAGCCACGAAAGTTTTCATAGTCATCCCGAGTCCCAGCACGCAGACCGCCAGGGAGTCCCTGCAGTCACAGCCCTCTGGGGAGGGCTGCCTGACATCACGGTGGGTGCCATCATCCTTTCAGGAACTGGGTGAAGCCCAGTCCATTTATCACTGGGGTCCAAGGAGAACGCTTCCAGCTCCCCCAACACACATCCCACCGCTGCCTCCCAGCCCCTCTCTGTCATTGTCCCATTTTTGCCTTCCAGGAAACCTAAGCTGCACCCCCAAAGAAGGCCACCAGTGGCAACCAGGACCTAGGAGGGTACTGCTTTAACACACTCCCTGTGCCGGCAAAGCTAAAACACTAGAACCTAGGTTTCATGCCGTACCCTTCCCCCAACCACCCCATGTTGAGCTTAGAAAGAACAAAATGTGACCTGTTCTTTATGAATAAAGAACAAAGTAACCTCTCCTGGGGACACCGGGTTGCCTGCCTGGCAAGCTATGGAGCAGGTCATGCAGCCATCTCCCAGCGCGGCTGTGGCAGAGAGAAGGGGCCTGGCTGATGGCGAAGGCTGCCTCTGGGCTGATAAACTAAGAAGGCCCTTCTCCTCCCTGGCCTTCGGACAACCTTACATGGCACACAACTGCAAAAGAACAGCGATCTTGAAGTTTTTCTTAAAAACACACACACACAGAACTCTTGCCTCAGAATTTCCGTAAGCTGCTCTCAAAATTCTGTAACAAAATCCAGAACACCCAGCAGTAGCACCCTGAAAGTATGTGACCAGTGCTTCTGAAGCCTCGAGTTACCCAAGACACAAGTCAGGGTCCCACGGGCCACTGGAAACCCAGGCCTCCGGATTCTCGTTCGTCATCAGCTCCAGGAACTCAAGGCGCCACCCACACACTCCGATGATCATGTAAGCATTAGTAACTTTAAAATCTACCTTCCTGGCATACACGTACTCTAGCCATCCGGCCGTCCCTCTCTCTGCTTTGAAGGTAGCACAGGTTGTCAGGCAGCCGCAGCACAGCGACACCCTGGTACAACTCTGCGGGAAGACCTTTAAAGCCAGCCACATCGCCGTGACGAGTGACAGCTAGGTCTCAGCGCAGCCAACGTTACAGAATTAGGAGTTACCGCATTCCTGAAGGGTCGGAGATCCGGGTGGAGAAACATTCCCGCTAGGAGAGAGGTAGAGGTAGCTTTTGTTCACGCCTGTGTCAAAATCAAACGGGGACTGGTAGTCCTCATACAAATCCATCTCTTTACAAGCCATTCCAGGCAAACGCAGAAGGCATGGCTCTGTGACTGCCTGCACTCATCCCTCAGCTGAGCGCCGCGCTGGCCACAGACCCTTCGCTCCGTGCAACCTCAACGAAGAACCAGCCCTGGGTTTCGAGGCCTCAGCTTGCTCCCGGGCCCAGCTGCGGCGTTTCCTTGTGAGAGCGTCACGCCCTCATGACCAGCAGGCCTATTTAATAAATGACTTAGCCCCAACAATCTTAGGAGGGGCTCTATCCACCACCTGTTGTTAATTTGGGCCAACAATGAACAACCTGGGCTGAGCTTGCTTCGGTAAACAAAGGAGGGCCAGGCTGTACAATATGGCTCAATGAACACCCAGGTCTAGCCAACATTAGACACGGGCAGAATTACAGCAAGAAACTGCAGCTTTCCAAAAAAAACCCAAACAAGTCAGCTGACCACAACCTCATCAGGGCAGAGTTAATCTTCTAGGACAAGAAAGGATTATCAGTGGGTAATCTCCCGCAAATGCCATCTGGGTGATACTTTTTTCCTCCCGGGATTACGTGAGAATCCTGAAAGGCACGCTTCCTGGTTCAGCAAATCAGCTTTCCAAGCATATAACCTGCTACAAACACCAAGCTAGGTTTCCATCACGACTGGATCTGGAGTGGAGTCTGCATTCGGGTCAGAGAATTTGTGTCTGATTTTCCTTTCTTTCTCTTTTCAGGAAAAACCATGCTCCCGTCTGCTGCAAAGAGGAGAAGCAACCTGGATGGCAGAGCTCCCAGGGGATCCTGCCCCTTCTTTGTTTGACTAAGGCCAGGGCTCAGCCGTCGCTGCTGTTCACCTGTTTCCTTCTGGACAGCCTGCCCTGCAACGGCTGAGCCACAGCTGGCCTGTAAAACACAACGCTTCAGCCATCAAATTCACTTCCTTTCACCAAGTCCCCTAGCAGAGCCTTTCCATGCAAACTCTGGCCCCTGTGCAAG
Source organism: Lepus europaeus (assembly GCF_033115175.1). Taxonomy (NCBI): domain Eukaryota; kingdom Metazoa; phylum Chordata; class Mammalia; order Lagomorpha; family Leporidae; genus Lepus; species Lepus europaeus. The sequence goes on along the minus strand of NC_084830.1, from coordinate 63,053,332 downwards.
TGACAGCACTCACAGCTCCTGCTGGTTCCAAGATGAAGCACGTGGAGCAGGAGTTTGGTGCAGCACTTAATCCACAGCCTAGGAAACCCTACGTCCACTTCAGTGCCTGGGTTCAAGTCCTGGCTCCACTCCAAGTCCAGCTTCCTCCTACCGCGCACTCTGGGCAGCTCAAGTACTTGGGTCTTCACAACCCTCACAACTCCTGGATCCGGCTGGGCCCAGCCCCTGCTGTTGGAGGCATTCAGGAAGTAAATTAGCAGATAGGAAAGATTCTCTCCATCTCTCTCAAATAAGTAAGAAATCATTTTTAAAGATTTATTTATTTATTCAAAAGGCAGAATTACAGAGACAGAAGGAGAGTCAGAAAGAGACAGATCTTCCATCCACTAGTTCAATTCCCCAAATGGCTGCCATGGTTAGGGCTGGGCCAGGCAGAAGCCAGGAGCCAGGAGCTGCTTCTTTGTCTCCCACTGGGTGGCAGGGAACCAAGGACTTGGGCCATCCTCTGCTGCTTTCCCAGGCCACTATCAGGGAGCTGGATTGGAAGTGCAGCAGCCAGGACTCAAATGGACCATATGGGATGCCAGTGTCACGGGCTTCAGCTTAACCCACTGTGCCACAGTGCTGGTCCCAAGAAATAAGTTTTGAAAAGATCAAGAAAGTTAAATTGAAAGCAGCTACCTTCACCTAACTGGGCATGGGTCTGTCACTGCAGAACAAGTGGCACTGTTCTAACTTTTAAATCTACTGTATAAAAAGAGAACTTAGTATGCTCTCCTTAAATGGGGAGTAAATATGAAACCTAATACATTTTAAGCATTAAAACATCAATGTGGGGGCCAGCGCTGTGGCACAGTGGGTTAATCTTCCACCTGTGGCGCTGGCATCCCATGTGGGCACCGGTTCTAGTCCCAGCTGCTCCTCTTCCAATCCAGCTCTCTGCTGTGGCCTGGGAAAGCAGTAAGAAGATGGCCCAAGTCCTTGGGCTGCTGCACCCACGTAGGAGACCAGGAAGAGGCACCTGGCTCCTGACTTCAGATCGGCGCAGCTCCGGCCACTGCAGCCATTTGGGGAGTAAACCAGTGGACGGAAGACATTTCTCTCTGTCTCTCCCTCTCACTGACTGTAACTTTGCCTCTCAAACAAATAAATAAAATCTTAAAAAAAATTAATGTGTAAAGCATACAAAATATATTCATATATAAGTCAAGAGAGCCTATATTCATCTCAAATTATGAGTAACTTGTAAATTCTTTGGTAGGTCTCACATTGTACTCTATATATATCATGTCCTGAAGTTCTAAAAAAATTATTTATTTTATTTATTGAAAGAGTTACAGAGAGAGAGGTCTTCTAGTCTCTGGTTCATTTTCCAAATGACCATAAAGCCAGGGCTGGGCAGATCTGAAGCCAAAAGTCCAGAGTTTCATCCAGGTCTCCCACATGGATGCAGGGGCCCAAGCAATTGGGCCACCTTCTGCTGCTTTCCCAGGCCATTGACAGGGAGCTGGATTGGAAGTGGAGCAGCCAGGACTCAAACTGGCACCCATTTGGGATGCCAGTGCTGCAGGCAGTAGCTTAACCTGCTATGCCACAACACTGGCCCCTAAAAGTTTATTTTTAACAAGAAAAAAATTGTTATTTTTCTCCTAAAAGGCACCAAAATTTGGGCAACTATAAATGTTCATTTATAGAATATTTATTTAGAATATATAGAATATATATTTAGATTCTATATTTAGAAATAAATGGTCTCTTTTTTATTATTGAAAGAATGAACTGTCTGACATCCCTTCCAGGGAAGGGCCTGGCATCAGCACTAGGATAGGGTGTGGTTCACGGGGCCCTGGCCCTCTCCATACTCTGCGTTTGGCCACTGAACACAGGCAGGAAAACCACTGTGCCATGACCTGACTCGATCTTCCTCCTGCAGCCACAGCCATAGCAAGGTCGTTAATACGAACACAGAAACAGTGCAAGCCACAGCCACCTCCACGCTTCCCACCATCACTCGACCTGGCGCTCTGGACCTTCAGTGTTCACACCCACATTACACTGTCTCCTACCCAAAATGTCACCTTTTTGTCAGCTTGCCAAAGTCATTCATCCTTCAAGAACCAGGCAGAAATGACCTCTTCTCAGAAACTCTCCTCTCCTTTCTCAGCTGCAGCATGGGGAGAGGGGGCATGCCCTCTGCAGCCCATCTGTGCCTCTACAGCGCCCCTCCAGGGCAGGCACTGCACTCTCCTGAAGATTTGGCTCCAAATCAGTGTGGGATGAAAACAATAATAAATAACAGCTGCATGAAATACAGGCTCTACTTGTAAATGTGAGGACTGAGAACTTGCAAGCAACCATCCAAACTTTTGAACTCTATCTGCTTAGGTACAACCTTAGGGTTGTTAGGTTAACAGCCTAGCTCTCTGAACCAGCTCTCGTTCTCAGCATAGCCTTGAGAAGAGTAAAGAGAGGGACAGCATGGGATGGCAGAAACCCAGTGGACTCAAAATTCATGTACAAGGTAGAAGGGGGTTGAAAGAAATGAAAAATGGAAATGTAGCTTCAAGACCACTAAGGTCTTGAAGGACTAAATTTTATACTTAATATATTGCAGGGGGAGAGGGCGTAGGCTGGAAGTTTTTGAGCCAGGCACAAATAGCATAAAAATAAGTTTAAAAAGTTACCTTGGAAATGGTGCACAGGATGCCCTGTAGGTAGAGAGGGGCTGGAGAGGGGACTCAGAAAGAGGCAGGGGCACCAGCCGGGAAAGCAGGAGGGCAACTTGTGCACCCATGAAGCTCTCTGTACGTCTGCTGTAGGCCACTGTCCCGAGGAAGAACCAAGTAAGACCTGGGCCCGACCTGCTGTACCTGTCCACATGCCTGTTCCAAAAGTACTTCAGCATGCACACAACTGAATCCACCAGTTTTCCTTAAGATATATTCTTCTCTCTGTCTCCTGGGGCTGACCTCAAAGGAATCCTATCCAAATATTCTACTCTATAAGGAGGCACCACTGACCGTCCTCTACCCAGCCTACACCTTGTGCCTCCCACTCCTTCACTCTCTTCCATTGCCACTGACCACACCCTCCTCCGATCCACCAGGTTGTCCCAGCACACACCCGTCTACCGTCTCGTCATTTAACACCCTGCTTCCCTGAAGAATTCCCCCTCACCTGCTCCACGGGATTCCAGAGGGAGAGATGACCACAGTTCCCATGTACTCTCTGGCATGGACACAGCCCATGTAGACCCGTTCCTTTCCACAGGGACTGGCCTAACAGTAGCCATGTGACCCAAATACTGCTAGTCAGTGCCCTTCCCTGATGCTCATAGTAAAAGTGACTCTCCTCATGACCTGACCCTGCAGGATATATGGTTTGGAGGGGCTGGGGGATGGGAGGGGTAGGGTGGTTTCTTCTCTCCTGATGCCAACAGGCAAGGGAGCCAGGCAGAGACTGGAAAAGGGAAGAAGCAGAAGCAGAGCAGGCAAGGGGTGGAGCAGCAGCAGCTGAACCCATGCACCCAGCTACCTTGGGCTTCCCAGTTACTAAACAGATTTCTGTTAGCTTCCCTTACAGTCTATTATTACAACTGAAAGAGCCTCAAAATACCTAATTTCCAACCCTGTTTTCCCTATCCCCAGCCAGGTTCCAGACAAACCAAATTTCCCTTTTTCTTGAACACATCCTAAACTTGCCCTAGACTATTTTCTCAGTCTCAATTCCCTATATTTCCAGCTGTCAATTCCTACCCACAATTAGGCTCTACTTATTAAGTCATGTATGAACCATGCATGTGCAAGGGATGTTCATTTTAGATGCTATCACTCCCCAAGGGCCACAACAGTCAGGGCTGGCCCAGGCTGAAGCCAGGAGCCTGGAATTCCATCCAGATCTCCACCTTGGGTGGCTTCCCAAGTCCTTGGGCCATCTTCTCTTGCCTTCCCAAGTGCATTAGCAGGGAGCTGGACAGGAAGTGCAGCAGCCAGGACTCAAACTGGCACCCGTATGGGATGCCTGCATCAGAGGCAGCACCTTAACCTGCTGCACCACAACGCCAGCCCCATGAAAACCATTCTTGATGCCTTTACAAAACACAGCAGGTTTGAGAGCAGACCGTGTTGAGTGACCCACATTTGTGAAATAACTGAAGAGAGAGATATCAACTAACCAAAATAAAGTCCTGCCACACAACCCCAGAAGTGTCCGTGCATGGCAAAGCCAGCAGAGGGCGCCCACAGGCAGCTCTCACATCAATTCAGTGCAGCCAGAGAAGGGCATTAGACCCCTCATGTTTACTGCCAACTGAAATGGGAGTAGGTACAAATAACTATAAAGCCAATTAAGGGTCTGTCTGCCTATTAATGCATCACTCAAATAGGTCAGTATAGACTCTCCCTGAAATTGAAACACACAGAAGAGCCAGTCTGATTGAAAAGCTATGTATGACACACACACTTTACCTGGACAATAAAGCGCAGTCCCAGCAGGGTACCTGCAAGCCACAGGTCATCTGACTAAGTGCATGCATCCCAGTGGCACAACACCAAGCCTCAAGGGACTCCTACAAGCTGAATAAGGGACCACGGGCCACTGAAATAGTGAAGGACAGCAAGGGATTCTAAACCACTGGGAAAACAGAAACCTGAGAGTGCATACAAACAAAAAATAAACAAGGAGCAGGAAAACATCCTGGTCATCACTGCAAAGATTCGAGCAGGAATAATCAACGGAGAACCCGAATCTAATCAATAGGAACATCAGAGAAATCTAAAATTGGGGGAGGAGAACGCTCTACTATTGAAGGGGAAAGGGGGCTACATTCTTCAAAAACAAGGCAACGGAAAGGCTCTTGGGGCTGGTGCTGTGGAACAGTGTGTAAATCCAACTCCTGCAACATCAGCATCCCACATGGGCTCTGGTTCAAATCCCAGCTGCTCCACTTCCGATCCAGCTCCCTGCTAATGCACCTGGGAAGGCAGCAAAGGATGGCCCAAGTGCTTGGGCCCCTGCTACCCATGGAAGAGATCTGGAAGAATCTCCCAGCTCCTGGCATTAACCTGGCCCAGAGCTGGCTGTTGCAGCCATCTGGGGAATGAACCAGCAGATAGAAGATCTCTCTGTTTCTCCCTCTCTGTGTATATAACTCTTTCTTAAAAAAAAAAAAAAGAAGAAAGAAAAAAAAAAGAAAAAGAAATAAAGAAAATGATCCATATTAAAAGAAATTCAAAAGATGCAGCAGAGGCAGGTACTATGGCACAGCAGGCTAAGCCACCACTCAGGAGGACAGCATCCCATAACAGAGTGCCTGGGTCAAGTACTGGCTACTCTACTTCTGATCCAGCTTCCTGCTAACTGTACCTGGGAAGGCAGATGATGGCCAAGCACTTGGGTTACTGCAACCCTTATGGGAGGCCAGGATGGAGTGCAGGGCTTCTGGCTTAGCTAGCACAGCTCCAGCTGTTGCAGCCACCCAGGTAGTGAACCAGAGGATGCAAGATCCCCCCTCTCTTTTTCTCCCTGTGTGTGTGTGTGTGTGTGTGCCACTCTGCCTTTCAAATAAATAAATAAATCTTTTTTAAAAAAAGATACAGTGGGGCTGGCGCCGTGTCTCACTTGGTTAATCCTCCACCTGTGGCGCCGGCATCCCATATGGGCACCGGATTCTGGTCCTGGTTGCTCCTCTTCCAGTACAGCTCTCTGCTGTGGCCCGGGAAGGCAGTGGAGGATGGCCCAAGTGTTTGGGCCCCTGCACCCGCATGGGAGACCAGGACAGGGCACCTGGCTCCTGGCTTTGAATCAGCACAGTGCGCCAGCCATAGCGGCCATTTGTGGGGTGAACCAATGGAAGGAAGACCTTTCTCTCTCTAACTCTGCCTAACAAAAAAAAGAAAAAAAAAAGATACAGCAACTAAGGATCACACCTGATCCCACATGGAGTCCCCTACTGAAAGGAAACAAATTTTATAAAGGAGAATGTGGGTCAGCTGAAAAAACTGGAATGTGACAAGTTACATAAAAGTCTGGTAACAGTTTCAAACTGACACAAGTTTATAACTGTATCATGCTTCTGCAAGAGAATAACCCTCTTGTCCAGAAATACAAAGTTAAATACTGAGAGGCAAGGTGCCACCATGGATGCAACTTCCTCTCAAGCAGTTCAGAAAGTTAAACACTATGTGTCACACATGCACTCACATACACACGCACATACACAAATGATAAAGCAGATGGGGTGAAGGGAATCTGGGGGAGAATGCAAGTGCTCTCAGTATTATTCTTAGTGTTTCCACCTCTCTGTAAATTGGAGAAGAGTTTTTAACCATGGCCGCAAAGAGCCTTCTGCAACAGACTGAGTAGCTGGGGGAGAGCTGGGTGGGGGAGGCCCCTCTCATAGCAATCACGGGACTGTGGCCTCCCAGGACCAAGGAGATCACAGCTCAGACATACGGGCACATCCTGCCTCCTGGCTAATGGAAGACCAGGAAGGACCACCTCCTGGAGTCAGGATGGGAGGTCTGCAGGTGGGAGGGTGGTTATGGGGGGAAGAACAGCTATGATCCAAAAGTTGTACTTCTGAAATTTATATTTATTAAATAAAAGTTCTCTATTAAAAAAAAAGCACTCAAGTTCATCCAAGACCAACTGACTGTGTCACAACAAAACACATCAACACCTGCTTGGCCTTTTCAAAAGGGTACAGCCTGGAATTATAACACTGAAGAACAGACACTAAAATAAAGGCTCCATAACAAGAGAATGAAAGCAGGCCATTCTGTCTAAGAGTATTAACGATGTATTTGAGAGCACAGTGGTCTCTGTGGTGAGATTATTGGAAGATAAAGAGGTTTTGTCCAAGCTAAATGTTTCCAATTTGCTGACTGAGTTTAAAGACAGCCACGTAGGGTGCATAAAACACAACCACCCGTCAAAACCCTAAAAGGAAGAAATGAACTGGCAGCCACATTTTAATTTGGAAAAATTTCCACAATGCTTACACAGCTATTCCCAGCAACCAGAGGCCCACATGGAACACTTTTCCTTAAGGGAAAGGGAATTCCTCGCCCCAGTAAGCAACTTACTTAAAATTAATACTGATCACAAACTTTAATCATCAGCAGGCTGGCACATACCAAACACACTCAAAATCAAACCACTGTGTACATCTAGGCAGCTCAACTTCCTTTTAAACAGCAACAAAGCTCATCAGGTGCAGTCAATGCATCAACCAAATACATCACAAATATTGCCAAGTTTACTTCTAAATTTTATTAAGAAGCAGTCCTGTGGGGTAGGCAGCTGGTCTAGATTTTAAGACGTTGGTTAAGACATCTGGGGCCTCTAACCAACTGCCCTGGGTTTGATACCCAGCTCCACTCCTGACTCTAGCTCCCTGCTAATGCAAACTCTGGCAGGCAGCAGTGATGGCTCAAGTGGCTGGACTCCTGTCATTCGCAGAGGAGACCTGGATGAAAATCCTGCCCCTCCACCCCAAATCCAGCTCCAGACCTTGTTATGGACATTTGGGGAGTGAACCAATTGATGAGATTGTGTGTGCACGTGTGTGTGTGTGTGTGCGCACGCACATGTGAACACGTGCCTACACACAAACATACTCTGTCTCTCAAATAAATAAATAAAAGGAACATTCTCATGCTGAAGTTTATAGGCCCTCTATCTGAACCTGCTACTCTGGTCAAGAAATGTCATTTTCAATGCCAAATTTTTCATACTTTTTTTTTGAAAGATCTATTTTATTTATTTGAAAGAGAGAGAGAGAGTGAGATCAATCTTCCATTGGCTACAAAAGCTGGTACTGGGCCAGGTCAAAGTCAGGAGCCTGAAACTCCATCTGGGTCTCCCACGTGGGTGGCAGGGGCCCAAGTACTCGTGCCATCCTCTGCTGCTTTCCCATGTGCATTAGCAGAAAGCTGGATCAGAAGTGGAACAGCCGGGACTCAAACCAGTGCTACTAGGGGATGCCAGCATTGAAGGCAGTAGCTTAACCCACTGCACCACAATGTTGGCTCCTTTTCATTTTAAAGACAACAGAAATCCAGTGTTACAAATAGATTCAGGAGTAGCCTTTCTTTTTTAAAGATTTATTTATTTATTTGAAAGTCAGGGTTACAGAGAAGCAGAGGCAGAGAGAGAGAAGGTCTTCCATCTGCTGGTTCACTACTCCGCAGATGGCCGCACCGGCCAGAGCTGTGCCAATCCAAAGCCAGGAGCCAGGAGCTTCCTCCAGGTCTCCCATGCGGGTGCAGGGGCCTAAACGTCTGGGTCATCTTCTGCTGCTTTCCCAGGCCACAGCACAGACCTGGGTCAGAAGTGGAGCGGTCGGGACTCAAACTGGTGCCCATATGGGATGCTGGCACTGCAAGTAGCGGCTTTACCCACTACGCCACAGCTCTGGTCCCAGGCGTAGCCTTTCATTGTGAAGCCGGAAGGCTTCAACACTTGACATTTCTGAAATATCAAATTTCAAAATGTGCACGTTTGATCTCTTCCCCCTACCCGCCCAATCTTATTGCCTTTCAAATAAATTAATTTAAAAAATCATTATCAAACAGGTATTTATCAAAGTAAGATAGACGTTTACTGATTCTAAGAAGTTCAGTATTTAAAGAGATGTAACAATAATTAATTGTACATTTCGAAATGGGTAGTCGAAGGGATTTTGAATGTTCCCAGTACAAAGAACTGAACAGCTGAGGTGATGGTGTGTCAGTGAGCCAGATATGATCACTACGTTGTATACATGTATTTAAATGTCACACTGCACCATAAATACGTACAATTACTATGTGTCAATAAAATTTCTAAGACATGTTTTCTAAAGGGATGAGGTAAAGTTTAGATAGGAAGGGAGCAGGGAGTAGAAAAATACTTTCCTGAAAAGTAATCAGAACAAAGAGAAAATGCAACTGCTGTCTTGTTGTCCTTGGAAGATCAACAGAGCTATGTGCACAATTTAATCATCTTACTTAAGACGGCGACCAGTGGAACTCGTCAGCAAACCAACTCCTTCTAATTCCAATGCACACAAGTAGATGTCGTTTCCCGTCTCCCTTGCATTAAGAAGTGGCTGTGTCACTAAGTTCCAGCCAAAAGAAAAATATAGCTATGTAACACAAGAGGCACACCCAGATTGCTGGCCAAAGCCACTGATTTGGGGGGCACTACCACAGCAAAATTTAGCATAAGCTGACTGACAGACATATCTCACCAAAAATAGCTTCAGAATGACTTTTTAAATTCTTGTTTTAGAAACAAAGAGAGGATGGGGCCAGCATTGTGGCACAGCAAGTTGAGCTGCCACCTGCAACACTGGCATCCCATACAGGCACTGCATTTAGTCCCAGCTGCTCCATGTCTGATGAAGCGCCCTGATAATGCACCTGCGAAAGCAGTGGAGGATGGCCCAAGTACTTGGGCCCCCACCACCCACATGAGAGACCTGGGTCAAGTTCCTGGCTCCCAGCTTCAGTCTGGTCAAGCCCCAGCCATTGGGGTCATTTGGGGAGTGAACCAGCAGATGGAAGATATCTCTTTCTCTCTTTCTCTCTCTCTGTTAACTCTGCCTTTCAAATAAAATAAACCTTAAAAAATAAAAAAATAGGAAGGAAAGAAGGAGAAGGAGGGAGAAGTATTATATTCTTAGAACTGTACCTATGAAATTTGTTCTCTGTGTATTAATATCCCATTAACATAAGAATTGATGAGAAAAGTAGTCACATTCCTCTTTTAATGACCATAACCCCAGATGAAAAAGTTTTCAAAACAGTGGCGATGGTTGCACCACAATGTGAATGTACTTAATGTTCCTGAATCATATATATTAAACTGGTTAAAACTGCACGTTTTCTTTTTTTTTTTTTTTTATTTGTTTGACAGAGTTAGACAATGAGAGAGAGAGAGACAGAGAGAAAGGTCTTCCTTCCATTGGTTTACCCCCAAAATGGCCGCTACGGACAGGAGCCAGGAGCCAGGTGCTTCCTCCTGGTCTCCCAGGAGGGTGCAGGGACCCAAGCACTTGGGCCATCCTCCACTGCCTTCCCAGGCCTCAGCAGAGAGCTGGACTGGAAGAGGAGCAGCCAGGACTAGAACCCGGCACCCATATGGGATGCTGACGCTGCAGGCAAAGGATTAGCCAAGCGAGCCTCGACGCCGGCCAAAAACTGCAAGTTTTATGTTACATACATTCTATCACAATAAAAAAAAATTTTTTGTTGACTATAAGAGTCTATATAATCATTCACACTTTAAAGTAAATTATCAGACAGATCAAAATAAGAAGTTCAGAATGTTACAATGGGACAAGGGTAGGAGCAGAGAAACCGTGATTAAGGAATACTTGTTAAACATTGTAGATACCACTCCTTCTGGAGAACACGGCCAAGATCTCTGCCTGCAGAACTCATCCAGAAAACATTGGGGGAACAGGAAGTTCCCAGGCAGAAGCAGGCCTGGTCTGTTTGCCTTAGCCACCTAGGGCGCCTGTCGGCAAGGGGATAGACACTGGGAACAGGAGTAGACCACTGGGATCTCAGGGAGAGGAAAGGCGGAGGGTGAATGCCAGAGGGAAGGGTTGATTAGTGGGCACTAAGCTACAGCTAGACAACACTAAGAAGTCCCGAGGGTCTGCTGTATACTGGCAGACTACAGATCATGTGAATGTGTTGTGTATTTCCCCTTTAAGGAAAAAAACTAGAAGGCGGGATTTGCAATGTTTTCATTATAAACAAATGCTCAACCTTTGAGGAGATTCACATTAACCCTGAGGGGACAATGTACAATGTATACACCTACTGGAAACATCAGATAGTATCCCATAAATATGTACAATGTTTTTAAATATATTTTACTTATATGAAAGGCAGAGTTACAGAAAGAGAGAGAGAGAGGGAGACAGAGAGATCTTCCACCCACTGGTTCACTGCCCAAATGGCTGTAATGGCCAGGGCTGGGCCAGGCCAAAGCCAGGAGCCAAGGGCCAAGAGCTGCTTCTGGGTCTTCCACATGGGTAGCAGAGGCCCAAGCACTTGGGCCATCCTCCATTGCTTTGCCAGGTGCATTAGCAGGGAGCTGGATCGAAAGTAGAGCAGCCAGGACTTGAACCGGTGCCCTTATGGGATGTTGACATCACAGGCAGAGACTTAACCTGCTACACCACAATGCAGGCCCTGTATGTACAATTTGTATGCCTATTTTTAGAAAGAGATTGGATCCTGGGCTGGCACTGTGACATAGCAAGTAAAGCCGTTGCCTGCAGTGCCAGCATCCCATATGGGTTCTAGTTCAAGTCCCGGCTGCTCCACTTCTGATCCAGCTCTCTGCTATGGCCTGGGAAAGCAGCAGAAGATGGCCCAAGTCCTTGGGCCCCTGCACCTGTATGAGAGACTTGGAAGAATCTCCTGGCTCCTGGCTTCAGATTAGCACAGCTCCAGCTGTTACAGCCAATTGGGTAGTAAACCAGTGGAGGAAGATCTCTCTCTCTCTCTCTCTCTCTTTGTGTGTTAACTCTTGATTTTCAAATAAATAAATAAATCTTAAAGAAAAAAAATAAAGATAGATTTCAAAAAACTAGCTTTATTCATAGTTGCTCCAAAGTGTTAGCAGCCAAGATGCTCTTCAGTAGGACAAGAAGTGGGTTCCTGAGGACAACGGAATGACACCCAGCAGTAAAAAGAAAAGAGCCATCAAGCCACGACAGGGCTTATATTCACCGAGTCATTAAACACTACAGGCTATACGTCCAACTATATGACATTCTGGAAAAGGCAGAACTATGGAGACAAAAATCCATGGTTGCCAGGGGCCTGGGAGAGCGGAAGGAGAGAGAAAAAATGGGTTAAGCAGACAGGATTTTTAAGGCAGTCAAACTGCTGTAGCAATGGCGGATACAGGTCATTATGCCTTTGTGAAATTCAACTGAACTGAATACCAGTGAGAAATCCATAATGGAAACTGTGGGTTAAGATTAACAATTATTATCAATATTAATCAATTATAACAAAAGTACCATACAACATAAGGTATTAATAACATAATAATGTGGTGCAGCAGGCTAAACCAACACTAGGGGCACCTGTGTCCCATAACCAGTGCCCGGGTTCAAGTCCTCTCTCTGTTTCTGATTTAACTTCCTGCCAAGGCATGCCCTGGGCAGCAGCAAACAGCAGCTCAGGAACCTGAGTTCCTGCCATACACAGGGGAGCTTCCGGCTTCCAGATCCAGCCTGGCTCAGCCCTGGGCCATCTGGGCAGTAACACAATGGAAGGAAGATCGATTCTCATTCTCTCTCTCTCTCTCTCTCTCTCTCTCTCTCCATCTTTCTGCCTTTCAAATAAATAAATAGAAATTTGAAATAATAACCTCAGGGAATACTGAGGAGATGAGGCATTTTCTTTACTATCTGCTCACCTTTTTGTATGCCTAAAAATGCCTTTAAAATTAAGTCTCATAAATTACGTTAGAAAACAAACACATTTCAGCTACTCTACCATTGCATCTGTGGAAAAACACCCAGAACTCTGAAAACTCCTCTGGCTGGGCTATTACTAAGGCTTCACTAGTATCTCAAGAACCGCTAGAGCAAGCACACATATGTGTAGTTAATGACTCCTAAAAAAGCAAGGGAGGGTTTCATTTTTAAGGCTCCATTATTAATGCAAAGTAGACAATCACGAGAGCCAGCTGAGCAGCTATAGTTAAATTTTTCTATCTACTAAAAAAAAAAAGTGGCTCGAATATCTGTTCCAAGCTAAATGTGTCAAAAATTATCATTATCAAAGAATGTTCCAGCTCAAGTGAAGATGGCTCACAAAACTGTAAGCTGTATCTATTTACCACAGAAGTAGGACACCAAGTTCAAGGCCTACACTTGATCTTTAAAGTCTCTTTTTCTTGGCAAAAAAGTCAATGGAAACAGCCTCCCCAGATAACAACCCCATCACTGCCCCACAATACAGTGAGCACTGGCAGCCCTGGTTCCTTTGTGTGGATTTCTAAGAAGCAGGCGTGGAGGCTCTGGCATCTCCTCCAAGCAATGTTCTCAACATTTAACCCACACACTGATCAAAACAAAGAGCAACTCTAAATTTAGGCTCTCCCTAAGAGGATCTGATTTGGAAAGATAATCCTCTGGAATAATCTAGCTTCCAAATTTTGAGAACTGGAAATCAAAGGGCACTAATGAGGCAGCGTGACACAGAGAAAGATACTCTTCAAGATGCTTGAAACCATGGTGATGCTCGTCTTCGTACACAGCTGACTGTTTCAGAAAGCTGACTCAAGCCCTAATGACTGTTCTCTGTCACATCCTCTTGCTTCTTAATGAAAAGAGAAACACGACTCAGAACGACCTCCTTTTACAGAGGTTCCTCTGCTGCTCAAGAACAAGCAGGGGACAGAAGAGGAAGACAACGGGACCTTCAACACCTCCCTCCAAAAGCCAGCGGGGGAGCAGGCATTCATCCCAGCAGTTACGATACTCACGTCCCATATCAGCAGGCCTGGGTTCAATCAAAATACCAAGGATATTCTTCTCTGATCTAGGAAAAACAATACTAAAATTCATATGGAGGGCTGGTGCTGTGGCATAGTAGGTGAAGCCTCCACCTGCGGCGCTGGCATCCCTTAAGGGTGTTGGTTCATGTCCTGGCTGGTCCTCTTTCGATCTAGCTCTCAGCTGATGGCCTGGGAAGGCAGTGGAAGATGGCCCAAGTGCTTAGGCCCCTGCATCTCCACATGGGAGCCCCAGAAGAAGCTCCTGGCTCCTGGCTTCTGATCAGACCAACTCTGACTATTGTGACCATTTGAGGAGTGAGATAGCAGATGGCAGACCTCTCTCTCTGTAACTCTGCCTCTCAAATAAAAGTAAATCTTAAAAAATTCATATGGAAACATGAAAGAGCCTAAATAACCAAAGCAATCTTAAGCAACAATAACAAAGCCAGAGACATCACAACATCAGATTTCAAGACATTACAGAGTTGCTAAAATCAAAACAGCCTCATACTAGCACAAAAATATACAGGTTGACCAATGGGACATAATAGAAAACCCAGAATTTAATCCACAATTTACAATCATCTAATCTTCAACAAAAAAGCTAAAATCATTCCCTGGAGAAAGGCCAATCTCTTCAACAAATGGTGTTGGGAAAATTGGATCTCTGCATGCAGACGTCTGAAACAAGACCCCTACCTTACACCCTACACAAAAATCAACACAATGGACCAGGGATCTAAACCCAAGACCTAACCTGAAACCATCAAATGACTACAGGAAAACATAGGGGAAATGTTGCAAGACATCGCCTTAGCAAAGACTTCTTAGATAAGAACCCAGAAGCACAGGCAATAAAAGCAAAAATAAACAAATGGGATCACATCAAACTAAGAGGCTCTGCACTGCAAAGGAAACACTCAACAAAGTGAAAAGGTAACCGACACAGTGGGAGAAAAGATTTGCTACCTATGCATCTGATAAAGGATAAAAATCCAGAATATATAAGGAATTCAAGAAACTCAACAACAAAACAACCCAGTTAAGAAATGAGATAAGGCATTTTTCAGAGAATGAAGTACAAATGGCTGACACATATAATAATGCTCAGGATCACTACCCATCAGGAAATGCAAATAAAAACCACAATGAGGTATCATCTCACCCAAGTTAGAATGGCTTTCATCCAAAAATCAAAAAAACAGCAAATGCTGGCAAGGATATAGAGAAAAAGGTAACCTAATACACTGTTGGTGGGAATGTAAACAAGTATAGCTATTATGGAAGATTCCTCAGAAATCTAAAAATAGACCTACCATATGCCCCAGCTATCTCACTTCTGGGAATATATCCAAAGGAAATAAAATCAGTGTATGAAAGAGTTACCTGTACTCCCATGTTTATAGCAGCTCAATTCTTAATACCTAAGATATGGAATCAACCTAAATGTCCATCAATTTATGATTGGAATAAGAAAATACAGTACACATACACAATAGACTGCAAATCAGCCATAAAAAACAATGGAATCCTGACATTTTCTACAAATGCATGCAACCAGAAAACATACTAAATGAAATAAGTCAGACCCAAAAAGACAAATATCACATTTTCTCTTATTTATTATAGTTAATGTAGACAGTATAAAAATTGTGTGAATGTTCTATCACTCAGGGTATAAGTATCAACAGTGCTTCACTGAGTCATACTATGTAAAGCACAGTACACTCTTATGTCACATGTTTTCAAAAAAGAAATGCAGAGGGTGCATAGTGAGAACTCTTGGGCTATAAGTAATGCTTTGTTCTTAATTCAGGTGTTGGCTATGAATATCATCAGATGCCATCGGTACATTTATGTGAATGTCTTGGTTTGTACGCTGTATTTCAATAAAATGCTTTGAAGAAAAGAAAATATAAAAGATAGAACTAAATCATGAATAGAAACAGCAGTCATTCTCCCCAGCCACACAGAATATGAAGGACTGTAAGGAAATACCATGAACAACTGCACGCCAACAAATTAGCTTACCTGGAATGCACACACTCCTGCAAATGCTGACACTGAGTCTAGAAGTATCAGGAAATCTAAAAAAACCTCTAACAGTAAAAACCTTTAAGAACCACCCACAAGCAAAAGCCCAGTCCCAGATGGCTTCACTGGTGAATATTACCCAATTTTTAAACAGGAATATGCAACACAAGCACTGCACAAAAGAAGAAAAAAAAAAAAAAAGGAAGCGGTGCTGGCATTTGGCACAACAGTTAAGAGGCTGCCTGGGATGGCTGCATCCCATATCCCATACCAAGATAACTGTGTTTGAGTCCCAGCTCCTCTGCTTTTGAGCCTGCTTCCTGATAATATGTCCCCTGGTAGCAGTTCATGGCTCCAGAACCTGAGTACCTGTCACCTACAAGGGAGACCCAGATTGAGATCCAGGCTCCTGGCTTTAGCCCGGTCTAGCCTCAGCTACTGTAAGCATTTAGGATGGGAACCAATTGATAGAACATTGATCTCTGCTTCTCTGCCTGTCTCTATCTCTCTGCCTTTCAAATAGATAAATATAAATAGGTAAATAGGAATAACAATGTTTCAAAATAAGATGAGAGAACACTATCTAGCTGAGTCCATGAGTACTACCCTGATACCAAAACCAGACAAAAATATCACAAGACAAGAAACCCACACACCAACATCTCTAATAAATATGGACACAAAAATCTTCAACATAATAACAGCAAAGCATATCTAGGAATATAGAGATTATATGGCATGAACATAATTTTTTATCCTATGAATGCAAATGCAGGGTTGGTTTATCATCCAGAAATCAATGTAATGCATCATATGGATAGTACAAAAGGACTAGAAACATGATCCTCTTAACAGACACAAGATATGTCTAAAAGGTATTTGATATAATTCAAATAATTTAAAATACTGGGGCTGGCATCATGGTACAACAGGTTAAGCCACCATTTACAACACCAGCATCTCATATGAGTGCTGGTTCAAGTCCCAGATACTCCACTTCCAATTCAGATCCCTGCTAATTGCCTGGGAAAGCAGCAGAAGATTGCCCAAGTACTTAGGCTTCTGTACCTACATAGCAAACCTGGATAGAGTTCCTTGCTCCTGACTTCAGCCTGACCCACCCCCGGTCACTGCAGCCATTTGGAGAGTGAACTAGCAGATGTAAGATCTCTCTATCTCTGTCTCTCCCTCTCTGTAACTCTTTCAAATAAATAAATAAATCTTTTTTAAAAATTTGAAATACTAACAAGAGACAGAAATTTATATACTTTGCACCATTCATAACAGTCTTCAAAGTTCATGGAAATGCATATTATGAAGAAAGTATGCAGAAATTCCAGAAAATTTTGCACCAAAATAAACATCTTTGAATTTCATTTTTTCATGAAATTTTTGAAGTAGCTTTGTATAGTAAGGATTCAATAGACAGTATCTCAAAACAAAATATTAATTATTACTTTCAAGTAAATTGATGGATGAACTGAACCACAGACTGATTTTCTATAAAAGTTATTGATGAAAGAAGGAGGTACCTTTCTCTGAAGGGAGGAGAGAACTGCCACTTTGACTATGACCCTGTTGGAATAAGATCAAAGTCGGCGAACTCAAAAGGCTTCCATAGCCTTGGCAACTCATGACAAGAGCCTAGGGAGATTACTGACGCTATAAACAAGAGTGTCAAATTGTTAAGTCAACAACAGGAGTCACTGTGTTCTTACTTCTCATGTGGGATCCTTAATGTGTTGTCCAATGTGAAGTAATGCTATAACTAGTACTGAAACAGTATTTTACACTTTGTGTTTCTGTGTGGATGCAAACTGGTGAAATCTTTGCTTAATATATGCTAAATCGATCTTCTGTATATAAAGATGGTTGAAAATGAATCTTGATGTGAATGGAATGGGAGAGGGAGTGGGAGATGGGGGGGGGTGCAAGTGGAAGGGAAACTAGGGGGTGGGGAAAGCCATTGTAATCCATAAACTGTACTTTGGAAATTTATATTTACTAAATAAAAAAAAAGTTATTGATGAGACAAAAATACAATACACATGGAAGTGAAGTACAGCTTTCATCTGAAAAACAGCTTGTATTTTCAGCAATACTGACACTTGACCCTTTTCAGTGAAAGTTCAACATTTATTATAACCATTTCAGGCTAAAAAATCTCAAATATTTCATAGTAAGTAGGTTTTCTTCAATTGCCACATCTTACAATATCTCACATTACTTATATATAATATTCATGTGATGTTTTACAAATAATCACCACCAAAAAAATTCAAATGTATCTGTTGGTTTTCTCTTCTCCCAGCACAAATTTATGAACATATCCAACTAGGTTCAAGATCATGACCAAAATGACTAAAATCGACACCCTTCTACCTTCCACTAAGAACAAATACTCAATATAAAATTTACAGGACACTGGCCAGCGCCGTGGCTTAACAGGCTAATCCTCCGCCTTGCGGCGCCGGCACACCGGGTTCTAGTCCCGGTTGGGGTGCCGGATTCTATCCCGGTTGCCCCTCTTCCAGGCCAGCTCTCTGCTATGGCCCGGGAAGGCAGTGGAGGATGGCCCAAGTCCTTGGGCCCTGCACCCGCATGGGAGACCAGGAGAAGCACTTGGCTCCTGGCTTCGGATCAGTGCGATGTGCCAGCCGCAGCGGCCACTGGAGGGTGAACCAACGGCAAAAAGGAAGACCTTTCTCTCTGTCTCTCTCTCTCACTATCCACTCTGCCTGTCAAAGGAAAAAAAAAAATTTACAGGACACTGAAGGTGAACACAGCAAATTAGACATGACCAACCCCACAGCTCCCAGTGACAAGGCCACCTGCATGCAGGCTGAAAGACAACATTATTTAATTCATTTCAAAGATTATGGCCACAGACACTGGGGATTTTGATTGAATGTTTTCATAATAAGCTCTCAGAGACCTTATTTAATGTAACCATGGGGCTAGCAGCATGATGCAGGGGCTTAAGCTGGCCTTTTTGAGGGCTGGTTCAAGTCCTGCCTGCACCACTTCTGATCCAACTCCCTGCTAATGTGCCTGGGAAAGCAGTGGAAGATAGAGTTCTTGGTTCCTGGCTCCAGCCTGATCCAGCCCCAGTGATTCAGCCCCAGCTGTTGTGGACATCAGGGAGTGAACCAGAAGACGGAAGATTCATTCTCTCTCTCTCTCTCTCTCTCTCTCTCTCTCTCTCTCTCTCTCCTCCTTCCTACCACCCACCCCCCCTTCCTCCCTCCAACTGTGTCTTCCAAATAAATAAACCTTTTTTTAAAAAAGTAGCCATTAATCCTCATAAATACCATATTGCAAAGCTGGCAAATACTCTGGGTCAAACCAGTCAAGCCCAAACACCATCCAAACTCCTCTGAGCCAGGTGGAAAATGGCACACTGACCTCCCCCAAACTTTGCGTATGTGTTAGAGGAGTTCCTACTGAGTCCCAGCCTTAGGGAGAATGCCCAGAACGTACTCCCAACAATCCAAGCCCAGACCTATAGGATGTAGGATGTCTCAGGGCACTAAACCTGCATCGCTTGGTCACCTTTGCCTCCTTGCACACACACAGCAGCTTGGCTCATAGACCAAGGCTCTCACAGCAGCCTGGCTCACAGACCAAGGCTCTAGTCTGGCTTTACCCTGTTTTTAGTTCTTCTGGAAGTTTTCACTGACTTCTGAGTTCCTAGAGCTCTCAGTAATGACACAGTGAATTTTTCATTCCATTATTTTTAATAATATAATAAAGAATAAAGAAAGTATATTATTTATTATTTCAACTTTACATTCTATTTTCCTTTCTATATACTATCTCACTTAAACCCTCCTTCCCCCCCCAAAAAAAAATCCCTAGGTAATGATATTTCTATCATCCTTGCCATTTTATAGATGAGAAAACTGAAAAGCCAATTAGTTATTTAATTTACCTAAAATCGTGTGAATTAGGAATCAGGTCTTACTCTGTGATGCGGGCTTGCTGACACACAGCATCATAAAAGAAAACAGAAGAGAAGACTAGAGCAAGCTAGAGTGCTGAGGGAAGAGGGCATTGAGTCAAATGGCATTTGGGCGGAACCAAACACAGAACACAGGGACCTGACAGTACTTTTTTTTTTTTTTTTAAGATTTATTTATGGCCAGCGCCATATGGCTTAACAGGCTAATCCTCCACCTTGCGGCGCCGGCACACCGGGTTCTAGTCCCGGTTGGGGTGCCAGATTCTATCCCAGTTGCCCCTCTTCCAGGCCAGCTCTCTGCTATGGCCCGGGAAGGCAGTGGAGGATGGCCCAAGTGCTTGGGCCCTGCACCCGCATGGGAGACCAGGAGAAGCACCTGGCTCCTGGCTTCGGATCAGCGCGATGCACCGGCTGCTGCGGCCATTGGAGGGTGAACCAACGGCAAAGGAAGACCTTTCTCTCTGTCTCTCTTTCTCACTATCCACTCTGTCTAAAAAAAAAAAAAAAAAATTTATTTATTTTACTTGAAAATCAGAGTTACACAGAGAGAGAAGGAGAGGCAGAGAGAGAGAGAGGTCTTTCATCTGCTGGTTCACTTCCCAATTGGCTGCAACAGCCGGAGTTGCACTGATCCGAAGCCAGGAGCCAGGAGCTTCTTCCAGGTCTGCCACACAGGTGCAGGGGCCTAAGGACTTGGGCCATCTTCTACTGCTTTCCCAGGCTGTAGCAGATTGCTGGACTGGAAGTGGAGCAGCTAGGACTCAAACTGGTGCCTATATGGGATGCCAGCACTACAGGCAGCAGCTTTACCCGCTAAGCCACAGTGCCGGCCCCCTAACAGTTCTAAGCCAGCTAAGAAAGGAAGGTGGGGAGAGGCACAAGTACTTGATTTTGTGGCTAAGCAGCAGCTTGCAATGTGCACATCCTATAATGAGAGCCTATGTTCCAGTCCTTGCTCTAGCTCTAATCCCAGTTTCCTGCTGGTGTGCACCCTGGGAGGCACCAGGTGATGGCTCCAAGTATTCAGGTCCCCGTCACACCTTGGGGTGAACCAGGATTGAATTCCTGGCTCTTGGCCTTGACCTGGTCCAGGCCAGGATAATTAATGGACAGAAGATATCTTTCTGTCTCTGTTTCTCTCTGAATCTCTGCCTTTTGAATAAGTCAAAAACAAACAAAAGAAACTAAGGTTTAGGGAAGCATCCCCGCCAGGCTGAGGATCCTGGGGTTTGCCTATCGGCCAGTGAAGGCAGCGCTGGCAGGAGCGGACCAGCGGCGAGCAGAGAAGGACCGGGGCACACTGAGGCAGTCAGGAGCACAGGTGAGTCCTCCGGGCAGGACACCAACAGTGAGACAACACAAGGACGGGAGGGCACGGGGAAGGGAGGCAAGAGCTGGTTTAAATGTAGGCCGGCGACGGTTCAACTCCACACCTCAGATGCATTCCCCAGGTGACTGCGAAGGGCCAGTATGACAGAGCTGAGCCTAGAGGCAGGCAGACCAGCACGGGGAGCTCTGCAGTATGCACGTGAGCATGAGATCCTGGGCCAGGGCATTGGTGGCTTGTGACTGAGAAGAATGTAGGAATGCTAAAAAGTATTCAGGATGTACGATTTACAGTCCTTGTTAAATCACAGCATGTAGAGGGAGAAAGACAAAAGGCGGCTGATGCTCAAGGCGGGGCGGATACAGATACTGCTAACAAAGAAAGAAAATGCAGGAGGTTCAATAGGCTTAAAGAAAGATAAACTACATTTTGGTCAAGTTCATGCAGTATCCTCTTAGCTGTATTGCATGAGCAGCTCCAAGTAAGATCTAATGCTAATGGGACTCATCAAAGAATGGGTTTATAACACATGAGCAAAGAACAGCAGCTGAAAATCTGAACGCATAAGATCTTTGAAGAAGAGCATGCAAGGTGTATGCAAAGGCTTGAGAGAGAATGCTGTCTTCATTATTTGAGAGTTAGAGTTACAGAGAGGGAGAGGTCTTCCATCCTCTGGTTCACTCCCCAAATAGCTGAACAGTTGGAGCTGAGCTGACTGAAGCGAAGAGGCAGGAGCTTCCTCCAGGTCTTTTCCATGAAGGTGCAGGGTCCTAAACACCTGGGCCATCTTCCACTGCTTTCCCAGGCTTTAGCAGGGAGCTGGATCGGAAGTCAAGCAGTTGGGACACGAACCGGCACCCATATGGGATGCCAGCACTGCAGGTGGAAACTTAGCCTACTACACCACAGCACTGACCCAAGAACGTTGTCTTTAAGAACTGGTCAAGGGGCCGGCACCGTGGCTCACTTGGTTGATCCTCCGCCTGCAGTGCCGGCATCCCATATGGGCACCCGGTTCTAGTCCTGGTTGCTCCTCTTCCAGTCCAGCTCTCTGCTGTGGCCCAGGGGGGCAGTGGAGGATGGCCCAGGTGCTTGGGCCCCTGCACCCACATGGGAGACCAGGGAGAGGCACCTGGCTCCTGGCTTCAGATCAGCACAGCACCGGCCATAGCGGCCATTTGGGGAGTGAACCAATGGAAGGAAGACCTTTCTCTCTGTCTCTCTCTTACTGTCTATTACTCTACCTGTCAAAAAAGAAAAAAGAAAGAAAGAACTAGTCAAAGAGGTAGGAGAAATACTGAGGAAGTTCAACATCTGGGAAGATCTGTGACAGAGTTTCAAGAAAAGAAAAGAAATATTTGGGCAACAGCATCAGGTGCAACAGAAATGTCCAGTGAGGTAAGAAACAAAAAATCAACGGCAAGCAGGTGGTGACTGGAGACATCCACAACAGTAAAGGCACAAGAAGGAGAAGCCAACTCCCTGAGCAGAACATGACTGAAAAGGAAGGAAGCAGACAGGGAGAGATGTGTCTTTGTAGAACTGTGCAGGTAGGGAGAGGCATTACAGGAATCAAGACTGGAGAGACGATGGCCACATGTGAGGTGCTCAACCTGGATCCAGGCATCGTTTTTTTTTTTGTTTTTTCCTTTGATGGAATGCCATAGTTTAACTGGTAGCTTTTTTTCTTTCTTAGTGATAGTGTGACTTACATTGATGGTGTCTAAATTAGATGAAATACGGTAGTATTATGCTTCTAAGAATTTCAGTAATGTAAGAATAAATCGTCATGACTCAAGGGAAGAATTCCTCTGCAGTTTAAGAACAGTACGTAAATGAAATTGACCGTCTTTTCTGCCATGCTCATCATCTATTCTGTCCCTTATTTTTTTAATAATACAATGATGTCTACCTCTTTTCTTAAAGATTTATTTTATTTATTTGAAAGAGTTACAGAAAGAGGTAGAGCCAGATATATATATATCGAGAGAGAGAGAGAGAGAGAGTCTTCCACCTACTGGTTCATACCCCAAATGGCTCCAATGGCCAGATTTGAGCTGATCTGAAGCCAGAAGCCAGGAGCTTCTTCCAGGTCTCCCACATGGGTGCAGGGACCCAAGCATGTGGGCCATCCTCCACTGCCTTCCCAGGTACACCAGCAGGTAGCTAACCAGAAGTAGAGCATCCAGGACTCAAACAGGTGCCCATATGGGATGCTGGCACTGCAGGTTTGGGCTTTATCCCACTGCACCACAGCGCCGGCCCCAAACTTGTGATTGTTTAACAAATATTTTAGAGTGGTGTGGGTTCTCAGCAAACACTGAGTGGAAAGGTCAGAGTTCCCATAGGATCCCTGTGCCCCCATGCATAGCTCTCCCCACTACGGACACCTCTCTGTACCACAGTGGCACATCTGACACAGCTGATGAGTTGAGCCATCATTATCACCTTAGGTCAGCATTTCCTTTAAGCTCTCCTGGTGATGCTAATGTGCCACTGAGTTAAGAACCAGTGGACTCAGAGAGGGAATGGTTTATCAAGATGGGAAGAACAAAGACTGCAAGCAGAGACAGCCAAGGAGCAAGAATCAGGAGGACTAGAGAGGCACGGACAGGGAGGAAGGTGCCAGCCTAGACAGGAAGGAGACATGGTCCTGGCACTTGTTCTCTCAATCAATAAGCAGGCCAAAGGATCTGGGAACTCCGCAGTAACACATTTAAAAATTAATCTGGCCTTTTGATTTAAAAAAGGGAGGGGGGATTACTGCATTTCATCTAAGATGCCACTGATTAAAGAAACTTCTTAATTTTACAGTCAATAAAATACAGTATATTTTTTAAACATTTATTGAAAGGCAGGGAGAGAGAGAGAGAGAGTTTCCATCTGCTGGTACATTCCCTAAATGACCCATCTGCTGGATTAGGCTGCAGCCAGGAGCCAGTAACTCCATCCGGGACTCCCATACTGACGGCAGGGGTCCAAGCACTTGAGCCACCCTCAACTGCCTTCCCAGGCAGGTTAGCAGGAAGGTGGATCAGAAGCAGAGCAGCTGAGACTCGAACTGGCACTCTGATAGGGGATGCTGGTGTCACAAGCAGTGGCTTAACCAGCTGAACCACAACGCTGGCCCTTACCATATTTTTATAATCATTTCCATATGTTATCCTAACAATGTCAATATCACATCCAATTTTAGTTTAAGATCTTTAAATGATCAAAATATGAATAGGAAATATGACTATATATGTATATACATATACATATATAAAATACATATAAAAGAAGTAGTGAGAGACAGAGTTCCAACCTCGGGTTCACCTCCCAAATTGCCACAACTGCTCAAGCTGAAGCCAAGGCCAGGAACATAATCCAAGCCTCCCAAGTGGTTAGCTGGGATGCAATTACTTGAGCCATCATTGCTGCTTCCCAGGTTCTGCAGGGCAGGAGGCTGGAATCAGGAGCTGGAGCCACAGTCACACCCAGGCACTCTGATGCGGAATGTGAAAGTCTTCACCACTAAATTCCCGCTCCCAGTACACTATTTTTAAAGATAAGCTTGTTTGGGCCGGCGCTGTGGCTCACTTGGTTAATCCTCCGCCTGCAGCACTGGCATCCCATATGGGTGCCAGGTTCTAGTGCGGGTTGCTCTTCTTCCAGTCCAGCTCTCTGCTATGGCCCGGGAGGGCAGTGGAGGATGGCCCAAGTGCTTGGGCCCCTGCACCCGCATGGGAGACCACAAAGAGGCTCCTGGCTCCCGGCTCCTGGCTTCGGATCGGCGCAGCACTGGCTGTAGCAGCCATTTGGGGGGTGAACCAACGGAAGGAAGACCTTAGATGGAAGATCTAAGAGATTACACTGTCTATAACTCTGTCAAATAAAAAAAAAATTATAAAGATAAGCTTGTTAAACCTCCTCAGTCTCTACAGTAATACAGCAAAGTTCTACATAAAGCAGCTGATGGGGCCGGCACTGTGGCTTAATGGATGGACTAAGCCTCTGCCTGCCGTGCAAACATCTCATATGGGCACTGGTTCATGTCCTGGCTGCTCCTCTTCCCATCCAGCTCTCTGCTATGACCTGCGAAAGCAGTGGAAGATGGCTCAAGTCCTTGGGCCCCTGCACCCAAGTGGGAGACCCGGAAGAGGCTCCAAGCTCCAGGATCCTGGCTCCTGGCTTCAGACGTGTTCAGTTCCAGCTGTTGCAGGCATCTGGGGACTGAATCAGCGGATGGAAAACTTTTCTCTCTGTATCTCCCTCTCTATGTCTGTAACTCTGTTTCTCAAATAAATAAATCTTTTAAAAAAAAAAACTGATAGTTATAAGGTCATCAGTTTAGTTATGAAACCTGATTCCCGGTCGGTGCTGCGGCTCAATAGGCTAATCCTCCATCTGCGGCGCCAGTACACTGGGTTCTAGTCCCGGTTGGGGCACCGGATTCTGTCCCGGTTGCCCCTCTTCCAGGACAGCTCTCTGCTGTGGCCCGGGAGTGCAGTGGAGGATGGCCCAGGTGCTTGGGCCCTGCACCTGCATGGGAGACCAGGAGAAGCACCTGGCTCCTGGCTTTGGATCAGGGCGATGCGCCAGCCGCGGCAGCCATTGGAGGGTGAACCAACGGCAAAGGAAGACCTTTCTCTCTGTCTCCCTCTCTCTCACTGTCCACTCTGCCTATCAAAAAAAAAAAAGAAAGAAAAAGAAAACCTGATTCCCAAATCCACACTCATGGTCTACGTGAGTATGTCAGAAGGACTGGGCACTAAACATTGGCTGTCCCGAATGATCTCACCAAGTGGTGATATTCACCATGGGAAAGAAGAAGTCAGCATCAATATGGTGATGCAATCATAGACAAACTAAGGTCTATACAGTTACAATAAAATCAAATGTCCATGCTGATATTTATGGAGTCTCTAAAATTCTGTGCATTTGATCTTTGCTTTACTTAATGCATGAATTTTATTTCAGTCCCCACTGTTGTGGACATTTGCGGAGTAAACCAGGGGATGGAAGATCTCGAGATACCTTTTTCTCTCTCTCTTGCTCTCTCTTTGACTTTCAAATAAATAAATCTTTAAAAATTTTTAAATTTCGCTCTCTGCTGTGGCCAGGGAGTGCAGTGGAGGATGGCCCAAGTCCTTGGGTCCTACACCCCATGGGAGACCAGGAGAAGCACCTGGCTCCTGCCATCGGATCAGCGCGGTGCGCCGGCCGCAGCGCGCCTACCGCGGTGGCCATTGGAGGGTGAACCAACAGCAAAAGGAAGACCTTTCTCTCTGTCTCTCTCTCTCTCACTATCCACTCTGCCTGTCAAAAAATAAAAAAAAAATTTTTTTTAATTTTATTTTTATTTATTTCAAAGGCAGAGAGACAAAAAAAACACAGAGAACTCCCATTCACTGGTTCACTCCCCAAATGTCTGGTTCTTTGCCCAAAGGCCTGCAAACAACCAGACTGAAGCCAGGAGCCTGGAACTCAAGTCAGGTTTCCCACATGGATGGCAGCGACCTAACTACTTCAGCCTGCTGCCTCTCAGAGTGCACATTAGAAGGAAGCTGGATCTGAAGGAGACCTGGAACTTGAACCCAGACACTCTGATATGGGATGCAGGCAACCTAAGCAGAGTCTTAACAACTGTACCAAATAACCCTTATCTCACTCCTCCCACAAGCAGATTTGAAATATTCATCACGTCTCTTTGCCTAAACAGTGCTTCTGCTTTTGCTTTTGAGAGTAAAATAAAAATGCATGGGGCCAGCATTTCGGCACAGCAGGTTAAGCCACTGAGATGCTGGCATCCCATACGGCAGCTGTTCATGTCCCTGCTACTCCACTTCCAATCCAGCTCCCTGCTAGTAGCCTGGCAAAGCAGCGAAAGATGATCCAAGTACTTGGGCTCCTGCAGCTATGTGGCAGATCTGGAAGAATCTCTTGGCTTCAGCTTGACCCAGCCTTGGCCATGGGGACATTTGGGGAGTGAACCAGCAGATGAAAGATCTCTCTCTTTCTCTCCTTCTCTCTCTGAGTCCACCTTTCAAATAAATAAATTTTTTAAAAAGTGTGTCATTCTGATCGTAAGTTATTTTAAAACAGTTTCATTTAAGACAGCATATTTGAAGAAATTCTATTTGGAAAGCACTGTCGACCAACCAACTGACTCATTTTTTTGACACAACTTCAAACATTTCAATACTCAAGCTCTCAAATCCAGAATGATAGCCCCAAGGCTTTTTGTTAGATTATATTCTTTCAGCATTTCACATCATCATTTAGTTTACGCCTATTTTGATAATTTGACAATGATTTTATAAATGCATGAAGTTTAAACTGTAAGATGACATTGATAGATGACAAAAAATTGACTGAGTGTTCACATCTTCACAAATCTAATTACTGAGTTACAACCTCAGAAGAACCAACGGAAAAGGAAGACCTTTCTCTCTTTCTTTCTCTCTCTCTCTCTCTCTAACTCTGCCTGTCAAAAAAAAAGAAAAGAAAAGAAAATGAAACTGTGAGGTTTGGCAAGGAGATGAGGAGGCTCTTGCTTTTCAATGTATGCACTTCTGTGTTGCTTGGTTTTGTTTGGGGATTTTTTTTGAATGTTATCAAAGAAGGAATTAACGAAAATCAACGTCTGTAAATGTCAAAGGTCACCTTTAATTGCCAGGTGTCCAGAGTACTGTAAATTATCTAACATACAAGATACTTCAAAAGATTTGTGGGAAATAAAATTAAAAGATGTTTACTTTGGTGAAACAGATTTTTGAAATCCATGCATACTTATCGATATGGAATGGACGGGCAGGCAGCTAGCTAGGTCTGAGTGAGCTGGAAGTCCCTGCAAGCCCCACAGTGTAATGTTATCCCTTTAGCCATCAAAGACGCCTAACTTCCAAGATGCCCTTGTGTCTCACCCGAGACCAAGAAAGGGGGTGAAGCCATGAGCTCACCTAAAGAGACAATGCAGACACAAAGGGGAGTGGCTCAAGAAGCAAGCCTGGTGCTGAGATAGGAGGAAGAGCCTGTCCAGGGAGATACTCTGAGATGCCCACAATGGCTCTCCTACTGCAAAGGAAAGAAGCTGACCAGTTGGCCCATCAATCCCATCCACCTGTTGCCATTTTTCTTTGGAATTAATAAATAATAACTCTGATAAACCTGCTTTTCGAATCACAGTGTGCACATTTCATAGCAAAGCATGTGGTTCACTGTTTGCCCTCAAATACTAACTGGTACACTGAGGAACAGACTCCCTTTAAGTTTAAGTCTGACTGTATCTAATATCCAGGTGTCTCCAAAACATTAGTATATCTCTTAATCCCTCTGCTCCTGGTACCCTGGGACAAAACTCGACCCGCATTTCCCAGTTACGGCCACACTCATGTAGCTTTTGCAGCAAGTGTCCCTGGCCCACTGCTACTCAGCTCACTTCCTCTACCTCCACCCAACACTATTGAGATGTGGTCATATTCAGGTTTACGTGGAAGTGGGTACCACAGGAGGAACTATGAGACCTATGAGAAGACTTACTCTGAAAGACAAGGTAGGGGCGGGCATGTGGCCTAGCAGTGGAACACCTGCATCCCACATCAGAGTACCTGAGTTACAGTGCCTGGGTTCAAGTCCAAGGTCCACTCCCAATTCCTGATTCCTGTTAATGCATACCCTGGGAGGCAGTAGATGATGGTTCAAGAGGTTGAGTTCCTGTCACCCACATGAGAAACCTGTTTTGGATCTCCAGCTCTTGACTTATTTGCATTTCAGGAATGAACCAGGAGATGAGAGCTTTCTCTCTCAAATAAATAATTTTTCTTCAAAATTCTTAAAACTGAATGTCCCTAAAGGGCTGATCACAGCCACATTTTCTTACTGCTATTCCACATGGCAAGTACCTATACCAAGCTACGCAGCACCAAATATGGAAGGATTAGGCTTTTCTTTGGAGATTTTGTATAGAAAGAGGTAACTCAGCATCCTAGTTAAAAACATAGGAACCGAGTCAGAGAAGCCAGTGACACAAACCCTGCTCCACCACTTACTAGATGTGGGAAAGGCTGACCCTCACCCTCTGAACATCAAGTTCCTCGTCAATAGAAGTGGGATCATAAAAATCCATCTCATTCAGTTGTTGCAAGAATTAACTCAATGTTTGTAAATCATTCAGTACATAGTAAATGTTCCAACGGTTATTGAAATGATTGATATTGTTTATGTTTAAAGATTCAGGTGTCTATAGACAAATGTACCCCAATAGGTATCTGTAAGTCAACCGTGCCCCCTCTCCACATACACACACACATACACACACACACACTCCACAATAAGACAATGGCTGGCGGTCACAGAGACCAGGGTTTCTTGGATTCACACAATACCTGAGTGAGGATGGGAGAGGAGCCCAGAGGGAAGGAGGCTGATGGAGGCCTGGAGGTTTTTCAAGACAGGATTTGAAAGTGGACATCCTTTTGTTGTTCTCTGCTACCTGCTGTTGATTCAAAGAAAGAAACACAGGTCTCCCCCCTCAACATAACCGGAAGGGACCAGGGCTCCTCACTAATCCTACAGTCACTGTGAGGGGGCGGGGGGGGGGGAGGCAAAACATTACCTGCAGACTGGTTACACTCAGAGTTACCTTAAGGTAACCACTTTTGAGTTCACACTTGTAGTTCTGAGTCTACCAACTCAACCATCCATAACACCCTGTGGTGCCAATGTAAAAAGAAGATGCACGCAGTTACAAAGACTGAACATGGAGTTCAAGTCTTAGCTCCAGCACCTACCAGCCAGGTGACCTTGGACAGGTCACCTTTTCTCCATATTTAAAAAGTTGGGTTCCCATGCATACATTAAATAATTGATATCAGGAATACATAGGACATCAAAAAGCACCAATCTTAGTGTTCAGTGTTTGCTCCCATTATCTTTCTTCCCTAAACCACATGTATCTCCTTTTAGGTCACTCCAGATGTTATCTTAGGACACCAAACCCTCTGACCCTCTCTGAGAGGTTCCAGGCACGGCAGTGAGGGACACTGGGGCCACCGTGGGTCATAGTCCATGTTCACCTGCTAGTGGACACCAACATCCCTCATCAAAACCAAAGCTAAATTTGGTTTCTTCTCTCCAAAACCAGATAATCTTCCCTCTTCCCATCTCTGTTCCTCCTGGCTTCCTTTTAAAATCTACCGCACTTTCTCCAGTCACCCAGGCTTAAAACCTGGTTCTAATTTTTACTTCCTCAACCCTAATGCACCCACAGCATTCCCAACAATTCCCTGAGTCTCATTCAGTTCCCTTTCCTCTCCCCATTCCTCCCACTATCCCTTAGACCAGGCCAGGCCACTTCCTCAATTCTAAATGGGCTGACTACCTGCAGAATTGGTGTCAATGTTCCAACCTACACTCCAGAACTTGATGGTTAGGCAGCACAGCAGCTAAAAACCAGCCACACTTGGAAGAAGCTGGGCAAGTGAGGGAGGACAATCAAAATACACCGTGGAAAAATAAGAGTCATCTCTTTTTAAGGACTTGAGGTTCTTCTGCATCAAGTCAATATAAGAAAATAAAGACAGGTATTGTGGTAATGTGAATTAAATCGCTACTTGGGACCCATGCATCCCATGTGGGTGTGCCTGGGATCAAGTCCCATCTCCACTTCCCATCCAGCTTCCTGCTAATGCATACCCTAGGAGGCAGCAGTAATGGCTCAAGGACTTGGGTTGCTGCCATCCCATCTGGATGAAATTCCCGGCTCCTGGCTTTGACTTGGCCCAGCTCTTGGCTGTTACAGGGATTTGGGGAGTAAAACAGCAGGCAGAAGATTACTGGAAGTCCCTCTCTCCCTCTTTTCCTCTCTCCCTCTCTCTCCCTCTCTCTCTCCCCCTCTGTGTGTGTGAGTGTGTGTTGATTTGCCTTTCAAATAAATAAAAATAAGGTTTTTAAGAAAATAAAATGGAGACACGAGAAACTAGAAGTCATGGTTGAAATCTGGGTTGCGGAAGTTACCCAAACACTGAAAATAACAAATACTTAAACCATTTCTCCACACAGTTGACACTGTGCGGACCCCAATCCACAGCCCCAGCTTAGGAGCAGAAATCAGTTCATCTGCCAATTCATTTAACTCAGTGCTCATGCTATCTATGTTAGAAATGGTAATTGGAACCGGTAATTGCATGTTGGCTATGAGCCAGGCACTGTGCTACGTGATCTATATCTACTGGGGACTTTAAAACATTCTTAGAAAATGGGATTAAAAGATAAATTTATTTTGGTGCAAAAATAATTCTGAAATCCATCCATACAAGGGGTCTCCAAAACATTTATGGAAAATGTATATTATGAAAAAACTACATGTGGATTTCAAAATGTTTTAATTTTTTAACTCTTTCTCCATGAACTTTTTTTTCTGTGACTTAACTTTCTATTTTTTCCCAAAGAAACTTTAAAAAAAAGATTTATTTATTTGATTGAAAGGCAGAGTTACAGAGAGGCAGAGGCAGAGAGAGAAGCAGGTCTTCCATCCGCTGGTTCACTCCCCAGATGGCCACAAAGGCTGGAACTGCGCTGATCTGAAGCCAGCAGCCAGGAGCTCTACTGGGTCTCCTACATGGGTGCAGGAGCCCAAGGACTTGGGCCATCTTCTACTGCTTTCCCAGGCCATAGCAGAGAGCTGGATCGGAACTGGAACAGCTGGGACTTGAACCGGCACCCTTGTGAGATACCAGTACTGCATGTAGTGGCTTTACCCACTATGCCACAGTGCTGGCCTCAAAAGAAATCTTTTATTTAAGGAATACAAACCTCATGCATTTCGTAAGCACAACTTTATAGGAATATAAGTGATTCTTCCCAGCATACCCACCCTCCTACTCCTCCCTCTCTCATTTCCAGTCCCATTCTCCACTAAGATCCATTTTCTCCATAAACTTTTTGATGTGCCGCTTCCCTTATCCTCTCCCTTGGTCCTTCCCACAACCCCACGAGAGGTGTTGCAATCATTCAAATGCTAGAACTAGTAGTACAGGAATGGAGGAGGGACACACCCCTGAGTTATCTTAAAAAAAAAAAAAAAAAAAAAAAAACTCTTTGCCTCCAACAAGAAAAGAACTATGTAGTACCATACAGTGTCCAAAGTCCTTAACGTTGACCATCTCATGTGAGTCACACAATAATCCCATGAGGCAGGCATAACAGCAATTATTATCTTAGGCCAACAATTGAGAGCAAGCTCCATCAAAGTCAGTGCGGGCCACTGTCTTCTTGACTTTAAGCTTCTCTGCGTAATGTTTCTCTCCAGAGCAGGTGGCGAAAGGGCAGCATCTGTGCCCACTTGTGAAGGTGCGGCTCTGACTACAAACGTTTCCTTTCTGTGCCCTTTTCTCCACTGACACCTGGACCTGTGCCCAGGAGAGAAGTTGGCCACCATGGCTAGGACAACAGTACTGCAAAATGCTGCAGGGGATTAAGCTCTCCAGGTCAGAGAAGTACAGAGAATTCTAGAAATGAAGAGGACAGGATCTGGCCCAGGAGCAGAAATCACTCTGGTGGAAGACATGATGGACATAGCCAACTCTCTTTTTGACCACAGACGCAGCTGGTGGCAGAGAAGAAAGCAGCTCTCAAACTTTAGAAGTCAGAAATACCCGGAAAGCCTTTGTTACGCAGATCCTGACTGAGCAGCTTTGCGGTATGGCCTAAGAACGTGCGTTTCTAACAAGTTCCCCTGTGACACTGATGCTGCAGGTGTGTGTGACAACCTTTGAGAAGCACTGCTCTTCAGAATGTGGCTGCTTTTTCTTACAAACGAGGTCACCATGCCAGACTACCCTTTCCCACCCCTAAATCGCCAAGCTTAAACTCTTCTCAGACACATTTTAACAGGCAAAACGCCTGCACATCAATATCTTAAAGAGAGTCTCTGGCAGCAATGATGATACTTTATGCTGAACTTGCTTCAGTCTCCTATTAGGACTGCTCCTTTTCTCTCTTATTACAAAAGAACAGGTGAGTTGGTACCTGAGCTTGGCTTTCCATTTCCAACCAAGGTGCTTCAGTGAGATCATTTCCATTTGGAGGGCAGATAGGCCAAAAAGCTCACACATTAACCCAACACAGCCAAACCAAACCCATCATCTACAGTCAAGCTACCCAGCTCTTCCACTGAGACCCCCTTAGGATCATCCATTCAGCTGCTCAGGTGGCCAGCTTCCAAGACAACCCCAGGAGTGCTACCTGCTAGTATTCACACCTTGTGTAGCCCCTTCCACAATGCATCAGGAAAAGTGATGATATGCAACTTCCAAAGCTGGGTCACAAAAGACAAGCTTGCCTCTGCCTTTGCCTCACTCTAATGCAAGAGAGAAGATGCAATGAAGGCACCCAAGCAACTCCATGGAGAGATCCATGCACAAGGACCAGAGGCCTCCGCCAATAACCAGGTGATGAGATATCCTGGAAATGGATCCTTTCGTCCATGCAAGCTACCACAGCACCAACTGTCAACATGACTGCAGTCTCCTAAGACCCCAGGCCAGGTGCTCCAGATAAGCTGCTCCAAGGCCCCAGACTTATTCCTGAGAAAATAAATATTTGCTGCTCTTAGCTACTAAACTGAGGTAATTTGCTAGTCAGCCATAGATAACTAATATACATGCCTAATCTAGAAACCTGAGACACAGGAGGCCTGCGAGTCCTCAACAGGAAGAAGCTGAAGAACTGGAACACAGAAGAGATGAATGAATTCCCTTTGAGAAGATGTCCAGGAGTGGGGGATGCAGAACTCACAGAGATAGGCCTGGCTACCTGAGCCAGGCTCCACCCCCATCCTAATGGGATTCACTGCTCCTGCTTCCCTGCCCGCCTCCAGCAAAGTTTTAAAAGGGCCTGTTCCTGAACACGTGCTCTCTTAGCTCTCCTCTCCTGCTCTCTTGGCTCTTCTCTCTCGGCTCTTCTCTCTTGGTTCTGCTCTCCTGTGCTCTCTCGGTTCTTCTCTCTAGCCTCCTCCTCTGGTCTCTTGGCTCTTCTCTCTTGGCTCCTCTCCTCCTCTCATCTCTCATCTCTCTGCTCTATCTTCTCTCCTCACTGGCTCCTCTCCTCTGGCTCTCTCTCTCTTATACTCTTTCTCTCTCTTTTTCCTTCGCCACCCCTTCACTCCGGTCTGTTGGGTGTTCCCCAATAAACCCTTTCCCTTACTCCGGTGTTCGGTGTGTTTTGCGATGGCTAACATTAATATAT
Source organism: Lepus europaeus (assembly GCF_033115175.1). Classification (NCBI taxonomy): domain Eukaryota; kingdom Metazoa; phylum Chordata; class Mammalia; order Lagomorpha; family Leporidae; genus Lepus; species Lepus europaeus. The sequence continues at coordinate 63,019,265 of NC_084830.1, read as the reverse complement.
AACACGGACAACTCTTCATGTTACTCCCAACCACAAGTCAATGAATTTACTGCTCCAAAGTTCTCCCCAGTCCAGATGTACACACTGTTGTCAAAAATGCCAGCACTGAGTAACTGATAAGCTGAATAAAAGCCACTTAGAGTCTCTTGTTTAGAATACTTGAAATAATTATTTTTGATAAATCAAGGTGACCACATGGGAAGTTCATGTTCACCCCCTACTTCTCAACATGGCTCGTGTCCAACCAACCCACCAAATCTTTCTCTCAATGAATTCCTCCACCCTAATCTTCCTACCTTTCCTGTCCCCCAAAAAATTCTAGTTGAATTCAGATAACGAAAAGGCCTGAATATATCCTGAATGATCCCTTCACTGAAATTAAGAAACAAACTCCCAAGGCAGCAGCTTTTCAAATTCCTGATGTTTACGAAACAAACGCACATATATGCACACACATTTATGACTAAATTTGAAGTTTGGGAAAAAAAGGTTCACCATCGCAACATTTGAGACAATTTAGTATTATACTGTTCTACTGCTTTCAAAAATCAGCTGGTCAAAAATCTACAATCCGGTAACCAGTCCTAATACACATTTTGAAAAATATATCCTAAGGCATACTCCTGAGCACTGAGGGAATCCTCCTAGGTAGAGACAAAATCGAAATAATAAAGTCTCCTCAGCCTCAATCATGTGTAAGTACTTAGTTCCACTTCACCTACACTCATAAAATACACATTAAATGCTTGGGCTTCCAACTCATCAAGGAAGGCCTCAGGCACTTTCTATTCAAATGTAGGTAATTACCCAGGCCTTAAAATTCTTCTAGTCCTACAGCTAATGACTGGAAAATACACAAACAACCCCAGCTAAAATTCCCTTATCACTCCCACCAAGTGTGGCTCAAAGGTAAAACTTCAATCTTGTTGAATATTTTTAAAGGAAGTAGGAAGGCAGCGAAATAAAACATCAGCAAAAACTAAATTTGCTTCGATAGAAACCAGTTAAATATATTTTTGTACTTCCACAAAATGGACCATCAGTCACTGTGAAAAAGACGTAAATCAATCTAGAGAGACAGAAAGTGGATTAGTGGTTGCCTGGGAGTAGGAATGTGGACTGAATGTAAATAGGCAAAGGGTGATAGAAATGGCCTAAAACTGGACTGTGGTGATGACTGCCCAATTCTGTTAAGTTTACTAAAAATCATTGAATTGTTCACTTAAATGAATTTTAGCATAAATTATATAGTAATTATTTATGGCAAATTATATACCTCAATAAAGTTGGGGTTTTTGTTTGACAGGCACAGGGTCAGAAAGAGAGCAAGAGACACATAGAGAAACAGAGATATTCCCCATCTACAGATTCATTTCCCAGATGCAGCCAATGGCTGTGGCTGGGGTTGGTCTGGGTTTAGGTTAGGGCCAGAGACAGAAGCAGGGACACAATCCAGGTTTCTCATGGGAGTTGTAGGAACCCAACTACTTGAGACATCACAGCTGCCTCCCAGGGGGTCTTTCTTCACAGTAAGGAACTGGAAGCCAAAGCCAGAGCTAGGAATTGGATGCAGACATTCCAGTATGGGTTGCAAGCATCTTAACTGGTAGGCTAAATACCTGCTCCCAATAACACTGTTTAAAACAAAAATCTGTATTTGTTGGATAAAGAAAATATGTGATATATAAAACCAGCTAAGTATAGAATAAAGTGTATGATATGTCTCTGTTTGGATTTTCCTAATGATTATACATATTATCAGCTTGTACACTTCTCGAAAGATACTCAAGAGGTTAATGATGACAGCTGTCTCTAGGAAGTAGGTTCAGCATAAGAGAGTCTGACTTTTAACAGCATATCACTTTGTACTGTTTGATTTCATTTATCTTGACCATGTATTATTTTTCATAAGGACAAATATAAGTTGGGGGCAAGCTCAGAGAAGCAGGCCTCTCACAGGAGTCCCATGTTTATAATGGTGCCAGGTAACAGTGTCCTTGGAGGTCCTTCAAACTTGAACTATTTCTCAGCAGAAGCCCATGAATAGGTTTGTGTCCTTCACAACAAGCTGCCACGTGACAGAATCTGTCTGAAATCTTATTGCATAAAACCCAACAGGAAGAGAATTTGCAAACTTTCTGAAGAGGAAAATGTGGTTTCCTAAGATTTAGTCATCTTCTGCTGCAGGTGTGGGAACAAAGCTCAGAGTAGCGTATGCTTTGCGATTATGAATCTGAAGAGGCCTGATATACGTTACAGACTCGTACAGGGACACATGCACCTTGGGAATTGAAAATACACTTTACAGAGAGATTTATCAGAAATGAAAGGAATACACAAATGAAAGAACTAAAGTGGAACCTAGAAGAGTAGCTGGACACCATACTCCCAAAGCTTGTGACTAAGCCTTCAACAGCTGCCCATATCCAATCCTGGGTTCTGTCTTCTTCCCTCTCATTACCTGATCAAGCTCTTCATCTTGTTACTCAAGGACACAGATGCTCTGAAAGGAAAGAACTTATAGCTCACTGCAAGCCTCCCCATCTTGCCCAAAATGGCCACTTTCTGGCCATCAGCCCACCTTGTCACCGCAGAGCCTCCTGGTTAGAAAGACAAGAGTAACCAGAGCTGGACCACAAAAGCCAGCACTTTCCCAGTTTCTGCACAGCAGACCCACATCTGACCTGCACCTGGGTTCATTTGCAGCCCCTCCCACCTGGACCCTTGGGAGCTGTGGCAAATCTTCTTCCTCCTATGCCACCATTAACAAAGGAGTCAACACTGCCACCACCTAGGAACACAGGACTCACCATCACTGCCATGGCCTGGGACCTCCCTGCCCCAGAGCTCTACTCTTGTTGCTGAAACCCTGCTTCCACCTCCATCTGTTCGTACCATTTGGATTATTTCAATCATACTATTGCCACGGCTTCAGTATGCTCTCCCAAGTTCATGTGTTGGAAACTTCACCTCCAGTGCAACAGTGTGGGGAGGTGGAGCCCAATAAGAGGTAATTAGGGCAGGAGGGGGCTCGGCCCTCAGGAATGGATTCATGTGGTTACCGTGGGAGTGGGCTGGTTGGCATGGCAGTGGATTTGGCACAAAGGTGGGTCTGCCCCTCTCGGGCCTCCAAATCGTGAGCAAAATAAATCTCTGTTCTGAAGGACCCAGTCTGGAGGATTCTGTGATAACACCAGAAAATAGGCTAAGACATTGTTCAACATTCAGCCACTTGTATGAAGTGAATTCCTACTATGTCTAGACACTAGCAAAAGAGGGGGAAATAAGGGGATTTGTGTAGGTAACATATAAGACAGTATTTCATTTTGTTTTTTTAATGGCTGTTTTACTGAGACATAATTCCCACGCCCTAAAATTCACCCTTTATAAAGAATACAAATTGGTGGTTTTTAGTATATTCATAGAATTGTGCAATCATCACCAGGATCTAATTTGAGAAAATTTTCATTATCCAAGAAGAGGTCCTAATTCATCACCAGCCAATGACAGTGTTTTTATGAAGGGGAAAAAAAAAAAAAAAAAAAAGATGATTTTTTTTCAGAGTTGCAGACTTCCCAATTTAAAACTGCAAACTGCCCATGTCATCTAAAAACTGTACAGTGTGTCGCCTTAGATTAATGTAGTTAATAATTACCCACTGTTAGGCGTATGCAACTTAAAGAGGTAAAAGTTCTCCCTGGGGTGGGGGTGGGGATCAGCGGAAGTGCTTAAACAACAAGCAACACTAAACAGGCATTTGTGTTTGCGGACTACTTCAGGCTTACAAAATGCACTCAGACACTACATCTTAAATAACAGTCCCATACATCAGAGATCTCTGAAGGGGGTGGATCTCCTGCAAAGAGCTTATCACAGAATTTTTTAAATGTTTTTTAAAAACATACAATTTTTTTCCCAGGCTGGCGCTGTGGCTCACTTGGTTAATCCTCCGCCCGCGGCACCGGCTCCCATATGGGCACCAGGTTCTAGTCCCGGTTGCTCCTCTTCCAGTCCAGCTCTCTGCTGTGGCCCGGGAGGGCAGTGGAGGATGGCCCAAGTGCTGGGCCCCTGCACCCACATGGGAGACCAGGGGAAAGCACCTGGCTCCTGGCTTCAGATCCACAAAGCGCCAGCCCCAGCGGCCATTTGGGGAGTGAACCAGCGGAAGGAAGACCTTTCTCTCTTTCTCTCTGTCTCTCTCTCACTGTCTGTGGCTCTACCTGTCAAATAAATTTTTAAAAAATACAATTTTTTTCCCAATCCTGGATGGGTTCACAGGGCATTTCCAAGTTGGGAGCATGAATGAAGTTCAGGGGGACTCTTGGCTCCCAGCCACGCGGACAGGGCCCCAGCTCCACGAGCATGCTCCCTGTGACCACTAAGCCATTCCAATTTCTGGCTGGGGAAAACAAAGCAAGGAAAGAAGGAGGCCTGTGTATGCTCTCAAACAACAAAACCCGTCTTTGTGTCATGCTGAGCCCTGGAGACTTCTTCAGGGCCGTCCAGCTGTGCCACACAGACACTGGTTGGGTGCCCTGTGTAAATGCTTTGTTTCTGGCAAAACAGGAGCTCTCACTAGCACCCATAGGCCCTGGGTTCCCCCGAGGTCACCCCCAAAACCTGGAAGTGGACTCTCGCTGACAAAGAGAAGCAGCCCCACCTCACCCAGAGGGCTGGGAAGGCAGGTTAGAATTAGGAACCTTTAATTAAAAGGAGGTAAAATTCTAATTACAATTGCCTCTAGAATAACATCATTTCTGACTCACAAGCCTTATAATAACCTGACCCACTGGGAACACAGCTCTACCTTGGTAACCAGAGAGAACAGCTCACTTTTTCCAGGAACGCTATTTTTTCAGACATAAAGCCATATTTAGTGGGTTCGCTTATTAGCCTCTAAGCTGTTAAAAGCCTGAAAGAGAAGAAGGAACTTCTGAAAAACAATCCACTGTGCAGGAAACACCCCAGTGCAGGACACGTCACTTACAATTAACCATGACCTGGATGCTCACCACACACAAACAGGACTCCCACAAGTCATCTATTTTTATATGAGCTGGTTACATGTGGTATCAAATTCTAAATAATACAACATAAACATAATGATTAGCTACACTGCACTTTAGCAAATTACACATTTTTACTAGCCTCTGGTGCCTCTCACAGACAGAGAAAAGTTGGAGGGGTCAACAGCACCAAACCAACTTAACGGGGTCACCTCAGATTTAACTTATACAACCCGGGAAAAGTTTTACATCTACAAGTTCTAGCAATGCAGAAAAGCATTCCCAGGAACAATACAGCTCAGAGAGAGAGAGAGAGAGTTTATAAAGAGGATCATGGCCATTCATGACATTACAAGGCCCAGAGAAACCACACCAACTCAATATGAGCATCACATAGACCATCTGCTTCAAACGTAAACCCTACCTCCCTCACAGACCTGACTCTGCACCCCCACAGCTACTATACTTATAATCCATGCCTGTGTGCACTTAGCACTCTCCACCCTTGATTATGATCATGTAAAATAACTGAACTTTCTATGTATTAAGCTGCTTGAAGGTTGAATTCCCATCCCAATCATACCCCAAAGAATGCATCAGCATCAATTTCACCTTCTGAACACTTAAGTTCCAGCTACAAAGGCTCTGCACTCCCCAATACACACACACACATACTACACATCTGATTGTCTCCATGGCCCCCACTGACAGCTGGGATGCACTGACTTGTGTAGACCCCTCCCACATGGTACCTGGGTTGGTCTGAGTGATCAACAGAATACTATAACTCTTGTGTTCTCTCTCAGAAAATGCACTCTGAAGAAAGCCAACTCAGACACATCTTTATGGAGAGGCCCACAGGTGGGCCAACCATCACCCATGTGAGCTGGAAGGAGCCCTCCAAATCCATCTACCTTCAGAAGACTGATGGTCCATCCAACAGTTTACTGAGGACTGAGCCAAACTTTTGTTTTGTTTTGTTTTAAGATTTATTTATTTATTCGAAAGGCAGAATTACAGGGGCAGAGGCAGAGAGAGAAAAGTCTTCTATCTGCTAGTTCACTCCCCAAATGGCTACAACAGCTGGAGTTGGGCTGATCAGAAGACAGGAGCCTGGAGCTTCTTCCAAGTATCCCACGCAGGTGCAGGGGCTCAAGGACTTGGGCCATCCTCTACTGCTTTCCCAGGCCATAGCAGAGAGCTGGATTAGAAGTGAAGCAGCCAGGACTCGAACCAGTGCCCATAGGGGATGCTGGCACGGCAGGCGGCGGCTTTAGCCATTATGCCATGGCACCGGCCCCAAGCCAGAGTTTTATAAAGGGTTAAGCAGTAATTGATACTAATGTTAGGCAGTAATAGATGCTAAGACAATCTCCATACCACCTTTTTTGGAAAGTTCTTCCCTAGGCCAGGTATCAACCAAGACCCAAGGCAAGTGGCTTTGTGAAAATGATTGTTTATTCTTTTCTCTTAAACTGCATGAGTCAGTCTTTATCACTGATGTTATTCTAGCTGTAAACTCCCTCAGCATACACTGGGTCTCTGTAGTGTCACTGAGAGCGGCTTTGCCTAGTCATATCAGGATTTTCACCCATGCTACACCTGTGTACAAGAACTGGGAAGTAAAACTATCGGATGTAAAATTATAGTTGGGCTGGTCTCCAATAACAAAGACCTGATTTACTGTGGAGTGGGCTTCTCTAGTCAGAGACCACATTTGGGAAATGGAGAAGACCAGAAAAACGGGAAGAAAGCAGCAAAACCAGATTGGTCCTGGCAACAACTCAGCCTTCCCTGACCTTCCCGACCTCTATGCCCTCCCTTGGGGTTCCATCAGAAGACAGTAGGGGAGGAGGAACGATTTGCAGAAATATCACCTTGAGGATGGAGCTACTGTGCCCCAAATCCAACAAAGCTAGGGCCCCTGGGTGCACATTTGTGTTTGTGCTCACCTTCACACAGGTGCCCACATTCACAGAGGAAGTGAGATAAAGGCTGGTGGGGCATGAATCAGCGGAACACCTTCCAAGTCAGCTACAGTGAGCAGCTGGCAACAGTAGTCACAGAGCGTGAACTTAAGAATCAAAATGATCAGGGTTTGCATCTTGATTCCACACTGTAAGAACTCGGAAGTCCCATTCATTTCCTGAACTCTCAGAACTCCCATTCATAAATTTCTGCAATCCACTAAGGCAGTTGTTGAAAAGCTGAAATGAGATCAACACAGGGGTTACGTGACACACCTGGAACAATGCTTGTGCAATCAACCACTTCCCTTCCCCAGTCTGGGGCTGGCCTTGGAGAAGCTGGGCCCAGAACAGGAAGGTCTCCGGCCTAATACGAAGAAGAACCGAAGTCAAGTCCTCTCCGTCTGCCTTTGTCGGGAGAAATTCCAAAACAAACTCCAGGGCTGGAAAGACAATTCCCAAATTATTTAGACACTACTATATGGCCCCAGTTAAAAATACTGCTCCTTTGAAATAAAACATTTTTTTGTTTGACAAGAACTCATTTAAAAAAAAAAAAAACTTACTGGGCTCATTACACACAGTACCATTCTGCATAACTTATTATGGCCAAACTGAATGCTACCATCCTCCCATCTATCTATACCTTCCTTGGGTGCAGCAACCATGAATCCACTTCTTTGTTTTAAGCTTTGTAAAACACTACCCCTTTAAAGGCAACGAACTAATCAATCATCCAAAAACTAACATTTCTAGAACTTACCAAGTATCATATAATCCTACTCAGGAGAATAAGAAAGTAGAAATACTAAAAAGCCTACTAATATTGCATAGCTCCATTTGCAACATGAAACACATTCATTAAACATTTATTAAGTTCTAGCACACCCCACTGTGATAAGTACCACAGCAGAAAAAAAAGCAAAATTCTATTCAGAAAAATGTTTTTTCTCATAACATCCATTAAATATAAAGACTGACATTTTCAACAACCAAAAGTCATACGAATTTATTTTTTGGTTAATCTGAAAGGTGAAATTCAGGCAAAAGATTGTGAAATTTAAATCATATGACAAATGCTATACTCAGCTTTTTAAAAATGTTCAAAGTATAGTCAGAATTAACCAGAGCACTCACATTTTTTCAGACAAAAGTAACCTTGTCAGTCAAGGATTTTGTAATCTTTTGTATTATGGTGTATATTATAATATTTTGCTCACCACCATGAAAAAATCTCATAATCATATTATAAATAATTAGTATGTATACTACATATTAATTTTACTAATATACAAGGCTAGGATTTTATAATTAAAAGCCAAATTCCAATTAAAAATAAGAGTACTTAAAAGAATAAATAAGTTAATAGTGTTAGACATATTACAATATGGGCAACAATAAGGAAACTGATCAATACTCATCAAAATCAATACTGCACTTCAAGCAGAGGTTAAATGACTTTGCTCCTGCTCCTGTAAGGCCATCTCTGTCAACACAGCAGGGACCAGAACCTGCCTCTCCATGGCAACAGCCCTTTGGTGCTAGGGAAGACATCACAAGTCTCCTCTCCCATGAAATATTTACCAGGTTTCAGAACAGCGGGTGTCTTGGGAAAGTTCATGGGAGACACAAACTCCCAGCCCACCTCCCCTCTTTTTCTATCTGATTCACAGAAATAAACCCAGAGAGGGAGTAACCACAACTGGTTCTTTGGAGCCAACAGGTACTGAACTATCCATTTTACATGGCTTCTCATATGCGCTTTTCATGTGATATTCAATGTCCACTTGGACCAAATTTAAGGACAAAAATTGTAGGTCATCTCATTCCACTCAGCACCTATCTAGGCAATTTGTAACACAACAGCCACAAAATCTACTAAAGCACAGTATCTACTGAAAACCTATTAAGCCCCTTACATCTTGGTTGCCCAGAAAGAATTAAAACTGCAATGAGCTACTCTGTGGGCTATTTTTTGTTTCCACACACCACATGAGGTTCAAAATGAGCAACAGCTTCAGGCTTGGCTCAAGCCAGTCCTGGAGGATCAGTTTATACTGGGGGATAAAATTAATGCAAATTTTGCTGTCATCTGTGAGGGCATTTTCATCTCCCAAAGCGGAAGCATCGAAGTAGGTAACAGATACACAGGTTTCCTGACAACAGAAAGGATTTCTTTGCTTTTCTGCCCTGCCTGAAGAGCTAAACCTAAAGCAGGTTCTCCCAAGAAGCTCAAAGATAAGCAGCAGTCTTGTTCAAACCCAGCCTGTGGCCAGAAGTGATGAATGTGTGTAGACCTGGCAGCGGGAATCTTTGAGCAGGTACTGCAATTGTCACCACAGAAGACGGAACACATTTTCATGGTTGGAAGCAGTGTGCATGCTACAGAGGCTGGACTGCCAGGGAGCTGCTGCAATGCAAGGACACCTTCCCCTGCTTCTCTCTTTCCACAATCTAGCTCCAGGCACACAGCAAGTGCTCAGAGTTAGGATGAGTGACCACACAAACCATAAGAAGTTTTCTTCCTTCAGGAAAGCTACACATTCCAGAACCATCCCCATGCACCAGCACCTGCTATTAAATAGGAAAGCTAGGAACAGTATGACAAAATAACAGTATGACAAAACAGTACGACTAAAGACATCAAATCTCGTATTCAAGATGTGAATAAAGGCTTTGGCACAGCAGGTAAGATGTAACGTGGGATGCCTGCATCCCACACTGGAGTGCCTGCTACAGCTTCCTGCTAACACATGATTTGGGAGACAGAATAAGATGGCTCAAGTACTTGGGTCCTTCCTTCCCACATGGGAGACAGAAATTGAATATGTGGCTCCTGGCTTAAGCCTGGCCAATACATAACTGTTGGTGGGAATTTGGGGAGAAAACCAGTGAATGAGGTATCTCTACCTACCTCCCCCCCACACACACACACACACCGTCTTTCAAATAAAGGAAACAAATAAAAAGTGTTCTTTGGGGCCACCACTTGCAATACCAGCATCACATATGGGCACACCAGTTCAAGTCACAGCTGCACTGCTTCTGATCCAGCTCCCTGCTAATGCACCTGGGAAAGGAGCATGTGGGAGACACAGAGTTCTAGGTTCTGGCTTCAGCCTGGCCAGCCCTGGCTGTTGTGGACTTTTGAGGATTGAACCAGCAGCTGAAAGATCTCTCTGTATGTGTGTGTATGTATATTCTTCTGCCTTTCAAATAAAATAAACTTTTTTTAAAAGTGGCCCTTCAGGGGGCCAGCACCGTGGCATATTGGGTAAAGCTGCCACCTACAGTGCCAGCGTCCCATTTGGGTGCCAGTTCAAGTCCCGGCTGCTCCACTTCCGGTCCAGCTCTCTGCTATGGCCTGGGAAAGCAGTACAAGATGGGCCAAGTCCTTGGGTCCAAGCACCCATGTGGGAGACCTGGAAGAAGCTCCTGGCTTCAGATTGGCACAGCTCCAGACATTGCAGCCATCTGGGGAGTGAATCAGCAGATGGAAGATCTCTCTCTCTCTCTCTACCCCCCACCCCCGCCTCTGCCTCTGCCTCTAAGTAACGCTGCCTTTCAAATAAATAAGTCTTTAAAAAGAAAAAAAAGAAATTACTGACATAAAACACTTACAGGCTCTGCAATTTCACATCTCCGCATTACCCCTGAAATACACATACGTACAACACAGAGATAGGCAAGCATGTTCAAGACAGCATTTGCTTATAACAATTAACAAAAAAATAACAGAAAGAACCAAAATGCCATTAATGGAAGTTAAATGAAGGAACGTTTATCTTTGATGCAGTAGTTAAAAAGAATGAAGCGTATGTACAAATGCAGAATACCCTTGACAACACACAGCATGACCCCATTTGCAGTTCAGCTGACTGCGTTTTAACAAGCCCTCTTACACCCCAACCTGGATGAACTCCTCCCTGGACTACACAGTCAAGCATGGAGGACAAGGGTTGGGAAGGACTCACATCAACTGAGGTCTCTGAGCAACTATCTGTGAGAAGCAAACATTTGGTTCCTTTTCCAAAGTAAGGTTTTAACTGTGAGTAGACAACTAGCTAGCATAACAGATTGTAGATGTGTGGAAAGTTACAAGTAGCTAGTTAGCATAACAGTTAAGGTACATGCACCTGGAAAGTTCTTAAGCCAACAGGATGGCAGGAGTGGCCAAAACAGCTGAAGCAAATGCTGGGAAGATTGTAACCCCATAGTACTCAGCCAATGAGGAACTGGGGGAGGAACTGGGTGCTAGGAAATAAACAGGTTGCTATAAACCACCCTGGGTGTGCTGGCCCACTAGGCACCCAATCTTGCAAGATTGTTAATAAAGTCTTGCTTTTATAGTACTTCCTGAGTATGACAGGTGAGGCCATTTCTCACACCATAGTTATCAATATTCTTTTGTCCTTTGCTTCTATTATTTAATAAACAGGGTATTCAGGCATTGCACTTGTAAGTTAAAAGCAATTTTTTTAGGGTCCAGTATTGTGACATAGTGGGTTAGGCCCCTGCCTGTGATGCCAGCATCCCATATGGGCACTGGTTTGTGTCCTGGCTGCTCTACTTCTGTTCCCGTTTCCTGCTAAAGTGCCTATGAAGGCAGAGAATGATGGCCCAAGTGCTTGGGCCCCTACCACCCTCGTGGGAGACCTGGATGGGGTTCCAGACTCCTGAGTTCAGCCAGGCCCAGTTCAGGTCATTACAGCCATTTGGGGAATGAAGTAGCACATGAAAGATCTCCCTCTCTCTGTGTAACTCTGCCTTGCAAATAAATAAAAAAAATCTTTTTTTAAAATTAGGTTTTTTTAGATACTCCAGGATCAAGGGACAGGGTTAGGGTAATAGTTAACCATGCGACTGTGGCAGGAATGAAGCTAATAGTGGGAGAGTGAGGTTCCCTCAAGGCTGCTGAAACCATGGAGACCATGAGAAGCAGGAAAAACAAGCCTCATAGGAATTTTACTCCAGAACTCTCCAGAGTTGAGCTGGTCTTACTGGTGTCTCCTGCAGAGAGAATGCTTGACAAATGCCAACTCTAGCAGAAACGACAGCTACTACCCCAGGAGGGAAAGACGAACAATGCACCCTTGTGTTGGGAGAGCTAGACTTTGATGGTCCTTTGTCGGTCTGCTTTGTTGTTTGTTCAGCACTACCCGCCATAGCAGGAGGGACAGCTCCCAGCCCCCACTTTCATCCTCACATTTGCTGGAGCTCAGGAAAGGGAGTAGAGAGATATAACAAATCTCAGAAGTGGCCACCATCCCTCTAAGACCTAATCAAGCCCCTTCAAGGCAGTGAGTTCCGGAAACAACACACACATGCATGCGTGTGTGCACACAATTTATTTCCCTTTAACTTCATAGTCAGAAGTGAAATCTACCATTACTGCCAGTATGATGACAGGCTAAATACCATGAAGCATAATTCAGGAATTTACTTTTTTTAAAGGATTACAAAAATCCACAGATCTAACAATATTAAGTATACTTAATTTTCAGTTAAGAAGTGGCCATAAGAGATTACCTCTTAGGAGCCAGCATTGTAGTGCAGTAGGTTAAGCAACACTGGCCTACTATATAGGAGTTTGAGTCACGGGCTGCTCTGCTTCCAATCCAGCTTCCTGCTAATGGACCTGGGAAGGCAGCAGATGCTGGCCTGAATATCTGAGTCCCTGCAACCCTCGTAGGAGCCCAGGATGGAGTTCCTGGATCCTTGCTTTAGCCCAGTCCAATCCTGGCTGTTGCAGCCATTTGTGGAATAAACCAGCATATGACCGATATCTCTCTTTCTTGCTCCCCCCCCCCACCGTCACTCTGCCTTTCAAATAAATCACTAAATGAGTATTTAATCTATTAATCTCCCTCCTACTGCTGTTTGTTATTGTTTATTTTATTTAAGATGCACAAATTTTGGCCGGCGCCGTGGCTCACTAGGCTAATCCTCTGCCTTGCAGCGCTGGCACACCGGGTTCTAGTCCCGGTCAGGGCACCGATCCTGTCCCGGTTGCCCCTCTTCCAGGCCAGCTCTCTGCTGTGGCCCAGGAGTGCAGTGGAGGATGGCCCAGGTCCTTGGGCCCTGCACCCCATGGGAGAACAGGAGAAGCACCTGGCTCCTGCCTTCGGATCAGCGCGGTGCGCTGGCCACAGCGCACCTACCGCGGCGGCCATTGGAGGGTGAACCAACGGCAAAAAGGAAGACCTTTCTCTCTGTCTCTCTCTCTACTGACCACTCTGCCTGTCAAAAATTTAAAAAAAAAAAATAAGATGCACAAATTGCATGTATTTCACATATACAGATTTAGGAGCATAGTGATGCTTCCCACCCTCCCCTCCCTCCTGCCCATGCTCCCACCCTTACTTTAAATCATGTTCCAAACCAGTAATTAAAATAAGTGATATTTCTTTTTTTAACTAGTTTTTTTAACTGTTATTTAATAAATATAAATTTCCAAAGTACAGCTTTTGGATTACAGTGGCTTCCCCCCCCCCCATAACTCCCCTCCTACCCGCACCCCTCCCATCTCCCGCTCCCTCTCCCATTCCAAAATAAGTGATATTTCATAAATTATGAATTTTCCACTTCTTGAATTTTTTAAAAGAAAGAGCTTTGAGTTAATGTCACAAGCGCATAGCACAGGGTAGCCATCTAGCACAAGGGGCTAAGATGCCAATTAAGATGCTCACATCCCACATCAGAGTACTCAGGTTTGCTACCAGGCTCTGGATCCTGAGTCCAGCTTCCTGCTCTTAGAGACCCAGGGAGACAGCAGTGATGATGGCTCAAGTGAGAGACCTGCATTGTGTTCTTGGCTCCCAACTTTAGTTCCCCAACTACTGTGGGCACTTGGGAAGTCAATTAGCAGATGGGAGTGTGCTCTTTCTTTACTTCTGGAATAAAAACAAAAAGAAATCCAAGTCTAGGGCATCACCCTTGAAACATATCACACAATAGCTTCCAAAGCCAGTATCTAGGGGAAGACATTCGGCACAGTGTAAGAACACTACTTGGGATGCCCATACCCCATAGCACAGTGCCTGGGTTCAAGTCCCAGCTCTGCTCCCAATTTGTTTCCTGTTAATGCACACCAGAGAAGGCAGCAAGTGATGGTTCAAGTACTTGGGTGCCTGCCAAACCCTTGGGAAACCTTGAGTTCTCAGCTCCTGGCTTCAGCCTGGCCCAACCCTGGCTGTTGCTGGCAGTTGGGGAGTGATCCAGAAGATAGTTGATCTCTCTGTATGTTTGTCTCTCTCTCTCTGCCTTTCAAATAAACAAAAGTTAAAAGCCAACACCTGGAACAGCCTATAAATCTTTTCTTAACTTTGTGATTAAAAGATCAAGTAAAAGTTTCACTCTCTGTTAACAAGTGCTCTTCAAATTTCACTGAAGAGAAAAAGCTGAATAAAACTACATTCTTTCCCCTGGGTTTTGGGAACATCAGCTACTCCAATCTCAAGTATTCCGCTCTTGGACACCGGAGCAGTCATATCACAAGCCACTTAAGCTTTGATACAAGCAAAATCCCATGTCTGAAGTCATTGAAGAATACAAAGAAACTGCTATATGCCATTCAACTTTCTAGGCCATGCTTCTCCACTGCATAGAGAAAAATCATTTCTTTTTTTTAACCCTAAAGCAAACATAGTTCTTCTCACCTCCCAGTACCAGCCACTCTTTTTCTTCCTTTAAAAAAAGCCCAGTTTTTTGGGGGCTGGCATCATGGCGCAGTGGGTTAAAGCCCTAGCCTTCAGTGCCAGCATCCCATATGGGTGCCAGTTCAAGTCTCAGCTGCTCCACTTCCAATCCAGCTCCCTGCTAATGTGCCTGGGAAAGCGGCAGAGGATGGCAAGTCCTTGGGCCCCTGCACCCATGTGGGAGACCCAGAAGAAGCTCCTGGCTCCTGGCTCCTAGCTTTGGATTGGCCCAGCTCCGGTCATTGCGGCACTTGGGGAGTGAGCCAGCGGATGGAAGAACTCTCTCTCTCTGTCTCTGTCTCTGTCTCTCTCTGTCTCTGTCTCTACCTCTCTAACTCTTTCAAATAAATAAATCTTTAAAAAATTGTTTAAAAATATTTAAAAGGCCCAGTTTTTAGTTGTATCCATTCAAGAAGTTTAGGTTCTTTACCCAGATAAGATAAAGCAAACAGTGTTTATGACAGCCTTGTATAACAGAAATATCCAATTATAAAAAAACAAAAAAAAAAGATTTGCTATTATGTGAGAAAGAACAAGAGTAGTAACAAAAGTACGCAGTTTTAAAAAGATTTATTTATTTATTTCAAAGTCAGAGTTACACAGACACACACACACACACACAGAGAGAGAGAGAGAGAGAGAGAGAGAGAGATCTCCATCCATTGGTTTACCCCCTAAATGGCTATAATGGCCAGGGCTGGGCCAGGCCGAAGGCAGAATCAGGAGCACCCACAAGGTTGCAACGGCCCACAGACTTGGGCCATCTTCTGCTGCTTTCCCAGGTGCATTAGCAGGGAGCAGGGTCAGAAATGGAGCAGCTAGTCTTGAACCAGCGCAGACGGCAGCTTTACTGCCATGCCACAACACTGGCCCCAAGTATATTTTTTTTAAAGAGAAGAGAACTGAAATATAAGAAATTAAACAGCCCACGTGACTTTTTTAAGGTGTGTTAAGCAAAATTTAAGGGAGACACTGCTTTACAGTGAGTTCCTGCACTGAGACCAATAGATCAAACCAAAATGGAGTCACTCATGCTAAATGCCACCTAATCAAACTGAAACCTTAAGGAAGTAGGTAGATTCCCCCAATAGACCAGTTTTTCCTGAAAACTGGAAATTCCAGTCTACCTGAATCAGCATAATTAGGAAGTGCCTCCTGCTTTAACTCTTACAAAATAAGGAACCCAAAGTCACCTGATGCTAACTCAACAGCTTTTTTCTATCCTTCCTTGTCCTCACCTCACAAAATCTACTGTTCTGCCACTGCCCAGTGGGAGTTCCCATTATGTTTTACAGATCAGAGGCTGCCGGGATTCAGAATCCCAAATTAGAAACAACTGCATTAGTAAATAAATTTGTTGCAATTATGTCTTTTGCGAAGTGTGAGATATATGACAAGATCATTTTCTAATAAACCCATTCCTCAGTGAGTTAGGATGCACATTAGGTTAAAAGCAAGACGAGGCATGTAATTGCCTTTATGCCAAAATTTGCCAGAGGCCTAAGCACTTCCTGGTAAGCAGATTTTTTTTTTCTTTTTGTTTAATTTTTATTTATTTACTTAAAGGACAGCGCTATGGAGTGACAGAGAGAGAGAGCTTCCATTTGCTGTTTCACTCCCTAGATCCCTCCAACATGTTCAAGTCAGGAGTCCATCTGGGTCTCCAACATGGCTGGCTGGATTCCAAGAACTCTGGCCATGATCTGCGGCCTCCCAGGGAGCCTCTCTGTGCCCTCCTGGTGAGTGAGCTTTCAGCGGCACCTTCCAGGAGAGACATTCCTGGGCGACAAGAAAAGCAAAAGAAAGGAAAGAGACCAGACCTGCCCTCCACTCAACCTCAGGCGCCAGTGAATGGTGAGCATCTTTTTCCCCAGCAGAGGAGGGGCAGCCACATCTTCAGGTGGAAGTTGGAGGGGCCAGGCCCGCCCAGCCCAGGACAGTAATTCACAGCATCACGTGTCGGTGGGCGGGGGCAGCCTCCACTGCAGCACCAGGGGGAGTATGCTGTCCCGCAGTAAGCAGCCCCTTCCTCCTCCAAAGAAACCCCCACTGCCTTTACCATCCAGATCGTGGCTGGCAACTCCAGCTCTGAAGATCTCTTACATGAAAGGCTGTCAGGCGCGAGGAGGTCTCAGGGTCCCTTTGAACACAGGAAACCTGATCCCCTGCAGCCCTGCCAAAGCAAGCAGCCCCAGGTTTCCAGGACAGCCTGTGATTAAGAACCTGAATATCAACTTCACAGGGCGGTGCTGGGGCGGGCGCCACGGGCAGGAGGCCAAACCTCAGGGAATAAAGGGAAGAGGCCTGCGCCAGCAGTTTTAGTTACAGGAGAAACTCTTCCTGTGTGTTAGCAGACTTGTCCCTTTAACATATGCATATTTAAAGACTGCCTCCTAGACCCCACAATTACCCCTGGGAGAAGGGCGCTCAAGACTACTGAGGTCATCAGCTTTTGTTTTTTTTTTTTTTTAAAGAAATGTCTTAGTGCTATGCTTTCATACATGTTTCTTCCACGAAGGTTATGTATGACTTATGCAAAAAAATGATAATTATGTGGCCGGCGCTGTGGCTTAACAGGCTAATCCTCCGCCTGCGGCACCGGCACACTGGGTTCTAGTCCCGGTTGGGGCGCCGGATTCTGTCCCGGTTGGCCCTCTTCCAGGCCAGCTCTCTGCTGTGGCCCGGGAGTGCAGTGGAGGATGGCCCAAGTCCTTGGGCCCTGCACCCGCATGGGAAACCAGGAGAAGCACCTGGCTTCTGGCTTCGGATCGGCGCAGTGCGCCAGCCGCAGCGGCCATTGGAGGGTGAACCAACGGCAAAAAGGAAGACGTTTCTCTCTGTCTCTCTCTCTCACTATCCACTCTGCCTGTCAAAAAAAAAAAAATGATAATTATGTGAAAGCTTAGGAAAATACTAAGTATGTTAAAATACACCTCTCTGACATTGTGACGCCTGGTACCTGCAGGAAGTTAGTGGCCACCATAGTTACTCCTGGAGCGTGGGGACTGCAGAGTGGTCTGTGCATGTACTCCCCCTGGAATAAGCAGAGGTCGATCGCCTCGGTAGGGAAAACTGCTTCCTTTCAAGAGATATACAGCCCCCTCAGGCAGGCAGGACAGAGTGAGCAGACGCTTTCTTCCCAGGCCTTTCCACGTGCCAGCACTGCCTTCTCCACTCTCCTGCATCCCAAAAACAGCAGTAGCAGGACCCGAGAGCTCTGCTGCTCTGGCATCCGAACATTTCACCAATGGTTGCCTTAAGAAGTCACAGCCAAAATCTAGATTTCAGATTACTATCAAATAAAGTGGCTCCATTTTGGCAAATTTACATCTATAACAAATTCATTTCAAATAAGGGTCTCTGCCTTATAGAGAAGCAGGAAAATACCCTGTGATCTTGAGGAATTCCTTAATCATCATAAACTTTACAAACTTCATCAAACAGGAGACTACATCTGAACACGGCTGATTTGAGAATCAGACAAGACTCTTGCTGCCCCCAAGTGCTTGATGTGAACTGGGACCCCGGAAATACTGATATAAGTTAGGGTAACTACCACATAAAACATCTCTGGGGCCAGTGCTGTGGCGAAGCAGATAAAGCCGCCACCTGCAGTGCTGGCATCCCATATGGCCGCTGGTTAGAGTCCTGGCTGCTCCACTTTTGATTGAGCTCTCTGCTATGGCCTGGGAAAGCAGCAGAAAGATAGGCCAAGTCCTTGGGCCCCTGCACCCACATGGGAGACCCAGAGGAAGCTCCTGGCTCCTGGCTTCGGATCAGCGCAGCTACGGCCATTGCGGCCAATTGGGGAGTGAACCAGTGGATGGAAGACCTCTCTCTCTCTCTGCCTCTCCTTCTCTCTGTGTAACTCTGACTTTCAAATAAATAAATAATCTTAAAAAAAAACAAAAAAAGAAAACAATGTGGAAGTTCCTCAAAAAACCAGAAACAGTGTTGTATGATTCAGCTACCCCATTTCTGGGTACATACACAAAGGAAATGAAATTAGTATATGTGAGAGACACCTGCACTCCCATGGTTACTGAAGCACTATGCACAATAGCCAAGAGATAGAATCAACCTGGTGCTCACAAGCAGATGAACGGATTTTTTAAAAATGTTATATACACATACACACACACACATACACACAAATACCATTCAGCCATAAAAAGAATGGAATTCTGTCATTTGCAATAACATGGATGGAACTTGAGGCCGTTATGCTCTGAGAAATAAGCCAGGCACATAAAGACAAACACGTTTCTCACGTGCATATGGAAGCTGAATTTGACCTCAAAGAAGTAGAGAAAAGAATAAAAAAGGGGTTACCACAGTCTGGGAGGGTATGGGGGTGGAGGGATAAAGAGAGGATGGTAAATGGATACCAGGGTGCAATCAGAGAGAAGGAATAACTCTGAATGTTCTATAGCCCTGCAAGGTAAATATAACTGACCACAATTAGTTGAGTAGTTCAAAATAGTTAATAAGATCCGGAAATGTTGTCACTACAAACAAATGTCAAATGTCTCAAGTGACAGCTATACCAACCACCCTGACCTGATCAGTACACTTTTTTTTTAAGGTTTTTTTTTTTTTTTTTTTTTTTTTTGAGAGGTAGAGTTGGATACAGTGAGAGAGAGACAAAGAGAAAGGTCTTCCATTTGCTGGTTCACTTCCCAAATGGCTGTAAGGGCCAGAGCTGGGCCAAGCAGAAGGCAGGAGCCAGGAGCTTCCTCCGGGTCTCCCACTGGGCACAGGGGCCCAAGAACTTGGGCCATCCTCCATTGCTGTTCTCAGGCCATAGCAGAGAGCTGGATCAGAAGTGGGGCAGCCGGGACTAGAACCAGTGCCCATATGGGATGCCAGCACTGCAGGCAGAGTATTAACCTACTAAGCTACAGCGCTGGCCATATATGTGTACCTAAATGTCACGTTGTACCCCATAAAAACATGTGGGTACATCAAAACATCTGTAGAAAAATGGAATTAAGGGTCCTGTGCTGTGGCATAGTAGGCTAAGCCTCTGCCTGCAGCACGGGCACCCCATATAGGCACCAGTTCATGCTTTGGCTGCTCCGCTTCCGATCCAGCTCCCTGGTTATGGCCTGGGAAAGCAGCGGAAGACGGCCCAAATGCCTGGGTCCCTGCACCCACGTGGGGGACTCAGAAGAAGCTCTTGGATCCTGGCTTCAGATCGGCCCAGCTCCGGCCATTGCAGCCATTTGCGGATTGAACCAGCGGAGGGAAGAACTTTCTCTTTGTCTCTCCCTCTCTGTCTGTAATGCTACCTCTTAAATAAATAAATAAATAAAATCCTTTTAAAAAAAGGGAAGAAAGAAACATGGCATAAAAAGATATGTTTATTTGGATGCAAAAAAAAAATTGAAACCCACACAGTGTTTTTCATGATGTTAACTTTCCATGAACTTTTTGAAAAATCTTTGTATAGAAAATTATTATGTGGTAATGAAAAATATCTTTTCGCATTAATAACTAGAGGTTGGAGTATTCGGCCGAGTGGTCAGGATACCAGGTAAGATGCTCACATCCCACAGGGGAATGCCTAAGTTCAAGTCCTAACTGCAGCTCCTGACCCCAGCTTCCTGCTAACATGGACCCTGGCTCACCTCAGTTGGGTTTCTGCCACCACACAGGAGACCTCCACTGAATTCCCAGTTCTCAGTTTTGGCCTGGTCCAGCCCCAGACACTGCGAAAATCTGAGGAGTGAAACAACAGATGAAGATGCTTGCTCCCTCTCTCGCTCGCTCTCTCAAATAAATTTTTAAAAAAAAATTTTAAGAAATATCATAGGATCCTCCGCCTCGCGGTGCCGGCACACTGGGTGTGTACCGGAAGTTGATATTTAACCTCACTCAACAAGTATGCAAAATTTTTCAGGCTCCATGGCTTGACGTGAATATAAATGAATTGTATGTGCTTACGCTGGGATAATCACTCTCATGGGTTTTTTTCCCCCCATTTTTAATAGGATAGCTTAACTAGAATAAGGACAGCTTTTATTAATAGTAGTGTAGTGTTCCTGCTCCCATGGAGAACTAGCCAGGCCTCTGCTGGTAGCATTGTTCATCTTTTTGGTGAATTCATTGCATGTTAATGAATTGATGTGGAATTCTGTTTTCATTTGTTATGTTTAAAGCTGTTTTGTACTTTGTGATATCAGTTTAAGAAAATATGTCTCGATATTACCTTGAGGTGGGACACAAATTACTTGAAAAACAGTTGGATTTTCTTTAGATCTCTTAGTCTGCTAAACGTTAGACTTCCTACCTATCTTAAGGAATAATTATTAAACCATTTTATTTCCTGTTGAAACATAGTTGGACTGTATTTATTTGTATCTGATTCTTAATAAACTTAATATCTTTTGAGCAACAACAACAAAAAAAAAAGTCCCGGTTGAGGCGCCAGATTCTATCCCGGTTGCCCCTCTTCCAGGCCAGCTCTCTGCTGTGGCCCGGGAGTGCAGTGGAGGATGGCCCAAGTGCTTGGGCCCTGCACCCGCATGGGAGACCAGGAGAAGCACCTGGCTCCTGGCTTCGGATCAGCACGGTGCGCTGGCCGCAGCACGCCAGCCGCGGCGGCCATTGGAGGGTGAACCAACGGCAAAAAGGAAGACCTTTCTGTCTCTCTCTCTCACTCTCCACTCTGTCAAAAAAAAAATATATATATATATATATATATCTTAGGGAGCAGTTAAAATGTACAAATAATTAAGTTAATGCAGATAATGTGAAGGCAAAAAAAAAACAAGAGCTGAAAGGCCCAGACCATCCCTATCTTGCCTTCTGTGCCCTTTCATTCACTCTGCCAAGGCAACCGCAGTCAGGTCTGAAATTCAATAAATCTATCACAGGCTGATTTTTAAGTTGATCACTTTGTATGGCCTGCAAATGATGCTATAAATATCCAATGGCCCTTGTCAAGACAAAAGCTTCCCCACCTCTGCTCTAAAGAAAAGATGAGCAGGACTGCTACACTGTGAAAGAGACAAGACTATTTTTCTCTTGTTTAGTGCACAAAATAAGGATGTGACGTAACAGTGTTAATGTGAGAATGCACACACCTAAAAAAATCCCACAGAAATCGCATATCACTGTCAAAAGCAGAAAAGGGACTGGACACACAGGCACCTCTGGTCGAGAGAAGCAGGGGTGAAAAAGGCAAAGGGCCTTGGTGTTCCCTGTGGGTTAGGGTCATAGAGGTTCTCTCCGGAGCCAGAGTGCAGATGCAGGTACACACGTAGCTTCTTCCGAGTTCTGGGCACAGCTCACTGAGGCTTCCTGTCCACAGTGAATGTGACAATACAATAGACTTCCACTTCCAAGGATGGCACCAGATCAGAAACACAACTGACCCAACACTACCCTCATTCTCTTTACCCAAGAAAGAAAACTCTTGTGGCGTAGTGGGTAAAGTCACCGCCTGTAGTGCTGGCATCCCACATTGGCACTGGTTCAAGTCCTGGCTGCTCCACTTCTGATCCAGTTCCCTGCTAATGTGCCTGGGAAAGCAGCAGAAGATGGCCCAAGTCCTTGGGCCCCTGTACCCACGTGGGAGACTTGGAAGCAGCTCCTGGCTCCTGATTTTGGATCAGCTCAGCTCCAGCCGCAGTCATTTGGGAAATGAGTCAGCAACTGGAAGACCTCTCTCTCTCTGTCTCTACTTCTCTCTGTAACTCTGTCTTTCAAATAAATAAAATGGCCGGCACCATGGCTTAACAGGCTAATCCTCCGCCTTGCGGCGCCGGCACACCGGGTTCTAGTCCCGGTTGGGGTGCCGGATTCTGTCCCGGTTGCCCCTCTTCCAGTCCAGCTCTCTGCTGTGGCCCGGGAGTGCAGTGGAGGATGGCCCAAGTGCTTGGGCCCTGCACCCGCATGGGAGACCAGGAGAAGCACCTGGCTCCTGGCTTCAGATCAGCGAGATGCGCCAGCTGCAGTGGCCATTGGAGGGTGAACCAATGGCAAAAAGGAAGACGTTTCTCTCTGCCTCTCTCTCTCACTATCCACTCTGCCTGTCAAAAAAATAAATAAATAAATAAATAAAATCTTTAAAAAAATAAACTAATAAAATGTGAACTTTTAAAATATTTTTTCAATTAATGATATGATATGTCACATAAATAAGACCAAGTGTCTGCTAATAACAACAGATAGAATTACAAAGGAGAGGATGAGCCAACATGGGAAGCAGGCCACACAGCAGACACACAGAATGACAAACAGTACTCTGGCCTAAGACATTACTCTGGCCTCAGAATCAGCCCTTAAGACATTCAGATCTGGCTAAAAAGCCCATGAGAGCATTTCAGGCATGGAAAGCCAAGATACTGTGGCAAAAAATGACCTACTTGAAAGATCTCTGTGGGTGAGATACCAGTGGAAAGAAAGGACCATCAAAGAAGGAAGGGTACCTTGCTCTGAAAGGAGGAGAGAACTTCTGCTTCACTTATGGCTCTGTCTAAATAATGACAGAGTTTGTGGACTCAAAAGGCTTCCATAGCCTTGGCAGCTCATCACAAGAGCCTCGGGTGATTACTGACGTCATAAATAAGAGTGTCAATTGTTAAGTCAACAACAGGAGTCACTGTGCACCTGCTCCCCATGTAGGACCTCTGTCCTTAATGAGTTGTACTATGAGACTTAACGGTAAAACTAGTCTTCAAACAGTACTTTATACTTTGTGTGTCTGTGTGGGTGCAAACTGTTGAAATCTTTACTTAGTATAGAGTTGATCTTCTGTATATAATCAAAAAGTAATCTTAATGAAGAGTGGAATGGGAGAGGGAGTGGGAGGTGGGATGGGAGTTGGGGTAGGAGGGTGTGTATGGGGGGGAAATCACTACATTCTGAAAGCTGTACCTATGAAACTTATAATTTTTTTCAGCTAGAATCATTAGATTTTATTTTCCTTAGTACTCAAACTCCAGCTTCACCAAGTAACAAGCAAGACTTCTAGAATAATAACCCTTTCCCAGGCTGTAACCCATGTTAGCAGACAGAATTTATCAAGCAACACAGTGCCAGGATTCTAAACAGCCTCAGAATTCTAAACCAGTCACGGAATCATTTCTTCTCAGGTCCTAATTAGAATCAAACAGTCTAGACACATGTAACATAATCCAAACAGTATATATACCATGTCTTTCCCCCCCTTGTTGAATGTGCTTCCCTCTCTCCCCACAAAGGGTTTAAGGGATGTTTGAGAACTGTCCTTTCTCAGAAGCCCATCTACCAGCTCTGGAACAGCATAAGGAATTCCTTACTTAAAAGAAACAACTTAATAAATACTGAGCTAAATGTTGTCAGCAGCCAACTAAATTAGCTTGTTTTACTTTTCAATGACTGAGCTTTTATTTAATCAATACTTCGTATGTGCAAAAGGCAAACCCTATCTATAACACTCCTTAAAATTTCCACCATGACTTGGAGAGAAGGAAGGGTTAGGGAACAGAGCCGGCTTGTTTTGTGGTAGAAAGAGTCTGAAAAGGACGCATTATTTTGAAGTCAGTAAGTGGAAAAATCGGCAATGTACATTCTTGCTGTGATGATGAGACACCTGAGGCCAAGACCAGGAAATGCTGGCCCTCAAATTCTAATATATTAGATTGTTTCCATTACATTCAGAATTTATATTACGCTTTAATTTCTTTTCCCTGAGTCTGGGTTCAAGAAACTTATATTAATTAAATAAAAGCTTTCTAAAAAAATGATATGACAGGTGAGGTGGGTATTTAGCCTAGTGGTTAATATATCCACTTCCCACATCATAGTATCCCAGACTCCAGCATCCTGCTATTGTGGACCCTGGGAGGCAGCAGTGATGGCTCAAGCAATTGCGTCTATGCCACCCACATCGGAGACCTGGATTGAGTTCCAACTCCTGGCTTTGGCTCCAGCTAGGAGCCATGGTGGACATTTAGGGAGTGAACCAGCAGATGGAAGTTCTCTCTGTTTTTCTACCTGTGTGTGTGTGTGTGTGTGTCTTTTGCTCTCTGCCTCCTAAATAAATAAATGGAAAGATACAATTTGAAATGTTTTTTCTAAGCTTTGAATCTGGCACACACATACATACACACACAAAGCTAAGTTACCTTTTAAAAAGGTAATGAAATTAGGCCGGCGCCACGGCTCAATAGGCTAATCCTCTGCCTGTGGCACCGGCACACCAGGTTCTAGTCCCGGTCGGGGCGCCGGATTCTGTCCCGGTTGCCCCTCTTCCAGGCCAGCTCTCTGCTGTGGCCCGGGAAGGCAGTGGAGGATGGCCCAAGTGCTTGGGCCCTGCACCCGCATGGGAGACCAGGAGAAGCACCTGGCTCCTGGGTGCGCCGGCCGCAGCGCGCTGGCTGTGGCGGCCATTGGAGGGTGAACCAAGAGAAAAGGAAGACCTTTCTCTCTGTCTCTCTCTCTCACTGTCCACTCTGCCTGTCAAAAAAAAAAAAAAAAAAAAAGCAATGAAATTACCAATAAATGAACTAGGAAATCTACTTTCAGAGAGTTTTTTTCTATTATTCTTTGATATTAATAATAGGACACATAAAATACATTGAATAAACATATGAAATTCCCTATATAAAAGCAACAACAAAAATGTCTGAGTTCCATTGTTGGCCCAAAATGGTGAAAGATGAAAAGAGAGAAATTTGGGGGGTTGGCATTGTGGCATAGCAGGTTAAGACATTGCTAGCAAAACTGGCATCCCATAGGAGTGCTGGTTTGAGTCTCAGCTGCTTTGCTTCTGAGTCAGCTCCCTGCTAATGTACCTGGGAAAGCAGCAGAAGATGACCCAGGTGCTTGGGCCCTGCCACCCACATGGGAGACCCAGATGGAACTCCAGGCTCTTGGATTCAGCCTGGCACAGCCCTTTGCAGCCATTTGGGGAGTCAGAGTGGAAAATCATTCTATCCTCTGTCTCTGTGTGTCTCTTTCTGCACCAATATGGGATGCTGGGACCCAAAACTTATTTTATTTATTTATCTTGCACCAGAAGGGACTCTGGTCCCAAGAGGCTTGTCTTCTGCAGAGTTGAGCTCTAGCCAGGGACACCAGGAGCCAAGAACTCCATCCAGGTCTCCCATGTAAGTGGCAGGGACCCACGTACTTCAGCCATCAGCTGCTGCCTCCAAAGACGCACATTAGCAGGAAGCTGGATCAGAAGTGGAGGGAGGAGTCAGTCCCAGGCACCACTGTATGGGATATGGGCATGCGAGCACTGGCTTAACTGCTGAGCCACAACCTGCCCCAAAGCCATCAATTCATCTAAAGCCACCAAGAGCGGCAGACATGGCAGGAAGGGTTTCTCTTTCAACAGCAACCTGAAAAAGAGATCTGACTGACTTGCAGGCTGGGGAACTGCCATTCTGGAATGACAAGACAATCTGGGAGAGACTATTTAACAAATCCCAACATCACACACAAATCCACCCCAGAGCCAAGACACCCGGTGATGAGAGCTGGCACTCACAACTCAGGTCTGCCCCCTTAAAAACCACTGAGTAAAACTTTAAAAATCACAGCAGTACTACAATTTTATTCAAATGTCACCTCTGGGCTAAATTGCTCCTCTGGCTATCACACCTCCCAGGGAAAGTGTAATACGTTCATTCAGCAAATATTTAATAAGTCCCTATTCTCTGCAAGGCTTTAACACATTAAAGTGAATTACTGGTTATAGACTTGAGCTCCTTGAAGGTCAAACTCTATGATATCACTATTAAAATATTTCACATTAAAAGTACCTTAAGTAAAACCAATGGCATACATGGAAAAGCAAACCAGTTATTCTCCCTTTCCTCTGCTTTCCTCTCCTATGAAATAAACACACACAAATGTAGAGCAGTCATCCTCAACACGGACAAGAAAATCACCATCATGTAACCCAAATTCTACTTGAAAATAACCTCGATTTCTGCAAATTACCATTCCCAGAGGCTCGGTATCCACAGTACCTGCCCTTCCTGTTCTAGACCCCATCTCGATCCACAGAGCCTGACTGTGTCGGGGTGGCCTCTAACCAGTCCTCATCATCAAAGTTCACATCCACATTTCCCCTCCAACCTACACAGCATCACTACGGCCTTTGAAAGTCTCACTCCTTGCTTCTTAATTTGCACACTCCTCTCTCTGCACTGAGATGTTCATATTCCAGGTTTGCTTCTCTTTCTGTTCTACTGGTTTTCCAGCCCAACAATTTTATAGCTCCAAACATCACTGTTCTAAGGTTTCCCAAACTTTAGTATCTTGCCCAGCTCTTTCTCTTAAGGATTCACATTTCACCTCTGTATCGGTCCACATGGACATCCCACGGAGATCTGGTGGTTTTAAAACATGAACACACGGGGCTGGCATAGTGGTGCAGCAGGCTAAGCTACTGCTTGCAATGCTGCCAGTACCAGTTTGAGTCCTGGCTGCTCTGCTTCTGATCCAACTCCCTGCTGATGCTCTTGGGAACGCAGTGGAAGATGACCCAGGTATTGGGCCCCTGCCATCCACATGGGAGACCCAGATGGGGTTCCTTTGTCCTGGCCCAGATCTGGCTGCTGTGGTCATTTGGGAATGAACCAGTAGATGGAAGATCTCTATCTCCCCCCCCCCCTTCATTCTTTCAAATGAATAAATCTTTTAAAAATAAAAATAAGTGTGAACACATATTCACTGACATTGTTCCCACGCAAAGACACTGTCGAATTCCCCTCTCCTTGAATACAGACTGGCCCAGGTAACACATTTCTAACAGGATGCAGGAAAAGACACCCAGGGTTAGGTCATAAAAGCCATCCAGCTTAACTCTGCCTCTGCCTTAGGACTCCCACCCTGAAGCCCTGAGCTAATGCGGGAGAATCGGGCACGTGCGGCCACGCACTGGAGACCAGGCAGATGCAGGAAAGCACCCCAAGGAGCCTCAGCTGTTTGAGTCTCCCCAGTATCAACGTCACCCCCTCCCCACACGAGTGGGTGAGCCTCCAGGTGACTTCAGCCTCCATCCTTGTTTTCTGACAGGCAGAGTTAGACAGTGAGAGAGAGAGATAGAGAGAAAGGTCTTCCTTTTTGCCGTTGGTTCACCCCCCAAATGGCCGCTACGGCAGGCACGCTGCGCTGATCCGAAGCCAGGAGCCAGGTGCTTCTCCTGGTCTCCCATGGGGTGCAGGGCCCAAGGACTTGGGCCATCCTCCACTGCACTCCTGGGCCACAGCAGAGAGCTGGACTGGAAGAGGGGCAACCGGGACAGAATCCGGCACCTAAACCGGGACTAGAACAGGGGTGCTGGTGCCACAGGCAGAGGATTAGCCTAGTGAGCCGTGGCGCCGGCCTCCGGCCTCCGTCTTGATGTCCCTCCAGGTAAGACTACATGCAGCAGAGTTGTGGTCCCTCTGAGCCCTGCCCAGCTGCAGATCTGTGGCCATATAAAAAAGGCTACTGTTTCAAACCACTAAGTTTTGGGGTCGTTTGTTATATGGCTCATGATAGCCAGAACTGACCTCAAATACTACATGCCCCCAAAATAAAACTCCTTAAGTTAAGGTCTTTCCCCAGAACTGCTTTCCGTATTTTCTATGCCATTCCTCTCCGTTTCTTTTTAGTAGTATTATTGTTATTATTTTAATTAATTTATTTATTTGAAATTCAGAGTTATGGGAGGGAGTTACTGGTTCACTCCCCAAGTGGCTGCAACAACCAGGGATGAGCAAGGCCAAAGCCAGAAGCCAGAAGCTACTTCTAGATCAAGCTCTTGGGCCGCCTTCTACTGCTTTCCCAGGTACATTAGCAGAGAGCTGGACTGGAAGCAGCGCAGTCACAATTTGAACTGGTGCCCATATGGGATCTCCTTTCTTTCTTTTTTTTTTTTTTAAGATTTATTTTATTTATTTGAAAGACAGAGTTACAGAGAGAGGCTGAGACAGAGAGAGAGGTCTTCCATCCACTGGTTCACTTCCCAGATGGCCGCAACGGCCGGAGCTGTGCCAATCCGAAGCCAGGAGCCAGGAGCTTCTTCCAGGTCTCCTGCATGGGTGCAGGGGCCCAAGGACTTGGGCCATCTCCTACTGCTTTCCCAGGCCATAGCAGAGAGCTGGATCAAAAGAGAAGCATCTGGGACTAGAACCGGGGTCCATATGGGATGCCTGCACTTCAGGCTAGGGCCCTAACCTGCTGCACCACTGCAATGGCCCCGGGATCTCCTTTCAAAAGTTGTTCTCAGGGCCGGCGCCGTGGCTCAACAGGCTAATCCTCTGCCTTGAGGCGCCGGCACACCGGGTTCTAGTCCCGGTCGGGGCACCGATCCTGTCCCGGTTGCCCCTCTTCCAGGCCAGCTCTCTGCTGTGGCCAGGGAGTGCAGTGGAGGATGGCCCAAGTGTTTGGGCTCTGCACCCCATGGGAGACCAGGAGAAGCACCTGGCTCCTGCCATCGGAACAGCGCGGTGCGCCGGCCGCAGCGCGCTACCGCGGCGGCCATTGGAGGGTGAACCAACGGCAAAAGGAAGACCTTTCTCTCTGTCTCTCTCTCACTGTCCACTCTGCCTGTCAAAAATAAAATAAAAAAAGAAAGAAAAAAAAAAAAAGTTGTTCTCAGGGCAGGCGCTGTGGCACAGCAGGCTAAGCTGAGGAGTGAACCAGCAGATGGAGAACATTTCTCTCTCTCTCTCTCCTTTTGCTCTTTCAAATAAATAAATAAATAAATCCTTTCCTTTTTCATATTTTTTTTTTATTTGAAAGGCAGAGTTACAGGGGTGGGGTGGGAGGAGACAGACAGATCTTCTATCTGCTGGCTCACCCCCTCCCCCCCAAACAGCTGCAACAGTCAGGGCTGTGCCAGGTTGAAGCCAGGAGCCCAGAAAAACTTCCAAGTCTCCCATATAGGTGCAGGGGCCCAAGCACTTGGACCATCTTCTACCACTTTCCCAAGTGCATCAGCAAGGAGTTGGATTAGAAGTGGAGCCAACCAGGAATCAAACTGGTATCCATATGGGATGCCAGCACTGCAGGTGGCACTTAACCTTCTTCTTAGCGACAATGCCAGTTTAAGGGATCACCTTAAACTCCAGCCACAGGGAGCTGTCACGTCTCTGCTGTACCTATGTGTAAGTTCAGTCATCTTTGTAAATTTCCTTCCTCGCCCTTTCTTTTCTCACTGTTTAACAAAGACTCATAAATCCTTTTCTAAAAAGTTTTCCTCTACTTTTCTTTTTCCTCAGGTTTCCAGCACTCCTCACCTCAACATGTGATCTATTCTAAGAACCCCAGGAATCCAGCTTCTCGCTCTCCATAGGTTCTACCTCTGGCTTGGAATACAGTGACACACCTACCTGCTTTGTGGGACCTTCTACTCAACCATCAAAACAGTATGTCATTTTTTAAATTTGAGAGGCAGAAAGACAGAGCCAGAGACAGAGAGATCCCATCCGCTGGTTCAATCCCCCAGTGCCTGCACTGGCAGGAGCTGGAGTCCACAGTCAGAGCCCAAAATGGACCCAGGCACTCCCAGGAAGGAAGAGTCTTAACCAGCTTAGCATCTTAGCCAGCATCTCAATGCCTAGGCTAAACGCCTCCCAGAGCAGTATTTCTAGGACTGAACTCCCACATGCCTAACATCTGCTTGTTGCCTAGAAAATACAGCCCCAATTCATGATACCCACACTCAGACCATTCATATTCCCCAGGGATCACCTTAAACTCCAGCCACAGGGAGTTGTCAGGCCTCTGCTGTACCTATGTGTAAGTTCAGTCATCTTTGTAAATTCCCTTCCTCACCCTTTCTTCTCTCACTGTTTAACAAAGACTCTTAGTCTTGGCTGGGACTGCTATAATAAATTACTTGGGAAGGTTATGAGCGTGGGCATCTGGTACAGCAGTTAAGATGCCACTTGACACACCTGCATCTCCTATCAGAGTGCTTGGGTTCGCTTCTGATTCCAGCTGCCTGCTGATGCACACCCTGGGATGCAGCAGGGGATGGCTTGGGTCCCTGCCACCTGGATCAAGTGCCAGGTTCCCGACTTTGGCTTGACCCAGCCCCAGCTGTTGTGGGCATCTGGAAAGTGAACCAGCAGATGGAAGATCTCTGTCTCTACTTGTCTCTGCCTTTCAAAATAAATAGCAAAGAAATAAATGTTTTAAGTATGTGGGGAAAAAATGATTATTTTAGTGCCAAAAAAAAACTGAAATCCATGCATAGTTTTATTAGAATACACACTACCATGAACTTTTTGCAACTTCACATAGCATGAATTTCAAAAAAATTTTGTGTCAAAATAAACATCTTTAATTCCATTTTCCAAACTTTTTTGAGAGACAGAGAGACACCCAAACAGAGAGAGCTCCCATTTTTCTGGTTCACTTCCCAAAAGCCCACAACCACCAGGGCTGGGCCAGGCCAAAGCCAAGAACCATGAACTCAATCCAGGTCTCCCACATGAGTGCCACAGACGCAACTTCTTGAGCCATCACCTGTTGCCTCCCAGGTGCATTAGCAGGAGGCTAGAAACAGGAACAGAGCCAGACTCAAACCCAGGCAGTTGAATACCAGATGCAGGTGTCCCAAGTAGCATTATTTTTAAAGATTTATTTATTTATTTGAGAAAAAGAGTTACAAACAGAGAAGGAGAGAGACACAGAGAAGAAAGAGAGGTATTCCATCCGCTAGTTCACTCCCCAAATGGTCGCAATGATGGGAGCTGCGCCATTCTGAAGCCACCGATCCGAAGCTAGGAGCCAGGAGTCAGGAGCTACTTTCGGGTCTCTCATGTGGATGCAGGGGCCCAAACACTTGAGCCATCTTCCACTGCTTTCCCAGGCCATAGCAGAGAGCTGGGTCAGAAGAGGAACTGCTGGGACATGAACTGGAATCCATATTGGATGCCAGTGCCAGCAGAGGTTTAATCTACTACGCCAAAGTGCTGGCCCCCTAAGCAGCATCTTAACCTCTATGCCAAATACTCACCCCTCCACAAACTTTAAAAGCATCCATGTGTCACAGACTGAGTGGTTTAAACAACAGATACTTATTTTTCACAGTTCTGGAGCCTGGGCATCCAAGAACAAGGAGAAGGCATTCCTGGGGCCCCCTTTCTGGTTCATAGATGGCTGTCTGCTTGCTGTATTGTCCCCTGCTAGCACTCAATGACTTCCCTTGTGCCTCTTATAAAGGGAACTAATCCTGTGCATGTGGGCCCAGCCCTCGTGATCTCATCAGCTCACAAAAGCCCTACCCTTCCAAATACCATCTCACTGGGCATTGGGGTTTCAACATGCGAATTCTGAGGATTCACACTCAGTAACCCTCAAGTCCAACTTCAAACACTGTCCACTTGGGAGTCCTTTTCTGATGACCCCAGCAGAGCCGCTCACTTCCTCCTCAGTCACGGTCACACAGCTCTCGTAACACCCACTTCCCCATAGTTGTTTATTTCTCTAGCCGGACCTCAGAGCCCAAGGGCAGGTATCCATGCAGCCATAACTGTTCCTAAATAAATGAAATGCTTCAGTTGGAAACCACTGAGTTAGTGTTTTACAGAAATGCCTAATATCCGGTTTCAGAATCAGTATCTATTAACGCCAGCATGTCACAGATTTTCACAAACGTCAGCAGTATGGGAGCGTTTAGTGACTTACGCAACATCTCAGAACATGACAACATCAAATTTTGAACTCAGATGTGAATTCAGGCCCAGTACTGTTTGCTCTAAATCAATCTGATGCGGAGTGATACTGTCACATACCAGGTAAAGCTGCTGCCCGCAACACCAACAACACATACAGATTGCTGGTTAGTGTCCTGGCTGCTTCTCTTCCAATCCAGCTTCCTGCTAATGGCTTGGGAAAGCCGCAGATGATGATGGTCCAAGTGCTTGGGCTCCTGCCACCCACATGGGAGACCCAGATGAAGCTCCTGGTTTTGGCCTGGTCCAGCACTGGCCATTGAGGTCATCTGAGTGAACCAGCAGATGAAAGATCTTTCTCTTTCTCTCTCTGTAACTCCTGATGTTCAAAATAAATAAATACATGTTTAAATGAATCTGATGAACAAAGGCCATGTTCTAGACACTTCTTGGTACTGTCTTCCAAGGATTCTACCATAACTTTTAGTACCCTTTGGAATGATGCCTTTGAAATGAAATCACACATCTTTTAGATGGTACAACCTGCTGGGAAAGAACAGGCACTCTCTTGCTGGATGTTGCAGGCCATATGCCCACATCCATCTGTGCCAAGCTACGCACACCTAGAGAAGTGATTACGCCACCCCATCTCGTTTCAGTGATAAACAGGAATAGCATTAACACCTGCTCCCGCGACCTGTTGTAAAGATGCTCAGAAAATGAACCATGAAAAGCATTTAGAACAGAACCTGGTGCACAGAAAACACTCACTACTGTCATTCTTCCTAGTAACAGTAAAATCTCAGCTGGGAAATGTAAACACCCATGGCGGTGCAAGGCTGAAGCTTCTTCCCCTCAGCTTCCAACTGTGTTTTAATGGATTGGGAGGAAAACACTTCTTACCAAGTATGACGTGTTCCCACTTCTTTACACTTTGACATTTTTCTTGGGCTCCAGGTCACTCTCTTTGAGATCACAGGTGTGGGACAAAGTTTTGCAAAGTTCTCCACATCCAGCAGAGTACGTTTGGGGAAGCTGTGATCCTACAGATTCTCTCTTCGTTTATAAAATAAAAATGACACCAGCCCTGCCTCCCTAGAGACCTGACAGACTCAAAGGAAGTAACAGGTAGGAAAGCAGTAAAAGTTCTGAACCGTGCTACACTCTGTATACACCACAACAGAAGGCTGGCCAAGTGTGTGCTAAATGCTCCAGACAGGCAAAATGTTTTCATTTTTCCCTTTTTGCAGAATTTTTGTTTTGGTTTACTAGTAGCAAGCACTTCCCACAGCTATCGAATACCCCATGCTCTTCTCACCTGCATTCAAACAAGCTACTTCTAAAAGACATTGAGACCACCCCCGCTGCCCCCTAAGCTCAGGACACAACAGAAGCAAGTAACTAACTTTGACAAAAACAGCACAGACATGTTTATGAACGTATTTATTGAGCACTATATCCAACATCCTTTGGACCAAAAAACTCTGATCAATACTGTCTCTTCCATCTGCCCATGTGTATACATTCTCACATCCCTGCTCAGAAGTTTCTCTTCTACTTAAATACCAGATTTTTAGTGCCTATAACTTTAACAATACATGGAACATATTTCCCTGTCTCCCTCCCAAACCATCTGCCTTCCTGAACTCTTAGCCTTTTCTATTTAATCCCATCTGACTATTTATGCTATAAGTCTTTCTAATTAATGTACATGCAATACAACAAATATTTATGGAGTACGTTCTTCACACATGCTTGAACTGAGTGCTGGAATTACAAACAGGGGAGAGTGTCCTGTTCCAGCGGACACTTTATTTCAAGCCAAGTACAGATTCTAGCAAGTTGGATAAACTGTTATCTCTATTCCTTCAGCCCTCCTGATGGACAACAGGCTGCTTTCATACCATACTGGTGCCAACGAGGCTAAGATTACAATGAGTAAAGTTTGATCCTATTCATTAAGTTCCCAATCCAAAACATGATCAAGGTCACATTGCACACAGTTTTTAAAGCTGACATTTGTATCTATACAGCAGTAACATGAAACACATTCACCATGCTTATGAGCTAAGGCATGTAAATTAATAGCATGTCTGAAACCACTAGGAGTATTTTTAGTACTGATTACAAGAGTGTCTAAAGAGAGAAGACACAAAGACACAGAGACGGAAGTATGAGCAGCTGGATCTCAAACCGGTGCCCATATGGGATGCTGGCACCACAGGTGGACACTTAGCCTACTACACCATAGCACCAGCCCCAAAACACAAAGGTTTAATATGGAAGCAAAGAGAAAGTAAAGGACACTAAAGTCCCAGCCGTACAACTCAGGGAAGGAGCCAGCCCAAGAAGGGAACACAAACTCTTACCCTCACTAGTCAGCAAAGACCCTGCATAAAAAATCACACACTACTTTTCATCTATAAACTTCCTAACTTTTTTTGGAGAGACAGAGAGACACAGAGGGAGCGAGCACTCTCATCCACTAGGTTCACTCCTCAAATGCCTGCAACAGCAGGGGCTGGGCCTGGCCAAAGCTAGAAGCTGGGAACTCAATCCACTTGAGCCATCGCTGCTGCCTCCCAGGGTCTGCATTAGCAGGAAGATGAAGTCAGAGCCAGCGCCAGGCACTGAACCAAGTGCTCCAGTATGGGATACAGGCATCTTACTGTCCACGAGTAATTCTTCCCACCCCTCTCCCAAGGTAGTAACATCTGCAATGCAAAGGAAATAATCAAGAGAGGAAACAAGCAAATGGAACAGTAAGAAATATTTGCAAAAACATACATTCAATAAGGGATTAATGTCCATAATATAAAGAACTCCTGAAACAACTCAACAATAACAAATACTATCACTAAAAAATAGGGAAGGGCATTGAATAGATCTTCCTCCAAAGAAGAACCATGAATGACCAAGAAGTATACGTATAGAAGCTCAAAATCATTTAACATCAGAAAAATGCAAATCCAAACCACAGGAGAAATCACCTACTGCCTATTAGGATGGTCACTATCAAAACCAAACCAAACCAAGCAAAACAGAAAATAACAGGTATTTGTGAGGATACAGAGAAATTGGAACCTTGTGCACTCTCTTTGTGGGGATTTAACTTGATATAGATATTCTAGAAAATATGGAAGTTGCTCCAAAACTGAAAGAATAGAATTGTTATGTGCTCCAGCAATGCTACTTCTGAGTTTGTATCTGAAAGAATGATCTCAAAGAGATATCTGTGTTCCCTGGGCTCAGACCTAGGTGGCAGCAATATGGCTAAGAAGGTCAGGACCACTGGTAAGCACAGGACTTGCTATGGCGCCTCGCTCCTGAAAATGGGGAAGAAAGGTGAGCCAGTCAACATGCTAAGTATACTCTCGAAGAGACAAGCCATGGGAACCTGGCACTGTGGTTCTGCACGGAAACAGTAGCTGGTGGTGCCTAGACATACAACATCCCTTGGCCGTCACCATGAAGTCTGCCATCAGAAAACTAAATGAACTGAAAGACCAGTGAGGACACCACCACTTGGGACTCACCAGTCTATAGTAAACTGATTAATTTATATGACAACCCAAAAAGTGTTATCTACACACCCATGGTCATTGAGCATTGTTCATATCGACCAACAGCTGGAAGCAACCTCACTGGGTAATCCAAAATGGTACATATAGGCAAGAGAACGGTGTTCAGTCCTGTCACATGCTATAGTATCACTTTGAGGTCTTTATGCTGAGTGAAACAAGCCAGTCACAGCAAAGATCAATATTGCATGATTTCACTTATATGAGGTATGTAAAAGAGCTGCTCAGGAAGTAGAACAGTGGTTACGAGGGTCGAGAGGAGAAAGAAGGGAGAAATAATTGCTCAGGGGGCACAGGTGCAGTTTGGGGAGATGAAAACGCCCACAAGATCCATTATTCAAGGTACACACAGTCAGCACTGCTGTGGCTGCACACTGAAAAGGTGTCACCTTGATCCATTTTACATGTTTTTACCACAAGGGGGGGGGGGGGGCGATGATAATCATGCTTTCTAGATGGTGATTCAGCAACAAGCATCAAAGACCTTAAATATACCCACATCCTCTGACTTGTCTCAGAAAATCTTAAAACAATCTGTTAAGCATTATAATAGCTAAAATTGAAAGCAATGCATGGTCCAGCAGAGAAACAGTTAAATCACATTCAAATAATGGAAGGGTATAATCTTCAAAAATCATAGATTGGGGAAGTTTTTAAAATGATGTAAGATGTATAATAAATATCTAAAACAAGATAAAAATTGTATATATATGTAATATTTATAGTCTGACCCTAATGAACATACATTGGTGCAGTTGGTAAAGAAAGAGATCAAATTCTAATAAAAGAATGAGAAAGGAGGAGGGAGGAAAAGATATACAAACAGGATTTCTGTTGAATTTTCACCCAGACATGTTCATTTGGAAACAAAATCTGGCAAGAATAGCTAGGAAAAACCCAACAGGAAAAAAAAAAAAAAAAAGAAGAAGAAGAAGAAGAAATCAGGGGAGACTAGCTCTTCCAGACATTTTTAAAAAGATTTATTTATGGGGGTCAGCGCTGTGGCATAGCCAGTTGAGCTGCCGCCTGCAGGGTCGGCATCCCACATGAGCGCCAGTTCAAGTCCCGGCTACACCACTTCCAATACAGCTCCCTACTAATGTGCCTGGGAAAGCAGTGGAGGATGGCCCAAGTGCTTGGGCCCCTGCATTCATGTGGGATACCTGGAAGACGCTCCTGGATTCTGACTTCAGATTGGTTTAACTCCAGCCCTTGCGGCCATTTGGGGACTGAACCACTGGATGGAAGATCGTCTCTCTGACTCTCCATCTCCCTCTCTCTGTCACTCTGCCTTTCTGTACTTAATTTGAAAGTCAGAGTGACAGAGACAGAGAGAAACAAAGAGAAAGAGAGAGGTTCCATCCTCTGATTCACTCCCCAAATGGCTACAACAGCCACGGTTAGGTCAGGCTAAAGTCAGGAGCCAGGAACTTCCACATAGGTGGAAAGAATCCAAGTACCTGGGCCATCATTCACTGCTTCTCAGGTACATTAGCAGGAAGCTGGATCAGAAACTGAGCAGACCAGTCTGTCCCATGTTAGCGCTTAACCCACTGCACCACAATGCCCACCCTACAATAACTACAACAACTCCAATAGACTGGTTGCTGGCAAAGAACACATAGATCAAGGAGAATGAAAGGAATATAGAATTTAGTACATGACAACAGTCATATTTCAAATTAGTAGAGGAGAGACCCATTTGTCAAGGAATGGTGTTGGGCAGTTGGGTAGCCAGCTGCAGGGTGCAGAGGTTGTGGAGGTGTTAAGATTCATACCTCAAACTTTCTATCAAAATAAACTCCAGATGGATGAAAGAACCAAAAATAAAACCAAAATCATATAACTCAAACAGAGGAAGACATTTCTAGGAATAACTCAAAAACTACAGTCCATAAAAGACCCATCAATTAGTACTTCTGCTTGGGGAAAAAAATCACTATGAAGTCAAAAAAGAAATGACAAACTTGGAAAAAGGTATATTAACTCGTATCAGAGACACAGGCCTATCTTCTGTAACAGAGGCAGAAAAAACAAAGAGTGGAAAAATTAGCATAGGATAGAAAATGAAAAATAGATCTGAAACATATCAAAAGAAGTGCCAGCACTTTCATATTAAGAACAATATATTGGCAGGCGCCGTGGCTTAACAGGCTAATCCTCCGCCTTGTGGCGCCGGCACACCGGGTTCTAGTCCCGGTTGGGGCGCCGGATTCTATCCCGGTTGCCCCTCTTCCAGGTCAGCTCTCTGCTATGGCCCGGGAGTGCAGTGGAGGATGGCCCAAGTGCTTGGGCCCTGCACCCCATGGGAGACCGGGAGAAGCACCTGGCTCCTGGCTTCGGATCAGCGAGATGCGCTGGCCGCAGCGGCCATTGGAGGGTGAACCAACGGCAAAGGAAGACCTTTCTCTCTGTCTCTCTCACTATCCACTCTGCCTGTCAAAAAAAATATATATATATTGTTCTTAATATAATAAAGCATATGCTGAGAAGCCCCTTCTGCCCTGTAGGATGAGCAAAGATGAAAAGGTGCGAGTACCCCCTTGCCCCTGGGTGCAGGAAAACAGACACACCTGGTGGTAAAGTACAGTTGGCCACCCTTGTGCAGAACAGGATTTGGCACTATCAAAACTGAACAGTCACATGCTTTTAAAAAAATTCTTCTTATAGGCATACTGGCATTTTTACAAAATTACTTGCATACACAAACATACGTATACACATGCAACTCTGTTTTCATAGCAAAGTGTCAGGGTGAAGGGTTCAGAACACACCACCTAGAAACATCCCACTTTGGCATACAGACTCTTTTCAGCTAAAGGCACTTGGAAAACAGCCAGGATAAGAAGGATCCCCTACCTCCCCTGTTCTTCCTGAAAGAGGGAACTACCATGGGAAAGGAGACCTCCCTACACCAGGAGGAAACCCTGTTACACCAACCCTTGTCTTTAAGTTACTTTTCCACAACTGCTGCTCCTTATTCAATCTCCTATTTAAGCACTTAGGTCGGCCAGCGCCATGGCTCACTTGGCTAATCCTCCACCTGCGGCGCTGGCACCCCGGGTTCTAGTCCCAGTCGGGGCGCCGGATTCTGTCCCGGTTGCTCCTCTTCCAGTCCAGCTCTCTGCTGTGGCCCGGGAAGGCAGTGGAGGATGGTCCAAGTGCTTGGACCTTGCACCCACATGGGAGACCAGGAGAAGCACCTGGCTCCTGCCTTCAGATCGGTGCAGTGCTGGCTGTGGTGGCCATTAGGGGAGTGAACCAACGGAAGGAAGACCTTTCTCTCTGTCTCTGTCTCTCTCTCTCACTGTCTAACTCTGCCTGTCAAAAAAAAAAAAAAAGGCACTTAGGTCGCCCTGCTTCTTTGGATCTGACTGGTGTAAAGCTTCCACCTGCAGTGCCGGCATCCCATACGGGCAATGGTTCAAGTCCCAGGCTCCACTTCCACTCCAACCTATGGCCTGGGAAAAGAGGGCTCCCATGCACAGGTACAAATTACTAAACAAAGTTAGTATGCAAGCGCCTCCCCTTCAGGTTCAGTTCTCCAAGATCAAAATCCAGTCCAAACACATTACATGGAAAATTCTACAAATAAACAGGCCATTAGATTTAAATTGTGCGCCGTACTGAGCAGCATAATGAAATCTCACACTGTCCCACTCTATCTTGCCCAGGAGATGAATCATGATCCAGTGTATCTAGAGATATCTAGAGCAGATGATCCTCCTGACATATCACCAGACGGTCAAAGGCAGCCTAATGTTACACAATAATGCTGACATTCACCTTGCTTCATCTCATCACACGGGCACTGCATCACCTCACTTCCTCATACTGGTACAGTGAGATATTCCGAGAGAGATCACATTCACACCTAACTTTTATTGCAGTCTATTACTATGACTTCTAATTTATTGTTGTTCATCTCTTACTGTACCTAATTATAAATCAAATTTCATCACAGGGATGTATGCACAAAAACAATATAGTGTATATACGTGTGTGTGCGTGTGGTTTGCTACTATCCAGAGTCAAGCATCCACTGCGGGTCCTGGATCTCAGATAAGGGGGATGACTGTATGCTCTTCCCTTGTTAATCTGTTTCATGTCAGTTTCTCTCTTAGGCCTCAACCAGAAAACCCTGAGAGGGCAGAAGAGAAATTGTTTCTGTTTAGGAGATAAAACTTAAATTTGTCTATCAATAGGAAACAAGTCAAATAGTG
The DNA here is from genome assembly GCF_033115175.1 of Lepus europaeus. Taxonomy (NCBI): domain Eukaryota; kingdom Metazoa; phylum Chordata; class Mammalia; order Lagomorpha; family Leporidae; genus Lepus; species Lepus europaeus. The sequence continues at coordinate 62,979,176 of NC_084830.1, read as the reverse complement.
CCTATTAGAATACATAAATTGTCACAAATGTATACAGACAGAAAAATAAAGATGTAAGATGGGAAAATGGCGCAGTGGTTAGGTCGCATCCCATACTGGAGTGCCTGGGTTCAAGTCTTGGCTCTGTTCCCTACTGCAGCTTTTTGTTAAAGCACACCCTGGAGTGGCAGGTGATGGTTCAAGTAGCTGGATACTTACCACCCTGCAAGTAGGACACCTGGACTGAGTTTCCAGTTCACAGCTCTGGCTTCAACCTGGGCCCTGTCCCAAACCCTGCAGGCATCAGGGGAATGAACCAGTGGGTAGAAGTTGTCAGTCTCTCTGTCTCTGTTTCTGTCTCTCTCTCTCAAATAACTAAATAAACAATAAGTTGTTCTACAGTAAGATTATGTTGAATGATCTCTAAAATATATTCTGTATTCAAGGGGCCAGTGCTGTGGCACAGTGGGTAAAGCCACCACCTGCAGCGCTGGCATCCCATATGGGCAGTGGTTCAAGTCCCAGGCTCCACTTCCAATCCAGCTTTCTGCTATGGCCTGGGAAAGGAGTACAAGATGGCCCAAGTCCTTGGACCCTGCACCCATGTGGGAGACCTGGAAGAAGCTCCTGGCTCCTGGCTTTGGATCAGCCCAGCTCCAGCTGTTGCAGCCATCTGGAGAGTGAACCAGCAGATGGAAGACCTCTCTCTCTTTCTGCCTCTGCCTCTCTGTAACTCTGCCTTTCAAATAAATAAATAAATCTTAAAAAAGGTAATACTTATAAAATATATACTGTATTCAAGTTAATAAAGTTAAGGTACTAAACATTTATGTGCTCCAGTTTATATAATATATTCACACCCACATATGTGTTTAAATATACACGTATGTACACATACATAATAGACTCTCCCTGGACAAAGATGACACTGGATACCCACAGCGAAGCCCCTGCAATATAGAAATGGGAAGGATATTACATTGTACAACACTGTAGTGATCTCCAGTTTTCTGTCACATATACTAATTATCTGTTAACAGTAATGAAAATGATGTTGAAGTGTATACTGTAAATGTAGTGAGCTTTAAAAAAGGTAAATTATAAAATGGTATATTTAACAAGAGATTATTATGCAATTTGTTAAAATAGATACATGGACAGGTATAAATTAGTACATTAATTATGATTTTTCCAGATTAGATTACATGTTACTTTATTTTTTCTCTACCTATTTCTGATTTTTCAAAAATGAACACCTATTCTTAGAAACAAACACATATTTTTACAATGTAATTTTTTTAAACGTCCTCTAAATCCCCTGGACATTTTCCTAAAACATATACGCAACTAAGATTATGGTTTCAGTACAGCTGGTACTCACTCAGTTTAAGTAAAGTTTAGGAAAACCTTCGAGAGATTTTCAACAGTTGTCAACAGTTAAAGCATAAACAACTAACCCCAAAAGGAAACTACAATAGTAGAATAGTCTTTGCTTACAACCAATGGTAGCATAGTTCAGGGGATGTGGGTGTTCTTTTCTTGTTTTGAACTGTGAGGTTATAGCATTTGTTTTTATTGCATGCACAGATGACTCTGTTTTGCCACCTTGCTAGAAGATCGTAACCCTGCCTACCGCACCTAACACACAGCCCCTAGGGACCAGGCAAGCAGGCCACATAAAAACATGCAGGAAATGAAGGAGAGCTAACAAAGACATTAGCACCATTTGGAAATTGAGACTGTTGAGGAAAGCAATTAATAGCTGGGGTGTACAGACATTCATAGGCAGAGCCTGCCAAGCAGACCCCCCAAATTGTAACCCCCTTCTTCTCTACATGTGCTTGGCCTCCAATCAGTGACAGGCAGTATTTCTGTTATTTCTAAGGCATAATTACAGGCTCAATTATAGTGCCATAGGACTGTGTTATTTGTTATGCATCCCCCTCCTCCCAGGTTTTTGGCCCCAGCAGCCTTGCCTCCTCCCCTTGACTTTTTTTTTTTCCTAAATTCAAGCTAATAAAATGCCTAGTAGCTAGGTGGCTGTCCTTTCAATACAGCAGCACTAAACTAAAGGTTACTACTAACATAAGAGAGTGCTTGAATATAAATATTTATTCAGCCTCATAAAAGGTAGTCAGGAGGCTTTTTACACAATGTATGCTCTAGTTAGCACACTGCTTTCAAAGTAGGAAACACCACACACAGTCAACGTGCTGAGCTGAGCTTAATGCTCAGGAAGTCCTGAAAGGCATCATGCAATCTTAGGTATTTTAAATCATTTGATATTTACTGAATGCTCAATGGGAGCGGAGTACAGTACTCAAGGTCTGCTGTAGGAGAAAGTAGAACGATGCTAGGATCTGGGCCAGACACTACAGAACAACATATTAAATGCTTGAAAACATTTTTAAACTTTATAGCTTTGTTAAATAAAATGGGTAGCAAAGGATAGATTTTGAAACCCACACAAAAAGAAGTCTAAGGAGACGTTTTCAATAGAAAAATGCATTTAGGACAAGAGACAGGGCACTTAATTTTGCATCTAGAGTTTTGGAGTGTGAGTGTGTGTGTGTTTCTGTGTGTGTTTAAGAAACTGATAAGCATGAGAAACTCCATGCATATAAAATCATCAGTTCTAAAAATTTCTGACTTGGTCTTAAATACTTTGCGAAAACCACAGTTCAAAAGATAATCACATGGGGCCAGCATTGTGAATGGCAAGTTAAGCTGCTACCTAAGACATTGGTATCCCCTCATAAGCGCAAGCCTATGGGCCTGGGAAAGCAGCAGAAGATGGCTCAAAAGCTTGGGTCCCTGCCACCCACATGGGAGACCCATGTGGGAGTTTCAGGCTCTTGGCTTCAGCCTGACCCAGCTGGGGCTGTTGTAGCCACTTGAAAAATGAACCAGCGGATGGAAGATCGATCTCTCTCTCTCTCTCTCTCTCTTTCCTCTCTCTCTGTAACTCTGCCTTTGAAATAAATAAATCTCAAAAAAGAGAGAGAACACAGAGTTTCATAAACTCTACTTGCTACCCAGTAAACACAGGGTTTAAAATCCCAGGTTCCACCCTACTCATTCTAAACCCCAGAGCGTTTAAATCTGAGCCATCCACTTATATACACACTTACCATCCAAGGCCCCTACAGCCTCATCAGCAACTTTCTTTGCTTAGCCAGAGTTCTGTTTCTTAAGAATAGACTGGGGTCCGGCGCCGTGGCTCAATAGGCTAATCCTTCACCTTGTGGCGCCGGCACACCGGGTGCTAGTCCTGGTCGGGGCACTGGATTCTGTCCCGGTTACCCCTCTCCCAGGCCAGCTCTCTGCTGTGGCCCGGGAGTACAGTGGAGGATGGCCCAAGTGCTTGGGCCCTGTACCCCATGGGAGACCAGGAGAAGCACCTGGCTCCTGCCATCGGATCAGCGCGGTGCACTGGCCGCAGTGTGCTGGCCGCGGCGGCCATTGGAGGGTGAACCAACGGCAAAGGAAGACCTTTCTCTCTCTCTCTCTCTCGCTGTCCACTCTGCCTGTCAAAAAAATAAATAAATTAAATAAATTTAAAAAAAAAAAAATAAGAATACACTGGGAAGAAAGGAACAAGAGGAAGAGGGGTCCAGTGCTTTGGTGCAGCGGGTTAACGCCCTGGCCTGAAGCACCAGCATCCCATATGGGCATCAGTTCGAGACCTGGTTGCTCCACTTCCTATCTGGCTATCTGCTATAGCCTAGGAAAGCAGTAGAAGATGACCCAAGTGCTTGGGTCCCTGCACCCACATGGCAGACCTGGAAGAAGCTCCTGGCTCCTGGCTTCAGATTGGCCCAGCTCTGGCCATTGCAGCCAATCGGGAAGTGAACCATCAGATGGAAGACTTCTCTCTGCCTCTCCTCTCTCTGTGTAACTCTTTCAAATAAATAAATTAATTTAAAAAAAAAAAAAAAAAGAGGAAGAGGGGAGCAAAGGGCTCTCTCGGAGGGACACAGAGGCTCCAGCTGCTGGAACCTGCCTTGGGCGCCTCTCCTCTCATGTCAGGCAGTCAGCAAATGTTTCTGAGCATTTCTGGGTTACGGGAACACAAGGTGAAAGGGTAGGGAGGCGGCCAGAAAGAAAAGCTGGCGAGTCCACGCGGTCCCACACAGGCAGTGTGGAGCAGGCCCGCTCACCTTCCCAAGGCAGGTGACTTCCAAGCAGTTGACCCAGCTCACCGCAGGGAGAGGTTAGCTGTCCCTGGGTGTCCCTTGTCAAACAAGCACCCACATAACTAACCAGAATCTCGACCAAGGAAGACGTATGAACATGAGAAGACAGAACAATCTTATCTTACAAGCCAAAGAAGCCATAAAATATCTTAGGCACCTTAAAAAAAAAAAAAATCTAGTCCTATAAAAACACACAAAGTATATTAGCAAGCTGGAACATTATAGAGGCATTTAATGATCGTGATTCTTGTCACCCAAGCTACAACCCAAAACCCATCAAAATAATCACTTCGTTCACCTAAATCAAACATATTTAATCCTTCCTAAGTACCTGTTATTCTAAAAACACGTTGCATATGATACCACAAAACAATTAATATAAAATATGAACATACACATTTGTCACCTATCCCACTGTCCCATTAAAAACCAGGCAGAATAATGCTGGCTTACACAGTGTGCCCCGGGCCTTCTAACAATACACACAAGGCTACTGACAAGCTTGCTAACTCTTAACACTGAGTGTCTACTATGTGCAAGTTATTACCTAACCAACCAAGGATGATCCAAAATGAAATGCTCCTAAACTCAAGCAGCTTAAAATCTAGACGGGAATGCATATGTGTACCTATACATACGCACAGTGGCTGCATAAATACATATTATACATAATGTTGCTAAGAATGGCATATGTGAAGCATGCAATTAACCTGAGGAGTATGAAGACAAGTACAAGGCTCCCAAGAGTCTCTTACAAGTTATCAAAAGTAAAATGGAATACATGGAATGCCATTATTTACATTAAAACTCTCGCATGGAGGCAGGCATTTAGGCGAGCAGTTGAGGTATCTTCATCTGACAAGGGAGTACCTGGGGTCAGGAAGCAGCTCTAGCTCCTGACTCCAGTTTTCCAAGAATGCAGACCCCGGGGAGGAGTGCTGATGGCTCAGATAATTTGGTTCCTGTCACCCATGTGGGACAGACCTGGACTGAGTGGGCTGTTGTGGGCAGCTGGGGAGTAAATCAGTGAATGGGAGTGCTTCCGTTCGTTCTCTGTCTCTCTGATAAATAAATTTTAAAACAACTCATGGGAAGGCAAATACTGGAGGGGAAAAAAAAAAGCAAAAAATAAAAAATAAAAACTATTGCATTAGGGCTTAAAACAGAAGTGATTCCCATCCCCACTTCCAAAGCATTATTTCTGTTCGTTAGCGTTTATTTAGCTCTTTAAAACCATGCCAGCCTCATCTGTGTGACAGTCACTGCTTTATTATCAGCCAGAAATCTCTAAGATGAAGCAACATTTAAATCTGGGGAAAAAAAAAAAAAAAAACATGCCCAGCTATTGCCACATCTCCAGCAGTGATTCTATTCTGGACAATCTGACTTGAGTTCCTGTCTTAAGAGAAAAGTGCATCCAAAGCTATGGTTAAATCAAACAGAGCAACCCAGGACCCTTCCCTTCTCCCCAGGAAACCCAGAGCCACGGCTTCGCAGTCTGGGGACACACGGTACACGCAGCCACCGCCGCAGCCACCACAAATCCTCCGCAGTAACTTCCAGGAGCACGGGAAGTCTCAACGTTGGGGCGGGGTAGGGGGTCGCGGTCCCCTCCGTGAGAGAGGAAAACGATCCACGGTCCCCGGCTCCTCCAGCGGCCCCGGGCACTTACAAGAGCCGGCGGCCCTGCGCTACTCCACCAGGCTTTACACCCCAAGCGCAACGCGATCGCCAGCCCCGGCCAGCGCCTTCGCCGCCTCCCAGAACCTTCTCTCCCTCGATCTCTCTCTCTCTCAGTCTGTTTCTCTCGCTCTCTCCATCTCCTTCACGCACACTCGCTCGCTCACACACACAGGCGGCCTCCTCGCTCCAGCTCCGCCGCCCCGGGATGCCGGCTGGCACTCGGCGAGACGCAAGTTGCCCCGCGCCGGCCGGGGACGCCAAGCTCCGCACCTGCTCCGGCTCGGCGCCGCCGAGCCCGCGCCCACCCGGAAGCCGCGGCGGCCGCCTCACCTTGCTCGCCGCGGTCCATGGCTCCCGCCCGCCGCCTCGCGTCCTCCGCGCCTCCGCCGCCCGCAGCCCGTCCGGCTCGGCCCGCCCGTCCGGCTCGGCCCGCCCGTCCGCCGCGCTGCGCCGAGCTCCTCCGCGCCTCCCGCGAAGTCCCCACCCCCAAAGGCGTCGGGCGCGGCGGCGCCGCCCGCGCTCGGCCGGGAGCGCCTTCCCGGGGCGTCACCCAACCACCTGACCCGGCCGACCTGTGCGCTCCGCCACGTCGGCGCAGGCGGGCGAGCGGGCGGCGCCGGGCGCGCTGGGCCGGGCGCGTCCCGGCCTCGGTGCGGGCGGGAAGCCTGCGCGGAGGAGGGAAGAGGGGGACCGCGGCGGGCTGGAGGCAGCCACGGAGGCCGCTGGGGGACCGGGGTGGGCGGCGTCTGCGGTGCACCCTCAAGTTCTTTATAAAATCAAAAGTTTCCTCCGAGGCCTGGGCGATGCCTTTTGTCCGCCTCTGCGGGCACCTGCTCTCATGTACTTCGAGAGGAGAAGGCACAGGCCGGTGATTTAGAAATGCCATTGGCTCTTTTTTCCCCTATGTGCGTCATAGTCTCCTGTTACCCGAAATGATACTCTATGATGTCTTCCCTAACCAGGTCAAAACCCAGCAGAGGTGAAAAATCACAAGGAATCTAGAAAATTCTGTCGTCGTGTCTTTTCATAGAAAGTGCGGATGTTTACAGGAGACTCGATTTCCATGTAATAAGGACAGGACTGTTTTGAGTGCAGGACCGAGGACAACGCTGGGAAATGGATTTAATCAAATGAAATTAATTGGATTACCAAAGGGCAAGATTACCAATACAATCTTTGGAAAATGCATTCTGTGGCTTCTTTTCTATCGGTTGTTCAAGTTCCTATATAGGTACTTTCTTTTTAAATTTACCTTCTAATTCCATTTCCCACAAACTTTTTTTTTAAGGTTATTTATTTGAAAGTCAGAGTTACAGTGAGAGAGGAGAGGCAGAGAGAGAAAGAGGTCTCCATCCGATGGTTCACCCCCCAATTGGCCACAACGGTCAGAGCTGTGCCGATCCAAAGCCAGGAGCCAGGAGCTTCTTCCAGGTCTCCCACATGAATGCAGGGGCCCAAGGACTTGGGCCATCTTCTACTGCTTTTCCAGGCCATAGCAGAGAGCTGGATTGGAAGTGGAGCAGCCGGGTCTCAAACTGGCCCCAATATGGGATGCCAGCACTGCAGGCAGCAGCTTAACTGGCTATGCCACAGCGCTGGCCCCTCCCATAAACTTTTGTTTACTTTTTTTAAAGATTTATTTTATTTATTTGAAAGAGTTACAGAGAGTTGTTTACTTTTTATTTTTGTTTATTTTTAAAGATTTACTTCATTTCTCTGAAAGGCAGAATTACAGAGAGGGAGAGAAAGAAAGAGCTTCCATCTGGTGGGTCAGTCCAAATGGCCAGGGCTGGGCCAGGCCAACGGCAGGCGCCTGGAACTCCGTGTGCTCGCACCACATGGACAGAGGCCACAACAGCAGCCATAGCACTTTGAATTACTGCATTAACACTCTGCTTGCAGGGTGTGTCACAGTAACTCATGTTCTACAAAGTCACTTTAACATACGGGTCCTACGATACTACCTCCGTTTCATGAGCCAAGGGACAGTGTAAGTGACAAGCGCCTGCTTCTGTGTCCTGCCCAGACTCTGACTTGCCCTTCAACTTGAAGCATGATGGAATGAATCCCCTGCAGGCAGTAGGCATTTATTAATGATTTCTAAGTACGCGTAGTTACCTGAAGGGACTCATGCTTTCTATCTCTATCCTGTTGCACTGTGAGCACGGTGTAGCTCCTTCCTCACCATGTCTCCAAGCCTTCTCCTCCATGACTTTTACTCTGTTTAGGAAGTGGCATCACCTCCCGGAGCCCTGTTATCACTGCACTTGGATTATCTGATGCATCACTCACCTGTGGCGCTAATGTGCAGTGCCGTCTGCCACAGCTATCGCGTATCTGTTTCACAGCATGACTGCGTTACAGACTCCAGGAGGGCAAGGACATTTTAATCTTTACATCCCTTTAATTACACCATGCACTTCATAAATATTATAATTTTTACTTTTAGATTTCAATGTTAAACTATATTATATTTGCTAACAATCCAGTGTCTGTAGGAGAGACATACAATTTTTTAAAAAATTATTTTTAGTGGTGCTGGTTCGTGTTCCGGCTGCTCCTTTTCTGATCCAGCTCTCTGCTTACGGCCTGAGGAAGCAGTGGAAAACGGCCCAAGTGTTTGGGCCCTTGCATGTGCATGGGAGACATGGAAGAAGCTCCTGGCTCCTGGCTCCTGGCTTACGATCAGCCCAGCTCCGGCCATTGAAGCCACTGGGGAGTAAGCCAGCAGATGGAACACCCGTCTCTCTGTCTCTCCCTCTCTCTGTCTGTAACTCTACCTCTCAAATCAATAAATAAAAATCTTTTAAAAATAAAATTTTTTTTAACTTTTTAAAATTTATTTTGAGACACAGACAGACAAAGCTCCCATCTGCTGATTTACTCCCCAAATGCACAACAGCTAAGGCTGTGCCAAGGCAAAGCTGGGAGTCTAGAATTCAATCCAAGTCTCCCATGTGGTGCAGGAACCCAACTACTTGAGCCATCACCACTGCCCCCAGGGTATACACCAACAGGAATCTGGAATGGGCAGCAGAGCTAGGACTCAAACCCAGGCACTCTGATTTGGGATACAGGCAGCCCATGCAGCATCTTAACCACTAGGCTAATTGCCTGTGGCAAATTATTTTTTTAATGTAATATTAAGGCAAATTTAGGCATTGAAGGAAATTCTATAGCATGGGATGGAATTTCCTACTGGCTGATACTCAGGTCTGTTGTATAGAGATAAACATCTGGAGAAACAATCTCTCATCCTATGATCTAATTTGTTCACAAATTGCATTTAAGAATGAGTGTTGGGTACCCAGCGTTGTGGGCAAGTTAAACCCCAGCCTACAATGCTGGCATCACATATAGGTGCCAGTTAAGTCCTGGCTGTTCCACTTCCTATCCAACTCCCTGCTAATGGCCTGGGAAGGCACCTGAGGATGGTCCAAGTGCTTGAGGCCCTGCTACCCATGTGGGAGACCTGGAAGAAGCTCCTGGCTCCTGGCTTCAGCCTAGCCCAGCCTTGGCCATTATGGCCATCTGAGGATTGAACCAGCAGATGGAAAATCTCTGTCTCTGTCTCTCCCTCTCTCTCTGTGTAACTCTTTCAAATAAATAAAAATTTTAAAAGGTATAATTATTACATGTAAATAAGCTATATTTTTAAAAAATGTGTTCTATTTATACATATTTAACTTACTATATAGTGATGAATTTCATTGTTACATATATTGAAAGGGGAAAATTTTTTAAGAGTTTATCTACTTGTTCACCTGTTGCAAGATGGCTAGTAACCTACTGAATATCCAACATTCTCAGTTTCCTTCCCAAAAGAACCCAAATATTGTTTGGGGTAGCCTACTGTGTGCCTTGCTGACACAGTGGCCATCCTGACTCCCTTGCAGCTAGGGGGTAGCTCTGCAACTGGTTCACCACCAATGAGATACGAGCAAGTATGCTAGCTGGCATCTCTAAGCAGCATTTTTCAAATGACAGACTTGCAACATTATTTTGCCCCTCACCCTTTCCCTTCCTGTTTAGAAGAGCTGCAAGCCAAGCACAGCAGCATGGAAGGGCAGAAAGAACCTGTGCGTTCAGTGGTATTACAGACCTGCTTCTTAAGGGAGAAAAAGATGCCTGCGCCTGTAGTTAGGTTCATGTTACACAGAGCCAAATTCAGTCCTAAATGATATAATGTACCGTTGTTAACATCCACTGCTGGCATCTGCCCTTGGAGGTGGGTTGGTGCAATTCAGAGCCTTGGGCAAATATTAACTTAATTTTCTCCAGAAGGTTAAACAAGCACTGTTCATTCTATAAACAACCTAGAAGCTGGCTTCTCTCTCGTGTTTTCCTTTGACTTATTTTTTTTCTGACAAGCAATCTGCACTTGCGGTTCACACTGTGTTACTTCTGAAATGCAGAGTTTCTCAGTCGTTGCAGCCTTCTGATAAATCCCTGAAGAATGGCTAGCACTTAGCACAGCACCTGGGTGCATTCCGCCATGCGGCACTTAGAAAGCTCCAGCTGGGAGAAGACAGACTGACTTCATGGTGTTTCTGTAGTTAATGGTGATGGGAGTTTTCTTTTAGTTTTAGTTTTTGTTTTTTTCAAAGTACTCATCCATTTGGTGGAATTTCTACATGGAACAGCAGACAGTAGATTTCCCCCAAAACAGAAGAATTGAAGCAAAAGAAAGTATTGAAGAGGACAGATAGAAATAGAAGTTGTATCTTCTTGATGGAAATTTCTATCCTCTGCCCTTCTAGTAGACACCTTCCCCAGCTGAGAGCCAATGAGAACTGAACAAAATGTGTGGACAGTGGAATGTGCCCTCCCTCTCACATTCGTAGAGCCTGGGGCAAGAGGCTCTGGAGGCCCTGGCTTTCTCGAAGGTCCTGTTCTTTCCCCTCTAGCTGTGTTCTAGATTGGTATAGCCCTGACCCACTCCTCTGTGTGTGTGTGTGTGTGTGTATGCCATAGCAACATTTCCCATCTCTGTTCACCAATTCCCATCTGCTGCCCCCTTGGCCACACTTCCCGCCTAGGGCAGTCCTGGGAAAAGATCAAGTTCCTGGCAACAGGTGCAGCAGGGTGGGCAGGAGAGTAAGTCACCAATACCATATGCATGGTCTATAGAGAGTGTGTAGGTATGAATGCGGCTGTACGCTCCTCTGCCCAGGGGAAGGCGCTGGTGGGCGACTCGTCTCTAAAGCTCAGGGCCCCTGTACAGGACCTCCCTAGTAATCTGCGTCTAGGGTTGCCAAATAAGAGAGAGGACTTCCGGCTCAACAGTTAAATATTTTTTAGTCTATCTCCTGCAATATTTGTAACATACTTACACTGAAAAAAAAAAAAAAAACTTCTTCTTGTTTATCTGAAATTCCTGACCAGCATCCTGTATTTTTTATTTGCTCATTCTGATAGCCCTACCTTTGTCCCAGAGCGGTTCTGACTTGGACTGATCAAGTACCAGAATGCGTGTATGATGATGCAATTTTGAACCAGTTCACATAATCCAGGAGAACAGTCCTCACAGCCTCCTTCGGCTTAACTGTGGGAGGGAACAAAGAAAGGGTGAGGAAGTGTAAGAAGTCAAGAACAAGTTTGGAAGACAAATTGATTTAATGTCAGGTAATTAACATGTAATCGTTCAAGAACTATCCTAGCCATTGTTTAGTATTTTCTTAGTTGTGTAAATATGAAATAAACAACTTTTTTTTTTTTTGAGAGCAGACAGAGGGAATTCCCATCCACTGATTAACACCCCCAAATTCTTACAGTGGCTGGGACTGTGCCAGGCCAAAGCCATGAGCCAGGAATTCAATCCAGGTCTCCCACATGGACGGTAGCAACCCAAGTCCTTGAGTCATCAGCACTGCCTCCCAGGGTCTGCATTAGAGTGGGAAGCTAGACTTGGGAGCCAAGGTCAGGTGTCAAAGGCAGGTACTCTGATGTGGAATGTGGGCATCTTAACCACTTGGCCAAGTATCCACCCTTGAAATCAACAACCTTTTAAGTGTGCAGAAAGAGGCATTGGCAGGAAAGAGAACTTAACACTAATGGAACTTAGACACTTAAATCCGTGAACATTAACAGGAAGCGACCTCACATTATTGATTTCGGTTGTGTTAAGAAAAGCCAAGACCACTTCATCTTCCCTGTATGTTTTTACATCACTCTGAATTCTGTGTAGTTATCAGATTACACTATGAGTGCTGGTTAGAGAAGAGAGCTCCAGAGCCACCATCTGTCCCAGTTTTCCTGCAGTGTCCACCATCACTGTTCTCAAAATGTTCTTCTGCCTGTTAGATGACCTTAGGGTATAAACTGGATTGGTTATACATAGATTTAACTAAATTATTAGTAATAATTGTTATTATTAACAGGAGAGGCAGGCGTTTGGCATAGCCATGAAATCACCACTTGGAACTCCTGCATCCCATATCTGAGTGCCTGGGTTCGAGTCCCAGCTCCACTATTTCCAACACAGCTTCCTGCTAATGTATACCCAAGAAGGTAACTGGTGATGGCTCAAGTTCCTGGGTCCCTGCCACCCACAAGGGAGATCTGGATGAGTTCAAGGCTCCTGCCTTCAGCTTGGCCCTTGTGGGCATTTGGGAGTGAATCAGCAAATGAAGATTTCACCATCTCTCTCTCTCTCGATCTTGCTCTCACTCTTTCTGCCTTTCAAGTAAATACATTTGTTAAAATTATTAACAGTATTTTAAAATTTCTAACCAGTGTTTGAATCCATGCCTTACAGGCCATTTCACTCCTAGAAGGATGGCTCATTCTTCAGAGTTCCAATATTCCTCTTGCAGAAAGGGGGCAGGCTAGAAGGACAAGTGCTGTCAGGGTTAAAGAGCCACAGTCTGTGTCTCTGACAACAAAAAGCAGTTCTGCAAAGGCCAAAGAGGACTCCAAACACCCGAGTGGTTTTAGCAGAACCATCATTGATAACCCTCACAGTCCTGGGCTTCTAAACTCTGGAGTCACAGAGCAGGCATTTGATCTGGTGGCTGGGACACCTGCATCGCATGTCAGAGTGACCATGTTCAAGTACTGGCTTCTCCCAGTTCCTGCTTCCTGCTCATGCATACCTTGGAAGGCAGCAGGTGATGGGTAGTTGGCCCTGCTACCCACGTAGGAGGCCTGGACTGAGTTTCTTCCCAACTTCAACCTGGCCCTCTCCAGCTATTTCAGGTACCAGAGCAATGAACCAACAGATGCAAGCTCACTCTCTCATTTTTTGGTCTCTCTCTCGCTCATTCTTTTTGTGTCTCTCTGCCTCTCAAGTAATAATAATAATGATAATGATGATAATGTAAAATCTAGAATCAGACTTTGAGATGCATTTCTCATACATTTACTCATTTTTTAAAATTTGTTTTATTGATATAGAATTCCTACGCCATAAAGTTCACCACTTATGATGCACAGTGCAGTGGTTTTTAGCATATTTACAATATAGGCTCATTCTTATGCTCTCCCAATGCTGCTAAGATTACAGTGAAGGGATAAAACCACAAGGACAAAGAGAACACCAGAGACTATGTGATGATAATTGATCTTGCAGATCTGGAAAAGCCAAACACTAAGCTGGCAGCAGGAAAAGCCAAGAAAAACATCATTTACACTGCAGATCTTCCAAAATGCCCAGGCCTTGGCACCAGACATTTGTGGATACAGAAAGAAATTGAGAATCCAAATAGGAGGATGGGTTGACTGTCTTACAGAGATGGGGAACCTTTTTTCTTTGAAGGGCCGCTTGGATATTTATAACATAATTTGCTGGCCATACCATACAAAAATTATCAACTTAAAAATTAGCCTGCTATAGATTTATTGAATTTTTGATTCCTGCCTGTGGTTGCCTTGGAAGGGCCAGACCAAATGTTTTTGCCAGCCTTAAACAGTCCCTGGGCCGGTCATTCCCCACTCCTGAAAGGAGTTAGGTCTCGGTCCCTCACCTACTGTGCAAAGGAGAAGGCTGAGTTGATTTCTCTGAAGAAGAAAAGGAACACTCTCTGAGTAGAAGACAGCAAGTGCATTAGAGGCTGAGAATTTTTTTTTCTTTTAAAGATTTATTCCTTCATTTGAAAGGCAGAGTTATAGAAAGAGAGGGAGAGAAAGAGAGAGAGAGAGAGATCACTTCCCAGATGACTACAACAGCCAGAGCTGGGCCAACCCAAAGCCAGGAACCTGGATCTTTCATGTGGGTGGCAAGGGCCCAAGTACTTGGGCCATCTTCTAAGGCTATCCCAGGCACATTAACAGGGAGCTGGATTGGTTAACCCACTGTGCCACAATGCCGGCCCCAGGGCGAGGATTTTTTTATCGAAAGCAGAGAAACTCATTAGCAGTTCCTACCAGGGTTTCTGAGATTCCCACTTCCCTTCCTGGTTCCTCCCAGAGCAGATAGCCAAGCCTATACCTGAAAGTGGGAAATGAAAAATCCATCTCCCACGAATTCGACTAACCCAAGAGGAAACAACTAATAACACTGATCTGGATGAGCTGGGTCACTTCGCCCTCCATCCCTTGCCCAGGTACCTGGAGAGACCAATCAGTGGCTTAATGCCCATGGCAGGCAGCCATGAACCAACAGATGGATCCAGGATGGACGCTAGAAACTAAAATCCACATACTGAAAAGGCAATTTTTAGGTAGCAAACTCTACAAGGAGAGGAAAACCGGTTTTGAAAGCTTTCGCCATCAAATCTGGAGAGAGAAGTAAAGATACACCAACACAAAACAAAAATAGCTCACTATATAAAAAGGAGAGCACCCAGAGAACATGGAGTTCTTGGAAATCAAATAGATGTCAGTAGAGTTTAAAACTGTCGGCACAAGGAGGACACCCAGAACTGTTTGTGTCCTAATCCCCAGTACCTGTGGCAAAAAGGGACTTTGCAGACATGATTAGTATTGGAGATCTAGAGAGGAACTCGGATTGCCACGTCTGCTATGTGAGCTCTGAGGAGCCGAGAGCCTTGTGGCTGGGAGCGGAGAGATGCCACCACAGAAAACCAGGCAGGGGCGATCAGAAAGCAGAGAGGGACGTGATCCACATCCCCAGCCCTGAAGGAGGGCTGGGCTGTGGGCCAGGGAGTGTGGGTGGTCGCCAGAAGCTGCAAGAGCCTTTTGTTGGCAGTCTTCTAGAAAGCAGGGACCCCGGTCCTATAATCCCAGGAAATCGAGCTCTGCCAACAACCCGAAGAAGCAAGAAAGGGATTCTTCCCAAGAGCTCTCCAAAGCACATAGCCCTCCGGACATGGTGAATTTGGTTTGTTGAGATTCATGTTATAGTTTCAGTCCTCAGAGCTGTAAGACCATACCTTTGTGTAACTTTAACGCACTTTATGGGCAGTTTGGGATATAGAGTCAAGTAAATATCCTGACATCATGGGGGCATGCAGGAAAGTTAAGTGTGGGTGAGAGTGAGGGATGAATAGAAAGGATAAGTCACCATCACCGTTAGTGGAAAGTTGGTGAATAATGCTGTCATTGGAGGAAGTCCCAAAATATGCAAGATAGGAAACTAAAAAAAAAAAAAAAAAATTGAAAACTATAAAAGATTTGAGTATAGTTGCCTTCAAGGAACAAAATGCAAAAGATAAGGGGGATGGACTGCTGAGGGTTTTTTTTTTTTTTTTTTTTTTTTTGCAACAAGCCTTGTTGCCTCCTCTTTAAAGTATGTGCATATATAACTTTAAAAACAAAAAAAAATGGAAAGTAAAAAAAAAAATCAGGAGCAAGTCTTTTGTCTCAAAGGGTTAAGCTGCTACTTGAAACACCTGCTTCCCATATGCAAGTCCCAGTTGCTCCACTTTCTGAGCCTCCTTCCTGGTAATGTGCCTGAGAGGCAGCAAATGATCGCCCAAGTACTTGGGTTCCTGCCACTTCTGTGAGAGACCAGGATGCATTTCCTGCCTCCTGACTGTGGCTTGGCCTAACCCCAGCTGCTGCAGGCATTTGGGGAATGAAAGAACAAATAGAAGATATCTCTCTCCCTCTGTCTCCTCATCTCTGTCAATCAGCCTTTCAAATAAATAGTTTTTAAAATCAATTACTGGGGCTGGTGCTGTGGCACAGTGGGCTAAGCTGCTGCCTGCGTTGCTTGTATCTCATACGGGAGCAGGTTTGAGTCCTGGCTGCTCCACTTCCTATCCAGCTCCCTACAAATGTACCTGGAAAAGCAGCAGCAGATGGCTAAAGCGCTTAGGTCCCTGCACCCACATAGGAGACCCGGAAGAAGCTCCTGGCTTCTGGCTTCAATCTGCCACCCCCAGCTGACCAGAGGATGCTTATTAAGAAGATTCTTGTTGATGCAATATCTAGAGGGTGGCATTTGGTGCAGCAATTAAGACTCTGCTTGGGACAATGCATCCCATATTGGAGTGCCTGGGTGCCAGTTGTGGCTCCTCTGCTCCCAACCTAGCTTTCCTGCTAATGCATGCCTTAGGAGGCAGCTGATGATGGGTCAAGTTCTTGGGTTCCTGCCACTCATAGGGGAGACCTAGATGGAGATCTGGACACCAGACATCAGCCTGGCCCTGCCCCTGCTATTGTGGGCATGTGGGGAATGAACCAGCAGATGGAAGATCTCTCTTGCTTTCTCTCTCTGTTGCTCTGCCTTTTTTTTTTTTTTTTTTTTTTTAAGATTTGTTGTATTTATTTGAGAGGCAGAGTTACAGAGCAAGAAAGGATGTGACAGAGAGAGAGAGGTCTTCCATCAACTGTTTCACTCCCCAAATCACTGCAAAGGCCAGGGCTGGGCCATGCCAAAGCCAGGAGCCAGGAGCTTCCTCTGGGTCTCCTACATGGGTGCAGGTGCCCAAGGACGTGGGCCATCTTCTACTGCTTTCTCCAATGCATTAGCAGGGAACAGGATCAGAAGTGGAGCAGCCAGGACTCCAACCGGCACTCTTAGGGGATGCTGGCATTGCAGGCAGCAGTTTAACCAGTTAAGCCACAACATCAGCCCAAGTTCTGCCTTTCAAGCAGATGAAACTAAATAAATATTTATAAATAATCGTTGACTGTTTGGAAGGGACAGAAGAACTGACGAGCATGTTTGAGGAAGATGCTAAAAACTGTAAAAATCTAATAATCCACATTTTCTAAAGGCAGCTGCTGATGGGATGTGACTTTGAAGTTTCACTCTGAAGTGTTTTTGTCTGTCATAAGGAAAATGAATTTGGCCGGCGCCGTGGCTTAACAGGCTAATCCTCCGCCTTGTGGCGCTGGCACACCGGGTTCTAGTCCCGGTTGGGGCGCCGGACTCTATCCCGGTTGCCCCTCTTCCAGGCCAGCTCTCTGCTGTGGCCCAGGAGGGCAGTGGAGGATGGCCCAAGTCCTCGGGCCCTGCACCCGCATGGGAGACCAGGAGAAGCACCTGGCTCCTGGCTTCGGATCAGTGAGATGTGCTGGCCGCAGCGGCCATTGGAGGGTGAACCAACGGCAAAAAGGAAGACCTTTCTCTCTGTCTCTCTCTCACTATCCACTCTGCCTGTCAAAAAAAAAAAAATGAATTTAAGAGCAGTATGATTCTGATAAGGGTAATGAGAAAGCTACAGTAATGAAGTTCCCTATGCAAAGTGTTTTGGCAACTGTTACAGTCAAGTTCACTGGAAAATAGACTGTGAGATGGAGATTTGTGTGCAGGGGGTTATTGGTGAGAGCTCTGGCATTTAAACCCCAGGGAGAGGAAGCAAGCAGGATTTAAACTGAGAGAGGAGGGAGCTCCGATGCAGTCACAGCAAAGGCCTCATTGCGTCCTTCCAGGAGTTGTAGAGCTGGGATGTCCCAAGCTGAGCCAGGGAACCCTGCCTTTACCCCCACACTCATCCCTCCTCGGAAATGGGCTGCCCTTGGAAAAGCTCTTGGGCAGGGTGGCTTTCTGCAGGTGAGGGCGCTTCTCATAGAGGACATTTGCTGACAGCAAGCAGCTGCTGGCTCGCCCAGTACCCAGGGCGGCACCAGCACTGCTCAGCAACCTCTACAATCCTCTGTTCAGTAACCCTGCGCTTCTCTACATATATCATGCATTACGAACAGGAGAGTAGAAGGAAGAAGTGTCAGGCAGGGAAATGAAACCTCCCTTCCAATAGTGGAAATTCAAGAATATGGAGAGTGGCCAGCACTGCGGTGCAGCAGGTTAAGCTGCTGTCTGCAGGGCCGGCATCCCATATGGGTGTTGGTTCAAGTCCTATCTGATCCATTTCCAATCCAGCTCCCTGCTAATGTGCCTGGGAAAGCAGTGGAGAATGACCCAAGTTCTTGGGGCCCTGTACCCATGTGGGAGACCAGGAAGAAGCTCCTTGCTCCTGGCTTCAGATCAACCCAGCTCCAGCTTTTGTGGCCATGTGAGGAGTGAACTAATGGATGGTAGACCTTTCGTTCTATCTCTCCCTCTCTAATTCTACCTCTTAAATAAACATAAATATTTTTAAAAAGAGAGAGAAACCAAGAAAGAAATTCCATTTACAATAGCCACAAAACAATCAAATATTTCAGAATGAATTTAATCAAAGTGAAAGATCTCTACAATGAAAATCATCAGACATTGATGAAAGAAATCATCAAGGACACACACCAAAAAATGGAAAGATATTTCTTGCTCATGGATCAGAAGAATCAATATCATTAAAAATATCTATACTACCTAAAACAATCTACAAATTCAATGCCATTTCTATCAAAATACCAATGATGTTCTTTACAGAAGTAGAAAAAACAATCCTAAAATTCATATGGAATCACAAAGACCCAGAATAGCCAAAGCAATTCTGAACAAGAAAAATCAAGCTAGAGGCATCACAATACCTTACTTCAAAGCATACTACAAAGCTACAGTGATTAAAATAGCATGGTACTGGCATAAAAATCAATATAAAGATCAATGGAACGAATAAAGAGCCCAGAAATTAACCCACATAAACACAGCCAACTATTTTTTGACAAAAGTGCTCAGACCATACAGTGGGGTAAGGACACTCTTCAACAAATGGTACTGGGAAAATCAGATGTATATATATAAAAGAATGAAATTAGATCCATACCTCTCACCAGATACAAAAATCAACTCAAGATGGATCAAAGACCTAAATTTAAGACCTGAGACTATGAAGTTGCTGGAAGAAAACAGAGGGGAAGCACTCTAAGACACTGGCGTGGGATATGACTTCTTGGATAAGAAGCCCCCCCCCCACTCCAAAGCACAAGCAACAAAAGCAAAATTAAATAAATGGGACTAATTCAAACTCAGAAGCTTTTGCACAGCAGAGGAAACAATCAATAGAGGGAAGTGACATCCAACAGACTGGGAGAAAATATTTGCAAACCACCTATCCAACAAAGGATCAATACCTGGGATATATCAGTAACTTAAAATACTCAATAGCAGCAACAAAAAACCAATCCAGTTGAGAAATGCACAAAGGACTTCAATAGTTCTCAAACGAAGAAATACAAATGGCCAAGAAACATATGAAAAAATGCTCACCATCACTAGCCATCAAGGAAATGCAATCAAAACCACAGTGAGCTATTCCCTCACCCCTGTGAGAATGGCTAACATGCAAAAGGCAGAGAGCAACAAATGCTGGTGAGGATGTGGAGAAAGGGGAACACTTACACACTGTTGGTGGGAATGTACATTAGTGTGGCAATTTCTTAAAACACTAGACATAGACTTGCCATATGATTCAGCAATCTCACTCCTGGGTATACACCCAAAAGATTTGAACACAATGTATCAAAGAGATACCTGCACCACCACCACCATGTTTACAGCAGCACTGTTCACAACAGCCAAAAGTTGGAATAAACCAAGGCATCAGTCATTAGAGGGACAGATAAAGAAAATGTGGTATACATACACAATGGAATATTATTCAGCTGTAAAAAAAAGGAATGGAATTCTACCATTTGCAGCAAAATGGACACAACTGGAGGACATGTTGAGTAAAATAAACCAGATCCAGAAAGACAAAAACTTATGTTCTCTTTAATATTATCACTTGTTCTCCCTTATATGTGTGAGTTAAAATTTAAAAAGAACAAGAAAAGAGATGTCCATATGTATCAGTATTGCTGCAAATATAGTTTGGTAAAACTTTGTTTTATACCTTTGTGAAACCAATGGTTAAGAATGTTATACTTCCATAGTTTTAATGATCTGTGATTACTTTAAAATTTTTTAAAGATTTTTTTTATTAAACTTTTATTTAATGAATATAAATTTCCAAAGTATAGCTTATGGGTTACAATGGCTTCCCCCCTCCCATAATTTCCCTCCCGCCCGCAACCCTCCCCTTTCCCACTCCCTTTCCCCTTCCATTCATGTAAAGATTCATTTTCAATTCTCTTTGTATACAGAAGATCAGTTTAGTATATATTAGGTAAAGATTTCAACATTTTGCCCATATAGCAACATAAAGTGAAAAAACTACCATTGGATTACTAATTATAGCATTAAATAGCAATGTACAGCACATTAAAGACAGAGATCCTACATAATATTTTTTTAAAATTAATTAATTTTCTATGCCATTTCCATTTTAACACCAGGTTGTTTTTTTTTTTTTTTCATTTCCAATTCTCTTTATATACAGAAGATCACTTCAGTATATAATTAGTAAAGACCTCATCAGTTTGTGCCCACACAGAAATGCAAAGTATAAAAATACTGTTTCAGTACTAGTTATAGCATCACTTCGCTTTAGACGACACATTAGGGACAGATCCCACATGGGGTGTAAGCACACAGTGACTCCTGTTGCTGATTTAACAATTTGACACTCCTGTTCATGGCGTCAGTAATCTCCCTAGGCTCTAGTCATGAGTTGCCAGGGCTATGGAAGCCTTTAGAGTTCGCTGACTTTGATCTTATTCCAATAGGGTCATAGTCAAAGTGGAAGTTCTCTCCTCCCTTCGGAGAAGGGTACCTCCTTCTTTGATGGCCCCGTTCTTTCCACTGGGATCTCACTCACAGAGATCATTCATTTAGGTCTTTTTTTTTTTTTTTCCATGATATCTTGGCTTTCCATGCCTGCTATACTTTCATGGGCTCTTCAGCCAGATCCAAATGCCTTGAGGGCTGATTCTGAGGCCAGAGTGTTGTTTAGGACATCTGCCATCCTATGAGTCTGCTGTGTATCCCACTTCCCATGTTGGATCTTTCTCTCCCTTTTTGATTCTATCAGTTAGTATTAGCGGATACTTGTCTTGTTTGTGTGATCTCTTTGACTCTTAGAGCTATCAGAGCTATCAATTGTGAGCTGAAATTGATCACTTGGACTAGTGCGATGGCATTGGTACATGCCATCTTGATGGGATTGTGTTGGAATCCCCTGGCACATTTCTAATTTATTTGAAAGTCAGAGTTACACAGGAGAGAAGGAAAGGCAGAGAGAGAGAGAGTGAAAGAGAGGTCTTCCATCCACTGGTTTACTCCCCAGTTGACCGCAATGGCCGGAGCTTTGTCGATCCAAAGCCAGGAACCTGGAGCTTCTCCCGGGTCTCCCACGTGGGTGCAGGGCCCCAAGGACCTGGGGCATCCTCTACTGCTTTCCCAGGCCATAGCAGAGAGCCAGATGAGAAGTAGAGCAACCGAGACTCAAACCGGTGCCCACATGGGATGCCGGCACCGCAGGCAGTGCCTTTACCGGCTATGCCACAGCACCAGCCCTGATTACTTTAAAATTTACTGTATATGGGTGAAATGGTCATTTTCCCATTCAATTATTGTTTATAGTCCTTGTATATATTCCCACTAAACTAGGGTCTTTTTGCTTTTTACTTGTTAAACTTCTTATTCTGTGAAGTACTAAGCATTATTATTGTAATGTAAATTTAAAATATCTCAAAAACTGAAAAAAAAGAAAGGGAGAAGGAAGAAGGATGTGGGGAGGAAGGAAGGGAATATCAGTACATTATTAGAATTGTGTCTAAAAAGCAATCGAATCTCTTAAAACTAATTAAAATGAAAATGTAAAAAATTATATAAAAAAGAAAAAAGCAACAACTGCAGGTGGACACCTCCTATTTAACCCAGCAGACTGGTGCCCACACCAACAAAGAGACTCAGAGGCAAAAATTATAGAATAATCACGTGACTCAGGGCTAGAAGCTGCTGTGAGAGCATCTGGTGTGGACTTCTGCCTAGTCATTTTGTTGGACTAGCAATTGAGTGTTAAGGAGGATCAGAAAGTGTGCATACATTATAGTCACTCATGGAGGGACAACCAGAAGCTAGGTTTCACCTACTCCCTGAAATGAATTAGACCTGCAGGACAAAGCCTCAGAACCACATTCTGGTATACACAACAGCCAGACTTTAATTATTATTTCGTTTTATTTATTTATTTTATTTTATTTGAAAGCCAGAGAGATGTAACGACAGACAGACAGAGACGGCCCTTCGGCTGGTTCACTCCCCCAAATGCCTGTATCAGTCTGATTTGGGCCTGATCAAACTAGATGTGGGTCTCATATGTGGGTGACAGAGACCTCACTACTTAAGCCATCACCTGCTGCTTCCCAGAGTGCACAGCAACCAGGAGCAGAGCCAGGACGCTAATCCATGCATTCCGCTATGGCATGCAGGCATCCCAAGCAGCATCTCAACCCCTATGCCAAACACTTGCCCCAGCCAGACTATTTTAAACTGACTTTGGTAACGTTTCAGGCAGCCCAGGAAAGGACATTCTTCTAGTAGGTGGAGTGGACATCTGTCTACACAGTGTAGCTTAAAAGGCATCAGATTACTACCAGGAGATTGAATATACAAATGGACAACAGCCAGCCCATATTTGACAATAGGACTCTAATCCCAGGAAACCAGACCACAAACTCTGCAGTGATCAGCCCAGAACAGTCAGGACTAGGTCATTAACTACCAGCTTCCCTATTTTTCGCCCACGCTTCCAACTCAAGACCAACCAGAGAAAGACAAATGTGCTCCACAAATAAATCACATAAGATGCTCGCTGGTAGCTGGCCTGCCTCCAGCTTCCCCATGCCGACAACTCTAATCAAAGCATGCCGGAAGCCTTCCCCTTCTTCTTCACTATAAATCCTCCCACTCCCCTGCCTGCCTTTGAGCCTCTGCCAAACACAAATGGTGGTGGCTGACTCCTTCTCTATAGCAAGCTCTGAACTAATAGCCTCTGTTTGCTCTCAGTTGGGTGGCCTTTATTTATTTCCACAATTTTCCTAAGGACAACAAGGCACAATCTGCACTGCCCATAGCAGCAGACCCCAACCATCAAACTGGCACAGTACCCCAGAGGTCCCTTGGATCTCACTGTTTGCTGCTTTTGAGTACAGGGTGGTATGGCAAGTGGGTACCAGGTCTAAACTCTGCTCTCTTTACATTGAATTCCTTGGTTATTTTTTCCGATTGGTATCTAGGTTATTTACTGGCTCTCATTTGTGTATGGCACAGAACACTTCATTATTTTGCTCTTTTAAATTTTTAAATTATTTTTTATTTTATATGAAAACAGAGATAAGGAGAGAGAAAAACAGAGAACAAGAGACAGAATAAGATTTCTCATGTAATGGTTCATTCCCTAAATGCCTGCAACATCCAGGTCTGGGATAGACAGAAACCAGAACTCCATTTGGGTTTCCTACAGGAGTTGTGGGGATCCAAGTATTCGTGTTGCCTCCCAGGGTGTGCATAAGAAGGAAGTCAGGATTTTGTGGCAGAGCAGATTGGCATCCCATATCCAAGTGCTGATTCAAGTCATAGCTGCTCCACTTCCCCAGTTCCCTGCTAACATGCCTGGGAAAGTAGCAGAAGACCCAAGCCCTTGGGTGCCTGCCACCCATGCCAGAGACATGGCCCAGCCCCAGCTGTTGCGGCTATTTGGGGAGTGAATCAACAGATGGAAGGTCTTTCTCTTCCTCTCCCTCTCCCTCTATCGCTCTTCCTTTAAAATAAATAAATAAATCTTTAAAGAGAGAGAGAGAGAGAGAAAGAAATAGAGAGAAAGAAAGAGAGAGAAAGAAAACAAATGAAATGAAACAGAGGGGCCAGTGCTGTGTTTAGTAGGCTAAGCCCCAGACTGCAGTGCCAGTGTCCCATATGGGAGCTGAGTTCATGTCCTGGCTGCTCCTCTTCCAATCCAGCTCTCTGCTTATGGACTGGGAAAACAGTGGAAGATGGCCCAAGTTCTTGGGCCCCTGCACCTGTGTGGAAGACCTGGAAGCAGCTCCTGGTTCTTAGGTTAGGATTGGCTCAGCTCCGGCCATTTTGGTCATTTGGGGAGTGAACCAGTGGATGGAAGACCTTTGTCTCTCCTTCTCTGTCTGTAACTCTGCCTCTAAGAAGAAGAGAGGGAGAGGGAGAAAAGGCAGGACTTGAACCCAGGCACTCTGATATAGGATGCATTCATCCCAAGTGGCATCATAACTGCTTCAACAAATGCCAGCTTTTTAAACATTTTTTTGTGCTTTCAATTTGTGTTACACTGTCTAAAAAATGGTGTTTGCCATGCAAGGAGAATCAAAAAGCAGAACAGAGGCACGGGCTCTATCGGCGTAGCTTTTGCATTAGCCTTGCAGACTAGTGATTAGTGATTCTCAGGAAACTGGTAGCTGTTTCACACAAACTTTCTGTTACAGGATCACCAATAAAACAGGATAAGGTTCTTCGCTCTTGACTTTCCTTCTGGTCCTGAGATGGTGTTCTCTCTGTTTTTCTTCCTATTAAGAGGAGCAGACTGTTGGGTTGGCAATAGGTCAATGGTTGGGGCCTGAAATCCAAAGTGCACAAGCATCACCCTCATGGGGTCACCCCTCACCCCTAAGGAAAAACATGCTCCTCCGGTACTCTCACTACAATCTCAATTCTTGTGACTTTTTCTTAAATACGTAACTTCTCCAAGAATGATTTGGGCCTTCAGTGGCCACTCTGGGGGAACATTTGATTTGAGAAATGTTGCTCATTTGCAAGGATATTAGTAAAGAGAGTGAATGAGCTTTCTCAGGCCCAGTGGGCAGTACTTTTTTTATTGGTAAGGAGAGGCCTCTAAACAAAGTTCAAATTCAATAATGGTTTCTCTAAAAAGCTTTTTTGCCAAAACTAATGAGCAGTTTGACAGACTTAAGCAATAACAGAACTGGACTCATTGCTCTAATGAGCCTTCCTGCTCTTTGTGCTCAGCTTCTTCCTTTTACCCAGGACTCCGTCTTCTCCTTTACCCTTTAGATCTCCCTCCTTCTGCACCTAAATTGACCCGTCCCTCCTATTCTCATCCAGACCTTCCCACCTTCCCCAACAGCTCTACTGAGACCTGAACATCAGTCCTGCCCTTGGCCCATTATGCAAGTAATTATAAAATTTAAACCTTGGACATGACCTAAATTAACAGCTATAATTAAGGGTTTCCCTAAACCCGGACAATAACAGCAACTATTCAGAGAAGGAGTTAGAATTCTTACTCAAATGACCTGGGTCCAGACCTGGGTACATATGATCCCAGGTTTACCTGATATATATATATATATATATATACACACACACACACACACACACACACATAGTTTGGTCGGAAGCCCAGATGCTAAATCCTGGGCAGCAAAAGCTTTTCAAGGTGACCTAAAAAGGTATGTAGGAGTTCCTCTTTCAACAACAAATCTGAGGGTCAAAAATGGCTCAAGGGGCCAGCGCTGTGGGGTAGCCTCTGCCTGTAGTGCCGGTATCCCATATAGGTGCCAGTTCTTGTCCTGGTTGCTCCTCTTCCAACCCAGCTCTCTGTGCTTGGGCCCCTGACCCCGCATGGGAGACCTGGAAGAAGCTCCTGGCTCCTGGCTCCTGGCTTTGGATTGTCCCAGCTCCGGCTATGGCAGCCATTTGGGGAGTGAACCAGCACATGGAAGACCGATCTATCTTTCTCTCTCTCTCTCTCTCTCTCTCTCCTCTCTGCTTTTCAAATAAATAAATATTAAAAAATAAAAATTACATTAAGGACAGATCCCACATGGGATGTAAGTACACAGTGACTCCTGTTGCTGACTTAACAATTTGACACTCCTGTTCATGGCGTCAGTAATCTCCCTAGGCTCTAGTCATGAGTTGCCAGGGCTATGGAAGCCTTTAGAGTTCGCTGACTTTGATCTTATTCCGATAGGGTCATAGTCAAAGTGGAAGTTCTCTCCTCCCTTCAGAGAAAGGTACCTCCTTCTTTGATGGCCCTGTTCTTTCCACTGGGATCTCACTCACAGAGATCTTTCATTTAGGTCTTCTTTTTTTTTTTTCTTTTCCATGGTATCTTGGCTTTCCATGCCTACAATACTCTCATGGGCTCTTCAGCCAGATCCGAATGCCTTAAGGGCTGATTCTGAGGCCAGAGTGTTGTTTAGGACATCTGCCATTCTATGAGTCTGCTGTGTATCCCATTTCCCATGTTGGATCCTTCTCTCCCTTTTTGATTCTATCAGTTAGTATTAGCAGACACTAGTCTTGTTTGTGTGATCCCTTTGACTCTTAGACCTATCAGAGCCATCAATTGTGAACTGAAATTGATCACTTGGACTAGTGAGATGGCATTGGTACATGCCACCTTGATGGGATTGTATTGGAATCCCCTGGCACATTTCTAACTCCACCATTTGGGATCCGTCCTTAATGTGTTGTCTAATGTGCAATGATGCTATAACTAGTACTGAAACAGTATTTTTACACTTTGTGTTTCTGCGTGGGTACAAACTGATGAGGTCTTTACTAAGTATATGCAGAATCGATCTTCTGTATATAAAGATAATTGGAAATGAAAAAAAAAAACCTGGTGTTAAATTGGAAATGGCATAGAAAATTAATTAATTTTAAAAAAATATTATGTAGGATCTCTGTCTTTAATGTGCTGTACACTGTTATTTAATGCTATAACTAGTACTCCAACAGTATTTTTTTCACTTTGTGTTGCTATATGGGGGCAAACTGTTGAAATCTTTACCTAATATATACTAAACTGATCTTCTGTATATAAAGAGAATTGAAAATGAATCTTGATGTGAATGGAAGGGGAGAGGGAGCGGGAAAGGGGAGGGTTGCGGGTGGGAGGGAAGTTATGGGAGGGGGGGAAGCCATTGTAACCCATAAGCTGTACTTTGGAAATGTATATCCATTAAATAAACGTTTAATAAATGAAAAAGAAAGAAAAAGAAAAAAAAATAAAAATTAAAAATAGCTCAAAAAGTTGGGCAAAGTCTTCTGATAGGGGTTAACACTGTGGTGTAGCAGGTAAAGCCGCCATGTACAGTGTCAGCATCCCATATGGGCACCAGTTTGAGACCCAGTTGCTCCACTTCCAATCTAGCTCTCTGCTATGGCCTAGGAAAGAAGCAGAAGATGGCCCAAGTGCTTGGGCCCCTGTGTCCAGAGGGAGACTCAGAAGAAGCTCCTGGCTCCTGGCTTTAGATCGGCCCAGCTCTGGCTGTTGCTGCCATTTGGGGAGTGAACTAGGGTATGGAATCAATCTCTCTCTCTCTCTCTCTCTCTCTCTCTGCCTCTCTGTAACTCTGCCTTTCAAATAAATAAATAAATAAATCTTTTTTTAACAAAAAGTCTTCTGTTAGCCATACCCAAACAACTTCCCTTAAGAGTTGATTGAGATCCTCCCTCTCATTCCCTGCCAAGTGAATCCACTGGGGACCGGCATTGTGGTGTAGCAGGCAACACTACCACTTGTGATGCCCACCAAGGTCTCATATTGGAGTGCTGGTCAAGTCTTGGCTGTTCTACTCTTCCACTCCAGCTTCCTGCCAATGTGTCTGGAAAGGCAGCAGAAGACAACCAGAGTGCTTGAGTCCCTGCCACCCATGTAAAAGACCAGGATGGAGCTCCTGCCTCTGACCTGGCCCAGACCTGGCCCACCTGGCTTTTGCAGCCCTTTGGGGAAATGAACTAGAGGATAGAAGACATCTCTCTCTCTCTCTCTCTCTCTCTCTCTCTCTCTGTTTCTCCCTCTCTCCCTGTCACTCTATCTAATGAATAAATCAATATAAAATTTCTTTTTCTAAAAAAAAGAGTCAATTGGACCATAACTCAAACATACAGAGAAGAAAAATAAAATATTGGAGTTTTTTGGATAATTTGTAAAATACATTTCAACAATATTTGGGAGTTAAAGAAGGTGCCATTCTAACAGCTGCCAGGCGTTCCTGACAAACCCTTGAAACCATAACTCAGTTTTATGGGAACATCAAAAATCTATGACTACATAAGAGTATTAATTGTTAAATTAACAACAGGAGTCACTGTGCACTAACTCCCCATGCAGGACATCTGTCCTTAATGGTTGTATTATGAGAGTTAACTGTAAAATTTGTTCTCAAACAGTTTGTGTGTGTGCAAGTTGTTGAAATCTTTACT
Source organism: Lepus europaeus (assembly GCF_033115175.1). Lineage (NCBI taxonomy): Eukaryota > Metazoa > Chordata > Mammalia > Lagomorpha > Leporidae > Lepus > Lepus europaeus. The sequence continues at coordinate 62,950,937 of NC_084830.1, read as the reverse complement.
TAGTATAGAGTTGGTCTTCTGTGTACAAATTAAATTGAAAATGAATCTTAATGTAGAATGGGACTGGGAAGGGGAGAGGGAGAAGGGGGGGGTGGGAGTGTGGGTGGGAAGAATAACTATATTCCTAAAATTGTACTTATGAAATTTGTATTCATTAAAATAAAAGGTTTCTTTGGGGAAAAAATCTATGACTCACTATAGCCCCATTTTCAACTGTACTGCAAAGTCATAGCTCACTTATTCTAGGACGATGGCTGCCACTGCAAAACGTGTCAATGCTGCTGCTGAACTTGTCTTAGCTGCCTACTTGCCCTCGTGTTTCTTCATGGAACACAGACAGTTCTACAGACGGCAAATATACCCCACCTTGACCCAGCCACATAACGTCTGACTCACATTACTGTCACCATAGCAGCACCGTGTTCTGGACCAGAAGGAGAAAGGGAACCATGTGATTATTTTACGTCAGTTAGGAGATGTTCCTCATTCAAATTCCATAGAGATTTCCAGTGGGAATCCAGACCTAATAGCATTTGCGTGTGGATTATATCTCAAAACTGAAACTGACAGCCAAGCAGGCTGCTCCATCACCAATTTCCTTTAGGGCATTATTCTCTTCCTAAGATAAAATCAATATAGATGACTATAACCATCACAGAAAACAGGATGGAATTTCTTCTAAAAACTAATAGAAGTATCAGTTAAACCAAGAATCCCAAGTCTAGGTATATATCTAAGAAGAATTGGGGCTGGCGCTGTGGTGTGGGAGACTAAGGCTCTGCCTGTGGTACCAGCATTCCATATGGGAGCTGGGGTTCTAGTCCCAGCTGCTCCTTTTCCAGTCCAGCTCTCTGCTTATGGCCTGGGAAAGCAGTGGAAGATGGCCCAAGTGCTTGAGCCCCTGTGCCCACATGGGAGACCCAAAAGAAGCTCCTGGCTCCTGGCCCAGCTCTGGTCGTTTTGGCCATTTGGGGAGTGAACTAACAGATAGAAGACCTTTCTTTCTGTCTTTCCCTCTCTCGGTCTTTATCTCGCCTCTCAAACAAATAAAATACAATCTTTTAAAAAACTGAAGTAGGTATGTCAAAGAAAAATCTGCAGTCCCATGTTCACCGAAAAACTATTGACAACAGCCAAGATGTGGAATCTACCTAAGTGTCCATCAATGGGTGAGTTGATAAAGGATATGTGGTCTATACATACACAATTGAATACTATGCAGCCTTAAAAAAAGAAGGAAATCCTGTCATCTATGGCAATACGGATGAACCTAGGGGACATTATATTAAGTGAAACAAGCCAGACACCGAGAGACAAATACCATATGATCCCTCTTATGTATAGAATCTCCAAGAACAGAACACATAGAAGCAGACAGAAAAATGGTGGCTACCAGAGCTGAATGGGTAGAAAGGTTGGGAACATTTTGGTCAAAGGACACAAAATTTCCATTAGACATGAAAAGATCTATTGTACATCATGGTGATTACAGTTAACAACATATTGCAAATTAATAAGAGAGTATATTTACAAAGAAATGGGTATGCAAATAAGACATATGTGTGTGTATATGTGTATGTGCATATACATAGCTTGGTTTAGCTATTCCACATTGTATGCATATATCAAAACATCTTGTTATATACCATAAATATATATGATGTTTACTTTTCAACTAAAAATAACAAAAGAATTTGTGTACTTAGTGGAATTTTCCAACTATAAAAAGACTAGAGAGCAGAGAGTAGGTACGCTTCTGAGGAGCGCATGGTTTGAACACGCATTGGAAACAGAGGGCACCTTGACTTCTGCTGAAGCCATTGTCAGAAATGACTGAGTTGGGGCTGACACTGTGATGCAGTGGGTTAAGCTGTCACTTGTGGTGCTGTCATCCCGCATCAGGGCATTAGTATTCAGTCCCAGCTGCCCCGCCTCTGATCCAGCTCCCTGTGAATATGCCTGGGAAGACAGTGAAAGATGCCCAAGTGGCTGAGCCTATGTGAGAAACCCAAATGGAGTTCTAAGTCCCTGGTTTCTGCCTGCCCCAACCTCAGATGCTGCAGCCTTTTGGGGAGTGAACCAGTGAGTGAAAGATCTCTCTCTCTGTCTGTCTCTCCCTCTCTCTGTCACTCTGCTTTTCAAGTAAATAGAAAAAAACCTTTTTTTAAAAATGAACAAGCAACTTTTAGATTCATTTCTACTACCTGGAGAATTGGCTGCTATAAAGGTGGAGACTCAGCAAAAAAAAAAAAAAAAAAAAAAAAGAAATACCACAGAAGCTAAAGAAGTGTTCTAACGGCATCTTCAAGTAAGAAGCCTTGATCAAGGTTAGGATCCCAAGCCCTCAAAAGAAAAATCTCTGCAGAGTCAGGGGCCTTTACAAAATATCTGTAGTCTCTGGGTTTGGAAAAGAAGAATGCTAAGCAGCTGCTTGTACTGTTCACAGAGATCATCTCTGAAAATCACAAAGGACCTGGCTGGTGGCACCAGGTCATTTCAAATGGATATTACTAAAATTTCTCCACAAAAACTACTTGCAAAGACACAGAAAAATTAGTTACTAGCCCCAGTCAACATTGGTGGAGAAATATTGAAAAGAGAGCTGGGGCCGGCACTGTGACATAGTGGGTAAAGCTACCGCCTGCAGTTCTGGCATCCCATATGGGCGCTGGTTCGAGTCCCGGCTGCTCCACTTCCAATCCAGCTCTCTGATATGGCCTGGGAAAGCAGTGAAAGACAGCCCAAGTCCTTGGGCCCCTGCACCCACATGGAAGACCCAGAGGAAGCTCCTAGCTCCTGGCTTCAGATCAGCACAGTTCAGGCCAATGCGGCCAATTGGGGAATGAACCAGCAAATGGAAGACTGCTCTCTCTCTCCTCTCTGCCTCTCCTTCTCTCTGTGTAACTCTTTCAAATAAATAAATAAATCTTTAAAAAAAGAGAAAGAAAAGGCAGCTGAGGTTGTTTCTAGTCACATGCTACCTCCCTACCATCCATAGTCAACCAGAGTTATTGAAAACAGGAGCCAACCTCTACCTCCCTCTCCTATTCCACATTCCTTTTAAATCAGATTGGCTGATGAAGATGACTAATCCCAGAAAGATCCATCTCATCTCAAGCACAGGGGTGAGAGATTACATAAATCTATTTTTTTTTCAAATTCAAGGTTCCATAGCCATCACTGTTGGGCAGAAAGATTGTATCTTTTTGCAAATGGGAACCTCACACTGGTCTGGATGTTACACCCTTTGCATGGCAACACAGAGAAAAAGAGGTTTAGGGAATTTAACTAAGCCGTCCTTCAGCCACCTGTATTCTCCTGTTGACCTGATATGGTTTAGGTCATAAGCATAATGGTCACTAGTTTGAGTAATTACCTCCTTCTATTAGACACGCCAGGCTAAAGTAGGAGGCATAATGGGTCTCTATGCTTGTCTGTCTTTTACCTGATCCTCCTGGACAGAAGGTCTGGGTACAAGTAGAGGATGATTGAAAACAAGGTGAACTGGTAGCTACTGCAATGGGTGGCATTGATTTTTTTTTTTTTTTTTTTTTTTGACAGTGGAGGAACACTTAAGACTCAAGAGCATGCAAGAGGAAAGACATCAAGGATGTTGTCTTTTAGAAACACCCCTGGGGCCCTCCTCACAAAAGCTCTCCCAAACTATTCCAAGTGCCTTAAACTTGAATTGAGTCTAACAGCCTCCACCAGACAGCTCTGACCACTGTTGGATCACAATTCCCTCAAGAGGAATCCTTATTGAGAAGTCTATTCGAAATAGCAAGGGATGGCTCCAGTTTCTGTACTTCCCAGGAAGAGTACCTGCTAACACCTCTACAAGTCTTCTCCACGATTTTTATAGTCCACAGTGTCATTCAGTGGAGTAGATGGATGTTACTTGGCTGGCTGTGCAGACAAATGGGGCAGATTGAACTCCTGGCCCTTAGACAGTTCCTCCAAAACTATGGTTTAGACTCAGTTATTCAAACTGAACATTGGATACATTGTCAGTGTGAGCTTCCTGACTGATGTTGGTATCACTTGAAGGCCCCAATAGTGATAAACAACACTGTATTTCCTGTGTAGAAGCCTATCTTAGAAGGTTATAAGAAAACGTCCTTTGATCTGAAAGAGGATACTATCACTGTCTTCCAAAAGTGTTCACTATGCAAACAACCCTTGGAAAGACACTACCTTGACTCCTTCCCAAAAACATGTTGACTTGCACTTTTGGGGTGGCCATAACAGATCTTCGGGTATTTAAAGAAACACCAGCCCTCAGATAACAACAGAGATCTCTCCAAAGTGAGATTCAGTTTCTTTGGATAGTTTTCCAAAGAGATGACTGACTTGTTACTAATGGGCACCCTGGGACAGTTTTCCTTGTTAGGTAATTCATCCAATTACAAAAGGTAATCTAGGGCCAGCATAGTGGCACAGCCAGTTGAGCTGACCCCTGGGACACCTGCATCCCCTGTTGGAGCACAGATTTGAGTCCTGGCTGCTGTGCTTCCTGTTAATGCTCTTGGGACAGCAGTGGAAGATGGTCCAAGTGTTTGGGCCCCTGCCACCTACATGGAGATCAGTATGGAGTTTCAGGCTCCTGGCTTAAACCTCCAGCCCTGGTTGCTGCAGCCACTTGGGCAGTGAACCAGCAGATGGAAGGTCTCTCTCTGTCTGTCTGTAACTGTGCCTTCCAAATAACTAAATTTTTTGAAATACTTTTTTAATTTAAAAGGTAATCCAGAATTTGTCCTTAACTGATGTGCTTGGTGATGCCGTCACGGCCTGGAAGTCATTCAGGTTGTCTTCAACTCACGGGCTAGGGTTGTTGCAGATGACACAATTGCCACAGACTTCCTCTTGGAACCAGGCAGAGTCTGTGCAGTCCCGAATACCTCCTGTTGTGGCTGGATTCACACCTCAGCCAACTAGAAAGTCAATGCAGAAAATAAAGGAGAATTTCATCTGATTCTCTAACATAGACCCTGATGGTTTGGGAATTTGTTCAGCTAATGGGATCTAGGATCCAATTGCAGGTTTGGGCTCATTCTGTTGCACTTGGAATGATGTTGGTAGTCATAATAAAATGTTGTGTGAAACATTTGAATGCACTCAGAGCCTCTGAAAGTTATATGAATCAGAGTGGCTTTCAGAGTAGCATATTCGTGGGAAATTCCTCTATGAATCTCCACTGTTGTTTCCCATCCAGGGTCAGGGCAACTGATGGTCTTTTTCTGGGCTATTCTTCCAAAGATGATTATATACTGAATATTCTTGGAAGACAGAGTGTCATCCCCTGGAGCCAAGGCCAGATTTGCCTACTAACTTGGACAATACAGAGTGGATATCTACTAATCAAAACTTAGGCAAAGGGCCGGCACTGTGACGTAGTAGGTAAAGCCACCGCGTGCAGTGCCGGCAACCCATATGGGCGCTGGTTCGAGTACCGGCTGCTCCACTACTGATCCAGCTCTCTGCTATGGCCTGGGAAAGCAGCAGAGGATGGCCCAAGTCCTTGGGCCCCTGCACCCGCATGGGAGACCCAGAAGAATCTCCTGGCTCCTGGCTTTGGATAGGCGCAGCTCTGGTCACTATGGCCAACTGGGGAATGAACCAGCGGATGGAAGATCTCTCTCTTCTCTCTGCCTCTTCTTCTCTCTCTGTGTAACTCTTTCAAATAAATAAATTAAATCTTTGAGAAAAAAAAAACTTAGGCAAGTTTACTGCCCATGTAGATGTTGTGAAACAGCAGGTATTTGGGGTGCCTGTACCCCATGTTGGAGTGCATGGTATTGAGTCTCACCTCCACTTCTGATCTAGCTCCCTACTAATGCATCTGGGAAGGCAATGGAAGACTCCCCAAGTACTTGAGCACCTGCCACCCATGTGGGAGCCCAGGATGGAGTTCCTGGCTTTTGACTTCAGCCTGGTCAAGACCTGGCTATTGTGGCTGCTTGGAAAGTGAATCTGCAGATGGAAGATCTCTCTCTCTCTCTCTCTCTCTCTCTCTCTCTCTCTCTCTCTCTTGCTCTGCCTTTCAAATAGGTAAATAAATAAATATTTTACAGATAAAATTAGGGGCCATAATTGTGGCATAGCAGGTCAAGTCACCACCTGCAATGCCAGCATCATATATGGGCACTGGTTTGAATCCTGACCTCTCTACTTCCAATCCAGCTCCCTGTTCTAGGCCTGGGAAAAGCAGCCAAAGATGGTCCAGCTGCTATGGCCCCTGCCACCCATGTGGGAGACCCAGAAGAAGCTCCTGGCTTTGCAACCACCTGGGGTGTGAAGCAGTGCATGGAAAATCTCTCCCTCTCCCTCTCCCTCTCCCTCTCCCTCTCCCTCTCCCTCTCTCTCTGTAGCTCTTTCAAATAAATAAATATATATATATCTTTTAAAAAAATAAAAGCTAAATTAAAAGTGTGTATGTGCAGTAAAAAAATCATTTGTTGGGGGGGGGTCATCATTGTGGCATAGCCAGTTAAACTGCCTCATTTGAGGGATGAACCAGTGTATGGAAAATTTCTCTCTGCTCCCCAACTCTGCCTTTCAAATAAATAAAGTCTTAAAAAAATCACTTTTCTATGGGTAGGCATCTTGTGCAGTTACTGGGAAACTGCCTGGGTTGTCCACATTCCACATCACAGTCCATGGGTTTGAGTCCAGCTTTGCTTCCGATTCTGACTTCTTGCTAACGTTCACTCTGGAAGGCAACAGGTAATGGCTCAAATCCTCAGATTCGGAGTGCTGGCTGTTCTGGGCATGTGGGAAGTCTACTAGTAGATAGAAAGTCTCGTGCTGTCTGTCTCTCTCTGTGTATCTCTATGCCTTTCAAGCGAACAAATCATTTGTCTAGTTCTACCATTTTAAAAAATATTTATTTGAAAGGCAAAGTGACAGAGAGAGGAGGAAAGGAAAGAGAGAGAGAGATCTATCTGCTGGTTCACTGCCTAAATGGCTGGAATAGCCAGGGCTCCACCTGGCTGAAGCCAGGAGGCAGGAATGCTATCTGGGTCTCCCACACAGATGGCAGGGGCCCAAGTACTTGGCCCATCGCCTGCTGATTTTCCAGGCATGTTAGCAGGAAGCTGGATTGGAAGCAGAGCAGCTAGGACTCCAACCAGCACTCTGATAGGGGTGCTGGCATTGCAAGCAGCAGCTTAACCCGTTGTTCCAAAGCAACATCCCCTAGTTCTACTGTTTTAATCAAGTTAGTGAAAAATTTCTAGCAATCAAAGATCTTAGAAATCAAATGATTTGTGCTAATGAATGCTCAGAATTCAAATATGTGGGGGGAAAAAGATTGAAAATATGACTTAAAAAAAGCAAATACAGGGGTCGGTGCTGTGGTGTAGCAGGTAAAGCTGCCACCTGCAGTGCCGGCATCCCATATGGGCACCGGTTCAAGTCCCGGCTGCTCCACTTCTGATCCAGCTCTCTGCTATGGTCTGAGAAAGCAGTAGAAGATGGCCCAAGTCCTTGGGCCCCTGCACCCGCATGGGAGACCCAGAAGAAGCTCCTGGCTCCTGGATTCGGATCCACACAGCTCCAGCCATTGTGACTAATTGGGGAGTGAACCAGCAGATAGAAGACCTCTCTCTCTCTCTCCCTCTCTCTCTCTCTCTCTCTCTCTCTCTGCCCCTCCTCTCTCTGTGTAACTCTGATTTTCAAATAAATAAATAAATCTTTAAAAAAAAAAGCAAATACAGTTAGTGAGTTGTGAACTTCAAAGGAGTTTTTTTTTTTTTAATGTGAATATTTAAAGGTACCAGAAATACTGGGGAGGAGATAACAATAACACTCAGACTTCAGAATCAGGAGTTCTGTAAACCAATTTATCCACATTTCAGAAACAACATGTAAACTTACATGAAACTTGAAGGGAGCACTCGAAATTTATTTAACTGACGTCTATGACCAAAACACCTGGAACGTGCCTGACCTCAGAGTTTATTTAAGTAGTTGTGGATATCCTAGGAAAAGACAGGGGCTAGTAAATAATAGCAAAGGAAGGGAATTGGCTCCCGTGTAGCCACCTCAAGGCTGTGGGAATGAATTTACATTGTATAAAGAAAAATTCCTGGAAATAAATGAATTTAAGCTACCAAACTTGGGAAGAGAAGAGAAACCACTATGTTTGTACAAAGAAACTTCAAAGTCTAAAAGGATTTGTTTTCTTTTTTACACGATTGCAAAGCAAAATAGAAGAGCATGCTATAATTATGTGGAGTTTACATCCCTTGCACAGAACACAGAGTTTTTTAAAAGACAGTTTCATTATTAGATTTTTAAATTTTTTTTATGTGAAAGGCAGAGAAGCTCTCTCTTGTCACTGGTTTGCTCCCCAAATCGCTGCAACATCCAGGGCTGAGCCAGGTCAAAGCCAGGAGTTGGGAATTAATCTGAGCCATCACCGGGGGCTTCCAGGGAGAGCATTAACAGACATCTGTAAGGGGCCGGTGCTGTGGCACAGTAGGCTAAGACTCCGCCTGCGGCGCTGTCATCCCAAATGGGCACCAGTTCGAGTCCTGGCTGCTCCTCTTCTGATCCAGCTCTCTGCTTGCTCCGGCTGTTGCAGCTATTTGGGAGTGAACCAGTGGAGGTTGACCTCTCTTTGTGTGTCTTCCTCTCGGTGTCTGTAACTCTGACTGTCAAATAAATAAAATCTTATTAAGAAAAAAAAAAAAAAAAAAGAACAGGCATCTGTAATCAGAAGAGGAGAAGCAGACTCAAACCAGGCATTCAAAGTGATGTGGCATTCAAAGTGATGTCTTCACTCTGCACCAAATGTCCTCCCTAGTACACAGAGTTATAAGCAGACTACAACACAATGACCTACAGAAAAGCTTAACCCCAAGCCTCTTAGAAGCAATCTCCAATTCCCTCTGGGAAAGCTTAATGTTTAGCATAAGGTCTGGCTTTTAACCTCAAAATGATTCCAGGGCTCAGCACACAGTTGAGGACCTGTTTGCCCAAATGCCTCTGTGTCTTCAGACCACAACTGAGACAGGGTGAGACCGGATGAAGCTCCTGGCTCCTGGCTTCAGCCTGGCTCAGCTCCCGCTGTTTCGGCCACTTGGCAAGTGAATCAGCAAATGAAAGACCTTTCTCTCTGTCTCTCCCTCTAGATATATTTATAACTCTGTTTTTCAAAAAAAATAAATCAAAAACACACACACTCACCCCCCCCCCCCCACACACACACACAGTAAAACTGGGAGGCTGCACGGGTGGGTGCCAGGGCGATGTTCTTCGCCGCGAGCCCTAACCATTCTGGTGAGCAGGGTAAGCCAAGCGGGAACAAGTCCTTCCGTCCACACCAAGAGAGGCCGCCTGCCAGAGAAAGTGACTTCTGCATTATGATCCAACTGTGAACAAAAAAGCCCTCTTCGTGGAACAGAAAAAACTGCACTCACTCTAAATAATGGGTTGAAAATGAATTTGATTTATCCACGGGAAGACTGAGAATGGGATACTGATTCAGAAATCCGCAATGTGTAATAAAAGAAGAGGAAATGACACAGAATCAGTGCCTCCTGTGATCGGAAGGCCATTGTGAAGGAAAATAATGCAATGACAGAAAATTCTTCATATTAGGACAGATAAAACTGCTTCACATTTGTTTGTCTTTCTGGGTATTTGTATAGCCCTCATAAAAAATACTGAAATAACCACACACACACACCAAAAAAAAAAAAAAAACAGTAAAACTGCTTTAGTGTGCATAATAAATGAATTGATAGTACTGCTCCATTACTGCTATTAACTAGCTAGCTCTGCAGGTGGAGAAAGGTGCCATCACCATATCTCTGCCATGAGCGATGAACTTGGGACAGGCTTCTGCCAAAAATGATCATGAAGATACGCTAAGGTGTCTTAGGAAAGCCAAACACACGTCTCACAATAGAGATCATGTTTTCTTTTCTTTCTTTTTTTTTTTTTTTTTTGACAGGCAGAGTTAGTAAGAGAGAGAGACAGAGAGAAAGGTCTTCCTTCCGTTGGTTCACCCCCCAAATGGCCGCTATGGCCGGGCTGCGCCAATCCGAAGCCAGAAGCACTTGGGCCATCCTCCACTGCCTTCCCGGGCCACAGCAGAGAGCTGGACTGGAAGAGGAGCAACCGGGGCAGAATCCGGCGCCCCAACCGGGACTAGAACCCGGGGTACTGGCGCCGCAGGTGGAGGATTAACCAAGTGAGCCGCGCCACTGGGCATGCTTTGTTTTCTGTAAGTCAAAAAGAACACTGGAAATTTTTTTTTTTTAAGATTTTACTTATTTATTTGAAAGGCAGAAATACAGAGAGAGAAGGAGAGAGAGAGAGAGAAAGAAAGATCCATCTTCTGTGTGCTGGTTAACTCCTCAAATGGCCACAATGCCCAGGCCGAAGCCAGGAGCCAGGAGCTTCTTCTGGGTCTTCCATGTGGGTGCAGTGGCTCAAGTCTTGGGCCGTCTTCCACTGCTTACCCAGGTGCATTAGCAAGGAGCTGGGTCAGAAGTGGAGCAGCTGGGACATGAACCAGCGCCCATGTAGGATCCCAGCATTGCAGGTGGCAGCTTAACCATCTATCCTACAGCACTGGCTCCAGTACGGACTTTTAATTCAAACAGGAAGTCGAATCTTTCTAGCACCTTCCTTGCTGTGTGACTGTGGGCAGGTTACTTCATCTCTCTGAGGCTGGAGAATCCCACCTCACAGGGCTCCGGTGTGCAATGCGCCTCCCTCGGTAAATTCTAGCTTTCTCTTCCTGCTTGTAAATCCTCTAGCTTTTGTAGGGGAGCTTTGAAGGAGCTCAGTGAGTTTGGGGGCAAGGCCCTATGTACCCTGCCCCTTGTGTCTCTTGTCCCCTGAACTGCTCCCCTGAAAGCAGCCAGTGTCACTTCCCCACTACGGAGTTCATATCAGAGGAGCTGAGAGAGCTCTGTGTGTGTCAGCAGGGGCAAGAGTCAACTCGACTGACAAACAGCTGCCTTTCTTCCACCCTTTCCACGGTCAGTCACTGCTCCTGGTCTCTATGTGGGCCTTTTATTGAATCCAGACATGACCCTGCACAGAGGTGGGAACAGCCTGTATCCCCATGGGTTTCTTTACTGCTGCTGTAAGGAATACCACAAATACAGCGGCTGAAGGCTACAGAATGAATGTCTTCTCTCACGGTCCCAGAGATGAGAAATCTCAAATGAGTCTCCAGGCTGGAGCCCCTACGGAGGCTCTTGGAAAGAATTTGTTTGCCTTTTCCAAATTCTAGACAATGCTCACCTTCTATTTTATTTTTTATCTTAAAGATTTATTTTTTTATTTGAGAGCAGAATTACAGACAGAGAGGGAGAGGAAGAGACCGAAAGAGAGAGGTTTTGCATCCACTGGTTCACTCCCCAAATGGCAGCAACAGCCAGAGCTGGGCTGATCTGAAGCCAGGAGCCAGAATCTTCTTCTGGGTCTCCCACACGGGTGCAGGGTCCCAAGGACTTGGGCCATCTTCTACTGATTTCCCAGGCCACAGTAGAGAGCTGGGTTAGAAGAAGAGCAGCCGGGTCTCAAACCGGTGCCCATGTGAGAGGCTTAGCCCACTACGCCACAGTGCTGACCCCAGTGTTCATTTTCCTTGAGTCATGGCCCCTGCGTCCCTCTGACCTCTGTTTCCATGTCTCATTCTCCTGCCTCCTTCTTCCCTGGGAAAGAACCCTTGGGATTACATGGGACCTACCCAAATAGTCCAGAGTAATCTCCCCAGCTCACAACGCTTGGTCCTGGATCACAACTGCAAAGTGCTTCATTGAAACTGCAAAACACCCTCCCGTGCAAAGTAACGTATGCACAGCCTTGGGGGATTAGGGTGTGGATACTGTGAGCGGAGGGGTCATCATCCTGTCCACACAGCGCTGTCTATCCATAAGGGAGCTGAAGCTCGCTTAAAGTGCATGAGCACTCAAGTGGTGCCTTCTGGAGTCACAAGCCCAGATGGCAACCTCCACCCTTTCTGTGAGCCCAGAAGCTCACGCTGCGCTTTGTCTGAGCAGATGTGTTTCATTTGGGGTATGGCTAGCGCACAGATTGTGGAGACAACATCTGATAAATAAGGATCAGACAGGAATTTATTTAGGACTTTGTCTCAAGCCCCAGCAGCCATATTTATTACCTGCTGTCAAATGAATCACATTCAAGGAAAATTTGCTGGCTGGTTAACATTTTATCGGTTGTTACACAGAATTAAACAACGACTCAATTCATTATCACTGGGGGAATTTCCAAGACAAAGAGTATAAAAACGCAAGAGTGGGGGCAGCCATTTGGCACAGCTGTTAAGATGTCGCTTGGGACACCCTCATCCCATATCAGAGTCCCTGGGTTCAAATCTCGATTCCTCTTTCAATCCAGCTTCCTACTAATGCACACCCTGGGAGGCAGCAAGTGATGGCTCAAGTAGTTGTGTCCCTGCCACCCACATGGGAGACCTGGGTTGAGTTCTGGACTTCTGGTTTCTATCTGGCCCAGACATAGCTATTGCAGGCACTCAGAAAGTGAGCCAGCAGGGAGAAGATCTCTCACCATCTCTGTCTCTGCCTTTTTAATTTAATAAGCAATAAAGAATGTTTAGGGGCTGGCTCAGTAGTGCAGTAGGTTGAGCCTCTGCCTGTGGCACCTGCTACCATATGGGTGCTGGGTTCATGCCCCGGCTGCTCCTCTTCTGATCCAGTTCTCTGCTTATGGCCTGGGAAAGCAGTAGAAGTTAATACCTGCACCCATGTGAGAGACCTGGAAAAGCTCCTGGCTCCTGGCTTCGGACTGGTCCAGCTCCTGCTGCTGTGGCCATTTGGGGAGTGAACCATCAGATGGAAGATCTTGCTCTTGTCTCTCTATCTCTCTGTCTGTAACTCTGCCTCTCAAAGAAATAAATCTTTAAAAAGTAAATATTTATTTAAAATCTAAAAAGATAATTTCTTAAAAATTAAATTTATGAGTATAGCTTTAAAAAAGATAATTGTAAGGCAAGAGTTCAACCTCAGTCAATATTTTTCACTGAAGCTGGGCTGGCATGGTGGTATAGCAGGTTAAATCACTGCCTGCAATGCTGGCATTCCATATGGGTGCCGGTTCGAGACCCAGCTGCTCCATTTCTGATCCAGCTGTCTGCTAATGTGCCTGGGAAAGCAGCATAAGATGGCCCAAGTGCTTGAGCCCCTGCACCTACATGGGAGACCCGGAAGAAGCTCCTGGCTCCTGGCTTTGGCCTGGCCCATTCCCAGCCACTGTTGCCATCTGGGGAGTGAACCAGTGGATAGAAGAGCACTCCCCCTCCATCTCTTGCTGTAACTCTGACTTTCAAATAAATAAATAAATCTCTAAATTTTTTTTCACTAAAGCAATAGTATAGGAAATACTAACTGGAATAATTCATCAACCCCATCATAAAAGAGCCACAAATGATTCCAGATTAATTAATGTGAACACTATCTTTCCTAGTTGGGGCAACAATCCCCACAGATTCAGTCTGACACCTACACTTTTGTATTTTAATATTTATTTGTTAATTTGAAATAGAGAGAGAGGGAAGGTTGGAGGAAGGGAAAGAGACAGAGAGATCTCCCATGGACTAATCTACTCCCCAAATGCCCACAACAGCAGAGTGGGGTGGCCAAGTGCAGACCAGTACTCATGCCATCATTTACTGCCTACCAGAGTGTGTATCAGCAGGAAGCTGGATCAGAAGTAGATTTGTGACTTGAACCCAGACACTCTGATATGGCATGTGGCATCTGAACTGCTGTGCCAAATGCCCGCCTCTTGGTTTATGTGTTTAAAGTTTGGAGCTTAAGCCAACTTACAGGAATTCAAACAATACTGCCTGTGAGGGATCTGAATTCTGCATATAACTCATTTTCTCACCGTAAAGTGGTTAAGACATTTCACCCAGCACTGGCGTGCAGAGAGACATCATATAAACAATGCCCCCAATAAAAACTTATAAGTTCTTTTACATCAGCTCTTTTCATTGCTTGCTTTTGCCAGATTTCAAAACAGCTTCCTCTCTGGTGAAAATGTTGATGTTATTCACAGCATGGGGGGAAGCATCCAGGGGGATTGGAGGCTCAGCAACTGTGGGAACTGGGGAGAAGGAAAGTCAGAGAAAAGAAAGGGAGAGAAAGAGTGTGTGGGTGGACGGGGGGAGAAGAGAGACAATGCCACTCGTCTTTGGTTTTTATGACTTTGGAGGAGCTAGAATGAGATGCTCTCAACAATCATGCCCTGAACTGACCTGGTCTTGGGCTTCTGAAGTTACTCTAAGAGTAGCTGTGGAAAGAGGGAGGGGAGGAAGGTGAGGAAGAGAAGGAGAGAAGACGATTCTTTAAAACAAACCAACAGATTGTAATAAAATTATCAGGGGGCATGCCCCTCCCATCATGCACCTGACACCTTACACTTCTGCTGCTTCCTAAAACACACACTGAAATGGGCTGTGCTCGAGCCCTGCCCACAGTCCCGCCCCCTTTGGAAGACTCAATGGGGCTCCATTGGACATCACTGGCAACGATTCTAGAGGGTATGGGTAGGCCTAACCTTGCTGATTTTTTTTTTTTTTTTTTTTGGACAGGCAGAGTTAGACAGTGAGAGACAGAGAGAAAGATTTTCCTTTTCCGTTGGTTCACCCCCAGCGCGTTGCAGCCAGCGCACTGTGCCGATCCAAAGCCAGGAGCCAGGTGCTTACTCCTGGTCTCCCATGGGGTGCAGGGCCCTAGGACCTGGGCCATCCTCCACTGCACTCCCGGGCCATAGCAGAGAGCTGGACTGGAAGAGGAGCAACCGGGACAGAATCCAGAGCCCCGACTGGGACTAGATTTATTTATTTATTTATTTGAAAGGTAGATTTACAGAGAGGTAGAGGCAGAGAAAGAGAGAGAGAGAGAGAGAGAGGTTTTCCATCCGCTGGTTCACTCCCTAGGTGGCCACAACAGCCAGGAGCCAGGAACTTCTTTTGGGTCTCCCATGCGGGTGCTTGGGCCATCTTCTACTGCTTTCCCAGGCCATAGCAGAGAGCTGGATAGGAAGTGGAGCAGCCGGGACTCGAATCAGCACCCATATGGGATGCCAGCACCACAGATGGCGGCTTTACCCACCATGCCACAGTGCTGACCCCTGTTTGGTTTGTTTGTTTTGCTTTTTAATCTCTGCAATCGGGGCTTTTTCTCAATCAAGGCTTTTCCTTGGTTGGGGATTTTTCCTTTGTTCATGGTTTTCCACTGTTCAAGTTTTTCCTTTGAGAGGGATTGTCTTTTGTTTGGAGCCTTTTGCATCATTGGCTGTTCTGTTCATGTCTGACTTGGTTCTTTAGCTTACACTTTTGTTTTGCTCCAGACAAATTCTGCTCTCCTGTACCTCTCTATGTCTCCCTCCTTGAATTCTTTCCCTTGTGAAGGAACCCCTCTGTCCCACACAGCAGGGGCCCAAGCACTTGGGCCACCTTCTACTGCTTTCCCAGGTGCGTCAGCGGGGAGCTGCATCAGAAATGGAGTAACCGAACTGGAATCTGCACTCTGATATGAAAGCCGCTGGTACAAGCGGTGGCTTAACCCACTGCACCAGAAGGCCAGCCCCTAGAAGGAAACTCTTCAAGCGAGATCTCTGCTCAGCTGGGACTGCTGGACTTTGCTGCCAGGGGCTGAGTTGGCTGGGGGGTGTTTGGCTTTTTGGAGAACACCTCAACTCTCTGCTCCCAGGTCAGTTTCTGGAACTTTCAGACTGAATATCTAAGTTTGGAAGTGCGTGCAGCACATGCAGATGTAGATGAAAACATGCCCTTTAGCCTTGGGCTCTAAAAACCACGCAGCCCTCGGAAACAGGAAGCTGAGCAGGGAGCAACACTGAGCCTCCAGCACGCTGTGTGCTTCCTGTAAATGTCAGGGCACCGCCTCCCCCGCTCTAGGGGAAGTTGTTCCTGGAAAAATCCCGGCTCTCAGGAGTGGGAGGGGTCAGGGAAGGCCAAGTGTGAAAAAGAAAAGATAGTCCATCGGCCGTGCGGTTCTAATAGAGTCCATTTTTTTTACTTATCCGGTTGGGTTCAAAGCTTCAGTCTCTGCAGCTTTCCTTCTCCAGTCCGTCCATGTTTATGGCTTGGCAAATAATTAATGTCCTGCTGTTAACTCCAACATGATGCTCCTGCTTACGTACATCCCATACTGCAATTTGATACTCGTAATTCAATTAAGGTATATATGTCTGGTACAGTTTTTGCTTAGCTGTTCGTATAATTCAATAGATGTAATATATTATCTACAGAAAATAGAGAAGGGATGTCCCAAACAGCTTCACTTTGGGTGATTACCTCATGTATCTTGTGAGATCTTAAAGGTCCATCCTTCAGGCCTTTGTCTCTAAGACTAGGATAAAGTGCTAGCTAATGGTCCACTGGCTTCACTTAATTCCTTTGAGATTTGTCTCTATTGGCAAATGTACTAGCAACTAGGTAGCACATCTACTGGCTTGTGAAGGCCTCCCCTCTTATGCACCCTAAACACAAAGTGTGATGAACAAAATATGATCATTTTTCTTCCGTGCTTTGGTGCTGAAAGTGAAATATTCATTAGATAGTTCATGAAGTCTTTTTTTTTGCTAACAAAAAATGATAAGCCATAGAAATGGAATAATCAATACAAATTATAGAGGAGAAAGTTTATAAAGCATTCTCAGTATTCTGTTTCTTGACATTTAGTCAGAGAGGAGAGCTTTGAGATCTAAATATAGACCTAGTCCTCTGAACTGATTAGAGAATGTGCTGGCCAAGGTTGTGTCGTGGCACGAAGGGTTAAGCCGCCGCTTGCGATGCTGGCATCCCAAGTTGGAGTGCTGGTTCAATCCCTGGCTGCTCCACTTCTGATTTAGCTCATTGCTAATGAATGTAGGAAAACATCAGAGGGTGGCCCAAGTACTTGGACCCCTGTCACACATGTCAGAGATCAGGATGGAGTAACTTGCTCCTGGCTTCAGCTTAGCCCAGTCCTGGCTGTTGGAGGTGATTTAGGAAGTGAACAAGTAGTTGG
This sequence comes from Lepus europaeus, assembly GCF_033115175.1. NCBI lineage: Eukaryota > Metazoa > Chordata > Mammalia > Lagomorpha > Leporidae > Lepus > Lepus europaeus. The sequence goes on along the minus strand of NC_084830.1, from coordinate 62,933,898 downwards.
AAGATCTCTCGGTGTATATCTCTCTATTACTCTGCCTTTCAAATAAATAAATCTCTTTTAAAAAAGTGTTGGAGGGCCTGGCGCTATGGCGTAGCAGGTAAAGCTGCCGCCGGCAGTGCCCACATCCCATATGGGCACCAGTTCAAGACCCGGCTGCTCCACTTCCAATCTAGCTCTCTGCTATGGCCTGAGAAACAGTAGAAGATCTTTAAAATATTTATTTATTTATTTATTTATTTGAAAGTCTGAGTTACACAGAGAGAGGAGGAAAGATAGAGAGAGAGGTCTTCTATCCACTGGTTCACTCCTCAATTGGCAGCAACAGCTGGAGCTGGGCCGATTCGAATCCAGGAGCCAGGAGCTTCTTCTGGGTCTCCCACATGAGTGCAGGGGCCCAAGGACTTGGGCCATCTTCTACTGCTTTCCCAGGTCATAGCAGAGAGCTGGATTGGAAGTGGGGCAGCTGGGTCTTGAACCGGCGCCCACATGGGATGCCAGCACTGCAGGCAGCAGCTTTACCTGCTATGCCATAGCACTGGCATGTAAATAAATAAATAAGTAAATAGAGATAGGACATCAAGTAAGGTTGGAGGAATAGTCAGATGGATGTAAATTTAAAAAAAAAAAGTGTTGGCTGTTAGGGGGGAATGTTCCATGGGGTGATATGGGGTGTGGGATTTTCCCTGACCCACAGCAGTGTAAGAACTCGGAGTGTGACACATCGAATCCACTTTGACTTCCATGTTCTTACACATGGGTATGTTATTAAACACTGTTACAAAAGTGAATTTGTTCCAGGGTGACCCCATGTTCAGTATTCCCCAATATAGTTTTGCTTTATTCCTCACTGCCTTGATGCCGTTATTAACAACACTCGTTTACTCTCAAAAGTGTCCTGGAGTTTATAACAAATCATAAAGTCACTTTCATTACCAATTTTAAAAATAAATATTTATAAATTAGAAACTTTTGATAATTTTTGAAGCTGAGTGATGGGTACATACAGGTTTATTTAATTTTCATAATAAAATCTTAAATATTTATTTATAATTAGATTTTTATATTTACTTTTTAAAAAAAAAAGATTTCTTTATTTATTTGAAAGGCAGAGTAACGGAGGAAGAGGGAAAGACAGAAAGTTCTTCCATCTGGTGTGGCTCCCACAGCCGCGGCTGGGCCAGGCCAAAGCCAGGAGCCTGGAACTCTACCCGAGTCTCCCGTGTAGGTGGCGGGGGTGCCCAAGCACTCGGGTTACCTTCCACCGCCTTCCCAAGCACATCAGCAGGGATCGGGATCAGAAGTGGGGCAGCTGGGAACTGGAACCAGTTCCAGTGTATGAGATGCCAGTGTCACAGACAACGCTCGACCTGTGGAACCACAATCCGACCTGTGGTGAACTATTTAGACAAATATGAGGGGTGGGCATTGTGGCACAGCAGGTTAGGCCCCTCATTGTGATGTTCACATCCCATACTGGAGAGCCCGTTCTAGGCCTGGCTCCTCCGATTTTGACCCAGCTTCCTGGTCCTGCACCTGGGAAAGCAGCAGGATGATGGCCAAGTACTTGGGTCCCTGCCACCCGTGTGGAAGCCCAGGATAGAGTTTCTTGCTCCTGGCTTCAGCCTGGTCTAACTCCAGCTCTTACAACCATCTGGGGAGTATATAGGTAGATGAACGATCTCCACTCCTCTCTCTCTCTCTCTCTCTCTTTCTCTCTCTCTCTCTCAGTAGCTCTGCTTTTCAAGCAAATAAATATTTTTTTTAAATGAGATATAAATTTATCTTTTTGGGGACTGGCACTGTGGCATAGTGGATAGAGCTGCCGCCTGCTGTGCAGGTATCCCATATGGGCGCCGGTTCAAGTCCAGGCTGCTCCAATTCCAATCCAGCTCTCTGCTGTGGCCTGGGAAAGCAGTAGAAGATGACCGAAGTCCTTGGGCCCCTGCACTCACGTGGGAGACCGGAAAGAAGCTCCTGGCTCCTGGCTTTAGATCGGTGCAGTTCCAGCCGTTGCAGCCATTTAGGGAGTGAGCCAGTGGTTGGAAGACTTCTCTCTCTCTCTGCCTTTCTGTAACTCTGTCTTTCAAATCAATAAACAAATCTTTAACAAAATTTATCCTTTTAAGTTCAACAATTGTCTTTCAAATAAAAAACATCATTCACAAGGCAGTAACTTACAGCTTCCTTTTCATGTACAAAATCGTGTTCTTGACCAGTTGTAAATGAAAAGCATGCAAAGTGAACTGCTGTGCTCAAAGCATTTTTAAATGAATGAGGCCTGTTTGCTACATTCAAGGACTAGAGAGAATCCCTGTCACTCAATAAAGAATCCTTTTTGTACAGGGATTATTAATGTTCTTGCTTTTCTTCTGTGTAAATGCATGCACTGTATGTCGCCCAAGAGACAACACAATTTTCTTAGTGTTCTCATCTATAAAATAAGGAAAATGATGCTACCTGCCTAGAAAGTTGTTCTTGACTTTTAAAATTTACTGTAAAGAATATAGCTGAGGCTGGCATTTGTGGCGTATTGGGTTAAGCCACTGACTGCAGTGCCTGCATCCCATGTCGGCGCTGGTCCGAGTCCCAACTGCTCCACTCCTATCCAGCTCTCTGCTGATGTACCTGGGAAAGCAGTGGAGGATGGTCCAAATCCTTGGGCCTCTGCACCCACCTGGGATACCAGGAAGAAGCTTCTGGCTCCTGGCTTTGGCCTGACCCAGCCCTGGCTGTTGAGGCCATTTGGGGAGTGACCCAGTATAGGAAGCTCTCTCTATGTCTCTCCCTCTCTCTGTAATGCTGCCTTTCAAATAAATATCTAAATCTTAAAAAAAAAACCCAAAACAACAAAGGATATGGCTCATTTCCCAGTACACAGTAAAAACTCAATGTTACTGCTTTTATCAGCTATTACCATAATTTTTATTTATGGTGACATATATGTACTATATCACATGAAATGTTAAATAACAGCAGCATCAAGACACTCTTTACTGGTAGGCATTTGGTGCAGTGATTCCAATGTCACTTGAGACACCCACACTCCATAGTGGAGCACCTGGATTGCGTCCCAGCTCTGCTCTTGACTCCAGCTTTTTACTCATGGGCACCCTGGGAGGCAGCAGTGATGGCTCAACACATGGGTCTCTGTCACCACACAGGAAACCCAGACTGAGTTCATGGCTCCTGGATTTGGCCTGGCCCATCCCTGGCTGTTGTGGGCATTTAAGGAGTAAACTAGCAGATAGAAAATCTCTCTCTCTCTCTCTCTCTCTCTCTCTCTCTCTCTCTCTCCATCCCTCTCTCTCTCCATCCCTCTCTCTCTCACTCAATCTTTCAAATACATAAATAAGTAAAATTTAAAATTATATATATATATATATATATGTTTAAAACTTTACAATTGCCCATTAATTCATCCAGCCAATCAGTAAGTCATAAACTACTTACTGAATGTTCACTGGTACAGGCTAGGCCAGGAGAATTAAACCAAGGCAACGTGTGTACCTTGCACATAGCTAAAGGCCGTGGAGCGTGGACATGCTTGCCCCATAGAGTCGAGGTTGACTTCAGAGGAATCAAGAAGTTCTGGTCAAATTCTGAATCCTTTCATTAAACGGTAATATACCTCTCTGACCTGGCCATGGAGTAATTGTCCCCAGATCTTAGCAAGGAACAGTGATGTCCCTGATGTGCCTTTTACTTGTACATTTTCTATGCCTGAAGACTTAACACAGTCCAAGAAATTATTTTCTTTCTGCAAACCTTCAGGTCTTCAGGCCTTTGAATAAAGCAATACCGAACTCATTGACTTGGGCATTCCCACAGAACAAAGGAACTTCACAGACTAGGTAGGCAAAGGTTTGAAAACACTTGGAACACTTTTTTCTCCAGAGTGCCTACTTTTTTTTTTTTTTTTTTTGCTTATTGGAGCAGCAACAGTTAACAGCATTCTTGCCATGGAATTGCCATTGCTTTGCTTGCAAACAAGCTAAAAACCTTGTTGCTATGGTTTGAATGGACCCCCTCCAAAATTCAGGTATGGACAATGTGATAGGGTTCAGAGGTGGGGCCTTTAAGAGGGGTCCTCTCTGTGTGAGGGGTTTAAGGCTCCTTTAAAAGAGGTCTCCTGGGGTCTTTGGATATGTGAGACTGCTGTGAGAAGACCCTCACCAGGCCACCTAGATCTTGAACTTCCCAGTCTCCAGAACTGTGAGAAATAATTTCTGTTCTTTATAAAATACACAATCTCAAGTATTCTGTTATAGCAGCACAAAGAATACAGTCACAACTATTAATCATCCCCTCCCCAAATCCATTTTATAAATAACAAATTCACATTTCACCAGTAGCCATGAGTTTTACAAAAGAAGATAATGATAAAATGCTTAATTTTATGTAACTTGCTTTCACCCTAAGGTATGGATAATTTTTAAGCAATGCATATCCTCAAGTATTTCACAAGTTAAGTAGTATCTGAGTAATTAAAAATGTTTAATGAGTTTCCTGAATCCATAAAACAGTTTCACCTATTTCTGAAAACCTTACAGCATTTCACAAAGCAAAATCAGGAGAAGATAAGCATACATCTGTGGTATTATGCATTCAATAGCTTCTGGTTGCTAAATATTCTCTTTCAGCTTCTGGATCAATAAAGAGCAGGAAGCCTCTGGCTATTAGCAGGCTTTCAGTTGCAAAACAGAAAGCACAACTCAAACGGGTTAACCTAGAACTGGAAGGTTAAAGATAGGGCAGTCTTCAGGAGGATTTAATTTAGTACCTCTGTGATCTCAAAAAAAAAAACCTAGTTAAAGAGATCATGAAAACATCACACTTTTTCCTCTAGTTGTACTGTCATAACGTACATGATCCTATAATGTATTAAATGATATGTCCTCTCTGGAACTGGGCTTACCAGGGGATGGGATTGTTATGGGGGTAGGATATTGACGAGTAGACTGGAAGATTAGGTAGGAATAGGTGAGCTGGAATCACAATTTCTCTGCCCGCCCTGCACTGTAACTCCACCCCTTACCTGTGAATTAATTATGCACACTTTCTCATGATGCACCTGTGTCTCATCTGGGACCAGGAAGGAGGAGGTACCATGATGGCCATGTGGAGGCACTGTGAATCTCCCAGAAAGCCTCACACATTGAACTCCACCAAAACTCTACCTCATTTGTATGTTCAATTAGGGCACCACCCCCTACCTCATAAAAGGGATTGATACACGTGGGAGTGGCCCTTTTGCTGTTTTTCTTCTGGCCCTTGCTTATGGGTCTTTCCCTGGCCTCCTCCCACTCTCTCTTCTCATAGGCAACTCTCTGGCCTACTCCTGAGAGCTTATCTCTCTCTGTGGGGTTGCCCATACCCTTGCATGAATGTATATTCACTCTCTCACTTTTATTTATTTATTTATTTGAAAGAGTTCCACAGAGAGAGAAGGAGAGGAAGAGAGAGAGAGAGGTCTTCCATCTGCTGGTTCACTCCCCCAATTGGCTGCAATGGCCAGAGCTGTGCTGATCCAAAGCCAGGAGCCAGGAGCCAGGAGCTTCTTCCTGGTCTCCACATAAGTGCAGGGGCCCAGGTACTAGGGCCATCTTCCACTGCTTTCCCAGGCCATAATAGAGAGCTGGATTGGAAGTGGAGCAGCCAGGACTCGAACTGGCACCCATATGAGATGCTGGCCCTGCTGGCGGTGGCTTTTCCCTCTACACCACAGCACTGGCCCCACTTTCTCACTTTTAAATAAATCCTTTTCTTACCTGTGCACTGCATTCATGCCTCGGCTTTCAATTCTTATCTCTGAAGGAGCAATAACTTGGAATACAAATTGAGGTCCTTATGCCCATAGCAGTATAATTTCCAACAAACCCTCAAACTCTCGTGGCCTCAAAAATCTCACTCATCAACCTATCGCCTATTCTCAAGAATAACATTATCTTCTTAGTACCTTGAAATTCTGCATGGTTCATGGGAACAAAAAATTTGCTAACAGGATTATTGCTGCTTCCTCATTGCATAGTTATGGGACTCATGACAAGCTACTGACCTCAACAATTTTCAGTTTCTCAATTTGCCAAAAATATGCTCCTTGGGGCCAGTGTTTTGGTAAAGTGGGTTAAGCTTCTGCCTTCAAAGTTGCAATCCTATAAAGCAGCACTGGTTTGAGTCTTGACTGCCCTACTTCTGAGCCAACTCTCTGCTAATGCACATGGGAAAGCAGCAGAAGATGGTCCAAATACTTGAGCCCCTGCACCCATGTGGGAGACCTGGATGGAGTTCCAGGCTCCTGGCTTTGGTCTGGCCCAGCCCTGGCTGTTGTAGCCATTTGGGGGAATGAACCAGATCTCAGTCTCTGTCATTCTGTCTTTCAGATAAGAAAATAAATCTTTAACAAGTGTGCTCCTTGACCCTAGGAAGATCATCTTAGAAAATCCTACAACCTCCTAGGGGAAGGCACTCTGTTGACTTTCATTACTTGGCTGGCCTGGGAGGAGAGCTGGCCAGGTAAAGGCAGGTGGCATCTCTAACAAGAAATTTACAGTTCTGCCTGCAATGTTGCTGACCCTACTTGACCATCCCCTCAGCTGCAGTGGTCCCTTTGGAAGTTGGGCTGAGTGAAGGGCTTTTCAGCTTAGAGCCAATAAGATCTGTGGCTCTGACCTGGGCATCCTTCGACTCCAGGGCAGGTCCATTTCCAGTGATCCAACTCTTGGCAGAGCTGCCGGGGCTCTTCACAAGCTGACTTCTGCTGAAGCCCAGGCTTACCACATTGAAAGCCACTGCAGTGGACTGGCCTGTTGGGTCTCCTTGAGGGCAGATCACTGTACAGATCAGCCATTAATAGGCCTGCCACCCATTGCTTCTGATGCCGAGCTTTCTTTTCCTCCTGGTTTGTGTTCAACCAGACCAGAGGATGCAAGTCAAGGGAGCGCCCAAGTCCCATCTCTAATCTTCGGTGGCCTGAACTACAAGTCTATAGTCACAGGCATGTTCTGTAGTAGTTTTTCTAAGGTAGACAATGCCCATGAGGAAAATTATATTCTCACTTTAAAACTTTCTTTCCCTTTGGTCTGAAAGGGAGGTTTTTTCTACTTACTGTATACTTCGCTGATGGCAAAGTAAATCTAGCTATGAGATTATTATTTAAGTTCTTATTTTTGCTATGCTATTATACAAAAATGTTAGCCATCTCTTTTATAAGGTCTAAAGATTAAATTGTGCATCCTACAGATTCCTTCATAATAGAATTAGTTTCCTACCTTGAAGAGAATAGAGAAATGAAAGAACAAGTTGGGCTTAGAACAGAGAAATGAGGGAGCAAGTCCTAGATCGCTTGCTGACAATAGCAATATCACATGAATACTTAGCAAACCGTTTCAACCATTAGATAACAACTTAAGAAAACATTTACCAGAAGGTCCAATGCCTTCTATAAATTTTAAGAATCATGTATTTGAAAACACCTCTTAAATATCTAACATGGTGTAGTTTGTTTAGCCAGTAAACTTAAGCACAACCATCTAAAATGTTTTTAGTTTCTTTCTACCAACAAGTCTAAAACATATGATACACAGATTCAGGTCACACAAATTAAAATGTATCTTTGATTGATTTTAGCAGCTTAAATTTATGGACAATCTTATCTATAAGCCATTTAAAATAAAACTCACCTCCCTTAGGATATACCCCATGTGAAGAGATACATAGGTCTGGGCCTCTTAATTTACAAGGCCTAAAGCCCACCAGATTATTATCAAGCCCCTTCTATCAGGTTCTATTTGCCTCTCAATCAGAAAAATTACTTGTAGCTTAGACAGCACCTTTCTTAGCTCCTCTAATAATGACTCTGTCCTTTGTTCTAGGCCCTGTCTAGTGCACTTGGGCCTCATTCCTTTGTAATCATAACCTCTACTCTACCACCATTGGCTCTACTCCCAATCTGTGTGTACTGATGGTCCTCTTCCCCACTTAATGCTGTATAATTGTTCAAACCTGGTAAATGCCACTCTTAGGATCATTGGTTACTATCCTCACTCTGTCTTTTATGACCTTGTCTAAATATGATCAGAGTCGGTAAACTTGGAAGGCTTCCATAGCCTTGGCAACTCATGACGACAGCCTAGGGTGGTTACTGGTGCCATAAACTAGAGTGTCAATTTGTTGGGTTAACAACAGGAGTCACTGTGCACTTGCTCCTCATGTGGGATCTCTGTCCTTAATGTGCTGTACATTGTGATTTAATGCTATAACTAGTACTCAAACAGTATGTTTCACTTTGTGTTTCTATGTGGGTGCAAACTGTTGAAATCTTTATACTAAATTGATCTTCTGTATATAAAGAGAATTGAAAATGAATCTTGATGCAAATGGAAGGGGAGAGGGAGCGGGAGAGGGGAGGGTTGCGGGTGGGAGGGAAGTTATGGGAGGGGGAAGCCATTGTAATCCATAAGCTGTACATTGGAAATTTATATTCATTAAATAAAAGTTAAAAAAAAAAAAAAGAAAAGAAAATCCTACAACAAGCATTTGCCTGGATGGTGATACCTTAAGAATCTTCCTTAAACCTCAAGAGCAAACCCTTTTGCTTGCCTCCTATCTGTGACTTTTGCACTATAATGGCAGGGTAGTGAGGCTGCCACAGAGACTGTAGCTAAAGTGTTTACTGTCTGGCAGCTGGACAGGAAAAGCTGGCCAACCCCCACCTTGGAGAAGGAAGGCTTCAACACTGGAGTCACAGCTTCACAGGAAGCCTTCTTCGTCTGGGTCACTGGGGCACCACTCATCAGTATCTGGGAGATAGGGAGGGCAACTTGGGCTCATCCCTATTTGTACGCACAGAGAGGGTCAACCCGGGACCCTGCGGGAAACAGATGGCCATTTCAGTACAGGTAATTCAAGATGGTGTGTTCACAAACGGGTGAAATTTATGAGAATTCCAATTATTTGTTGCTTATCCTTGAAGTGGTGGGGGAGGGAGGGAGCAGTTGCAAGAAACACGGAGAAGAGAAACCTTGCACCTTGCAGAGTTAGTGGCCTGAGAAAATGGCGGCTTCCAGCTGAGGGACACAGCCAGCGGAGGAGAGCTCACAGGCAAGGAGGCGGGGCAGCCAACACCTGGCTCTGCTCCCTTCTCCCTGGCCTTTCTTGCTGGAGCTCCTCAGTAGCTGAACAGCCAGAGCAACAGAGGACTGGTTTACTCCCTGCTGCCGGTCACGGAGGGGAGGGCGGTTGCTGGAGTGAGTCTCGTGGGTTCTTTTCCTCAGCTTGGTATAGAAATAAAAAGCCGGGAAACAATTTGCAAAGAGGCAGAAACTTTCATTCAATTGGCAAGTGACAGAGAAAGCATCTGGCCCGAGAGGAGACCAGGCCAGGTGTCCGCGTGGGACACTGGCCTTGAGGAAGTGTCTCGGGTTCTTAAGGCATTACACCATTCATTGGGTTATCCTATAGGGAGTGCTCATTGGACAGGGGGTTTCACATATGTTGATTGTTTGGGGCTCATGGAGATAGTGGGGGTCTCCTGGAGACTGTCTCCTTAGGGGCTCAGCCCCCTCTCTGCTAGCTGTGAGTGAAAGATTGCAGCCACCCTGGAGGTATGATTTAAAGCTGCAAGGTCACCCATGCAGCACAAGAAGCTATGAGTGGAGGAGATGCCCGTCGGCCTGGAGACAGACCTCTAACCACAGCTGACAGCTTGCTTGTGAAGGACATTCTACCTACGTCTGAAGGGGCCCACAGACTCCCAGCCCCACTGGTCAGCCTCATGCCCCAAATGGCCACAACAGCTAGGCCTGGGCCGGGCCAAATCCAGGGGCCTGGAACTCCATCCTGGTGTCCCATATGGATAGTAGTGGTTCAAGTATCTCAGCCATCTTCTACTGCTTTGCTAGGCATATTATCAGGGAGTTGGAAGGGAAATGGGGAGGCCAGGACTCGAACCAGTGCTCCAACACAGGATGCTGGCATTGCAAGTGGTAGAATTAATCCACTGTGTCACAATGCCTGCCCCTTAATGATTTTTAATAATAAAACTTAGTAGACTAGGGGTCAGCGCTGTGATGTAGTGGGTAAAGCTGCTCCCTGAGGTGCTGGCATCCCATAAGGGCACCAGTTCAAGTCCTGCCTGCTCCTCTTCCAATCCAGCTCCCTGCTAGTGCACCTGGGAAAGCAGTGGAAAATGGCCCAAGTGATTGGGTCCCTGCACCCATGTAGGAGACCCAGAAGAAGCTCCTGGCTCCTGATTTCAGACTGGCCCAGCTCCAGCCATTGTGGCCATTTGGGGAGTGAACCAGCAGATGGAAAACCTCTCTGTCTCCCTCTCTCTGTGTAACTCTGCCTTTCAAATAAATAAATCTTAAAAAAAAAATTAGTATATTGAACCTCAGAATAAAATAGAAGTGTATGAACACATAAATAAATGAGTGAAAAAATGGGGAGGAAGTAAAGCCCTATCTTACAATGAGTCTTAAGATATATTGCTACAAAGTGCCCATAAATTATTTATTAATTAGCAAATACAAAGCACTTGTTAATTAACTTTATAATGGAGAAACTTGGCAAACATCACATTAACCAGTGATTAATGTTAGCATCATCAATAATGAGGTAAAGTCTGGGCCCCTGATATAATGCAAGGAGAAAAATACAGCATTACTTTTATAGTAGTCCTTGCCCAACAACAACAAAACTTGTATAACTCTTGAAGAAACATCAGACTAACCCAGACTAGGGGAGAATTAAATGGTTACCAGGCTGTGCGCTTAAAAACATGACAGGTTAATTATTATGAATTGAACAGGATTTGGCTCCCCAAACTCCTGCAGCAGTTAAATCCCAAAGTCTTATGTTAATGGCCAATGGATTAATGCTAATGGCTGGTGGATGAATGTGGAGGTTTGATCCAATTATGATGCCGGACAGTGGGGCCCTTGGGAAGTGGTTTGATTGGATTAGGTTGCTGGGGAGGAAGCCCCTGGCGGAATTACGGTGGCTCTAAAAGAAGAGACCTCAGGGTAGGGGAGAGTGTGCATCTGGCTCTCCGTGTGATCCTCCCTCTACGTGCAACCCACCCTCATCAGATGCCAGACTAATGGGACTGCCGCATCTCGGACTGTGACCCTCCAACACTGGACGCCAAATAAACCAGCTTTCCCGAGACTCTCCCCTCAGGTATTTTAGTTAAAGTAATGAAAAGCTGGCTAATCCATTAGTGAGAGACAAGAAAAATCTGTGAAACAGTTTCTAGTTGAGGAAAACTGAAGAATTATTGACCCTGGGTTGGATGCTGGACCTGGACTGTAAATTACAGGCAGAATTTGAGTGGGTCCTGGATTAGCGGGTCACGCTGAGTCATTATTAATTTCCTGATTTTGATGGTGGCACTATGACTGTGTACAAGAATACACTTGCTTTTCGGGAATTTGCACTGAAGTATAAGGGTACTTTAAAAAGTTAATGCAAATAGAGCACACACTGTGGCTTAGCGTGTTAAGCTACTGTGGGCACCAATTGTGCCCCAGCTGCTCCACCTCCCGTCAAGCCCCCTATTGGTGTGTCTGGGAAAGCATATGGAAGATGGCATAAGTCCTTGTGCCCCTGTACCTACATGGGAGACCTGGATGAAGCCCCTGGCTCCTGGGTTCAGCTTGGCCCAGCCCTGGCTAATGCAGCCATGTGGGGAAATGAACCAGTGGATGGAAGACCTCTCTCTCTGTAACTGTCTCCCTGTCTCTGTAACTCTGCCTTCAAATAAATAAATAAATAAATGTTTTTTGAAGTTAATGAAAACGAAATGATAGAGGTGGACATTTAGCCTGGAGATCAAGCTGCCTGTGTTCCACGAGAGAGAGCCTTAGTTTAAGAACTGGCTCTGTTCCTGATTCTAGCTTACTGCTGATGTGCATCTTGGGAGGCTGCAGGGGATGGCTGGAGTGATTAGGTCCCTGCCACCCACGTGAGAAATGCAGAACAATGGGCTCCGAGTTCTAGTCCCAGTTGCTCCTCTTCCAGTCCAGCTCTCTGCTGTGGCCCGGGAAGGCAGTGGAGGATGGCCCAAATGCTTGGGCCCTGCACCCGCATGGGAAACCGGGAGGAAGCACCTGGCTCTTGGGTTCAGATCGGCATAGCTCCGGCCATAGCGGTCATTTGGGGGGTGAACCAATGGAAGGAAGACCTTTCTCTCTGTCTCTCCCTCTCACTGACTAACTCTATCTGTCAAATAATTAAAAAAAAGAAAATAGAAATGCAGAACAAATTCCCAGCTCCTGGCTTCGGGCTGGCCTTGCCTTAGCTGTTGTGGGCATTTGGAGAGTGAAGATGAGAGATTTGTTTCTCTTACTCTCTACCACTCTACCTTTCAAACAGAGAGAATAAATATATAGAAATTTAAAAAATTAAATCTATGCATGCAGGGGCTCTTCAAAGAGTTCATGAGAAACACAGGAAACAGATTAAAAAACTATACTGGGTGCCTACCACATGGTGAGCCCAAGGGTCTACAAGTCCAGGGCCCTGCAGTTCTGGATGCTGGCGGCATGTCCATCCTGCAAGACAGCGCTCGGAAGCCCGTGCCTGCGGCCTACAACGTGGACCAGGTGGTCTGGTGCACCGGGCCGGCTGGGGGTGGGGGGAGCAGGGCGGGGGTTGAGAGTACCCCGGGAGATAGGGCTCGCGGCTGGCCCTGCGTGTCAGTGGTGTCTCCTGGCCCCGCAGCCCTGGAAGCCTCGTGGCTGGAGCTTTGGGATCTACCACTAGGAGTACTTGGCCTCTGCCCTGGCCAACCTGGACACTTGACCAGTCCTGATCGTTCACTTAAAGCTTCCCATGCCATCCTTGGAAATAAACAAAACAAAACAAAACAAAAAACTATGCAGGGGGCTGGCGCTGTGGCACAGCAGGTTGATGCCCTGGCCTGAAGGGCCGGCATCCCATATGGATGCTGGTTCTAGAGCTGGCGGTTCCATTTCCAATCCAGCTCTCTGCTATGGCCTAGGAAAATAGTAGAGGATGGCCCAGGTCCTTGGGCCCCTGTACCTGCGTGGGAGACCCGGAGTAAGCTCCTGGCTCCTGGCTTCAGATTGACGCAGCTCCAGCCATTGCGGCCAATTGGGGAGTGAACCAGCGGGTGGAAGACCTCTCTCTCTCTCTCTCTCTCTCTCTGCCTCTCCTCTCCCCGCATAACTCTGACTTTCAAATAAATAAATAAATCTTAAAAAAAAAACTATGCAGGGATTTAAAAAAATTTTTTTGCACCAAGACAAACTGATCTTTTAAATCCAGTTTCCATGAGCCTTAGGAAGCACCCTCGTATTAAGGGGTACAGTTCACCAGGTCTGTACCTTATTCTCAAATGGTACAAGAGAAAAAAAAAAAAGGAGTGTGTGTGTTTGTGTGCCTGCAGAGAGAGCAAGTGTGTGAGGCAGATGAGGTAAAATTGGGGAATTAACAATTAACAATGATACGGGGTAGACTGGAGCTTTTTGTACTATTTTTTCCTACTTTCTTGTATATTTGAAATCACTTCGAAATAAACAACTAAAACATACACCACAATGCTGGTGACAAGACACCATCTAGAAGCAGTCTGATCAGAATTTTTGGGGATAGGCTTAGGCATCGGAGGCTGTCAAAGCCCTCCAGGTGAGTCTCCAGGACAGGTTAAACTCTGTGTGGTGGTGCAGGGCCGTTGTGAGAGGTTTGCCTTGCAACTTCTCCCAGCCATAGCAGAAAGCTCTGAACGGTTAAGCAGGGATGTGATAGAAACTTCTTTATGACTTTTCCAGCCCACTCTGGCTTCTAAATAGCGAACAGGCTGTTGGGGAGCAAGAGAGGAAGCAGGGGGAGCAGACAGGAATCAATTTCTCATAGGAGGTCCACCTCTAGTGTAGGGTGGTCAGATTCAGGGTCCGTGTGGAACGTGGAATGACTGGGGTGTGCTGGTGGGTTGAATGAGGGAGAAGAGGGATGGTGAGGGAGAGAGAAATGGACAGCTCTAGGCTTTTGGCAGAAGTCATCCAAACCACTTGAATGATTGTTGGTAACTTGAGCAGATTCGGGAGAAACTGGAAGAAGCTCAGGTTTGGAGTCAGGGAGGTGGAGAAAATGAAGAACTCTGAGTTTGATAGGTTAAGATCAAGTGACAACGGCCGGCGCCACGGCTCACTAGGCTAATCCTCCACCTGCTGTGCTGGTACTCCGGGTTCTAGTCCCGGTTGCTCCTCTTCCAGTCCAGCTCTCTGCTGAGGCCCGGGGAGGCAGTGGAGGATGGCCCAAGTGCTTGGGTCCCTACACCCTCCTGGGAGACCAGGAGGATGCACCTGGCTCCTGGCTTTGGACTGGTGCAGCGCGCCGGCCGTAGCGGTCATTTGGTGGGGTGAACCAACGGAAAAGGAAGACCTTTTTTTCTCTGTCTCCCTCTCTCACTGTCTAACTCTGCCTGTCAAAAAAAAAAAAAAAAAAAAAAAAAAAAGAAATAAAAAGAAAAAAAAAATCAAGCGACATCATAGTGAGTGGTTGAGTTTTCCCAGGGGAGATGAGAGGATTGTCATGTTTGGAAATACAGACATAGAAGTCTTCAAAACAGAGCTGGCGCTGTTTTGTAAGCTAAGCCTCCACCCATGGCACTGGCATCCCATATGGGTGCTGGTTCATAACCTGGCTGCTCCTCTTCCAATCCAGCTCCCTGCTAATGGTCTGGGAAAGCAGCAGAAGATGGCCCAATTGCTTGGGCCCTTGCACCCACGTGGGAGACTTGGAAGAAGCTCCTGGCTCCAGCTGTTGCAGCCATTTGGGAATGAACCAAAGAAAGAGCTTTCTCTCTGTCTGTAACTCTGCCTCTCAAACAGGTAAATAAATAAAATCTTTATTTTTTAAAAAAAAAGTCATCAAAACATGGATGTCATTTAAAAGCAAGGTACTGGATGAGGTCATCCTGGAAGAGAGTACAGATTTGGGAGAGGAGAGAGCCTGGATGACAGCCACCAACCCTCAGACCAGGAAGGAGTGGGATCGTGGTGAAGAGCAGCAGTCTTCAGAAATAACAGGGAGGGTGTCTCAAAGCCTGAACTGTCAAATGCCTTTGGCAGGAAAAGGAAGATAAAGACTGGGCACTGCTTCTAGGATTTGGCAAGGTGAAGGTCAACCGTGACCTTGACAAAGGAGGTTCCAGAGAGGAATGGAAATAAGAACTTGAATAAAGTGTTCGAGGGAAAATGGAAGGTAAGCGAAGAGAAAGCTGGGAGAGGAAACATTTGGAAGGAATTTTGGTCTAAAGCTAAGCTGAGAGATGCAACAATCGGAAAAGGCCTAGGTCAAGGAAGATGTCATTCCATTTAAAATTTTTTTATTTAAAAAATTTATTTATTTGAAAGGCAGAGAGATAGGAGAAAAAGATGAGATAAGGAAAGAGAGAGAGAGAGAGAGAGAGAGAATCCACTGATTCACTCCCCAGCTGTCCACAACAACCAGGGCTGTGCCAGCACCAAATCGAGGAGCTGGGAACTCAATTCAGGTGTGCACATGAGTGACAAGGACCCAGTACCTAAGCAGTCAGCACTGCCCCCCTCCCTGCAGCAGGAAGCTGAAATCAGGAGCCAGAACTGGGAATCAAATCCAGGTACTCCTGTCTGGCTTTTTAGTGAACGTGATTACATGATGTTTCATACAAATGGGAAGAGTCCGGTCGGAGAAGAGAAAAACTGATGATGTATGAGGGGTTGACAGCAGGAGCAAAGTCATGGAAGATGTGACCAGGACAGAACCAGGCAAAGATGTGGGCTGAGCAAGGGGACTTAGTTTGTGCTCAATAAATGTTTGTGAAAGGCTTAGGTTGTATCTAATTTGTCACCTTTAAATACAGTGCTGCTTTGATATACTTGAGCATTCATATTTGTATATGTACAGGACACTTACAGAAGGATAACTTCTAAGTAAATGTCTTGGCTAAAAGATGACTATTTTAAATTTTAATCGATATTGGAAAACTGCCCTCAATACATCTCGTTTTTAAATTCTGAAAATTGAATTGAGAAATAATACCTCTCACCACCCTAATCTATTGTCCTTGTGGTCTCCTATAGGTCCTATTTTAGATCTATAGATTTTATCAATTTAATTTATTTTTCCTTCCCTATTTTGCATCATTTCTCCTTTTGGCCTTTTTGATGACTCATCTTAACACTATTCAGCCAAGATCCGGGTCTGGAGGGGAGTGACCCACAGAAGCTGACATAAACAACAAATCTCTCAGCTGCTCATGCACCTGCTCCCTTGGCCTCCTACAAAAACAAATTCCCTGGGGCAGTGAGCAGACACTTCCCAACACAGGGATTAAGTCTCTCCAGGACCTGAGGTTCTACACTGACATGAACTTATTTGATTTGCTTGAAAACTGTTGCCCATGGGCATCTTAAACTATCTGGCACTTAGGTTTTATAAATTGCTTTCCATAAAGTCCGTGGGCTCCAGCTGGAATTTAGGCAAAATGCAAATATTAGGCCACAAGACAGAGGTGGTGACAGCATGGAGAGGTGAATGATCAGGTAGTTGAGCCTTTACAGAGACCCAGAAGGAAGGCGGCACAGAAGTTAGGCAGCCACACTTCTTGGCATCACTTTTCAACCAGCTACTTCTACCCAGTTGTGGGCAATTTCCCTCCTTTACTTGAAGAACCACAGGATTCTCTTAGCTGATGTGTGATTCTTTTTTCTTTACTCTGGGACCAAGGAGAAGCTGGCTAGAGCAAAGGTTACCCCTAACTGATTAGGATGAGTCCATTGTTCTCACGGTAGGCGGTTCCCTTCTTCTGATAGATTTTGTATCTGGTTCAGAAGGGTGCAGAAGGGCAGGGTGAAGGGAGAAAAGGGCTCTCTCCCTTTCTAACCATTAGCCATGGTTCTACTTAAAAAAGTTTTGAGGGGCCAGCATTGTGGCATAGTGGGTTAAGCTTCCTGCCACCCATGACACCAGCATCCCATATGGGCGCCAGTTCCTGTCTGGGCTGCTCTGCTTCTGATCCAGCTCCCTGCTAAAGGCCTGAGAAAGCAGCAGAAGATGGCCCAAGTACTTGGGTCCATGCCACCCATGTGGGAGACCCGAATGGAGTTCCAGGCTCCTGACTTCAGTCTGGCCCAGCCCTGGCTGTTGCAACCATTTGGGAAATAAACCAGAAAATGGAGAATCTCTCTCTCTCTTTCTCTCTCTCTCTCTCTCTCTGCAATTCTACCTCTCAAATAAATAAAAACAAATAAATCTTTGAAAGAAAAGTTTCTGCTCAACTCTTTTTTTAAAGATTTATTAATTTATTTGAGAGGTAGAGTTACAGACAGTGAGAGGGAGAGACAGAGAGTCTTCCTTCCGTTGGTTCATTCCCCAGATGGCCGCAACAGCTGGAGCTGTGCCAGTCTGAAGCCAGGAGCTTCTTCCTGGTCTCCCACGTGGGTGCAGGGGCCCAAGCACTTGGGACATCTGCTGCTGCTTTCCCAGACCATTAGCAGAGAGCTGGATTGGAAGAAAGGCAGCCAGGATTAGAACCAGCGCCCATATGGGATGCCAGCGCCTGCGGCGGAGGATTAACCTACTGTGCCATGGAGCCGGCCCCTCTGCTCAACTCTTTAAGGAAATGTTATTTGCAGACTAAGTAGCTTCTGAAGAATTCTTTTAACAAATTTTAGGATGTAGGCTTTACTGAAAATGTCCTTTATTTTTTATAAGTGTCTCCCCATAATTTATTGAGCACCCTAAATGGATGAACCTGGTCTCAATGTTGAATTTTTGCAGGCCCTGGGATAATCAGGTGCAGCTTGGATAGGCATAAGCTCCCAGACCGGCTATCTCTCCTGTGAGTAGAATCTTCATTTTATCTCAGTGTGTTATATAACATGTGCTAAGATGTGAAGAGCTTTGGGAAGCTCTGCTTTTGAGCATCCACTCTTTTCCTGGGTTGTCTCTCCATGGTGCACATGGAAAGACCCAGCAAATTCATTCTGTTATGTTCCCTGAGTCTCCTTGATGCAGCCACAGCACAGTGGCTGCCCCCAAAGCTCACTGCTCTGGAATCCCTGTGCTACTGTTTACTATTTAAGCCAGAAGCTTGGTGGTGTTGCCTGAGGAAACCCAGGCAGCCTCCATGGTGGGGATGAGACCCCTGTCGTGTTCTCATGGGTGCTGATGCTATGGGTGCCAGCTCCTGTAGAGGCCACACTGGTCTCCCTTCCATGTCAACTTCCAGGCATGATTCTTTACAGTGGCTTTCAAATGCACTTGAATATTCTCCTCCCTAGAAGTCAAGCTTGCAACTAGCTCGTGTTTGTCACAAGAGCAGCCTCTCTCAGACCCACAACCTCTAGTCTGTTTTCTCTTCCAGACAGAAACACAGAGGCCAGCCCACCAAACCTCTTTCCTCCTACTTTTATAGTGAGTTATCCAAGATCTTACTGTTCTTTACAACTCTCTGCCTAGCCCAGTCCAGACTTGTTTTCAAAATGTGGGCCCTTACAGAGTGTGTGTGTGTTTATGTTTGTGTGTGTATGTGTGTGTGTGTGTTTACAAGTAAGTAAAAGGGCTTTCTCAAATATGGTTCGTCTATCACAGACATTGCTATATCACTTACCACTAAACGAAAGAGTATCATTGGATTATATGAGGTTTGAAGTGTCTTGGTGTGAACTTTTTTTTTTTTTTTGACAGGCAGAGTTAGACAGTGAGAGAGACAGAGAGAAAGGTCTTCCTTCCGTTGGTTCACCCCCCCAAATGACCGCTACGGCCGGCACGCTGCACCAATCCGAAGCCAGGAGCCAGGTTCTTCTCCTGGTCTCCCATGCGGGTGCAGGGCCCAAGCACTTGGGCCATCCTCCACTGCACTCCCTGGCCACAGCAGAGAGCTGGCCTGGAAGAGGAGCAACTGGGACAGAATCCGGCGCCCCAACCGGGACTAGAACCCAGGGTGCCGGCGCCGCAGGAGGAGGATTAGCCTAGTGAGCTGCGGGGCCAGCCTGGTCTGAACTTTTGACCTTGGGTTTGGGAACATATTTAGACTAAATTCCATGTGCTGAAGTTAGAACACTACTTCATCAAGTTTGCATGAACCTGAGTTGCATTATAATCATCACATAATCATGAGATTTGGATCAAAGAGGAATTCTTCCTGAGGTGGTCTTAACACTTTCCAGTGGGTTATGGAATAAATATATTTTCTCCCTCTTTTTTACTATTTAATTATTTTTCAAGCCAGTCACTGCCAGCTGAAATGAGTTTTGGATGTGTGTGGTGCATGCTTAGATTCCAAAGAAATGAGAAAGATAGGTGTTCTTTTGTTACAATACTATATTGATCTAGGAGTATTCAGAATAGAGAGCAGCCTGCGAGGTAATTATTACCAGAAAAGAGCTGAGAGTGCAATGGTTCTTGCTTTCAATTTTTATTACTTTTGAAAAGCACTTGTTTGAATTTTAACTGGTTTATAAAATAACAATTGTATGTAGCAGGGTCCCTCATTTATCCACCTTGCTGTCCATTTTGCAGGGAGTTTTTGTTGAAAGAAATGCCTTTAAGTCCCTTAACATATCTTTTAAATAAACCAGTACCCTGTAATTAGGTGCATATACATTTATAATAGTTATATCTTTCTGTTGAATTGATCCCTTAATCATTATATAGTGCCCCTCTTTGTCTCTCTTAACAGTTTTTGTGTTAAAGTTTATTTTGTCTGATATTAAGATGGCTACACCAGCTTTTTTTTTGTTTGTTTCTGTTGGCATGGAGTATCTTTTTCCAACCTTTCAGTCTGAATGCATCTTTATTGGAAAGATGTGTTTCTTGTAAGCAGCAAATAGATGGGTTTTGTTCCTTAATCCATTCAGCCAGTCTGTGTCTTTTAACTGGAGAGTTGAGGCCATTAACGTTCAATGTGACTATTGATAAATAGTAACTTACAGTGACTTGATCAGTCTTTGTCCTGAATGTTGATGAACAACTTAATACTTTATCCCTTTTAATATTTTTTTGTTCTACTTAATACTATTGGTTGAACTCTTTTGTTAACACACAATTATTCTTAGGTGTTTAAATTTAACTGAAAAGTGATCTCTGTTAAATATAAGAGAGGAAGGAGATGTACAATTTGGGACATGCTCAATCGGACTTCCCCAAATGTTAGAGTTAGAAACGTGCCAGAGGATTCCAATTCAATCCCATCAAGGTGGCATGTACCAATGCCATCTCACTAGTCCAAGTGATCAATTTCAGTTCACAATTGATCATAATGATAGGACTAAGAGTCAAAGGGATCACATAAACAAGACTAGTGTCTGCTAATACTAACTGATAGAATTAAAAAGGAGAGAACGATCCAACCTGGGAAGCGGGATACACAGCAGACTCATAGAATGGCAGATGTCCTAAACAGCACTCTGGCCTCAGAATCAGCCCTTAAGGCATTCAGATCTGGCTGAAGAGCCCATGAGAGTATTTTAGGCATGGAAAGCCAAGACACTCTGGCAAAAAAAAAAAAAAAAAAAACCTAAATGAAAGATCTCTGTGAGTGAGATCCCAGTAGAAAGAACGGGCCATCAAAGAAGGAGGTACCTTTCTCTGAAGAGAGGAGAGAACTTCCACTTTGACTATGACCTTGTCTAAATAAGATTGAAGTCGGTGAACTCAAAAGGCTTCCATAGCCTTAGCAACTCATGACAAGAGCCTAGGGAGATTACTGACGCCATAAACAAGAGTGTCAATTTGTTAAGTCAACAATAGGAGTCACTGTGCACTTACTCCTCATGTAGGATCTCTGTCCTTAATGTGTTGTTCAATGTGAATTAATGCTATAACTAGTACTCAAACAATACTTTACACTTTATGTTCTGTGTGGGTGCAAACTGTTGAAATCTTTACTTAATATATACTAAATTGATCTCCTGTATATAAAGATAATTGAAAATGAATCTTGATGTGAATGGAATGGGAGAGGGAGCGGGAGATGGGAGGGTTGCAGGTGGGAGGGAAGTTTTTTTTGGGGGGGAAAGCCATTGTAATCCATAAACTGTACTTTGGAAATTTATATTCATTAAATAAGAGTTAAAAAAAATTTGCTGGCGCCGTGGCTTAACAGGCTAATCCTCCGCCTTGTGGCGCCGGCACACCGGGTTCTAGTCCCGGTCGGGGCGCCGGGTTCTATCCCGGTTGCCCCTCTTCCAGGCCAGCTCTCTGCTATGGCCCAGGAAGGCAGTGGAGGATGGCCCAAGTCCTTGGGCCCTGCACCCACATCGGAGACCAGGAGAAGCACCTGGCTCCTGGCTTTGGATCAGCCCGATGCGCTGGCCACAGCGGCCATTGGAGGATGAACCAATGGCAAAAAGGAAGACCTTTCTCTCTGTCTCTCTCTCTCACTATCCACTCTGCCTGTCAAAAAAATTAAAAAAAAAGAAAAGAAAAGAAAAGAAAAAGTTAAAAAAATTTACAAATGACTCAGACTAAATATGGAGTACTACGGCATATGGAGTAGAGATAGGCTGCCCACTCCCCTGTCCAGTGGGTGTAGATCGGTCTTCTAGTTAAGACCTGATTCCCTGTTCATCTCCTCTTCCTTCACAAAAGTACATAACTCTATCTTCAGATTATTGTCCCTTGGCAAGCAAGACTCCGTGTAGAGCAGGTACCTGCTGGTAGCTATACAGCAGGTGCTCGCTCATTATCATCCAATGGTTGAGAGAATAAATGGACTATTTGAAGGAAACCATCTACCTCTGGACTAAATCTAGGCAAAAGATAACTGGGTCCCCTTAAGTTGATTGACATGGGAATACAAGGCTACTTTACTCTGATCCGAAATGTGGGGTGGCAAGGCAGGGCTTTCTGGAGGAAGTGATGTCTAGAGCATAACCTGAAAGACAAGCAGGCATAGTAGTCAACAAAGAAGGAGTGAAGGAGAACCAAGAGGTGAGAGGAAGAGCGAGAAATGCCAAAGGATTTGAGAATGGTTTGTTGTTTGTGCTCACTCTGAGCACAGAGTGAGATCAGCAAGCAGGGAGGCAGGAGCCAGACTGTGCAGAAACCTGACAACTGTGTTACAGGTCCAAACCTTGTCCTAATGGTAATGGGGAGCCACTGGAAAGTGTTATACAAAGACGGTGACTTGGCCTTTAAAAAAAAAGTACTCTGGCTGCACTGTCATGATGGAGGGGTCAACTGGAAAAGACTGGAAGTAGAAGATCGCGTGGGAAGCTGTCCCAATAACCTAGGGAGGAGATTATAGCAGATGGAGAGCAATTATTCTGCCTGTTGTCAGGCACTCCACCTAGAATGCCCAGGCATACCTGCAGTCACAGCCTCACTTGTTTCCATGGACCCTGGTTGCTCCCGTATTTAATATGCATTTATTTAAAAGACTTGCTCAGAGTTGTTTAAAATGACCACATAAGTTACAGATCATTACATGTTTTTTCTTGGGAGAGTTTTTGAGAATTTTAAAACATTCCAGGGGCTGGCATTGTGGTATAACAGGTTAAGCTGCTGTCTGCAATGCCAGATTTCTATGTAGGCACCCATTCAAGTCCTGGCTGCTCCACTTCCCATCTAGCTCCCTGATCATGAGCCTGGGAAAGCAATGGAAAACGGCCCAAGTCTCTGAGCCCCTGCACCCTCATGAGAGACCCCAATGAAGCTCCTGGCTCCGGGCTTCACCTGGCCCAGCCCCCACCGCCGTTGTGGCCATTTGGGGAGTGAACCAGCAGATGGAAGACCTCGCTCATGCTCTCTCTCTCTCTCTCTCTCTCTGCCTCTGCCTCTCCCTCTCTAACTCTGATTTTCAAATACAAATAAATAAATCTTTTTAAAAAATCTGCTTTCCTTTTTTTAAGTGCTGTCAAATTGGGGCTTACTTGTATTCAATAAACTCAAAGTAAAGCTCCATATTTTGCCAGATTAAGAGGCATCTCTGATTCTTGCCTCTCTTGCGACTCCTGCCTGGGAAGCGTCTGACAGTCTTTCCACATCTCCGCCTGCCACCCTCACAGTTCCACTCACATATCTTTCCCTCCAAACATCCTCTAATGATTTCCCTGTCTTCAGTGTTGTGCTTTCTCTGTATTTCTCCCGCCATAGCCAGAGTGATCCTACTAATTGTAAAATGATTATGTGCCCCTACTGCCAACCTTAAATGTCTAAAATGACTCTGTTCTCCGTGTGATAAGAAGCAGGCCCCTACTGCTTTCCTCTTACATTCTCTGCTAAAGATTTTCTGACCTCTGATCTCTCTTTTCTTTGTAAAAATTTATTGTTTGTTTATTTTTAATTAAAAAGCAGAGTGAGACAGACTGACAGAGATCTTCCACCTGCTAGTTCACTCCCTAAATGCCTACAACAGCCAAGGGTATGCCAGGCTGCAGCCAAGAACTCGGGACTCTGGGCCAGTGCTGTGGCTTAGTGGGTTTAGCCACCGTCTGTGATACCAGCAGCCCATGTGGGCACCAGCTTGAGTACCAGCTGCTCCACTTCGGATACAGCTCCCTGAGATCCCTACTAATGGGTCTGGGAAAGCAGCAGAAGATGGCCCAAGTCCTTGTATCCTTGCACCCATATGGGAGACCTGGAGGAAGCTCTTGGCTTTGACCTGGCCTTCCCTGGCCATTGTGGCCATTTGGGGAGTGAACCAGCAGATGGAAGATATCTCTCTTTCTCTGTGTGTGTGTGTCTGTCTCTCTCTCTCTCTCTCTCTCTCTAGCTCTGCTTTTCATATAAAATAAGGAAATCTTTAAACAAAACAAAACGCAGAACTCAATTTAAGTCAATCATTTGCTACCTGACAGAGTGCATTTAGCATGAAGCTGGGATTGGGAAAGGAGCCAAGACTTGAACCCAGGCCTCCAATATGGGAGGCAGGCATCCCAAGCAGTTTTAACCACTATACCCATGACTTTTTTTTTTTAATATAGAATGCAAGCATCTCAACTGCTGGGTCAAACACCAGCCCCAGTAGTACATATTTTCTTTCTTCTTTTTCTTTATTTAATTCACTTGAAAGGCAAGGGGATAGAGAGACCTACCATCTGCTGGTTCATCCCCTGAACGCCCAGCACAGCTGGAGTGGAGTCAGGCTGAAGCCAAGAGCCAAGAACTCCATCCAGATCTCCTGATGGGTGGAAGGGACCCAACTACTTCAGGCATCATGTGTTCCTCCCAAGGTGTGCATTAGCAGGAAGCTGGAATCAGAACAGAGTTAGAACTTGAACCCAGGCACTCCCGTGTGGGATGTGGGCATCATAACCACTAGACCCAGATAATATTTTCTGTTCCCCTTTCTCAATATCTTAATGAAACTCCAATTACATGTATGTCAGGCAGCCAGATATAAATCATAAATCCCTGAGGTTCTGTTTGTTTGTTTTCATTCTCTTTCACTGTGTTTCATTTTTGAATGATTTCTGTTGTTATTTCTTAACATTAATATTTTTTCTTCTGCAGTATCTAGTCTGATATTCCATTCAGCATGTTATTAATATCATATAGTATTTTTAAATCTATAATTCCATTTTTAAAATATCTTCCATTTCTGGCATCATTTTATTAGTGTTTTTATTTATTTCTGTAAATAAAGAAACTTGTAGCTGTCTTAAGGCTCTTGCTTGATAATTCTATCTTCTCTATCACCCGTGGGTCTCTTTCCATTGATTTATCTAATAGAGGTCATGTGTTTCTGCTTCTTTTCACAGATAAAAATTTTTTTAAAAAGATTTATTTATGGAGCCAGCATTGTGGTCTAGTAAGTTAAGCCTTCATCTGCAGTGCTGGCATCCCATGTGAGCACTGGTTTAAATCCCAGCTGCTCCACTTCCAATCCAGCTCCCTACTAATGTGCCTGGGAAAGCAGCAGAAGATGGCCCAGATCCTTGGGCCCCTGCACCCATGTGGGAGACCTAAATGAAGCTCCTGGATCTTGGCTTCAGCCT
Organism: Lepus europaeus; assembly: GCF_033115175.1. Lineage (NCBI taxonomy): Eukaryota > Metazoa > Chordata > Mammalia > Lagomorpha > Leporidae > Lepus > Lepus europaeus. The sequence goes on along the minus strand of NC_084830.1, from coordinate 62,908,951 downwards.
GGCCCAGCCGTGGCTATTGCAGCCATTTGAGGAATGAACCAGTAGATGGAAAAAATCAAATCTGTCTCTCTCTCTCTCTCTTTTTCTCTCTGTCTCTTTCTTTCCTTCTCTCTCTGTATTTCTGCTTTTCAAATAAGAAATTTTTCCCCCCTGATTCCCAAGCTTAGCTTGCTGTCCAGAAGGTCCATTCCTCTCCCCATGACTGGAGTCCAAAACATATTAACACACACAAAGCAGTGATTCTGGGTGAGGCTGCAGAATCTCCACCAGATAGTTGATCCCATGATCCAGACTCGGAACAGACCAGATTGTGCCAAAGGTTCACACTATTGCCTCCCATTCAGTTTTACAAATCACAAACCAGATACCTTACTCTCTGCTACATGTCCCTCTCTTTGTTGGTCTGAAACTTGGAAATGAAGAGTGTTTTCTAGAGCACTTTCCAGCCTCCAAGACCTAAAATGTAAATCAGACATTTCTGTAAGGAATGAGACGTAACATCTTTGACCCATCCATACGACTAAAATTTAAATTTCACTTTAAAACATGAAAATAATGATGTGTCTGTTTCTGAACCATTGGAATTGAAAATTACACGTGGATGGGCTCCATCGTTTCACATGCTTAATTGCTCATTAAGATGGTTACCTTGGCAACTGGTACATCAAATCATAGCTGTTACAACTCTGACCTACAGAGAACCTTCTAAAAGTTATCCAATAGCATTAAGTAAAAAGCAATACCTTTATAAGCTACTAAAATTTTTATATGTCAAATAAAAATCTCCATCTCAAGTATGAAATTCTCAAAACTGTAGACATGAAATGCATAATATGTAATTATCTTTTATTACTGCTGAGTGGGTTTCTCTTACAAATTATCCAGATTTTTGATAGGATCATTTCTGAACCATAGGAAAGAGAATACTGGGTAACATCAATATGTGAAATTTTTAACCTCTATACATTTATTCTCAATGGGAAAATTCCAGGGCATTGGTCACAGCGTTTGGGATGGCTACTTGGAATGCCTGCATCTCATATCAGAGTGCCTGGATTCAACTTCCAGATTTTTTCATTCCAGCTTCCTGTTAATGTGCACCCTGGAAGGCAGAAATGATGGCCCAAATACTTGGGTCCCTGCCATCCACATGGGTGTCCTAGAATGGGTTTCTGGCTCCTGGAGTCAGCCTGGCCCAGCCCCGACTGTTGCAAGCACTCAGGGAGTAAACCAACAAACCAACAGATGAGAGATCTCATATTCTCTCTCTCTCTCTCTTTCTCTCTCTCTCTCCCTCTTTACTTAACTAATTTCTAGAATTCTATTTCAGTAAATATTTTATCACACTTAGATTCTGAGATATAAAACTGAGTAAGACATGGCCGAGAGAGGCAATACTCTGGTGCAACAGGTAAAGCTGCCACCTGCGGTGCCAGCATCACATATGGGCCCTGGTTCAAGTCCCAGCTGTTCCACTTATGATCCAGCTCCCTGCTAATGGCCTGGGAAAGCAGCAGAAGATGGCCCTAGTGCCTGGGCCCCTGCCACACACATGGGAAACACAGATGAAGCTCCTGGCTCCTGGCTTCAGATCTGGCTCCTGGTTTCAGGAGTGCTTAGATTCTACTTTGTGTAACTCACTCAGAAAGTACTACTACCTTAATGTTCTCAACTATGTTTACAAGCCGTGGCTAATTAATTGACATGCTAGTAAGGGAGACATACTTATTATGGTTATTTTATGCATCTGAAAGCAGTTAAATAAAGAGAGGATAAATGGAGAGAAAATTAGGCAATATGAATAAGACCACAGGTGTGGAAGCTACTTTGCTCAAGTTAAAAGTCCCAAGAAGATTCCTGAACTTCTCTTTGCTTCATTTGCCCACTTTAAAATGAAGATGGGGCAGACATTTAGGCCAGCTGTTAAGACGCCTGTGTTCCATGTTAGAGTACTTGGGCTCGACACCTGGCTGTGGTTCCCAAATCCAGATTCCTATTAATGCAGATACTGGGAGACAGCAGTGAAAGCTAAAGTAAGCTGGGTCCCTGCCACTCGTGAAGACATAGATTGAATTCATGGCTCATGGCTTTGACCTCACTCATCACTGGCCTTTGTAGGCATTTGGGGAATGAACCAGTGGATGGGAGGGCTCTCTCACTCCACCCCCCTCTCATAAGCAAAACTTTTTTTTTTTTTTTTTTGGACAGGCAGAGTGAATAGTGAGAGAGAGAGAGACAGAGAGAAAGGTCTTCCTTTTTGCCATTGGTTCACCCTCCAATGGCCGCTGCGGCCGGCGCATCGCGCTGATCTGAAGCCAGGAGCCAGGTGCTTCTCCTGGTCTCCCATGTGGGTGCAGGGCCCAAGGACTTGGGCCATCCTCCACTGCCTTCCCGGGCCATAGCAGAGAGCTGGTCTGGAAGAGGGGCAACCGGGATAGGATCCGGTGCCCCAACCGGGACTAGAACCCAGTATGCCGGTGCCACAAGACGGAGGATTAGCCTGTTAAGCCACAGCGCCGGCCAAGCAAAACTTTGAGAATAATACAGGGGCCAGCACTGTGGCGTAGTGGATAAAGCCGCCGCCTGCAGTGCCAGCATCCCATATGGGCTCCAGTTCGAATCCCGGCTGCTCCACTTCCCATCCAGCTCTCTGCTATGGCCTGGGAAAGCAATAGAAGATGGCCCAAGTCCTTGGACCCCTGCACCCATGTGGGAGACCCAGAAGAAGCTCCAGGTTCCTGGTTTTGGATTGGCGCAGCTCCGGCCGTAGCGGTCAGTTGCAGAGTGAAACAGCAGATGGAAGACCTCTCACTCTCTCTCTCTCTCTGCCTCTCTGTGTAACTCTGACTTTCAAATAAATAAATAAATCTTTAAAGAAAAAAAATAATACAAAATGAAGGTAATCTTAGTAGCTCTGAAGTGGATGGTTATGGGAATTAAACAAGAGAGTACAGAGTAGAGGATGCCTCTGAAACTTAGATGTATGTACATCTAAGTTTTTATCTCTTTTTTTATACTTTTATTTTTTTAAAGATTTATCTATTTATTTGAAAGGTAGAGTTACAGATCCGGGTGAAGGGGGAGCTGGAGAAAGAGAGAGATCTTCCAACTGCTGGTTCACTCCCCAGATAGCCACAGTAGCCGAGGTTGGGCCAGGCTGAAGCCAGGAGCCAGGAGTTTCCTCTGGGTCTCCCACATGAGTGCAGGGGCCTAAGGACTCGGGCCATCTTCCGCTGCTTTCCCAGGCGCATTAGCAGGGAGCTGGATGGGAAGTGGAGCATCTGGGACTCACACCGGTGCCCATATGGGATGCCAGTGCTGCAGGCCATGACTTAACTTGCTGAGCCTCAGCGCAGGCCCCTGCGTATCTCTTTTAAATACCGATTCTGTACCATTGGGTCTGGGGTGCCCCTGAGATTCTGCATTCCTAACAAGCTTCCAGTGTTGCTGCTGTGATCCAGAAACTGCTCCCTCATGTCGAGGATGGGAAGCATTTCAAACACTAGTGGTTAAGAGGCCCATGACCTACGTCAGAGTGCCTGGGTTCAATTCCTGGCTCCGGCTCCTGATTCCAGCTTCCTGCTAACACAGACACTGGGAGACAGCCGGATGGCTCTGGTATTTGTGTTCCTGGCACCCACATTCTTGGCTCCTGGCCTTGGCCCCAGCCCAACCCTAACCATTGTAGGTATTTGGATACTTAACGAGTAGATGGGAATAAGCTTGCTCGCTCTCTCTCTCTGCCTCTCAAATAAATAACTTTTTTTAAAAAAGAGCAATGCTTATTACACAATGTGCACTGAATAAATTTAACTACCATTATACTTTCACACAGTTGATCTGGCAAGAAAACTAGACAAAGCAAAGTTGGTACAGACATTTGGCACAGCCGTTAAAATGTCTCTTGGGATGCCCGGATCCCATATGGGAGTGTCTGGGTTCAAGTTGCAGTTCAGTTTCTGGCTTCCTGCTAATGCATGCCCTGGGAGAAGTAGTTGATAGTTCAAGTGCTTGAACCCCTACTACCCATCCTACTACCCAGGTGGGAAACCTGGGTTGAGTTTTGGGTTCCTGGCTTTGGCCTGGCCCAACCCCAGCTATTGTAGGTATGTGGGGAATGAACCAACAGATGGACAATCTCTCTGTCTCTCGCTGCATTTCTCTACCAAATATTTCCTGATAATACTTCATCCTTGAATAAAATTCTACTCATTCTGAGTTCATGATGATGAATGTGGATACGGATGTTTTTCATTTTTAAATAATTAATTAATTTTGTACTTATTTGCAAGGCAGAGAGAGAGAGTGAGAGAGAGAGCAGTTCTCATCTGCTGGTTCATTTTTCAAATACTTGCAATAGCTGGGGCTGCCAGGCTGGAGTTGGGAGTTGAGAACTCAGTCTAGATATCCCTTGTGGGTGTCAGGGACCCAACCATCCGAGCCCTCAGGGCTGCCTTCCAGGGGACACATAAGCAGGAAGCTGGAATCAGCGCTCAGCCAGGACGTTGAACCCAGGCACCCTAACAGGGGATGCGGGCATGCCAAGTGGTGTCTTAACCGCTGTGCCACATACCTGTCCATAGTTTCCATTTTTAAAAGCACTCCACAGCAGTTTGCTGCATTGCCTTTTATGTTTTTAGGCCACACCACAGTACCTAACACCTTGCACACAGTAGGCACTCAATAAACACTTGTTGGATGAAAGATTGTTCAGACGGTCCTAAATAAATCATCCTTCTAGGATTTCACTGTGCCGTTGGAATCCGTTTTTGTTTTAATTCAGTGGCATGTGTGCCAAATCACTATGTCAAGAATGTGGCACTTGTGTTCTAAAATGCCAAGTATGTTATTCTAATCTAATTGTGCAAGGCAGACTGTAACCCGACTGTAACACCGCCTTCTCCCCTGTGCCCTCCGCCCAGACTTTACATGCTCACCGCGCCCTCTACTGTTCAGCCACCGTCTCTGCTACTAAACCCACGCTGGAGACCGGCAAAATCGGAACTCAGACAACTGCAGTCACTTACTGCACAAATGTAGCTCGATCTGCCTGGCAGGAGGAGGTGGAGGTACAGTAGCTGCTGTCCACGCTGGAAGGGGGTGATCTCTAGGTCAGCTGCGGTGCAGCCCCCAGAGGAGGGGCCAGGATCCCCAGGGAGGAAAGGAAAAAATGATTGCAATTGACAGGCTCTTTCCTTCCCTCCCAAGCACTTCCTCCACATCCCCTCTTCCTTCAGGCCAGCCTGATCGTCACCCTTCCTCCCCTTCCTCTTCAAGGTTGTTGCATCAACAGCCCTTTCCACCTCCCACTCGTTCCACCTCCCAGACCATGATTCTCCTTTGGAGAAATCTGAAAACACAAGCTCTCAGGGTAAAGCCCCTTTGCTGGGGCAGGAATTTGGCGTCCCAGCTAGGCTTCTGCATGCTGGGGTTCCACAGCAGGCTCCAGCTCCTGATTCCAGCTTCCTGCTGATGTGGCCACTGGGAGACGGCTGTGATGGCTCAAGCAGCCGGGTTCCTGCCACCCATGTGGGAGACCTGGATGGAGCTCTCAACCCCGGCTTCAGGCATTTAGGGAGTGAACCAGTGGATGCGAGCTCTCTGTTTCATCATCTTCTGTCTCTCAAGTAAATAATAAATACACACACACACACACACAAGCTTGCTCATAAGAGCAGCCCTCCTTTCACTGTGATTAGATCCACATGCTTGCATGCTTGTAGCATCCCTGTAACGTTTGCTTCCAGTGCTTTTCAATACATTCAGAGTTATGCAACATCACTGTAATCTGTATTTCATTTAGATTTAGAGCATTTTGATTAAATTTTAGATTAATCTAATTGATCTAGGTTTAATGTAATTCCGAAGGCTTAAACCTTAATTTAATTTAGAACATTTTCATCAGCCCAGCAAGAGATTCTACACCCATTAGTATTCACTGGCAGCCATTAAACTCCTCACAGTTTATAAATTTGCCTATGACACACATTTCATATAAATGAAATCATACAGTAGGCATCTTTATGAATGGCTCATTGTATTCTTGTGTTTTCCAGGGGTAGTACATATCAGTACCTTGTTCCTTTTTCTTGCTGAATAATATTTCATTATAAGGGCATACTGTAGTGACTTATCCATTCACTAGTCAGTGGATATTTGGGTTGTTTCCACTTCTTGGCCATAGTTAGTAATGCTGCTCTGAATATTCACACATAATTGTTCGTGTGAATCTATGTTTTCATTTCGCTAGGAGTGGAATTGCCAGGTCATATGATAAGGGGACTTCATAACCCACCTCTGTGTAGGGATAAAGAAAGACCAGCAAGGGAAAATATTGTTATCCTGCTGACTGCTAAATAATGTATATTAGGTTTATGATTAAGAAGTTTCTAAGGATGATTTAGCCTTGATTCTTCAACACCAAAAGCCCAGATCTTGTCCCAAGAAATTTTTCTCTTACAGTATTCCCCCCTATCGGGACTCTCTGATCTCCCCCCCACACCCCTGCCCCAGTCTTTCTTGACAGTTTTATATGTGAGTACCAACATAAGTGTTTTTGCATTCCCTTCAAGCATAATTTTCTGACCCACTACTTAGAGTTCTTCCTCCTTGCAGTGTCATGGCTCCTAAGGGCTTGCTGTGCGAGTCCCATATCTATTCTCTGATTTGTGAGGTTAGCTTTGCTGAGGCCATCTTATCCACTGCAGCAACAATCAAGGGGATCTTGAGTATTTGCTCTCTGCTCAGCAGAAGCAAGGACAGCAGAAGAGATGGCCAGGAGGCCTAGCCTGGAGGGGTGTAGAATCCAGCTGGAAGAAAAACAAAACTGCCACTGAACATCTCCCATGTGTCCAGAGGCCTCCGGCAATTCGTTGCCTAGAGAACAGGGACAGCCACTGTTTCCCTGTCATGGCAAACAAAGACTGCGAACGTATGTATGTGGACACTGGGATAAAAAAAAAGGAGCCTTGTAAGGAGAAGCCCCTGGCCAGGGGTACCCAGGCACCTGCCACATCCCTCTCGCCATCACTCTAGCTTATAACCCACGGGGCACCCCAGTGCAGCAACACACGTGTGGACATCTCCAACCCATGGGGTCAATTCAGACTCTTCTGCACGGCATTCAAGGCCCTCAACAAAGCAGACATGATTCACTTGTCTGCCACACACCCTCAATTACCTGTCGGCTCACTCTCTTCACAATGTTCTGGCTACCCCCCCTCGCCTGCACACCTTTCCCCAAATGCACCCACAGTCCCTGTTTACTGACTGGTTGATTCTCCTCCCCACACTTTCCCACAATTCATAACAATCCCCCAAGTCCCCAGCAAGCCCATAAGGCCATGTCTGTCCCTATATGGCCACCTCAGAGCCCTCCAGCCCACAGGGCTTGCTTCCTTTTCCGTATGGCCCCGAGTTTCAATATGGAGCCAGCAAATGTGAGTTACGGCAGTACACAGCCTAGTAGTTATTAAGTGTACAATGGTGGTCTGCTCAGCTATAGCCTGGACCAGCTCCCCTGGGGTAGGTACGGCATCCCCAGGGGGATGTTCCCAGGGCACACAGGAATGCTGGGTAAAAGTACAGAGGAAGGGACACAGGCCCAGAAGGCTGCTTGACACAATGCTACCATGCGCTCACACAATCTGCTTTTCCTCTGTTACCTGTTACTTCAGGGCTTAGGTATTTGTGTGGTTTCTCCTAACCTTAAAGACAAACAAAAACACCACCTTGGAGCAGCAACATAAATTAGAGACTGTTCCGGACTAAGCCAGGATGTCAAGGCCACTGTGAACCCACGGAAGGCCAGGGCAGAGCACAGATGAATAGGCCCCTCTGCCTGCTCTACAGTAGCCGGATGTCTGGGCAAGGGGTCAGCTCGGGAGATGAGAAGAGGGGATGGGGGAGGAGCCAGAACTCAAAGGGGTTGTCAGGCAGGGGTTGATATCACCATTCTCACATTTTACTGTGGCTCTATAAATCACTTTTCTGTTACTGGTAGGTTAATACTCACACGTGATTCTGCATTTTTTAAAAGATTTATTTTATTTCTTTGAAAAGCAGAGTTACAGAGAGGCAGAGGCAGAGCCATAAAGAGAAAGAGATCCTCCATCCGCTGGTTCACTGCCCAAATGGCTACAATGGCCAGAGCTACGTTGATCCAAAGCCAGGAGCCAGGAGCTTCCCCTGGGTCTTCTACATGGGGTGCAGGGGCCCAAGGACTTGGACCATCTTCCACTGCTTTCCCAGGCCATAGCAGAGAGCTGGATTGGAAATGGAGCAGCCAGGACTTGAACTGTCGCCCATATGGGATGCCGGCACTGCAGGTGGCAGCTTTACCCACTACACCACAGCACCAACCCTCTTTTTTTTTTTTTTTATAAAGATATATTTATTTATTGGAAAGACAGAGTTACAGAGAGGCAGGGGCGGGGGGTCTTCCATCCACTGGTTCACTCCCCAACTGGCCACAATAGCTGGAGCTGCACTGATCCGCAAACAGGACCCAGGAGCCTCCTCTGGGTCTCCTACACAAGTGCAGGGCCCAAGGACTTGGGCCATCCTCCACTGCTTTCCCAGGCCACAGCAGAGAGCTGGCCTGGAAGAGGAGCAGCCAGGAGTTGCACCGGCACCCATATGGGATGGCGGCACTTCAGGCCAGGGCTTTAACCTGCTGCGCCACAGCGCTGGCCCCATATGTGGTTTTTTTTGTTTTTGTTTGTTTGTTTGTTTTTGTTTTTTTGACAGGCAGAGTGGATAGTGAGAGAGACAGAGAGAAAGGTCTTCCTTTTCCGTTGGTTCACCCCACAATGGCCGCTGTGCACTGATCTGAAGCCAGGAGCCAGGTGCTTCTCCTGGTCTCCCATGCAGGTGCAGGGCCCAAGCACTTGGGCCATCCTCCACTGCCCTCCCAGGCCACAGCAGAGAGCTGAACTGGAAGAGGAGCGACCAGGACTAGAACCCTGTGTGCCGGCGCCGCAGGTGAAGGATTAGCCTATTGAGCCGCAGCGCCGTCCGTGTTTTTTGTTTTTAAGCAACTTGAAATGGTATTAAAATGCCATTGGAAGACCTCTCTGTCTGTCTCCACCTCTCTCTGTTTACTCTGTCTTCCAAATAAACAAAATAAATCTTAAAAAAGAAAAAACACATAACGCTAAACTTCATTTCAACTTCCCTGCCATTTCTAGCACCCACTTGTTTTCCAATTACTGATCCTGAAGCCCAGTCAGAAGTTCTTGAGACCCCAGGCACCCCAGAACCACAGGCTGGCTAGCCTCACTCTAGCCACACCAGTTCTCCAGGCTGTTTCTTGTCACCCAAAAGGTGTAGGCTCAAAAAGGGAAATTCTGGACTTTTAAAAATAGAGACACAGATTCCTGGGAATTCAGGAGGGAAATACTGTCCCATGGGTAAACACTCCAGGGTTCAGCACGAAGACACAGGTGGCAGGGTCAGCGACCACCTGAAGATCCTTCCGGGCTCACGGTGCTGGGAGGGAGGAGGCAGAGAGGGCGAGACGACATTTTGGCCAGGGAAGAAGGGGGCCTAGAGTTGGATCCCTCACATTTGTCCTTCAGGTTTATTCAGCTTTGTGGTGCGGGCCAGGAAAGGGCCCAAGTACTTGCTTCACTGCTATTCCTATGGGGGGCCTGGATTGCTTTCCGGGTTTCAGGCTCCTGGCTTCACCTGGCTCAGTCCCAGTTGCTGCAGGCATTTGGAGACTGAACCAGCAGGTGGAAGCTCGCTCACTTGCTTTCTCTCTCTTCTGTCTTTCAGGAGGAAAAAAAAGGAAAGAAAAGAAAATTTTAAAAAGACAACACTACTAAGCTGCCACCTGCAGTGCTGGCATCCTATGTAGGCACCAGTTTGAGTCCCGGCTGCTCCTCTTCCTACCCAGCTCTCTGCTATGGCCTGGGAAAGCAGCAGAAGATGGCCCAAGTCCTTGGGCCCCTGCACCCATGTGGGAGACCCAGAAGAAGCTCCTGGCTCCTGGCTTCAGATCAGCCCAGATCCAGCCATTGCTGCTATTTGGGGAGTGAACCAGCAGATGGAAGACCTGTCTCTCTGTCTCTCCCTCTCTCTGTAACTCTACCTTTCGAATAAATAAATAAATATATTTTTAAAAAAAATAAGGCGGGAGGGGGGCGCTGTGGTGTGGTGAATAAAGCCGCTGCCTGCAGTGACAGCATCCCATGTGGGCGCCAGCTGCTCCACTTCCGATCCAGCTCTGCTGTGGCCTGGGAAAGCAGTGGAAGATGGCCCAAGTCCTTGGGCCCCTGCACCCACATGGGAGACCCAGAAGAAGCTCCTGGCTTCAGGTCAGACCAGCTCCAGCCATTGTGGCCATTTGGGGAGTGAACCAGCGGATGGAAGACCTCTCTCTCTCTCTCTCTCTCTCTCTCTCTCTGCCTCTCCTTGTCTCTGTGTGTAACTCTGACTTTCAAATAAATAAATACAACAACAAAAAATTTTAAAGCGGGGCGGGGGGCCCTAGAAATGCTGGAAGAGATTCTTTGATAAGCTGCTTGGAGAGGAGGTGGCGCTGCTGCCATGGGACAACCTTTGCATAAGGACAGGTGAGCACCAGGCTGCCAGTCCTGCGCCTGCCCGCAAGGCTGGAGAATGCACATCTTACCTCAAAGGAGCGTCTGCTCTCTGCCGACAGGGCAGCTCCTTCTCAGTGCTCCCAGCACTCACACACACACCAGACCTCTGGGTGCCCGCGTGCTGAATAATTAAGCTGATTATCAATTGTGCCAAGGTGTGCGCACAGCCTAACCTGCCCGTGGTAGTCCTCCGCCAAGGTTTCCTGCACCCAGCCAGGCTGCGCCTCGCCCTAGAACGGCAGGAGCCACGCCGGATGCGCAGCGCCCCCTTCCGGCCCTGCTCAGAAGCCAGCAGCTCACAGACGCCGCCCTGCTGGCCCCTGGACCAACCTGTGAGGACAGCTGCAGCCACTGTTACAGGAGAGACCTGCAGGGAGTTGGGTTGAGTTTCCCTCTGGCTCTCTTTGCCTTCTTTCTCCATATGGGGTTTCAAGGTGGGAGTGAGTCTTAAGGGCACTGAATGGTGCCATTGGAGGGAAGCTTCAGACTGTGGAAGAGAAGATACAGCCAGACACGGGGGAAGAGAGAGGGAGAAAAGAACTAGCCTGTCATTAAAAATCCACATGCAGGGGCCAGCGCCATGGCCTTTGTGTGTAAAGCTGCCATCTGTGTCATAAGTATCCCATATGCACGCCAGTTCGAGTCCTGGCTGCTCCACTTCCATTCCAGCTCCCTGCTAATGGCCTGGGAAAAGCTGCAGAGGATGGCCTGAGTTCTTGGGCTCCTGCCATGCACGTGGGAGACCTGGAAGAATCTCTGGGCTCCAGGCTTCCTTGCAGCCATCTAGGGAGTGAACCAGCCAATGGAAGACTTCCCTCCCTCTCTCTGTTTCTCTTCCTCTCTCTCTAACTCTGACTTTCAAATAAATAAATCTGGAAAAAAAAAAAAAGCCTTTCTACAGAATTACTGGGGCCCTTCCAGGACTGCACATGTTGCCAAGGAGGCTGTGGGTATAGGAGTTGGATGGAGAGAAATGCCTATTCTTCATGTATAAAATGATTTCGTGCCTACACATCCCTTCCAATAAGCCCTAACACACTTGACACGGCTCAGATTTTATTTCTGAAAATGTTCTTTATGTCTGAGTATGCATATTCAAAAATTACTATCCTTAAATGAGTATCTTGTCCCCAAAACCCCCCATTTTTCAATGACAGTTATTGTCATTTTCTGTTTCCATGTGTCTGCTGTAATCATCCAACTTCCTTCTTTAAAAATGTTCCTTTCATTTGGAACCCAGACTTCTTCACATTATATTTTGCTTTTTTTCTTCAGTTCCTCCTTCATTTAGTTGTGCTCCATATAGTTGGATTTGACACTTCTCATCTTTATTTATAAATCAGCACCCCAAACCCATTGTCAGGTTTACTCATCTCTGAATTTCCTCCAAAATGTTTGTCATTATGAGAGGCAGATACCCTATGTGAAAGCAATGTGTTCTCGCCCCAAATCTGCATAGAGAGAATCCTCTTTTAGCTCTTGCCCTACCTATTTCTTCTATGATAAAACATTGCAACCCTTAGCAGCACCTATTACAATAGTTCCTCTGTAGCAAACCTTCTGTTCACTTCTCACCAAAGCTCCATGTTCTAAATTATTTTCACTGAATATTTTTTGACTGTGTTCCTTACAGAAAGTAATGTATGCATCTTTGATGTCAAGGCTTACACGCCCAGCTTCTTGCCATTTTAAAACCATTTGATCCTCTCTCTGGCTGCCTTGGGTCACAATGATCTGAACTCACCCCTATCTGTGTCACCCCATGATTTATGATAATCAGAAACCAGACAAGTAGAAGTGTCTCCCTTTCTAACAGGCTGGGGATGACTGTTTGAGCTCAAATTAACAGCATTCAGTAGAAATGCATTTTTTTAAAGCCACAGTGAAATGCAGAAGGGAGAACAAGATTGCAAAAATATGCCTTCCCTATAGAAATGCAGACAGCCACGGATCACCAGATGGAGAGCCAAGGGTGTCAGTTAGAGGAGAATTATTCAGAACCACCGCTGTGCGAGGGGCTGTCACAGAACTGCAGCTTTTCGCTTGGGGGATTTGAACAATGAACAATTTTTTAGACTTGTGTATCTTGGTGCCTCTAATTAACAGCCTATTTCATTTCATGTGTAGCTTTCAAAGTTTCCCAGAATTTCCCAAAATCCATATAGCTGCTTTTACTGAATGGCCCTAAGCATCAACTCACAAATATACACATGCATTCCTTTATGTATGCTCCTACTTAGGATGGAAAGATGGTTTTGAGAATGATCTTGTAAATCAAAGCACATAATTGAAAGTATGCAGAGTTTATGAATATATGGCTATATGGAGGCTGCAGAAGAGGCATCAGATATAAATATCCATCTTCTCATGAGCCATAACCACATGTCAAGGGATGACATGTGTGTATGTGCGTGTTCTAAAATTCCAAGGTAAATGAGCACCCTAATAAGACCAGCTTAGTAATAAAAAGGAAGCGATGGGAATGATCTGTTGTCTTTTGAATGGAGTGAAGCAAGTTAGCCTATGTTCCAGGTCCCTGCACCTCGATTCTTACCATCTTGCAGGTGCAGCTTTCACGCCTGCCTCACCAGATGACACTGCTCGCCTCCCTGCAAACTTGACACGCCTCCAAGATCTTCCTCAAACTGTTCCCTCTCCTCAAAAGGCAAACCTGGTGCTCGCCGTCCTCCGCACTGGGCATGCCTCCAGGACTTCCCCCCAAAGCTTCCTTCCCCAGTCTTCTTCACCTGCCTTTCTTTCCACAGGTTTGGGAGCCACAACTGGCTCAGTACTGCCTGCCAGCAGGAACACTCCCCATTAACCCTTGCTGAATAACAACATGTCTCAAGGGAAGCCTGCCCTTCTTGTCGTCATCAATACATTTCTGCTGATCAAGACACGGAGAATAAAAAATAGTGGGCTACTAAGGAAACTTCATTAGGAGCAGGCATCTGGTGCAATGGTTAAGAGACCACTTGGGAATGCCCACAGTCCATGTTAGAGTGCCTAGGTTTGAATCCCAGCTCTACTTTTTTTTTTTTTTTTTTTTTTGACAGGCAGAGTTAGACAGTGAGAGAGAGAGACAGAGAGAAAGGCCTTCCTTGCTTTGGTTCACCCCTAAATGGCCACTACAGCCGGCGCTGTGCTGATCCAAAGCCAGGAGCCAGGTGTTTCCTCCCAGTCTCCCAGGCGGGTGCAGGGATCCAAGCACTTGGGCCATCCTCCACTGCCTTCTCGGGCCACAGCAGAGAGCTGGACTGGAAGAGGAGCAACTGGGACAGAACCGGCACCCCAACCGGGACTAGAATCCGGAGTACTGGCCCCGCAGGTGGAGGATTAGCCTAGTGAGCCATGGTGCTGGCCCCAGCTCTGCTTCTGAGCTCAGCTTCCTGTGTTCTGGGAGGTGGTAGGTGATAGTCCAAGTAGCTGAGTCCTTCCACCCACTGGAGCCTGAGGTTGCATTCCAGGCTCCTAGACTGCCTGTTCCCATCCCTCTCTCTTCATTTCAAATAAATGAAAAATTAATAAGTATAATTTTAAAAAAGAAATCTATGTGAACAGAACAATGATAATAGAACGGAAAATATAAAAGTTACAGTCATGGACATTACAAGACTGCTTACTGCATCTGGCACAAAACTCAGTGATAGAGAAATCACGTAAACACAGGAAGGAACTAGCAGTGCTGGGGTTATACAGTCCAAATAGGGGAGCTGGAGCTAAAGCACAGGCCACCAGCTGTGCACACGGAAGATGTTATCAGGGGAGTCCCGTGTTCAGGCAGGCTGCAGCTCTGTGTTTTTTCTTTCTCTCTCTTTTTTTTTTTTTTTATTTGTTTGAAAGTTGGAATTACAGAGAGAGAGGGAGAGACAGAGAAAGAGAAATTTTCCATCTGCTGGTTCACTCCCCAAATGGCTGCAATGGCAGGCCTAAGCTCAAAGCCAGGAGCTTCTTTTGAGTGTCCCATATGGGTGCAGGGACCCAAACACTGGGCCATCTTCTGCTGTTTTCTGGGGTGCATTAGCCGGGAGCAGCTGGCACTTCATCCAGTGCTCATATGGTTTGCCAGTGCTGCAGGCAGAGACTTAACCTGTTGCACCACACTGCTGGGCCCCATGCAATGCCGTTTTGCCTTAGTGACATTTTACTGACCTGTTTATAACGGCATGACGCACACACATCCCTGTTTGATCCAGGGACAGCTAACAGGCTGAGGGTGGGATTTCTCAGTGCATTCCATGCCGTTGAAGAAGCATTTTGCAATCTGCTTTGGTTATTTTCTGTTTTTCCTCCTAGGTTGTGTCTTCAGAGCACTTGCAGCCATTTTCACGTTCGGCAAAGGTTCATCATATAGTGTCTTGCTTTTTGGAAGGAAGGCAGCCCTGGGGACTAACAGGCAGCTGCTAGGGCAGAAGCGCTGGGCAGCTCCTCAGTGCTCACTCTCCTGTCCATGAGGCAGTGACGCACTCAGGCCTGTGTGCGAGCAATGCATTTCCTACTTGGTATCTCAGACCGAAGAAGAGTCAGCTGTTAACGTTGGCTGGCAGCTGGGCTGAGAACCTGCGCCTGCCCTTGGAGGAAGAAAGCGGGAGGGGAACTGGAGGAAACACGTCCTTTCTGGCTTCCAAGGGGAGTAAGGAGTGACAGGCTGACCAAGAGCTTTCCCTGGGGCCCTGACAATGGGAGGCCTCTGCCTTGCATATGCAGGTACCTGTTAGCAGAACTCCCTCTAGCCCGCCATACTCCTCCCAGCCGCCACTAATCACTATTCTGTGTTCAGATTGAGGTTTTCTTGTTTTGTTTTGTATCTTAGCTTCCAACTAATAAGGATTTTCGTAAAGATCAAGGACCACCAGATTCTGCAAAATATGTGTGAATCCCAACGTGGCATTACCTTTTGTCTACATGCCCTGCTGCGGGCATCTGGACATTATGAGTAATGTTCACCGTGGACTAGGGATGACTGGACTGCCACGTGGTGTGAGACAGGCCCCGGACTCAGAAGGGAGAAGTAAAAGCCTTGCTGGTTGGTTTATTCATTCACTTGTGCACAGTTGAGTTTGACTTTGAGCGGGGTCTGTAGAATGGAATAGCATTATCTCCTGAGGTCTTTGGTAGGTTTCAATGACGTGACCGCTGTTATCCCATTTTCCAGTTCTGTTTTCTGCACAGCATTTGTCACTGTCTGGAGTTGCCTAAGCACTTGTTTGTTTTCTGTCTGACTGCTCCTCCTCCCCTGCAGATAACCTCCTTGAGAGCAGCACCCTGGATGCCGCCTTTGTTCAATGTTCTTTCCCGTTGTGGAGACCATGGAGACCATGCTTGCATATGATAATTGCTCCATGAATATTAATGGGATGAAGGAAGGTGAAACAGGTTCATTTGTAAGGCACATGATAAAGGTTCAGAAGCCTTAGGGTTTAGGTGTACTTCTGTGCTCATTGTAGCTATGTGTGGTGTGGAAATGACCTACAACGTTACACAGCACAGGGCATGGAAGTCAACAGAGCTCTGGCTGTTTGGTTCAAGATTGTCTAGATTCTTCAACCTCTCACCAAGAAGGCTCCCTGATGGGGGCCCTGGCACCATAGCTTGTGATGCTGACATCCCATATAGGAGTGCCAATGCTGGCTGCTCTGCTCTCCATCCAGCTGCCTGCCATACACCTGGGAAAGCAGTGATGATGGCCCATGGACTTGGGCCTCTGCCACCCGCATGGGAGACCCAGATGGATTTCCAGGCTCCTGATTTTGACCTGGCTCAGCCCTGGCTGTTGTGGCCATTTGGGGAGTGAACCAGTGGATAAATCTCTCTCTCTCCCACCTCACCTGCCCCTAACCCCCCACCCTACTCTTACAAATAAATAAACAAATCTTTTAAAGAAAAAGAAAAAAAGAAGACGGATTTCTCATTTATTTTTGTCTTCACAGCTTAGATAAAAATTTAGTTTTAGGGGGCTGGCATTGTGGCATAACTACTAAGGGCACCACTTGCGATGCCATCATCCCATATGGGCACTGGTTCAAGTCCCAGCTGCTCCATTTCCAATCCAGCTCCCTGCTAATGCACCTGAGAAAGCAGCAGAGGATGGCCCAAGTGCTTTGGCCCCAGCCACGCAAGTGGGAGACCCAGAGGAAGCTCTTGGCTCCTGGCTTCAGACCAGCCTAGCTCTGACCATTGTGGCCATTTGGGGAGTGAACCAGCAGATGGAGGATCTCTCTCTCTCTCTCTCTCTCTCTCTCTCTAACTGTGCTTTTCAAGTACATAAATGAAAATTTCAGTTTTATGTTCAGAGTCATTTGTTGTCAGCTTGGTTTTTTCTCGCTCTCAGGCCCATTTCTGAGGCTGCTTCCCTTCCCTCCTGTCACTTGGAAGAAATCCTCAGGTTGTGGTGACGGTCCTTCAATAGGTGGCACTCTCACCCAGAACACTGCTCACCGCCTAGACATTGTTGCTGTCGAATCATGAGACCGGGGCTGGGGGAATGGCCGAGACACAGCCACCACCTAGTTATGCTGCTTATTTAGCAACTTTTCTCTCCCTCACCTGCAGCACGGCCCACTCCTCACTCTGGTTTTCGTACCTCTTTTAGAACTTAACCAGTGCTCCACTACCTTGAACTTGTTGCCTACGCATCGGACCTTTTTCTGAGATAAGCAAAAAACAGAAGGAAGCCATTCATGCTGGCTTCCGGGCTGGCAGTCCAGTTTTGATTATTTCACCCATTCATTTACTCACTCATTGGCCGGACTGTTACTGTGGCTCAACACATACCTTAGTGGTGAAAAACACACTTGGCTGGGGGTAGGGATGGAGACCAGGGTCTGAAACTTGGATCTGCCACTTACTGACTTGGGGCCTTTTCTTCCCCTCTCAAGTCCTCAACTGCCCATCTGTGAAATGCATGTGACAATAGTAGTTATCTCATAGGATTGTCTCAAGGATGAAATGAATTATCATAAACTACAATAACAGTAAATAAGTAAATGCTAGCTATTTACACTTGGCTAATGACTTACTTTGAAATGGACATGGGAGTGTATTTATGTTGACTGTATTATCTATTTCCCCCATTTAAAAAATCTGAAATCAAAACACAATGTCCTAATTTGGCAGCATTTTTTTCTCTTAGTAATAAGTATTCATTTTTTTTTTTTTTTTTTTTTTTACAGGCAGAGTGGATAGTGAGAGAGAGAGAGAGAGAGAGAGAGAGAGAGAGAAAGGTCTTCCTTTTTGCCGTTGGTTCACCCTCCAATGGCCGCTGCGGCTGGCTCATCGCACTGATCCGAAGCCAGGAGCCAGGTGCTTCTCCTGGTCTCCCATGTGGGTGCAGGGCCCAAGGACTTGGGCCATCCTCCACTGCACTCCCGGGCCATAGAAGAGAGCTGGCCTGGAAGAGGGGCAACTGGGACAGAATCCGGCGCCCCAACCGGGACTAGAACCTGGTGTGCTGGTGCCGCAAGGCGGAGGATTAGCCTGTTAAGCCACGGCACCGGCCAGTAATAAGTATTCATCTTAAGGCTGGTAGCATTTGAGGTTGGTCAAAAATATTAGTTATAAATGACATCTCTGTCTCTTTGCCTGGTCCCTTCTCAGGCTCCATGTGTACTCAGATCACCCCAGTTTAAAAAGAAAGTGAGTGGGGGCCAGCTCCGTGTCGCAGTGGGTTAATCCTCCACCTGGGGTGCCAGCATCCCATATGGCCACCGGTTCTAGTCCCAGCTGCTCCTCTTCCAATCCAGCTCTCTGCTATGGCCTGGGAAATCAGTAGAAGATGGCCCAAGTCCTTGGGCCCCTGTACCTGCGTGGGAGACCCAGAGGAAGCTCCTGGCTCCTGACTTTGGATCGGCGTAGCTCCAGCCGTTGCGCCCATCTGGGGAGTGAACCAGTGGAAGGAAGACCTATCTCTCTGTCTGTCCCTCTCATTGTCTGTAACTCTACCTCTCAAACAAATAAATAAAATCTTTTAAAAAATAAAATAAAAAGAAAGGAGTGGGAACCCATTTGTACCTGTGCAAATGGTGCAGGGTGTAGCCTGGAGTGGAATGAGGGGAGAGGGACCCCTAGAGGGACTGGGCGGAGCCTGGAGGCCTCCGGAGAGCAGATCTCAGTGTATCTTCATTTCCTTCTCACCTGGAGAGGGCACACAGCTCCCATCAGTGGGAGCCTCCCTCCTGAGGAGCTGGGCTTGGTCATGGCCGTGACTGTGTTCTGGGAAAGGCGAGGTTTCAGCTGAGGGCTGGCTGGCCTTTCAGGAAAGCTGTCTTCTCAAGTCCAGGGCTGAGAGTCACATCAGAGGACTGCTCCCCACGGGGCTGGCCAAAGTCCCCGCTGTGATGGCGCCGAACAGAGGGCGTTCACCGGCTCCGTGTGGTCACCCACGGCACAGAACGCTGTCTCTCAGCGCGTGCCTGCACTGCTGTGCCTTCAACTTGGATTCTTTCTTCCGTGTAACTGATCCAGCTGTGCCAGCCTCCCTTTTCCCTCCTGAGGTTCCTCTGCAGCTCCCCTTCAGTCGGTGACTGTACTTACAGATGCCCATAATGCTAGGAGGACTCTTCAGGATACCAGGAAGATCCGTCTTCTCTGGCATCCAGGATTCCCAAGACGCCCCTTGTTTGTTTGGAATACTTGCAACACCCTTGCAACCATCCCTCCAAGCACCCGCTCCTAGTGTGCGCCATTTCCCCTGAAGCACTCTCCCAGATGGCGGCCATCAGGAAGCTATTAGCCATCCTTTAATTATTCCTCTGTCGAGTGCTTCTAATGTCCCTCCATTTACTCTGGGTAGATGGGGAGATGGAGCTGGGTAAGACCAGGCCCTGCTCCGGGAAGGCACAGTAATATTCTCCTCCCAGCTCACCAGCTTGCTCCACACTCATTGCCTGATCTAAGCCTTTAAACTGCCATTGAAATTGGCATCAACAGTTGATCACATTTTACAGATGAAAAGACTGAGGGAAGTAGGGATTAAAGGACTCCTTAAGGGACACTGCACAGCCAGGGTATCCCTTGGCCTGCCAAATGGTAAACCAGACGGTGCCACCTGCTTCCAAGGAAACTGCCTCCCTCCAGCCCCTCCGCCACCTGCTTCTTGCCCTCTCCTCTTATTCTCTCAAGTCTCAGATCTAAGGTAGAGAGCTGAGTGTGCTGATCAACCCTCACGTCACAGAAGCTTTCCCGGAACTTTGAGATCCTCACTTGCACACACTCAGTGGCCAAGTGGAGCTCGTTTCTTCATACTTCTTCCTTTGCCTTGGTGGTATGTGGTTGAGGTTGGGAGGGTCCGTCCATCCGTAAGTACTCACTGAGCAGCAAGCACCCCACTAGGTTCTGGGAAATCACCCTGAACTCCCTTGACCTCATAGTTGAGACAACATTAATACCCAGAATTCCCTGGGCAAGAAATTACAATAGAGACTCAATGGAGCGTGCGCATGCTTTTTTTTTTTTTTAACACACACACACACACACACAGAAAGAGAGAGTGGGCAGTAGTATTTCTATTTGGTTTTTCTATTTTAATTGTTATATTTTTAAAGCTGGGATTCTATCCAAGTCTCGGGTCTAGGAGGAAGCCCCTTTGGGGCTAGGGCGCAGGCCACAGCTTTGGCCTCTGCTCATCGCTCCGTGGAGGACAGGACTGGGAACCTCAGACAAACACCCGGGGTCACGCTGCCCAGTTCTCCCCACCTCCCGGTTCTGATGAGTCACCGTCCACCCTGCCCTCTCCCCTAGGGGTGAAGGGAGGCTACGGTTTGAACATCATTGTTGGCTGACCCTGGCAACAGCTGCAGGTCCTAAAACCTCCAGGAAAGGTTTTTTTTTGTTTTTTGTTTTTTTTTTTTTTGTTTTGTTTTTTTTTTTAAATAAAATTGGTTCCAAGCAGAATAAAAGGGGTCCTGTTGAAAAAAAAAAAACAAAAAACAAAAAAACACCTTATGATGCTTTTCAAGTCTGGAGCGGGAGGGCGTTGGCGAGAAGGAGAGGAAGCGCAGGGCTGCATCTTCTGCCCGGGGCGCAGTCTCCATTTCTCAGGTTGCAGGAAGTGGGGATCCTTTGCCTTGCTGGTCCACTGTGCCTGGCTCCCCAGCTGTGTTCTGTTTGCGTCCTGTTACTCACTACTCACGTAATCACCTGGTACGTCACCTTGGGTACGTTTTTTTAACTCTTCAGCGCCTCGCTTGCCTCAGCCATAAAATGTGGAGAGCAGCACTGCCCAGCTCAAAGGGCCGTGCCGGGGTGGAAAGAAGTCCTTGTCCTCTTTAGAAAGCGGCAGATGCTAAACCAAGCTAAATTGTTTTTCCTTGACTTATTCTTTTGATGGATGGTGTAGTTTGGAAATGTTAGCGAGGCATAAACACTCTCCAGGTACTGCGTCTCGCAGTCCAAAGCACCAGGCCCAAGCTAGGGCTTGACAGGGAAAGTTGTGACTCCAGTGGGTTCGAAGCATTGAGAATCGCCTCACCTCCCATGCAGAAACATGTAGAGAGAAGCATACGACATGTGCCACAGACGGAGAGAACGCACACAGGGGAGCAGCACCCCCTTCAAATGCTTTCCCTCCCCTCCTTACCCCACCCCACAGTGCTCCCTCCTCCCCAACCTCTCTCCCACTCCTCCCCACCCGACTGCCTTGACTCCCAGCTCTCTGATCAGCAGCCCTGGGCTCTCCAGATAACATACCGTAAAATCACGTTGAGATGAAAACAGCTGATAGGGCTGAGAGCTGTAAAATGAGAGCACCGGATTCTAGCTGGGAGGGAGTGCTCAGAATGGCACTTTCGGTTTACACAGAGACAGCAGGGGGTCGTGCGTCACCTCCACGCAGCTGCACGTGGGTGACAGACAGCAAGAATGCGACAAGGGTAGACTTGGAGATTGGGACGCTCCAGGCTGGAGGGAGAGTGGGGGTGGGATGCGGTGTCCGTCCCTTCTCCCCACCTCCCCACCTGAGCTGAGATCTTATCGACCCCCACAGAGGTGCAGGGCTCTTATCTCAATCCTTCCACGCCCCCACCCCTTAAAGCATACGGCATGCTTTCAAGTTTAAGCAATAAGATAATTCAGTTAAAAGACACTGATAACTCTGCTCCCATCCAACCGCCCCTGTAGGGAAAGAACTAAAATTTCCATCACTTTGCTGGAGTATGATTGGTCCTTGAAGCCTTTGTTCTGGACCACTGAGGTGGCCTGACAGACAAGGATCGCGGCTCCCCTTCTGGCAGGGCCTCTGGGAAATTGCACCCTTGGTTTCTGGGGCTTCTGGGGGCTCATTGCCCTGACCTGGTGGATTCTGAACACCACTCCGTGGCGTTGAATGAGTGAGTGACAGAAGCGGAGCGGTGGCAATAGTGATCCTGAGCTTAATAGTGAGGCGTTGCTACAGACAGCCCCTTAGAACTAAAACAGGCAGCATAAATGCTTCTTCACCCTGATTTGGAAGAAAACATCATCTCCAACATTTTTTCCTCCTGTGGAGGCAGCGAACTCACTCAGCTAGCATTCCTACCTGGACTGCCTACCAGGCAGGAGGATGAGCCCTTGGAAGGAAGCGGCCTTCTTCAGGGTCACCTTTCTTCCCCTTCTTGGTCACTCTCAGGCCATCTTCCCTTCTGTCTCTCCTGTACCTGAGTGATGAACATAGCATCTCATTATTACCTTACAGATCTGCCAATGGAAAACTATACCTTCCAACTTTTCACAAAGACTAGGGAAACTGGGGGCTATGTTCTGCCTGGCATCTGAGGCCTGCCTGTGTGTTTGGGAGAGGAACACAGATACCAGCTGGATACAGAGGCTCCCGGGCTGAGACACTCAGTGGTCTCTGGTCGGATGTGCTTAGGTGCCTACCACTCGCTCACTATTGCTTCATTCTTCAACCCGAGCCCTCCCCTGGCTATTGCAAACCAATTTACTTAAGAGTGCCCAAAATGGAAAAACAGTAGTCAAATGCCAAAATCATCCCTTTCCCTACCATTTACTTGGTTGGGGTGAGGCCAGGTGGAGTAAGTAGTCATTTGTGAGGTAAGATTTAGGTAACACCGGAAGGCCCCTTGCTCAAAAATAAATTCCACGTGAATGCCTGAACTCTTAGTTACTAATTCATCCCTTTATTCACTGAACAAATATTTATTCAATACTCCCCCATCAAATAGAAGTGGCGCCTGACCTCAAGTTGTTCAAGATGTAGTAGAAAATTCTCACATAAATATAATTCACCCTACCATCCTAGCATTGCAGGAAATCTGTTTTGGAATATGGGTTGTTGCCCTTAACATCTGGCCTTCCAAATCCAGCCAATGACCCAGGACAGGTTCCCTAAGCTATTACCACGGGTTTTCTCCTAGGTCTAAAAGCAATGATGATAGTAATAGCTCACGCTGGTTGTGAAAATTCTGCAAAACACAATTGATGGTACTAAGGTACTAAGAGTTTCTAGTAAGAAGTGCACAAAGGATTGTGGGAACACAAGTGTAGTAACAATGGCAGCTTCGTACAGGGACTGAGGAAGCTTGCCTAAGGGAGGTGGCATCTCAAATGGGGGTTCCCAAGGACAAATAGGAGTTGGCCGCAGAAGAAAACACGTGGAGAAATATCAGGCCAACGCACTGGTAAATGCGAATCACGGAAGCAAGTAACAGCATAACACATTCTTAGCACTTGAGAGGGTCTATCTTGAAATGACAGGAAATGTTAAAGCACAGGCCAGGACCTACCTTTGCTGCTCCCTTTTCCCTACATGGCCTCAGGGCTCACTCCTTTCCCTTATTTGCTCAAATGACACCTTCTCCAGGAAGCTTTCCTGATCCTCCATGTCTAATCACAATGGCCCCTCTCTCTACAAAAATTCTCATCCCTCTTCCTGCTTTCTTTGGTTCCTAAGTTCTGTTTTTTTTTTTTTTTTAAGATTTATTTATTTATTTGAAAGTCACAGTTACACAGAGAGAGGAGCAGCAGCAGAGAGAGAGAGAGAGAGAGAGAGATCTTCCATCTGATGGTTCACTCCCCAATTTGCCGCGACAGCTGGAGCTGCTCCAATCCAAAGCCAGGAGCCAGGAGCTTCTTCTGGGTCTCCCACGCAGGTGCAGGGGCCCAAGGACTTGGGCCATCTTCTACTGCTTTCCCAGGCCATAGCAGAGAGCTGGATTGGAAGTGGAGCAGCCGGGTCTCGAACCGGCGGCCATATGGGATGCTGGCGCTTCAGGCCAGGGCATTAACCTACTGTACCACAGTGCCGGCCCCCCCCCCCCTTTTTAAGATTTATTTATTTTTTGAAAGAGTTACACAGAGAAAAGGAGAGGCAGAGAGAGGGAGAGAGAGAGAGAGAGAGAGGTCTCTCATTTGCTGGTTACCGCCTAGTTGGCTGCAATGGCTGGAGCTGTGCTGATCTGAAGCCAGGAGCTTCTTCCGGGTTTCCCACGGGGGTGCAAGGGTCCAAGGACTTGGGCCATCTTCTACTGCTTTCCCAGGCCATAGCAGAGAGCTGGCTCAGAAGAGGAGCAGCCGGGACTCAAACCAGCACCCATATGGGATGCCAGCTCTGCAGGCGGAGGCTCTACCTGCTACGCCACAACGCCAGCCTCACCTCCCCTGAGTTCTTGTATAATATTAATATCACATAATACAAATTTGCCTATTTTATTTTCAGTCCTTCTCGGCACACTTGTCTTCCATCCTCACTATCACATATGTAGATTGGAATGGTCCCTAAGGAGAGGAACTTTAGTCTGCGTTCCTCGTCAATGGATCCTTAAAGTCCTGCACAGTGCCTGGCGCAGAGCAAGAAACAACACATCATTGAATGCCCCCAACATGTGTGTGCTTGGTGCCTATGGAGCCCCGAGGACTGCCTTGCCCTGGGGCTCTCACGTTGCATACGATGGGGACCTCCATGCTAAGGGAGTCCAGTGGGGTGGAAGTGCTGGGACCTTCCAAGGAGTTCCTAGCCACTGGGCGAAGACTTTTCAAACACCTTCCTCTTCCCCTCTAAGAGTTTTGACTGTTTCCTTTGTTGTGCTTTGCCCACCCCCTACAGACTTTCATAACACAATTGCAGGGTGGACATTTGGCACAGCAGTGAAGATGCCCCTTGGGACACTTGAATAATCAGTGTCTGGCTTTGAGTCTTGGCTCGGCTTCCCATCCAGCTTCCTGCTAATGTACACCCTGGTAGGCAACCAAGTATGGCTCAAGGGCTTGAATCCCTGCCAACCACATGGGAGATTTGGATAGGGTTCTGTGCTCCTGGCTTCAGCCTGGCCTAGCCCTAGCTCTTGAGGGCATTTGGGGAGTGAACCAGTGCACAAAATTTCTCTTTTGTCTCTCTTTCTGTGTCTGTCTACCTGTCTCTCTGCCTGTCCAATACATTAAATACTTTTTAACAAGTAAACGCGGAACTTACGGGTTTGAGTCCATTTTTACTAAGTCTCTCGCTTTGTGACAGCCTGCTGTGGGAGAGAGGAGTTAGGGAATCCAGTGTGACTGCCAGGTGCCTGGGGGAGGAGATGTGGAAAGGACAGGGCGGGGGGTGTACAGGAATGGAGGCGCCCCGAGACATGTTAGCCTCTTTCACAATCTGGCCCGCGGCTGTTCCTGTGACTGAGTGTCTCAGCCAAGAATGTCCCCAGAATTCCAAGTCGTTTGCAGACGTAGTTTTCTTAGCCTGAGTTCACAGCCTTCCGTAAAATATGAGCAAGAACTGGGAGGGGAGGGGGCTTGTGTACGGAGCTCTGTTTTGGGGCTTGGGGTGAGGGAGAGATTAAACCTCTCTATTCGGTATTCTTTCGTATTTTTGCTTTATAAAATAGCTCGAAATATGAAAACAAATAACTATTCTGTGAGGGAACTTCAAAAAGTTCATTGGAGAAATTGAATTAAAAGATAGGTTTCTTTATAGTGCAAAATTTGTGAAATCCACAACTAGTGTCTTCATAGTACGTATCTGCCACAAACTTTTTGACGTGCCCTTATAACATAACTCATACTACACTCATTTGCCAGTTAAATATCCATTTACACAGTCTATTTTTAAATTTTTTTTTAAAAAGATTTATTTGAAAGGAAGACTTACAGAGAGAGGGAGGGAGAGAGAGAGAGAGAGAGAGAGAGAGAGAGAGAGAGAGAATGTGTGTGTTATCTTCCATCTGCTGGTTTGCTTCCCAAATGGCCACAACACCCGGGTCAGGTCTGGACCAGGCTGAAGCCAGGAGACTGGAACCCCATTTGGGTCTACCATGTGGGTGCAGGGACCCAAACACTTGGGCCATCCTCTTCTGCTTTCCCAGACACATTAGCGGGGAGCTGGATCAGAAGAAGAGCAGCTGGGACTAGAAGCCACGCCCTCAAGACATGCTGGTATCACAAGTGGTAGCTTAACCCATTGTGCCACAAGTCTGGCTCCCCATTTACCCAGTTTAAAAAACACAGGTTGGAGCAGGTATTGTGGCACAGTGGGTAAAGCTGTGCTTGGGACACATATGGTATAGGAGTGCTGCTCTGAGCCCTGACTACTTGGCTTCTGATTCAGTTTCCTGCAGATGCAGCCTGAGAGGCAGTGGATGATGGCTCAGGTGATTGGGCCCCTGCCACCCACATTGAACACCCAGGTTGAATTCCTAGCTCCTAGCCTCGGCCTGGCCCAACCCCAGCTGCTGTGAGCTTTTTGGGAGTGAACCAGTGGATGAAATATCTCTCTTTCTGTTACTTTCCCTTTCAAGTAGATGAAAATAAATACAAAAATAAAGGTGAAATAGGCCGGCGCCGCAGCTCACTTGGTTAATCCTCTGCCTGCGGCACTAGCTCCCCTGGTTCTAGTCCTGGTTGGGGCCCGGATTCTGTCCCGGTTGCTCCTCTTCTAGTCCAGCTCTCTGCTATGGCCCGGGAAGGCAGTGAAAGATGGCCCAGGTCCTTGACCCTGTACCCGCATGGGAGACCAGGGGGAAGTACCTGGCTCCTGGCTTCGGATCGGCACAGCACACTGGCTGTAGCAGCCATTTGAGGGGTGAACCAACAGAAGGAAGACCTTTCTCTTTGTCTCTCTCTCTCACTGTCTAACTCTGCCTGTCAAAAATAAATAAATAAATAAAGGTGAAATTGTGCTTTACTTGCCTTTTTAAACTTTTTTAAAAAAATATTTATTTATTTGCAAGTCAGAGTTATACAGAGAGGAGAGGCAGAGAGAGAGAGAGAGAGAGAGAGGTCTTCCATCTGATGGTTCACTCCCCAATTGACCGCAATGGCCGGAGCTGTGCCGATCTGAAGCCAGGAGCTTCTTCCAGGTCTCCCACATGGGTGCAGGGGTCCAAGGACTTGGGCCATCTTCTACTGCTTTCCCAGGCCATAGCAGAGAGCTGGATGGGAAGAGGAGCAGGCAGGTCTCGAACTGGCACCATATGGGATGCCAGCGCTTCAGGCGAGGACTTTAACCGTCTGCGCCACAGCGCCGGCCCTGCCTTTTAACTTTTAAAGCAATAAATAATCATATAGCTAACAACAAATATCACCAAGAAAAATGCTAAAAGATAAGCCCCAAACCATTTAAAAGATATTTGCATGCTTATAACAGATAAAAGAATATTACCATCTAGAAAATAAACAGATCTACAAATAAGTAAGAAACAGATATGGGCAAGTGCAATAATTGGGTTAAGATGTTGTGGGGCTGGTTTGAGTCCTGGCTGCTACACTTCCACATGGGAGAACCAGAAGAAGCTCTTGGCTCCTGGCTTCAGATCGTCATAGCTCTGGCCATTGTGACCAATTGGGGAGTGAACCAGTGGATGGAAGACCTCTCTCTTTCTGCCTCTCCTTCTCTCTCTATGTAACTATGACTTTCAAATCAATAAATAAATCTAAAAAAAAAAAAAAAAAAAAAAAAAAAAAAAAAAAAAAAAAAAAGATGTGTGGGACACCAGCATCCAATATCAGTGTCTGGATTCAAGTCCTGGCTCTGTTTCCGGTTCCAGTTTCCTGCTAGTGCACACCCCCAGGGACAGCAGATCACAGCTCATGTACTTGGGAGATCCATGTGGAATCACCCATGTAGGAAATCCAGAATGAGTTCTCAGCTCCGGGTTCCAGGCGCAGCCACTGTGGGCATTTGGAAAGAGAGGTAGTAGATGGAAGATCTCTCTGTGCCTGTCTGTCTGTCTCTGTCTGCTTTTGAAAACCAAATGAAAAGAAATAAAATACAAAAACAGGAAATAGATAAACCATCCTGGTTGCTTTACAGCAACCACAAATCTGGGGGGGGGGGGGGGCCTGGCATCTCTACCTTTCTGCCGCCTCTCTGGCACTCCCAGCATGGGGGCATGGTGAGGGAGCCCGGAGGAACACGCTCAGAGCAGGGGAGGTGGAAGAGAAACTCCCCTGATTCTCAGCTCCTTCCCTGCTCCCAATGCTCCACTAAGCAAAACGCAAACAAACTGAGACAGGTTGCCATGGAGATCTCAGACATCTTTCCTTTTCACTCCTTTCCCACCTTTTTTCTCACGGGACAAAGAATGTTTGGTTTGTCCCTTGTGTGACCATGTGAAAGAGAAGAGGGCTCCGAATTTATTGCACGAATCTTCTTTAACCTCTCAACAATTTCATGAGGGAGGCCTCGAGGTTTCCACTTTAGCAGTGGGAGAAAACAGACCTGGAAGGAACAAATCACTTTTGTAGGTCACCCAGGTAGGTAGCAAGTGCCGTCAGCCCTCTGTATTCACAGGTGGACTTAACCAACAAATGCAAAATATTTTTTTTTAAACCTGAATCTGGGATGTGCCTTTGGCTCAGTGGTGAAGAAGCCGCTTCGCACCCTGTATCAGAGTGCCTAGATTCCAGTCCCCGCTCTGCCTCCAATGCAGCTTCCTGATAATGCACACCCTGGAAGGCAGCAGGTGATGGCCCAGCTACCTGGGTCCTTACTATCCACATGGGAGACTCGGATTGAGTTCCAGGCTCCTGGCTGCATCCTGCTGCAGCCCTGGCTGTTATAGGCACTTGGGGAGTGACCCAACAGATGGAAGATCGCTGTTTCTGTTTTTCTCTGTCTCCCTGCCTTTCAAAAAAAAAAAAAAAAAGGATTGTTTGTATATTTGTATCTGTACTGAACATGTGCAGATTTCTTTGCTTGCCATTATTCACTGAGCAATTCAATTGGATATTATTTATGTTGTATTAAATATTACAAATAATCTTGAGATTCCTTATACAGGAAGGCAGGAAGATGTGCATAGACTATATGCAAATACTACGCCATTTTGTGCCTGAGACTCCAGCAAGTGGGGGGAGTGGGCTCCTGGAACTGATCCCCTGAGCATGCTGAGATGACTGCACAGAATAGCATTTAAACCCAGGACTGTACGAGCCCAAAGTGCAAGCTTCCCCCACAAACCACACTTCAAAACAGCGATTGCACTTGACTTGGGCCCCTGCACTCACATGGGAGACCTAGAAGAAGCGCCTGGCTTCGGCCTGTTTCAGCTATGGCCATTGTAGCCATTTGGAGAGTGACCCAACTGATGGAGGATCTCTCTCTCTCTCTCTCTCTCTCTCTGTGTGTGTGTGTGTGTGTGTAACTCTGCCTTTCCAATAAATAAATATATCTTTATTAAAAAAAAAAAAGAGAGAGAGAGAGAGAGAGAGGGGCTGGTGCTGTGGCGTAGTGGATAAAGCCGCCGCCTGCAGTGCCAGCATCCCATATGGGTGCTGGTTCAAGTCCCGGCTGCTCCACTTCTGATCCAGCTCTCTGCTGTGGCCTGGGAAAGCAGTAGAAGATGGCCCAAGTCCTTGGGCCCTTGCACCTGTGTGGGAGACCTGGAAGAAGCTCCTGGCTCCTGATTTCAGATCGGCACAGCTCCGGCCGTTGCAGCCATCTGGGGAGTGAACCAGCGGATGGAAGACCTCTCTCTCTCTCTCTCTCTCTCTCTCTCTCTCTCTCTCATTTTCTCTGTCTCTGCCTCTCTGTATCTCTGCCTTTCAAATAAATAAAATAAACCTAAAACAAACCTTTAGAAAAGGAGGGAGGAGGGGGGGAGGGATGGAGGGAGGGAAACAACACTGGTAAGTCTAGCACCCGGATGGGGTGCTGAGCCCAGCCCCAGCAGTGTAGATAACGCTGGAGTGGATGGATCCATTGTCTTCCTGGGAGTGGGCCATGGACACTGCACTCCCAAAGGAAGGGGAAGTGCAAGAGGGCAACAGAATGACCAGGCAACAAGAGGACAGCAGTTTTAGTGGGAGTGCAGAGAAATCTGCTCTCTTCCAGTGTCCAACGTACACCCTTCTATGCAGTGGGCATGTGACACTGTGTGAAAAGCAGGCTTTGGAGTTTTGCACACTCTGGGGTTGAATCCCTGCTTGGCTTCTTAATAGCTGTGTGATCTTAAACAGTTTACCCTGTCCCAGTCTCTTTCTTCTTATTTACACAGAGGGACACATACCTAAGCCATGTGAGTTGATGAAAGGATTAAAATTTGATTGTAAACCATTTATACTAAAGTCTGGCATGGAGTAAACCCACTATAAAATGTAGCTCTTCTTTGAAAAAGTTTTGTATTTTGTTACATAGAAGATTTTTTTTAAATGTATGTTTGAGAGGGAGGGAGGAGCCGGGGTAGGGGTGAGGGGAGATGGGGAGAGAGAAAGAGAGTAAGAACTCCCAATCACTGGTTCACTCTCCAGATGTCCACAGCAGCAGTAAAGTATGTGTTTTTAAGGTTTGCATAAATTGGGGCGGGTGTTGTGGTGCTCTGCATCGGGAGGCTGCTTGGGACGCAGCATCCAGTATCAGAGCGCCAGGTGCAGCCTCCAGTGCCCCACTTCCTGCTGATGAATCTGGGAAAGCAGTGGATAATGCCCCAAGTGCGTGGGCCCTGACATCCTGGAGACTGGGGTGGAGCTGCTGGCTCCTGGCTTCAGCCTGACCCAGCCTAGGCTGCTGTGGGCGTTTGTGCAATGAATGAACCAACAGATGGATGATTGATTTGTCTCTCTGCCTCTCAAATAAATAAATCAATCTTTAAAAAATAAAATTTGCATACATGGTATTAGACTGATGCATTTTGTCCTAACTTCTGAAATCTTGAGATCTATTCACGTTACTAGTTAGAAATGTACTTTCTGACTATTCTTTCCATAAAGGGGACGGACCCGTGGAACACACTCAGATGGTTACGGAGGTTTGTTATTCTACACAATGTTCCCCCGTGGGTTCTTCACATTACTTGTCTGGTAGTCAGCTCTCTAAGATCAAAATGGCATGACCTGAGGGGAAATTTGCTGAGACAGGGACAAGAACGATTTGAAAAAATGAACTGAATAGCAAACCAAATTACTTAAAAAAAAAAGGTAAGAAGATGAATGAGCACTTAGCTTCTTTTTTTAACACTAGATTTTACTTTTTAAAAACATTTATTTGGCAGCTAAAGAGGGCGAGGGAGAGAGAGATCTCCCATTCACTAGTTTATATCCCAAATGGCTGTAACGGCCAGGGGTCTGGGCCAGACTGAAGACAGAAGCCAGGAACTCCATCCTGGTCTCCACATGGGGCGACCCAAGCACGTGGGCCATTCTTTGCTGCTTTCCCAGGCACTGCATACCCCACATATCCCCTATTTATTATTATTTTTCAATGCTTTAAATTTATTTTTTCTTTATTTGAAGGATAGAGAGACATAGACAGGGAGAGAGAGATCTTTCATCCACTGGTTCACTCCCCAGATGCCGACAGCCAGAGGTGGGCCAAGTTGATGTGGGGATATGGGGACTCCATCAGGTCTCCCATGTGAGCGGTAGCAACCCAAAGGCTTGAGCCATCATCTGCTGCCTCCCAGGATGCGCATTAGCAGGAAGTTGGAATCAAACGCAGGGCTGGCACTCAAAGCTCCTGGCTCCTGGCTTTGGATCAGCCCGGCTCTGGCCACTGAGGCCATTTTGGGGGTGAACCAGCAGATGGAAGACCTTTCTCTGTGTCTCTCCCTCTGTCGGTAACTCTACCTCTCAAATAAATAAATAAAATATTTTATTTTTATTTTTTATTTTTTGACAGGCAGAGTGACAGGCAGAGTTAGAGAGAGAGAGACAGAGAGAAAGGTCTTCCTTCCGTTGGTTCACCCCCCCAAATGGCCGCTACGGCCGGCTGCCAATCCGAAGCCAGGAGCCAGGAGCCAGGTGCTTCTCCTGGTCTCCCATGTGGGTGCAGGGTCCAAGCACTTGGGCCATCCTCCACTGCACTCCCGGGCCACAGCAGAGAGCTGGACTGGAAGAGGGGCAACCAGGACAGAATCCGGGCCCCAACCGGGACTAGAACCCAGAGTGCTGGCGCCACAGGCGGAGGATTAGCCAAGTGAGCTACAGCGCCAGCCAATAAATAAAATCTTTAAAAAAAAAAAAAGAAGCTGGAGTCAGGAACTGGCATCAGGTCTTGAACACAGTACTTTGATATAGGATGTGCGCATCCTAAACAGTGTCTGAGCCACTAGGCTAAATGCCTGCCCCACTAGAACTTTATTAATTAAAACTTATTTTTAGGGGTCGGCGCTGTGGCATAGCAGGCAAAGCCGCTGCCTGCATGCTGGCATCCCATATGGGTGCCAGTTAAAGTCTTGGCTGTTCCACTTCCCATCCGGCTTTCTGCTATGGCCTGGGAAAGCAGTTGAAGATGCCCAAGTCCTTGGGCCCCTGCACCCACATGGGAGACCCAGAGGATGCTCCTGGCTCCTGGCTTCTGATCGGTGTAGCTCCAGCTGTTGCAGCCAACTGGGGAGTGAACCAGAAGATGGAAGACCTCTCTCTCTCTCTCTCTGCTTCTCCTCTCTCTTTGTGTAACTGTGACTTTCAAATAAATAAATAAATCTTAAAAAAAAAAAAACAGTGGCACTTAAAAAAATTATAAAACCCTTATTTTTAAAGTTTTATAAGGTTATAAAAGATTAGATTATAAAAGATTACAGAAGACTATAAGATTAGATAAGAATAAAACATCATGTGGTGTAGTGGTTAAAGCCACTTCCTATGACACCAGCTTTCTATATGGGTGCTGCTTCATGTCTTGGCTGCTCTAGTTCCTACCCAGTTCCTTGATAATGGCCTGGGAAAAACAGTGAAAGATGGTCCAAGTGTGTAGGCCTCTGCATCCATGTGGGAGATCTGGAGGAAGCACCTGGCTCCTGGCTTTGGCCTGACCCAGCCCTGATCATTGTGGCCATCTGGGGAGTGACTAGTGGATGGAAGATCTCTCTCTCTCTCTCTCTCTCTCTCTCTCTTTAACTCTGACTTACAAAGAAATAAGTACATCTTTTTTTTTAAAAAATCATATATAATCTTGAAAGATTACATATAGCACATAAATTCTAAATACATTTGTTATGTATAGAGAGGTGGTCAAGGAAGTCTAGTAAATATTATTTGAAGTATTATTTATAACAATCTATGAAAGAAACCAAATTCGAAAAATGATACCATTATATATCTTTGTAACAGATATTGTGAATCCCTTTATATAGTTTTTTTTTCTTTTTTTGGTAAGATTTATTTATTTATTTGAGAGGCAGAGTTACAGAGAGAGGGAGAGACAGAGAGAAAGGTCTTCCATCTGCTGGTTCACTCCCCAAATGGCCACAACATCCGGAGCTGGGCTGATCCAAAACCTGGAGCCAGGCGCTTCATCCAGGTTGTCTATGCTGGTGTAGGGGCCCAAGCACTTGGGCCATCTTCCACTGCTTTCTCAGGCCATTAGCAGGGAGTTGGCTGGGAAGTGGAGCAGCTGGGACTGGTACCGGGGCACATATGGGAAGAAGGCACTGCATGCTGGGGCTTACCCTTCTGTGCCACAGCTGTGCCCTCCCCCACTATGGCTTTGATTTGCTTCTCTCTGATGACCAGGGATGTGGAACTTAGGTCCATGTTTTCATTGGTGACTCACATACTCATCTTCTCCTGTACACTATTTCTTCAAACTTCTTGCCCATTTTTTATTGGGTTGCTCATCTGATTCACGAATTAAAAATGTTCTTTATAAATGGGGTGTAAACTTTTACCGGATATATATATTTCACAAAAATGTATCTACTCTATGGCTTCTGCCTTATTTTTTCTTCTATAGTTTGTGCATTTGTGTCCTACTTAAGTAGTTTTTGCCCAATTAATGTCACAAGGATTTTTCTGCTATTTTCTGCTCTTACACTTAGGTTTCTGAACCATTTGGGGTTCATCTTTTTTGATTGTGAAATGAAAATCCAGGTGATTTTTTTTCCAGATAGAGACCACCTGGTTCCAGTATTTATTGTTGAGAAGCCTATCTTTCCTCCAGTGAATTATCTACCTGGACATCTTTGTCAAAAATTGGCTATAGGGGCCAGCACTGTGGCATGGCGGGTGGGGCCGCTGCCTTCGGTGCTGGCATCCTGTGTGGGCGCTGGTTCGAGTCCCGGCTGCTCCACTTCCAATCCAGCTCTCTGCTGTGGCCTGGGAAAGCAGTGACGGATGGCCAAAGTCCTTGGGCCCTTGCACCCGTGTGGGAAACCCTGAGGAGGCTCCTTGCGCCTGCCTTCAGATTGGTGCAGCTCTGGTCATTGCGGCCAACTAGGGGGTGAACTAGCAGATGGAGGACCTCTCTCTCTGTCTCTGCCCCTCCTCCTCTTTCTATGTGGCTCTGACTTTCAAATAAATAAATAAATCTTTAAAAAAGAAATTGACTATGTAAGTGTGGGCTTGGTTTTTGAAACCATTCCATGTCAAATAAAAGTCACTTTCTTTTTTTTTTTTAATTAGTTCTTAGACATTACACTATTTAAAAAGCTATTTGTATTTATTCTCATAGTTCTGGAGAATGTGCTCTTACCCTGGTCCTCGGTTTCATCTCTGCTAGTCCTTCTCCTGCCCTCTGTCAACGTCCCAGACATGTACATCAGCTCCCTTGGCTCTAAATGAATTAAAACTTGAACAACACTGGAAATTTCCAAATTGTGAGTGGATGAAGACCCTTCCACAGCGCTCATACTGGTAACAACACTTCCATCGTTCAAGCAGATGGTCAGCGGCTGAGCTGCAGTACTCACCCCATCTGTCTCCAGAGCCTGTGTGCTTTGCTGAAAGGCCACACTGAGGAATCGATCCCGCCCCCACCCTCACCATGTCTTTAGTGGTGGCTTACACACCACCTGCACTATTTTTAAGCTTATATTTCTTCTAACAAGTGGAGCGATTAGGGATCTTAGAACACAGGGAGCCAGAGCCAGGGCCCTTGCCCTGCAGGCTCAAGTGTGTTCTCTTCGCCTGTGGAGCTTGCCTGGACTTGAATGCTCCATTTGGACACCAACATCCTGTGGTGCCTCTACCAAGTGGGTTCCCCACAGGATCCTCTGTGCTTCTAAGGAATTGCATTCCATTTTCAGCCTCTCGGCATGGCTCCCCAGATTGTATCTCTTCTAACAAGGGCTGCTCTCAACTCCCTGTCATGGCAGGCAAATAATGTTATGTTTAGCAAAGGTCTCCGCTGGACATTTACTGAGCCCTACAATGAAAACCGTTGTGCTGAACTCTATGAGGACACGTGTGCATGATATAATAGCTGCCTCTAAGAGCTTACAACTACTATCATCAACCAATATATATTAAACCTGTAAGAGGTAGCTGTGTAGACAAAATTATGCATTCATTACTGACCCCAGGGTCCCCTTTACCCCCTCCTGCTAGCTTTTATTTTTAATTCATGTATCTGACAAATGTATTGAGTGATTTTCTTTGCTTAACATTATTGCGTAATAGCAAAGAGAAAGGAGCATTTTGGGTGGTTGTTTAGCAGGGCAAGTGATTAGTGCAGTAGTTACGATGCTGCTCAGTCCCATAAGAGAGGGCCGACGTTCGACTCCTGGCTCCACTTCAGAGTCCAGCTTCCGGCTAACATGCACCCGGGTGGCCGCAGATGATGGCCCAAGTACCTGGGTTCCGGCTGGATTGAGTTCCAGGCTCCTGGCCTCAGCCTGCTCATCCCCAGCTATCGCGGGCATTTGGGGGAGTGAACTAGCAGATAGAAGAGCGCTCTCTCTCCTCTCTCTCTCTCTCTCTCTCTCTCTCTTGCTTACTCTTTGTGCATCTCTCTGCCTTTCAAACAATAAAAATACACAAATAAAAATGCTTTTTAGAAAAAGAGAAGAGAAAATTATTTGGAGTCAAGATCTTGATTTCTAGCCACACCCCCCCCCCAAATGGCTTATCAGTTGGGTGACCTTAATTATTCAAGCCTGCTGAACCTAATCTGTAAAGGGGGAATAATAATAGTACCCACTTTGCCTTGGTTGTTGTGGGAACCAAAGGAGATAACAAAATGCTTTGAAAATTCTAATCTTTTTGAGAGCTCTAGAAGAAAGAACTTGGATTTTAGAGTCAAAAGGTCTGATTCCTGGCTTCCCTGGACATGTGACAAAGAGTCAGTGATAACGGAGCCATGTGGGGGAGCTGGGGGATGGGCCGCTCACCCAGGAGCAAGGGCTGGGGTCCTGACCCCGGCCCGGCCCTGTGTTCCATTCACATTCTTTCTTGAGCAAAATCACAAGTTATTACAAGTCTTGGCTCTCCTTGAATAATCAAACTACAATTTTCAGACGATCAGGTTTCAGCGGTTTACGTAGAAGAGACCTTGATGGACAGGAAGCAAGCATTCTTAGCGACTGATATCATTCAGTTGTCTTATTCACTCATCCCACAACCAGCTTCCACTGGCGGTCTACAGTGTTGGCTGCTCGGCACGGTTTGAGACGCTGGAAACACAAAACAGGGGGGTTCAAGGTGCTTCTAAAAATTCTTTGTGGTGAAGAGGGGGCTTTGGGGTGGTGATCTGACCACTCCTGAGAGAGAAGGGTGGAGGAGACTTGTCTGCAGGAAGGCTGATGTGATGTGGGGCAGGCCCCCAGGTCTCCCGCTGAAAAGACCCAATTCCTATCACTGAAGTGCTTGCTATCCGGTGGGGGAGATGGAACCCAAAAAGGTGGGGGAGACGGAACCCAAGAATGACAAGATGGTACGACTGTCATCTAAAGAAGATACGTATGGGGTCAGATGAAAACACACAAACAGCAGTTCAAACCCAGGAGACACGGTTGCAGGGAAGAGCTTTGCAGCCTAGGAAGGAACATAGAGATGTAGGATTTGTTAGGTTTCAGTCTGGGCCTTCAACAACCTTACTTTGCTTTACACTTTACAGATGAAAGGTACTTTCCAGTCTGTGTTTCATTGGGTTTATTTATTTATTTTTTTAGATTTATTTATTTTTGTTTATTTGAAAGTCAGAGTTACACAGGTAGAGAAGGAGAGGGAGAGAGGGAGAGAGAGGTCTTCCATGCACAGGTTCATTCCCAAATTGGCTGCAACAGCTGGAGCTGCGCTGATACAAAGCCAGGAGCCAGGAGCTTCTTCCGGGGCTCCCATGTGGGTGCAGGGGCCCAAGGACTTGGGCCATCTTCTGCTTTCCCAGGCCATAGCAGAGAGCTGGATTGGAAGGGGAGCAGGCAGGACTCAAACTGGCACCCATATGGGATGCCGGCATTGCAGGCAATGGCTTTACCAACTATGCCACAGCACCAGCCCCTCATTGGAGTGGAAAACGGGATGATTCCCATTTTACGGAAGAGGAAAGTGGCACAGAGGTTACCAAGCTCACATGTCTTAAAAATAGAAGAGTGGGGGGTGGGGGTGGGGCCGGAGCTGTGGCACAGCAGGTTAAAGCCCTGACCTGAAGTGCTGGCATCCCATATGGGCAATGGTTCAAGTCCCGGCTGCTCCCCTTCCAATCCAGCTCTCTGCTATGGCCTGGGAAAGCAGTAGAAGATGGCCCAAGTCCTTGGGCCCCTGCACGCGCTTGGGAGACCAGGAAGAAGCTCCTGGCTCCTGGCTCCTGGCTTTGAATTGGCGTGGCTCTGGCCATTGTGGCCATCTGGGGAGTGAACCAGCAGATGGAAGACCTCTCTCTCTGTAACTCTGCCGAAAGAGAGAGAGAGAGAGAGAGAGAAGAGTGGGAATTACAGTTCAGTGTTTCTCTTATTTTTCCAGCACGTGAGACTTCGTTATCAACCTGGTGAGAGCATCCTGTTTTGATCCTTCCTTGATCTAACATCACCTTTCCTTTGCTGTTGTGTGTCTTTCTGGCCTTGAACAAACTGAGTGTGTGGCGTCCTATGCACTGTGATTTAAACAAGTAACAGTGAGAATTAGAGTCCAGGACCCAAAGGCCTCATCTTTTCCAAGTCACTGTAATTATAGCCCAACCATGTTTCACCCTCAGGAAAGAGTCTTCCAGCTTCTGTAACTGTCACATGTAGGGCTTAGGTGATGATCACTCAGTGCAACAGTCTGTGATTCGTTTGTATTGCCATCAGTGTCGTTTGGAAATGCTCATTAAGAGGACTACACATGTGCACACACACATACAACACACTAAAAAAAATCAACACTTATAACCAAAATGTCCGTAATTCGCATTCCTGGTTATTTGGATCATACTGATTTTTTTCTTCTTTGTATTTATCTGTGTACCTTCTCTTTCTTCTCTTTTCTTTCTCTCTCTTTTATTTCCTTTGTAACAGAAAACTTGGGTCTCTTATATAATTAAGGTAGTAAATACAGACTTCTACTTCATAATAAAACTAAAATGTCAATGCTAGGCAAAACCTAGCCTACTTATAACACAATGGACTCTTTCCACAAGTGTGCATTGGAGATTTTAAATTCTCTGATGAGACTAAGTATTGATTTTTGACAAATGTATGTTAATTTAATAAGTTTCTTAAATAGCAAAAAAAAAAAAAAATTAAAGGGAGTGTTAGCTGATTCTCATCTGAAGATCCTCTGATTTCTGTCATTTCTTGCCTTTATGACACATGACCATACCATTATGTAAAAGTTCCAGGTGCTACTTCAAAATGCTTATAGCTTAGTGGAGTTTTATCTTGATGGGATGAGTAGTGGTTAGATTTTGAAGGTAAACACTGTGCCAAGTCGCGCAAGAACCCTTATGTTCCAAACCTAGTACATATGTGTACACCATGTGACTGCATTTAGCAGGAAGAGTCTGCTAACTCTGTGTTGGTTTTCTCGGCTCCTCAGTTAATTCTTCAGTTTGTTGGAGACAGCACCGCTGTCTGCTTGTCTGGGTCTAGGATGCCCAGGGGCCCTCATCTTCGTTCGGGCCATCCTCTGTGTGCCTGGCTGACCTCATCGCCTGGGAGCTCCACTGTCATCCATTACCTGGGTATTTGCCTTTTATTCTTTCCCTCCCTCATCTGATTTACTCCTTATAATCCACATAAGTTCACATTGCCCGTATGCCGTGCTATTTTCAGAGGATACAAATAGGGGCCGGCACTGCGGTGGTGTAATGGGTTGAGCCTCTGTCTGTAGTGCTGGCATCCAGCTGCTCCACTTCCAATCCAGCTTCCTGCTGATGCACCTGGGAGAGCAGCCAGGGATGGCCCAAGTGGGGAACAAGAAGGAAGCTCCTGGCTTCAGATCGGCCCACCTCTGGCCATTGCAGCCATCTAAAGAGTGAAGCAGTGTATTGAACATCTCTTTCTCTCTCTCTCTCTC
The DNA here is from genome assembly GCF_033115175.1 of Lepus europaeus. Classification (NCBI taxonomy): domain Eukaryota; kingdom Metazoa; phylum Chordata; class Mammalia; order Lagomorpha; family Leporidae; genus Lepus; species Lepus europaeus. The sequence continues at coordinate 62,869,775 of NC_084830.1, read as the reverse complement.
TCTGTTACTTCCTTTCCAATAAATAAATAAATAAATCTTAAAAAAAAAAAAAAAAGAGGCACAAATAGTCATTGAACAAGATCGATTTAGTTGTACTAAGAGACCAGTAGCTGAAGTTACTTGGGGAAAAGGGAAAAGATTAGGAAAAGATGCTGCCAGTTGGACTTGTATTTCCGGAAAAGCATTGTTTAATTGCCTATTGTGTGTGTTGGGCCCTGTGCTAGAGACTGTGTTCACAATATGGCACACACACCAAGGACAAGAGCCGGCTGCCCACATGGAATTCTCAGTCTAATGTGGGAGATGGCCATTCTTCAAATAATTACACAAATAAACATAAACTTGTATGCAAAGGGAGGTAGAGGCAAGAGTGCTGAACACAGCAACAGGCCTCAGCAAAGGGACAAATCAGGAAAGTGCTCAGATTTCATAACCAGCGATCAGGAAGTATTAGGCCTCCACCTTTGTTTTTTCTTTCTCAAGATAGCTTTAGCTATTCTGGATCTTTTGTGGTTCATTGACTTTTAGGGTTGTTTTTTCTATCTCTCTATAAAAAAAAAAAAAAGCCATTGGGATATTGAGGGGATAATGGTGAACCTAAAGGTTAATTTAGGCAGTGTAGACATTTTAACAATATGTCTTCCAGGGGCCGGTGCTGTGGCACAGCAGATTAACACCCTGACCTGAAGCACCAGCATCCCATATGGGCACCAGTTCTAGTCCCGGCTGCTCCTCTTCCAATCCAACTCTCTGCTATGGCCTGGGAAAGCAGTAGAAAATGGCCCAAATCCTTGGGCCCCTGTACCCACGTGGGAGACCCGGAAGAAGCTCCTGGTTCCTGGCTTCGGATAGGTGCAGCTCTGGCTGTTGCGGCCAATTGAGGAGTGAACCACTGGATGGAAGACACCCCCCCCCCCCCCGTCTCTCCTCTCTTTGTGTAACTCTTTCAGATAAATAAATAAGTCTTTAAAAAAATAAATAAAAAAACAATATATGTCTTCCAATCCATTAACACAGGATTCTTCCATCTCTTTCTCTCCATGTCATCCTCATGTATTTGTGTCTTTTTAAAACTTTCATCAATATTTTGTAGTTTTTAGTTTCACTTCCTCTCTTAAATTTATTCCTAAATATTTTATTCCTTTTGATACTACTATAAATGGGATTGTTTTCTTCATTTCTGTTTTGGAGGGTTTGTTGCTGTGTATATAAATGCAATTTTTATAAACCACAACTTTCCTTAATTCACGTACTAATTCTCACAGTGTTGCTTTAGTGGAGTCTTTTCTGATTGAATGTTCACATGTTGCAAATGGAATCTTGAACACAACAGAACTGGGAGGTGGGAGTGCAGAAGGGGACTGGGTCCTGAGGGCTTCGTCCTTATGAATGGATGAGTGTCATCATCACAGATGTAAGTTTAGTTTTAAAACAAGTTTGGCTGGCGCCGTGGCTTAACAGGCTAATCCTCTGCCTTGTGGCGCCGGCACACCGGGTTCTAGTCCCGGTTGGGGCGCCGGATTCTATCCCGGTTGCCTCTCTTGCAGGCCAGCTCTCTGCTATGGCCCAACTGCTTGGGCCCTGCACCCGCATGGGAGACCAGGAGAAGCACCTGGCTCCTGGCTTTGGATCAGCACGATGAGCCAGCCGCAGCAGCCATTGGAGGGTGAACCAACGGCAAAAAGGAAGACCTTTCTCTCTGTCTCTCTCTCTCACTGTCCACTCTGCCTGTCAAAAAAATAAAACAAGTTTGGCCCTCTTTGCGCCCTCTTGTTCTCACACTCTCTTTTATCGTGAGCTGATACAGCGGGAAGGCCCTCACCAGACACCAGTGCCACACTCTGACTTCTCAGCTCCCAAATCATGAATGAAATGCATTTTCTGTTCATTATAAATTACCTCATCTCAAATATCCTTTTTTTTTTTATTTCTGATTAACACTTCGTTCTTATACTTTTTTTTTATTCGACAGATAGAGTTAGACAGTGATAAACAGAGAAAGGTCTTCCCTCCACTGGTTCACCCCCCAAATGACTGCTATGGCCAGACCTACGCTGATCTGAAGCCAGGAGCCAGGTGCTTCCTCCTGGTCTCCCATGAGGGTGCAGGAGCCCAAGCACTTGGGCCATCCTCCACTGCCTTCCCAGGCCACAGCAGAGAGCTGGACTGGAGGAGGAGCAACCGGGACAGAATCCGGCTCCCAAATAGATTGCCAGCGCCGCAGGCAGAGGATTAACCAACTGAGCCATGGCGCCGGCCCTATTCTTGTACTTTTTTATAAGGTCCAGTGCACTATTTCAACATATGTATATGATATTAATCAAATCTGATAATTAGCATTTTCATTTCTTATCTAAGATATTCTGTTATAGCAGCATGCCAACCAAGACAGAGTCTTTAAGATGTTCTACATATGAGATTCTTTCGTCTATGAACAGAAATATTCTTATTTCTCCTGTTCTGATGTCATATGTACATCCTCTTCTTGCCTCGTCACTTACCAGGGCTGGAGCCATCGTTAAGCCACTGCCTGGGATGCTGGCATCCATGTGGGAGTGCCGGCTGCTCCTCTTCCAATCCAGCTCCGCTATGGCCTGGAAAGCAGTGGAAGATGGCCCAAGTGCTTGGGCCCCTGCACCCACGTGGGAGGCCTGGAAGAAGCTCCTGGCTCCTGCCTTTGGCCTGGCCCAGTGCTGGCTGTTGCATTCATCTGGGGAATAAACCAGTAGATGGAAGATCTCTCTCTCCTCTCTCTCTGGGTAATTCTTTCAAATAAATAAATAAAGTTTAATAGAAGTGTTCATTTGTTTGTTTGAGAGTATAGGGAGAGGGAGAGAGAGAGAGAGAACCCACAATGGCTGGGACTGGGCTGGGATTGGAGCCAGAACCTAGAAATTTAAAATGTAATCTTGGTCTCCCATGTGGGTAACAGGAACACAATTACTTGAGCTATCACCACTGCCTCCCAGGATTTGCATTAGCAGGAAGCTGGTATCAGGAGCCAGAATGAGGTGTCAAATCCGGGTACTCTTGACAGGAGACGCAGGCTTCCTAACCAGCTCCTCAATCTTGAGACCAAATGCCAACCACAGTCTTGTGATTTTCAGTCATTTTGTTAATATGACATCACATTTATTGATTTGTGTATATTGAACTATCCTAATCCAGGCAAAATGTCACTTAATCTTAGAATATGATTGTTTTAGTAATTAAAACAGTGTGGTACTAGCCTAAAGATAGACATATAAAACAATAGAAATCTCAGGGGGAAAAAAACCACATATATGGTCAGTTTATCTTCAACAGGAAGACAATGGGAAAAGGGTATTTCAACAAATAGTTTTAGAAAAAACTGGGGTGGGGGCCGGCTTTGTGGCACAGCAAGTTCAGCCACCTGGGATGCTGGCATCCTGTATGGGCACTGGGTTGCTTACCAGCTGCTCCACCTCTGCTCTAGCTCCCTATTAAAATGCATGGGAAAACAACACCAGATGGCCCAAGTGTTTGGGCCCCTGCCATCCACATGAGAGTTACAGACAGAGAAAATATCTGGAGTGAGCCTTTGGCACAGTAATTGAAACATCACTTGAGAAACCTGTATCCCATCTGGGAGCACCTGGGTTTGATCTTGGCTCTGCTCTCTGTTCCAGCTTCCTGCCAATGTGCACCCTGGTTGGTAGCAGGTGATGGCCCAATTATCTGGGTCCTGGAACCCACATAGGAGTCCTGGACTGAGTTCTTATCTTCTGGCTTTGTGGCTTGGCCTGCCCTAGCTGTTGCAGGCATTTGAGGGAGTGAACCAGTAGATGAGAAATCGCTCTTTCTGTCTCTCTCTGTATCTCTTATCTTTCAAATAAGTTAAATAAATAAACAATTTTTAAAGGACTTAAAATTTAATGACCATACATTGTTGCAATCCCACTTACATTCAAAAGACTTGAAACCAGGAACTTGAAGAGATACTTGCACTTTAGGTTCATTGCAACCATTGTATCCATAAGAGCCAAGAAATATAAACAATCCAAAAGTCCACTTAATAGATAGATGGATAGAGAAAATGTGGCAGGAGCCAGTGTTGTGATACAGAGGGTTAAGCTGTTGCTTGCAATCCTGATGTCCCATATGTGCTGGGATGTCCTGGCTACTCTGCTTCTGATCTAGCTTCCTGCTAATGTGCCTGAGAAGGCAGTGGAAGACGGCCCACGTCCTTGGGCTCCTGGCATCATGTAGGAGACCCAGATGGAGTTACTGGCTCCTGGCTGTTGTTTGGGCAGTGACCCAGCAGATGGTTCACTGTTCGCAGTTGCCCTTTCAAAGAAGTAAATCTTAAAAAATAAAGAAAATGCTGTCTAGTCATACAATGGAATTGTGTTCAGCCTTAAAGAGAAAGGAAATTGTGCCAGCTGTGACAGAAGAACCTGGAAGATGTTATCCCCCATGTAACCAGCCAGTCACAGAAGGACAAACACAGCATGCTTCCACTTACACAAAGCATCTAAACTAGGTGAATTCCTAGGAGCAGGGAGTAGTGGATTCCAGTGGCCGGAAGGAGAGAGAATGAGGAGCTGTTCAAGGAACACAGCTTCTGTTATGCTGCCTGAGGAATTCTAGAGATCTGTGCAACATGGTGCTCCCCGTCAACAAGATGCAGCGTGCGCTCAGACTTCTGAGAGGATAGATCTTGTATCAAATGCTCCTACAGCAGAACCTAAACAAAATGAACACACAAACACAACCCAAAGAGGCACAAGGAAACTTGTGGACCTGCTGGAAATGGCTATTGCCTGGACTGGGGTGATGGTTCCACAGGTATACGTATTTTTATAATATATATTTTTAAAGATTTATTTAATTATTTGAAAGGTAGAGTTACAGAGAGGCAGAGGCAGAGAGAGAGAGTGAAAGCGAGAGCAAGAGTGAGAGTGAAGAGTGAGACAGTGAGAGAGAGAGAGGTCTTTCATCTGTTGGTTCACTCCCCAGATGGCAGCAGTGGCCAGAGCTGGGTCTATCTGAAGCCAGGAGCCTGGAGCACTCTTCTAGGTCTCTCACGCAGGTGCAGGGGCCCAAGGACTTGGGCCATCTTCTACTGCTTTCCCAGACCACAGCAGAGAGCTGGATTGGAAGTGGAGCAGCTGGAACCCAAACCAGTGCCCATATGGGATACCGGCACTGCAGGCGGCAGCTTTACCGGTTACACCACAGCACCGGCCCCCAATATTCATTGTTGTCACCTCTTCTCTAAGCCCCTCCCAAGCCTTGGCAGCTGTTAGCCACACATCTAGAATATCTCCTTTATCTAGCTGTCCTTTGGAGAGGGAACCATGAGATGGAAAATCTTCCTCTTTGTTTCTCTGCCTTTCAAACAATGAATAAATTAAATTAAAAAACATTTCCAGGGCACAGAATGCCTCTACTCTGAGGTTTAGTTTACTCTGCTAAATTTTGTAGCTTATAAATTCAAAATATTTGATATTCTACTGCCAAAGACCTAAGTTAATTACAGATGAGAGTGCAGACTAGTTAAAAGAACACACAGCCATTGTTGTGTATTTACGGGAAGACCCAACAAGTCCAGTTCATGATTTAAGGCCTCATGAACTCCTGTGTCTTATAATCAAGTCTACATGTTCACATGCTTGGCTGGGGGCCAGCTCACTGGGTGCTGTCCCTAAGACTGTCTCAAGCGCAGTTTGCATCAGATGATCTTGTGAGATTACGGGATTACGGGATAGTGTTCTCCCAGCCAGCTGCTCACCTGGGGGAAAGAGGCCCCAGGTGAGTCTGCGGGGAGGAGGCCCGAGGAGAGGGACTGGGGAGACAACTCTGGGGGGAAGGGGCCAGAACGGACCCTCCTGAACCCCTCATTCCTCCAACCACCCCTGTCCTGGGCTGCTGGGCAGGGCAGCAGCCCCCCCCCCCCCCCCACCAGGGACTCCTGCAACACAGCGGCTGAAGGAATTTCAGAAGCATTGCCCACACTTGCTCCTAACCGGAGGGTTTAAAGACTGCGACGTTCTCAGGTCACTTGTAAGCTAGAATTGTGTCAAGCCCCCGTGAGGGTGATCTTATCCTGTTTCCCAGCATGCTCAGGGACTTTCTGGCCAAAATTGTTAAACCTTTGACCCAGGCTGCCGGCCGAGAAACGCAGAAAGGAGGCTTTCAGAATTTCTGCATACGCACGGCAGCCTTGGAGGCACTCACGCCTAGTCCAGAAAAATGCCCCTGCCAGACAGAAAAGGCCCTGGTTAGCCCCTTGCCCATTCCGAGTGTAGACTGCCGCCAGCAGCCTTGGCCTTGCCTGGGAGCTGGTGAGCTAAGGCACAGACCTCCCGGCTCAGAATCTGCATTTTAAACAAGACCCCGGGGGCTTTCGCAGTGTGCAAGGTTGGGCTAGCCCAGGCGAGTTCGTCGCAAGCTCCCACCACGTTCTGGCTGATCCAGGTTCTGCAGGAGCCATGAATACTGATTAATTGCAACAGAGTTCATCAGAATTTCAAAGGAGAGAGATAGCAGGCCTCAAAGTTACGTTTCTGAAAGGCCCAAAGGAGGACAAAGGAGGGTTTATAGTCTTGTGAGCATTTAATTGAGGGTATTTAAAACAAAACAAAACACTGCTCAAAGAGCACGTGCCCATGCCCCAGGCCACAGGCCTCAGACCGCTGGGGCCTCCGGGATTAGCCTATTGAAAGAACGTGTGAATGATTCTAAGGATTTCTTTGACTTTGGGCCAAAGAGACACTTTCTGAGAAGTTGTAAAAACTCTTGGTGGGAGAAAAAAAATGGGGGTGAAGGTGATGGGTACATTTCCCCTCTGTGGTTGAAAGCGCAGCTTCTAGTAACTGGTTCTTGGACCTGCTTTGGGTTTGGGATGCTCACACAGAAGGCGCCCTGCACTTCTGACCCAGGTGGAAGCTATTGAAGCCACAGGACCCTCGGTTTTCTCCTTCCCCACGTGGATAATCACCTTTCCAGGTCATTGTTGGGCATTGTGGGCTTGAACTTGTGCCAAGCAGTGAGCCTGGGCCCCAGGTAGCTTTACCTTAGCATGGTCAGGCAATCTTGGCCAAAGCCCGGCTTCCTCTTGGGGCAGGGACTGAACCCTCCTGGGTGGCGGCCTCTCCCCTTCCTCTGCTGCTCGCCCGGGCCTGGGTGGGTGCTCCTGCCTCCCTGCCTTGCCCCATTCCCTGGAGGATGGCCCCTTGACGTCCTTTGCGAGGTCTTGTCCCAGCCTGTTGCTTCTTCCCGACAGATTTCTGCGCAGGCGACTGACGTCATTCAGGCCTCCAGTCCTCATCCCCTCTTCGGAAAGGTCTTCCGTTCTGAGAGATTCTAGTCCGCCTTGGCTCCCAGGGCCCCTCTAGCTACTGCCCTTTCCCTGCTTATCGCTCTCCGTGCTTACTTGTTTACGCATTTGCTCTCGGATTCCCACACCACAAGGATGTCAGTCCCAAGAGGCCAGGACCTGGTTTATCACCATCCCCCTAGTGTCTCCACCATGGCCTGGACACATGGCTACAGCTCCGAGAATGTTTGGGGAGGGAGGGAGGGAGAGAGTGAGGACACGGAATAAGAGATGACCCAGGAAGAAATGATTTGCTGTTGGGAGCTTCAAGGCAAAGCCTTGGCTGTCTTTGCTTTGGGTGGCCACAGAGGAAGTCTGGGAGAACTTGGAGAGCTTGGGCAAATGTATCTCAGTCAACAGTCATAATATCTCTCTCTGCCCTGCACGACTCCCAGCTCCTTGAGAACCAAGCTTCATCTTACTTGATTTTGTGCACTGCCTGACACCATACCAGGTGGGCATATAATAAGTGCTCAAGAAAAAAAAAATAGGGGAATGAACAAATGTCTCTATGCTATGATGTCTCAAGTTAATACTGATAAAGGGTGCTGCTTACCTTTGGAAAATATTGGAGTTTTAGTAAATAAACGTTTGCTTTGACTTTACTCTGCAGGGCCAGCGCTGTGGCACAGTGGGTTAAGCTGCTGTCTGCAGTGCCGGCATCCCGTATGGGCTCTGGTTTGAGTCCCGGCTGCTCCACTTCTGATCCAACTCCCTGCTGATGTGCCTGGGAATGCAGTGGAAGATGGCCCAAGTCCTTGGGCCCCTGCACCTGCGTGGGAGACCTGGAGCTCCTGGCTCCTGGCTTCAGCCTGGCCCAGCTCTGGCTGTTTTGTGGCCATTTAGGGAGTGAACCAGTGAATGGAAGATCTCTCTCTTTCTGTCTCTCTCTCTCTCTCTCTCTGGAATTCTGACTTTCAAATAAGTAATTAAATAAGTCTCTTTAAAAAATCAAAAACTTTACTTTGGGTCTCTTTGAGGTGTGGAGAGTGTGTGAAGGTGTACTTGGCTGCTTAGTGACCCTGAGCAAGTGGCACTGGGCAAGCAGGGAAGAGGGGGAGCAGGGTAGGGGGTGGGGGGTATGGGACACCAGAGGCAAAGTCAGAGGCTGAGCTTTCTTGTTGCAAAAGAATGGGGTCAAGAGCGGTAGGTGAGACACCTGGAGTTTCCTGGAAGGGGACAGGAGGGTCACCCCACCCTGGCCTGATGGGGAATGGGCCTAGCGGGGACCCTCCAGGGTACAGGGGGTGTGGGTGGGAGGGGTGGGGACTGAAGTAGGGCTGGGGAGTTGGCAAACTCTCTAAAGCACCTTTCCATAGATAAATGAGGGTGGGGAGAGAGGGAGAGAAACCCCTCCAGGGAGAGCAGAGGGAGGCACTCAGGTGACCCTAAGAATTCAAAGCCTTTCTTCCAGCCCCGCCTGAAGGCCAATTGTTCTGCGATCCACAGGGTGGTTTGGGCTGCAGGCTTATCTAAATCCAGTCTTGGGGGGGCAGGGAAGGTGGAGAAGGGGTTTCTTCCCTTAAAGGGCACGGGACAAATGAAACAGTTCACAAAACAAAAGCTGTCTTTATCATTGAAATTTAAATTTCCCCAAAATACGAGGGAGAGTTTGACTTTCCCCTTCCCATAGTCGGAATGCAAGGATCTCCCCTTGGGAACCCTGCGTAGGGGCCTGAAGGCAGGCTAAGTCCCAGCAGTCCTGACTTCCCTGGGGAATTGCAGTTCGAATGACAAAGGCCTACAAGCTTTTTGGTTTTTTTCTTACGAAGAGCACGCAAAATGCCAGAGAGATACACAGAGAGTTTAGTAGCAGTGGGAGAGTTTCCGGTTATGTCCAAATCAAGGTCAATAATATGCCCGATTAGAGCCCAAGGGACACGTGGCACTCCACGCTGAGCAGGCGTCTGAGTTGAAGTCAAAACCTTTTGAAACTCAGTTTCTTCATTTGGACATGGAGACAGCAGTAATAGCTACTTCTTACATTCGTGAGCATGAAATGAGATCATGCGTGGGGAGGGGGCAGGAGGATACTGGACTCATTATTAACATGGTTAGAACACGGGCATCGTGGTAAGGGTGGCACCTGCAATGCCAGCATTCCGTAAGGGTGCCAGTTCAAGTCCTGGCTGCTGCACTTCTGATCCAACTCCCTGCTAATGTGCTTGGGAAAGGCAAGGGAAGAAGGCCCAAGTGCTGCAGCCCCTGGCACCCATGTGAAAAACCTGGGTGAAGTTCCAGGCACTTGGCTTTGGCCTGGCTCAGCCCAGGCCACTTGGGGAGTGAACCAGCTGATGGAAAAATCTCTCTGTCTCCCATTCTCTCTCGCTCTTTCTTTCTCTCTCAAATACATAAATTTTAAAAATAAAAAACAATTAATCATTAAAAATTGGACATTAGGTGCGCTAAAATAATTTGAACACATTTCCACCATGAGGCCATCACATTAGACTTTGGGATGTAAGGAGGAAGAACGGCTCCGTTTAGAGATGCAGACCCACATTCACACACACATGGAGTGCCCCAGGGGCTGGGGAAAGTCATATTTCCTGGGGGCTCATCTCAGTGTGCAAATAAAGGGGGGGCATCTTTGAAGACAGTCTACCTAGTGTATTTGTCCCAGCTCCTGGGCTAAATAAACACTCATTTATAAATGAATGGAACTAATTTAGGCCCTTTCAGTTCAAGAGGGGGAAAAAAGGGAGAGTTACAACAGTGATGCAACAATTGTGCAACTGAATGGAGGAGGGAAAACCCTAGGCGGTTAGAGAAATCAGTTTCACCCTGGAGAGGCAGAGCCAAGCCCAGCAGCTACATTTGCAGGGCTGTGGGTCCTCAAGGGTGTAAGGGCAGGTGGAGGATTGCAAATTTACAGTAGGGTGTTCCTCCTGCTAATTCTTCCCAAATCTCATGGGACCTGCTTTTCCTTGCCCTCCTCAGGGTAGAGTGGAGGTTAAGGGTGCACAGCTCAGGGGCTGGTGCTGTGGCCTAGTGGGTAAACCCGCTGGCTGCAGTGTCGGCATCCCGTATAGGTGCCTGCTTGAGTCCCGGCTGCTCCACTTCAGATCCAGCTCTCTGCTGTGGCCTGAGAAAGCAGCAGAAGATGGCTCAAGTCCTTGGGCCCCTGCACCTGTGTGTGAGACCTGGAAGAAGCTCCTGGCTCAGCTCTGGCTGTTGCGGCCATCTGGGGAGTGAACCAGCAGATGAAAGACCTCTCTCTTTGCTTCTGCCTCTCTGTAACTCTGCCTTTCAAACAAATAAATGAATCTTTTTAAAAAAGATTTTAAAAGATTTTTTTAAAAAAGATTCATTTAATTATTTATTTGAGAGGTAGAGCTATAGACAGTGAGAAGGAGAGACAGAGAGAAAGGTCTTCCTTCCATTGATTCACTCCCCAAATGGCTGCAACAGCTGGAGTTGTGCTGATCCGAAGCCAGGAGCCAGGTGCTTCTTCTTGGTCTCCCATGTGGGTGCAGGGGTCCAAGCACTTGGGCCATCTTCTACTGCTTTCCCAGGCCATAGCAGAGAGCTGGATCAGAAGAGGAGCAGCTGGACTAGAACCGGTGCCCATATGGGATGCTGGCACCACAGGCAGAGGATTAACCTACTGCACCACGGTGTCGGCCCCAAATAAATTAATCTTAAAAAAAAAAAAAGGGTGCACATCTTGGTGTCACCTGGCTCATCCCAGCCCTTTTGCCTGCCTATCCTCTGACAAGTGACCTAATATTTGCATTCCTCACTTTTGTACTGTGTGATTGCTGGTGAGAACGGAGTTGCTTGTGTCAAGGGCTGCAAGTGAAGCCTGACACAGCCTGAGTACCAGTCTCTCTGCTGTCGACCCCTCGCCCAGAGGTGTGTCCCTACCACTGGAAATGGCAAGGGCACCTTGGCTGCAGACATATTCAGGGGCTATGGCAAACCTTGGCACATCTCACATCCAGGCCTTAGTGGTCATGTTTGCATTTTAGAGAAACATGGATTTAATAAGAAGACTTTACAGTTTTATTTATGTTCCTCTTATTTGAAAGACACAGAAAGAGAAATGAGAGGAGAGAGAGAAAGAGAGAGAGAGAGAGAGAGAGAGAGAGAGAGAGAGAGATTCCATTTCTCCAAAGGCTCCTTATAGCTGGGCTATAAACCAGAGCCACAAACTCAATCTGGGTCTTTCATGTGGGTCACAGGGACCCAAGTTCTTGGACATCACCTGCTGCCTCCTGGGAGCATTGGCAGGAAGCAGGATCAGAAGTGGAGGAGCTGGAAATTGCACCAAGCACCCTGAAACAGGATCTGGGCATCCCAAGCAGTGACTTAACCACTGCACTAACTGTCCACCCATACAGAGACAGAGTTTGTTTTTTTGTTTTTTGTTTTTTGTTTTTACAGGCAGAGTGGACAGTGAGAGAGAGAGAGACAGAGAGAAAGGTCTTCCTTTTGCCGTTGGTTCACCCTCCAATGGCTGCCGCGGCCAGTGCGCAGCAGCCGGCGCATCGCGCTGATCTGAAGCCAGGAGCCAGGTGCTTCTCCTGGTCTCCCATGGGGTGCAGGGCCCAAGCACTTGGGCCATCCTCCACTGCACTCCCGGGCCATAGCAGAGAGCTGGCCTGGAAGAGGGGCAACCGGGACAGAATCCGGCGCCCCGACCAGGACTAGAACCTGGTGTGCTGGTGCCGCAGGTGGAGGATTAGTCTAATGAGCCGCGGCGCCGGTCAACAGAGACAGAGTTTTTAAAAATATTTATTTATTGGAGAGGCAGAGTTTCTGACAGAGAGAGGGAGAGACAGAAAGAGCCATCTTCCATCTACTGGTCCATTTTTTGTTTGTTTTCCTTTGGGGAAATGGCCGCAGAAGCCAGGAGCTTCTTCCAGGTCTTCCAGGTCTCCCATGTGGCCCAAATACTTGGGCCCATCTTCCACTGCTTCCCCAGGCCATCAGCAGGGAGCTGGATCAGAAGTGGAGGAGCCGGGACTCGAACTGGCACCCATATGGGATAGCGGCACAGCAGGTGAAGGCTTAGCCTTCATAGGCCACAGCGCCGGCCCGAGAGGCAGATTTAAAGGAGGCTTCAAGCCTGGAGGAGGGCAGGGGGAGCACAGAGGAGGTGGTGGCAAGGTCTACATGGGTGAGGGGGGACCTCCTGCCCCTGAGAGAAGAGAACCAAAGGCTGGAGGAACTGCAGCTGGTGACACTCATGATGCTGAGTGGGTGGGTGTTGGGAGTGGTCACCCAGGGGCACTCCCCAGTTTCTAGTCTAGTGTTGGGGAGACGAGAATGCCTGGAGCTGAGACAAACAGCGTAGAGTAAGAGGCTGCAAGGAGATAATGACGACTCCCTCTTGTCTCTGCTGAGCGTAGGGTGTCTGTAGGGACGTCCTACTCATCGCAGCTGCTTGCTCAGAACTCATTGAGGAGTCACAGTTACCATTTGGAAAATGAGGGTTCTAATAGCACTTCCTTCCAAGGACTATTTTCACAATGAGTTATTGTAGGTCAATGCTTAGACCATAAGTATCACATGCGTGGTAGCTGCTAAATTAAGTGATTATGATTCCTTAAATTAAAAGTCTTCTATCATCTTGCTGTGTTTGATACACGTATCTTGTTCCTCTCACCTGCACTAAACACTGGCCACCTCTCATGTCCATACTTTCCAACTCCCAGCCTCCTCCTCTTTCTGTTTCCACCTTGCTCCTCCTCTGTGTCTCAGCTGTCACCTATGTAGGAGGTTTCCCTTCATGCCACAAGCCTCTGCTCTTAGGTCCCAGAGCACCCATCACTCTGGGTGGAATCCTCGGGTACATCTCTGTGTTGGGACCTCTGTGAAATTGGGGACACTATCTCCTCTCGCAGAGTGGCTGGCAGAGGGAAGGGCTGTCTATGCACTTTGTCCTCATGGATGAATGAACAGGTTAAATTTGGAGGACAGATCTGCATGGGAGATATAGACTAGGGAGTCATCTGCATTTGGATAGCATTTGAATCACAACAGAGATGAGATCATTGAAGATAAGCCTTCTTGAACGTGATCTCACTTGGACCACTTACTTTATCTGGCAACTATTCTTCATGCTACTTGTGTGTGTGTATGTATATCTGAAACTCAGGCAGAGACAAATAGAGAGAGATCTTCCATCAGCTGGTTCACTCTCCAAATGCTTGCAGCAGCTGGGTCTAGGTCAGTCTGAAGCCAGAAGCCAAGAACTAAATCCAGGTCTCCCTCGTGGGTGGCGAGGATCCACGTATGTGAACCGGCACCTGCTGCCTCTTAGAATGTGCGTGAGCAGGAAGCTAAAATTGGAAGCAGAGCACAGACCCAAAGCCAAACATTCTGCTAATGGCACCTGGGCATCCCAAGCAGTGTCTCCAGTGGCCCCTTCCTGCTTCTTCCATTGCTGTTTTAGCAGCAGACTCGTCCTGGCCTTCCATTGATTACTTTTACCCTAGCCACCCGCCAAAAACATTGATGTTTTTCTCCCCAAAATTTCAGTGATTTCATATTGGCTATGATCTTAGCATCCATCTTTAGCTTTGCTCTTAAACTCCTGATCACTTGTTAGAAAGGCAGAGTTACAAAGAGAGAGAGAGAGAGAGAGAGAGAGAGAGAGAGAGAGAGAGAGAATCTTCCATCCACTGGTTCACTCCCTAAATGGGCTGAGCTGAAGCCAGGAACCAGGAACTCCATCCAGGTCTCCCACGAGGGCATCTTAACCACTAGGTTAAATGCCCACCCCTACACGAACTTCTTAATTGGCCTCTAGGAACTTTCTAGAGCACAAGCCCAGGCTTGCGTCTTTCACTGAAAGACTTCCAGGGACACAGGCTACAGAGTGAAGGCAAGCCCCTCACTGGCATTCAATGCCTCCACCATCTGGCACCAACCTATTTTTTTAAATTTCAGTTTCATCTCGTCTCTCACCATCCTTTGGTACAAAATCTTGCTAAGGATTTCTCTGAATTATATTGGAATTACTTGTTCAAATATATCTCTGTACCTTCAAATTGTAAATGCTATGGCATCAGGTCCAGTCCTTGTTAATCTCTGCATCTGAAGAACAAGCAGAGGGCTTGGCAGAGGCAGAGTGATGAGTCCCTTTTGTGTAACTGCTTGTCAGCACTTCCAGAGGGGGTGGCTCACCTAACACTCTCCATCAATGCCTACTGTGGCATCCCACAGGCAGAGTACACTCAATAAGTGGGGAAAAAATAAAAAATTAAAACAAAAAATTAAAGGGGCTGGCACTGTGGCACAGTAGGTTATGCCTCCATTTGCAGCACTGGCATCCCATATGGCTCTCTGCTATGGCCTGGGAAAGCAGTGGAAGATGGCCCAAGTGCTTGGGCCCCTGCACCCACATGGGAGACTCAGAGGAAACTCCTGGCTCCTGGCTTCAGTTTGGCTGAGCTCCGGCTGTTGCAGCCGTTTGGGGAGCGAACCAGCAGATGGAAGACCTCTTTGTCTGCCTCTGCCTCTCTCTGTAACTTTACTTTTCAAATAAACAAATAAATCTTTATGAATAAATAAATAAGTAAATGTTTGGGGGAATGGTCAGCTTGTAGTACAGTGAAAACTCCATGACGTCAGAGGCTGTATTTTATTCATGTCAGTGTCTCTTGTCTAATAAGGCCTGCTCTCTAAGAGGTATTGTATAATATTTGTAGAACAAATGAATGAATGAAGTCTCTTGGACACTACATTCTGCACAGATCAGAAATTCATTTTTGCTCCCTGACCCTCCCTTTCCTGAAGCATTTACCATCTAAAACTTTACTTTTTTTAAACTACTTATTCATTTGTTTGAAAGATAGAGACTGGTTCATTCCCCCAAATGCCTACAACACCAAGGGCTGGGCCAGACCAAAGCCAAGAGCCAGGAACCGAATCCGGGTCAGGGTGCACAACAGCAGCAAGCTGGAATTGGGAGCAGAGCCAGGACTCAAAACCAAGCATTGCCATATGATATACAGACATCACAAGCAGCATTTTAACTGCTTCCAGATCCATGCATCCTATGGCAGGCTTTATGCCTTGTCCTGCAAGGGTAGCTGGCATTACAAGATGGTGTCTCATCTGTGCTGTTTGCAAATTTCTGACTGTTGTATGTGGTTGAAAACAATTGCTCTTCCCATCTCCGTTGAAATAAAATTCATTCTGCACTGGTGGGACTGGTGTGTTGAACTGTGCAGAAGAATGGGGATGGGTAAGTTCAAATCACCCTATTAATTTAAATTTAATTTAATTAAGATAATTGAATTGCTTAGTGTTAGCTAAGTCTAAGTTAGCACGCAATGGAAGATAATGTCTTGTCTCTCATGTGATAAGGTCAATATCAGAAATATAAAAGAGAAATTTAGTAACAAAGTTATGTTGAGCATTTTGTTGTTTGGGGGTTTTGCTTATTTGTACAAGTGTTTTTCAAAGTGGATCAACATCAAATTCATTACATTGGGAAAAGTGTTGGTTTGTGGGTTCCACATCCAACTTTTAGAATCTTAAGTTTTAGGAGTGAGGCCCAGATTTTCGGGACTGTTGCCCACGCGTGGGATTTCTCCGCGGCTTCCACTCTCAAAGTGGTTTCATTTCTTCTGCTACCTTGCTGACAGACCCTTTCTATTCTCTATTTTGGATCGGCTTCTTTTTGTCCCCCATCATTTCAACCACCACTTACAGAGTGTCATTCTAACCACTTTCCGGAACTCTTCAACGATTTCCAGTGTTCGCTGTTGCATCCCCTGCATAATCAGCAAGGCTTCCAGGTGGTTCTTCCTACTCAAGTTCAAGAACCCCTTCATTGATTCTTTTTGGGTCCCCTTCTCTCCTTCTTCCCATTCAAATTTTGATGGAGTCTAAAGGAAAACTGAGTGCATATAAAGAAAAGGACATGCGTGCAAATACGTTATCACCCAATGTAGTCAATATAGTGGCAGGTGTCGCTTAACAGCTCCAAGTCAATGGCTACGAAGTGCACTCAATAAACTTGCGAAACAGGGGGCAGGTGTTTGGCTTGGGGATGCCTACTTCTCACATCAGAATGCCTGGGTTCAACACCTGGCTCTGGCTCTTGGTTCCAGCTTACTGCCTTGCAGACCCTGGGAGGCAGTAATGATAGCTCAAGTAATTGGGTTCCTGACATCCAGTTGGGAGCCCTGGATTGAATTTCTGGTTCCCAGATTCTGCCCCAGGCCCAGCCTGGAACCACTCTGCACACTGGGAGACTGACCTGGAATATGGAAGATTTCTTTCTCTGCTTCAAAAAACCAAAAACTTAATCTGGATCAAAATTTTGAAATTCATGAGTTTTTTCCCATAATGTACCCTCTGTGCACGGATATCAAAATTTTCATATACTAAGAAACTTATCTTGTAATTCCACTTTCCATGAAGTTTTTGAAGTACACTTGCACAAATAAATCCTATTACTTCTATTTCAGTTGAGCAATTTTTTTTTTTTTTTTTTTTGGACAGGCAGAGTGGATAGTGAGAGAGAGAGACAGAGAGAAAGGTCTTCCTTTTGCCGTTGGTTCACCCTCCAATGGCCGCCGCGGCCGGCGCATCTCGCTGATCCAAAGCCAGGAGCCAGGTGCTTCTCCTGGTCTCCCATGCGGGTGCAGGGCCCAAGGACTTGGGCCATCCTCCACTGCACTCCCGGGCCATAGCAGAGAGCTGGCCTGGAAGAGGGGCAACCGGGATAGAATCCGGCGCCCCAACCGGGACTAGAACCCAGTATGCCGGCGTTGCAAGGTGGAGGATTAGCCTGTTAAGCCACAGCGCCGGCCCAGTTGAGCGATTATTATGTAAGAGGCATTGTAGAGTTACATATTTAAACAGAAGAAAAATGGCAAAGTAAACAAGTGTTTTTTGGAAAACATATATATATATATAAAAGATTTATTTATTTATTTGATAGGCAAAGTTAGAGAGAGAGAGAGAAGGAGAGAGAGAGAGGGAGGGAGACATAGAGGGATTTTCCATCAGCTGGTTCACTCTCTAAATGGTGTAACTGCCAGGAGCCAGAAGCTTCATCTAGGTCTCCCACATGGGCTCAAGGGCCCAAGCAATTGGAGCATCTTTTGCTGCTTTCCTAGGCACATTAGCAGGAAGCTGGATCAGAAATGGAAGAGCAGGGACTCAAACTGGTACCCATATGGTATTGGCCTGGCAGGCAGTGGGTTTACCCACCATGCCACGACACTGGCCCCCTGCAAAACATACCTTGAGTGTATATTGTCCAAGGTATTTTAATCATTGAATTCTTATTAAAGGCTAATGCTAATGTTACTTAGTATCCCCATTTTACAGGTGAGAAAACACTCAGAAATTTTATGTAACTTCCCTGGGGAACTCAACTAGTAAGTAGCAGTGTAAGGATTCAGATCTGCTGGCACTGGGGTGGACATTTGGCACAGTGGTTAAGCTGCCACTGGGAACCCCCACATCCTGTATGGGGAGCCTGGGTCTGAGTCCTGGCACTGCTCCTGGTCCCGGCTTCCTGCTAATGTGCATCCTAGGAGCAGCAGACGACGGCTCAGGTCTCTGGATCTCCGCCCCGCAGGTGGGATCAGGGCTGAATACCTGGCTTCTAGCCTCCGCCTGGCCCAGCCTCAGCTGCTGCAGGCATCTGTAAGTGAACCACAAATGGAAGACCTCTCTCTCTCTCTCTTTAAAATAAAAGTTTTAAAAAACCACCTAAAATAAAATTATAAAAACCTTCTGTATTAATATCCATATTCTTTCTCCAACATTTTATTGGTGCCTGCCCTCCTGGAGATTTCGGTCCGTCTGGGGGGAGATGTATTGCTTTAAGGATGGAAACTACGTTAAGTGTCTTTGAGGTGGCACCTTGCTAATAGAACCTGGGAGGTTAGAATTCTCTCCTTGTTGAAGAAGTCTTGACTGCAATGTAGCCTGGGTAAAGGCCTTCAGTGCAGGGAGAGGCGGTTGACAGAGCCACCTTGTGTGGGGTAGGAAACCAAGGTCAGGGCGTGGACATGCACGAGGACCTGGTCAGGAGAGGGTGTGTGGCCCACCTTGACTGGATATGTACATGCTATGGTGGATTAAGGTGAGGTAGCCTAGAACAAAACAGGGTGTGTCGGGGAGCCCAGAGGCCTTGGATGTCCAACACGGGAGGGTGTCCTGGTCACTCACCAGCAGCAGAGAGACTCCAAGCAGAGTTTTAAGGCGAGGAGTAAAATGGGCAGAGTCCTGCTGGACAAGAGTGACCTGGTCTCTCTGTCCAGTGGATGGGAGTGAGGCCAAAGGCTGGTTAGGAGGCAACTGCCCGGAACAGAGGGTGGCAGAGAGGAAGGCTAGATGGAAGGATGAGAGCTGTTCCCGCGGGGACCCCCGGGACTTCAGCGGATGTCGTCCAGGGTGGGGGCGGCTAGGAAGGATGTGGCCACTCGGATCGTCGGAAAGTCTGGGGAAGAAGGCAGAACAGAGGGATGTGCGTGCTGCCCGAGGGCAGAGCGCCAAGGACACATCAAGGGTCTGAGTGTGCAGAGTTCAAGGTGATGAAGGCGACGTAGTGGATGAAGAGGCTCCTTAGGTTGATGAAGGCTCGGAAGTTGCTGGGAGAGTCCTGGAGGTGCTGGTGGTAGCTTTGGCTTCAGGAGCCTGGGAGTGATGGCGGACTGGGGATCCGGCCGGCTGCTCTTGCTTGAGTGACTTCCCATTAAACGTTAACAGCGTGATCACCGTTGGCTGGGGGAAAAAAAAAGTGTGTCCAAAAACACTGGTGAAAAGAATTTTGGACTCATATCCGGTTAAATAAAGGGACAAAGATTGCTTGCTGGTTAAATAGCTAAAGAGTTACCTAAAATATTACTAAGTTACCTAAACGTTAATGAAATCCATTTTGCAACACTGACTGGTCCTGTGGGCTGTAAGGACCCATCACTGGGGTCTGCTGTAGTCCTGGTAGCTTTCCTCCCTGGTATTTATTTTTCTTCTGGTTATATTTCAGACAAATAATAGCATCTAATGACTCAGGGTTTCAAGTAATTACCACCAGCGATTAGAATCTCTGTCCTCGTGGAATGTGCTTTTCACACTGCGGTTCTGGGAGTGCAGATCTGTGATTATTCAAGAAAGTCCCCCTATAGGCGCAAAAGCCACCAGACTTTACAATAAGCTTATTCTTCATTTAGATCTCTGGTGGTGGCTAGGAAGTTCCAATAGATCGCTCTCACTCCACTTTCCTTTCCTCCAATGTTAGGATAATTGAGATAAATGAGAATTAAAATAGAAGATGGTTTCTCTCTCTCTCTCTCTTATTTCCTTGAAATGCTGGGCTTGTTAGGCTCCATGTCTCTCAGAGGTGTGAAAGTCTTTTAGGGAAAGTTTCATGGCAATGTTGTAAATAATTAATCCTCTGTTTCTTCGAAAAGCCTGACAATGTCAGCGTAACAATAACAGGCCATAAAACACTCCCCTTAATTGTGTAAGGGCTCATTCTTCCCTCACGGGGTTCGGGTCCGCGGAATGTGCTGAAGTCACATTCCAACACCTTCCACCGGCCAGCGTGCCGCAGAGAACCATGAAGAGTCTTTATCTCTATTTCTGGTCTCAGGAAGGAGGACCAGGATGACATGAAGAGGCTGGGAGAGAAGAAAGGGAGAGGGGGCTGGGACCAAACAGGAGAGAGTTGGTTTCCATGTGCAAGGGTGAAGCAAAAGACCACAGCGTTAGGGTGGACGAAAGAAAGACGGGCCAGAGACCAAGCAGCAAGGCAGCAAAGGCAGCTCACTTGCAGGGAAAAGGAACAAACCTGAGAAGGTGAACAGCGTCCATTCATCAGCCATCTCACCTCTGTCCACCAAGCATAAAGTTCTCCTTGGAAATACAAATGCAAGGCCTCTTCATTTATCTGAGGTGCTGGATGATGGAACAGAAACTTATAAAACTCAGTCTTGACATTCTAACTGGGTTCTCCTTAGTAAAGTATTTCAAACTAAGACAGGGCTAAGACAGCGTAAGTGAAACAAAAAGTTGTTTTTTTTTTTTTTTTTTTGACAGGCAGAGTGGATAGTGAGAGAGAGAGACAGAGAGAAAGGTCTTCCTTTATTGCCATTGGTTCACCCTCCAATGGCTGCTGCGGCCGGCGCATCTCGCTGATCCGAAGCCAGGAGCCAGGTGCTTCTCCTAGTCTCCCATGCGGGTGCAGGGCCCAAGGACTTGGGCCATCCTCCACTGCCCTCCCGGGCCATAGCAGAGAGCTGGCCTGGAAGAGGGGCAACCGGGACAGAATCCGGCGCCCCAACCGGGACTAGAACCCGATGTGCCGGTGCCGCAAGGTGGAGGATTAGCCTGTTAAGCCACGGCGCCAGCCTGAAACAAAAAGTTTTTTTATGAAGCAACTTTTTGGGGCTGGCACTGTGGCACAGTAGGTTATACTTCCGCCTGTAGCACCAGTATCCCATGAGGGTACTGGTTTGAGTCCTGGCTGCTCCACTGCTGATCCAGCTCTCAGCTATAGCCTGGGAAAACAGTGGAAGATGGCCCAAGTGCTTGGGCTCTGCACCTGCGAGGGAGATCCAGAAGAAACTCCTGGGCTCTTGGCTTTGAATCGGCTCAGCTCTTGCCATTGTGGCCATTTGAGTGGTGAACCAGCGGATGGAAAATCTCTTTCTGTCTCTCCCTCTCTCTGTCTATAACTCTGCCCAAAGGAACTTTTTAATTTTCACTTTTTATGTTTGGATTTGGTCTTGAGGGAGGTTTGGTTTGAGAGTGAACTCACTATGGTATCTTGCCCCAAAGCCCCTGACACTTTTTTTCTTAATGCCTTTAGTGAGGTCCAATAGCACACACAGCATTCCCTAGTTTTAAATAGATAATTCAATTATTTTAGAATTAATTTATCCAGTTTCAGATCAGTGCCTCACCCTGGAACATAGATTTCCTTCCCACCCTAAGTCCCAGGCTACCAGGGTCTATGGCTTTGACTCTTTCTGAACGTTTCAGACAAAAGGAAGCGTGCTTTGTGTGCTCTTTTGTAACTGGCTGTTTTGTGTTTGCAATGTGTTTGAGGTTAATCCATGTTGCAAGTGTCAATCAGTGTGTGGATATTCATTTAAAGCAATCTGTTCGTCAAACTGTAGGCATTGGGATCCTTCTCACTTTTTTGGTTATTATGAATAATGCTGCTGTGAACATTCATATGAAAGTCTTTGTGTGATTGTCTTTTAATTTCCCTTGAATAAATACCTAGGAATGGACTTTCTGGATCACAAGGTAAATTTGTTACTAGCATCTTAAGGTGGTTTTCAAAGCAACTGCACCATTTTACATTTCCACCAATAATAGGAAAATATATGCTTTTCTCCACACAACCTTGCCAATTTATGCTATGATCTGACATTTTTTTTCTTTTGAATGACAAATACACACACACACACACAGAGTTATCTTCCATCTGCTGGTTCATTCCCCAGATACTCGGAACAGCCAGGCCAAAGCTAGGAGCCAGGAGCCAGAAGTTCATTCTGAATCTCCCACATGGGTGGGAGGGGCCCAAGTACTTCAGCCATTGTAGGGTGCACATTAGCAGGAAGCCAGAAGCAGAAGCAGAGTGGTAACTTGAGTCCAGGCACTCCCTATGAGAGGCAGGTGTCTGAAATGGTATTTGCAACCACTGTGCCAAACAGCTGTTTTTGGTTTGACTTTTAAATTATAGCCATTCTAGTGAGCGGTAAGTAGTGTAGCATGTGTTGTTAATTTGCTTTTCCCTAATGACCAATGATGTAAAGCGTCTTTTCCTGTGCTCATTAAGCCATGCATATACCTTTATTAGTGAAATGAATGGTTCCATCTTTTACTCTCCGCACCCCCTCCCTTTATTTGAAAAGAAGAGAGACAGAGATCTTGCGTATGCTGGATAACTCCCCAAATGCCCACAGCACCAGAACTGGGCCATGCTGAAGCTAGAGGTACTCAATCTAAGCCAGAGGAACACAGATACTGGAGGTGTCTCCTGCTGTCTTCCCAGAGCCCACATCAGCAGGCAGTGGGATAGGCAGCAGAGCAGCTAGGATGCCAACCAGGCACTCCAACGTGAGATGTGGGTGCGCCAAGTGGTGGGTTAAGTGCTACAGCAAATGCCCACCCTTGCCCATTTTTAATTGGATGACTTGTCTTACTTTTATTGAACATAGGAGTTCTGTATAATGGCTACAAAGTTCTTTATCAAATATATGACTTACAAATATTTTTTCACCATCTGGGGCTTGTCTTTTAAAACATGAAAGTTTAAAATGTTGCTGAAGTCCAATTTTTATCAATATCCAATTTATCAATAAGTTGTGCCATTGGTTATTGTGTTGAAAAAATAGGTGCCCAGCTCCAGTTCACAAAGATTTATTTCCTATGTTTTTTTCTAAAAGTTTTATTATCTTAGCTTTTTACATTTAGGTCTGTGGTCAAATTTGAGTTAGTTTCACAAAATATTTTTGCATCTAATAACCTGTTAAAAAGACATTTTTTTTAAAATATATTTTTCAAAGGTTTATTTTATTCATTTAAGGCAGAATTACAGAGAAAGAGAGAGAGAGAAATTTTCCAATCTTCCATCTGGTAGTTCACTCCCGAAATGGCCACAACAGCCAGGGCTATGCCAGGCAGAAGGCAGGAACCTAGAATTCCATCTGGATCTCCCACATGACAGGCACTCAAATACTTGGGCCATGACCTGCTCTCTCCCAGGTGCATTTGCAGGAAGCTAGATCAGAAGCAGAGGTGGGACTCAGTTCCAGGCACCCCAACATGAGATGTGGGTGTCCAAAGTGGTGGCTTAACCCACTGCGCCATAGCACCTTACCCAAGGCATGTATTTAGATATTATTCATGTATTCAGCAAATACATTTGTGTCACTTGTCAAGTATCAGACTTTGCTGGCAGATTCAGTCACAGGCAAGGTAAATGTTTTCCTTGCCTTCTGAAGTGTTCAGCTCCCAAGCCTCTCACCGACTTGCCATGTGACCTTCTACGTATTATGTTACCCCTCTGAGCTGGTTTCCTCATTTGCATCAGGAAAATCATAAATCATTTGATTTTGACAAGTCTGAAAGTACACAATAACACATTACACAAAACAAGGATAACTACTATTGCACGTAATCAGTATTCAAAATGGTACTATTATACATTGCTACACTTGATCTTAGCCAAAAGGCCGAGAAGCAATACTATTATACATTGCTTAACCTGTTAGGTAAGATGGAATTGTATTGCATTTTTCAGTCTCAGCTTCTATTGGGTATCTTATTCATGGTTCTCCATGGATCACTGAGGGATCGGAAATTAATAGTTCTTTTAAAAAGTCTGTGTTTATTATGAAGACACCACAGCACTAGAGAAAAAACCAAATTCAAACAGTAGAGATGCTCATACAATAGAAGTATAACTGCCACACCCCCAACTCATTCCTGGGAGGTAATTACTACAAATATTTCCTTTCTCCCCTTCCAGAAAAAATCATATGCATACAAAAGCATACACTCACATACACACAGCCTTAGGAAAAAAAAAAAAGCAAACGTGATCAGATGGCCAATGGGTTGTCACCAGTGTTTTCACTTAGTATCCAGGCGAGGCATGGCAAGAGCAACATACATTGTTCTTATTCACAATGAATATTCAAAAATGTTCTCAACACAACAGTTGAAAAACAAGCAAACCAGGTTCACAAACTTTTTGAGAAAGTTTGTGGGCTGTGCCCTCCTTCCCTCTTGACCCTCACCTCATGCTGCCCCCTCCACTCCGCTCCCCTCCCCCAGACTTCCTGGCTTCCAGCAGCTGGGATTGGCACCTGCCCGCCCACATTTTCTTGGCCTGCAGCTGGCTGTGGTCAAATCAGTAGCAGAAAGTGAACAAAGAAGGGAGAGAAAAACACATTTGCCATGAGTAGTTGAGAAAGAAAGTGTAAAATTAAGTGAACACATAGGCACTGGCACCCATGAATGTTTTATTTCATGGAACATTTGGGGAAGAATGTTCTGGAAACTTCTAGAAAGAGCAGGAACACCAACATATCGAGGTGGTAATGACAACTGCCTATGGACATGGGCAGTGAAGATGGAGTTGGGGACCTAGGGGACAAGCCTAGAAATGCATTGGTTTGTGGATGGAGCAGGGAAAGGAAAAGAGAGGAAGTAAAATAGCCATGATTGGTTCCAATGTCAAATGCCAGATAAGGGAATGCTCTGCCCTTCCCCACTGAACACTCCACATCACTTCCTCTGTTTTCCACCTGTTGCTTCCTCCCCTGCCTCACCACCCAGCCCAACCTATTGATCTCACTTCTGTGGGGGACATCAGCTACAGCTCAGCCCCCACTCGAGGCTGCAACATAATCCAGGGTGGTGAAGATTCTAAGGGGCTTGTGTGATGGACCAGCACATCTTGGGTGTTCGCTCCTTTCTTCTGGTTATTCATTGTGCCTTCATTCTTTGGGTTGTTACTGTTTCCACAAGCCCCAGAAGACAAGATTGCAGAATGGCATAGGGCTTCTCCTTGAAGCTTGCTTGAGGGGCCAGCATTTCAGCCTGTAGGCGTGGCTCAGAACCCTCATCCAAGAGAGCAAAACCTCTCCTGAACTTCCCTAGACACAAAGCTTGACCCCGCCTCCAAGCAGGGGAAGCTTGGGCCAAGATTATATTGGGCAGGTAATAAAGTTAAGGGCAATAAAACCAGATAAACGACCTCATTAGCAGCCGTTTACTGGTTAAGTCATTTTAACAAGACGGTGGAAAGTGGTGGGGCTCAAATTCTCAGTCAAGTTCTTTCAGACAGTCTCCAATGCAAAGGGACCCTCTTTTTGGGAGTTCTGGCTTGATGGAGAGGGCATAGGCAGTGTTATTTAGACAACTGTGGTGAGGTCAAGGTGGCAGCTTGGCAGAGGGTTGATGGAACCTGGAGCCCTCACGCCGCTGCTACTCAAAGATTGCCACTAACCTGCTCAGCTTCCCTCGGAGCCTTTGTGTCAGCCGTGGAACTGAGAGTAAAGAGAATGGAGATGCAGTATCTGCTTGATTGGCCCCAACTAACCGTGGAGTGTTGATTTGAGCATTAAAATCAAGCGTAATTTGAAAGGTGAAGCCATTTTCTTAACCAAATGCATCATGGTGATACCACGTTGCTTTCAAGGGATTCAGAAGGCAAAATAAGAAAACTCAATCAGGTTCTCAAAATCGCCCGCAATGCATACACACCTGCACACGCACACATACTCACACTCATGCATACAGACATCACTGGAGTAGGACGCACTGCTAAACAGCTTTTATCGTCTCATCTATCTTCCTGAGAAGCCAAGTTTTTATTTATTTATTTATTTATTTATTTTTAATTAGGAAATCTAAACCTTGAAAATGCAATCAGTGACTAAGATTCTGCAGGCCCACAACCAGCACCCGGTTCCTCCAGCCCCAGAATCCAGCTTGTGAAGAGGCCAGGCTCCCATTCAGGGCCACATAACCATACTGCAAACCTCCTCTTCCCCCCAGGTTGACACACACACCCCCGTATCAGCAGGCTGGGTCTAAGGCTAAGGAGAGAACAGCAAGGCCTGGGGTGCAGAGAGGGGACAGGGGATCACAGCTACATCCCAACTTGCTCAAAGCCCCAAGTTAGCAAAGGAAGGCAGAGGAGGACTGGCTCCCCCAGCCCCCACCCCATCGCCCTCTGTCCATTCACGGCAGGCAGCTGCCTCGTTTCTCTGGTCAGGAGCATGGTGATTCTGGCTCAGGGCTCCCATAGCTCACCAGCCCTGGATGACACCTGCCAAGGGCCCAGAGGCCAGTGGGGCTGGGCAGGCCCCAACCCCCACAACCCTTGGGACTAACCAGACTGTTGCCTTCTGCTTGTGCCAGAGGTGCCTGCAGCCCCTCTCCCCTCCAAAGCATCTATGGCTGGGAACCCCCCACCAGAGAGAAATCAGTCTGCAGAAGGCTTGTGGGGCATGGCACAGCTACATCAGCTTCTTGGATTCCAAAGAGACTGTTGTGGTGCTATGTCTGTCGGATGATGGCCGTGAATCCAAGGCTCTGCGGACCAGCTCTGTGCTCTCGCTGCTCCATGAAAGTGCTTTTTGTCCTACTATGGATGGGCCTGCTCACTTTCAATCTGCTCGATTGTTCCACCTACAATCACACCCCTATAGCTGCAACTCACTCAGCTTGTCTCTGGCAGAGATTTCTGCGTAGTCCGTGGTGTGGTCCCCTACCTGGATGCTCAAGTGAGCCAGATGCCGAGTACTCGGCGTGCTTCCAGTGCACAGGGAGCACTGGTAGAACCGGAGTGCAAACTTGGTGCTTGTGGCAGGTACATGAGGTGGACATGAACCTGACCTTGGAGCCACACCGCTGGACCAGGGTGACCTTGTCCTCCATGTCCTTCACCTTCATGAACGCATCAAGCCCAGGGCTGGCTAGCTGGTCCTCCTCCTGCTGCTTCTCATTCCTGCCCGTGCCCATACGGGATGCTGGCATCCTAGGTGGTAGCTTAACCCGCTATCCCACAATGCCTGCCTTTGTCAACTTAACTCTACATAGTACAAACTTCTTCAAATATCAGGTAGGAGGCAAGTATCTATTAGATCAAACGACTTTCTAACCCTCGCAAACTGCATTTTCTAGCCAAGGAGAGGCATGAGGGCCCTGGGACTGCACTGTCCCCACGTCAGGCTTGTGACGTGGCACCCACCGTTTAGAACACATCACGTTGCCAAACCACTGAATCATGAAAGGCTGCCAGACATGGCCTCTCTCCAGGTTCCCGGGGCAAGTGCAGCCGGCACCAGGGACCCACGCAGGAGGGAGCAATTGGACATTTACATCCCTGCCTTCCTCAGAGACCTAGGAATCCGGGACTTCTGCTGGATGCCTCTTTTCCTCTTTCCTGTATTTGATCCATTACCAACATCCCTTTTCCTGTCTCCTGTGTTCGGTCATCACTAACGTCTCTCAACTGGATTCACTTCCCAGATGTCTCTTCAACCTGTCCTCTTCTTGCTAATTCTACCACCACTTTGCTATGCCAAGCTGTCTGCATCATTACAAAATCTTGCCAACTGGGTTGCCTCCATCCAGCCATTTACCCATGCAGTGTCAGGTTGATTAATTTGTTCATTAACTAATTTATTTTGCTTAAATAAAAGGCAAAGTGACAGAGAGAGAGAGAGAGAGAGAGAGAGAGAATTGATCTTGTATTTTTTGTTTTATTCCCCAAATGGCTATAACAGCCAGGGCTGGGCCAGGACAAGCCCAGAAGCCAGGAACTCCAACTGGGTCTCCCATGTGGGTGGCAGTGACCCAAATACTTGGGCCATAATCTCCTGCCTCTTAGGTGCATTAGCAGGAAGCTGGATTGGAAGTGTGCAGTAGCTGGGACTCAGATCAGGCCCTCCAGCATCAAACATGGGTGTCCCAAGCCGTGGCTTAACTTACTGTATCACAAAGTCCATCCTATATGGTCAACGTAAAAAGCCAACACATGTCTGAGCAGTTTTTCCTCTTCCTAACAAACTCCAGTGGTTTCCCATTGCCCTTAGACTGAAGATCAAACTCCACACCACAACCAGGGCCAAGAATGGGCTGCCCACCTCCCATCACTGATGTCCACCCCTCCACTACCTGGACCAGTTCAGGGCTCCTCATACCTTAGGGGATATGGGGACAAGAAAGAATTTTCCCACAGTTCCTTAGGCGGTTCTGAGCCACTGCTAGGGCTGAAAGCGACTAGACTAAAGATGGAGCCAAGAATATTCCCCGCATGGCAAGTCAAGGGGGCAGGGGCTGCAGAACAGCGGGCCACTGTGGTTCCCAGAGCCATCCAGAAAGGACTCAACACTGGGCAAATGCCTTTCTACTTTCTAGAGACTCCAAACCTAGCTAACATAAGCAACCACGAGGCTGAAGATGAACTCACAAAAGCTCTGGATGTCTTAGATGAGGCAGACAGTTCCTACACAACCCCAAACTCGGCTGAAAAATGCCTTTCTCTGGAGGACCAGAACTTTGTGCTTGTAGATTCCGCTCCATTCTGCTCTAACAGAGCTTGTTCAATGGATCTGCATGGGTTATGAGTTAAAGCCCATTCCAGAAATCAGACAACGAGGGAGGGCTAAGCCTCATCAAACAGGATGTTCCGCCTCTCTTCCAATTCCATTAGAGAAGGATTCCAACATGTTGTCAAGTTCCCTTTTCTGCAAATATCTCACAAGTTGCATTTCACAAGCAGGACTGACTTTGTTTGCCACTGCTATATATAGCGCACACTGAGTCCTCAGGCAGCTGTGGGAGGGTATGGCTGCAATGTGGATTCCCAGCCGACTGCTGTGTGACAGTGCCTGGCATCTTTTCAACAGCTACGCTCATAATTCCCAACACGACTTGGAGAGTAAAACGCAGAAGGAAATAAATCAACTTTTGATGTCGGGCTATCACACCCTCTCTAACGTTTTTTGGATGTGAATGAGGCAGTCAGGGCAATTAACCTTGATCTTATCGCTCTACAATTCGAAGACTGCTTTACCAAGAGGTGCTATCTGTAACACACATGCAATTATTTAATTGAAAAGGGGGGGGGGGGACTTTCTAGAGTAGGCAGACTCTTCATAGAACAATCATTATCTTTTATAAGCAATGTATGCAAAAGCTCCCAAATTAAAGCTATTCAAAAGAGAATACAATGAAAAGTATGTCCAACTCCTAACCTTGTCCCTCACCATCCAGTTTCCTTCCCTGGAGGCAAACACAGTAACTAGTTTTTAATTTATTTGTCCAGAGATACTTTATGTTTTGCAAATACACACCCAACATACGTTCTTTTTTAAAAACTCTAATGGGTAGCATATTGTTCATGATTTTTTTTAACGATACGTGCTGATTGGTCCACACTGGTACATAGACACATCTGCGTCTCATGCAACAATTTCTTGCCTGCCCAGGGCTCATTTGTGTGCCACGAAGACCTTTTGTGGTTTCTCCGTGCGCAGGTGTGCTGCGTGAAGTCCTCCACAGCCCTGCTCTGCACTGTGGCTGTTCTTTAACCTGAATTCCCCGCTCCAACTCAGCCAACCTGCTGTGGCTCTGGAGCAGAGTTCCACTCTTTGCCCTTTGTCACCTCAGTGTCTGACAAGTGATCTCGCCTTTCTGTCCTTGGGCTTCTCATCCACAAATTGGGGGTGGTTCCCGCGATTGGGTGTGGGGTGCAGAGAGACCCAACTCTAAGGTCCTTTTCTGCTTTAACACTCTGTGAATCTGTGACTAGATGAGGTCAAAGGGCCTTTCCAACTCTACCTTCGATCAGCAATTTAAAGTTTCAGGCTTAGTATTGTTTCTCCAATTGTCCTCAAGCTCATTAAGAGAAGACCATCTCTGTGGATCACCCAGGGCATCCTGCCAGGATTGTTGCTCCAGAAATACGTGTTGGTTTTTATGGATTCTGATTTAAGTGCTGTGCATTAGTGAATGCTCTAATCCTATTTCTTGAAATAGGTCTGTTAACCCAGTTTCTTTGTTTTAGGATAAGGGATAAGAATTGCAATGCTGGTGCTATGTTGGAACAACTGGGGACAACTGTTGATCTTAGCAATATGTCTAGTTTATGCAATCTGTATGTTCCTGATGTGATACACATACATGTTATTCATGATATGAAGTCAATTACTGATTTTTTTTCAGACATGAAGAGAACCTTGGTGATGAAAAAGTTCAAACTTTTTATTTTATTGGTGTGAAAGATCAATGCCTAGAGCTTAATAGATTTCTCTAGTGATTGCAACCCAGTTGATCATTGGGGGAAAGGATTAAAAGTGGGTCTCCCAGAAGAAGCTCCTGGCTCCTGGCTTCAGATCAGCACAGCTTCGGCCGTTGCAGCCAATTAGGAAGTGAACCAGAGGATGGAAGACCTCTCTCTCTCTCTCCCTCTCTCTGCCTCTCCTCTCTCTGTGTAATTCTGACTTTCAAATAAAAATAAATAAATCTTTTTTAAAAAATTGGGTCCCCAGGGACTGGCACTGTGGTATAGCAGGTAAAATCGTCTCCTGCAACTCTGACATCCCATGTGGGCATGGGTTGAGTCCTGGGTGCTCCACTTCCCATACAGCTCCCTGCTAATGGCCTGGGAAAAGCAGCAGAAGATGGCCCAACTAATGTGCGCCTGGAGATTTGGGGACAGCGAGTTGACGCTGGCCCAACTGGATCACTACAGGGTCTCTATGAGGTTGGAGGCCAGCTCACTATGAGAGTAAGAGGATAATCAGGTGGGCAAAGAAGCTGAGAGTAGGCAAGGGTTGAGATACTATTCAAAGAGCTTTTGATCAAAGTTAAGCATGGTTTGATTCTGAGGAGCATGGAATATTCCATTTACACATTTTGCAGTTAAGTAATAGGCATTCAGAAGCCCAGACCTGGTTTACTCTAAAGATCAATTTAGAAAAATTGAACCAGTCATAGTAGAAAATTTACAATTGCAGGGGCCGGCACTGTGGCGCAGCAGGTTAAAGCCCTGGCCTGAAGCGCCGGCATCCCGTATGGGCACTGGTTCTAGTTTAAGCTGTTCCTCTTCTGATTCAGCTCTCTGCTATGGCCTGGGAAAGCAGAAGATGGCCCAAGTCCTTGGGCCCCTGCACCCATGTGGGAGACCCAGAAGAAGCTCCTGGCTCCTGGCTTCAGATGGGTGTAGCTCTGGCCATTGCATCTGGGGCCATTGCATCATCTGGGGAGTGAACCAGCGGGTGGAAGACCTCTCTGTCTCAACTCCTCTCCGTAACTCTGTCTTTCAAATAAATAAAATAAATCTTTTTTTAAAAAAAGCATTAACATTAAGCGCTTTCACAACTTCCCCAGACTGCACATTCCTATCTAGCTTTGCTTCTCTTCCCCTGCAGAATTCCATCCCTCTCATTCCATTGTAGCCCTCACCTCCACACTCAGCCTCCATATCTCTTTTTCCTCTGAGAATACTTCCCTGCCCCCACCAAAGTGCAATCCACAAGAACCCAAGAACTTAAAAGAATTTTTTTCTTAAATTTATCTATTTTCATTTTCTTGAAAGGTAGAGAGACTGACAGAAATAGAGAGATGGAGATTTTCCATCTGTTGGTTTATTCCCTAAATTCCTGCAACACTCAGGGCTGGGCCAGGCCAAAGCTAGGAGCCAGGAACTCAATCTGCACCCCATGTGGCTGGGAGGGACAAAGGTACTTGAGCCATCACCTGCTGCCTCCCAGGATGTGTATTAGCAGGAAACTGGAATTGGCACTGTAGGGAGGAGTTGAACTCACTCTACAATACAGGATACGGGCATCCCAAGGGGTGTCTTAAAAGCTGCCTCAAATGGCCAGCGCCGTAGCTTAACAGGCTAATCCTCCGCCTTGCGGCGCCGGCACACTGGGTTCTAGTCCCGGTTGGGGCGCCGGATTCTGTCCCGGTTGCCCCTCTTCCAGGCCAGTTCTCTGCTATGGCCCGGGAGGGCAGTGGAGGATGGCCCAAGTGCTTGGGCCCGGCACCCGCATGGGAGACTAGGAGAAGCACCTGGCTCCTGGCTTCAGATCAGCGAGATATGCCGGCCGCAGCAGCCATTGGAGGGTGAACCAATGGCAAAAAGGAAGACCTTCCTCTCTGTCTCTCTCTCTCTCACTATCCACTCTGCCTGTTAAAAAAAAAAAAAAAAAAAAAAAAAAAAACCTGCCTCAATTTTCCCCTCATTCACAAGAAATTTTTTGTGCTATGATACAACTCTTTTTTTTTTTTTAAAAAGATTTATTTATTTACTTGAAAGGCGGGAGGTGGGGAAAAAGAGAGAGAAAGAGAAAGTGAGAGAGAGAGAGAGAGAGAGAGAGAGAGAAACAGAGACAGAGACATCTTCCATCCGCTGGTTCACTCCCCAAATGGCTGCAATGGCTGGAGCTGTGCCCATCTGAAGCCAGAAGCCAGGAACCAAGAGCCAAGAGCTTCATCAGGGTCTCCCACACAGGTGCAGGTACCCAAGCACTTGGGCCATCCTCCGCTGTTTTCCCAGGAACATTAGCAAGGAGCTGGATTGGAAGTGGAGCAGCCGGGACTCGAACCGGCGCCCATATGGGATGTAGGCACCACAGGCGGTGGCTTCACCCACTATACCACAGCAAGGGCCCCGACACAACTCTCATCATAGAAAAAAAGCATGCTGCCGCAGTAGTTGTTCACACGCTCCCATTTCCCTCATGTGAGCAGATTTTGACAGTCATTTGCCCATACTGACTTTAAAAAAACAAAACAAAACCAGGCAAATGTCTTTTATCACTATTTTACACCGGTCACGTCATGAATTTGAGTTCACAGGGGCTGGGTTCCAGTGTTGCACAGAGAACAGGCTCCTTCACCCTACTTCACACAGAGTCAGCTTCTCTGGGTGGCAAAGGTTGGCTCTGCAGGTGAGCAGGCACCGCCTCTTTGGCCTCCTCCTTTTCCTGATCACCTTCCTTCATGTGTTTCGGGAAACTGGCTCAGCTATTAAGAGTGCTGAATACACTCAGTATGCATTAATTCTCTTGGCAGGAATCTTGGCCTGGACTGGCTTGCTTACCACAGTGCCAGCGGCAGGCTGGGAAGCAGTGCAGGCTTCCAGTGTTGCCAGCAGCACCCATTCTCTTGATGTCCACAATATCACTTTTCTTGGAAATTCTTATGGATGTACCAAAGAAACAGTGCCATGTGTCCTAAAAGGCCTAGGGAACATGTCTGGGGTATTCTGCCTCTTTGCCTTCGTGTTAGTCACTTTGGCAAATCACTGGAAGTCTGTGTTTCCAGCTGGAAGCTGCACTGACTTCAAATTCCACTCTAGGGATGAAATGCGGCTTTGTTCGAAAACAGCTGGGCTGAGGTTCAAAGGCCTTTCACTTGCTCTCTGGACGATTTTTGCCTCAGTTTATCTGAATATATTCTTTCCCTATTGATTGAATTCACTTGTAAATGTGTTATATTTTCCTATAAATGGAGCATTGTGTTGCCAAACTTTAAGCAATTTAGCTAGCTTTAATATTTTTTGATTAACACGCAATGCTTACACATTTTGGTGGGGAACGATGTACTGTTCCTACACTGTACACATGCGTATATGCCTACTAAGATTGCCAAAGACTTCCAAGCTAGCAGATCAAGTGCACTTTAAGTCCATCTTGGCTCTCGACCTCAGCAGTGTCTGACGCAGCTGCCACCCCTTCGCGACAGTGTCTCTGTCCCTGATTTGGGATGTTGGGTCCTCCTGGTTCCCTGTCTCCTCTGGCTGCTTCCTCTCAGCCTCTCTGATGGCTGTCACTCCTCTATTGGTCACTGCAGACTAGAATTCCCAGGGGCTCCGTCCTGAGTTCCTCCGCTCTTGTCACTCTTCGTGCCCTCCTTGGATGATCTCATCTACTCTTGAGGTTCCCATCTCATCTACTCTTGAGGTACCCACTATGGCCCTCTGCTGGGACTGAAGCGGGGGCCTGGGAACTCAGTCCCAATCTCCCACAGGGGGACAGGGACCCGATTATTTGAGCCATCACTGCTGTTTCTCAGGGACTGCATTAGCAAGAGACTGGAGGCAGCAGCCAGAGCCCAATACTGATGTGGCATGCAGGTGTCTTAACTTCCTGGCTAAACACCTGCCCCTGGTGATTTTTTTTTTTTATTTGAAAGAGAGAGAGAGATAAAGAGAAAGAGAGAGAGAGAGAGAGAGAGAGAGAGAGAGAGAGAGAGAGAGACTCTCCCATTCACTGCTTCATTCCACAAATGCCTACAATAGCCAGGCCAAAGTCAGGAGCAGGGAACTCAATCCTTGCCTCCCACATGAGAGGCAAGGGCAAGCAGTGGAGCCATCACCTGCTGCTTCCCAGGTGCACATTAGCAGGAAACTGGAACAGGGAGCAGAGTCAGGACTCAGGTCCAGATGCTCCATCATGGGATATGGGTGACCCAAGCTGCTTGAACTGTTGAGCTCACAACCTCCCTCCCATATATTCCTATATTCATTTCTCTAGCAAAGACTTTTCTCAGATTCATATCTGTCTACCCAGTGGGTAACTGGACACATCCACAGGATGTTTTGTTATAGGCCTGCAAAGCTCACTATTTTCTTCTCTCTCTCTCTCTTTTCTTTTCTTTTCTTTTTTTTTTTTTTTTTGTTTATTTGACAGGTAGAGTTATAGACAGTGAGAGAGAGAGACAGAGACAGAGAGAAAGGTCTTCCTTCTGTTGGTTCACTCCCCAAATGGCTGCCACGGCCGGCACTGCACCAATCCGAAGCCAGGAGTCAGGTGCTTCCTCCTGGTCTCCCATGTGGGTGCAGGGGTCCAAGCACTTGGGCCATCCTCCACTGCACTCCAGGGCCACAGCAGAGAGCTGGACTGGAAGAGGAGCAACCAGGACTAGAACTGGGCGCCCATATGGGATGCTGGCGCCACAGGCGGAGGATTAACCAAGTGAGCCACAGCGCTGGCCCCAAAGCTCACTATTTTCTAAAATAGAACTGATCATCTTCCCACCTCAAAAGTTGCAATGTCTCCTGTGTCCTCTATCTTAACAAAGGGCACCACCACCCACTCAGTTGCTGAAGCTGACACCTTGGAGCCATTTGGATTGATCTTCGACTAATTATTGATTTCCTCTCCTTTTCCATACCCCTTTCCCATTAATTAATTGCCAAGTTGTTTTTTGTTTTTGTTTTTTTTTTTTTCATTTTCTCTCCTAAATACTTCTTCAGTTCACGTCCCTTTCCGTATAATCACAATCGCCACACTAAGTCTAAATTACCATCCTCTCTCCACTGGATTGCTGTGAACACCTCTTACCTTCCCACTGAAACGTAACTGACTGTGTGGATTCCTCCTTCAACCCTTTAATGGATTCCCATTGCCTTTAGGACAAAGACCCAGGTCCTTTGCACCTACAAGGGTCTGTTTGGTCTTCCCTCAGCCTAAGCATTGAAGTGCATCCCGTGTCATCCTGCAATCTTTGTATCCTGGAAGCTGGCCACTCTTCTTACTACCTTAGGACTTTGCCTGGAGTGTGTTAGCTTAATTTGCAGGCTGTCCATTGCTGTTCTCTGCATTCCTTCATACCTCGCCTCACCAACTATAACTTAATCAACTTTTTTATAAAAGATTTATTTATTTATTTGAACAGTCGAGTTACAGAGAAGGAGGTCTTCCTTCTGCTGGTTCACTCCCCAGATGGCTACAACAGCCAGGGCTGGGCCAAACCAAAGTCAAGAGCCAGGAGCTTCTTCCAGGTCTCCCATGTGGGTACAGGGGCCCATGCACTTGGGCCATCTTCTGCTGCTTTCCCAGGTGCACTAGCAGGGAGCTGGATCAGAAGTGGCAAAGCCAGGACTTGAACCGGCAGCCATATGGGATGCTGGCGCTGCATGTGGCGGCTTAACCTGCTAAGCCACAGCACCGGCCCTGTTAACACACACTTTAGGTCTTATGTTAATAGCATACCTTCAAAAAAGCATGTGAATCCTCTCCTAACTTTGCTTTTTTCCCTTCTCAGCACTGTAATGATATTTATATCAATTGTCAACTTCTTTTCAGTTGCTAATCTGTATGCCACATGAAGGCTGTGAATTCATAATGTGCCTAAATGAAAGGTGAATAATTAATTTTTCAGAGATCTTTCACTTCTGGCTAGTAAGTAACTTAAGATTTATTAAATGGGCCGGTGCTGCAGCTCACTAGGCTAATCCTCCGCCTGTGGCGCTGGCACCCCCGGTTCTAGTCCCCGTTGGGGCCCGGATTCTGTCCCGGTTGCTCCTCTTCCAGTCCAGCTCTCTGCTGTGGCCCAGGAGTGCAGTGAAGGATGGCCCAGGTCCTTGGGCCCTGCACCCGCATGGGAGACCAGGAGGAAGCACCTGGCTCCTGGCTTCAGATCGGCACAGTGCGCTGGCCGCAACGGCCACATGCGGGGTGAACCAACGGAAAAAGGAAGACCTCTCTCTCTCTCTCACTGTCTAACTCTGCCTGTCAAGAAAAAAAAAAAAAAAAAGATTTATTATTAGCAATAGACTTGAGCAACTCTTTTCACTCATTACATTGCATTAATTAGAAGTCTGGGGCAGACAAGTGGCCTCGCCATTAAGGCACCAATAGAACAACTGTGCCCCATATCAGAACGCCCGGTTCAATTCCTGGCTCTGGTTCCTAATGCCAGCATCCTGCCTTGAGAAGCAGTAGTGATGACTCAAGTAATTGGGTTCCTGCCATCCATGTGGAAGGCCTGGATTGAGTTCTGGGCTCCTGGCTTAGACTCCTAACCATTGCAGGAATTTGAGGAGTGAACTGGTGGATGGGAGATGTTTGTCTGGCTCTTTTTCTGTCTTTCAAAGAAAAAAGAGGCCAAGCATTCAAAAATTTATTTGACAAGTTAAAAAAGGAGGGGCCAATGCTGTGGTGCAGTGGGTTAACACCTTGGCCTGAAGCGCCGGCATCACAGAGGGGTGCCGGTTCAAGTCCCAGTTGCTCCACTTCCAATCCAGCTCTCTGCTATGGGAAAGCAGTATAGGATGGCCCAAGTCCTTGGGCCTCTGCACCCGCGTGGGAGACCTGGAATAAGCTCCTGGCTCCTGGCTTCAGATGGGCACAGCTCAGGCCATTGCGGCCATCTGGGGAGTGAACCAGCGGATAGAAGACCTCTCTCTCTCTGTCTCTCTCTGCTTCTCCTCTCTCTGTGTAACTCTGCCTTTCAAATAAATAAATAAATCTTTTAAAAAAAGAAAAATTAAAAAAGGAAAGTTAATTGAGGTTTGAAGAGGAAAAAAATTTTTTCCCCAAAACTTTATGTCTTGATGTAGAGAGTTTCACCTATGAAGAAGAACAAAGATTCTTGAAAATGGGAAAACCTACTTTGGGCACCATCATCTAACTGAGAATACTAATAGCTGTCATTTACTAGACGTTTTCATTTTCTTGGAATAGTTCTCAGTGTGGAGTGTGCACCTGTTAACCTAAAACACCTTCCGAGGTGGTTGCACCTTTCACCCTCGTGTTGGGTGTAGCTGCACCGTTTTATTCACAGCTCTGGGGGGAGCGAGAAGGAGGACGTGCAGTCCGTGGCTGACACACCTCTTCTCTGGGTCATGCCTTACAGTTACACTAAATTCTGTTAACGACCGGGATTCTTTCCTGGTTGGCTCAGACCGATCTCAGGCCACGGTGCCAGAGGATTGTCTCTTGTCATGTGCTGCCTCTTGCATTACAAATTCTTCCCCAGTGGATTTGGCTCCCGTTTATTTCATTACTGCCAGAAGAATGTATCCAGTCATGCATTGCCCTTGATGGCACGGTAGCTAGTCCTCTCGTGGGTGCTTGTCTTTTTTAAAGCATGTTGTTCAGAAAAGTGACTCCTGTAGGGAGCCCACACTTGGCTCCCGTCCTGAGTCCTCTAGAAGGGGGAGGGTGGGAAGCAGTGAGGATGCCAGGGACAGCTGCGGAAGACCCAGTAGTGAGGAGCACAGGCTCTGGAGCCAAACAGAATTGGCTTTGAATTGGGGCTCCCAGAGGCGTCCTTGGCCATGGCAAGCAGGGTAATGCTGGGGTAATGCAGAAAGCAGATCACTCTGGGCTGGAGTTGTCATGGGCAGCTGTGTGGAGGAGGGAGGAACTTAGACCTTTTTTTTTTTTTTTAAAGATTATTTATTTGAGAGGCAGAGTTACAAACAGAAAGAGGAGAGACAAAGAGAGAAGTCTTCCATCTGTTGATTCACTCCCCAAATGGCCATAATGACCTGGGAGGGGCTGATCCAAAGCTAGGAGCCAGGAGCTTCCTCTGAATCTCACACGTAGGTGCAGGGCCCCGAGCACTTGGGCCATCTTCTTCTGCTTTCCCAAGCACATTAGCAGGGAGCTGGATTAGAAGTGGAGCAGCCAGGACTCGAACTGGTGCCCATATGGGATGCTGGTGCCGCAGACAGAAGCTTAGCCACAGCACCAGCCAGGGAACTTAGACCTTTCAGGATGAGTAAAATTTGGACAAATAGAAGAGAATGAGTAGGTATTCTAGGTTGAAGAGAACAAGGCTAGGGTCAGGAATGAGTATAGATGAAGACAAAGCAAGTCAAAAATGACAGTTTCTTGGGGGTAGGAAACAAGAAATCGGAAGAGAGCCAACTTGACAAACAATGAGCAGTTTAATTCTGGATACACGTATTAGCACTTCCTATGTCACGTCCAAGTAGAGCTGTCTGGAGCATAAGCAGAGAGGCCAAAAGCTGGAAATGTACATAAATGACCAAGATCCGCACCCAGATGTAAAAAACCTTAGAGAGAGCAAGATAGGAAGAAACAAGTGTTTGTTGAAGGAAAAGAGGAGAGAGAGAAAAGCCACGTCGGTTGATGGATGTGTGAATAGCAAGAGAAAGCAGTGACCTTGTGACGATGTGTCCTCATGGAGGCCCAGGGAGGAGAGAATGCGAAGAGGACAAGTGTTCCACAGAGTCAGCTACACAAAGAGGCCAGAGGCTATCACAGCCGGTCAGGAGGTCACTAGACAGTGAAATGCAGCTTGGGTACGAGCAGACACGTGACTACAGAGTCCGTGCTGGAAGTGGGGCCTGGCCTGGTGGTACAGCTGGAAAAACACCACTGTGATGCTGGCATCCTATACCCGAGTGAAGGTGCCAGGCCCCACTGGCCCTGCCACTCATGTGGGAGACCAGGATGGAGTTCCTAGCTTCTGGCTTTAGCCTGACAGACCCGGATTTTGCAGCCAAGTTGAGAGTAAGCCAGCAGATAGAACATCTCTGTCTCTCCCTCTTTCCATTTTTGCCCTGCCTTTCAAATAAGTAAATAAATCTTATTTTTTTTTTAAGTTGAAGTGGGGTTAGGATATGAAGACAGCTAGTATACTATAGCCTTTCAATTTTTTTTTTTTTTAAGATTTATTTGAAAGTCAGAGTTACAGAGAGAGGAGAGGCAGAGAGAGAGAGAAAGTCTTCCATTCACTGTTTCACTCCCCAATTGGCCGTGACGGCCTGAGCTGTGCTGATTCGAAGCCAGGAGCTAGGAACTTCTTCCGGTTCTCCCACACAGGTGCAGGTTCCCAAGGACTTGGGCTATCTTCTACTGCTATCCCAGGCCATAGCAGAGAGCTGGATCGGAAGTGGAGCAGCTGGGTCTCGAACCTGTGT
This sequence comes from Lepus europaeus, assembly GCF_033115175.1. NCBI lineage: Eukaryota > Metazoa > Chordata > Mammalia > Lagomorpha > Leporidae > Lepus > Lepus europaeus. Next base: position 62,830,290 of record NC_084830.1, on the reverse strand, counting down.
CCATATGGGATGCCGGCGCTTCAGGCCAGGGCGTTAACCCGCTGAGCCACAGTGCTAGCCCCTACCTTTCAAAATTTTGAATGCAAGACAAAAATGCCCACTACTTTTCATATTTTTTGTTTGCATGGATTTGAAACTTCTCATTCAATGTATACAAGAGAAAGAAATTCTACTGAAAAATAAATAAAGCAAACAAGCAAAACATTACAAGTAAATTATGTTTCCTTTTACCCATAGTTCCCTAAAGATGATAGTTTAAAGAAATTACTGGGGCTGGCGCTGTGGTATAGTGGGTAAAGCTGCTGTTTGCAGCACCAGTGTCCTATATAGGTGCCGGTTCAAGTTCCGGCTGCTCCCCTTCTGATCCAGCTCCCTGCTAATGTGCCTGGGAAAGCAATGGAAGATGGCCAAGTCCTTGGGCCCCTGTACCCTTGTGGCAGACCCAGACGAAGCTCCTAGCTCCTTGTTTTGGCCTGGCACAGTCCTGACCATTGCAGCCATTTGGGAAGTGAACCAGCAGATGGAAGATCTCTGTCTCTCTATCTCTCTGCCTCTGTCTCTCCTTCTGTAACTCTGACTTTCAGAAAAATAAATAAATCTTTAAAAAAGAAAAGAAAATATTAAAACTGAAAAATAAATAAAATCTCACAACAAATAGTTCATACAGTGACTCATCACAAAATAAATATACAAAGCCATCATCAATTAATATAAATTATCCCGTTTATAACAAGGACTCAGAGCAGCTTAAAAGACTTCAATAAAAGGACAGACAGTATGTTCAACATAGTCTATGTACTTGTTATCCTCAAATTACTTTAAATATTAGTACAACTCCAATCAAAATCCCAACACACTCTTGGAGTCACTTAAAAAAATACTTCTAAATAACAGTAAGGATAGAGGCCTGGATCCTGCAGAGAGAGGCAGTCAGTAACAAATTCTTTTGGGGATAATTTGAGGTCTTAAAAGATTTTAGGAAAGGGATATTAATATTCAGTTTTAAGTCTCATATGTTCAGCATAAATCTCCTTCATTTCCCCAGGCTTTCAGCAGAATCTGCTAAATACAGAAATACTCCACGTGGCAGCTTCAGGGGGAGAAAACCAAGCCCAGGGGCTGGCCTTCCACCTGTGGGTGGGCAGAGAAGAAAGAACAGCTTGCAAAGGTGAGACACGGTTGAATTCAGTGGAAGCAGAGCTGGGAGTCAGACATGACTTTGAACCTGGCTACTCCTGGGAATTTGCAGAAATCTGAGAGGCTGAATTGCAACTCCAGTGAAACCTGAGAAGAGCTCAGAGTCAAATTATTCTAAATCTCAAGGTTCAGCGTAATTTCAATTGATATATGAGTCACATATGTGAAATCTTAACCTAGAAAAACCTTGAAACCTGGAAAAAAAGACACCAGGGTAGTAGCGCTGCTCTCTCTAATATTAAACAACCCATGATTTGTATGGTTTGCGCCTTTTCCAAGTTGTCGGAATTTTCTCTAATGAGCATGGATTATTTATACCAGAAGTCCTCCGGTTAGGAAGAGAAGTGGGGAGAAGGCTTAGGTGCAGAGCAGGGTCCGGCACAGCTTTTCAAGGTCACAGGCTGGTGGTTTCTGGACGGGTCGCATTAAGTGATTCTCTCAGCACAGTTGTCTATCAGGATTCTCACTGTGTGTGCTTTTTCATTCTTTTCCAGCCGAGCACCAAAGGTGAACAACGTACTCTACACTTTGAGACTTCCCCTTCCTGTTTCCCACACAAACGGCACCCATTTTCTGAGGGCACTTTAAAAGGTGCATGGAAAATGCATATTATGAAAAAACTACGTGAGGATTTCAAAAATTTTTTGCACCAAAATCAACTTAGCTTTTGCTTCCATTTTTTTTTTCCCACACACTTCAAGATCATTACATTTCTGGGGGAAAAGGAGCTTGCTTCAACTTTGAACTGATTCATAGCAGAAATGTTTTTTTTCTTTCAGCAAGCTCAGAGGTACTGGACGACACCCTATTTTATTGAAATATAATAGCAAAGGTTCACACATTCTCTTGACTTGCTCTCTAGTTGTTTCACAGGCTTAAATATGATCTTGCTAACTAGGTTATAAATTTGTCTATAAGCAAGTCATAATGTGTGTTTCTGTTGATTTTCCTGGGACACCTATTAGATAGCCACTTGCATGGTTTTATGTTTAATAATTTTTAAAATGCAATTACCTCATAAAATAGGCATGAATATTCAGTGATTTTTTTTCTAGGAAAAACCAAAGGATGCGTAATAACCCTTAAGGCCCCCAATCATATAAAGTATATGGTGATATTCTAGATTTCCCATTTTTCAGAGGGTCTCCCCCACGAGTCAGCCTAGAAAGACACCCACTGTAGTTAATCAAGTTGTTCTTGATGAAGCGATGGTGGGTTGATATTAATTCCTTATTGCTGTCAAGCTATAGAACTGTACTTCATATTTATGTCTGTATTTAGAGTTGTACAGCTTTGTTTTGTCAAATTAGCGCCTTTCCTGTGTAAGTTCCTTGAAGGCATTTGCATTTCTATTTCCCTGCGCCTGTTGTAATACTTGGCACATGGCAAAAACTCAATAAATGTTAGGAGGCAATGACCTCATTTGGCTTCCAAACAACTCAGTGAGAGCGTCTAAAAATAACAAAGATAAAAATATAATAATGGCAGTTACTAATTCGTTGCATCTCCGTGCCAGGCATTCATGTCATATAGAATATCTCATTACTCCTTGCCGCCGCCTCCTCAAGAGGCGGAGACTATGAGTATTTCAGTTTATGGATGGGAATTAAAGCTTTAAATGATTTGGCCAGGGTTTTTGTAAGAAGATGCAGAGCTAGGAGGAGATCTGAGGTGTTCTGATGATAAAATCAAGGTTTTTCTGCTACCTTCTATTTTTCATAAAACCAGATTCTTGTCCCAATATCTAGGATCCTTTCTTTGCAGAACTGAGGGGAAAAATCTGAGTTTCTTAAAGTAAAATCTAGGATTTTTTTTTTCTAAAACATGCAATAAAATGTCTACTGTGAACAGTAGAAAGGGATGAACTGTTAGTGTCACTGTCAGCAATCCTAACGCGACAATGTTAGCCCAGTAGAGCAGTGGTTTGGTCTGGAGACTGACATCTAGATCATTGCATGGGGGGGGGGGGGGGGCTTGCTTCCACTTTGAACTGGTTCATAGCAGAGATCACTTGGTCTGTGTACCCGACCGCCACATCTTCACAAAACGTTATTAACCCAATCTCTATATTTCAAGTGTTGAAGGCCCTGTTGGTTAAATTGGATAGCTATGAAGCAGACTGGGCTAACTCCAAACCACATCAAGTGAATTACGCCTCTGTTCTCGTGGTTTCCTGGACTGGGTCTTTGGATCATTTTTTTTATTACTCTCTGAGTAGAAATTAGGCTGAGCATGGAAGCAAGTATGCTTCCTTATTTGCAAAGCCTTGCAGGGCAGGTCTCTGGTGCTGCCTGGGCCCCAGCTTCACCGTTCTGCTGGGTCCTCAAGCTTGCTGGGTCACACAGGGAAAACCTATAGCAGGCAGCTGCCTCTGGGCCTGCCTCCCCCTCCCCCCTCCTCCCAAAGGTGAGCGTGGAGCAAAGGCAGCTTCCTGGGCCGTCAGCAGGTGGGCTCAGGCAGTGCTGTGTGCATTTGTAGGAATAGAGGGCCAGGACACCCATGTCTGTGGCCAATGAGAAGGACCAGCTCCTTGAGCATCTGCACCCCAGGGCACCTGCATGAGGCAGGTTAATAATCAGAATTTCCAGTGATCTAGACACAACCGAGTCATGGGCAGTAGGCATGGGAGAAGCACAGAGGGGATGCAGTGACACCCAGCTTCACTTCCTGAATCCCTGGGTCCCCTCCCCTCCTTTTTTTTTTTTTTTTTTGACAGGCAGAGTTAGATAGTGTGTGTGTGTGAGAGAGAGAGAGAGAGAGAAAGGTCTTCCTTCTGTTGGTTCACCCTGCCCCAAATGGCCGCTATGGCTGGCGCGCTGCACTGATCCAAAGCCAGGAACCAGGTGCTTCCTCCTGGTCTCCCATGTGGGTGCAGGGCCCAAGGACTTGGGCCATCCTCCACTGCACTCCCGAGCCACAGCAGAGAGCTGGCCTGGAAGAGGGGCAACCGGGACAGAATCCGGCACCCCAACCGGGACTAGAACCTGGTGTGCCGGCGCCGCAGGGGGAGGATTAGCCTAGTGAGCCACGGCGCCGGCTGGGTCCCTTTCTTTACATACACATGGCCACCTTCCATCCACAGACCTGGGCACGTGGGAAGATGCTTACCTGTTCAGGGCCTTTTAGCTCCTGAAAGCAGCAGTAACAGCCAAGACTTCAAGGAATTTTATACTATAGAATATTCCTCTGGGATCCAAGGCCTCCCACACAATGCATGTTAGCTTCTGGTCACTGCTGTAACAAATAAACACAACATTACTGGCTTCAATAACAGAAGGCAGGGGCTGGTATTGTGGCCCAGAGGGTTAAGCTGCCGCTCGCAGTGAGGCCCAGGTGCTCCGCTTCTAATCCAGCTTCCTGTTAATGCACCTGGGAAGGCAGTGGAACATGGCCCAAATACTAGGGCCCCTGCTACCCACTTGGGAGACCTGGCTGAGTCCCATTGGCTCCTGACTTCGGCCTGGCCCAGCCCCAGCTGTTGTAGCCATCTGGGGGAGTGACCAGCAGATGGAAGATATCGGTCTTTCCCTTTATCTGTTACTCTCCCTTTCTTTCTCTGCAACTCTATCTTCAAAATGCATAAGTAAATCTTTTTTAAAAAGTGTGGGGGGTGGGGGACGCTGTAGCATAGCAGGTAAAGTCACCGCCTGCAGCACCAGCATCCAGTTCGAATCCTGGCTGCTCCACTTCCCATCCAGCTCTCTGCTATAGCCTGGGAAAGCAGTGGAGAATGGCTTAAGTGCTTGGACCCCTGCACCCACGTGGGAGACCCGGAAGAAGCTCCTGGCTCCTGGCTTCAAATCAGCGCAGCTCTGGCCATTGTGCCCACCTGGGAAGTGAACCAGATAGAAGACCTCTCTTTCTCTCTCTGCCTCTCTGTAACTCTGCCTTTCAAATAAATAAACATTTTTTGAAAAAGTCTGTCAGATGGCAAAGCTTAGACTTCCCCTCATGCTACTGTGGGTTTTCTGCACCTGGTCTCAGCCAACAGGCTGAAAAGCAATTATTGAAGGTTTCCTGTTAGTGATTGGAGATGTGGTGTTGGTGTTCACAGGGTCACACTGGGCATTTTCTAACCATTACTGTGTTTCCAGGAAGTAAAACAAACACATTGGGCCTAATACCAGGCTTAAAATCCGAGTTCTGCCACTCAGTAGCTACGCGCCTTTCCATCTCTCTGAGTCTACTGTTCCCCCACTGTGAATGGGATGGTGAGCATCTCCCTTTCAGGGCTCCTGAGAAGATCACACAGCACAATGTGAAAGGCTTGACTGAGTGAGAACTCAGGAAACACGACTCACTGTTGGAACGGTGCCTTTGCGCTACTTCTCCCCGTACAGCTAGCGAACTACATATAGTATTTCACTTGATCTTCATACAGTAACCCTATAAAATGCATAGGATTGTTATCTGCCCCCACCCCTTCATTGATGAAAAACCCAGGTCTAAGTCATTCCTCCCAGGTCACACAGCAAGCCAGGGACAGAGCCAACCGGGGTATGAATGTTTGACTCCAAATTCCACACCAGTAACCACGACACTCACGTTTGCATCCTTGGCCAAGATGCGCTCTCTAAAATCCGGGTGAGTTTTTGCATCGTGGATGTGAATAAGGACTGTGCGAGCCTCGGAAGGCCGGGGCTGGTCCTCTTCGCTTCCACTACCTGGTCGGGAGACAGGAGGCCGCCCCTCTCAGATCTAGGAGCATGCTCCTTCCTTTCTGTTATCTGTGAATGGAGCATTCACGGCAATAAATCAATCTGCGGTTTCCCTTCACCCCCACTGACCCCCCAGAGGCCCGTTTCACACTCGGTGAATTCAGTATACATCAACCAGCTTGTAGGGAGTGTAACTGTCACCAAAGAAACGAAGTAATTTTACACTCTCTTTCAAAAGCAAACAAACCTGGACAGCGCCGCGAGCCGCCACAGCGGGGCTGGGCGTGAAGGCAGGCTCCGTGCTATGAAAGTGGACTTTGTGAGCAGCAGAGCCAGTGTTTCTTTTGGAAGCTCGCTGGCACATTCTAAGCTGGCTTTGATCCTCTTTTCTGGCACCCGGATTCCTGGAACCACCTTGGGCTGCCCAATCAGGTGATGAAACTTGCCGGAGATATGATACGCTTGATTCAAGGTGCCCGGGCCGCCTGTATGGCGTGTACGGCGCAGGAGAGACGCACTGGGTGCGGCTGTAGGGTAATTCACAGGGGGATCTCCCCGAGTCAACCCTCTGATGCTTTCCTATAAATAGAATCAGGGTCACAGGAGCCCTTCAGGCCTTTGGGTGTGGAAAGACGACCAGCCACGCTCCCTGGGACATGAAAGGCTGTTTGCCTTGATGCAGCTTCAGGTCCTATTGGGTTCTGGCTAACCCAGGCCCTCTCCCCCTGCCTACCCCTTTAAGTCACAGACCAGTTTCCTGCTTTCAAGGCTGAAGCCTAGGAAAAGCTCCAGGACTCAGCACGGATGGCAGCATCACACACCCAGACCTCAGAGCATGCAAAAAGGATAGAAAGGGGCCAGCGCTGTGGTGCAGTGTGTGAAGCCTCTGCTTACAGCGCCAGCTTCCCATATGGGCGCTGGTTTGAGTCCTGGCTGCTCCACTTCTGATCCAGCTCTCTGCTATGGCCTGGGAAGCAGTGGAAGATGGCCCAAGTCCTTGAGCCCCTGCACCCATGTGGGAGACCAGGAAGAAGCTCCTGACTCCTGGCTTCAGATTGGAGCAGTTCCAGCTGTCGTGGCCAACTGAGGAGTGAACCAGCAGATGGAAAACCTCTCTCTTGGCCGGCGCCGTGGCCTTAACAGGCTAATCCTCCACCTTGTGGTGCCGGCACACCGGGTTCTAATCCCGGTTGTGGCGCCAGATTCTGTCCCGGTTGTCCCTCTTCCAGGCCAGCTCTCTGTTATGGCCCAGGAAGACAGTGGAGGATGGCCCAAGTCCTTGGGCCCTGCACCCACATGGGAGACCAGGAGAAGCACCTGGCTCCTGGCTTTGGATCAGCGAGATGCGCCAGCATCAGCGGCCATTGGAGGGTGAACCAACGGCAAAAAGGAAGACCTTTCTCTCTGTCTCTCTCTCTCTCATATCCACTCTGCCTGTCAAAGAAAAAAGAAAACCTCTCTCTCTCTCTCTGGCTCTGCTTCTCTGTAAATAAATAAATATTAAAAATAAATAAATAAACCATAGTTTTTTTTTTTTTTTTTAAAAAGGACAGAAAACCTATAGGATGGGGCCAGTGCTGTGGTACAGTGGGTTAAAGCCCTGGCCTAGAAGCGTCAGCATCCTATATGAGCACCGGTTCTAGTCCCAGCTGCTCTTCTTCCAAGCCAGCTCTCTGCTATGGCCTGGGATAGCAGTAGAAGATGGCCCAAGTCCTTGAGCCCCTGCACCCACGTGGGAGACCTGGAAGAAGCTCCTGGCTCCTGGCTTTGGTTTGGAGCAGCTCCAGCTGTTGCAGCCATCTGGGGAGTGAACCAGTGGATGGAAGACCTCTCTCTCTGTCTCTTCCTCTCTCTGTAACTTTGTCTTTCAAATAAATAAAATAAATCTTTAAAAAAAAAAAAAGAAAAGAAAACCTATAGGACAAACAGCCCTCCCAGGCTCCCTAAGCTATCAACTCATTGTTCTCTTCCTTATGTGTGTGGCTTTTATTTTTTTTTAAATTTATATTTATTTATTTGAAAGGCAGAGAGAGGGAGAGAGAGCGAGAAAGACAGAGAGAAAGGTCTTTCATCCATTGGTTCACTCCCCAAATGGCCACAATGGCTAGTGCCGGGCCAGGCTGAAGACAGGAGCCAGGAGCTTCTTCTGAGTCTCCCACATGGGTGCAAGGGTCCAAGCACTTGAGCCATCTTCCGCTGCTTTCCTAGGTGCACTAGCAGGGAGCTGGATCAGAAGTGGAGCAGCCAGGACTTGAACCAGTGCTCTTATGTGATGTTGGCACTGCAGGTGGCTGCTTTACCTTCTGTGCCACCATGCCGATCCCCCATCCTCTTCCTTGTCTTTAAAAATAACTTTAAAATTCTCCCCTCAGGAACAGAACAATGAGTTAACGGGCAGTGTAGAACAAGACCAGCATTAGATAGTAGCCGTCCTGGGGGTGTGATGGGTAGCTGCTGCTGTTTGTTGTGCTACACCAGGAAAGCAGCGACCTGTCTGTTCCAAACTCACGCAGAAAAGGCTCAGCCAGAGGCACTGCTCCAGATTCCGAGGGGTGGGGCTGCATGTCAAGGCACATCCATCCGTGTGCCCGTGCGGCCAGAAGATGTCACATGCCCGCTTTCTGCCCAGCTGCGTGTCACGTCACATCTGTCACTGCAACAGCTAAGGGTTTGCACAAGTGGGCGATTTCAGCACAAAAACGCGCAAGGGCGGGGAGGGCTGTCCTTGGCAGCACCAAGCAGACGTGTCTCCCTGCGTCTATCTGGAGGGTAGGGTGGGAATGCAATCAAATCACCTCTCCAACCCACAAAACAAATCGCTCTAACACTCTGTGTTGGCGTTTCCCAGGCACTTCTCACTAGGGGTAATTAGCAGCACATAAACGCTAATGACTAATTACCTTGGCCTATGTAGACATCCGGGGACCCGAAGCAAACTGTTCTCCAAAAGCACAATTTCACACATGTGCCTATACAGTCAAGGAGAACCCTTTTTATTCCTCGTGAAAACTCCTGGCTTGGAAGAGGGGTGGGAGGGAGAAGGCAGAGTGGGGCAATTGTCGGCTCTCTATGCTAATAACTCAGAACATAGATGTTATTTAGAGAGGCATACAGATCTCGGGGCACGTCTCCTTGAAGGTCTGCCTGCAGCTCTGTGCAGAAACATCTGGGATCCTTAACAAAACGCGGGGGATAAGCGAGTGGCTTCTGGCCAGCAGATGTGTCTACACAGGGAAATAATGAACTTTTCTGGAAAGAATATCAAGGTCAAAGCGATGATCCTTCCTAACAAGGTGTTAATGAGGTGTCACTAGAACACAGGGCCCTGCCTTCCAAGCCCCCCTTACTGTGTCCTTGAGAGAGAAGCTGTGCAGACTGCATGGTGTCTGTCTGTAAGGCTGGGTGAGCTTCCGGACAGCGATGAAGCTCATAGAAGGGACCAGGGAGCTTATCCTGACACTGCGTTGGCCGCACAAGCACAGCTGTGACTTGCAGACCTGTTTGATTTTGGTAAATGGCTTTGAGGAAGTGTAGACTACAGGGACCTAAAGACCCCCATGCAATCCCTTCCAACTGCCACTGGTGGGAAGGAACTGATCATTTGAAAACTGCTAGTTCTTACTTGTCTTCTTTGCCTAGCTGGAGTTTTCTTAGAGAAACCAGAAGGAGGGCTTGAATTTACACCAGTTAATCTTAGCTAATTTAAATACCCGCACTGGGGGGCTGGTGTTGTGGTAGTGGGTAAAGTCGCCATCTGTGACACCAACATCCCATATGTCACTGGTTTGTGAATCTGCTGCTTCACTTCTGATTCAGCTCTTTGCTAATGGCCTGGGAAAAGCAGTGGAAGATGGCCCAAGTGTTTGGGCCCCTGCACCCACGTGGGAGACCCAGAAGAAGCTCCTGGTTTTGGCTTGGCCCAGCACTGGCCGCTTCGGCCAACTGAGGAGTGAACCAGCCGATGGAAGATCTCTCTCTCTCTCTTTAACTCTGACTTGCAAATGAATAAATATTTCTTTTTTTTTTTAATAAATGCCTGCATGGTTGATTTGCTCTTTATAACTGCAATACATCCCTTTCATTGAAAAATTAGCATAAGATTTTGTTTTTATTTTCACTTCTTTAAAGGGGTTAGCATCACTCTTTGGGGTGGAATCTCATGTGTGTTACTTTTCTCAGTTCCATTCATGTACTGAAAACCTGAATAGCACACATTTTGCCAACTCACATACTCTTCTCATGTTAGTTTATTAAGTTTGAAGAAGGGAAATCTTGCATCTTAAACCTAAGATGTGCTTGTTCCTCAGTGTCCATGGGAGATTGGTTTCAGGAAGGACACTCTGGGGAAGCTCAAGTCCTGTTTTAGAATGGCTTAGTGTCTGCACACGACCTACACACATCCACCCATAACTTGTCATTTTTAGGTTACTATACTACTTAGTACAATGTAATTTTTATGTAAATAATTATACTGTATTGTGTGTCAGACAATGACAAGAAAAAAACTAAACATGTTTTGTGCAGATTCAATTTTTAATTTGTGAGTATTTTCTTTTTAAAGATCTATTTATTTGAATGGCAGAGTTAGAGAGAGAGAGAGAGAGAGAGAGATTTTCCATCTGCTGGTTCACTCTCCCAATGGCCACAATGGCTGGGGCTGTGTCAGGCTGAAGCCTGAAGCCAGGAGCTTCATTTGGGTGTCAGGGACCGAAGTACCTGGGCCGTTTTCTATTGGCTTCCCAGGTTTGTTAGCAATGAGCTGAATCAGAAGCAAAGCTGCTAGGACTCGAATCAGCACTCATACGGGATACCAAAGTTGTAGGTGGCAGCTTAACCCATTGCACCCCAACACCAGCCCCATTTTTGAGTATTTTCAATCCATAGTTGGTTGACTCCATGGCCATGGAACCCAGGTATACAGAGGTGTTCTATTCAAATTCCAATATCTCCACACCAGACTCAGCATCAAAGACACGTATTTTGATATAAAGTCCTAGCAAAATTTGAGTGGATTCTGTTTTTTTTTTTAAATGCTGTTTATATTTACCACAAGATATCGTACTGTAATAGGTAAACTCTATGATGCCTAGAGGTACAGATTCATGTAAGAATCCTGCACTGGGGCCGGTGCTGTGGCATAGCAGGTAGAGCCGCTGCTTGCAGTGCTGATATCCCATATGGGTGCAGGTTCGAGACCCGGCTGCTCCACTTCCCATCCAGCTCTCTGCTATGGCCTGGGAAAGCAGTAGAACATGGCCCAAGTCCTTAGGCCCCTGCACCCACGTGAGAGACCTGGAAGAAGCTCCTGGCTCCTGGCTTCATATTGGCACAGCTCTGGCCGTTGCTGCCAACTGGGGAGTGAACCAGCGTACGGAAGACCTCTCTCTGTCTCTCTCTCTCTGCCTCTCCTTCTCTCTTCCTAACTCTGACTTTCAAATAAATCTTAAAAAGAAAAGAATCCTGCACAACTCTCTTGTGACCATATCAACCAAACCATGTGTCACTTCAGAGACCCCGGTAACAACTAAGAAGATAAATTAATATCTGTAGGCTTATAAAAATCAGATGTTCCTTCAAAACCCTCATGTGTTTAGAGCAATGACCTTGAACATCACTGCAGACTGAGTCTCATCACACACATTACAAACACCAGAGCCCAGCTGAGAAGGGATACAGGGTAGCACCTGTTCAGAAGGCTACTCTGTAAATACCTATTCCTTGTTTATTTTGAGGGAGGGTAGAGTAGCAAAATGTTAAAAAAAATGTGGACCATTGGGAGGCACAATGAGTGTCCCTTTGTTCCTGGCAGTCACTGCTGGCCCCACATGTGTACATGCCATTAAAGTACAACTGCCCTGAATTCAGTGAGACCTGTTTTACTTAAAGGCAAGGGGTCCCTACCCTAATTGCCTAGCAGAACAGGTCTCTAAACAGGTCCTCTGTGAGAGAAATCCCAGTAAAAACAATTTTTTCTATTTACACTTCTAGCCATGTTTCAATAGTAATATTTCTGCAGCCCGTCAAAGGTAACACCCAAATGGTTGCCAGCTGGTCCATCGCTTTGTCTTGCTCCTTCCTGTCCATAAAAATCCCTCCCCACTCCCTGGTTTTCACTGCCTTGTTCACATGAATTAGTGTTTTTTTTTTTTTAAAGTTTATTTATTTATTTTTATTTATTTGGAATGCAGAGAGAGAAAGATAACTTTCATCAGCTGCTTCACTCCCCAAATGCCCACATCCGCCAGGGCTGGACCAGGCCAAAGTCAGGAGCATGAACTCCATTTGGGTTTCCCATGGAGGTGGCAGGTATCGGAGCCACCACCTGCTGCTTCCCGGGGTGCACATTAGCAGGAACTATGCAGGGGAAAGGGCAAGTATTTTATTAGTTTATTATATTTTATTCTATATTGGAGAGACAGAGAGAGCTTCCATTTACTGATTCACTCTCCAACTCTGTAATGATTGGGACTGGGCCAAGGCTGGGGCCAGAAGCTCAGAACTCAGTCCATTTCCCACGTGGGTAGCAGGGATCCCACTACTCCAGCTGTCCCCCAGAGTGAGTAGAGTGAAACAATACCAAGAAGACAAGTCAGTCTTGCCTGGGATTTTCTTCTGTCTTTAAGGGTTTGATAAGATTCTTATCTGTTATTCACTGATTCAGTTGAAATGCTTCTAGTCTTCTCCTCCTCCTCCTCTTCCTCCTCCTCCTTCTTTTTCTCCCTCTCCCTCTCCTTCTTCTTCTTAAATATTTTTTTTTATTTGAATGGCAGAATTAAAGAGAGGCAGAGGCAGAGAGAGAGGTCTTCCATCCACTGGTTCATTCCCCAGATGGCTGCAATGGCAGGAGCTGGCCAATCCGAAGCTAGGAGCCAGGAGCTTCTTCTGGGTCTTCCATGTGGATACAGGGGCCCAAATGCTTGGGCCATCTTTTACTGCTTTCCCAGGCCATAGCAGAGAGCTGGATCGGAAGTGGAACAGCCGGGACTTGAACTGGTGCCCATATGGGATACCAGCACCGCAGGCAGAGGCTTTACCCAATACTGTGCCCCCGCACCCTCCCCATTCCCCATCACTGTGTATTCTTGCTACTTGTACTTGTGAGAAGACTTTGATCCGGAAGGAACTTCTAAAAAATTACATAGTAAATAGCAATTTGTATAAATTGCTACATCGCCTAGACAACAGAGAACTTGTTTACATCTGCATTAGTTTCTTAGTACTGCTGTTAACAAATTACCACACACTTAGTGGTTTAAAACAACCTGCAATTATTATCTTACAGTTTTGGAGGTCAGAATTCCAAAATGGAGCTCAATGAACTAAAACGAAAAATTTTGTCAGGGCTGTGTTCCGTGTGGGGGCTGGAGCAGAAGATCAGCTTCATTTCTCCTGGAAGGTTTGCTTGGGGGAAACGCCCTCTGTCTTCAATGTCAGCCATCACTCGTTCAGTCTTTCTCCTGTCACTCAGACACTGGCTGTCCCACTGGACGATATTCCACAGGTAAGGACCCTTTCAATTACATTGGACCCATTGGGATGATCCAGGCTGATGTCCCCACCTCAAGATCAGCTGACTGGCAACTTAATTCCATCTGTTACCCTGACTTCTCTTTGCCATGTAATGTAAGATATTCACAGGTTCCAGGAAGTAGAATGTGGACATCCTTGTTAAGCCATTATTCTGCCTACCATAGTATCTTATACATCTGAATATCATAAAGCAAGGCGTGCTCTCTTTTTTAGTGTTGACTCCTGATTGCCTAGTCACTAGAGGTCTTGCCTCGGTTTCCAAAGAATTCCACAGTGAGGGTCACCACTTACAGGAAGTGCGGCAGTTGACAAAATGCAAATGGATGGAGATGCTCCAGGGAGAAGATGGAAAATGACAGACCAGCAAAGGAAAACCAAGCCCCATCATCTACTATGAGTCATTCCATTCCTGGATACAAATAGAGCAAACTATCAGATTTAATCATCTCAATTTGACCCAATCAAGAAAAAATGGAGAGGATGCTGGGTATGTTGCCAGGCTATGTCAAGCACTGAGGTCCCTGTAAGACTTTCCACGGTGTAGGGGGACGTTCCCAAAAGACACGAACACAAGGTAAAGTAAGCTAATGTCATAATGGATACACCAGCAGTTCAACAGGGTTGCAAGGAAAGGACAGGTTGTATTTGAGGAGATGGCATTTGAGGTGACATGGAAGGATGAGGAAGAGATTAGGTAGGATGAGTGGGCCAGCAGAGGGGTTGCAGGAGGAAAAATCTGTCATTTGGAGATGCCTGCACAATTTTCCAACTGCAACAAACCCATCCAGGACAGAGTCGTATCATCACATTACTTTAAAACAATTTTTTCCAGCAGTCAGGACTGGGCTAGGTCAAAGCTGGGAATCTGGAATTTTGGAACTCAATCCAAATTTCACACTTGGGTGGCAGGAATCCAAGTATTTGAGCCATCAACTGTGCCTCCCTAGGTGTGCATTAGCAGGAAGCTGGAATCAGAAGCAGAGTTGGCACTCAAATTGAGGCACCTGATATGGATCCAGGCCTCCGATGCATTTTTTAACCTCTGCTCCAGATGTCCGCCCCGAAATGTGACACTTTAGACATTTTGGGCCAATATTTACTTCCTAAGTGGGATGGTCCTGTGCATTGTGCAACGCTCAGCAGTATTTCTACCCAGATTCTAGTAGCACATGCTGTACCATCCCCAAGATGTGCCAAACACAAGTATCTCCAAAAGTTGTCAACTACCCTTTGAGGGACAAAACTGCCCTGGCTGTGTCATCACATGGTAGAGAAGTCAAATACAGAAGAGGCCCAGCATGCTTTCCAACCCCTCTTGAGATAACTAATGCAGTCACACAAAACCTGCATTAATCCCTTCACAAGGGCAGTATCGAATGACATGATCATTTATTTAAGATTTATTTTATTTGAAAGGTAGAGTTACAGAGAGAGAGAGCAGGAGAGACAGAGAGAGAGGTCTTCCATCTGCTGGTTCAGTCCCGAAATAGTTGGGGCTGGGCTAGGCCAAAGCCAGGAGCCAGGAGCTTCTTCCAGGTCTCCTAAGTGAGTGCAGAGCCTTGGGCCATCCTCCACCACTTTCCCAGGTGCACCTGCAGGAAGCTGGATGGGAGGCGGAGCAGTTGAGACTCATATGGGCTGCTGGTGCTACAGGTAGCAGTTTAACCCACTAAACCACAGCACTGGCCTTGATGTGATCATCTTTTTATTTTATTTTATTTTATTTTTTTAAAGGTTTATTTTATTTATTTGAAAGACAGTTACAGAGAGAGGTAGAGACAGACAGAGAGGTCTTCCATCCACTGGTTCACTCCCCACATGGCCGCAATGGGCAGAGCTGCACCAATCCGAATCCAGGAGCCAGGAGCTTCTTCTGGGTCTCCCACACAGGTGCAGGGGCCCAAGGACTTGGGCCATCTTCTACTGCTATCCCAGGCCATAGCAGAGAGCTGGATCGGAAGAGGAGCAACCAGGACTGGAACCAGCGCCCATATGGGATGCTGGTGCCTCAGGCCAGGGCATTAACCCACTGCGCCACAGCACCACCACCCCCCCTTTTTAAAGATTTTATTTATTTATTTGTGAGGTAGAGTTACAAACAGTGAGAGGGAGACACAGAGAGAAAGGTCTTCCTTCTGTTAGTTCACTCCCCAAATGGCTGCAACAGCCGGAGCTGTGCTGATCCAAAGCCAGGAGCCAGGGGCTTCTTCCCAGTCTCCCATGAGAGTGTAGCATCGTCTGTGGCTTTCCTAGGCCACAGCAGGGAGCTGGATTGGAAGAGAAGCAGCCGGGACTAGAACTGGTGCCCACATGGGATCCAGCGCCGCAGGATTAACCTACTGCACCACCGCGCCAGCCCCGATGTGATCATCTTTTAAAGCTGCCATCTCTTAAAAGGTTCCATCACCGCAGTACTGTTATACTGGGGACCCAGCTGTCAGCATCCTGAACCAATATATAGCACTAGGATTAGAAAACAATTCATGAAATGCGAGTTTAGGATTGGAGGACACGTTGAGGAAGTGGTTTCAAAGTGAGTCTTGGAGAGCAAATAGTCACTTAGGAAATACTGATTGCCTAAGAAGGGGATTTTTACTCTACTGTGGGTCAGTGAAGCAGGCTGTGGTTTAAATAGATAGGTTTGGGGAAGTTCCGGTAACAATAAAGCTGTCTGCCACCTCATTTTCATGGGTAAGAATTTCTTGGAATAGTCAAGTTATATAAGGGCACTTCAAAATATTCATGGAAAAATGAGATTGAAAGGTAAATTTATTTTTGTGCAAAGAGTTTTGAAATGCATGCATGTTTTTTCCATATGAACTTTTTTTTTTTGACAGGTAGAGTTATAAACAGAGAGAGAAACGTCTTCCTTCCGTTGGTTCACCCTCCAAATGGCAACTATGGCTGGCACTGCGCTGATCTGAAGCCAGGAGCCAGGTATTTCTTCCTGGTCTCCCATGTGGGTTCAGGGACCCAAGCACTTGGGCCATCCTCCACTGCCCTCCCAGGCCACAGCAGTGAGCTGGACTGGAAGAGGAGCAACCGGGACTAGAACCCGGTGCCCATATGGGATGCTGGCACCGCAGGCGGAGGATTAACCAAGTGAGCCACAGCACTGGCCCCTCCATATGAACTTTTAAAGGATTCCTTATATGCAGGTCTTAGGATTTCTCCACGAAAACAAACTAATTTTTAATTTCACTTTCCCATGGTCTTTTTGAAGAACCCTCATATTAACACATTCAACTGAATTGTCAGGCCCTGATCATGTGCATAGAAACTGTGGATATGCCTGGTTCTGGGTCCACATCCAAGATGCCAAAGTGTATGGGAATAAGATACTCAGATAATCGTCCTCTTCCCACCCCAAACTCATTATTTCCCTTCTGTCTCATTTATTTTTTTAAGATTTATTTATTTATTTGAAAGGCAGAATTACGAAGAGGCAGAAGCAGAGAGAGAAAGATCTTCCATCTGCTGGTTCACTCCCCACATGGCCGCAACAGCCTAAGCTGAGGCAATCTGAAGCCAGGAGCCAGGAGCTTCTTCCCAGTCTCCCACATGGGGCCCAAGGACTTGGGCCATCTTCTACTGCTTTCCCAGGCCATAGCAGAGAGCTGGATCAGAAGTGAAGCAGCCGGGTCTCGAACTGGCGCCCATATGGGATGGCGGCACTGCAGGCAGAGGTTTTACTCGCTACTCCACAACACCAACCCCATTTTTTCTGTCTCAATTAATGTGATTTCCATCTACCCTGACTCCCAGGCTAGAGACCAGAGTATCTTCCTTGATTCCTTCTACCATCTTTGGATTAATCAGTCCTGCCCCCTGAGGGTGCCTCTCCCTCCCCCCACCCCACCGCTGTCCTATCTCAGGCCTTCATCCTCCCCAGCCCGGACACTGAGATATGCTCCTAACTCATTTCCCATCAGAAGTCTGGCAAATGACATTTTTCTGTGTACTCTTTTACCTAGAAATACCAATGCGGGAGACATTTGACTCAGCTTTAAAAGAATCTTTTTTTTTTTTTTTTTCATGACCAGTGACTGTGTATTTCAGTTACTCTCATCTTCGCCCTGACCGTCACCTGTCCTTTATCCCTTCAGTGGGCCTAAAGATACAAGTGACGTCACCACTCATTCAGAAATAAAATGGCAGCAGGGATGGGAAGAGATTTAGGAATGGGGCAGAGGTTAGTGCTACCTATCGACATTATCACTTATTTTTAAAAGTTTTTTTTTTTTTTTAAGTTCTACCTTACTCCAATTTAGTCCCTCTGTGGACACTGATGGTGCCCTACCCAAATCCCTCTTGGCCCCTTCCAGGCTGTGTGGACCCATCCCCCAGCTCCTGCATGCTTTGCTGGTATCTGTAACGGAAAGAGGATTGTCCTTTGGCAAGTTGAAGCTCTCTGGCTCCCAGGGAAAACAAGAACTGCCTAGGAGTCAGCGTTTCCCCCAGGATGGGTGTGGGAGGACAGAAGCCCAGCTTCTTGCCTGGAGGTGGGGAAACGCAGTGTAATTGACCCTCCAGAGCTCCTCACGGAATCAGATGGAACCTGGACTTCCCTTGCTTTTCTTACCCTTTTCCCTATTCGCTTTCTCCTACCTCTTCCCTCATTTCTTCTAGGACCATTTCCTTTTGAAAATCACTTAAACTCAAACCCTTGGCTGCTTCTGGGCGAACCCAGCTTAAACTTGCCCCTAAATTTCTTTCATTGGAAATCTGTGTGGGGTCGGTGCTGTGGCGCAGTGGGTTAAAGCCCTAGCCTGCAGCACCACCATCCCACATGGGCACTGGTTCGAGTCCCAGCTGCTCCACTTCCCATCCAGCTCTCTGCTATGGCCTGGGAAAGCAGTAGAAGATGGCCCAAGTCCTTGGGCCCCTGCACCCGTGTGGGAGACCTGGAAGAAACTCCTGGCTCCTGGCTTCAGATCAGCTCAGCTCTGGTCATTACGGTCATGTGGGGAGTGAACCAGCAGAATGGAAGACCTCTCTCTCTCTGGCTCTACCTCTCTCTGTAACTGTCTTTCAAATAAATAAAATAATTCTCAAAAAAAAAAAAATAGAAATCTGTGTGAAGATTGGATCATGTCACTCCACTGACAAAACAAGGAGGTGCTGATTATATACCGATGCCTTTGTGTGGCATTCAAAGCTGGCCACTAGTGATCTTTGCTTACATCTCCTGGTGGAGTTCCACAGTCCCATTTTCCTACAGTGATGCTGAACAGTGTGGTTTCTTGTTTTCTGCTTGGTTTCTGGTGTCCCCAGTATCTATGAATGTTCTCAGAGCCTCCTCAACCTACATAGCTTCCCTTTACGGGTTAAGGGTTCATTGTTGTACTCTTCCAATAGCTATGCAATCACTTGGATTGCATTGACCCCATTACCTTGCCATTCTTTTTGTCTTCCCAACCAGTGAGATCCTTATAAGTGGGGACCATTACTTTGTTATTTTAAAGTTTTCATTAGATAGCCCAATCCCTGACACACAGAAATCTTTTAAGAGTTTTGAAAAATGAGGAGGCTGGTGCTGTGGTGTAGGAGGTTAAGCCTCAGCCTGCAGTGTTGGCATCCCACGTGGGTGCCTGTTCAAGTCCCAGATGCTCCACTTCCCATCCAGCTCCCTGCTAATAGCCTAGAAAAGCAGAAGATGGCCCAGGTGCTTGGGCCATGTGGGAGACCTGGAAGAAGCTCTTGGCTCCTGGCTTCGGATGAGCCCAGCTCTGCCCATTGAGGCCATTTGGGGAGTGAATCAGCAGCTGGGAGACCTAAAACAAAAAAAGAGTTTTTGAATGAATTCACACCGCCATTTTTTTCCTCATACACAGTAACCAGAAATGTGAAGGTAATTATAGGAGTTTGCACTTGAATTCTAGTACTTGGAAACTCAAAATACACTCTGAAAATAATGGAAATGACAAAGACTTTCAAAATATTGATGCTCCTGGCAGTCAAGACATACTTACAGTGATTAAATCAATGAGGCATAGGTATCAGGGCTTCATCCTACATTATATACCTTGGGAATTTTGTTCAAGATTTTTTGTACTCAAACTCAAAGGGTATAATTCACTGGTTAGAGCCTTTATACACTTATTTTTTAGTGGCCTTTACAATTTTTTTAAAATTGTGGTTATTGTGGACTCCACAGGACTGCTCCCTGACCTGCCTCCTGGATTAGGAATGCAGCCTACCACCTCCCCACAGCAGCCACTCACTGCTGGCCCTTATTCCCTTGCTGGGTTGGCATAAGTGAAAATCCCACAGGGAAAACAAGACAGGCAGCTAAAATAAGCTCACTTGGTTTTATACTGTCAGAAATTATCTGGCAGAGTAATTCAACATCCATCAAATGTGAAAATGTCAAAATTAGGAGAAAAGGAAAAGTCCTTGCTACTTTGAAGGAAACGTCACAGCCCATCAATTGGAGAAGAGTGTTTGCAGCACCCAGAAAATGGATAATAGCATCTGTGGCTTGGAGGTACCCAGGGCTCTGGTGAGGTGAGGGCTCAATGCCAACATGGTCCCCAGACATTTATCTGTGTGAGGGAAGGGTCTTCTTGGTCTCCAAGTGGTGCACTTCTGGAATGTAACAACCCACAACAGTATTGGAGGTACTCAGACAATCACAACATACAATGGGTGTTACTTGGAAGACTGATTGAAGATCCTTTCCTGCTTTGTTTCCCAAATTATGGTCTACCTGCTACTCAATCCCATCCCTTCTTGCCTTCCCAGGGACATTGTTCCAGAAGTTACCTCTTGTCTCCCTTGCATCGACAATGTTTCTTCTCCACTGGTCCATTTCCATCAGCACTCAGACTTCTGATTTCGCCCATATCCCACAAGTCCTTTCTCTATCTCCCACTTTCCCTAGGCTCCTGTGCTGTTTCACCTCTCCCTTTATAAGGAAACTCCTTATAAAAGTTTTCTGTACTGCCGGCTCTAATTACTTCCCTCCTATTCTGTTTAACCCTCTCCAAGCAAGTTTCCTCTCCTTACTTCATCGAAAAATCTCTTGTCAAGGTTAGGGTTGACCATCACATTGATAAGTCCAGTCTTGTCTTCTCAGTCCTCACACAGCATAGTTGTTCACTCCCTCCTTAAAGATACCGCCCCTCCATGGCTTCTAGGTAAACACACCCAGATTTTCTCCCTCGTGAATTGGTATCCCTTTCTCAGTCTCTGGGCTCATTGCTCTCCACTTCCACAGCTTCTTAACATTGCAGTACTGGAGACTCAGCCCTTGGAACATTTCCTTTTCTCTCTGTATCTACTTTCTTGGTAAATTCATCTAGTCCTGTGCCTCTACAAACTGTGGGTATGCTAATGTGGGGTTTTTTTAAGGACTTTTTTAAAAATTTAGTTGACAGGTAGAGTTATAGACAGTGAGAGAGAGAGAGAGAGAGAGACAGAGAGAAAGGCCGTCCTTCTGTTGGTTCACCCCCAAAATGGCCACTACGGCTGGCGCTGCGCCAATCCGAAGCCAGGATCCAGGTGCTTCTTCCTGGTCTCCCGTGAGGGTACAGGGACCATCCTCCACTGCCCTCCTGGGCCACAGCAGAGAGCTAGACTGGAAGAGGAGCAACCGGGACTAGAATCCGAGGTGCCAGCACTGTAGGCGGAGGATTAGCCAAGTGAGCCGCGGTGCCAGTCTTGATTTTTTTTTTAAGATTTATTTTTATTTATTTGAAAGAGTTACAGAGAGAGGTACAGACACAGAGAGAGGTCTTCCACCTGCTGGTTCACTCCCCAAATGCCACAAGGGCTGGGGCAGAGCCAATCTGCAGTCAGGAGCCAGGAGCTTCTTCCTGGTCTCCCAGGAAGGTGCAGGGACCCAAATACTCGGACCATCTTCTACTACTTTCCCAGGCCACAGCAGAGAGCTGGATCAGAAGAGGAGTAGACAGGACTTGAACCAGTATCCATATGGTATGCCGGCACTGCAGGCGGTGGCTTTACCCACTACGCCACAGCACCGACCCCAAGAAAATGGATTTTAAAAGATAAATTTGTTTTAGTGCACACAATTTTTGAGAAGAAAAATAGATGATGCAGATCACAACATATACACTTGCCTTTTCTAGGATTTCACATAAGTGGAATCATTAGACCATGTACTTTTTTTTGTCTGGTGTCTTTCATTAACTTTTTTTTTAAAAATTTTCCTTACTAAGAGAGGGAGGTAGGGAGGGAGGGAGGGAGGGAGAGAGAGAAACTCTCTCATCTGCTGGTTCACTCCCTAAATGCCTGCAATAGACAGGCCTGGGCCAGGCTGAAGCCACAAGCTAGGAACTCAATCCAGGTCTCCTTCTGTGTGGCAGAAACCCAACCACTTGAATCATCACTCTGTCTCCCAGAGTGTGAAACTAAAATCGGAAGCTGGAGCCAAGAATTGAGCTCAGGTACTCCAGTGAGAGACACAGGTATCCCAACTGGCGTCTTAATTACTAGACTCCAACATGTTTTTAAAAAAAAATTTTTTTTTTAATTTATTCTAGGGACCGGCGCTGTCGCTCACTTGGTTAATCCTCCGCCTGTGGCACTGGCATCCCATATAGGTGCCGGGTTCTAGTCCTGCTCTCTGCTGTGGCCTGGGAGGGCAGTGGAGGATGGCCCAGGTGCTTGGGCCCCTGCATTCGCATGGGAGACCACGAAGAAGCACCTGGCTCCTGGCTTCAGATTGGCATAGCTCTGGCCATGGCGGCCATTTGGGGAGTTAGCCAATGGAGGGGGGACCTTTCTCTCTCTCTCTCTCTCTGTCTATAGCTCTACCTGTCAAATAAAAAATTTAAAAATATTTATTCTAATTTTATTCGAAAGGCCAGGAGACAGAGACAGAGGACAGACACAGAGAGATCTTCCATCTACTGGTTCACTCCTCAAATGCCCACAGTCCACCAAGACGGGCCAGGCCAAAGCCAGGAGCCCAGAACTCCATCCAGGTCTTCCACAGGGGTGGCAGGGACACAAGTATTTGAGTCACCACATGCCACCTCTCAGGGTATGCGTTAGCAGGAAGCTGTATGGGAAGTGGAGTAGTCAGGACACACACTGGGCACTTCTACATGGGATGCAGGTCCCATGCTGCAACTTACACCATTTTGCCAAACATCCATACAATATATTGTTTTTTTGAGATTTGTCTTTGCATGTATCGGTGATTTACTCCTTTTTATTTAATATTCCACTTTAAGGATGTATCATGACTTGTGAATTAGTTCATGAATGAATGGCTATTGGGGTTGTTTCCAAGTTGGGACTTTCATCAATAAAGCTGAATAAATATGAATAAACCATTTGTGTACAGGTCTTTGCATGGATATGTTTGCAGGCTTTTGGGTGAATACCTGGAATTGCGAGGTCATATTGTAAGCATATGTTTACCTTCATAAGAAACTGCCAAACTGTTTTCACTGTGATTGTACCATTGCGTATTCCCACCAGAAATGTATGAGATTTCTAGCTGCTTTACATCCTTGGTACCACTTGATATTTTCAGTCACTTTAATTTTAGCTATCCTAGTGTATGTGTAAGTGGTGTCTCATTGTGGTTTTAATTTGCATATCCTTATGACTAATTCTGCTAACAGTCTTATCAGCCATCTGTGTATCTTCCTTGATAAAATATCAGTTCAAATCACTTGTCCATGTTTTTAATTGTGTTACTGTTTTGTTGTTGAGTTGTAAAAGTTCTTTATATATTCTGGACACAAGTTCTTCCATTGATATTTCAAACAATTTTTTAAAAAGATTTATTTATTTGAAAGGTAGAGTTACAGGGAGAGACAGAGAGACAGAGAGATCTTCTGTCTGCTGGTTCACTCCCCAAATGGCCACAATGGCCAGAGCTGGGCCAAGCTGAAACCAAGAGCCAGGAGCTTCTTCCAGGTCTCCCACGTTGGATGCAGGGGCCCAAGAACTTAGGGCATCTTCCACTGCTTTCCCAGGCACATTAGGAGGGAGCTGGATGGGGAGTGAAGCAGTCAGGACTTGAACCATCACCCATATGGGATGTTGACTGGCAGCTTTACCAGCTGTGCCACAGTGCTGACCCCCTTAAATTGATATTTGTATTACTAATATTTTCTTCCAGTATATGGAATGGTTTTTTTCTTTCCAAAGAAACAAGGTTTATTTTACTTATTTGAAAGGTAGAGTGACAGAGAGAGAGAGAGAGAGAGAGAGAGAGATCATCCATCTGCTGGTTCACTCCCCAAATAGATAACAAGGCCGGGGCTGGTCCAGCCATAGTCAGGGGCCTGGAAATTCATCCTGGTCTCCCATGTGGGTGTAAGGGCCCAAGTACTTGGGCCATCTTCTGTTATCTTCCCAGGTACATTAGTAGGGAGCCAGATTGGAAGTGGAGCAGCCGGGACTTGAACCTGAATTTTTATATGAGATGTCAGAGTCACAGATGGCGCTTTAACACAGTGCACTACAATGCTGGCCTGGGTTGTGGTCTTTCTCTCTTTTTCTCTGTTTTTCTCTGTCAGTCCACCTTTCAATAAGTAAAATAAACTTCCTTCCTCCCTAAGATTTATTTGCTTAGTTGAGAGGCAGAGTTACAGAGAGAGGGGGAGAGACAGAGAGATCTTCTATTCACTGGTTTACTCCTCAAATGGTTGGAATGCCCCAAGCAGAGCCGATCTGAAGCGAAGAGTCAGGAGCTTCTTCTGGGTCTCCCACGTGGGCGCAGGGATCCAAGGACTTCAGCCATCTTCCACTGCTTTCCCAGGCCATTAGCAGAGAGCTAGATTGGAAGAGCAGCAGCCAGGACTCAAACTGGCACCCATATGGAATGTGGTTGCCACTGGCGGAGGCTTAGCCAGCTATGCCACAGGTCCAGGCCCTTGATGTTTTTTAGCAGTGTCTTTGGAGAGCATACATTTAAACTTTTTGGAAGATGTTGCAATTTATCAATGTTTTCTTTTATTATTTGAACTTTTTGTCCCAAGAAATCTTTACTTACCTTAGAGTAAGTTTCCTCCTATAACATAAGGAGTATGTTGCTTATTTTGTCTCCCATGAGATGTGTACAAAGTGGTATGAAGTGCTAGAGAAAATCTGAGTGGAATCTCACTGGTTATGTCCATACTTTCCAACTGTAGCTTAACTAGACTGTATCGTCTCAGTTTCCAGACAGGCCTCTAGGGGAAGATAATGAAGTGCAGGGCTTGAGTACAGGCGTGTAGAAAACAGATCCAGCACTCGGGTCTCAGATCGGGCATGGTGGCCTTCCTGGAGCTAGTCCTTTCACCTCTCTCACCTCTTTCTTCATGAGCAAAATGGAAACAATTACAATTTCATACCTGCTCCAGTCCTGGGGACACAGGTTGGGTTTAATAAATTTGTAGGTGCCCTTATTATTACTACTAAGGTAAATCTGGGGGAAAGATGGGAGGGAGGAAGGGAATATCATTATATGCTTAGAATTGTATCTATGAAAAAAAAAACTGTATCCATGAACTTCCTTGAATCTGTTCTCCTTGTATTAATGTCAGATTAATATGAAAAAATATATCAGAATAGATAAATAGTTAATCTTTTTTTAAAGATTCATTTATTTACTTGAAAGTCAGAGTTACACAGAGAGAGAAGGAGAGGCAGAGAGAGGAGAGAGGTCTTCCATCCACTGGTTCAGTCCCCAAATTGGCCGACCCGAAGCCAGGAGCCAGGAGCCAGGAGCTTCCTCCAGGTCTTCCCCGTGGGTGCAGGGGTCCAAGGACTTGGGCCATCTCCCACTGCCTTCCCAGGCCATAGCAGAGAGCTGGATCAGAAGTGGAGCAGCTGGGTCTCAAACCAGCACCCATATGGGATGCCAGCACTTCAGGCCAGGGCGTTAACCCACTGTGCCACAGCGCCATCCCCGAAATAAAGTAAATCTGAAGGTGCCAGTGCCAACTTATCCAACAGGACATGGTGAGTGGAAGTTATATAATAGTTCAGAAGTAAAAAGTTCCGTTGTGATTATTATTAAATTGTCACAGGCGCATTTCCCAAATAGTAATGAGCCACACATTTCACAGCTGGCAGTGTGTTTGCCTAACAAAAATTTGGGGGTGTTTGTAATTTGTTAGAGCCATATGTCAACAGATTCCTTCTACACCTCTAAGAATAGAATAACCTCAAATTATTTTTACTACAAAAGAACCATCTAAAACTGTCTTTCTTGGCCGGAGCTGCGTCTGCTTCATAAAGTCAGATCTGGAAGGGTTTCTGCAAGCCTATCTTATGTGTAGCAATCAGCAGTTTGTTCTCTTCTCTTCCTTGACCAAGTCACATGCTAGGTCTTAGGACAGAATATAGATTTATCTGCTATCCCTCTTTCACAGGAGTTTTGTAATTTCTGGTTCAGAGAGCTTTCTGGGAAGTTAGCAACATAACCAAGTTTAACCCACACTGTTTAAATGCCATTTATATTGAAGTTAGCTGGTCCTGTTTAGAATCCCAGACCGAAGATTTAATAAGCAATCTGGGCTCACACACGGGTTGCATTTAATAAATCAATATTTTAAGCCAGCCACTCAGCAAGGGTGACCTTTTGGTTCCTTCTGCTAATGGCGGAGACGTACGCACAAAAGTCTCCTTGTGCAGTCTGCGGTGACTTCCCCGGAGGATGTAAACACAGCAAGAGGGAGCTGGATGTCAATAGGTCGTGATGATTAGGAGCTTCTGCTGTTTGCATGGTTTTCAACCCGCATTGCTTGTGGCCCATTCTCCGGTGAAACATCCCGAAAGCACGAGATGACTCAGCCTGCACACTCTCACTGATCTATCGGCTTCCATGCAAACCACACAAGATGCAGGCAGTGTGGTTTTGACTATTTGTCACACAGTGAAGGAGGATTTAGCTAAATGTTTGTTTGCTTCCTCACCCCTGAATTATATTCCCTTTCCCCACATTAGCTCAGGGCATCGTATTCCTTTTCCAGAGATAGGAAACCCAGTTCTTGTCATAACAGAGTTTTCCTGCTTTTTTTTTCCACTGTAGAAAGTGAGCATTTATAATTATAAAAATACACCTATATTGAGACATGTGTATCTTGCTTTCTGATCACACTTCAAGGGGTAGGCTATCTCTCTGGGGGTCAGTGTTCTGTTTCTCTGCTTCTCCTTGGTTTTGCAAGAGATTAAAAAAATTTTTTTTGTTGTTTATTTATTTGAAAAGCAGAGAGTGAGAAAGACAGAGAGAGATCTTCCATCATTGGATCACTCCCCATATACTCCCTACAGCCCTGGCTCGGCCACATCAAAGCTGCCAGGAGCCTAGAACTTAATCCTGGTCTCCCACAGAGGCAGCACGGATCCAACTATGGGAGTTATCTATCTTACTATGGCTGCCCAGGGTGTGCATTCGCAGGAAACTGAAACTGGAAGCCGAGCTGGCATTGGAACCAGACACTCTGCTATGGGATGTGGCCATCTTAACTGCTGGCAAATGCCTGCTCTGGATTTCACTCCACTAAGGCACAGCGGTGTCATGCGAAGTCCCCAGACCAAGGAAGCGGGCTTCTGTGGGCCCCCAGAGAGGCTATGTTTTCGAAGCATGGGCGTGGTGGCAGAGGTGGCGGCCGTGGGGGTCTTGCCAAAGCCGATTGCTGTGCTGGATTAAGGCTCACTTGCATGGGCTTGCTCTGTCGTACAGATGGGTCAACATCCCCAGCAGGACAGTCACTTTAGGTTGTCAGTTTTCTCGATGTTAATGTGAATGGGTTCTTTTCCTGTGTCTCATACCTATAGCAGAGGAGATACAGGAGGACATTGGAACCAGATAGAAGAGAAGAGCACTGGGTAAGCAAAGAGGGATGGAGAAGGGCCATGCTATGGGACAAGCAAGGGGACAAAGTGCCAGATCCCAAGTCTTCCTACTCCCTGGTTTTCCTGAGCAATCCGATCCGTGACAGCAGGGTGCAGAGCCCCGTGTGTGGTCATCAGGAAGACAGCCTAGGGCTGTGCTGCTCAGCCTCGACTGTCCCCTGGTGTTACCCAGAAGGCTCTAAAGTGGAGACTCCCTCTGAATCTCCAGCCAGACTGCCTTCATTAAGCTTGGGCAGGGCCCCATTTGTTCATACAGTCTCCTAGTGTTTCCCGACTGCATCCAGGACAGAGAACCTCAGACTAAAGCTTTAGGAGTCCCCAAGAATGGGGATCCCCACTCTGGTATCTTCTCACAGGGAGCCTGGGGAAGTCCTAAGGACTATTCGGCAATGGAAGAAATCCCCACTTGTATTGTGCGAGAAGAGGGGGAGGCAACTGGCCGCGCATCACCCTGGAAACTCCCTGGCCCCCCAGGACTCCCCGTGGTCTGGCCACGAAAGGGCTATGGGCTGCTGTTTCTGCCCATTTTCTCGCATTCTTTCAGGAGCAAATTCCTTTGGCAGTATTTACAATTAACCTTTTCTCAAGTTAGATTTCAGACAAGTTGGTACTGCTGTAACAGGATTTTCCGGTTTGGCGTGGATTGAGCACTACTTCCCCAGCAGCAAGAAAAGCCTATGGGTTTTTATGGCACGGTTCTTAAACACGCTCAGAGCGTAGTTTATGGCCACCATAGGTGTGGACAAAATGTGCAGTACTATAGTCCAGCTTCAAATCAGATGAGTGGTTCTGAGCGTCTGGATTAGAACTTGAAAAAAAAAATACTAATCTCTTTCAAGATTTTGGTAGATTTGGTTTGATTAGAAAACTCTTCTGGCACGGTGGAAAATCCCACTAGGTCTCAGTTTTTTCATCTGAAAAGCGGGACTGCAAACAGTTGCCTCTCTTATCAAAGATTTGGCTTTGAGGAATAAATTAGGTGATTTCAGGTGAGTACACTCGAGAGACTGAACGACTTCACATCGGTGAAAAGCTGTCGTGATCCAGGTGGCATATGTCTTTAAATTTAGAATAGCTTGCTTTGGAAAGAAATTGCCTTGTTTAGTTAGTTATATAAAAAAAATCAACTTATTTAGTTAGTTCACAAATTCAGGAAGACTTGGAAAATGAACATGTCTACTCAAGGGAACTTCAGAAAGTTCATGGAAATGGAATTAAAAGGTAAATTTTGGTGAAAGAAGATTTTGAAATCCATGCACAAGAGAGATCTTTAAAAAGTTCCTGAAAAATGTGTCCTATGAAAAGCTGTGCATAGATCCAAAAAATTTTCACACCAAAATAAACTTACCTTAATTCCATTTTCCATGAACCCTTTGAAGTACTTCATATTGGCTCACTTATATGTCAGCCAAGTTGCCAAAAAGATTTTGCTTTGGTAGAGGTCTTAACTTTTTCTAAAACAACTTTTTATAGGTTTTGGTCATTTTATCTAATTTTATCCTTACCCCATGTATAATGATGGGAAAAAAAAATCCAACTTCAGTAATTTTCAACATGTGCTACACGTGCTTTTTTTTTTTTTCTAAACCAAACTACTCCCACCTTTTCTAGCTCCCCAGGTTATTTTGAAACAAATCCCAGACTTTTTATTATTTCGTTCTTAAGTACTACAATATGTAAGACACGTTTGGAGATAAATGGTCACAGTTTCAACAGCAACAGATGTGTCCAGCGGCCATTCAGCCGAGCAGTCGAGATCCCTGCATCTGATAGCAGAGCGTCAGCATTCAACTCCCGGCTTCTGGGCGCAGCTTCCTGTTAATGCAGACCCTGGGAGGCAGCCAGGACACCTCCAGTATGGGGGACCCTGTCACCCATGGGGAGACCTCGATTGTGCTCTTCGCTCCTGGCTTTAGCACCAACCAGGCCTCAGCGGCTGTGGGCATCTGGAAAGTGAACCAGTGGATGGGAGTGTTTGTTCTCTCTCTCTCTCCCTGTCTCTCTCTCGCTTTGCCTGTCAAATAAACAAAGGAAATATATCAAATGTGGAAACTGAAATCTCTTGCACAATGCGCAGGGCAACCTGGCTTATTAATAGAAGAACCAGAAGGAACAAGATTTCAAACTTCAATTTAATTTTTTAAAATTTATTTATTTGAAAGGCAGAGTCACACACACACACACACACACACAGGGAGAGAGAGAGCGAGCGAGCTCTTTCATCAACTGGCTCTCTCTCCAAATGGCTACAATAGTCAGAGCTGGGCCAGGCCAAAGCCAGGAGCCAGGAGCTTCTCCCTAGACTCTTACATGGGTGCAGGGGCACAAGGACCTGGGCCATCTTCTGTTGCTTTAGCAGAGAGCTGGATCAGAAATGGAGCAGTCAGGATTCGAACTAGCACGCCCATAGCAGGCAGAGGCTTAACCTGCTATGCCACAGCAGTGGCCCTGAGTTTCTGAGAAATGTCCAACACTTTTTAAGACACTCATGAAGATTTGTATTATGTCTCATGGTTAAGTAGGTCTTGTTAAAAAAAATCAAATGGATCTTATTTGAGGATGGTTCTCAGGAATTAAAGAACAAATAAAATCACAAGGACGAATCATAAAGAACTAGATGCGGCTTGGCTATCTTGTTCAATTACTTCATTTTAAAGGTAAGGAGGCAGGGCGGGGGCGGCACTGTGGCATAGTGGTAAAAGCTGCTGCCTGAAGTGCTGGCATCCTGTATGGGCAGCAGTTCGAGTCGCAGCTGCTCCAGGTCTGATCCAGCTCCCTGCTATGGCACAGGAAAGCAGAAGATGGCTCAACTGCCCCTGCACCTGTGTGGGAGACCTGGAAGAAGCTCCTGGCTCCTGGCTTCAGATCGGCCCAGTTCTGGCTGTTGCAGCCATCTGGGGAGTGAACCAGCAGATGGAAAAAAAAAAAAAAAAAGGTAAAGAGGTTGAGGCCCATGGAGACTAAGTATCTTCTTAACACAGGAGAGCCAGTGGTCACTACCCAGAATTCATAAAAGAATGTGTTAACATTTTGAAGTGATTTCCATGGATAATTTTTTTTTTTTTTTTTTTTTTTTGGACAGGCAGAGTGGATAGTGAGAAAGAGAGACAGAGAGAAAGGTCTTCCTTTTGCCATTGGTTCACCCTCCAATGGCCGCTGTGGCCGGCGCATCGTGCTGATCCGAAGCCAGGAGCCAGGTGCTTCTTCTGGTCTCCCATGGGGTGCAGGGCCCAAGCACTTGGGCCATCCTCCACTGCCTTCCCGGGCCATAGCAGAGAGCTGGCCTGGAAGAGGGGCCACCGGGATAGAATCCGGCGCCCCAACCGGGACTAGAACCTTGTGTGCCAGCGCCGCAAGGCAGAGGATTAGCCTGTTAAGCCACGGTGCCGGCCTGGATAAAATAATTAAGAGTTGGCTTTATAAGATCGGAGAATTTAAGTGAGCCCTATACAAATGTATCTTATACTTTCTCAATCTTGTGTAACAGTGGCACTAACATTGGGGATTTTAAAAGTGAGAAAGTGATGACAGCACTTAAGCACCCAGATTAAGCTCCTTTCGGAGCCAGGAAGGTAGAACAATGATCTCCATGGAGCAATGCTTCCAGAATGAAACAGACATGGCAAAATATCACTATACGTGACGCATATAAGATCCAAAAGGTTAGGCTGCAAAAAAGGAACAGTTCACACATATTGGAGAAAACCAGTTTAGTTCAACAGTTTTGTGTAGCATCCAGGTGGAAAGAGTGGATGTGTTTGTGTTTAGTTATGGGCAGTGGCAACCAAACCCTTTAGCTGTAGAACGCAAGAGCACACAGGCTAATGTCATTCAGGATTACGGCACCAGGGCAAGCGAGTCTGGTGCACCGCCAAGGCGAGCCTCCAGGAAGTTGTCACTGTGTCAGAATCCTGCCGGACACTGGCATCTTTCTTCTTCTTTTGCTAAGATGAAGACTTATTTATTTATTTAAAAGGCAGAGTGACAGAGAGTATGAGAAAGAGAGAGCGAGGCGATATCTGCCACCCACTGGTTTCCCTCCCTAATGGCCTCAACAGCTGGGCCTCGGCCAGGCTGAAGCCAGGAGACAGGAACGCAATCGGGGCTGCCCACATGGGTGGCAGGGGCCCAAGTACTTGAGCCATTGTCTGCTGCTTTCTAGGCACATTAACAGGAAGCTGGATTAGAAGTGGAGTAGCCAGGACTTGATGATGTCGGCATCCCAAATGGTGGTTTAACCCATTGCAGCATAACACAGACCCTCATCCCTCCTCTCTTTTAAGATTTATATACGTGAAAGGTGGTGTGAGAGAGACAGAGACAGAGAGAGAAAACGCTGTGATCTTTTAGATTCAATATCAGCACAGAGTTGCTAGGTGGATTCGTTTTTTTTTTTTTTTTTTTTTTTGGGGGGGGGGCGGCAGGCAAAGTGGATAGTAAGAGACAGAGAGAAAGGTCTTCCTTTTTTTTCTGTTGGTTCACCCCCCCAATGGCTGCTGCAGCCGGCACGCTGCGACCAGCACACCATGCTGATCCGAAGCCAGGAGCCAGGTGCTTCTCAGGACTTGGGCCATCCTCCACTGCACTCCCGGGCCACAGCAGAGAGCTGGCCTGGAAGAGGAGCAACCGGGACAGAATCCGGTGCCCCGACTGGGACAGAACGCAGTGTGCCAGCGCCGCAGGCGGAGGATTAGCCTATTGAGCCGAGGAGCTGGCCGCTAGGTGGATTCTGTTCTAATCCTAGGGTAGAAGTAGAGGCATGGGAGATCTTGATGGTCAAAATGGCTGGAGCTGGTCCAATCCAAAGCCAGGAGCCAGGAGCTTCTTCTGGATCTCCCACATGAGTGTAGGGGCCCAAAGACTTGAGCCATCTTCTACTGTTTTCCCAGGCTGTAGCAGAAAGCTAGATCGGAAGTGGAGCAGCCAGGATTCGAACCAATGCCCATATGAGGTGCTGGCACTGCAGCCAGTAGCTTTACCCACTATGCCACAGCACTGATATAATTTCACATGCTCTTCAAGGGGTTCCAAGGTATGTCCAAGGTTGAGAACCACAGACTTAGAGGACGAGAAGTTCTCACTGACTACAGCTCTTCTGGGGATGAGGAGTGTCTTCCTACACCCAGATGTGACCCACGTCACGAGCTATGGCACTAAGGGAGGTGCCAAACTCTCTGGGGGTGGAATCTGGATTTAGAGGTCATCTGGGCTGGGGCTAAGTGGTATTCGTGTCTGCTCATTAAGCTGACTTCCCTCAGGTGGGTAGGGTTCTACTGTGACAACCTCTGTAAGTCATCATTAGGGACTTTAACATCCTCTGAAGCCAAGGCAGACAACCATTTTTAGGGAGATCTTAACAGAAGACTTCTCAGGTCAAATTTCGATCCTGTGCCTATTCTGTGAGTAGCCAGCAGGGATGAGTTGTGTGGTTCCGGCTGAAGCACTTTGTATTGCCCGAGAAGACCTGAATATTCTATGCCAGTGAGTCACTGCCTGCAGACCAGGCTGCCCTCTCAGAGAACGTGGCCTTATCCTAACACGGCAGACTTCTACAGAAAGTGCGGTTTCCCCTTTAGAATCAGAGCTGGGGATGCAGCTGATTTTCCTGAATTTCTAAGAATGAAGAAATATGCTTACCCCATTCACTCACCAATAGGGAACGAGTTTATTCCCTATGACACAGAGTGTTTCTTATCATGACCGTTACACTGGCCCTGGCACTGTAGGCAATGGCTGATATTGGCCCATTATTTTTCTATTAATACATGAGTTTCAACATTCTTCTTTTCTGGGCTGGCGCTGTGGCGCAGTGGGTTAACACCCTGGCCTGAAGCACTGGCATCCCATATGGGTGCCGGTTCGAGACCTGGCTGCTCCACTTCCCATCCAGCTCTCTGCTATGGCCTGTGAAAGCAGTAGAAGATGGCTCAAGTGCTTGGGCTCCTGTACACACGTGGGAGACCCAGAAGAAGCTCCTGGCTCCTGGCTTTGGACCAGCGTAGCTCCAGCCGTTGTGGCCAACTGGGGAGTGAACCAGCGGATGGAGGTTCTCTCCTTCTCTTTCTCTCTCTCTCTCTGCCTCTGAGTGTAACTCTTTCAAATAAATAAATATTAAAAAGTTCTTCTTTATTTTTACATGTAGAAAACACTACAGGCTTCATCAAGAAAGTTTACATAACCTAGAAAATGAAAAAGAACAGGAAAGGGTCCTCTTAGTATTCTGATAATCACCTTTAACAGTTGCTTTTATGCCTTTCCAGTACTTGGTCTTTCAAACTTTTATGTCAGGAGAAACACTTTCCTCAGGACGGGGTATGGGATTGACAAGAACAAGACCCAATCCTAAAAGGGAAGTAGAGTAGTTAAATGATTTCAGGAAGAGGCATTAATAAGGAAGTGAATAAAAAGTTCAGTTCTAAGAAGTATGGAGACCAGGGATCAAACTTGAACACCCCAAGGGATAGATCTGATGCTGAGCCTGGGTGTAGTCTGGGGATGAAGAAGTGTAGTATTTCTCAGATTAGGTTTGGCTCTGGAAACCGGGATCAGGTGGAGAATTAAATACCCCATTTTGGGGGAAGCAGAGAGCTGTAGAGGCCAGGAAATAAGATGCTTGAGCAAACATTGGGTCTTCATTTTTATTAAATCTTGGCCATTTCATCCTTAAAAAAAAATCTTCTCAACACCCTTCAAATAAATGTGTCCTGTTTGTCTTCTCTAACCATCTTCTACCCTCCAGAAGGCCCTGCACACCGCTGCCAGGTGAGTCTCCTTAAACTGTTTTCTAACATTTATCTTTCCAGTCTTGGACTTTAGAAATGCCACCAACTGACTCACTGAGCCAGTTCCAGCCTGCACAGCCTGCACCTCATGGTTCCTATAACCGGACACTAACCCGTTATTCACCTTCGTTTTCCACGTCACCTACAACAGGCGGGAGGATGCACTGAGCGTCCTGCAAGCGCACTGTTCTTCTTTCCGTCCTCTCTACCCTCGTCCCATGGTATCACCTTGTCCGCAGTGCTCTGCCTTCTATGTACTGGCTCCTTCAGCGTCTCAATCTAGTTGCACTTTCTTCCCAATATGTCGCATGATTATTCCAATCCACATTGATTTGTATTTTCTTAGACTTACCATACTTTTTTTTTTTTTTTTTTTTTTTGCAGTTCAGCTTTTTTTATTGAACAAGAAAGCAGACTTAGTCAAAAAGACCAACGTCATCACCAGACTCCTCGGACTCTTCTTTGCTTCTACTTTCCTCTCTGCAGCTGGAGCGGCCGCAGTGCTGGGGGCAGGGCCTCCACCAGCTGCGGAAGTGGCTCCCTCAGCCCTCGGTTCCAGATGAGGCTCCCCATGTTGACACTGGCCAGGGCCTTCACGAACAAGCCAGGCCAAAAGGGCTCCACACGGACACTGCAAGCTTTAACGAGGGCATTGATCTCACGCAGGATGAGGGCGGAGTGGACGCAGGTGGGCCTGGAGTCGGAGGAGATGGAGGCGCGGGGTGCTGTGCGGTTGGCGTGGGGGGCTACGTGCTAGTCCCCAGACGCAGTGAGGGCCTCACCTGAGCTCAGCCTTAGCCCCCTCGGAAGGATCAAGCACCTTGGCCGTCCTGCGGCGGAGAACTTGTTGACAATGCGTCTACAAC
Source organism: Lepus europaeus (assembly GCF_033115175.1). Lineage (NCBI taxonomy): Eukaryota > Metazoa > Chordata > Mammalia > Lagomorpha > Leporidae > Lepus > Lepus europaeus. The sequence goes on along the minus strand of NC_084830.1, from coordinate 62,795,430 downwards.
TTGTTCTTTTTCACCGAGTGCATATATGGGGCTGTACTTCTACATTAACACAGAGTCAAAAACACAGTTTATTGGGTAAGATATCCAGATTATGTGCAAAAAATGTAATGGTCAGACGATACAACTGTCAACTTTTTCCCAGTATTTTAAAAAGAAATTATTTTTCTTTCTCCACTCATTGAAATAGTTTCCCTATTTATGCAACACAAGTTGCATTAATAATCAAACTTAGGGAAAACCGTAGCTGGTAGGCTTGAAAATCGAACTCCATCTCATTCTCATAGTCATTAATGACCTTAAAACAGTCTGTGTCACAGGATTCAAGGTGAGTTTCTCATCCTCATGATGACTTCATGAGCTGAGGATAAGCCAGTCAGAATCTTCCTAAGGCCATTTAATTGATACCATTTGATTTCTACTCACCTTCAACAATTATACTTGGATTTTATATGCAGAAAAAACAGAATCTTGGATGATTCATATTTAAAAAACATGTAGGGTCAGCGCTGTGGCATATCAGGTAAAAGCTACCGCCTGCTGTGCCGGCATCCCATATGGGCACCGGTTCTAGTCCCAGCTGCTCCACTTCCAATCCAGCTCTCTGCTCTGGCCTGGGAAAGCAGTGGAAGATGGCCCATGTCCTTGGGCTCCTGCACCCTCGTGGAAGACCTGGAAGAAGCTCCTGGCTTCTGGCTTTGGATTGCCCCAGCTTTGGCCCTTGCAGCCCAATTGGGGAGTGAGCCAGCAGATGAAAGACCTCTCTCTCTCTCTCTCTCTCTCTCTCTCTCTGCCTCTCCGTCTCTCTATGTGTAACTCTTTCAAATAAATAAATAAACCTTTTTTAAAAAAGAACACATTTAATAGTAATAATTATAAAATTAAATAAATGAAGTCATAAGCCAAACCTTAAGAAAATACTCCACCCTTCTGGGGGAAAAAATATTCCACACACAAGAACTTTCATCTAGATACCATCTTGAAGTATTTTCTTATTTGAAAAATGTTCTCCCAAGCTGAATATTTTTTGTTGTTTGCTAGTTCTAAAATTAAGAAATGTCCAAGGAAAAAGTTAAGAAAATACTAAAAGTCGTTCAGCTGTAGTCCTAAACCCACATCAACTCAAAGATTCCGAGATAGTTACAACACGGGGATCTCTATCTTTCCAAACCATCTATGATTTCAAAGGATTCACATGTTTCTCAGTAGGATCAAATGGTCACAAATCCTCTTGCTCCCATTGTACTTTATGGTGTAATTATAAGCTCTCATGACAAGAATTTTTAAAAAATTGCTGTATATCAGGAACTGAGTGTCTTTAGCAATTGCGAATGTTGCTTCATCTGTTCCTTTAAAAATCCTTGGAGTTCAGCTATTTCTCTTTAATGAGAACACCTGCAGTCCTGGAGGCAGCGCCACAAGGCACTGGTGAAAAGGGGATTGGGTAGAAGTGTAGGGCAGCCAAGAGATGCCCTGAGCACCAGCAGGAGCTCATCTGGTGATGCCTGCAGGAGAGGCCCTCTTGCTGCTGCTCCCCTCCTCTGGGTGGTGGGGGTTTCTGTCCCGGAGGGGAGGGACAGGGACAAAGCCTTGATTTCTTAGCCCAGATTCTACCTTTCTCCTGGCCTTGGAAAGAGCGCTCAGTATAAACTCACCCTTCCATTTAAAGGATATGCAGCCCTGAGAAAGAGGGTAGACAGTGCCGATGATAGAGCGCGATTTAGAATAGACCTCCTGATCTTAACTCTTGTTTTTGTTTTTGTTTTTTTTTTGTTTTTTTTTTTTTTTTTTGGACAGGCAGAGTTAGATAGTGAGAGAGAGAGAGAAAGGTTTTCCTTTTTCTGTTGGTTCACCCACCAATGGCCACTACGGCCGGCGCGCTGTGCCAATCCGCAGCCAGGAGCCAGGTGCTTCCTCTTGGTCTCCCATGTGGGTGCAGGGCCCAAGCACTTGGGCCATTCTCCACTGCCCTCCCGGGCCAGAGCAGAGAGCTGGACTGGAAGGGGGGCAACCAGGACAGAATCCGGGGTGCCAGCACTGCAGGTGGAGGATTAGCCAAGTGAGCCGCAGCACCGGCCCAACTCCTGTTCTGTGTATGAAATTTCTAGTTTATCAAGAAGTTTCATGGTCTGTAAATGAGAAACATGGGTCAGGTGATTTACAATATTCTTGCCAGCTGCAAGCTACACAACTCTGGGACTCACCTGGTTGAGCACGACCGCCACACCGTACCTGCCCCATAGCATGCCTGCCAGAAGCGTTTGTTGATTAAATTAAAAGGGCCCGAAAAGATTGCATTTAACTAGATTAATTACTCTGTAAAAAATTAAATTGAAGCTCTGTATAGGTGACTGGAAAAAAGAAAATCCCTCCGTGGCAGGATGTCTGGTAATTATTTTGCTTTTAATTAGCCTTCACTTGATGATTGTCAAAATGTTGCATGGTAACAGAATTAGAGCTTCAGATATAATACAACCAATGTGAGGAAATAAATATAAATGGTTTGAACTCATTTGATTCTTACTGGACCCTGAGTTAAAGTCTGGCCAGTCGGAGTAGGATCTATCGCAGCTGTTTGAGAAGGATAGAAGGCACCCGGCTGCTGCCAACTGGCCCTGGCTTTATCGTTGATCTCTCCCTCCGTGATCATCAAGGCATGGCCAGCAGAGCTCTGCACGCTGCTCTCGAACAGCTCGGTGTTCCCAGATTTCCTCACATAACCAGGCTTTCCCTCTCTACATCCATCGGGAGTGGGCGTGGGGTGGCTGAGACACCCTCTCTGCAACTGAAATAGAACTGAAGGCACTGGTCCCCACCGCCCTGAATGGAACTACCGCAGGATTAGCCACACGGACACCAGGCTGGTTAAAGTGTCCAGTGTCAGGGCCAGCACTGTGGCACAGCAGGTTAACCTGCCGCCTGTAAGGCCAGCATCCCATACAGGCACCAGTTTGAGTCCTGGCTGCTCTACTTCCAATCCAGCTCCCTGCTCATGTGCCTGGGGAAGCAGCCAAAGATGGCCCAAGCCTTTGGGCCGCCACATCCATGTGGAAAACTTGGATCAAGCTCCTGACTCCTGGCTTTGGTCTGGTCCAGCCCTGGCCATTGCAACCATTTGGGGAGTAAACCAGCAGATGGAAGACCTCTCTGTCTCTCCGTCTCTCTCTATAACTCTGCCTTTCAAATAAAATAAATCTTTTTTAAAAAAATTCAAATGTCCTCTTTAATATTGTATCTTTGAAAGATAAAGTGAATCAAGAGGTAAAATCAAGTGATTGTGAGAGCTTGTCTAATTGATATCTCCAAATACTTTAACTCAGTTATCTGAAGTTAGAATTAAAAAGAAATTTAAAGGTTTATTTATTTTATTTGAAAGGCAGAGTTATAGAGAGAGGGAGGAAGAGATAGAAAGATCTTCCATTCACTGTTCTATTCCCCAAATGGCTGCAATGGCTGGGACAGGGCCAGGCAGAAGCCAGGAGCCAGGAGCCTCCTCTGGGTCTTCCATGTGGGTGCAGGGGTCCAAGCACCTGGGCCATCCTTCACTGCTCTACCAGGCACAATAGCAGGGACCTGGATTGGAAGTGGAGCAACAGAGACTCGAACTGGCTGCCATATGGGATGCTGGTGCTGCAGGCAGCAGCTTTACCTGCTATGCCACAGTGCTAGCCTCCCCATCCCCAAATTTTTAAATTAAATGGAGATTTATGCCAATGATTCACTTCCTACTGCCTGCGCAGTTTCAGCTTATGTAACTCTGCTTTTCAAATGGCCACAAGATGCATGCATGACCTGATGGAGATAAATGCCAACCACTGTCATTAGGTTGATGCTGAGTTTAAGACACATTGCATCATATGAAGCGTCTGCAGGTAGGAGGCAGCCGCAGGTGCATTTAATCTTTGGCAAGCTTTCTGATTATCTCTGGGGGGTGGCGTGTGTCCATGTGTTGCTTATCTTTGTTGTCAAGCACAACATATCGTCACGGGAATGCCCATGAAATTCCTTCATGGAAAAATCAATCACATTGGGCCTATTCCCATGGCATATTCTGCCTGCCTGTGAGAGACTATTTGGAAAACAGAACTGACATTATCCTCAAGTAGACCTCACTTAGCCATATGACATCTTTGGTCCAGTGGATCAAATGTGTAGCCTGGCTTCGGTCACTGAGGCAATTTACTCTCCATGACAGAATTCCATTTATTTGCTTCCTGTTACAATCCTTTAGGACCTCCAGATTGGGCCAGCTGGGCCAGCTGAACCCGTTGCAGTGTGCAGAGCCTTTGAGCTACTCTCACACTGTGGACTGGCCAGTGGGGAGCCTTTCTGGACTGCATAATTCTGCCCACACACCCTGGGGTCCTTTGCAACCAAAGTCATGTGGATCTGTCTCCCCCACTGGGCTCTAATCAACATGAGCTCAGGCCCTGGAGCTTCAGTCTCATTGTCTGGCTCGTATGTCCACTCAATAAATGTTTGTTGAGTGAAAATCCAAGGGGATGGATTTTTAGTGTTCTCAACACAGCAAATGATAATTGTATGAGTTATGTATATGTTATTTACCTTAATTGGTATACTCCATGGTATATACATAATTCAAGTCAATATATTCATATAAACTTTTTGTTTATATATGAAATACATAAAAATTTTGTCAATAAAAATAAAACCAAGAAGTGTTGCATAAACAATTATATTCTCAAGCAAGAATCATTAGCAAATTTGTTAGGGTCCATTTACTACTTTCCTCTCAAGGTTTAATTAGTATGTTTTGCTAATAAGAGCACTTGTGCTTGAAGGTTATTTCTTCCTAAAGAAAAATGAATAAATATTATCCTACCTTTTGCCTGTGGGCTAGCATGGTACCTGTGTTAGCATCCTGGGTTCAGTACATTTTTATTGATTTAAATCAATTTAGCCAATCCGTAAATTTCAAAGGTTCTTTGATATGAAGATACGTTTATCCTGCTGAGCACTTTCCAACTGAAATTGTACAGGGAAATAGTTGCTAAGTAATACAATATCTAAACTGCCTAGAAACTTGCCTGGCACCCAGTAGGGACTCAATATCCATTGTTTTTTTCCGCTCACATTTATTCGAAAAGAAGAATAAAAACCCTACTTCTAAAGCTTGATGGAAAATATGAAATTAATTTTAGTAGATGACAAATAGCAAAAAGAAAAGGTCAGTATTATCTTTCGACCCAGCAAAGAAGTTGAACTATCTCATCAGAATTTTAAAATGTTACCTTGCCCTTCTCATGTTTCCTGGCATCACAGAGAAAACGAATCTAAATTAAGGTTGTCAGATAAAAGACACAGTGCCTAGTTAAATTTGAATTTCAGCAAAACAATTTTTTTAAATTGTAGATATGCCCCTCGTAATATTTGGGACATACAAGATTTGGGACATACTTATAATAAAATATTTTTCTTTCTTTATTTGAAATTCATATTTAACTGGGCACCCTGTATCTTTAGTTGGTAAATCTGACAACCATAATCAAATAGCAGTGAGTACCAGCATTTGAAAAACAGTAATAATGTAGTGAGCTCTCTCTTTTTTTAAGCAACGTTTTATTGGCAGCCAAGTGCTTTCTTTAAAGTTTTTAAGCTAATTTTTCCCTCATCCTAAACCTATAGTTAGTTTGCATAACGGCACTGTGATTTCACCTCCCTTTAGAAAATGCTCTAGAATCAAAATATCTATTTTGGCTCTCCCTGGTCACCAGAATGTGGTTTGCAAAAAAAGGGGAACAGTTGTTAGTCCTGGCGAAAAGCCAGACATTTGGTGTTAGAATTATCAGTTGCTTCTTCCACTAGAAGTTTCTGTGGGAGCTTGTAAAGCAGGTTTTCCTTATTGGTTTGGATCCGGTCACCAGGAGACCATTTGCAATGCTGGTTATTTTCATTGCATAGTGAAGAGCCCCAAGCATTCACTGAAGAAGAGAGCCAGGCTTGATAAGCAGTGTGGCCAGCCGTAATCACTGGCTTGCGACCCGCCAGGGAGCCCTGGCGCACGGAGCAGAGGAACCTCCAGCCAAGTTCGGATGGAGGCCTTGGCAGGGCACTGCCCACCACAAAGAGAGGAAAACCAGAAGTCGCACTACATTGGTCCTTTCGTGGGCACTTTCCCCTCCATCATTCACCTCTCCCAAGCCACACTATAAATCATCTCGTGCCTGAACTCAGATTCCTGGGAGTCGGTAGGTGAGCAGCTGTGGGAAGCCGGGGCCTCTTGCCAATGTGAAACCCCACGGACATTCCGGGTCTTCAGCCAGTTCCCTCCCCAAAGCCCTCTTGCCTTTCTTCTCTGAGCCCTAGGGATTGGCCAGCTTGTTTCCTTTCCACTGTCACCACCTGTTATTTCCAACTGCGCACCATGTGGGACAGAAGACGGCTTCACATCTCCAGGCCCAGGCAGGTGACAGCCTGGCTCTGTTCACGCTTCACTCTCATCCCGAGGCAGGCGCTCTTGGGTCCCACTACAGAGGAGGAACTGACGGCCTTAGCAGACCATCAGGAATGAAGATGTGTCTCAAATGGCAGTGTCCGAGGCACGCAACACCCCTTGTCTGAGCGAGAGGAAAAAGCCAGTGAAAGCTGTGAGGAAGGGGTTTTCCCTAATGCTGCAGCAGGCTTTCTTACAGGAAAATACAAAGACCACAGAGGTGCAAACAGTGCATCTCTGAGGCTTCATCAGACTTTCTGGGGTGAGATGGGGAGGCAGATAAGACAATCTGGTGAAGAAGTGGTTTTCAAATTTTTATATATACAGGATTTACCCAGGGGGCTTGTTCAAACACAGAGGCGAAGAGTGCAATGTTAAAAACTTTTTTAGGCCGGCGCCGTGGCTTAACAGGCTAATCTTCCACCTTGCGGCGCCGGCACACGGGGTTCTAGTCCCGGTCAGGGTGCTGGATTCTATCCCAGTTGCCCCTTTTCCAGGCCAGCTCTCTGCTGTGGCCCGGGAAGGCAGTGGAGGATGGCCCAAGTGCTTGGGCCCTGCACCCGCATGGGAGACCAGGAGAATCACCTGGCTCCTGGCTTCAGATCAGCGAGATGCGCCAGCCGCAGCGGCCATTGGAGGGTGAACCAACGGCAAAAAGGAAGGCCTTTCTCTCTGTCTCTCTCTCTCACTATCCACTCGGCCTGTCAAAAAGCAAAAAACAAACAAACAAAAAAAAACTTTTTTAAAAGGAACTATTAAAGCTACTAAGCAGAGTTAAATTTCTCTTTCTAGATAGATTGATTTAGACACACTGATACATTTAAAGTATTTAGATGGTAATATTTTTATCCTGTTGACTTCTTCCTAGCTGAAATTATATAAAAACCACCCACTATATAATATACACATATACATGAATATATTGTATAGTATATTATTATATATTATATTGTGTATTATAAAATAGGTGAAAATACTAAGGCAAACACCTCTCATTTTAAATAGAACTCAATCTCCAGAAGCCAAATGAGAAAAACTGGATCATTTGACTTCACAAAAGAAGGTTTTAAAGTCTGCGTGGTGGAAAAGCCACCTAAACAAAGCATAAGATAAATGTTATAATGGGGAAAATTCAGCAACTCATACCTTGAAGAGCTCATCTCTTAATATATAAAGATCTTGACCTAAATCACTAAGACCAGAAAGTACATAATCCATCAAAACTTCATGGAAACTTGTTTTCTTCCCCCTTATAAATAAATATCTATACAGTATCTTCAATGCTGCCTTTTGGCCACAAAGCCTTAAGTGTTCCTGACCTTGTATAGGAAAAGTTTGCGACCATCGAGTGGGGCATGGAACATGAGCTCTGGCTCCTCTGACGGCTGAGCAACTTCTAGCAGACCAGGGCTCCCTCAGACAGCATCCCTAAGTTCTCCACGAGATACAGAAGGCAGCTCTCTGAAGGCAGCGCAGAGCAAGGGACGGCGGGCAGACAGAGAAATTAGACCACTGAGAGATGGAAGCGGACTACACGAGAGCCAGGGGTTGTACGGCTTTTACGGCTGCAGTTGCAGCCCATCAGCCTAACTGGCTTGAGGTACCAGGAGACACAGTTTGGAGCTGCTGGTGCGTTGGAAATTATTGGTGTTATCTCAGAAATGAGAGCAACACAGAGGAAGGAGCCCCCCGTCTACGTATAAATCTCACAAACTCAGACTGTTACAAGTATTTCAAATGCTAAAGGAAATTTCTCAACTGGAGGAAAATATTATCAAAGGAAACCTGGGTCTCGGGAAGCCATGGAGAGCCCTAAAAATGGTAATATGTGATTACCATAAATAAAAGGGTCTTTTTTCCACCTCTTGATTTGCTTAAGATATATGACTACGTAAAGAAAATCATCTGGGGCCGGCGCTGTGGCACAGTGGGTTAAGGTCCTGGCCTGAAGAGCCGGCATCCCATATGGGTGCTGGTTCGAGACCCAGCTACTCCTCTTCGGATCCAGCTCTCTGCTATGGCCTGGGAAGGCAGTAGAAGATGGCCCAAGTCCTTGGGCCCCTGCACCCATGTGGGAAGACCCAGAAGAAGCTCCTGGCTCCTGGCTTCAGATCAGAGCAGCTCCGGCCTTTGCGGCCATCTGGAGAGTGAACCAGTGGATGGAAGACCTCTCTATCTGTCTCTACTGCTCTCTGTAACTCTATCTTTCAAATAAATAAAATAAATCTTAAAAAAAGAGAGAAAATCATCTGTGTTTACAACATATATAGATTTATAACATATACAGAAGCAAATTACAAGCATACAAAGACAAGTATACAATGTACTAAACGTTTTCAAGATGCTTGCATTTTACATGAAGTGTAATATATACTCTAACCAGGAAAGGATGTATCTTGTAACCCAACAACCAAAACAATGAACAGACAGAGCTAAAAGGAACATGGAATACTAAAAGCTAGCTGATTAACACAAAGGAAGACAGAAAAGGAAGAACATGGAAACAAAACCCGAAAGGGACAACTAGAAAACAAATAGTAAAATTGTAGGCCTAAACTCAACCTTATCAGTTATTACACTTTTGGAAATGGGTTAAACACTCTGGAAAAGGTATTTATAGACTGCATTTAAAAGCAAGACTCAATGATATACTGTTTTTTTTTAAAAAAGATTTATTTGAAAGGCAGAGTTACACAGAGAGAGAAGGAGAAGCAGAGAGAAAGAGAGAGAGAGAGGTCTTCCAGACGATGGTTCACTCCTCAATTGGCTGCAACGGCCAGAGCTGTGTTGACCCGAAGACAGGAACCAAGAGCTTCTTCTGAGTCTCCCATGCAGGTGCAGGGGCCCAAGGACTCGGGCCATCTTCTACTGCTTTCCCAGGCCACAGCAGAGAGCTGGATCGGAAGTGGAGCAGCCGGGACTAGAACAGGTGCCCATTTGAAATACCAGCACTTCAGGCCAGGGCGTTAACCTGCTGCACCACAGCGCTGGCCCCTAGACTAAAGCTTTGTAAGAAAGGAAAATGACCAACCAAGAGTCCCCAGGAAGATGCAAACAATCTGAACAAAATATTAGTAACCTAACTCTAGAGCTCATGTCAAAAATTCCACAGAAATGCACATTACAAAAAAATGATTTAAGGATTTCAAAATCATCTTCACCAAAAGAAACTCATTTTCCAACTCCACTTTTCCACAAACATTTTGAAGTATATTCATATATAAAAAAGTTAAGACATCAAGTAGGTTCTGTCACAGAAATATGAGGTTAATTTTACTTTTGAAAGACAATATAGTCTACTATATTAACAAGATAAAGGAGAAACAGTGTATGTACATCTCAATAGATACAGAAGTGTTCTACAAGATCCAACATCAGTTCAAGGTAAACATCCTTAGTGAACTAAAAATAGAAGGAATTCCCTCAATCTGATGTAGGATGTCTTTAGCTCCTATCACAACATTGATAACCTGAATTCCTTCTCCACGAGCTAGGAACAGACAAGGCGTTCAGTCTCACCAATGCTAGTCAACAGTATGTCCCAGGCAGTACAATAACATCCAAAAAAGAAATAAAATATATACAGACTGGGAAGAAAAAAATGAAACTATTCATAGATAATGTGATGACATGTATAAACAATCTGAAGGAATTTACCAAGTTATTAGAATAGATATATTTTAAAATGTTGCAGGATACAAGGCCAATATACAAAAATTGGGGCTGGTGTTGTAGCATATCATGTTAAACTGCCGTTTGCATACCAGCATCCCATCAAATATGGCTAAGAGATATTAAAGATATGAATAAGTGAAAAGATTCTTTTAAAATTGCATAAATCAATATAGTTAAGAAATTCTCTCCAAACTAATTAACAGACTCTATATAATCTTAGCCATAATCTCAATGGATTTTATTGTAAAAATTGACAAATTTGTTTTAAACTTTAAATGGAAATGCAAATGATCTAAAATGGCAACACAACCTTGAAAATGAAGTACGAAGTCACAGGATTCCTACAATTGTTTTGTGATTTAATATAGAGCTAAAGTAGAAAGATGGTGTGGTATTGCCCTAGACAAATACAGACATGCGGATCAATGGGACAGAATAAAGACCAGAAATAGACCTAGTCATATATAACCAAATGATTTTTCAAAAATTATTTACTTGAGGCCATAGCCGAGGCTTACTTGGCTAATCTTCTGCCTGCGGCGCCAGCACCCCGGGTTCTAGTCCCAGTTGGGGCGCTGGATTCTGTCCCTGCACCCGCATGGGAGACCGGGAGGAGGCACCTGGCTCCTGGCTTCGGATCGGCACAGCGCACTGGCTGTAGCAGCCATTTGGGGGGTGAACAAATGGAAAAGGAAGACCTTTCTCTCTGTCTCTCTCTCTCACTGTCTAACTCTGCCTATCAAAAATAAAAAAAAATTAAAAAATTTTAACCTGGTGTTAAAATGGAAATGGCATAGAAAATTAATTAATTTGAAAAAAAAATTATGTAGGATCTCTGTCTTTAATGTGCTGTACATTGCTATTTAATGCTATAATTAGTAATCCAATGGTAGTTTTTTCACTTTATGTTGCTATATGGGCAAAATGTTGAAATCTTTACCTAATATATACTAAACTGATCTTCTGTATACAAAGAGAATTGAAAATGAATCTTTACATGAATGGAAGGGGAAAGGGAGCGGGAAAGGGGAGGGTTGCGGGTGGGAGGGAAGTTATGGGAGGGGGGAAGCCATTGTAACCCATAAGCTATACTTTGGAAATTTATATTCATTAAATAAAAGTTTAATAAAAAAAAATAAACACACACACAAAAAAATCAGTCAGTAGACTCTCAGAAAATCTACCAAAGATTTAATGTAATCCCAAATGATAAATAAAGTGGCATTTTTTTCTGGAATATAAAAAAAATAAAAATAAAAAAAATAAATTATTTACTTGAGAGGCAGAGAAACACACAGAGAGAACAAGACAGACAGAGCCCCTATCTGGTGTCCTGTTCTGGACAGTACCCCGGTCTCCCATTTGGGAGCCATCATGGCTGCCTCTTAGAACCTACATTAGTAGGAAGATGGAACCAGGTGCTGGAACTGAGAATCAAACCCAGGCACTATGATCTGGAACATTGGTATTTTGACTGTTGTGCTAAACGTCTGCCCCACTCAGTTGATTTTTCTAATGTGCTAAGGCTATTCAATGAGAAAAGAAAATCTTTTCAACAAATGGTGTTGAATAACCAAATACATATGTGGAAAAATTGAACCATGGTCCCTATGTCAGACTATGCACCAAAATTGATTCAATATGGAACTTGGACCTAAATATAAAAGCTGAAACTATAAAGTTTCCAGAAAAAGACAAACCAGAATAATTTTGCAAACTTGGGTTACAATTTTCCTAGAAGGTAGCAAAAAAGCACCAAACAGAAAAGAAAAATCAATTGACATAATTTTGCCAATCAAAAACTACCATTAAATAAATGAAAAGGCAACCAACAAAAGATGGACAAATCTTGTATCGAGAACATGTGGGCCGGTGCCGTGGCTTAACAGGCTAATCCTCCGCCTTGTGGCGCCAGCACACTGGGTTCTAGTCCCGGTTGGGGCACTGGATTCTATCCCGGTTGCCCCTCTTCCAGGCCAGCTCTCTGCTGTGGCCAGGAAGGCAGTGGAGGATGGCCCAAGTGCTTGGGCCCTGCACCCCATGGGAGACCAGGAGAAGCACCTGGCTCCTGGCTTCGGATCAGCAAGATGCGCCGGCCACAGCGGCCATTGGAGGGTGAACCAATGGCAAAAAGGAAGACCTTTCTCTCTGTCTCTCAAAAAAAAAAAAAAAAGAGAACATGTGAAAAAGTACACACAGAAAATGAAAAATCAAGCAACTCAACAAATAAATGAACAAGTCTTGAATAGACTTTTCAGGCACAAAAGGCTAAGAATCACTTGAGAAGGTGGATCAACATTAATGATCAGGGAAATGCAAAATAAAATCTTATAAGGAGTGGGTATTACGATGCAGTGGGAGAAGCCCTGGATTGGGATGCCTGCATCCCACGTCAGATTGCCTGAGTCCCAGCCACTCCACTTCCCATCTAGCTTCCTGCTACTGTATCCTGGGATGCAGCAGATGATGGCCTAGTAATTAGGTTCCTGCCACCCATGTAGGAGAACTGGATGGAGTTTAAGGCTATGGGCTTTGACCTGGTCCAGCACTGGCTGTTGTAGTCATTTGCACAATGAACCAGTGTATAGAAGATCCTCTCTTCTCTCCTCTCCTCTCCTCTCCTCTCCCCCACTTTCAAGGTCAATAAAAATAAATATAAATATAAAAAACCCACAGTGAGATTTCATTTTGCACTTAAACTAAAATTTTTAAAACCTGACACCACCACATGGGTGAGGCTGTGGGACAACTGGAACTCTCGGACTCTGGAGATGGAAGTTAGAGTGTGTGGCACGTTCAGCACCTAGAAGGGAGCCAAGGGAATTTCTGGAGTGATGCAGTGGTCTGCATCTCCTTTGGGAGGCGATCACACAGGCATAGACATTGTCCAAAACTCGCTGAATCCTAACTCTAATACTTGTGCATACATATGTCTATCGGCTCAAATAAGTGCAATGAAATAAGAGAAGTCAGATGAGGGTGCAAAGGTGGCTCCTGCAAAGGATCTGTTATACCCCGCTAATGAGGGCAGGCTCAGCTCCGAAAGCAACAGGGAGCTTTTGATAGACAACGGAGTCGGATGGCACCCTCAGGTATGCATTTAGGAAAGTTGCTGGTGTCCTTAACACAAGAAGTTACTGTTCCTAGTTCATTTCTTCTTCTCTTTTTTAAATGTCAACATCATCAGTGGAAATTTTATCATCCCTTTACTGTTAAAGTTAGCATAGCACACACAAGAGAACTTGTGCTTTTCTTCTCTCTACCCCTGTGACCCAAGAAATGCTTTCTATTTCTTATGGTTTCACTTATAGGAAATTAAAGATTACAAACCCTAAATCACAATTATTTTCATAAATGCATTCAGTGGGCTGATACGGAAAGTGTCCAAGAGACCCAGATTTCACCGATTTGTGGAACGGATTAGATTCTACCTAGACTGCAGAATGTAAGCACCTCGGCTTCAGAAATGCACTTCTCATGAATCTTTAAGTGGAGTCTTAAAAAACAAATGAGTCAACAGTTAAAGTGTGAACATTTTACATAGAAACCAGATTTGTGGTAGGCTGTGTCCTGTGCTTTCCATTTTGGGGCAGCTGTCTCCACCCTGCCCTATCAGTGTCCTCTGCTTCCTTCTCATAGGCCGTGGAGGGCCATGATGTCACCTGCAGCTGTTTTCATAGACTCCAAGAGGCACTTTGTGTTTGCAGGTGTACAGAATCTAAATTAGGATTGAAGCTAGGAGGGGGGCCCTGAGCCCCATGTGCTTTAGGGGGCATGTTTTGGGTATGCCTGCTGTGTTTTATAAATATGGGGCCAAACTGGATTTCTGGAGTCACTGGTGCACTTCTTCCGGAATGGTCTGGCATCACTCCTTCCCTGTCCATCTTTTGCAACCCTGAAGATTTTCCAGAAGCCAAGGCCAGCAGGCCACACGTCCTCAGTGAAGTAACTGTCCAAGAGGTTAAGCAAAATTTTTTGGTTAAAATGAAACTCTTAGGTCTGCTCACTCGGCTGAATCACTTCAAAGAGGAAAACAAATGAAACCCAGCTTCCTGTCATCTCACGGCATGAAGGGCTGACAAAGTACAGTTGCTTTTACGTTTCGACCAGAAGCGAAACTGCACACGAACAACGTGCTAGATCAAGGAGCCACGCCTCCCGGAAGGACCTTCTTCATCAGCAAAAGCTACCCAGTCCAGGGCAGGGTGAAACCTCCCACGCTGACACCTTCTCAGCTTCAAATGGGGGCAAGGGAGAAAGGAGAGGAAGAGAAGCGCTTTTCTGAGCAAATTGTCACCTGATAGTACACCCACACTACTGAGAGCGGCAAGTACTTCTCACCTGCTTACAAGGAGCAAGCACGGACCAGAACAGGACTGTAGTCAGCGCAAAAGTTTTCCCTTCTCAACACGCACAGCCCCGCGCCCGCTACCTGCCAGCCAGCCTCAGCCAGCACAGGCTCCTGGGATATCTCGAGCCCCCTGGGGCATGGTCTTGGCCATGGTCTGAGCCCTTTCCCCCTGACTGAGGGCAGATTCATTGCTCCCACGTTCATTTATTCTCCACGCAATCATTTACTCAGTTCCTACTTTCTGTGCACCGATCTTGTTAGAGGACCACGTGAAAACACCATACAAGGGGTCTTCAAAAGTTCGCAGAAAAATGCATTTTATGAAAAAACTCTGCATGGATTTCAATTTTTTGTAGCAAAACAATGTTATACAAGATTATGTAGTGAATTTTGTAATATTTATTCCTTGACCAATTTTGTGCTTTCATTGTATTCATTTTTAAAGTTTTATTTATTTATTTATTTATTTATTTATTTAAAAGAACAACAGAGAAAAAGAATGAGAGAAAGAGAGCCCTTCCATCTGCTGATTCACTTTCCAAAAGCCTGCAATAGCCAGGGTTAGGCCAGGCTGAAACCAGGAGCCTGGCACTCCATCCAGGTCTCCCACATGGATGGTAGGGACCCCAACCAATTGAGCCATCATTTGTTCCTCTGGGGTACACATTGGCAGGAAGCTGGATCAGACCCAGAGCTAACACTAGAACCCAGGCACTCTGATATGGGATGCAGGTATCCCAAGTGGCATTCCAACTGCTGAACCAAATGCTTGCCCCTAAACATATTTTCAGCAAAAATTTTCACGAAATTTTTGAAGTTCCTGCTTATATAACTTTTATGGCTATTGCTTTTGGTTTTTTAATTTTTATTTTTTTATTTTTTATTATTTATTTGACAGAGTTATAGATAGTGAGAGAGAGAGAGAGACAGAGAGAAAGGTCTTCCTTCTGTTGGTTCACTCCCCAAATGGCCGCCACAGCTGGAGCTGCGCCGATCCGAAGCCAGAAGCCAGGTGCTTCCTCCTGGTCTCCCATGTGGGTGCAGGGCCCAAGCACTTCGGCCATCCTCCACTGCCTTCCCGGGCCACAGCAGAGAGCTGGACTGGAAGAGGAGCAACCAGGACTAGAACCAGCACCCATATGGGATCCCGGCACTGCAGGCGGAAGACTAGCCAAGTGAGCCACAGCACCGGCCCCTATTTTTGATTTTTAAATTTGAGAGTCAGAAAGGTACAGAAAAGAGAGAGATGTTTCACTGCTCCCCGAATACCCACAACAGTGGCAGGGCTGAAGCAGGGAGCCGGGAACTCAATCTGGGCCTCCCACATTGGTGGCAGGAACCCAATTACTTGAGCCATCATTGCTGCCCTCTGGGGTCCACTTTGGCAGGAAACTGGAGTAAGGAGCCAGAGCCAAGAACTGAAGCCAGGTACTCCAATGTGGGTTGGGGACATCCCAGCTGGTGTGTTAACCACTAGGCCAAACATCTGCTCCTATTGCTTTCTAATGATGCCAACACTTGACTCATATTTTTTGGTAGAGAAATGGGTTGTTTGCATTCTTGCACAAATTTCCAGCCTACCCCCCTTCCCTTCCTCCTTGGGCAAGGATATCAGTGTTTTCTAAGAAGACAACAATGTTTTCTACTCTGTTTTTTCCGAATGTAAGTAGAAAGATGTCAAGAATTGTTTTGAAACACAATTTATGATAACCAATAAGATCACTGATGACCATGGGCAAGTCACACCTTCTACCTTCAGCATTCTTGCCTACAGATGGAAAGACATAGAGCAACTTAGAGTTGTTCAGTGTGTGCTCTATGGGCTCAGAATTATTTAGGGAAGCTTTCAGAAAATGTACATTTCTAGGTCCTACCCTAGAACTATGCAACCAGAATCTCTTAGATTCTCCCTAGCTGGGTAGATGATGTCCTCCAAAAAACATGGTAAATTCTTGCCACGTCAACTCCTGAGGCCATGTCTATATCTCTTCCTCTTATCTAAAAATTAATTTTGGATGTATATGTGTCCTCACATGTTTATTTGTGATGCTTTTGAGACAGGCACCTAAGGGAAGTCTTGTGTGATGCAAAGTTGACAACCACTGGGCTCTCCCAATTCCCAAGCTCATGACCAGCAGTCTGCCATGTAGAAGATCATGTGTCACTGAGAATGTGGGATTTTTTTAGGAAAGTCTAAGAATGTTGGGGATGAGACATAATTTTGGCAAACAAGGAACTGCTATGAGAGTACTTCAAAGGCTCATGGAAGGAGAGAATTAAAAGATAACGAAGGAGTGGCCCTTTAGCTCAGTGGTTGTGATTCCTGTGTGCCACACTGGGTTCAATTCCTGGCTCCAGATCCTGACTCTAGCTCCCTGCCAGTGCAGACCCTGGGAGACAGCAGGTGATGGCTCAGCTGACTAGGTTCCTGCCACCCACACAGGAGATTTGCCCTGAGTTCTGGGCTCCTGGTTTTGGTCTCAGCCCAGCCCTGGCTGTTGTGGGCATTTGGAGAGTGAACCAGCAGATGGAAAACTAACTCTCTCTCTCTCTCGTTTCTCTGTAAAAAGTAAATAAATAAAAGGTAGTGCACTTTTCCATGAACAGTTAAATACACATGGAAAAATTACACTCTGATATTTACCCTTCAAAAGAATAAAAACAATAAAATTTTTGAAATGAACAATTCTAGTATGTCTTGTAATGGAGAAACCTACTAGGAATAACCACCTTAAATTGTGTGGTTGATAAATTAAGCTATAATTAGAAAGAGAAGAAGAGAATAAAATCCAGATGCCTCTATTTCATGTAGCGGCAGAGTAACGTTGGGTTAAACAAGGGCTGTTCAACTTAAGTTAGAGATGACAAGTGTTTGCCGCAGAATAGAGTAAATATTTTTGGTAGAATGCCTTTAATCATCATTCTAGTGGTGGATTCTACTTCACTGGTGATAGACAGAGAACAAACTGAGGAACCATGGCATAACTGAGCAAACATAACATTTTGATTTATAGTTAACGGTGATTGTTTGGGACCTGTCATTTATTCAGCTGTTTTGAAAGAGCTGCTGAAATAAAAAGCATATTTCTGGGTCAGAAAAATCACAGAAAAGAAAGCATTTGAAAATCCAATAAATCCTCTCACTAGTGAACCAACTTCTCGAGGGTGGACATCGCCACCCACACTCTCAGGGATCTGCAGCTTCTTGCAGGAATAATATGAGTTATTGGAGGAGCCATTAGCTGGATGGACGATGCCCTCCAAAAAAACATGTCAAATTCTTGCCTTGCTGACGCCTGCAGCCATGTCTATTTTCTTTTCCTCAGATCTAAAAATTAATTTTGTGTGTATACAGGTACTTTTTAAAAAAATATTTATTTATTTGAAAATCAGAGTTACAGAGAGGCATAGTCAGAAAGAGAGAGAGAGAGAGAGAGAGAGAGAGAGGTCTTCCATCCCCTGGTTCACTCCCCAGATGGCTGCAATGGCCAGAGCTGAACCGATCTGAAGCCAGGAGCCTGGATCTTCTTCTGATTCTCCCATGAGGGTGTAGGGGCCCAAACACTTGGCCAATCTTCCATTGCTTTCCTAGGCCATTAACAGGGAGCTGGATTGGAAATGGAGCAGCCAGGACTTGAACCAGCACCCATAGGGGATGCCCGCACTACAGACAATGGCTACCTGCTATGCCACAGTGCTGGCCCTGTATACGTATCCATACACTTTTATTGTGATGACCCCCTGGTGGGGTCTAGCCTTGCTAATTTGCGCACTGGTGGATCTTTTAGGGCTCCAAGTACATCTTGACTCTTGAGTTTACATCACCCTTGTCTACTCACAGACCAGTGATACTGGCATCCTATTTGGTGATATAACAAATGCTGTCTTGGGGCCGGCACTGTGGCACTCTAGGTTAATCCTCCGCCTGCGGCGCCAGCATCCCATATGGGTGCCGGTTCTAGTCCTGATTGCCCCTCTTCCAATCCAGCTCTCTGCTATGGCCTGGGAAAGCAGTAGAAGATGGCCAAATCCTTGGGCCCCTGCACCCGCATGGGAGACCAGGAAGAAGCACCTGGCTTCTGGCTTTGGGTTGGCGCAGCTCCAGCCATTTGGGGAGTGAACCAACAGAAGGAAGACTTTTATCTTCATCTCTCTCTCTCTGTAATTCTACCTGTCAAATAAATAAATAAAATCTTTAAAAACAAACAAAAACAAATGCTGCCTCGTGGGATGCATTGCCTGCTGCTTTTATAAATAACGCTATGCCTGAGATTTTAATAAGGTACACACATTATGCTGGGTATTTAAAACCTGTTATTATCTCAATTCATATATGAGTATGCTGTTGTCCAAAATAATCATGTGCAACCCTTATTTCAAATGCACTATCCCATTGACTACTTAAGGACACTCCTGGTTGGGTGGGTGGGAGGGTACAGTGCTGTGGCATAGTAGATTAAGCATCAGTCTATGGTACCAACATCCCATATGGGCACCGGTTCTAGTCCTGGCTATTCCACTACTGATCCAGCTCTCTGCTATGGCCTGGGAAAGCAAGAGAAGATGGCCCAAGTCCTTGGGCCCCTGCACCCCTGTGGGAGACCCAGAAAAAGCTCCTGGCTCCTGGTTTCGGATCAGCTCAGCTCTGACTACTGTGGCCATTTGGGGAGTGAACCAGCGGATGGAAGACCTTTCTCTCTGTATCTCCCTCTGTAACTCTGATTCGCAGGTAAATAAATTAATCCTTAAAAAAAAAAAGACATTCCTTAGGCACACAGTTTGGTGCAGCATGCAATTTGGGAGGCCATTGTTGTGGCAAAGTGGGTTAAGCCAATGCCTATGAGGCCAGCATGCCATATGAGTACAGGTTCCAGTCCTGGCTGTTCCACTTTGGTTTTTTTCTTTTTCTTTTTCTTTTTTTTATTGTGTGTGTTTTATTTAATAAATGTGAATTTACAAAGTGCAACTTTTGCATTGTTGTGGCTTCCCCCCCAACCTCCCTCCCTCCTGCAGCCCTCCCATCTCCCACGCCCTCTCCCATCCCACTCTTCATCGAATTTCATTTTCAATTATCTTTATATACAGAAGATCAACTTAGTATATACTAAGCAAAGATTTCAACAGACTGCACTCACACAACTGCACAAGATACAGAGTATTGTTCAACTAGTAGTGTTATCATTAACTCTCATAGTAAAACACATTAAGCATAGAGATCCTACGTGGGGAGCATGTGCCCAGTGACTCCCATTGTTGATTTAACAATTGACACTCTTATTTATGACGTCAGTAATCACCCGAGGCTCTTGTCATGAACTGTTGAGGCTATGGAGGCCCCTTGAGTTCACCAACTCTGATCTTGTTTATTCAAGGCCATATCACAGTGGAGGCTCCTTCCTCCCTTCAGAGAAAGGTATCTCCTTCTTTGATGGCCCGTTCTTTCTGCTGGGGTCTTGTTCACTGAGACCTTTCATTCAGGTTGTTTTTGCCACAGTGTCTTGGCTTTCCATGTCTGTGAGACTCTCATGGGCTTTTTAATGGCTGTTCCACTTTGGATCCCGCTCCCCACTGATGCTCCTAGGAAAGGAGTGGAAGATGGTCCAAGTGCTTGGGCCTCTGCACCCAGGCGGGAGACCCAGAAGAAGCTCCTGACTCCTGAACCCCCTCCCCAACTCTCCTTCTCTCTGTAACTCTGCCTTTCAAATAAATAAGTAAATAAAATAAAGCCCTCCCTGGGATGCCTATATCCTATATCAGAGTGACTGGGTTCAAGTCTCAACTCTGCTTCCAACTCAAGCTTCTAGCTAATGTGTACCCAGAAGCGCAGCAAAAGGCTCAATGTTTGGGTCACTGCCACCATGTGGGAAACACAGATGGAGTTCTAGACTCTTGGTTTTAGCCTGGCACAGCTCTGGCTGTTGCATGTATCTGGAGAATGAACCAATGGATGGAAGTTCTCACTCTCTCTTCCTAGCAACAAGAAAGGAAGAAAAGAAGAAAGGGAAGAAGGAAGGAAAGGAGGAAGGAAGGAAGGGAAAAAAGAAATAGTTTTAAAAAGAAACATGTTTGTATCTTTTTAAAAAAGAATAACCCTGTTTGTAGCATTGTTTTAAAGTGGGATGTAGGGCTCATTTCCATCCCTTTAAACTTAACTTTATAAAACTTCCTGTCCATTTTCCTTCACGTGGCCATTCTGCACTTCAGTCACCATCCTTGCTTTCTGACCTCTGATGCTCAGCAGCTGTCCCCAGCAATTTCCCTGGGGACAAAAATGGAGATCATTAAGTATGAAGATTCTTTAACCCCTCATCACCTTTCCACTCGCTCAAAATCTCACCTGCAGCCTCTGTTATCAGAACACCAAATATTCCTCTTACTGTTTGAGTGCTCTGGAAATAATGTCTTAAATTTCTTTTAAGGTGGCTTGGAATTTTAAGATTTGTTTTATTTATTTGGAAGGCAGAGCATCAGAGATCTTCTGTTCACTGGTTCAGTTGACAAGTGGCTGCAATGGCCAGGGCTGGGCCAGGATGAAGCTGGGCACCAAGAACTCCATCTGGGTCTCCCAGGCAGGGGCCCAAGTACTTGGGTCATCTTATCCTGCCTTCCCAGGTGCATTAGAGGGCAGCTGGATCAGAAGGGGAGCACCTGGGACTCAAACCCTTGCTCATATGAGATGCTGGTGTTACAGACAGTGCCTTAAGACACTGGGCCACAACACTGGGCCCGATGATTTTAAATTTTTAGATGAACTGTATGCACTCATTATAAAAAAGAAAACCAGATAGCAAAAAATGACTTTGACCTTCTCACCCTACTCAACACTAATCAATCCTCCCTGTTCACTTCTGAATTAGCACTTGTTGCTCTTGGCTTCTAAATCCACGTCTTCAGCCCGGAACATCCGAGTTCTTCTTCTTTTTATTTATTTATTTATTTATTTTTTTGACAGGCAGAGTGGACAGTGAGAGAGAGAGAGAGACAGAGAGAAAGGTCTTCCTTTGCCGTTGGTTCACCCTCTAATGGCTGCCGTGATAGCACGCTGCGGCCGGCGCACCGCGCTGTTCCGATGGCAGGAGCCAGGTGCTTATCCTGGTCTCCCATGGGGTGCAGAGCCCAAACACTTGGGCCATCCTCCACTGCACTCCCTGGCCACAGCAGAGAGCTGGCCTGGAAGAGGGGCAACCGGGACAGGATCGGTGCCCCGACCGGGACTAGAACCCGGTGTGCCGGCGCCGCAAGGCGGAGGATTAGCCTGTTGAGCCACGGCGCCGGCTTGAACATCCGAGTTCTTCTAATGGCCGACTGTCCCTTGGATGTACCACAGACACTTTAACTCACCATCTCCATCACTGCAGCTGCCATCTTCTCTCTGAAATCGATTCTTCCTCCCTAATGTCTTCATTGAGGTCACAAAATTACGAAGGTTACCTCTGATTCCTGTTGCTGGCCATCTCCTCATCTAATCAGGGATCTAGACCTGTCAGTTTTACATCAATATTCTGGAGCACTATCCCCAAACCTCCATCTCCCCATCTCTTTGCATCATTATATCTGTCCTGGATGATGGCAGTTAGGAAATCACTGCAGGTCTAGATAATTGATGATAGACAGACAGATGATAGATTAGATAGACAGATATAGACACAGATGATACATACATAGAGAGGCATTCTGAAGGTTTGCTTTTAACTCAATTTTCAGCAATGTAGAAATTTCCCATTAAAATTGCCATAATTTCTTTAAAGATTTATTTATTTACTTGAAAGAGTTACACACAGAGAGAACGAGAAGCAGAGAGAGAGGTCTTCCATCCGCTGGTTCACTCCTCAGTTGGCTGCAACAGCTGGAGCTGTGCCGATCTGAAACCAGGAGCTTCTTCTGGGTCTCCCATGAGGGTGCAGGGACCCAAGGGCTTGGGCCATCTTCTACTGCTTTCCCAGGCCATAACAGAGAGCTGGATCAGAAGTGGAGCAACCAGGACTCGAACCAGCGCCCATACAGGATGCCGGCACTGCAGGCATCAGCTTTACCCCTTACACCACAGCACCAGCCCCATGTCATAATAGTTTTAATTCGTTGTATTCCATGGACATTTTTCCCAGGTCATTTCATGGCCATAAGCATCAAGAGCAGCAAGTTTGTATCACGAGCATTCTAAAACTTTAACAGTTTCTTTCAATCTCCAGAAAATAGCAACAGGAATGGAGTTTAACAAATATGCTGCTTCTTAGATGTTCTTGAAAAATCTCATTGTGCCTGCATGTTGCGCTTCTGTAATCGACAATCAAAGTCCCAGTGTATTAGTATATTATAATAACACGAGAATTGCTAAAGCAATTATTTGTAAGAAAGGAATTTATTTTTTCTGGAATAATAAGGAAAATACTAATGTACTGTTTAAAAAATAACTTGATTCTGAAAAATATTAACACTTGCCTGAAAACAAATATAGACATTTTAAAAATATGTTTTCTAGACTGGGCTGTTAGCCTAATGGTTAAGACTCCCATGTCCTACATTGGAGTGCCTGGGTTCAAATCCTGTACCTGGCTCCAGACTCCACCTTCCCACTAATGCAGACCTTGGGAGGAAGCCTTGGTGGCTCAAGTGACTGCCTCCTGCCACTCACATGGGAGATCTGAATTGAGTTCCCAGCACTAGGCTTGGGCCCCAACCCAGCACTGCCCATCATGAGGCGCTAGGGAGTTAAACCAGCAAATGAAAGTTCTCGTTTCCTTTCTCTCTCTCCTTTTCCTTCCCCCTCTTCCGCTTCCCCTCTATCCATCTGATCGATCTATCTATCTATCTCATATCTCAAACACATTTTACAAACTTGAATGCATGGTCTGATAAGAAAGAGTATAACTAGGGCCAGTATTGCGGCAAAGCAGGTTAAGCCACCACCTAGGATACTGACTCCCATATGAGTGCTGGCTGGAGTCCTGGTTGCTCCATTTCCAATCCAGCTCCCTGCTAATGTACCTGGGAAAGCAGCAGAAAGCGGCATAAGTACTTGGGCCCCTGCCACCCATGTGGGCGACCTGGTTAGAATTCCATGCTTCTGACTGGGGCCTGGCCCAGTCCTGGCAGTTACAGCTATTTGGAGAGTGAAGCAGCCAATGAAAGATATCTGTCTGCCTTTCAAGAAAAATGTTTTTTAAAAGAGTGTAATTAAAGAAATAACTAGGTAGCATCTTTGAAATTGGGGCAGTCCCAGAAAATCTTGGACATACAGTGAACATGAGAATTATTTCACATTTTTCACTATCCATTTCCTTTTAAACATGTCGTCTGCCATTCATAAATGCAGGCAATGTAGTGTTATAAATTTCAAATGATCATGGTAAATCATCAGAATCTGCTCTCTCTGTCCCAAGAAGAATCAAGTCACGCAGAGAACGCCTGCTCCTGTCTTTCAAATGCTCTGTGCCAGTCAGCTCCATTGCTTTGAGACATTTCTTAGAGAAGAGGAAGTGATGGATTCGGACTTGTTTCATAAGAGATTAATAACAAGCACGTTCTACGTTCATATTCATTTCCAGTTGCTCACTCAATGATGCGGCTTCATTCATAAGAATCCAAAAGTCAGGAAATCAGAAGAGATGGATCTGTAAGCTATTTGCTGCCACTTACTGGATAACCACTCCTCTTGCCTGAACAAATGGAGAGGAGCTTGGTAACTGTTTCCTGGCAGTCATGTGCATGGCCCTTCAAATTGCTGTGATGATCAGAAAAGTATTAGGGGCAAACTTAATATCAAATTTATTGTATATCTTTTAAATAAAATAGATACTCCTTCATGCTCTTTTTAAAAAAATGTTATGCCTAAAGGTAATTAAAAATGAATCTTAATGAAGAATGGGATGGGAGAGGGAATAGGAGATGGTTTGCAGGTGGGAGGGTGTTTATGAGGGGAAAAACTACTATAATCCAAAAGTTGTATTTTCAAAATTTATATTTATTAAAGTTTCTAAAAAAAAAAGCTCATTCATTAATAAACAGCCTAAAAAGTAAAAAACAAAAAACAAACAAACAAACAAACAAAAAAAAAAACAGAAAAAGGAAAGTATAGTTTGTGCCCAGAAACCACACATCTAAAACAGAATTTCTGGGAATAAGGGGACATGGGGTGTGTACTATGTAACATCATATGAGTGGAAGGAACCAAGGAGAACATGCAGTAGGTAGTTGCAACTTACAGAATGTTCCAGTAGCACGAAGCTCTCCTCTGAACAAGGAGCATCTGCTACCGCCACCAATGTTTGCACAGTTTTTTGCTTTGCTGCAGAATACTCAGTCTGGATAGGCTGCAGGAGCCACTACTGCATGTCCTTCCCCCAGGCATTTAGTACCAGAGATCCTCTCAAAAGAAGCCTTCGAACACTGTCATAGTTCAACAGGTGTCTAATCTTTCAAACACTACACTTCCCCCCTTGATTGTCTCAGCTGTTACTGAAGTTTGCACATTTAAAGCTAGCAGTTTTGTTTTTTCATGTGGGAGTGATCTGTAGACTTTTGTGGAAGTCTATGTAAATTCAATTCAAATGCTTATGGCTTTAATCTCAAAAAAAGTTTTATCCAAAAAGATATCAGGAGCCAGCATTGTGGCACAGCAGATTAAGTCACCATTTGTGATGCTGGTATCCCATGTTGGAGTCCCAGTTCAAGTACTAGCTACTCTGCTTCCATGATCTAACTTCCTGCTAATGTTGCCTGGGAAGACAACAGAAGATCGCCCAAACAGCTGGGCCCCTAACATCCTTGTGGGGTCCAGGGTGGAGATCCTGGCTCATGGCTTTATCTTGGAACAGTCCTAGCTGTTGCAGACATGTGGAGAGCAAACCAGTGGATGGAAGAGCTTTCTCTTTGGGGCTGGCATGTGGCAAAGTGGGTAAAACCACCACCTGTGATGCTAGCAGCCCACATGGGCACCGGTTCAAGTCCCAGCTGCTTCCAATCCAGCTCCCTGCTAACATGCCTGGGAAAGCAGTGGAAGACTGCTCAAGTCCTTGGGCCCCTGCACTCATGTGGGAGACCCTGAAGAAAACTCTGGGATCCTGGCTTCCTCCTGGCACAGCCTGAGTCATTGTGATCATATGGGGAGTGAACCAGTGTGTGGAAGATTTCTGTATCTCTGTCTCTCCCTCCTGTGTATCTCTGCCTTTCAAATGAAATATAAATATCTTAAAACAAGTGAAGGGTGATGTGACAATAACAATAAACATCATGGAGCAGTTTGCATGTGCTAAGTGCCTTGTATATACCAAGGCATCACCTCCATACCACACCATGAGAGGTAGATTAAGCCTACTTTTAGATAAAGCGATGGATTTTCCAAAAGGCAGAGCTACTTGTTGAAGGCACAGCTGGGACTGTTGGTGACTTCAACAACAGAGCATGACTCTTAACCACTGTGCCCTCCTGCCTCCCCAGTTACCACAGATAAGAGAAATATGAATATTCTTGGCATGTGGAATGATGACACATTTGACTATCCTTTGACGATACTAAAAGTATCTTTAAAATATTAGTTTACATTTGTTTTCAGATATGCGTAGAAAAAGCATCTAGGCCTCCAAACCAGATGTGCCTTGGGAGCTTCTGACTCTCACCTGGCCACCTCCACTCCCAGGAGCCTTAGATTCCATTTGGTGAGCCCTCCATTCCTTCAGGTTCCACATCCATGGTCTCAAACAACTCTGGATCAAAAATATTCAGGGGGAAAATAAACTGCATCCATCCTGAACATGTTCAGACTTTTTCTTTTTTCTTTTTTTTTTTAATATTTTATTTATTTATTTTTGACAGGCACAGTGAGAGAGAGAGAGAGAGAAAGGTCTTCCTTTTCCTTTGGTTCACCCACCCCCCAAATGGCCACTACGGCCGGCGCTGCGCCGATCCGAAGCCAGGAGCCAGGTGCCTCCTCCTGGTCGCCCACACGGGAGCAGGGCCCAAGCACTTGGGCCATCCTCCACTGCCTTCCTGGGCCACAGCAGAGAGCTGGACTGGAAGAGGAGCAACAGGGACTAGAATCGGAGCCGGTGCTGCAGGCGGAGGATTAGCCAAGTGAGCCATGGTGCCGGCATTTTCCCTTGTTATACAGCTTCAACTATTGGCAAAGTATTTAAATTGTGTTAGGTATTATAAGAAATCTAGAGATGGTTTAAAGTATATGGAGGATGTGAGGGGGTTACATGCAAACACTACATAGACTATTTTACAGAAGGGACTTGAGCACCTGCCGATTTTGGCATCTGTGGGGGTCCCGGAGCTGATTTCCCCATGGGTGCTGAGGATGGCTGTGTATGCCAAGTCGGCTTTGTTCTGCTCTTCAAGTGTGGTCTTCATTGTCCTTTGGCCTTGTAACAACAAAGGTCACAAAATCCATCCCTCCAGTTGCCCAAGCCAGAAACCTGGGTCTCATCAGAATTCCTTTTTCTCCTGTTCCACACAAAATCACCAAATATGCTTGGACAACGTCCCAAATCTCTCTTAGATCCCTGGTTCCCTCACCACCATTCCCAGCTCCCCTTACCTCCACCGCATCCTCCCAGCTGGTCCGCTTCTCTCCCCAAACTGCTCCCCAGTCTCCCAACTCCCGCAGCAGAGATATTACACGTGCACAGCTTTCAGGCCATCCAGGTCCTGCTTACCTGGAAGTGGGGGAGACGGACAGGAAAATGAGCCAGCCCCAGCACACACAGTTGTTGACAAGCTGATTTCCATGGTCCCAAGGAAGTAAACAGGGAACTGAGAAGCTATGGTTGCGAGAGGCGGCCCTTGGGTCTCCCATAGGCAAAGGGAAACTGGATGACTAGCTATGGAAAAGACTTAAGTGGAACACAACCAAGCACTTGGAGGAGACTAAGTCTGTGAGACTGGAGTGAGCTGAACAGGAAAAGAGGCCGGAGCTGAGGTGATGGGATTTGGCTTATATCCCGGAAGAAACTGGAACCCATTGTCATTCACGCAGATTTCTCTTGCTGTTGTACGGAGGGTGGGCCCTGAGAAGGTAAGCAAGGAAGCCAGTTAGGAAGAGGCTGCACAGGTCAGTCTACGTGGAAGAGCTGGCCCAGGCTGGAGCCGAGAAGGTGCTGAACTGTCTGGGGGCCGACACTGTGGCGTAGCAGGTAAAGCCACCGCCTGCAATGCCAGCATCCCATCTGAGTGCAGGTTCAAGTCCAGGCTGCTCCTCTTCCCATCCAGCTCCCTGCCAATGTTCCCAGAGCAGAAGATGGCCCAAGTCCTTGGGCCCCAGCACTCACATGGGAAACCCAGAAGAAGCTGCAGACTCCCAGTTTCAGCCTGGTCCAGCCCTGGCCATTGAGGCCATTTGGGGAGTGAACCAACAGGTAGAATATCTGTCTGTCTCACTCTCTCTCTCTCTGGCTGTCTCTCCTCCTCTCTGTGCCTCTGCTTTTCAGATAAATAAAATAGTAATAAATAAGTAAAATGTGAACGGTTCTGGGTGTGTTGTAGGTGAAGAATGGTGCGACTCACTGATGATCTGGATGTGGCTCTTCTGGAAAGGGACGGGGGGGCCGAGAGAGGATCCTTCTCAGGCTGCCTCTGTGTGGCTGAGGCCCCATCCCCGCTTCCTCTCACAGTCCTGGCCAGGAAGCTGGAAGCAGAGCCAGGACTCAGACCCAGACTCTGCTATGGGATGCATGTGTCCCCAGCAGCAGTGCAGCGCCAGTCACCCACCACCTTATTAGAAACTTTCTGAAACAACTGGCTGCGCACCAGATACTCATACTCTTCTCAAGTTCAATTGCTGGGTGATTTTTGCTTTGAGAGCAAACTTGGGATTGCCCAAAACTTTACAACTAAGTGTGCTTCAAAATAAACTTACTGGAGATTGCGCAGTTATCACTTTAAACTGGTAGATACACAACCTCTCTGCTACCAGACTTCGGGGGCAGGGAAGAAAAACCAAAAACCAAAAGCACTACCAAAGAACGAAGACTTGTCAAACTGACCACGTGTAACTCTAGGTTTTAGCTGATAATTCACTTTTATTAACTTACAATGGGAGAGCTGGCACTGTAGCATAGTGGCTAAAGCCACCGCCTGCGGTGTTGCCATCCCATATGGGAGCTGGTTTGAGACCTGGCTGCTCCACTTCCAATCCAGCTCTCTGCTACGGCCTGGGAGAGCAGTAAAAGATGGTCCAAGTCCTTGGGCCTCTCCACCCACGTGGGGGACCCAAAGGAAGCTCTCGGCTCCTGGCTTCAGATCCGCCTGGCTCCGGCCATTGCAGCTGTTTTGGGAATGAACCAGCGGATGGAAGATCTCTCTCCCTCTCTTTGCCTCTGCCTCACTGTAACTCTGCCTTTCAAATAAATAAATAAGTCTTTTTAAAAAATTTACAATGGGCAATAAAATGGTTAATTGCTACTCTTATCAATATCTGTTCTTTCAGGAAGGTTTGCTGAGAAGTGGCAATTGGGCTGCAAGAAATGAGGTTTTTGTTTGCTTAGGGACTGGTAAGGTAAAGAGAGCCAAAGGCCAGTTGTAGAACCTGTGTCATATTCTATGATATCCTAATTTATTATTAGATGAAGGCTCTGCTAAATCACTTTAGAAGGCGCTGATAGAGGCCCCTTATGTAACTTCGCTTTTAAGGAACTATTTTACAACGTCATAAAACACGGTTTTTATATTTTTTATCAAGGCAACAAAGGAGATATAAGATCTTCATTTAGATACAAATCTTAGATGTCATTAGCTTCCTGATGCCTGTGAAGAAAGTGCTGTGATGTTTCTGTTTTCCATTTTCCCTCCTCTCACTGTGCTGTCTAATCCCTAACTTCCAGCTGTTTAAGACCTGCCCTGAGCTGGTCTCTTCACTAAAGTGGTGAACTACAGGACATTGTCACACAGGTATATTTGCATGGTGGTGGATCTGGGGGAGAGCAGCAGCAGAATAACCAGGCCTTCACATCTGCTTCTACACGGAGGGTCCATGAACCTCTTCCCATCGGGTCACCACTTCCTCCTTCCAGGAGTCCTTGCCAAGGAGGGTACCTGGTGCCTCAGAAGAACACCAGGTCTGTCTGGGGAGGCCTATACTAATTTTGGATGGAAAACCCATCTTTCCATTGGACTTACCTTTACTTCTGTTTCCTCTTTAAAAAAAAAAAAAACTTATTTATCTTATTTAGTTGAGATAGAGGAATACCTTCCATCTGCTAGTTCCTTTCCCAAATACCCATAACAGTTGAGGCTGACCCAGGCCAAAACCAGAAGTCTAGAACTCAATCTGGGCCTTGCCTATGGATGTCAAGGACCCAAATACTGGAACCTGCTAGAGTGCATTAGCAGGAAGCCAGAACCGGTAGCCAAGCGGGGACTCGAGTCCAGGCACTCCGACATGGAATGCAGGTGTCCCACGGGGCGACCTCACCTCTGTGCCCTATGCCTGCCCCTGCCTGCCCTTTTCACTGGCTGGTTCTGTCCCATCTTGGAGCCCTGTTGTGGGGTCTCACTCTTCTCTATGACTTCCAGGACTTTAAGTGTTCTCCTTTCCACGCTGAGGTTTTGGTTTGTCCAGCAGTTCCTCAACTTGTTAGGCTCCCTACGTCCTCCCGACCCAGCCCCCTGGACTCCTCAGCTCCCCAGTTTCTTTTTCTTTTTCTCTTTTTTTTGGACAGAGTTAGACAGTGAGAGAGAGAGAGAGACAGAGAGAAAGGGCTTCCTTCCATTGGTTCACTCCCCAAATGGCTGCCACAGCCAGCGCTGCACTGATCCAAAGCCAGGAGCCAGGTTCTTCTTTCTGGTCTCCCATGGGGTGCAGAGCCCAGGCACTTGGGCCATCCTCCACTGCCTTCCTGGGCCACAGCAGAGAGCTGGACTGGAAGAGGAGCAACCGGGACAGAATCCGGTGCCCCGACCAGGACTAGAACCCGGTGTGCCGGCGCCGCAGGCTGAGGATTAGCCTAGTGAGCCGTGGCACCAGCCAACTCCCCAGTTTCTAACAGTTCACTTTCACCAATCCTTTTCCCAGCTAAGAGCTTGGTCAGGCAGACCCGCGACTGACACACCAGAGTCCTCTACATGAGCGAGGCACTAACAGGATGTGGATCCAGCGATACCATGTGAAACATTTAGTCTGTCGCCTCATACATAATAAGCGCTTTGTACATGTCAGCAGCAAATACCATTTAAACACAAGCTCCACTTTTATCAGCATGGGATGAAAAAGGACTGTCACCTCCTATCACCAGGATACCGTTAACACAGCCAAGATCCGTACTAATTTTCTCAGCACCCTCCCCATGCAGGCTAATACCCTGACCATTGAAACTCCTCACTCTTTTTTACACATCCTTCTAGCTGACCACATATTTTTCACCTGTATTTCTGCAGTTTGTGTTTGTGTGTTTTGCTGTGGTTAGTGTAGATTTTAAAACCTGTGTTCAATTTATTCGAAAGGTAGAGAGACAGGGAAACAGAGGTACAGAGAAATCTTCCATCTGCTGGTTCACTCTCCAAAAGCACATAATAGCCAGGGCAGGGCAGGGCCAGGACAAAGCCAAGAGCTGGAAACTCAATCTCAGTCACCCACATGGGTGGCAGGGATGCAAGTGCTTGTGCTATTACCTACTGCCTTCCAGGGCGTGCATTAGCACAAAGCAGGAATTAGGAGCAAGGGCAGGACTCGAACCCAGGCACTTGGTAATGGGATGGCAGGCATCCCAAGTGGGTCGTAACTGCAGGACTAAATGGCTATCCCTTTAGTGTGGGTTTTAAAATTATTTAGCCTTATTTGGTGCTAACATGTGGAGTGCAGCTACCACCCAATGTATTGAGATCATTTGGATTCCTTGTGTACAATGTCCTTCCCAGCTGTGGGAAGCCACTGAAAAGCCCTGTTGCTGTTTGCCTGCCTGCCTCTTAGAGCTTGCAAGATACATTTTATATCCTTTGCCATAAAGAACAGCCTCCTTCTTTGCAGCTCCATGCCTGGCTGGCCTGGGAGCAGCTACAAGCTCCTAGTGAGCTGCAGGCTGGCCATGGGGCGTCTAGGCTGCCAGGTATCCTTGGCTGTTCCTTTTTCTTAGGAATGCCAAACAGCAACTGACCCCTGCTCTGTGGTGGGCCACTCTTCCTATGTGGCTTGTGCAGTAAAACTGTGGCTTATGTCAATGCCAGAGAATTGCCATTCTCCAGGTTGCCACATCAGTTTCCACGTCTTGTGCATTGGGCTCAGGGGAGAAGGTGATGAGATTGCTCAAGGAGATGTGTGGGAGGGCTATGTCCCCACCCAGGCCCCAGCATCACACTCAGTTACACCCAGGATTTTGAAACACCTGCTCATTTTTCTCCAGTTAGGGCAGACAAAATGCTTATAGGTTTAAATTTCTACCTTCCTGTACCTTGGGCAAATAATGAGCTGGTAAAATGAGGAAGCTGGATAGAAACCAGCCTTTGTTGCCCAAGAAGCAGAATCCTTTAGTTCATTTCTGTTCCCTTTCCCATGAGGCACTAGCCCTGTGTTAGGGTCTCCTGAGATGTCACAGGCTCACAGTCGAGGTGTCTTCCACAGTACAATGTTCATCCATAGCCCTGGGCTGAGAACGCTAACTGTCATGACAAGCATGGTCTCTGACACCTGCCTATGAGAAAAAAATGGTACTGGGTGTCTCCATGTCTTCATTTTTCTAGGGGAAATAACCACTTCTAAAATAATTATTTAAATTATATGCAACCTGGCTTCCAGAATTTTTTAAAGGTTTATTTTACTTATTTGAAAGGCAGAGTGAAGAGAGGGAAAGACAGAGAGAGAAAGAGAAAGAGAAAGAGAAAGAGAGAGAGAGAGAGAGAGAGAGAGAGAGAGAGAGAGAGAGAGAGAGAATCTTCCATCTACTGGTTCACCCCCAAAATGGCCACAATGGCTGGGGCTAGCCAGACTGAGGGCAGAAGTCTGGAATGCCATCTGGGTCTCCCAAGTGGGTGGTAGGGGCCCAAGCACTTGCCATCTTCTGCTGCCTTCCCAAGTGCATCAGCAGGGAGCTGGATCCTAGGTGAGGCAGCCATTACTTACTAGGTTCTCATATTGGGTACTGGTCTCACAGGCAACAGCCTATCTGCCATGGCACAATGCCAACCCCATAACTTCCAGATTTTGATATATATGCCTCTTAGTATTGTAAAAGAATTATTTATTTGAAAGGAAAAGAGAGAGAGAGAGAGAGAGAGAGAGCGCACACTCCCATTCACTGGTTCACTTTCCAAATGGTCACAACAGCTCAAGTTGAGCCAGGCTAAAGCCTGGAGACAGGAACTCAATCAGAATCTCCCACATAGGTGGCAGCAACCCAGCTACTTGAGCCACCATCCACTGCCTCACAGAGTGCACTCAGCAGGAAGCTGGAATCGGAGTGGAGCCAGGACTCCAACCAAGGCTGTCTCAGAGGGGTTGTGGTGTCCCAATTGGCATCGTAACTGCTACGGCAAACACCCACCCCTCATACATATCTTCTTATTAGAGGTCTCAATGACTGAACTACAGGCAGCTAACACTAAATCTCTTTCACACAAAATGATTCTCCTCCTGTGTGTTTTACCCTAGTGAGCAGAACCACCAGAGAATCAACAGAATCAATGCAGATTTCCTCCCTCCCTGTGCTGTGCTCCAGCCCCCCTGCCCATCATGGCCTGTCCCTCCACAATCCGGTCGAGAGTGTCATTGGTACAAGTACCAATCAGAACTGCCTTCTCGTTCTCCCTTGTGTTGCTGGAGTCTAGGCCTTTCTCTGTAACAGCCTCTGCCTCTCCACTGACCTGCAGCCTTGTGTCCCATGGTGCAGTGGGGAACCCAGGGTTCCCCCTTCCCTTCCTGTCTCTGCTTGGCTGACTTCCCTGCAATTTTGTTTAAAAAAAAATTGAGAGAGAGAGAGAGAGTACTCCCATTCTCTGGTTCACTTCCCAAATGCCCACAATGGCTGACGATGGCCCAGGGCTGAAGTCAGGCACTAGAAACTCAATCCAAGTCTCCGTGTGGATGGCAGGAACCCAATTACTTGATCCACCACTCCAATACATGATGCAGGTACCTTAACCTGCATCTTAACCACTCGGCCAGACACTCCCCCTCACGGTATCATCTTAAAATTTTTTCTATTTGTTTTCAGTTAATTTGAAAAGCAAAGATAGACAGATAGACAAAGAGGGATCTTCTGCCAATTCACTCCCCAAACACCTGCAACAGACAAGCCTGGTTCAGACCAGAGTCAAGAGCTAGGAACTCAGATAGTATGGATTCACCTAAAAAAAAATTCTGCCCTAAAAAAAAAAAAGAAAAAAAAAATCTGCCCAAATCAGTTATGATCTTCTCCCAAAAAATTATCATCTTCTTAAAATTCTTCAGAAAATACTGCACATTGAGGGAACATGTTCTTAAAATGTCCCCAGTAATTAGTCTCCCCAGCAAATATTTACCAAGGGCATACTGTTTGAAACTAAGCCCTGAATTAGCACTGGTGACAGCAGGAAGGAGAATGAGACCAAGTCCTTGTCCTCGCAGAATGTAAGAGTCTGATGAGGGAACAGATTCTGAATAAGGAGAAAACGCCAACATTGATGCAGCAGTTGCGTACCAGAGGCTGGGTGTCGATATGGGACCTGTGAATGGAGAGGCTCTGGGATGGCCTCACGGACGTCCTGACAAGCAAGCCGGGTCCTAAAGAGTGCAGGGAAAGCAGCCACGTAACACCCACTCTAGTGCGTGGCTAATGCCAGCGAAGGGCTCTGAGTGCCTGGTTCGGTATCTGGCTCCGGCTCCTCCTCCAGCTTCCCGTCTCCTGCTGATGTGTGCCCTGGGAGGCAGCAGTGAAGGTTCAAGTCACCAGGTTCCTGGCGCCCATGTGGGAGACCCAGACCAAACTCCCAACTCCTCACTTCAGCCTGGCGCAGCCTCATATGTCATAGGCATCTGGGGGACTGATACAGCAGGTGGGAGCTCTCTGTCTCTCAAATAAAATCAGTAATAAACAATATTTTAAAGAAGTCATTCTGGGCAGGTCTCAAGGTGAGCAAAAAAAAACAACAACAACAACAACAACAACAACAAAACCAAAACTTGGAGACATAGGGGTCAGCGCCATGGCGTAGCAGGTTAAACTTCCGCCTGTGGCAATGGATTCCATATGGGCACCAGTTGGAGTCTTGGCTGCTCAACTTCTGGTGCAGCTCTCTTTGCTGGTGGCCTGGGAAGGCAGTAAAAGATGGCCCAAGTGCTTGAGCTCCTGCACCCTTGTGGGATACCTGGAGGAAGCTCCTGCCTCCTGGCTTTGGATTAGCCCAGCTCCAGCCATTGCAGCCATTTGGAGAGTGAACCACTGGATGGAAGACCTCTATCTCTCTGTCTCTGTCTCTCTCCCTCTCTCTGTCTGTAACTCTGCCTCTCAAATAAATAAATAAATCTTAAAAAAATCTCGGAGACATAGAACACCCTTGTAATTGCCACCTAGAAAGGGAGGAAGAGCCCACCAGAAGACAGGCTGGAACGGGGAGTGGACTACCATGCAGAAGGAGTCAGAATTCCTTTCAAAATGGAAGGTTTTCATTGGGGATTGACACTGACGCACACACATACAGTGAGACAAAGACAAAGCTAGGTCCCATCTGTTGGTTCACTCCTCAAATGCCTGCAATGGCTGGCCTGGGCCAACGCCAAAGTCGGGAGCTGAGAACTCAATCCAGGTCTCCTGCGTAGGTGGCAGGAACTCGATTACCTGAGCTGTCTCCTGCTGCCTCCTGGGGTCTACACTAGAGGGGAGCTGGATTCAGGAGTCAGATCTGAGCATCTGAATGGGGGACACGAGTGGCTTAACCAAGCTAGGTTACACATTTAGCCCCTGTTTGTACTTTTAAGGATGTGAGAAGAATAGGGGAAAATTTTTTTGATCTGGAGTTGGATAGAGAATTCTGAGAGTGGAAACGAAATTCCTAAAAGGAAACAGTGATAAATTGGGCTTCATCAAATTGAAAAACCGTCTCTTGTAAAGAAGTCCTTGCGAAGAGGTTGAAAAGGTAGGCTACAGACAGGGAGAAAATATTTGCAGGTCACATCTCTGACAAGGAACTGCTATCCAGAAAATAGAAAGAACTCTCAAAATCTGACAGTAAGAGAACCCTGAACAATCCAATTAGAAAGTGACTTGAAAAGACATTTTGCTGAAGAGAGTATACAGATGACAAGCACATGGAAAGATGTACAAGATCACTAACCATCAGGGAAATGCAAATTAAAACCCCAGCGAGATACTGCTATACATCTACCAGAATGTCTACAGGAAAAAATAGTGACAACACCAAATGCTGGCAGGAAGAGCGTAGAAAAACTTGATCACTCATACACGGATGGCTGTGTGAAATGGTACCAGCCACTCTGCAAAACAGTTTGGCAGTTTTTTAAAAAACTAAACATATAACTACCAGAGGATTCAGTGATTTTACTCTTTGGCATCTATCCCAGAGAAGGGAAAACTTATGTTCACATAAAAACCTGTACATAAATGTTCATAGCAGTTTCATCTGCAGTAGGCCCAAATTGGAAACAGTTCAGATATCCTTCAATGAGCAAATGGTTAAACAGACTGTGGAATGGATGATAGAACTCATCAATTCAAACGAATGAACTATTGATACTTGCAAACACTAGAGTGATTCTCCAAGGCATCGTGCTGATTGAAGAAGCTGGTCTCCAAGAGTTATATACTGTATGACTACATTTATATATTTTTTTCTAAAGGTGTATTTATTTATTAAAAATGCAGAGTTACAGAGAGAGGGGAAGAGACAGAGAGAGGAGAACCACTCCCCAAATGGCTGCAAGGTCCAGGGCTGGGTCAGACCAAAGTCAGGAGCCTAGAACCCCATTCAGGTCTTCCACATGGGTGGCAGGGGCCCAAGTCTCTAGATCATCTTCTGTTGCTTTCCTTGACACATTGGCAGGAAGATGTATTGGAAGTGGAGCATCTGGGACTCAAACTGGCACTCATATGGGATGGTAAGATCATAGGCAGTGGCTTAACCATGGAGCTACAGTGCCAGCCCCTATATAATATTCTTGAAATGAAAAATAATTTAGAAAGGAAGAAAAGACGAGTAATTGCTCATGATTAGGATGAGAGATGGGTGTGGTTATGAAAGGGCAACAAGATGGAACTCTGTACATCTTGACTACAGAAATGAATACACATAAAATTAAATAATATAAAACTAAATACGGGGGCTGGCACTGTGACATAGTGGGTAAAGCTGCCGCCTGCAGTGCCAGCATCCCATATAGGCGCTGGTTTAAGACTTGGCTGCTCTTCTACCCATCCAACCTGGGAAAGCAGAAGATGGCCCAGGTGCTTGGGCCTCTGTACCCACATGGGAGACCATGATGAAGCTCCTGGCTCCGGATTGGCCCCACTCCAACCGTTGTGGCCATTTGGGGAGTGAACCAGTGGATAGAAGATCTCTCTGCCTCTGCCTCTCTGTAACTGCCTTTCAAATAAATCAATCTAAAAAAAAAAAAAAAAAGAAAAGAAAAGAAAAGAAGAGAAAAGAAAAAGCTAACCAAATACAGGGGCCAGCATTGTGGTACAGTGCCAGCACCCCATACCCATATTGGTGCTGGTTTGGGTTCCAGCTGCTCTACTTCCCATCCAGCTCCTTGCTAGTCACCTGGGGAAGTAGTGGAAGATGGCCCAAGTGCTTGGGCTCCTGTATTCATGTGGGAGACCCAGAAGAAACTTGTGGTTCGTAGCTTCAACCTGCCCCAGCCCTGGCCATTGTGGCCAGCTGGGGAGTGAATCAGTGGATGAAGATCTCTTTCTGTGTCTCTCCCTCTCTCTCTGTAACTCTGTCTTTCAAATAAAGTAAATCTTAAAAAATAAATAAAAATCGCTGAACTCATGCTCCCCAGCATGAAACTCTACATTCCCAGCACTGTGACACCCAGGACCCTGTCCTTCTCCATGTCTTCCTTGAATGACAAAGGGAGTCAGGAAGGCGGCAGGGTCAGGTTTACTTCCCTGGAAATGCACCATCCTCTACACATGGTCCCATCTTCTTATCCCAGATGGCACCTTCCCAGAGATTTAATTCCATTCCTTTGAAATGGTGCACTTTTCTTTCTTTTTTTTAAAGATGTATGTACTTATTTGAAAGTGAGAGTTACACAGAGAGAGAAGGAGAGGGAGAGAGAGAGAGAGAGAGAGAGAGAGAGAGAGAGAGAGAGGTCTTCTATCCGCTGGTTCACTCCCCAATTGGCTGCAATGGGCAGAGCTGTGCTGATCCAAAGCCAGGAGCCAGGGGCTTCTTCCAGGTCTCCCACGTGGGTGCAGGGGCCCAAGGACTTGGACCATCTTCTACTGCTTTCCCAGGCCATAGCAGAGAGCTGGATCAGAAGTGGAGCGGCCAGGACTCGAACTGGCACCCATATGGGATACTGGCACTGCAGGCAGCAGCTTTACCTGCTACACCACAGAGCCGGCCCCAAGAAATGGTGCAGTTTCTACACAAATCTTGGAGATGCTCTTGGTAGATGAACCTGAACACTAAGGGTCTTTTTTACTAATGTTTCCATGTGGACGGGATAACATTTTTCTCTGGCTTAAATTTGAGAGACCTTGCTCCAGAAAGGCCTTCAATGCCATAAACAACAAATCATTGAGGAAGTAAATAAGGTCGTGGTCCCAAAGGATGGGAGACAATTCAGAGAGAGTGAGGTATAATTCTAAAGTAAATGTGAAAAATAAATTTCAAAAAATATGTTTAAAAACCCTATATTTATCATATTAAAAACACTAGGAATGAAGAAGGCTATGTTGTAGAGCTATGAAGTATTACCATTGTGACTACTGTGCCATCATTCGTTTACAGCGACTTGAGTTGTCTGGAAAGTCTTACATGTCTGGTCATTGTAGCTCACATCAGGCCAAAAGGGAGGGAGGTGATGAGGCCCAGGAGGGTTCCTGGGCAATGAGAAGGGACACCAAAGCACCGGAGAGACCCACTGATAATAAACTCTCAGGCACAGAGGACATCAGCTGCAGGCTGCATCCTTACAAAGTCAGGGGGAAAGTTTCACAGGGGCCACCCCAAATCAATTTCAATAGCCTGATGGCCAACTTAGAGTTTCAGGATATCTGAAACTGAAAAGAAAGTTCAAAAATGAGTCAAGTATCCAGATTCTTTCGAGTGGGATGGAATATCACACTTGAGATGGAGTGGGAGGTGATGGAACTACCAGGAGTGAGGATGCCAAGGGAGACTAGAGCTAAAGAAACCCCCCCCACACAAAATCATACTGGGTACCTGAAAACACAAGAAAAAGCTCTAAGACATAAAACCCCATCTAATTTGCTTCACAATAATTCACCATTTTGTCCACTTCTCTCTCTTGGGAAATGTACTTTTAAAGGATTTGTTTCATGGCATAGGAAGGGGCTTTAAAAAGTTCATGGAAAATGGAATTATGTGATTAGTGTATTTTGGTGCAAAAAACTTGAGATCTGGGGCAGGTGTTTGGCATAGCAATTAAGCTACAGCTTGGGGCATCCACATCCCATATTGGAATGCCTGGGTTTAAGTCTTGACACAACTTCCAATTCCAGCTTTCCGCTCATGTGCACCCTGGGAGGCATAAGGTGATGGCTCAAGTACCTGGGTCCCTGTTACCCACATGGAAGACCCAAACTGAGTTCCTGGCTCCTGGCTTCAGCTTGACCCAGTGGCTGCTGTGGGCATTTGGGTAGTGAATCACAGATGGAAGATTTCTTTCTCTCTCTCTCTCTCTCTCTCTCTCTCTCTCTCTCTCTCTCTCTCTCCCCCACCCCTCTCTCTGTCTCTTTCAAGTAAAATGAAAATAAATATTTTTAAAATCAAAATTCTTGCATTCCGGTGTATGTGCATGAAGACACAAACCATGTCAATGTTTAGATATTTTACACAAAGCTGCCACTGCCTCTTTCTCCTCCTCTTCCTCTGCCTCCTGCTCTTTTTATACTTTTGTCTTTCCATACACATGAAAAAAAAAAAGTCACTCAAACGTCACTTAAATAGACTTATGCCCTCAGTGCACACCCCTGGTCTTTGTACAGTCTTCCTAAGGGGCAGTCTGAGCGCCAGTGCCCCCTTCTCCATCAGGCTGTGAGCAGTCACGTGCCCTGTAACAAGGGTTCAGTCAACAATGGGCCACATTTATGACTGTGGTCCCAAAGGGTTATATTGCCTAGTGACGCCATAGCCATCTTGGTTTGTGTAAGCACAATCTATGATGTTTGCACAGTGAGGAAACCACCGAAGGACACGTTTCTCACATTGTTGCATGATGCAGGACAGGATTTGCTTCCTCCTGCAATCCCCTCACCTGTTTCAGTGGAGAACAGTGCAGGCCTCCCCTCAGCACCACCTTTGCATTAAATTACTGTACGTCCTGTAAGACAGTAGGAACCAAAAAGAAAAACCATCTTGGCTAAAAGAGAAACTGAATGAAAAAGTACTGAGAAGGATTGATAATCAGCCGTTGCAATCGTTAGCTCTTTTGGTTGTGTGATTTGCAAGGCATGTAGCAAAGTGCCAGGGGAAGGCATTCCTGGCCTCATGATTTTATCATTAGTATGGCTATTTCTAGAAGATACTACAGAATTATTTTGCCTAGGCTAGCAGTGCCAAAGGTGGACGATGGTCTACCAAAGGCAGTGCAATCCAACAGGCTCCTTGAACAGTCTTTATATTGTCACACCAAACAAGCAAGTATGTCTCACTGTAGCTGGCAAAAGTAGTCCCCTGTCCCAAGGTGACATGAGCTCACAGCTGAC
This sequence comes from Lepus europaeus, assembly GCF_033115175.1. Lineage (NCBI taxonomy): Eukaryota > Metazoa > Chordata > Mammalia > Lagomorpha > Leporidae > Lepus > Lepus europaeus. The sequence goes on along the minus strand of NC_084830.1, from coordinate 62,755,130 downwards.
AGCCTCTCACTAAAATCTGTTTGGGGGATACCTAAAACCATGAATCGTACAAAGGAATGAAATATAGACATAGACGGACTATAAACAATCTCAAACTTAGAGAAAATGTAGAAGTATGATACAAGAAGTGTTTTTCCTTAACCTTTTGAGAGTAAGTAGCTGACATTTTATGCCCCATTAGCCTAAAATAATTTGTATGTTTCTTACAAATGGAGATATTCCCCTACATAACCACCGTATAACCATCAAAATCAGGAAATTAATACTGATGACTTTACTATGAAAAATATCCTAGACTCCATAAAGCTCCTCCAATTGTCCCAGTGGTGTACTTTGTAAGGAAAACGGTGGCGCTGGATCTACAGCTTGGGATGCACGTGTTCCATTTCATGGTCATGGCTTCTTGGTTTTTAACCTGAACTTCCCTCAGTCTTTCCTTGACTTCGTAACCATGACACTTTTGATGTTTACAGTTGTTTGGTAGAACGTCCTTCAGTTTGAGGCTGTCTGATACTTCCTCATGATTAGGTTCAGGTTATGCATCTCAGCCAGGAATAGCACAGAACTGATGCTAAGTTCTATGTCCTATGCCATGTTCCTTCCTGTGTGTCCTAATCCAGTTACAGATACTTGAATTTGTACCATTACTGGCGATATTAACTTTGATCATTTGTGTTTTTCCCCTTTGCAGTTAATAAACATTTTGTAAGAAGATATTTGAGTTTATATATATACCTTATTCCTCATGAAACTATTAATTCTTAACCTATATTTAAGTGAAGTCATGGTTTCCTTTTTTATTCAAGGTGTCACATGTTACTATGATTGTTTGATTCTCAAATTCCCCCAGATTTTTCCAGAGGCAGCCTGTGCAAGCTGGCCTCCATGTTCTCATCAATCTCAATTTCCAGCTCAAGAAGAGGCTTGAGGTTCATCTTATGCTATATTTTTTTTTTGACAGACAGAGTCAGACAATGAGAGAGAGAGAGAGAGAGAGAGAGAGAGAGAGAGAGAGAGAGAAAAGTCTTCCTTTTCCGTTGGTTCACCCCCCAAATGGTTACTATGGCCAGCGCCTTGCAGCCGGCGCGCTGCGCTGATCCAAAGCCAGGAGCCAAGTGCCTCCTCCTGGTCTCCCATACAGGTGCAAGTCCCAAGGACCCAGGCCATCCTCTACTGCACTCTAGGCCACAGCAGAGAGCTGGACTGGAAGAGGAGCAACCGGGACAGAACTGGCACCCCAACCGGGACTAGAACCCGGAGTGCCGGTGCTGCAAGCAGAGGATTAGCCAAGTGAGCCGTGGTGCCGGCCCTTATGCTTTCTTTACACAAGTACCAAAGTCAACAACTTCTCCAAGGATCTCAGAAAAATGGTGCTTAGAAACCAAGATCCGAATGCTTGAAGTACTTAATGCTGTTAGAGGCCACTGTATCCAGACCCTTTAACTGAACAAACCTGGGAATATATGTTTTGGGATATATACATATCTAAAATCATGAGTTCTTATCCCTATCTCCAAATCCCATCCAATCCAATACCATTATCCTCAGTATTTTCTTACTCTGTCAATCTCTCTATATGGAACCATTCTCTCACAGCTGACACAGTCACCTCCATTCTCTGTGGATGACTTCAACCCAGCTACCTCCAAACCAGCAGCCCCTCTGCATGGACATGCACTTCATCTTGCTTAGGCCCTGATACGTACCTGGACCACTGAAGATCTATGCTTCCTGCCATGCCAAGTACAACTTTGTATGATTCTACCTAATAGCTTTTGGATTAAATTATCTAGGAAAGTAAGGGCAAAAAAGAGAGCATAAACTATGAAACATTAAACAATTTTAGCAATGTAGCAATAATAAATTTTTTTAATTTTCATTTTATTTGAGAGAAACAGAGACACAGAGAGACGTTAAGAGAGATCTTCCATCCACCGGTTTACTCTCCAAGTGTCCACAACAACCAGATCTGGGCCAGACCCAAGCCAGAAGCCAGGAATTCAATCCTTGTCTTCCACAGGGTGGCAGGGACCCAAGGACTCAAGCTGTCACGTGCTGTCTTCCCAGGGCGCACATTAGCGTGAAGCTGAAGTCAGAGTGGAGCCAAGACTTGAACCCAAGCACTCTGATATGGAATTCAAGCCCATCAAGCAGTGTCTTCACTGCTGTAACCGTATAGGATTTAGATAGTTATACTTCCGTGGCCTTGTAAAGACCGAAGTTCAACATTTTGGCGTGTGCTCTTACTACTTGTAAGTTTTCCACTTGATCAATTTTCATTATCTTCTAAATAATCTTTTATGATACCTTTTAAGGTCATCCTTCATTTAGATTTATTTATTTATAGAGATATATTTACATTTGGGCCGGTGCTATGGCATAGTGGGTAAAGCCACTGCCTGCAGTGCCAGCATCTCTGTGGGTGCCAGTTCAAGTCCTGGCTGCTCCACTTCCGATCCAGCTCTCTGCTATGCCCTGGGAAAGCGGTAGAAGATGGCCCAAGCCCTTGGCCCCCTGCACCTGCATGGGAGACCCGAAAGAAGCTTCTAGCTTTGGATCGGCACAGCTCAGGCTGTTGCAGCCATCTGGGTACTGAACCAGAGGATGGAAGACCTCTCTCTCTCTCTCTCTCCCTCTCTCTCTCAGCCTCTGCCTTTTCTGTAACTCCGCCTTTCAAAGAAATAAATAAATCTTTAAAAAATGTATATTCTTCAGTTTTACTACAAAGTATATACATGTGGTTTTTTAAAAAAATCTTACTCAGTACTCAGAAATATATTCTTTCTTCCACTTGAAATCTTAAAAAAATCTCCGTCATTATCTCTTTGAGTAGTTCCTCACTGCCATTCCTTCCTTTGCTTTTCTGGAACTCCTACACCATGCATTTTGAGGCAGATTGGTAGTTTAGTCCTAATATCTATTAGCTACTTTTTAAAAATTTTTTTAAATATTTTATTTGGGGGGGCCAGCACTGTAGTGCAGCAGGTTAAAGCCGAAGCCTGCAGCACTGGCATCCCATTTGGTCACCAGCTTGAGTCCCAGCTGATCTACTTCCAATCCAGCCCTCTGCTATGTCCTGGGAGATCAGTAGAAGATGGCCCAAGTCCTTGAGCCCCTGTATCTGCACAGCAGACCCAGAAGCAGCTCTGGCATTTCCAGCCATTTGGGGAGTGAACCAGTAGATGGAAGACCTATCTCCCCCTTCCCGCCCTGCCCTGTCTGTAACTATGGCTTTCAAAGAAATAAAATAAATCTCAAAAAAAGAAAAATCAGATTTCAAGTCTCCATCCCTGATGAAATCCGACTGCTCCTAAATCCCCTCAACTTTTTATTCATAGCTCTTCCTTTCAAGTGAGTTAATCCCGTCACCCACCGGAGAGTCACTGCTCCCAGCTGAGTTCTCTAGGGGTCACCTCATCCCCGTGCACTGACTGCAGACCTAGCGGCAGCATGTTGTTAAAGTCCTGAAACTCCAAGCACGATTTGAAGTTGATAATAGTTATATAATTAGACACGGGAAATAATCTTAGCGAAAGTAGATGTTTAACAGATTTCCCTTTCGCTCTCTTTAATGAGGAAAGCTCCTGGGACGTGTCAAACCTAGAAGAGGCATCTTAAGTTACATCACATAGACAGCACAAGCACAATAACCACAAATGAGGCAGGCCCGAAACATCATTTCTGCTTCCTTCAAGGGCCACTTCAAGCGGCGTGGATTAATTGTGCTGCTGTCAACCACCGCCGTGGACAGCTCCAAAGCTGGAGCGGTGCACAAAGGAGAGCAGAAATGCTTTCCAAGAGCTGACATCAGGCTCCAGAAGTAAAACAGGCAAGTGCAACATGATGTTGAGTAGTTATTTTTAAGTGACCATTAATTATAAATAATTACAGAGAAGCCAAGAAAAGGGGGAAACCTGAAAGGAGGAAAAGCAGTGCAGACCAGCGGCTGCCTTGACTGAAGGACCACCCAGAGCAGCTCACCAGCGTGGTGTTCTCAGGATCCACACTTTACAGAAGAAAGAGAAAGTTAAAGACCTCGTAGGACACAGTGGGTTATACCACACCTGCTAGGCAAGCACCCACATCCGTGACAGTTGGATCCCAGCCACTCTGCTTCCCATCTACCTCCCGCTAACATGCCTGGGAAAGCAGCAAAAAAATGCCCCTGCTACCCACATGGGAGACACAGATGAAGCTCATGGCTTCTGGCTTCGGTCTGGCCCAGCCTTGGCTGTTGCAGCCATCTGGGGAGTGAATCAGCAGATGGAAGATATCTCTCTCTCTCTCTCTCTCTGTCTCTCCCTCTCTCTCTAACTCTTTGAGAAAAGGAAAAAAAAAAAAAAAAAGGCTGCTGCCTGCAATGCTGGCATCCCACATGGGCACCAGTTCATGCCCTGGCTGCTCTACTTCTGTCCAGCTCCCTGCTAATGTGCCTGGGAAAGCAGAAGATGATGCATGTCCTTGGGCCCCTGCACCCACATGGAAGACCCAGAAGGAGCACTGGGCTCCTGGCTTCAGCATGGCCCAACCCTGGCCGTTGAAGAGGCCATCTGGGGAGTGAAGCAATGGATGGAAGATATCTCTTTCTCTGTAACTCTGACTTTCAAATAAATAAGTAAATCTTTTTAAAAATAACTAAACTCCAAAAGATAGGATTGGGAATGTTTTCATTGTAAAGAAATGTTAAATGAGGAGACAGATGTATTTACCCTGACTGGAAATTATGCATTGTATAGATAAATGGGAACATCCTTAGTTCTCCAAATAGATACAAAAAAAAAAAGCTTATTTAAGATAACATTGCTGATTAAAAAAAGGGAGGGGAGAGCTACTCCACCCAGGATGGGCAAGGATTTGGGGTCAAGCAGTCTGGAGGGGGTGTACAGGGAACAAAGGCCCTCAGGGAGCCCCAGGCTGAGCGAGGGAAAAGGTGATGGGAAGGAAAGGGGTGGGGCCGACTGGAGCTGTGAGGAGGAAGGGCTGGGGAGTCCCTGTAAGCTCTGCCCTTTAGAGTTGATGGGGTGGGGAGTGCTTCTCTTTTCCTGCAGCTTTTTTACAGATTCAGATTCTCAAGACCCACTGGGACATGGAACGGTCTCTACAACCAGTAACAGCGTTAAAAAACAAAAAAAACAAAAACCACCATAATGGATATTTACCCATATTTGGGGAGGCTGCCTAGACCAACAGTACACACAGATATTAGCAGGATGGTCACAGTGGGACAGAAGTGCTACACATGCGACAAAGAGGCCAACAATAGAACTGGCATGGGGGAAGTAACTCTAGGTGGGGAGTTTTGTGTACACTACTGTTGGTCAAACAAGGCGTCTTTCAGCCACTGTTATCCACACACATCGCAAACCTGAATCTCAGGGACTTTTTCGGATGAAATTCGTGGAGTGAAACATACACATTACAGTTCACAGCCACACGAAACTATGAAAGTATCGGATACAGTCTTTCCTCTCACAAAATTATCTATGAAGCATGGGCCCTTGATTGAAAAAGCATATAGAGGGACTTCAAAGTCAAAAGGGAATTTTCAGTGAGAAGGAAATACTCTTTGGACACAGAGAATGACGCTGTGACAATGCAATGTTTTCATAACAAAATGCAAGCACACAGTTTGAGAACTACTGGCTTCCCCAGAATATCTGTTAGTGAAGGCTGTGCTGTCAAAGGAGGAGGCCCACAGACTCCAGGAAACTCAACCTGGACCTGAAAGAAAGTATCTTCCCAAGGCAGAGCACCCTGGGATGGAGAGTAACAGGAGAGATCCCAGCGAGTGGAATTATGAGTGAACCAAACAGATGCTCTTACCTCTTACTCCTTAAAATTAGTTCTTGCATCCCAAGCCTGCTGGCTTTCACACATTTACTTACTTACTTATATCTTTGAAAGAGAGCTAGAGCTAGAGACAGAGATCCTCCATTTACTGGCTCATTGCCTAAATAGCTACAACAGTTAGAGTTGGACCAGGCTGAAGCCAGGAGCCCGGGACCCAGTTTAGGTTTCCCACTTGGGTGGCAGGGATCCAAGCACATGAGCTGTCACCCGCAGCCTCTCATGGTGCAGGAAGCTGGATCCAGAAGCAGAGCTGGGACTTAAACCCAGGCACTTCGCCATGGTGTCACTTGTTTGCTGCGCCAAACACCTTCCCCTCATTCTTTTTGTTAAAATAATAAAAATGATAATGGGAACAAATATTATCAAAAATAGGAATCACTATATTCATGGCTGAAGAGACTGAAGCTTCAGGAACTCCTCCCCACATATTGACATGGCCCCAATTTAAGGTCCTAAAAGGGTCCCCAGAGTGAAAGAGAAAGAAAGAGAGGAAGATCTTCCATCTTCTGGTTCACTTCCTAAATGGTTGCAATGGCCAGAGCTGGGCCAGACTTAAGCCAGGAGCTTCCTCTGGGTTTCCCACATGGAAGCAGGGACCCAAGCACTTGGGCCATTCTCTGCTGCCTTCCCAGGTGCATTAGCAGGGAGCTGGATTCTGAGTGGAGAAGCCAGGACATGAGCCAGCCTCCAGGCAATATATTCTTAAGGTCACATGTTTTTGAAAAGAGACTGGGGGTAGGGAGGGAGAGAGAGAGAGACAAGGTACTTGAATTCTATTTATTAAAGAGCCCTTCCCTCCCCCCACCCACATTATATTCAGTTTCAGGGTCCAAATCCTGGATTATCTTGATTAAATGCCTTCCTTGTACCACACATGACATTAAATGCTGGGGACACAAAAAATGAACAAGACACAGTCCCTGCTGGGGAGAAGCATGGTGTGGCAGAGACGCAAGAACAACCAATGGCGCCGAGATACCTGCTCAACTGTGGATAGTGTCACAGGAGGACAGCCCCAAAGGATGCCTTTTGTTGTGTGGCTGTTAACCTAGTTATTAAAGTACAGAATTTATTTTCTTTCTTTTACTAACTGGTGGTACAGTTCAATGACACAGGAATGTAGGAACAGTTAATAATCTCTATAGACATCCTTACGGCACCCAGGTCCAGAGAAATGCCACTTGCGTCGTGGAGCTGCTCACCCCAAGCTCCTCTGCAGTCATATGGCATTTTGTAGCACTTACCCGACACTTAATATAGGAACCTGGGACTTTTCAGGAGACTTGAAAGCATCAAAGGTACTCGGATCACTACAAATAATGTATCTAGGGGATCTCCAACACATTCATGGAAAATGGGCATTAGAAAAAACCATGCACGGGTTTCTAAACGATTTTGGATCAGAATAAACTCATCTTTCAATTCCATTTCTTCAAGAAATTTCTCAAGTGCTCTCCTAAGAGGGCATTAGAAGATAGGAATGAACAAAACAGGGACAGGAGTGTGGGGGCCTGGAGTTCTAGGTCTAGAATGATAGATTCTTGCAGGTGGTTTTCCAGCAAACTGCTCACTTACACAAGCGCCGCATGAGAGTAGCCCTTGTGTGGGGAGTTGGAATTGGTCTGGTGCAGCTAGAAGGGCTCCTGGAGAAGCCGGGAATGACAGGCCACAGAGGCCTAGGTCCTGGAAAGTCACAGGGGGATGAAAAGTTAAGGATTGGGCATGAGTGCGATGGAGGAAGAATCGGAGCTCTTCCTAACAGATGTGGGTATGGCAGTGGGAAGTATTAGAAGGAGCCTCGGAAGAGTGGGCATTGGTGTGGTAATTAAGATGCTGCTTGGGACACCAGCATCCTATATTGGAGTGCCTGGGCTTGGGCCCGGCTCTGCTTCTGATTCCAGCTTCAGTGCTAATGAGCACCATAGGAGGCAGCAGGCTAAGTGTTGAGTCCCTGCCACCCAGACCCAGACCCAGACTGAATTCCTACCTCCTGCCTTCTACCTGGCCCAACACTGGCTACTGTGGGCATTTAGTGAGTGAACCAGCAGATGGAAGATCTTCCTTTCTCTCTCTCTAATACATAAAAATAAAAAAGACAAAATAAAAATCCACTGGATTAAAGACATTTGTTTTAATGAACAAGCCTCGCATTACTTCAAGGTCAGATAGAGATTAATAGTAGCCAAAGGTAATGAGAACCCAAGAGGAAGACCAGCTGGCTTGGGGTGAAAGATGGCAAGTTTGGGATGGGCTTCACTGCCTGTGAGATGTTAGTGGTTTATGAAAGTGGAAATATCGAGTTCCCTGCTACTCAAACTATGGGCCACAGAGCAGCAGCACTGGATCACCTAGAAGTGCATCAAAAATGCAGCGCAGCCGCACACCTGCTGAATCAAATCTGCACCTGCTTAGAAAAAACATCCATCTCCAACTTAGCTCCAAACTGCTGAGGAAATCACCACCCTGCCTGGGCCCAGGAGGTTACATTTCTAGGATTTCACATTTGTTCTGTGGATGTGGTTTGCGCAAAGGAGTCACAGAAAAAAAAAAAAGAAAGAAAGAAAGAAAGAAATTTACAAAGCTGTGTGGGATTCTGCCTATAAAATCTGCCAGAGCCAGAGGCCACCTGTGGAGCGTGTGGACAGCTGTGTCACAGCCAAGGCTATGACTCGTCTACTCAGCAGTCAGCTGAATCAACTTTTCTCTGTAGAGCAGTGATAGTAATGACAAAGCGGAAATTACTTGCAGGAGACTCAATGAACTTGCTAAGTTGTAAGAATTTACCCAGAGATAATAGGTGAGAATTTGGGTATAACACCCTAATTATAAAATGAGTATCTCCTTCAAAATTCTCCATGCTTATAAATTCCGATGTTTTCGTATTAATTGTCTAAGTCAGTTCCTCAAGTTCACAAAACAGACATTTGTCTGTAAGAAATCATTTCCTGATCTTACCCGAAGAAATAATCATAGCTATAACATTCTCTAATACACAGTTTATACAAAATGCATTACAAAAATCACTTCCTGTTCTTTGTTCTTTGACTTCTCTGTTGTTAAGATTTTTGTCTGGGGCTGGTGCCGTGGCTCACTTGGCTAATCCTCCCCTGCGGCACCAGCACCCCGGGTTCTAGTCCTGGTTGGGGCACTGGATTCTGTCCCTGTTGCCCCTCTTCCAGTCCAGCTCTCTGCTGTGGCCCGGGAAAGCAGTGGAGGATGGCCCAAGTGCTTGGGCCCTGTACCTACATGGGAGACCAGGAGGAAGCACCTGGCTCCTGGTTTCAGATCGGTGCCATACGCCGGCCGTGGCAGCCATTTGGGGGGTGAACCAACGGAAGGAAGACCTTTCTCTCTGTCTCTCTCTCTTACTATCTAACTATCTGTCAAATAAAAAAAAATTACTAAAAAAATTTAAAAAAAGATTTTTTCCGATAACATAATATTAACTTTCTAATGCTGCCATAAAATTTTATGTCAGTTGACTGTGTTGGAAACTGGTTTGCTTCTAACTGAAATAAGGCATGTCACATAATGTGTAACCAAGTAAGGCCTACATCACAATATGCTAATATGACCATAGATGCCCACATGAGTGGCTATTGTGGTAACACTTTATTACTCAATTTCTGAGCACCTGCTATGTGCCAGGAATTTGGTTAGGCACTTTCCACATATAAACTATTAATATCTTAAAATCTCCATTTCTGCAGTTCTGTGGATACTCAAATTTACCTGGAATCCTCTCAAGTGTTCTTCATTTGTAGGATGTGAAAAAGCAATATTTTACCAATGGAGTTGATTTTAGGAGAGTCTGTAAATGAAACACTGTAGTTCCCTGAACCGCTGAAATCAGAATCAGAATCATCAGGACAAACTACCGTTTTTGTAGGTCAAGCCGATCAATTATTGGTCAGATATTGTCAATTTCACACAGTTCAGCCTCTACTACAATTAGGTCATCTCTTCCGGATCGGCCCTCTGCTGTGGCCAGACAGCCAAGGGTGTACCGGCAAGTTCTTGTTTGCTCTCACGGAGCCGCTGTGCCAAGTAGAAGCATCTCTGATGCTCTCGATTCACACTTTCTAATGGCAATCCTGTAACTGGACTGCCAAGAAAGAACTTCAGCTTTGTGATGAGCCATTGGTTACAGTGCCCTTGTCTGATAATTGCTCCCATCATCGGGGAAAAGTTGACAGGTAGTTAGTGTGACACAGTGGAAATCAACCCCATGGGAAAACATTTCTTGTTCATGTGATTTCTCAGCTTACTGATTATACCTTCTTTGAACTGAAACTCCGAAGACCTAAAATACCAAGACTTAAGGGGAAATGGCTACTCCTTAAGTTGTTTAAAATCTGTTGCCAAAAAAGAGCTGAACTGACACAAATAAGAAACAAACTATGTTGATGTTCAAAATGTCTGAGTGTATGCAATCAAATTCTGAATGCATGGTCAATTCAAGCCTCTTGCCTGAGAGCTAATTTTTTTTTTTTTATCATGGCGGTATAACAGTATGAAAAACTCCTCCAACATTATATGGGAAAAAGATTGTCATCTGGGAGTTTTTTAGGAGTTAATATATTCTCACACATCACATTTTAAATGATTTTTATAAAACCTCAAATAGTCAGACAAGGGCCAGCAAAATCATCCAACTGGATTATTTCCAAGTTCAAAAAACATTGCAAGAATGAACAGGAAATTAAAACTGGGTGCCATGGATTACTGACGGTATTACTACAATGCCTGAAAAATACACAGTGCTAGACATCTAACAAATACTCAAAAAACGTTAACAACCATTGGGATTCCTACTAACACCACTATTATCATTAACATTAACAATGGCATCCGCTATGTAGAATCATCCTTCAGATCATGGTTTCATTAATTTTATCTCTGTGTAGTCTCAAAAAGTGTCAATTTGGTGACAGATGACAGATTTCTTTAGTCAGGTTCAGAGAATTAAGGTGCTTTGTTTTGCAATAAGTTAAAAAATGAAGCACGCATGCAATGCCTTACCTTATATACCTTACACGGCGCTAACGGAAGCTCTCACAGAATTCACAGAGCAGTGGCGTCTAAAAACCTGCATTTGAGAGTGGGCTGTGTTGCAGTTATCCAGGCAGAAGTCGCTTCAAGTCCACAGGCTTGAATTTCCTTATATGCAGACAGGGCTAATCACGGCAGCAATTCTAACAGCTAACATTTAGAGTTTGAGGCTTCCCTTGTACCGGGGCACTTCCTAAGACCTGTGCGTTCATTAACTCGGTTACTAACACTTTGTCTGATGTCTGGTATTCGCTCAGAAAGAGGAGGTTGCCGTCTGCCTTCCACTGCTCCCTCTTCCCTGCCAGGAATCTGCCACCTGCGGATCAGTTCCCCGGCCACTCTGGACCCCTTCCTCCCAGTGGGGTTCAGAGGAAGGCCCCAGCAAGAGAGAAGGGAAGAGGAGGAGGAGAAGCTGAGGTTGTGTTACCCATCCCTTCCTGCATTTAGCAACCTTGTTCTAATTTGTGTTTGGGGAGGGGTGAGTGGGGGTGGGTTCCCCTGGCTAAACCTCTCACCTGACAGCTTCTTTTCCACAGCTCCTCCTCCCACTGGGCTTGGAAAACACTAGGTTCTGCTTCTGCCTCTTCCCGCCCTGCCTGGTAATGACTTCCTGCTGTTGCTAGTTTGTTGGTACCTAAACATTCCTCTCCCCTAACCACATCTCTGTTAAAATAGTTCCCTCATTAACAAATCTTGATTTGAACCCTGAGAGCTGACTCTTGGAGGAAACACTCTTAGGGGGAGCTGACTCTTCCAGCGATCTACTCTTCTAACATTTCATTCAGTTTAGCACAGTAGAAGAGTATCTCACACAGAGTTTTGTGTTGTTTTAAAAATGACTTGGTTTGTTGGGAAATATGACCTTGCATTTCAATGGTTTCAGCAAATTAACAGATTTGTTTCTAATTTGAACTCGTTCACTTTTTTTTTTTTTTTAAACAAATCTCTTTCACTTGGTTCACACTTCAGGAAAAGGATAATTGGCATTTGATTTAGTTTTGGAGTTCAACAAATTAGCCCGGGATATCCCAATTAAATGGTTTATGGTTTGGTTTGATTCAGGTTCAAGTCTAAAACCCTACAATACTGGAAAAGGCGAGTAGGAATGATTAGTTTGTCTGCATGAAACTAATGCACATTGTATCTATGAGGATGCATCACCAGAATGACAGAAACTCAAGGTTATCCTGGAAATAAAATAAAATGGCTCTCACTTAAGTGAGTGATCATCAGCCACTGGATTTCTTGCTATGTATAGTTTGGCTTCCTAAACAAAATCAGTAATAAAACAGGCACAACTGTTTTCTAAGTGCTCTTAGGTCTGTCTGTCTCTCTTTACTGAACTAATTCCCTTTCTAATGAGATCAGTGACTCAAAGCATGGGCCTCAGACTGTCACCTGAAATTAGTCAGAAATTGAAATCTCAGCTTCATCCCAGGTCTACTGCACTAGAGATTCTGGAAGGCTCATCTCAGGAATCTGTGGCTCAAACAAGCCCTCCAGGTGATCCTGATTGCATGGTAAAATTTGAGAACCACTGAATTAGATCATATGTTTTTGAAGTCAAATCCTATCTAATATTTCTGTTTCGGAATTGGACTCCACTCAAAGATCATGCTGATATTATTAATTTCCTGCGTCAGTGACAAGATAACAGGGCAATTGACAGCATGCCCAAAAAGACAGAAGCGATGGAGCCAAGTGTTTGAATTCAAGCAATCAAACTCCAGAGCGAAGATTCCTACCCACTAAGCTAGAATGCACCACGGAAGGCCACACAGAGCCGAGATTCGAAAGCAACAAGAAACTGAGCAAAATTTGAAAAATTATATTCATAAACACTTCTTGACCATCAAGCATCCTGACTCTGAGGATGGAGTACCTATTTACAAGAAGACACATTTGCTTCATTATTTTCACTCAGTAGGAAAGGCCAAAATGTAATTTCCCTAATACACATCTAAATGTTCAAGCCCTGATTATACTTGTAACTAAATAAGTTTCCATGTTTATTGCTATGGAAAACCAGCTTCTTTGCTTAATGAAAACCAGCAAAGCTGCACGCACTGAGTGCAGCTAGAGTCTGTGATAAAGCACTGGACACCTCGCTCTGAGCATTCCAAATGTGTCTCATTGTATCTTTTGGCTTTTCATTTCTTTCTCCAGGACAATAGGTCTGTTTCAGTTATGTATTTTTTCTTCCTGGAGCCAGCTCTCCCAGCTTCCGGTGAAAAGCACAAAATAGATGAGAAAAGCAAAACTGGGGGTTGATTTCTAATCTAGGGATTCCCTTAGTCGGAAGCGAACGATGTTTCCCAACACAGGCACATCTTTAATCTCTCCCTGAATAACGTATAATGGTTTAGAGGAAGATTTAATAAAAGATCCCTATGTTCCAAAGCCAGTAATTTGGGAGTTACACTAGTTCCTCCCTCTCTCGCCCCAAACACAATCTGTCACCAAGCCCTCTGAGTCTGGGTGCCAAGCCGTTCCCAAACCTGTCTTTTCCTTTCCACTCTCATCACAACTGCCTCAGTGGAGGTCCCAGGCTCTTAATGGGACTTCCTTTTGCCTTTCTGTCCTGAAAATTCTAAAGACTTTTCTTTCTTTCTACTTTTTCTTTTTAAAATAAGATTTATTTATCTATTGTGAAAGGCAGAGTTAGAGAAAAAAAAGAGAGATCTTCCATCAGCTGGTTCACCCCCAAGATGGAGGCAATGGCCAGGGCTGGGCCAAGCTGAAGCCAAGAGCTTCTTCCGGGTCTTCCACATAGGTGGCAGGGGCCCAAACACTTGGGTCATCTTGCATTGCTTTTCCCAGGCCAACAGGGACATACATCGTATTCCTTCAAAACCTTTTCCAAAGGCCACCTCCTCCAGTGAGATTTCTTAGCTCCCTGAGCTGGAATTTCTCCACCCTTGTACATAGCTGTGCCTTGTACATCATCTCATAACCCATCACAATTATTTTAGCTATTTACTTATATGTCTTGTTCAGGTTGGATTTCCCAACATTTCCATACAATGTCTGACACAAAATAGATCTGTGTGATTTATGCTAGTCTTTAGCTATGTTACTTGATATTAAACATGGCTATGACTTCAAAGTTTTTCTAATCTCTCATAAAAATGTTCTCAAAAGCCTACAGTTGAATGCTGTTACATTATGACCTTGCTAACCTATAGCATTTGTTCATTCTTTTTACTTATGGAGTAAGAGCAAAAATTATTTCCACCACCATAACAATCTTCTTGCTAGTACTGATTTTTCATCAGTAGAACATATAGGAATCAGAGAAAAGTCAGCTGACCACCATTTGTCTTATTCTGCTTGAATTACAGATTTTTGGGTGTCCAGGCCGGATATGTCTAGGTGTGTCCAAGAAACTTGATTTTGAAGATGCTCCCAAACTGACCAATTATGGGGGCCATCGCTGAGGCGTAGTGGGCTAAGCTTCCGCCTGTGGTGCTGGCATCCTATATGGGTACCGGTTCATGTCCCGGCTGCTCCTCTCCCAATCCAGCTCTCTGCTATGGCCTGGAAGAGCAGTAGAAGATGGCCCAAGTGCTTGAGACCTTGCACCCAGCAGAAGTTCCTGGTTCCTGGCTTTGAACCGTCCTGGCTCTGGCAGTTGCAGCCATTTGGGGAGTGAACCAGCGGATGGGAAGAGTTCTCTCTCTCTCTGTGACTCTACCTCTCAAATAAATAAATAATTAATTTTTTTTTTGACAGGCAGAGTAGACAGTAGAGAGAGAGACAGAGAGAAAGGTCTTCCTTTTTTTGCCGTTGGTTCACCCTCCAATGGCCGCCGCGGTAGGCGTGCTGCGGCAGGTGCACCGCGCTGATCCGATGGCAGGAGCCAGCTGCTTCTCCTGGTCTCCCATGGGGTGCAGGGCCCAAGAACTTGGGCCACCCTCCACTGCACTCCCTGGCCACAGCAGAGAGCTGGCCTGGAAGAGGGGCAACCGGGACAGGATCAGTGCCCCGACCGGGACTAGAACCCGGTTGCCGGCGCCGAATAATTAATTTTTTTTAAAAAAGGTGTAATCATTAACCTCAACAATCAATGTATAAAATCTTGAGCTATAAAACCAAAATCCAGTGTATTTTCTGATAGTAAAAGAGACTTGGACAAAGACCTTACTATTCCTTTCCACTCTTGCCTAAACAGAAGGTAAAATTAGAAATCAGAGGGTTATTTGTTGAGTGTGGACTTGGAGCAGAGGGAAACTGCTAGTCATTTCTTCCTCCCTAGAAAAAAAGCCACCAGAAGTGATCCTGCCCTTGTTGGAACGGGGTCACTTATTCCCCAGGACCTGGATGCACCATGTTTGGCAGAGCGGACGGTCTCTTTTCCTGGATGGTTCAGGAGGAACACTACCGAGTGTCTTTTTAGGGGATGTAGATTTGGTCACTCCCACTGCCTAGACCTGCCTTCTGCTACAATTTTTGTTTTGTTTTATTCAAACAGGGCATAATCAACAGCAACCCAAGAGTAAAGTGACTCTTGGACTTTTCTAACTGCTTTTGCTGCTTTGCCTTTTGTCTTGGCCTGGCTTTGTTATCCTAGATATGATTTTCACTTCCTCTTCATCACCTTACAGGTGCACCGGGCAATAAGACAGTCACCCTGATAAGATTTGGACAACTGAAGTATTCTGGAGTATCCAATTACAGTCTGTGTCATCTACAGAAGACAGGTCTCAATTGCTCTCACTCTCTTTTAAAGAAACAAACAAAAAATAAATTCAAAATTTTAATTTATTTTTTAGGCAGAGAGAGAGAAATTTCCCATCCACTGACTCACACCCCACGTGTGAGTTGTGCCAGAACAAGGATGGAAGAAGGGAACTCAATCCAGGTCTCCCATGTGGGTGACAGGGACTCAACTACTTAAGTCATCACCAGCTGCCTCCCAGGGTATGCATTTGCAGGAAGCAGGGATCAGGAGTAGAGCTGGAATTTGAACTCAGGTGCTTTGATATGGGATGCAGGCATCTCGAGCGATGTCTTAACCACTGTGCCAAACGCCTGCCCCCATCCTGCCTATTTTTATCCTTTCTGATTTTCTTCTTGGAGAATAACATTCTCAGAGTACCTAACAATAGTTAGTCTTGACAAGTATGGTCCCAAGACATTTTTTTTAAAGGAAAAGGGAAAATTAAACATGAGCCGAATGCTTCTCATACTGATGCTTCAGAGCGCTTGTCTTCTGCCTCCACCTGTGAGCTGAGGATGGGGCATGACCTTCAGAAGGTTCAGTTTGGTAGAAGAGTTATTCACTGCTGGAGGCTGGGAGAAGAGGCCCTGTTCATATCCAGGGCTTTTCCACGGCTGCCAAGGCTCAGAGGAGTGTGTTCAGGTATCCTCTGTGTTACTCAGGGGTTGCCTTCTTTTTTTTTATTCTATTTGTGGGATGCCTGACTTCACGTCCGAGGTTGGCTGCAATTATTCAGGGTCTTGGAGGGCATATTTTCTATGTAGCTATCACAGCTGTGTAATAGGGATAAAAAACGTTGGGTTCTGATCCACCACACAGATATAAAATCAATGTTCACGTCCTAAAAAGACACTACTTGATGTATTTTTGAAGGTTTTTAATCCTGACTGCTGCATTCTAGGCACACTTCTGAAATGTGATTCTAATTATTATATAATCCAAAAAAATAAAAAAGCTAAGCCTCTTTCAGTACATGAGTCACAACATTTGCTACCCACATACAACTTTTAAAATGATCTTTATATAATACTAGCATGTTCTGGTGCTTAACTATACTATAGCTGGCCACTCAGAAACATTAAATGAAACTTGGAATTGTGACGGTCATTTGTTTTGTGACCTCTCTCTTCAATAGCTTTGCCCAACGCTCCAGCTGGACTCCTGATTCTGCCTCCTTCTCAGCATGGAGTCCTTGGGCAGATAGTGCACTTGCACTAGCAACCATACACAGAACCCTGCAAAGAACCAAGCCTTGTTTTCAAGACGAATAAACACAATGACACAAGGGCACTGCCAAAAGTTTGTGGAAAACTGGAAGTGTAAGTGAAGTTCACTTTGGTGCTAAAAATTTTTGAATTCCATGCATAGTTGTTTCATAATATGCATTTTCCACAAACTTTTGGAAATCCCTTGACTATAAGAAATGAATAGTACAATAAATAAAATAAATTGCTATAAAGTCATTAGATTTGGAATATATTAGGACACATGGATTTAAAGTTAATAAAAATGGATGGGGCAGATAATACTTCCATGTACAAAATGGGTGGTGGGATAGCTCAGTGGTCACGGGACAGGCAGTGGGGACAGATAGGGCTGGCTCATATCCCAGCTCCCCCATCCTCCCACCCCCACTCCCAAATGCAATGTTATGTGACCATGCCCCTTGAATCTTGGGCATTTCCTATCTAAGTCTCTATTTCCTTGTCTGTAAAATTAGGTTAATAATACCTTAGTGTTGATTGAGATGATTAAATGTTATAAATCACATGAAGCACTGAGCACAATGCCTAGTCGTAACGACAGCTCAACAAAGAGTTGTTCTTTAGAATGCCAGTGCTTGGTATTCATCCAGTGTTTTCAGAGACGTCATCTTATTTGATCTGGGCACCCATTCTGTAGTGAAGATGAGTATATACCTTTTGCATCTCCCTTTGTGTGCGCCCTCCTCCCCCGACATACACACACCTTCCAGGGTCAGGCAGAGACACAGGAAACTGGAAAGTTCAAGTTCACGATAGAGTTGGCACAGAAAGTGCCCTAAAACTCTGGTCTTTTTTCCATTCTACCTCAGTGAGGAGGAAGCCCAGGCTTAAATTAAGCGTTCCCAGGGCCACAGAGAGTGACATCATGTGAACAAATAGCCTTGGAAAACCTTACAGAAAGCCTGAAAGATTCCAGGAGCTACTTGAGCCTCCAGGGAAAAGTGGCCTTTGGGTGAGGTAAAGGGTTGGTACTTAGCCCTGCTCAGGGGAAAGCTCATTTGAGGTAAACCATTTATTTATTTATTTATTTATTTATTTGAAAGGTAGAGTTATAGAGAGAGAGATCTTCCAACCACTAGTTCATTGCCCAAATGGCCACAATGGCCAAGGGTTGGGCCAGGCTAAAACCAGGAGCCAGTAGCTTCTTCTGGGTTTCTCACAAGGGTGCAGGGGCCCAAGCACTTGGGCCATCTTCTACTGCTTTCCCAGGTGCATTAGCAGGCAGCTGGATCAGAAGTGGAGCAGTTGGGAATGGAACCGGTGCCCGTACGGGATGCCAGTGTCACGGGCAGCAATTTTGTCTGCTATGCCACAGTGCCAGTCCCCTGAAGTGAATTCTAAGAAGAATGGATTCTAAGCCTCCAGGATTCTAATCAGAAGTGCCTGAGAAAAGTAGAGATATTGCAATTTCTTCAGTAACCTGGGGATATTGTCCACTCACAGAATTGTAATAAAAATCAGCTTGGGCAAAAATGCAGAAAGGAATTTGCCCATGGAGCTGTTTCAGAATCTGGGGTCTGGGGGCGAGGGAACCAGAAGGATAATGCACCTCCATTCTCCTTCCCTTCGATTACAGCCCACCCCCAACTGTGCCAGGCGTTTTCACTTTCTTACATTTCCTGATTTTATACCAATGAGGGATTCGTTTGGGTTCATAGGCAACTGCTTTGAGATGCACAAATTTCTGAAGTTTACTTATCTGCCAGTCGTTTAGAGATTAATGTATGGGTTAATCAGATTGCTTTCCTCACTTTCACTTTATTTTGTTTTTAATTTGGCATCTACAATTTTTCTTTATTTTCATTTTATTTGAAAGGAAGAGAGACAGAGAAAGATTGTCCATTCTCTGGTTCATTTCCCCAAATGCCTGCAATAGCCAAGGCGAGGCCAGGCCAGTGCCAGGAATCTGGAACCCAATCCAGGTCTCCCACATGGGTGGCAAGGAGCCACGACCTTGAGCCATCATCTGCTGCCTTCCCAGGATGCACATTAGGAAGAAACTGGATTGGAAATGGAAAAGCTGGGACTCAAACCAAGTATTCAAATGGGATGCAGGTATCCCAAGTAGTGACTGAACTACTATACCACATAGCTACCTCCTAACTTTACTATTTTTTAAAACACTCATCTATTTATTTTTTTTTAAAGATTTATTTTATTTTATTATTTGAAAGTCAGAGTTACATAGAGAGAGGAGAGGCAGAGAGAAAGAGGTCTTCCATCCACTGGTTCACTCCCCAATTGGCTGCAACGGCCAGAACTGTGCCGATCCAAAGCCAGGAGCCAGGAACTTCTTCTGGGTCTCCCATGCAGGTGCAGGGGCCCAAAAACTTGGGCCATCCTCCACTGCTTCCCCAGGCCATAGCAGAGATCTGGATAGGAAGTGGAGCAGCTGGGTCTTGAACCGGAGCCCATATGGGATGCTGGCACTTCAGGCCCGCTGCGCCACAGTGCTGGCCCCTCATCTATTTATTTTTACATTGATTTATTTTGTGTGTGTGTGTGTGTGAGAGAGAGAGAGAGAGAGAGAGAGAGAGAGAGAGAGAGAGAGAATCTGTTTGCTGGTTTTTTCCCCAAATGGCTGCAACAGTCAGGTCTGGGCCAGGCCAATGCCAGGAACCAGGAATTGCATCCTGATCTCCCAGCATTTGAGTCATCTTCTGTTGCCTTCCCAAGCACATTAACAGGAAGCTGGATCAGAAGCAGAGTAGGCCAGTGCCATGGCTCACTAGACTAATCCTCCGCCTGAAGCGCCAGTACCCAGGGTTCTAATCCCAGTCGGGGTGCCGGATTCTGTCCCAGTTGCCCCTCTTCCAGGCCAGCTCTCTGCTGTGGCCCAGGAATGCAGTGGAGGATGGCCCAGGCCCTTGGGCCCTGCACCTGCATGAGAGACCAGGAGGAAGCACCTGGCTCCTGGTTTCAGATTGGCACAGCGCACCGGCCGTAGCAGCCACTTGGGGAGTGAACCAATGGAAAAAGGAAGACCTTTATCTCTGTCTCTCTCTCTCTCACTGTGTAACTCTGCATCTCAAAAAAAAAAAAAAAAAAAGGCAGAGAAATCAGTACTTGGATACGGGATGCCAATGTTGCAAGTGTTGGTTTAATCCTCCATGCTATAACACTGGCCCCTAACTTTTAAATTTAAGAAATTTATTTGAGAGACAGATAAGACAGAGTTTGCATCAGCTAATTCAGTTCCCAAATGCCTAGTGCTGAAGCTAGGACCCAGGATATCAATCCAGGTCTCCTATGTGGGTAGCAAGGACCCACCTACTTAGCCATCACTGCTGCCTCCCAGGGTCTGCATTAGTGCGGAGCTATAGTCAGGAGCTGGAGCTGGGAACGGAAGCCAGGCGCTCTCACCTGGGACATGGCCATCTCATTCGGCATCTGAACTTGTAAGCTATTTCCTAACTTTCGAGTGATGCCAAAGGATGCAGAATCATGTTGGCAGGAAGAGTAGGGAGGTAATCCAAGGGTAAAGAGCAGTTTGAGGAGTACGAAAACTGTATTCAATCAACTATAGGGTGCCCAGGTAACTGACAACACAAGACTTTCAGTGTAGAGTTGCCAAAGAGGAGACATTAGAGTCCCAAAATTAGTATATGGCGAAATAGTTTTCCAGGATTCTACTTGCACCCAGAGAACATGTGGACCTTTTTTATAAGGATACCCTCAGTCTTCCTGTGACTGTGCCTTATGATATCACATAGTTTTACTTGACTAATGGTGAAACAGACATTGATGGGTTGACCCCAGTGGCTACATTGTTTTTATTGGAAATGATTCTGGAACTTTTTACTTTTTATTTTTTCTTAATTTAACAGTTTTTGAGAGGGAAGTAGCAAGAAAGGGGGAAAGAAAGAGGAAAGAGGGAGATTGAGATCTTCCATCCGCTACTCCCCAGATGCGACATCCTGGTCTCCCACACAGGTGTCATGGGCCCAGGTACTTGGTCATCTGCTGCTTTCTCAGGAACATTAGCAGGAAATTGGGTCAGAATGGGGAGCAGGCAGGATTCAAATTGGCACTCCAATATGGGATGCTGGCATTGCAAGAGGTGGCTTACTCTGCTATGCCACAATGCCAGCCCCACCCAGGACCTTTATGTTTTCAAGGTTTCTCTTTTTATTTATTTTCATTTTATTTCAAAGGCAGAGAGACAGAGACAGAGAAATCTTCTATCCACTTGTTTACTCCCCAAATGCCTGCAATAGCCAGGGCTGTGTCAGGCTGATGCCAAGCGCCAGGAATTCCATCTTGGTCTCCCACATTGGTGGCACAGACCCAACTGCTTGATCCATCACCTGCTTCCTTTCAGGGTGCACATTAGCAGGAAGCTGAATTGGAAGCAGAGCAGCTGGAACTTGAACCCAGTATTCCAATATGGGTCACAGATGTCCCAAGCCAGCAGCTTAACCCATAGTGCCATAATGCCTGCCCCCACATACATTAAAACAATTTAAAATTTATTTTATGCATTTGAAAGGCAGAGATAAAAGGAAAAAAAAGGGGGAGGGATATCTCAGTCTCCATCTACTGGTTCACTCCCTAAGTGCATGCATTAGCTGGGGCTAGGCCAGGCCAAAGCCAAAAGCCAGCAACCCTTCCCAACTGTCCCATGTGGATGGAAGGGACTCAAATATTTGAGCCATCACCTGCTGCTTTGCATGGTGCACATTATCATTAAGCTAGAATTGGGACTGGAATGAAGACTTGACCCCAGGCACTCTGATGTGGAATACGGGCATCCCAGACAATGTTTTAGCCATTATACCAGCCATCTGCCCCACAAATGCATGTACTTTAGAAACAGAACTTAATGGTATCTACTGGGAATCCTTGCTAGTCATCCAGCTAGCCTAAACATACCACTTCTCCTTATTTGAACCCAAATGGAAATCTGCAAATGTGCACATTACCAAATCCAGTAAAAAAACTGTTCAGAGCAAATGACATTTATTTGGCATTACCCTTTTCCTCGCTGTCCTCCTTCATTTTTCATTCATTTAAAATCAATGTTGTGAAATGTATCAGTTAATCTGAGACAGCTTCTGAAGTATCACATCAAGAGATGAGTATTTAGCGTAGTAGTTAAGACATGCATGTCCCACATTAGAGTTTCTGGATTCCATTCTCGGCTCCAGCTTCTGAGTCTAGCTTTCTGCTGATGCACATCCTGGGAAGCAGCAAATGCTGGCTCTGGTGAGTGGGTCCCTGCCCCCACGTGGAAGCCATGGATTGAGTTCCTGGCTTCCGGTTTCGGCCCAGAGCCAGTCCCAGCCCTTGCAGGCCTTTGAGGAGTAAAACATAACAGGAGCTCTGTTTTTCAGTCTCTGTCTCTCTCTCTCTCTCTCTCTTTCTCTCTGACTGGTTCTCAAACGAATACATTTTTTGAAAGTATGACCTTAACTCTGAAGACGTTTGAATAAAAGAATTTTGACTGATATCACTCCCCAACAATTGTACCACTTTAGTTCACGCCACCATTAACTCCTTATCTGACATTTTACAATGGTCTCTGAAACTGGTCTCTTTTCTCTCACTCTGCCACCCGCAATCAAGTCTTAAAACCACAGCCAAAGCCAAATTGTAACATAAATATCGTGTCATCTGTCAGCTTACAGCCCTCTTAGTGCTCACCACTGTGCTTAAATTGGGACTTCTTAGCACAGCCTGGGAGGCCCTCCATGACCGAGCTCCCATCTCTCTTGTCACGCTGTCCCTCATTCCTACATTCCAGACCCACGGGTGCTCCGGGTTCCTCAAGGAAGTCGGGCTTGTTCCTGACCCAGGCCTTTGGCATTTGGCTATCAGGAATCCTTGACTCCCAGATTCCCAAATCTCTTTCGCCGTTCCTCAGTGTTTCCTGCTCAGTGCCGTGCTGCCCGGCTCTAGACTGCAACCTTCTCTCCTTCACAGCTCGTGTTCTAACTACCATTACTCGATCTATTTATAGCTGGTTCCCTGTCTCCCTTCTTGTACCTAGATGCTATCACTTAGAACTCTTCCTGATCTGGAGAGTCGTTACTCATTATTTGTGGAACACAGGATATTTTAAAGTCTTATAACCTTTATGATAGAATTGGAAAATGGTCTTAAAATACGACCTGCTCATGCTACAGATAACAAGTTAGAGCAGAGAGAGACTGAAAGACAGGCTTAGTATGTAAAAAGATGAATACTACAATCTGGTTCCTCCAGCTCTACAACCTCACATGGCCTCTGTTTTATAGCTAGTAGCCCTGAATTCTTTCCCTAATTCTTTAGCTGGCTTGACCATATTTCTCCTCCTCTTTCCTTAGACAGCTTTTTTTCTGAGCTATTGTTTTATCTGTTCATCACCACTAATATAATTCACTTATTTGTAAGGTTTACTAGCTTTCTTATTAGTAACTCTATGAAGTGCTTTGTGATGCTGGTTATGAAGAATATCTTAGGAAAATAAACCACAGCATGTGAAAAAGGCCCCAGTCTACAGCAGTACCGCACACAGTGCCCATAACAAAGGCACAGTTGTGCTGTGGCAGGGAAGAGTCAAGAATTAGTAACACATTTCTAAAGGTCTCTCTTGCATAATTTTTGTGTCCAGATGTCTATGACATTTGGGTTCTAAAATAGAGTTCCAAATACCACACATTCATGCACATTTTCCAAGAATAATTGGATGATTTTTTTGAGTCTTTCTATTTAATAAACATCAGGACTAAAGATGGACTACTTCACAATATCAAATTTATTCACTTTAAACATTCATTTTGATGTGGAAAGTATTTGGAATAAACACAATTAAAAGAGTGCCAGATTGTAAATCCTTTGAAGTTTTTGTTTATGATATGTCTCTTCCAACTGCTAGTAGTATAAAAATGGAAAGTCATTTACATAAAAATTTTCAATTCACATGTTCTGGGAGATTAACTATTAACAATTCCCACAACACACTTTGGTGGCTCCCCGTGGCCTAGAGTACAAAGTCCGAGCACCCGAATAAGGTACAACTCCCTTTCCAGCATCTGGACCTGCCTAAGACTTGGGTCCAACAGCTGCCACTCCCTCCCCAAAGTTTATGCTCCAGGGACACCAAATTGCTTGTAATTCCTGGAACACAATGGAATGTTTCTTGTTTCAGTGTCTTTGTGCCTGCTGTGCCCTTCCCATTTCTCCGTGCTTAGTCCTACGCAACCTGCAGGTTGCAGTCTCTAGATCATTTCTGTAAGAAACACTCTGATGTCTTCCTATTGTGCATGGTGGTCTTTGGAACTTAACTCCCTCACTGAGCTGCACTGAATTGTAACTGTATTGGGCATTTTCTATTGGTCCATGAATTACTAAACAGAGCTCATCTTTGTCTCCACAGCATCTAGCAGGAGTTAAATGAAATCGAACTGAATAAATTAGTCATTTGCATAATAAAATTAAATCACAAAAAAACAAAGGTTGGACTTCAGTGATTGTTAGAGCCAAGAAAAACCTCAATGAGAACCAATTAACCAACAGATTCTCTGGAAGTTTTGAAGGAAGGAGATTTATATTATTTATTTATTTGAGATATGGCGGGGGCAAGGTGGGGTGAGCTCTGACTCACTGATTCACTCAGAATGCCTGCAATAGGCAGTGTTGGGAACTAGGAATGCAAACCAGGTCTCCCATGCGAATGGCAGGAACCCAACTACTTGAGCCATCACCAGCTGCCTTCCAAGTTTCACATTAGCAGGAAGCTTGAGTCAGGAGCTGGAACCAGGACTCTAATTCAGATACTCTGACATGGGAGGGAGATATCTTAACCCACTCCCCTTGTTTATGTTTTTAAAAATCTCATGAAGAGAGGCCAGCTCTGTGGCGAGTAGGTTAAGCTACCACCCGCAGTGCCTGCATCCCATATGGGCACCAGTTGGAGTCCTGGCTGCTCTACTTCCTATCTAGCTCTCTGCTATGGCCTGGGAAAGCAGTGGAAGATGGCCCAAGTGCTTAGGCTCCTGCACCCACGTGGGAGACCCAGAAGAACCTCCTGGCTCCAGGCTTTGGAGAGGCCCAGCTCCAGCCATTGTGGCCTTCTGAGGAGTGAACCAGTGGATGGAAGACTCTCTCTCTCTCTCTCTCTCTCTCTCTCTCTGTAACTCTGCCTCTCAAATAAATAAATAAATCTTTTTTTTTTAATCTCATGAAAAAAAATTAAAACAAAGATTTCTTTAAAGTGAATAATAGAATGAAAAGGCACTTTCTAGGATGTGTCACATTACAAGCAAGACTTAGCAGCACAGTCTTCCAAATGAGCACATTTAGTCCAGAGGTTCTCGAGCCCTGGAGAACCAGGGATTCTCAAAACCATTTAAAATGCTCTTAAATCCACTACTGTAGTCTGAGTATCTATCTATGTGTAACTCAGCAATGATTTTAAAAATCTATATAGATATTTGAGACTAATAAAACACTGACCCATTTTAAACAATACTTAATTCACAGAACCAACGTCATTATACATTTTTTTCAATCCACATATTCATACATTGTTTCGGCAAACATATAGTGGTAAATGTGCTTACTGTTCAGGTTCTGGGGACTCAGTAGTGAATAAGCTACATGTAGTGCCTGACTTCAGGCGCTTGGATCCTAATAAGAAAGACAATGAACAAACAAGTAATAAGAAAATAGGTGAGTCCTATGAAAAAGGAAAAACTGGGTGCTACTTTGGAAATAAATGGGAGAGAAGGAAACAGGTATTCAAAGAAGGCCTTTCCAGGAAATTGACTTTTACATTAAGATCTAAGATCTCGGAAGCAGCCAGTACAGAAAGAAGTTGGGGAAAAGCATTCCAGATCGAGGGACCAGCATGGGCTAAGGCCTAGTCAAGAGAAAAATATCAAGTGTTTGAGACACTGAACATGAGGCCAGTGTGGTTATTGGGAAAGGAGTAAGGTGGATTTGGAGAAAGCAAGACCAGACCACGCTGGGCACGTGGGCTGTTACAAAGGATTTCTTTCTAAGTATGAGAAAAGTGCAGAGCATGTAGGCCAGTCATGTCAATCTAAGTTACTTCATACAGTGCTAATTTGTGTTGCGTGTAAGTATGCGCTTAATTCCCAGAAACTAAAGTCATATTTTTGAAAATACGTTTCAGGATACACAGAATAAGATATTGCCAAACTAAACATTTTTCCGAAACCTAAACAGTTTATCCTAGTGGACCTAGTCAATTGTGTATTGTGCACGCTTACCATCCAATGTCAGAGGGATATCCACAGAACAGAAAGGGCTATTGAAATTAGGATCCAGAGGGGAAACATTTTCCGCCTTCACTGCGGGCACACTGGTACCAGAAGGCAACATTCTCTCCAGTTGTCTACTGGCTTGGCTGTGAAATTCTAAAAGCAGTTGGGCCTGGGAGAGAGAGAGCTGGTGGACAGACACGTCCCAGCTAAGGATGGGTGTTGCTGTGCCCATAGTTGGATTCTGGAAAGTCACCACATTGTGTGGTCTTTTATTCTCATAATTTACTTTTACGTAAGCTGAATTGTTCTGCCTCCAAGGTATTCTTCCGAATGAGAGTGAGGCTGTTTCAAACTTGAAGTGAGAGCACAGTGATCCTAAACACATGAATGAACCTCTTTATTGTATTTTATGTTTTTAAGCATCTTCGCAAATTTGTGACCACAAGGTTCCTACAACTTGAGGCATTTGCCCTCTACTGCGCTCTGAGGAGTGATTGAGAAATCAGCTGTCAGCAATTTCCCTGGGGTCTCTGAAGCTTTGGTGATGTAAGCACTTTTCTTCATTGGGTTAAACTTAGGAGGAAAGGCAAATCTGCTGAGTTCGTGTTTTTCGTGGCAATACGCCAGTTTTCCTTTCCATATGTTGTTTGCCCTGGGGCATTCTTTTAAGGTACATGGGATTCATTTCTACTGAAGGAGAAGCCTTACAGTATGGGGGGAAACAAATGAGACAGGATGGTATGACTAGCTGTTTACCGCGATCTGCAAAAGAACAGAGGAAAAATGACAGCGGAGGCTGTGCACGGATTCAGGCTGGCGCTGCAGGAAGTGAGCAGATTTTCTTGGTTTAGTATACAAAACTGGTTGCTGGAAGGTCAAAGCCAGGGAAGTCTGGTTGGAAGGGCAGGCCCTCGCTCAGATAACAGCCCAGAGGGATTTCAAAGAAGTTACCCATAGTTCAACCAAGTGCTGTGACAGGGAAGAGGAATTCAGTAACGGTGCTACACACGGAGGATTGGGGACCTTTGGAGGAAAGGCTTCCCAGAGGAAGTCCTTTCTAAGCTGAGCTCTACAATAAGGAAGACAGAATTTCAAGCACAAGAGTGGAATGGGGAGTGCGTGGGGGTGCGCTGGTGTGGAGAGCGTGGAGGAGGAAGCATTTATGCAAAGCAGAGTGAAAAGGGAGGTGCATTCCGGGAATTGACTATAATTCCATTTGCTGAGGCATGGTGTGCAGGTGGGGTGGGAGGGGGCCGATTGAGAGAGGAAGCCAGAGATGCTCATCCAATTATGAAGGAGAAGCTGCAGATTTATCTGAGGACAATGGAAACCCAGTGAGGGTTTTTAAGGAAGGAGAATGATCAATTGAGAAAGATCAATCTGACATCAGAGTGAAGAACAGACTGGAGCGTAAAAGGGAGGGCCATTAGCAGGCTGTTGCAATAAAAGCAGGCCTTACACAAGATGACCCCAAAGGAAGCAAGTGGCAGTGAACAGGGCTAGAAAGTGTAGTTAACGTGACTTCTGATAGGTGGAAGGAGGGGAGAATCGGGAGTCCAAACAGGTTCTGGCTTAAGGAGCTGGTGAATGTTGTGTCTGTTGTCTAGGATGTCCTCAACGGCACTATCTGCCCTTTGTCACCGTCATGGTGACAAGGGGTGAAGGGATATCTTGGCAGCCGCAAGCAGCTATGAGTATGGGTTTCACAGTCATGGTTTTAGAAGATAGTCCCGTTTTATGCCTGCTGCTGTCTCGTCCCAGTTTAAACTATAAATTATAGTACTCTATTTGTGAGACTTCCCATAGAAGGAAACATAGGTTAGTATCTTATCTACTTACCTGTGTATTTATTTATTTATAAAGGAAAGGCAGAGCATCAGAGAGAGAGAGAGAGAGAGAGAGAGAGAGAGATCTTCCATCTGCAAAGTCGCTCCCCAAATGCCTTTAACAGCTAGGGCTGGGCCAGGCCAAGGCCAGAAGCCAAGAACTCTATCCATGTCTCCTGCATGGGTTTTAGGGACTCCAAGCACTTGGGCTATCAACTGCTGCTTCTCAGGTACATTAGCAGGAAGCTGGTTCACAAGGGGGAAGTGGGACTGAATTTCAAGGCACTTTGTTATAGGATGTTGAAGTCCCAAATATCAACTTAACCTACTGTGTCCCAACACTTGCCCAGTTCATTGTTTGTTTGTTTGTTTTTGACAGAGTGGACAGTGAGAGACAGAGACAGAGAGAAAGGTCTTCCTTTGCCGTTGGTTCACCCTCCAATGGCCGCTGTGGCCTGCGCGCTGCAGCCCGCGCACCGCACTGATCCAAAGGCAGGAGCCAGGTGCTTCTCCTGGTCTCCCATGCGGGTGCAGGGCCCACGGACCTGGGCCATCCTCCACTGCACTCCCAGGCCACAGCAGAGAGCTGGCCTGGAAGAGGGGCAACCGGGACAGAATCCGGCACCCCGACTGGGACTAGAACCCAGGGTGCTGGCGCCACGAGGCGGAGGATTAGCCTATTGAGCTGTGGCGCCAGCCCCAGTTAGTTCTTGCCTTAAAAACATTTTACTGGGGTTGCCATTACAAGCTAGGGTATAAAATGGATGAGCTGGTTTGAACAGCTTAGTAACAAGGTGTTTGGCATAGCAGCTGGGATGCCACTTGGGACCATGCATGCCGTTTCCGAGTCCTGGATTCAAATCCTGGCTCCACTTCTGATTCCAGCTTCCTATTAATATGCACTCTGGGCAGCAGTGGATGACAGCTGGGTCCCCTCACATCAGTGAGACACCGAGGTGGAGCTCCAGGTCCTTAGCTTTATTCTAACCCAGGCCTGCTCTTACAGACATCTCGGGAGCGAACCAGTGCGTGGAAGATCTCTTTCTGTCTGTCTGTTTCTGTCTCATGTTGGAGACCCAGCTGGAGTTCCAGGCTCCTGGCTTGGGCCTGACAGAGCCTGGCCTATTGTGGGCATGTGGGGCATGAACCAGTGAATGGAAGATTCTTCCTATACTTCTCTCTCTCTCTCTTTCTGCTGCCAAGTTTAAAAAAAAAAAAAAGAAAAGAAAAGAAAAGAAAAAAAAACAACTAAATAAAGCTTTAAGAAAAAAAAATTAATAATTGTTTATTTCCAGAACTTTCCATGTAATACTTTTGGACCATGGTTGACTGTGGGTAACTGAAGTCACAGACTGGATTAGGCAGGACTACTGTAGCTGATTCCAGGGGGTGAAGAAAGATTTCCAAGGCTTCTGAACACGAACTTGAACTCTGTCTTAAAATCTCCCACCTAAATGTTTTCATCCACCAGGCTCATTTGTGTATTTACAGCCTCCCTCCTTCCCAAACATATCCAAGATAGCTCAGGAAGACTTGGCCCCATTAGAGAGCAGTTTTGATAGTGGTTGATGTGTTTCCAGCTACAGACTTTTTATGAAAGCTAACATACACAGGCTGCCCCTGTTATTTCATTTTCAAACACTGCATTCCAAAAATGCATGTGAGGGTCAGCTCTTTGGAAGCTGGAGCACACTTTCCTTGAAGAAACCCAGCGACAGTTGAGTTCCCAAGCTGGGGCACAGAAACCTACAGAATACTGGATGCAAACCACACACCACGATTCTGGGTTTTCCGAGTATTACCAGGGTGAACTGAATGAAGACAGCTCTTTTCCCCATCTTCTGTAGAAAGAGAAAAATCCTGGAAAATATGAAGCCTGTCCTGTATCCTTTTCCATGTTGCCTCCCTCCTCACTGGTTTCCTCCAGCCACAGTGCTCTCTCTCTACCTCCAAGTCCTCGCTGTCTCCTTCTGTTTGGGCCTGTTCCATCTCCTAAGTGACGTCATATTTCCTAACGATTGCTTTTTCTTCCCTAATAAAACTCCAAAGCTCTCAGTGTAGTTATCTTTACTGCCTATTAAAACATTGAACACCCATATGTGAATGACCAATGGATTCTGAATATTTGCAGACCTCTTTTTAAAAGACAGGGAGGGGTGGACATCTGGCAAAGAGGTTAAGGCGCTGTTTGGGATGCCTGCCTCCTATATCTGAATGCCTGGGTTTGTGTCCCATCCCCACTTCTGATTCCAGCTTCCTGCTAACAAACACCTTAGGAGGCAACAGGTGATGCTTCAATTATTTAGGTCCCTGCCACCCATGTGGGAAAACTGAATTTAGTTCCAGAGCCCTGGCTTTGGTCTGGCTTAGCCCTGGCTGTTGTGGGTATTTGGGTAGTAAACAAGTGGATGGAAGATCTCTGTCTCTCTGCCTTTCAAGTAAAATAATATATATTTTTTTAAAAAAGTAGAATTCACAATCATTTTAAAAATAAAACTGGGGCAGAATAAAATTTGGCTCAGAGGTTAAGTCTCTACTTGGGACAGCTGCACCTGATACTGGAGTGCATGACTGTGTCCTGACACTCTGCTTCTCCTACCGATGTGCAACCTGGAAAGACAGGTACTGGGCGCCTGTCACTCACACGGGAGACTCCGATGGAGCTGCCTCTCCCTGGCTTTGGGCTGGCCCAGCACCAACTATTGTTGGCATTTGGTGAGTGAATTAGCACAAGGAAGATCTCAATCTCACTCCCTCTCCCTCTGCCTTTCAAATAAAAACTGAAATTAAATTTAAAAAATTTTAAAAATAACATAAAATCACAGGGAATATATATTCTTTCAAACATTTATGATCTGGAGGAAGGAAGGTGGTACAGTTCAGTAACAGAAGTGGGAGCAATTCATGTTAGGAGAAGGATTTTTTTGGGTCAGGGCCTCCAAAATTAGATTTCTTAAATTCCTATTTCTATTTGTTTGTTTACAGTCTCTGCATTGACTTGTAGTGAGACCAATGACTCATATTAGCACATCACTCTATAAAATACTTTGATGGATATTTGAGCCCATAAGAGATTAGGCCCACTCTACAGCAAAGTAAACCGAGGCTCAGAGGAGCTACATGCTGGCTTAGCAGCTCCAGCTAGTGGTGCTGAGGTTCTGAATGCTAAGAATTCGGTTCCTGAGACTCGGCTTCCGTCAGTTCCCCTGCATTGGGCTGCCTCTCCAACTTCCCAGAATTCCCAGAATCTCCATGTTGGCAGTGCTGGTGAAGGGAAGGGCAGAGCATGGAGTCAGGGGTTGGGGTCAGGACTGCCGTCTCTCAAAGTTGTTTGTGCCAGAATTTAGTCCTGCCTCCTCCTCTAAGAAATGGTTGCTAGGCCGGTAACTGATCAATGGTTTGGTTGGGAGTCCCGGAAGGGAGCGGGGGGGGGGGGGGGGGGGGGATGGCAACATTTTACACATTCTAGGGATGTGTATTTATATACTTTAAATGTGTCTCCATTGTGTCTCATCAAAGAACATAGGTCAATATCTCTCATAATGATTTTTAAAAATTTTTCCTTAGGGCCGGCGCTGTGGCTTAACAGGCTAATCCTCCGCCTTGCGGCGCCGGCACACCAGGTTCTAGTCCCGGTTGGGGCGCCGGATTCTGTCCCAGTTGCCCCTCTTCCATGCCAGCTCTCTGCTATGGCCCGGGAAGGCAGTGGAGGATGGCCCAAGTGCTTGGGCCCTGCACCCGCATGGGAGACCAGGAGAAGCACCTGGCTCCTGGCTTCGGATCAGCAAGATGTGCCGGCCGCAGCGGCCATTGGAGGGTGAACCAACGGCAAAAAGGAAGACGTTTCTCTCTGTCTCTCTCTCTCACTATCCACTCTGCTTGTCAAAAAAAAATTTTTTTTTCCTTAAGGCTGATGTTGTGGTGCAGTGGGTTAAAGCCCCAGCCTGCAGTGCTGGGTTCCCATAGGGGTGCCGGTTCAAGTCCCGGCTGCTCTTCTTCCAATCCAGCTCTATGCCATGGCATAGGAGAGCAGTGGAAGATGGCCCAAGTCCTTGGGCCCCTGCACCCGTGTGGGAGACCCAGAAGAAGCTCCTGGCTCCTGGCTCCTGGCTTCGATCAGCTCAGCTCTGGCCGTTGCAGTCATTTGGGGAGTGAACCAGCAGAATGGAAGACCTCTCCCTCCCTCCCTCCCTCCCTCCCTCTCTCTCTCTCTCTCTCTCTCTCTCTCTCTGCTTCTCCTTCTCTCTCTGTGTAACTCTGACTTTCAAATAAATAAAATAATTATTTTAAAAATTTCCTTTATGGATGACACAATGAAAGCATGTATCCTATAAACGTTGAGTGTTTAGCAACTTTCAAAGATGGAGAAAATACACTTGCCCAGAGAGTGAAGAATAAGAAGGCCACAATTCCAGACATCATGATACTCAGGGCTGCAATCAGGGTGAAATCAAGCCCAGCCAAACCACATGTCAAAGACATGGATCTCTGGAAGAAAAGCATTTTGATAACAAAGCCTGCGCATGGCACCAAACCTTCCTCCGTGGCCCTGGATGATGTGCATGGACATGGTGAGCAGAGGGCGGCCACTTTCTCCTTTGCACACAGTCCAGCTAGTCAGCACTGGAAAAAGAGACAGGAGAAAGCAGCTGTTGGAAGTCCCAGCCCCAGCCCAGGGAACAAAGTGCACAGGGGGAGCACCAAGGACTTGGGTGCTTAAATCCACAAGGCACCTTGTCCCAAAAAAACAAAGCAAAACAAACAAACAAACAAAAAAACACCTTGGTCTGCCTCCTGCCACAAGTGCTCTGAGGAAGCCATGGGCAAGAGCAGAGCCACTCAGTGACTCTTCATGCCAAAACATTTAAAGGGCCACCACGACTTCACAATATTAGTCAAATATGTATCAAAAGCTGTTTGACAAGGAAAAACCTTTGCAACTGTGTGATGAAAGAAAAGGTGTCAGACTATTGCCAGGGCTCAACAACAACAAAAAGTGAGTCGTGGGATCTTTTTGTGGGAAGGAAGAGGTTCTTGTGGGGGTGGGAGAGGGATGGAGAGGAAAGGCTATGATGGGTTTCTTTAAATTGCTGATAATCTATCAAACCTAGACTGGAGAAAACCTCAATACTGAAAATGTTAATCCATTTACTTTAAACCAACGCCAGGCCTAGAAGTAGGTGGATAGGATAGAGCCTGTCACTATTTGGATGAGACTGGATCTTTGAAATTCAGAACCTCCCCGAAAAAAACGTTAGGTTAAATGGTAGCCACCAAAGCCACTGCGGCCTTGGGTTTTATTGTGTAAGCCAGGGAGTTTCTTGTCTGTGTAGAAACTGTACTTACTTGCAGGCATATTACGGCATAGGAGAATGCACTAATTCTCACATACTATTCTGCATTTTATAATTAAAAGAAAGATTTCTGAAGTCAAAGACATACTTGTATTTCTAGACATTGGCTATTTCTAATATCAAATCTGGTAGCTGTTTATTATTTATACAGACATAAAAATACTCTGCGCTTCTGTCACTTTCAATTCCCGTGCAAAGTATGATTCTGTTCTAATATTTTCTACCAATATACTTTGCATTATGCCAACACATAATTCTCAAAGAGATTCTTTTTTACTGTCTACTGAGAAAATATACTTCAAACGTAAGTAATATATAAATTATGTTTTGGATCAATTTATACTAAAAACTTCCTGCTATATAGCATTGTGTATCTTCCAATATTTTGTGTTTAATAAATATTCATTGAAAAAACTCTCATATTAAGAATTTGAGGGGCTGATGTTGTGGCACAGCCAGTTAGGCTGCATCCTGAGATGCAGGCATCCCATATGAGCTCCAGTTTGGGTCCTAGCTGCTCCACTTCCAATCCAATTCCCTGCTAATGCACCTGGGAAGGCAGTGGAAGATGGTGTGAGTGCTTGGGACCTTGCCACCCCATATAGGAGATCCTAATGGAGTTCTAGACTTCTGGTTTTGGCCTGGCCCAGCCATGACCATTGTAGCCATTTGGAGAATGAAACAGGGGATGGAAGATTCTTTCTTTCTTCCCTTCCACCCCCCGTAACTCTGCCTTTCAAATAAAAATGGTTTTAAGATTTATTTTATTTATTTGAAAGGCAGAGTTACAGAAGAGAAAGGAAGAGATAGAGACAAACAGAGATTTTCCATCTGCTGGTTCATCCCCCAAATGGCCACAATGGCTGAGGCTGGGCCAGACTAAAGCCAGGAGCCAGGGGCTTCCTCTCTGGGTCTCCCAAATGGGTGCAGGGACCCAAGTGCTTGAAACCAACATCCATATGGGATGCTAGAATAGCAGAAAGTGGAATTTAAAAACAAAGTAAGATTTTTTAAATTTAGTTAAATAAAACAAATGATATGGGACAGATGCAAACAACTGGTCCTGTGGGTAGAAAATGCACTTGATGCTGTCTGGGTTCCACAAGAATCAAAGAGGTGATAATAAATGTCAAATCAAATATTCTATGTTATTCAAATTCATTATTTTATAAGATCTTCATAATTTTTCTCTTCAAGATGTGTCTTAAGTAGGTCCACTCCTCTTTCCACCTATACTGCCATTCTTTAGTACAGGTCTGCATGTTTCCAAAGTTGCTATCTTGTGCTACAAACAATGGCTTTTACTTTATTCTCTGCTCCACACAAATGGTAGAATAATTTCTGATAGTGAAATTCAGACTGTGTCGCTCCCTAGCTTAAACCCCTCTGCAACCCCACGGCCCTCAGAATAGTATCCATACATAGTATCTTATGGCCTGGAAGGCCCTCACATCGGTCCCCTGCCTCCCTCCAACATCATCTCTTGCCTTTCTCCTGGGCTCTTCACTTCACTCTTGCCAGAGTCCTGTATTACAAAGTCTCTCCCAGCATTGGGTCTTTGACCATGCTTTTCTACTTCAAAAGCTCATTCCCCAACATCAGCTGAACTCATTCCTTCCCATTTTAGCTGAAATATTATACCCATTTTATCCGAAGTCTCTCACTCTCTTATTTTCCTCATAATATGTGTCACAATCTGTGATTGCTTTATTCATGTTTAGTTTACTTGTTTCCCTCCAAATCCATGAGCATTGAGACCGTTCACCTCTTTCCCTGTTGAATAACTAGCACCTAACACAGAACCAGCTGAGTAGTAGATATGCAGTAGGATTCATTACAGGAGAATTACCAAATGAAGAAATGAACAATAAGTCCATGAAGTATACAAAGATGCCAGAAGTATCCACTAATGAGGACACACTTGTTAAGTTCTGAGCCAAGTGGGAGTGAAGACTGTGACTGACAGCCTACCTAGGGGTCCAACCCGGTCACGAGGGCCATCTGGCTATCTCCACAGAGAGGTGGACAGAATTACTTCATAATCGATGCAAAGCTAAAAACAGGCGTGGAGCATAAAGGGAACAATTAGTAGATGGAGTTGTTATGTTCTGTACACCAGCAATCAGCGGACCACAAGGAGTGTCTGAAAAGGATATCAGGGTAAAAGTCCAAACTTTACTCAGGAGGCAATCAGAGAAATGGAATTTATAAACAGAGCCTTGGAATAAAGAATAACAAGGCAGTGTGTTCAAGGGAAATCAAAAGGACATCCACCAAGGAACATTTTGGTGTTGTTCCCATGGGAGGTGAAATCACATCCTTTTTGCACATGGTGCTAGAACGACAGACGGAATCCACAACCAGAGGGTGCTCCCCGTCCTCCCAGCATTGCCACTGCTTACTCAACACTTGGCTTATAATGTCTCTCCATTTTTCTAATGACTCAAAAGGTTTAGGACAGTGCTTGCTAAGCATATAGTGAATACTAAAAAATACTTATTTGTTAGACAATGAGTGAACAAGTGGATCAAAGCTATGGCTATATGTTTTTCTTATTTGGTATTTTATAGTTCTCCTTGGAGAAACCTTGAAATTTCAGGAAAGTATGAAGAAGGAAGCAAAAAGTCTTACATAAGCCATCATCCTGAAACAGCCGGGATGTACTTTCTTTCTATGTCTTTTTTCCTCCAATTTTGTTTTTCCTCCATCTCACTTTTGAAAAAGGTTTAATATGAACTTGGGGAAGGGGCATGGTGAATGACATTATCTGTGTGCAACACTTGGAAACTCCAAAAAGAAGTAAAGAGGAAAAGAAATCTTTAGAATCCAACTGTGGGGGGCTAGTGCTGTGGCTTAGCGGGCAAAGACCCCGCCTGTAACACCTGCATCCCATGTGGGCACCAGTTTGTGTCCTTGCTGTTCCACTTCTGATCCCTGCTAATGCACCTAATAAAGCTGCAGCAGGTGGCCCAGTCCTTGGGCCCCTGCACCCACGTGGGAGACCTGGAAGAAGCTCCTGGCTCCTGGCTTCAGCCTGGCCCAGCCCTGGCTGTTGCAGCCATTTGGGGAGTGAATCAGCAGAGTGAAGATCTCATTATCCCTCTGGCTCTCCTTCTCTGTCCCTCTATGCTCTATGTATTTATTTATTTATTTGAAAGGTAGAACATAAGAGAGAGAGAGAAGCGAGATCTTTCATCTGCTGGTTCTCTCCCCAAAATGGATGAAACAGCCAGGGCTGGGCCAGGCTGAAGTCAGGAACCAGGAACTCCATCCAGGTCTCCCACATGCATGCCAGGGAACCAGGTACATGCATCATCTTTTGCTGCTTTCCCAACATTAGCAGGAAGCGAGACCAGAAGTGGAACATGGGGACTTGAACTACCACTCCATTATGGGATGCCATCGTTGCAAGCAGTGGATTAATCCATTGCATCACAGCATGAGTCCCAGTATCCTACCTTTTAAAAATAATTGCAGAACCAATATCTACCTATATTACTGAAAACGGCTTAGAAACATGGCTTCAAATGTCAAAAAAAAAAAAAAAAGTCAAGGATGTGGATGCTCTCTTTTTAGGCAGGAACCTAAGTGCTTGGGCCATGCTCTGCAGGAAGATAGATTAGATGTGTGAAGCACCCAGGACTAGAACCTTCACTGATGTGGCATGTGGGCATCCCAAGTGCTGGTGAAGTCCACTGTGTCACAATGCCTGCCCCTTACAAAGTGTTTATTTTTAAACTTTTATTTAATAAATATAAATTTCCAAAGTACAGCTTTTGGATTACAGTGGCTTTCCCCGCCCCCATAACTTCCCTCCCACCTGCAACCCTCCCATCTCTCGCTCCCTCTCCCATTCCATTCACATCAAGATTCATTTTCAATTATCTTTATATACAGAAGATCAATTTAGTATATATTAAGTAAAGATTTCAACTGTTCGCACCCACACAGAAACACAAAGTGTAAAGTACTGTTTGAGTACTAGTTATAGCATTAATTTCACAGTGTACAACACATTAAGGACAGAGATCCTACATGGGGAGTAAGTGCACAGTGACTCCTATTGTTGACTTAACAAATTGACACTCTTATTTATGGCACCAGTAATCACCCTAGGCTCTTGTCATGAGTTGCCACGGTTATGGAAGCCTTTTGAGTTCACCGACTTCAATCTTATTTAGACAAGGTCATAGTCAAAGTAGAAGTTCTCTCCTCCCTTAGAGAAAAGTACCCCCTTCTTTGATGGCCCCGTTCTTTCCACTGGGATCTCACTCGCTGAGATCTTTCATTTAAGTCTTTTTTTTTTTTTTTTTTTGCCAGATTATCTTGGCTTTCCATGCCTAAAATACTCTCATGGGCTCTTCAGCCAGATCCGAATGCCTTAAGGGCTGATTCTGAGGCCAGAGTGCTGTTTAGGACATCTGCCATTCTATGAGTCTGCTGTGTATCACGCTTCCCATGATGGATTGTTCTCTCCCTTTTTCATTCTATCAGTTAGTATTAGCAGACACTAGTCTTGTTTATGTGATCCCTTTGACTCTTAATCCTATCATTATGATCGATTGTGAACTGAAACTGATCACTTTGACTACTGAGATGGCCTTGGTACATGCCACCTTGGTGGGATTGAATTGAAATCCCCTGGCACATTTCTAACTCTACCGTTTGGGGCAAGTCTGATTGAGCATGTCCCAAACTGTACATCTCCTCCCTCTCTTATTCCCACTCTTATATTTAACAGGGATCACTTACAGTGACTTGATCAGCCCTTGTCCTGACTGTCGATGAACAACTTAATACTTTATCCCTTTTAGAATTTTTTTGTTCTACTTAATACTATTGGTTGAACTCTTTAATTAACACACAATTATTCTTTAGGTGTTTAAATTTAACTGAAAAGTGGGGATTTTTTTAAGATTTTTATTTATTTATTTGAAAGGCAGAGTGACAAAAAATTATGGGGAGACAGAAAAATCTTCCATCCCCTTGTTCACTCTCCAAATGGCATAACAGGTCTGGGCCATCCAAAGCCAGGAGCTAGAAACTATACCTGGGCCTCCCACATGGCTGGCAGGGGCCCAATGGGATGCTGGCGCCGCAGGCAGAGGATTAACCCACTGTGCTGTGGCTCCCTGGATAGAGGCCTCTTTCCTCCTGTGAACTCTGGCCCCTGAGAGCAGAAGCTGGTGTTCCTCAATGCATCTTTTAGGCATAGGAGAAGACCCAGACCCAGAATGAAGTTTTGTTTGTTTTGCTCAAATCTCTATTCAAAATGAGTCTTATATGTATATTAAGTCCTATATGTATATAAGTAGTACTAATTATCCATCAAAAGTTTTCACATGAGGGCTTCACCATCATTTCAACTCAACATACCTGAAACTATTAAAAGTCCTTTCTCCTCCTACAAGAAAACAAAATACAATCATGCACTGCTTAATGAGGACAAGTTCCGAAAAATGCATCATAAAGTGTAATCATAGAAACTTGGATGACAACGTCACCATGTGATGCACCCTTATGAGACCACCCTCATCAATTACTGATTGAAACATTGTGCAGCCTGTATCTATAAAACAAAAACTTCCACATCCCCTCTGCAAGAACATTTCTTCTCGTCATTGGTACTCTATTATCTCTGAGAGGCAGAGAGATAGAGACAGGGGTAGGTAGGTAGATAGGTAGGTGGATAGAGATCTCCCATCCACTGGTTCACTCTCCAAATGTCCACGATGACCAGGGCTGGACCATGGTGAAGCTGGTAGCCAGGTTTCCTATGTGGGAGGCAAGGGGACCCAGGTATCTGCTGCCTCTGAGGGTACAAATTAGCAGGAAGCTGGAATCAAGAGTGGAGTGGAACTAGTGCTCAAACCCAGAAAATCCAGTGTGGGATGCAGATGTCTCAAGTAATGATCTAACTGTGAGGACAAACATCTATCCTGAAATATGTACTTTATTTGTATAGTAATTATCCCTCAGAAAATCTTTTTATAAAAAATGAAAAAAAAAAAAAGACAAAGACAAAAACAAGACCTCCCTTTGGGGTGCTTCTTCCCTCTCCTTTTATTATTTTTTTATGACTTTATTTATTTATTTGAGAGGCAGAGTTATAGGGTGGGGATGGGAGAGATAGAAAGGTCTTCCATCCACTGGTTCACTCCCCAAATGGTTGCAATGGCTGGGGCTGGGCAGATCTGAAGCCAGGAGCCAGGAGCCAGGAGCCAGAAGCTTCTTCAGGGTCTCCCATGCAGGGGCCCAAACACTTGGGCCATTTTCTACTGCTTTCCCAGGCCATAGCAGAGAGCTGGATGGGAAGAGGAGCAGCCAGGACTAGAACCAGTGCCCATATAGGATGCCAGCAGCACAGGCGGAAGCTTAGCCCACTATGCCACAGCATTGCCCCCCGCCCCTTGTCCCCTCCCAACAGGCCTATATCACCTCATGCCTGCACTGATTAGTCTAACTGCTTATGGATGGGCTACCAGCCCCCAGCATCCACTCCACATCCTGCTGCTAGACTGATCTTCCATTGGATTGTTGTGGGAAGGAGGGGATCAGCTTCACAGAAAATTGTAATTTTCTCCTTGATTAAGCACACAGATAACAGCCTAAATTACAGAATGCAGACTCAATTTTTACTCAACAAACAGAAAACTTCATGACTCATTTAGTTAATAAGGCATTAAAATTGGAGCTATGTCGTTGAATTTGGGCTCAGAGACCTTTCTGATTAGTGTTTGAAGAGAAGGGATTCATAATTATACCTTGGAGGGAGCAAGGACTAAGGCCCTTTTCTTTAACCATTGAGACTGGACAGAAAAGAACATTCATGGAGCTCTAACTGGGTGCAATGAACTGTCCTGAGAGTTTTATTTGCCTTCTATTACTTAAACCTCTTGATAACCTCTAGATAAATATGAGTATAATTAGCCACTTAAAATCTCCACCACTTAGTAAGTGGTAGAGCAGTGACTAGAGCTCAAGTTTGGAAACAAGCCTTGAACACTTTTTTTTTTTTTTTAAGATTTATTTACTTATTTGAAAGGCAGAGTTACAGAGAGGCAGAGGCAGGGAGAGAGAGGTCTTCCATCTGCTGGTTCATTCCCCAGATGGCCCTGACAGCCAGAGCTGTGCTGATCTGAAGCCAGCAGCCAGGAGCTTCTTCTGGGTCTCCCACACGGGCGCAGGGGCCCAGCGCTTGGGCCATCTTCTACTGCTTTCTCAGGCCATAGCAGAGAGCTGGATAGGAAGTGGAGCAGCCGGGACTCAAACTGGTGCCCATATGGGATGGCAGCACTGCAGGCGGCAGCTTTACCTGCTATGCCATAGCGCCGGCCCTGCCTCAACACTTACAAATTGATTACGAATGATATGCTGAGAACATAAGAAAAAACTACAAATCATTAGAAAGACAGTGGTACCTATAAAAGTTATTTGTGGAATGAATGAATAAACAAATGACAATAAATAGGGTAATTTATACATAATCACTTATGGAAATGGGCAGTCTAAGTAGCCACAGTGAAAAAATATTTTTCCTTTCATTAATGCAGCAAATACTCACTGATATTTATTTTGCATCTGATCCTGTGCTTGGCATTGGTGTTACTATTCCTGCTGCTGTGGACTAGCTAGTGCAGAACATATACATTCATTTCATACTTGAAAGAAAAACACAGGGACTGCCATTTTGGTGCAGCATCTTAAGGCATGGCTTGTAACACCAGCATCCCTTATTGGACGCTAGTTTAAGCTGGCTGCTCCACTTCCAATCCAGCTCTCTGCTATGGCCTGGGAAAGCAGCAGAAGATGGCTCAATGCCTTGAGCCCCTGCACCCACATGAAGACCCAGAAGAAGCTCCTGGCTCCCGGCTTCGGATCGGCGCAGCTTTGGCCATTGCAGCCATCTGGGGAGTGAACCAGATGGAAGACCTCTCTCTCTCTCTCTCTCTCTCTGTTTCTCCTTCTCTATCTATGTAACTCTTTCAAATAAATAAATCAATCTTTAAAAAAAAAAAAACAAAAAAAAAAAACAACAAAAAAAAGCTAAAAGTATTAAAAAAAAAAAAAAGACACTAAGAATCTCCTACCATCTGGTTCACTCCCCAAATACCTGTATCAGCCAGAGTCGGGAAGTGAATTTGGGTCTCTCACCTAAGTAGCAGAGACCAACTCCTTGAGGCTGCACATAAGCAGGAAGCTGGAATTGGGAGTGGAGCTGGCACTCAAACCCAGGCACTCCAAAGCAGCTTCTTAACCAATGTGCCCAATGCCCAACCACTGCGTTCTTTATTCATTCAATACTTATCTATCAAGAATGTAGACATTCATGGAATTGTTATTCTGATCATATAAATTAGTAAAAAAAAAAAGTATATGGGGCCAGTGCTGTGGTATAATAGGTTAAACCTTGGCCTGTGGCACTGGCATTCCATATGGGCACCGGTTTGTGTACCAGCTGCTCCTCTTCTGATCTAGCTCTCTGCTGTGGCCTGAGAAAGCAGTGGAAGATGGCCCAAGTCCTTGGGCCCCTGCACCTGCGTGGGAGACACAGAGGAAGCTCCTGACTCCTGGCTTCAGATCCGCACAGTGCCAGCCGTAGCAGCCATTGGGGGAGTAAACCAATGGAAGGAAGACCTTTTTGTCTCTCTCTCTCTCTCTCTCTCTCTCTCTCTCTCTCTCTGCCTCTCTGTAACTCTGCCTTTCAAATAATATATATATTATACATACATATATATATATATATATTATTTTGCCAGGCAGATTTAGACAGTGAGAGAGAGAGAGTTATAGACAGTGAGAGACAGAGAGAAAGGTCTTCCTTCTGTTGGTTCACTCCCCCAATGGCTGCTATGGCTGGCACTGCACCGATCTGAAGCCAGGAGCTGGGTACTTCCTCCCAGTCTTCCATCCGGGTGCAGGGATCCAAGCACTTGGGCCATCCTCCACTGCCCTCCTGGGCCTTTTTTAAAAAGTAGGAAGAACCTGTTTTGTAGTAAGAAACAGAATGTATAATAATCAAAATATTCAAAGAATGAAATGTTAAAATTCATCAGGTGCTCCAAAATAAGCAAAGAAGTATTTCCATGATTTCCTTTAAAAAAAAAAAAAAAAGTCAATAGGGGCCGTCGCTGTGGCCCAGTGGGTTAACGCCCTGGCCTGAAGTGCCGGCATCCCACATGGGTGCTGGTTCTAGTCCTGGCTGCTCCTCTTCCAATCCAGCTCTCTGCTATGGCCTGGGAAAGCAGCAAAAGATGGTCCAAGTCCCTTGCACCTGCATGGGAGACCTGGAAGAAGCTCCTGGCTCCTGGCTTCAGATCAGCGCAGCTCTGGCCATTGCAGCCAATTGAGGAGTGAACCAGTGGATTGAAAACCTCTCTCTCTCTCTCCCTCTCCTCTCTCTGTGTAACTCTGACTTTCAAATAAATAAATCTTTTTTTAAAAAAGTCAATAAAGGTTTTAATCAGATGGTTAAAACTGTAGTCGTCTTGTAATGTTTATAGGGTTTCAATAAAGTCCTTATACAAGTACATTTATAAACACTTTAACAAGCAAACACAAACATAAAACATGTTAGCTGGGAAAATAAGTGATTAACCTGGGGGTATAAGCTGAGAAGTTTACTAGACAAAGAATAGTCTAGATTCCAAGATCTACAGATGAAAAATTTTATCCTGTTGATTGTTAATTATTTTTTTAAGTCTTGGGTTTTTTTGTTTTTCTTTCTTTTTTCTTAGGAGATAATTTAGGAAAAATGAAATTCTATGGACATTTCAAATTATTCATTCAAAATGGAAATAGTTAAGTACTGCAGGGAGAAAAATGTATACTTCTAGAACTTAGATGATCTATTTTTAAGTGTTTCATCTGCTTGAAAAGCAGAGCAAAGAGAGAGAGAGAGAGATTTTCTATCTGCTGGTTTACTCCCCAAATTCGTGCAACATTCAGTTGGGCCAGGCCAAAGCCAGGAGCCTGGGAATCCATCCAAATCTCCCACATGCGTGGCAGGATTCAAGTACTTAGGCCATCATCTGCTGTCTCCCAGAATGCATTAGCAAGAAGCTGGATCAGAAGTACAGGTGCTGGGCCTCGAACCAGCCCTCTGAAGTGGGATGAGGGCATCCCAGTCTATTTAATTGAAGATTGTTGCTGAAGGAAAGAATGGGGTGTAACTCATCTTTCTTTTCATTCTTATTATATAGATGATTCAAACAGTTCCATGCTTTGAATAATAGTAACACATTTTTGTACATTTTCTTTCAAAGAAGCACTTGTACTCCTCCAGGAAAATGTCTTTCTGATCTAAAATACTTTTAGAAATGTGTTACAGGTGCTGGGTGGGTATGTTGTGGCACAGCAGGTTAAGCTGCCACTGCCTGCGAAGCTGGACTCCT
Organism: Lepus europaeus; assembly: GCF_033115175.1. Classification (NCBI taxonomy): domain Eukaryota; kingdom Metazoa; phylum Chordata; class Mammalia; order Lagomorpha; family Leporidae; genus Lepus; species Lepus europaeus. Next base: position 62,711,460 of record NC_084830.1, on the reverse strand, counting down.
AGATGAGTGCTGGTTCTAGTCCTCGCTGCTCCACTTCTGAACCAGCTCTCTGCTAATGCACTTGGGCAGGTGTGGGGCTCCACCACCCACATGCGAGACTCAGATGGAGTTCCAGGCTCATAGCTTTGGCCTTGCTCAGCACTGGCAGTTGCAGCCATTTGGGGAGTGAACCCATCGCTCTCGCTCTCTCCATCACTCTGCCTTTCAAATAAATAAATAAACTTTTTAAAAAGTGTGTTATATATAACCATCCCAATCTGATTGGCAACCTTTAAATTTATTAGTAATTTAGAGCTTTCAGCACTGAGATAACAAGACTCAATGATTTCCAGGAGACTTAAAAGTGGCAATAAGAGTTATTGTCCTTGCTCAGTTGCTACATTTTATGTTATCCCTTTCAGGATAATCTGTTTCAAATTCAAGTTGATACTATCATTGTTCCTAGCTATGTTCTATCACAGGCACTGATAATGATATACTCTGCCATTCATTCAGTTAACATCTGTGGAAAGATTACCAGTGCAACACACTGTGCTAACGTGTTATGGAGGCAAACTACCTATGCTATGATGTCCCTTTAGAGAGCATGGTGGTGCAGACAAACCTATGCATAGACATATTAAAATAATGTGGTTGGGGAAACAGTAGGCATGAATTCTGGGTGTTGCAAAGGCCCAAAGGTGCGTCAGGAAGACTTTCTGGGGCAAGATGGTAACTGAGGTAGGTTTTATGGAAGAATGATTAGGTATAACCAAATGATGAGGGATAGGGTAGATACCCTAGGATTTCCTGACAGAAGCAGAGGAGGACAGCACCATTCCTAGAAAGCAAAGAGAAAGACAAGAAGTGGAGGGTGAGAGATTAAAATGTCCAGGTGAATGGGGGCCATCTAGAATGCTTGCATCCCATGTCAAGGAACTTTATCTTTCAAGAGATGAAACGTCACTGGATTTTTTATATAGGGAATAATAATGGAAGGACATGGACAGGGTCAGACCAGAGACCTGAAAGCTAGTTCAGAGGTTTGGTGTAGTGTTCAAGATGGAAGAGGATCAAGAGGCTGAACCAGGACAATGGCAGAGCTGGAGTGTGGGAGAAGGATTCCCGGATTAGTTAGGGGGTACAGCTGTCAGGATTTGGTTGAATCTGGAAACTCAGATGACAGAAGCATCAAAGACAGTTGGGAACAGAGCAGCAACATTGAATGCAATAGAGAATACAAGAAAAAGAGTGGGTTGGAAGGGAAGTGATGACTTCAGTTAATTTGGGGTTCACTGAGTTTGTGATATACCTGGAGCCTTGAAGTGGCAGACAGGGCTCTGAAGAAAAGTTTGAGACACAGCTGTGGACTTGGTGTCATTACCATAATAGTGATAGGTACAATCATATCAGTGGGTTAGGTACCTCAGAAAGAATGTCAAGTGAAATAATTTTTCTCTCAGCACTATTTTCTTCTTTTTAAATAATGAAGCTATTTTTTCTTTTTAAAAAAATATTGAAGCTGTATTTTTTAAAAATATTTATTTAGGGACCAGCACTGTGGCATAGTAGGCTAAACATCCACCTGTGGTACAGCATCCCATATGAGCACTAGTTCAAGTCCCGGCTGCTCCTCTTCCTATCCAGCTCTCTCCTATGGCCTGGAAAAGCAGTAGAAGATGGCCCAAGTCCTTGGGCCCCTGAACCCACGTGGGGGACCTGGAAGCAGCTCCTGAATCCTGGCTTTGGATCAGCACAGCTCTGGCCATTGCACCCACTTGGGGAGTAAACCACTAGACAGAAGACCTCTCTCTCTGCCTCTCCCTCTTTCTCTCTCTTTAACTCTACTTTTCAAATAAGTAAATAAAATCTTTAAAAAGATAAAAAATAACTGTGGATTTTAGATTTAGTGCCTATCATAAATGGATCAATCTACTTGATTTTCATTATGTCTTTGAGGTTGCTCTCCAGTTTAGACATGGATACTCCTGTTAAATGAAAAAGCACAGAACAGCATAACAAACAAAATATACACACACACACAGCAACCAAAGAATCTAAAAGTGGGGGTAGGGGTTTCGCACAGCAGCTAATACGTGGCTGGGGACACCTGCAGCCCATGTTGAAGTGCCTGACACTGAGTCCCACGTCTGCTCTCCATCCAGCTTCCTGCTGATGCATACACTGGGAGGCAGGAGGTGAGGGCTCAAGTCCTAGCATCCCTGCCACACACCTGGGAAACCCAGATGGTGTTTCTGGCTCTTGGCTTTGGCCTGGCACAGTCCCAGCTGTTACAGGCATTTTGGGACGTGAACCAGTGGATGAAAGCTTCTCTTTCAAATAAAATGAAAAAATAAAGTATCTAAAATTGAATACATTGACAGCTCTTCAGGAATATTTCTTGTATCCCCAGGGTTTGACCATACCCCCAACCTGTGAATTCTTCAGTTTGTTCTAGATTTCTGTTCACATTTTCTACTAAACTGTCAAGGTAACAATTTAGGAATGGTGACAGATCTGTTGTGGAACTTTTAAAGTAGCAGCTCAATTCTTTAATTACCCCCTCCCCCCAAAAATCCAAACAAACAAACAAAAACTCTATTATTTTTGTTGACTTTGAAGTCAAATCAAAACTATTTTCTGAGCAGCTTCCAGGAAAGAACCATGAGCAAAACCTTGTAATGACATTTCAGAGCCATGTGTGGCAGCTATGCAGATTAGCACTGAACTAATTTCTAAGAGATACTAAAAATAGACCTTGTATAGTTGGTCAAAATGAGTGGGTGAATAGATTTTTATAGTAGGGCTATGACCTCTAAGATGTTTTGTTGTCCTCAGTATGGTTTACAAACTGAATAAAGTGCTGTTTTCTTTCTCATAGGAGTAGTCTAGTACTGGCCTGGAACTGTGGCATCTTATAGGAATGAAAATACAGTTCCTGTTACTGTTTTTAGTGGCAAATATAGGCTGCCAGTACCAATTACATTACCAGCAATTCACAATTCCAATTCCCAAGAATTCCACTTTGCCACTGCCTTTGTGACAAGCCAGGGCTCTACTCCACAATCTTTAAGGCCATGTTGCTTGGGAACAACTAAGTAGTAGCAATCAGTTGGCACTGACAAGCAAGGTGGAACCCCAATACCAGTGCTGGTTATGATCTTCCTTTTTCACACTTGAGGGCAGGCACTCAAGGTGATTCTCCATACTATGAAAAGTGGGCTGCAAACATAATCAGGATCATGCCCCTTCTTCAAGAAACCCAGTGGTGTACAGGAGACAGACGTGAGTGGTCGACGAGCAATACAGTGAAGTAAGTGCGATGGTGGGTGTCACTTTACGTGTGCAGTTAAATTTGAACTTACAATTTAAACAGTGAAAAGAGAGGAGACAAGCTGCATGCTCTAGATCTATGTTGGCTTATAAGTACATGGAATACATCCAAAGCTCTTACCTCCTATCCAAACTGACAGCCATGAGACCAGGAACAAATCAACTTATTCCATTCAATCACATAAGGGTATTGAGAATGATTTGTTTTTTAAATGATCTGTTTTTAACATTTTAAAAAATGTTTGCCTTATTTGAGAGAGAGACAGACACAGAGAACAGAGAGAGAGAGAGAGAGAGAGAGAGAGAGAGAGAGAGAGAGAAACAGAGAGGTGGTGGTGAATATTGTTGCTCAATGATTAAGACCTCTTGGGATACCTGCAACCCACATCCTATTTCAACTACCTACCAGTGTGCACCCTGTGAAGCAGCAGGTGATGGCCCAAGTAGTTAGGTTCCTATTACCCATGTGCAAGACCTAGATTTAGTTCCTCGTTCCTGGCTTTGGCCTGGCCCAGCCCTGGCTGTTGCAGGCATTTGGGGAGTGAGCCTATGAATGGAAGATCTGTCTCTGTCCATCTCTGTTGTTTTATCCTTCAAATAGATAAAAATAAAACAAAAAGGAAGAGAGAACTCACATCCCTACTAACTTGATCCTCAAAACATCTAAGAGCTGCAGCTGGACCAGGTCAATGTCAGAAACCAGGAACTGAATCCAGTCCAGGTCTTCCACATGAGTGGTGGGGACCCGATACTTGAGTACCCTGCTGCCTCCCAGGGTACACACTGGCAGAAGGCTGGAATGGGGGCAGCATTGTGGCACAGTTGGTTAAGTTGAGCCTGCAACACTGGAATGTCCTATGAGTTTCAGTTCAAGTCCTGGCTGCCCCACTTCTGATCCAGCACCCTGCTAATGCATTTTGAAAGGCAGTGGAAGATTGCCCAAGTACTTACTTCTCTGCCACCCACATGGGAGACTCAGATGGAGTTCCATGTCCCTCCCTTTATCCTGGCCTAGCTGTGGCCACTGCAGACATCTGGGGAGTGAATCAGCAGATGGAAGACCTTTCTCTCTGTTTCTCCCTCTCTGTCTGGAGCTCTGTCTCTCAAATAAATAAATAATCTTAAAAAAAATAAATTTGTCAACTGATGATAAAAGAAATTTAAGAAAATTCTCCCATCATGCTCAAAGCAAATCTTGAAAGTACAACATCCAGCAACATACTCCACAACTAGAGAGGGATGTAGAGAAAGGGGAAGGGATTCAACAGAGAGTCACAGAGATGATTAAAGGGTTTGAAAAATAGGAGCTAGAAATTATTTAGCCCAAGTTAGAGAAGACTACTAGGTTTCTTAATAACAGTATTCAAGCATAGGAAGGGTTGTTATATACAAGACGATGAACAGCTGCTTCTATCACAACTGGAGAGTGAACATAATCAACAGACTTTCATTAAAGCATGGAAAATCCAAGTATAATATAAAAAAGAAATTTTGAAAACAAAGATTATTGGATGTTCAGTCTCCCCAGGATCCTCTTCTTGCACCTGCTCCTTAAATGATGCTATCTTGGAATTCTACTTAAGTTCTCTCTCTCTCTCTCTCTCTCTCTCTCTCTCTCTCTCTCTCTCTTTCTCTTCTCACTTTATATGTTCTCCTTATTTATTTCATTTACTTGGATTTTAATTATGCTCTCTCAGGGCCAGCACTGTAGTGCACTGGGTTAATCCTCCGCCTGTGGTGCTGGCATCCCATATGGGCACCAGGTTCTAGTCCTGGTTGCTCCTCTTCCAGTCCAGCTCTCTGCTGTAGCCTGGGGTGGCAGTAGAGGATGGCCCAGGTGCTTGGGCCCCTACACCCGCATGGGAGACCAGAAAGAAGCACTTGGCTCCTGGCTTCCGATCAGTGCAGCTCTGGCCGTTGCGGCCATTTGGGGAGTGAACCAACGGAAGGAAGACCTTTCTCTCTGTCTCTCTTGCTGTCTATAACTCTACCTGTCAAATAAGTAAATAAAATCTTTATAATTACCAACTATGAACTGACAATCCCCAAATATGTTCATGTAACTACCTCCAATCCAGACGATACTTTCGATGCCTGCTGGACATGAGGCTTTCATCTCTTAGCTGTTCTGTCGCAGCAGCATCATAACTTCATAACTGATACCCCTGTGTCTCTGGTCTTCAATTCCATTGCTGTCCAAAAGCAAGTTTAGTCCTATCATTTCCTTGCTTAAAATCTTTCAGTGGATCCCCATCAGTTACTTGCTTTCCATCATTTGGTCCCTGACTGATCCAATACCATCACCCATCACTCCCCCCAAATTTTCTTTAAAGGTTTGTTTATTTGAAAGGCAGAATTATAGAGAGATGGAGGGACTCAGAGATCTTCCATCAGCTGGTTCACTCCCCCAAACAGCTGCAATGGCGGGGGGGGGGGCACACTGAAGCCAGGAACCTGGAGCTCCATCCAGGTCTCCCACACATGTGGTAGGAATCTGAACACTTGAGCCATCCTCTGCTGCCTTCCAAAGTGCACTTGCTGGGAGCTGGATCAGAAGTGGGGCAGTCAAGACTTGAACCATTGGTGCCCATATGGGATGCAAAGCAGTGGCTTAACGCACTGTGCCACAATGTCACCCCCTCCCCAAATGTTTCTCTAAGATAATTTCATTTCTTTCAACCCACTTTTGCTTTTTTATGTCTTCATGTTTGTTAGTTAGCTATCATCACTGTATCTAATGGCCTAAGGCATATATATATATATATATATATATATATAGTGTGTGTGTATAGATACATATATGCATATACATATAAATATAAAACACACCTTCCCATTATATATAAGTATATGTGTGTGTGTGTCCCTCTCTCTCTCTTGCTCTTTCAAATAAATAAATAAATAAATCTAAAATTTATAAAAGTTCACGGGAAACATGTATCATTTTAAAAAATTCGTAACTTTTTGAAGAGCTGCCAACACCAACAGCTTTGGTAGCAGATCTGGAAACATTGTAGCAGCACTAGTTTTCAAAACCTCCTGAAATTTTTCCATGAACAGATTCAGATAGCTTTTTTTAAGAAGCTACACTCCTAAGTAAACCTGACACAGAGAATGAAAGTATAAATAAAGGATTAGTACATCCAAGTGATGCAGATGTTGAATAGATATAATGAGCTAGTAAAAAAAAAAATCTATGATCAAGTGATTGGTTTTTAAAGATCAAGAATACTTTTTAAACTTCTTTTCTATTTGAGATGTAAATATTTTCTCTTTGATTAAAAAAAATTCCTTGTAATTGCTAAAGTTAAAATCTTTAAAATTGGGGCCGGCACTGTGGCATAGCAGGTAAAGCTGCTGCCTGCAGTACCAGCATCCCATATGGGCGCCAGTTCGAGTCCCGGCTGCTCCACTTCCAATCCAGCTCTCTGCTATGGCCTAGGAAAGCAGTAGAAGATGGCCCAAGTCCTTGGGTACCTGCACCCACATGGGAGACCTGGAAGAAGCTTCTGGCTCCTGGCTTCAGATCGGCGTAGCTCTGGCTGTTGCGGCCATCTGAGGAGTGAACCAGCGGATGGAAGCTCTCTCTCTCTCTCTCTGCCTTTCCTTCTCTCTGTGTAACTCTTTCAAATAAATAAATAAATCTTTTTAAAAAAAATCTTTAAAATAGTAACTGATGTGGGACATGGCAGTCTTAAGTAGTGGCTTAACCTGGTGTGCCACAACGCCTGCCCCTAAAAAATGATAGGGTATAGTGTGGTATTTCAATACAGGTCTCCAACGTGTGCTGACTAGATCAGGGTAAACACCCTATCACCTGGATTATGTCTTTTGTTGCTCCCCATTTTATCTCTGGTATCTACCTCAGCATCTGGCAAATACACAGTATTTAAATAGGTTGGATAAATTAATTTGCTGGCTTATATTTACCAGGCAGAATGAAGTGCTTTTTGCTTTTCGTATTTGAGATAATATATGTAAAGCCCTTAACTCAGTGCCTGGTAAATATAAACCAACAAATCAATTGACAACGAACCTTATTCTACGACAGCTCTATTTCACGAATGAGGAAACCAGAGTCTAGAGAGAGCAATTTGACCAAGGTCTCCCAGCACGAGCACTGCAGTCCTCTTCAGTAAAACCACGGAGTGATGCTTCCTATCGTGTGTGGATGTCTTGGTGGGAATAAATGCATTAACAAAAGGAACACGGAGACCATGAGGAGGAAGAGATCTCTGGATCACAAGTGGATCATTTTGTCTCCTGAGCAAACCTGAAAAGCCTGAAATAGTTAAGAGTCAACGACAGAATCCAGAATCCCACAGTAGTTAGGTCAGGTTACTTAAATGGAAGAAAAAAGTCAGCTGTACCTGAATTGTACTTGCTCAATGAGCCTAATTGTTCCACTGACCAGTGAGGCATAATAACATGCACAGGACAACACTGACTATGACTGGCCTGGGGAAATAAACCTCAGTCAGAAAACTTACCAAGCCAAAAATAATGCCTGGATTCTCATTTTACTGACAGGCGAACAACTTGCCCAACTTACTTGTGCTGACCAGTCTCTGTACCTGCAGATACTACTGCGGACCCACTGTAGGAGGTGCAGCTACTCTGAGCAATTTATCCAGTGGTACTCAGGAATTTTTTCCTTCTCCACCCACTCTCCGGTCCACCCCTTCTGTGAACAGAGGCACAACTGCACAGCTGTTCTTTATGGCTGTTCCTGCAAGAATAATATATCAATGTTAGATGGAAATTTTATGCTGGCTGATCATGAACAATTTGGAAGAGTGTCATTTTAATTTCTGGAAATAGTGTTACAGATTTAAAATACATACATTTTAAATAAATATATATGCGTATGTATTTATTTGAGAGGCATGAGAGAGAGAGAGAGAGAGAGAGAGAGAGAGCGAGCAAGCGCACTCCAAGTCATTGGTTCACTGTCCAAATACCTACCATGGCCATGGCTGACTGATCTGACACTGGAAGATGAGAATTCAGTCCAAGCCGCCCACATGGATGGCAGGGACACAACTACTTGAGCTATCATCACATGTCGCTTCCCAAAGTGCACATTAGCAGGAAGCTGGAAAGAGGGACACAGTGGAAATTCAAACCCAGGCACTTCAAAATGACAGCAGCTTAAACATTAGGCCAAAAGCCTGCCCCAGCTTAAAAAATCGCATTGCCATCTTTTACAAAATCATTGCTATCAAGTCTATGGAATTCTCAGTGCACCTAAGAGGTGGGAGGCAAATGGATACTTAGGTACTACAGAGAAAGTAGTTAGAAGTCCTAGGACTTTGAGAAGTGGAAATAACACCCCAACTCTGGACTTGATTCATATACTTACCATACATTGGATTCTAGGATACTGCTTCAAATGAATGAAATTTAAAAGACACTGTAAATTCATTATCTTTCAGCAGAACATTTCTCTGGCAAGCTAACGTACCTTATTTTCTAAGGGAATTTCTTCCTTGTGGATGAATCTACACAGGGGGCCCAATTTGAGATCACACTGTTTGATGAGCATAGAATTAGAATGAAAGAAACTGATATTAACAAGTATCCAACTTCATCATTCTCTTGCTTAAAGCCTTCCAGTCTCCACACTACTATCAGGATAAAGTCTACATTCATTCATCACCCCTCCTTTCTTTTCAAACCCCACCTTAAGCATGTCTCCTACCATTGACACTGAACTACTAAACCTCCCTTGCTTAGGGATAGATTTAATTTTGGCAACAATCCTATTTGTACCTCAAATCTCTAGAAATTCAGATTTTCAAGCAAGTAACTGTCCTTCATAGCAACTTGTACATATCTCTCTCAACACTTAATCTTTATAGTTACTAATTTAAATGTTCCTCTCCCACAGTGAAATGTAGTTTCTTGAGTTATTTACCTTATTTAGTCTTATTTACCTATTAAATCTTAATGTGTGGCACACAGGAAAAACTTTAAAAATGCCTTAAAAGTGCTAGCTATCTCTATTAAACTAGGTGGTAAATTGACTGTCTCCGTGGCTCAATAACACAGAAAATTTTATAAAACAGAATATTCCCCTTTATATTCCATTAGACTTGTGGTTCACCTAAGATTCTGAATTTTTTTAGTAAAACAAACATTTAAACATTTTGGAGAGCAATGAGGAAAAGAATCTTAACATTGCAATTTCAAAAAATTCCTCTGAATTCTAAAAACATCATAGAAGACAGAATTTCAGAATCTGGCAGTCTTTCTAAAATGTTTAAATTTCACTTGAAAGAGAGAGAAGGAGGGAGAATCTTCCATCTGCTGGTTCCCTCCCCCAAATGCCCACAGCAGCTGGGGCTGGGCCAGGCTGAAGCCAGGAGCCAGGAACTCCATCCAGGCCTTCTACGTGGGCAGCTGGGGCCCAATTCCTTTGGTGAAAGATGGTGTTTGGAAAATACTGAACTAGATTAGTGTTCTGTATAAAACAACTTTGAAGAACTATATGCCATTTTACACATTCTTAAGTTAGTATTTGATATATTTCATTGTAGTCTTAAATTATAATGAATGTCATTTCTGGCAAGTTGTAATTTCAATACAAAACAAAATTATGTCATCTTAGAAAATCCACTCAATGGGACTATATACCATAATTACTTGATAAAAATAATTACTTAATAAAAAATATGAAGCTTGAAATTTTGCATTTTTCCTTTATTTCCACTCTACTTCCCCCACAGAATTTTGTATTTATACAAAGAAGTCCATATTCAACCAATTTGTCTCACTTTAAAAACTTTTGTTACCATGTTAAAAGAAATCCTGAATTGACATAATTGTTAGTGCAGATTTGATCAGAGACATAAGCATATTGTAAATATTGATAATAACATTCATTTGAAATGCATTTTTTACTCAATTGATTTTTTTCCAATTAACATTCCAAAGCCGTGTTTGCAAGTGTGAGACAGGATTTGTCATATATTTCATTCCCTTTTTCCTTTTCTTTTACGTATGTGATGAGAACATTTGTTCATACACACAAAAATAAGGATAATGGAACAGGGCTTTTGTTTTACCTATGACACAAAATTTTTTTTAAAGCCTTCCAAGATGCCAGCAAAAAGCCCTTAGTGAACTATTATTCAAAATTATTTTTAATGATGAGCTGACACCTCAGTTAGGAGGTTCTTCAGTTTTGTTGAAAGCAAAAGCTGGAAACCACCAGAGTTGCAAAAGTACTTCTACTGATTGATTAGGGACATTGACTGTCTACTTGCCTCCAGTGTCTGCTTTCCATCCTGGGACAATGTCTCACAGTAAGATTCAACTTGAGTGAGAGGTACGCCTTTTTTTTTTTTCCCCAGGAACTGGGAGAAGAGGAATTGTGAAAGCAGAGGTAGAAAAGAAAACAGTTAGAGGGGAGCATTCCGGGAGTTCAGTTTTTGGAAAATGGGTCTATTTGGAAGTGAAAAGCCCAAGAATCAATTTTCTGAACAGTCTTTATGTGTTCACATATGCCCAAGAAATTATGTATTTACAGAGCTAAGCACACCCCAGTTTGTAAAACACTTGACTAGACCTGAAAACATCGAGTCTTTTTTTCCTAAGCAGTTACATCACAATCCTGGGATGCACCCTCAATCTTGAACAGACGGCAGAGACACCCTAATGACAGCTTTGGGTTTGCAACTTTCCTCACGATTTATGTTGATCCTTATTAGCTTTAGTTTTCAAAGTGTGGTGACCTTGACTTTATCTCCAAATTCTGGGGCACGGAGTAACAACATCCGGAGCCTTGCACAAAGAAAGTCCTACTTCATGGTGCTAACTTCACATGCTGTACCGTCTTGGCCCCGGCATCTTCCATTTTTTCTCACCTGGTCCTTCTGAAGGCTTGTAAATTTATGAGGCGGAACAGTGTGAAATCTGGGCCACTGAACAGAGGCAAGTTAACTGACCTCCCAGGGAGACGAGTCTGTGAACCACATGATCAGTGAAATAAAAGTTTGGGGTGACCTGCTAATTGCAGAAATCAGCAAGGTTAGTATGGTATTAATAATTAGTTTCAATAAAAAAAAAAGTATCAAAGCTTACCACCTACTCCAGTATTTCCATTCTTTGAGGCCCATATTAAAATTCATGTTGCAAAAACAATCTACTTCTGAACAATTTACATATACAAAAGAGGCACCTTACCTTTCTACTTTATCTGTCTCTACGTCAGACTCCTATTTGTGATTAATCAGAATTTAGAGAAACTGAAATCACAAAATGGTCAATAGTAAACTTGAAATTTTTAAAAATTTAAATAAGAAGCATGAGTTCACAAAAAAACAATGTTTTATTTATATACATTATTTTTTTTGAGATTCCAGCAAAAATATGGAATGCTTCACGAAGTTCTGCATCATCCTTGTGCAGGGACTGTACCATTCCAATTTTAGTATATAAGTAAGCACTGTATATATTATTTTTAATGACCTAGTAAGTTTTCATTGGAATAATTTTAATTTACATCTTTAAAGATATTAAAATTGGGGCTCTCTGGCATCTGCCCTCCTGGAGTTTTCAGTTCAACAGGGAAGCATGCAATGAGGATAACTACATAATTTTATTTGTTTTTTAGATTTATTTATTTCAAAGTCTTAGTGACAGAGAGAGACAGACAGACAGGTCTTCCATCCAGTGGTTCACTCTCCAAATAGCTGCAACAGCCAGGACCTGGGTCGGGCTGAAGCCAGGAGCCTGGAACTCCTCATCTGCTTTCCCAGATGTGTTGGCAGGGAGCTGCATCAAAAGCAGAGCAGCATGTAACTTGAACCTAAGCTCCAATGTGGGATCTTAGCAGTTGCAATTGGTATCTTTTTTTTTTTTTTTTTTTTTTACTTTTTCTCAGTTCAATGCTGAGCATAAAATGTCAGGAATGAAGTGTTATTATAAGTAATAGATTGCAAAGATAAAAAACAAGAAACACCAGGTATCTTAAACCACACTGTGCCCCAAGGCCGGCCTCTGCACAAGTTTAAAACCTGCAACTGTGACAGGGCTGTGAGGCAGAGTTAGAGGGTCTGAGGATCTGGGACTAGATATTTGAAGTTGAGGGTGTGGGTGGTCAGGGAAAGCGGCCCCAAGGGAGTGCTCTGAGGATGAACGTGGATTCATTGAGAGGGAGGGAAGAGCAGTACAGACAGGGAACAGACAGGGATCAAAGCAGACATGAAGGGCAGAGGAAGGCAGCTTTTGGAGAACAGACAAGTGACGAGCTGGGACAGTTGACAGGCAGACCGTGCTGGTGCTGCATTTGTGAAAAGTTTAGAGATGTAGCCCAAAGGGAAGTAACTGCAAGCCTGTAGGCATTTAGGCAGGAAGGGATCAGGAACCGCCAAGGTGGGTGGGGTGACAGGATCAGATGTGCACTTTGCAAAGATTACTGGCTTCTGCGGAGAAGGGACTAAAAGGTGAGGTCACAAAGTAAGACTTGTTGTGATAGATGTCCCTGAAACTATGCATGTCAACTAAAGCTTCTACAAGATAACACTTTAAAGGGATTGAAAGTGTCCAAGAAAAGAAACACCATGGTTTTCATCCTGTGAATGTTCTGTGAGGTTTCTGGGGGTGTGGGGGGAGGTAGGCCCAAATTGGTTCCCATTAAGGGGAGAGAAAGAGTGAACAGCACCTTTTCCCAAAAGTCTTGGGGGAAAAAGCACACCATTGATTATTGTGGTTAATTGTTAACAACTTTTTCCCTAAAAATAAAAGTGCCTTTATTGATTTTGTGATGGTATAACCAACATAAATTGTACTTTCAATATAAAACTACAGAAAATGTATTAAGAAAGTTTTTGTAGAAAGTGGAAGTCTACGGGCCAGCGCTGTGGCTCAGAGGATTAATCACTGCTTTCAATGCCGACATCCCACATCTGAGCGCAGGTTCAAGTCATGCTTCTCTGCTTCCTGCTCTATCTTGCTTCCTGCTAATGCATCTGGGAAGGCAGAGATGACAGCCCAAATACTTGGATCCCTCCCACCCACAGAGGAAACCCAGATAGAGTTCCTGGCTCCTGGCTTTGGCCAGGCCCAGCCATGGCTGTCGCAGCCATTCGGAAAGTGAACTGGCAGATGGAAGCTCTGTCTCTGCCTCTCTCACTCTGTCACTGTGCCTTTCAAATCAGTTAGTAAATCTTAGGTAATTGCCTCCATTCTGTTCAACAGCCTTTTAAAGCACCCTTTATGCTTGTATTCACATATCCGTTTATGGATACACTCTAAGGACCAGGGTGATTTTTGTTTAGCAATGCATATATGTGCAAGGCTTAACAAGGAGGTGCTCAATAAATAATGATTGGATTTTTCCCATATGAGGATTGTTGATTCGATTATCCCCATGTGTCAGCAAATCATTCCTATATGTTGATATGCTAGCCTTCTTCACTTAGCAATAAAGCTTGTACTTATATAATGCTACATAATCATTTTGGTGGCTGCTCAAAAACGCATATAATAAGAATATATTAGAATATATATAAACAACTTCATATTGATAGAAGCTCAAGGATTTTTCCCCCAGTTTTTTAGGGGAAAACAACTTTTTTATAAACAGTGCTTCGGTAAACATCCTTGCATGGACATCTTAACCAGTCTAGGATAACTTCCTAAGACTATAGTTGTCAGATAAAAAGGCTTATGTGCATTTTATGTGCTGACACATAAGGACAAGCAACCTGTCAGAAACCTTGCTCCCATTTATATTCCCCACCGTGTTCATCACCCTGCACCTCTGATGGTTGACAAATTTACCCACTGCTGGTGGTTTCGTGCACATTTCTCACTACTGGCTGAGACTGGTTACTAGTCACCTATCCTAGTCTATTTGGGCTGCTGTAAGAAAATACCACAAACTGGGTAGCTTAAAACAGCAGAAATTTCTCAGTTCTGGAAGCTGGGAAATCCAAGGTCAAGGCACTGGCAGCGCTGGTGCGGGTGAGGGCTTGCTTTTCACAGGGAAACCTTGTGGCTGCACAGGTGAGGGCGGGCACAGGCTCCCACTGGCCTCTTTTAAGAGCACTAACTGCACGCTGGGGAGGGCTCTGCCCTCGTGACCTAATCAGTACTCAGCAGTGCCACTGCTAAGACCGTCATCTTCGTCTTTGGGGCTGGATTTTGACTTCTGGATTTGGGGTGGGGGGGTGGGGGCGGGCGGGGGTGAGGACACTTTGTTTATGAAATGTTTAATCCTTTGACAGAAATTCCCATTAGAGTTTATTTTAAAGGAAACAATATATCCTAAAGGAACAATATATACAAAGTTTTTAAGATCTTCACTAAAGAGTTGTTTATGATGGCAAAATAAACAAACTTGTAAGCAATGATATGTTCAATAATGAAAGATTGGTTAAAGTCAAGCATTCTGTATCTGCGGTCACTAAAATAATAATTATATTAAAACATTAATAACTGAAAGCAAGAACAGTCTAGGATCCAAGTTATAAACACCAACAAACAATTTTAGCTAGGAAAAGAAGAAGACCATGTTTACAGAATAGTGATTAATTCTGGGTACTGGAAATAATGAGTGATTAGTGTTTTCCCTTCTATGAGCAGAAGCAGATCTGAACAAGAAAGTTTAAAATTTAATATAGTTTATAATTACGCAGATATAACAACTGTTAAGTGTATTTTAGTAGTTCAGGATGCCTGCCTTCAACTGGAGGCTATTACTCTTGTATACAGTCTTAGAAACTTCTATCTCATTTATAACCTTAAGCAAGTTGGTTAGTTTTTGTGTATCTGGGTCTCCTCATCTGTCAAACGAGGATAACGATACCTGCTTTGATTTAACTCACAAGGAGTTTGTGTAAACTACATGCTTGCGATTCATGGGGAAGCCACACAGAAAATGGCACTAATATTATTTATACTCAACTACATTGTTGCTTTTAAAATAAATACAATGGAAACATTAACTCGATACTTTTATTTTTCATATAACTAAGGAAAATAAAAAGAGGAAACAGAAAAGGTGACCAGTTAAAATGTGTTGCAAGGGAAGACATAGTAAATGACTCGACATTGACTGATTGCCTACTGGATGCCAGGCTGGGCCTAGGGAAGCAGGGAGCAGAAGACAGTCCCTCTCCTCTCGGCCTTCATTCTAGTGGATGCACCAAGGCCGTGAAGGACAGCTGGACAACGGAAGAACGGCTCAGTCTGGTTAGTGCCGTCACAGTTATGGTGGGGCTGGGTCAAACGTCAACATCAGCAGTTTTACATAGCCTAAAATGACGTTAGGGGACAAACTGGTTGGGGATGCCCCCATTCTTAAGGGGTTCCCCTGGTAAACATAATGGGGAATTCCCTTGAACATTGCAGAACCCTAACAGTAAATATAGGGGCTACAGGGCAGAACAGATCCCTGCTTGCTAGCAGGAGACTGGAAGGGGTGGGGGAATTCCTAAAAACTCCCTTTACAGAGTAGGAGATCCCCTTCGTCACCCAAAGTTCCCTTGTCATAGGGCATTCTGAGAGATCTGTGACTGCTGGCCCCTGAATACTTGTTTCTGGTTTGATCTTCCTTCAGGGTTTAGGGGAAGGCAATCGAGTATATGCAAAAAGTGTACATAAATACCCAGGCGTGTACACACACACAACGTGTGCGCACACCACACACAGATACTGTTTGGCTTTTAGGAGTTCAGTGGACCTGGAATTTAAGTCGTTTGAACCTAGTGTCACTCACCCCTAATCAGTCCATGCTTAAACATAATTCCAGATAGGAGGCAAAACATACGTTACAGATCTAAGAAAAATGCAGTCCTAATACCATCAAGGATTCTAACATTTTTGGTTGAAGTTAGCAATATTAAAAGCAAAACTAACAAGACCAGCAGAAACTTAAACAGTGCCAATTATGTACTAGGGATACAAGATGAGAACCAAAAGATCTGAATTTAAGTGTTGGGATGCAAAACAGGCTTTGAAGTTCACATAAAAATTCTTACATCTATTTTCATTTCCCGTCACCTTAATCCTGGATAAGTAATTAACTTCAGTAACTCTTGTTTTTTTTTTTTTTTTTTTTTTTGTGGAGGAGGAAGTGTGGTGGTTTAAATATATTCAATAAAGTATTTATTTGCAAAGTGCCTAGAATGGAAAAAACTGACCATGGATTAAGGACAAAACATGCTATAATCACATTCCTTCACACGTGGCACTATTGTATATGGCCACAGTATATAAGAATTCTCTTAGGCACATAGTAGGTCCAGGTCACACACTTCCCTGTCTTAAACTTTCCAACAACTAAAATCAAATAAAGCAGGGCAAGGACAACAGTAACAACAACAAAACCTTACAAACTGTGCCAACCTGAGGACCTACATCAAAATGTCAAGCTTGCTGGTCCAGGATGGCTTAGGTGACAAGAAAGATGGGTGACAACATGCATGTTGCTGGAAAAAGAACTCAAAGCCAACATCTTTTTGTGGCAGGGCAGCAGTGTCATTCTCCACATCAAAAATCCATTGAACCCAGGTGGCAGACTTAACGTTTGATCTACAATCTGGCTCCTTCCCACGGTACTAACACTACAGTGAAGTCAGTGCCCATTGCCTCAAATAAACCTATATAATCAATGCATGTCGGTCTGGATGTACACTGATGTGCTTAGTCCACTTAAAATATTAAGAGAAATAATATTTTATATGCTCAGGAAAATTTATTTAATCCTGAAAAATATACCATGTCCCACATTATATATTCAAAGCATTAAATACTGTTCTTATTTTAGAAACAAACATCTCTGAAGAATTATAAAGTTAGAGGGTATTAAAATTGTTAATTAGTGCTCTCTATAATTTTACATTAATATATAAGGTGGGTTAAAGCCTCCACGACAGCCCCTCTCACTGGCAATTGATCGCCTAAAGACTGCAGGCATATTTTTCATTCTTTCTATGCATATTCTAAAGGAATTATTTATGTAAAAAGCCCGTTCTTATCAGCAGCTATCTCCGACATGTTTTATATGCATTTGCGATTCAGCTTCTAGTTGATGCATTATTTAGAGTAAATAAAACACCCCTCCATGGCCTGAGGGTATCTTTTTTTTTTTTGGCGGTGAAACTTGCTTGAACGACAATAACAAAAAATAATTTTTTGACTTATCTGATACTGTAAACTAGCATAAGAGACTAAACACTGTAGAATTTGCTACATGTAGCATCTTTTTTAAAGACTTTTTTAAAAAAAGGGATCAATGTTAAGGGCTCCAAACCGGAGAACCTTTCAGTGAAAAAGTCCACTAGGATGGTCGCCTTGGGCGCTTCACTCCCAGCCCAATCAGTTCTAATCACTCTAAATTCTATATGCAATGTAAACAGTTGGCGTTGCTTTTTTTTTTTTTTTTCTTTTCCAATGAGCCCTTGGTGCGCTGGGGCTGGCAATCTCGGGAGCCGCGCGCCGGGTCCGTGCGAGCAGCCTCCTGCCGCGGCTGGGGAAAACCCTGCCTAATATTTATAACGTTATGACATACTGTAATACTCACAAGGTGGTTGTAGAAGTATAAACACGAGCCGCGCCCTCTGATTGGTTGCCGGTGATGTAACACCCATGTCAATACTTCCCAGTGAACGCACGTGTTCGACCTTTTATTTAAATTTCCATTTCATCACGGCCGTCAAGACACTCGGGGCGGTGCGTTTTCGGCGAGAGGATGGTTGCCCCCGGGGCCCGAGGCGCTTGCCCTGGCATCCCGGGCAGGCGGTGGTCCGCGGCTCGCCACCCCCTCGCCCGAGGGGCGCTCGCCCGCTCCGGTCTTTGTGAGGGGACAAAATAAGTTCACTTCCTCGGGCACCGCCACCCACACCCACCCCACCCCACCCACCCCCAGCAAACGACACGGCTGGAGCGCAGCTTCCCACCGCGCACTTATTTCCCAAAGTCCCAGGTGAACTCGTGGCGAGCGTCCCGGGCGCGGGGAGGTGCCCGCGGGCGGCGGGGAGGCGGCCAGACCCTGACACTCGCCAGCTGTGTGTCCTCCGCGCGGCCCCCGGCCCCGGCCGCACACGCCCGCCCCTCCCCGAGACCCCCAGCCGGCCGCCCGGCCTTTTGTCCCCCCCGCCCCTCGGCCGACTTCCTTCCCCGCGGCCGCACCCCCCGCCCCCAGGCCGGAGGCGCGGCCCGGCCCCTTTCCGGTCCCCTGGCGCCCCCACCCCACCCCAGCCCAGCCCCAAGCCCAGCCCCCCTCCCCCAGCCCGGCCCCCACCCTTTCCCCCTCCAGCGGTTACTGCTACCCCGGTGCATTGTGGGCGCACGGTCCGTTGTTCATTTGCCATTCGACCTCCGCCAGGGCCTGGTCGGACGGAAGCGCTCCGCCGGCTTTATTGTCGGCTCGTTATGTGGCGGAGCCGGGCAGTTTAACGCGCCTCTCGTCCCCAGCGCGTCGGCAGCCGGCGGCGGCGGCGGCGGCGGCGGCGGCGGGACTCCTCGGCGCGCCGGAGGAAGGATATCTGTGTGGAGGGTCGGTGTGTGCGCGCGGCGTAGAAGAGGGGGCAGCGGAGGGTCTCCCCGCACTCCGCCGCTCAACTTCGAAGGCCCCACGCGCCCCGGCTCGCTCCTCGCCTCTCCGCCGCCCGCCCCCTTCTCCGCGCGGGACGCTGCCCGGAGCGCAGCGGGGCGGGGGTGGAGGACGCGGAGAGCGGCCGGAGGCGGCGGCGGCGGCGGCGGCAGCGGACGCGGACGCGTGCGGCAGCCCCGGGCGCGAGCCGGGCGGGAGGGCGAGGCCGAGCCCCGCGAGACCGGAGCGCCGGGGGCGGGGGCGAAGCGGAGGGGGAGCCGCGGGGAGCGCGCGGGACGCGGCCCGAGGCCGGGCGCGAGCCGGGGCACCGGGCGGCGGCGGCGGCGGCGGCTGCGCGCGCCATGTCGTTCAGTGAGATGAACCGCAGGACGCTGGCGTTCCGAGGAGGCGGGTTGGTCACCGCCAGCGGCGGCTCCACGAACAATAACGCTGGCGGGGAGGCCTCGGCTTGGCCTCAGCAGCCGCAGCCAAGACAGCCCCCGCCGCCGGCGCCGCCCGCGCTTCAGCAGCCCAATGGGCGGGGGGGCCGACGAGGAAACGGAATTGGAGGGCCTGGAGCCCCAAGACTTGGAGGCCTCCGCCGGGGCGGCCGCTGCTGCGGCTGCCGCGGCCGCCGCCGAGGAAGCTAAGGAGTTGCTGCTCCCCCCAAGACGCGGGCGGCCCCACCTCGCTGGGCGGCGGTGGCGCGGGGGGGCCCCTTGCTAGCGGAAAGGAACCGTCGGACTCTGGCCTTCCGAGGAGGCGGGCGGCGGCGGGGGTCTCGGCAACAAT
Source organism: Lepus europaeus (assembly GCF_033115175.1). Classification (NCBI taxonomy): domain Eukaryota; kingdom Metazoa; phylum Chordata; class Mammalia; order Lagomorpha; family Leporidae; genus Lepus; species Lepus europaeus. The sequence goes on along the minus strand of NC_084830.1, from coordinate 62,691,812 downwards.
GGCAGCAGCCGCGGCCGGCCCGAGACCTCGGCGTGGCCCCTGAGGCATTTCAATGGACGAGGGCCGGCGGCTGTGGAGCTGGAGCTGGACGCGCTGGAGGGGAAGGAGTTGATGCAGGACGGCGCGTCCCTGAGCGACAGCACCGAGGACGAGGAGGAGGGGGCGAGCCTGGGCGACGGCAGTGGGGCGGAAGGCGGCAGCTGCGGCAGCAGCAGGCGGTCGGGCGGCGATGGCGGGGACGAAGTGGAGGGCAGCGGTGTGGGAGCTGGCGAAGGAGAGACTGTCCAGCACTTGCCGCTCGCGCGGTCCAAGTCCCTAATGCAGAAGCTCCAGTGCTCCTTCCAGACCTCCTGGCTCAAGGATTTTCCCTGGCTGCGGTATTCCAAGGATACTGGCCTTATGTTTTGCGGCTGGTGCCAAAAGACCTCCGAGGATGGGGGCAGCGTGGACCTGCCCCAGGTGGGGCACGATGAGCTTTCTCGAGGGACCCGCAACTACAAGAAAACCCTCCTCCTGAGGCACCACGTCTCTACCGAGCACAAACTCCACGAAGCCAACGCCCAGGTAGGCTAGAGCTCGCGCCTGCTTCTTTTAGGGGGAAGATTCCTTGGCTAAACCACCCATTTCCCCTGAGCGAGGGCATCGCTCCCGTTGAGAGGGGTGCGGGGAGCCTTCCGCGTGGGGGTTTGGAAAGCCTGGGAACAAGTTTGCAAAAGTTGTGTATGGGGTGTGGGGGGAGGGGAACGGAATGACAATTTTCTAATCGTACCGCTGACTGTCTTTATGTCTTTATGACTGAGATTTCTTTGCTCTTGGGATTGAATCCAGTAGAAGGTTTTGAAAAAGTAGGTTGAAGGTTTTAGCCTAAAAGGATGACTTCGGGTCATGTATTTTATTAGCTGTGATTTTAGCGAAGCCGCCTTATGTTCGTAGACGTTTAGTGTACTGCTGGAAGTCAGATCTGGCAACTCTGTGAAGAGCGGATTAGGCAGAGTTCCCTAAACCTGGCAATACCCCTTCCAAGAAACCATCTAGCCGAAAGAGTTCTTCCATTAGAGCACGATAATGTGAAGTGTCAGAGCTGTATGTAAATGTTGGGGAAGCTATTTGAATAACTCCTTTCTCATGTGAGTAATTTTACTAAACTCGTCTCGGCTGAACTTGTTGAACTTTCTTACCAAGACTTGCTTGTGGTAAACTGTGGTAGCTTTGACCTGTGTGCTTCTACCTAGATTTCTGTGCTGTGAGTCTTCTATAGCCTCCTTTTTCAGAAACGTTCTTGTACATCAGTTTACATTGAGTACTTTAAACTCGGCGTGGGAGATATTTAGTGTGCAGTTTTTTCGGATCAAGTAGTTGATTTGAACTGGTAGGGAATTTTTTTTGACCAAATCCTTGAAAACCCCAAGTCCTTAGGTACAAATCAAGTAAGCTGTTCTTTAGTTATTAGTCCTCGTTTTAACATTTCTAAAGATAGTAGCCTAACCATCAAGCCAAAGATGTTGATCAGCCCCAGTTTTTTTTTTTTTTTTTTCTTTCTGACTTTTACAAAAAGACCCATGATGGTGGATGGAAATCATTCTTTAGTATTGTAGCCAAGTCATTGATTTTAGAAAGTCAATTCTCATATTTGTCCCTTGGTGTGTTGTTTATTGGAGTGATCTTGCGTTCAGCACACTTGTAAGGGAGTTAGTTAGGCACACCAATAACCACACAGACCCAGACAGAAGATTCTCAGAAGTTGGGGCTTTAACTGAAAAAGCATAGGGTTATTATTCCTATATAATTCAGATACAGTTTTGGGTTTGTTTTTTTTTTTTCTTTCCTTGCACATATTTAGTTGCTTAAACCTTAGGAGGAAGGTCACTTAAAGATACAAGCCCCAGAAAGGTTAAGTAAATTGTCCTAAGTCTTAAGAGTTCTGGGTGGCAACTGAGACTAAAGCCTATAAGGAGTGTCGTAATGGAAAAAGAATGGGTTTGGAGTAAATCTGGGTTCAGATCTCAGCTTTCTGCAATTGTTAGCTTTGTGAGCTTGGGCAATGAAGTGAGATAGAGCTAACATTTTTCTTGTTTTTCTGTGTGCCAGACACATTTACTGTGCAAAGTATCTTTGTTTCCATTTTATAGAAGAGGAGTCTAAGGCCTTAAAGGGTTAATTAACATGCCTGGTGTTATTTAGTAAAATATTAAATAGGTGGGGGACCTGTGAAAATTAAAACTTAATTTTTCACATAATGTTGAGTTGGTTATCTAAAAAATTTTAAAGACAACAGAAATGAATTAATAAACAGTGGGCCAGTTAGTCCTTATCAGCACAGTCTCTCGATGTAGGCAAATCTGAATGGGAATGCAAATTATAATTAGCTGCTTCGTGAACCTGAAATCATAGAAGGGGGAATTAGTTGGATAACCTTATGGTAGACTTAGTATGGGTGTATCCTTCTCTAGGCATTTGTCTGGCTCACAATTCATTGGTAGGTGAAACCTTTTTAAAACTTGACCTTAGCTATTCGTTCCCCTTCCCCTTTGAAAATCTCTGCTAATTTAGCGGATAGATCATCTCATTTCTTTTAAGGCATTCTTTGATTAGACTGAAGACAATACAATTTAGTAAGGCGGGTTCGTCTTCAGGCTATCTGTTGGTCCTCCTTGATTGGGTTTTGGTTGTTTCCGCTTTGAATTGATCCTCATCATTTCTATAGTTCCTAAGTAGTTTGGAAGATATCTTGATACCCCAGGTACCACCTTTGAATCTCTTTGTCCTGTTAATACTCTGTCTTACTCCTTTGGGCACTGTTGGTGTTTTTTGTTTTTGTTGCCCTAACTACAGCCCTTGATCACCTGTAGGAGGCAGTATAACACAGCCTGTAAGAGCATTCTTGGGCGTGAGGTTGGGGGGACTTGGGTCATGATCTTTCCTGGCAGGCAAAGTAGTTAACTTCTAGTTTCCAATGCAAAATATATGGGCCAGCACACAATGGCTTAGTAAATTACAGCTATTACTTATTGTCATTTATTTTAATTGTAGTTAGCTATCTCACTGTCACTGGTTTGTCAGGTTTGTAGCCACTGTCTCATGGAATAACTCTTGTTAGAGACCAAGCCAGTTCTCCATTTTATACCTCCTGGGACTTTGGCCTTCAGATTCTTTGAACATCCTGAGCCTGTTTCTCATATCCTACATGAAATTTTCCTCAGCTTTTCAAAGAATACCTTGCCTTAGCGTTCTCTTAGCTTAAAAACATTGAAATGAGTTTTGGAATTCTTCAGACAGGAGTTCAATTTGAGCTAGAGGTAGTTTATTCATTCTCATTTCTCTTTTAAGGAGACCTGTATTTTAGAGGAGTTTGGACAAATTTTAGTGTGTCACCAAGGATTATAGTTCTTACATTTTCTATTAAAAAAAAAAGCCTTGATGGTGACCTTGAAAAGATTTGAGCACTCTTGAGAAGATTATTATTTGAACAGTAGTTATAAAGCACTGCTCATGGGAAACTTTTTTCTTATTATTTGAGAGGTAGAGCTAGAGACAGAAAGAGGGAGAGACTGAAAGGAAGGTCTTCCATCCACTGGTTCACTCTCCAAATGGCCGCAACAGCTGGAGTTGAGCCGATCTGGAGCCAGGAGCTGCTTCCCGGTGTCCCACATGGGTGCAGGGGCCCAAGGAATTGGGCCATCTTATACTGCTTTCCCAGGCCATAGCAAGAGAGCTGGGTTGGAAGAGGAGCAGCCCAGACGACACTAACTGGTACCTGTATGGGATGCCGGTGCCATCACGCCGGCCCCCTCATGGGAGACTTTAAGCATGCTTTCTGATCTTTGTTCTGAGCCTTCTATTTCAGAGGTGTACCTCCATTTGTAAGGATAATAAGGTATAGTTTTACTTTGAATAACAACTGTACCTTCAGAGTCAGGTTTGATGATTTGCTCTCAGAATTTAACCATTTTGCCCAGAGGACCTTAAAATGGCTTTATTAATAGTGATTACGACTGTATCTTGGTCCAGACCCCTTTCTACCCAGTTGTGAAATTTCCATTGCCTAAATCATGCATCCTGTCAACACTTACAGTTTACTAAACCTAAAACACACACCTAAATGTATTGTTAAATTTAGTTGATGTTTCCAGAAATTCAGACAAGTGATCTGATTGAAATTACTGATCAGACTATGTCGATGTCAGTAGCTGGAGCTGACAAGAAGCTGAGGCCAATCTATCATCCTCCTTGGCTTTAGGCAGAAGTAAGACCCAAAGGTTGATTGATTGGTTGTGTTTAAGATTTATTTATTTAAAAGAGGGCAAGACAGAAGAGAAGTATTCCATCTGCTGGTTTATGCCCCAAATAACTGCAACAGCCAGCACTGGGCCAGGCCAAAAACAGGAGCTGGGAACTTCACCCAGCTCTCCCACTTGGGTGGCAGGAACCCAAGCACCTGAGCTATCTGCCTCCCAGGATGCATTAGCACAAAGCTGAATGGAAAGTGGGATAGCTGGGACCCAAACCTAGGCACTCCAATATAGGATGCAAGTATATTTCAAGCAGTAGCCAAACTTGCTGTACCATAACACTCAGTCTAGGTTGGTTGGTTGGTTTTTAACAATTTAGGAAGAAAGTTTGAAAGACCTCTGAGAAGGAAAAGTAGATATTAAAGATGAACCTATGGCCTATGGCCTAATAATTAACCTATGGTTATTATGGAATAATTAGTATCATTCACTCATTGTGTATGATTCAATAAGAGATGTTTCATTTCCCTTGTGTTTTTCAAATTTTTGGTAGTGTCTGACAATATTGTCTACCTAGGATTTGCTTCTTTAACCCTCTAAAATTTTGCTTGTTGGGTCTAAGGCACTGGAGATGAAAACCTTTAAACTGATTTTTTTCTTTTCCTTCAAGAAACTTGTAGTTCAGTAAGGAGACACAAACATGACAATGAGATTAAACAAACGCCATGGTGGAAATGTGTTCAGCATGCAGTAAAAGGAAGGGACTGAGCGGTTCTAGTTGCAAAGGTTGAGAAGCTTGTAGACCAGGCTCTTGAACCTTGTGTTAAATGAATAAATGTTGATGACAAGGGAGGTGGGAACAACATCCTGGAAGTTGGAAGCAGCATGAGGAAAATGGAGAAATGGTGTCTTGATGTGCCTGACAAAAATGGATACTTTGAGCAAGATGAAAAGAATCAAGCTTGAATAGGTGGCTAGACTCTAGTCATGGAGGTTTTCTTGTCAAGCTAAAATGATTGTATTTTATTCTGTGAATAAATGGAAACAGTTTTAAGCAAGGGAGACTTGTGACCAAATATGTGTGTGCTGCTGTGTAGAGGCACCAGTGTAGTGTTTTGTGGGTTTAGAATTTAAGAAAAGAGAAGTATTAGAGTTCATCAGTATCACTTAGCAAGAACTCATTTGCCGGCCGGTGCCGCGGCGCACTTGGCTAATCCTCCGCGTGCAGCGCAGGCACCCAGGGTTCTAGTCCTGGTCAGGGCGCCAGATTCTGTCCCGGTTGCTCCTCTTCCAGTCCAGCTCTCTGCTGTGGCTTGGGAGGGCAATGAAGGATGGCCCAAGTGCTTGGGCCCTGTACCCGCATGGGAGACCAGGAGGAGGCACCCGGCTCCTGGCTTGGATCGGCTGCTGGCCGTAGCGGCCATTTGGGGGATGAACCAACAGAAGGAAGACCTTTCTCTCTCTCTCTCTCTCTCTCTCTCTCTCTCTCTCTGTAACTCTGCCTATCAAAAGAAAAAGAAAAAAAAAAGAACTCGTTTGCCATCACATTAGCTGTAGCCTCATTCTATAAATTGAATTTGACTTTTTCTAAAATTTGAAATTAGAAGTAGAAGTACTGTTTTTCTCTCAATATGTAACCCACTGTAGCAAAGCTTACATTTATTTGAGTGGCAGAGGGAGAGAGGATGTGCAGGCAATAAGATAAATATTGATTCCATCCATTGGTTTACTTCCCAGATGCCTACAACAGCCAGAGCAGGGCCAAATCCAGGAGCTGAGAACACAATCCAAGTCTCCCACGTGGGTGGCAGGTACCCAGTTACTTGAGCTATTACTGCTGCCTCCCGGGGTCTCCTTAGCAGGAAGTTTGGGGTCAGGAGCCCAAGCTGGATAGCCAATCCAGATTATTTCAGCATGGGACATGGACATCTTAACTGCTGGGCCAGCGGGATACCCCAGTAATAAAGATTTTGATGTCTTTAATGATTTTAATTTACACTTTGTGGTGGAAATTTTTTTCCTGCTAATTTATTCATTTAAAAAAAATTTTTTTAGCTTTTAACAGATTCAATATAATTCATAGATAAAATTATAAGAATATAGTGACAATTCTTCCCTCCCCTTGATCCTCCCTCCCTCTGCCTTTTTTTCTTGATTTTTAAATTTACAGTCTCCTTCTGTAGCATTCTTTTTTGTTTTTAAAGATTTGTTTGTTTATTTATGTGAAAGGCGGAGGGAGAGAGATCTTCTATCTGCTGGTTCACCCCCAAAATGGCCTGTTTGGCCAGAGCTGGGCCAATTCGAGCCAGGAGTCAGGAGCTTCTGCATCTCCCATGTGGATGCAGGGGCCTAAAGACTCGGGCCATCTTCTACTGCTTTCCCAGGTATATTAGCAGGGAGCTGGAACGGAAGTGGAGCAGCCACTTCCAAATGGTATCCAAATGGGATGCCAGCGCTGCAGGCGGCAGCTCTGCCCTCTGTACCACCAAGCCGGCCCCCATAATTTGTCTATTAAAATAATATTTCCGGGTAGCAAGATAATTTTAATTTTTTTAAATTATTTTTTACTTGAGGAGGGAGGGGAGCAGAGAAAGAAGTTATCTTCTACTGACTGGTTCACTCACCAGATGCCAGCAATAGCTAGGGCGGGGCTAGGCCCAAACCAGGAGCCCAGAACTCAGTCTGTCTCTGTGTGGGAGGCAGGGGACCAACTACTTGAGGCATTACCTGCTGCCTTCCAGGGTGCAGTTTAGCAGGAAATGATCCAGAACTTGAATCCAGGTGGTAGCATTCCAAGTGGCATCTTATATTGCAGCAAACATGTATCCCACTTGATTTTTTTTTTTAAGCCAAACAACATTTTCCTATCATTAATGGATTGACTGTCTGGAGGGTTGTTAGTTTATTTTACTTGCAACTGAAGTTAGCTTCTCTCTCCCAGAAGAGTAGGAGACAGGATGGTGGTCTTATATTCTCCATGAGTTGGTGGTATTTAATGTAGTTTCCTAAGCTAAAAAGCTGAAAACCCTGTGATTCTTTCCTCTCCCCTCCCCCCTACCTACTTCATAACTCAGTTTTCTTAATTTACCTTTCAGATATTTTTCCAGACTGCCTTACCCTCCATTAGCGGTATCCATCTCCCTGGTTTGATCTTTGTTTTTCCTGTGTTGACCATAAATAGTAGCTTCCCAACTGGTCAGAATACCTGCCAGTCTAGTCCCCTGATATTCACCCTCCCATCTTGGTTCTGCCAATCTAATCAGTCTGCTTTTAAAAGTTCTGTAAGGTGCTTCTAGCAGTGGCTCTTAATCTTTTGAGAGATTCACATCTTTTATTATAATCTGATGCAGCTGATAGACATTTACCTCTGAAAAGTATATTAATGAGTATCTGCATTTCATGGACTTTTCTTATTATCTTGCAATTCTTCGATAAATTTGGAATTTTGAGGATGCTGGAGATCATCTTAATTTTTTTTCTTGTTTCATTTGCTGAGAATGCTCATTCTTTTATCCCAGTTCTTGCATCTGTTAAGGCTATGTTTAAATCTCCTTTCTTCCAAATACCTCCACACCTAAAAACAATGGTTAGAAACATCTTCTCTCTGCTCTCCTACCTCTCTTGTTTATGCTCTTCAGTACCTTAAGGCAATCTAGCAATGGCTTCAAGTTAGGAACCAAATAATTTTCCCTTCTTAGATTCTAGCAATGCTTATTAAAAAAGTGAAGTTAAAGCTTTTTAAAGAAGCTTTTCAGAGTTTTTTCCTTGGAGTGAAATATTTTGTACCCCTGGAAATAAATATGAAGATAATAGGTTAAGAGGATTTTAACTAAATAGACACTGAGTGTTCTCTGAATTTTGAATAAATTGTTTCTAAGGACTCATCCATTTAAATTAGTTTAATTATGGACATCACAAATAATTTCAAGATCTCATTTAGGTTTAAATGTCCATTTACTTAAAACCTCTTTATTTAGCTAGTTTAGGTTACTCTCTGACCTTAGTTGTGCTTTTCTTTTTGGGAAAGGAGATAGAAAAATTCCCTATATTTGAAAAGGTCAGTTGTGTAAACATTTAAATACCTTTGTCAGAATTTTTATTTATGTGTGCCACCTGAAATTCTCTATATGAGAGTGAACATTAAAGAAGGAATCCAAGGAACAGATCTCTGGAGTTTTAAGATAATCTACTTTAAGATTTCTTTTTCAGTGTTGAGAGTTCTTAATTTATTTTGTTCAGTAAATGATATTAGCAGTTTATATTAGTACTATGTGCTTATTTAGCTGTCACCCAAATCTTGGAAAGTACACATACTCTTGACTTGGAAACCCTTCAATTTGAAGGGCATATTTAATAAGACCTGCAAATATATAGCATAGTCCTTTAATCAGTAGTGAAAAAGAAATTGCTGGTGTTGCTTGTAAAAGCAGGGGACAAAAATGTTCTTGTATAATAGCAATGAGAAAAAATGGTGACTGAACAGTGTTTGAGTTATAGAGCTTGTGTCAAAGTAGAGTGGGCAAATATTTTGCTAAATGGCTTTAGTCTGAGTTTTGAAAAATTAGACCTTTTGGTGTGATCAAGGCAGAATCTTAAAAATTGGGAACTGGGCCCCCAAATTCAGGACACAATGACCATTGCTTAGGATGACTGCTATAGTTAGAGCCACCTTGTAGAGTGTTTTTAACTGCTTGGTGATAAAAAAATTTAGGCAATTTTTGACTTGTAAAAGCTTGATTCACTGTGTACACAAACACTGTAGAGGTGCTGCTGAATTTTATTCAGTGTCTAAAATTTTTGCCTTTTCCAAGTATTCATACTTACACTGCAATATCTTAGAACTTTGAACAAAATGAGCTTGAGGGCCAGATGCAGCATGTATAACAGTGTGAAGCCTGCACCAAAGAAAGATTTCTCACTTGTGTTCAGAATTTTCTGTAGCGAACAGAGGCAAATTAGTAAAACTATGCACTCTCAAAAGGGAGAGCAAATAAACAGTATGATGCTTTTATAGAAATCTAAACTATAGCAGTAATTATTACAGGCATTTTGAGTATTATTTTAGTTCTTTATATTATTCATATACGTCCTAAAGATTTTAATTCCCCTTTGCTAAATAGCTTAAAATTTCACACCAGGCTAGTTTATTAGATACAAGATGTTAGCTTAAATAAAACCTCCTCTTGTTTTTTTTTTTATAATTGTTAGTTGAAAGGCCAACAGAGATACTGTATCCTCTAGTTTACTCCCCAAATGCCTGCAACAGCCAGGGCTAGGCCAGGCTATAGCCAGAATCTAGGAACTCCATCTGGGTTTCCCATGTGGGTGACAGCTCTATGCATTTTTTCCCCTTAAAATTAGTTTATTTGAAAGGCAGAGTCAGAGACAGAGATCCTGCATCTATCTGCTGGTCCATTCACCAAAGGGCTGCAACAGCTTGGCCCAGTGTGGGCCAGGGGCCTGTGACTCCATCCTGGTCTTCCATGTGGGTGGCAGGCACCTAAGCTCTTGGGCCATCCTCTGCTGCCTTCCTAGGTACATTAGCAGGGAGCTGGATCAGAAGTGGAACACCTGGACTCCCAAAAGAGAAGAGGGTGCCCCGGGCCAGCCAGTAGACTGGACAGGGAGACAGACTCAAGGAGGGGTCAGTGGGTTCCACAGGGGCCGCGCCAGGCACCCAGCAAGGGATGCCCACATCACAGACAGCAGCTTAACTTGGTGCACGACAGCATTGGTCTCGTGTGGCAGCTCTGGCCACTGCTTTTCCCACATTCATTAGGAGAAAGCTAGATGTGAAGAGGGGCTGCCAGGACTGGAAACAGCACTCTGATGGGGGTACTGGCATTGGATAAGGTGGCTTAATCCACTGTACCGCAACACTGCTTGCAAAACAACCTCTTTTCTAATTTTTAAATTTTTTTTTACCGCACTTCCTTTCCCTCATCCTTCAAAACAAAAATTGGAGGGTTTGCAGATTTGTTTATTTTACCTTTGACTATTAACCTGCTTTTGCTGAGGATTGGATGTTTTAGTAGGAAGAGAAAATAGCTAATTTAGAGTGTTGTAACATTGGAGTGACGGGGTGGGGCTGGAGGCAGTTGCTGTAGTGTAAAAACATGCACATGAGGTGGTAGGAGAGGTTGGGAAAGCTGCTAAGGCTCAGTCAAAAATGAAAGGAAATTTTCTACTTCCTATGCTTCATTCTTTAGTGATCATACTCCTAAACCCAGATTTTGGAGGTTATCCATCCTGTTGCATTATGCTTGTGAAACACTGAAGCTTTCTGAAATTATAATATTTTGGTTCTTTCAGTGACTTTTCATACCTGGAAGCAGCACAAAAATTCTTAGATGGACTGTGGTTTAGTTTCAGAGTACTGAGATTATTGTGTATATTAGCCTCCTGAGACAGGACTCAGAAGTAAAGCCATTGTGGGTATATAAATATAAGTTAAACCTAAGATATAAGATGAGTATTTATACAGCATGTAAGTATATGAATTATAATTTAGCTATACCCATGATTGAGTCAGATGGAGTTTGGTGATTCTTTAGGAATCCCATTTAGAGTATTCCAAGAATTCTTTTGTGGTCCTGTCTTCCCGTCATTCCTTTTGAGCATGCTTACACATATTCTGTATCTTTCCATGTTTTTATCTATGACAATAAACTGTTGGATTTATATTTCATTATTTTAGAAATGGTCTGTATATGTTAGTATCTTGTGCCTAAAGAAAACAAAAGTTTTAACACTTAAATAAGGTTAACATTTGCAGTTAACATCTTTTCTACTAGAAATGTCAGAGCAGTTTTTCTCTTGGGGAAAAATGATTACTTCATTTATTTAGCAGGATTATTAAGTAGTGTCTAAGCGCACTATATACGGTTATAGAGAGACAGCTCTGCCTTATTAAGGGAGCTTACCCACCTAGTGACTGAACAAAGTCATAAAATTATTGATTATAATATTTGTGGTACTGCTTTATTGTTTAAGAAAAGGCTTTCAGGGATAGTGACTTGCCCAAGGAGACACAGTTGACAGTTGGTACAAGTAACATTTTGAAATTAGATTGTACTCTTCTATAGCACACAGTCGTTAATTGTTTTATAGGTAATTGCCTGAACTTCTGCAATGCTACATATAGCTATAATGAATAGTTGTATGATGAAAGACAAAGTTTATAAACATAAGGAATTTTGAATTCATGAATTCATCTTACTTTACAGTTGATGTATTTATGGCCCTAAAAGGAAGGTATTTTGAAAGTTGATTGACGAGTTTTATAATTGAATATTCCTATAGTTGGAACACATTTTCTCCTTAGGGTCTATCTCTTACTAGATTTAATTAACTCCATTGACCTAAGCTGTTTGATTTCAATGTTTGCCAAGACTTAGAATTTACCTTTCAAATGATGTTCGATAGGCTGATAATGCCCACATTATTTTACTTTGATATTTCAAGTTCAGAGAGGCATACTGTTGCTTTTCTATCAGAGATAAAGCAAATTAATTCGATTTCTGGAAATGAAAATTTCTTAAGGAAATAATTGCTCTTTTCACTTTAATTTTAAATAATGCTCAATTTATGTCCTTAGTGTATATTTGACATGTATAACATGATGCATATTATTCTTTAAATGAAATCTTACTGATCTTCAGTCAGATGTGTTTGGTCATTTAAATAATAGCAAGGGTTGCACCGGGCTGTTGATTCCTTTCAGTATTTAGGATGATGAATGCTTCAGTTTCACAATGCATAATGATTACTCACAAGTTAGTACATTTGATTAGTACTTTTAAAATGTTTTTGTTTTCCTTGGTTTGAGGACTTTAAAAAGTAAACAAAATTTAATATTAATGTTTTCCATCCAATTACAGGAGTCAGAAATACCATCAGAGGAGGGGTACTGTGACTTTAATAGTAGGCCAAATGAGAACTCTTATTGCTATCAACTTCTTCGACAACTAGATGAACAGAGAAAGAAAGATATCCTTTGTGATGTCAGCATTGTGGTGAGCGGAAAAATCTTTAAAGCTCATAAGAACATCCTGGTTGCAGGCAGCCGTTTCTTTAAGACTTTATATTGCGTTTCAAACAAAGAAAGCCCTAACCAAAACAATACTACCCATTTAGATATTGCTGCAGTTCAAGGTTTTTCAGTCATCTTGGACTTCTTGTATTCTGGTAACCTGGTGCTCACAAGCCAAAATGCCATTGAAGTGATGACAGTGGCCAGCTATCTTCAAATGAGTGAAGTTGTTCAAACTTGCCGAAATTTCATTAAAGATGCCTTAAATATAAGCATTAAATCAGAAGCTCCAGAGTCTGTAGTTGTGGACTATAACAATAGAAAACCAGTTAATAGAGATGGTCTGTCTTCATCACGGGATCAAAAAATTGCCAGCTTTTGGGCAACACGGAATCTTACCAATTTGGCAAGTAATGTAAAAATTGAAAATGATGGTTCTAATGTCGACGAGGGCCAATTAGAAAACTACCAAATGAGTGACAGTAATTGGGTCCAGGATGGTTCTCCTGAATTGGCTGAAAATGAATCTCAAGGTCAAACAAAAGTGTTTATTTGGAATAATATGGGCTCCCAGGGAATTCAAGAGACTGGCAAAACAAGGAGGAAAAACCAAACTACAAAGAGATTTATTTATAACATACCACCTAATAATGAAACAAATTTAGAAGATTGCTCAGTGATGCAACCACCTGTTGCCTATCCAGAAGAAAATAAGACGCTAATCGTCAAGGAAGAACCAGGTAAATATTGTATATACAAAGGTATCTCGGTTTTCATTCTGATTACATTTGGATATAATCTTGAAGTATATTTTGAGTATGTTTGTAATTAAAATGTTATTATAAAAGTAGCATTAAATTTGAGTGTTTACAGTAGAAGTGGGGGGGGGAGTTTGAACAATTTTTAGTATACTTGTTCCCTATGCATTGTGCATGTGAATTTCTCAAAAGTATTGATAACCATGACATTGCCTGTATGGATGACCTTTGATTTACTTATTTAAGATTAAAATATCTTGAATTGAAAAGGAATTTAATGCACCTAACCTACCAAACATGATAGCTTAGCCTCATCTGTGTTAAATGTGCTCAGAACATTTGCATTAGGCTACAGTTAGGCAAAATCTTCTCACACAAAGCCTATTTTATGTTTTGAATGTCTCAATTTATCAAATACAGTACTGAAAGTGAAAAACAGTGATTGAGTATACTTTTGCACTATTATAAATTTGTAAGTTGGGACACTTTAAGTTTTGGATGTGGGCTCCTTTGCATATATAGTTCTTTGACTTTCCTGATCTTTTGCCATTATGCTATTTTTTACCTAGTGCTGGGATAGAATCTTTATTTGTAATATATAATCCGCTTGTCATTTCAAAGCATTGATGAGACCTAGTTAGCTTAATCATTTTTTTTTTGGTATTTAAATATTTAATTATAGATCTTATAGAAGCTGGAATATTTTAAGTTTATCCACTGTCATTTAATTTGGATTCTCCTTTGCATTAGCTGAGAGACATCTGAGGCCTTCTGTTCAATATGTTCTTTAAAGAATTTATATTAAAAAATCTTAGTATATTATATCGTGGTTGAGCTTTTTAAGGAGTGGACGACCATTGTTAAAGAGTATAAATAGAAATATTTGCAACTTTATTTTACATTTAGATTGTGCCTGTGTTTGAAAAGCAACTCGGTGGGTTTGAGGTTCCTTATGCATGCCTCACATTTGTCTACTACTGTCTTGTGATTTGATGCTTGTTTTGCGTCCAAGCACTATGAACCACTCAGTGTCTGATTTGCATGATGCTGATAATCTGAGGATGGAGTACTTTTGTTAAAAAGAGTCACTGAGGCCGCGCCTTGTGGCGCTGGCACACCGGGTTCCAGTCCCGGTCGGGGCACCGGATTCTGTCCCTGTTGCCCTTCTTCCAGGCTCTCTGCTGTGGTCAAGGAGTGCAGAGGAGGATGGCCCAAATCCTTGGGTCCTGCACCCCATGGGAGACCAGGAGAAGCACCTGGCTCCTGCCTTCGGATCAGCACGGTGTGCTGGTCGCAGTGCGCTGGCCGCGGCAGCCATTGGAGGGTGAACCAACGGCAAAGGAAGACCTTTCTCTCTGTCTCTCTCTGTCTACTCTGCCTACTCTGCCTGTCAAAAAAAAAAAAAATCTTTGAGTCATTGTTTTGTTTGCTGAGAGGGCAAAAAGGGATAGTAAAATTTTGTGAGATGATTTTGCTAGTGTTTTAGTTTGCACTTGTAGCAAATGTATGTAATTAATACTATTTACTGATCTGTTCCCTTATATTGTACATCAAGTTTTTAGCAATAAAATCTCCAAGACACTTAAAAAAAATTATTGAAGTTAGATAGACTTCTTAGAACCTGTTTTTGATGTCCTTATTAATATAGAAGATCTTGACAGATTTCTCAAAAATTAGAGCTATATTGTCTTTAACTGCATGGATTATTCCAGTATGCTAGGAACCCTGTAGTGTTTTTAAATATGAGTGTGTCCATCATATATACCTTCGTGTATATATACACACTGTTCCTTTAAAGATAAGCAGATCTTTAGGGGAACAGTTGATCAACAGCAAAATCATTCAGAGCTAACCTCATTCTTAAAAGTCAATATAATTAGAGTGATTTAATATTAATATTAAGCCAGAGAGCATGCTTTTAAAAAATAGCATTAATAGCAACTATGTTAGCAGGCATCTTTCATTGTTTTTACTGGTGGTCTAAGTCTATAATAAATCTAATAGGCTTTCAATTTATCTCTTATTTATAAAAGATAATTTTATTATACCATTGATAACACTTTGGCATTTGAACCTTGCTTTAACTCAGCAAATTTGGTTGTATCAGTGATGTGCTGCATTCCAGCCGTTAAGCTTTTTACAACTTTTTAAAACCTTTAAATCCAACTTCATTCAGTGGTAGAAAATAGGTCTTATTAAAAAAAAGCATTAGGTTGGCATAATATGTATTAGCCAGGGGTTGGTAGATTTTTACTGGAAAAGGCCAAAAACAGTAGCTACAAGGGATCTTCAAAGACTGCATGGATTTTAATTTTTTTTTTTTCACCAGAGTGAACATCTTCTAAATCCATTTTTTTCATGAAGTGCTGGCATATCATCAACTTTCCTGGCCGAAAGGTCATCTGCTCAACTCTGTAATTTGTAGCCTATAAGCAGTTATAGGTAATATGTAAGCAAATGAATATGGGTGTGTTCCAGTAAAACTTTATTGCCAACCCTTGGTATAGAACAATGGGTCTTAGTCATGGCCACATGTTATCAGTTTGGGAGCATTACATACCATGATGCCCGAGTCTCTCCCCTAGGAATTCCAGTTTATTTGGTATGCAATGTGGTCTGGATGTTAGAATTTTTTTTAAAATTCTGTAGGTGATTCTGCTGTGAGTCAAGGGTAAAATCTGCTGGTAACAGTGGAAAGAGCCTAAAGTGAGTTAGACATAATGGATTTGAAAGTCAGTTCTGCCACGTACCTAATATGCCACCATGATCAAATTGGCTCCTCCTCAGTTTCTTCATCTTTAAAATATGATGCTTATTTTATTAGGATTATTACAATAACAAAATGAACAAAAAGTACCTGAACTGTCACAGCTCAATCTCCCTTAAAGCTGGGGATGACTATTGGGGTTATTTATATCAGTTTTCCAGTGCTATATACTGTCTACCAAGTGCTCACCTCAGCCTGACTTTGAATACTTACAAAGATTACTTTCTTAAGCAGCCTGTTTCAGTGTGGAATGACTATAATTATTAGGAAATCATTTTATTTTGAGCCAAAATTTGCTTTTCTTTAACATCATAAATCTGTCATTTTGAATCGAATTTGAACCTAACCTCTAATCCTTCTAATCTACCTGGTAGCCCTTCAAATATTAGACACTGAAGAAATTCCCCCTGAAGCCCCATTTTTTATAAGCTAAGTCCTGTTTCTTCTATCTTGTGAATATACAGAGTTGACTAACTCCAGGCAATTTCTGACCAATATAGAACACAGTGGGCCTGTGTTTACCAAGGTTAAGGCCTTTCTCAAGGTTATTCAGCTAGTAAAAGTAGAGAGAGGCAGGTTTCATATTTAGATAGGTCTGTTTCATTAAAAGCTTGGGATTAACCACTAAACTAGTAGACCATTGTTTTATAAAAAAAATTAGTCCCCTTTAAATTTAAAATGTTTTTGTGTATCTCTATTGTTTAGGCTTTAATTTCTAGTTATTGAGAACATACTGAAAATATTTTTAGTGAAATACCTTAAGAGGAATTTCAAATTCTGTACCAAACATATGAAAAGTCGTAGGGAATTACTTAATCCATAAACAGTACAGGGCATATTTGGATTTGTGGATCCCGTCTGTAGAAACCATGACTTACCCAGGTTTTTAAGTCCACAGTTTGTAAAATATAGCTCCAATAAAATGTCTTCATGACATGTAATGTTGAAGCTGATTTGGAGTGCCTTATAAAGATTGAGATAAGAAGGTATACCTACACCATAATTGTCCAGGATTTTATTCACATGTGTTTTGACTTTTGAGTTTTGTTTTTCTTTTTTTTTTTTTTTTTTTTTGACAGGCAGAGTAGACAGAGACAGAGACAAAGGTCTTCCTTTTTGCCGTTGGTTCACCCTCCAGTGGCCGCCGCGGTTGGCGCGCTGCGCTGATCCGAAGGCAGGAGCCAGGTGCTTCTCCTGGTCTCCTGTGCAGGTGCAGGGCACAAGGACTTGGGCCATCCTCCACTGCACTCCCTGGCCACAGCAGAGAGCTGGCCTGGAAGAGGGGCAACCGGGACAGAATCCGGCACCCCGACCGGGACTAGAACCCGGTGAGCCGGCGCCACAAGGTGGAGGATTAGCCAATTGAGCCGTGGCGCCGGCCTGAGTTTTGTTTTTCAATCTTGAAGAAGCTATCCTGTTGACTCAGTATTGAGATTCAGTTGATCATGTCTGATATTTGAATATGTGAAGTGGAACTTGTAAATTACTTCTGTTTTATTGGTATTAAAGCTGTTAACTGGGGGAAAAAAGTGTCATTAATGAGTTGCCCTAATGGAAAAGAATTTTCAAATCCTTGTTTTGCTGATTTGCAACTGGAAAATATTAGCTATCTAAAGTAGATAAAAATATAAAATAAAATAAATTGTAGAGATAAAAATAATGCTAAATTTCCTTTACAAAATACATTCATGTAGGTTGTTGCATTTAATCAGAACAAGTCAGATACCCATCCTATTTTTGTTGTAGTTCTCTTAATGCTGTCAACTGATGGGACATTGTTTTTTGAGTCTAGGTTTTATATTTATACCAGTTGTACTTCAGGTTCCACCCATTGTAAATAATTATACTCTGTATATGTATTACACACAAATTTATTTCATTTTTTAACAAAATCTTTGAAAAGACATTAGCAAAATAGAAGTAAAAATTAGCAGAGCAGAGTGCTAGTCACGTGTGAGTATGGTTTTCCTAATGAAGTTTCTAACTGGCTCTAAGTTACTAAGCAATCTTTATGTAAAGGAAGAAACATCATTTCTGTAAGATGACAGACTGGGTACTGACTTCTGAAAGGAATTTCCCCAGAGGTGTTTTATACAGTTAGCAATGAGTAGTATAACAGTTTCCTCAAGTGTTTCCCAGTAAATGCAGCAGATTATTTCTGATTTTTATCATTGACAAAAGTTAATATGGATCCATGTTGATGATTGATGTTTTCCTTAATACCTCACAGATAATTTGGTTGGAAGGTGATTTTTACTTGATCAAAATATATAATTTAGTTATTCTGATTAATCTAGGCAGTGTTTTCTCCCATCTAGTCTTATAATGGGAAAATAGTTTTAGTAGCATGTGTAAATTTGTATTAATCCTGACAAGTAAAGTTGAAGTCAGCTTTAATTTATATAATTGCCTTTTGGTTAGAAGATCTATAATTTAGTATTTAGAAAACAATTTTGAGGAAAAAGCATCTTCAGACTTGATAGCTTTAAGGAATCTTAATGAGGTATGTGTATTTGAAGTAATGAATTACTCTATATAGTAAACTGATTAATTAGACTAACCAGCATTTCTGCGTTTCTGTGTTTTGATGTTCAGTATTAATTTTGGGAACTGTGGAATCCCAAAATGCTTTCAAAATGATTAAATATTTCAGCTTATAAAACCATTTTCAAAGTTTTGATTTTAACCATGCTGTATAAATTTAGTGTATACATTATTATAAACAAGTTTACAAACCATGGAAGTTGGCTTTGATAAATGATACTTGGACTTTGGGCTCAAGTTCCGCCACTAACTAGCTTTGATATATCTGAAATGGGAATATATTCTCTAATGGGAAAGTAGAACTTCTGCCTCATAGTCTTAATCTTAAAAGCTGTTAAAAGCCCAAAACTTTGTTACTCATTTTGGCAGCAAAGCCAGTTATATTTTTACTTAGTTCCTTAAATATTTGTATTCATACTTTGTTGCAGAAATGTTAATGTTTTGGTTATAGATTGCTTCCCCAGACTCTGCTGTGGTATTGTAGTTACTACTTTTCTAAAACCTGAAAAATACTACCTTCTACATTTTTGCCCCAGGGGGTTTATATAACCGATTTATGGACCTGGATTAGTTTTCTTTCTCTTAGGGATTCCAGATGTTCTGTAAAGCCTTTCAGGCATCTTTCTGATAGGCAGTGTTATGAAGGTTGTGCCACAAGCCAAAATGCTAAATCATTTTCATTAGAACTTAATAATTGGGTTTGAAGATCTGGTGCTCATCTTTTTTGATTTTGAGAGGGAAAGAGGCAGAGAGAGCTGTTCTGCCCACGAATTCACTCCCCAAATGCCAACAACAGCCAGGGTTGGGGCCAGACCAAAACCTGGAGCAAGAAACTCAGTCCAGGCCTTCTACATGAGTGACAGAGATTTGAGTCATCACTATTGCTTCCCAGAGAGTGTATTAGCAGGAAGTTAAACCCAGGCACTCCAGGGATGTGGGATGCACACATCCCAAATGTCATCTAAACCACTATATCCAACATTGTTCCTGAATACTCGTTTTAAAAAAAAAACACCTAGTAGTTAGGGACTATATACTCTACAAATGTGTAAGAATCTTACGTTTAGTATTAATAAATGTAAGAAAGTAGACAGCTATATGATAGTAGAAATAATCTACCATATTTTTTCCCTCTCTCCTTTATTTTTACTCTGCATAATGTTACTTTCCTTTCTGCTGTATCTGGCCTAAGAGATACCTGTACGAGTAATTATTACCTACAAAGTTAGAAACTGTAGGGAATGGAGGTTGTGTGGCCAGAGATCTGGGAACTGAAGAAGCCTTATGTGGATCAGTTACAGCGGTGTTTCTGACTGCTGCCTGCTTGAGCTTAAGTTGTCTAAACCTTATAAATATCAGTCCCTGAGAATTTTCATAGAACTGGAATTTTATTTTCTGAAAACCCTACTTAATATAGTACGATGACCAGATAGTCTTTCAGTTTTTATTTTCTAAGCTTACTCTTAAAAAAGGTTTATATTATAACCAAATACTACTTTCCTGGAACTCCAAAATAGCTTTCCACGTCATCACAGAAGAGGAAATTGGGAGACAGAATTGTAATTTAAATCCCAAGAAACTAAGCAGTAGGGCAGATAGTGTCAAGATTGAGGAGTCCATTATCTGGAATGTGATTCACAATAGGATAGCCATGGGATAGAAATATGTATTAGTGAATGTGATAAATGTTAAAATCAGATTATTTAAGAAGTATATGGGGGGTTGGGTAGCAGAGACTCCCAGTTGCTCAGAAGAATTGGAGAAAACTTCATAGAGAAGGCAGTAGGAGTTTGCAAGGGGAGGAAGAAGGGCAGCGCTATCAGGTGGCAAGGAAATGCAATGAAATGGATAAATGAATAGAAAGGGGAGTGTAGTTGGGAGGTAAATCAGGACTAGATTTGTGATTAACTTTGTATGCTGTGGAGATAAATGGTGGATTTTGTTTTACACACTCAGGCAACAATGTTTTTAACTTGAGGTTTGATCTGGTTATATTTGCATTTCAGACTAGTACATTTGAAGACATTGATCATAGATTGGTACTGAGGAGACCTGATAGGGACTATTTGTGTTAGAAATGATAGCCTTTTGAATAGTGGAAAGAAGAAATGGTGGAGGGGCATTTACAAGTTTGGGAGCGAAAGGAAAGCTACCTTGAATTTCTAAGCTGCTACAGGGATTTGTGTGTGTGTGTGTGTAAAATGCTCACAACTGAATTTATTCTCCACTAAAGGAAAAAACTGAAGGGGAAAAATCTATTGGTTATGAAAATAAGACTTTTCAGTGAAAAGAACTTAGGTGGGTACATATTTATATGAAAATGAAAGTTGAATAGATCTTACTGTACAGTGGAATTTAACTAATTCGAATGCTTCCATTTTAGATGTCTTCTGCCATAAAATTCTTTTTTAGAATATTTGTCTTGTAACAAAATCTGAATTAGTCTGTGTCTGCATCATGTTTGGAATATTGAGAGTCAGGAGACCTTCATTCCATCCCAGTATTGTTTGGCTTAGTGCTTCCCAGACAGTTGCTAAACTACTCACTTCCCAGATGATTTGGAAGGATTGATACAGCCAGCCCACTGTGGTCCAGGGAATGCCTTTTATGAATACAGGCACAAAAATGAACTTCACTTAATGATACCATGTCTTATAGTTAGTACTTTATAACTTAGTTAATACCCATATCACTTCTCACTACAATTTTGTGAAGTAGGTAAATATTGCTAATATTTTCCATGAAAAGGAAAAAAAGCTACATAAACATTTTGGAGTAGAGACTGAGTCTTTTTTTTTTTTTTTTTAAGATTTAAATATTGCTAATATTTTCCATGAAAAGGAAAAAAAGCTACATAAACATTTTGGAGTAGAGACTGAGTCTTTTTTTTTTTTTTTTTTAAGATTTATTATGTTTATTTGAAAGGCAGAATTAGAAGAGACAGAGGTCTTGCATCCACTGGTTCACTTCCCAAATAGCCACAATGGTTGGGGCTGGGGCAGGTTGAAGCCAGGAACCAGGAGCTTCATTCAGGACTCCCATGTGGGTACAGGGGCCCAAGCACTTGGGCCATCCTTCCCTGCTTTCCCAGGTGCATTTTCAGGGAGTTGGATTGAAAGTGAAACCAATCGGGAATGGAACTGGCACCCTTTTGGGATGCCAACACCATAAGCAGCAGGTTTACCCACTATTCCACAACGCAGGCTGGAGAGCAAGAAATATTCTAGTCTTTTAATCTCATCTCATCCTCTCTCCTTATTAATCTGAACTTTTAAATCGTAAATATCATTTTTAAAAGTGTAACCTGATTCATCAGAAATATAAAAAATATGAATTTAAAGGAGGAGGATGCCTTAAGATGCAAAAGTGTATTATAGAGAACAGTGGTAACTAATATTTTGGTACCCTTAAGATTTCAGAGGCGGGTTTATTAACTAAAGGAAAGCTAATAAATAATGGTTTTTCATAGAATGGGATTTGAGTGTATGTCTGACATCTGGTTCCCAGGTTCCCAGGTGGCAAATTGTAGTATTTTGATTGTGTGGTATGTGCCAGACCCCAAGACTTGATGCATGCTACTAAATCAGGATATAGTTTAACAAATAATGCACAGCTCTACTGCTAACTCATTACTGTTAAACATTTGGGAGAAGTTCAATCTTTATATTTTGATTTATATATTTTTTTGGAATACAGAGTTTGATTGAGATCTGTCCACTGATTCACTCCCCAAATGCCCACAATAGCCAGGACTGGACTGAGCTGAAACCAGGAACCCAGAATTCCATCTGCATGTTCCATGTGGGTGGCAGGAACCGGAGTACTTGAGCCATCAACCTGTTGCCTCTGACAGTGTGCATTAGCAGGAAGCAGGAATCAGAAGTAGAGTTGAAACTCAAACCCCTGGCACTCAAATGGAACGCAAGTGTTGCAAGTTAACCACTGTGCTAAATGATTTACCTCACTCAGACTTAGGTTCATCATTATTAAAGCTGGAGATAAAAATACCCTTTCTTTTACATAGATAAGTAGTAAAGCTTCTGAGATAATATGAAGGTTCTTCAAAAAGCTCATGGAAAAAGGAATACAAGATAAGTTTATTTTGGTACAAAATTTTAAAAATCCATGGGTAGTTTTTTCAGTGTTCACTTACCATGAGCTTATGAGACCCCTTATATATGAAAGGCCATAACTGCTAAAATCTATTTTTGTTATGTATTGAAAAGGCTGCTCTTTATTGTTTTGCTGGGAATGATGTTTTTAAAAACAAGAAATTCTATACACCTTATCATTTAGCCTTTGTCATTTGAATATTGTATACCATACACATACCTGCTACCAGTCAGAAAAATAGTTGTCACCAATGAAACTAAAGGTTTAATAAACAGTTCTTCAGAAAGGTCTTTTGCTATGAAACTGGCATTGTGGCATAGTGAGTTAAGCCAACACTTGCTGACACCAGCATTCCTTATGAGAGTGCCATTTTGAGTCCTAAACTACTCCTCTTCTGGTCCAGCTTCCTGCTAATGCTCCTGGGAAGGCATCATAGATTGGCCCAAGTACTTGAACTCCAACTACCCATGTGGGAGACCAGAATGGAGTTCCTGGTTTCAGCATGGCACAGACCTGTTGTGATGTTTGGGGAGTGAAACAGCATATGGAAGGTTCTCTGTTATTTGTTCGTTCATTCATTCATTCATTCATTCTCTCTCTTTCTATCTGGTTTCAAATAAAGTTGAAGCAGTGATATGATACATTGATTCCTAAGTTAAGCTCACCATTGATGAAAGCCCATTGTTAGCCTGCAAAAGCTCACCTTTTTGGAGGTTTGTATTTGATACTAAGAACCACATAGGTGTTGCCTTTCAAAAGAGATAATGTATCTGTTGCTTTGGGATGATTTTCGGTCAATATTGTTCATAGCTGAGGCCTCTACTTATGTCCATATGGGATTAAAGGCTACAAATTAAAATCTGATACTTCAGGGGATGGTACAGTGAAAAGCTCCCCCTCCTTTTTCCCCCCAAGATTTATTTATTTGAAAGGCTGAGAGAGGGAGAGGGAAAGGCAGAAACAGAACAAGAGCGAAGATTTCAGTCCGCTGATTCAGTTTCCCCAAATGGCTGCAATGGCTAGAGCTGAGCTGATCCAAAGCTTCTTCTGGGTCTCCCACATGGATGCAGAAACCCAAGAACTTTTGGCCATTTTCTGCTGCTTTCCCAAGTGAATTAGCAGGGAGCTGGACTGGAAGTGGAGCAGCCGGGACTTGAACTGATGCCCACTTGGGATTCCCTGAGTGGTAGCTTTAGTCCCCACCCCTTTCCCCCTCCCCCCCATGCTACATCGCTGGCCTGAGTGAATACCTCTTTTAAGAACTAGTTGAAGAGAGCCTTCAAAAAATTTATACAATGTAACAGATACAGAAACACCCTGTATTTAAACTCACATGAAAGAATTGTAAGAAATACACTGACTGAACTTTATTTAGAATAATGACTTTGAGGCTGGCATTGTGGCATAATGGGAAAAGCCACTGCCTATGATGCCAGCATCCAGTATGGGCACCAATTTCATGTCCCAGCTGCTCCACTTCTAATCCAGCTCCCTGATAATGCACAAAGGAAAGCTAAAGACGATGGCCCAAATATTTGGGCCCTGCACCCACCTGGGGAGACCTGGATGGAGTTCCAGGCTCCTAGCTTCTGCCTGGCCCAGCCCTAACCATTGCAGACATTTGGGGAGTGTGAACTAGCAAATGGAAGCACATGTGTTTGTCTTTCTCCGCCAACCCCCTTTTCTTCTCTCTCTTTCTCCTTCCCTCCCCCTTCTCTCTGTAGTTGTGCCTTTGAAATAAATAGATCTTTTTAAAATAACAATGACTTCTAGAAAGACTGAGAAACCTAGTAAGATTGTTTAAGTTTTTTTGTTGTTGAAGTAATTTTACTTTATCCAAAAACAAAATCCCTAAATTTCAGTTAAATGTTTTTAGTTTATGTTTAATCTGGATATGTTGTTGACCAATGATGGAGAGATTACTCTTCAGATATCGTTAAGACTAAACTTTGTTTAGTAATACAGGTTGCAAAGGGCAGAATATTCATACCAATATTTAATAGTGTTTTTAAAGACATTGTGGTAATACTGGGAAAATAAACAGTATTGTCCCTGCTTTCAAGGAATGTGGAAAGGAATCTTGTGTCTATTTACTGTGTCTGAATTGCACATAAACAACTTGCTTCTTATTCTGACTTTCAACCCATTTTCCCTAGGTCATAACCTCACAGTCTATTTTACCAGAGAATATAGAAGCCAATAGCCTGGAATGACCCAAAGTTACTGGCTTCAAACCTCTCTATATACATCAGTTGCTCCCTCTCCCTCAAGTACCCCAGCCTGTGCTTCTGGATCCCATACTTGGACTCTCACACAATTCACAATTGACAGTTCTTCTCTTTGCTGATGTGTTTTCAATATCATTAATTTCATCCTATAATGGTGTCTCTGTCACAATTTAGATGTTATTTTCACCTTCTAAACTAAATCCTTATTCTTCCTTTCCTTCTTTCATTGAAAGTCTTACATTCTTATTCTAGGTCATTAAATGTCAAGGTTTCATGTATTTGATCAGTCGTTTTCTCATGGTCTCATGTTCACTACTATGATTTTTATTTACCATCTATACAACATTTTTATTTCTAACTTAAGCACCAGATCTATAGCCTTTGTTACTATATTTCTCTACTTGGATGCTTACATAAAATAATGATTAGATGACAATTTGAATGCTTCTTGTATACTAGGAAGAGAACTAAGTGTTTCACATTTATCTCATTTCACCCTTAAACTTTCCCCTCATTTTTTACACTAAAACAGTTCTCGACCTTGAGTAAGCATCAGAATCATTTAGAGGGCCTATTAAAATATAGATCGCTGAGCCCTCCATCCAAAGGATCTGATTAGGTAAGCCTAGGCTAAGGCCTGAGAAATTGTTTCAGGCAGTTTCCCTGATAATGCTGCAATAGGGACTGTACCTGATGATTTGCATTAAAGAAACGAAATATTCTGATGCACAGCTGGGAAGTGGCAAAACTAGTATTTGATCCCAGGCAGTCCACTGCCCACATACCAAACCCATTCTATTGTCTGTCTCTGCAGTGTCAGACTCCATATGTCTGTAACAAAGCTTCTTACTCTTTCTATATCTGGTCCTCCTCCAGGTTTCCTTTAGCTGCTATTACTGTAGGCCAGGAGCTTTCTTCATTACCTCAGAACCTTTCTCCCGTGATTTACTAGTTCTGCCCCATAAGCTTTCTCATTCATCTACTTTTCTCCCTTTGCCGCCTTCATAGACCAAGCCAAAGCTACCCTAAGCCTATACCTGGAGTGCTAAAATCACTTCCTGCCTGGTCTGCATACTTCTCTTCATACCCTCATTAAAACAACAAGGATTAGTGTGAGTGTGTGTGTGTGTGTATGTTAGGCAAATGAGATCATTCCCTATTTAAAATTCTTCTATCCCTCTATGACAAAGGACAAAATTCTTGCCATGGCCTACAAGGCTCTGTATGACCCACTATGCATTACTTAACCATCATTTGTACTATTACTTTTCAATCATTGTGTAATCAAGCAGTCTTCCCGGCCTCTCAGTGTTTCAGTACCACATTTGTCCAATGATTTTGCATTTTATAACTATATAATAGAGTCATTGCTCTGCAGAATCCCATTGTATTAATTTCTAATTATTTTTCCGTTGTAAATATTTTGAAGTAAATATCTGCATATATGCTGAGGGTTTTTTGTTGTTTGGTTTATATGTGTCTATGTAGAGAAGTTTTGTTTTATTTCATCTTGGCTGTTGGAGCTAGAGCGGTCAACCATGGTGATACTAAAGATATCAAATGGGAAGTAGAGGGCAGATTGTTCATGAATGGGATTTGGGGACTGTTTTAAGATACTCATGCCATTTGAGAAGAGGAGGTCTTGAGGCAGTAGGATAATTCTAGAGCCATAAGCAGGCACTTAAATAAACCAGAATTTCTAAAATGAAAAATTTGAAGCTTTTTCTCATTTGTGATGAGTAAGTGAAAATTTTAAACCAAAGATTTGTGTTTTAAGACTGTCTCTCTGGCAACAATGTAGGAAGTGAACAGAGGTGTTAAAACACTATTTTAGAAGCAAGACCAGGAGCCATTTCACCAGTTCACTAATCCAAGAGAGTTGATGAGTGCCTGAATTATGGCAGTGGAATGGAACAGGTTTATTGGACATTTTCAAATTAAAGCAAAAAGTACTCATGCTACCTTTCCACATTTTTTCCATATTCAAGATTAGCTCTTAAGAATTTTGTCTTGCAGGGCCAGTGTTGTGCAGCAGGTTAAGTTGCCACCAGCTGTGCTGGCATCCCATAGGAGTTTCTCCCAACTGCTTTGCTTTTAATCCAGTTCCTTGCTAATGTGCCTGGGAAGGTGTAAGATGATATCCCAGTTATTTGGGTCCCTGTTATACCCATGTGGGCAACCAGGTATGGAGTTCTAAGCTTCTGGCTTCAGCCTGGTCCAGCCCCCAGCCATTGTGGCCATTAAAGGAATGAACCAGCGGACAAAAGATATCTTTTTGTCTGACTGTTCCACTATTTCTCTCACTCTGCTTGTCAAATAAGTACAAATAAATCTTTTTAAAAAAATCATGTCTTGGAGCAAGTGTTGTGGCATAGCAGAATAAGCCACTGTTTGCAATGCCAGTGTCCCATTCGAGTTTGATCTGCCATCCTTCCCATCCAGCTCCCTGCTAATGTGAATGGGAAAGCAGCAGAGGATGTCCCAAGTACTTGGGCCCCTGCCACCCACATGGGAGACCCAGATGGAGTTCCAGGGTTCAGCCTGGCCCAGCTCTGGCTGTTGCAGTCATTTGGGAAGTGAACCAGTGGGTGGAAGAGCTCCTCTCCTTTCTGTTTTCTCCCTCTCTCTCTTTCACTGCACCTTTCAAATAAATAAATGAAATCTTTGGGAAAAAATTTACTTCTTTATAACAGTATTTCCCTTACTACTCTGGTTTTAAATGCACTTTTCTACTTCTCAACCAATATAGAAACTGCAACAATCACATCTAGTACTTGTTAGTAATAGCAGTAGCAGGTATCATTTGGTTGTCAGGAGCTATAATTGTAACAATTGGTTTACAGTATCCAATTCCTACATCAAATCTATGACACAGGTGTATGTAAATGAAGAAACTGAGGCAATTATTTATACAGCTAGTAAACAAGCCACAATTGTCACCCAGTTCATCCTACCATCACTAAAGCATCCATTAGTAACCAGAACGCCATACTTAACCATTTTCCTTGGGCACATATTCTTGTGGTTGAAGACCATGTCAGTCTTGGATTATTAGTTCATAAATTGTTTTATGGATATTTTCCTATATCCTTATTCCATGAAGTTAATAATATTTAATTGAAAATATTATAATATCTGACATTTCTGATATTTTCCAAGTACTTTGAGCAAGTCAAAAGTGTGTAGCAATTGCTGGATACATTTATTCAGCAGATGGAAGGCATATGTTTTAGACACTGGAATTATTTTTAAATAATGATTTAGACATTTCTGTGCTTTGTTCACACAGTAGATACTCAGAACTTGCAGGTATTCCGTTTATTGTGCATAGGAAAAAATAGAAAGTGGTGTTTTGGGTGATGTGACTTATAAGTAAATTATTGTACATTTTCTTTTCAGATTTGGATGGTGCTCTCCTCTCAGGGCCAGATGGTGATAGGAGTGTGAATGCAAATTTATTGGCTGAAGCTTGCTCTGGTCAAGATGGAGGTGATGCTGGTAGGTACAGTAAGATTTTAGCAAAAGTACATTTAAGAGAAGTTGAAGATTGGGAAGTGTTTGTATACATGTTTAGTGGGGCCTACTGCAGTTGCTTTTTGGAGAGAGTATCATTTGTAAATACTTTGTGGTAGCTATATTTATGATGACTTAGGAAACTAGGTGAATAAAAATTGATAGATATTTCTGGATTTGTTTGGAGGAGTCATTTAAGAGTTTCAAAAATATAAGTACCAAAGGTAGTTAGGTTAATAAGGACTTAGGGCTTCCTCCTAGCATGTAGGTGGAATGAAAATGATAATTATCAGAATAGTTGACTAGTGTATTTTAATTGGCTTTGAAGCAAAATGATAGTTTGATTATTGATGGCTGTAGTGAATGTTGACTATTTTAGAATAATGCTTTCTTATTAGCTGTACTTTAGGGGGAGAAGCTTGATGCATATAAAGACAAAATTCATATGTAATTATGAATAAAAAGGGGAGGAATAGTTCCTTTCAGAAGAAAAATAGAATTGGAAAAACACCTATTTTGTAACCCCCACAGGAAATAATTCAAGATCATCAGTGGATATTAAGCACTATTGATGGGCTTGTCCCACCATGATTGAGTTGAAAAGTTGTTGGAGAGTAGCCTATTTGCATAGTCTCAAAGTATAACTAGCGAAACTTAGTACTATATAAAATGGACTGAAATTAAGTGCCAGCTAATACCTTACATTAGATGGCACATAACATCTGTGGTAGTATCTAGATCTTTAACCTGAATCTAATTGTGAGAGAAAAAAAAATCAGACAAATCTATAAATCCAGCTGTATGGCAGATGTTCCAATTTGAAGTGTTGATGTCATGAAAAGCAAGCAAGAAAACCACTAGGTTAGAGACAACCAGACGAAGCATGGATCTTAATTAAGTTAGGGTTCAAAAAATGATCGTGCAGGGCATTTGGGGAGTAGTTACAAAGGTGTATAGGCAGAAGCAGAATTGTAATGTGGTTGTAGAAGATGCTTAAGTTTTCAAGTAGTCCATTACAGATATTTATGTGTGTGGAAAAAAAAAAGGAAGACTGTGTGTCACAACATTCAAGAAAGATAAAAGAAATGTGGATTTTCATAGACTTTTTTCAGCTCCTATTGCATTGGAATTCTTGTCAAAGTTGATAGGATGGAAGGACACTGGAGACATTCCTTACCAATAGCAGCCAGGGCTTTCTGAATATATTATTCACTGAGAAAAATTATGCCATAGTTCCAAAGGAGTGGCTTTAGTGTGGTTTCTGTTGGCTATTGAAGCCATTAAAAATGTTTTGAAGTTAGCAATTTACAGGTCAAGTATGTTGAATTTTGAAGTTTTTTTTACTTCTACAGAAAATTGCTGATAGTGCAAGAGTATTTTATTTGACTTGCTTTCTTGATTTAGAAATCTGATCCAAGTATGGTTGGAATGAAGCTATGTGAATTGCTAGGTAAAATATCAAGTATTAAAATTTTAATTCTAATCAGTGGATTATAAGTTCATAAGTTTTTAGTGATATTTCATTTCCTTACTCTTACTATGGTATATACCAAATAATATTTAATTGAAGATATTAGCACATCTTAACATGATTTTTGATGTTAGTTTTTCAAGTATTTTGGACAAGTCAAAACTACCAGGCATACGATGAGCATTTGCTTCAACAATTTAAGTTGCAATTTGGGACAACTGCATCCATTCCAACTTCCTGCTAGTGTATACCCTGGCTTGTAGCAGATGATGGTTCAAATACTTTGATCCCTGACACCCTCATTGGAGTCTTGGATTGAGTTCCAGGCTCCAGGCCTAGCCTGACCCAGCCTGTGGCTGGCATTTGGCAATGAGCTAGCAGATGGAAGATCTCTGTCTTTCAAATACATAATTTGGAATTTTTTAAAAATATGTACCATGTACATGTTAGCATTGCTGGTTAGATTCATTCAACAAATAATTGGAATGTGTATGTTTTAGACATTGGAGATACAAAGGAGAGTAAGACAGGCTCACTAGGCTAATCCTCCGTCTGTGGCACCGGCACCCCGGGTTCTAGTCCATGGATGGGGCGCCAGATTCTGTCCCGGTTGTTCCTCTTCCAGTCCAGCTCTCTGCTGTGGCCCAAGAGTGCAGTGGAGGATGGCCCAAGTGCTTGGGCCCTGCACCCGCATGGGAGACCAGGAGGAAGCACCTGGCTCCTGGCTTCGGATCTGCACAGTGCGCCGGCTGTAGCGGCCATTTGGGGGGTGAACCAACGGAAAGGAAGACCTTTGTCTCTGTCTGTCTCTCACTGTCTAACTCTGCCTCTCAAAAAAATTTAAAAAAATAAATAATAAAAGAGTGCTGGGGCTGGTGCTGTGGCATAGCGGGTAAAGCTGCTGCCTGGAGTGCCAGCATCCCGTATAGCCACCGGTTCCAGACCCAGCTGCTCCACTTCCAAGCCAGCTCTTTGCTACGGCCTGGGAAAGCAGTAGAAGATGGCCCAAATCCTTGGGCCCCTACACCCGTGTGGGAGACCCGGCTCCTGGCTTTGGATTGGCACAGCTCCGGCCATTGCGGCCAGTTGGCGAGTGAACCAGCGGATGGAAGACCCCTCTCTCTCTTTCTGTCTCTCTGCGCCTTTCCTTCTCTCTCTGTGTAACTCTGACTTTCAAATACATAATAAAATCTTTAAAAGAAAAAAGAGTGCTGTCTTGAATATGTTGTGAAATGTCACATTTTAAAAAGTTCGTTTATTTTGACCTCCACAATTAAATAATCATAAAAGGCAGAGTGACACAGAGAGGGAGAGATAGAGACCTTCCATCTGCTGGTTCACTTCCCAGAGGCCTGCAGTAGTCAGGGCGGAGCAGGTCAAAGCCAGAAGCCTTGCACCCCATCTGCCTCTTCCATATGGGTTCCAGGGGCCCCAGCACTCGAACCATCATTTGCTGCCTCCCAGGGTGCATTAGCAAGAAGCTGGGTTGGAAGCAGAGTAGCTAGGACTTCAACCAGCACTCTAGTATGGGATGTGAGTGTCCCAAACTGGCAGTTGAACTGATGCTCCACACCACTCACTGCTATCATTATTGATTTCTTAACTGAATTTTTTTTCCTATGGTTGAATCATTCTTTAAACTTTTTTAATTGTGATAATAAAGTATGGAGACACCTTAGTTATAGATTAGAATGTAGCGTTTTTATTTAGTTAGAACGTTCCGATATAATGCTTAGAGGATATACATGTGTATTTTCTGACTTTATTACCATCATTACTTTAAAAAATCATTTTTTTATTGCATTAGGTACTTCCCATGACTTCAAGTATGGTTTGATGCCTGGTCCCTCAAATGATTTCAAATATGGATTGATACCAGGTACTTCAAATGATTTCAAGTATGGATTGATACCAGGTGCTGCAAACGATTTCAAATATGGATTATTGCCAGAATCTTGGCCAAAACAAGAAACTTGGGAAAATGGCAAGTATTAGTCAACTAAACAAAATCAGAATTCTTAAATAATTTTAACAACTAAAAGATTACATATTTCAGAGATTAATGGTAACCCTAAATCAATTGCTAGTCTCAGATATAGATGTTTACAGTAGCAAATTTTTTGTGTAAAGTATAATAAATGCTTTTTGTATTTTTTTTCTGTAATTCTCAAAGGTGAATCATCTCTAATCATGAACAAGTTAAAATGCCCTCATTGTAGCTATGTAGCCAAATACAGACGAACACTAAAAAGGCACTTGCTCATTCATACGGGAGTGAGATCATTTAGCTGTGATATTTGTGGAAAGCTGTTTACTCGGAGAGAGCATGTAAAAAGACATTCCCTGGTAAGTAACTTTAAATACGATCTGAGCTTTGAGGTAATGTATGTCAATGAAGTTTAAAAGGCATTTTAGCAGTTACTTACAAATTTAAGGAATATTGATTCTTAAATCTCTTTAAACCAAGAATGTATTTTATGAACTGATAATGAGTTTTCAGAAAAACAGCAGTAAATTCATTATTAAATGTCTTGTTGGAGTGATTCAGATGCATTCTGTTATCTATACCATTCTTATTGGATTCTCCCCCCTCTTCATTTAGGTGCATAAAAAGGATAAAAAGTACAAATGTATGGTGTGTAAGAAGATCTTCATGTTAGCAGCCAGTGTTGGAATAAGACATGGTTCTCGGCGCTATGGTGTTTGTGTAGACTGTGCAGATAAATCACAACCAGGAGGGCAAGAAGGTGTAGATCAGGGACAGGATACAGAATTCCCTCGGGATGAAGAATATGAAGAGAACGAAGTGGGAGAAGCTGATGAAGAGTTGGGTGATGATGGCGAAGATCAGAACGATCCGTCTCGATGGGATGAATCAGGAGATGTTTGTATGTCTCTAGATGATTAACTGACCTACTATACTCCTCAAGGATGCTGCATTTGGACATAATATGAATCGACAATTTGGATTGTTGAACTTGAAGGCTTGCAAAATATGGTACATGCTGGATGAGGTAGTTACATTGCTGTGAAAACTGTA
The DNA here is from genome assembly GCF_033115175.1 of Lepus europaeus. Classification (NCBI taxonomy): domain Eukaryota; kingdom Metazoa; phylum Chordata; class Mammalia; order Lagomorpha; family Leporidae; genus Lepus; species Lepus europaeus. The sequence continues at coordinate 62,659,117 of NC_084830.1, read as the reverse complement.
GGGTCAAAGCCTTATAGCAAAAAAAAAAAAAACTTTTTTTTTTTAAATATTTGCACAGGACTGTACAGCAGACAACCATGTGGTTGGATTACATGGAGTCCCCACATATTCAGTCAGTTATCAAAGTAAAATATTTTTTATTTATAGGATATACAGTAGCTATTTGGGTCCTTTGAAAATATTACCTGTCCTTATAGAGCTTACATTCATGTGCTACTTCAACATGAATGCAGAAAATCCATTTAGGAAGTACAGTGACAGTGACCCAATCAGTCTGTCCATCAAACCACTCAGGCTAGTTTGTACTAGTAGAGTTTTGTTTCTATTTTTATTTTTATTAATTTTATTTTTTTTAATACAGATTTTCAGTGAGGGGCTTTTTCAACCCCATTGGTTCTATTTTCTTGTACTTTACATTTTAATTTGCTCCATAACTTAAACCAAGTCTCTTCTTCGGTATTATTTCTCAATTTTGTGCTGATGGGCATGTTTATAAGAACTGGAGAGGTAATTTATTGGAATGAACTAACTGACTTCCCCCATCCCCTTTTTCCTTTTTGACATGAATTTTACTACTTCACAAATGAAGAGAATGATGTTGCGAAGTTACCTTGGCGAAGCTGACAAATACCACTAAAATGATTATGATTTAGAAATACCTTTCTCCTGCTGCTCTAATCTGATAAATGGTTACTACATGACGTTTTCTGCCATGATATTTGGTTTTGGGTATCTGTTACTTTGGCACTATTCTTGTTTGCCTCTTTATTTTTGCCAGTGTACTATACCTCAGACTTACTGCAAAGACAGAAATCTAATTGAAAGAAAAGTGATAGAAATAATAAGTAAAATGATTTGTTTTGTAATTTATCCTCCATGTCCAGTTTGGTTAGCTTGTTATGCAATATAAGTGAAATATCAGGTTTTTATTCCTGTGCCCTTTTTATCATTAAAATTAACACAAAACGTGCATTCTCTTGTTTCATATTTACCGGGATATTCAGTGTTTCAAAATTATGATTGATAAAGTTAATTTATTTTTCTATTCCTTAAAGTCAGTGTCATCTTTATAGTTTTGTTTTCACCATGAATCAGCAGTCTACAAGAATATTAAAAAATAGCAAGAGGCTTTATTATTCTATTAACTAAATTCAGGGTACAAAGAGTGATGCATTAAATTGAATTTGTTAGAGATTTATTAGCCTGGTGGCAAATGAATTAGCCGATCCACGGAACTCTCAGCAACATTTCATGTATTAATGTGCACAACATTTATCAGGAGCATATTATATACATTTTAAGATTGAGGAACATCATGTTTTCAGTTTTCTTTTAAATAAAAATGGAATATATTTTCCTATTTTATATCAGGTAACTAAATTATACTAGTTGTGTGGGAAAAATTGCAAAGATGCTTTGACAGATACAATCCTTTTTGGTGCTCCATCTGATCAAAGTGGAAAAGTTGATGCTTTTTAAGAGACAGGCTTTATCATTGTCTCAGATTTCAGTAGAAATGGCTTAATGTTAGACAATGATGTTTCTGCTTGGATAGATGATCAAAGATAATTTACAGTTACATGGTTAGATGCAGTTTTTTGTCATCTGAACTTTCTTGTAGTTTCTACATAACTGTAAACCTGACAGATAAGTAGTTTTGGTTTGACTTTTGTTTAAAACTTAAGAGTTCATCTTATTCTCAGTGTTCTAGACAAATGAGTAAAATGTAATTCTGGTGAGGTCCAAAGTAGAAATTAGTTGGGCAAAAGATACTATGAATGAAAAAGTATTTTAAACGTAAAATGTTCTGCTTTGTGAATATGTAAGTATAGCATAAAGATTTCTTTCATCCCATTTATCCCCTTCCTTTAAAATAAACCATAGTTTACAATTGGTAGATCTGTCTATATATAAATATATATTAAAGAGCAAAGATATATATCTAAAAAAAATCACCTAAATCTGCTTTATTAGGCTATAGTTCACTTATTGCATAGAAACTGGACTTGGCTTTACATTCTTAATGTACTTTTACTTTTCCTGAAGATATGAATTTATTCTCTTGAAACTGAATTTTCTTTTATGACTTAAATCATTTATGTATATCTGGTAAATTATGACCAAATTTTTGTTAGAGTTTGCATACAGTAAATTGAAATACACTCTTGGTACACTACAGGATTGTTGTGCTTTTGTTTTGGCTTTAGTTGGAAGCAAGGTTTGATGTAGATGGCTTGTTACTGTTAATTTAAAGTATTCTATAATTGTCCATTACCTTTAATGTTGTGTTGTGACAGATTTGGCTATATTTTTAGTCAACTGAAATATGCTACTTTAAAAGTTTGTTTTTAGGTAATCCAAAGGAAAAATGTTTATACTCTTGAATATATTAGCCTCAGCCTATATAAAAATTTCTTTGAAGTAAACATTTTACCAGAAACAGAATCAACAGATTTTTCTACTTGCTGACTGCCTAACTTATTTTGTTTCATGATCTCAAGGGACTGCCTTTTCCCTTCTAGATCTTTTGTAAAAAATAGTTTTAGTACTAAGGTATACTACTGGACGTTTCTATTTTTTTAAGTATATTCTTTTTCTGACTTACAGTACAACAATTTCAGGAAGTTGATAGATACTAAGAACTTATGATTGGTCTCAGAGATGACAATGGAATACTCATAATTTTGTCTGGGACTCTGGTGAAATTATGTGTAAAACAGTTGGTGAAATTTTCTCCTGTAATTTATATTTTAAATGAAAATATTTTAGAGCTTTTAATTTTAATGATGGGGAAGAGTATAAACTGTTTCTTTCATATTTACTCTAGTAACAGACCCTCTCATAAGTCTCATAAGATCATGTACTATTAGGATTCTCAGACAGTTACTTCCATGTGGTCCCCTCTTTGTCATAGTTCTTGGTCTTCATTTTCCTTATTTATTAGATGTTACGCTAAATTTAGCACCTTATCAATTAGAGTTTATGAAACATTACAGGAAGGGGAAACTGGACAGTAGTAGCGTGTAGCTTTCAAATTTGGGGGGAAAAAAAAAAACCTTAGCTGGTTTAAGTAGAACCATCCTGATGGAGTGAGCCAAATAAGTTAATTCAAAAACATGGTTAGAACACTGGTACTTGTTAGATGTATAATACATCCGAGTTGTTCAATGGACATGAACCAAGAGGAAATGAAAAAGGAGAGCAGAAATGAGGGTGAAAATAGAAAATGAAAGGATCAGGACTTATAAATGTACATTGAAACAATATAAAAAGCCTGAAGATGACTGGAGTAGTGTAATATGGGGGAAAGTGTTGAAAAATAGGTTTTTAAATGACTTAAAATATAAAACTTAAATAAGCTTTATTTATATTTTTAGAGTTTTTCTGAATACAGCATGGAGGGTTTAGATTCATTTTTCTGAATATGATCCCCAAAGCTAATTTTTTGAGTGCCACATTTGCCATTGTGCAATTTATATTATTTAATCCCTTACAAGGTAGGTGCTATTATCTCTATTTTATAGAAGAAAGGCTCAGAGAACTTCAGAAACTTGCCTGATTTAAAGCAGCTATGATACAGAGCTGGGGCTTGACCAGATCTGATTCTGAAGCCCATGCTCTTTCTAGGTAGCTGTAATGCTGCCTCATTGAACAACTTTTTTGTAGAATTTCAGCTCTTTACAGGAGTCTCTCTATGGAGATTTGTATTTCCCTATGTAACAGCTATGTTAGGAATTCTGTGTCGTCTTCCCCCCACCACCCAATACCCTTGCAACTCTATCCTGATAAAACAGTTTGTTTTGTCACTTTGATCATAAGAAGACACACGACCTCAGTGTAGCACATGCTGTTAATGGGCTGTGGCATTTTCATTTTTAAAAGGATGGTTTTTATCTGAATAACTAGCTATAAGCCCCAGTTTTTGTGCTGTTCAGTCACCCAGATCCTTAAACTTAACTATGGTACATAATATACTCACTTAAAAAAACTAACCACCAATGTGTTTTCTTAGTTACTTTAGGATTTTAATTTAAAGTTTTTTGTTTCTGGTTTTTTGTTTGTTTTTTTTTTTTTTTTCCTTTGCTGTATCCCTGCTTTTAAGTGAAGTTGAATGATTCTAGGTAGTTTAAAATGTTTTAGGGATAAGCACACTTTAAAAAATGTTTTCTAGCCCTGAATTCTATGACATTGGGTACTTCACACTTGGAGTACACTTGCTATTGAGAACAAAATTGTGGATTGAGAAGGAGAGGGGTGGTTGAGGCCATTATGAAATGGGAGAATCAGCATTTTAAACACTGTAAACATTAAAACACTTTTCTTCTGCCTGCTGTTTGTAAAAGCTCTTTGGGAAGATCTTTTACGAAGACCAATTTTTTTTAATGTAATTTACCTACCTAATATTAAGTGTCCTAAGACATGTATGTAAACTTCCAAAACTGTTTTGTCTGTGTATTTAGAAAATACACAAGAATCTTTATCAAACCTAAAAATATAAACTTGTGAGCACTAAACTGCTTCTGGCTTTGTGAATTTTATTGACTCTGACATTTAATTCAGATTTCTTTGTGAGTATAATTTTTGGCAGTTGGGATGGGGGGAATATCTTTGTAAACTGGTTTAATGTAAAATTCAGATATCACTGTGCTTTAGATTTCCAAGTTTGAATTGTAGAATATTGTGGGGGTTTTTTGTTTCTTTGTGTAAAAATGTGTGCATAAATGACTCAGACTACCTCCTGCACTCCCTGGAGAGCTGCTTGAAGTAAGAGCAGTGATTTATAATCAATATCTCTACAGGGTTTACAAAGCATTTTTCAAAACCTATATTTACACTTGTGCATAGTCTTGGAGAAATGGGTGAAAGACAGATAAATTGCTTTGTCCCATTTTTAATGTACATTGGACATAGATTACAATTAGTAATAGAAATTTTAAGTCTCTGAAATTAATATAGAGAAAACAACAAGTAGTTTTTTAGGTGTTTTTTTTAAGCTCAGAATAGAATAAAGGAAATCATAAAACAGCCAGATACTCATATTTTGCTAATAAAATGTGGTTTACTTTATCTCTTTAAACATGTAAAGAACTATCATGGCACAATTAAGATATGTTTCATGTATAATAGAATGGTAATAATTGGAAATAATCAAGTTCAAAAAAGTTTTAGTTATTCAAAGATGAAATGGGGTTGCTTCAAAGGAAAAGTATTCTACCACTGGAGATGTTACAGAGCACAAGAGATAAATGGACAACCACTTTGACTCAAGTTTGACAATAAGAATTATAATCTTCCAAATATAATTAGGTATGTATTAGAATCTTAGTGAAAGGTATACAAGACTGTCTCCTCAGCAAATGTTCCAGCAGCTCATGAGAGAACAATACATAAAATCGTTTCAAAGTAATTCTGTAATTGCCTAGATTGAAAGAGACCTTCAGAGATTTATCTAGTGAACAATAATAATCTAGGAAAGTTACAGCATTAACTTTTCATTCAATTTTAGGGTCCAGGAATCTTAAGCTTCCATTTTCATATTTTTCCTGCCTCAAGACTCAATAAATACATACTTTCCTCTAAAGTTTGAAACTAGCAGACTCCAAAGTGTACTCAAATACAGTGTTTGACATGCTATCTATGCCGAAAAGCATTTAGTGAACAAATGACGAAACTTTTTCCTGTTATGTAATAGCTATCAAGCCAGTTTCATCCAGAGTGTTTTCTGTTGCCAAGCATGTAGTACATGAGGGTCACACGGAGCCTTTGAGGACTCAAGATTTATTTGAAAGGCAGAAATACAGAGAGACTAAGAACTTTGACTTGCTGGTTCACTCCCCAAATGGCTGCAACAGTTGGAGCTGGGTCGATCCAGAGCCAGGAGCTTCTTCCAGGTCTCCCACATGAATGTAGGGGCCTTCCAGTCCACTGCTTTCCAGATACATTAACGGAGCTGGAGGGTCTGTTTTGTGACATAGCAGGTAAAGCCACTGCCTGCAGTGCCAACATCCCATATGGGCACCAGGTCGAGTCCCGGCTGGGCTGCTCCACTTCCAATCCAGCTCTGCTATGGCCTGGGAAAGTAGTGAAAGATGACCCAAAGGGCCCCCTGCACCCCCATGGGAGACCCAGAAGAAGCTCCTGGCTTCAGATTGGCACAGTTCCGGCTGTTGTGGCCATCTGAGGAGTGAACTAGTGGATAGAAAACCCTCTCTGCCTCTGCCTCTCTAACTCTGCCTTTCAAACCAATAAATCTTTATAGTTTTCCTTTTTTAAAAAAAGTATTTATCATTAAAAAAAAAAAAAACGGAATTGGGAGGGAAGTGGAACAGCTAGGACTCAAAACCAGCCCCACATGGGACATGGACACTGTAGATGGAACTTAACCTACGTCACAGCACCAGCCCCTGGGGTCTTTCTCACAGTGCCTACTCAGAGATGACGATGCACGTGATGTCCAGTCCTACCTTTAACAAATACTCCTGTAGAGAACTCGATACTAGTCTTTTGGGTCACCACTTCCCCCTGCAAAGCAATTTCCGTGACTCAGAAGACCTGGTGAGAAAGATCAGTCATTTGCTGCAGAATTTTTTTTTCTTTTTTAATGATGCTGGCTGGGCCAGTGATGTGGTATAGAAGGTTAAGCCTCCGCCTGCAGTGCTGGCATCCCCTATGGGCAGTGGTTCAAGTCCCAGGCTCCATTTCCAATCCAGCTCTCTGTTATGGCCTGAGACAGCATTACAAGATGGCCTGAGTGCTTGGGCCCCTGCATCCATTTGGGAGTGCCAGAGGAAGCTCCTGGCTTCAACCTGGCCCAGCCCCGGCTGTTACAGCCATTTGGAGAGTGAACCAGTGGATGGAAGATTCTTCCTCCCTTTCAAATAAGTAAATAATTCTTAAAGAAATATCCATCTGGATGAGTAACTTAGAGAATATGAATATGAAGTAGTTCATTGTGGACTGTTTAAAATTAGACCAGCATCGCTTCCACTACAGACTTACCGTATCAGTCAGTGTGTACGTATGAGGAGCTAATAAGAAAGCCCTGTTTGAATTTTGCTGTAGTCCAACAATGGAGAGTTTGGATCAGAATGTTTTGGTTGCCAATATAATTTTTGTAAAGAAGCAAATTCGCTGTCGGCCATCTAGATTTTGCCCTATGAAAGGCGTATTTGTATTCATACGAAAGGTACTGTGAAGTTCAGTACCTCCATGTAACTTCCCTGTTGCTGGCTCAGATTCTGTAGCAAACTGAGATGATGCTATTTACGTAGACGGGCAATTCCCCCAAAGCAGGCTTTTCCTTGCTCAAGTTTCCCAAATATACTTGGCCCTCCGAATCTTTGGGTCCAACACTTGTGGATTCAACCAACTGTAAGTAAAAAATATTTAGAGAAAGAAAAAAGTTGGCAGTTTTTTTTTTTTTTCTTGTGATTCCCTGAAAACAAAACGGTCTGACCACTACATAACATAACGTGCTGGCTGTAAATAGTGAAATAGAAGGCTTGAAAAAATAGGGGTCATATAACCCTTAATGATGGGGACACATACTGAGATTTGTTAAGTGATTTTGTTGTGAGGACATCACAAAGTACTTAACATAAGCTAAGGATGACATTGCAAGGTGACAGGATGTTAACTGGGCCGTTCTAAGCAGTGGGTGGTGGAACAGTGTCTCAGGGCACATGACTGTCTAGGGAGAGTGTGCCTAGGCTGGATGCAAACTCCACACCATTTTTTTTTTTTTTTAAGATTTTATTTATTTGAAAGTTACAGAGAGCGGTAGAGACAGAGAGGTCTTCCATCTGCTGGTTCACTCTCCAGATGGCTGCAACGGCCGGAGCTGTGCCAATCCGAAACTAGGAGCTTCTTCCAGGTCTCCCACGCGGGTGCAGGGGCCCAAGGGCTAGGGCCATCTTCTGCTGTCCCAGGCCATAGCAGAGAGCTGGATTGGAAGAGGAGCAGCCAGGACTAGAATTGGCGCCCATATGGGATGCCAGCCAGGACTTTAACCTGCTGTGCCACAGTGCCGGCCCACTCTACACCATTTTATAAAGGGTTTGAGGATTTTCTCCTCTGGGGGCCTGGAGAGGATCCTGGGACCAAACTCCTGTGCAGCCTATGAGATGACTGGTTGTCACCTGCATCATTAATTCCAAAGAACAGCAAATGTAGGACTTGACTCCTTTACCAAGAGCACCATTTATGTCCAAATCCTCACTTAGAGCAAAGAAAATCTGATGTCTTAAATTGGGCTCCTTTTAAGATTTTGTTATTTGGTAGACTTTAAGATGTCTATGAAAATCTTATGTTAGGGTGAAGGCAGTGGTTTGGAGCCAACTATCATTCTCTTTGGAAGACGGCTGACTGGCACACTGGTCTATACTAGCTGGTCCTTTTCTGTTAACTACTAGTGTCTCAGCACACCCAAATGCGAGCTCCTATTTCAGTCTAGGGACTGCTTTCCTCTCTGGTCATGGGTGTATTCAAAGATACCCACTGAATACTCTTGTATGAAGATGCTAGGACCCCGATGGATAATGAGAGCATAGTGTACAAGTGTGAACTCTCAGTTTTTACTGTACTGCAAGTCATTAGGATAGAAAATATGTCAAATTAGGAAAGTAGGAACCTTCTCGGGGTGGGCGTTTGGAGCAGTTACAACACCTCTCGAGACTCCCACATCAGAGTGCCCAGGTTTAAGTCCCAGCTCTGCTTCTGATCCCAGCTTTCTGCTAATGCCTCCCCTGAGAGGCAGCAGGTGAAGAGTCCAGTAGATGAGTGAGAGACTTGGAATGAGTACCTGGCTCCTGGCTTCACCCTGGTTCAGCCTTGGTTGTTGTGGGCATTTAGAGTGAACTGGCGATGGGAGATTCCCCACCTCCTCTTAGCTTTTCAAATAATTTTTTAAAAGTGGACTTCAAAAAGGATCTTCATTTCAGCTAATATAAAAATCAGAGATGAAAAAAAATAAAAAATAAAAATCAGAGATGGGTGGGAGGGATGGACTTGCAGGATGAATGCTAATAGAAAATACGCAGTTTAAGCTAAGACAATGCATGCACACAGCACTGAAGTTTCCTTCAACATAGGAAAAGGAGAAAGAAGACTCCACCTTCAAAATGTGTCTTATTAAAGCCTTCTGGGGAAAAGGAGGGTTACCCATTAATTATGGCCTGGACAGGAGTAGCCAATTATTAATACTAGTTTTTTCCTGGAAGAGGAATACTTTGTTTTCTAGGTGCCTGCCGTTTGTCAGGTATTTTCAACCAGTCTGTAGGAGAAAATCTCTTAGAAGGCTCAATAAGTACTCAGGGAAGCTGACTCCATTATAGAGCCCTCCTACTATCTGAGGGGCCTCCATGATGAAGTGGCTTTGACCTAATCCAGTAAAGCAAGCAGTTTGTGGACACTGTAGGCACCAAAGGTTCGTGCTCATGCTACAAGTTTTTTGCCTTTTTTTTTAATTTTTTTATTTTTATTTTTTTTTATTTTTGACAGGCAGAGTGGACAGTGAGAGAGAGAGACAGAGAGAAGGGTCTTCCTTTTGCCGTTGGTTCACCCTCCAATGGCCGCCGCGGTAGGCGCGCTGCGGCCAGCGCACCGCACTGATCCGATGGCAGGAGCCATGTGCTTCTCCTGGTCTCCCATGGGGTGCAGGGCCCAAGGACTTGGGCCATCCTCCACTGCCTTCCCAGGCCATAGCAGAGAGCTGGCCTGGAAGAGGGGCAACCGGGATAGAATCCGGCGCCCCGACCGGGACTAGAACCTGGTGTGCCGGCGCCGCAAGGCGGAGGATTAGCCTAGTGAGCCGCAGCGCCGGCCCTTTTTTTTTTTTTTTTTTTTTTAAGATTTATTTTTATTTATTTGAAAGGCAGAGTTACAGAGAGAGAGGTAGACACAAGAAAGAGAGTGAGCTTCCATCCACTGGTTCACTCCCTAAATGGCTGTAACAGCCAGAGCTGAGCTGATCTGGGGCCAGGAGCAGGAGCTTCTCCTGGTCTCCCCTGTGGGTACAGGGGCCCAAGGACTTGGGTCATCCTCTGCTGCTTTTCCAGGAGCATTAACAGGGAGCTGGATCAGAAGTGGAGCAGCCAGGACTTGAACTGGCGCCCATATGGCATGCCAGTGCTGCAAGCCAGGGATTTAACCCGCTGTGCCACAGCACTGCCCCACCCCACCCCCTTTTTTTGGTGTGAGTGTGGAAAAAGCATCACCTCAAGATGAAACCACAAGCTCTGTTTTCAGGTTGTTCTCCAGGAAAGCGAAGTATCTTTATTCGATTTTGGTGTGTGCTTTAAAAAAAAATATTTTTTGTAATTTATTTGTCTGGGAGACAGCAAGAGCCCCATCTCTGGTTCCTTCCCCTAGATGCCTTCAATGGCTAGGATTGGGCAATGCCAACAATGGAAGCCATGAGCTCAGTGCAGGAGGGGGAGAGTGACCCAATCACTTGTGCCGTCATCTTTTGCCTCCACATGACCAAGCAGTGAGTGAGGAGCCAGAGCCAGCTGTTGAACCCAGGTACTTAGATATGGGAAGCATAAGTATTAACTGCTAGGGGAGGCACCTGCATCGGATGTGCACCATATATATATATATATATATATATATATATATATATATAAAGGATAACATTTATAGCCTGGGGGCTGGTGCTGTGGCACATCAGGTTAATGCCCTGGCCAGCAGTGCCGGCATCCCACATGGGCACCAGTTCGAGACCCAGCTGCTCCACTTCTGATCCAGCTCTCTGCTATGGCAGGGGAAAGCAGTAGAAGATGGCCCAAGTCCTAGGGCCCCTGCACCTGTGTGGGAAACCCGGAAGAAGCTCCTGGCTCCTGGCTTCAGATCAGCGCAGCTCTGGCCATTGCAGCCATCTGGGGAGTGAACCAACAGATGGAAGACCACTCTCTCTCTTTCTCCCTCCTCTCTCTCCCTCCTCTCTCTCTCTCTCTCCTCTCTGCCTCTCCTCTCTCTGTGTAACTCCGACTTTCAAATAAATAAATAAATCTTTAAAAAAAAAATTATAGCCTGAAAACTAATCTCAATATCAATGTTCAAAATTCCACTTGTCTCATTCATTGCTGTGGGTGTGGGGGATATTTTGCTTTTTAGTCAGGATTCTGATGTAGGAAAGAAGTAGCAAACTTCTATAAGAGGCCAGATAATCCTTTTTGTGGTCCAGAAGGTCTCCACCCCATCTACTCAACCCTGCAGATATTACACCAAAGCAGCCATGGATGATATGGCTGTGTTCTGATGTTGATTTACAAAATCGGGCAGCAAGCCACGGTTTGCTGCCTTCTGTCCCCTAACCTTCGTCCATGTAATCCATACATTGAAAAATGATGTGTCTTCTTAATGGATTCAAATCTGGAATAGCCAAGAGACTGACCTTGGTGGCAACATTTTAGTTGAGAAAGAGAATCTTACCGTCTCAGCTCTGACGCTAGTAAAACCTTACTAGGACCTGGATCGAGTTCTCGGCTTCCACCTTCTGCACATCCTAACCCTTGCCAGCATGTGGGGAGTGAACCCATGGATGGTAGTTGTGCTCTGTCTCCCAGTGCCGAAGGTGTCTTCACTGTTCTGATACCCTGCTTCCTATATGAGAAATCAATTTTAAAAATATACTCAGGATCTTTCTAATTGAAACCTTTTTATTGCATACTGCCCTGTTAAAAGATTCTTTTATTTTTGATCAGGTGTCAATTAATTGAATATATAACCTTGACTGTCCATAGCCTTCAGAATGTAAACCACTTGGATGTCATTCATTAATGTCCACATTCAATTAAAAGTGTCAGTGGGCCGGCACCGTGGCTCACTAGGCTAATCCTCCGCCTGTGGCGCCGGTACCCTGGGTTCTAGTCCCGGTTGGGACGCCGGATTCTGTCCCGGTTGCCCCTCTTCCAGGCCAGCTCTCTGCTGTGGCCCTGGAGTGCAGCGGAGGATGGCCCAAGTGCTTGGGCCCTGCACCTGCATGGGAGACCAGGAGGAAGCACCTGGCTCCAGGCTTCAGATCTGCGCTGCGCGCCTGCCGTAGCAGCCATTTAGGGGATGAACCAACAGAAGGAAGACCTTTCTCTCTCTCACTAACTCTGCCTGTCAAAAAATAATAAAAAAAATTTTTTTTAAGTGTCAGTAAATTAAACTTGTCAGGCAACCTTACATGTAGCCTGAAAATGCTAAGTTCGTGAGCCAAAATATGACTTGAACACTTTCCATAAAATCTCTGAAAAAATTCCCAAGATTACAGACTGTTAAACAGAATCACAAATATTCATATCAGCTCTGTGCTGTGAATCCCGTTAGGGTGTTCCGACACTCTTTGTTGCCCTATGTATTGAGCAATCATAGGCTGTCATTAAATACAAGTCAGATGAACTAAGTGCTCAGCACAATGACTATGGTCAGAAAAATTTCTATTTACAGTACAGTTTCCATGTTGATCCAAAATTGTTCTAAGAGTTTCCCCTTAAGGTTAAAATTGGAGCAGGTAGGTCAATTCTAAAGATTTTTTTAAAGTTTTATTGTTGTTCATGTCTAATGAGATACAGTTCTACCTGGAGTGTCAGATATAATTGGAAAGGAAATATGATGGAACTCCGAGAAAAATATAATCACTTAAGAAAACCCCAGGTTGCTATGCGGACATGCCACACTGCTCAGCCCACTGTGATCTAGATCCTATCTTCAATATTTGAGTGGAACTGTCTTGAAAAGGCTACTAGTGACCAATTGCCAAATCCACACCCCATTCTGCAGAATTTGGCATTATTAGTGACTAATTTCCTCTTCATTGCCCTCCTCTTACTTAACCCTGCAAGTGCTGGTGTTCCTTTAGCTCTTTGTGGGGGCACTGGTGGCTAATGCTCTTGCCTTTGGTGACCTTAGTCAATTCCAGTGATCACAGTGGCTTAAACTTGGATAACTTTTGTCCTTGACTCCTTTTCAGAGCTCACAAATATTTGTTTAAATAGCAACAGATATTTTCATTTCATGTACAAAGGAATTTCATTCACAGTCCTAATTTGGGTCACACTTTAGTTTCTATTGGATGTCCTCATTATAAAGTCTTACCATGGGCTGATGAGGCATAGCCAAATCACCTTTAGAAAAAGTAAAACCAGGGCTAGTACTGTGGTGTATCTGATAAAGCCACTGCCTGCAGTGCCGGGTTCCCATATGAGCACCAGTTCGAGTCCTGGCTGCTCCACTTCGGATCCAGCTCTCTGCTATGGCCTGGGAAAGCAGTAGAAGATGGCCCAAGTCCTTGGGCCCCTGAACCTGTGTGGGAGACATGGAAAGTAAAACCTTATTTGAAGATACTTAATGACTGCCAGCCACGTTAACACTTTGCTGAGTTGGGCTCCACCTGACTTCATCATGTTGCCTCAGCATCTATGAAAGTATATCCGGAAGCTTGTGGAAAGGTATATTGTGAGAAAACACAGATTTCAGAAATTTTACACCAAAGTGAACTTATCTTTTAAGTCCACTTTCCATGAATTTTTAAAAAAGATTTATTTATTTGAAAGGCAGAGTTACAGAGAAGCAGAGACAGAGAGAGAGAGGTCTTCCATCTGATGGTTCACTCCCCAAATGGCTGCAATGGCTGGAGCTGCACCCATCTGAAGCCAGGAGCCAGGAGCTTCTTCCGAGGCTCCCACATGGGTGCAGGGGCCCAAGCACCTGGGCCATCCTCCACTGCTTTCCCAAGCCATAGCAGAGAGCTGGATCAGAAGTGGGGTAGCCGGGACTCAAACCGGCACCCGCATGGGAAGCTGGTACTGCAGGAGGCAGCTTTACCCATTACACCACAGTGTTGGCTCCTCCATGAACTTTTTGACATACACTTGTATGTGTCTCTGTTAGCTACAACAGAATACTAGAATCTAAGACCTGAAGGAAGCTTAGGGACACTTTTCTATATGTATTTGATTCCCTAGATGTTCACCAGCAATTCATTACTGCATATGGCAGGTGATACTACCTTGGGGTTCCTCTCTAAGTTCTTCTCTAACCGAATCAAGTGGAAATTTATCTCCTTAAACTTCCAGCAATAATGCTTATGCATTTCCTGAAACCCCAAAGGTGAAGTTTGAGTCTGCCACATAACAGTTAGGGCAACAGTGGAAATTGGAAGAGAGGAAGGAAGGTAACTATATTTGAGACGTGCTTAGGGCCTAAAGAGATGTCCATGGGTGCCTAGGACACAGCCCTCTATTCTCATTTCTGTAATAAAATGTGAGAAATCTGTGCTACTTTCTTTTTAGATTTTATTTCTTTATTTGAGAGGCAGAGTTATAGACAGAGGAATAGACAGAGAGGGACAGCAGAGTAAACCATCTGCTGGTTTACTCCCCAGATGGCTGCAATGACCACAGCTGAGCCAATCTGAAGCCAGGAGCCAGGAGCTTCTTCAGGTCTCCCACGTGGGTGCCGGGGCGCAAGCACTTGAACCATCTTCCACTGCTTTCCTAGGCCTAGCAGAGAGCTGGATTGGAAGTAGAGCAGCCAGGACTAGAACCGGTGTCCATATGGGATGCCGGGTCTGCAATGAAGGCTTAGCCTATTATGCCACAATGCCGGCCCTCCCAGTTCAATATTTTATTATTAATTTTAAGACTAAGAATTGAATATTTACCATGAAAAGAAATCAGTGCCCATAAGGGATTTTAAAGAAAAACATCTATAATAAATTCTTGTAAAACAGAATATTAATTTGTTGACATTGATATAACACTTATCTTGGACAAGTGAGTTTAATTCTATGATTAGATTAAGTTTTCAATTTGATGTCAGCATTTAAATATTGCTTTATCCCAGGGCTTTCTAGAACTTCATAATGATTAGCTTAATGCAGAATTATTTTAACATTTACAAATTTAATAATTCAATTTCTTTTAGAAAATGTATTGCAAGGAAGATGAGAGGTATTTTTTCTTTAATTGAATTTCAATTCATATTCTAAAGGAAATGAGAAATATTTTAATTTTTATTATTAAAATGTTATAAAGTTTCTAGTCTCTTGGGTGCAAGTCATTCCTCCTGTTAAGAAGCAGGATAGATTCAGCACCTGGGTGTCACAGAACGTGACCGGGCCCCGTGACCACCGCCAGCTGTTCAGGAGCTCTTTGCTGCCCGGGTTTTTGGCCTTTCCTGTGTTCCACTTCCTGGCCGCCACGTTTTCAGAAATCTGTACTGGTAATAAAATGGTGGCGTCTTATCGGGGCACCATCTCGAGCCCCGGGTGCCACCTTGGGCTCTGGCCCAGCTGCCACCTTGTGCGATGGGCTGGGCCTCTCCAGGACCCAGCCTGGCCTTCCAGGGGTCAGCTGACCAAATGGCCCAACCACGGCAGCAACCCCACCCCCACCCTGATGGGATTCGCTGCTCCCACTTCTACCTCTGCGAAGCTATGATGAGGCCTGTTTTCTCTGCCCTCTGCCTCCAGCCTGTCGGGTTCCCGCCACCCGACAATAACCTTTTCCCTTATTCCAGTGTTGGGTGTGTTTTGGGTGGCCTCCCCTGCTCTGGGGCGCAGGTGTGTCTTCGCATGTGTGTTGTACGTCTTGTTCAAGCAGTGTTTTCGTACGTGAATTCGCGGGACCCTACATGAGCCCTCGGGTGGCAGCTCTCACGCCTTGGTCTCCGTTCTGTCTCGCGTTTACTCACAACATCCGGGGGACAGCCTCGCTCTGTGAGTTTCTCCAGAATTGAAGACCTTTGTGGCCTTTGCTGTCCGTGCCTGTAGATGTTCTGGGCAGAGAGTGACTTTTTTATGCTCTGTGAATTAAAATGGAAGCAACTTCAATGCAAAGATCCAATTTAAAAAGTCTCATCCTAGCTTTTCACTTCCTGTGTTCTGTGTCCTCAGGCTTCTAAAGCTTACTTTACTCCACGGATAGAAGCCCAAGTCCTGCCTCTTACAAGGTAGTATCACAGCAGCTAAGGTGCCACTTGGGACACCTGCAGCCCACAGTGGAGTTCCAGGGCTCCAGTCCTGACTCCTGGAGGCAGCAGGTGCTGGCTCGGGTACCTTGGTCCCTGCCACCACCTGGGAGACCTGGATTAAGTTCCTGGGCTCCTAGCTTTGGGCAGGCCCAGCCCTTGGTGTTGTGGGCATTTGGAGAGTGAATCAGTGGGTAGACAAA
Source organism: Lepus europaeus (assembly GCF_033115175.1). NCBI lineage: Eukaryota > Metazoa > Chordata > Mammalia > Lagomorpha > Leporidae > Lepus > Lepus europaeus. The sequence continues at coordinate 62,642,957 of NC_084830.1, read as the reverse complement.
TTTCCCTCTGCTTCTAATTAAGAAAAGTTAAAATTTAAAAAATAAAATAAAAATATGAAATGGTAACTACAAAAATTACATTAAAAAAGCTTTTGATTAAAGGCGATGAATTGTTGGCTTTCCCTCTACCCACTGTTTAACGAGTGACTTTAAATTTTGTGTTTGTTCCTTTCTGTAGCAGCAGGTGGGTTCTGTAACTCAAACTGTTACATTCCAGCTAGAGTGAAAACCAGGGAGCCAGTTGGGAAGGTGTTCCTGCCGGGGGAGTGCTGGCCTCCGCGTGTCACCGAGCCTGCAGCCAGAACGCGGGGGAGCCTGCGTGGTTGTGCAGGTGGATCGCAGGCCATGGCTGGTCTCTGATGGGTCAGGTCTCACTCTGAGCCTTGATCATTTCACGCCTGCAGAGAGAAACCTGGCCAGCACGGGACCCACTGCTGCCACGTACGTCTCAGCTGGGAAGAAAGGGGATTTCACCCCGTAAGACTTTTAAGTTTGTTTTCTCCTTTTATGATGGAAAAGCCCAAAAACCTCATTTGTTAATTCTAAGCTTCATACTTTGAAAATGTAGCCCAGGGAGATAGGAAATGCCTATCAAGTGTCAGAGTTTTAGAGTTCTAATAAAATGCTACTGTCAAAAAAAAAAAAAAAAAAGAAGCAGGATAGATTTATATCATGGCTGCTTTATTCCCCCCCCCCCCCCCCGAAGATCTATCTGTTTATTTCAGAGGTAGAGTTATAGACAGAGAGAGCTCTTCCATCCATTGGTTCACTCCCCAAATGGCCTCTCTACAACTGGAGCTAGGTAAATCCAAAGCCAGGAGCCAGGAGCTTCTTCTACTGCTTTCCCAAGCCATAGCAGAGAGCTGGATCGGAAGAGGAACAGCCAGGACTTGAACCAGCTCCCATATGGGATGCTGATCCACAGCCAGGGAGGCACAACCTACTACACTACAGCACCGGCCCCTGCTTTATTCTTTTTATACTTATTTTGAAAAAGATTGTGGGGGCTGGCACTGTAGCATAGTGGGTAAAGGTGGCGCCTGCAGTGCCAGCATCCCATATGGGTGCCGGTTTAAGTTCTGGTTGCTCCACTTCTGATCCAGCTCTCTGTTATGGTCTGGGAAGCAGTGAAAAATGGCCCAAGTCCTTGGGCTTCTGTCCCCTTTGTGGGAGACCCAGAAGAAGCTCCTGGCTCCTGGCTTCGGATTGGCTTAGCTCTGGCTGCTGCAGCCATTTGATGAGTGAAACAGCAGGTGGAAGACACCTCTCTCTCTTTCTATCTCTCTCTCCCTCTGCCTCTCTGTAACTTCTCCTTTCAAATAAATATTTAAAAAAATAAAAATAAACAAAGCCAAGACTTAGGTGAGCTGGAATTCTTACCAGCCCTGCATTGTAACTTTAAAAAAAAAAAAAAGAAAAGAAAAAGTTTGTGAATATAGACCCACTGCGATAACATCACTGAGTCGGGAAAATGGGAACATTGTCCCCATTAGGTAGCAAATTTAAGTCCTAAAAATTATTGAATATTCATTGGCATAATATTTTTCACAATGTTTGAACTTCAAAAGTATGAGTCATGAAATTCAAAAACTATGTCCCCCCAGAACATTTTGTAAGGTGTGTGGCCGGCTGTCTGAAAGCAACACAGACTGCATTGTTCTCCTGAGAGTGAGACACCTAGGACATTTTGCCTGTATAGATGATGAATTTCATTGCGATTTTCAGCAATGCGTGTTTGAGAGGAAAACAGGGTAGGTATAGTTTTTCTCTAAGCATATATCACTTGCTGGTATGATGCCCATTTATCTTATGTTTTTTGTGTAAGCAGTTTCATTTGTAGTGTCATTGTGACTCTACTGTAGATCTCAAAGTGCCCATTGTTAATGCTGACATGTAACATTTTTGCAAGCAGAAAATGAACATATTAGCTGGGTTGCCTCTGTGAAAGTCTGTTTTCTGTGTACATGATGGAAGTAACTTGAAAAGTCAGATTTGAGAATGTTTCCAGTATGTCACAATGCCATTAATATCCTACTTTTTCTTTCTTTCTTTCTTTTTTTTTTTTAAAGATTTTATTTATTTATTTGAGAGGTAGAGTTACAATGAGAGGGATAGACAGAGAGAAAGGTCTTCTGTCCGCTGGTTCACTCCCCAAATGGCCACAACAGTCGGAGCTGCGCTTATCCGAAGCCAGGAGCCAGGTGCTTCCTCCCCAACTCCCTGTAGGTGCAGGGGCCCAAGGATTTGGGCCATCTTTCATTGCCTTCCCAGGCCACAGCAGAGAGCTGGACTGGAAGAAGAGCAGCCAGGACTAGAACTGGTGCCCATATGGGACGCCGGCACCGCAGGCGGAGGATTAACCTAGTGAGCCATGACGCCAGCCCCTCCTACTTTTTCATAATGTCTTTTTTATATTACCTCCCTTATTAACGTCACTCATTGTTGGAGATGATCAATGAGGTAGCAGCAAAGCAGAATCTGACATTCTGTATATCCTAAGACAGAGTCCATCCTTTAACTTTTTAACCACACGCAGTCACAGAAAGTGGAGCTTACTCATACATTAAAGAAAGATCCTGAGAAACTGAAACTAAAGACGAGGTATGATGTAATTGAGCCCCATCATAGTAACTGAAATATATTGAAAGTATTTTTGTGGTGGGGTTAATCATTGGAATGTGGCATGTAGTTAAGGGCTTTATATTTTAGTTCCGGAGAAGAACGCTTTCAAAGGCTTTTAAAAAGTAGTAAGTTACGGCTCGTAAATGTGGTGCCCTCATTCCTGGACTTTGGAGGAAGAAGACCTGAAAGTCTCACAAGGCACAGTGTGCTGAAAACAGTTTTCATGATTTGTAGCAAAAGTTTTCATAATTTGTAGATGTGCTGTAGAAAGGCTTCAGAGTAATCTTGTTTCATATGAACTGGCTTTCCTTGTAAGAGCAGATACATTTGGTGAATAATTTAAAAAATGTTTTTCCTTAATGCATCCAGACCATTTGGTATATTGTGAGGCCACTATTGTTACCTGGTATATTTTTTCTGTTAGAAACCCTTTGTTTTTGCCTTGAGTAAGCAATGTTCTAAATTAATACCTATGCAGCTGTATTCAGCAGTGGCTCATTAGCAAAAGCTATTCAGGTACCCTAAGGCATTTCTCTTTTACAGTCCCTCCTGAAAGAGAAGATGCACTTTGTAGAACAATTTGTAGTAAAGCGCCGTCATTTTGTGTAAGTGGTCTAGTGAACGTGCTTCTGACGTGGGCTTGTTTCAGGGTGAGCACGGTGTTGGAACACTCGGCCCTCGCTGTGTGTATCCCCCAGAGGCCTCTGCCCTCACCCCTCAGCTCCTCTGTCAGCCCCTCGCTCGCCTGGGTCCGATCTTTGGCTTGCTCCTTGGCGTGATTTTTCTGGTTAAATTGTTTTAACGAAATCTAGCCATTTACCCTGCCTGTGTTTCCATTCCTGGAAGTATAAGGCTTCGAAATCCATGCTGTTGCCCTTTTTCCAGTCTGATGTTTTATTATTCATTTTAAGACTAAGAATGGAAGATTTACTACAAAAAATCCATGCCCAGAAAGGGATGTTAAAGAAAAATCCCCCCAAAAGCTAAGGGTCCACCATATCCTCAAGCCAACGCAGAGGGGATTTGAGTCCTACTTACCAAAAATAACCTTAATTCGAACATCCTTCTTCCAAGGTTACTCCTGTAAGTGGACTGAGCCCTTTACTGCCAGGAACAGTTTTTCGCGGTGTATTTTTCTCTGCCTTAAAGTTGGTCATTTTGCCCTGACTGTGACCTTTCTTATTTCAGCCTAACTGGCTAACAAATGCAGAGGAAACCTCCAAAGGGGGGCATTGTTTTCACTTCTAAATAAGCTTCTTCAGGGATTTGTGCTTCGGGTTCCTGGGGGTTCTTTGAAGATGCCTCTCTGGGTGTCAGGGGTGTGGGGTTAGCTGGGGCCCTGGGCCTTTAGTCAAGCCCCAGCCACAGGAGCTTCACTTTTATTTTGTTATGCTTCCAGGGCTCTGTGCTTTAAAAAAAATTTCTTAACCACTGACTTGATTTAAAAACAGTCATGGATGATTGTATTATTAATAACAGTAGTAGTGGTTGTTTCTGTTTATAGGGTGCTTCTTATATTCCCAGACTCTGCTTTAAGTATTTTGAACATTAATCCGTAGTTCTTTAAAAAAATCTAGAAGAGTATGTACTTTATTATCTCTGTTTTGCAAATGAGGAAACTGAGCCTTACTGAGATGAAATAACTTCATCTTCAGTAGTTGAAGGGCCCAGCTACTAAGTGACCGATTTTAGATTCAAATATGGGCGTGCCCACTGATGTTTTAGTTTAAACCAGGAATGGCAAATGCAAGGTTCAGTGTACCCTGCCCCTGCATCCCACACCTGAGACAGATGAAGCTAACAGATGAAAGCAGTATTTTCCTCTAAGCACCAACCCAGCTTAGGATCCTCCACAAGGCGCTATATGGGCAGTCACTCTTAATCTACGGGTGTTGGCATGGAGGCGAGATCTATTCCCCCCACTTCAGGTGAGATATTTGTGACCCCACACTTCTGATCTCTCCCAGCTCTCAAAGTGTTGCCATTTGCTTGTTTTGATATTGGCAACAGAAAAACACCAGACTATCTGATCCCGGATGTAGTTGTTCACCACGAAGTTATTCCATGAACTGAAATTCCACAGTCTGAGCGACTTTGAATGTGAGAGTTTGGTTTCCATATTTATATATTTGCAATTTGGATAAATTTATACATTCATCATGATAAGCACCATACAGTCCTCATCTTCATAGACTTAGCATTTTTCGAAGTCTCTCTTGGAGCGCAAAATGAAATAAAGACCTACATTAATTTATGTGCTGAGACCTGATGTTTCAGATGTGGAGTGGAGGTGGTGAGGAAGAGGGTGGAGAACTTGCACTTGGGGTCACTCAGCCAGTTTCCATCTAGTCGAGAATTTAGTGGTTGGAATAGCCTTCACTGTTTCCACTACCAGCATGCCCTGCCCAGGAATGGCATAGCCACAGGGCTGGGTGAATGCCCAAACATTTAAAAAAAGGAACACACACCCAACCCCCCACTGATTTTTCAACTGCTCTTGCCAAGAGGTAACCAGTAGTTCCTGTGCTGTGCCCATTCTTACCAGGGGAAGCTGGGTGCAATTAAAGTTTTTCCTGTTAGGTGCAAGACTTTCTAAATGACTCATAGTAGTTCCTGCTCAAGACAGGTCAAAGAAGCCCAAGGCTGTATTTAGGAACTTGTCATGAAGTTGGCTGCCAGTTCTAACCAATGTCCCCAATACAGTTATGTATGTATGGAGTGCTAAATATTCGGACAACTCTTGGGTCATTTTTTTGTTGTTGTTCTTGTTGTAAACTGGTATTGCAATCTAGATTTCCTTAAATGGCTGAATATCCCTGCTATGAAATGATTTAATATCCATTCAGGAACACATCATTCTATTGGAATGATCCTCATATGACGCAGTAAGTCCTTGCTCATAAAAATGTTCGACTGTATCTTAAAATGTTCTCCATATGAATAAAAATGTTCTTCTACAAGCTATTTCTGATGTATGCTCTTTTTTTTTTTTTTTTTGAAAGGCAGAGTTAGACAGTGAGAGAGAGACAGAGAGAAAGGTCTTCCTTCCTTTGGTTCACCCCCAAAATGGCCGCCACGGCCGGCACTGCGTCGATCCGAAGCCAGGAGCCAGGTGCCTCCTCCTGGTCTCCCACATGGGTGCAGGGCCCAAGCACTTGGGCCATCCTCCACTGCCTCCCCTGGCTACAGCAGAGAGCTGGACTGGAAGAGGAGAAACCGGGACAGAATCCAGCGCTCCAACCAGGTCTAGAACCCGAGGTGCCGGCGCTACAGGCGGAAGATTAGCTAAGTGAGCCACGGCGCCAGCCTATAAATAAATCTTTTAAAAAAAAGTAACCTGTATTTCCAGCAATATGGAAGTAAATAAAGTATGGTAGATTCTCATAGTAGATACCCGTCTATGATAATATTTCCAAGGAACACTTGGTAATATATCCTATCTGGATATTTTTAAATGTCTGAAACTATAATATGCTTCTAATTTTATATAAAGAATAAATATACCAAATATTTTCCTTCTAATTTTGATTCATTGTTTTTATTATCCTTTACTGTATTTTCAAAATTTCTTTCTTTATATATTTCTTTTTTATTTATTTGAAAGACAGTTACAGAGCGAGGTAGAGCCAGAGAGAGAAAGAGAGAGAGCTCTTCCATTCTGCTGGTTCACTCCCCAAATGACCCCAATGGCCAGGGCTGAGCTGATCCGAAGCTTCTTCCGGGTCTCCCACATGGGTACCCAAGCACTTGGGCCATCTTCTACTGCTTTCCCAGGCCATAGCAGAGAGCTGGATCAGAAGTGGAGAAGCCGGGACTGGAACCAGCGCCCATTTGGGATGTTGGTGCTGCAGCCTGGGGCTTTAACCTGCTGCGCCACAGCTCTGGCCCCCAAAATTTCTTTCAGTAATATTTATTTTGATTAGAAAACTATATGATAAACATTAAGAATGAGTTCATTTCTTAATATTTTAGGAGATAAAATTTTCATTTCACTAACTATAGAAACAGTTTGATTAACTTGTCAGGGTTTTTTTTTCTCATTTGTTTTCTTTCATTTTTTAAAAAATATTTATTTTGTTTATTTGAAAGTCAGAGTTACACAGAGAGAAGAGAGGCAGAGAGAGAGAGAGAGAGAGAGAGGTCTTCCATTCTGCTGGTTCACTCCCCAAATGACCGCAATGGCCAGGGCTGAGCTGATCTGAAGCCAGGAGCCAGGAGCTTCTTCTGGGTCTCCTACATGGTGCAGGGGCCCAAGACTTGGGCCATCTTCTACTGCCTTCCCAGGCCACAGCAGAGAGCTGAACTGGAAGAGGAGCAGCAGGGACTAGAACCAGTGCCCATATGGGATGCCGGCACCGCAGGTGAAGGATTAACCTAGTGCACCACGGCGCCAGTCCCGAGAACTTCATTTCTATCAGAAACACAACCATTCCACTCCTCTCACAGCTGAGCCTGTTCACAGGAAGTTCTGCTGTGTTTCCTAAATGCAGTATTTTCTTTCTTTCCTTGTAAGAATTTCTCATTGCTTTTATACTCTCCATAAGACAAATTTGACTTGATACTGAAGGGGGAGACTTTCCTTTAGTGTCCCTTTGGAAGCCATCTTCCCAAGCTTCTTCTATACTTTTTTTCTGCCTTTTACTCATTTGTACTACTTAAATCTTGCTGTTTTTTTCTTAATGACCTGTCACCCGGGAATTTTGAGAATCAAATACTCTGCTCAATGATACCTCACATAATCATTGGGTCGATCTCGTGTAGTGGGGGTTTAGATCCATTTCACAGGTTTTAAAACTGAGTCAGAGAGGCAAATGACCTGCCCGAGAGCACTCTGCTTGCCAGTACAGAGCTGGAACTTCACGCAGGAGCTGTGAATCCTCACAGGGCGCGAGTGCTCTTGAGCTGGCTAGCCTGCATCCCTTGGGTTAATTTGCTATCCTGAAGAAGTACTGATTTTGCTATTCAATAAAAAGTTCATTAGAGGTTATTTTTAGGTAATTGCAAAGACTTGTCCCTACAATGCCCATATCCTGTCTAAAAACAGATTCTGCATTTACACGTTTCTTTCAATTTTTGTCTGCACTCAGAGCTTCAACGTGTCCTCTGGGTCCAACTACGGTTCTTGGGTTCTAGGAGGCAGCATGGAGGAATGCTGATAAACAAGACAGGGCCGGGCGTTGTGGTTCAGGGGGTTAAGACACTGCTTAAGATGCCTGCGTACCACCTAAGAGTGCTGGAGATGGAGTGTCTTGCCTCTGCTTCCCATCCAGCTTCCTGCCAGTGTGTCTGGCAGACGATGATGGCCTGAGGACTTGGATGCCTAGCACTTACATGGGAGAGCCAGATGGAGTTCCAGGCTTCCGGCTTCTGCCTGGCCCAGCCCTGGCTGTTGTGGGCATTTGGAAAATGAACCAGCAGATAGAAGATATCTCTCTCCCTGTCACTCTGCCTTCCGAATAAATAATTTTTGAAAAGTGAAACAAAAAAACAAGACAAGCCTATGGCTTATATAATGGATTCAGTCCTATTCTACCAGTGTGAGTTAGAGAGGCAGCCCCTGCCTCTTGGCCCTCAGCTGTAAGTGTTGAGGTTGGCAAGGGCAGGAAGAACCACAACCCTGGGCTGTGTCCTCAAGATGGCCTATCTAATGGATACCACGTGGTCTTGGATTCAGGATGTTGTCTCTCCTCTAGGAACCAATGTTCCTTCCTTCCTTTTCTTTTTTTTTTTTTTTCCACAGGCAGAGTGGATAGTGAGAGAGAGAGACAGAGAGAAAGGTCTTCCTTTTTGCCACTGGTTCACCCTCCAATGGCCGCCGTGGTAGTGCGCTGCGGCCTGCGCACCGCGCTGATCCGATGGCAGGAGCCAGGTGCTTCTCCTGGTCTCCCATGGGGTGCAGGGCCCAAGGACTTGGGCCATCCTCCATTGCACTCCCTGGCCACAGCAGAGAGCTGGCCTGGAAGAGGGGCAACCGGGACAGAATCCGGCGCCCCGACCGGGACTAGAACCCGGTGTGCTGGCGCCGCAAGGCGGAGGATTAGCCTGTTAAGCCACGGCGCCAGCCCCTTCCTTCCTTTTCTAAGATCTATTGATCTATCTATCTATCTATCTATCTATCTAAATGGCAGAATGAGAGAGTGAGAAAGAGAGAGTAAGAGAGATCTTGCACCTGCTGGTTCACTTCCTGGCCAGCCAGGGCTGAGTCAAGCACAAACCAAGAGCCCACGTGGGAGACCAGGACCCAGGTACACTCACTACATCCCTGGTGCACTAGCAGGAAGCTGCAACTCATATCAGTGCTCTGATACGGGATGTGTGTGTCCTAAGTGGCAGCTTTACCCACTGTGCTCTAGCACCAACCCCTCCTTTCCTTTTCTGGTTTTTCCTTTTTTTTTTTTTTTTTTCCTTTTCTATTTTCTTAGCAACAAGCACTAATTTCTCCCCAAAGAAGTAGAACTTCTAAATCCTCTCCTGGAGTTCCAGGGTCAAATATTCTGACAAGGAAGAATGGTGGTTGAGGTATTTCTCTCATTGGTAAGAAGCAATGAGCCTTGTGCTGGCCAACCAGGGGTTTCTAAGTTGGATTTCTGAGTTCCCTGACTGCCGAATCAGCTAAACAAGCCGAACATCATTTTTGTTCTTTCCTGGAATAAGTGCCAGCTGTTACACAATGTACACAAGTATCAAATTATCACACTGTACCCCATAAATATGTACAACTATAAATTATATGTCAATAAAGAACAATCTGGAGAAGCAGGCCCTTAGCCCAGTGGTTGGGATGCTAGGACACCCACGTCCCAAATGGAGTACCTGGGTACCATATCCAGCTCTGCTCCTGACTCCAGCTTCCTGCTAAAGTGCACCCCGGGAGGCAGTGGTGATGGCTCAAGTAAGGGATTCCTGCCACTCATGGGAGAGACCTAGCTTGGCCTTCAGGCTCCGAGTATTGGCCAGGGCCAGCCCTGGCATTTGGGCAGTGAGCCGGCAGACAGAAGCTCTCTCTGTCTCTCTGCCTTTCAAATGACCAAGTGAATATTTTGGGGGAAAAAAATGCTACTTAAGCCAGTGATACATTAGCATCACTCAAAATGTGTTAGAAATGCAAATTTTGGGCCCCATCAAAGCTACCGAACTCATTGGTGGTGGTGATGGCAGGGAGGGGGGTGTTAGCATGCCCCTCATGGCGCGAAACCATACATAGTGTCTGTGCTATAAATTAACCAGGGAAAAATCCTTTTTTCTTTTTTTAAAAAAGATTTATTTATTTATTTATTTGAAAGAGTGAGAAGGAGAGGCAGAGAGAGAGAGAGAGAGAGAGAGAGGTAGAGGCAGAGAGAGAGAGAGAGAGAGAGAGAGAGAGAGAGAGGTCTTCCATCCACTGGTTCACTCCCCAGTTGGCCGCAATGGCCGGAGCTGCACCGATCTGAAGCCAGGAGAAAGGAGCTTCTTCCAGGTCTCCCATGTGGGTACAGGGGCCCAAGGACTTGAGCCATCTTCCACTGCTTTCCCAGGCCATAGCAGAGAACTGGATTGGAAGTGGAGCAGCCAGGTCTCAAACTGGTGCCCATATGGGATGCTGGCACTGCAAGCAACAGCTTTACCCACTATGCCACAACGCCGGCCCCCTTTTTTTCCTCAAGTTATGCTTTACTGAGCCCCAACCAACTGTCACACAGAGGCCCCGGGTGGAAGGAAAATGTACAAGAAGCCAAGTGATGGTCTCCTTACCCTTGGTGCCAGTAGAAGTATCAACAAGCTGCGATGTAGTAGTACCAAGGCACTGCAGGACACTAGTCCATCATGCTGTAGTTATCGTTGTAGGGCTATCATTAATTCAGGATCAGTTGCCAAGTGAGTGACATGGAGGAAGAGGAAGAGAACTTGTGTGATGAAACGTGACCGTGGAGTCCTCTGCTCCTGGCCTCAGGCTCGCTGGGATGCATTCTAGACAGCCGGAGGAGCCTAGTCAGCGCCTCTGCACCTCTCTCCTCGCTTGTTGTGAAACAGGCAAGAAGCACCTCCGGACTCTCCGGTAACTCGTCAGTGCATACTTACTGGAACTTCTGCAGAATACGGATGCCCACAGGGGCAGTGTTTGCAATCCTGGAGCCCAAAACTGGCTGAGATTTTTTTTTCACATGATACTGAAGGTAGTGAGAAAGGCTGGCCTACTCTTCTATTCCTTGTGCCCCCAAAGTTGTGCTCTTTGCACTGCAGTGCCTCTGTTGCTCTGACCTGAATCTCTGCAGAAGGCATGAGTATGGGCTAGGGGGTGGGGCAGGTAATACCTAAGGCTGTTTGCAGAGAAAGACAGAAGGAACCCTACAGGAAGGGAGGGGGTGAGGCTCCAGGCAAAGGGTGGGGGACTGACTCCAGGCTCCTATTTCCCAGCTTTCCTGCCCACTCTCTTCTACCTGATCCTGCTGCTGTTGACCATAGTGTTCTCCAAGATGTGTGTACATACATGTGTTGCTTGCATACACACACATCAAGGAAATTACTGCATAGTATAATGTATAATGCATTTCAAGTGCTTTCTATGGTGTCTGGTGCATGATGGGTGCTTATTATTATTGTGGAATAGAAAAGGCCAAAATTCAAGCTCCATGTTTGGCTTTGGGATGAATATTTTCTATGTATTATTGTCTCATTAAAATATATGTTGTGAGGGGCCGGTGCTATGGCATAGTAGGTTAAACCTCCACCTGTGGTGTCAGCATCCCATATAGGTGCTGATTGGAGTCCTGGCTGCTCCACTGCTGATCCAGCTCCCTGCTATGGCCTGGGAAAGCAGCAGAAGATGGCCCAAGTGCTTGGGCCCCTGCACCCACATGGGAGACCTGGAAGAAGTTCCTGACTCTTGGCTTTGGATCAGCCCAGCTCCAGCCATTGTGGCCATCTGGGGAGTGAACCAGCGGATGGAAGACCTCTCTGTCTCTCCCTCTCTGTTGGTAACTCTGCCTTTCCAATAAATAAATAAATCTTTAAACACACACACAACACATTGTGAAATGAACATTTCCAAGTGGCGTGGCAAATGTCAATCTAAAGAATTTGGAGGGGCCAGCATCGCGGTGTAGCAGGTAATGAATGCTACCACCTGCAACACCGGCATCCCATATGGGCACCAGTTCAAGTCCCAGCTCTTCCACTTCCAATCCAGCTCCCTGATAATGTGCCTAGGAAAGCTGCAGAAGATGGCCCAAGTTCTTGGGTCCCTGCATCCATGTGGGAGACCTGGAAGAAGCTCCTGGCTCTTGGCTTTGGCCTCGGACAGCCCCAGCTGTTGCAGCCATCTGGGGAAGTGAACCAGTGGATGGAAGATCTCTCTGTGTCTCTCCTTCTCTCTTTCAAATTAATAAATAATTATTTTAAAAAATAGAGAACTTGGAAATGTTTCTGAATCACTGTGATTAATCCTTTTTACTCTGTCTTAAGTGGCAAAAGAGACCACCATATTGTCACTAGCTCTTTATATAGTTATAAAATTTACCAAGTTCTTCTTGTAGCTCAAAGCCCTTAAATATTTAGAATTGAGTAGGCTCTCATTAAAACTGCACCCTAGCCCGTGGGCCCCAGCAGCTCTGCATGTTTCTCAGTGAGATTACTGACAGTACTTTGCACCCAGACAGAAACTTGAATAAAGTGTCTGTGTGCCTCAGTCCTTACAACTAACAGTCTTTTTTGAAAATATTTTATTTGAAAGGCAGAGAGAGGGGGAGGGGGAGAAAGAGGGAGAGAGAATCTTCTGTCTACTGGTTCACTGCCTAAATTCCTGCAACAGCCAGGGCTGGACCAGGCCAAAGCCAGGAGCGTAGAACTCCATCTGGTTCTCCCACATGGGTGCAGAGACCCAAGTACTTGGTATTTTTTTAAAGATTTATTTTATTTATTTATTTGAAAGACAGAGTTACAGAGAGAGGTAGAGACAGAGAGAGAGGTCTTCCATCCGTTGTTTCTCTCCCCGGTTGGCCGCAATGGCTGGAGCTGCGCCAATCTGAAGCCAGGAGCCAGGAGCGTCTTCTGGGTCTCCCATGTGGGTTCAGGGCCCAAGGATTTGGGCCATCTTCTACTGCTATCCCAGGCCATAGCAGAGAGCTGGATTGGAAGTGGAGCAGCCAGGACTAGAACCGGCGCCCACATGGGATGCTGGTGCTTCAGGCCAGGGCTTTAACCCGCTGCGCCACAGCGCCAGCTCCCCAAGTACTTGAGTCATCACCTGCTGCCTCCCAAGATGAACAACAGAGGAAGCTGGATCATGGAAGCAGAGTAGCCAGGCCTCAGACTAAGCAGACCCGTACGGAATGTGGGCGTCCCAAGTTGAGACTCAACCGCTGGGCCAAATGCCTGCCCCAGGAATCAGTATTATTAGGAAAGAAACTCCTGGCTTAATTTGTAGTCCTTTTTACAACTATGGAGCACTGAAGAATAATTAAGTGATACTTCATACAGTTTTTATGCTTAAATAGTATTTTTTTTGGCCGGCGCCGTGGCTTAACAGGCTAATCCTCTACCTTGCGGCGCCGGCACACCGGGTTCTAGTCCTGGTTGGGGTGCCGGATTCTATCCCGGTTGCCCCTCTTCCAGGCCAGCTCTCTGCTGTGGCCAGGGAAGGCAGTGGAGGATGGCCCAAGTGCTTGGGCCCTGCACCCCATGGGAGACCAGGAGAAGCACCTGGCTCCTGGCTTCAGATCAGCGCGATGTGCCGGCCGCAGCGGCCATTGGAGGGTGAACCAACGGCAAAAAGGAAAACCCTTCTCTCTGTCTCTCTCTCACTATCCACTCTGCCTGTAAAAAAAAAAAAAAAAAAAAAAAAAAGTATTTTTTTTGACAGGCAGAGTGGATAGTGAGAAAGAGAGAGACAGAGAGAAAGGTCTTCCTTTTTTCTGTTGGTTCACCCCCCAAATGGCCGTTGCGCCAATCTGAAGCCAGGAGCCAGGTGTTTCCTCCTGGTCTCCCATGCGGGTGCAGGGCCGAGCACTTGGGCCATCCTGCACCACCTTCCCGGGCCACAGCAGAGAGCTGGCCTGGAAGAGGAGCAACTGGGACAGAATCCGGTGCCCTAACCAGGACTAGAACCTGGGGTGCCGGTGCCACAGGTGGAGGATTAGCCTAGTGAGCCATGGCGCCGGCCCTAAATAGTATTTTTTAAAACCACAATAAAAATTCCTTAATTGTGGAAAAAAGGCAGGTGACATAATATTTACCATTTTGACTATTTTTCCCAAAGACTTATTTATTTATTTATTTATTTATTAGAAAGGCAGAGTTATAGAGAGGGAAAGGCAGAGGCAGAGAGAGAAAATCTTCAACCCACTGGTTCACTCCCCAAATAGCCACAAGAGCTGTGGCTGTGCCAGGCTGACAACAGGAGCCAGGAGCTTCATCCGAGTAGCTTATGTGGGTGCATCTGCTCTATTTTTTGCTGCTTTCCCAGGCATATTAGCAGGGAGCTGGATCAGAAGTGGAGCAGTGGGTGCCCATAGAGGATGCTGGCGCTATAGGCAGCAGCTTAACCTGCTACAGCATAGCGCAGGCTCCAATTCTATTTTTAAGGATACAATTTAACAGTGTGAAGCATGCTCATGTTGCTGTGAAACAGATCCTGAAAACTTTTGTCTTGCATGTCTGAAACTCTATACCCATTAAAACAACAGCTTTCAAGGCTGGCGCTGTGGCGCAGTAGGTTAATCCTCCACCTGCGGTGCCGGCATCCCATATGGGCACCGGTTCTAATCCCAGCTGCTCCTCTTCCAATCCAGCTCTCTGCTATAGCCTGGGAAAGCAGTAGAAGATGGCTCAAGTCCTTGGGCCCCTGCACCCACGTGGAAGACCTGGAAGAAGCTCCTGGCTCCTGGCTTCGGATCGGTGCAGCTCTGGCCATTGCAGCCAATTGGGGAGTGACCCAGTGGACAGAAGACCTTCTCTCTATCTCTCCCTCTCACTGTCTGTAACTCTATCTCTCAAAGAAATAATTAATCATTTTTAAAAAGCCCTGTTTTTTCTTTTCTCAGACACAAACCTTACAGAATTCAATCCTTTTTATTACAGGGGTCTCTGGAAATACAGAAAGAAAACAGTAAGAGCACTGCTCCTCACATTTCTCTATGAGGCATTTTATCCTGTGAAATCATTGGCTGCTGGAAAGCTGAGTGTGCCCGGGAGCTGGAACACCTTTTGCTTGTTTGTGTGTTTTGGGAGAACATCTAGAAATGGGTTCTAGGAGATAAAAGGGCCATGGAACTCTGGGCTCCTCCCCTGCCCTCCCCCTCCACACACCAGCTGGCATTCACCTGCTCACGGTGCAGACAATGAGCGCATGGCCTGCACTCAACTTCCTCTGATGAGACTCTCACCGTATCCAAGGTCAGTGTCCCTTTGTCATCTCCCTCCATAATTGCTAGAGGTTTTGGGACAACATCACACAACTGGCCTCTCACAGGCACCTGACAGTATTCAGAGTCCCCTGTCTGGTCTGTTTCTATCTCAGCTGCTTTGCACTGTCTTTCTTGCTGAAGTCAATCTGGATTTAGAAAATATGAAAAGAAAATAT
The DNA here is from genome assembly GCF_033115175.1 of Lepus europaeus. Classification (NCBI taxonomy): domain Eukaryota; kingdom Metazoa; phylum Chordata; class Mammalia; order Lagomorpha; family Leporidae; genus Lepus; species Lepus europaeus. The sequence continues at coordinate 62,627,779 of NC_084830.1, read as the reverse complement.
TGTAACAATATAGAGCATTAAGCCTGGAAGCTGGCAGACCTATTGGGAAATACTTTTGTTTTGTTTGATTTTCTGTCTTCTCGAGACCTCACTGAGGTCACCCTTCCTCCCATCCGTGGTCCATGGGGTTCAGATGGAGTAAACCAAGTCCTGGGTTGCCCTTAGGGGCAAGCATGTCATCCAAGAATGTCCAGAGTCCATCGTCCCTCACCCACCGGGATGATGTAAGTCACTGTGCTGTCCCCCACCTGGAGCCAGGGTTCTAGGAATTGCCTCCCGACTGACCTGGATGTCCAGGGCGGAACCAATAGCAGGTGCTGTCATGTAACGTCCAGCCGCGGGGTAACGTGGTAGAAGGAAATCATGGTGAACAGTCATCATGGAGGACATCCACTCACTCCGCTTGGAAAGAAACCTAGGAAATTAAATATATTATATAGTAGGAACATAGGTGATATTAAGAAGCTTCTAATGAGTTAAGAGAACACATTCAGAGAATTGAGAAACAAGTAAAAAGAGATACCTACACTATAATGAATTCCAAATAAATGTTTCTTAAGTATATTGAAGCTTTATTAAAAAAAAAACTTTATTTATTTAAAAGTCAAAGCTACACAGAGAAAGAAGGAGAGTCAGAGAGAGAGAGAGAGAGAGAGAGAGATCGTTCATCTGCTGGCTCACTCTCCAACTGGCCGCAACAGCTGGAGTTGCGCCAATCAGAAGCCAGGAGCCAGGAGCTTCTTCCGGGTCTCCCACATGGGTACAGAGGCCCAAGGACTTGGGTCATCTTCTACTGCTTTCCCAGGCAAAGAAGAGAGCTGGATCGGAAGCGGAGCAACTGAGACTCGAACCTGTGCCCATATGGGATACCAGCACTGTAGGCAGCAGCTTTATCCTCTATGCCACAGCTCCAGCCCCAAAACTTTATTTTTGACAAAGAAAAAATGCATATTATTTATACACTGATCCTTGTATAGTGTGTTTTGTGACACTGTACTGTCATAAATTCTATAGAAATTGCTGATTTATGATTTTTTTTTATTTCAAGAGGTATTTTTGGATAGTTCCAAGTGAACCACATCTTTGAGTTGAAGATTAACTTGTTTAGAAGACTTTGTACTGCCAAAAATACCAAAGGATAACAAAAAATAATAAAGAAATAAGCAGTTGAAGCTTTGCTGATCTTTATGATAAACTTAATTTCTCCCTTTTCGAAGCTTGGTTAACTCTCCCTTTCACAGGCTGCTACGGCAGCAGCTTCCAGTTTCTTAATACTGATACAACTTGGAAATATTTTCAATGGGAATTAAGAACATTTTGTATGCAAATAAGCATATACATAGCACTAAGAAGCAGTTTTAGTAGCATCACTTTCCTTTAGTACCTGAAATTCACAGATATTTTCTTTTTCATTCCAGTCCATCTTTTTTTTTTTTTTTTTTTTTTGACAGGCAGAGTTAGACAGTGAGAGAGAGAGAGAGAGACAGAGAGAAAGGTCTTCCTTCCGTTGGTTCACCCCTCAAATGCCTGCTACAGCCGGCAAGCAGCGCCAATCCAAAGCCAGGAGCCAGGTGCTTCCTCCTGGTCTCCCATGCGGGTGCAGGGGCCCAAGCACTTGAGCCATCCTCCACTGCCTTCCTGGGCCACAGCAGAGAGCTGGACCCCGGGTTCTAGTCCCGGTTGGGGCGCCAGTCCTGTCCCAGTTGCTCCTCTTCCAGTCCCTCTTTTTCAATTCCTTAATTTGTTGTGTTCTATCCTATTCCATTGACATTGTAAAATGTCCATTGTGACTCACAAAAATAGATTTCATGACTACTAATTGGTCTTCATGAGTAGTTTGATAAACATCGCTCTAGACAAGCACACAACAAAGGATAGAAACTGGAAGTGTGTTCTTTCTGTATCAGCTTCAGGTTCACATTCCACACTTTTCCATTCATTCACATATTGCTCATTTCATTCATGAGAGGAATATCTTTGAAGGCCCTTCCATGAGCTGAGCACTCAGCCAGATAATGGGAACACAGTAGTGGGCAGGACAGATGAGTTTTCTTCTCATCCGGGTATTGTAGGACTAACCTTCTTACAAACTACCAAACTCCCTCTCCTATTGGTTCACAACACGGCAGTGGGTTGAGGGGACCTGAGCCAGAAGAGATCTGAATATCAAAGTGGGAATAGGGGTAGAGTGAGCAGTGTACTTTTATACCACGGCTCTGGGGGAGTCACTTACTTAAGAGTTTCCTGGTAGTCACAATGACATGTGGTTTTCAGAAAGGAAGGCACAGATTTTGCTAGGTACTGCCAGGCTGATGCTGAATAAGCATGATCTGTTCACTGCCACTAGTCTCATGGCATGGAAATGGGTAATGCACACTCATAAATGATTACAGTTCAGTGAAATAATGCAATAGACCAACATACGTTTTTGAGCTGCACAGAATTAAGGGTTAGTTGGAAGTAGGAGAAATGGAGAATTCAATTAGAGAGGAAATGACAGGACATGAGGGCAAACGTTTGCAAGGAGGCTGGCTGTAGGGAGACATTTTCCAGGATAGGAAGAGACTTGAATATTTCGGGCAGAGACAGCCATTAATTGACACAGTAAGGTGTTGGTGGACAGAGGCAGAGGGATTCACCTGGGAAAGAGAGACACTTTATGGATAAAACAAAGGACTAATAGCCAAACATCAAGTACGAATGCACTTATTAAGAGCAAAAATATTTGGTAGCATGGTAACTTTACCTATTTTTTTCACTTTCTTGAATGATAGAAAGATTGCATTTTGTCCCAGAATGACTCCCTAAGTTACCAACCCCCTCGCTTATTTCATTGATTTCTTCAATCTTGCCAAAGCACATTACCTTTCATTTCGTGCCCCTTATTTTTTAACTTATAATGGAAGAGTAATATCGACACACAAAAATGCAGGAACAAAAGTGTACAGTGTGATTAACTTTCTTATAGCTCACATTTCTGTGTATAATTTATACCCATCATTCACAAGAACCCCTGCTGGTCACTCCAGCTCAGAGCAACCACTGTCCTGACTTCTAAAAAGGGGTTCACTCTTAAAGGAAAAAATAGTCTATGCTCTCCAGTGTATAAATCTGTAAGCAGAAGGTATTTCTTTAAAAGTTGTCCAAATAGGGAAGCTATTTCCAACCTGTTCTCAACTATTTACCCAAACTATTTCCCTCACTCCTATATTGTTTGCCTAGTTGGAGTCAAAGTGGAGTGGAGGACAGACCAATCAGAAGATTTTTGTCTGGAAGACTCCCCTTAGAAACAAACATTTTGAAATTAAATGGGAGGCAAAATTAAAACCAAAAGCTCACGAACTTATATAATCAGCTAATCTATCTCTAGCTATCTTATGTATCTGGTGCACTGATTTTTTTTAATAAACTAAAATATATTTTTCATAGTACTTACAAAATGAAATTTTGGAAAATACAAAAAAATCAAAACAACCCTTGATCCAGAGCCAAGAAATACCATTGTTAATATTAATGAGTATTTCTTTTTTGTGTTTCTTATTGATTAGATTATTTGTTGACTATGTATGCCAGATATCTATGGCATTATTTGTAAGGGAAGAAATGGAAACATTTCAACATCCATAAACATGGAGTAGTTAGATTATGGTACAAACACTACATCAAGACAGGTGAAAAAGAATGAAATGGAGCTATGTGAACCGACATGGGAAGAGAACCATCTTCAATTTGTAAGTAAAAAATATTTAAAACTCTCTCTATATAAAACTATCTCAGTCGTGTTTAAAATATATAGATGAAACAGATTTGTATACCTATTTTCTATCCAAAAGTGTCTTCTTGGTTCTCTCATAGGCATGGTTTAAGTCTGTTTTAGGAGTAATTAAGGAACACTTTGTATTGGAGAGCCAATGCTATTTGAGAACGTTGGCAAATGGTGATCTATTCATTTAGTCAGTGTCTATTGGTGAGTAATGGCTTAGAAAACCAACACTCAAGCGTCGTGTGGAAATCTGTCAGGTATTTAGAATTCCTACAACTATAACACTTCCTATTATGTACTAACTTATCGTTTTTAGCCAGTCATTCAGTTTCATAATAAAATGTCACTAAGTATGAATTACTGCAGCCACAAGACTCAAAGCACAAGCTTGTTTATTTTCAATTGCCCTGAAGTCAGGGTCTACGATAGCACATAGTAGAGGTATCCTTTTCCTACCACTGTAAATGACCCCTCTCTTTTATTACCACACTTTTTAAGAGCCAGCACAAAGGGGTCCTTCTTTGCGAAACACTGAGGCTTCACACAGATAGAATGAGACACAGTATTCTTCTCATATATAAAAGTCCATTATATATACTTGTCAATACTTGTCATTATATACATATATGTCAGTACTTACTGCATTATTCCATTTACCACATCTAGCTGTAATTATTTACACAACAGTCTGTTCCAGCAGATCATACATTTTTTTTTTTTTTGACAGGCAGAGTGGACAGTGAGAGAGAGAGACAGAGAGATAGTCTTCCTTTTGCCATTGGTTCACCCTCCAATGGCCGCTGTGGCCGGCGTGCTGTGGCCGGCGCACCACGCTGATCGGATGGCAGGAGCCAGGTGCTTCTCCTGGTCTCCCATGGGGTGCAGGGCCCAAGCACTTGGGCCATCCTCCACTGCACTCCCTGGCCACAGCAGAGAGCTGGCCTGGAAGAGGGGCAACCGGGACAGAATCTGGTGCCCCGACCGGGACTAGAGCTCGGTGTGCCAGCACTGCAAGGCGGAGGATTAGCCTAGTGAGCCACAGCGCCTGCCCAAAGATTTTATTTTATTGGAGAGTTAGAGTTACAGTGAGAGGGAGAGACAGAGAGAGAAGTCTTCCATCCGCTGGTTCACTCCCCAGATGGCTGCAATAGCCAGAGCTGCACTGATCCGAAGCCAGGAGCCAGGTCCTTCTCCTGATTTCCCATGTGGGTGCAGGGGCCCAAGGACTTGGGCCATCTTCTACTGCTTTCCCAGGCCACAGCAGAGAGCTGGACCAGAAGAGGGGCAGGCAGGACTAGAACTGGTGCCCATTTGGATGCTGGCACTACAGGCGGCAGATTAACCTACTGTGCCATGGCACCGGCCCCAGATCATACACTTTTTAAAGGCAAGAAAAATGTCTTTCCCCTTTGGATGGTAATCCCTATTGTTGAGCTTAATACATACCAGTACTATTCCTCAGATTCTGTCAATGATTACGTAATGGTATGCAGATACCAATGGTAGTATTGAAATACATCGAGAAATTTTTTTTAAAGATTTATTTAATTATTTGAAAGGCAGAGTTACAGAGATGGGGAGGGACAGTGAGCACATGAGTGAGCAAGAGAGAGAGAGAATCTTCTATCTGCTGGTTCACTCCCTAGATGGCTATAATGGCCAGAGCTGCACCAGGTCAAAGTCAGGAGCCAGGAGTGGCATCTAGATCTCTCATGTGGGTGTAGGGGCCCAAACATTTGGGCCATTATCTGCTGCTTTTCCCAGGCCATTAGCAGGGAGCTGGATTGGAAGTGGAGCAGCCAGGACTTGAACCAGCACCCATATGAGATACTAGGATCACAGGCAATGGCTTAATTTGCTACATCATGATGCTTACTATGGCACATATTTTCTTTTCTTTTTTAAAAAGATTTATTTATTTGAAAGTCAGAGGAAAGAGGAAAGGCAGAGAGAGGGGTCTTCCATCCACTGGTTCACTTGCCAGATGGCCGCAACGGCTAGAGCTGAGCCAATCTGAAGCCAAGAGCCAGGAGCTTCTTCTGGGTCTCCCAGGTGGGTGCAGGACTTGGGCCATCTTCCACTGCTTTCCCAGGCCATAGCATAGAGCTGGATTGGAAGTGCAACAGTGGGAACTTGAACTGATACCCATATGGGATGTTGGCACTATAGGAGGTGGCCTTACCCGCTGTGCCACAGCATCAGCCCCAATAAATAAATATTAAAAAAAGAAAAGAAAAATAGTCTGTCTCTATCAAGCCTTGCCCGAAGTGCATGTCCATGAGCAAAATCAACGATGGTTGTTGTTTTAAGTCAGTAAGTGTGGGCAGCTTGTTAGGCAGCAATAAATAAAGAGAACAGGCCACCGTGAGTTCACATACTGGTGAAAATGGAGAAGGGGGGGCCAGAGTCACCCCTTCTGTTTCCTCTTCTTAATCTTGGTGAGATAAGAAACAACATGGTCAGATGAAAGTAGGATTAGAATCACAAGGAGATGCGGGTCGATGCTGTGGCGCAGCGGGTTAAAGCTCTGGCCTGAAGCGCCAGCATCCCATGTGGACACCGGTTCTAGTCCCAGCTGCTCCTCTTCTGATCCAGCTCTCTGCTATGGCCTGGGAAAGCAGTGGAAGATGGCCCAAGTCCTTGGGCGCCTGCACCCTCATGGGAGACCAGGAAAAAGCTCCTGGCTTCGGATTGGTGCAGCTCCAGCAGTTGCAGCCATCTGGGGAGTGAACCATAGGATGAAAGACCTCTCTTTCTGTCTTTGCCTCTCTCTGTAACTTTGGCTTTCAAATAAATAAACTAAAATAATAATAATAACAATAAAAAGAACCACAAGGAGTATCCCACATGTGAACAAATGAACCCTGAAAGATTAATTACAGCCCGACACATTTCAAACAAAAACACTAAAGATTATTCGTGATACACAGAACTTGTTTTTTCAGGAGGCAACAAAAATATTCTAAGGAATTACTGAATAATTGTGACAAACTCTTCTAATATCGTATTGAATCACATATAGAAAGTATACTTATCTACCGCTGGTGATTTGTAAATCTGTGATGGAAGACCTGCTATCAGCTGCGGGGTGACTTGAAGATGTGCCCACAGTTACCGAATCGCCGTGAATGTGGTTACTGCCTCGTCAAGGCTTTTGACACAGCACAGCATTTTGTGATGAAAAAAACTTACAGGGCAGTGAAATGCACACTGCGAGTGTAGATGACTTAACTGACTGGTTCATGGACACAGGCCACATTCTTTCCTGGGAAATTAGTTGTAACGGTTAAAACTAACCTTAAGGGACTTGAAAGTTGGCAAAGATTTGCATGCATTTTTTCCCATTCTTTATTTGTGACCTGCCAAGTTCTTTTGAGAGTACAACCTTGCACTTTCATATTAACAATGAAATACATTATTTGGGAGGAAGCAATGAGGAATGAGATTGAAGAAACCAACTTGGGCTTATCGATCATTTCAATCTATGAAAACACTGCAGCATACAACTTTGAATAACACTGTCTTGGTTCCTTAATAAAGCTAAAATGTAAACTATTTTTATTAAGAACAGAAGACGGTCAGAGTCTAAGTTTTCCTTTATTCTCATTTAAGCAAACTACCAATTTTTGATTTTGAAAATGGCAGCTGTCGAGTCCACGAAGTCTCTGACCTAGACTAACAAGAGTGCATGTTTCTAGCCATCTGATTGAAGAGATAGTTTCGTTTCCACTTGCTCTCTGACAGTGGGATATCTTTTTGGATGAAGACGTAATAGCTGACATCAAGACCCTCTCTGTCTAATTGCCCGAGTCCTGGAGGGCTTTCATTAAAGATAATTACTGAACCCAAAATATTTAAAAGGTATATGCAAAAAGATGCTCGTCACAATACTGCTTGTGACTTTAAAACTGTCAAAAATTTAAAGATTGTCAAGTATACCATTTTATTCATAGCTTATCAGTTACAATTATGAAGAAAGTTTGGCAACCAGGTGAATCTTTGGGTTGATAGACAAAAGAAGGAAATGTATTAAAATGCTAACAAAGACCTCATTAAGGAAGTAGAATGAAAGGTGACTATTTTTTCTTCTCATTTTTCTCTGTTCTATAAAAGTGATTATATCACTGTTACAACAATTATTTAAGGGGCTAGTGTTTTGGCATAGTGAGTTAAGCCAGCATCCCATGTCAGAGCATCAGTTCAAGTCTTGGCTACTCAGTTTCCACCCAACTTCCTGCTAAGATAGCTGGGAAAGCAACAAGAGTTGGCCCAAGTGCTTGGGCCCCTGCACGAGGGAGATCTGGATGGAGCTCTGGGCACTTAGCTTTGGCCTGGATCTGCCCTGGCCATTGCATTCAGTTGGGGAGTGAACCAACAGAGGAAAGCTCTCTCTCTCTCTCTGTGTGTGTGTGTGTGTGTCCCCTCCCTTCCCTCTCCCTCTCTCTGTGTCATTCTGCCTTTCAAATAAATAATAAATAAGTCTTAAAACAATTAGTTACTTAAAGACACTTGAATGCACTTGAGCTTAACAATGCTCCAACGCAGGAGAGAATAGAGCTCATTTTGAGTATGGGACAAAATGAAAGGACACATATGTGTCGTCAGTGGACACAGTCCTCTAACAAACTCTACTCCCATTTCTATTTTTCCTCATAAAAGTCTACCTGAATTCTCCATCAAACTCCTTCAAGTTATCAACTCATGAAAGTGGCAAAACAGTAGTTGAGCCATAAACTTTACAGCAAAGTGTTAGTCTTAGCAAAAGCAAAATCATGAATAAAAACCAGGTTAACCTGAGTTGTGGGATGGCTGGCAGGAAGGGGTACAATAAGTTATCTTTTGTGTTTCCAAAGTGGTCTGGGGTTAATAATTTTTGCTTACTCTTCTGTAATAAGCATATTATTGAACTATAGTGTATATGTGTTCTTAGAAAAAATATAAAATTTCTTAATATTCTCCTTTTGTTTTAACAAGTTTGATCTTGGATAATAGTGATTTTCTTTTTCAATACACACTTTCATTTAAAAAATTATTATAGTTACAAGTAACTAATAATAGTTTAATGTAAAATTTATAAAAAATGATGTCCAAAAATTATTTTTGCAGTATTCCCTGCAACCAAAATAATTCTATCAGTTTATATTCATTTCTCATAAATGCAAAACAATATTCCTTAAGTTCTGGCTGCCACCTTTTGGGTTTTTCAGCATCATAATTATTTGCATGTTGCATGTATATCTTTTTTTTAAGAATTATTTATGGCCGGCGCCGCGGCTCACTAGGCTAATCCTCCACCTTGCGGCGCCGTCACACCGGGTTCTAGTCCCGGTTGGGGCGCCGGATTCTGTCCCGGTTGCCCCTCTTCCAGGCCAGCTCTCTGCTGTGGCCAGGGAGTGCTGTGGAGGATGGCCCAGGTCCTTGGGCCCTGCACCCCATGGGAGACCAGGATAGGCACCTGGCTCCTGCCATCGGATCAGCGTGGTGCGCCGGCCGCAGCGCGCCAGCCACGGCGGCCATTGGAGGGTGAACCAATGGCAAAAGGAAGACCTTTCTCTCTGTCTCTCTCTCTTACTGTCCACTCTGCCTGTCAAAAAATTAAAAAAAAAAAAAAAGAATTATTTATGGGGCAGGTGCTGTGGCGCAGCAGGTTAACATCCTGCCTGAAGCACCAGCATCCCATATGGGTGCCGGTTTGAGACCCAGCTGCTCCACTTCTGATCTAGCTCTCTGCAATGCCCTGGGAAAAGCAGTAGAGGATGGCCCAAGTCCTTGGGGCCAATGAGTCAACCATCGGATGGAAGACCTCTCTCTCACTCTCTACCTCTCCTCTCTGTGTAACTCTGACTTTCAAATCTATAAATCTCAAAATAAAAAGAGAATTATTTATTTATTTGAAAAGAAGAGTTACAGAGAAGGAGAGGGGAGAGGCAAAGAGAGAGAAAGAGAGAGAAAGTCTTCCATCCACTTATTCAACCCCCACAACGGCCGGACCTGCGCTGATCCAAATCCAGGAGCCAGGAGCTTCCTCCCAGTCTCCCATGTGGGTGCAGGAGCCCAAGGACTTGGGCCAGCTTCCATTGACCTCTTGGGCCATAGCAGAGAGCTGGATCGGAAGTGCAGCAGCTGGCTCTCGAACCAGCGCCCATATAGGATGCCCATATGGCACTGCAGATGGCAGCATTACCTGCTACACCACAGCACTGGCCTCAGAATAAGGAAGAGACAATACTAGTGTATCTTGCTTGAAGTCAGCATTTTTTTCTGAAGAGTATCATTAAAAACTAACATTCTAGCCGGCGCTGCGGCTCACTAGGCTAATCCTCCGCCTTGCGGCGCCATCACACCGGGTTCTAGTCCCGGTCGGGGCACCAGATTCTGTCCCGGTTGCCCCTCTTCCAGGCCAGCTCTCTGCTGTGGCCAGGGAGTGCTGTGGAGGATGGCCCAGGTCCTTGGGCCCTGCACCCCATGGGAGATCAGGATAAGCACCTGGCTCCTGCCATCGGATCAGCGTGGTGCGCTGGCCGCAGCGCGCCAGCCACGGCGGCCATTGGAGGGTGAACCAATGGCAAAAGGAAGACCTTTCTCTCTGTCTCTCTCTCACTGTCCACTCTGCCTGTCAAAAAAAAATTAAATTAAATTAAAAAAAAAAAAACACTAACATTCTAACAAATCCATAGTCCTGGGGCTGACGCTGTGGCGTAGTGGGTAAAGCAGCTGCCTGCAGTGCCAGCATCCCAAATGGGTGCCAGTTTGAGTCCTGGCTGCTCCACTTCCAATCCAGCTCTCTGCTATGGCCTGGGAAAACCGTAGAGGGTGGCCCAGGTCCTTGGGCCCCTGCACCTGCGTAGGAGACTTGAGGAAGCTCCTGATTCCTGGCTTCAGATGAGGGCAGCTGCAACCGTTGTGGCCATTTAAGGAGTGAACCAGCAGGTGGAAGACTGCGCGCTCTCTCTCTTTCTCTCTGCCTCTCCTTGCTCTCTGAATAACTCTGACTTTCAAATAAATAAATAAATCTTTAAAAAAAATCCATAGTCCTGAAACGCGGCTATCATTGCTCTTGGCTAATACGTTTATAGGAAATTCTTTACAAGGTAATGAGGTATAACAAAGCGTTGATCTATTTCTTCTCCCCCAGTATCATTAACAATTGACGAAAAGTATAAGATAGTTGTTTGCAGAATGCACCTTACTTATTAATGCATCTTCTAAAATTCTTCTTCCTTATGTGAACCACTCCAATCAAATTTTCCTCATACTTCCTATTGCAACATTCATGCTCTCCCATATAAAACAGACCAACACATAAGGGGCTTCTGGGTTTTCCCCACAGTAGTTCCCATGCTGAGGACTCTACTTGCATAGCATCCATCAGGTAACTACTGACTACGGTTAATCAAGTGAGCACATGTTTGTCACTCAGCTGTTAGGCATGCTTCAATTACGAACCCAGTGCCTTGGACATGATCCATAGGCGGGTTGGGTACTTGATTCACACCCACTTTTTTTGACAGTAATCCTTCTTAATGCCTTAATTTTATGATGTAATTTTAGTGGAATTAACCTTGAATAACTCCAAATTATGTAATTAATTACATTCAGCTCCTATGATAATTACCATTTAATCTGAACCTCTCAGCCTGACACCCCAGCAGAAATCCAGTGCACACATAGATGGCGGGGCGGGGCCATCTATGTTGGGGGTGGGGGGGTGGGGCTCTCCGGCTTGGCTTATTCATTCTGAAAAGACTCTCAGGGACCTGTCAAGAGCATGTCATGTTCTTGGAGCTAAAGGCATAAAAGGATAGAGAATAAACGAAGCTGGTTTCAGCAATTCCTGATTGTTCCCCTTAACATTTATTTTGAAGGAGTTTAATTGGTGTAATTTTTGGAAAAGAATTCCTGTGGTCCCATAAATTTGGTTTATGTTTGGTTTAAAAATTAAAGAGGTTTTTTAAATTATAGAGTTGCTTGATCTTTAATGTTATGAAACTCCAAGAGGTGGGATGTAAAATATTTCCCAAGCTGTTTTGAATAGAGCACACTCCTTTAGAAAAAAACTAACAGCTATATTGACGTATAATTTACAGTCCATGAACACTCCAATGAAATGACTTTTATTGAATTTTTAGGGTTGTGCAACTATCACCAAAATCCAAGTTTAGAGAATTTCCACCACCTCCAAAAGATCTTGTTCTTTTTTTAAAAAAAGGTCTTAAAGATTTTTTAAAAAGATTTGTTTTTATATTTGAAAGGCAGAGTTTACAGGAGAGAGGAGAGAGAGAGAATCTTCCACTGACTGGTTCACTCCCCAAATGGCTGAAACGGCCAGAGCTGGGCCACTCTGAAGCCAGGAGCCAGGAGCTTCTTCCGGGTCTCCCACGTGGGTACAGGGGCCCAAGGACTTTGGCCATCCTCTGCTGCTCTTCCAGGCACCTTAGCAGGGAACTGGAGCATCCAGGACTCAAACGGGCACCTATATAGTATGTTGGCATTTTAGGCGACGGCTTCACCCACTATGCTACAACCCCAGGCCCCAAGATCTTGCTCCTAATTTCAACCACTCTATTCTCACCTCCAACCTCAGGCAACCATGATTTTTTAAAGATTTATTTATTTTTATTTATTTATAATGAAGGGGGCTTGTATCTTTCATCCACTGGTTCAATCCCCAAATATCAAAAACAGCCAGGGCTGTGCTGGGCCAGGCCAGCACCAGGAGTTCCATCTGGGCCCCCCGTGTGAGTGCTAGTGACCCAAGTACTTGGACCACCCTTTCCTGACTTCCCAAGCACAATATCAGGAAGCTTGATTGAAAGTGGAGCAGCCTCAACTTGAACCAGTGCTTGAACATGGGACACTGGCATCACAAGCAGCAGCTTAACATGCTGAGCCATGATGCTGGCCTGGTCTATTTTCTGTCTTTATAGGCTTACCTCTTCTGGAAATTTTATATGAATGGACGCATACCATATTTGTGGGTCTAGCTTTGTTCTCTAAGCATAACATTTTTGCAGTTCATTCATTTTGTAGTATGTGCCAGTACTTCACTCCTTTTTATTGCCAAATAGCAGTCCAGACAGTCATACCACATTTTATTTTCCCATTTACCAGTTTATGAGCATTTGGGTTATTTGTACTTTTGGGCTTCTGTGAATACTCCAACTACGAACATTCACATACAAGTCTCTGTATGGACACACACTTTTCTTAGAGATTTGTTTGTATCTAATTTGAAAGGCAGAGTTACAAAGAGAAGAGATCTTTCATCTGCTGGTTCACTCCCCACAGGGCCATAACAGCCAAGGTTGGGCCAGGCTGAAGCCAGGAACCTGGAACTCCATCCAGGTCTCCCACGTGGGTGGCAGGGACCTAAGCACTTGAGCCATCTTATGCTGTTTTTCCAGGTGCATTAGCAAGCAGCTGGATTAAAAGTGGAGCAGCTGAGAATCAAACTGGTGCTGCAATATGAGATGCTGGCATCTTAGGGAATGGCTTAATCCACTGTGCAACAACACTGGTCCCTGGACATATATTTTTATCTCTCTTGGGTATATCACATAGTGAGGAGTAGAATGGTGAACTGTATGACAAATTTATGTCTACTTTTTCTAGAATGGTGAACTGTATGACAAATTTATGTCTACTTTTTCAAGAAATTTTCAAGCTGTCTTCTGAGGTGGCTGCATCATTTGTCTTCCTGCCAACAGTGTATGAGTTCCCATTTCTCTTCATCCTCATCAAGACTTGTAGTCATCTGTTGCTGTTGTTTTTCTCTCTTTCAAATTTGAAAAACAGAGTTACAGAGAGGCAAAGGCAGAGAAAGAGAGATCTTCCATATGCTGGTTCACTCTGCAGATGGCCGCAATGGCCAGAGCTGCACCGATCTGGAACCAGGAGCCAGGAGCTTCTGGGTCTCCCTCACGGGTGCAGAGTCCCAAGGACAGGCAATCTTTGACTGCCCTCCCAGGACATAGTGGAGCTGGATAGGAAGTGGAGCAGCCAGGACTCCAACAGGCGCCCATATGGGATGCCGGCACAGCAGGCAGCGGCTTTACCTGGTACAGTACAGCGTCCACCCCCTGCCATCTGTCTTTTGATTACCCATCCCGCTGGTTGTTTGGATTTGCAGTCTCTGATGACCAATGTTAAGTATCTTTTCATGTGTTTATTAACCATTCATACTTCTTCTTTGTCTAGATGTCTTTTTTTTTTTTTGCCTTTCTTTAAGTTGTGCACCTTTCTTATTATTGAGTTGCAAGATTTCTTTATATGTATCAAATACCAACCTTAATCAGATAGAACTGCAAATATTTTCTCACTCTGTGTCCCCCCCCCCCCTCCAATTTCCTAATGGTATCTTTTTGAAGCACAAACTTTTAAAAAAAAATTATTTTATTTACTTGAAAGTCAGAGTTACAGAGAGAGGATGAGACAGAGAGTGAAGTCGTCCATCTAAGCTGGTTCATTCCCCAAACAGCAGTAACAGCTGGGATTGGGCCAGGCTGAAGCTAGGAGTCTGGAACTCCATCCAGGTCTCCCATTTGGTGCAGGGGCCAACACTTGAGCCATCTTCTGCTGCTTTTCCAGGTGCATTAGCAGGAAGCTGGATCAGAAGTGGAGCAGCTGGGACTCAAACTGGCATCCATATGGGATGCTGCTATTGCAGACAGCAGCTTAACCTGCTGTGCCACAATGCCGGCCCCAGGAAGCACATTTTTTATTTTGACAGGGTCCACTTTATTATTTTTTAAGTGCATGTGCTTTTTGTTGTGTCTATAACAATCACATAGGTTTACATCTACATTTTCTTCAGAGGGTTTCTCAGTTTTAGCTCTTGCATTTAGATGTATGGTTCACCTGGAGTTAAATTTGAATATGATGTGAGAGGTAAAGGTTTGAATATGCGTCGTCTTTTTGTATGTGGATATCCAATTGTCCCAGCACCATTTTGTTGAAAAGACTAACCTTTTCCTCTTGAATTGCCTTAACACTTTTGTTAAAAATCAATTAAGCATAAGTTTAAGACTCTTTAGTATGTTAATATATGTTGGGAATCTCCAACAGGGAGGACATAAAATGTTTCCAAAATGTTTTTAGTGAGGAATTCTCCCCCATTAACTCCTTTTAAAACGTCACCTTTCTAGAGATTCTCACTACAGACTGTGGAACAAACTTGAAGAAACGCTTCTCTAAATTGCTCAGGGCTCTAACTTTCATTCGCAGCTTTGTTTCAGAGGCCCAGAGTTCCACTGATGTATTTTAAACTGCAACACAATGATATCATTTCTCCTAATGAGCTTTTGATAAAACAGCTCATTATGCAGAAGTTTTGGTAAAAGCTGCTGAAAATATTCGTTACTGAATTAGACACTTATTTTACACAAACAGAAATAAAGGGAGTTTTACTATAGGCATAATGAATGAAAAAAGTGTGGGTAATTTTTGTAATTGTGTGTGTTTTTTTTTTTCATTTTTAGGACAATGAATTTTGCTTGGTTGTGATTATTAGTAATAAAGCATTACGGTCAAAGAAAAATTATTTGTGTTCACTTTCACACACACACACACACACACACACTTCAGAGATATATTTTTTTCCTTTTAAACTGAAAGACCTTGTCTTAATCTTCTCACTTAGCCACATATAATGCAACATGTTGGACAATTGCTTGAATTTGCAAAATGAATATACTCTCATTTCAGCATTCTATTTACTACAACAAACAAAAGAACCTAATACAAAAATTAAAAGTGTGAAAGTAAAAGTCTCCTTATCACCTTTTATTTAACTGCAGAACAAGATAAACAGTCAGTGATGAGAGGGAAAAAATGTACGAATACTTGGGCAGGGTAAGAGCGCTTTGCCAGGCCGCTGCGCAAGAGACGAACGAGAGCAGGTGCCCAGCGGCGACAGGCAAACCACGCAGCGAAAGGCCGCGGTTCTAGAAAACCGGAGTGTGCCGAACAACGCCGGGACGCGCGTGCCTCGTTACCCCACCACCGCGCCGCGCCCCTCACCCGCCGCCGTCTGCCCGTGACTTTGCCTTCTTTTTAAAAACCGTGACGTTGGTTGTCCGGGCGCTTTGTTCAGACGGCATTATCTAACCTCACATAAAAGAAACGGTGGCATGCACATCCAGATACCTGACAAGAGTACTTTTCTTTTTGGAGTTCTAGTTTCCCCAACATAATCACTAGCAGAAAGTATATTTTCTTGTCACCTTTAGCCTGGCTTCGAACAGGATTCGGAATAAAAAGCAGCCTTCCACCATCTTGATAGCCAGGAGGCTTCAACTTAACGGCGCTCATCCACTTCTTTATTTATTCTGAGATAGCATTCAAAATTTGCATTATAAGCAAAGGCTTAAAGACGCTACTAAATAAGGAGTCCACCAAACAAAAATTAACCAGACCCTCGTCTAGCGGGAACAGAGGCAAGGGCTATCCACAGCCATTTCACTCAAGTTAACGTCACTGTGCTGTTCACCTCGCTTCACATCTTAAATCCTCTCCACAAATGCGTGGTAGCAGTTAGCCAATTGAGGGAAAGGGGCTTCGACTTCACGCTCTTATTTTGTTACCTGAAACTCCGCTGGATACTAGCTCAGCATTTCACATCTCTGCCGACCCCCGGGCCGTGTACAAAGTCCCAGGCCACTTCCTCAGGGCCGGGGGCGCTTGAGGATTTGGTCCCGAGCGGCCCTCACCGGGCCTTGGCGCACGCACGCGCGTTCTCCTTTTTAATTTTTTTTTTTTATTTTTCCCCGCCCGCGGTGCGCAGGGCTCCGGTGGGCGCCACGTGGGGCAGCGACGGCCCCGGCCCTCCCTGACCGCGCCCTCCACGGGCGGGCGGACGCGGGCGCGGGGTCCTGGCCGCCAGGCCTCCTGTGGTGGCCGAGTCCCGCAGTAGCGACAGCTCGCGTTTCATCCCAACCGTGGGGCATCCAGGGCTCTATCCGCTGGGGTCGGCTCCTTTCCACTGGGCCCCTGTTCTGTAACAGGAGGAAACCAGGCGCAGCCGGGCGGTAAGGTGGGGGGCAGGAATTTGACGTGGCAGAGCCTGCTGCGAACAGGAAGCCATTCCTGGAGGACAAGAAGCCAGAGGCAGGAACCTGCACGTCTTCCCCAGGAGTACTGGGATCTGGGAGAACATCCTCCCCCAAAGTCAGCTGAGAATGCCACCTGCAAGGGGCCTTCCCTGAGCTGGTTTGCTGGAGCGGCCGGCAGAACTTGGGTGACATGGGAACAACACAAGGATTGCGATTATTCTGCCAGGCTAAGACGTTTTAAGAGAGTAGACAGGGATTGGAAGTTAACACATTTGTAGTCACCTATACATCTGATTTTATAAAATGCTGGGCTTTTGCTGCCCTCGCTGTGGCGGAGCGGGTAGAGCCGCTGCCTGCAGTGCTGCCATCCCGTATGGGCGCCAGTTCGAGACCCAGGTGCTCCACTTCTGATCCAGCTCTCTGCTAGGGTCTGGGAGTAGAAAGATGGCCCAAGTCCTTGGGCCCCTGCACCCCCGTGGGAGACCTGGAAGAAGCTCCTGGCTCCTGGCTTCCACTCTGCTCAGTTCCGGCCGCTTCAGCCAACTGGGGAGTGAACCAGCAGATGGAAGACCTGTCTCTTTCTCTTCCTCTCTCTCTTCCTCTCTCTCTCTCTCTCTCTCTCTGCCTCTGCCTCTCTGTAACTTTGACTTTCAAATAAATAAATAAATCTTTTAAAAAAAAAAAATGTTGGGCATTCTTACTGTGCAGCATAGGGTCCATTATGACCAAGTCAGTTACTGTTTGTGTTACCTTCCTAAAGCCCAGATTTGAAGAACTGCTGCTTTGTTGTTGGAGATAAACGGGCTGGGAGCTCCCACATCACTCTCAGGAGCCCGGAAGCTGTTGTTCAGGCTGGCTGTCTCAGTGCCACACATTGCACGATCACACGTGACTGTCAATGAATGACCTAGCACCGCACATCTGTGGATTCCAGTAAGCTGGCAATATAGCCTACTCAGTTTATCTGTGCTCCTCACATCTCCAGTCCTCCTGTTTATAAGAGGAGAAAGCCCTTTGAACCCAAACATTGCTTGAGCCCAGTCTCAGACAAGTCATAGAATTTGCCGGAGGGAAGGAAGCTCTTTTCAGCACAGGCAGAATGGCAGGGAGTGACTCTTCAGGCGCAGTCCAGGACGAACTGGCAATGTTCCCCACAGAGCTGAAAGGTTTTGATTTGAAAAACATCTTCATCCAGTCTTCCAAATGTAAGTATAAATACAGTTACCAAACGGAATAGGAGTGAGTTTCTACAAAGATGTATTTATTAGGCAAAGTGACAGAGGCAAGGTTACAGAGGGAGAGAAAGTGAGATCTCCCATCTGCTGGTTCACTCCCCAAATGCTAGCAACTGTCAGGGCTGGGTCAGACTGAAGCCAGAAACTGGAAACTGCATCCAGGTCTCCCACATACGCTGCTGCAGAGACCCAAGCACTTGTGCCATCTTCCACTGCTGTCCCAGGTGCATTAGTACCGAGCTGGATGGGAAAGAGAGCAGCTGGGACTCAAACTGGTGTTCATATGGGATGCTGGCGGGGCAAGCAGCATCTTAGTTAACCCTCAGCACCACAACACAGGATCCCCAAGAATGACTTTTTGAATTGACCACCCTACTACTTCCCTCCTGTAGCTAGGCTTTCATTACTTTGAATAAATTTGCACATTGAAGTAGAAACAGAAGTCATAAATTATGAAATGAATGGAAATACAGATACCTATCTCTGAAAGTAACCTAATTTCTCTGGAATCTTACAAATTACAAATTTAGGCAAATTAAAATAGGAGGGGCTGGTGTTGCGGCACCACGGGTTAAGCCACCACCTGCAAACCCAACATCCCATATGAATGCTGGTTCGAGTCTTGGCTGCTCCACTTCTGATCCAGCTTCCTGCTAATGCACCTACTAAGGCAGCAGAACATGACCTAGCGCTTGGTCCCCCGCCACCCAAGTAGGAGACCCAGATGGAGTTCCAGGTTTCTGGCTTTGGCCTAGGCCAGTCCTTGTCATTGTGGTCATTTGGGGAATGAACCAGAGGATAGAAGATCTCTCTGTCTCTCTCCTTCCTTTCTCTGTCACTCTGCCTTTCAAATAAATAAAATAAATCTTTTAAAAATCAAACCAGGAACGGTTCCCATGATATGTCAACTTGTGCTGTCCTTTATTTGCTTAGATTCACTTGGAGTGCACAAAAAGAAAGCTACCTCATTTATGTATAGCTGACTTATTGACTCATCTTTTGATTTATAATCTGTTTTTTAACTTTTGGAAGTGTGGACAGAAACCTTTCAACCGATTGCAAAATAACTCTTGATTTCTAAGAAAGTAGAGATTGTGAGAACATCTACAAAGTGAGGTACATCGTGGTTGTACAATGTGGATTTCCAAGTGTTGTTTGAAAGGCAAGTGGTATTTATATGTACTCGTGTGTACATAATTTTGTAATGACTTACAGTTTGTCCCAACCCGCTCTTAACCTCAATGTTGTACTGCTTTGGAGAAACATCACACTTCTTCTAGCCAAAGAACTTGTAAACATCCCAAAGAACAGTAAATAGATTTTTGAAACTCCCGAAGCATTTGTTGTGCATAGAAAACTAGGAGGACTCTCCTGTTTGAGCAACTGTGTGGGAATTAAGGTTGACTGCAAATTCTTTGTCACTATTTCCCACCTTTGCCGCAGGGCATTTACCTCTCCTCTCCTGCAGTATGGGCTGCCTTTGGGACAGCTTACTTCATGGAAGGTGGCAGAAGCAATGCTAAGCCAGCTCTGGGCCTATGCCTTAAGAAGGGCTGCAGGTTTCCAATTTCCGTCTCTTTTGGAACCTTCAAACTACCACACAGAGAGGCCACGTGCCCTGCATGGGGAGAGAGGGGGCTCAGCCTGCCTGCCTCCTGGAGGGGCTTCCAGACCCCTTTATTTCCAGCCATGCTTTTTTTTTTTAAATTTGAAAGTCACAGTTACACACACACACACACACACAGAGAGAGAGAGAGAGAGAGAGAGAGAGAGAGGTCTTCCATCTGATGGTTTATTCCCCAATTGGCCACAATGGCCGGAACTGTGCCGATCCGAAATCAAGAGCCAGGAGCTTCCTCCCAGTCCCCCATGAGAGTGCAGGAGCCCAAGGACTTGGGCCATCTTCTACTTCCAGACCATAGCAGAGAGCTGGATCAGAAGTAGAGCAGCCGGGACTAGAACCGGTGCTCATATGGGATGCCAGCGCGTCAGGCCAGGGCGTTAACCTGATGCGCCACAGTGCTGGCCCCCCAGCTGTGCTTTGAAACATACCAAGTAAGACCAACAGAACTGCCAGTTGGGCTATCAGTGCAGAAGCTAGAAAGCAAACCAGGTGGCTGCTGTTTGTGAGATTTGGGTAATTTGTTACGTAGCAATAAATAAGTGAAACAGAAAGCAAGCTCTTCACTGTCACCCGTAACTCTTTGTTTTCAGGGAGTCCTTTGTGGGTGGGAAGGACAGCTGGACATGGTTACCTGGATTGAGTGTTGACTGTTGATTTTTTTTTTTTAAAGATTTTATTTGTTTATTTGACAGGTAGAGTTACAGACAGTGAGAGAGAGAGAGAGAGAGAGAGAGAGAGAGAGAGAGAGAGAGAGAGAGAAAGGTCTTCCTTCCGTTGGTTCACTCCCCAAATGGCCACTATGGCTAGTGCTGTGCAGATCCAAAGCTAGGAGCCAGGTGCCTCCTCCTGGTCTCCCATGCGGGTGCAGGGCCCAAGCACTTGGGCCATCCTCCACTGCCTTCCCGGGCCACAGCAGAGAGCTGGACTGGAAGAGGAGCAACCGGGACTAGAACCCGGCGCCCACATGGGATGCCGGCACTGCAGGTGGAGGATTAACCTGCTGTGCATGGCTCGACCCTGACTGTTGATTCATTGTGTGTTGTGGAGAGCACAGGGAAGGGCTTCTGTAATCAGGGAGGGCAGGGAGATGGGGTCAGAAAAGATGCCTCAGGGGCCCATGTGGAGATCCGACCTGCAGGCCTGGGCATTGGCAGATGTGGAACCCAGCAGAGGCCGTGAATAAAGCCAGTGATCTCCAGGCAGAAGCAGAACCAAGGCTTGAGTGAGGAAGGAAGAAGGGAGGAGGGATGATAAAAATAAAGCATAATTATTCAAATAAAAATGTTTATTCATATGCCACATAAAATTATCTACCCTACTACGCTTTTGGAAGTACTGCCTAGAAATAGCATGCTTTTCATACCTCATGGCTCCATCTGAAGGAATCCTTCATGAGCAAGTAAGTACATAGGATTTTCTTTTTAAAAACATAGACATCAGGGCCAGCGTTTTGGCATAGCATATTAAGCTTCCACCTGTGATGCCAGCATCCCATATGGGCACTGGTTCGAGACCTGGCTGCTCCACTTCTGATCCCATTCCCTGTTAATGCACCTGAGAAAGCAGCAGAAGATGGCCCAAGTCCTTGGGCCCCTGCACCCATGTGGGAGACCTGGGTGAAGCTCCTGCAGCTATTTGGGGAGTGAAACAGCAGATGGAAGACCTCTCTCTCTCTCTCTCTTTCTCTGTCTCTCTTCGTCTCTCTGTAAACCTGCCTTCCAAACAAATAAAAATTAAATCTTTTTAAAAAAAATTAGATATTTTTTCTTACATCCCGAAACATAGATCCTTCTCCCTGCCTTATGCGGTGGTCACACTTAACCTATCAACACAATTATAGACACATTCACAGACAAATGCAAAACACACAACACACACAGTTAAACACAAACATAGGCAAACAGTCTTTTTAAAAAAAATTTATTTGAGAGGTAGAGATAGAGATAAAGACAGAGACACAGAGACAGAGAGAGCACCCATCTGCTGGTTCACTTTCCAAATGCCTGCAACAGCCTAAGGCTGAAGCCAGGATCTCAGTCCAGGTCTCCCACATGGATGGTAGGAACCAAAATACTTGACTCATCGCCACTGCCTCCTAGGATCTACATCTGCAAGAAGCTGGAGTCAGGAGCTGGAGCTGGGAGTTGAACCCAGGCACTCCAGTGTGAGGTGTATGTGTCCCAGCTGGGAGTTTAACTGCCAGGCCAAATGCCTACCCCTAGGTGAACATTCTTAAATAGGATGTTTTTCAAATTGGCAAACACAGATTTTTCAACTTCTAAAAATTATTTATTTTTGTCAGAGAGAGAGAAAGAAATTGAGTTCCATAAAATGCAGAGGGGAATTACTTGGTTATGTCTTGAAAATTTAATTTGTAGAGTTATTTATTTGAAAGTGTTAACAGAGAGGCAGAAGCAGAGAGGAAGGGAAGGGGGAGAGAGAGGGAGAGAGAGGGAGAGAGAGGGAGAGAGGGAGAGAGAGGGAGAGAGAGAGAGGTCTTCCATCCTCTGGTACACTCCCTAAATGGCCACAATGTAGCCAGGCTGAAGCCAGGACCCAGAAGCTTCTTACAAGTCTCCCATATGGGTGGCAGGGGCCCAAGGACTTGGGCCATCTCCTGCTGCTTTTCCAGGCATATTAGCTGGTAGCTGGATTGGAAGTGGAGCAGCTGGCATTTGAACCACAGTGCCATTCCTGTTTCATTCTTTATATGTTAGAAGAGTACTAAAAAAAAAAACTTAGCTAATTATCTGGACACTTTTAATGCTTAGATTCTTTAAAATTACTTTTATCTAAACATTTTTATGCTTTTTGCTTACTTGAGAAGCAGAAAGAGAGAGAGACAGAGAGAGACAAACAGAGAGACAGAGCCCACAAGTGCACACACACTTCCATTTGCTACTTTACTGCCCAAATGCCTGCAACAGCCAGAGCTGAGCCAGGTGAAAGCCAGGAACTAGGAATTCAATCCAGGTCTCCCAAGGCCTTGATCCATCACTTGCTGCCTCTCGGGGTGCACATTAGCAGGAAGCTGGAATCAGGAGCGGAGGTGGACTTGATCTCTGGCACTCCAATAAGGGATGCGAGCATCCCGGGATTTTTCTTAGTAGTAAGGCCAAATGCCTATCCCTGAGAATTTTATGTAGTCTGTGGGCTTAACACCTACCATATTGTGTTTGTCATCTGATGCATTTCTTTTATTGTTCCTGTTTACTTGTTATGGAATCATGAGACTTTTGAGCTGTGAGCACCCACGGAAGTTGCTTAGTTGTGAATCCAACCATTTTATTTGATAATAGGGGCCCAGAGAGAGTCAGCTGAGTCGTGCTTCCAAGTCACAGTGTCTGCTCATCCTCTTTTATTTGAATGAATTGATCTTGCACGTGACTTCTCAGAAAGATCCCATTTTGTGATGGAGCAGCTCTGCCAGCAGGCTGGGGTCACTGTCCCCCAGACTGGGCAGGGACCTAAACACCAACACTGGCTTTCTGGTGGGCAAGTCCTCTCCAAAATGCAAAGGCTTGGACTAAGACAACTCACTCTGGCCTGCTCACCCGAAGTCTCACGCTCTGGAAACATCAGTTCTGTGTCTATTCTCACTGGACTAATCCCTCTGAGCTGAGCCATAGCCTGGATCAAATTCCTGCTGCGTCTTTTTCTCATCCTGTGCATTGGTCTGTGACACACCTGGGTGGGAGGCAGCACGTGGCAACTGAAAACCCCCTGTACTGGCACAAATGTGCAATCCCAGGCAGCCCTCTTATTAGCTCCGGTTTGTAATGGAGTAGATTAGTTTATGTCTAAGATAAATGAGAAGGAAACAAGAGGTATTGAATAGAATCCTAGAAGGAGACCAGGATTTTCCACTTCTGCTTTGAAAAGAATAGACTCTACTTGGTTGAATTAGAATAATCCAGCCTTTCTTCCTGCCCCTTAATCCGGGAGCAGAAGATTGGAAGGCGGATTCATGAAAAAGCAACAGCAGGGTAAGAGAGCTGTGGAACTGGGCAAAACAGAGAACACATTTATCATTATTTTAAAATTTTAAAATTATTTATTTAGTTATTTGAGAGACAAAGAGCAAGCTCCTATCCACTGGTTCACTTTCAAACGCCTGCAACAGTCAGAGGTGGGCCAGGCCAAAGCCAGGAGCCCAGGACCAGGAACCCAATCTTGGCCTTATAATTGGGTGGCAGGGACCCAAATACTTTAAGCTATGACCAGCAGCTTCCAGAGTGTGCCTTAGCTGGAAGTGGGCATCAGAATTGAAGCAGGGACTTGAACCCAGGCACCAGAATATGGTATGCAGGAGTCTCAAATGGAATCCTAACTGCTGCATCAAATGACTATCCCAGCTCTATTATTTTTAAAGTAATGGGAGTAGCACTTAACATGGAACGAGGGAATGGAATATTTTAGAGAATCTGCATGTCAGGGGGTCAGAAGTTAAAATGTGATGTGCAAAGCCACAGGGAGTTTTCGGAGATGAGTTGTTTAGCTCGTGTCCGACCGCTTTCTCTGACAGCCACCTTTCTCTCTGTTTTAAATCAGTGTTCTCTTCTACAGATGATTGGCTCAGAGGTGAACACTTGGCTGAGTCGGAGCAGTCAGATGTTTTTGCTCCCATATTTGGAAAGGAGATGCAGAGATAGCCAGCTAATAGTGTTCCTGGAACTCAGGTGAGACAAACTAGACTTCTGAGTGACCTCACTGATCATGTGTTCAGAGGATCAGAAAGCTGCTGTACAGAGGTGAAAAGTTAAACAGCTTCATGAAGAGAAACCGAGACCAAAGGCAGACGAGGGGAGGGCGTCCTGCTGCGCTCCGGGTGACTTTTGGATTGGTGATCAAGTCACTGCTAGGCCAGGGTGCACCTGCCCTTGGGCACCATCTAGCATGACTATGTCCCTGTGTCTCAACAACATAAACTCCCTGGGTAAACATTGTTAAGGCATCATATAAAAAAGGGCAGGAACATTCTTGTCTAGTGTAGGCTGGTAGCAAGATCAGTAAAGATAAAACCTGTCCTTGATCTGGAAGTATGGTTCCTGGAAAAGAGAGGAAAGGGTGAATCCAGTGAAATCCAATCTGCCGGTCTCCCAGGGTCTTTGCACGAGCTGCCTGTCCCTCCCAGAAACCCCTGCTTCTACTCACCAGGGCTCCTCATGCTGCCTTTAAGAAACCCACATGCAGGGCTGGCATTGTGGCATAACAGGTAAAGCCTGTGTTTGCAATGCCTGCATCCCATATGGGTGCTGGTTCGTGTCCTGGCTGTTCCACTTCTGAGCCAGCTCCCTGCTGATGGCCTGGGAAAAGCAGCAGAAGATGGTGCAGGTACTTAGGCCCCTGCTGCCCATGTGAGAGACCCAGATGAAGCTCCTGGCTACTGGCTTCATCCTGGCTCAGTTCTGGCTGTTGTGGCTCTCTGGGGAGTGAACCAGTGGATGGAAGATTCTCTCTCTCTCTCTCTCTCTCTCTCTGTGTGTGTGTGTAACTCTGACTTTCAAAAAATGAATTAAAAAAAAGAAAGAAAGAAAGAAAAAGGAAACAGGCATTGAGCTGAAAAAGTTCCTTCCTCTGGGAGGTCGTCCCTCCCAGTGCCTACCTCGGTATCCTTGTTTTCCCTCCAGTGAAACTGACTCTGATTGGATGTCAATACTAGCAGCATTCACATTGCCTGATTGACAAATGTCCCTCTCATTCTCCATCTCACTCCCTAAGCTTTCAGCATCCTCTTGCATGAATCAAGGCCAAAACTTTTGGTTCCAAAATTGAAATCCAGAGTCAGCTCTGTGGATATTTCTAAGTCTACCTGGATGCCTTGGAGATGACCTCTGCTTTCCACCTGACCTTGGGCAAAAAAAAGGTGGTTTTTATCTAAACCTTTGGTCCACAAGGAAAAGCAGCAGCACCCCCAGCCTGGAGTCTTCCTCACCACGACACAAGTCACACACAGCTGATGACAGCTGAAATGTGCTTGGCTGATTGTTCATCTCTAAGGCTTCTGGAAGGGGCCGAATAATCACCTTGAAGGCAGGATGAAGAGGGGCAACAAAGGTAGAATTTCATTTCTGCCATTTTCAATCTGGGTGTTCTCGGGCCAGGTTCTGGGTGTCTCCAATCCTTATCCTACTCACTGTAAAATCAGCCCAGGAATAATACACTAGGCAGGTGGTCGTCAGGGGGCCACGAAGATAAGGGGTGTCGCTTTATTGCCCCGTGTCTCACAGAGAGTCATTTAGCGTCTCGCACCCCCAAAAGTCAGCCATTCCTTTTATGCAGTTAAAGAAGACAGGTGATGCTTCTGGCTGTCACTCTTGTCCCACTTCAAGTCCAGTCTTCCACCCCCGGACATTATTTGAGCTTCCTCTAAGTAATGTGTCCTGTGCAATAAAGCTGTATGTTAATGTGGGGTGGTGTCCTGAGTCTTGTTTTATAAGGCCTTTGTTTTTTCTCTACTTCATACTAATGAGGTCCAGATAGAATGTTGTTGCTTTTATTTTTCTAAGAAAATATATTGCTTCCTTTCTATATCAACAGCACATGTGCTTAGAATTATTGGGTGATCAATACTAATTAGGGATTCTGTTCAGAGGATGTTTAATGTTTTATTCTAGGCTTTCATCTAGTCATTTGGAACTGGTTGGCTCAAACTCGCTATTGATTAAATTGTCTTCTTTTTGCTTGACCTCCTCAGTAAGCAGGGGGGGAAAAAAAGGCATGCCTTTGTTTTTTTCCTTAAATCTCAGACCTAAAAACCAGTGTGTGAGTACAAAAAGAAAAAAGGCATGCAATAATATCACTGTAAAATTCTGCTTCTGAATTCAATTAAAAGGAACTTTTGTTGAGACAAAGACTGGAATCCTGTGAAAAATTCTTATAATCTCTCTCTCTCCCTCCCCCATCCCTTCATTCTTATTTTCTAATAAATCTTATTCAGACTCGAGACCCTACTGGGAAATTTCACTTTTAGTTTGGGAAATGTCAGATACCAGTGATGGGAATATCGGGATATTTAAGCAAAAAAAAAAAAGACTTTCTCCTCTCTCATAAGTGTTAAAAATAGCCACAGGGTATGTTTCCCTCTAAATTCTGTAAAAGGAAAGAAAAAAAAATCACCTTTGGACTAAAGTTAATGAGGGCGTGTTTTCCTAAGGGGAAAACCTTTTTAGAAAATGAGAAGAAACAGAAAGATTTGAAACCGCATCAGTTGCAGCAGCAGGAGTGCCTCGGCCAGAAGGCGTCTGTCTTACCTCCTTGTCCCTGCCTCTGTCCCTTTGGGCACGGCCATCAGGGAAAATGGCTCTGGCCACAAGCGCGCCCTTCTTTCTCTAGTTTTTCAGTGGCTGGGATACAACAGAGAGAGTCCGTATCTCTAAACTTCTTGGGGGCCTGGCCTGCTGGGCCTGCTCAGTTAACTGAGGTCTCACCTCATCCCTAGTGGGAGCACAGGTATTCAAACTTGATCCCTAACTGAAAAGTAGGCTTCGCTTTAGTTTTCAGCCTAAAAAGTCAGCAGTGGCAACCTTACTGGTTCTAACTATTATTCTCCCCAGCTCTTTTATTTTATGTGACTTACTCCCGGCATTGCCTATTCTGCTAAGGGAAAAGTTAATCCTTTGCTTACCTCTGCCCCAAATGTTCCCTTTTTGTTACTTCAACTTCCTCTTTCCTCAATCACTCACTGTAGTGTTCTTCCCCAGTGCAAGGAAAGGACCACAGGCAGGGACTGATTCAGACAAGAAAACACGCAGAGGGGAAAGATTTTAGGGGGTGTGTCTATTTTGACGATCTATACAGAGGCCAAAGTCAGCAGCAAACTCTCAACCTCAACTTGGTTTTGAACGTGCAAACATTACACAGTGCTTAGTCTATCCCTCCTTAAAAAATATATTTATTTGCTTATTTATTTGAGAAGCAGTGTTACAGACAAGAGAGGGGGAGACAAAGGGAGAGAGGTCTTCCATCCCCTGGTTCACTCCCCAAGTGGCCGGAGCTGGGCAGATCTGAAGCCAAGAGCCAGGAGCTCCATCCTGGTCTCCCACATGAGTACAGGGGCCTGAGCACTTGGGCCCTCTTCCACTGCTTTCCCAGGACATTAGCAGGGAACTGGATTGGAAATGTAGCAGTGCCCAAGGGTTTGGGTCCCTGTATCCATGTGGGAGATCTGGAAGAAGCTCCCCTGGCTCCTGTCTTTGGACTAGTCCAGTTCTGGCTGTTACAGGTATTTGGGGACTGAACCAACAGATGTAAGATTCCCTCTCTCTCTATCTCTGTCTCTCCCTCTCCCTCTCTGTAACTCTGACTTGCAAAATAAATAAATAAACCTTAAAAAAAAAAGAAATTAGTGACTCTCAAATTCACATATCTAACACCAGAAAAATTGGACATGGTTGAGCAATTCATCGGAATGCTTCAGTTTTTTGGTTTTTTTCCCATGCTTAGATTCAGAACTATTCTAGAGAAGAAGTAGAGGAAGACCTGCTCTTGTGGCAGGTGTGGGCAGGAAACAACTGGTCATTCCAGTCCTGCCCAGTACTACAGTTTGAATGGCAATAACGGGGCAGCTCCATGCCTTCTCTAAGCCTCAGTTTTCTCACCTATAAGATGGGGTAATAATGGTACCTGTCCTCTAAGTTTAAGAGAATGAAATAAAATGCTAGTGTCTGTAAATCGCTTAGCATAGTCCCCAAAATTCAGTGAATCCTCAAACAATGCAAGTAGTGGCGAATCTAAAAGTGGAAGTCATGCATTTTACCGCAAAAAGTGTGAACATTTAGAATTTTCTCGATATAGTTGGAAGTTTGTTTACATTGTCTCTTTTGGGTCCAAGATAGAGTTGAGGCCAGATGAGATATCACACAATTACTAACTTGCAAGTTTTCCTGTGACTTGGAGGTAGCTAACTAATTTGGGAGTATGTGGGAGGGAGAAACCAAAAAATGTTCCTTTGGGTAATTCCTGAAAACAGGGGGTTACAGATTAGGATTTTCAAAAAAGCAACAAAAGCCCCAGGCCATGTCCACAGAAACTGTTCTTTTAGGCTTCTGAGGCCTCTTTGACCTTTGCTTTATGAAACACTGACAACCTCCCATTTGATTGGTGAATTTTCTGCTGTTACAGACACACACACACACACACACAAAACCATGCTCCCTGCCTGAAAGTTAAACCTATTTATGGTGAGCACTGTTTTTTCAATTAGGGTTATTTTCATTTTCCCAGAAGCCATGTGAGCTGAGAAAGCCCAAAAGTTTATTTTTCTTCCTTTTACTTTTTATAAGAATGTTAAAGCGTACAGCACTTATCTATAGGTTTTCTTTTGAAATACTTATGTCTGAAATAAGGTGCCCCCCCCCCTTTATTTTAAAGATTTATTTGAAAGAGTTACAGAGAGGCAGAGACAGAGACAGAGACAGAGGGGTCTTCCATCAGCGGCTGGAGCTGGGCAGATCTGGAGCCAGGAGCGTTTTCCGGGTCTCCCACGCGGGGACAGGGGCTATTTTCCACTGCTTTCCCAGGCCACAGCAGGGAGCCGGATCAGAAGTGGGGTTCCCAGGGCTCGAACCGGCGCCCATAGGGGATGCTGGCGCTGGCGCTAAGGGCGGCGGCTTTAACCTCTACGCCACAGCGCCGCCTCCCCACCCTCCCCCCATTTAACAACAAGGCATAAGAGCTAGCACGCTTTTCACAGCATGGTTGTAGTCCACTTTCGTGGTAAACTCTTCTTCGAGAGCATGGATCCCATCCATCTCGCCAACTTTGGGGCAATGTCTTGCGCAAGTTGCTGCTCAGTAAACAGAACTCACGAATGGTATTCGCGTTGGCGTCTCCTCCACATGTTCACCTGTGTATTAGAAAATGCCGTTTCTAAGGCCAAGCTTAGCACGCACAGCTCTCATCACAGGCTCCCCGACGGCAGGGGACCCCAGGCAAACCCCACAGGACCTCCCTATCGGTTTTGTAAAAAAAACAACATTCTCGGGTGCAAACGCAGCGGGCGAAAGGGGAGCCTCGGCGAAGACTCCCTCGGCGGCCCGGCCTGCAGCTCGCGGGGCCTGGGAAAGCCGGGGTCGCGGGAGAGGGGTTCTCTCGGCTCGGTGGCAGGGCGCTGCCCCCGGGCTGGGGAGGGCGCCCGCCGCCGCCGCCCCGCGCTCCGCCTCCGTCCGCGGAGCTGCAGGGGCAGGAATTCCGCGCTTGAACCCCGCGGCCCGGGCCCCAGCTCGGGAGCGCTGGGCGGGGCGGCTCGGGGCCGCGCCCTTCCTCCCCCAGCCCCCTCCCAGCCCCCTCTCACGCTCCCCGCCCCGGTTCCCCGCGCGCTCCTCCGCCCCGGAGCTGCTCCTAGCCCCGCACCCACGCTCCTGCGCCCTCCCTTCTTTCCTCCGCAGCGCCCGCCTCCTCGCTCCACTCCCCTCCCGTCTCCCTCCCTGGCGCCCCTGCTCCCTCCTCCTCCGGGTCTCCGCTGCTCCCCTCCCCACCCCTCCCCTGCATCCTCCCTCTCCTGCGCCCCTTCTCCCGGCTCCCCTCCTCCTCCCGGCTCCTCTCCCGGGTGTGCGGAGCTCCCACGCTGTTGCTATGGAGGCGCCCGCGGCTGTTGGCGGTGAGGCTGGAGCTGCCCTGGGGCCCCGGGGACAGAGCGGTGTCCCTGCCCAAAGCTGGGGGGGGGGGGGGGGGCTCGCCCCTGTTGGGGCCCAGGAACAAAGCGCGCTCTCCCCACCCCGGGAGTGCTCAGGGAGACCTTCAGGCGCCCGGGGCCCCGAGGCTTAAGACCACCGCGAGTCTGCTCGCCCCCAACCCCTGCGGGCAGGCCCCCTGGGGCCGGGGTGACAGCTGCGCTCCACCGCGCCACCTCCCCGGCCCCCCGGAAGATCAGTGCGGCTTGCTCCAGCCCGGAGGTGTCACTGGGGCCGGGGGCACAGCCAGATGGCCCCATTTAACAGGACTGTCCCCTTTTGTTGGGGGCCGAAGCAGCGTCCAGGCCAATTTACATAGGAAAATGGGGTTTGTGTCCCCAATTCAGTGCAGTGCCCCGACAGCTGGTGGCTCAGTCATTATGTCAGGACCCCACAGCGTGGTGTTTGAAGTGGCTTTATGTGTGCAGATGTGTGAGTGTGAATAGCAATTGATTGGGAACCGGTAGCTTCGAGGGCCGACTTGGAAATACTACGTGGGTATTTTTATCAAAAATACTACAAAGGTAATTTTATCAACCTGGTCACAGAGTAAGATGGGAGAGTGGGAAAGCTTTGCCGATAGCGGATGCTCCTTTACGGGGCGGTCGTGTACCCTTTTCGGATGCCCCCCAAAGCCACATTGTTTAGGTCTCCGGAGGGGTTTGAAATCTTTGCAACTCGGTCATTGCTTGTAAAAATTGTGAAGCTGCAGGTATGAAACACTGCTAGGACTTACAACAAAGAAAGAGGAAAGATCTACTCTAACTGGTGTATTAAACACTTTGATTTAATGAAAGATCTACTCTAACTGGTGTATTAAACACTTTGATTCTGCTGGTGTGTATTCGGGGCTCTAGCCTATAAGAGGCTGAAGGTTGGCTGGTTTGGAATCGGTAGTTGAAACGCCTGTGCTGAAACCGTGGAATGTTATAACAGAGGGGAGATTCTCCAGTTCTCGGGTTTTGCCAGTGAGCCGCTAGAGTCTCTGAGAGGTGAAGTGAGTTTTGTCCAGCATCGCTCAGCTCTGCGCAGTGTGAGCTCAGTGGTTTGAATCCGTCCAAGACGGCGGAAAAGGAAACTTGAAAAGAGTCGATTTACGGGTCCTGAAAGCACCTTCATGAAGATGATCGCAAACCTTTCCACCAGTGCGCTGGAGCCACCCACAGGTAATTCCCTAGAAGACAAGGGGTGGAGAGGATTTTTTTTTTTTTTTTCTTTTCAACTCAGGCTTTATATATTGATCATCTTTAGTTTCAGTCTGTATTGGAGTCAGTTCTAGCCACCAGAATTTTCCAGAACCCTGTCCTGGGATTTGTGACTTTGATCCCATCAGAGCAATAATTTTGTGACGCGGTGGACGGTTCATGGTTAGGGTTTGTAGGAAAGGGGAAATCGAAGCTGGGCAGGAATCCTCTCGGTCTCCTGGATGGGAGGATGTAATGACTGCCCTGGAGCCTGCACTCACCTTCCCAGAAGACAGAAAGAAGGTTGATTCGCAAAGGCTTTGATCTCCACAAACAGCAGGATCAGCGACTTGTATAAAGATTTAAAATAAACTGACAGGCAGGCCTTGTGGTGC
Source organism: Lepus europaeus (assembly GCF_033115175.1). Taxonomy (NCBI): domain Eukaryota; kingdom Metazoa; phylum Chordata; class Mammalia; order Lagomorpha; family Leporidae; genus Lepus; species Lepus europaeus. The sequence continues at coordinate 62,595,856 of NC_084830.1, read as the reverse complement.
AAGGGGTTAAACCAGGGCTTGGGATGCCTGATTTCCATTTCAGAGTGCCTGATTGAGTCCCAGCTACCCAGCTCCCAATCCACCTTCCAGATAACGCACTTGGGAAGGCAGCATATGATGGCACAAGTACCTGGGTCCCAGACACCTATGTGGGAGACCTGGGTTTGGCCTGGCCCAGTCCTGACTGTTCAGAGCATTTTAGGAATGAACCAGATCTTTCTATCTTTCTGTCTCTCCCTTTTTGCCACTCTTTCAAATCAATGAATCAATCTTTAAAGAATCTTTAAAAGATGGTCTTACATCAGGAAGGGTATTGAAAGAATTCTATTGGTTAAACCCTCTGGCTTTACACCCCAAGTGAGTTTACAAAGATTTAGAAAACACTGCTTCTCTGGAAGCCTTTAATTGCTATGTAGGGAACCACAGGATGCCACATTAAGAAGGCATGAGGGGCTGACCTTGTGACTTAATAGGTTAACCACTGCCTGCAATGCCGGCATCCCATATGGGTGCTGGTTTGAGTCCTGGCTGCTCCACTTCCAATCCAGCTCTCTGCTAATGCATGTGGGAAAGCAGTAGAAGATGGTCCAAGTGCTTGGGTCCCTGCACCCATGTGAGAGACTTGGATGAATCTCCTGGCTTCTGGCTTTGGCCTGGCCCAGCCTCGGCTGTTGTAGCTATTTGGGGAGTGAACCGATGGAAGATCTCTCTCTCTCTCTCTCTCTCTCTCCCTCTCCCTCTCCCTCTCCCTCTCTCTCTCTCTCTCTCTCTCTCTCCCCGACCCACTCTCCCTCCCTCTAACTCTGCCTTCAAGTAAATAAATCTTTAAAAAAGATATATAACATACAATTATCTCTTAATCATAACATGGTTTGTGATCCTAAAGACCTCTCTTTCCAACAGTTGAGAAGAAGATCAGTACATGGCATCCCCAACACTGATTTCGTGTTTTCATCGTAGTACTATGTAAGTCCAAACAAATATGAAGCAGAAAAAAATTTGCTGACTTGTTCAGATATGAGCAGAGCAGCAATTAATGCCTATCTCCAGTTCAGTGCAACTGTCGACATTCTTTGCTCTTGCACATGTCTGAAGTGCAATATGTGAACATACTTGGAATGGATTCCAGCATCACCACTACTACACAATGCTTTTTATTCTCTATACTGCTTTACTTGGATTGTTCTTTAACACTTGCGATGTTTGGCTATTGAGGTGTAGCAAACAACCTCCAGACTCAATCTCAAAACTGTGATCACTGATTATGAAAGCACATGCATTAGTGGGTTCACGGCAGGTCAGGTGATCCAGGCTGGGCACACTGAGTGGCTGGGCTGATGTTGGCTGGGCTTACTTCTGTATCTAAGAGTCTCCTGGTTCTCTGCATTAGATGAGGTTGGGCTGAGGAGGCTTCCCTAGAACGGCTATGCCCTGTGTCGCTTGTCCTTCTCCTTGGACCAGCTCACCAGCGCCTTCTGTTGGCAAGGCAGTGTGGGCATTAGAATCATGAAGATCTCTTGTTTCTGTAGGATGTGTAGCAGAAATTGGCATGTTCCGAGTTCTATCTCATTCTATTGAACAGAGCAGATCACATGACCAAGCTCAAAGTCAAAGGGAAAGGAGAAAGCCATACTCATTCACTACAGAAAACAGGACACATGGAAAGTATGGGGGAGGGGGAAGCATTGGGGCTGTTAATGCCATCCAACACACACTCACCGCATTTCTCATTTCTTGTCCTGCTAGAAGGTAAGCCCCACATAGGCAGGGATTTTTGCCTGCTTTGTTTATTGCTATATTCTCAACCCCCAGAAGAGTGGCATAGAAGTTTAATAAATATCTAATGAGTCAGTCAGGAACATTATAGGAATTATTTTTGGCTTACGCATAAAACCAAAAGTCCCTGAGATAGAATGTCAATTTATTAGTTTATCCTAAATTAATGGCAAAAATTATCTGTTTACATCACTGTCTACAATTGTGGAAACTGTTGGCAGTTTAGATTAAACATTATTTCTTAACCATTTTTCTTTTCAAAAAATTTTATCTACTTGAAAGGCAAAGAGAGAGAGACTCTCCCATTTGCTGGCTCACTCCCTAAATGCCTGCAGCTGCAGGGCTGGACCAAACTGAAGCCAGGGGATTCTCTTATGTGGGGGGCAGAGACCCAACAACTTCAGCCATTGCTTGCTGCTTCCCAGAGTGCACCTTAGCAGGAAACTAGATTGGAAGCAGAGCTGGGACTAAAATGTGAGGAGTTCAATATGGGGTGTATGTATCCCAAGAGGTCTAACTGCTGAGCCAAACACCTGCCTGATTTCTTAAGCTTTTTTAAAAAGTGTCTAGATTTCAAAATGGTTTAACATTTTCCTAGAATACAAAGCCAGGTACCGAAGAAAGTAGGAGGTGGAGCCAAGATGGTGGAATAGTGAGAGCGGGCACTGATAGTCCGGGAAAAGATAGTTTAATAGAAGTGGAGTTACTGTAGTCTCAGGAAAAGGCTCTGGTAAAAATTGCAGAGGAAACTCTTCCGGATCTAGTGGATATGACACGGAGGACCTACAGGGAGAGCAAGGTTGCCCACCGCATGGAAGCCGAGCCATGGAGTCTGCGCACCAGCGCTGGAAGGGGAGGAGAGACAAAAACCTCGGTAACCCGAGACATTGGCAGGGAAAGGCAGAAAGAACCTAGAGGGAATGAGACTTGAAGCCCCACTGGGGAAAGTTCACCAGGCTGACTGGAGGAGAGAAAAAAACGAATAAATAAGGGGAAACTTCATAGACACTAGCCTCTCTCTCCACTCACCTTACAAAACCAAGCAAGACAAAGAGCAGGTGCCATTTTGGACATATGTAAAGTGGTGCCTGCCATCAGCCAAGCAGAAAAAACTGACTCTGGTGGGAAGAAATAACAGGAGGTTAGGACCTAGTGAAAGTGTGGAGCTAAGGAACTGAGACTATGAAAATCTGAGGGTGGGCGAGAGAACTCACCGAGTACACAAACTCAGTAACCTTGGCAACCCAGTGAGAGACTGCGGAGAAATTTGAGACCACACTGAGGTCTGCATAAACTCTTTGTGTGGTCCCAGGGGTAGAGCAGGCGAATACTCACAGGGGCCAGATTTCATACATCAACTACCCTCAATTCCACTCAGCTCTCCGGAATTGAATTACTTCCCTTCTGAGTCAAAAAAAAAAAAAAAAAAAAAAAAAAAAAAAAAAAAAAAAGAGCGAGCGAGAGAGAGAACAACCTGGGTGAGTCACCTTTGGCATACCCTTAATCCTGAAGAACCAAACAGAGCTCTCTGGCCACACCCATCACAGCCTCTAAGGATCCATCAAAAGCAGACAATCCACTTAATCTAGAGTCGTAGTATAACGAGAAAAAGCACCACAGTGAAGAAACCAAAGAATATCTCCAAAATGCCAAACAACAAACGCAGAAACCGAGGTAACAAGAACAAGGAAGACACTATGATGCCCCCAAATGAAAAAGACACCCCAATTCAAGATTATGAAGATGACGAGATAGAAGAAATGTGAGAAGCGATCTCAAAAAATTGATAAGAACATTAAGAAGTTCTCAAAAACAAATTCTTGAACTACAGAAATCCTTAATGGATAGGATAGAAAATCTCTCTCGCAAAAATGAAATATTAAGGAGGAATCAAAATGAAATGAAGCAACTAGTAGAACATGAAACTGTGATAGTGATGAGAAATCATAATGAAATGAAGAATTCAATAGATCAAATGACAAGCACATTAGAGAGCCTTAAAAACAGAATGGGTGAAGCAGAAGAGAGAATATCGGAATTAGAAGACAGAGAACAGGAAAGGAAACAGGCAGGATACTATTAAAAAACCCAACATTGGGTTCTAGGAGTTCCTGAAGGCATGGAGAGGGAGAAAGGATTAGAAGGCCTTTTTAGTGAGATACTAGCAGAAAATTTCCCAGGTTTGGAGAAGGACAGAGACATCCTAGTACAGGAAGCTCATAGAACCCCTAATAAACATGACCAAAAGAGATCCTTACCATGACACATTGTAATTAAACTCACCACAGTGAAACATAAAGAAAAGATCCTAAAATGTGCAAGGGAGAAACGTCAGATTACTCTCAGAGGATCTCCAATTAGACTCACAGCTGACTTCTCATCAGAAACCCTACAAGCTAGGAGGGAATGGCGAGAAATAGCCCAGGTACTAAGAGAGAAAAACTGCCAGCCCAGAATATTATATCCTGCAAAGCTCTCATTTGTGAATGAAGGTGAAATAAAGACCTTTCATAGCAAACAGAAATTGAAAGAATTTGTTGCCACTCGTCCAGCCCTGCAAAAAATGCTTAAAGATGTGCTACACACAGAAACACAGAAACATGGCCGTCAGTACGAAAGAAGGTTAAGGAAGAAAACCTACCAGTAAAAGATCATAGGAAGCTCAAAGAATATACTAGAAAGTATCTTTGGGAAAACAGCAGGGCAAAGTCACTACTTATCAATAGTCACATTGAACGTTAATGGACTTAACTCTCCAGTTAAAAGGCACAGACTGGCTGAATGGATTAAGGAACAAAACCCATCTATTTGCTGCCTACAAGAAACACATCTTTCCAACAAAGATGCATGCAGACTGAAAGTGAAAGGTTGGAAAAAGATATTCCATGCCAACAGAAATGAAAAAAAAAAAGTGTAGCCATATTAATATCAGACAAAATAAACTTTAACACAAAAACTGTTAAGAGAAACAAAGAGGGACACGATATAATGATTAAGGGTTCAATTCAATAGGAAGATGTAACTATTATAAATGTATATGCATCTAATTATAGGGCACTGGTTTATATAAAAGACTTGTTAAGGGACTTAAAGGGAGACTTAGATTCTAATACAATAGTACTGGGGGACTTCAATACTCCACTCTCAGAAATAGACAGATCAACCGGACAGAAGATCAACAAGGAAACAGCAGATTTAATCGACACTATTGCCCAAATGGATCTAACAGATATCTACAGAACTTTCAATCCTACATTTAAAGATTTTACATTCTTCTCAGCAGTGCATGGAACCTTCTCTAGGATTGACCACATACTAGGCCATAAAGCAATTCTCAGCAAATTTAAAAGAATTAGAACCATACCATGCAGCTTCTCAGACCACAGTGGGATGAATGTGGAAATTAGCAACTCAGGAATCCCTAGAGAGTATGCAAACACATGGAGACTGAGCAATATGCTCCTGAATGAACTATGGGTCATAGAAGAAATCAAAAGAGAAATCAAAAACTTTCTGGAAGTAAATAAGGATAACAACACAACATATCAAAACTTATGGGATATGGCAAAAGCAGTGTTGAGAGGAAAGTTTATAGCAATAGGTGCCTACATCAAGAAATTGGAAAGGCACCAAATAAATGAGCTTTCAATACATCTCAAGGATCTAGAAAAACTGCAGCAAACCAGACCCAAATCTAGTAGGAGAAGAGAAATAATTAAAATCAGAGAAGGAATCAACAGGATTGAATCCAAAAAAACATTACAAAAAATCAGCCAAAGAGCTGGTTTTTTGAAAAAATGAATAAAATTTACATACCATTGGCTCAACTAACTAAAAAAAGAAGAGAAAAGACCCAAATCAATAAAAATCAGAGATGAAAAAGGAAATGTAACAACAGACACCACAGGAATAAAAAGAATCATCAGAAATTACTACAAAGAGTTGTATGCCAGCAAACAGGGAAATCTATCAGAAATGGATAGATTCCTGGACACATGCAATCTACCTACATTGAACCATGAAGACATAGAAAACTTAAATAGACCCATAACTGAGACAGAAATTGAAACAGCAATAAAGGCCCTCACAACAAAGAAAAGTCCAGGACCAGGTGGATTCACTGCTGAATTCTACCAGACATTTAAAGAATTAACTCCAATTCAACTCAAACTATTCAGAACAATTGAAAAAGATGGAATCCTCCCAAATTCTTTCTATGAAGCCAGCATCACCTTAATCCCTAAGCCAGAGAAAGATGCAGTATTGAAAGAAAATTACAGACCAATATCCCTGATGAGCATAGATGCAAAAATCCTAAATAAAATTCTTGCCAATAGAATACAACAATACATCCAAAAAATCATCACCCAGACCAAGTGGGATTTATCCCTGGTATGCAGGGATGGTTCAGAGTTCGCAAATCAATCAATGTGATACACCACATTAACAAACTGCAGAAGAAAAACCATATGATTCTCTCAATAGATGCAGAGAAAGCATTCGAAAAAATTCAACACCCTTTCATGATGAAAACTCTAAGCAAATTGGGTATAGAAGGAACATTCCTCAATACAATCAAAGCAATATATGAAAAGCCCACGGCCAACATCCTATTGAATGGGGAAAAGTTGGAAGCATTTCCACTGAGATCTGGTACCAGACTGGGATGCCCACTGTCACCACTGCTATTCAACATAGTTCTGGAAGTTTTAGCCAGAGCCATCAGGCAAGAAAAAGAAATTAAAGGATACAAATTGGGAAGGAAGAACTCAAACTATCCCTCTTTGCAGATGATATGATTCTTTATTTAGAGGATCCAATGAACTCTACTAAGAGACTATTGCAATTCATAGAAGAGTTTGGAAAAGTAGCAGGATATAAAATCAATGCACAAAAATCAACAGCCTTTGTATAGACAGGCAATGCCACGGCTGAGAAAGAACTTCTAAGATCAATCCCATTCACAATAGCTACAAAAACAATCAAATACCTTGGAATAAATGTAACCAAGGATGTCAAAGATCTCTACGATGAGAATTACAAAATCTTAAAGAAAGAAATAGAACAGGATACCAAAAAAATGGAAAAATCTTCCATGCTCATGGATTAGAAGAATCAACATCATCAAAATGTCCATTCTCCCAAAAGCAATTTATAGATTCAATGTGATACCAATCAAGATACCAAAGACATTCTTCTCAGATCTGGAAAAAATGATGCTGAAATTCATATGGAGACACAGGAGACCTCGAATAGCTAAAGCAATTTTGTACAACAAAAACAAAGCCGTAGGCATCACAATACCAGATCTCAGGACATACTATAGGGCAGTTGTTATCAAAACAGCGTGGTACTGGTACAGAAACAGATGGATAGACCAATGGAACAGAATAGAAACACCAGAAATCAACCCAAACATCTACAGCTGACTTATATTTGATCAAGGATCTAAAACCAATTCCTGGAGCAAGGACAGTCTATTCAATAAATGGCGCTGGGAAAACTGGATTTCCACGTGCAGAAGCATGAAGCAAGACCCCTACCTTACACCTTACACAAAAATCCACTCAACATGGATTAAAGACCTAAATCTATGACCCGACACCATCAAATTATTAGAGAACATTGGAGAAACCCTGCAAGATATTGGCACCGGCAAAGACTTCCTGGAAAAGACCCTGGAGATGCAGGCAGTCACAGCCAAAATTAACATTTGGGATTGCATCAAATTGAGAAGTTTCTGTACTGCAAAAGAAACAGGCGAGTGAAGAGGCAACTGACAGAATGGGAAAAAATATTTGCAAACTATGCTACAGATAAAGGATTAATAAGCAGAATCTACAAAGAGATCAAGAAACTCCACCACAACAAAACAAACAACCCACTTAAGAGACGGGTCAAGGACCTCAATAGACATTTTTCAAAAGAGGAAATCCAAATGGCCAACAGGCACATGAAAAAATGTTCAAGATCACTAGCCATCAGGGAAATGCAAATCAAAACCACAGTGAGGTTTCACCTCACCCCACTTAGAATGGTCACATTCAGAAATCTACCAACAACAGATGCTGGTGAGGATGTGGGGAAAATGGGACACTAACCTACTGTTGGTGGGAGTGCAAACTGGTAAAGCCACTATGGAAGTCAGTCTGGAGATTCCTCAGAAACCTGAATATAACCCTACCATTCAACCCAGCCATCCCACTCCTTGGAATTTACCGAAAGGAAATTAAATTGGCAAACAAAAAAGTGGTCTGCACCTTAATGTTTATTACAGCTCAGTTCACAATAGCTAAGACCTGGAATCAACCTAAATGCCCATCAACAGTAGACTGGATAAAGAAATTATGGGATATGTACTCTATAAAATACTATACAGCAGTTAAAAACAATGAAATCCAGTCATTTGCAACAAAATGGAGGAATCTGGAAAACATTATGCTGAATGAAATAAGCCAGTCCCAAAGGGACAAATATCATATGTTCTCCCTGATCAATGACAACTAACCAAGCACCAAAAAGGAAACTTGTTGAAGTGAAATGAACGCTATGAGAAACGGTGACTTGATCAGCCCTTGCCCTGATGTTGATGAACAACTTAATACATTATCCCTCTTAGTATTTTTTTTTGTTTGTTCTACTTAATACTATTGGTTGAATTCTGTAATTAATACACAGTTATTCTTAAGTGTTGAAACTTAACTGAAAAGTGATCCATGCTAAATATAAGAGTGGGAATAAGAGAGGGAAGAGATGTACAATTTGGGATATGCTCAAGCTGACTTGCCCCAAACGGTAGAGTTAGAAGCATACCAGGGGATTCCAATACAATCCCATCAAGGTGGAATGTACCAATGCCATATCACTAGTCCAAGTGATCAATTTCTGTTCACAATTGATCATAATGATAGGACTAAGAGTCAAAGGGATCACATAAACAAGACTAGTGTATGCAAATACTAACCGATAGAATAAAAAAGGGAGAGAACGATCCAACATGGGAAGCGAGATACACAGCAGACTCATAGAATGGTGGATGTCCTAAACAGCACTCTGGCCTCAGAATCAGCCCTTAAGGCATTGAGATCCGGCTGAAAAGCCCATGAGAGTATTTCAGGCATGGAAAGCCAAGACACTCTGTCACAAAAAAAGAAAAAATGACCTAAATGAAAGATCTCTGTGAGTAAGATCCCAGTGGAAAGAACAGGTCATCAAAGAAGAAGGTACCTTTCTCTGAAGGGAGGATAGAACTTCCACTTTGACTACAACCTTGTCTAAATATGATCAGAGTTGGTGAATTCAAAAGGCTTCCATAGCCTTGGCAACTCATGACAGAGCCTAGGGTGATTACTGATGCCATAAACAAGAGTGTCAATTTGTTAAGTCAACAATAGGAGTCACTGTGCACTTACTCCTCATGTAGGATCTCTGTCCTTAATGTGCTGTACATTGTGATTTAATGCTATAACTAGTACTCCAACAGTATTTTTCACTTTGTGTTTCTATGTGAGTGCAAACTGTTGAAATCTTTACTTAATATATACTAAACTGTTCTTCTGTATATAAAGAGAATTGAAAATGAATCTTGATGTGAATGGAAGGGGAGAGGGAGTGGGAAAGGGGAGGGTTGTGGGTGGGAGGGAAGTTATGGGGAGGGGGGAGAAAGCCATTGTAATTCATAAGCTGTACTTTGGAAATTTATATTCATTAAATAAAAGTTAAAAAAAATTTTAAAAAAAAGCCAGGTACCATATAAAAAATCGACACAAGATGGACAGAAAATTAGCAGTAGGAAGGAGGGACTTTATATGTGTCCTTTTTTATTTTAAGATTTTTATTATTTATTTCTTTGAAAGATAGAGTTACAGGCACCACAGCACCAGCCCCTACATCTGTTTTGCAGAAAATATATATTTTTTTATATGTGAGAAAGAATACAATACAAATTTCCAGCTTCCAGAATTTGAATATGAAAAATTCTCAAGACCTTTGAATTCAAACTGCTCCGACAGGTGTGGGATGCAGGAGTACTCACCTAAGTGATCTTTGTGGGGTCTTTGGATCCACAGAAATTCAGCCATTTCTCCCCTCTCCATCCCACTCAACCTAATTTGGAACACCAAGCAGAGGAGTTTTCTTTCTATTTATTTAAAAAGGATTTTAATTATTATTTATTTATTTATTTATTTACTTGAGAGGCAGAGTTACAAAGAGAGGGAGAGACATAGAGAAAGGTCTTCCATCCACTGGTTCACTCCCCAAATGGCTGCAACAGCTGGAGCTGGGCTGATCCAAAGCCAAGAGCCAGGAGCTTCCGTGTCTCCCACGTGGGTGCAGGCACCATCTTCCACTGCTTTCCCAGGCCATAGCAGAGAGCTGCATTGGAAGAGCAACAGCTGGGACACGAACCAGTGCCCATGTGGGATGCTGGTGCTGCAGGCAATGGCTTAGCCTACTGTGCCGAGGTGCTGGCCCCAGGATTTTTCTTAAGGTCATGCTTTCAAGGGGGAATTCCTATGGTTCCTATGCAGTGTATTCCCTTGGAATTTGAATTTGTGCTGCCATTTTTTTTTTTTTACTCTGACAGATGATGAGGTAGGAGATAAAGCAGGCATTAATGCTCAGTTACATAAAGGGGGGTTTGCATATGTCCATACTCAGCAGCAGGCTAATTTGGGACTCCCATTGGAAACCCAAGTCTTGAACTCTTGAACACTGGGGTGAGTATCTGAAGCTTCAGTGCACCAACTGACTTAACTTCTCAAACAGGCAGCGTTTCCACCTGAAAGCTGGATTCCACGTGTGTATTATTTGGGATAAAAGAAGAACTTGGAGGGGCATAGATGTCCTGAACTATAGTTTGTTTTTTTTTTAAAGATTTATTTATTTATTTGAGAGGAAGAGTTACAGACAGAAAGAGGGAGAGAAAGAGAGAAAGGTCTTCTATCTGCTGGTTCACTCCCCCAATGGCCGCAATGGCTGGAGCTGCGCCTATCTGAAGCAGGAGCCAGGAGCTTCTTCTGGGTCTTCCACAAAGGGGCAGGTGCAGAGGCCCAAGCACACTGGCCATCTTCCACTGCTTTCCCAGGCTATAGCAGAGAGCTGGATTGGAAAAGGACCAGCTGGGACTTGAACTGGCGCCCATATGGGGTGCTGGTGCTGCAGGCAGAGACTTCACCTACTATGCCACAGTGCCAACCCCATGAATTATAGTTTTCTTTCCTCTCTCTCTCTCTGCAAGTAACTAAATAGAATCCCCATAAACTATAAGTATTTCCTGTTGTACATTGAAAATATTGTACAATGATTTATATATATTCAATAACTAGAAAGGAAGAATCAGAATGTTCCGAACACATAGAAATATACATGTTTGAGAAGATGGCAAATGATTACCTTGATTTGATCAATACACCCTGTCTATAGGTATTGATGTATCACATTATACCCCATAAATATGTACAAATATTATGTGTTAATTAAAAATAAAAAGTAGCTGCCTGTGACTCCAGCATCCCCTATCAGAGCGCTCATTCTAGTCCTGGCTGCTCCACTTCTTATCCAGTTCTCTGCAAACGCAGAAGATGACCCAAATACTTTGCCCCTGCCACCCACATGGAAGACCCAGATGGAGTTCTGGGCTTCTGACTGTGGCCCTGGCCCAGCCCCAGACATTGTGGCCACCTGGGGAGTGCACCAACAGGTGGAAGATTTTCTCTCTCTCTTTCTCTGCTAGTCCCTCTATGTCTGCCTTTCAAATAAAATAAAATACATCTATATAATAATAATAATAAAATTGCAAACACCAGTGAATGACTAGTCTTCCTGATTCTCATCCACTAAAGGGGCCTATCTGCCTTAGAGAGCAGTGGTGAGGACAAGAGGCAGTAAGATGCAATCCATGCCATCAAGCTAGGACAGAGGCTGTGATGACTCCTCCGTGCTTGTGTGGCTGCTTTATACATCATGACAGGAAGTAAATAAATGGAAAAAAATTTTAAAGGAAAGAAAGTAAGCCGGCGCTGCGGCTCACTTGGCTAATCCTCTGCCTGCGGCGCTGGCACACTGGGTTCTAGTCCCAGTTGGGACGCCGGATTCTGTCCCGGTTGCTCCTCTTCCAGTCCAGCTCTCTGCTGTGGCCCAGGAAGGCAGTGGAGGATGGCCCAGGTCCTTGGGCCCTGCATCTGCATGGGAGACCAGGAGGAAGCACCTGGCTCCTGGCTTCAGATCAGCGTGGTGCACCGGCTGCAGCACACAGGCCACAGCGGCCACTGGGGGGGTGAACCAATGGAAAAAGGAAGACTGTTCTGTCTCTGTCTCTCACTGTCTAACTCTGCCTGCCAAAAAAAAAAAAAAAAAAAGTAAATAAATACCACTTATTTCTGGATCACAGTCTGCGGTATCTGTACTCGTTGGCTGTGACAAATGAGTTTTGACCATGGCAGTATTTCCTTCCCTAGTTACATGTGGGTTATGCAGGCCTATAAAACAGGTGCTTACAGCATGAGGCCAGCAGCTTGCATTTCCCAAGCAAGTGATTTTTCCCTCTCATAATTACAGCAAGGCTGCTGGCTGAACTCAGGCTGGATTCAGAGTTCACCTAGCAGGGGGCCAACCACCATTTGTATGGCTTTTTTTTTTTTTTATTATTGATTTGAAAGGCAGAGTTACAGAGAAAGATGGAGAGACAGAGTTAGAGAGAGATCTTCCATCTGCTGATTCATTCCCCAGATGGGACAAGAAGCCTTGGGACAAGTAGAGATGGAGTCTCCATCGACTCGGGGTATTTGGAGGGGCAGAGAGTCCCTGCCCACTTGCAGAACACACATGGGAGACACAAGAATTAACCCTTGCTGTGTGTCACCACAGTCCGTTTCGTTCCTGCACCTGAGCTCTGTGCAGTTCCTTGGTATAGTTGGAAGCCACAGTGAAGGAAGATGAGCTGGAGGCTGAAGGCCCTCTTTGAGTGAGTGGTTTCCAGAGGCTGTTGCCCACAATTTTAGGGCCCACAAGACAAAGGGGTGCCCTGAAATCAGGAGTGGGCCATGGTCTTTAGCTTTGCCCCAGAACAGGCCCTGCTGTGACTGCTTGCGGACCGGGGATTTGGGGAGGACCTAGGCCTGGCTCCCTTTTCACAGACACTGGTTGTTCCACATGGAAGAGCAGCAAAGGCAATTAGAGGTCCAGAAGTGACAGGATGGGCGAGAACACGTAGGTAGCCCTGTTAGTGGACATTCCTAAGACATCCCCTTGGAGAGTCCCAGAAATAACTGGGGGAGAAATAACTTGAGGGGAGCTGCCGAGGACCTGGCTTTGCACTGAGGGTAAAGAGCCACTGTCATCTGGAACTAGTGTAGATATGACGTCATAGGCTTGGGAGGGGTAGGGCCTGTGCGTGAGAGAATGATGCAGCAGCTCGGCTTCATTGGTCCGCAGATCTGTTAGGTGGTTCACTCCCCAGATGTCTACAACAGTACAACAGCCAGGGCTGAGCCAGGCTGAAGCCAGGAGCTAGGAACTTCACCCAGGTCTCTCATGTGGGAAGCAGGGGCCCAACCACTTGGGCCGTCTTCCATTGCTTTGCCAGGCACATTAGAAGGCAGCTGGATGGGAGGAGGAGCAGCTGGGACACAAACCGGTACCCATACGGGATGCTGACGACCCAGGCAGCAGAGAGAGAGAGAGAGAGAGAGAGAGAGAGAGAGGGAGAAGAGAGGAGAAGGGAGAGAAGGAGAGGGAAGGAGAGTAAAAGAGAGGGGAAGGGATGGAAGGGGAAGGGGGGAGGGGAGAGATTTTCCATTTGCTGGTTCTTTCCTCAAATGCCCACAACAGCTAGGGCTAGGCCAGGCAAAAGCCACAAGCTCAAGACTCCATCTGGGTCTCCCATGTGGGTGGCAGGGACCCAAGTACTTGAGCCATCATGTGCTGCCTCCCCGGGTGTGCATTAGCAGGGAGCTGGGTCCCGAGTGAAGCCAGGGCTCCAGTCAGGAACTTGGATACAGGACGCAGGAATCCTACGTGATGACTGAACTGCTGTGCCAAATACCCACCTCCGTTTTTATCTTGTTATGAACTACTTTTCGGGGTGGGGGAGAAGGGACTGGTTGAGTTTGGGAAGTGCTTTGCTAAACTATATTTACACTGTCTCTGAAAGGACTTCGAAAAGCTAGCAGAGTCTCTTCCAGACTTTATCATTGGTGATGAGTTTGCAAGGGAAGAAATAACGGAGGATCTCCTGCAGAGGCACTGATATGTGTGTGTTCTAAAAGGTATTACAAAATAGAGACTCTCTTTTACATAATCAAACTCAAGTTGGGTTGGGGGCTGGATTTTACCACCCTTCTGCCTACGAATGCAGCTGTACTACCCAGGAGATGTTATTTACAGCATCTCTGATCCCTGGAGGCGGCCTCTGAGGGCTGACAGTTTGTCTCTCTCTTCTCTGTTTTATCATTTTTGTCTTTGGACAGCAGCACTGAATTTCCTGGTGACACCTACAGTTATGACCCCAGCCATGAGAATCCATTAGTTCTCCTCCATCTGCCTGGATCAATAGCTCAGGCAGCCCTGGCCCCGCGGTTCTGTGCAGGGTGGAGCATCCGTCTTCCTCTGGAAATACAGTGTGGAAATCCACGGCAGTGTCACCCTGGCAAGTAGGACGTCTTCTCTTTATGGCCAGCGGTAGATTATTTTTGTTAATACTTTAATTTTATTTCTTTCAAATATTGTAACTTAAACATCATAAAGCTCTCTCAAATGCAGGAACACAGTTTCTTACCCCCCAAAGGATGCTGTCCAATTAACCTCCAGTTCCTGAAGAAGAAACCGATTCTTTTTTTTTTATAAAGTGTTTTTTTTCTTTTTTCTTAATTTATTTGAAAGAGTTACACACACACACACACACACCACATACAGAGTTCTTCCATCCACTGGTTCACTCCCCAATTGGCCGCAATGGCCGGAGCTGTGCCAATCTGGAGCCAGGAGCCAGGGGCTTCTTCCGGGTCTCCCATGTGGGTGCAAGGGCCCAAGGACTTGGCTCATCTTCTACTGCTTTCCCAGGCCATAGCAGAGAGCTGGATCAGAAGTGGAGCAGCTGGGTCTCGAACTGGCACCCATATGGAATGCCAGTGCTTCAGGCCAGGGTATTAGCCCACTGTGCCACCATGCTGGCCCCAACACCAATTCTTGCTGTAGGTTGCTAACTGGTAGCTGGCAGGGAACCCACTCAGCACCTCATGCTCTTCGGCCATCCCTTTTTTCCTTCATGGTGGGGAGGGGGTTAGCGGGGGAGGCAGCGTTGTTAAATAATTAAAGGGTGACATTTTCTACAATATTTTAAAACTTTAACACTGTTATTTTCCTTCTATACAAAGGATCAAAGAAACATTTTCCCCACTTTGATGTAAAGTACAGTGGAATGCTACTAATGCACGGATTGCTACATTTCCTTGATGAATAATCGCTCTCTTTCTTCACTGGCAAAGTGAGCTGAACCGGTGTCTCTGAGCCACCCTTAAAATTCACCCCTCAATCTAGCTGCTGAAAGGAGTGTGTATCCAACCAGATATCTGGAGTCTGACAATGTAGGCTAACAAAGATTAATTATAAAAAGTGGTTGCCTGTGTATTACCTGATCCAATCCATCCCTTATGAGTTCCACAGAGAATAGGAATAAAATCCCAGCAGCATTTACCGAATGTTCACCAGGGAGACCATGCATAACACAGCCTGCGGCTGTCTACCCACTGTCCTGCACTGCTCAGGACAACCCCACGACGCAGTCCTGTTTTGTTCCCATTTGCAGATGAGGAACTGAGGCTTCCGTTGCCCAGGTTTCACAGCTGAGCAGTATTCCCAGTCTCACCACTGACTTTATTTTGACACCTGAGTCAATCTTATTTCATGGGAGAAAAAAAAATCCACACAAATTAAAACAAAACCAAAACCAAAAACACCCAACCCAGAAATGAGCTGAAGAAGAGGAGACCCATCCAACTGATGTAAGCATTGCTTTTGGGAATCTTGCTTCCGTGGAGGCTTGTTAATTTTCTGATTTTCCTAGAAAATTAATTTGCATTTCAGTAAAGCCTTAGGATCCTGCATCAAGTGTTACAACTAAACTGGGCCCTTTAGCCAGGCACAATCTGTACGATTTAGGAGGGGAAAACTGTCAATTAAGATAAAGCAATGTGCAACATTTTTCATTGAAAGAAAAAGCCAACCGTGTAATAGATTATTATTTTTTTTCTAGCTCCGGGGTCTTGGCTCTTTGGGGGATATTGAAAGGAACAACAGGATTGATTGAGGAAAGGGAAAAACAGCCACTGTAAAAAGCTTGTGACAGATGAGAGAGCATTATGATGCCTGGTCGTGACTTCCTCCTGCCAAGAGGAGATGCATTAAAGAAAACTCTTAACTAAATTAAAACCCTGCTCGCCAGTAGCCTCCCCTCCAGCTGCTAACAGCCAGCGGGCGGCTCCTTGGACAATGGCACTGTGGGTAATTATTGGAAATGCTTCTATTAAGAGGCATGACAAGAAGCGCTGGGAAATGGTTTATATCCTTTTAACCAAACATGACAAAAGCAGCTGACTGATTGATGACTTCTGCTATCAGGAGCCCGTGAGACCCTCACTACGTAGAGCGGTGGCTCCTGAGTCCCCACTGGCTGTGCTCGCACCGGTGGGAACCCGTTGTTCACTGACTTCTGTGCGTGCTGACAGCGTGGCTCAGAGAGTGCTGGCGGCAGGGCCTGTGGCAGAGCCGCGTGTGGTCACCGGGATAGCTTACGTTCCCGAATACAGCAACAGTTCATCCTGCGGGCATTTCGGTTTATGGAAAGTGGCAGAGAACAGGACTGCCCATGTCAAGTGAAAATAAATTCCCCGATCTGCCATTGCATGTGTGTGTGAGTGGGAAAGGGCATGTCTGGTGAGCGGGCGGCTCACCCTTCCTTCCCAGAGTGGTGGCTGGGGCTGGCACCTGTGAGAGACCCTGGGGCTCCCACAGTGGTATTCCACTTTCCAAGGCTGGGGCGAGTGTAGGGAACCACCCCCACGGACATCCTCATCCCAGGAAACAGGAATGCTGATGTGAATCAAGGAGTATTTATTTGCTTGAATCTTTAGATATCTTTAGATGGTAAGCTGTTACTGCTGCCTGTTTTTTTTTTTTTTTTTTTTTTTTTTAGGATACATACCTTTTTTAAAAGATTTATTTTATTTTACTTATTTGAAAGGCAGAGTTACAGAGAGAGGAGAGACAGAGGGAGGAGAGACAGAGAGAGAGATCTTGCATCCACCAGTTCACTCTCCAAACAGCCGCAACAGCTGAAGCCAGGAACCAGGAGCCAGGAGCTTCTCCCGGGTCTCTCATGAGGGTACAAGGGCCCAAGCATTTGGGTCATCTTCTGCTGCTTTCCCAGGATCAGAAATGGAGCAGCTGGGTTTCAAACCAGCACCTATATGGGATGCTGGGGTTGCAGGTGGAGACTTAACCTGCTATACCACAGCAGCGGCCCGGGAATCTTGAAAAGACGCTTGGGGTGGATGTTTCACACAGTGGTTAAGATCTGCTTAGAGTGCCTGGATTCAAGTCCTCGCTCCACTCCCAGTCCCAGCCTCCCGCTGACATGCATCCCAGGAGGCAGCAAGTGATGGCTCAAGTCCGTGTGTCCCTGCTACCCGAGTGGGAGACCCAGAGGGAGTTCCTGGCTCCCTACTTTGGCCTGGATGGGCTCCAGATGCCATGGGCATTTGGGGGAGTGAACCAGCAGGTGGGAGCTCTCTCTGCATTTAAAATAAATAAATCAATAAAAGTTAGAAAAGAGAAACAGGAACTTGTTAATTATGTGCACAGCTTCTAGTTACTGCTTGGCTTGTAATAGGAGCATGATAAATATTACAAATAAATCAATAAGTGGATGAGTGCAGGCCTGAATTTAAAATGCAGGAGGCCTTTGCTTCCATTCATTTCGAGGGTGCTTGTGGTGCAATCCTGCTTCTTGCTGGGAAGGGGCTTCTCTGAGGACCAAGTGTATCCAGGGGTGCACAGCGAGAGGAGGTGTGTGTGTGTGGGGGGGGCGCCTTTCCCCCTCTGCTCTAGGTCTTAGGGCAGAGGGGACTGTTGCGGTTTTTGTGGGCCTGGAACTCTAATTCTCAACCTTCACTAAACCTTAACATCTACTGGGAGTATTTAAAAAAAAAGAAACAGCCAGGAACCCACCCTAGACTAATTAAAGGAGAAGCTGGGAGTGGTGTTACAGGAGGGAGTGACTGCTTTAAAAAAATCTCTGGGGGTGAGTGTGTGGCCTGGATGTTAAGATGCCTGCAGCCCGTATCACAGTGCCTGGGTTTCAGTCTTGACATTGCTTCTGTTCCAAGCTTCCTGCTAATGTACACCCTGGGAGGCAACAGGTGATGGCTCAAGTACTTGGGTCCCTGCTTCCCATAGAGGAGACCTGGGTTGAATTCCTGGCTCCAGGTTTGACCTGACCCAGTCCTGGTTGTTACAGGTAGTCTGCCTCTCAAATAAAGAACTAAATTTTTAAACAAGTCTTTAATGTGCAGCCAGAGGTGGGGGTTTTCAGCTCTGTGTTGTGTCAGAATCCCTGGTGAATGTTAAAAATGTCAGTCCAGTACCCGACTTCTAGAGATGCGCTTGGGTTCACATTTCTGGATCCTCACAGTGTACTCAAGGACATTGGGATTGAGACAACGCCGACATGATTTCACCTTTCAAAGAGCAACCTGGGGCCCTTGGTAAGAACATTCTGCTGAATCAGACTTTTTTAAATTTATTTTTTTAAAAAAGAATTGTTTTACTTGAAAGGCAGAGTTACAGAGAGGCTAAGGCAGAGAGAGAGAGAGAGAGAATCTTCCATCCACTGGTTCACTCCCCAGATGGCCACACAGCCAGAGCTGTGCTGATCTGAAGCCAGGAGCCAGGAGCTTCCTCTGGGTCTCCCAAGTGGGTGCAGGGGCCCAAGGACTTGGGGCATCTTCTACTGCTTTCCCAGGCCATAGCAGAGAGCTGGATCGGAAGTGGAGCAGCTGGGACTTGAACCTGCGCCCATATGGGATGCCAGCACTGCAGCTGGCAGCTTTACCTGCTATGCCACAATGCCATGCCTGAATCAGGCTTTCTAGGAGAGAGGCACAGGTCTCTGTAGTTTACAAAGCACTCCAGCTGATTTTCACAGTAAGGGAACCCTTACTGTGGCTTGAAATTCTCTGAAACTATGGCCCTGAAGCACTGTTTTCACCTGGGACTCACTGAATCAGAGACCTGGGGTTGGTCCAGCAATCTGCCAGCCCTGCAGGTGACTCTCATGCCCTCCCCAGCAGGAGAACCCTACTCGGGTCCCCTGCGTCTCAGGTGTGGGCCCCAGAGCGGCTGCATGGGCATCACCTGGGTGCTTGTTGAAAGTACACACACTCACTAGGCAGGTAGTGAGTCTAGCACGTAAGATGCCCACACCTGACCCTGGAGTGCCTGGGTTCAAGTCCTGGCTCCTGCTTCCAGCTTCCTGCTAATGTGCGCCCTGGGAAGCAGCAGGTGAAGGCTCAGGTAGTCAGGTCCCTGCCACCCATGATGTGGAAGACTGGATTGAATTCCTGGCTCCTGGCTTCAGCCTGGTCTAGCCCCAGCTATTATAGGCATTTAGGGATTGAACCAGCAGTTGGGAATATTCTCTCTCCCTCAACCTCTCTCTCGCTCTCTCTCTTTCTCTGTCTCTCAAATAATAATTAGAAAATTAAAAAAAAAAAAAAAAACAACACACAGACTCTCAGGCCCCATCCCAAACCTGAGGAGTTAGAATCCACATTTTATTTATTTTCATTTTCTTTAAAAGGCAGAGAGACAGAGAGCTGCAGAGATAGAGAGAGATATCTCTGATCTGCTGATTCACTTCCCAAATACCCACAGTGGCCCTGGCTGGATCAAGCTGAAGCTAAGAGCCGGAACTCAACCTGGGTCTCCCACACGGGTGGCAGGGATCCGAGCACTTGAGCCGTGACTGCTGCCTCCCGGGGTGCACGTTGGCAGGAACCTGGGATTAGAAGGGGAACAAGGACTCAGAATCAGGCACTCTGGTGTGGGATGCTAGTGTCCCAAACAGAATCCTAACTGCTGTGCCAACTGCCCGCCCCAAGAATTCACAGTTTCAAAAGATCCCCAGGTGATCCGTATGCACTTTAAAGTTTGAGAAGTCTTGCTTATAGCACAAATATTGCTTTGCTGTAGAAATAGAAAACTGTAAGATCCTTTAATGAGAAGAAGGATCCAAAATCAGTACTATGTCTCCCTTTAAGAATAGATGTGGCTTTAATTATAGAGACACTACTAAGCAAATAACTGCACTACTAAAATAAATCCCAGACTTGTGTTATTAATTAAGCTGAAATGAAGGATTCAAGTAAAATTAAAAGTAAAAATGTCCTATCCCCAGTCCTGTATTGTTCTTTCCCTGATATTTCCTAATTCAATATAGTGCCTGTCATATTATTTTACTCCAGAGACTGACTTTATTGCTTTGATATATAAATGTATGTATTATATAACACACACACCCTATAAACGTACATATGTATGTATTACATTAGTCAGGGTTATACATAGAAAGAAACCTGCTCTCTATAGCTACCTCTATATCTGTATCTCTCTCTATTTGTCCATAGATTTTTAAAAAAATATTTATTTGTTTATTTTAAAGGCAGAGTTACAGACAGAGAGGGAGAGACAGAGAGATCTTCCATCCTTTGATTTGCTCTCCAGATGGCTGCAATGGCCAGGGCTGGGCCAGGCCGAAGCCAGAAGCCAGAAGCCAGGAGCTTCTTTCAGGTCTCCCATGTGGGTGGCAGGGGCCCAAGCACTTGGGTTATCTTCTGCTGCTTTCCCAGGCTGCCAGCAGGGAGCTGGGTCTGAAGTGGAGCAGCCGGGACTCAAACTGGCACCCACACGAGATGCTGGCATTACAGGTGGCAGCTTTACCAGCTATGCCACCACACCGGCCCTGTCTACAGATATTTTAAGGAATTTGCTCACGCAGTTGCTGTGGGGCTGACAAGTCCAAACTATGCAGGGCAGGGCAGCGGGCTAGAAATTCCAGCAACTGCTGGTGCTGCAGGTGGAGTCTGGAGGCAGAATTTCTTCCTCCTTGGGGCCTGAGTTTTTGCTCTTAAGACTTTAAGTTGATTTGATGAGGCCCAACCGCATTAGAGAGACTAACCTGTGTTGTTCAGATATACTTATTAGAAGTTAATAACTTTGGGGATGACACTATGGCGCAGTAGGTTAATCCTCCGCCTGCAGTGCCGGCATCCCATATGGGCTCTGGTTCTAGTCCTGTGGCTGCTTCTCTTCCGATCCAGATCTCTGCTATGGCCTGGGAAAGTGGTAGAAGATGGCCCAAGTCCTTGGGCCCCTGCACCTACATAGGAGACTCAGAAGAAGCACCTTGCTCCTGGCTCCAGATCAGCTCAGCTCCGACTGTTGTGGCCATCTGGGGAGTGAACCAGTGGATGGAAGACCTCTCTCTCTCTCTCTCTCTCTCACTGTCTGTAACTCTACCTCTCAATAAATAAATAAATAAATAAATAAATAAATAAAATCTTTTAAAAAAGCTAATAACTTTTACAAAACACCGTCACAGAAGCACCCAGAATGTTTCACGAAACATGTGAGCACCACAATCGAGCTAAGTTGACACATAAAAATTAATGTGCTCTCTCTCTCCACACAAATGATATATACACACTCATGTTTATGAAATATATTTTAATATTTTAAAAAAATTATTTACATGAAAGTCAGAAAGAGAGAGTGTTCATAGTGTTCATGGCTTACTCCACAAATGCCTGTAATGACCAGGGCTGGGTCGGGGCCAAAGCTGGGATCTGTACCCTCAGTCCAGGTCTCCCATGTGGATGGCAGAGACCTAATGACCTAGTTATTGGTCTGTCACTACTGCCTCACAGGATCTGCATTAACAGGAAGCTGGAGTCAGTCAGAAGCTGGAGACAGGTTCTCCCATGTGGACACGGGCAGCCTAACTGGTATCTTTTTTTTTTTTTTTTAGATTTACTTATTTGAAAGGCATAGTTACAGAGAGGCAGAAACAGAGGGAGAAAGAGAGAGATCTTCCATCCGTTGGTTCACTCCCCAAATGGTCTCACTGGCCAGAGCTGGGCTTATCTGAAGCCAGAAACTTGGAGCTTCCTCCAAGTCTCCTATGTGGGTGCAGGAGCCCAAGGGCTTGGACCATCCTCTGATGCTTTCTCAGGCACATTAGCATGGAGCTGGATTGGAAGTGGAGCAGCTAGGACTCTAACCAGTGTCCATATGGGATGCTATCACTGTAGGCGGCGGCTTTACCCACCACGCCACAGTGCCAACCCCCTTACTGGTATCTTGATTGCCAGGCCAAATGCCTGTCCCATAAACATATTTTTGAAAGTTCTGGAACATCATAGCTTGTGTATGTTAGCAGAGCTAGTGACAATTTATAAAATGTATTGTTACTTTAAATGTAATTGAGTTTTTGGGATTTTCTTTTTCTTTTTTGCCCCCTCTCTTACCCCTTCTTGCATTAAATCTTATCTTCAGATAATATACAAATCATGGTGTTCCAGATGGCTGCTACCATTGCTGGCTCATTCTTAATGACCGTTAATATGCAAAGTCAAATTAAGTACATACTTTCTGACAGTACCAAGTTAAAACATGGTGAATCTTCATCTGGGAGTCTTTTCCTTGAATGTTATCACTTTTGAGGCCCTTTCCTTTAGTGTATTAGTTTTTTAAAAATGCAATAAATGATTTCTGTATGACACTGTGATGCCCATATTGTGCAAGCAAGCCTCTGAAGATACATACTGTAGTTTTGTGTGGCTCAAAGAAGGAAAACAGGATTAATTTACAAGAGAATGTTTAAGTGTGGTAACCCTTGATAGCTCTCTGGAATTTTTCTTATTTTTCTGTTTTTTTTTTTTTACATTTATTTTATTTATTTGAAAGAGTTACAGAGAGAGGTAGAAACAGAGACAAAGGTCTTCCATCCATAGGTTCACTCCCCAAATGGCAGCAATGGCTGGAGCTGAGCTGATCCGAAGCTAGGAGTCAGGAACTTCTTCCACATCTCCCATGCAGGTGCAGGGGCCCGAGGACTTGAGCCATCTTCCACTGCTTTCCCTAGTGCATTAGCAGGGAGCTGGATCAGAAGTGGAGCAGCTGGGACTCAAATTGGCGCCTATATGGGATGTTGCTGCTGCAGGCTGGGGCTTTAACCTGTGGCTCCACAGCACTGGCCCCATTTTTCTTTTCTTTTCTCTTCTTTTCTCTTCTTTTCTTTTCTTTCTTTCTTTTTTTCTCTTTTCTTTTCTTTTCTTTTTATAGACTTATTTACTTATTTGAAAGAATCTTAAGGCTTCTCCCATAAAGTGCCCTTTCAGATTGGAGATACCAATGACTTTACAGACAAGGCAAAACGGAACGTGCTCTGGAAAAGGAGCGGAAGTAGGGGGCGGGGGAAAACAAGCAGTCGAGAATGCAGAAAAAAGATTCATGGAAGACCCTGGTTGGACAGTTTTATGATTTCCAGCAACCAAAACCAGCTACAGATCACTTAAGCATTGGAAAAATGTGTGTAGGTCACAGAATTTAAAAATAAATTCATGTGCTAAACTGAAGGAGGACAGATCCCGAGATGTTCCAGAAATCCAGGGTGGAGAAACTCAGGGAGTCTCTAGCACTGAGCCGTGAGGATAGATGAGCTTCAGTCACTGCTTCTTGAGCTTGGCTGAGAGTGATTCGGGTCCTTGGAGTGACATCAAGGCTGTTTCCAGTGGCGGCAGGGATCGTGCACAAAACAAACTCAAGTAGCTGCTTCCAAAAGAAAGGAGAATAAATGTGGGCACGCAAAACAACTGCTGTCCCCTCCCTACAATGTCGATGGAGAAGGAGAAGACCAACTTGTCCCTTCTGGGCTCCGTTTATCCTCATGATGGGTCAAGAACACAGTTGCATTATTTCTTGTAAGGCTGTGCTCTAATACAGCCAACACAATGGGACTACGTGAGCATCAAGGAGATGCAGATCTTTCATATTTGTTTTGTCTCCTTCTGGGTTTATTTTCTGGGGCGAAATTCCCAGGAGTGGAATCATCAGGTCAAAGGGAATGACTATGTTTATGGCTGCCCAACTTCACTGCTAAATGGAAAACAGTGAAAGCAAAGACATTCAAGAAGGGGGAAAAATACTGGGACTTCATTTTGTCAATCTTTTTTTTTTTTTGACAGGCAGAGTGGACAGTGAGAGAGAGAGCGAGACAGAGAGAAAGGTCTTCCTTTGCCGTTGGTTCACCCTCCAATGGCCACCGCGGCTGGCGGGCTGCGGCCGGAGCACCGCGCTGATCTGAAGGCAGGAGCCAGGTGCTTCTCCTGGTCTCCCATGGGGTGCAGGGCCCAAGGACTTGGGCCATCCTCCACTGCACTCCCGGGCCACAGCAGAGAGCTGGCCTGGAAGAGGGGCAACCGGGACAGAATCCGGTGCCCGACCAGGACTAGAACCCGGTGTGCCAGCACCGCTAGGCGGAGGATTAGCCTGTTGAGCCGTGGCGCCGGCCCTTTTGTTTCAAAAGATACAAGAATGTGCAACAGTAAAATTCAGAGATGAAGGGACAATATTATTAAATAATATTTTGGGAGTCGCCATCAAGGGAAACATCCCAATCTTGACTGTGTTAAGTACTTTAGATTTTGGACAAAATTCTCAAGTTTTCTTGGCTAATAGCAATTTCTTTCATTGAAATACACATGGTATTTGGAAGTAATTGACTGACAAGTCATAACTACAGGAAAAAAACTCTTTTATTACCCTAAACTATTTGAGGGTAAGCGGCCAACTTTACCTCATCACTGCTCAATACGTCAGTGCATGTTTTCCATGAGCAAAGACATTGTACTACATAACGACTGCACACCCTCCAAAGGCAGGGAATAACAAGGAGGCATCACTACCGTCTAATCCTAGGTGCATTCAAGATTTGTCAGTTGTCCTCTGTAGTGAAGGGATTCAGGACGGAATCAAGTGTTGAGTTCAGTTGTCGTCTCTTCTGTTGTCTACCATCTGGAACACTTCCACGGCCTCTCCTTGACGTTCCTGCCCTGGAGAGTTTTGCAGAACATAGGCAGTGATTTTATTATGACATGGTCCTACATATTTCTCACTGCATCCTAACAGGTGGCACATCATTTTGGCTTTCCCCTTTACTCTGCTATTCACGTCATCACTTAATTTAAGGTAGTATCTTCTTCACTATAAGGTTACTTTTCTTTTTCTCTTTTAAAGTTTGTTTATCATTTGAGAAGCAGTTGCAGAGAGAGAGACATGCAGAGAGATCTTCCATCCACTGGTTCACTTCCTAAATGGCCGCAACAACCAGGGCTGGGCTAGGTATCCAATGGTGTGGGGGCCCATGCACTTGGGCCATCCTTTGCTGCTTTCCCAGGCAGGCAAAGCATTAACAGAGAGCTGGACCAGAAGTAGAGCAGCTGGGACTCAAACCAGTGCCCATTTGGGATGCCTGTGCTGTGGACGGCAGTTCAACCTGCTGAGCCACAGTGCCAGATAAAGGTTACTTTCTACTATATGTAGTTAATCAGTGTTTACATTACAAGTATGTCGTGGGAAGATAATCAGCTTTCCATCTCTATGGGTCATGCATCTATGGATTGTTAAGTTTTTTTTTTAAAAAGTGTGTCTTTGGGTTGGTTCTGTGGTATAGTGGTAAAGCCATTGCCTGCAGTGCCAGAATCCCATATGGGTGCCAGTTCTAGTCTCAGCTGCTCCACTTCTGATCCAGTTCTCTGCTAGGACCTGGGAAAGCAGTAGAAGATGACTCAAGTACCTGGGCCCCTATAGCTGTGTGGGAGACCCGGAGGGAGATCCTGGTTCCTGGCTTTGGATCGACCCAGCTCAGGCCTTTGTGACCATTTGGGGAGTGACCCAGCAGATGGAAGACCTTTCTCTCTGACTATGCCTCTGTCTCTATCTCTCTCTGCCTCTGCCTCTCTGTAACTCTGAATATCAAATAAAATAAATAAATCTTAAAAAACAAGTGTGTCTCAGTGAACATGTAGACCTTTTTTCTTGTCATTTCCAAAGCAGTGCAGTGTAATAACTATTGACACAGTATTTACAGTGCATTAGTTATTGTAAGTAATCTAGAGGTGACTTATAGTATGTAACAAGGTGTGCATAGGTTCTATGCAAATATTCCGCCATTTCCATAAGGAACTTGAACATCTGCAGATTTTGGCATCTGCAGGGGGATCTTGGAACCAATATTCTGTGGATACTTAGAAACTAAGTAGGAGCCAGTATTGTGGTATAGCAGCTAAAGCTGCCACCTGTGACACCAGCATCTCTTATGGGCATCAGTTCGATTCCAGCTGCTCCACTTCCAATACAACTCCCTGCTAATGTGCAGAAAGCAGAGGAAGATGGCCCAAGTTCTTGAGCCCCTGCACCCACATGGGAGGACACAGAAGAAGCTCCTGGCTCTTGGCTTCGGTCTAACCCTGGTCGTTACGGCCATCTGGGGATGGCAGATGAAAGATCTCTTTCTCTGTCTCCTCTCTGTGTAAACTCCGCCTTTCAGATAAATAAATAAATCTCTAAAAAAGGAACTATGTAAATATTCTGTTTCTCATCACATTTTGAGTGTATGTCCATATGGACTCAGAGTTTCCTATTTCATTCCACAGGTTCTGTCATTATCATCTATTTTGATCCTCAGATTGTCTCAGAGTTAGCCACTGAAGGCCTCTTCAAGCTGGCTCCCATGTCTTTTAAATTCATTCTTTGAATGTTTCCCTGACTTCTGGGCCAACAAGATGTTCCAGGTCATTTCCTGCCCCATTCTTAGAGTTAGCCATTTCTTCAAGGGATGCTGGTTTATTGTTTGGGGGAATGGTGCTTACAAAGCAAGATCTGGGCGCAAGCTGTGCTCTTTGCTTTTGGGCTGTGTTCATTGTGTTCATCGCTCTTAGACATCAGTACCTAAAGCTAGAGAATACATACATACACACACACGCACACACACACAAAACACAATATCACAAGCAAGTATATATTTGTTTCTTTATCCAAATATTTCTATTTACCAGTCTACACATCTTCTATATGAAAACCTTAGGGGTTGGTGCTCTGGTGTCCAGGTAAAGCCGCCGCTTGCAGATTTATTTATTGGGGCCGGAGCTGTGGCACAACGGGTTAACCCCCTGGCCTGAAGTGCCAGCATCCCATACAGGTGCCGGTTTGAGACCCAGCTGCTCCTCTTCCGATCCAGCTCTCTGCTATGGCCTGGGAAAGCAGTAGAAGATGGCCTAAGTCGTTGGGTCCCTGCATCCACGTGGGAGACTCAGAAGAAGCTCCTGGCTCCTGGCTTTGGATTGGTGCAGCTCTGGCCGTTGCGGCCAACTAGGGAGTGAACCATCGGATGGAAGGCCGCCCTCCCCTGCCTCTCCTCTCTCTGTAACTCTGCCTTTCAAAATATATATATATATATACTTATTTTATTTGAAAGGCAGAGTTACAGAGAGGAAGAGAGAGAGGTCTTCCACCTGCTGATTCACTCCACAGATGGCTGCAATGGCCAGAGCTGTGTCAATCAAATCCAGGAGTCAGGAGCTTCTTCCAGGTCTCCCATGTGGGTGCAGGGGCCCAAGGACTTGGGCCATCCTCCACTGTCTTTGCAGGCCATAGCAGAGAGCTGGATCACACTGATAGGCACAACAACACAAGGTTCCATTTCCTTTAATTATTTAGTTATTTGATCGACTTCCCAATTCCTCCGCTGCCTCCTCCCCAGCCTGGACATCTCCTCCTCCTGTCAATTCTCTGACCTCCCTTCCTAGCCTGGTTGGAACTCCAAAACCTCTCTGTAGTGTCCCGTGCTGCCCCCTCATGGGGCTGTGAGGACTCTTCTCATCCTTCTCGCTCTCGGACATTGCCTGCTGGGAAATCCTTTGCACAGATTGAAGGTTTCTTTTAGAGAAAAAAACACCAGAGGTGGTTTTAGAAAGATCTGCTTCTTGGGTCTTGGTCTTAAGAGATGATCATGATGAAGTGTGAGTATTTGGAAGTGTTGATGGGCACGCTGGACTCCTGGGCAGCCAAATGACTACAAAAGAGCTAGAATTTTTTAAAAACATATATATGTATATTTATTTATTTGAGAGGTAGAGTTATAGAGAGAGGACATCTGTAGAAGAGGGAAAGAGAGAAAGGTCTTCCATCCACTGGTTCACTCCCCAAATGGCTCCAACAGCCAGAGCTGAGCCGATTCGAAGTCAGGAGCCAGAAGCTTCTTCCAGGTCTCCCACGTGGGCGCAGGGACCCGAGCACTTGGGCCATCTCTTTTCCAGGCCATTAGCAGAGAGCTGAATGGGAAGAAGAGCAAGCAGGATGCAAACTGGTGCCCATAAGGGATGCTGGTGCCTCAGGCAGAGGCTCAGTGCCATAGCGCCGGCCCCAGAGGTAGAACTCTTAAGCATTACATCATTTTCAGTGTAGATGACATCCTGGAGGCCAGTCTGTCCTTGAGGAGGCCACAGCCTGTGCAGATGCTCATGCAATACTCCTTTGGTTTTACTCATAAAAACACAGACTTCCAGGAAAGTGCTCTGTTATTTGTAGCTGTGTCTTATCCTCAATCCCTAAGTGTGTTGCCATTGGCAACTTGAACCTCTATCTCTCCCTTGTGCCTGGATGGAAAACTGTTGTTGGCGAAAGCCTTGTCTGTCAGCCCCCACTCTCCCAAGGTGGACAATTGCAGAGACAGCTCCTTGGCTGAGCAGGGGCAGGTGTGGGAGGACCTCACCACAGCGGGTCCCAGATGGCTTCTGCGACTCTGTCCGGCTCACACGGGTGGTGGGAGCCACATGAAGGGCTGGTGGATTCTTTTATTTATTTACTTTACAATTTTTGTTTGTTTTATTAGAGAGAGAGAGAGAGACAGACAGACAGAGAGACAGACAGGGAGATGTCTGCCATCTGCTGGTTCACTCCCTAAATACTAGGGTTAGGCCATCTGGGTTTCCCACATGGGTGCAGGAACCTAGTTACCTGAGCCGTCGCTGCTGCATCCCAGGGTCTGCACTGGGGGACTCTGGAATTAAGAGCTGGATATGGGAAACTGACTCCATGTACCGCCGTGGGACAGGAGCCTCTTAACTAGCAGCTTCACTCCTGTGCTAAATGGCTATCCCAAATGGCCTGGTTTTTGACCTCCATGGCTGATGCTCTTAGTTCCCCATGTCTGGCCTTTATCGTTCAGAGTAAAGGTGAATCCATGAATGAGTTTTAACCAAATTTGAGAAACCACATGAGAAGTGACAGAATAATTAAATGCAGGGAGAAATATTGGTGACAAGGGGACAAGGGTGGGACACATATTTCTCCTGCCTTTTCCTTTAGCACCAACCCCTGAAGTGATGTTTGTTCATTGGAGCTTCAGTGAGGGCTTGGAAGCCAAAGACAAAAAACCTGGAAATGTTCTGACTAGAAATTAGATTTCTTCCTATGTGTTATGGATTTGAAATAAAAATTTTTGTTTAACATTCTGCCTAGATTTTCTGTTGTAAGTGCTAATCGCACCTAGTCCATAGGTTGTTTGTAATTTCTGGACTGTCCAATCCCCTTAGAACAGTCACAAGGAGCAAGCACTGATGCTCTTGGAGTGTCCACTGTTTAGGCTGTCAGGGTCAGGGACAGAGAGGATGAGGAAGAGAGTGTTACAGGTGGGCGGGGATCAATCAATCATTCATCTGTTCCAGAGGTCCCCAGATTTTCCCAGCTCATGGTGATAGTTAGACAGTAATTCACTCATGGCCTCCGGGTTAAAAAGTGTGTGTAACTTTTCAGGATGCTAGGTGGTTAGGTCAAAATAAGTCAACGGTTGAGTTTGTACAGTGCCCGACAGATGTCGCCTTGTTTCCTTCAAACACACAGAACCTCCTGCAGGGTCCCTTTGATTCACTGCAGCGGCCCGGGACACCTCAGCCGACAGGGTGGGAACTAGACAGCTTTCATTTGCTCTTTGTGGAGGGGTGAGGAGCCCCGTCTTTGGAGAGGATCACAGCGCTGCAAAGCTTTCCTGAGGCTCTGTTCTGCTGGCGAGAAACCCGACTATCTGCTCACAAGGTATCAAAACGTAGTAACTTGGGCTCCCTGTGAAATTCCTGGCATGGCAATCATTGTACTGGGTATTCCACATCCCGCTGAAAGAAGCCAGCAGAGTGGCTGATCACAGACGAGGGGGGTTACTAGATCACAGAGAAGCGGGCCAGCTGGTTATTCTCAAAGCATTTCCAGCCTCTGTTTCCTTGGCTTCTGAGTGCACGTGCTTTTGTGGGTTTCCTGTGACCTCTCTGAATACTGTGTCTCGGATCAGCTAATGCCTGCTACCTAGCTGTTCACTGTTGAGGTCATTCAACTCTTGGGCCCTGGTTTTCTTTTTCTTTCTTTCTTTCTTTCTTTCTTTCTTTCTTTCTTTCTTTCTTTCTTTCTTTCTTTCTTTCTTTCTTTCTTTCTTTCTTTCTTTCTTTCTTTTTTTTACAGGCAGAGTGGACAGTGAGAGAGAGACAGAGAGAAAGGTCTTCCTTTTTGCCGTTGGTTCACCCTCCAATGGCCGCAGTGGCCAGCGCATCGTGCTGATCCGAAGCCAGGAGCCAGGTGCCTCTGCTGGTCTCCCATGTGGGTGCAGGGCCCAAGGACCTGGGCCATCCTCCACTGCCTTCCCGGGCCATAGCAGAGAGCTGGCCTGGAAGAGGGGCAACCGGGACAGAATCCGGCGCCCCAACCGGGACTAAAACCCGGTGTGCCGGCGCCGCAAGGCAGAGGATTAGCCTGTTAAGCCACGGCGCCAGCCAGGCCCTGGTTTTCATGATAGTCTGTGAGCACATGGCTCCCAAACCTTATTTTTTCTCCTTCTTACTGGAGTTCGCCTCTTCACATTTCCCCAGTCCTTGGAAAGAAAGTCAATCTTGACTTCCAGTGGAGTGACCTTGGGGGAAAAGGAAGGGCAGAGATCCAAGGGATGCGTCTTGGGCTTCTTCTCCCTGAAAGCCCACAAAAAGAAGCTGGATGCTATGAAAGGAATGCAGGTGCAAGCCAGGGGGTGGCCGGTGGTGGTGCTGTGGGGAGGGCCCTAAGCAAAGCAGGACCTGAGGGAGGAGACACATGACATCCTCAGATAGCATCTGGGGAGACTCCAGGGAGACAAAGCCTCCACACTTTCCCATGGTGAGCTAGAGCCGGGGGTTCTCCAGATTTTTTAAATGCCACTACCCCATAAGAAGCCATAAAACCAAATTTGGGAAGTGGGGGGAGAATCTGGGCCCGTGAGGGCATTCCAAAGAGTAGCCAGGGCTGAGAACCCCCTTGCTAGAGGAGGTTGACCTGAAAAACAAGTGGGGGTGAGGGTAGGGAAGAGGGAACTGAGTCTCCCTGACTGACCAGCAGGTCCAGGGGATAGGGCCCTGGGCTGGTTTGTCACCGTGTGTAGCCTGGGAATCAACCCAACGTAGAACTCTAGATCGGATTGTATCAGTCAAGACATTCCTGCAGTAGCAGTTTCTGGATATGTTGGTCATGTATTTCACACTTTCTCTTCTTACCTAAGCCTGGACGGCTTTGGTCTTCCACCTTTGTAATGGAGATAGCCAAGGCTGCTGGTATTACTCCTACCTTTTCCTTTCGCACCAAACCCTAAAGTGGTGTTTATTCATTAGGGCTGAAATGAAGGCCTTCATTTTTGCTTTCATTGGTGGAGGCTGCTCATTTTACCCTAGTATTAGTTCTTTCTTTTTTCTTTCTTACCAAGTTTTTTTTTTTTTAATAACCATTTCTATTGATTTGAAAGGCAGACAGAGACAGACAGAGATCTTCCATCTGCTGATTTACTTCTCAGATGTCTGCAATAGCCAGGGCGGGACTAGGCTGAAGCCAGGAGTCAGGAGCTCACTCTGGGTCTCCCACAGGAGTGGTAGGGACCCAAGTACTTGAACCATCGCCTGCTACCTCCCAGGGTGTACATAGGCAGGAAACTGGAATTGGAAGCAGAACAGGGACTTGAACCCAGGCATTTCCGCATGGAATGCAGAAATCCCAGGTACCATTTTACCCATTGTGCCAAATGCCTGCTCCCACACGGTAGCATTTTTAAAACAGAGCTGCCTAGAAAAACAGACTACAATTTCTCAGTCTCCATTGCCGTGCTGCCATGAAGGCTAAGTTTTGTCCACTAGGACACCAGCAGAAGCATACGGTGGCACCTTCTGGAATTCTAACTGACAATAGGAATGGGCCCCTTCTCCATCCTTCTGCATTTTACTATCTGAAACACAGGTGTCTCCATCTGTGGCCAGAGGATGGACAAGGCCTTAGCGTGGTAATGATAGAGTGGAACCAGATGGGGAGCTTGATCCTGCAAATTCCAGGGAGCAGAACCCCCACACTGACTCTGGCCTGAGACTTCAGATTCACTTTTGTTGAGTGAGAAACGCACTTCTGTCTTCGTAAGCCAGTGTGCTTTTGGATTTTCTGTCATTCAAAGCTGAACCTAATCCTAACCAATATAGTCTTTCAATACTCTGTTGGGCCGTCACTTTGTGTCTTTGGGTCCTGACGTCATCTTTCACCAGCTCTTCTACCACATCCAGCTCTCAGGCATCTGTTCATGAGAGAAGTGAGCTCTCTGTGCCTCTACCTAAGTCATTACTGAAAACAGGATCGGGGAGGGCTAAGGACAGCGACCTCCAGCCCGCTCTGCTATTTCACTTCTTGGAGTCTCGGTGCCCTATCTACTCGCCTGTGGACATGGGAGGCATGGTCACTGGGGACACCAAGGAGGGGAAGCCACAGATCCGTGAGTCCCAAGCTTTTGCCCGCATCAGGACCTCCCCGAGGGGTTGTAAGCATAGCCTGCTGAGCCTGCTGTGTGCGGCCCCGAGTTTCTGATTCAGGACATGCAGAGTGAAGCCCAAGGTCTTGCATTTGTGTTTCTCACACTCTCAGGTGGTCCCGATGATTGCGGGACAACACTCTGACAGCCACGTTAATTGGAAGGTGAACGACAAAAGGGAAAGAGTATTTAAAAGTAGCTTCCATTTTGCCACTGACAAATACGCAAAAGCACTGTTAGCTGTGTCAGGAGAAATTATGAAACAAGAGACCAATAGGCAGACTCAGGCGGGCCGAGTAACTGTTGAAGGAATACATGGACCGATCTTGGTATCCGTGTGCTGCCAAGAGTATCTAAGTGTTAGCCCCGGAATCTTCCCCAGGGTTTCTCCCGGCCCAGCAATGTGCTTAGAGAGGGCTCGGTGCACAGTTAACAGTACAAGGGCCGTTAGGGCCAGTGCCTCAAAGAAGGAACAGATGAAGAATTTGGGGACACGGAAGAAAGGGTGGCAGGATCAGGAGCTGTAGCATCCCCAGGCGCTCGGGGAGAAGCCACAGGTAACCGTGGATCAAAGGGAAAACACTCAGCAAAGATGAAAGGTGCGATAATTGTAAGTCAGGAGCGAGAGTTTTACAATAGAAGTGATAATAACAGACACTTAGCACAAACAGGGCGAGTCCCCGGGCCAGGAGCTCTCCCAAAGCGACATCCTAGGGGAGCTCGAGTTCTCGCTAAGTGATTTGTACTTTCCCTCTTGGATGTTAAAATCCCGCTTTTCAAACAGAGCGCATCTTCCCGCGGTATTTATTTTTGCTTTTGCCATGTTAAAAGTGGAACGGGAGGAGGTCGGGGAGCCGGGCGCGGAGGGTAAACAAGGCTGACTTTGGAGTGCAAAACCGGCGGCGGGGGAGGCGTGGCGTCGCCGAGGTCACCTTGGGGAGCCGGCTGAGCTGGAGAAGCGTACCCCGGGATCCGCGGGCGCCCTGCAGCCTGCAAGCTGAGCGCCGGCCCTGCAAGCTGAGCGCCGGCCCTGCGCGCTCGGCTGCGACGTTCACCTCGCCCGGCTGGAGCGGAGCTCGGTCCCCGGGCGCCGCAGCTTCCAAAGGCAGGTGGAGCGGCGCGCGCTGCTGGAGAGCCGCCGCCGACTTTGTCCCCGTCTCTGCACGGCTGTGAGGGCAAAGCCGGCTCGGCCGTGGGAGATGCAAGCCCTGGCGGGGCTTCTGCCCCAGGCGCCGAAGGAGGCTCACCTCCCTGCGGTTTCCCTTCGCCCATCCGTTGCGTATAGATAAGTGTGAAGAATCACACAGGGAGGAACTGCGCAAAGCATTCCGACCTTCTTAGGGGGTGAAAAGCCGTATCCTGTATGACTTGGGTGGAAAAGATGTATTTAAAAACTTGGAGAACGTGGCAGTGTTCGTGTGTGTGTGTGTGTGGTGTGTTTGGTTCCCCAGGTTCGTGAAGCTAAATGATGAATGACCTGCAGGCAATGGGCAAGAGTTTCCAAGTGGCTGCCAATATGACCAGAAGAAAGGCGTCCCGCCCAGTGTCCCTACTGCGTTCTTGCTGAGGTGCCCTTAAATTGTAAACATTAACTCCTCTTTTAAGTTCTACTTTAATGATATTAAAACTCACTGTTGGCCGGCGTCGTGGCTCAACAGGCTAATCCTCCGGCTCCGGCGCCGGCAACCCGGGTTCTAGTCCCGGTCGGGGCACCGATCCTGTCCCGGTTGCCCCTCTTCCAGGCCAGCTCTCTGCTGTGGCCAGGGAAGGCAGTAGAGGATGGCCCAAGTGCTTGGGCCCTGCACCCCATGGGAGACCAGGAGAAGCACCTGGCTCCTGCCTTCGGATCAGCGTGGTGCGCCGGCCGCAGCGGCCATTGGAGGGTGAACCAACGGCAAAGGAAGACCTTTCTCTCTCTCACTATCCACTCTGCCTGTCAAAAAAAAAAAAAAAAAAAAAAAAAAAAAAGAAAAAGAAACACCTCACTGTTGCTGATGTGTTTCAAAATTATTGTGCATAGACAGTTCTAAAGTAACTTTTATGAGATAACACGCATTTAAAAAATTGTGAGGGTGTTTGTGAAGTCAACTCAAGTCGGCCTTGGAAAAGAAGGTATTTTTGCATATTATGGTAAAGCTATCCCAGTCAGGTAAATATCTGAAGTACTTTGGGAAATGATGACAGTATCAAATTTTATGAAAGGTACAGTTTGTAAGTGATAACTGCATAAAAAAGAAATAATTTAATTTCTTTTTTAAAGACTTATTTATATATTTGAAAGGCAGAGTTGCAGAGAGGCAGAGGCGGGGGTGGGGTGGGGGAGAGACAGAGAGGGAAAGATCTTCTATCCACTGGTTCACTCCCCAGGTGGCCTAAAGGGCTGGAGCCCTGTCAGTCCGAAGCCAGGAGCCAGGAGCTTCTTCCGGTCTCCCACAGGGATGCAGGGGTCCAAGCACTTGGGCCATCTTCTACTGCTTTCCCAGGCCATAGCAGAGAGCTGGATGGGAAGTGGAGCAGCCAGGACTCAAACTGGCGCCCATATGGGATGCCGGCACTGCAGGTGGTGGCTTGACCCACTACGCCACAGCGCTGGCCCTGAATATTTAATTTCAAGAGATGTGCATATATTTATTCTGTCCTCTTTGAAAACACTTCTTAAGAATTTTTTAGCTTTGGTTAAGAAGACTTAACAGTTTAGGACTCATTTTTGGCAGAAGATTTTACCAAACCTCCCACTAGAGGGCAGTATTTAACAAGTATTTGATAAAAATATACATTAACTGTAATTCTTAGAAATCACATTTCAAGAGCAATAATATCAGTAGAAAGTAAGTATTTTCTTCCATCAACACAACCAAAATAAGAAACCCATGCACACTTGGCTTTCTTGTGGAGTAGATAGTTCTTAAAGCAGTATATCCTAGGTTGGGAAGAGTGTTTGCTTTATAATTTTCAAGATGGAAGAAGTAATCGAAGGAACTGGAAATGATTTAGGTAGTTCTTTACAAGCCCTGGATTGATCCCACTGGCTTGCTAGAAAGAAGCTTGGTTGTTTTAACTCAATCGCCAACACTTTATTTACCCTCCCTGGGAAACCATCCAGATTTGGCTGCATTCCATATGCTAGAAAAAGCTGGGAGCCAGAGCCAAGGGTGGGTTTGACAGAGGGAGCAGAACAGTGCAAGGAGAGGCTGCCGGGACCCCTTAGCCACTCCCACAGGCAGCGGCCACGGGAGGTGCTGGGAGCTCTGCCTGACTCAGGGAAGACTCAGTGGACGTTGATTTCTCTTCTAGTCACTTGCTGTGTGGTGACTTCCGGCCTGGTGGTGTTGCTTAACTTCTGTTTGCTGTATTACAGTTTGAAAAAGAAACAACCGTATGTGGTAAACAAACCATAGAAGATAGTGTGTAATTAAAAATGTTGTTCAGGGGCCGGTGCTGTGGCGTAGCAGATTAAAGCCCTGGCTTACAGCACCAGCATCCCATTTGGATGTCAGTTCCAGCCCTGGCTGCTCAACTTCTGATCCAACTTCCTGCTAATGCACCTGGGAAAGCAGTGGAGGATGATCCAAGTCCTTGGGCCCCTGCACCCGCGTGGGAGACCTGGAAGAAGCTCCTGGCTCCTGGCTTCGGACAGGCTCAGCTCCAGACGTTGTGGCCATTTGGGGAGTGAACCAGTGGATGGAAGACCTCTCTGTCTCTTCCTCTCTCTTTCAAATAAATAAAGTCAATCTTTAAAAAAATTAAAAATATGTTTTTACCCAGTCTCCAGAGGTAGCCACAGCAATGACTTTTTTTTTTTTTGTATGTCATCCAGAAAACGCTCACACACAGACACACTTATACAGACACATGTAAAGTCTACGCACATGGTTACACTAATGGGAGCGCACTGTACAGACATTCGCCAGCCCTTTGTTTTTCTTGTTTCAACAACACAACTTGCAAATCTTCCTGCACTCTACTGCTTCATTCTTTGCTTTATTTCCTCAGTGAGGCATTTCTCCAGGGCAGGATGGCAGAACTTCATTTTTTTTTCTTTTTCCCTTTGCTTCACAGAGTCAGAGAGAGTACTGTTAACATACGAGGTGTTTAATGACCAGTGTGGGATTGATTAACTAGAATGTCAGTTTGTTCTTGGCAAGCTGGGATGAGGAAGAAGGAAGGGCCATAACCACACTGAGGAATTTGTTTTGCTCGTTTCAAAAATGCGAAAACTAGAAAGAGAACATTGATCTTGGCTAGTATTTTTCTCAGCCTCTAATGCTTGAATTTGACTGCAAATTCTTGCATTATTTTGGCCTGTGGGTTGTCCTAGCTTCTCTCATCGCTTATTCAGCGGTGAGCGGTGCCTATGGAGGGACAGGTCTTCAAAATCTCATGCTAAATGATGGACGTGCTGTGAGAATGGGGGTGTAAAACCATCTTCAGAAACAGGAGATGCCATTCATTTAGGTCTAGTGGCCTTGATGATCGCTCTTCATTTTAAAGACTGTGTATTAGGATAGTTGAAATGACATGCAAAAATCTTAGTTCTTTTTATATTACATCCTCTGTTTGGATTTTTTAAAAAGGGGTTTATTGATTTATTTTTATTTATTTTAAAATCAGAGCACGAGAGAGAGAGAGAGAGAGAGAGAGAGATCTTCTGTCCGCTTGTTCACTCCCCAAATGCCTACAATAACTGGGGCTGGGCAAGGCCAAAGCCAGGAGCCTGGAAATCAACCCTGGGGTCCCATGTCAGTGGCAGGGACCCAAATCCTGGAGCCATCATCTGCTGCCTCCTGGGATATGTGTTAGCAGGAAGCTGCATTCCAAGTGAGTGAGGACACAAGCCCAGACACTCTGATGTGAGATGCAGGCATCTCATGTGGTGTCTCAACTGCTGTGCCAACCGCTCAGCGTGTTTACACTTTACGGCACTGATTTGAGAATTTTTTGTTTGTTTGTTTTGTTCTCAGACTGTGAATGTATTTTGTCCTTTAGGTAGATGGCGGCATAAGCTCTCAAACTTTTCGAGTCCTGGGAGTTTTAACGGTGAGTTCCTACCATTTGTTATGGAGTAGCATCTGAAAATCACAGTGAATCGGAATGGCTAGTCTTTCCAAGGACCCACCTGCCAACAATCTAGACTGCTTCCAGAGTGTGCCCCACGTGTTTTGCCTCTGGGCTTTTCGCTGCTTTCGGAAGTTCTGCCAGCGTCTTATGGCTCAGCCGCAGTGCTGCTATTCACATGTGACCCAGTGGACTTGGCAGGTACCTCGGGTGCAGAGACTCGTCCACGGCTCTGGGGAAACAGAGAGAGATTGATTTCCATCCACTGGTTCACTCCCCAAATACCTCCCACAGCTGGGACTGAGCCAGGCCAAGGCCAGGAGCCTGCAGCTCCATCCAGGTCTCCCCCGTGAATGGCAGGGGCCCAAGCACTTGGACCATCTTCCACTGCCTTCCCAGGAGCATTAGCAGGGAGCTGGATTGGAAGTGGAGGAGCCGGGACTCAAACCAGTGCTCCTATACAGGTGCTGGTGTCACAGACTGTGGCTTAACTCGCCATACCACACTGTGGGTATTTTCTAATACGATGACAAATATTGTGAATAGGTTGCAAGTACAAGAGGCTGCAGGCAGACCACACTTAGCTTCTGAAGAGCCCTGATTGGCTGCTCAAGGATGAGTGTTGGGGGTGGCCGAGTGTGTTCATCACACCAAGGTACACAGGTGTGCAGGCAGGGCGAGCAGCGGGAATTACCTGGTCTCCCACCTGCTGATTTAGGCTCCACCAGGGACCTCTCACAGGTGGCTTCTAATCTGACCTGGGGAGCTCGGAGGTTCAGGAATAAGGCTATGTGAGGACAAAGTTAACAAAGCATTTTCTCCTTTTCTATGGAAACACAATTGCGGGGTAACTTTCCAGCCCTGTTTACCCAGCAACCTGATACGGGTGCCAGCCGTGTTCACAGGCAACACTGCTTATGGCAGACTGGCCCGTGATTGGCGAGCTGCATCTGGCGTGGGTATAACCAGGTCAGGAGGAGACACAGCACTGGGCTCCTTTGCTGAGACCTGGGCCGGTGGCTCTCTGGGCCTGTTACAGCAGAACCGGCTCCCAATGTGTGGGGGCCAGGAAGGCTCGGTGTCCACCTGGATATTCCCAGGCCCTCATCTCTTACCCGTGACTCAGGCCCTTCAAAGTGGCCCTGGGCCTGCTGGGAGCACCCTGCGGTGTGCTGTTTCCTACTCCATTCCTCCAGTGAAACCGGCACCTGCATAGAGGCGCCTTGCATCCATCCCATCGCTCTCTGAGCTGAGCCCGCGACTGCCAACAGTGGACGTTGCAGGGAGTAACTACTGGATTTATTTATATGCAACAGGCAAACAAAACAAGACAAAAACACCCCTAGGTTCTTCTCTTCCTGACCATGAAGGAGGCTGCTCCGGCTTTGTGCCATCAGCCTTGTCCTCCGCTCACCCCTGCAGCGAGCCAGGCGTGTGTTCTTAGCATCTGGCAGGTCCGAGCCGGTCACACAGCAGAGGATGTTCTGTCAATAACCATTGCGTCATTGATGTCAATAAGCCCTTGTTGGTCACCTTTGGCACATCCAGGCCTTGTGTGCATTGCCAGTGCAAATCTGTCTCAGTGGATCCCTGCCCTCCAGGAATTCACATCCTATGACCCAGAACACGCTTAGCACTGCCTCACCATGTGTGCAAAGGGGAATGATGAACGCAGGGCTCTCTGGTTGATACGATTTTTAAAAAGATTTACTTATTTATTTGAAAGTCAGAGTTACACAGAGAGAGGAGAGGCAGAGAGAGAGAGAGGTCTTCCATCCGATGGTTCACTCCCCAATTGGCCGCAATGGCTGGAACTGCGCCGATCTGAAGCCAGGAGCCAGGAGTTTCTTCCGGGTCTCCCACGTGGGTGCAGAGGCCCAAGGACTTGGGCCATCTTCTACTGCCTTCTCAGGCCATAGCAGAGAGCTGGATGGGAAGTGGAGCAGCCGGGTCTCGAACCAGCGCCCAAAAAGGGAAGGGTACCGGCACAGCAGGCGGCTTGACCTACTATGCCACAGCACTGACCCTGATATATTTTTTTAAATAAAAGATTTGCTTATTTAAATAATGACAGAGAGAGAGAGAGAGAGAGCGAGCGAGCATGCACTTCCCTCCATTGATTCATGCCCCAGATGTTCGCAATGGCTGGGGTGGTTCAGGCTGAATGAAGCCAGGAGCCTGGAATTTCATTTGGGTCTCCCACACGGGTGGCAGGGGCCCAAGTACTTGCATTAGCAGGGAGCTAGATCAGAAGTAGAGCGGTCCAGACTTGAACCAGTGACCCAATATGGGATGCCAACATTGCACGACCTGGCTTAACCCGTTGTGCCACCACGCTGGCTCCAACATTGGCTTTCTTGGAAAGTCCTTCAGCATCGCTGCCCTGGGAGAGTGTCAGGAGCTGTCCATTTCCTCAGGCCTCTCCCTGCTGCTGTGGCCCAAGTTTGGTGAGGCAGTGGGTTGATGTGAAAGGTGCTGTCCCATAGGGCAGCCAGCCACATGTGGTCATTTTACTTTCAATTTAACTTACTTAAAA
Organism: Lepus europaeus; assembly: GCF_033115175.1. Taxonomy (NCBI): domain Eukaryota; kingdom Metazoa; phylum Chordata; class Mammalia; order Lagomorpha; family Leporidae; genus Lepus; species Lepus europaeus. The sequence continues at coordinate 62,555,519 of NC_084830.1, read as the reverse complement.
ATGCAGTTTCTCATTCCCATCAACCACATATTAAGTGCATAGCAGTCATGTGGGCTACTGGCTACCATATTGGAAGCATAGGTGTAGAACATTCTAGGGGACAGCACTGTGCTCTCCTCCCAGGTCCCTTGTGCTTCTTGCCCTACACACACACACACACACACCCACCATATACTCCCCCCCCCCACACACTGCATGTCCAAATTGTATTCATTTATTATGCAGAAAAAAAATTGACTATTCAGGCTGTGCCATTCTTAAAAAAATGGAACAAAACACATTTATTTGAAAGGCAGAGTGAGTGACAGAAAAAGAGAGATCTTCCATCTGTTGCTTCACCCTGAAACGACTGCAACAGCTAAGCCAGGAGTCAGGAACTCTGTGTGGGCCTCCCACAAGGGTGACAGGGGCCCAAGTACCTGGGCCATCATCCACTACTTTCCCAGGTGCATTAGCAAGGAGCTGGATCAGAAGTGGAGCAGCCAGGATGAGAACCAGCACTCCAGTAAGAGATACAGGGTCCCAAATGGCAGCCCAACACGCTGAACCATACCACCAGCCCCTGGAAGGGAATTCTTCCCCTTCCACCGAAAAAGAACTGCCAAAGCGCCCTGAGGTGTTCTCCTAAAGCCCAAAGACCTGTCTACCTCGAGAAGAATCAGTCTTCTCTCCTAGACAGCAGTCCTCATTTCTTGAACATTATGACACTGATCCTTGAACGTGGCATGTGGAAGCAGTTTCATTACTTGATCATCATACAGTGGATAAAAAAGTACAAGAAGTTCTAAGTCAAATCCTTTGTTTATTTGGCTATAAAAAGCAAAGAGAAGAAAATGAAAAAAGAATTACAGCTCAGCCTTAGGCACAGCATCAACTTTGAAATAGAAAATATTTGACTTGCACCGAGGAATAGTCTGAGCTCCGTTGAATCATCTTGCCAGATGGCTGTCCAAATAAATGAACTGAAGAAAAACAAGCCAGATTTATGGCTTCTTTGCAGTCAAAAATAACATGTCTATTATTAAAGGTAAATAATGTCATGCTAAGGTGTTGTGGCTTGTATAACAATGACCTGGTGTTCTGAGGTATGGTAGAAAATGGTAAACATTTGCCTGTAAGAAGTGATTATTCTTTTAGAAGAAGCAAGGCCAAGGGTGTACATTTATAATCCAGTTTTTCCAATTGAATATCAGACAGGAAAAGTTCTAGCACTTCAGCCTCTACTCAGAAGCAGTGACTATTGGAGTTTTCTCAGGAAACCCTCTTCCTTCCATTGCTCCCACCTCATAAAAACCTAAAGGTTGGGGGAACATTTGGTACCGCAATTAAAACACGTCCTTGGGATGCTCACATGGGTTCCAATCCTGGCTATGTCTCAATTCCAGCTTCCTGCTAATGTGCATTCTGGGAGGCAGCAGGTGATGACGGCTCAAGTACACAGGTCCCTGCTTCTCATGGATAGAGCTACTCAGGATGCAGGCTTTGCTTGGCCCTGCCCTAGATGTTGTGGATATTTGGGGAGGAAACCAGTGGATAGGAGCTCTCTGTCTGTCAGTCTGCCTTTCCAAAGAAAAAGATCATAATGAGGAGATGTTGAGCTTTGTATTTTTTTTTTTTTCGGACAGGCAGAGTGGACAGTGAGAGAGAGAGAGACAGAGAGAAAGGTCTTCCTTGTGCCGTTGGTTCACCCTCCAATGGCCGCCACGGCCGGCGTGCTGCGGCCGGCGCACCGCGCTGATCCGAAGCCAGGAGCCAGGTGCTTCTCCTGGTCTCCCATGGGGTGCAGAGCCCAATGACTTGGGCCATCCTCCACTGCACTCCCTGGCCACAGCAGAGAGCTGGCCTGGAAGAGGGGCAACCGGGACAGAATCTGGCGCCCCAACCGGGACTAGAACCCGGTGTGCTGGCGCCGCAAGGCGGAGGATTAGCCTAGTGAGCCGCGGCACTGGCCAAGTTTTTTTTTTTTAAAGATTTATTTATTTATTTATTTGAAAGTCAGGGTTACACAGAGAGAGAAGGAGAGGCAGAGAGAGTGCGAGAGAGAGAAAGAGAGAGCGAGAGAGAGAACGAGAGAGAGAGGTATCTTCCATCTGCTGCTTCACTCCCCAATTGGCCACAGTGGCCAGAGCTGCACTGATCTGAAGTCCGGAGCCAAGAGCTTCTTCTGGGTCTCCCATGTGGGTACAGGAGCCCAAGGACTTGGGCCATCTTCTACTGCTTTCCCAGGCCAGAGCAGAGAGCTGGATTGGAAGAGGAGCAGCCAGGACTAGAACCGGTGCCCATATGGGATGCCAGCACTGCAGGCGGGGGCGCTTTATCACAATGAGCCACAGCGTGGGCCCCATTTCTTTTATTTCTTATACTCCTTGAACTAATTAATTATTTGAAAGGCAGAGTTACAGAGAGGCAGAGGCTGAGAGACAGAGACAGAGAGAGGAGAGAGAGAGAGAGAGAGAGGCGAGGGGGGAGGTCTTCCATCCATTGGTTCACTCCCCAAATGACTGCAATGGCTAGAACCCTGCCGATCCAAAGCCAGGAGCCAGGTGCTTCTTCCCGGTCTGCCATGCGGGTGCAGGAGCCCAAGGACTTGGGCCATCTTCTACTGCTTTCCCAGGCCATAACAGAGAGCTGGATCGGAAGTGGAGCAGCTGAGACTCGAACCAGCGCCCATATGGGATGCCGGCACTGAAGGCAACAGCTTTACATGCTATGCCACAGTGTGAGCCCCAGTTCAAGTTCTGACTGCTCTGCTTCATATCCAGTTCCCTTCTAATGTGCCTGGGAAGGCAGCAGATGATGGTCCAGGTACTTGGGTCCCTGCCACCCACGTGGGAGACCAGAATGGAATTCCTGGCTCCTGGCTTTGATCTGGCCCAGTCCTGGCTGTTGCAGACATTTGGGGAGTGGACCAGTGGATGAAACATTCTTCTCTCTCTTGCTCTGCCTTTCAAACCAATCAATTAATCAATCGGGTTTTTTTTTTAAAGATTTATTTTTATTTATTTGAAAGAGTTACAGAGTTAGGTAGAGATAGAAAGAGAGGTCTTCTATCTGTTGGTTCACTCCCCAGATGACCACAACGGCCGGAGCTGCACGGACCCAAAGCCAGGAGCTAGGAGCTTCTTCCAGGTCTCCCAGGTGGATGCAGGCGCCCAAGGACTTGGGCCATCTTCTACTGCTTTCTCAGGCCTTAGCAGAGAGCTGGATCGGAAGAGGAGCAGCTGGGACTAGAACCGGCGCCCATATGGGATGCCAGCGCTTCAGGCCAAGGCTTTAACTTGCTGCACCACAGCACCAGCCCCCAAATAATCGATCTTTAAAAATATATTTAATGTTGGGAAAAATAGCCAGCTATTTGGGTAAAAGAATCCATTTTGACCTTACCTTATACCAAAAAAAATGTAGATACAGAAAAAAAAGGTTAAAGAAAACATAAGGGAATATTTGTTGATACATGAATGTGAGAGACCCATTTAAGCTATGTGTGAGATGTGAAATTTCAGAACATTGACAGAGTTAATGATGTCAACATTTTAAAATGTGCAGGCAAAATGTTTCATACTTGGATCTAAAATGCATATAAATTGGGAAAACAATTATAGCAAGTAAGAAGTTTAAAACCCAATAATAGGGGCTAGCACTGTGGCACAGCAGGTTGACAGCCTGGCCTGAAGCGCCAGCATCCCATATGAGCGCTGGTTCGAGTCCCAGCTGCTCCACTTCTGATCTGGCTCTCTGCTATGGCCTGGGAAAGCAGTAGGAGATGGCCCAAGACCTTGGGCCCCTGTACCCACACAGGAGACCCAGAAGGGGCTCCTGGCTCCTGGCTTCGGATTGGTGCAACTCCAGCCGTTGAGGACAACTGGGGAGTGAACCATCGGATGGAAGATTTCTCTCTCTCTCTCTCTCTTTCTCTCTCTCTCTGTAACTCTGACTTTCAAATAAATAAATAAATCTTTAAAAAAAAAAAACCCCAATAATAAAAGGAACGCCTGCTTAGTGCATAAGGAAGGTTAAGATCTCAAAGACAAAGGATAGGAAAGAACATATTGTAAACAGAAATTATAAATGGATAACAAAGAGAAATGTTTAATCTTTTAAGTATCTAGCTTGTATGTAAGAAATATAAATTAAAACAAGAGTGGCATGTTTTTCAAATACCTATTAACTTACGACAGATTTTGAAAAATGATAATACTCATTGCAGATGAACACACAGAAAGACACTCATTCATTCATTTTGCTCTGGGAGAGTAAATTGAACCCAATCATTGGGATAATAATCTGGCAATCCATAGAAGAATTTAAGATTGGAAACATACATTTTCCCAGTAGGAGAACAGTCAGGGAAATCAGTCTATGTACATACTGTACTAATACCTAGCCATTAACATGGAGGCATTTGGAAATATTTAATGACATGGGGAAATGCACATGCTGCAATGGTAAGTGACGAAGGCCGCATGCTGAATTATATATACAGCGTGATCACAACTGCACAAATAAATATGCAGGAAGCAGCTTGGAAAAAATGCATTGTTCTACCAGTGCTGATTTTTGAGTGACAGAATCATCAGTGACTTAATTTTTGTTTTATTTTTCTGTATTTCTATAATACAAAGTTCTAAATTGGATAAATTAGAAAATGATCTTTATTAGCAAAAAAGATGCACTTTTAGTTTATTACACCTTAGCTAATGGCTTCTGCTCTAATGGTTTAAGCTGCTTTTATGGGCTAATGCATTTGTGTCAAGCTACTCAAATAATGATGACTCAGGCACGATGCTAAGCACTTTATACATGATAACTCATTTAGAATTCACAATACTTACATATGATTGGTTATGTTATTATTCACATTTTATGGAGCAGGAAATTGAGGCATAGAGAAGTTAAATAACCTCCCCAGGGTCACACACCCAGTAAACAGTGGGTTGGGCTCTGAACTCAGGCATTGTGGCTCCAGCTCTTTTCCCTGCTATGCTGTACGTGGCTATGATTAAGACAAAGGACAACTTTCCCTTTCAGAAAACAGACGAGCATCCAACAACACTCACAAATGTCAAGTGATATTCATGGGTTGTGAATCTCAACTATGAATTAAGAGTTGAAGCAGGTGCTCTTTCAGATACTTCCTGGTCTTGCTATCCTATGATTGGATTTATTGGCAAGGAAAATGGACTTTTTTTTTTCTGAGTTAAGTTTCATTTATTCTAGGGCAAACTCAAAAGGGACTTTTTTGTTGTTGTTGTTTCCTTTTTTAGCAAATCCTAGCACATTATTAACAAAAAAAAATCTGTACATTTGCCATGATACACTTGAAAGTGAAACAAATAAGATATAAATACAGATATGGATGTAACATGAAAAAGCCCAACGGGAAAAAAAACAAAAACAAACTGAAAAACCCACCCAACCTGGGGGTGTGGGGACCATGCGTGTGAACACAGTGCCAACGAAACTGTCTCGGTGGCTGATCCTTTGCAGAGTGTCTCTTGTTTGAGTTCCAAACGTGACTGTTAGCCAGGTCCTGGTGAGGCTCTCTGCAAGGCTCTCTGGCTGTTCTTGAAGGTGTGACATTAGGCGTGATAAGGAAAAGGTGGCAGGGAAAGACAAAGACTGATGAGACAAGGCCGGCCGCGTTCCCTGCACAGGGTGTCGGTAAGCTAGAGATGAGCCATAGAAAAGGCAGGCGCGGCCCTGGGAGAAGCCGCCGGGCCGGCCTGGAGAGGGAGGCAGCAGCTAGAGGGGAAGCAGGAAGTCAGATGACCCAGCCCCTGCACCGAGCGGGCAGCCAGGGAGGCCGGCACAGTTTGGGGTGCTCTGCTCTGTTGTGTTCTGGTGTTTCGTCTAACCAGGAGCCCTGCAGGGCGGTGGCAAGGCAGCTGTCGGGCTCAGGGAGGGTGGTGGCGGTGGGCGCGACCTCCCTCCTGGTGAGGTGGCGGTGGCGGCATGCGAGTTCCCTCGGTGCAGCGGGCAGCAGTTTCAGCTTGGGGCCGAGACCTCGGAAGTGACTGTACTCTCTCTGAGTGGGAGGCTGAGGACTGGGCAAGTGGCATCCGAGGCTTAGCCCTTGGTGAGTCCTGTGAGGACGCCAGGCGATGTTCAAGATCCTTCCAACCCCACAGGGGGCTGTGGGGACCTTGGAGCCAAAGACCTCGAGGGGAAAGGTCCTTCTGCCTGGCTCAGGCATAAAATAACTCATAAATAATCTTACCAGCACACACATTTCTACAACAGAGGAGTAACCAGAAGATTTCGGGACTCACAGAGTGTAAAAAAGAAATCTCATTAGTGAAATATTAACAATGAAAAGTAAGGCCTGGTCCTGCCATGTTCTGAGCCAAGTAGTATTCAACATTCAACCATCTGAAATGCACCCCTGAAGTTCCCTAAACAGCAGCAGTGGAGTGCTTAACACGTGTAAGACACCCCCTCCACACACACACACACACACACACGCACACACAGTAGTGGCCACAGCCTGGCTTCATGGTCCTGGGCATTACAAGGCCTTCATTTGCAGTGCATATTTCCAAATAAACTGTCTTTCCCGACTTCCCCACACCAAATCTGGAGGGTCAGAGGACAGGAGGGGGATGTGGAAATCAGGGGTGAGAACCCACACTTGGGCAGCCCAGCTTTCAGTCCTAGTGGCTGCAATGGACAAAGCATTTGAATGACAACACCTCACTGGAATCAACATCAAAAGGAGCATTTTCCTGTGGAAAAAAAATCAGTTCAATGCAGATCTAAAACAGAACAGTAACAGACAACAGAAGTCTTCATGATTGCATTTAAGATTTACCATTTGGCTTAAGAATTGTCTCAAAGCTTATCTAACCAGACTCTGAGTCTATACTTTTGTCAGAACAATCAGACCCTTGAGAGGCTAGAAGAGGGCCTGGTGGCTTCACGTGCAAGGCAAGAAAACAATTCTAGAAAGCGTGTCTGAAATGCTGCTTCTCTGCATCTGCCGCTCGTCACCATCACTTTATCCTTAGACGACGACTATTTCAACCACCAGGGAAGTACTTTGGTTTATAAAATTGGACTTTTGTACACTGTATCAGGCATGCTAATCATTTCCTTTCCAATCTCACACCTTTTTAGTGAAGAATCTCCATGTGACCTGGGAAACTGCCCTTCCCCGCCAGCCCAGATGGTGAGAGCAGGGAAAGATTTCACACCTGAATTGGATCGATCAGGTTCTCTGGGGTTTGGATCTGGCCTCCAAGATTCGCGTTCCCTCTTGACTGCATGTGCTGGGAGGTGGTGCAGGCATCTGGTGGCCAGTTTTTTCTTGGCTAGAGAAGCAAAGAAGGCAGCGATGTAGAGCGAGAAGAGAAGAGACCTATGGAGATGAGAGGCGTTCTGATGCTGCAGCCCCACAGAGGCACAATGAAAGGATGGAGCTGAAAGGGTGCGGAGTGTGGTTTCCTTGTTTCCCAAAGGCTTTCTCACTTCTAGTTCCAGGACTCCACATGGCCTGGCAACGTTATCTGGCTATGGATCCCACAAAGATGCTCTGTGTACTTCCAAGAAATCCCCCACTTGTGTTTGCTTAATCTGAGTGAGAGTATTCTTTGCAATCAACCACATTAGACATATGTGAACAGCTGCTTCCCAGCACCTCTGGCTGTAGCCACACGGGGAAGAGTGAGCAACTCTTGCACTGACCAAGTCACCCTGCAACATACAGGGTACTTCAAAAAGCACATAGGGAATGGAATTAAAAGATAGGCTTATTTTGGTGCAAATGTTTTTGCATATGAGGAGGTTTCAAGAAGTTTCACGGAAAATGCATATTATGAAAAAAAAGTATGCATTGTGTTTAAAATTTTTTGCATCAAAATACACTTATCTTTTAATTTCCTTTTTGAGGTTTTTGAAAATTCCTATGACTCGAAGGGTTTTCTTCAGGGCTCTGAACATTACAGTAAAATCAGCTAAAGTAAGGAAGGTAAGGAGAACTAGGACTTGTGTAGATGATAGTAAAAGAGATGGCAAGAGACTCGCTAGCTAGCTGCTTCGCCGAAGGCTTTGGTCTGGGGTCTGAGGCTAATTTGTAGGTTTAATCTGTAGGTGAGGACACTTGATTAATTCCAGGTCACACTTTGGTGAATTGGTTCATTGTTAGTGGACCCGTGAGAGACTCACAGATCAGCCAGCAGGCGCTTGGTGCACGCGTTGCTCAGAACATTCTTTCCGCCGTGTGCAGAGGCACCCCTTGGAATGAAGGGCACTTGCTTGTACAGCCCCAGGCTGCACCCTTTCCCTCACGCTCTGGATATTGTACATACCTTGGGTAGTGCTGGTTTTTCTGTTTGCCGGGCAATATATATATAAAATTAAATTTAAAAAGAACTGGAGACAGGTATCAGAATAAACAGTTAAATAAGTTGAAAGTGGCTATTTTGGGGGTATGATGAGGGCAGGCAGGGGCAATGTAACAGGGGCCTCCTTTTGCTACAAGCCTTTTACTATCCCGACTTTTTTCTTTTGCTATGTGTATATAAACAATCACTGTAGTAGCCAGAACCCCTTCGTGAGATAAAGTCCATTATGTTATAGTGCCAGCTTGTATTCTCTCTCCTGTGTTATTGACACAAATCCTGGTGGTCTCATTCCCTTTACTCTGCAAGCTTTTTTTTTTTTTTCCAAGGAAAGGTTTATTGTCTGGTTAGGCGAAACCCAACAGGCTGGAGAGAGAGGGTGGAAAGGGAAAAGAGAGGTCGAGAGAGAGAAGAGAGAGAGAATATGTGCGGGGAAGCAGGTCCTGTTATAGTCTTGCAGCGGGTAGGAAAGTGGGAGCAGTGAATCCTGTTAGGGTGGGGGTGGAGATGACGCTTGTGGTTGGGCCATTTGGTCACCTGACTCCTAGTAAGCCAGTCTGGGCTTAGGACCAAAGCTTACTGTGCAAGATGGCCACCAGGGCCAGAGCCTAAGATGGCACCTGGGGCTTAAGATGGAGCCACAGATAAGACGGCACTGTTTTGCTAACATTCCCTTCTTTTGTTTTTTTATAGAGCAAGTGTTGTATGGGATTACATCGGCCCCAAAAGTCCAGGAGGGGTGGAGGGACTCTGCATGCTTTTAACAGCACAGATCCATGTTGCTATTTATTTCCTTTAGAAACATTCAGTTGTTTTTTTGTACTTATTTATTGAATTCTTGTTAAGTACAATGCATTTCTCCATGAAAACAGTGCTTCCTCCCTGCTCTGTTATGTATGTCATCAATATAGGCATTTAGAGTTGGCAATTTTGAGAATGTGTATATATACATATATATGTATTTATTTTTTAAATTTTATTTTGAAAGTCCAAGTTACAAAGAGAGAGAGAGGGAAGGAGGGAGAGGGAGACGGAGAAGGAGAGCGAGAGGGAGGGAGGGAGGGAGGGAGAGAGAGAGAGAGAATCTTCTATCCCTAGATGGCCACAACACTCCCTAGATGGCCACAACAGCCAGGTCTGGGCCAGGTTGAAGCTAGGAGCCTGGAGCTTCATCTCCCACATGGGTAAAGGGACCTAAATACTTGGGTCATTTTCTACTGCTTTCCCAAGCCATAGCAGAGAGCGGGATTGGAAATGGAGCAGCCAGGACTCAAACCAGTGCCCATATGGGATGCTAGCTTTACCCTGCTCTGCCACAACACAGGCTCTGAGAATGAATATATTTTAAAGTACTTTTTGCTTTACTTTTTTTTAAAAAAAAGATTTATTTTATTTATCTGAAAGAGTGACATGGAAAGAGTTCTCCCATCCACTGGTTCACTTCCCAAATGACTACATTGGTTGGGACTGGGCCAGACAGAAGCCAGGGGCCAGGAGTTCCATCCAGGTCTCCCACGTGGGTGCAGGGGCCCACGCACTTGGGCCATGTTCTGATGCTTTCTCAGGCATACCAGCAGGGAGCTGGACTGGAAGCAGAGCAGCTGGGACTGGAACCAGTGCTCTAAAATGGATGCCAGCATTGCAGGTGGTGATTTAATCCGCTACACCATTCTGACCCCCTAATGCATTTGTTTAAAATCATGCTTAGACTACATAGATGTCTAGGCCAACATTCAAAAGTGTTCATTCCTTTGCTCTTTGCCTTGTTTGGGGGATGAGAGTTTGAAACCAGAGGCTACATCTGAAGCCTGAAGAAATGCTTTGTCTGCACAATGTATTTATTCATTCATCAAATATTGATGGGGCTGGTGCTGTGGCATAGCAGGTTAAGCCACTGCCTGCAGTGCCAGCATCCCATATGGGTGTTGGTTTGAGTCCCAGCTGCTCCACTTCTGATCCAGCTCTCTGCTGTGGCCTGGGAAAGCAGTGGAAGATGGCCCAAGTCCTTGGGCCCCTGCACCCACGTGGGAGAGCCAATTGGGGAGTGAACCAGTGGATGGAAGACCTCTCTCTCTCTCTCTGCCTCTCCTTCTCTCTCTGTGTAACTCTGACTTTCAAATAAATAATCTAAAAAAAAGTATTGATCATCTGGTAGTGCACCATGTACAGTGGATACAGCCAATAGCATAGAGTCTGGATCCTCAAGAAATATTAAGTTCTTGGAAAGTATTCTTTGAGGCAAATATAGCTTTAACTTTTGCATTAAAAGAATTCATGATGTTATGAGCAGGTTGCCAATGTTTGCAGCATCCCTTAAGATAGTTAAGCATTCAGTAAAAACTTGTTTTGCAACCAGTCATCCTGCATCATCTAGGCAGGATTGGTTCTGCGTGGGTACCCGGTGGATACCACAATTTGTGGATGCTGGGTGCCTCATATAAAATGGTAGACAGTGTGTGCCCGTAACCCATGCATGCCTTCCAGTACACTGTACATCATCTCTAGTTTACGTCTGGTACCTAGGACAATGTAAATGCTATGCAAGTTGTTGTTAAGCCTTTGGGGCCCCTGAGTGGGAGGCAGGCTGGCATCTGATGTCGCCATGGGTCTGGAAGTCCTGCTGTGGTGCAGCCTAAGGTAGACTTGAACTGTTGGCTGTGAAGGTAGTGCCAAACTTTCCTTGCAATGGCTTTGGATGGGGGTGGGGAACAGGATGGCAGAAAGAACACATGGGTGGGAAAGAGGCAGGAGGACAATGAGGCGGAGGCAGGAGTGGGGAAAAGCAGCCCACATGTCATTGACAAGTCTGGAGGACAGCCAATAAGCAGAAGAGGAGACTAGGGGCAGGCGCTGTGGCGCAGCGGGTTAACGCCCTGGCCTGAAGCACCAGCATCCCATATGGGCGCCAGTTCAAGACCCGGCTACTCCACTTCTGATCCAGCTCTCTGCTGTGGCCTGAGAAAGCAGTAGAAGATGGCCCAAGTGCTTGGGTCCCTGTACCCAGGTGGGAGACCCAGAAGAAGCTCCTGGCTCCTGGCTTCGGATCGGCGCAGTTCTGGCCGTTGCGTCCAATTGGGGAGTGAACCATTGCAGGGAAGACCTCTCTCTCTCTCTCTCTCTCTCTCTCTCTCTCTCTCTCTCTCTGCCTCTCCTCTCTCTGTGTAACTCTTTCAAATAAATAAGTAAATCTTTAAAAAAAAAATAAAGATTAGCTCTGCCTCCCTAACCCACAATGAATCCACATGTGATTAACCTCCAAAATACACGTATCTACCATGGGTGGGCTTGGGGTAAGAGGTGTCCACATCCTTCCGGGCTGTGTGGTGTTGGGTCAGTTACTGGGCCTGTAAGGGGGTGTCTCCTGGATAAAACGGGGGTGATAGAATACCTAGCCTCTTATCCACAGGGGATACCTTTCAAGACTCCCAGGGGATATGTGAACCCTCACATACTACTGAAGCCTATATAAATATTAGGTCTTTTCCTATACACTCAGATTAGGATTTACATTATAAATTAGGCACAATAAGAGATTAACAGTAATAACCAATAATAAAATAGCACAATTATAACAATACCCTATGCTAATAGTTATGGGAATGCTGTGTATTTCTATTTCAAAATATCTTATTGTACCACACTCACACCTTTTCTTAGGATGGTCTGAGATGACACAATAGCTACACAACGAGATGAGTGAGTGGGGCTGGCACTTGCATGCGCCACTGGGCGATTACTGACCTTCTGACAGCATGTCAGAAGTAGGATCATCTAGCCAGGTTGACCTCGGATAACTGAAACCATGGACGAGCAGGAGGGGCTGCTGTAGTGCCCCTCAGAGGGTGCACCACAGAGCTGTGGTGGGCAGTAAATGAGATCACCACACAGAAGCATCTGCACACTGCTTGGCACCGAGTGGGAGTTCGGCAAACTTCGTCCTGCCTCCTGTCCCACTGCATCTCAGGGAAGGTCCAAGAGCGGAATGGGAGGAAATCACAAGGCTTCTGTGTGTGGGAACTGGGCCGAGATGGGGCTGGTCTGGAAGACAGCAGTGGCGTCCGGCTGTGTGACCCTCAGCACACTCCAGCTCTCCAAGAGGCTGAGCCATGGACCTTGGTCCCACAGCCCATTCTACTAATGGATGCAAACTATGATGGCCACCAAGAAAACATGCAGATGTTGTGTGTATGCTAGTTAATAGGGCAGGACATTTTCATCCTAGAATTTTCCTGAGGGATTGAAAAGAGAGAATTCTGGCATTCAGACACTCCTCTTGGCTACTGAAGGCTCTGGATGTTTGAGTGTTTTGGCTTTCCTTTGTGGAATACTTCTCTGTGTACCATGACATGTGTCATTTCAGATAATCCCAGGATGCAGGAACTTTTGGGGACAAGGGAGCAGACCATGAGTCATATCCCTCCCTATCTTCGGGCTAACTGGACAAAGCGTAAAGTTATTGTGCAAATCAGGCTAACCAATTTTCCTTTCTTTTGTTATCATTCTTATAATATGGATGAGATCTATAAAGGCGAAATCATTTGTCCCTCTATCCATCCAGCAAGAGGCAAAGCTCAGATCGGTGTGCAAGCCTGTGGGACTCCAAGGCCTGATGCCTTGTTGAACACAGACGCACGTCTGGCTCTTGTAGGTAAACACACTGAGTTCTAGGGGACACACACTTGGCCTGGAGAGGGGTTTGCAGGCTGTCCTAGCATTAGAATGGACACTGTCATTTCTCTGTTTGCACATTGTGTCTATTCGCTCAGGACCACAGGATCTGCAGCAAAAGGGGTTCAGCTCATGTAGCAGGACAGTCATTGCCAAGGCACTGGTTTTAGGTTGTAATTCACAAGGCCAAGCACTGGGAGAGATTTCATCCCACACATTTTGAACCATGGCTTTGATGGTGAACAGTAGAAATATGCCCTTGATTCTTAGTTTTTTAATCCTGGGTAAAACCTCAAACCCTCTAACCCCAGTGAGCCAGGTTGTTACCCTTTACTTGAAGAAATGGCTCCCAAACAGAAGCGGATACACAAAAAAATTTTATTAAGTGGAAGTTAGACTTATTTCATGGTAATCCACCAGTTACAAGTGCATTTAAATTCATGTGTGTGGACACTGTAGAAGTCAGAATGGTCTGATTGAAAGTCCAGTGTTCTGGCTTGATTTGTGCCAGTGCAACCCAAGGTAGAACCATACACAAAGTTAAGTACAGGTCAACGATGACGTCAGACGAGATTGGCAACACCATACTCATTGTTACAGCTAAGCATTACAAAACATGAAAGTCCAAAGACCAGAAGACTAGTACTAAAGTGATCCTTAACTCTAAGCCTTTCCTTCTACCTAACTCCTGCCAGAGCACCGATGCAGCGAATCCTCAGCTCTGGGGAGACAGAGCCACTTCTGTATTTTACACTTAAATGGGCCAGAGAAACTGTACACAGCCGGTGGTCCTCCCGATGCCCATTTCAGTGAGATGTCAGCTGTCCCCTCGGAAAAGTGCAGTTTAACTAGTGTGAACATTTTCTATTATAAATCTTCACGCTGAAATTTTTCTTCTGTTCCAATTAGCACCAGTTTATTTTAAAATATTTTTCCTGGTGTTAAAGATGTAGGAAAGTTTTTTTTTTTTTTAAACTAACACACAAAGTCCAAAACAATGGAAAGCAAAAAAACATTCAAAAAGTTGTTTTAGAGAACAGCATTTAGAAAAACGACATCATTTAAACATTCAACAAATCTATATACAATGTGCCAAAGCTGGCAAGGAGCATGGCTGAGAACAGTCAGGGAAAAGGTGTATTAACCTGAACCTCCACAGGCTATATGTACAGTCGGATAAGGATTCAGAAACTCAGTGTCAGAACATCTGGATTTGGCTAAAAATCATATAAAAAGACACACCGCCCCTCCCCCACTAACTTCTAATCAGGTAGCAAACATATCCAGTATAACCTTAAGTACCAGGCTTACAAGTGTGTTTTCCTGTATTTTACAGACAGACAATTGGGGAACGCTCAACAGACATAGAAGAGAACCAGAATGACAGAAACATGGATTATTTTTACATTGTCAAATGAAGGAAAGACTATTTTCCCGTGCTGAGCAACACAGTGAAGCAATGATTAATGAGCAAAGACAAATTATCACGGAGAAAGGTCTCATGAAAATCAACAAGAGGGCTGAAGAGATCTGCGATACGGGGCATTTTGCTTTTCAAATACGTTACAATCTCCATGTACTTTTGAGAAGAGTAATGATTTGCCTTGCTGGAAAATATTTTTGTATTTTGTTCTTTAATGTTATATAACCAAAACCCTCTTGGACTGAGAATGAAAATGCAGTAGACAAAACCTGTGCTGTTTTATCCAACATGATGTTCATTAACTTTATGCAGTTTTGTTTGCTTGTTAATCCAGTGTTCCTAGAACATCCACCTTGAAAGAACTGGGTACGTTTCATAACAGCATTTCCCATTCACGCTGAGGGACTAAAATATAAACCATTTCCCACTGATTCACCTTAATGGCTGGAGTTTTCAGAGCCTGAAGTTTCAGAGGAAAGTTTCAATGCACTGTCTTTAACACTATCAGCCAGAGAATATAACTGGGAGAGCCATACCTCACAAGGATATGATTCAAGTTTATTTTGAGTAGTCTGCAGTTGTGATAAGTCTCTATGAAAAAAATTTACTGGGATTCATTACAAAGTACACTTTATTCTTTGAAAATGCATAGTTCACACTTTTATACATTCATTCACTAATATTAAAGACTTTTGCAAGCAACTGCTCACCCCCTAATGGTGGTAGGATTGTATTTCAAAAGCTCTCTAAACATTGGATAGCATTGCCACATAGGTTTTGGAGGAGCGCCCACTTTTCTGCGAATGCCTATCATTTGAATGCTGGCCTCTCCCTCCGGTCTTTGTCTTATTATACTTGTTTAGTGGGCAATACAAAGCAATGCTTTCTGCGAGTAGCATTTCCACCAAATACCTCATTCTAAATATTAAATAGTTCAGATTTGGTGTAGAAAACAGTTCAAAAGATGGCTTAATTTTTAAAAGCAGTTTTGCTAAACCTTATCACAGTCCAAGGGCAACAGAGGTTTTATGATTACTGTTCTCTCTCCCCAGCTCCCTCATTTGAACAAAATGACTGTAGGCCACTGGGCAGTCATATTTGATGATAGTCATGAACCCTTTGGGACCTAGCAATTGTTTCTTATCCTGAGTTCTTCCTGTGAGAATATAGGGTTTTGATACATGAAACACTTTGGAAACTATACGAGTATCTGGTTATTCCAGAGAGCGTATGTTGAAGTGGCTGACTATTGTGCAACCATTAATTACAAAAATAGGAATTTTAGGGTGTACTTTAGGAAAATATTGATTAATGGCATTTTACACCCAGAGCATTTTCATTTCTTGAAGTCATGAAATTAGTATATTTTGGGGGTGTTAAGTCCTTCTCTAAAACTCTAAGTCTATTCTAAAGGAGGTTCCCGAATAGTTAGGATGCTGGGCAGGGGGGCTTTGCTGTCATCACAGGGCTTGGTCAGGTCACAGCCATTGATTTCCAAAAAGCAGAGTGCAGGAAGCCTAACATGGGTGGGTCACCTGCGAAATAACACAGCACTGGCTCAATTTTTGGGGGGTGGGGTTGGGGCCGTTGTTATCAGTTAAGTGCCACTGTAGATCCCTGAGGGGTTCAAACTCTTGTCAGCTGCCGGCCCCAAGAGGTCCTCTTCCCTCTCTGTCTTGGCCATCTGTGTCCTCAAATGGGAAGGGGGCTTCAGGAGGTGGTGAGGGACAAGCAGCAAACATGTGAGCAGTTTGCAGTCGTTTTCTCTTTCCTCAAATAAAATCAAAACAATTATACCTTGCAGAAGCATTTTCTTTTGACACAACACAGGCAGTTCTGTTTGCTCTGTAATTGCAAGGTCAGAGCCTGGTGTGATGGAACGTGACGCTCTCGCCCTCTGCCCTCGCAAGTCGGTTGGCGTGGTTGGTGGTTCTGACGGCTCTATCTGCCTTGCAGGTCACAGGGTCTGGTGGGGTAGGTGACAGGTGCAGGAGCTTTGAGTCAGGGGAAAGGATGAGGTGTCTGCCTGGCCACTCTTTATCAGGGTGGCTGAACACATCTCTTGTAACACACAGGTTGGACGCTGAGCCGTTCACCTCGGGATCACCTATAACCCTGCTGCCACAGACAGGAAAGTCCCTCCTGCTCCCCACACCTCCACCCCCTGGAGGAAGGTGGTGGCCGCCCTGAATGAGCTCTAAAGTACAGTTACAGGAAGATTTATCCCTGGGACCTTAATTTTAGAGAAATCAGCAGCACGGAAGTAAAACCAAGCCTAAAACAGCCTGGCCTCCTGCATGGGGAGGTGAGGGCAGAGCAGGGAGAGAAAGCAGGTCACTTGCAAATTCGGAGGTGGCTGCCGCCATGGGGGAAAGCAGGACGAATACGCAGCATAGGGACTGCTGTTCTCAAAGGTTGTTTTCCCTCTAGTCAGGGACGTCGAGGGAAGTCGGAATAAGTAGATGAGTGC
Source organism: Lepus europaeus (assembly GCF_033115175.1). NCBI lineage: Eukaryota > Metazoa > Chordata > Mammalia > Lagomorpha > Leporidae > Lepus > Lepus europaeus. Next base: position 62,538,622 of record NC_084830.1, on the reverse strand, counting down.
CTCTTTTAAAGGAAGAGTCTCCTTTAATGATTGCTCTTCTGCTTTTTTTAAGTTAAGGCTTTTTACTCTAATCTTTTGAATTAAAAATTGAGAGATTTGGCCCAAGAAAGAAAATAGAATAGCTAAGTAGATTTCAGATGTGATCCTTGGGCTGGTGTTGTGGTGCAGAGGGTTAAGCTGATCCTATGTTAGTGCACTGGTACATATCCTGCTGTTTCCCATCCAGTGCCCTGCTAATGAGCCTGTGAATGCAGAAGATGGCCCAAGTGCTTGGGGCCGTGCCATGCCAATGGGAGACCCAGATGGAGCACCAGGCTCCTGGCTTTGGCCTGGCCAGCCCTGACCATCGTGGCCCTTTGGGGGAGTGAACCTGTGGATGGAAGTCCTTTCTCTCTCTTTCTAACTATGCTTTTCAAATAAATAAAAAAAAATCTTCAAAAATAAGCAATTCTCTGCATTTTTATAATAGAAATAAAGGGGCTCTTCTCTTTGGAAGCTGGTAGTTAATCATCATGTGGACGGTGCCCAACACAAAAGGCATTTTTGAAAACCAAGGACTAGAATTTCCACCTTTCAAATCTATAGCCACATGCTTTGGGAACCATGGCTCTCCTTTTGCTCCCTAAGGCTTGGATTGTTCAAGTCCTGTCCCTGTATGGGTGCTGGCTCTAATCACTGCAAAATAGGCCAATTCCTCCTCCAGCACTGGATTTCTTTAGAAACACAATGAAGACATCATTCATCACAAAGTCTATTAATGAAGGCGCTGAGAGGCCCAAGTACTTCTTTTGAGGCTGAGTCTAGCTCCATCACTAAATTCCCCATGAGTGGCTTTTCCCTAAACTGAAGACATTCAACCTGGCCAACTCATGGGAGAAGGGGAAGGGCCTTGCCACGCCTTTTCATCATTCACGATGCAAGAAATCTCATGTATAGTAACACTGCCTAACTGGCATTCACCTTTCAACGTGACTAAGCCAGATTACCAGATGTTCCCAACATTGCGATTACAGTACTTATTGATCATTACAAATTACAAATCTGAGCTGGTCTTCTATTTTCTGGCATCAAGTTAAATTTATATAGCAAATGTTGAATGCTAGCAACAAAATAAATTTTCTCAAGGAGCCAGAACTTTTACTCAGAACACAGTATTAGAGACTAAACTAACAATTTAGTCATTACTTAGCTGCCTGGAATCTAGGGACTAAAGGTGTGAGAACAACACATTTGGGCATGAGGAAGTTGCCACCTGAACAGGAATGATCAGATGAGTGGTCTCCGTACCCCTGTGCTGAGAGGCCTGCTCTGAAAGGGCTGGTGGAGACCATGGTGGGGCCCTGGCTCTCTCTTCTCAGGGGAGAGTGGTTCTGGATGACCAAGGTCTGGGCCAGCCTTCCTCCCTGCTTGCATAATGAAGCTGACTCAAATGTTCAAGACTGCTCTGGGTTGGCCTTGCACGTGGGTGATGGCGACCTTCAACGTTCCTATTCTATACTAGGTTCTTATGAAGATCAGCTGAAATGATGAATCTGAAAGAGAAATACTTCGTTATATACATGAAAGGGTTATTGATGATCTGGACTCCATCAGGACTCCAATGCAAGATACAGTTTAAAATAACAGTCCATCCAAATGATGGAAGCCCTTCTAGTATTTTCTACAACACGTTTATTCCCATTTTGTTTTGGACCTTAGTCAAAGATACTAACTAAGGTTTTGGAAAATGCTTTTGAACTCAGTGGACACATACTTAAGTACCTACCAGTTCTGAGGCAAGGACAACGGTGATTCTACACTGGAATGAAGTCTCATGAGGCAGGGGGAGAGGGCAGGGGTGTGAAGAGGCTGGCAGAGGACTTTGGCACAAGGAGGCGACGTGTGCTATCTTAAAAACTTCAGGGGCTCCTGCTCGCCTTTGCTGAAGGCACAAGGCTGCTCTTTGCCAGCCCCTCATCACAGTGGTCACGGTAATGAAAACAGTAAGAAAATTAGGATTACAGTTAGTCAATGCTTTGAGGCCTGGCCTGGGCATGCCAGCAGGAGGCAGCTCTCACTACAGCTGGTGAACAACTTGGAATATCTGATCAGAGGCAAGACTAGTGTATCAATTTCTATAGTATCAATTTCTATATTCAAGTTCTTCCATGAGAATGTCCCTGGGGGGATATGCCCAGAAGGTGCCAATATGTGTGTCTGTGGGGCTGTTGGAGAAACTTGGCCTGATGGCATAGCATGTGAGATCTACTTCCCCCAGCAGCTGAAAATGGGTTGCCAAGGGCCGCATCTACCCACAGGCAGCTTCTCTTTGGTCTGCACGGCGTGGGCCAAGAATCCGAGCTAGTTGTCCACATTTAACACGTAGGTCATGTATTTCCAAGTCAGAAGATGTGGCAGCCCAGGGCCCGATTTCTATGCAGTTCTGATCGTCTAGGACTGAGTGGTCCCCGTTCAGAGGAGGTGTGTGCTCTCTGGCTCATGGTCTCCCCATTTCTCTGCTGTCACACTTTTGTCTGTCCATCATGGACAGAACTTGCCCGGCTCTTCTGAGACATCTAAATTGGCAACCTCTGCTATACAGCAGCAAGAAGCTTCTATTTAAAGATCAAATGGGACTCATTTGGTTCAAAACCATACAGCAATTGGCACTTGTTGGGGACTCGAATGCTAACAATGGAGATGTTCCAAGCCAAGGGGCTAGAGGTTTCAGGTGGCCTCACCTCACACACTGGGAGTCAAGGCTACGCATGGTTTTCCTCAACACCATACGTTTCTAGTTCTCTTGTGTGCAGATTCTCAGCCTATTTGCAACCAAGGTCTGCATAGCCTTCTGACCGCCTCATGGGAGTTGTGCAATGCAGCTACAACCATTTCAGCTTTTCTTTTGATGTTATCTGCAAACTTGGCTCATTAGGCTAGTTTTTGGATTACTCACATCTTAGAAAAGATGCTTTCTTGTTTCAACAATGAGTGGGCTTGAAAAACTTGTACAGCATTATGAAATGGTTTTGGCAAGACTTGGGTTTATTTGTGCAGTCAATAAACTCTCCTCGGCTCCCCTCCTTATTTCTGAATCAGGGGAACACGGTCCCTTTTTGATCACAACCCTTGTGTGCCTGTGAGTCCCTCACAGTGAAAAATCAAGCAATTGTTCTGACAAGGAGATCAAAGCCACTGAGCGTGTGCTGAGGACAATATTATCTGAAACACCACTGATCACCTAAAAATTTTATCTCTGGACCTATATACCATGACTCTAGAAATTTCCACCAAATGATACACTTGTAGTTAAATGCGGGTGTGTGGTTGACAGGTCGAGTGGTAAACATATCTTTGGGACAAAATTCAACATTTTACACTAAAGAATTTATAAGAATATCTCTCTCATGGCCTAAAGCACACTGCTAACATTTTACAGTTTTAAAATACATGGGATGATTTTTGAAGTGTCTTTTTTCCCATAATGCCTTAAAAACACACACTGGTAATGCTAAAAGGTGTAGATTCTCTTGTACTAACCATTCCATCTGATCTGCATTTCTGCCCTTGCAGCAAAGGGTTAACTGGAAGATAGACATCAAAACACTGGCTTAGAAGAGGCATAGCCCTTTGTTTGGTGAGCAGGAATGCTTGAAATACTAACACTGCCTGCCTGGTAAAATACTGTATTTTAAAAAATAAGCTACAATGTATAAAACCAAAGTCATTTCCCACAAAATGTTCATGTTCTTTGTGATTACAAAACACTGCATCTTGTAAAATATTTCCAGTTCTCTTAACGTGAGAAGTTGAGTCCCAATGCTTATTATAAAAGTGGCATCCTCCTTGGAACTGCAGAAGCCTTAGCAGTCCATCTCTTACGGTATTTGGAAAATTAAGCTATAATTATTATTGGATTTAAGATGATATTTTGCCACTACACTTTACTACTGTGATTCTCAGCCCCACAACAAAAGTTATAAAACATGAGATTGTCTTCAAAAAACAGGTTCTATTTACAAAACAGGACCAGAAGTAAAAATTTCCGTTTTGATTCCTGGTACTATGAGGGATACACCTTTTAAAGCATATGTAGCATTAGACGTGGGCTTTTTCAAAGCCAGTCATAATAAGCAAACCAGTTGGTCTTAAATACATTTCATACTTTTTTTCTCTACTGGTGTGCATTACTCAGTGATACACTCGGTACCAAAAAGTGCTAATCTCATTTCATCTACTGACTTCAGGTTTGGCTAATTACAATGCAAAGAGACACAATGAAAGAATTCCCCTATGGAGGGCTCCCCCCAGGGAGGAAGAGCAAGCAGAGTCTGTGTGCCACTGGTAGGGTCACTTTCTTGAGAGATGGAATTTCTAGTTGACCCGCGTGCCCAGCACTTTCTCCAAAAGATCTACAGGCTCATTCATATTCATGAATCCTGCTATGTTTCCACTCATTTGTATGCAAAATGTTTTCCCTGGTTCACGCAGGTCAGTGCTAGAGCTGATGCGGTTGATGGAAAGTGTACAGGATTGTGAGAAAAAGCAGCACCTTGTCCAAAAAAGGTCTATGGAAGTTTGCTCCTCAACATGCCAATAAAGCAAAACACACCTCTTTGCTAGCTTTCTGTCACCCACAGAAGCCTCCTTAGAGCTAACGAAGTCTCCCAACCAGGTGGTCGTGGCAATGAAGGGCAAGGCTTCAGATCACAATTACATTCAGCAAAAAGCCATCCCTGGGTCCATGAGTACCCAGCAGGCACTGCGCCTGCAGGTCAGCTTCGGGCAGCTCTGCACCGCAGGGCACCCCATGCCTTGTATAAGGCAGTATTGCCCTGCTCCTGCCAATCTCTCTTGCAGTGATCCCGTGTGCATCTGAAAAACACCGCTCTGATACACAAGACTTTCGAATGAGTAAAATTCTTCCTCGTCTTAGGATTCTCCAGATTTTCACATATTTTTTTTTCCCTGAGGAAATGAAAAGTATTTACAGTATTTTGCTACTATTCTCCAAGTGTTCTCGCCTCTGTGTACAACTCTTGCCACGTCTTCTCCGCACGCTGCGCTGTCGTTCTCCCATGGAGTCTGACGAATGCCTGCAGTGCCAGCTGACTCCGAACCCCGGGGCGGCTCGCAGAAGTGGGGCATAGTGTGACCGCAGACACAGCAGGCTGCAGCTCGGGCGCTCCCGACATGTAACGGGGGGGACATGTCCCTTCCAGAAATCACATGACTATCTCTTTGGAAAGCCCAGCAATCGTCACAGGTGCCAGGCTTGATCGACCACTTGCCTCTGCAAGGTGATGAGGAGTGTGCAGACATCTTGATGGTGTGCGGAGCTGCCGACAGGCACTTCTCAGCCGTGCGTGCATTCGCCCTCTCAGAAACTCACCACTCTCTTCCTGACTCTGGCTTTGGCCAATCAAGGAAGGGGACCTTCCAGGAAGGGAGGGAGAGAAGTCCTGCCTGCTGGAGGTGTGCATGGCAGCCCCACCCCTTGGCCCGAGCTGCTTCCCCAAGGGCAGCTGCGGGCAGTGCAGCGGGAGAGAGCCTGGCTGCTCCCTGGGAGGTGTCTGGGGACAGGCACTGGCTGACGGATACCCAGAGGAGGAGCAGCGGCTAGATATGCAGGCTTCTGGCATCGCCTTCCTCACCCATTTGCTATCCAAGTGTCTTCTCCACACTATCACACCACTTCCTACAAACTGGGCACGTGTCCTTGGGGAAGGACTGCAGCTCAAAACCACCTGCCATACACTCTTTGCTTTGCAGCTCACTGGAGATGCCCTGTCGGTCACTTTGAAGCACCGTCTTCGGAGAGAAGTGACAATCTGTTGGGGTACATCATCAGAAGCCCACAAGGTGACTTATTTGGAACTGCTCGGGGCCCTGATAGCATGGTCTCCCTCTCCTGTTGCACAGACCCATGGGGTGCCACTTCAGCAGCCAGTGTACTGTGGGACTCCTCCTGCAGCGCCCCCTGCCCCTGCCCCTCCTCTCTGCCAAATGAAGACAGAAAGAACTTGGCTCCAAGGGACGGCACAAAATCCAAGTCTGGCTTAACTTGGCACTTCATTTAGTTCCAAAATATAACAAAACGACTCTACTTAAAAAATTTCAAATTTTACAATCAGTGGCTGTGTACTGCAATTCATTGCTTTCTGGGTGGCTTTCTTCAAGATCAGCCAGGGGTAGCTTGGTGCTCTCCCAAGACAGGGACAGGTGTCTGTGTGTCCAGGAAGGTATTGAGGGTCTGTCACCCCTGGAAGCCAGAGAAGAAAGGACACGGAGCAGAAAGGACCCCGACTCGGGTGGCAGATACAGAAGCTTGTGTGCAGAAGGCTTTAGAATGGAAAAGAAATTCCAGGATGTTGTATTCGGCTCTATGGTTTCGCCTACACCTGTGCACTGGCTAAAGCCAGGGATGGACTGAGCTTGGCCGAGCAAGGCCCAAGCTCACGGACGGTGTCTTTGGGGGTTGGAGCCCCAGGGCCTTGCTCCAGGACTGCTCCATGGCAAAGTTCTGGGAAGGGGGATGGATTCATTCCTGCATCACTTGAATCTTTTTTTTTTTTTTTTTAAATTGGTGACTTCATCCAAGGGTCAAAGGTCAGGGTGCTCTGCTGAAGAGAATAACATCTGGTCCAAGATGGCTCCACTGTGGTCACTTAAGTACACAGCGAGCTTGTTTGATTGCTTGAACAGTCCTGGCCTCCCTGGCCACTGAGCGATTTGCTGATGGCCCAGGGCCTCCTGGACCAGACCAGGGTATCACCAGAGCAGCAGGGCTGCAAGTGCAGTGGCAGGACACGAGGAGCAGAAAGGACATGCTGGGGTACAGGAAGCAGGAAGCAAAACATTTCTGCATTTAAAAAAATACTCTTTCCTAGCTGGCCTTGAGTAGCTGGTGCTCTGGCTAGTCTTGGTGAGAAATTAGATCTTTTTCTTTTCTCTTGAAATAAGTGTTTTTTGTTTTTTTTTTTCCCCATAAATAAATGAAGGAAAGAACCAGGATCTCTTCCAAGGAATAATTTTAAAAAGTCATGAGAGTTTAATAATAAAGTTGTCAAAATATATGAGTGCACAGATTGTGGCTGTTGTGTCGTCAAAGTTCCTCATACTTCCTTTGCTTATATATATATCTAAAATGATATCCATCATTTCTTGATGACTTCTTGCTACTCTTTAAAAAAAAGCAAATATACAATCTCTAGACATATATTAAACTTTCCTCTGTGCAATTAAACGTGCCTGTGGCTGGCCCTTCGTCTCCCGCCCCTACACAGTGCCTCCTATAAGGTGCTCTTACTTCTTTGCATAGGTAGAGGAGAAAGAACTCTTTAGCAGGGCATTCTGGAGTAGGGTAGACAGAGAATGCACTTAATTGCAGGGCGTGACAACTCAGCCTGTCTCCCAAACCAATCAACCAACAAGCAAGCAAACACAACAGACAGGTTTTAGAAAGCCCCATGAACAGAGCCCAGTGCAAGCCTGGCCCTACCAAACAGACAGATTCCTATACCAAGCATTTTCTTTTGGTGTTCTGTGTGTTTCCTTCAGAGCAAATTCTAAATGAATAGCTCCAAAGTTGTGTTAAGAAAAATAAAGGCTTGGACCTCTCATTTACCCATAAAATGTTTATATTGTTCATTAACCCATCTCCCAGACATGCTAAAGCATAAAACCCATTATAAAAGTGCACTCAGAATAGAAGTAGGTTTGTGGCCTTAACTTGACTTTCTGACCAGAAGGGGGCATGTTGGCTGTGCTCTTTCGTCTGAAACGAACCTGCTGGGGTAGTCTGGAGTCTTCTACCTTTCCTGGAATCAGTCTGTGGTGGAGTTTTGAGGGAAGTACCGTTGACCCAATAACCCGGCCACAATCTTGAGAGGCAAGCAGTAACCAGCAGATCCGAGCTGCAGTTTCTATCACATCACGGAAAGAAGCATCGAGGCTTACCCAGATGGCCACGGGGGGCAGTTCTCGACTGAGCTGTGGCAGGCAGAGAATTAGCTGTGCTGTGTCTTGGGGAAGAGCTTCTTTCTCACCCGAGGATTTCTTCTAGATGTTTCCCAACGGCGGCAGCTGGATTGCCCTGAACTCTGCTTGGGGCTGAAGCCTGCTGGTCATTTCCATTGCCAATTGCTTTTAGAGTTTATGCATGTGGGGCCCTCCAAGCTAACGGCTTTCCCGTGGTTCAGTTTGGGGGCCATTCTTAAAAACAAATGAAAAAAGAAGTCATAGAAAAGATACCCGCAGTGCTGCAGCTTCCTGCAACACATCATGATGTGTACTGCTCCCAAAGTGGAATGGAAAACAGGGAAAAGACTATTCACAAAGTGGCCACCGTTCTTTGTACAAATGCTACTGAGCAACATGTAGCTTTAGTGTCAAAAAATCTTGGAAATGGCAAAATTCAGAAAGCTTATCAAAACAGGCCTCCCTCAGAAGCCCATAGTTTTAAGACCTAGACAGAGAGCAAAAACCATCGACTTTGCATCTGAAGGAGAACAAAGAGTTAGAGCTGCTCCAGCCTGGGTTCCCAGTTATGAGCAGCAAGGGCGACGGGCTTGCTTTCCCTTTTTCTTTCTTTCTGCTCTAACTCCATCTACATTCCTGGAAGTGGGCTCCAAGTGCATTTTGTTCTGAGGGAAAAGCTTTCTCCGACACTTGCCGTGGAAGGCGAGGTGGCGGGGGCTCAGGGCGCCGGGCCGGGCAGCCTGTCTCAGTCGATGAACCTCTGGCAGGCCTTTTTCCAGCGGCAGGCAGTGCACCACATGTCTCGATTCTCCATCCCGTACACCTTCCTGCACTTCTTGCCCTCCCCCCTGGGCTTCCTGAAAGAGACACAAGGAAGGCTGGTTTAGTGAGAGCAGCTTCAGAGGCCTTCCAAGGAGTACTTGAAGGCCCTTGAAAGAATGAGAAAAGTAAGAGTTAGGAAGTACTTCAAAAGGTTTGTGGAAAATAGAGTTCCATGAAGTTTATTTCGCTGCAAACGTTTCTGAAATTGTATTTATGAGGGTTCTTCAAAAGTTGATAGAAAATGCATATCAGGAAAACTATGCATGGGTTTCAAAACAATTTTTAAAAATTTATTATCTGGCTGGCGTCACAGCTTACTTGGCTAATCCTCTGCCTGTGGCGCCGGCACCCCAGGTTCTAGTCCCGGTTGGGGCGCCGGGTTCTAGTCCCGGTTGCTCCTCTTCCAGGCCAGCTCTCTGCTGTGGCCCGGGAAGGCAGTGGAGGATGGCCCAAGTACTTGGGCCCTGCACCCGCACGGGAGACCAGGAGGAAGCACCTGGCTCCTGGCTTCGGATCAGCACAGTGTGCCGGCCATAGCGGCCATCTCGGGGGTGAACCAACGGAAGGAAGACCTTTCTCTCTGTCTCTCTCTCTCACTGTCTAACTCTGTCTGTAAAAAACATTTTATTATCTGAGGGGTGGTGTTGTGGCACAGCGGGTAAGGCCACCACCTGTGATGCCGGCATCCCATATGGGTGCTGGTTCAAGTCCTGGCTGCTCCGCTTCTGATCCAGCTCCTTGCTAATGGCCTGGGAAAGCAGCAACTGATGGCCCAAGTCCTGGGCCCCTGCATCCATTTGGGAGACCCAGATGAAGCTCCTGGCTCCTGGCTTCTACCTGGCCCAGCCCTGGCCATTATGGCCATTTGGAGAGTTAACTAGTAGACTGAAGATCTCTCTTTCTTTCCCTCCCCACCTCCCAACTAACTCTGCCTTTCAAGTAAATAAAATAAATCTTTTAAAAAATTTATTATTTGAGAACAGAGAAAGCGAAGGAGAGAGAGAGGCGTCCCACTTGCAGGTTCACTCCCCAAATGCTTGCAGTGGTCAGGGCCAGGCCAGGGCCAAAACCAGGAGCTGGAAGTCAACTAGATCTCTCACATGGGTGGCAGGAATTCAATTATTTGAGTCATCACCATTGCTTCTTAGAGTCCACACTAGGTGGAGGCTGGACTCAGGTACTCTGATATAGGACGTGGGTGTCTTAACTGCTAGGCCAAATGCCTACTATTCAAAAAATTTTGCATCAAAATAAACTTTTTTTTTAAAGATGTATTTATTTATTTGAAAGGCAGAGTTACAGAGACAGGGAGAGAAACTTCCATCTGCTGACTCACTCCTAAAATGGCCACAATGGCCAGGGCAGGGCCAGGCCAAAGCTAGGGGCCAGGAGCTTCATTCATGTCTCCTACACAGGTGCGGGGCCCCAACCACTTGGGCCATTTTCCACTGCTTTCTCAGGAGCATCAGCAGGAAGCTGGGTCAGAAGTGGATCAGCCAGAACTCAAAAAGGTGCCCACATGGGATGCTGGTGTCACAGGCGGTGGCTTTACCCACTATGCCACAACGCCGACTGCGCACCAACATAAACTTATTCTTTAATTCCACTTTCCACGAAGTTTTGAAGTCCAGCACCTACAAGGTTTCATAGCCCCTGCACCTAGCTGTTACAATTTGCTATTTTTTTTTTTTTTTGGACAGGTAGATTTAGACAAAGAGAGAGAGAGAGAAAGGGAGAAAGGTTTTCCTTTACTGTTGGTTCACCCTCCAATGGCTGCCGTGGCTGGCGCGCTGCGGCCAGCACACCGCACTGATCCGAAGCCAGGAGTCAGGTGCTTCCTCCTGGTCTTCCATGTGAGTACAGGGCCCAAGTACTTGGGCCATCCTCCACTGCACTCCCGGGCCACAGCGGAGAGCTGGACTGGAAGAGGGGCAACCAGGACTAGAACCCGGGGTGCTGGTGCTGCAGGTGGAGGATTAGTCTAGTGAGCCGCAGCACTGGCCTGCAATTTGCTATTACAACCCATAAGCTTGTATTTGTCCATCAGTGGACAGGTCCATTTGGCCCTCTTTTTAAAACTGAATTAAATGAATAAACCCAACAAATGCCAGCAGAGAGCAACACTGCTCTTTCAAGTTGTATTTTTAAAGGTTTATTTATTTTGATTGATTTTAAAGACAGAGTGACAGAGAAATTGATCTTCCGTCTTCCAAATGCCTGCAAAAAACAGGGCTGGGCTAGGTCAAAGCCAGGAACCTAGAACTCCATCCAGTCTCCCACACAGGTGGCAGGGACTCAACTACTTGAGCCATCACCTGCTGTTTCCCAGGACTGGAACAGCAGGAAGTTGGATTAGAAGTGGAGTAGCCCAGACCTGAACCAGACACTCTAATATGGAGCGCAGGTGTCCCAAGCAATGACTTAAGTGCTATACCACAATGACTCCCTTTCAAAACTGCTGCCCCACATTTCCAATTTCTTCAGTTCTAGTTAGTGAACTCTGGGGTGGTAGGTCTTCCTTGATCTGCACTAAAAGCTGTATTTTGTTGGCTCATTTAATATAGAGGTCATTGCAACATGGTTTTCCATTGACACCATAATCACCCTTATCTACCCTGCAAGAAAACTCATTGTAAGTCATTACCCACCCATCTCAAATAAAATCTCCATCGATAGTTAATGGCTGGGGCCGGTGCTGTAGTAGAGCGGGTTAAAGCTCTGGCCTGAAGCGCTGGCATCCCATATGGGCACCGGTTCTAGTCCTAGCTGCTCCTCTTCTGATCCAGCTCTCTGCTATGGCCTGGGATAGCAGTAGAAGATGGCCCAAGTCCTCGGGCCCCTGCACCCACGTGGGAGACCCGGAAGAAGCTCCTGGATTCAGATGAGTGCAGCTCTGGCCGTTGCGGCCATCTGGGGAGAGAACCAATGGATGGAAGACCTCTCTCTGTCTCTACCTCTCTCTGAAACTCTGTCTTTCAAATAAATAAAAAGAAATCTTTAAAAAAAAAATAGTTAATGGCTGCAAAAAAAAAAAAAACCCATGGGAATAAAAGAAAGGGTGTGTTTATTGACTGTGGAGAAATTTTACAGATGGTCAAATCTGATTTAGGTTCTTCAGTTGATTCCCTTGAGGTGAGATGTGAGGCATTTCCACCCTACCTTAGGCTGACTGTCCCTCTGGGTGGGGAGGACAGCACTGTATGGGCGTGTTGTCTCTGCTCTCCTGTGCCCGCTGGATGAGGATGTGTTGGCGACACCTGGTAAAATACACGGAAAACCAAGTTGATGGAGCGGGTTCTTCTTTGCATGCATTTATGTAGCCTGTGCCACGTGGGCAATAATCCTGGACCACAAGACACAGAGGTGAAATGCTTCACAGAGACCATGTGTCAGAACGGGTGGGGGCAATGGCAGCTTCTAAACGCATCCTCAGGCAGAAAGAGGCAACAATTAAGACTGACAAAATCTCCATGACGTCATATTGATGCATGACAAGTTACCCAAAATAATGTATTCTTACTTGAATAATATTTAAGCCTTAAAGAATATTCCCATCTATTTTATTCAATTCTCATGAACCCTGTCGAGTACAGCAAGCCTCATGATTCCCCTTTTAAAAGATGAAAAATATTTAGAGGCAAGAGATTTATCAAAGATCACAGTCAGTGACAATGACACGACACGCCTTCTGTCTGCTCTATCAGGTCATTCGTAGCCACTACACACAGGGATTCTTGTCTAAGATACCCCCATGACAGACTCTGGACTCCAACAGTGAAAAAGGCCAAGAGGCCAACAGTCTGAGAAAACCAAGAACATACGCCATCCACATAGTGCTTCCAGAATACTCACTGTGTGCCAGGCATGCCAACATCAGCTTTATTTTTTATAGTTACCACATGGGATAAATACAACGACTGTTCCCATTTTCCAGATAAGGAATCCAAGGCACACAAGGTGCACTGGCAGAGCCAGGGCTGTATACTGCAATCTCTGATGGCAGAGTATGTGTGTAACTCTCATACTTCTGCCTTCTAGTAGTAAAAAGAGGGGTCTTGGTACCTTTGACTGTCCTCAGATTAGTCAGGGAATCCCTCTGAATCGCCTGCTCTCACAAGAATATTTTCCCAGCCCCTGTGACTCTCAAATAGCTAAAAAAAAAATCTGATTTTTACAGCAAACAAAAAATGATGTTTCAAGTAAACAGTATTGCCATTTACTGAAGAGGAAACATTCAATAAATACATTTAAAAACAGAATCACCCAGAAGCTGATGTGGTCACAGAAATACCACGGGAGTATTCCTAAGGCATATGTTTAGTACAGGTACTAGGGCTTTCTCTTTTCTTTAAAGATCAAGGAATGTACACCAATGTGTTTTCCCAGACCTTAATTTAAAAAATTATACAGGTAGCTAAAAAGCTAACATTGTACACCTTTGTTGTCATCAGCCTGAATTACTCTGGATTTTTTGCTATTTTTAGGTGGAGTGGAAGCCAGCAGAAGTGAGTAACATACATAATTTTTTAAAAATGAGAGCTTTGAAATCCAGTGTATGCACTTTGTGTGCATAGACATGTAGGTCCTTCCAGAAGCAGGGTGATTTTGTACAGGATGCATAATAGCAAACTAGAGGGAGTGAATAAACACTTCAGGTGTCCATGGCCACTGGGGATGATCTAGAATATGCTCATAAGAATTATTTCAAATTATCAGGCCAGCAAAAATTAAAATTTAGGGGGTGGTGCTGTGGTGTAGCAGGTAAAGCCGCTGCTGCCTGCAGTGCCGGCATCCCACATGGGCACCGGTTCGAGACCCTACAGTTCCACTTTCCATCCAAGTCCCTGCTACATCTTGGGAAAGCAATAGAAGAAGATGGCTCAAGCACTTGGGTCACTGCACCCACTTGGGAGACCTAGAAGAAGCTCCTGGCTCCTCACTTCAGGTTGGGTCAGCTCCTAATACATCAGTCATTTACACATGTTGGGAACCTCTGACTCGTCTGGTTATTCTGAAATATTATGATTATTGGAGACCACAGTTACCCTACTGTGCTGTTAATGTCCATGATATATAAAGAATTCAAGCAACTTGACAGAAAAAAAATACTCTGCTGAAAAAATTGGGGAAATGATTTGAATAGACACTTCTCCAGAGAAGACATACAATGGCCAACAAATTGGATGAAAAACTGCTTGATATCACTGATTATCAAGGAAATGCAAATCAAAACTACAATGAGATATCATTTCATCCCAGTCATAATGGCTATAATCAAAAAGACAAAAAAATAACAAATGATGGTGAGGATGTGGACAAGAAAAACTTTTTTTTTTAAGAATCTTAGGTTGTTTCTTCTCTTTTCTTTTTCTTTTTCTTCTTTTTTTTTTTTTAAGATTTACTTATTTATTTGAAAGTCAGAGTTACAAAGAGGCAGAGGCAGAGAGAGAGAAAAGTCTTCCATCTGCTGGTTCACTCCCCAAATGGCTGCAATGGCCAGAGCTGTGCCGATCTGAAGCCAGGAGCCAGGTGCTTCTTGCTGGTCTCCTACACTGGTGCAGGGGCCCGAGGACTTGGGCCATCTTCTACTGCTTTCCCAGACCACAGCAGAGAGCTGGATCAGAAGTGGAACAGCCACAACTCAAATCTGTGCCCATATGGGATGCCAGCACTGCAGACAGCAGCTTTACCCACTATGCCACAGTGCTGTCTCCCTGAAAACCCTTAACACACTGTTGGTAGGAATGTGAGTTAGGACAGCCATTGTGGAAAACAGTATGAAAACTTCAAAAATGTATTATAGCTTCTTATTTTAGCTGGGGACAAGGGTGGGGAAACCAAGAATGACTTGGTTAGGGAATTAATATTTATTCAGAGCTTGCAAATGTGAAAGGCAGGATACTAGATTATTATCTCTTTTAATTCTCACAGTAAATCTGCAAATAAATGATACTACCTGCATCCTGTAGGTAAAGTGGGCTGCTCAGCATCCCAGAGACACAGGTACCAGCAATTTATGAGGACGTTAAGCACCTTCTGTGTTTAATTTAATCTTCACAATGACCCTATGATAAAAGTAGCCCCATAATTTCCACGGTATAGATGGGTAAATGGAGAAGTTAAGCAAGTTGTTGAGGCCACATAATAAATGGTGGACCTAGGATTTAAGCATGGCTTTCTGATACCAGCTGGCCTTAGAACTCACTTCTGAACGATGCCAAAGCCTGGCTCTTCCCACTCTTCCATCCTGCCACATAACTGATCACTTGAGAAAGGTCATGTGACTAGCTGGAACTCACAGTTCATCAATGCCAGCCATGGCAGTGGCAACTGAGCTGGAGAATAGTAATACGGAAGCTGTGCCTTCTGTGAGGATGCTGGGGAATTTCTTTCTGTTGTGATCTCACACCTTTCAAATGGAACAGAAGACTATGGACTTGGTTTTAACCTCTTACAACATAGTATTCTGAACCCTTCTTCAGGTATTTTAAAAAAAACAAACCCAAACATCAAAAACCAAGCCAGCGAAGCACCCCATAGGTATGCACTGCTATAGCATGTTTGGAGAGTCTTTGCCACAGCCTGAAGCCCCTTGCAAGCTCCCTTGCACAGCAGGCTGAAGAGCGTGCCTATATATTTGCTTTATGCTGTTATAGACTAAGTGCTTGTATCCCCTACAGTCATAGGCTGGCGCTCGAACTCCCAGTGTGGCTGTACTGGGGGAGTAACTTTAAAGAAGTAACTGAGGTTCAACAAGGTCAGGGGGTGGGGCCCTGAGAGAGGTTAGAGGGCAGGCAGGTGCGTGCCACCTGTCTCCTTCTTTCCCTGGAGCATCCACAGAGGAAAGGCTGCAGGAAGACACAGCAAGAAGGCGGCCATCTACACACCAGGAGGACGGCTTTCCCCAGAAACTGAACTGGCCGACACCTGACCTTGGAATTCTACCTTCTACCACCGTGAGGAAACACACTGCGGTTGTGGGGTATTTTGTTAGAGCAGCCTGAGCTGAGTGATAAGGAGGCCAAGAGCTCCTGCCTGGGTTTCGTCACGAAAAGACAGAGAAAGCAGTGGTGGTAATTAGAAGAAAAGGCGAGGCCATTAGGGGAAAACAGGTAGAGGAAAGCTGTAATTAATGACGGTCTCTTCTCTACCACACGCCACACTGCCTTAGGCTAGCGAACACTGAACCTCCAGTCACATCTGTAAAATGCAGATCAGCTCTCCCAGCTACCTTCCCTGCAGACAGGGGTCTCACCCAGGGAACTTGTTAAGGCCCAATGTTCAGGAAATCTAGCAGAGGCGAATGAATAAATAAAAGCCTGCCAACCGTGGGATTTTCTGAAGGAGACTTTTTCTGCTCTCTAGGAGGTATACAAAAGCTGCTCCTCTTCAGTGCGAGGGCTCAAACACGTGGGACAAACGCAAACCCTGAAGAAAGAGGACTGACAACCTCAGGGCATCTGTTTCGGGGTACAAAGTATATTATTACACGGAAACTCTCACTAGTTTGGACATAGCTGAAGCTGTCATTCATACTAATTTATTAGAATTTAGAGCTTCTGTCCGAAAACCCTGTTGGACCAATTTAGAAGGCAGGAACTGATGTGGTCTTAGTCTCCGCTGGGCTCCCTGTCTTCTAGGGGCTGGGACAAGCAACTCCTGCAGAGTTCAGGGACACTGCCTGCACCCAGTCAGAGGGCATGTGTCAGTCCTGCGTCTGTGGCACAGACTGTGATGACAGCCTCTCCAGCAATTGTGCAACAAAGCAGAGAACAGAAAGAACATTTTTAGTGTAATGTTCTTGTCTTTCTAGAGTAAAACAAAAGCCTTTGAAAATACCACTCTCCATGCTTATCTTTATTTTTATATTAGAATAACTTGACTGCTGAAACAGCCTAAAGTCTTGGCTGAAGAAGATCATACAACCAGATACATTGAAATAAATTAATTAAGGGGGCCTGCACTGTGGCGTAGTAGGCTAAGCCTCTTCCTGTGGCACTGGTATCCCAAAGGGGCCCTGGTTCATGTCTCAGCTGTTCTTCTGATCCAGCTCCCTGCTATAGCCTGGGAAAGCAGAAGAAGATGGCCCAGGTCTTTGGGCCCCTGAACCAGCTTGGGAGACCTGGAAGAAGCTCCTGGCTCCTGGCTTCAGGTTGGCTCAGCTCTGGCCACTGCAGCCATTTTGGGAGTGAACCAGTGAATGGAAGACCTTTCTGTCTGTCTCTCCCAACCTCTCAAATAAATAAGCAAAATCTTAAAAATAGCTGGGTAACCTAGCCACTCCATATGCTTTCCATCAAAGCTGCTGTCTGGAACACCCCTAGTAAGCAGTGCACAGTGAAAAAAAGAAGTAGGAAAAAAACCCAGGGCATTGAGGAGAGGGTAGACACACACAGCGGCCACAGCTGAGAAGTCTAACATTTCATTGTTAGAAAAGACATAAGGTATCCTGGCTGGGTAGGACACATTGGAACCGTAGAGGGCAGGCAGCTGGGTATAAAACCACCCAGAGCAGGATGACACTGTGGCACAGCAGGTTAACGCCCTGGCCTGAAGCGCTGGCATCTCATAGGGTCGCCAGTTGGAGACCCGGCTGCTCCACTTCTCATCCAGCTCTCTGCTATGGCCTTGGAAAGCAGTGGAAAATGGCCCAAATCCTTGGGCCCCTGCACCCATGTGGGAGACCTGGAAGAAGCTCCTGGCTCCTGGCTTCAGATTGGCGTAGCGCCGGCTTTGGCAGCCAATTGGGGAGTGAACCATCGGATGGAAGATCTCTCTCTCTCTCTGCCTCCCCTCTCTCTGTGTAACTCTGACTTTCAAATAAATAAATAAATCCTAAAAAAAAAAAAAAAAAAAAAAAAAAACAAAAACCACCTAGAGGGATTTCTCTATACCACTCGTCAGCAGCGGAGGGTCACTTTAAGAAGGCAAAGGGGAAAAAAGTTCCAGTTCGGTTGGTCACAGAGGTAACTTGAGAAGAAATTCTAAAAAATTATTTATTTATTTGAAAGGTGGGGCTTGGGGGGAGAGGAGAGAGAAAGATATTCTATTTGCTGGCTCACTACCCAAATGCTGGCAATATCCGGGGCTGGACCGTGCCAAAGTCAGGAGCCTGAAACACTACACTGGGTCTCCTGTGTGAGTGGCAGGGACCCAAGTACTTGACCCATCATTCTCTGCCTTGCAGGGTGTGCATTTGCAGGCGGCTGAGTGAGAAGCGGGGCTGGGACTTGAACCTAGAGGCACTCAGATATGTGATGGAGGTGTCCCAAGCATTATCTTCACTAATGCACCAACGCCCACCCCTGAAAATGGCTTTGAATTGGGCTTTCCTCTACTCACTATAAATTGGTTTTGCATCAGATAAACAATATGGTGTATGCTCTTGAAAATTCTTCCGCACTCAAAGGTAGGAACTAACAGTCTTCAGAGGGCACATCTCTGTAATCCTGTAATTGTAGCTGCCATTCTAAGTTAACACAGAAAGGCTGTCTCAAATGTGAATATCAAGAGTCACTCTGAGTCTTTTTATGTCACCAAAGCAAAAGGTTCCCAAGAGGACACATTATTAACCTCTGACACCCACATCAGTGGATCAATGTTCTTACCAGATACAAAACTAATACCTACATGTCCACGCTGTTCTACTGTTCACTAACAAGGCCACTCTTCCCGGCCTGTCAGCAGTAGCACTAGGCAGCGAAAGTTTCATAATTACTCCAGATCCATGGTATTGTTTAAAAGCTACATTGCAGGAGTATTTTCTAGAAGCCACCATTTCCCAAATTGCTGCCAGCAGGATGCTTTTTATTGCCGGCTATCCCTCTGTGGAATTTAATAAATATTCATTGTCATAGCACAGCATAATTCATTCAGCCACTTTCATTTTTTATCGCCTCCACGGGAGGCTTTAGGCTTTGCTGGAAACCTCTGGGAGCTGCCAATGGTTGACAATAAGAAGCTTCTGTGAGGTCCTTGGGGAGAGGGCTGGAGAAGGGAAAATAAGGTTAATATCTGTTATCATAAGCCACTCTCTGAGCCTTATCGGAGCTATACGCCACCGTGAGGGTCCACAGTGTGCATGGCCGTGAGTATTCTGCGATAAGCTAGAAAAGATCCAATATATTTTAAAATGAATGGTTAGGAATCAAGTTAATTCATGATGCTTTATCAGTCAACAATCATTTAATATGTCAAATCAACTCCAACATACCACTTAAATTTGACCGTACGTATCGGCACTCGTCAGCATGGATGATTGAGGTTTGAAAGGAAAAACATGATTTCAGTTTTTTTAAACCTCAGAATGACAGACATACAAAACAATCATTTCAAAGTCCTAAACATTCTAAGTTACTTAGAGTGATAAACACCATCTTTATCATGCAAGGTCTGAATTCCACTATTTATTTTACAGTGTTTCAGAAACATGAACATACTCCAATGCAAACAGTCTTAATATATTTCCAGCAAGTTATTTATCCACAGCGGAAACTCTCCTAATTTTCTCAAATTCTAGTTCAAACACCTCTTCATAGAGAAGTTGGGCCTGTCTGGACTATGAGATAATTTGTTGATGAGTATATAAATATCACTGATGAAATATAAGGGGTCTTCAAAAAGTTCATGGAAAATGCATATTTATGGAAAAACTATGCATGCATTTCAAATCTTTTTTTGCACTAAACTTATCTTTTAATTCTATTTTTGACAATATTTGAAGTCCCCTCTACGGTACTTCTAGCATTTGGACTTTTGCTTTTTCCTCACATGTTTCTGAGTTCTCCAGATTGCCGAATGGCTGTTACCAGATTCTGGTTGTTGGGTTTTCCTACTTACTGGAATGCCTGTGAAAGTGACCGGTGGAGACTGCCAAGAAATGCTGAAGCTGCTGCCGTTGGGGGTGAACTTGGCCGACCCTGGGATGGTCACTGGGGGTGTGGCCTGTTAAAACAGAAAACAGAGAAACTTGTTACGAAAGAATTTTTTCTGAGAGCCTTAAGCTCTCAAAGAACACGCTCAGGAATGGTCCCAGCTGCATTAGTAATTTAGACTAATTATCTAATAGGAGGAGATGGTTAGGGCCAAAGGGAGCAGGCACAACTAAGCTTTCTAGTAGATTACTTTTCTTAGATTACTTGGGTAATCTAAGTTATAAAGGGATTTTTTTGATTGTTGAATTCTGAAACAAAATTTTACTATACAGACACATGAAGGTATGTTACAAAGCTCATAGAAAATGGAATTAGATATGTATGTTCTGCTGCAAAAAAACTTTAAATACATGCATACAAGTGGTCTCCAAAAAATTCATAAAAATACATATTATGAAAAAACTGCATGAATTTCAAAACTTTTTTTGCACCAAAGTACACTTATCTTTTAGCTCCATCTTCCCATGAATTTTTGAAAGAGTCTCATGTATCTGTTTTAGGACCCTTGTGAGACAGAATTCCTTACTAACAAATTGAGAAATACACACTTTTACACAGTGATGGTGGGTGTGCTCATTGGTACATTTAGCGAGGGTAATATGGCAAATATATCAAAGTTCTTAGCATTTTGAATATTAGCTACTCCTCTCTTTGGAATTCATTCCATGGAAATGAATACAAGGATGTCCATTTCAGAACCATATGTCCGTGTGTGTGTGTGTATGTATAAAAAACAAATGTCCAGTAATAGGGAATATAAAGAAATCATGATATTCCCACAGAACCACAAAAATGCTGTTGTTAAAGAAGACTCACTGGCATGTGAGAATGTTCTTAATGTATTAAGTAGAAAAGCCAAAGCATAATAAAAACAGTACTGCAACATGCTCCTTCAAATACGTATACACACTTAGCACAAAGTCTGGAAGGACACACTGTGCAAAAACTCGATCAAGGGCTCTCAGGCCATTGAGACTCGGTTTGAGTTTTCTCTACCTGCCATGGTTTATAACATTTGCTATGCTGATTATAGTATCTCGTAACAGAGAAGTCCCAATAACAGGAATATAGTCTTTGGAAAGGACTTTCCAGATGACCTAGGGTGTGTTCTAATTCACCACATAAATGAACCAAATGAGTTAATTAAGTTGGTCAGGCCATGCTTCCTTATTTTTACTGGTACACAAAAATTTGTACAGATTTACAGTGCACCGTGTGATGTTTCTGTGTATGTACACACTGCATACTCGCCAATCAGGGCAATTACATCTCCTTCTGAAACACCGAACATTTCTTTATGGTGAAAATATCCCAAATTGTATCTTCTAAGTTTATTTTTTTAAAAGAGAATTATAAAGTACAGAATCATTATCCATAGTCACTCTACTGTGCTGAATCCGAAAACTTTTCTCTAAAAAAAGAAACTATACTTCTTATCTAAAACAATACATTATCTATAGTCACCCTACTGTGCCAGAAGAACCCTAAAACTTCTTATCTGAAGCATATAAAACTTCTCATCTAAAACCTGCTTTTAGCTAGACATTAGTACTTGTTACTCACCCTTTCCCCACCCTGTGTCTCTCATTCCCTCTCTGGCTTCTAGTAACTACACTTCTAGTCTCAACTTCTAGATCATCAGTTTTTTCTTCTACTCCATGTATGAATGAGATCATGTACTTTTTGTCCTTCTGGTATCAAGTCCACGATTTCTAACCCGAATGCAGCACTGACAAATAAGAAAATGAATAAGTGATCCCTTTTTGACAGACACAACACAAATGAGGAGGGAAACTGACTGAATCCATCAATTTAATCAATAGTTCCATTCCTTTCTAGTCTAAGTCTGCTGAACAGGTCACTAAATTCTTCCTCTTTTGGTTTCAGTTTTTCTAAGTTGAATAAGGCAGTTAAAAACTATGAGCAAATGGTTTCTTGAAATTTGAAAGTGTTGAAATTTTATTACAAATAAATGAACATTTTAAAGGGTTGGTAGGCCGGCGCTGTGGCTTAAAAGGCTAATCCTCTGCCTTGCGGCGCCGGCACACCGGGTTCTAGTCCCGGTTGCTCCTCTTCCAGGCCAGCTCTCTGCTGTGGCCCGGGAGTGCAGTGGAGGATGGCCCAAGTGCTTGGGCCCTGCACCCGCATGGGAGACCAGGAGAAGCGCCTGGCTCCTGACTTCGGATCAGCGAGATGCGCCAGCTGCAGCGGCCATTGGAGGGTGAACCAGCAGCAAAAAGGAAGACCTTTCTCTCTGTCTTTCTCTCTCACTATCCACTCTGCCTGCCAATAAATAAATAAATAAATAAATAAATAAATAAATAAATAAAATAAAGGGTTGGTAATATTTCTGTGGGGGAACGGAGCTTTAAGCATTTGCAGGATTGTCTCTAAGATCTTGCTGGATTTTGGCCTGAATCACAAGACCCTGCGGGATCTGTTATAACACACACTGCTGGGTTCTACCCCTCAGATTCTGACCCAGAAGGTCTGGGGAGGGGAGGGCCCCAAGAATTTCCATTTCATGCTGACATGATTGATTTGGGGAGCATGGAAAGCCACTATTCAAATCTGAGAGGTTAATTACCCAGATAGAAGACAGGGCATGCAGTCCATTCCAGATTTGGGGTGCAGGGTGTCACTGTGTCCAATGCTCACCTTCTCGTTTTTTTTTTTTTTTTTTAAATTAATAGCTATTTATGCCACGTGTCAGGCTTTACAATAGTAATGATTTTGGCCAGCGCTGCGGCTCAATAGGCTAATCCTCCGCCTGCGGTGCCAGCACATCAGGTTCTAGTCCCGGTCGGGGCACCGGATTCTGTCCTGGTTGCCCCTCTTCCAGGCCAGCTCTCTGCTATGGCCCGGGAGTGCAGTGAAGGATGGCCCAAATCCTTGGGCCTTGCACCTGCATGGGAGACCAGGAGAAGCACCTGGCTCCTGCCTTCAGATCAGCGCAGCGGCCATTGGAGGGTGAACCAACGGAAAAGGAAGACCTTTCTCTCTGTCTCTCTCTCTCTCACTGTCCACTCTGCTTGTCAAAAAAAAAAAAAAAGTAACGATTTTAATTCTAATAAGCTCTAAGGCATGGGATCTTCAGTCAGCACTGGGGAGTCCAAGAATAATCCTTAGGGTCCACCTGGGTGAGATCCTGGCTTTGAAAGGAGGCAGAAGACAGCAGTGTCAGCTACTGGGCTGCAGTGTGTGACGCTGCATTTCCACTGACTTAGCTCTCGCTCCTAGGCCAGATCACTACTGCCTTTGGTGAGGGTCAAAGTGGCCATCGTGCTGGTGCGGGGCGTGAATCACCTGGTAAGCGTGGTCGGTGTGCACGAGGTAGAGGGTGGTGGGAGCTGAGCGGCTCAAGGGTGTCATCAGTTTAGTGTCTGTTTTGGCACAAGGAGTTTCTGTTCGGCTTGACTCTGGGATGGGGAAAGTGGGAGGTGAAGCCAGGGACTGGGAGGGCGAAACCGGGGCCAGGCTGCTCAGTCCATCTGCCACGGAGTCCGTGTTGAGCTTGATCTCGGTGTAGTAGAAGTCCTCTTCGCCATCACTGTAGTCAGAGTCCCCCACACGCCTAAAGCAAAAGAAAGCAAAACAGTGACACCCAGCCCGTCTGTTCCCTGGTCTTGCATGCGCTGCTCCTTCTGTCTGGAGTACTTTTCCACGCTCTTGTCTGAGCATTCAACTCTGGCTCACCGTGCAATGCTCCACTCAGCTGTCCACTTCCAGGGAAGCTGCCTTGGTTGAATATATCTGCTATGGGTTGAATATATCCCCTGAAAAGTAATTCCCAAAGTTGTCTGTGAACAGCACATGGAGGAGGGGCTGTTGGCAAGCGGTTAAGGATGAGATGAGGGTGGGACTCCCCTGATGGCTTTGGTGGCATTCTAAGAAGAAGAAGAGAGACCTGGGCTTGCAGTTTGCTGTGTCTCACCCATGGGAGCCATGTGATGCCCTCCACTACGTTAGGTTGCAGCCAGAGGAGCCCTCGCCATGCTCTTGGGCTTTCACACCCCTGAGCCATGAGTCAGATATACTTCCATCCATTGCACATGGCCCAGTCCAGAAAATGGACTAAGACAACCTGCTAAAGGAACTGGTTCACTCAGGCAGTTATTCCACAACAAGATATTGAGAATTGCTTCTATCCAGACATTGTTCTAGGGTCTCCAGATATTAACAGTGAACGAACCATAGGCTCTGCCTTGCTGGAACTTTCGGTGTAGCGGGGGAGATGGCTAAGAAGCAGCACGCTTGCTGCATGATGTTCTCCACTGTGTTGTGACTCAGAAGGTAGTGGGACCCACAGTCTACTGGGGGAGGCAG
Organism: Lepus europaeus; assembly: GCF_033115175.1. Classification (NCBI taxonomy): domain Eukaryota; kingdom Metazoa; phylum Chordata; class Mammalia; order Lagomorpha; family Leporidae; genus Lepus; species Lepus europaeus. Next base: position 62,514,581 of record NC_084830.1, on the reverse strand, counting down.
ACAAGAAGCCCATAGAGAGAGAGTTAACTTATCAATTGTTGGCACAGCCAAGAAAGAAAAATTAAGCAGCGTTTAAGAGCGCCCTTGAGCATGACTTGGGGGAGGGCTGGGGGAGAGGAGTACTATTTTAGAGTATAGGGAGGAAGCTTCTAGGAGGTGGCATTTGAGCAGAGACCTGCCTGAGGGCAGGGGGTGTGAGGGAGAGGCCAAGCAGAACCCGGAAGTGTGGGAGCACACAGCAGAGAAGGGCGGCACGAAGCCATCAGGCGGGTAAGTCTAGTACTTCTATTCTAAATATGATGGAAAACACGGTGTGTGTGTGTGTGTGTGTGTGTAAACTGTACTTCTATTTAAAAGGATCATCGTGGCTTTGGTCTGGTCCACAGAGGACAGGAGGGTAAAAGCAGGAACAAGAGGCTTATTAAATATGGAATGAATGAATGAAGTGGAGGTGGCACATGGCGACTGAGAACATGAGTCTGTACTCAAGACTCCATTCTTCCCGTTCAAATCCTGACTTTGACCTTCTAGCTGAGGGTGTGACTTTGGCAGCCTACACTAGCCCCTGCTCTTCCACTTCTTCATCCATAATATGGGGGTAATTATGGTACCTGCTTATTGTGAGGATTAAACAAATAAATGTAGAGCTTAGAGGTGTACCTGACACGTCGTAAGCACTATGCAGGTGCTTATTAGACAGAAATAAGGACTATGGTAGAGGTCTCACTTTTCTGCTGTCAGTATGAAAAGCATCCTCTGGGGCACTCTCAAGGTTCTCCTTGCCGCTGGAATGCTATCCTTTCCTGTGTATCATCTCAGGACAGTTGATTTGCCAATTTCTAGATAAGTGGTGCACATCTGGCAGCCCGGGCTGGCCCAGGACAGGCCCTGGGCACCCCCGCCTTTCATGGCTACGTCCAGCAGCTGCAGCTGAACATTCTCCCCATGCATGACCCTGGCATGGAACCTAAAATAACGCCCTCCACCTTCCATGCCTCCCGAGCCCTTGCTGTTTGGCCAAATCAGTGGCTTCTCCCAGCCTGGATCCATTTCCCCTGAGCTTCCAGCCCAGGCGTCTGGGGAGGTGTCCTCAACCCATATCAGGTCTGACTGGGCTTGGCTCCCTGACCAACATACCATTAAAGACCCCAGAGAGTGGGACGAAGGGTGAGTGTCTGTTCTATTCCTGTCCCCACTTCCTCTCCAGTCAAAGGCAGGCTGAGTTGCTGTTGGCTGCCAAGTGCTACTAATAGATGAAGGCTTGGGGTAAACTGTGTGTCCTGCATGGGATAAACTGGGACTAGCCCCTGGTGTACAAGAACGGCATGCGATTTAAGAGAAAAATGGTATGCTGCTTATATTAGCCTGGTACATTTATATCAGATGCAAGTCATATTTTCCTAGGGCACGGATGGGCTTCCTCCTCTCCTGCCCACTCAGTACGGTGGCTCACCATCCCCTAGCCATGCTGCAGAGCTCATGGATTAAGGCAAGGGCAAGTCCTCTCTCCCAGTCCATGGGAGAGCAGGGGCCCCTGGCTTCCCAAGCACAGATTGACCTGGGAGTCCTGCTAAGGCCCATGCCTGTGTGACAGCTGGCAGGGCTTCGAACCCTAATTCACCAAGGCAGTGGGAAGAGTGCACCAGTACAAAGGGGATCCTCGGGAAGCAAGGGAAGTGGCTGTATTCCGAATCCCACCCACTGGGAGAGCATCCCAGGAGCTCAGAAGAAAACTGTGTGATGCCACTGACAGTCTATAAATAACATCCCTACAGCCTGTGTTTCTGAGTGTGACCGAATAGGATTCAACTTCCTAGGCAGGCGGATTTTAAAACAAATACCCTACACCTCCTGGCTATAGCTTTGGGAAGTTCTTTAAATAAACCTTTAAATAACTCTGGGCTGTTTATACTGTGATTTGGCCAGACAATGAGACTTGAGGGGAGACACTGCAGGGTTTCCTTCCCCCAAGGCCATGTGCCTCCCAGCATTTCAGTGTGGTATGCCTTAGCCGAAGCTGAGCCCTCTGGCTTGGGGAACAGAAGCCTCTGGGGCTTGGGGACCTTCTGGGTGTCATGCTCTGGAAGGTTCTGAATGGTTCAGCTTGCATGGTTAGGGAGCTAGAGTTAGATGAGCAGAATTCCCTTACAGCCCAGTTTTATTCTCTGCCTCCACCACTTTTCATGGATGATGCATTTCTTAAATTTTATCCTTTGATGGGTCAAGTGGCTGTTGTATGTTTTTCCTTACTCATCTTACTGAAGGGAGCCCTGTGCGCCCAGGCGCATGGTCATGCATTTGTGTTGGCTGTACACACACAGTGGTTGTGCCTTACAACTTCTCACTGTCCCTCCTTGTCCCAGGCCCCTGACAAGCAAGACTCAGGACAACAGCTGAACTGCCGCTGCCACCCTGTACGTCCCTAACCCCGGGCTCCTAAAGCTTCATCTGATCTCCTCTTAGGCTGCTGTAGACTAAGAGGCAAAGTGTAGGTTTTACAAACAAAGGGCTTCTTGGAGCCACAGAAAGAGGGAGCCCAACCATCAGGCATCCTAAAAGCAACAGCAGCGCTGACTGGTATGGTGCTGTTCACACCCCTTTTAGGATCTATAAGCCTTGGAGGTTCAAAGTGATCAACACTCTCCATTGGAAAAAAAAAAATACATGCACATTTCATCCAACACACAATTTCAGGGAGCTCAGAGGCCTCCTGAAGCCCATCACAGCTCCCGGGTCCCAAACCCCTCCCCTAGTGATTCATACTTCACCAGCTTCTCTCACATACATTGGATCTTTGACCCTCCCACACGACCCTGCAGAGCTGACATGATCATTCATTTTCAGAGGGATCTGGAGCCCAGAGCACTGATGGGCTCAATCAGACTCGGTAAAGATGAGTTAACCCCTCATTCTTCCCGCTGTGCCGCACTGCCTTACATCCTCTGCAGTGGCCATCTGTCTAGAGCCTGGGGAGACCAAGCCAGCCAGGTGTCCGGAACTTGTAAGGCACAGGGTGCGGCGCAAGTTCTGAGTGCAGGTGGTGCCTGACGGGACAGGTGGAGGCGCCCCCGAGCTTGGCAGGGAGGGCTGCCTTACCCGAGGTGGATGGTCCGGATGTGCTTCTGGATGCCTGCCGCAGTGCTCAGCACCTTCCCACAGTTCTTCCACAGGCATTTGAACATCACCTTCATGGAGTTCTAGAAAGCGGACAGAAACGGACATGAACAGGAAAGCCGGCCCATCCGGACTTTTTTTAACCCGTCATCCCAACATATTTTTTCCCCTTCATTACAAAGCTGAAGGCTTCCCAGCCTCTTGATTATAACTTGGCACACTATTCTAGGAAGCCCCCAGGCTGCTGAGTGTCTTGGTGACCTCAGACGTTTTCCGGCATCCCCCAGGAGAATGGGTACCTGATGAATATTTCGTATCACGCTCCTGAGGTGGTCACAGTGTCATTAAGGCTGCAGTGATTTTTTAAAAAAGATTTATCTTATTCATTTAAAAGGCTGAACCACAGACAGGGGTTGGGGGAGGGATGAGAGATCAATCTTCCATCTGCTGGTTCACTCCCTCAAGTGGTAGCCATGGCCAGGGCTGGTGGCAAGGACCCAGGTCCATGGGCCACCTTCTACTGCTTTCCCAAGTACATTAGCAGGGAGCTGGATAGAAAGTGGAGAAACAGGGACATGAACTGGCACTTCCAGATGGCACCACAAGCAGCTGCTGCACAGTGCCCGCCCCACTGACAGCTCTTAACTGAGCCCTTGCTATAGGCCAGCTGCTGTTCTAAGTGTTTATCTCATTTAACCCTAAAGCATGATAGCACAGGTTGAGTATCCCTCATCCCAAATGCTTGGAACCAGAAGTGTTTAAGCTTTTGGAGTTCTCAGGATTTTGGAATGTTTGCACAGATTTTACTGGTTGAGCCTCTGTAATCTGAAAATTCAAAGATTTTAGATTTTTGGGATTATGCATTTTTCCATCTGTATTATTAATCTCCATTTCACAGGTGCACAGAGAGTTTCAGTAAAAAAGTACCCAGTTCTCTCTCTCTCTCTCTCTCTCTCTCTGTAACTTTGACTTTCAAAATGAATAAATAAATCTTAAAAAAAAAAGTACCCAGTCAGCGAACCAGCTGCCGGCCAAGCTGGAACAGGAATCCAGGAAGTCCTCCTCCACAGTATACAGCTCCACCTACTTCACCCAGGCTCCAGTATTTTCCAAAGACAGTCCTTCATGGGGAAGGACAGCCCTGACTTTGGGCTTATTTCTCAAGTCTCCAGTGCCTTTATTTATAAAGCAGGAACCATCACAGTGCTGTCTCATAAGGTGACTAGGAGGATTAAATGAGGTCACGGAAGGGAATCAGTGAACAAAAGATAAACAGGAAAAATCACCCAATGAATAGTAGCTATAGCAGTATTACTATGATTATGCTACCTGCCGTGAGCTTTATATGGGATGAGTTTTCTCCAGGGGGAATCCTTGTCACTGGGCAGGAGAGTTACTTCCATGTATTTCCAAGCCCCTCTTCCTTTTCTTCCTGGACCCACAGCCAGATCTCCCCAGCCTCCCTTGCAGCCAAGGGGGGGGGGGAGGATTATGTGGCTGAGTTAGGCCCCATTGTGTGGGTACAAGTTTCACACATTCCTTCTAAGCCTTGTCTCTACTTCCCAGTGCCACCCCAACCCACTATGCTGAATGGATGCAAAGGTACCAGGGAGTTAGACTTCCTAATCCTTCAGGCAGTCTGATAAAACCTAAGACCTCTTCTCAGAACAGTGTTTCTTAAAATTTAAAATAAAAGACATAGACCTATAAGGAGAAGCAGCTATATTGAAATCACATTTGTAAAAGTATTCTGTGATACGGTAAGGTATGCATTCTGTAATTAACACATTAAATAATATCTTTAAGTGGGTTTAATAGCTACTATAATTTAAAAGTCTCTTTTTTTCAACATAAAAAGGCCCATTTTTCATTATTTATTTATTTTTATTTCATATGAGAAGCAGAGACTGAGAGCAAGACAGACACAAAGAAAGATCTCTTCCATTCACTTCTATCACTCCCCAAATGCCCACAACAGCCAAAGCTGGGCCAGAATGAAGTCAGGAGCCCAGGACTCAATCCAGGTCTCCCAGGTGGGTGGCAGAGGCCCAAGCCCTTGATCTACCACTTGCTGTCTCCCAGGGTGCACATAAGCAGGAAGCTGGAACCAGAAGTGGAGCCAGGACTCAAACTCGGTACTCCAATATGGGATGTGGGCATCCCAGGCAGTATATATATGTTTTTTAAATTTATTTTTTATTTAGTAAATATAAATTCCTAGGCAGTATATTAACTGCTGTGCCAAAACCTGTCCCCAAATAATGCTAAGCATAAACGATATGCCATGATATATACTAAAATTATGTGATCTGAATGACCTGAGATTTCTATTGGTATTAAAGACACAAGTGGTGCCAATGTTGTGGTTTGATGCCTTCAAACATAACTGCAGCAAATATTAAATTGCAGGTAAGAATTTAGTGACAACAAGGATCCACTCATTCCTCCATCCAAGTTCACAAACCCCTTCAATTCTGTACACCCCCTTGAGGACCTGTAGATTCCAGGTTAAGAATCCTTGCACCAGAAGGAAAGAGCTTGGGTCCCTGGAGGGCTGTGTAGAGCAGACATACCTCACTCCCTTCACCAATCCCACTGACCTGATTGGATTGTTACATGAGAAATAAATAAACCTTATTGTGCTGAGCTTCTGAGGCTTGGAAATGGGCTGTTCCAACAGTCAGCCGAGCCTGACGGACGAACACACCAGTGGTGACACCTTCTCTGAACAGACAGAATGGATACGGCCTTGTTTACATCTGCTAGGATTTCTGACATTAGGTACGTGCGGCTGCCTCCCTCAAACTCCTGGCTCTATGAGGCAACCATTTACACATTTAGAAGATGACTCATCCAGTTGTTACGATGGAATCAGCACCCAGCTGACTGATCTAAACAGCCACCCCCACGAAAGGCCTTCTCCAGGTTTCTGAATTGAAAACGGCACTTGGAAGCTTCCAGAACTGAGGGATGTATCTGCCTGTTGGCAAACGCTCACGTTTAGAGGACACAGTGCAGCACTATGTTGCTGCAGACTGCTACAGCTGATTTGTGACAAGGGGAGGGGCTCGCCATTCCTGTCCCAGGCCCACCATTGGGCCCCAGGGGCTCTGCAGGGGCAGCAGGCATCCACAGCACAGCAGTCTCCTGTTCCTGATGCTCCCCCTGCAATGTGCAGGGCTGAGCTGCAGGGGCTAGAGCTACAAGGAGCTAGATCAAAGCTACTGGAGGGATGTGAAGAAGTCAGACCTGATCAAGAGACTTTCAGGTGTCTGATCCTCTTGAGTTTGGGCTTACCCTAAGGAGGCAGTTAGCCAGTTTCTGGCTCCCTGATCTCCTTGGGCCTGTGATCTAGATATGTGGGGTGTAAGGAGAGCTGAAAGATTTAAATCCTGTCCCCAACTCCCATGGATTACAGAAAGGACCCTTGCTTAGTATTTTTTTTTCTTTGTAGAAAGATTTTATTTAATAAATATAAATTTCGTAAGCAAAACTTTTGGATCATAGCGGTTCTTCCCCCCATTCCTGCCCTCCCACCCCCAGACCATCCAATCTCCCACTCCCTCTCCCATCCCATTCTTCATTAAGATTCATTTTTAATTATCTTTATATACAGAAGATCAACTCTATACTGAGTACAGATTTCAACAGTCTGCACCCACACAGACATACAAAATATAAAGTACTGTTTGAATACTAGTTTTACCGTTAATTCTCATAGTACAACACATTAAGGACAGAGGTCCTACATGGGGAGTAAGTGCACAGTGACTCCCATTGTTGATTTAACAATTGACACTCTGATTTATGACGTCAGTGATCACCCGAGACTCTTGTCATGAGCTGCCAAGTTTAAAGCAGGTGGAGATGCAGTCAGTTTGCTGACCTGAAGGAGAAGAACAAAGGGCATTCCTGTTTGTGTGCTTCTAGTTTTTCAGTAAGATAGGAAATGAGATCAAAGCCAAGGATGAAGAGGAGAACCTGTGGGGGAGGTTAGGGAGAGCAGAGAGGCATGGAACAACTCAGAGTGGGAAGGGAACGGGCAAGGCATACGGTGCTATCTCCATACTTATGGGGGGAAACAAGATTCTAGAAAGTGATGAGACTTATCCAGTACCATGTGATGGTTCTTACCAACTGGTTAGGTTAAAGCTTTTATAATTACTTATAATAAAGTATTAAATAACATGTAAAGCCAAATTCCTTTTACGTCATTGGAAGTTTTTTAGACCTCAAATTTCTGATTGGTTTAGGAAGTGACAACCCCCGGTAGTATTTTTGTGCCGTAACAAGTATTATTTATCGGAGTGCTGTTCTTCATCATAGCAATAATATATCTAGCATTTATTTCTAAAAATGATTTATTTTATTTTAAAGAGAGAGAAAAGGAGAGGAGAGGGAGAGGGAGAGGGAGAGGGAGAGGGATGGAGAGAGAGAGAGAGGTTTCCCATCTGTTGATTCACTCCCCAGATGGCCACAACAGAGCTGAGCTGATCCAAAGCCAGCAGCCAGGAGTTTCCTCCAGATTTCCTGCATGGGTGCAGAGGCCCAAGGACTTGGGCCATCTTCTACTACTTTCCCAAATGCATTTGCAGGGAGCTGGATTGGAAGTGGAACAGCTGGGACTTGAACTGGTGCCCAAACGGGATGCCAGCGCTGCAGCTCTGTGTCACAGCTCTGGCTCCACATTTGTTTTCTAAAATCTTAAGTAGGAGACTTGGTCCTGATTACAGTAAAATAAATGGCCCTGGTATTACTCCTTTCTTTGGTTATTATCATTAGTTCTTGTAGATGACAGTGCTGACTAACCCCCTAATGAAGCTGATTCTCTCTGAGACCCCTGGTCATAGGGTAACTACCAACTGCAGCTGTTTATCCTCTCTTCAACTACATATGCAGTTTCTCTGGGCCCCCGCTATGGGCTCCAGTGAGATATGCTGCTGGAAGAAAATTTGGTAATGGATACGAAGAAATATGAACTTTGCCTTGTCTTTCCTTTTTGGTTTTGCTGGGTTTTCAAGAGGCAAGCTGTGTATAGACTAAGTACAGGTAAGTGCTTTCAAAGTAGGAGCCCTGACTTCTATCACAATGCCTCATACAAGTGTCTGGCTCAGTAAGTATTTGTTATGTTCAATCTTGCGAATCTTGTGCTTTGGGGCTCACAGAGATGAGCCACATCTGAGACACTTCATTTATTTAAGCATTTTGTGAATGATCTATGCTCAAAGAATGTTTGCCAAATAGATTATTGCTCTGTAGAATCTAAGATGTCCCAGCACAGTTCACAGGCTGTAAACAAACTTTCAAGTGGGTGGTGATCCTCTGTCTGGCCCAGGACTGAGTCACGAATGGTTTTATGTCATTTTCCTGTATAGTGCCCCTCTCTTCCAGGCACACCTGCTCTGCACTGGGAGCTCCTTGAGGAAGGTGTATGCTTACCTGCTACAGGAAAAATTATTGTCTAGTTTACAATGACTCAGGTCATTAGCATAAGCAAGTGGAGGCCATAATTCAGCACTGCATTCTGGAGTGTCAGCTAGAGAAAGGTCCTGTTGCTTTGCAGGGTGGTTGCAAATGTAGATTCAAAAACATAATTATGGGGCTGGCGCTGTGGTGTAGTGGGTCAAACCTCCACCTGAAGTGCTGGCATCCCATATGCGCACCGGTTCCTGTCCCAGCTGCTCCATTTCTGATCCAGCTCTCTGCTATGGCTTAGGAAAGCAGTAGAAGATAGCCCAGGTCCTTGGGCCCCTGCATCCGTGTGGGAGACCTGGAAGAAGCTCCAGGCTCCTGGCTTTGGATCAGCACAGCTTCGGCCATTGCAGCCATTTGGGGAGTGAACCAGCGGTTGGAAGACCTCTCTTTCTCTCTCTCTCTCTCTCCCTCTCCTTCTCTTTCTGTGCAACTCTGACTTTCAAATAAATAAATACATCTTTAAAAAGGAAACTAAAACCATAATTACATATAGTAAGAAATTCATAAACTGGCTTTTGGGGTGGGGGCATTCCCTAAACCCCTTCCCAGATAGAAGTTCTGCCATTTTCTCTAATTCTTTGGCATTTCTTTTGAGTAACACACCTCACACCTATTATCCCATTTCACCCCAGCCTGTCAGAGACCTACTTTCATATTTTACTCAGGCACAGGTATCGGCCACCTCCATCTGTGGGAACGACACAGACGAAAAGCTTCAGAAATGCTTCTAACCTTGACCCAATTCAACTTTAGCGAGCTATCCTCTGGCAAAAGTTCACACTGTTTGCAAAGATAGATTTATAAAGATATTCATCACATTTAGACTGGGGAAAAATTAGAAGTAACCTCTAGGTTGTCAATGGGGTGTTGGCTAAAGAGACATCATGTAACTGAAAATTCAACCACCTTAGAAATGAAGTTACAAGAAAAGCTTCTTTGACACAAAACAGAGAGTTCCCAGTCTGTTCAGGGAGTTGCTGACAAGCCCTACTTGGCCCTACAGGCCCACACTGCTCCTCTCTGTCCCAGCTCAGGCCCCAGGAGCTGGTTTCCATGCACTGCATCAGTGGGCCCATGGACTCACAGACCCCTGGCTGGATTTGGCCAGAGGGAGGCACTGACAAGAGACTGGAAGGCAGGAAGGTATTGATCACTCCAGGTCCATTCTCTCCCTGGCCACAGGGGAACAACGGCCAGCTTCCTCCTGCAAAAGGCACCACTTATGTTGGGGGGACCTCTCCTGCAGTTGTATTTTCAGGTTCTGTAACCCTCTGAGTTCTGGAGACCCCTCTCTTGCCTGTTCAGGCTCAGGGCTGGTAATGGCCATCCTGGGTTGTTACCGCTGGGGTACTACCCACCCCTACTGATTTCACCAAACCCTGCCTATATTTTTGTAAATCAGCTAAATCAGATCTTTATTAATTTCTTCTTAAAAACTCCATCTGGGGACATTCTTTGATACAGGGGAAAAGCAGGTTATAAAAAAAATCAGTAACATTTTTTTTTGGGGGGGTGATGGGTAATATAAAGAAAAGTATATTACTGCAGGGGGGCAATATGAGTACTGGGAAGATTATCTTATTTTTATATTAATGTTCCAATTTAAAATTTTTCCTGTTTTTAAGTTATTCCTTTAAAAAATATTGGCATGATGAATACCGTGTGGCCAGTTTTGAAGAACAAAAGAATACGGGCAGGATTAGCTGAACTTCAATGGAATCAAGCGGCTTCTCTCTACTCAGGATAAAGATGTCGCTGGGAGCCCTCAAACGCCAGTTTAGTGCTTTTCCAAGTCTTTTAGCTACAGCCAGTTGAAACCGATCCTTTTGTCTACAGACTACTTGCTGTTACTTGAGAGGAAGGCAAGCCATGGATGGAGCAGGACATGAAAAAATAGCTGTATCAACAACACTCACATTGCCGCACGGGCCCAAGCTTACCCAAGGAAGCCAAACCAAGCAAAGCTGCTGGCACGGTTGCAACGGCCAAGTCTGGACGGTCCATCTGTGCTTCAACCCTGGCTTCTCCTCACGGCTTCAACAGATGTTCACAGAGCTGGAATGTCCACAAATGCCCTGAGCAACAGCTGAAACTTCAACCCTAACGGAGCGCACTTCTGCCAAACAACCAAAGCCAATGTCAGCAAAGATCTCGGGCACAACAGAATGCGTCTTCCTACAGAGGGTGGGACCGCTGCGTGCCTGGCCCCGTGCTAGGAGATTCCACTTCTGCCTCATTCCCAACAACCCCAGGAAGAGGCGAACCTCTGGGCAGTCGTCGTGGACTTAGGGAATCTTACCGACGCTCATGGTGAGAGGAACAGCAGCTTTCTAATGAGCTCTTTACAATCACCCAACTCTGACACTGTGGGCCACGATGGCTGGTGAGAACTTCCAGAGATGCTGCACCTCCGGGGTGGCCCTGTGACCCACTGTTCAAAGGCTATCGGCTGAGAGCTCCGTGACCAGGGCTGGCCTTGGCACTGGCAAACCCTGAGCCTGTAGTTAGTGTCACAGTGGGTTCTATGCAGCAGCTTCTACCTTCCCAAGAAAAGCCAGACTTGATACCCAGGACCTTCAGTCCCCGGAGTAGAATTCTGGCTTGATTTTGAAGTCTTAGACGACATGGGGAGGGACAAGGCAGGTTCGAGTTACACTCCAGAAGGCCAAAACATCACTTACGGCAGCCTGCAGGTACAATCACGCTGCCTTTTCTGAGGTGAGTGAGCAGCTCTTCAGGTATTTTTTTTTTCCCAATAGGGAGATCGAGCTTTGTGAGTTGAGGTCAGGATTGCATGCTTATATACCCAAACCTCCCCAGACAAGACCAGAGTCCCTGAGAGATGCACAAGGGGCCAATTTCTCTGTGCAGGTAAATCTGCCACATGACACATAACACGTCTCATGGCTCCCACTCCCCTTGGCCTGCTCTGCACTTTGTGCCATTGGCCCTTTTAGGGTCAAGAGGTTCACTCAGACCCCTGGCAGGTGCTAACAGACTGCTAAGTGAACTGGTGTATTTAAACACTAGAAACTGCCTAGAAGCTCGTAGGGATTCCAGCTGCTTGTGCAATTGGGAAAACAGCTTTTATACACGTCACCCCAGCTCTCTTGAAGTTTTATTGATTCTTTTGCAAAATGGGATGGCTGAACAAGGTCAGCGGTGTTGGATCTTTAAGGTATATGAAGTTAAGGCAAAGTGAATTCGAATGGATACCAAGCATGGATTAAACATCTCCCATCTATAGGCACCATGCATAGATGCTGTGGCACTGAGTAAAAAATAACAAAAAAGCTTATTGTCAGAGGAATAACACAGAATGTATCCTTTCGTGTCTGGCTTCTCTGTCTCAGCATACTGTTTTTGAGCTTTATTCATGGTCTGTTTGTGTATCAGACGCTTGTTTCCTTTTGTTGTGGTGTAGTATGAATATATCATACTTTGTTCACCGACTCATGGGCACTTGGGGTGATCATGAATACAGCTGCTCTGCACGTATGTCTACAAGTCTTCTCAGGGGCATGCGTTTTCATGTTCTTCTTTAACATATTTACTTATTTGAGAGGCAGAGTTACAGAGAGAGAGAGAGGAAGAGACAGAGAGAAAGGTCTTCCATCTGCTGGTTCACTCCCCAAATGGCTGGGACGGCCAGAGCTGGGCTGATCTGAAGCCAGGAGCCAGGAGCTTCTTAGGGGTCTCCCACATGGGTGCAGGGGCCCAAGGACTTGGGCCATCTTCTACTGTTTTTTTCAGGCCATCAGCAGGGAGCTGGATTGGAAGTGGAACACACAGGACTCGAACTGGTACCTGTATGGGATGCCAACACCACAGGCAGAGGCTTAACCTACTATACCAGAGTGCTGGCCCCAGGCACATGTTTTCTTATCTCCTCAGTAAATACATACCTGAGAGTGAAACTGTTGGGTCACATAGTAAATGTATAGTTAACTTCACAAGAAACTGCCAAAATCTTTTACAAAATGGTTAGAGTATTTCTCATTTGCCCCAGCTTAGTATGAGAGTTCCTGTTTGATATTGTATAGACCAAAAATACACTGTGGGATACTCTTGACTTGAAGTTCCACAGCAGGAAACACGGATTTGTAGGGAGGGAATTCAGATCAGTGGTGTCTGTTTGGGGTGGGGTTGGAGTGCATTTACTGCAGAGTGGGCTGAGCAGTGCAGGTTTTGATCACAGAGGTGGTCACCCAGGCATTAGTGAAGACTGGGCACCTGGCGCCATAGCACAGTAGGCTAAGCCTCTGCCAGTGGTGTTAGTTCGTGTTTCAGCTGCTCCTCTTCCAATCCAGCTTTGTGCTTATGGCCTGGGAAAGCAGCAGAAGATGGCCCAAAGTGCTTGGGCCTGTGCATCCACAGTGGGAGACCCACAAGAAGATCCTAGCTCCTGGTTCGGTCCATCTCAGGCCATTGTGGCCATCTGGGGAGTGAACCAGCAGACGGAAGATCTTTTTCTCTATCTTTCCATGTCTGTAACTACCTCTCAAATAAATATATAAAATTTTAAAGAAACCCTCATTGAACATCATACCTAAAAAAAGTTGCTTTAAATTGGTTTCTATCACAATAACAAAAGGATACCTGAATTAATAGATACTGCACAGCATTCTACTCAAAAAGTACATCTCAGCATTGGGGACACCTGTACATTTCCAGACAAGCTCCGGAGGTCTACTAACTTGGAAAGGTTGAGGCTGGCCTAGATGATGTCTCAAGTCCTCCAATGCCCCAGACCCTACAGACTGCAAGGCGGGTTAGTGAACGGTCTAGATGTCACTCTTCTCTACCCTTGATCTGGCCACAGGCCCATCAGCCCCGCGCTCTGGCTGACGATACTGCGTCATCCCCATGGAATCGTGTGGCGTGACCCTGGCCTGCCTTTCTCAGCACCGCCCTCCCCAGCAGTCCTAACAGATGCGTCTATTTCTGGAGCAGCAGTTCTTCTTGCAGGAGGCGCTCTGCTCAAAATTAGTGGGTTGGGAATTAAGTCAGCAGAGAGACTGGCAACGTGCTTATTCGTGAGGACTTTACGGGTTTGTTTTCCAAACAGTCATTCACAATTTAAAGTGATTCACGGCTTTTTGGTTCTGCAAGATTGAAAAGGCAGAGTGGAGGAAATGATTAATTCTTTGTTTACTACAGTACAACTATTACTGAAGCACCTGATGTTAGCTCAGCATTTTCTTCTTGAACTTGAATTTCTCTCCAGTATGCAGGTGGAATGCTCCATGCTCAAGATACCTATGAACTAAATGATGAAGGCTGGAATTTAGCAAATGCCTTTGAGGGGCTGTTGCTGCTCTGAATCACAGAGTCTGGAGTTAAGTTTTCTTGTACGTCCCCAGTGTCTATCACCATTACGGCTGCCCTCACCCAGTGCATTGCAGGGGGCCTCTCAGGTAAACCCCCAGTGAGCACAGGCTGGCTGAGGGGCTACAAGTTGTCTTCAGCCACAGCAGTGGCACTGGTACAGCTACCGAGGGCAGGGCGGATGAGGGAAGCAAGCACTCCCTCTCATCCACACCCGTGCATCTGGAATTTCCCACTCAGTCGGCTGTCAGATGGGTACAGAGGAAAGCAGAATAGTAGTGGTGGACATGCACTGCTCTTCACGTGTTGTCACAGCACCCGCATCCATGAGGCCCCATCTCGTCTGTATTTGACGGACTAGGAAACTGGGGCTGAGAGCGGTCACTGGAGCGGGGATGCCAATTCTGGAAAGCACAGAATCTGCTGTCTGACAGAACCTGGATCTGGCCTGGAAAAGAGCACCTACATAATTACCGATTGGCACTTTGTGATTTCCTAGGGGTCTGGTGGAATTGACGGTTAACGCTTGGCCTTCTGCAGACGGCACTTTCCTCGCACAGACGCTGAGTGGGCCTCTGTTTTTAGAGTCACTGCATCATCTTGTGGTCATGATGGGAACTGCATGTCCCCAAAGTCCCAGAGTCCCGGCTCAGAGAACTTGGTTTTCTCTGAGTCTGTCAGCTCTTCTGTAACCTCCAGGGAAACATTCTGCTGACAGGCTGACCTGCAGCACCGGGAGGGAGGGGCCTTGCACTTCCCTGCATCCTCACCCGCCTGGGCTGCAGGTCCAGAGCCATGATGCTTTTTTTTAAAATATATTTTTTAAATTTACTTGAAAGAGTTAAAGAGTTACACACACACACACACACACACAGAGTGGGGGGGGGGGGGTCTTCCATTTGCTGGTTCACTCCCCAGAAGGCTGCAACGGCCAGAGCTGCACCGATCCAAAGCCAGGAGCCAGGAGTTTCTTCCAGGTCTCCCACGTGGGTGCAGGGGCCTAAGGACTTGGGCCATCTCCTACTGCTTTCCCAGGCCATAGCAGAGAGCTGGATTGGAAGTGGAGCAGCCGGCACTTGAACCGGTGCCCATAGGGGATGCCGGCACTGCAGGCGGAGGCTTTACCTGCTATGCCACAGTGCCGGCCACAGCCACGATGCTTCTTAAGCTGGTGCTCTGGCAGACAGCAGAGCTTCTCACTCTGCCCTCAATTTCCTTTGGAACCTTCCACATCCTGCTCCCACCCTGCCCAGTAATGCTGGATGTGGCTGTGTTCGATTATTCTCTCTCCATGTTATTCCCCTCTGAGAGCAGACGGAAACGCGGATTCTTTATATTAACTTGCCCTAAGAGTTGCCTCTTTGCTATATCAGCTAAATCGATCGTATCTCAGCCACATTACACAGCCTTGGACAATTCACCTGATCTCAGTGGGAATAAGAATCTGTCAAAGGTTCTGACGATTAAATGAAATGCTGCATTTCAATGCATTTGGTAAACAGTAACTAAACACGCACATACAGTCAAATCCTGCCTGTGATGTTACTGCTGTCTTAGTCGGGGTGAGCACACCCTGCTTTTCACATGATGATGAAAACTGCCCAACGATGCATTTCTCAGAACCATTCCGTAAGCAACCATAGCATAACTGTATAATGATTATCAGCAAATATTTCTTCCTCACTCACACGCTGCTTCACATCAGTGGAACACAGATCTCTGTAAGAGGTAGGGGGTGAGCACCTGCGTGGGTCTAGGTGGGAGAAGAGGTAAGACAGCTTCTACAATCATGAGGACGGCCAGGATCACTACCCCAGATATAGGCAACAGTCCTCCCATGTTTGTCCTCAAATGTCTCTTAAAATGTGACATTCCAGTACTGTTGGTCCTATGTCACCGTCACCAAAATCCTGAAGCAGGTGTGAAAACACCTGTGCGTGTTTTAAAGATGAAGAAGTAGATGAACAGGGAAAGGAAAGACTTTTCTCAGGTGCTCAGGGTGGCAGAGTTGACTTCAGAATGGGTGTCTTGGGGTTTCTGACCAGGGCACCCCTCAGAGTAACTTTTCACAACACAGAACAGGGGCTTCCAAACTTTTTTCTGCCAGTGAGCTGCAGTAAGATAGCAGATGCTCACACACAAGTGCATAACGGAACTAAAGCGCCAACAGTGCTTGCCCTTTATCATGTACAGGTTCCACTCACGAAACTGACTCTCAGTCCACAGGCAGACGGAGGCTTGCGGTTTGCAAAACCTGATCCGTAAGGTTTGCAAACAGTCCCCACAGGATGTGTGACCTCCGCAACTGCCCACAGTTTCAAACGGACATCATGGCGAAGAGAACCAACAGGAACACCAGGTAAACCCAGGAAGGCCCACCAGCTGGAACCTACCTAGCTCTTGACACAAGACTTTAAAACGACTGTGTTACAGCTGCTACGTCCTACCACATCTTGAACACATGCAATGGTTCTTACCTCTTCATGCATCAAACTCCGCCCACCCCACAATTCCACATCCTAAAGGTAGCAGAGGCGTCACGCTCCCTGCATTAAGCATTTTGCCCAAAGGCTACTCAGTAAATACTGGCTCACTTAACACACGAAAAAATGCATGGCAACAGTGCCACTTTATTTTCACAACTCAAAGGCACTAGAAGTTCCAAAGGCCAAGGCAACAACTTGGTCTATGTAAGAGCTGAGTGTTAAAAATTAGGAGTCACAAGTTTCATCCTACTGCAATCACCCTGGGGAAACTCGGAGTTCCAGTGGAGGGAGAAATGAGGGAGAGAAGGATGGGCATCGTTCTCACTCCTGCACTCGCTCCTAGTATGCAGCCAGCATGTTGTGGAGCAGACCCCTGCCCTCAGACAGATGCCACTTTGCAACGAAGCTTTTCGGTCCCTTTCCTTGGTGACCTGACTGTCCCCTAGGCCTGTTGACCTTCAGTGAGAGTCTGACCAATGCAACTTAATTGTAATGCACGACGCACAGTTGGCTCAGCATGGCAGGTCAGACATATACATTCGGAATGGAAGGCTGTGACAGGTTTCAGGAATGTCCCTTCAAAGCACTAGGGAGTCCCTCTGCTGTGAGTCCTGGCCCTAACATTATCAGCCTTTGCTTTATGAGTCAGGTGACCCAAGAGGAAAAGGCTGTGCAGCCTAAAGCATCAGGTCCGCACTGGGGTCTTCCCTGCAGCTACCCACTGATGTGAGTGGCAGCTTCTGTCCCCGACTGGCCAAGTGAAAATCCAGTATCCCTGGGGACCCACAGGGTGCCAGGACAACTCTGGTCCCCTGCAGGAGGGACTGGAGTGAAATAGCAACTCCTCAAGGCCACTGCCAGTGGGAAGGAGAGGGGGCTACATCCGTGTCCTCTTCTTTGGGCAAAAAAGTCAGCCCTTCCTTCCATGGATCCACTCGGGGAACACCTGTACCCCTGCGACCCAGGCGTAGCGGCACTGAGAGACCCAGGGAGGGAAGGTGTTGGATTGATACTCTCGCTTTGTTCTCCTCTTTGAACAAATTGGGGGAAGAAAAAAAGATTATGTTGTGGTCCTCAGGGCTCAGCCTTGGAGTTCTGCTTGTGAATTAGCCATACCTAACGAAGCTTTCAATACAACACCCAAAAACCACCCCAATAACAGCCTCATATTTACATGGTGCTGTTAAAAATAATGTCAAAAGGTTTCTGAGATGCAGGGGAGCATTGCTTTATTCTCTGAAATCAGAAATGCTTTTGAAAACTGCAGTGACCACAATAATTGCAAAGCAGCGGGAGAGAAGATAGGGAATAGGAGCCTTAGGTCCAGGAGGCTCTGGGGTTGGAAGGCGGCTCAGGTCCTGCCTCCTTCCATGGTAGGCACGAGGTAAGTGCCCGCTCAGCTTCCTCCTGACAAGATGGGAACAGAACACTTCCCCTACAAGACAGCAGTGAGCATTAAGCAAAGGCACAATCGTTACTTTATTAAGTCAGTTAATCAGATCTCCCTTCCCACTTGTATTTAGTAAGTATGTGCTCTGCCCTGAGCATGCACTTCTGTTTACATGTCAGTTGCACGTATGTTTCACATTCCCTTCCATTAACTGAACTGAAGACTGTTTCCTCCCCAGCCGCAAGGGCTGGTTGAAACGGGAAAAGAGAAAATACATTAACTACATTTCACATATTAAAAAAAAAAAATTAGTCCCACAGAGAGAGTGAGTTAATTACCCAGCCAAGCCGGAAGTGCTATTTTTTTACTTTTCACATTCTGCTAAGTCCTAGATTAGCCGCGTGTAGCCAGAGGATGGGGCATGTCAACTTTGAGGGAACCTGTCCATGTTTTAGTCACTTGTATTTGTCCTCATTCACGACCCTGCGTTCCCAAACTGGGGCAGCATTCAGCGCTCACGTCCATCACACGGGGGCGTGGGTGGTCAGTCGCCCCCCAGGAGGAGCCCGGGGTCGGGCAGCTCGTCGTAGTGCGAACGCGGGCGCGGCTGAAACAGAAGACGCGGCGCCCCGACACCAACCTTTCTCTTCCTGGGGATGGGCTCATCGAAGAGCAGGTTGCCGGCCTCCGCCTCGTCGATGCCGTCGTCCGGCGGCGGCGGCGCGGGGCTGCGGAAGGGCTTGAAGCTGTCAGCCGAGAGCGGCGGCGATGGCGTGGACGGGTTGGACTGGTCGCTGGGGGCGCTCCAGCTCCAGTAGCCGCTGCTGCTGCTGCTGGAGGGCACGCCGCCGCCCTCCTTCCAGGATCCGCTCAGGCCCTCTGCGCGGGACACAGACACAGCGTCAGCGGGCCGGCGGCAGGGGCACCTGCGGTCTCCGCATCCCACTCACTCAGCCTCTGGGAATGCAAGCGGTTTCTGGTTCTACATGGCCTCCCAAGGCACCCTGCAGCGGATGAACGTTTAGATATCCTAGCCACAGGGTACATCTTCTGATGGGGGCTGCACGGAGATCACTTGTTCCTTGGCATGATAATGAAAAACAAAAAACCAAAAATCAAAAAACATAGATGGTCTTGCTCACTGTTCGAGGAGCTCTGAATTTATGGGCTGCAGCTTTTCTAAGTCAGGGGTATTATTTGCAGTGTTGTTCCAAATTGTCCATATAGTCACTCTCAAGCCAATTTCAACTTTGTTTTTAAGGGTTTCACATAGGACTGTGAGTGATTCTTAGGAAACATTTATAGGAAGTTCCCTTACGATTTAAACATGTAAGAGAAATAATTTCCGGATGGCTATCAAAAGCCATTGGTCATGCTGCTGATCAGAACAAATACCGTACCTTTTGTGAGGGTTTTACACCTTACAAAGCTCATTCGCACACTCTCAAGCATTTCGACTGGCTCTGCCTCTCAGAGTAAAGGTGACAATTCCCATTTTACAGATGTGGTCACTGAGGCAGTGCTCCCGGGCCCTGGGAGGTGAGCATCCTACATTCTCTCTGGCCACGCGGGAATGGGGTACCCATTTCCTGACAGTAAGTACTGACTGGGGTTGCATTTCACCGTTCCTGTTGTGGTGGAAAACACTGTGCATTGTTTACTAATGGGGGAGGGACTTCTGCCCAGGTAGAATGGCTTTGGGGGACTTTTGGAATCACTGGAAATTTGCTTTACCTTTCAAGATGCAGAATCTTAATTAGCATTTGTATAAATTCTACTTTCTCATTGGATAATTTTTCCTCCATATTCGTGTATATTTTGAATGTATTAAATGTATTGAATGCATTAAATGAATGTATTAAAACTATAAGGAAGAAAAAGGCACCCAAACGCCCCATTAAAAAAATACTGTACTCAGTAATGAAGTAAAGACAAATGGTAGGCTAGAATTCATGGAGAAATGTCTTTTCTATTTTTTAAAAAATGGTTATTTATTTGAAAGGCAGAGAGAGAGAGAGAGAGAGATCTCATAGCAACTGGGAAGAACCAGGCAGATAACACAATCTGGGTTTCCTAGGTGGGTAGCAGGGACCCATGTACTCCAGCCATCACTTGCAGTCTCACTGGGTGCCCATTAGCACCTGGGATTGGAAGTGGAGCCGGGATTTGAACCTAAGCACATTGGTGTGGGATCTGGCCATCACAAGCAGCATCTTGATTGCTATGACAGTGCCAGGCCTTGTAAAGAAAGTTCTTTCTTCCTCTTTTTTTTTTTTTTAAGGTTTATTTATTTGAAAGTTAGAGTTATATAGAAAGAAAGACAGAGAGAGATCTTCCATGTGCTTGCTGGTTCACCCGCCAGATAGCTGCAGTAGCCTGGGTTGGGTCAGGCTAAAGTCAGGAGCCAGGAGATTCATCCAAGTCTCTCTCATGTGCAGGGGCCCAAACACTTAGGCCATCTGCTGCTGCTTTTCCCAGGTCATTAGCAGCGAGCTGGATCAGAAGTGGAGCAGCCAGGGCTCGAATCAGTGCCCTTATGGGTGGGATGCCAGTGACACAGAAGGCAGCTTTATCCACTATGCTATGCCAGCCCCAAGACATTTCTTAACTTCCTTCAACTGTTTACGGATTTCCAGCATATTTCTCAACAATGTTAAGCAAAAAGTTCAGTTAGGTGAATGAAGACTTAAGTTGAAATAGGAGAATTAAGTTACTGATTTCATTACATCAAGGTTCTTGTAGAATCAAATGGTCATTTATTCAGGCTTTCCAGCATAACAAAACCAAATTAGTATTTCACTCCCTACAGCCTGCACAGAGACGGATACACTCCCTGGACTGGAGTTGGCTCTTAGAAACAAGAAAGCTCCTCCCTTCAATATAACAGGACTTCCAGAGGATCCTAATACAAGTCTGTAGGTGGTTTTACCTGATGTGAAAAGCTCATTTGGCAGGCCCAGGTGGCTTATAAAGATACCACAGCAGGCGCTTGTAAAATAGAATAATAAAGTTCTTGGAGCTAGATGTGTGATCCTGTCAAGTAGGTGCAACTGAGTTTATTTTGAGAACCAACCATTGTGGTGGTGTAGTAACATCACTTCATGTCAAAGTAAAAGTTAATTTGCTTCCGGGCTTATGAATGGCATCTCCTTTAGGAATATTATTAAATCAGAAGGGCAGAGTGATGTTGAAATGAATTTTCAGGAAAAAGTCAGGACTGATTCATAATATTTTTTAGGGGATAGAAAATCCTTGGGATTGTCCAAGAATACAAACAGGTGAAACTGGGCACGTAAGCCTTTTTGGAGATCCACATCCTGACCTAGAGATCATACGACAGTTCCCCCAAATTTACTGATACACAACAAATCTGGAGAAAGGCTTTTATTCCTTAAAAAAGGCCTTCATTATCATAAATTTTCCTATTTATGAATTTGTTGCATGTTGCAGGTGAAATCAGACAGTTTGAGTTACTAGTTGAGGACTTACTGGTTGTTAAACCAATTTATTTTAATATCTCCATGTGTCTAACCAAATGGTGTGTGAACCACAGCTCGATCTCACAACTGACTGTGTTGGGTTTTTTTGGCTTCCATTGCTCATGTGTCTCCTTCAACCTTCTCAGCGCATTTGGTTTCCTCCCCCAGGTAGTCCTCTAGGAATGCTCTGGCTAAAGCCACCAATGGCCTTCTTAATGCAGAACCCAGAAACATGCTTCTTAATGCTCTCCCTGAAACATACTTTCCCCCAGGATTCCTAAACAGACCAATAACCAAGGCAGAGATGGAATCAGTAATAAAGACCCTCCCAGCAAAGAAATGCCCAGAACCGGAAGGCTTTACATATTAATTCAACCAGATTTTTAAAGAAAAACTAATTACAATTCTTCTCAAGCTGTTCAAAACAATTGAAAGGGGGAGAATCCTCCCAAACTCCTTCTATGAGACCAGCATCACCTCAATTCCTGAACTAGAAAAAGACAAAACAGAGAAAGAACTATAGACCAATTTCCCTGATGAACATAGACACAAAAATCATCAACAAAATACTAGTCAATCGAGTCTAACGACACATCAGAAACATCATTCACCCAGACCAACTGGGATTTATCCCTGGTATGCAGGGATGGTTCAGCATTTGCAAATCAATTAATGCACTACATTTGATTACATCAAATTGAGAAGCTTTTGCACTGCAAAAGAAACACTCAGCAACGTGAAGAGGCAACTGACAGAAAGGGAGAAATTATTTGCAAACTATGCAACTGATAAAGGATTAATATCCAGAATATATAAAGAGCTCAAGAAACTCAACAATAACAAGACAAACAACCCAGTTAAGAAGTGGCAATTTTACAGGCATTTAAAATGAAAAATGCTTATACAGGCATTTTTTCGAAAGAGAAAGTCCAAATGGCAAACAGACACATGGAAAAATGCTCAGGATCACTACCCTTCAGGGAAATGCAAATCAAAACCACAATGAGGTTTCACCTCACCCCAGTTAGAATGGCTTTCATTCAGAAATCAACAAACAACAAATACTGGCAAGGATGTGGGAGAAAAGGTACCCTAATCCACTGTTGGTGGAATGTAACCTGGTAGAGCCACTGTGGAAGACAATATGGAGATACCTCAGAAATCTGAATTTAGACCTACCATAAGACCTAGCCATCTGACTCCTGGGAATTTACCTGAGGGAAATGAAATCAACATATGAAAGAGTTATCTGTAACCCCATGTTTATTGCAGCTCAATTCACAATAGCTAAGATATAGAATCAACCCAAATGTCTGTCAACTAAAGACTGCATAAAGAAATTATAGGATATGTATATCATGGAATACTACACAGTGATAAAAAAAATGAAATCCTGTCATTTGCAACAAAATGGATGCAACTGGAAAAGATTATACTTAGTGAAATAAGCCAGTCCCAAAAGGACAAAAACCATGTGTTTTCCCTGATCTGTGCTAATAGAGTACCTAAAAGGTAATCTATAGAAGTGAAATTGACACTTTGAGATGTGATGACTTTGAATAGCCCTGGTCTCTACTGTTGAGGAAGTTTTTTTTTTTATACTATTTGTTGAACTCTTTACTTAGTATAGGGTTAATCTTATGTGTATAAAGTTAATTGAAAATGGATATTAGTAAAAAAATAAGAATGGGAACAGGAGAGGAAGGATGGGAGGGCAGGAAGGGTGAGAAGGATCACTGTGTTCCTAAATTTGTATTTATAAAATGCCTTAAGTGTATATTCCTTAAATAAAAGGTTTCTGGGAAAAATACAAAACAAAATAAGTAAATAAGTCTTTAAAACATTATTTAATCTTTAGAGAGGTTTTTGATCCAACTACCTTCCCAATCAAATTAATACTGCTAGGGAAAATAACTTCATCAGCCCAATCTCCATTTACCTGGGGATAAAAAGAACATGAACACAGTGAGGTTGTATTCTGACATGGCAGAAAACAGTGACAGGCCGGCGCCGTGGCTCACTAGGCTAATCCTCCGCCTTGCGGCGCCGGCACACCGGGTTCTAGTCCCGGTTGGGGTGCCAGATTCTGTCCCGGTTGCCCCTCTTCCAGGCCAGCTCTCTGCTGTGGTCTGGGAGTGCAGTGGAGGATGGCCCAAGTGCTTGGGTCCTGCACCCCATGGGAGACCAGGAGAAGCACCTGGCTCCTGCCATCAGATCAGCGCGGTGCGCCGGCTGCAGTGCGCTGGCCGCGGCAGCCATTGGAGGGTGAACCAACGGCAAAGGAAGACCTTTCTCTCTGTCTCTATCTCTCTCTCTCACTGTCCACTCTGCCAGTCCAAAAAAAACCAAAAAACAGTGACAGAGCTTGAAGAATGTGAGCTGAATGGGTGGATGCATGAATGAAGTGCAGTGGGCATGATGACATGGACAGCGTTGGGGCCTCCATGTCTTTCACACTTGCCTTTGCTTCCTGCTACTGGCCGAGGGTTAACTGTTCATTGTGTTTGACAGGAAGGAGGCGCCACAATGGGAGGATCTGCTCTTGATGTTCAGGGGGTCCTTCCTTAAGCCCATTCCCAGACTTACCATTCGGCCGCATGGGAGGGCTTCGAACCAAAGGGCTGGTCGACAAGCTGGTCAGTACCATTGCAGCTGTCACCTTGTCCATGTCTACCTCCTCTGAAGATTTCCTGTAAAACAGAAGGGGCGCTGTTAACTGTGCTCACTCTGCAGCCGCTAGAGGCCAAGCGGGGTACTGCGCCATACACTGACTTCTTTAACTCATGCCCGTGAAAACCCTATGTTCTGTTGGATTTATCAGCGAGCAAGCTGCAATCCAAGCGGCTGTCATTCAGCCAAGGTCACAGGGGAACGCCTTCATTCCTTGTTCACTGACCAACTGTTTCTTGGCGGTGAGCTGAGGTACAGGTGATATGTGGTGAAGAGCTCCTACCTTCCTGGAGTGGATGGGCTGGTGGGAAGAAACCCAACTGTCAGTAAACAGACACCCCAAAAGGAACCACATCATTTCTGATGGTGACCTGGCAGGAGGGGCTGCTGCTCTGGGGTGCGGGGTTGAGGCGCGCTAAAGGGAGAGATCCAGGGTGACTTCATTTGCTGCCTTAAGCACAAACAAGAGCCATTTACGGAGACCGGACACACTGGAGAAGAAATGTAAGTAAGCAGGAGTGTTTAAATGCCAGTTTCAAAGTTTGCATTTTCCATACCTGTTAGATAACAACAGATCATAGGAAGACTGGCACTCATTCGTGGAGATGAAGAGGTTGCTCTGGTTCATTACTTTTGCCTAGTTTAACCCTGAATAAAGGTTCATAAGATAATGATCAAAGTGACTGCAATCAGCTTAAGTTATTTCAATAAAGAAGTTAAAATTGAGATGCAAAAACCAATCCAGTACATTGACATCAAATAAATTATCCTACCTCCTCCTGAGAGATGAACATTTTCAAATTAGGGAATAGTTGAAGCAGCACAACAGCGGATTAATAAGCCACATCCACAAATGAATTGTCAGTTTGACAAATGTGGCTCTCATTCACAGGTGTGCTGTATAATTTGCAAAAGCAATGAACTCTAAGACATAGAAACTTCATAGCATTGCTTCACAACTCAGTGGGAAAAGAAATTCTGAAAAAAAAAAAAAAAACAAAAAACAAAAAACAAATGATCCCCAATTTGTAAAGTCTGCTCCATCACTATTAACATGAAGGTACAAAAATTATTACAATTTGGCTCTGCAATGTCCATCATGATACTGTTATTATTCAAAGCTTGGTCTTTCAATCCAAAATACCAAAAGATGGGAATATTTAACATTTTCTTCTAAAATTCTTTTATTTTTTTAAAAACATTTATTTTATGTATTTGAAAGACGGAGTTACAGAGAGAGGTAGAGACAGAGAGAGAGGTCTTCCATCCGCTGGTTCACTCCCCAATTGGCCACAACGGCTGGAGCTGCGCCGATCCGAAGCCAGGAGCCAGGAGCTTCTTCCCAGTGTCCCACGTGGGTGCAGGGGCCCAAGGACTTGGGCCATCTTCTATTGCTTTCCCAGGCCATAGCAGAGAGCTGGATCAGAAGAGGAGCAGCTGGGACTAGAACCGGCACCCATATGGGATGCCTGCGCTTCAGGCCAGGGCTTTAACCTGCTGCGCCACAGCACCAGCCCCCTAAAATTCTTTTCAAAGCACCTTGTGCTCTTTCTCAGCAAAGGGTTCCATCAAAAGATAGGTTACTTGTTTTAGAAACTAGCAATCAATAAATACTTTTATAGAAGGCAATCGTGAGAGGACATAATGAAATTGAGGAAATTTTCAAGACAATTTCATAGAGTTAGAGGAAAAGACTCTGCTCATTCATTGGTATCCCATTTAAAAATATTACGATAATCACAATTTACAGGGTCGCCAGACTTGGCAGTGGAGGTGATGCCAGTTTCTTCCAGAAATGAAGCTCCTTGAAACAGCACGAGGGGAAGATGTTCAAACGCACTCAGGTAATTATGAGTGTCTTGTCGTTGGCTCACCCTCCTCATGTAGTCATGGTCACAGGGACAAGACAGGAGTTGGGGACCTTGAGGGACAAAGGTCTCTAGGTAGACTGCGATCTCACCCTTCCCAGAACCCAGGTGCCAGGCTCTCACCAGTGTGGGGCACCCTCGTCACCTCTTCCGAGACCCAATTGTAGGAGCTGCTGACGTCTCTTTGCAACTACCAATCATCTCTTTCTCTCTTACTAACAAAAGGCGTAAGAGCCGGATAAGGGGCCCATGTGCCTGGTATAGGGGAATGGCCGGACTTAGTAGGGGGAAGGTCCCCTCAGCCCCTCCCCTGATTCTTCCTCTAAATCTCTGTTTTAGGGACTTTTCCTCCCTCCTCAGTCTCCTGTCTACCTTTTTTTGATTTTCCAAGTCTATGGTGAATATTTTACTTAGAAGTCTTCTTGAGAATGGACTCAAAAGTTGATTTATTTATGTGGTATTTTTTAAACATGAGGGTCAGTACAGGATGAATTATTATGAAGTATGTATTTATCTTACATAGTGCAATCATACTACTACATTTTAGAATAGCTGTGGAGCATCATAAAGCTGGTTCCAATGACGAATGGAAACAAGAATAAACATTAGTGTAATTAGAATGCTTTTGTATCTGGGTTACCTTTAAATTTCCAATTTGCATGGGAAGTCACAAACAAAAAAATCAAAGGAATACATGGCTAATGATGCAGTTAACCAATATTCCTCAGAGAGCAGTTTAGTCAAGCCACACGAAGCATTACCAGACCATGTGGCCTTGCGCTGAGTTGTGTTGTTGTTTTTGTCTTTGTTTAATTTCTTTTGGTACAGTACTATCTAATTACTGATTAATTGGTGCTGCAAATTCAAATCCTTATAATTAAACATGGAGAGATGATATACAAAGGAGAATTTGTTTCACTTTGAGGAAACTGAAGCAAAGGCCTTCGGGTAGATGTAGAGTTGTTGAGGGAAAAAAACAATAGAGGTAATATTAAGTATTCTCTCCTAATTGAAACTGAATTTGAATCTACTATTGAACATCTTATGAACCATGTGTTTGCTAAAGACTGAGACTTTTCAATCAATCTTTCTTCTAAACTCACTTACATATTATGGGATTTTATAATATTTGGAATTAGAAAAAGCTTCACTTATTTATTTGAAGGGCAAAATGACAGAAGGATATGGAGAGAGAGAGAGAGAGAGAGAGAGAGAGAGAGAGACCTCTTCCATCTCCTGGTTCATTCTCCAAATTCCTGCAACAGCCAGGACTGGGCTGAAGCCAGGAGCCAGGAACTCCATCTAGGCCTACCACATACGAGGCATTTGGGTCATCATCTGCTGCCTCCTAGGCACATTAGCAGGAAGCTGGATGGGAAGTGGAGGCAGGATTTGATTCCAGGTGCCCTGATACAGGATGTGGGCATCCCAAGAGGTGTTTAACTTGCTGCACCATAATGCCTACCCCAACATTTGGAACTATTTTAAAAGAACAGTACCATTCATATTTACTGTAAATGTGATGTTTCCCTCAGATTGACCTGGTTTCTGTGGATGAACAGGATTTCAGGATGAGAAAACTGCATCATAGAGGAGCAGACCAAGTCTTTGCTAGCTAGGAGCTTGGCCTGAGTCTGATGTGAAGGGTGTGGTGGGAGAAAACAGGGGACAAAGTCTGGGCCAGGGAAGGGGTCTATGTGTGCCAGGCTGAAGAGTCTGATGTAGTCTTGTAGGCAAAGAACGGTCACTGGATGTTCATGAATCTGGAGAGAGAGGATGAATCTGAATCAGAAATATGTCAGGTCAGAAAATGTCATGGGGACTAAAGTCAGGCTTTTTGACTATTTTTAGTTGTTTCTTTTATTTATTTATTTTATTTATTTATTTTGACAGGCAGAGTTAGACAGTAAGAGAGAGAGAGAAAGAGAGAGAGAGAGAGAAAGGTCTTCCTTTTTCCGTTGGTTCACCCCCAAGTGGCCACCATGGCCAGCGTGTTGTAGCCGGCGCACTGTGCCTATCTGAAGCCAGGAGCCAGGTGCTTCTCCTGGTCTCCCATGCGGGTGCAGGGCCCAAGCACTTGGGCCATCCTTCACTGCACTCCTGGGCCACAGCAGAGAGCTGGACTGGAACAGGAACAACCAGGACAGAATCTGGTGCCCCGACTGGGACTAGAACCCGGTGTGCTGGTGCCACAGGTGGGGGATTAGCCTAGTGGGCCGCGGCGCCGGCCATTTTTAGTTAAGTTTCAACTCAAACTCAAAGTAGTAGACTAAGAGAAACAACTGCCCCGTTCGTGAACAGACAGAATTCAGTCTGTGAGTTTGGAGTTCCCTTGATTTCTGCCAAGAACGTGCCCTGGCCTTGGAGGAGGCAGTAGACATGGTGGTTTGAATGCAGACTCTGGCGTGCATTAGATGACATGGCTTCACATACACTCTCTGTGGTTTTACCTATGTGACTTTGGGAACATTACTGAAACTCCCCGAGCCTCAAATTTTATATCCTCATCTGTAAAAGGGGCTGGCGCTGTGGCGTAGCCGGTAAAGCTACCGCCCGCAGTGCTGGCATCCCATATGGGATGTTCGATTCCCAACTGCTCCACTTCTGACCCAGCTCTCTGCCATGGCCCAAGTGCTTGGACCCCTGCACCTGAATGGGAGACCCAGAAGAGGCTCCTGGCTCTTGGCTTCAGATAGGCACAGCTCCAGCCATTGCAGCCATATGGGGAGTGAACCCGTGCTTCGAAGACCTCTCTCTTTCTCTGCCTCTCTGTAACTCTGCCTTTCAAATAAATAAATAAGTATTTTTTTAAAAGGAGGCTAAAACCAGGTTTCTGGAGAGGATATGAGAAAATGTATGTGAGCATAGCATGAGCCTTGCCCATAGTCTATGCTGTTCCATGAATGTTAGCTATTAATCCTCAAATTCAAATATACCCATTGCATGGATTCCCATGCCAGGGTAAAGTATTAGACTTCACTTGGCCCTCTTATTCAGCATCAGTGCTAACAGTCACTGCTGTTCTTTCCTTTTCTATTGGAGGTGGGGGTGGAGAAGGGAAGTGTGGTTAGGTGAGTGGGTATTATTCTTCATAAACAGCAGAACTGTGATAGTAACTTCATAAGTGAAACTCTGTAAGAAGTGGCAACTGGCACCTGTGAGAGCAGCTGCTTGGCCCGACACCAAAGCTTCAAGTCAGTGCCCTGGCAAAGATACAGCTCACTGCATCAGGAGTCTTGGCCAGACTGTCCACAAATAGCGCAAGCCTTGTTTTTTTTTTTATTTTTTTTTATTTTTAAAAAACACTTTCAATACTCATTCTTCCAGTACACGCTAGGGACAACACACGATAGGAGAATCACAGTCTCAATAGAGAGAGGCTATGCCCCTCTGAGCTCCAGTTCAGTGGAGAATCAGACCTTAATCTCTCACATACACACACACACACACAAATAAATGTAGACTGGCAGACGTGAGAAATGCCAGGGAGGAGTAGAACGGATTTGATGAGGCCCCATTGAGGCACCCTGGGCTACTGGGAGAATAGGTTGTGAGTGGAAGGGGGCGTGGGTGCTGCCTAACTGAGGGGATGGACAAGCTTGGGAGCTGCGGAAGGCCAGGGCCAGGGCCAGTTGTCTGTGAAAGGACAGGAGGAATGAGTGTGGTGTGCAGTGCACCAGGTGGGAGATGGACCAGGGAGGACTGTCCAAGTTCTCTGAGGGTCTGGGTCTTTATCTTACAGGCCCTGGGAAGCACTGAAGTGTTTCCAGCAAAGTGAGACTGGGAGAGGCTGAGTAAGGCTGGCGTGTTGCTATCGGACTGGCTTTTCAAAGGGCTCACTCTGGCTGCCATGTGGAAAATGAGTTTCTTGGGTTTGACAACTGATCTGTTATCCGAGGAACTGACTGCCTAGTGACTGTGGCAGCAGGCTGCAGAATGACATCATCTGTGACACGAAGAGGCAATCACACGGTGTGCGCAGCATCAGTGCACACGGTCCCCGGGCCCAGGGTCGCATGCACAGGTCTCAGGGTGCGGCGGGTCTGGCCCTGAGAGTTCAGCCATGGCTACATGTCCCGTGCTTACAGGTCAGCTATTGTTTTGTGCTGCAAGAAGCCTTTTTTTTTTTTTTTTTTTGCCTCCCCCGCTGTGAGTCACTTGGTGCTGGGATGCTGCTGTCTGTTTCACACACTGTCTGGCCTGGCCAGTCCCACCAGTGAACAGAGAGATGTTTCTCACCCTTGGGAGCCATAGGAGACATTAATCTGCAATTAAAGTGCTGTAGTAACAAATAGAAATAAAAAATGAAGAATACATTCCTTAGGTTAGCACTAATCCTGTTCCTTAGCAACTACTGAAATCTGTCTAGACCAAGTTCCATCTCTGTTAAAACTTGTAATCATCTTAAAGCAAAGAATAATATCTGAAAATAAAAGCTCTCTGCTGGAAAGGCACTCCCCATATTGGAATTCTGGGAAAGCTTTTATTACGGGTTTGGAAAACTGGATCCAGGGGCTGTTAAATGTAATTTAGTGCAAAACTTTGTTTTCTTTTTTAAAGGAATCTTGTGATATGGGTGGGACACATTAACTCCGTCCATTTTATTTTATTTTTTTAAAGATTTATTTATTTTACTTGAAAGTCAGTTACACAGGGAGAGTCCGGGTCCCCCACGTGGGTGCAGGGGCCCAAGGACTTGGGTCATCTTCCACTGCTTTCCCAGGCCATAGCAGAGAGCTGGATGGGAAGTGGAGCAGCCGGCACTTGAACCGGTGCCCATATGGAATGCCGGCGCTGCAGGCGGCGACTTTACCCACCACTCCACAGCGCCGGCCCCCATCCATTTAAATTTAGCTGCTGCTTTTCTTAAAAGATCAGGGAGGCTGCCCATTGTAACAGGTGTTCAGCAGCCTTGATCAAGCAAGATGGAAAAACACGAGGTACATTCACACACAGCAACTTTGGCCAGTATTTCTGAACCTGCCTGTGGTGAAGGATCATTTTCAGAAATTCCTGATTTGTCATGGATAGATACTTTTGCAAATCCAAGAAAACAATGGAGGCTGGGGGCTGTGGTGCAGCAGGTTAAGACACTTCTTGGGATGCCTGAATCCCATACTGTATGTGTGTGTGTGTGTGTGTGTATATATATATATATATATATATATATATTTAGGATTTACTTATTTGAAAAAGTTACACACAGAGAGAAAGAGAGGCAGAGAGAGAGAGAGAGGTCTTCCATCCACTGGTTCACTCCCCAATTGGCTGCAATTGCCGGAGCTATGCTGATCAAAGCCAGGAGCCAGGAGTTTCCTCCAGGTCTCCCATGTGGATGCAGGGCCCCAAGGACTTGGGCCATCTTCCACTGCTTTCTCAGGCCATAGCAGAGAGCTGGACCAGAAGTGGTGCAGTTAGGATTCGAACCGGCGCCCATATGGGATGCCGGCACTGCAGGCGGCGGCTTCACCCACTGTGCCATAACGCCAGCCCCCATACTGTACTTCTCATCCAGCTTCCTGTTCATGGATCTTGGGAGACAGCAGATGATACTTTGCTGCTTCGATCCCTGCCACCCACAGGGGAGACCTGGATGGAGTCCCAGCCTCCTGGTTTTGGCCTGGCTGAGCTCTGGCTATTCAGACATCTGAGGAGTGAAGTAGCAGATGCAAACTTTTTCTCTTTCTCTGTCCTGTCTCTCTCTGTTGCTCTGCCTTTCAAATAATTCCCAAATAAATGGGTGCTGAGGGATTCATTAGACCATTCTCTTCTGTGTATATCTGAAATGCCTGTAACACAAGTTAAAAACCAGAACACAACAAGAGCACCCACGTGTTACTGCAGTAGCCCAACTTCCCACTCTCCTCTTTCCCATCTGGTTCACACCTGCTCACCCTCATTGCACCTGCTTCTCCATCTTGCAGGGACAATCTCCCACTATCTACAGACAGCATTTCCCAGGCCACCAGCTTGCTGCCATCCGCTTCTCCCTCGTCTGGGTTCTCTGGTCACTTGCCTGGATGCTCCTCCTATTAGCACCCCCAAATCTCTGGTCTTCCTAGCCCTTTGATTCACTGGCTCAGAGGAATCAGACTCTGACCGGGTCCTCCCTTGGGTGTTCTTTGCCCCTCTGCTCTGGGCTGTCCACTCTGAAGGAATGCACCACAAGGCTCTGGCCTCAATCCATCCTGAGCTCACAACTTGCCTGGGCCATCACCTGCCCCCGGCCAGCACACACACTCCCATTTCCTCCTGGGATTACCCTCTCCTTTGGCTTCCTTCTTCAAGGTACAGCACACTCCCTTTCCCCTCCATTACAGAGAGAACTTAGGTCTTTGTCCCATGCTGCCTTTCCTTCTTCACTCTCGGGGGTGGGTTAAAGTGGTGCTTTCCCTGTTGGAAGCCGCCACCTGCACCCGGGCCACCTTCATGTCCCTTCACTGAGCCCTGGCTCTTGCCTCCTCCCTCCCTTTCCCACTGGCTGCTTCTCTCAGCCTATCAACATGCTGAGCACCATGGGGGCACCAAGGAGGAATGGACAGAGAGGTGGAAAAGAAATGAGGAGAGGAGGGTTACAGCCATGAGAGAGGAGAGAATTTCAAGGAGGGCTGAGTTAATAGGCTTAAGGGAGGAAGAGAGATGAAAGCAGGTAGGAACAGACAGGGAACTTAATTCCCTTGAAATCAGGGAGGAAGCGAGGTGGCAGCTTACACAGGAGTGGAAGACTGCGGTGGGCTGGGGAATGAATGATGCTAGGAGGTGAGAAACTGGAGGCAGTGACTGTGAAGGACTCCTAAGAGGCTTGGCCAGGAAGGGGAGGCGAGTGTGTCTGGGGAGGCAGTGAGTGTTTTCGTCTGTTTTAGATGAAAGGAACTCTAGCATGTTTCTGGGAATGAGCCAGGAGGGATGGAGACTGTAGACCCAGAAGAGAAGGGACAGTAGAGGGCCAAGGTCTTCCTCTGGGCAGCTAGAGCAGGCACCTAGCCTCTCAGGGAATTGGCTTTGCTGCCTAGGCGGTGGAAGCATCCTTTGTAACCAGAGCGAGAGAAGGCAGGGGCGCTGGGTCACGCATGATGGCCGGTGTGGACTCTGGAAGTCGCTGTTCCTGTCGGAAGGCTTCCTCAGAAGTAGGCTCCTCCGTGGGGAGAAGGAGAAGGGGTCCCGGGGTGCTGAAGGCGCTGTTAGGAGCACAGGAAGAGAAAACGGAGCAGGACACCGATGTCCGTCAAGCAGCACCGAAGGCTCAGCTGGGGGCTGGAGCCCTGGAGCCGGCTCCCCTCTGCCCATCCCCCACAAGCACTCTGCAGTGTGTTCTTCCGGCTCCTGGCAATTCCGCACAAGATGCACTCTCTCCTCTCCAGGAACAGCATTGCACAAGCTGTGTCCTCTGCTCCAGGAAGCTTCCCTTCCTCTCCTCCTGATCCATCTGCACTCACCCTCAGCCCTCAGCTTGGCCACTCTCCGGGGAGCCTCCTTCCCTCCCTCCCTCTGCTAGGCTGGAGCCCTGCTCCTGCCTCCTGTTGGTGGAATGCCCCTGCCCTTGCCTCCTCCCTGCCAGAATTGGGGCTCAGGTCTACGCCTCTCTATCCCCAGCATCCAGCACACACTCCGGCTTCGGCTAAGTTCTTGAAGAAGGGCACCTGGGGACAAGTAAACACCATGCAAGGCCGTGACAGTCACTGAGGGATGGCAAGGAGCAGTCCAGCAAGTGTGTATGAAAAGCGTGCACACTTGTCCTGTTCACGCTCTCGTCTCATGAGATATAGAGATGCATTCAGTTTCTCTGGTGGAAAACAATTCCTGAAAAACGTGAAGCTATGAAATGCACTGCTCATATGAATTTTAAATTTTTTTATATTGGCCTTGAAAAACTGGTGGCCTATCTAGGCCAAAGGGATTTCCTCCGAGTGTAACAGCTCCTGTCTCTTCACAAGGGCTCGCAGACCCCAGTGAACTCTGGAATGTTTGCAGGAACATTATTAAATAATAAGTCTCAAGTCCCCGGAAAACAATTCGGTGCGATTAGCTGGACTTCTTGTGTGCAGCTCAGGGAAGTGCCGCCCGCATCCCCGCCTGGCCTCTGCTCCTTGGAGCTTTTTGGCAGTGCGAATGCAGCCAGCGTGCTCACCTGGGAGTCACAAGGCCAGTCTGGAAGCTGTGCAGTTCTCCAGGAACACAAAGCCTGCCCTTCTGGGGTTGCCTTTGAGGTGCCACGTGAGGAAAAAGGATCAGAGAGAACACAGCTGATTCCCGAATTTCTTTCCATCATGTGTGTTTTTTGTGTATGTATCTGTGTGTCTGTCTACATGGGGTGATGTCCTGTGTGTCACTTCTGTGTGTGTCTGGATCCTGTGTGTATCTCCATGGGTGTCTATTTTGGTGTCTGTGTGTGAATGTCTCCCTGTACGTGTCGATCTGGACACATGTGTTCGTAGGGGCATCCTATGTGTATCTGTGTGTGTGTCTTCATGTCTGTCTGTGGGGACCCATGGGTGCTCTGTACATGGAGGAGGAGATGCAGGGAGGGGAGCTGACAGTGCCCCCCCAACCCTATCTCCTTCAGCACCTTCTGGAATGGCCCAGTCCCTGCTTGCTTCTGTCTCACTCAGCGCGTGCCTGCTGCACAGCTGTGGCCACACCACGGGTGTCAAACTCTCTGCACGCTCTGCAAAGAGCTCTTGGATGTTTCAGGAAGAGTTTGGCCGCTATGCTGCTGGCCAGGCTGCCATCTGTCTGGGCCACCAGCCTGTTGGTCGTGGAGCCCTGGGGAGCACCTGGTGAGGAATGGCCTGCAGGCCAAGCTGGGGCAGCAGGGCCCAAGCTAATGGGACTGAAGTGCCCTGTGTCATCCCGGGCGTCTGGAGGTTAACAGTCGCCTGGTGAATGTCATGGTTATCCTCAAGAGGAAAACTGTAATCGAAATTGCATCTCTCACTTCTTCCATTTGTGTCCGAGTCGAGTTAGTCCAGGCTTCTCGGTGGGGTTAATTACCTTACTGCCTGGAGGACTCAAATCCATTTAAGCGCCAGTAATGTAAAGACCGGCCAGCTACATTTTATGGCGATAACAGTTATTTCACGAGGGCAGCTGGGAGAGAACAAATCCAGTCTTCCAATGTGAGGAAGATAAGGTGATTTTTTTTCCCCCCTAGATTTTTTTTTAAATCAAGTTAAAAAAGACTGTATTCTTTATTTCTGCTGCTTCTCTTACCTGAAATAGTAACTTTTTGGGGCTGGAACTGACTGAAAGGTGGGCCAGGAGGGATACTCGTGGTTGCTTTCCCTTTTTGCTTCTTTACAGAGACAACGCTCCAGTCATTCCCAACCAAGCCGCCCAACAGGCTGCCCAGGAGCAAAGCCTTTGAAGTCCTCGCTGCCCATGTATGGCAAAGGCACTGGGGTGTGTCTGAGGGCCTTCAGGAGTGGCCGCTCATGCTGGGCAGAGCATTGTCGGACTCCAGTCAGGCTGGCTCATCCACTCACATGTCCTGCACTGAGGGGGAATTTGCTTTTCAACAATAACTTTTAGTGTTGGGTTATCTCACCTGCAGCCTACCTGGGAGCCGCCCGCAAGACTGATGCCTCCCCTGCCTTATGCTCGCATGAGGACAAGATGGTATGTGATACAGACTCAATCTCTGTCAGCTGAGTTCCAGATTCGGTTTAAAAAAAAAAGGTAAATTTCTTAAAACGTCATCATCCTTCTACTAATAACTAATCTTTCTTAAGCATACACGATGCCAGACATTTATATATTTTCTTTTTAAAGATTTATTTGAAAGGCAGAGCAACAGGGAGAGTGAGGGAGAAGGAGAGACGGAGAGACAGAGAGACACAGAGAGAGAGAGAGAGAGAGAGAGAGAATCTTACATCCGCTGATTTACTCCCAAAATGGCAGCAACAGCCGGGTCTGGGTCAGGCCAAAGCCAGGAGCCAGGAACTTCACCAAGTCTCCCACACGGGAGGCAGGGGCCCTAGTCCTTTGGGCCACCTTCCACTGCCTTCCCAGGAGCATTAGCGGGGAGCTGGACTAGAAACAGAGCAGCACTCTGATATGGGATGCCAGTGTGGCAGGTGCTAGCACAGCCCACTATGTCACAACACTGGCCCCTGTATACACTGTCAAGTACCCCTGGGTGTTGATATTGCTGCCCCAGCTTACAAAGTCAAAGGCTCTGGTGACGTCTTAAGGGCCCATGGCCAGGCCCCACTAGGGTCCTCACACTGATGCTATTTTTAGGACCATCTCTATAATCCAAGATATACAGGTAATTTTCTATAATTGAAATGCATACGTGAACTAAATGCAATTCATTTTAGGTTACACATTTATTCCACTTAAATCATTTTATACAGAAAAGAATTTCATATATATATATATATATATGGGCACGTCTACATTAATAAGAAAACAATAATTAAGCATATAAAAATTCATGTTGGGTAAAGAAGATGAAATTGTTGGCCTATTTCTCATTTAAAAAGGAAGAGTGCTACTCTCAGAAGGATTCTCTCTGGGTTTTCTTTAAACAGTCTTCTTACAACACGCTTAACATGTTTTGAATGATTAAATTTCTGTTCAACTCATCTATCCAGACTCTGATCCCTACATGGATACCTGCTGTATGCTATTAGGTTGAAGCATATGAGATAGCCAACATTCACCAATTGTTTTGTCTACAAAAGTGGCAATTTCAGCCGGCGCCGTGGCTTAACAGGCTAATCCTCCGCCTTGCAGCACCGGCACACCAGGTTCTAGTCCCAGTTGGGGTGCCGGATTCTATCCTGGTTGCCCCTCTTCCAGGCCAGCTCTCTGCTATGGCCCGGGAAGGCAGTGGAGGATGGCCCAAGTCCTTGGGCCCTGCACCCGCATGGGAGACCAGGAGAAGTGCCTGGCTCCTGGCTTCGGATCAGCACGATGCTCCGGCCGCAGTGGCCATTGGAGGGTGAACCAACGGCAAAAAGGAAGACCTTTCTCTCTGTCTCTCTCTCACTATCCACTCTGCCTGTCAAAAAATAAATAAATAAAAAAAAATTTTAAAAAAGTGGCAATTTCATGATTCAACTGGATATTTGTGATAATTCAAATACTAACCCTTAGTTTCATAGGCTAGAAGTAAACCAATTTATTTTTACTTGAAATCAATTGTTTAAGCTCTGTGAGCCACACAATGGTTCTCTTTTCTCCGGTGTTCAATGTGGGTAATCTTCTTTCTGGAGCTGGTGCTTTTTTGGGAAATTAATATAATTCAAGCATGCCTCACTTTAGCATACCTGTTGGGTACCAAGTATAGCTTTAGGCAGAATCCCTTGCCCCGTAACTTGTCAATGTTCTAGAGAAGGCACTGGGAATGTCTAAATTCAGGGGAATCAGTAGAAGCATCTATTTTGCTCTCTGGAGGTTTCATGCACCCACATATTATTGTTTCTATTTCCTTTGCTCTTTCATTTATATTTTAACCAAGTTACCAATATATGTTTTATCAATCCATCTGCTGTTATGTGGTGACTGGTCAATTCCAACTTTTTTTTTTTTTTTTTTAATTTGACAGGTAGAGTTGTAGACAGTGAGAGAGAGAGACAGAGAGAAAGGTCTTCCTTCCTTTTGTTAACTCCCCAATGGCCGCTACGGCCGGCATTGTGCCGATCCGAAGCCAGGAGCCAGGTGCTTCTTCCTGGTCTCAGACGTGGATGCAGGTGCCCAAGCACTTGGGCAATCCTCCACTGCCCTCCCGGGCCACAGCAGAGAGCTGGAGTGGAAGAAGAGTACCGGGACTAGAAGCTGGCGCCCATATGGGATGCTGGCGCCGCAGGCGGAGGATTAACCAAGTGAGCCATGGCGCTGGCCCAGTCAATTCCAACTTTCAATGTAGGTATCTTGTTCCCAGAAGAGATAATCCTATCATATTTTTAATTTGCTTATAGTAGCACAATCTGAGCACTATGAAGTCAAATTTATTTATTGAACACCCAGAGGTTGAAGAATTGTGCATTTAGCTGTGTGTAGTCTGTGCTCAGGTAACATGACTTCCCCAAAGGAAAAAGCAGAAGAAACTGATATAGCCAAAAAACACAAAGGCTACAGGTAGGGTTAACAGCAGATTAGTAT
This sequence comes from Lepus europaeus, assembly GCF_033115175.1. Taxonomy (NCBI): domain Eukaryota; kingdom Metazoa; phylum Chordata; class Mammalia; order Lagomorpha; family Leporidae; genus Lepus; species Lepus europaeus. The sequence goes on along the minus strand of NC_084830.1, from coordinate 62,476,663 downwards.
CATGGCTGGGTGGCTACTGGCCAAGGCATATCCAGTCTCCTGTAATAAGAGGAGGATGAACACAGGTTACTAATGCCAAACAGGGCTTAGGCTAAAGCTAACAGAGGTCCACAAGTCCAAGGAGCAAAGTATTGCAGCTACTATATCACATTTCTTCTGAAAACAATGTACATGGCTTACGAGCCTAGGATGCTTGAATATTTAATGTAAAAAGTATCACTATAAATGACTATAGAGCTATCAGGTATAAATAATATTTTCTAGCTCTGCTGATAATTTTTCACCCATTTAGGTTGTCACACTAGTGTAGCAGCAGCTTGTGGGAGTACTTACTGTGCTGGCACATTGATTAAACTATGTTGGCATTCCCCATTCACTGTATCTTTCAATTCTATGCTATTATGAAGTTTCAAATGCAATAGGCCTGTTAGTCAATGGCTCACTGATTCAACCTCTGTCTTGTTTCCCTTCCTCTTACCCCTGCCCCCAAATCATTAGGAAGGCAGATATTGCCTTTTCCTGCACTTCAAATGAACTCATGAGTTTACAATAAGGGATTAGTGAGTACACAGACTATAGATGCTGGGTTTATCTGAAATTTTATGGGAAAATTCGGCAATTACGATTATAAAAATATGGAAAAATATTTTCAATACGACACATTGTTAACTCCATCAACATTTCTCTTCTCAGCGTGCTATTTCTATGAAGGCTCTTTTAGCAAAGACAGAACTGAACACCCGCTTTCCTTTCCGACAAGCAAAACTTCCAAACGTTCAGAGGTATTCACAGTATCTGTGTTTGACTCCTCCAAGATGCATGTACCAAGGATGGGATGGATCAGTTCTGCAAGAGACTCACTGGGGAGGATGCCTAGACAGCATGGGCAGCAGCTCGAGAAGAAAGGGAGAACCTGCAGACCCCCAGGCAGGTGACAAACGAGTGAGGGAAGGCAGGGGGCAAGTACTTGGGGGCAGTCCTAAGAAAGTCTCAGCTTGCAGTGTTGGGGGATTCTGAGCAAGGGTTGCCTATTAGCGGAGTCCCAGGGTGGGCAGAATGGCCTAGCTCCTGTGGCCTGCTGTGCTAGGCCGTTGGAGGGGAGCAGCCAAAGGAAAGCATGGCCTTGCTGGCTGCCACTGATCCCGAGCAGCAGCAGCAGCAGCAGCAGCAGCAGCAGCAGGTTGTATGCCAACTGTGCTCCCTGCAAAGGCAGCTTCTACTGAAAGGAGATCTGAGCCATGCACTTTCGTGCACTCGACAAGTGCTGTCTGTGGCGATCGTGCAATTTTATCACTAGGATCTCATTTCTTTCAAACAAAGCTCAAAGGGCTGATGCCTTCACCAGCTCCTCTGAGATCTCTCCTTGAGGAGCAGCTGTTTGCTGTTTTTCCTGGCCAGGCCCTGATTACACCCACCGTCATGGCATATTACAAGGCGGTCAGTTCACATAAAGTGGCTGGGATGATTTCCTCTCTCTAGAACAGACTGAGGATCACTCCAGTATTTGCCCAACAGGGGCCTTTGCTAACTTCTTTGGGTTATGTCCTACCAGGTGAAACCCAGGTATAATCTGCCTCTATAAGTAAATCATAATAGTTAACACTTTTTTTATGATTTTTTAATTTAAAAGGCAGAGTTACAAAGAGGCAGAGGCAGAGGCAGAGAGAGAATCTTCCATCTGCTGGTTCACTCCCCAAATGCTTGCAATGGCTGGAGCTGGGCAGAGCTGTAGCCAGGAGCCAGGAGCTTCTTCTGGGTCTCCCATGTGGGGTGCAGGGACCCAAGCACTTGGGACATTTTTCACTGCCATCCCAGGTCACAGCAGAGAGCTGGACTGGAAGTGGAGCAGATGGGTCTTGAACCGGTGCTCATATGGGATGCCAGCACTGAATGTAGTGGCTTTACCTGCTATGTCACAGCACCAGCCCCAATAGTTAACATTTATACAGTGTTTACTATGTGTCAGCCATTGTTCTAAACTTTATGTTCCTTTATTCAGTTAATACTCCTAAGTCTATAAGATCAACACCATCATTATCCTCCTTTTAATGGATATGGAAACTGAGCCAATGAAGAACTGATCTCCAGGCTGGTGTAGTGTAGCACACAGAGCTACTATCTAAGATGCCAGCATCTCATATGGGCAACAGTTTGAGTCCTGGCTGCTCCACTTCCAATCCAGCTCCCTTATAATGCCCTGGGAAAAGCAGCAGAAGATGGCACAAGTGCTTGGGCTCCTGCCACTCATTTGGGAAATCCAGATGGCCATCTGGGGAGTGAACCAGCAGATGGAAGACCTCTCTCTGTCTTTTCTTCTCTCTCTGTAACTCTTTCAAAATAAATAAACCTTAAAGGGAGAGAGAGAGAGAGAGAGAGAGAGAGAGAGAGAGAACGAGAACTGAATCTTGGGGAAGACATTCAGCCTAGTGGTTCTTATTTTTATTTATTTGAAAGGCAGAGTTAGAGTGAGAGCGAAAGTGAGAGGAAGAGCAAGAGATATCTTCCATCCACTGGGTTGCTCCCCAAATGGCCACAACAGTCAGAGCTGGGCCAATCTGAAGCCAGGAGCTTTTCTGTGTCTCCCACGCGGGTATAGGAGCCCAAGTGCTTGGGACATCTTCCATGGCTTTCCTAGGTGCATCAGCAGAGAGCTGGATCAGAAGTGGAGCAGCCAGGATTTGAACCAGTGCCCATATGGGATGCCGGTGCCGCAGGTGGCAGCTTTACCTGCTACACCACAGCACCGGCCCCCTGGCCTGGTGGTTTTTATGCTGTGTCCCACATCGGAGTCCTTGGATTCAATATTTGAAAGCTGATGCCAGCTTCCTGCTAATGCAGATCTTGGAAGCAGTTGAAATGGTTCAAATAATTGGGTTTCTGACACCCACATGGGGGACCTGATTGAGTTCCTGGTTCCCAATTTTGGTCCTACTGGCTGTTGTGGGGGGACTCGGGGAGTGAACCAATGAATGGGAACACTCTCTCTCTCCCTCTGCTTCTGAAACTAGGTAAGTGGGTAGGATGCAGGACATGTGACTTGCAGTTTAGCACAAGCCTAGTTCCCCTGGAAGGCTGGAATACCACAAACTGGTGACCAGTGATACCCTCTGGACAAACCAGGCAGACTGGCAGCAGGAAGGGAGAGGGCTCAGCGTGGGGTGTACTGTGGCATTGCAAGACAAGCTCCCACATCTAGGCCAGCCTACCACAACCCTTCCTACTGGTGGTTCCACATGTACTCATGGCCACATTTCTAATCAATTGCAAACTGCACGTGTTCTAGCTGCTAGCGACAATTTCCAGAGACTACTGCTAAGACGCATCAGGGATGGCAGACACTGACAATAGTCCCAATGGCAGAATGGATCTGATTGTAGCAGCAATGGCCACGGAAGTGAACAGTGGCAAACAGGAAGCAAAGGTGGAAATGAATGGGCACTTGAGACATGTTGAAAACCGAGTTCCTGTAAAACCGCTGCTTAGGATCTGGAGGAAGGTCCGCGAACACTGCTGGGTCTACTGATGACCCTGACTTCTTTAGTTGGTGAGGATGGATTTTTAGAAGGTATTTAAAAGAATACATTAAATGGACAAACATACTGGTGTGTTTAATTTGGGAAAAGGCAAGGTAATGAAGGGAAAAAATGTATCATAAACATCTAGGCATATGAGATTTGCGAGATCACTTACAACCCACAGGGTTTCCTGGGATTAAGTGGTAAAACACACTGATTGGAAAATTATCTCAGGGTCAGCCAGGCCAACGTGTCACCTGAAGCCACTGCGTCCTCACCACCAGGTGGATGCTGAGTCTGTGCTGTGAGGAGCTCACCGCCGCCAGAGCAGCCCCTTCGTGCTTCCGACAATGCAATGTTTAGAAAGTTCTCCTCTGTGCTGAGGCTATACTGCCCCTTCCCTGTGCCATACAGCGTTCTGCGATGACAGAGAGCAATTCTGATGCCTTTTCCACAAGAATGCCGCTCAAAGTGCAAGAACGGAAAACTCCCTGGAAGTCTTTTTCTTTTTTTAAGAGGCCAAACATCCCATATGTCTCCAGCCTTTTGACTGGAACAGCTAAAAATTCTTAATTATCCAAGCTGCTTTCCCACTTGTGAAATAAGCTGTAGTTTGCTTCTGTCCTATATCCAGGACTAAATTCAGTGTTTCTGGCATGATGTGACCAGTGCTCAAGAAAGGGGGACCTTGCTCCAGGGAGCGTACCTTCTTAGACAGAACAGCTTTATTGAGATATCATTTATACACTATGAAATTCAAACTTTAAAAGCATACAACTCAGTGTTGTTTTCTTTTTTTGTATGCAAGGCCACTTTTTATTTTCATGTAAATTGAACCCAAGCACTCTGGTAGATGACTAAGGCATCCTGACTGGTGTCTTAACTGCCAGGCCAAACACCCATCCCAAAAGACAATTTTTGAATTGTTCTGGCACCCTCATTGCACACCAGGTAATGGAGGGCTCGTTTTTAGTAATGTTGGACTTTTGCTTCTCATATTTCTGACTCATGTTTAATTTACCATCATATAAGTAAATTCCCTAAGGATTTCAAAGGTGTTTCTGTTAAACTCCTCCATTCTTTTTTTAAAATTTTTTTTATTTGACAGAGTTAGACAGTGAGAGAGAGACAGAGAGAAAGGTCTTCCGTCCGTTGGTTCACCCCCCAAATGGCCGGAGCTACGCTGATCTGAAGCCAGGAGCCAGGTGCTTCCTCCTGGTCTCCCATGTGGGTGCAGGGGCCCAAGCACTTGTGCCATCCTCCACTGCCTTCCCGGGCCACAGCAGAGAGCTGGACTGGAAGAAAAGCAACTGGGACTAGAACCTGGCGCCCATATGGGATGCCGTTGCCGCAGGTGGAGGATTAACCAAGTGAGCCATGACACCGGCCCCTAAATTCCTCCATTCTTGCCTGCAATAATGGCATCCCATATGAGCACCAGTTGGAATCCTGGCTGCTCTGCTTCTGACCAAGTGCCCTGTGAATGCATCTGGGAAAACAGTGGAAGATCTGGATGGAGTTCTTGGCTCCTGGCTGTTGCAGCCATTTGGAGAGTAAGCCAGTAGATAGAAGATCTCTCTAACTCTGCCTTTCAAATAAATATCTTAACTAAACAACCCCTCCCCCTCCCCAATCCTGCCCTGGTGCAGATGGTGGCTGGGACCCAAAAAGAGACTTCATCTTTATTGCTCTTAAATGTCACCTTTTCAGTTCAGCTGGTCATTCCCCTAAGTTGAGCATTTTGGAATATGGAGTCCAGTGTTCCTACCAGATTTGCATCCTCTACATCCTCAGGTATACAAGGACTATTTAATACACTTCATGTCAGGCAACTGAGCTGGGCCTTGGTAAGAAAAAGCATCTTCAGTCACGGCAGGTGCATGGAGAAGAGAGGTCGTACAGTTGTAAACCGATGAACAAGGTCATCTCAAGTTGTGGGCCTTTCCGCTCATAGGTCATTTAGGCGACTCCCTGTGACCTGTAATTCCCTCTAGTAGCAACGGTGTCTTCAGTGTCATCTCAGAAGCCAGTTGTGTCCAGCTGCTGTAGTTTAAGGCTCCTTTCCCTGAGTGCTGTTTTCTGAGTGGGGCCCTGCTTGCGCCTGATGCTGACCTCCAGGAAGACACTCACTTCAGACCACTCAGGGGTGTGGCAAAGGGGTGGCTGGGCCATGAGCCTCATTCTTACTTCATGTTCTAGAAGAATATGAGATGACTTCAGAAAGCTTATGGAATGTGCCTATCATGGAAACTATTCATGGATTTCAAGACTTTTTTTTTTTTTTTTTTGCACACAAATAAGCTTATCTTTTGGTTTCATTTTCTGAAATCCCAAAATGACTGCTTTAATTGTTTATTGAGAGAGGCCCTGCTAACACCACTGCCACCTTCTCTGGGATAAATGATACCAGCTGTCTCGGGTGCTGGTCCCAAATCTTCCACCACATGCATGTTCTTGCTTCCTATAAAAACTTCCATATTGCAGAACGTCTACAGGGCCAAATGACAGTGACACTGGATTATGAGGAAGCCACACTGAGGCTGGCGGAAATGAACTGTACCAGGAGAAAACACTTTTGCCCAAACGCCTACCGCTTCAGAGATGAAGTCTACTAATATTGACGAAAAGCAGCCTATCCCTGGAGCTCAACAAAGTGCCTAATATTTGTCTATGAACGAATTAATCAATGAAAAATCCCACACCATTAAAAACTTGGGCCCCTTCTGCAAGTTCTTCTATCCATGAGATGTTTTTCACAAGTACATCTATTAGATTGTCTTTGCCTAAAATTTTGTGTAATTTAAAAAATTTTATTATTTTTAAAAGGTGGGGGGTGGGGAAGGAGGGAGGGAGAGAGAGATTGGTTTTTTACTAGCTCAGTCCCCAAATGCCCGCAATACCTGTGCTAGGCCAGGCAGAAGCTAAGAGCCTGGATTTGAACCCAGATCTCCCATTTGGCTGGCAGGGACCGAACTACATGAGCCAGCACTTGCTGCCTCTCAAGGTGTACAGGAATCAGGAGCCGAGCTGAGACTCGAACCTAGGCACTGTGACGTGAGCCACGGGCGTTGCAAGTGGCACCTTAACTGCTACACCAAATGCCTGCCCCTAAATTTGTTTGTAATTCCTTTCTTAAAATGTATTTATTTTATTTGGCAGGCAAAGAGTCAGAGAGAAAAACAGAGACAGAGCACTCATTCGTTGCTTCACTCCCCAAACGCCCACAAAAATGGAGGCTGGACCAGGCTGGGGGTCAGGAGGCAGGAAATCAATCCAGGTCTCTCACACAGGTGGCAGGAACCCATCAGCTTTAGTCATCACCTGCTGCTGTCCTGGGTGTGCGTTAGCAGGAAGCTGGAATCCAGAACAGAGTCAGGACTTGAACTCGGACCTTCTGACACAGGATGAGACGCCACGAGCGCCGGCTCCTTTAATTCCTTCTTGATCAATGAACCACTGACTACTAGCAGGGCTCCATGAAAGAGCGCTGCATCAGGAAGCTGTTGGTACCTCCGGACAAGTGTGGTTCACTCCCTGAGACTCCACCGTGCTCTGATGCCCCCCCGGCAGTCTGTGTGTGCCTGTGGTTTCTCCTTCCTGGCTTCCCTGACTTACATCAGCAGCTTTCTTAAGAACAGAAGGCTTTGCAACTGCCTTTCTTGTAGTGGCTCTGAGTCTCCATTTGATTGATACGTTTCCAGTGCAACTGTGCATCACATACTGGTCCTATTTTAGGTCATACAGGGGTGGCAGCAGGAGGCAGGTAGGGCCAAGAATGTGACATTTCATTCTAAATAATTTTCTTGACGCAAAATCTCTCAATCACCACTGATTTTTCTTTTTTGCCATTTGCCTCCATGCATATGAGCAGAAGTCAGATTTAATATTCATCAACTCAACTGATTCCATGGAAACAATAGTGATTTCTAAGATGAAAAAGAATTATAGATGCATACTGATCATATTTCCTGGCTGCAAAAACCAAAACTCTGACTCATCACATTAAATTACTCATTAAAATACAGACCAAATAAGTATACTCTGCATTCAGGTGCTGATGTCTATCAGATGGGACAGGGAGTGACATAATGTCACAGAAGAATAATTCACTCTTTTGTTCTCATGGGCAGAAATACAGCATGCGTTTTCCAGTACCACTATTAATTTATTAAGCCCATACAAGGTGCGAATTATACTGCCCTTGTCCTTTGATAAGACTATCAGATGGATTTTTTTATAAAGATTATTTTATTTGAAAGAGATAGAGAGAGAGAGAGGGAGAGATCTTCCATCTACTGGTTCCTTCCCCAGATGGCCACAATGGTCAGAGCTAGACCAGGCTGAAGCCAAGAGCCAGGAGCTTCACCTGAGTCTCCCACTTGAGTGGCAGAGGCCAAAACACTTGGGTCATCTTCTGATGCTTTCCCCAGGCCATTAGCAGGGGGCTAGATGGGAAATAGAGCAGCTGGGACATGAACTGGCATACATACGGGATGTTGGTGTCACAAGTAGTGACTTTACCCACTATGTCACAATATGTTTGCTGCTCCCCAAAATGAACATTTATTCTTTTTCTTATGAGAAGGAAGCTGAGATCCAATAGGAGGCTCAGCAAGCCTCAAAACAGGATACCAAGAGCACAGTGCTTTGGGACAACATCCCCAGGCCACATCCACTTACAGCAGTGATTCTGCTATTGGGGTTAGGAGTGTACGCCAAGGCTCTTGGTATTATGTCTTCTGATTTCTGTGTTGGGGATGTGAGGCAATGTGGGAATATGAGGCCCAAGGGAAGGGTGAGGCCTGAGGCTCCCTCACTTTGGTATCTAGTCTTGCCTCTAATACTGCTCTTACCTTGCATCCTTCAAACCTTCCTGTACATTCCACGCCCTTGGAAGACTTAGTAATACAGATCCCCAATTCTACCCATAATTAAATTAGAACCAGAATTTCTAGGGCAGGGCTGGAATACTGATAATTTGAAAATCCCCCAGGATTCTAATGAGTAGCAAGATTAGGAAGTACTGAGTCTGATTCAGAGGTGGCCAGACCAGGACCCCTCATGACAAGAGACTAGGGACTCTGCCCGAGGTGCTTCCTTGAGATTATCTAACTTATCTCATCATTCTTTATAAACATTAGGGAGAGGAACACTAAACTAAGTCACATGCATACTGGAATTATGGGGGTTTAACATCAAAGGCCTTGGTGCTCCCAAGTCAAGAAACTTCAATTTTGGGGGGCTGGCATTGTGGCAAAACAGGTTAAGCTGCTGCCTGCAATGCGGGCATCCCATAAGAGTGCTGGTTTGAGTCTCCACTCTTCTACTTCTGATCCAGCTCCCCACTAATGCACCTGAGAAGGCAGCAGAAGATGGCCCAAGTGCTTGGGCCCCTGCCACCCACGTGGGAGACCCAGAAGAAGCTCCTAGCTCCCAGCTTTGAAGCTAGGTCTGATTGTTGCCATTTGCGAATGAACCAGCAGATGGAAGATCTGTCTCTGTCTTTAACTCTGCCTTTCAAATAAACAAAATGGATCTTTAAAAGAAAAAAAAAAAAGAAACTTCAATTTTCTCCAACTCTGTGCAGGCTCAGGCTCCTTGTACCCAGCACTGCTCCCGTTGATAAGGTCAAGGGAATCAGGTCACTTAAATGGAAAACAGCTCATAGAAGGAATCTCAGGTCATCTGAGTCCTTTTAATTCATGAGTCACCAAAGACATCGTCTGCTCAAGTATTTAAGTAAGCATTCACCATTCTTAAAAACTGTTAACTGGGGCCGGTGTTGTGGTGTAGCAGGTAAAGCCATATGGGTGCCAGTTCAAGTCCCAGCTGCTCTACTGCCAATCCAGCTCCCTGCTAATGCTCCTGGGAAAGCAGTGGAAGATGGCCCAAGTCCTTGGGCCCCTGCACCCGCGTGGGAGACCTGGAAGAAGCTCCTGGCTCCTGGTTTTGGACCAGTCCAGCTCTGGCCATTGCAGCCACTTGGGGAGTGAACCAGTGGATGTTAGACCTCTCTGCCTCTCCCTCCCTCTCTATAACTGTGCCTTTCAAATAAATAAAATAAATCTTAAAAAACAAAACAAAACAAAAAACTAACTGATGCAGGCCATGCTTAGGATGCTCATTTTGTCAGGAACTGGTCCATAAGAAGGGTTTCTTCAGATAGATGTCTAATTGCATGTCTAGAAAACTTCCACTAGCACATTCTGAGCCATTTAAACTGTTTTTGTTACATTTTTGGCACTGCTCTCTGCTCTGTATCCTTAGGATTGCATGTCTGTTCGTACAATCTGAAAACAAGAGCTCAACAGTCTATTCAAACTGGGTTTACAACAGTCATCAGCCTTAATCTACTGAAGGGGCTTTCTATTACATTGTCCGTGGAAGGCATGTAGTATCAGGAACAATACCTCGGTGCCCATCAGCCAGCTTTGCTGCTTGCTGCCGTTCCCTGTCGGCTTCCTCTGCTGGTTGGGTTTGTGTGCCTCAGAGAAAACTGAGAAAGGCCAATGAAAACACTGCTTAGCTTTACCACGCTTCCGTTTCTAGGCTGCGAAGGCACTCCACACTCTTTAAACAAATCCAGGACTTAAAGCCACTTGGACACTTTTAGCTAATGAAAAGGCCCCTTGGCAGGGAGGATTTCATTCAAAAATATACGTGTATGTGAAACGTCTTAAGTCCAAGCAGGGTTTACCCGTCTCTCTATTGTTGTGCTGTTAAAAGTAGAGCTATTACTTATCATGGTGAGGAGGTGCTCAGGTCTCCCACTGCCGTATCACAGCACCATTCGTGCACACAGCACCACATACTCACTTAGCTATTTCTTCTGCTCCTAATACAGGCAGGTATGTGCCAGGGGCTGCGGACACCCTGGAAAATCACAGAGCTGCGAGCCTGAAGCTTATCTGTGAGCAGGAGGATGAAGTGGAACGAACACAGACACTGTAATCTGTAAAACTGGGTAAAAGTTTTGTTCTGCTATTTACACTGTGACTCAGTTTTCTCAGATACATATGCAAATAGCAATACCTGCTTCTCAGGGCATCATGGGGTTTGAGAGAGAGAGAGAATGTACACAGAATTGTCTGCCTCCTCCTTCTCTCTGACACCTGAATGCTAAATTCATTCTTATGATGCTGTTCCTGCAAATTCTTTCCAATCCATTGCCTGTTTTTTACATCCCCTTTTCTGGGCCCTGTCTTCTTAGGATCACTACTGGTTGGCTGGCTCGTCTGTCTGCGTCTAGCTTGCTTCTTCCCCCTTTTTGGTCACTACCATGAATCAGTTCTTCAATGTGCCTCCTGTGAGATCTTGCTGAAACTGAGCTCTCCTCGTGGCATTTCTCCATCTCCAAGCGAGAAGTTTTTGATTCCACACTGCCTGCTGAATGGAGACGAATGCTCCTGGCAAGGCAGGCAAAGACTTTATGAGCTCATTCCAGCCTGGAATTGTCTCCTTCTCTCTTAGATAGTCACACGGCTGACCCCACATACTATGTTTACGTGTGCATGTGTGCATTTGCCTACGAGAAGGCCTCCGAGCATTCAACAAATTCTCCAATGAACCAAGAACCGCTAACCTGTGCCTTCCAGGTCTCTGTCTCCACCTTCCAGTGAGTCTTTGTTCTAGGACTTCAGCTATCCCATATGGTTGTTCATCACCTTTTGCCATCAGTATTGCTAACGGTTTTCTTTATGGTGCTGACTTTACCTGGAATGCTCCAAACCCCAGCTTGGCTAATTGAAATTCTACCCAAAGTTATCTCCAATTCCATGTTCTCCAGAAAGTAACAACTGATTCCTCCATCAGAATAAATTAATCTCCATGTTATGTCTCTTAGCACTTGAACTTCCATTTGTTTCCACTGTGGAACTTTGCATCACTCTGTCCAGAACCTCACTTCTCCCTGTTTCTGTGCCTTTTGTCCACCAAAATTGTAGTTTGTCCCTCTAGAGGGAGATATTGCCTCTTTTTTTTTTTTTAAAGGATTTTCACCTTTCTTTTATTTATTTATTTTTTTTTGACAGGCAGAGTGGACAGACACAGAGAGAGAGACAGAGAGAAAGGTCTTCCTTTTGCTGTTGGGACTAGAACCCGGGGTGCTGGTGCCACAGGCAGAGGATTAGCCTAGTGAGCCCCGGCACCGGCCCTTGACTGAGGTTTAAAATCCACAGAGGAAGTCATTAGTTAGTGAGGTCTTGATTATCGTCAAACACTACCTGGTGGGCTCCATATGGTGGTACCAAAACAAGTTGACAAGCTTCCACAGATTGCTTCCAGGAAAGATCAGAGTAACAATAACTAGTGATTAGTGTACAAATAGCTATTAGTCACCAGGCCAATAATGGCAGGGTTACTCTTTTCATAACGTGACACAGATCAATTACCACAAAGCCTTGAGGAACTGGGACAAAGAAGCTATGATTTGACATCTTTCACGTGTACACAGATTTCCAGGAACTGTTTCCAGGAATCTTTTTGGGGGGATATTTTCTTCATTATCACCGAGGATTTCAGTTAATTCCCGGCCATTTACCATGGGTTCCCTAAGAACAGTTCCTCCTGTTTGTAGGAAATGTGTTAGGAGCCGAGGGCTGGACAAAGCACGGCCGTGTTACAGCTGGCGGAAGCCGGGTGCTGAGCATGGAAGAAGTGCGCACACTCCAGCCCGAGAGCTGAGTCTGCCTTCCAGCCGTGGGTTGGGTTCCACAGAACTGACTGTGGGATCTCAGGAAATATCTAACATACTTGAAATGGAGGAACTAAGATGGATGGAATGCAGTCATTGGGTCTAATATTCCACACACACTGTCTCATTGCATCCTCACAATAACCCCATGAGAAAAGTGAAGAGCTTCACAGATGTTAATTTGCCCAGGGTCACACAGCTATTAAATGGCAAAGCCAGGATTTAAATTCAAGTCTGTCTGTCTGCCTCTAACAGCCATGCATTTCCCAGGATGCCACTGCCTCCCCTTGGTGACTGCTGCTTCCCCCATCACCTGGATGTGATTTCTTAGATACCAGCTTCAGTCCAGGTCAAGTCAGAGGGTGATGAGCCCCCTTGTACAGACATTTCCCCCTCTCCTGGAAGTCAGCCCTAGGCCTTTTAGGCACAGTCATCAAGCCACCTCTGCTTTCTACTTTTTCCTGTTGGTTTTCAAAGTTCTAGCGCAAATGTGAGACAGGTTATAGGAGAACTTCTGAACATTCTTCCAAAAATGTTTTTATGTAAGCAACATGAAAATGTGATGCAAATTGTTAAGACTAGCTTATGGAGCAGTATCTTTTATAGTCATAGGAACTTCCTAGATGAGCCATTTCTTGTATTAGCCCAGAAATGTTCCATTTCAATAGTGCAACACAGAGGAAGCTAAACATCTGGGAGAGGAAAGGCGTACTTCTCGTTACCTCTGATGCCTTTCATTTTTTTAATTAAAAAAATTTTTTGAGAGGCAGTGGGAGGATGGAGGGAGGGAGAGGGAGAGGGAGAGGGAGAGGGAGAGGGAGAGGGAGAGGGAGAGAGGGAGAGGGAGAGAGAGAGGAGAGAGGAGAGAGGAGAGAGGAGAGAGGGGAGAGGGGAGAGGAGAGAGGAGAGAGATCTCTTCCATCTGCTGCTTCATTCTTCAAAGGCCTGCAATGGCTGCGGCTGGGCCAGACAGAAGCTGAGAGCTGGGGATTCAATCTAAATGTCCCACGTGAGTGGCAGGGACCTAAGCACTTGAACCTCCACCTGCTGCCTTCCAAGGTGTGGAATGGGGAGTGGAGCTGGGACTTGGACTCAGGGATGTCCATATGGGATGCAAGTGTGCCAAGCAGCATCCTAATGGCTGAGCCAAACACCTGCCCATGGTCTTTTTCTGTTTAAGTGATAGCAGTAGCAGCAGCAGCAGCAGCAGCAGCAAAAACTATCAAAGCCATAGAGGAGGAGGTGGAGGGTTGCGGGGGTTGGGGGGGAAAGCTCTTTTCGTTCCTCTCAAGGATAAAGCAGAAGAACCATACTTCCATGGCCCCTATTTTCTCTCCTAGAAGGGAAAATTCAAAATCCAGGATGAAAGCCCTATTGTCAGCCACTCAGAAGGTTCATCAGCAACTACCCTTTGCTTAGTCTCACCGGTCTCAGTCATGTGGCCAGTCAACAAGCGAGTGAGGCCCCTAAGCCAACCAGACAGAGGGCAGAGACCGACAGTATGAAGCCTGCTTTTCTTTTTTAGGATTTATTTTATATATTTGAAAGGCAGAGTTATAGAGACAGAGGGAGAGACAGAGAGAATCTTGCATTTGCTGGTTCACTTCCCAAATAGCTGCAATGGCCAGGGCTGGGCCAGACTGAAGCCAGGAGCCAGGGGCTTCATCTAGGTCTCCCACATGGGTGCAGGGGCCCAAGCTTTTGGGCCATCTTCTGCTGCTTTCCCAGGCCATTAGAAAGGAGCTGGATGGGAAGAGGAGCAGCTGGGAAATGAACCGGTGACCACATGGGATGCAGGCAGCGGCTTTACCTGCTAGGCTACAGCCCTGGCCCTGAAGTGTTTTTTGTTTGTTTGTTTGTTTGTTTTTTTAATGGCTTCTCAACTAAGCCATTTTTTAAATGGCCAGCACAACAGCACAGCTCCTTGGGTACCATTCACTTTGCGTGGTCACCACTCTTCCTGCGTCACTCAGCATGCTGGATTGCAATTGTGGCTCAGGTCCTGCCACCCTCTTGCAGACTGTAAGGTCTGCTCAGGGCTCTGCCTCCAGAGGTAAACACCTGGTCTGGCCTGTAGAAGGTGTTTCAATACAAGAGTTGCAACTGAAAAGTTAAATCTTGATAAAACTCAATTTATTTAGAAATGATGTGGTAACTTTAAGGAAACAGAGGTGGGAGTCAGAGATTCCTCAATATAAAATGGAAGAAAGTTGGCAGATGCTCATGGCCTGAGTCTGTTAGACATGCGACTCGGAAGCCGGGAATTGTGGAAGGACTGCAAGGTTGGAGAGAAGACAACGCAGGTGGTCACAGATGTTTTGTGTTAGAAGTCACACAGGAGTTTAATTGTCTGCTTAATTAAAATATATTTATATTTATATTGCCAACTTTAATTTGTGGTGTGCCTAAACATACTCTGAGAATTATTTTCCAAAGGTGTAAGAAAAAGAGAGGAATATGTACATTTGGTTAGAAATTTCAGTTGATTGAAAATCTGTTCTGGAGCCAGACTGTGGCACAGCGGGTGAAGTGCCGCCTGCAGTGTCAGCATCCCATATGGGCGCCGGTTTGAGTCCTGGCTGCTCTACTTCCAATTCAGCTCCCTGCTACGGCCTAAGAAGTAGTAGAAGATGGCCCAAGTCCTTAGGGCCCTGCACCCGTGTGGGAGACTTAGAGGAAGCTCCTGGCTCCTGGCTTCAAATAGGCACAGCACCAGCCGTTGTGGCCATCTGGGGATTGAACCAGCGGGTGGAAGACCTCTCTCTCTCTCTGCCTCTGCCTCTTGTAATTCTGCCTTTTAAATAAATACATAAATCTTTAAAAAAAATGCATGAGGGTGAGTATGGCATGTAGATTTCACTGGATACTTTAAAAGTGATGCCATTATTGTAAAAATATCAGTATTATACTCTTTTCATCTGTTTAGACCTATAAGGTGAAACTGAAGATGCCAACTTTAAAATGTGTGAGCAGGTATGAAGTTTGTAAAACTCTGATAAGGGATCCATAAGCATAAAGTTCTAAAGGCCACTAATCTGCAGAGCTGTCAGCTATGAGGTTTTTTTTTGTTTGTTTGTTTTTTTTTTTTTTTACAGGCAGAGTGGACAGTGAGAGAGAGAGACAGAGAGAAAGGTCTTCCTTGTACCGTTGGTTCACCCTCCAATGGCCACCGCGGCCGGCGTGCTGCGGCCGGCGCACCACACTGATCTGAAGGCAGGAGCCAGGCACTTTCCCTTGTCTCCCATGAGGGTGCAGGGCTCAAGCACTTGGGCCATCCGCCACTGCACTCCTGGGCCACAGCAGAGAGCTGGCCTGGAAGAGGGGCGACTGGGACTAGAACCCAGTGTGCTGGCGCTGCAGGTGGAGGATTAGCCTATTGAGCCGTGGTGCCGGCTCAGCTGTGAGTTTTAAGCATCATGGAAAACATTGGTTAATCCAGGGAGTTGGTTAATAGATATTCTATTGTTCAAAAGATAATATTATCACTATTAATAAGGGCAATCCTATTTGGTTGTGTCTCATGCACACATTTCCAAAAATTGTTCCAAGTCTTTAGGTGGAACTGTATTAAATTTACACAAGTGCATACACAGTGCTCCTTTGGAGACTCTGGAAAGGGCTTACTTTTACCATCATCAGTAATTATTTGGTGATGTTGCAGTTTTTGTGATTATTTTTCTTGTGTGCAGTTCAAAGTACTTTATCCACTATATTCAACTAGTCTTTAACAAATCTTGATGGGACCCATACGACGCAGCTGGAAAGCAGTTAAGCGGCATTCACTCTTTTAGCTTAGGGAGTCAAGGACAGTGTCGATCATAAAACCAATGATCCCTCCTCTTCAAAAAAATGTTTTGGATGTCAAATAACAAGGCCATATTAATGATGCGGGACGTGAGCTCCTTCAGCCACATGCCTTTTCTTCAGTTTACTCATGACAAACACAGATCTGCAACATAGCCTCTCCCAGGCTCCCCCTGCTTTCATTCTACGTGTTCTTCCCGGCTAGCTTCATCCATTATCATGGCTTCAGCTCAACACTCACTGATGATCACTCCAAATTTCCCTCCTGTCCAAACACCTAAAATCTTATTTCCCCTGCTATTGATGGGAGCCTCACTGGGCAGCTGTAGATGCCAGAAACCCACAAGTTGGCCAAGCCTCCTTCCTCTTCATTACTCCCTACACTCAATCGATCCAGAGTTTCATTGATTTTACTTCCAAAATAACCCGAACATCCTTCTCCTGTTCTGACTGCTCACCATTTCAGCGGAGTCCTGCTCCCCAAAATAAGAACCTCTCTCCACTGGACTCCTTCGCTGCTACTCCACTCCTCGTATTCCACTCTGCACACTGCCACCCACGCTGTCTCTTTAGAAGTTCAATGAAATCACTCCATTCCGGGTCGGAAAAATTTCCAGTGGCTCTGCAGTTTATCATTCAAACCCTCATTGCTAAGTGTGGTTTAAAAGTCCTCATGATCTGCTCACACCCCTTCACCCAAAGGCTAAGTCCTAGGACTCAAGCATAAACTAACTCTCAGTGTTTGGGTTACAAAGTGTTTAGGGAAACCAACATATACACACCATTAACCATGGGATGTCAGGGTGCTTCCAGCAACGTGTTTTTGGAGCCTGGTGGATGAAGATACTGGGCAAAGCTTCTTGCAATAAAAGCCAATCCTTGAAGGCTTTCCTTAGGTTAGGACTGCCTGACAAAACCCAAGTCTCCTAGTTACATTTGAATTTCATGTAATAAACAAATATATTTTTTTTATATAAGTATATCCCACAAAATAGGTAGGACATAAACTAAACATGTATAATAACAGTTTATGTGAAATCCAAATATAACTGGGCATCCTGTATCCTGATTAAATTCAGCAACACCTCCTCAAGTATATGGGATAGTCTGAAAACAAGAATGGGACAAGAACAGAAAGAGAATGGAAAAGAGAATGTGCGATGAGGTTGGAGTCTCAGGTGTACTGGGGAAGGGGAAAAGAGGAAACTTTGTGAAACACTGCTAGGAAAGAAATCAGGGCCCAACCCTGGAGGCTTCTGAGTGATTTGTCAACATCCTGTGAACTTCAGTTTAGTGATGAAACAGTATCTTTTATGAAAATAGAGTGTACATGTAAACTCTTATGGGTCGAACCCATGTCTCCTTGGGGTTTTCTGTTAACACTGATTATGGGAATTGCAAACATATCTGGAAACACGCAGAGCTTGCCGTTGAATGGCAAGAGATTTATTTTCTAAAAGTAAAACGAGAATCAAACCAAGATGGTGGAATAGCAGCAGGACGATCCGAATCACGCTGGGCTAAATTAATAACTAAGGGGAAAGGAGAGACACGTCTGAGATAGGGCTGTGGGAAATCCGCAGCGGAAAACCCAGAACAGCAGGGGCTGGCTAGGTCCACGAAGACAGTGAGTGTGAAGGGGAAATGGTGGAGGAGGCTCTGACCCCAGAGGTTGGCGCCGGATCACGGAGGACCAGAGGTGAGACAGGAATTTGCAGCTTTGGCTGGTGGTTGGGAGGGAGAGCTTGAGGAACTGCTTTTGAAGGTCCACACAGGAGAAAGAAGGAGAGGGTAACTACTGAGGGATAGGTGGTGAGACTGGGCACCACCCTACCCACCTCTCTACCCCCTCCCCCAACATGGACTTGCAGCTGATGGGAGAAGCCATCTTGCCCTGTTGTTTGTATACGCAAGTAGGGGCCAGCCTCCCGTGCCTCCTGTGTGTGGGCCCATCAATTGTGGGGGGTCACCTCACCTCACCCCCAACCCAAAACGAGGGCCACAACAATCCAGAAGAATTTCTTCCCCCACCACGCAGGCTGAGCAGCAAGGAGAGGCCCTATCTGTTAAAAGCTCATAACTGCTCCCACCACCATTGAAAGGTGAGCTGGGCACCAGTAAGTGGCCCCACGCACCTGAGCTAGTACCCACCCCCGCCATCACTGAGAAGTGAGAACTTCCACTTGTCTAAATACTGACAGTTTGTGGATTCAAAAGGCTTCCATAGCCTAGGCAGCTCAACAAGAGCCTCAGGTGGTCACTGACGTCATACATAAGAGTGTTAATTGTTAAATCAACAACAAGTCACTGTGCACTAACTCCCCATGCAGGATCCCTATCCTCAATGAGTTTTATTATGAGAGTTAGCTGTAAAACTTGTTCTCAAACAGGTTTCATTATTTTGTGTGTGCGCAAATTGTTGAAATCTTTACTTAGTATAGAGTTGGTCTTCTGTGTATAAAGTTAATTGAAAATGAATCTTAATGGAGAATGGGACTGGGAATGGGAGAGGGAGAAGGAGGGGTGGGAGTGTGGGTTGAAGGGCAGTTATGGTGGGAACAATCATTAAATTCGTAAAGTTGTACTTATGAAATTTGTATCCCTTAAATAAAAGGTTTCTTTGGGAAAAAAATAAAGTCATAAATCACACAGAAAAAAAAAGTTAAGTGAAATGTTTAGAGCTAAACAAGGACAGCTATGGGCAATACTGAGTAGTGTCTTTCTAAACAAACTTCCAAAGAAGGTGGTAATTTACACACATTAAATCAAAGATGAAATAAGCCAATGAATATCTGCAGCAGGGAAAGAATAATGATCTTGTTTTTATGTACATTAGTGTTAATTTAAGTAAGATTTTAGGTGATGCATTTTGATAAAGAGCATATCAAAAAGACTGACCATCTGAATCACAGATATAAAATTAATGATTAATAAAACTCATATTTATTGTTGGCTGCCCTAACTAGTACAGAGCTTCTTACTTTAAAATAAAACATTCAGATTAATAATGACATAAACAAATTTGCAATTTTGGTTTTTTCCTACTGTATAAATATCAAAACAAGTATATGTATTTTTTAATCAGTGTGGAATTCAGCTCTGAAAAAGCAAGAATCTGTATAAAATACCTATTAGAAATCCTTTTCTTAAAAAAGCTAAGCCTTGAAGAATATTTATAACTTGTGATTTTTGTTTTTTTTTTTACAAAAAGGTATAAAAGAGTATCACTGAGGGGCCATCGCGGTGGTGCAGTAGGTTAATTCTCTGCCTGTGGCGCTGGCATCCCATATGGGCGCCGGGTTCTAGTCCCCGCTGCTCCTCTTCCAGTCTAGCTCTCTGCTGTGGCCCGGGAGGGCAGTGAAGGATGGCCCAAGTGCTTGGGCCCCTGCACCGTGGTCCTTGGGCCCCTGCACCCATGTGGGAGACCAGAAGAAGCTCCTGGCTTCTGGCTTCGGATCGGCGCAGCTCCGGCTGTTGTGGCCATTTGGGAGTGAGCCATCGGATGGAAGACCTTTCTCTCTGTCTCTCCCTCTTACTGTCTGTAACTCTATCTCTCAAATAAATAAATAAATAAAAATCTAAAAAAAAAAAAAGTATCACTGAGCAATTCAGGAGATCTGAAGATGGACTGGACATTAGACAATAATAAGGAATGATTTTATGTTTATGGGGGTCCAAATAACTGTGGTTAGGTTAAAAAAATTAAAAAAATTCATTTTCTGGGACCGGCACTGTGGCGTAGCGGGTAAAGTCACTGCCTGCAGTGCTGGCATCCCATATGGTCGCCGGTTCTAGTCCCGGCTGCTTCACTTATGATTCAGCTCTCAGTTATGGCCTGGAAAAGCAGTAGAAGATGGTCCAAGGCTTTGGGCCCCTGCACCTGCATGGGAGACCTGGAATAAGCTCCTGGCTCCTGGCTTCAGATCAGCGCAGCTCCAGCCGTTGCGGCCAATTGGGGAGTGAACCAACGCTGGAAAACCTCTCTTTCTCTCTCTCTCTCTCTCTGCCTCTCCTTCTCTCTGTAGAACTCTTTCAAATAAAATAAATAAATCTTTAAAAAAATCCTTTTCTGTTGAATGTACATATGCCAAGTATTATAGAAGCAATGATAAAATGTCTGGGATTTGCTCTTAAAATACTCCACCTTAAAAAAAAAAGGGTAGGGAATAAATGAAATAAATCTGCCAAAATGTTGATAGCTGTTGAAGTGGGGTGATGGCTATATGGGGGTTCAGTATATGATTCTATCTCTGTGAATGTTTGAAACTTTTCATAATAAGAGGCACAAAACACAACAGGCCTTTTTCATGAATGAGCAATTTCATAACAAACATGAATATGAATTATTTAAATAATTATATCCTACTTCCAATTCACATTAAAATATATTTACATACCTAGTCACTCTATAATGGTGAATAAGGCAGTTGAGGACATATTTCTTTTTTTTTTTAAATATATTTTATTTATTTAAAAGGCAGGCCGGAGACGGACCGGGAGACAGAGAGAGAACTCTCCCATCCACTGGTTCACTCCCCAAATGGCCACAATAACCAGGGCTGGGCCAGGTTGAAGCCAGGAACCAGGAGCTTTTTCCAGGTGTCCCACGTGGGAGCAGGGTCCCAAGGACTTGGGCAATGCTCTTCTGCTTTACCAGGCACGTTAGCAGGGAGCTGGATCAGAAGTGAAGAGTCGAAACTCAAACTGGCACCCATGTGGGATGCCGATGTTATAGGAGGCAGCTTAACCTGCAGGACTACAATGCCAGCCCCAAGCATGTATTTCTATTTAATGACTAGTCACTGAGGAAATTCTGTACACCAGGAATCGAGTACCATGCAATATTCATTTAATGTCTGCAACAATCTTTTGATAGAAGCATGACTGCTTTCCTCATTTTGCAGGTGGGGATACTGAGGCTTGGCGAGATGACACGATTCTTACCGTCATACAGACAGGGCTCTGTTTCTGTTGGGATCCTGACTCAGACTGCCTGACTGCCCATGATATACACTGCCAGGTAGAATGGCAAGAGTACAAATAAAGATAGTCACAATTAGTACTCTAATGGGAAGAATGGGCAAAATGGTTCATGTATTTCTCCCTTGCCACAGACATGTGGCTCAGGGGCAGGTGTGAGATCGGCTCAAGCCCAGTGCCGGTTCAGTCATAGATCAAGCTGCTGTTTTAAGTAGAGAGGGGAAAGCTACTGCTCTCAGACAAAGGAGGAAAAGCAAAGAGAACCAACAGAAGTCTCTTCTCAGGGAAAACAGCAGTTCTGCAACTGGTTGGGTTTTTGTTACTATTTTTATTAATACAAAATAACCAAAATGCAGAGTTTGCTTTTTTTTGTGCCTTCTGATGCCTGGTTATATTTTGCAGGAGTTCACTTCGGGTTTTAAATAATTCATCAAGCAGTGCCTCTTGTTTGGCGCAGGCAGGCAGGGGGTGGGTGGAGGGGGTAGCGAGGGAGAGGAAAGCTTGGAGGACGCACATCATCCAAGTGAGGAACTGGCACAGCTGCAGCCCCGGGAGACCCCGCCCCGATGAGCTCATCCCCTGGCAGTGCAAATGAGGATGACATAATGTTTCAGGAGAGCTCCTTGCAGCCCACTGCAGCAGCAGCGCGCCTGCTTTTCCTGAGCACAGGAAAAATTAGCATTGGTATTTCGAGCTGTTCCTGAGGAAATGGCATTTTATTCAAGGGTGTCGTGGGAAACATAACACATTGCCTGCATTAGTATCAGCTCCCTTGAAAGAGGAAAACAGAGCTTATCCGTAAATAAGTCACTGATTACAGCCCTTATCAGACGATGAAGCAAACCAGCACTCTTCAAAAGCAAGGTCCAGGTACAATGGCATGAGAGTTTTGGGTTATGTGTCTTCAAAGCTTTTTTTTTTTTTTTCTTTAGTTTTATAACAGTAATAGTGATAGTCATTAGCATGTATTTAGCTCTTGTTTTGCCCTAGGGATTATGCTAAACGCTTCCCATCTCTGAGTACTATCTAAGTCAGAGAAAGTAGACGCTGCCACCTGCACACACACAAACCTTTACAGATGGGGAAACTGAAGCCAGGCAAGAAAGGTGCAGAGCTGGGGTCATGAGCCAGCTGGACTCTGCGCGTCACTACGCTACGATGCCCTACAGCCCACAGTACGGCTCTGAGGGACGAACGGCCATGTCAGTATAGAGGAGGAGACTGCTTAGTCCAGGAAGTCACAGACTGATGGGAGCTGGGGTATCTTCCCTGCCTGGCATTTCTCACCTCACGTGTAAACAGGCGTAGGGGAGAGCAGGACTTACCACAGGCTGACTATGAGATACTTTGCAATGCAAATTAAATGGCTCCCTCCTGTAACTTAGTCAGGGCCCCATGTTGTAGGTATCATTATCCCTAAGTTACAGACAGCAGAAGGCAAAGCAGTGAAGTCACTTGTCTGCAGGCACAGTGAATTGGGAAATCTGGGGTTCACAGCCCGGCCTGTGTAATTCTTTTTTTTTTTTTTTTTTTTTGGACAGGCAGAGTGGATAGTGAGAGAGAGAGACAGAAAGGTCTTCCTTTTTTGCCGTTGGTTCACCCTCCAATGGCCGCCGCAGTAGTGCGCTGCGGCCTGCGCACCGCGCTGTTCCGATGGCAGGAGCCAGGTGCTTCTCCTGGTCTCCCATGGGGTGCAGGGCCCAAGCACTTGGGCCATCCTCCACTGCACTCCCTGGCCACAGCAGAGAGCTGGCCTGGAAGAGGGGCAACCGGGACAGGATCGGTGCCCTGACCGGGACTAGAACCCGGTGTGCCGGCGCCGCAAGGCGGAGGATTAGCCTAGTGAGCCGCGGCGCCGGCTCGGCCTGTGTAATTCTGAAGCAGCATGGTGTGGAAGAACATGCACAGCTTTGGGGAGTCAGCTGACCCAGGTTTGAATTGTGGCTCCTATACTTTGTAACCTTGGACAAGACGGTAATTGTCCTCAGTCCCAGATTTCCTTGTCTCTGCAAAGGGAATGACACCTCAAAGGAAGGTAAGGAGGAATAAAGCAAATTAAAAATACAAATAAAGCAGCTCTCACAGAGCCTAGCAATAGAAGGAGTCAGTAAAGGTTGGCTCCTTCTATTTTCTTTTCTTTTTATATACATTTATTTTTATTTATTTGAAGGACAGTTACAGAGAGAGAGAGAGCCAGAGAGGAGAGTCTTCCATACACTGGTTCACTACCCAAATGGCCACAATGGCCAGAGCTGAGCTGATCCGAAGCCTTGAGCCAGGAACTTCTTCTGGGTCTCCCACGTGGATACAGGGGCCCAAGGACTTGGATCATCTTCCACTGCTTTTCCAGTCCATGGCAGAGAGCTCGCTTGGAAGTGGACTCAAACCAGCACCCATACGGGATGCCGGCGCTGCAGGCCAGGCCTTTAACCTGCTGTGCCACAGCACTGGCCCCGGCCTCTATTTTCTTTGCATGAACAGAAAATCCCTTTTGTGAAAAACATTTATAGGAATAGGAACAAAAGGAATACACCTTTTCAGCATCCCATACCCTAACTACTCAAGTATCTTCTGTGTAACTATTTGAAAAGTCAATGAATAGAAGGGGAAAGAAGAATGGGAAACAAAACTGAGAAGAGAATGAAAGAGGCTGGGGAGAAGAGTGAATGGAGGAGGCGAGATGAAAACTGTTAAACAGGAGCAGCGGTCGTACATGGGTATGTGCATGGAGATGGCAGGCTGGGTCACAAGAATTTGGCTTTAGGTATGAGCTCTACCACAAAAAGTCCAGCGGTTGAACCTTAGTTTTCTTAGCTATAGAATGGGGTGGTTGCGGTGAGGCTTCCAACGTGTAGCTTTGAACCAGGATCTAGGGTACAAGTAGAATCTCAGTAATAAATGGTAAAGTAGGAAGGCTAAGGATAGGGACCTCGAATCCCCTGCATCGTACCTGACACCAGGTGTCCTCTCTCTGGGTCACAAAGGGTAATCCAGGTCACTAGGATTAAGTGGGAGCCAATCAGTTTTCTGTGAATCTTGGGGGAAGCTTTTCCAACCAGAATCTGTTTCACTCCCAGTCCGCTCTCTGTTTCAAGCATTTTGGCTCCGACACTGGTTGCAGTCTGGGGAAGTGCAGTCTGGTTGGCAGGGAACTGAGCATTTCAACTCGGCTGTATATCAGAAACACACTGATGACTCCGGGGAATTCCAACTGGAGACAGAATCTATTCTCCACGTGTGAGATTTCATTAAAGCTGGCTGATTGGGGGTAATGAAATCGCACCCGTGGAGAAGAGAGTTTGATTACTTCTAGAAACCCCCCACCCCTACCCCGAAGCCAGGATCAAATTTCTGATCAGCCTGATTACAGAAGCTTGGATGGGGGCCTCGTACATGTGCCTGCCCTCTCTGTCCACAAAGTCACAGCCTCCAGTTCTAACACCTATGCAACCAATTAGGCAGCTTGACAGGATGAGCAACACCAGCTTCATCCAGGATGCCAGATCCAGCACACACCTGGGGAGATGCTAGAGCCACACCAGAGAAAGCAGCTTTAACCTTCTGTCACACGACAAGGACCCAGATTTGAAAATGCAATTCCTCTGAAGTCGGTTCTTCTGTTACAGCTAAAAGGAGACACACACATGCATCCAGAACATATTGTTTGTACACTCCATGACCACATCTGAAATCCTTCACAAATAGTCATGGCCCGGTGATGTATTGGATTTATCACCAACAGTAACAGGCTCTTTTAATTTTTGAGAAAGACATTAGATTTTTCCAATAGTGGGAGCATCTTACTCCTCACCTTTTTTTTTTTTTTTTTGACAGACAGAGTGGACAGTGAGAGAGAGTCAGAGAGAAAGGTCTTCCTTTTTGCCGTTGGTTCACCTTCCATGGGGCCGCCGTGGTAGGTGCGCTGCTGCCGGCGCACCGCGCTGATCCGATGGCAGGAGCCAGGTGCTTCTCCTGGTCTCCCATGGGGTGCAGGGCCCACGCACTTGGGCCATCCTCCACTGCACTCCCTGGCCACAGCAGAGAGCTGGCCTGGAAGAGGGGCAACCGGGACAGAATCCGGCGCTCCAACCGGGACTAGAACCAGGTGTGCCGGCGCCGCAAGGCAGAGGATTAACCTATTGAGCCGCGGCGCCGCCTACTCCTCACTTTTTAAAACTTAATTCTGGAAAGAAATTACTTCTGAAATCTGCCCTGGTTTGGTAAAGCTGGTGGTTTATTCCAGAAAGAAGTTCATCCCTGTGATAAAAAGGGAACCACTCAAGTAACATGGGGTGAATTTGTTGTGGACTGGGATATGAAAGATATGACAAGGCTCAATCACATACTCAGGTTGTAGTTAAATTTTGTAGAAATAGAATCCTGTAATTTGATAACTGAAACAAACTTTTAAGAATATTTATTTAAAATTCGCTTAAATTTGAGGAAAAACACGTTCATTTGAGAATTTTAAACAAAAAGGATCAAGGTTAAATCCAATGTGACTTACAGTAGTTATTTCCATATGACTACCACCAAGTAGACATTTGAAGTTAAGAATGGCTGGCTGTTTTGACATGTCATAAACAAGAACCAGATGGGCAACATCCGCTGTTTCACAAACCATGCCGGCACTCATGGAGTTGGATGATAACTTCTATTGATAAATCCTGTTATTTAAAATATTTGCATTTAAAAATAAATAGCAGTTTTTCTTTTTTTTGACAGACAGACAGTGAGAGAGAGAGAGAGAGAAAGGTCTTCCTTCCGTTGGTTTACCCCCTAAATGGCTGCTACGGCCGGAACGCTGAGCCGATCCAAATCCAGGAACCAGGTGTTTCCTCCTGGTCTCCCATACGGGTGCAGGGCCCAAGCACTTGGGCCATCCTCCACTGCCTTCCTGGGCCACAGCAGAGAGCTGGACTGGAAGAGGAGCAACTGGGACAGAACCAGCCCCAACCGCGACTAGAACCCGGGGTGCCGGTGCTGCAGGCGGAGGATTAGCCTAGTGAGCTGCGGCGCCGGCCAAGCAGTTTTTCTAAATAACATGGCTAGGTATTTATCAAGAGCTAACTCTCTTGCTGACATAGTATGACCAAGGAACGGCAGGCATAGTTACTGAAATACTCAATTACCAATGTTACACACATGTGACCAACTTTTAAAGAACTGGATCACATAATTATGTATCATAAATCCTTGTATGCTATTACATTAAAAGAATGATACTGATGGGATTTCAATGCCACAAAATAATCTTGATAAATTTCAGGGGCTGGTGCCGTAGCACACTGGATCAGTCCTCCGCCCGTGGTGCTGGCATCCCATGTGGGCGCCGGGTTCTGGTCCCAGTTGCTCCTCTTCCAGTCCAGCTCTCTGCTGTGGCCTGGGAGGGCAGTGGAGGATGGCCCGGGTGCTTGGGCCCCTACACCCATATGGGAGACCAGAAGAAGCACGTGGCTCCTGGCTTTGGATTGGTGTAGCTCTGGCCGTTGCAGCCATTTGGGGAGTGAATCAAGGGAAGGAAGACCTTTCTCTCTGTCTCTCTCTCACTATCTGTAACTCTGTCAAATAAATAAATAAAAAGCTTTAAAAAAAAAGAGCATTGTTATAAAAAAAATTTCGACTATCACTGCTTTCTACTTGTATGAAAATACCAGTTGTAATAGTTGAATGCTATAAAATATCAAGTTCGTTAGAATTTTATTCTCTGTTGCAATGTAAGTTTTCGCCTTTTATAATGCTTAGGTTGATCCAGAGAACTAGAAACCCTGAAGAATGAAATGCAAACAATGCAAAAAATCTCACATCCTATCAGCGCAGGACTTTTCCAAAACCATAATACTGGATAGTCCTGCTCAAACTAATATTAATGTCTTCAAATAAGGGCTAAAAATATAAAATAGAGACCTATGTGCACCTAGTGTGGGAGAGGCTTCGGTTTTGCATTGTCTGGAACTACTAGAGTTTCTTGAGTTTGTGTCTAGTGTCTTCCATTTTTTTGGAAGATTCACAGTCATCACCTCCTCAAACACTGCCTCTGCCTTAATCTCTGTCTTTCCCCACTCTGAAATTCCCAGCACACGCTATAATCTCTTTTCTAAATTTTCTATCATTTTGGCTCTTTGTCCCACATACTGTTGATTAGTTCCCTTTTCCGGTTTATCAATTCTCTCTTCTGCTATGGCTAATCAGGGGTTAAGCCCTCAGGATAGCTACAGGGGCTCCCGCAATGATCTTCACCATCATGGATTCACACTCCTGAGGCTCTCGCAGTAGCTCAGGGCGGATCTGTGGGACCAGTGGAGTATGGCAGGAGTGACAGTGTGTCACCAAAGCTTGGAGCTTCTGCTGCTTGCTTGCATTTCTAATTCTCAGAAAAACCAGCCACCGTATCACGAGAACACTCAGACATTTTCCCTGGAGAAGACTGCATCAAACATAAGCAACTTGCTATTCATGGGAGTGAGCCCCTTCTCAACAGCCCTGGTCCCAGTGAAGTCTGACTGCCCTCCAGCCGAGATCTGATGGCAACCTCACGAAAGCTCGTGAACAAGGACCAAACTGCACCTCTGAACTCCTGACTCACAGAAACTGTGAGAGAGATGAAAGGATTATTGCTGCTTCAAGTCACTAAGCTTTGGGGTGATTTGCTTTCCAACAATAAATTGCTATTCCATCCATCCACTAAATTTATATTTAAGTTCATGCATTTTTTTAGTTGGTTCATTTTGATAGTTCCCAGTTTCCTCTAGAATTTTCAGTCTTATAAAAAAGTCTAATAGAACATACATTATTGTTTTAAAAACATATTTTTAAAAGTCTATCTGCTAAATTTATTAGGTGGAGTCCCATGTTTTCATTACCTGATAGTTTTCTTACTTTTGTTTTATTCCATTCATATTCCTTCATCTCCACATGATCCTGGTTATCATAAGCCGAGCAGTAGACACTGTATGTGAAAATTTGTAGGAATAATTTGAGACTTTAATGATATTCTCTTTCTCGAGAGGTACTTGACGTTGCTTCTGGTAGGTTTACAAACCAGCAGTGAGGTCATCATGACACAGTTTCAAAGATTAAAATGAGCTTGAGGGACTGGCACTGTGGCATAGCAGGTAAAGCCACCGTCTGCAGTGCCAGCATCCCAAATGGGCACCAGTTCAAGTCCCGGCTACTCCACTTCCAATCCAGCTCTCTGCTATGGCCTAGGAAAGCAGTAGAAGAAGTCCTTGGGCCCCTGCACCCACGTGGGAGACCTGGAAAAAGTTCCTGGCTCCTGGCTTCAGATTGGCGCAGCTCCAGCCATTGCGGCCAATTGGGGAGTGAACCATCGGATGGAAGACCTCTCTGTCTTTCTCTCTCTGCCTCTCTATGTAACTCTGACTTTCAAATAAATAAATAAGTAAATCTTTAAAAAAATGAACTTGAAGTTGAGCTGCAGGCTCTGAGATGCTCGGTCTACTTAAGAACTCATCCCCACTCCTAGTGGCAGCCATTCACTGTCTCAATGCAAAACGTGAAGCTTCTTTCCCCAGTTGTGGGCTCTGGATTGCAAGTTTTATTCCCCTATACTAAAAGCACTGTCAAAGTCCTGCTGAGTTTCTGAAAGCTGGCACCGCATCCCCCTGGAGAGGCCACCTCCTGCTGGAACCCTGGCTTGCCACCGTCCCTACTCCGCCCTACTCAACTAGAAGAAGCCAGAGCAGTCGTTGTCCCCTACCCTGTAACAGAATTCAGGGTCCATTCTTTGGGGGAGGGAATGTGAGGAATCAGTTGGGTTAACAGGCAGTCAGGTTGGTCAGTGGAAATTAAGGGCACAAGATACTTGCTTCCCCCAAAAGTTATCTTTAGCAAGGTCGAAAGTGCCTACCCTACTTCTTTGGAGCTTCTAATTTTATCATGAGAACAGCAAGGGAGTGGTGGTTCCATCCTTTTGAGTTCGGAGTTTACTGTAAAAACAAGTTACCTACCCTACCCCTTAAGGATGGCAGTTTTTGTTTTATCATGAGCAAGCCAGACAGAGCAAGTAAGATTACAGATCCGGTCTTGAGGGGTTTGTCCTCACCTTGTTACTGATTGTCAAGTGGATTGTTCAGTTTTTATTTCTTCCCCAAAAATTATGCTTAAAAACCCCACTTCCACCATCTCCTTTGGGTTTTGCCTCTCTTAGAGACCTTGGCCACTCTGCCAGCAGGTCTCTGATTTAAATAAATCTTGCTTTTATGTTTTTAAATTACAAAAAAAAGTTATGCTGAGTTTCGCAGTTAACTTCTCCAGGATCAGCGGACATCCGAGAGAAGTGGCCCCATATGGCAGATTCAATTCTCTATTTCATCTTCATTTTCCATATTGTTCCTGTAATTCTGCTTTGCTAGGTTTCTGATGCCTCTGGACAATCCTGCTAGGATATTTTGTTGTAATTTTATTGTTCTCAGTAGGAAGGCTGGTCTAAATTCTGACCCGTACAAAAAGTAGAGGTCCTTCTGTTGTTTTTCAACTTACCTAGAATTATGGTCACCTCAGAAAACAAAAGACCATATACATATGGTCACATACGACATCACATCTTTAAAACCACTGCCACACTAAAGAAAGGCAGAGTTATGGGGATGGGGGGGAGGAGGGGAGAGAGAGAGTGAGAGACATAAAGAGGTATCTTCCATCTGCTGGTTCATTCCCCAAATGGCCACAATGGCTGGCGCTAGTCAGGCTGAAGCCAGGAGCCAGGAACTTCAACCTGGTGGGTGCAGGGGCTCAAGGACTTAGGCCATCTTTTACCACTTTCCCAGACCATAGCAGAGAGCTGGATCAGAAGTAGAGCAGCTGGGACTTGAACTGGCACCCATATGGGATGCTGGCACTGCAGGCAGTGGATTTACCCACTATGCCACAGCGCCGGCCCCAGGAATCATTACTTTTAAATGAAGGTATGAGAAACTGTCTATCTACTTGCTTATGACAAGCCAGCTGGTCATAGCAGAATAATAATGACAAAACCCTATTTGTAGAAACAAATAATTTCTATGGAGAATGTTAAGAAAAATCCTGCAAGGCCAGATCACTAGACAACCAGGCCATCGCTCCTCACATTTAAGTCTTCAGGAAAGGGCACAGGCTTTGGTTCTGTAGAAAACCAGTAGCCATAATTTTTTTATTATAAACACTTTTATTTAGTAAATATAATTTTCCAAAGTACAGTTTATGGATTACAATGGCTTCCCCCCCTCATAACTTCCCTCCCATTTCCTGTTCCCTCTCCCATTCCATTCACATCAAGATTCATTTTCAATTATCTTTATATACAGAAGATCGATTTAGTATATATTAAGTAAAAATTTCATCAGTTTGCACCACACAGAACATAAAGTGTAAAATACTGTTTGAGTACTAGTTATAGCATTAATTCACATTGGACAACACATTAAGGACAGAGATACCACATGAGGAGTAAGTACACGGTGACTCCTGTTGTTGACTTAACAATTTGACACTCTTGTTTATGGCACCAGTAATCACCCTAGGCCCTAGTCATAGTTTCCAAGGCTATGGAAGCCTCTTGAGTTCACTGACTCCGATCTTATTTAGACAAGGTCATAGTCAAAGTGGAAGTTCTCTCCTCCCTTCAGAGAAAGGTACCTCCTCCTTTGATGGCCTGTTCTTTCTACTGGGATCTCAGTTGCAGAGATCTTTCATTTAGGTCTTCTTCTTTTTTTTTTTTTTTTCCAGAGTGTCATGGCTTTCCATGCCTAAAATACTCTCATGGGCTCTTCAGCCAGATCTGAATGCCTTAAGGGCTGATTCTGAGGCCAGAGTGCTGTTTAGGACATCTGCCATTCTATGAGTCTGCTGTGTATCCCACTTCCCATGTTGGATGGTTCTCTCCCTTTTTTATTCTATCAGTTAGTATTCGCAGACACTAGTCTTGTTTATGTGATCCCTTTGACTCTTAGTCCTATCATTATGATCAATTGTGAACAGAAATTGATCACTTGGACTAGTGAGATGGCATTGGTACATGCAATCTTGAAGGGATTGTACTGGAATCCCCTGGCACATTTCTAACTCCACCATTTGGGATAAGTCCTATTGAGCCTGTCCCAAAGTGTACATCTCCTCCCTCTCTTATTCCCACTCTTATATTTAATAGGGATCACTTTTCAGTTAAATTTTAACACCTAGAATAAATGTGTGTTAATAACAGAGTTCAACCAATAGTATTAATTAGAACAAAAAAATACTAAAAGGCACAAAGTATCCATAATTTAAGAATAACCAGTCAGTCCTGAAGAGAGGTCCACAGGCCACTAGAAAATTTCCTCAGTGTTTTCTGGATTGTTTGCTATTCCTATTATATTAGGGAATCTACTGAAAGGTTAGTTACTGACAAGAAAGGAAGAAATGTTTCAAACACATAGAGAAATCTTCTTAGAAGTAACATGACTGACTACAAGTAACAGGATGTCTAGGATAATACTGAACAAGATTATGCAAAACCTACGACTTCAGGTCCTTTTGATAAGAAATGGAGGAAACACATTGTTACATGTGATGCTGTTAAAAGGAATATTTTAAGTATACATGACAGATAAAATCTTATTTCCTTTAAAATACAGTTTGTATTTGTCAAAAGCAGGAAGATGAACCTTTTATCACAATGCCCTTGCAACTTTTACCATGTATTCCAGACAAGTTCTAAGATTTTATAAGAATTAAAGGATTATAGAATTAAATATACTTCCAATTTATAGATCTAGCACTCAGATGTTCAAAGGGATACTTGTTGATTGTATTTTCACCACATTCACTGTCTACTGATTATTATCTGACCAGCTGGCCCTTGGCCTAAGGCAGGAACAAAGAAAGTCCATCCAGTAGTTTACTCCCCAGATGGCTACAATGGCCTGGGCTGTGCCAAGTCAAGGCAGGGAACTGGAATTCTATCCAAGTCTCCCATGTGGGTGCAGGGGCCCGAGTATTTGGGCCACCTTCCACTACTTTTCCAGGCATATTAGCAGGGAGCTGGGTATGAAGTGGAGCAGCCGAGGCTTGAGAAAGTACTCACATAGGATTCCGGAATCGCAGGTGGTGACTTAGCCCATGCTACAACAATGCTGGTCCCTCTTTTTACTTTTAAAAATGTAGATACTGTGTCTCACAGTGTGTGTGTGTGTGTGTATTGAACAGCACTGTTCTAGAATACTGAAGCAGCACTGGGAAAAGTACTTCATTGATTTACATTCTAGGGCTGAAAGCGTTAATGCATCTCTCCAAGGTACTAATGGAGAGCAACTCAATCACAAGGGAGCACAAAACAAAATATGTCACAAACTGCTAATCACATCATTAAATGTGATCTCCCTTGTTGTGGAGTGTAATCATTTATGGGAGCAAAGAGCTCAGGGACTTTCAAATCATGGAAAATTTCAAATATCCATTCAAAAAATCTTGTCATCCCCGCTAAATTTGTCATGATCTAATCTGGCTGCAATTTAGTGCATGACATTTTTATCACAATTCACAAATGCACTCAACTGGCACAAATACACTTATTTATGCACAGAGCCAGCAAAAGGGTGATCTTTGCTCAAAGCACTGTGCTGTACTAATGGACCATCCCTTTTACCACTGGGGAAGCCAGAGGTAATGAGAAGACACATATGAACTCATCAATATTAAATTTTAAAGTAGTTAACTGGATAGCTTATTTAAAGCAGAGGATAAACAGATGGATCTGTATTTTTTATTGAGCTTCAAAGCTCAGAAGCTCCTACATTTTACTTACTCCCCTGTGGTATCAATTTGCTATACAAAATCAAAATAATACAAAATAAGTAAACAGCCAAAATACCCCAACACTTGTTTGTATTGATGTTACTTTTAAAAAAAGAAATCAATGATGAATCATTTAGAAAAATCATTTAGAAAAATACTAACAATTTGAAGGGTAAACTTTTCAAAAGAGTAAGGAAGCCTGGAATGAAAATGTCTGCTTTAAGAGGGCACCTACCTTTTCTATTGTTACCACATTGTGTAGCATGTTATTTCTGCTGTGTCATGACATAACTGGAATACAGGTATTATCATCTCAATGCACTTGATAGAAAAAATTCCAAATTTCCAAATTAATAATTCAGAAACTAAATCATTTTACTTTCCTTTGAGTGTCTATGGAATATTAAAGCAGTCTTAACGTTACATTTGTGATGGCATCCCCTATTCCTGCAATGGTATTATCTATTGTAGGAGTATTAAGCTTTAAAGAGATTCAAGATAAAAAGAGAAATTTCATTTGAGGAAACTCCCATGCATAGGGAAAAATTTCCGAGTTTTGATTGGTAGGGCTCTGGCAATTAATCTGCTAAGTTCCAGGATCAGAAAAATACTCTTAAAGGAAACTTAACTATGAGTGAAACTAACATCTTCCAGAAGAAATAATACTATGTGCTGATATTGCCCAGTGTCTTAACAGTCTGGTCCACCTACCTCAAAGTTTGAAATAAGAAATATACCTTAACCTTGTGAAAAACAACGTGCAATGAGCTTTGCTAGAAAGCATGAAAACCACAACTGAAGGAGTTAGTATATATAATTATGTTCATTGAAAAAAACCTAAAATTCCTCTTTCTCTAATGTTACAAGCACATTCATATCTTAAAATTCATGTAAATATATATGGACAAGACCAAATTCCACATATCAGATTTCAGCGGCAAAAACACTTCCCTCAAATGAAGTGGAATACTAGCTCTAGATTCTAAAGACAGAGCATACAAAAGAAGAACAAGTTGGCCCTTTGGGAAGATAAGGAAACATAAAAATCGTTGCAAGTACTCTTAACTGATTACACATACTTCTGTCAAGGAAAGATTTAATTTCCTGGTGTAAATCAGACGCTCTTACAAACTCCCACTTCCTTGGGACTGTTGTGAGGATTGTAAAATGCCACAATCACTTTGGAAAGACGTTAGCCAGCTTCTTATACAATTAAACAAAATATATCTGTACTCAAGTATTTACTCAAGAGAAATGCAACCTCATGCAAGCATATTCCCAGGACTGTTGTGAAGATTAAATGAGATCTTGAAACGGAAAGTGCCTTCCACAGAGTTGTACACTGGAAGTAGCTTATTAAATGGTAGGTTCAATACCCTTCACGTTTTTGGACATAATGGAAAGAATACAGGATTTCAATAGTGCAGACTTGGGTTTATGAGGGTACTTTTCAAAGTTCACAGAAAAGTGGAATTAAAAGATAAGTTTATTTTGGTGCAAAAAAATTTGAACTCCATACAATTTTTTTAATAATACACATTTTCCATGAACTTTTTAGAGACTCCTTGCATATCCAAGCTCTACTATTCATCCATTAAGATGCTGTTTTTAATTTTAGTTTTATTTTTATTGATTTGAAATACAGACTGAGACAGAGAAAGATCCCATTCCCAGGTTCACTTCCTATATGCACAAAACAGCCAGGGCCAGGCCAGGCCAATTTCAGGAGCCCAGAACTCAATCTGGGTAGCAAGGAGCCAACTACTCGAGCCTGCTGCCTCCCAGAGGCACATCAGCACAAAGCAGGGATGTGGGCATCCCAAGCAGCATCTTAACTGCTGAGCCAAATGACTGCCCTTCTATTCAGCTGTTTTTCTCATTCATCCAATCTTTTTGAGACCTACTCTGTGCCAAGCACTCTTCTAGGTGTTGGGGATATTGTACTGATTGTGATGGTCCAAGTCTTTACTCAAGTCATTTACATTTTAGTGCTTTGGGCATCAAGGCTAAGTTTTGTGAACCACAGTTTCTGCTTCTGTAATTTGATCCAGCTGAGCATCTTTAACATGGTGGATATCACTAGATAAGGAAGCACAAAAACCAACAAGACTACATAGACAGGGCCAGTGCTGTGGCACAGTGGTAAAGCTGCTGCCTGCAGTGCCGGCATCTCATACAGGTGCTGGTTCAAGTTCCGGCTGATTCACTTCCAATCTAGCTCTCTGCTATGGGCTGGGGAAGCAGTAGATGGCCCAAGTGCTTGGGCCCATATACCAGCGTGGGAGACCTGGAAGAAGCTCCTGGCTCCTGGCTTTGGATCGGTGCAGCTCCGGGCACTGTGGCCATCTGGGGAGTGAACCAGTGGATGGAAGACCTCTCTCTGCTTCTGCCTCTCTGTAAGCCTACTTTTAAAATAAATACATAAAAAAATATATTTTTTGACAGGCAGAGTTAGACAGTGAGAGAGAGAGAGAGAGAGAGAGAGACAGAGAGAAAGATCTTCCTTTTCCATTGGTTCACCCCCACAAATGGTCGCTACAGCCAACATGCTGTGCTGATCTGAAGCCAGGTGGCAGGTGTTTCCTCCTGGTATAAACCCAATAGAGGCAGTAGACAAGTAAGCAGATAAATCCAAGTGCTGTGAGAGAGTTAAGGACCCAGAACTACAGGTTAAACTGAACCCAGTCCTTGGTAGCAAGCTGATCACTGGAGTGGGTCAGAGAAGGCTTTCTGGAAAAAGCACTTAAATGCCATCTGCAGTGTATACCAGGCAAAAGGAGTCCCCTAATTCATATTATTAATAATGTGAAATGAACATACAGTTGCAAAAGCAGTAATCAGTTCATGAAGTCCTTTATGACAAAAAGAAACAACAGTTCCATTTTAAGGACAAAAATACTGAACCACGAAGTCATTGTGTAGTCTTGGATCCAGTTTATATTGTCTTCCTAACACATGTGCTTAATCGGGGCTTCTACATCTGCTTCCTCAATCCCAGGGCTTCCAGTTTTCTGCCTGAAGAATTCGGGTAATTGAATAAATTGTTCTTGATCATATAGGGCCAATTCTGACTTCCAGTCAAGTGTCTGGAATTTGCTACATTCACAGTCTGTGGTGCAGCTCTGGGGTAGGCCACAGTGGCCTCAAAGCATGCAAAGGGCTCCCCAACAACCAAGATTCTTACAGTTCTGCAACCCACCAAATTCTTAATGCTTTTCAATGTAATTGAAAAATTCTGTGCATTGGAGCTTGAATATAGTTTATACCATAAATAGCCAGAACTATTAATTAGTACAGGAAACACTGGTTGTGTTGAAAGACTTTTGATCTGCATTTGCTCTTTTATTTTACAGGCTACACAAACCTGAAAAAAAAAAAATGGAAATAGGCAGTGGGGGCTGGGAATAAGCGCTTAGAAAATTCTTCTTTCCAAATACTGCCACACTCATGACTTGGATAAAGGATGTCACTAGAGACACACAGACCACATTCAGCACATCTTCGTTCTGCGGTGTGCACTTAGGCCAACTTCTGAAGGCCCTCATGGTTGCATAAGCAATTATGATGAAAGCCACTCCAACCACATGAACCTTGAACCACTGAAGTAGATTTTGAAAAAAATGTTTAAAGCACTTCATTTTCCATTTGGGAGGCTGCAACAGCTGTTCAATAGAGTAACACTCCTACTGTTACACTCCAGAAATGTCTACATTATGGTCACTGTAAGAGAGGTTTCCTGGGTTTTTAGAAAAAACATGTTGTGACATAAAGATGCTCCTTCCAAAACTAATGGCAAGCATACACCCTGATGATGTACCTAATAAAAGTGGATTCCATGCAAAGTCAATGGAGCACTCTCCTCAACCTGGGTGTGCTCAAGAGCCCCCTGACGAGAACATGGCGGGTGTATATGGTGAAGCAAGAACAAAGGATTTCTTTATTCCTTGGAGGACAAACTGATCAGTAATAGAAGATAGCTACCTGAGGGCCCAAGGCATCTGGGTGAAGACCATCCTCAATACCTTCATGCTTGCCGGCAACCAGCCTTTTGACCTTGGAGTTCTAATTCTGCCCTGGAAAGATCTCACAAGGTAGCCATGGGCACAAACCAACACATTGGCAACACCTCCCACCCCCAACTACTGCATCAAATTCACATCTTAAATTAGTGGACGTGGTAGGGGAATATGTAATGGCCTTAGGAAGTAACAAGAGACAAAGCAACTTGTCCTTGAGTGGAAAAAGGACAAGAGGAGAAAATTCTAGAAGGAGGAAGATTGACGAGACACACTTGGTTTAGAGTCAACAAAATCCCCAAATTTTGGAAGAAAATTAAGAAAGGAAGAAGGAAGGGAGAAAAGAAGTTGGCCAGTTTGAAGACATCTTCAGTTTCGAGGACTCTTCCAGGAGACAGTCAGGAAGGGAAAGGGCAGTACCATCCAACTGTAAGTCACTCTATATCTGTTCAGCACCCAGCACTTCCAGTCGTTGTTCTTGAAGCCGAGGAGTCATCAGTAAACAAACAGAACTAAAGGTCTAAAGCAATTTTCCCCCCTGGACTCTCCTCCTTCCTCTCTTCTCCTTCTCCACCACTTTCTCTTTCTCTTAGAGGTAAAGAGGTAGACAGAGCTCCCATTTGCTGGTTCATTACCCAGATGTCTGCACACGGTCAGGTTTGCCGTGTGGGCAGTAAGGACTAGAGTAACTGAGCTATCACCACTGCCTCCTCAGATCAGTAGGAAGCTGCAATCAGAGCTGCAGCCAGGCATCAAATCCAGGCACTCCAATATGGGAGGTGCATATCTCAATTGGTATCTTAACTGTCCTAAAGCAATTTTTTTAAAAAATTGATTCAAATACAGTATACATACTAAGAAATGCACTTAGGTATACAAATCAATGAACAGGGGGCTGGCACCATGGCTCACTTGGTTAATCCTCTGCCTGTGGCGCCGGCATTCCATATGGGTGCCAGGTTCTGGTCCTGGTTGCTCCTCTTCCAGTCCAGCTCTCTGCTGTGGCCCGGGAGGGCAGTGGAGGATGGCCCAAGTGTTTGGACCCCTGCACCCACATGGGAGACCAGGAAAAAGCACCTGGCTTTGGATCAGCGCAGCGCCGGCCATAGTGGCCATTTGGGGAGTAAACCAACAGAAGGAAAACCTTTCTCTCCCTCTCTGACTGTCAAAAAAAAAAAAAAAAAGACAAATCAATGAACAGGGTTTTTTTTTGGGGGGGGGTAATCTTTTCACTCATAAGCAACACCCAAATAAAGCAATTTGCTGTTTAGGACTGTCTACTAATGAGAGAGGTGTGAGCTGAGACTCTGTCTACTTCCTTAAGACTACCATTTGTATCTGTCAATCAACTGGAGACAGAAAATATTAGAAAATAAAGAATTAGATCTCTACTACACATGTACAGATGTAATTTTCTTCTCCCAATTCCCTAAAGAAAACCATTTACATAGAAATTGCATTGTATTATGTATTATACATAATGTAGAGATGATTTAAAGTATGTAAGACAATGTGTGCAAGTTACACGTGAACACTATGCTGTTCTATATTAGGGAATTGAGCATTCATGGATTTTGATACCCACAAGGGTGTCCTGGAGCCAGGCCCCTGTGGGTACTGAAGGATTTTAATTACCTTCCAAGGACAAATGGCCTTTACTCCTCTAGGAGATTATGATCCTTTTAACGGATCGTCTATTCCTAGTGTGTGGCCCATAGCTAGCATTTAATAAAAGGCAGTCAGCATTCTGAGGGGGGCACCTGCAACCCGATTCCTGTGGTGTCAGTAACTGAGTCAGGGGTGGACTTTCCCCATTCCCTTTTTACCAGAGATGATTTATGAGGCTGGGCCAGGCCAGATTGGATCATGCCAGGTGCGTGTCTCTCCCTTCACCTACACTGTATAAACTCCTTGAAGGCATTCCTTCAAAGAGAATGATCTTAACCCTGACTTGAACTTAGTCCTATATCCCAGAAGCTTCTATTCTTTACTGTGCTTTAGAACAATCAAGAAATCCTGAGATGGGTGTTTGGCCTAGCAGCTAAGATATCAGTTCGGATACCAACATTCCATAGTGGACTATGCTCCACTCCTGATTCCAGTTTCCAGCTAATGCGCACTTGGGGAGACAGCAGATGATGGTTTGATGAGTTGGGTCCAGGAACTCCACTCTGGGAGTTACTGACTCAACCTAGCCCGGCCCCAGCTGCTGTGAGCATTTGGGGAGCGAACCAGTGGATGGATCCAGCAGATGGAAGCTCTCTTCGTTGGTCTCTGTGTCCATCTCCCTGCCTCTCAAATAAATGGAAACAAAAGCAAACATTCCACCTGGTGGGAAGGGAGATCAGGCCAAGAGTGTGGGGCATTCTTTCCTATTCAGCCAAGGCACAGTCTCATACTGCTTCTGAATACAACCCCTTACCAGCTGCAATGCAGATCAGGGTCTGAGCTGGCAATGATGCCTCAGGGCCATCCAGAGGCATCCAATCCACTCCTAAACACAGCACTGACTGCCACCTTGTGTGGAACTGGAGGCTGGGTTTTATTTCTCACTCTCAGTGTCTCAGAGGGCTGGGACTTTGTCAGTTCTAAGGCAGCACTGCCCAGTAGAAAGAGAAGGCAACCCACATATGTAATTTTGACTTTTCTAGTAGCCACACTGAGAAAGGGAAAGAGAAATTAACTGGATTAATGAATTTTTTTAGTACAATTGAGGCAAACTATTCCAATGTGTAATCAATATTAAAAATTCATATTCGGCCGGCGCTGCGGCTCACTAGGCTAATCCTCCGCCTTGCAGCGCCGGCATACTGGGTTCTAATCCCAGTCGGGGCGCCAGATTCTGTCCCAGTTGCCCCTCTTCCAGGCCAGCTCTCTGCTGTGGTCCAGGAGTGCAGTGGAGGATGGCCCAAGTGCTTGGGCCCTGCACCCCATGGGAGACCAGGAGAAGCACCTGGCTCTTGCCTTCGGATCAGCTGCGGCCAGCACACCGCTCGCGGCGGCCATTGGAGGGTGAACCAACGGCAAAGGAAGACTTTTCTCTCTGTCTCTCTTTCTCACTGTCCACTCTGCCTGTCAAAAATAAAAAATTAATATTAAGATGTTTTATGTGAGACTAGAATTGTAGCACAGCAGATTAAATCACCCCCTGGGGCTAGTGCTGTGGCGTAGCGGGTAAAGCCACTGCCTGCGGTGCTGGCATCCCTTATGGGTGCTGATTTTGAGTCCCGGCTGCTCCGTTTCCGATCCAGATCTCTGTTATGGCCTGGGAAAGCAGTAGAAGATGGCCTAAGTGCTTGGGTTCCTGCACCTGTGTGAGAGACCCGGAAGAGGCTCCTGTCTCCTGGCTTCAGATGGGCGCAGCTCCGGCAGTTGCGGCCATCTGGGTAGTGAACTAGCAGATGGAAGACCTGTCTCTCTGCCTCTGCCTCTTCGGTAGCTCTGCCTTTCAAGCAAATAAATAACTCTTTTAAAAAAGTCACCACCTGTGACACCAGCATCCCATATCGGACAGCCGGTTTGAGTCTCGGCTGTTCTACTTCTGATCTGGCTCCCTGCTAATGTGCCTGGGTAGGCAGTAGAAGAGGGCCCAAGTACCTGGATCCCTGCCACCCACAAGGGAGATCTGGATGGAGCTCCTAGCTCTTGCATTTGACCTTGAGGCCATCTGGGGAGTAACCAGTGAATAAGATCGCTCACTCTCTCTCTCCCCGTCACTCTGCCTTTCAAATGAATAAAATAAATCTAGGAAAAAACTACTTTACATTGTTTTTCCCTTACAACTCTTCAGCATCCAGCATGTATTTTAAACCTGCAGTACAATCCCAAATCCAGCCAGCCACGTCCCACGTGTCCAGCAGCTGGTGACCGCAGCAGACAGCGTGGCTTCAGCGAGGTCAGTGGAATCTCTGAGGACATCTTGGGGTGACTGTTCCAAAACAAACCTTTTTTGCATAAAACTCAATTTAGGAAAAATAAAAAAAGATAGTTTACAAACTAGAAGTCCAGCAGGGGAAAATGTTAGTTCTTGCAGAAAGTTTTTAAAACGTTTAGCCTGAAATCACATCAGAGATCACGCTGCAAGATGCCTCTCTGCTGGGGCACTCCGCCCTGACCAGGGCACGCCTCGTGGGGCCGCCTGCAACTCCTTCCCTCGGCCTTTGTTTACAGTGACAAAACAGGAGTCCCATAAAGAGGTACAGGAATAGACTGCATCTTGGTTTCCAGCCTGTGGGCCTGAAGCTTCTGCCAGCTTGCTTTGACACTAACCATCAGCCTGGGCCTCAACACAGGTTAATTTAAGGTCCAACATATTTAGTGACAGCTAATTACAAAGCAAGCACTGTTTGGCCTACACCCTGTATTTGTGGCGTTTTCCAAACATACATGTGAGATAATATAATCAATACACTAAAAATCATATAAAAACATTAATACATTCCTAGTAGCTGTGTCTTCTTTGCACTTCCCCAGTCAATAGAATCTAAAACTACACTAAAAATTCTTAGTATCTTGATGTTCAAGTGTGGTCGTTAGGCATCACAAGTCACCAGGTATGGAGCCGGTCCCCATGAGATCATCGCTTTGCTCTCCTAGGGGAGGTGTGAGTGAACAGTAGGGCTTGCTGTCTGTCAGCCAGGATTCTCCTAAGCTGAGATCCTTCCATTGCTTGTTACTGAGTTAATGGTCTCTTGTTAAGAAGCACTGGGTTTTAGAAGCTACTACATGCTGAATTTAATTGCTCAATGTTAATATATTCAACACAGATGATTTCATTATATAACATGCACTGGCCACTCTGCAGTATTTCCTTAGGCATAATGAGCTCTTACCATAAAAATCAAATCACTGTTAATCTGCAAAGCTGTCATTTTATATCCACTGCCAAGGAAAAAAGACAAAAAGCAAAACAAAAAAACCAAAGTGAGATAAAGTAAACCTTTATCAAGGAACTGGACCAAAACAATGATTAAACCAACTCTCTTCATCCCTTTGGGGCAGTCTGATTTGTAAGCTGAGGTTTCAAAGTAAATTTGATTTAATTGCTGAAGGCAAGAGAACAGTAGGAATTTTTGAACTAAGCTCTTTATGATGCAGGTCTGCTTTGCTTTTTGGGAAAACTGAAAAAAACAATCCTTTAAAGTTTGCCTTTTCAAGTGAGTCTCATAATCCCACCAGTTCTATTTCCTTTTCAATTGCATCTAGAGTAAACAGGTAGGAAAGGGCAAAGAAAAGTACTCAATTTTCAAGGCTGCCTGGCAGAGAGTAGCCTAAAAATCCCCCTGTATTTCCACCAAACACAAGGCACAGCAGTGTGTGTTATACCTTTTATAAGCAACCTGTGTTTAAACAAGGTATACACAATGCTTTCTTCCCAGTCTCTGCAAGCTGGCCATTGTTGCCTGTTTAATTACACTCCTAAATCCTGAAGAATAGAAACAGCAAGGTAGTAACTGTTTGATCTGCATTATCT
Source organism: Lepus europaeus (assembly GCF_033115175.1). Classification (NCBI taxonomy): domain Eukaryota; kingdom Metazoa; phylum Chordata; class Mammalia; order Lagomorpha; family Leporidae; genus Lepus; species Lepus europaeus. Next base: position 62,434,411 of record NC_084830.1, on the reverse strand, counting down.
TGGCTGGCGATGTGAGAGCAAAGCAGACCTGCCCAGGCTCATGTTTCTAAATTCCTCCGGTGGAGCCACATACGCCGGGTGCAGCAGAGCCAAGCTCTCCCTTCCCAACGGAGGGGGCGAGGAGTATGCCACACGTCAGTTGCATTCATAAGGAAACAGTCTTCCTGCCCACCCAGCCCTGCATTTAGAGCCATCTCTTGGCAATACAAACTTATATTTCTGGGCTTTCTGCCACTCAGACCGAAAAGAAAAAAAAAAAAAAAAAAGGACAAGACAAACTGGTTTAGTTCCAGGGCTGGGCCCAAACAAGGCAAGTTAAATTCGGCCTTCCCCACTGATGCATTTATGTGTCAAATATCACTCCTCCTTCAAACGTAGTGGGCGCTGGATGTGTGCTGAATGCTTGTTTTCCTTCCAACGCTAATGAATAAAATAAGTCCCACTCTTGAAGGGGACATGTTGTAAACGAGGAAGCAATGAAGCTCATTTCTCTGAAAAGGACAGGACGTCTTAAAAGTTTTTACAGTGTCCTGCTGATTCCTTACACACGTGGTACTCCTGAGAAAAGTTACATCCCAAAGCCAGCTGCAGAGATGATGGAAAAAGAGTGTGCCATGCTACGTGACATGGGACATGACCAGGGCTCTCCCACCCTCGCACACAGACTCTATGAGAGAGGCTTGCTAGTGTTGGGCTACAAGAACAAGTATCAGGGCTATGAGGGCTCCTCACCAGTAGAAGTCACACAGGGGAGACCGTGGTGTGTGCACCCTGCATAGGCAGGCGTCAGTCTTACATGGGCACCAAATCGTGGACGCCACATGGTACTGGAAATCTGCACAACAAACGTCCCTCGTGTCCACTCCCAAACCTAAGGGACTTGTCTCGGCTTTCTCTCCCAGTGTTTGTTCTTACAATTACACATGCTGCACTAATGTCCACATTTCCTTCTAGCTGAAGATCCTGTCCTGGGGCTGCCTGCTTAGGAGGGCGGAGGAACATTTATAGGACAGCCACTCTGTTCTAAGCCCAAGATCAAACAGGACAGCCAGTCAGTGGTTTGGAGAAGTACTTCCTCCACATTGGTACGTGTATTCCCCTCTAACTAGTTTGACAAATATAGATAAGAGAACAAAAATATCTGCAACTCATTCTCCCAATCTAAAATAACAAAAACATTAAAACAAGTATAAACAATTTCTAAAACCCTATACAAAATTTCTCCAAAATACTAAATGATATGTAGTATTGCAGAGTAACTGCTCATCATGAAATATGAATAATTATGGAAGTTTCGGAGTATTTCTTTTTTAAAGATTTATTTATTTAATTTTGGCAGGCAGAGTTAGACAGTGAGAGAGAGAGAGAGAGACAGAGAGAAAGGTCTTCCTTTCTGTTGGTTCAGCCCCCAAATGGCTGCTACGGCCGGCACGCTGCGCCGATCCAAAGCCAGGAGCCAGGTGCTTCTTCCTGGTCTCCCATGCGGGTGCAAGGTCCAAGCACTTGGGCCATCCTCCACTGCTCTCCCGGGCCACAGCAGAGAGCTGGACTGGAAAAGGAGCAACCGGGACAGAATCTGGTGCCCCAACCGGGACTAGAACCCGGGGTGCCGGTGCCGCAGGCAGAGGATTAGCCAAGTGAGCCGCGGTGCTGGCATAAAAGATTTTTTATTTTATTTTTATTTTTTTATTGTTACTGAAAGGCAGAGTTACAGAGAGAGAGAGGGAGAGAGGGAGCAATAGAGAGGTCTTCCATTTGCTGGTTCACTCCCCAAATGGCCCCAACAGCTGGAGCTGGGCTGGCAATGCACCAGCCCTGAGAATATTTCTATACAATAATTATTTCAGTTTGGGATTTCATATATGGATAATTGCAAAAGGAAAGTGACATTGCTGTCAAACAAAAAACCATTCTGAGTGTTCAGATCTTGGAGATAATGTTCCTATGGCCGACTTCTTCCAATCCTAGGGTAGGATTAAAACCCTGTTCCCCGGAAGCTAGGATCACTACATGATTTGCTTGGATCACAGGAGTGGCCAGAACATTGATGTGCTGTCTTTCACATTCTGTTCCCTGCCATATTTCCCCAAGTCCTAGGTGGATGTGATGCGTAAGCCAGAGATATACCTTTGTTGTAATAAGTACACCAAGATTTGGGGGTTTGCATGTAACCATAGCAAACCTAGCCTAACCTGGCCAATATACTGAATTAGCAAAAACATGAATAATAATTCACAGAAGTCGATGAAAATCCATCATAAGTGCCAGAAAGCACTCAATCAAGTCACTCCTTCCAGTGCCTACAACTTAACATTCGCATCCTGTTGACTTCCAGGATACTTCCTGCAATTCGATCAAAACTCAAAGTGAATAAAATACTTAAGAAAAAACAGAACAGAATGGGCCCTGCTAAGGAAAACAGACAAGACCACTGAGAAACACAGTGATTCCCAGCATTCTAAATCTGCAGTTCCCAACTCCACACACTGGGACTGCTCAGCCGAAGGTGGAACCAGGCATTGGCACTGCTTCTCGGTCTGCCCTGCTGACTTCAGTGTGCAGCCAGATTGAGAACTGTGGCTTCCATGAATGAGCTTCACAGTTTTCCAAAATGTAGTCCCAGGACATAAAATATCTTAGGGAAAAAAAAAAAAAAAAAAAAGAAAGAAATGCGCAAACAACAGTATCCCCCAAGTATCAGGTTCATGTCCATCTTGTAGTAAAATACAGCTGTAGAGCTCCAGCATTACCAGGGACCCTGGAACATGTTGTGCTGCATCAGAAGTCCACGTCTTAGATACTAAGAGAGAACTTTTTAAGGGAACTGTATCTCACTCCCCTTGAGAACACAGCAGAGACCGTGGTGTGCACACGCAGGAGAACACAGGAGAGAGAGCCAAAGTCTCTTGCACCCAGATAACCGAACTCATGAGTTTCCACTGGAATGAAATTGTTATTTCCATTCACCCACTGCTTACTGTGCACCAGGGATAGTTCTAGGCATTTTACTTTTATCTATTTTAAAGATTTATTTACTTATTTGAAAGTCACAGAATTGCAGAGAGACAGGGAGAGACAGAGACAGAGACAGAGATAGAGATATCTTGCATCCACTGGTTCATTTCCCAAGTGGCCACAATGGCCAGGGCTGGGCCAGGCTGAATCCAGGAGCCAGGAGCTTCATCTGTATCTTCCATGTGGGTGTAGAGGCCCAAGGACTTAGGCCATCCTCCGTTGCTTTCCCAGGCACATTAAGCAGGGAACTGGATTGGAAGCAGAGTAGCAAGGACTTGAACCAGTGTCCCTATAGGATGCTGGTGCTGCTTAACACGCTGCACCACAGTGCTGGCCCATATTAGGCATTTCAAATGCACAGTTTCATTTTATTCATGTCAACCCCATAAGAAGATATTATTATCATTTTCATTTTACAGACTAGGCATTAGAAACTATAAGTATAATCAATCTGCTCATTGTCACACGGTTATGAAAATCACAGGAGATATTTGAGAATGAAGAGGTTCACATACTGCTCTATAAAATGGAGTGAAACTGAGAAAGAGGTAGTTCATAATAATTTCTCTATGTCCTTGTCTAGGTGATAAAATATGTATTTCCTTGTAACCCACTTGTTTTTACAATCTAAAGAACATGTGTTATTAACAAAAGACCATAAGCATAATTTTGACAAATACGGAATTAAAAAGTAATTTGAATTTTCATAAAGTTTGACACCATTATACATAATTCATTTCTCTGCCTAAGGTTAAACTGTATCCACTCACTCAGCCAGTGAAGATGTTTGCACCTTCTGAGTGCTAGCTCCTGCAGACAGAATGAGGGCGAGGCCAGATGCAGTCACTGTCTTCACTCGGCTGACACTCCAGCAGGTCACACCAGCAAACAGCAAGAACTGTGTGCCAACAGGTGTGAGGGGATAAGCATTAGGAAGTCCCCAATGTATCCAAGGAGACAGATGCGTACCAGCTGTCCCTCCATACAATGGAAGGGCACTGGGCTCTGCTTTTTGTACTTGCAGCCAATTTAACACAAAACTCTTTTGTCCAGATGTTGGCTTACTACGGTGCTGTATTATAGCTGAGCCTTTAGAGCAACTGGTATCAATGTCACATCGCTTCAAATACATCTTCACTGTCATTTGAAGTATTGCCAGTCTCATGTGAAAGCCTTCCTTCAGTTCACTGTGGAGCAATCGCTCAGTGAGTCACCAAATTATCAGTTATCACAGGAGCAGGCATGCAGAGCAGGGCTGCATTAGAAGCTGACTCTCAACCTGTTGAATTACTAAGCATAACATGAGCCTTTATTCTATGTCACTTACGAGGGTAAGTATGGGAAGCACACTTTCCACAAAGGCCTGTGTCAGGTGCCAGCCACACTTATGAAGCATTTTGGACAGAATCACAGGTCATTATACATCATCGAGCCTGAGACAGTTATTGTGCTAATATCCTGTTCCTTATTTATAGAAACCAACATTAGCTTTGTAGATCTGTTCTTGTAATTCAGTTTCAAATACAGTTGTCCCTTGATAGCCTCAGTGGACTAGTTCTCCACCCCCGGGTGATACCAAAATCCCATGGGGGTGATCCTGACAAGGTAACTACAGGCGGGACTTGAAATCCAATAAATCTATAGCAGGCTAACTTTTTGAAAGATTTATTTATTTATTTATTTATTTATTTGAGAGAGAGAGAGAGAGAGGAAAGGAAAGAAAGAAACAAACAGATCTTCCATCTGCTGACTCACTCCCCAGATGGCCTCAATGGCCAGGCTGAAGTCAGGATCCAGGAGTTTCATCTGGGTCTCCCATATGGGTGCAGGGGCTGAAACACTTGGGCCATCTTCCACTGCTTTTCCCAGGTTAATAGCAGGGAGCTGGACAGGAAGTGGAGCAGCCAGACCCAAACTGAACCCCATACGGGATGCTGACGTTGCAGGTGGCAACTTGACTTGCTACCACAACACTGGTCCTAGCAGGCTAATTTTTAAGTTGACAATTTTGTATGGCCTGTGACTGGTGTTATAAATATCCAAAAGGTCCTTGGTTAAGAAAAGGTTCCCACTGTTGCCAGAGATTCAAGTCCCTTATACAAAATGGTGCAGTATTTGCATGTAACCTATATATATCCTTTTTTTTTTTACTTTAAATCATCTGTAGACTACTTGTAATACTAATTACAATGAAAACAGTCTTAAATTTTAATTGTTTAGGGAATGATAACAAGAAAAAAAGTCTGTATGTGATTAGTACAGATACTTCTTTCTGTGAATACTGCAGATCCAAGTATGGCTGCATCTGCTGATGTGAAACGTGTGCATAGAGGGCCAACTGTATTAGAAAGGAAAGCAAAAACAGTCATTCTTCTTAGGAGCTTGCAGGAAGATGCCCACAATTGCTAATAATAAAAAATGAGTATTAGGCTATGTGAAAAGTGCTATATGTCAAGTGTTTTGTATGTGCTATCTTAAACTTTATAAAAACCATCACCACATCTCATTAATTCTAATGTCCATCTTTTTCACATTTAAAAAATTATTTATTTGGACTTTATTTGATAGGGGGAGAGAGAGAGAGAGAGAGAGAGAGAGAGAGAGAGAGAGAGAGAATCTTCTATCCACCATACCAGCTGGCCTCAAATGCCTGTAACAGCTGGAACTGGGCCTGGGCAAAGCCAGGAGCCTGAAACTCAACTCATGTCTCCCCGAAGCCAGGTACTTGAGCCATCACTCCTGTCTCCTATGATGCACATTAACAGGAAGCTAAAATAAGAAGCAGAGACATGACTTGAACCCAGCCACTCCAATATCGGATGCCTCAATCCCAAGCAGTATCTTTACAGGTAAGCCAAATATCCACCCCTTTTTTCACATTTTTATATGTTTGAAATCAGGGTGCATGTAACAATCAATCAAGTTATTTCACAGTTTAATTAGCAGTGATTTTTCTTTACAAATTACAAGAAAATAATGCTGTTATCTTAAAATCCATGGTACCTCATATACAAAAAGGATACGCTAGTATTATCTCCATCCCACAGCTGAGGAAACTGAGGCTTAGAGAATCTGAGGGAGTTGGTCACACAGCCAGGAGATGCAGCGCACAGACGAGATCACAGGTTTTCCCGACTGCACAGCTGATGTTGGGAACTGGTACACAGTGAGGCTCTCCTCCAGAGAAACAGTTCTCCATCCAGCCCTCAGCATCCATTAGGAGCCTGTCCACACTGGGAATGCTGGCATTAGAAGGATGAGCAGGTAGCTTTTGATGTGACTAACTCGGGACTTGGATATCTGAGCAGTTAACCAGATTCATGCATTTCTCGTGGGGCCTACAGTAACACCATCTTTAAGCCTGGGCTTTCTTTTCAGGGCCACTTTTTATTTTCACAAAGGACTTTTTCTTTAGCAAAAGCTCTCAGCACGAGCCAGTTTTAGACTGGGTGAGTACTATTTAAAGCAACATTTTAGTGTGTCAGACAGATGCTAAGTGGTCCCCAATGATCCTCACCTCCTACTATTCACAAACCTGTGTAATGCCCTTCCCATTAGTGTGGGCAGGGCCTGTGACTTGCTTGTAAGCAGAAGGATATGAAAGGTGATGGAAAAACTCTTGTCTTGACTGCTAAGGAACAGGTTTTTTCTTTAACCATGAAAACTGTTGACCTCTTTACTTAGTACAGAGTTGGTCTCTGTGTATAAAGTTAATTAAAAATGGATCTTAGTGGGGAATAGGACTGCGAATGGGAGAGGGAGGAGGAGGAAAGGTGGGAGAGTGGGTGGGAGGGCAGGTATGGTGGGAAAAATCGCTATATTCCTAAAGATGTACTTAGGAAATGCATAAAGTCTGTATTCCTTAAATAAAAGGTTTCTTTGGGGGGGAAAATAGATATATAAATAAATAATTTTTTAAAAAGGTGATGGATGTCACATGTGTGATTAGGCTACATAAGACAGTGGCTCTGTCCTGCCAGCGGACTCTCCATCTTGCTGGCTTGGATGAAAGCAAGTTACCAAGATATTGGGGGTGGCCTCTGGCCGACAGCCAGCTGGAAATGGAAGTACTCAGAGTCCACACTGCAAAGAGAAGCCAGTCCTTCCAACAACCACACAGATGAGCTTGGAAGAGAATCCATCCCAAAATGAGCTTCCAGATAAAGTCCCAGTCCTGGATGACTCTTAAGTTCAGCTTCAGGGGACAGATCCGAGGCAGACGCACAGTTAAGCCATGCCAGATTTCTGACTCACAGGTAGTGTACGTTACTAAATGTGTTGCTTGAAGCCACTAAGTTTGTAGTAACTGGTTACACAATAATAAATAATACACTTGTGCTGTGATTTGAATGCCTGGGTTCCCTTAAAATTCATATGTAAGCCGGCGTCGCGGCTCACTAGGCTAATCCTCCGCCTTGCGGCGCCGGCACACCGGGTTCTAGTCCCGGTCGGGGCACCGATCCTGTCCCGGTTGCCCCTCTTCCAGGCCAGCTCTCTGCTGTGGCCAGGAGTGCAGTGGAGGATGGCCCAAGTGCTTGGGCCCTGCACCCCATGGGAGACCAGGAGAAGCACCTGGCTCCTGCCATCGGAACAGCGCAGTGTGCCGGCCGCAGCGCGCCTACCGCGGCGGCCATTGGAGGGTGAACCAACGGCAAAAGGAAGACCTTTCTGTCTCTCTCTCACTGTCCACTCTGCCTGTCAAAAAAAAAAAAAAATCATATGTAGGAACCTAAGATCCAATGTGACAGTACTCAGGGACGGGGCTTTTCACTGGGGGTTGGTGAGAGGGAGCCTTCATGAATGGGGTTAGTTCCCTCAGGCCCCTTCGCCCTTCTGTTCTTCCACTGTGCAAGCACACAGCAACAGGTTGCCATCCTGGAAGCAGAAAGCAGCCTTCAGCAGACCCCCAGTGTCAGTGCCTCGGTCTTGGTCTTCCCAGCCTGGGAACTGTCAGAAATAAATTCGTTATGAAAGGACTGAGACTTGGTTCAAAGATAAACTTCTCTGTGTCATGGACATTTCTGGAGCTCTTAAACAGCTGATACTGAACATTCTAATTGTGAATTTCATCTCTTGGTGAGATCATAAAACTAAAAGTCTCCTGAGAGCTTGCTATGGGTCAGGTAAATTCCAGTATGTATTAATGAAACTATGGCCACTTAGGCAAAATAAGAAATATTAAACAATAACTTAATTTTTAAAAAGTTAATGGACTTTTACTATATTACTTTGTCCAACTACAGTTCTTCCCTTGCTTTTGGTAAATGAATCCTTTCCTTCCAGAATCGTGTCTTCCCCTAACATCAGTCATATTGTTCCAGGGGGGCTTTTATCTTCCCTGAGCCACTTCTTTGGTGACAGGGACTGACCCAAGCTTGGGCATCTCATCCACGCTGAGCCAGTGAGCACCATTTCCTAGGATTTTGTTTTAATGTGGAGCAGGAGAGAGTAGGGAACTCCGAGTTCTACAGTAGTGAGGGTCAAGCATGGACTCTCAATGGCCATGTTCCCTGCTATATCCAGGTAGCCAGTCTCCAAGAGATCATGGTATGGACACTCAGGAAGAAAGAGACCGAGGGACAGACAGCCTGCTTCCTTCCTGTGGCTGCGGCAGTCCCTGGAGTCCAGATGCACCCCTGCCCTTTCTCAGGGTCATAGAAGCTTTGCTATACATTCCCTATAGGACCCATGAGTATGAATTTAGCCTCAGTGACTGTCAGTCAAAGAGATTCAGCACAATAATTTCCTGATTTATCTTACTGATATTTTAAAATATTTGGGTCTCTCACATTTGCTTAAAAACAATTGTTCTATTATTGAATAAAACTATACCCAGCTGATTGTTGCATTACAGAATGATAAAGTAGGGGGGGCATTAGGCTTAATCCAGTCTGGTTCTCTCATTTGAAAATAAGGACACTGCACCACAGCGAGGTTAAGCTACTTCTCAAGTTCAAATCCATGCCAGAACTTCCTGAGATTTGACCCTCTATATCCATTCCACTGAGTGCTGTCTGTCATAAGGTGCTAGGAATTTAGAGGCTTAAAGAATCTGATCTTTGTTTAAAAGATCCCTCATAAATCTGTCATCTTTCAGAGACATGTAATTAACTCGGTTAATTAATAAATAATAAGAACAGTTTATTTGACTTCACCCACTCATAAAAGATGTTCATTGTTCATTATTAATTCTAATTACATGGAGAAACATATGATCACCAGTGGCAAAGTTATTTAAATAAAAGGAACTCTATTTTTTCATCTATACTCTGGTTTAGTTTGACTTTGACCTCTGGACTGTGTTATAAAAATTAAAACTTATGTTATCAATAACATTGCATCATGCTTCTATTCAAGGATGACTTTTAATCATAAAATCAATAATGTAATACTCCATGAATTCTCTTACAAACAGGCTTACAAATAAATTCTCTCACTTGCCTCTACTCAGCCTTTTTTGCTGCTTTCAAAATTATGCTCTCTTTGAAATCTTCTAGACCCAGGGTCACTAGACCAGATTCCTAGCGGTCCCTCTGCTTACGACACACATTTTAAGATTACCTAGGTCTACTAATCACCTTGAGCTTGAAAAGAAACATAACTGGCTTCCCTGAGGTTTTCTTGGACAGTTTAGCTTACTTGAGATCACTATAGCAACCCCAACGCACAGATATCTTTGGAATAAATAAACCTTGCCAAAGCAAGCAGGGATTGTGGCCCAAGGGCACATGTGTTGCAACACAAGCTTGGAGTGTAGAATATAGAGCAGCTGTAGTATAGAGTGAGGAAAAAATATCATCTAAGAGACAGTTTTCAGAAACATTCAACAAGATTGAAAACAAGCAGTGGGCAAGTGTGATTACTCAAGATGTTAGAAGTGAAGCTTTAATGCTAAGAAACAAGCCAACAGTGCAAAATCAACTAGAGATATCTTTCATGCTTCCTTAAAATATAAAGCTTTATATGGTTCACCCTTTTAAGTACATCTCCTGCAAATAAACCACACTCAGCAAGAAATAAAACAATTAAACAGGAAAAATTAGCCTGCATCCACAGTGAGTTGGACACCAGTAGAACACTGTAATTCACAACTTTTTTTGCTTCATGGTACACAAAAAGCTTTGTATTCACCAACAATTAACCATGTTCCTTTTTATTTTTATTTTCTAGGTGGAGGCCATGGTTTGCTCTGAGCCAACTACTGATTCTCATTGGATCTCTTGTACCAGTAAAACACTTTTCTCAGAAAAGGACTAGGGAGCAAGTATAAATGGACTACCCAAGGCTGGCATCAGAAAATAAAGGCATTTAGCATCACACATGGTCTAAGCCCATGTTGTGATATGTTGAAGTCAGCTCCTACTGGCTTATGAAGGCAACTGTTAACATCTCTTCACAACTCAATGCTCACACATGCCAAGCTAGGAGCTTGAAATTGGCCCCTGGGAGAGAAATCAGCAAATGACACAAACGAGGGCTTCCTTTTCCTTCTGGAGAGCTACTTGATAGCTGCTAAAGATATATGAGACGATTTATCAGCATACCACTGGTTTCATCCATTCATCCAGCCAGCTACAAATACTCACTGAAACCTAATATGCACTAGCTAGATCTGTGGTAGGCCCTGAGAATACACAAATAATCTGTGCCACAAATAATCTGTGAACAGTTTAGTTCACCAAACAAGTGGACCAGTAAAAACCCTAGTAAATGATTAACATTTACAGCTGAATTAGATGGCCCATGAAGATGCTAGCATTTTGAGAGATTCTAAAGAACTCTATTAATGAAGTGGAACCTATGAAAACTGTACTGGTTCTTTTTGGAGAGATTGAAGCCTTATTGTTGAAACCTGTCATTTGGTGATTCTGCAGAGGCTCACTCACTCAGCTATTTTTAAATCAAAACTTTTTATTTTCAGATAATTGTAGATTCACATTAAGTTGTAAGAAATACTACAAAGAGATTCCATGTATCATTTACGCAGTTTCTCCCAATGGCGACATCTTGTAAAACTATAGTACAATACCACAATCTGGATACTGACATTGATTCAGTCAAGAGAGAACATTTCCTTCACGAGAATCCTCCACGTCGACATAGTATAGTCACATTGAACTCCCACTTCCTCTCTTCCTTAACTCCTGGCAATCACTAAGCTATTCCCTATCTCTGTAGTTTTGTTTTCACAAAAGTATAGAAACGGAATCACACACTGTGCAACAGTTGAGGATTGGCACTTTCTCCTTCAGTGTAATTCAATGACAATTCCTGTTCACTGATGAGTAGTACTCTATGGCATGGATGCCCCACAGACGGTTTACCCATTCTTCCACTGGAAAACATCTGGTCTGTTTCCAGATTTTGGTTATTAAAAACAAAACTTCTGGAAACATTCATGTACAGGTTTCAGTGTAAACTTAAGTCTTCACTTCTATGGAATAAACACCCAGGAGTAGAATTACTGGTTCATATAGTAATTGCATGTTCAGGTTTAAAAATGTTTTACTTATTTGAAAGACAGAGAGATGAGATAGATCTCCCCTTTCTAGTTAATACCCTAAATGTCCACAATAGTTGGGGACAGACCAGGGCAAAGGCAGAGCCAGGAATTCAATCTGGGTCTCCCATGTGGATGGAAAGGACCGAAGTACTTGAGCTGTGACCTGCTGCCTCCCAAGATGGGCATTAGTAGGAAGCTGAAATCAGAAAAGGAGCTGGGACTTGAACCTGCGCACTCTGATATCAGATGTGACTGTTCCAAATGGCAACTTAACCACTAGGTCAAATTTAACTGGCTCTGTTTCTATTTTAGCCATTTAGTAGGTATGTAGTGATCTTTCATTATGTTTTAACTTGCAGTTTCCCAATGGCATTGAATCTTTTCATGTGCTTGTTTGCCATCTATGTATCTTCCATGGTTAATGGTCTATTCAAGTTTATTGCCCACTTTCTAAATGAATTATGATTTTTTTTTTACTATTGAAATTTGAGAAACTTTATACGAATATCCTGTGGAAATTTGTTTCCTGAAATGAGGTTTGCAAATATTTTCTTCCTCTCATTCTGTACCTTCTCTTTCCATCCTCTTACCAGGGTCTTTTATAAAATTTAAAATTAGGGAAAATTTTTAAATTATTTTTTATCTGAGAGAGAGACAGAGAGAAAGAGAACTGAGCTCCCACTACTCAAATGCCAATAAAGGCTGGGACTGGGCTGGGGCCAGAATCAAGTGTCAGGAAGGCCATCCAGGTCTCCCACAGGAGTGGCAAGAACCCCATTAAACAAGCATTCACTGTTGCTTCCCAGGGCCTGCCCTGGTGAGAAACTGGAGTCAAAAGTCAGAGTCAGGAACTGAACTCAGCCACTCCAACATGGAATGTAGGCATCTTAACTACTAGGCTAAATGCCTGCTCCAAGTTTTAAATTTTAATAAAGTGTAAGTTACAACTGTTCTTTCAATGGGCCATGTTTTTAGTGTCAATTCTGAAATCGTTTTGCCTAGTCCTAAATCTGAAAGCTTTTTTCTTAGTTTTGATTTTAGTTTTTGTTGGACATTTTACATTTAACTCCACGTTTCATCTCAAGGTAATTTTTGTAAAGGTGTGAGATTTACACCAGGGTTATTTTTTTTTTTTTAACCTATGGATCCCATGGCTCCACCCCATTTGTTATGAAAGATTATCTTTTATCCATTTAATAATTTTTACACCTCTGTCAAAAAACAGGCTTATTTTTGGCCCATTTATGTATCTATGTATTTATGTACGTGTCTAGTACCCCACAGATAACACACAATCTGGATTACTGTACCCAAAATTTATTCTTCCCACTTTGTTCTTCTTTTCCAAAACTGCTTCAGCTACTCTACTTTATCTTTCCATACACATTTTAGAATAATCTTGAGTATAACTCAAATATCTTCCTGGAATTTTGACAGGAATTGCATTAAATCTGTATTATCAATTTGGGAGAACTATGTAAGTTACAACTATGTAAGTCTTCATTTTTTTTTAAAGATTTATTTTATTTACTTGAAAGTCAGAGTTACAGAGAGAGAGTAGAGCCAGAGAGAGACAGAGATGTCTTCCATCTGCTGGTTCATTCCCCAAATAGCCACAATGTCCAGAGCTGAGTTGATCCAAAGCCAGGAGCCAGGAGCTGCTTCTGGGTCTCCAATGCGGGTGCAGGGGCACAAGTGCTTAGGCCATCTTCCACTGCTTTCCCAGGCCACAGCAGAGAGCTGGATCGGAAGTGGAGCAGCCAGGACTTGAACCAGCGCCCATATGAGATGCTGGCACTGCAGGCAGTGGCTTTACCTGCTATACCACAGCACCGGTCCCAGTAAGTCTTCTAATCCTTGAACATGGCATGTCTCTCCATTTGCTTAGATCTTTGACTTATTTCACCCCTTTTGTAGCTTTTAGTATATAAGTTCCATATAAGTTTTAATTGATTGACACCCAGATTTATCTTTTTTTTTCCTTCGAGTGACTGTGATATTGGTTTGTTAATTCCAGTGTTCTTTACTAGTACATGGAAGAACAATGAGTTTTTAAGTTTACATATGTTTACCTTGTATCCTGTGACCTTGCTTCCCTCATTGATTATTTCTATTTTGTTTGGGTAGATTGTTTGGAATAATCTACAGAGACAATTAAAACTACTGGAATTAAAGACTTGTGTGTGTGTGTGTGTGTGTGTATCTTTAGACCATTTTCTTGACTTATTGCACTGGCTAAGTGAAAGCATTCAACTTAACCATCATGAAATAGAATGTTCTTTGCCAGGTTCAGGAAGTTCCTTCTACTCATATTTCTATTTTTTTCTCAGAGTTTTGAATTGGGATTAGATTTTGTCAAACTTTATGTGATTTTTCTTCATTAGCCTGTAAATACAGTAGTTAAGTGACTGATTCTCAAATATGGGATCAGCCCTTATCCACAGCATGAACCTCACTTGGTCATGGTGAACCATTAATTTTATGTATCATTGAATTCTATTTGATATTACGTTGTTAAGGATTCTTGAATCTATATTCATGAGGGATATTTATCTACACTTTTATTTTTGGGTATTTCTCTGGTGTTCATGTCAGGTTAACATTAGCTTCATAAAATGAATCAGGAATTATTCTTTAAGATTTCATTTCCTGGAAGACCTACATAAATGGGTTTGCCAATTTTACTGACCCTTTCAAAGAACTAGATCTTTGGTTTATTAATTTTCTTTTTCCTATTTTTTGTTTTCAGTTTCATTTAGTTATACTCTATTACTTCTTTCCTTCTGTTTGCTTTGGGTTTACTTTGTTCTTGTATTGGATTTATTTTGCTTGGGGCACCTAGGTGGGAGCTCTAATTACTGATGTGAGACTTTTTCTCTTTTCTAATATAAGCACTTACTGCAATAAATTTCATTCTCAGGACTGCATTAGCTGTGTCCTACAAATTTGATGTTATACTTTCATTTTCATTTGACATAACGCATTTTCAAATTTCCCTCGAAACTTTCTCTTTGATCCATAAGTTATCTATAGAGGTGTGTTATATAATTTCCACGTGTTTGGCTATTTTCCTGTTATCTTATTATCATTTCTAATTTAATTTCATTGTGATTAAAAAACATATTGTATATATTTTAATTATTTTAAATCTGTTGAGGCTTGTTTCAAGACACAGAATACAGTTTTGTTTGTTTCACTGATTCTATTACACAGTTTTTTTGTTCTTGCCTTCCTGTAGTTTAAGCACTTTAGAAAATCCTGTTTTTATATATTCACAGTGTTTTTGAGTATATATCTTTGTATAGCTTTTTTAATGGTTGCTCTAGATATTCTATGTACATAACTTATCATGGCCTACCAGTGCCATCATTTTCAAGGTCAAGTGAATACAGAAATCTCACCTCTCTTTACATGCTTGTTTCCTCTCTCAATTTAACTGTTTTGAATATTTCTTCTATATGCATTTACAACTACATCAAGCATTGTTGTGTTTTTTGTTCCAACCTTCAAATATAATTTAGCAAACTCAGGAGGAGAAGGAGAGACTATTGTGTCTACACATATTTTTGTTTACAGTGTTTTTTCTTCTTTCTGAAATTCCAAGGTCTCTTTTTTGATTAACAGAATGTCTTTTATCCATTACATATGGGCAGGTTTACTGGCGACACATTCTTTCAGTTTATCTTCATCTGAGAATGTCTTCACCTGCATTTCATTTCTTAAGGGTATTTTTTCTCTGAGTATGCATCCTGGATTGACAGCTCTTTTCTTTCAGCACATGAAAAGTATTTTGCTATTTCTGGTTTTTTGGTGTTTTTTTTTTTTTTGCCTCCACAGTTTCTCAGCAGAGACTACCTATTATTTCATTTGCTTCAAGCATGTTCACAATTGTTCACTTAAGCCATGACTGTGTCAGATAATTCAGCCACCTGTCATTTTGATGTTGGCTTGTGTTACCTTTTTTTTTTTTCATTTAGTTTCAGATTTGTTTTGGTCTTATGAGTGATTTTGAATTGAAATCTAGACAGTCTTCTCTTATGGGACTCTGGATGCTCCTCAAAAAATTTTTTAAACTGGTGTTCTTTGATGTGCCTCTGCAAAGGAGGGGCATAGGAGTAGGGCATCGGCACTGCATGGTGGAGACAGCAGTCCAAGCTACTGGAGCTCCTCCTCCCTGCTGGTGGGGATGAGTGTCCCAGTGCCCCAGCTGGTTCCCACTGATACCATGGGGCAAGGGGTCACCACTGCCCAGAGGGGATAAAAACCTAACCCTCCCTGGGCCTCTCTGCAACCTCCCTAAGAGAAGAGTTGGTGTTTCCTTATAGTTCTACAAGGCTGGACATCTGGGTTCCCCATTCATCCTTTGTTGACATGAGCATGTGTGGGCCCATTTTTTTTTTTCTGTGGTGTTCTGCTGAAATGCCACAGTCATTGTCTAAAGTTTTCTGCTAAGATGCCACTTTCTTGGTTTTTGGCTGAGAAAAAGTAGGCGTCATTGGAGGGTTTTTTTGTTTGTTTGTTTGTTTGTTTGTTTGTTTTTTGTATGGGATTGGCAATTCCATTGTGTTTCTTGGCTCCAAGTCTCTGATACAAAAAACAAAATGAAAACCCAGGGAACTTATCACTTACCACTGCGTTGGAGCTCAGGGCCTGAGGTTTCCAACTAGTCTGTCATCTTCTCCCCACCTTTTATCCTGATGTTTATTTATATACAATGTCCAGTTTTTAGTTTTACTTTTAGGAGAAGGGATAGGGAAAAGGATGTCTATCCAATTTTATGAAAGTGGAAAACTCCCACTCAGCTATTTTTTAAAAAGGTTTAATTATTTACTTGGAAGGTGGAGTGACGGCGACAGACAGACAGACAGACAGAGGCTGGTTTATTGCCTTTGCAAATGCCTGCAAGAGTGAAGTCAGGGTCAGGCTGAAGCCGGGAGCCAGGAACTCTGTCTGGGTCTCCCACTGGGTGGCAGGAACTCAAGCACTTGGGCCATCATCTGCTACTTCCTAGGCACATTGGCAGGGAGCTGGATCAGAAGTAGAGCAGCCAGGACAGGAAGCAGTGCTTCAATCTGGGTTTTGGGGTGTCTCAAGTGGCAGCTTAGCCCTCTGCACTACAATGTCAACCCCCTACTCACTATTTTTATTACCTTCTCTTCGACTTAGGGATTCATTTTCTAAAAAAGACTTATTTATTTATTTGAAAGGCAGGTTTACACAGAGAGAGAAACAGAGAGAGAGAGATCTTCTATCTGCTGGTTCACTCCCCAGATGACCACAATTGCCAGGGCTGGGCCAGGCAGAAGCAAAGTGTCAGGAGCTTCTTCCAGGTCTCCCACATGGGCGAGAGGGGCCAAAACACTTGGGCCATCTTCCACTGTTTTTCTCATGCCATTATCAGAGAGCTGGATCAGAAGTGGAGCAGCCAGGACATGAATTGGGGCCAATATGGAATCCCAGAGTTGCAGATGATGGCTTTATCTGCTCTGCCACAACACTAGCCCAAGGTCCTAGCTTTGATGCTTGAGAGTAGTAAGATCCCTTGTCAAGTAAAATCCAGAAAAGGATATACCAGCTGCTCTTTAAAGAGGGAAAAATTCTGAAGATTTCTGTATATTTTGGTCACATTTTCTTCTGATTCCTTCCTTTTATTTCATCCTGTCATTCGTTATCAAAGTCCTGGTAATTATCTTTTTAATTTTTTCAAAAGCTTTATTTATTTATTTGAAAGACAGAGTTACAGAAAGGCAACAGCAGAGAGAGAGGTCTTCCATCTGCTGGTTCGCTGCCCAGATGGCTGCAACAGCTGGAGCTGTGCCAGTCCGAAGCCAGGAGCCAGGAACTTCTTCCGAGTCTCTCACGTGGGTGCAGGAGCTCAAGGACTTGGGCCATCGGAAGTGGAACAACCAGGACTCGAACTGGTGCCCACATGGGATGCCAGCACTGCAGGCTGTGGCTTTATTCGCTTCGTCACAGTGACAGCCCCCTGATAATTATTTTATTTTCTCCACCATCAGCAACCAAAGCTGAAACCATTCCCCAAAACTGCCACTTCAAGCATATTTACTGGCATGTTTAATGTTTGGCCAGTTGAATTGTCTGAAGTATCCCTTTCAGTGCCATTGGCCTGCCTCTCAACTTAGGGATTTAAACAAAAGTCACTGGATCCCAGTGGATCAGTTGACATTCTTGCTGTAATTTTGGAACACCAAATATCTTTTAAAAATGCAATTTAGCTTAGATAAACTTCAAAGAATTTATTGATAATACATGTAAAGAAGATGATGGTTTTGTGATTTGTTACATTCTTTATTTATATGACATAAATTCTTTTTTTTTTTTTTTTTTGACAGGCAGAGTGGACAGTGAGAGAGAGAGACAGAGAGAAAGGTCTTCCTTTGCCGTTGGTTCACCCTCTAATGGCCGCCGCGGTAGCGCGTTGCGGCCGTCGCACCGTGCTGTTCCGATGGCAGGAGCCAGGTGCTTATCCTGGTCTCCCATGGGGTGCAGAGCCCAAACACTTGGGCCATCCTCCACTGCACTCCCTGGCCACAGCAGAGAGCTGGCCTGGAAGAGGGGCAACCGGGACAGGATCGGTGCCCCGACCGGGATAATAATATTTCCTTGGGACATGCACTTGGCACAGCAGCTGAGATGTCACTTGGCATACCTGTACCACATACTGGTGTGCCTATATTTGAGTCCAGACTCCACTTGCTCTCAATTCTAACCTCTTGCTAATGGACATCCTGGGAGGCAGAAGACAATGGCTCAAGTACGTGGGTCCCCAACACCTATGTAAGGGACATGGACTCAGTATCTAGCTTTGACCCAGCCCAGTCCCAGCTTTTGTGGGCATTTGGGGAGTAACCAGTGGATGGGAGCTCTCTGTATCTCAAATAAGAAGAAAAAATATTAACATTTCCAGTTATAGTTAGATAAAAACATGGATGCCAGTGGTTGACGGATCCACTGCTCTACCTTTGCTATATTTAAAATGATAGCATCTCCGTGGCTCAACAGGCTAATCCTCCGCCTTGCGGCGCCGGCACACCGGGTTCTAGTCCCGGTTGGGGCACCGATCCTGTCCCGGTTGCCCCTCTTCCAGGCCAGCTCTCTGCTGTGGCCAGGGAGTGCAGTGGAGGATGGCCCAAGTGTTTGGGCTCTGCACCCCATGGGAGACCAGGAGAAGCACCTGGCTCCTGCCATCGGAACAGCGCGGTGCACCGGCTGCAGCGCGCTACCGCGGCGGCCATTGGAGGGTGAACCAACGGCAAAAGGAAGACCTTTCTCTCTGTCTCTCTCTCTCACTGTCCACTCTGCCTGTCAAAAAATAAAAAAAAAATAAATAAAATGATAGCATCTTAGAAGCCATGCAAAGTGCTTGAAGGGAAAATAAACTACTAAGATATTTTGAGCAAATTATTTTTCAGTATATATAGAGTAGGCTTCTGGAGCTGTACAGCCTGAACTCAGATGGAGCCAAATCTAAGGTAAAAATTTTAGTACAGGGACCGGCACTGTGGCACAGCAGTTCAAGCCACTACTTCTAATGCTGGCATCCCATATGAGCACCAGCTTAAGTCCTGGCTAATCTACTTCCAATCCAGCTCCCACTAATGTGCCTGGGAAAGCAGCAGATGATGGCTTAAGCCCCTGCCACCCACTTGGGAGACCTCAATGGAGTTCTAGGATCCTGGCATTAGTAGGAACCAGCCCCGGCCATTGAGGAGTGAACTGCCAATGGAAGATATTTCTCTAAGTCTGCCTTATAAATAAAAATATACATACATCTTTAAAAATTTAGTACAAGTAATCATCACTTAGGTTAAATATCCCAAATAAACCATTTGATGAAAATGTTTTTCTTTGGTTTGCTTCTTTATTTACTCAGGGTGTAATAAAGAGGACATTATACTGCAAAAGCAATAATAAAATTCAGTTGCTTGAATACTTATCTTTCTGGACAATTCTAGAGTGCAATGGAAAGTAATGAAAATTGGCTTAATTCCTACATAAATATTGCCTTAGATGGGAAACTACTTGGAATTAATTTTCTCCCTTGGAGGGAAGAAAATACATTACAAAACACAAGAACTTGGGTAAGATCATTGAATATATATTTCTTAATGATAAAGAGTAGCTCATGAAGTTGGTTTTAAAATCTGTATCTTTTGTACTAAGCACATAAGTTTTTCAGCTGTTTTAACTTCATATTTCAGAATAATTTTCTATGCATTTTCATCATCATTTTTAATAGCTACAGGATAGTTCTTCGGGTGTTCTACCATAATTCTCTAAATGGCCCATTACTGCTAAAATATTTACGTCACCTCCAATGTTTCACTGTTATAAATAATATGACTGCAAGTTTTTTGCATGTAGTTTTCACCTGACTCCTATTTGGGATTATTGACTTAAACTAGCGTCTCCAGGGTGGAGTCTTAGGACTCATCACAAACACTGCTACATTCCTTCCTCACGTTGCTGTACGGGTTTGCACTGCTGCTAACAGCACAGAACAGGGACTCCTCTGTACCCTCCAGCAAGTCACACTTACTAAAAAAAAAAGTGACTTCAGAGTTGAAATATCCATTGTTGAATTTCTAATGACTTACTTAGAAATTCTTCAGTAGCTTTATTTCTTTGGTGAATTGCCTGTTGTTGACCTTTGCCGCTTATTATCTGGGATTTGGGGATTCTTAAAAATCAATTTGAATGAATTCTTTGTAATAATAAAATTATTAACCTATAAATGGCTTTCCAAATCAGTCTTTTAATACTTGTTAACGTAATAAAGTTATAATTTTAAGTAGCTGAATTTTCTTTGTGAGTTTTTCAAGTTACTTTAGGTTTGGATCTCATTCACCATAATTCTGCACTTCTTTATAAATACATATGTTGGGTCAACAACAGGAGCCACTGTGCACTTGCTCCTCATGTGGGATCTCTGTCCTTAATGTGCTGTACATTGTGATTTAATGCTATAACTAGTACTCAAACAGTATGTTTCACTTTGTGTTTCTATGTGGGTGCAAACTGTTGAAATCTTTATACTAAATTGATCTTCTGTATATAAAGAGAATTGAAAATGAATCTTGATGTGAATGGAAGGGGAGAGGGAGTGGGAGAGGGGAGGGTTGTGGGTGGGAGGGAAGTTATGGGAGGGGGAAGCCATTGTAATCCATAAGCTGTACACTGGAAATTGATATTCATTAAATAAAAGTTAAAAAAAAAAAGAAAAAAAAATATTCAGCCATCCCACTCCTGGGAATTTACCCAAACAAAAAAAAATAAGCATATGAAAGAGTTATCTGTATCCTCATGTTCAGTGCAGCACAATTCATAATAGCTAAGATATGGAATCAACCTAGATGTCCATCAATTGTCGACTGGATAAAGAAATTATGGTATATATACACTACTCAGCTGTAAAAAAAAAAAAAAAATGAAATCCTGTTTTTTTGCAAAAAGATGGACAGAATTGGAAATGATTATACCAAGTGAAATGAGCCAAAAGACTGGTATCATATGTTTTCCCTGATCCAAGGTAACTAACAGAGTCCTTGAAATGTAATATATTGAGGTGAAATAGACATTTTGAGATTCAATGATTCCTTATAGCCCTTGTCTTTTTCATTGAGAAACAGTGTTTTGTTTATTTTCTTTTTTCTTCATAGTATTTGTTGAACTTTTTACTAAGTGTAGGGTTAGCTATATGATCATTAAGTAAACTAAAAATAGATCTTTGTAAAAATTAAGAGTGGGATTGTGAGAGACAGAGTAGGAGGATGGGATGGAGCATGGGGGGGGGGGGAGGGGAGTATCACTACGTTCCTAAATCTGTATATATGAAATACATGAAAATTGTATAGCTTAAATAAAATTTAAAAATACCAAAAATAAAATATTTATATAAAATATAAATGTTTATATATATACATATTGTTCAGCATTTGTTTTGAGAGGAAGGGCAATGTTGATTTTTCTTTGAAAATTACTAAGAATTTATCACAATATGATTTCATAAATAAACCTGCCTTTTCCTATTGATTTATCATGGCGGAAATGTTGGTTATGCCAGGGCCTTTGGCAGGCTGTCTCGGTCCACTGACCCCTACTTATCCTTCTGTCATTACTGTGTGAATAACTGCATCAAGACAGAACACATGTACAGTCAACATCGCTTGTTGAAGGAAGAAATGTCTCTTCCCTTCCTGCACCGCCCTTATCTCTCCCTCTCTCCCTCTCTCATAGCATGACATTTCAAAAATGTCTGCGCTCTTTTTCTTAAAAAATGCTTTTAAATTTGGTGTGCCTGATAGTTTCCTCATTTGTGTATCATTCTTAACAAGTTCTGGAATCCTTAAAAAATCCTTTTTCTCTTCTCTTTCTCTTCTCATTTGTGTCTGAAATTCCAAAATTTTGTTCAGTATTTCATTATATAAATAAATATCTTAACTATGATTAAAAATTCTCACTTGAGAATTTCTTGAAATCCTATTTTCTTATTAGTTATAAGCTAGAGTCACTATGTAACCAGAGGACAACTGCTTTATTTTTAATGGTCTTATTGCCAGGAACTCCATACTAGTCTCCCTATTTCTATTAATTTCTCATAATTTTGTTAATTTTTCAAGGTATATAACAAAAATAGATGAATATAATAATTTTATCTCCTTTCACACCATTTATATAATCTTACTGATGTTAATATAATGTTCAGAAGTAATATTAAATTTGACAATGATAGTGACCACTCAGTTCTCTAATTTTAAAGACACTGGGATGAGATTCTTCTAAAAGAATTCCAAACCAAGAAGCATAATTACTTAATCACATGAGATTTTGATTCACAACTCTTATTTGATAGAATAAATTCTTGCATGTTCGGTTTTTTTAAGTTCAATTTGTGTTGCAGTTCATATATCTATATATTATATATCAGCCCAAACCTAGCACTTTATTTTTCAAATAACTTTTTAAATAAAAAGAATACATGAACTAAGAAAATAGAAAAACACTTAAAATTATTTTGTGTCCATAAATAGAAGTATAGAGCTGCAGACAATGTTTAAATTGTAATTAAGCTAGGACTGCTCATAAAACAGAGCTGGGCCATCTCTCCCTCCACCCATCCCACTTCCTGCTTCTGCAGTAAGCCTCGCTGTCCCATCAGCCCACACAAACCACCTCAGAAATGCCATGCACAAGCAGAAGCAGTCTTTTCCCTTTGTACCAGTTGCAACTCAAAGTCACTACAGACAGCTTATTACTCGAGGCAGGAGTGCTTCCATGCAAGTTCTCTTCCACAATCTGACACTCTTCCCTTGGCATCCTGGGGAAATCTGCTTTCTCCACTTAATTGCATTTGTAAGTTAAAAAGCAAGACTGGTAACCATAAGACTGTACTTAGAGAAATGAAGTGAGATGAGACTTACTATAGATCTAGTTGCTTGGACATTTATAGTCACTGAAAAAAGTTCAACTTTCCTGCAGCATCTCACAGATAACCCATTTACAATCTCATTCTTCATATTCCTTTGATTAAACATGTTCTTGCTTTCACTGTCAGCATTAAGGATAAGAAGGTCGCAACTGAATGCTTTTTATTTTGCTGTGTTGTAATCAGTGGTACTAACTTGGCTTCAGCTTTAACTATTAGAAGAGTCAGGGTGGGGCTGGCGCTGTGGCACAGCGGGTTAACGCCCTGGTCTGAAGTGCTGGCATCCCATATGGGTGCCAGTTTGAGACCCGGCTGCTCCAGTTCCTATCCAGCTCTCTGCTATGGCCTGGGAAAGCAGCAGAAAATGGCCCAAGTCATTGGGCCCCTGCACCCACATGGGAGATCTGAAGGGGCTCCTGGCTTTGGATCGGTGCAGCTCCAGCCATTGCGGCCAATTGAGGAGTGAACCAGTGAATGGAACACCTCTCTCTCTCTCTCTCTCTCGTAGTGAACCAGTGAATGGAACACCTCTCTCTCTCTCTCTTTCTCCCTCTCCCTCTCCCTCTCCCTCTCCTCTCTCTGTGTAACTCTTTCAAATAAATAAATCTTTAAAAAAAAAAGAAAGAAAGAAAGAAAGAAGAGGCAGGGTGCACCTTAATTAATCTGTTCTAACACAGATTAGGAGAGTAGATGAGGATGAGGGGGCCAAGTGAGAAAAGCTGAGGTTTAGGAAACCCGCAGAGTGAAAGTAGCACCTGTGGGGTTAGGATGGATAATCCTCTCACAGAGTCCAACACAAAGGCCAATGGCAGTTCAAGGTAATGCAATGGTGGGCAGGGGCATTCCCTGGGAATGATATATGCACAGCTCATTTCCTGTGGTCATAACAGAGTGGTACACACAGACTACAGGAGTAACTAGGAAAATGCCTCTAAGATTGCACAGGGATGAATGAGTGACTGGGTCATACCCACCAATTTTGGGGCTAACCCACCTGGGATTAATGCTGGATCTCTTTGTGGGCTGTTTGATCTTAGTCCCTCTTCAGTGCTTTGGGTTCTTCATTCAGGAAATAACGGTAACAAGCCTCCCAGACTGCAGAGTCAATGAATGAATATATAATCTAAAGCATGTGGAACTGTGCTTGGCGTATAGTAACTGTTACAAATGCATTAGTTATTATCATTAAAATCGTTATAATTACACGCTTTACCCATCAGAGGCCCCATGTTGGCTGAATGAGGACCCTCACATACCAGAGACAGAGGCATAAACTTGACCTCCCCCAAAGGAAGCCACCATGGGAGTGTCCCTAACATCCAGACAGCTTCAACTGTCAGCTAACAGACTTCCCAAACCTACAGAGGGAGACTTGGAGAGAAAGACAGAATTATCTGCTTGGTTCTTTGAGGGCAGGATGCTCCCTGCAGATAACCGCGACAAGTCAAAGAAAAACAAATGGTATCCACTTAAACTATTTTTATTGCCCATGTATTACACTTGGGCTACAGGATGGATTAAACTGACTTGTTCTTTTATTATTACCCTTTTAACTTAACAACTTTGCTCCCAAACAAATGATTTTATTTTTATTTTGCTTCCAAAATAAGCAGGGAAAATATATTTATCAATTGGGGATTTTAGGTTTGGCTAGCAGAAATCACAGTTTCTAAAAGCTACCTATACATGGAATTGTTCAGTAAAAAACCATGGAAGTTCTCCAAAGAACAAAACCCTCTGAGGGAGGCCAGCAAGTCCAACAGCAGAGCCCACTACCAATTAAGCAGGTCTCTACAACTGGAGCCTCTGTAGCAAGACATGTTAATCCGGTGAAGCAACCCAACCGTGTTTCTGAGTTCCATAACCACAGTAACACCTCTGAAGTTTGTTCAAAATCTGGATCTAATCCAGAGCGCTATCTACATTCCTCTACTGTACCACGATGCCTGGTCCTGATGTTTTGAAAAAATACATTATAAATCTTCTTTAGAGTCATTTTCCCCAACTTGGCATAAGTATTTTTTTTTTAAGATTTATTTATTTATTTGACAGGTAGAGCTACAGACAGTGAGAGAGACAGAATGAAATGTCATCCTTCCGTTGGTTCTCTCCCCAAATGGCCGCTGCAGCTGGCGCTGCACTGATCCAAAGCCAGGAGCCAGGTGCTTCTTCCCAGTCTCCCATGTGAGTGCAGGGGCCCAAGCACTTGGGCCATTCTCCACTGCCCTCCCAGGCCACAACAGAGAGCTGGACTGGAAGAGGAGCAACCGGGACTAGAACCCGGCGCCCATATGGGATGCTGGTGCTGCAGGCGGGGGATTGACCAAGGGAGCCACGGCACTGGCCCCTTGGCATAGTATTTTAAAGAATACCCACCTTTGAAGCCTCTCCATTCCCAGGGTCTGCCATAGCTGGCCACCTCTGGAAGTCATGGAAAGTTTTATGTGTTCTCTGACTGGAACCTGCAGCCCCAGGCAGGTTTTCAGATAATAAACCATGGAGCAAGTGCACATCTTCTAGTGCTATTTTTAGTGAGACTTAGCACATTCTTCTTTATGAATATTACTGTAGTCAAAAAAGAAATCTATAACTTGTTAAGCTGGCTCACTGTTCCTTCTCTTCCCCTATTGCTTGTTCCTATCCATGGATATCACTAAAATTAAACTCTTCACTTGTTGGTAACTTTAGGGTAATTTCTTATCTGGCTATAACCCAGTTTATACGATAGTAATCACTAAAAAATGAAAATCCTATTTAGCCACCACTGCCCATTTGAAAAGACAGAGAATCAAAAAGAACATAACAACTGACTTTCTATCATCCAGAAAAGGAGAGGAAATTTGATTCATGTTTGTTCTTGCTGAAGACGTATCACACCTACGGGAGTTTGAGAAGCATGGGGTTTGAAGATAAAAACAGGCTACTCTTCTAGTCTTGGGTTTGAATTTGATGATTTACAGTTTCTAAGTATTTATTTAGTACCTACTTACAGGAGTCCTTGTATTAGTCATTAGCAAATAGAGATAAGATAGCAACAGGTAATTACTGCATGGTTTATTGTATATCAAGTACTTTACATGCATTATCTCATCTGATCTTCACAACAAAGAAACAGCTGTTACTCTCACCCTCATGGAGGATGGAAGAATACAGTAAGGAGAGGTTCAATACCCTGTCCAAGGATACATATATACGTGGCTGGTTACTAACCAGAACTTTACAGCAGTCAGATTCAGATCTCTTGGTCATAATCACTATTCATCGATGTCTCTCACAGCCTCTCACCTGAGGATGCTGAGAACCTAGAGACTTGATAATTCAAGTTAGGGCATGAGGTACAGCATGGTAAACACCGCCCAAAGGGGCAGGAAGCGCAGAGACTCTTACTCAGAGCGAAGGAACAGCAAAGCTCTCATGGAGCTCTCATGGAGAGGCAGAGCTTCAAATGGATTTTGAAAGATGTTTGGGCCATGGGTGACTTCAGGACAAACATTGTGTGGTAAGGATGGAGGGACAGGGGCCGGCACTGTGGCGTAGTGGGGAAAGCTGCCGTCTGCAACGCCAGCATTCCATGTGGGTGCTTGTTCGAGTCCTGGCACCACTTCCAATCTAGCTCCCTGCTAACGTGCCTGGGAAAGCAGCAGAGGATGGCTCAAGGCCTTGGACTCCTGCACTCAGGTGGTAAAACTGGAAGAAGCTCCAGGCTTCTGGCTTTGGCCTGGCCCAGCCCTGGCCGTTGCAGCCATTTGGGGAGTGAACCAGTAGAGGGATGGTCTCTGTCTGTCTCTCCTTGTCTCTCTGTAATTCTGTCTTTCAGATAAGTAAATCTTAAAAAAAAAAAAAAAAAAAGCATGCAGGGACAGCCAGCCTTGCAGGAGGAAGGCAGTACGAGTGGGTCCAAGGAGAAGGCAGGCACCGGGAGGGTAATCCTAAGTAGCACAGTGTGGTTGAGGTAGGGAGGTGGGAAGAACAGAGAAGGGAAAACAGGGTAGCAACATCACTGCAGAGTGCCACATTCCAGGCTCAGGAACAGGTTCTGGATTTTCAGAGTGGGGAACCATGAGGAAGTTCTAAATTAAAGGGTTTCTATGGCAAGACAAGAACAGAATGACACTGAGAGGCCCGGAGAAGAGATGGAATCTTCAAGACTGGTACAGGGGCGAGAGGAGAACAATGGCATCTTAGTGAGTTAAATGGTGGTTCCCCAAATGATGTGCCCATGTTGCAACCTCCAAAGCCTGTGAACGTAATCTAATTTGGAAAAGAGGTCTTTGCAGATGCAATGAAGTTAAGACTCTCAAAATCATTTTGTATTATCTGTGTGGGTCCTAAATCCAACAACAAATATCCTTTGGAGAGCAAGGTCGAGGGAGATTTGAGACAAGGAGAAGGCACAGAGAAGAAAAGGAGGCGGCCAGATCACCAAGGCAGAGACAGCAGTGGCACAGTCACCTGTCAAGGAATGCCAACCACCACCACAAGCTGGGAGAAGCGATCCTCTCCCTGGGCCCATGGAGTGAGAGTGGGCCTGCAGGATTTCAGATGCCGGGCCTCCATAATCGTCAGAGAACACTGCAGTTCAAGTCAGCCAACATCCCATAATCATTACAGTAGTCCTCAGAAAGTAATGCAGATCCCCGTGCCCTTGTCTCCCAAAGACAGAAACGTCTGGAAGAGCTCTGATTTGGAAAGAAGTGACTAGAAACCGATCTGCATAAAGTTTGCTGAAAAACTGTAACACAGAGGATGAAAAGACAGTAAGCTGGGCAGGAAAAGCAGGACAGAATCTTGTCCTCCTCTATATCCTTGGTCTTGTGTCATGAACTGAAAGCACGTGCATACGGCTCTGGGGATTCCCATCTCCAGAGGCTCATTCACTGGGTCTGAGGTCTCAGGAAACCATAATTTCAAAAGCTTCCTAGGTGAGAATGACGCAGATCTTTCCAGGCGATCCTTCAGGTATTTACTTATTTTTTAAGATGTATTTCACTGGAAGGGAGAGTGTCAGAGAGAGAGAGGGAAAGAGAAAGGTAAGGGAAAGAGATATTTCATCTACTAGTTCATTTCCCAAATGGCTGCAACAGCTAAGGTTTGACTAGCCTGAAGCCAGGATCCAGGAACTCCATCTGGGTTTGCCGCATGGGGGATGAGCTCAAGAACTTGAACCCTCAACTGCTGCCTCCCAGGTACATTAGAAAGGAGGTGGAAAGGAAGCAGAGTAGTTGGACTTCAAACTGGTGCACGAATATGGGATGCCGATGTCATAGGTGGCAGCTTAACCTACACGCCACAATACCAACCCCGAGGCATTCCTTTAAAGCAGAGGTTGGCAAACTTTTCCAAAAAAAGGCCAAATATTAAATATTTTAGGTGGTGTATGCCATAAAGTCTCTAGTTTTGATATTCAACCCTACTATTGTAGTGCAAAAGCAGCCATTGATGACCCATAAACAAACGATGGTGGTTGTATTCTTGTAACATTTTATTTAAGCAGGCTGAAATTCGAACTTCATGAAATTTTCAAGTGTCATGAAATATTACCCTTCTTTTGGTTCCTTTTCTCCAACCATTTAATGATATACAAAAACAGGTGGTGAGCAGATTTGGTGCACGGACCATAGTTTGCCAACCCTGGCTTTAACACGCTGCAATTTGCAAATTGCTGCTTTAAATGTTAGAGCTGAGATTTTAGGCTGGTGGCATGCCATGAACCAGCAGGACAGAAGGAAGTAGAAGAACATCTAGGCACGAGAATCATCCCCAGCATGCCTGCCAGCAGCGCCTTCTACAACAGCAGCCAGTAATGCGTCCCCAGCTTATGGAAGGGTGTCGCTCATGGGAACAGGGTCCTTCAGGCCTGCTGTAGACTTAAAAATCAACTCAGAGGGCCACTGTGCTGGAGGAGTGACAGCAATTGCGGTTTTTAGACTGCAGACTAGACAAAGTCTCGTTTCCTTTAATTTAATTCCATCCCTTTTTCTGCCACTAACAAATGTCTGGAGAATGCAAGGGAGAAGGTGCACTGATAGCGATGCCTGCAAATTCACTCTAATTTATAAGAATACGTCCTCTCTAAATTTCAGTTTGGCCAAAGCAATTAGTAGTAAATGACTTTTGATATATTTCATGATGCTGGACTGTGACCTCCCACCAAAAACATCAGGGAACTAAGAGAACAGATGTTGCCTTCTCTCTTCCTGAGCAATCATCCTGGCTTTCTCCTCTCTGTACCTCTAGCTTTTGAGATGCCTGGCTGGGATGTATCTATTTGCAAGGCTCCTCTTACAAGGCTGCTCAACACAAGCGAGTAGAAATAACAGAAATCTGTGACACAACCGATACTCAATACGTTCTCAACAAGCTGGAACTCTGGGCTCAAAATAACAAGATGAAATTTAAGTAGGACAAACGGAATTGTCTGCGTTTACACTGAAAGAGATTCAATTACAAAAGCACAAGTTGGAGGAGAGAAGGCTTTTGGAGCAGCTGCGTGATGCGGCAGTTCACAGGAGGAAGGCCTCGGGGATGTTTTTAACTAGAGTCTCAACGTGAGCCAGTAACACGGGGTTGCTGAAGTACTTAATATAATTCTGCCTGCATTAATGCAATTACAGTGTCCAGATGAATACAAGTATCCACTGCACTCTGAAATAATCAGATGATATCTAGAGTTCTTTAGCAGTCTGCGCACTGCTGTAACAGGAACATTCAAATAAAATAGTCAAAAAGGTATTTAGTCATGACAGTATACCTAGGAGAGGAGCAGCACCAGGCTCAGAAATGCCCCCCAAATAGGAGCATTAAGAATACCTGAAGGAGCTACAGTGTCGAAGGATCCTTCTGAGGAAGTACTTAGAGATTCTTGGTAACGAGGGGCGGGCACTGCGGTGCAGCTGGTTAAGCCACCTCTCGCCATGCCTGCATCCTTTGTTGGTGTGACCTGGATGGGGTCCAGCCTCTGCTTCGGATTGGCTTCCTGTCAGTGTGCACCCTGGAAGGCTGCACATGATGGTTCGAGTACTTAGATACCTGCCACACATGTGGGAGATCCAGGTTGAGCCCAGTTCCAGCTGTTGCAGGAATATGGAAGATAAGTTGAAGTTATTGTGATGGGTCTTCAAAAAGTTCATGAGAAAATTAATGGATTTCAAAAATTTTTCACACCAAAGTAAATTTAAAATTTTTTAAATTCATTCATTTGAGAAGCAGAGAGACAGAGAAAGACAGCTAGTTTATTCCCTAAATGGTTGTAATGGCCAGAAGTTTGGAGCCTGGAACTGAATCTAAGACTCCCACATCAGGGGCAGGGACCGAATAACTGTAGCTATCATTACTCTAAGGTCTACACTGGCAGAAAGCTGGAGTCAGGAGCTAGAGCCAGGTGCCAAACTCAGGTAATCTCATGTGGTTTGCATGTGGGTTGCAGGGTCCTTAACCATTAGACTAAAGCATACACCTGTGTTAATCTTTTAATTCCATTTTCCACAAACATTTTGAAGTTCCCTTGTATGTAAAAAATTAGAACTTAATTTTTAAAACAAATGGACTGGTCTCTAAAAGTCATAAACTCCATAAAATCAACAGGTTTTCTCGGAGACCTGATTGCTACCGGCTTGCTTTGGATGTTGTGGAGATTCCTGTATTGGCTCATAGACTGGAGCTGTCAATAACCAGGACTCATAAAGCAAATCTTAACCTAGAGTCAGAGTTACTTTTAACAAATGGTCTTACATGCTGAAGCCATATGGTGCTGGTTTACTATCAAAAAAGAATAAATGAGGGGCCGGTGCTGTGGCACAATGGATTAACGCTCTGGCCTGAGGCGCCAGCATCCCATATTGGCACCAGTTCTAGTCCCGGCTGCTCCTCTTCTGATCCAGCTCTCTGCTGTGGCCTAGGAAAGCAGTAGAAGATGGCCCAAGTCCTTCGGCCCCTGCACCCACATGGGAGACCTGAAGAAGTTCCTGTCTCCTGGCTTCAGATTGGCACAGCTCCGGCTGTTGTGGCCAACTGGGGAGTGAACCAGTGGATGGAAGACCTCTCTCTCTCTCTCTGTCTGCCTCTCCTCTCTCTGTGTAACTCTGACTTTCAAATAAATAAATAAATCTTTAAAAAAATGAATAAATGAGACTGCTTATTATTATGCAAAGAGAACAAATTTTAATATGACTCTATTCGCTGCTAGACATGGTAGTTAAAATACACTACAGATCAGAAGCAGCTTGTTTCTACTGAGTAAGTGTGACTAAAGGAGAGGTGGAGAGTATACACTTGAATCGCTAAGAGGATGGCAAATATTTTAACCACTGCAATCACCTCATGCAGAGAAAAGACTTCAAGATCAATTTTACATCTGTACTCTGTAGGCTGGTCCATGTGATGGAAGCTCCCGCGAGAGCATCCAAGGAAACCAGGCAGTGAGGAACACCTTTTTCAGAAATGTTGCCAGACTCTGTCTTCACTTCCCTGTTCCCTCAAAATTATGCACAGGGAAGCACAAGTGTGTACACGCTCATCCACACTCATTCACTCCTATACTCTTTTCCCTAAAGAACCCTTTCATTTAATGAGTGCAAATTTCATAAGTATAACTTTAGGAATATAATGATTCTTTCCACCATACCCTTCCTCTTACCCCTACTCCCACCCCACTCCCTCTCCCATTCCCAGTCCCATTCTCCATTAAGATTCATTTTCAGTTAACTTTATACACAGAAGACCAACTCCATACTAAGTAAAGATTTCAACAATTTGACCCCTGTACTGTTAACTAAGTGAGAAAGATCTAATCAGATCACCAACATGTCCCCAGCAGGCCAGGCATCCATTCTCACTCAGGAAAGCACTGACACAAAACGCCATGGTAGACAGAAGAGCAAGCTTCCTAAGCTAAGCTTTCGGCAAACATAACCATGGCATCTCATGGAGGGTAAGTGCATTTTAAACATGTGCTTCTGGTCTTTAAAAATATGCAGAATGAAATCATTAGATTTTTAAATAAACAAAAAATTTGTATTTCAACTGAGTCAATGAGAAGGGTTGACACCTTTAATTTTCTATCTTTTTTTTTTCCTTAACAGTTAGGCAAATGTTTACTGCCTCGCGCTCATCCCTGCCCAACATGTATTTTCTGATGTCAGTGACCATGGCTCACTTCCAGTTCCCTTCCTCCTATTTCCGGGATTGTGGTACAAAATTAAGTTTCAGCTTCTAATTGGGGCTTACAATGGAAAAAGCCCAACAACCACTACCGGTAAACTCTAAGAAGAAAAATAACGTATAAAGGAACTGACTTCTTTTAAAAATTTATCTTGTATAATGATTTTTTAAAAAATATTTATTTACTTGAAAGGCAAAGTTACAGAAAGACAGAGAGACACACAGAGAGATCTTCCAACCACTGGTTCACTCCCTAAACGGCCACCAGAGTCTGGACTGTGGCAGTGGCCAAGGAACTTGGGCCATCCTCCCCTCTTTCCCGGGCCAACAGCAGGGAGCTGGCGTCACAAGCGATGGCATAATTCATTACACCACAACGCGACTCTTAAAGATCTTAATTATAGTAAATTTTCCATCTAAAAGTGCCCCCTCAGATGGGAGGAGGGAACAGCTTCTTTGCCATATTTGTAGCAGGGTCCTATTTTCCCATATTAACGGGATTTCAAGAATATTTGCAAATTTCAAAATCAAAACACCAGGCAGCATGAATTTATGACACATTGTATTTTTATTAATAAAATTCTTTGCATGATAGTCAGACTTTTGTACAATATGCAGTGACATAATAAAAAAAAAAGTGTTGGAACAATTAAAAAAGGAAAAGGAATAAAGTAAAACTTCACTCGTTTCAACCAAACTCATTTATAATTTATAAGAATCTAGCAAATGCTAATCTTGGGTTAATAAATCTTTCTTTTCAGAATAAAAAATTCACAACTTTTTGTTAAGAGAAATTTAAATAAACAATGAGATAGAAAGGCAGGTACTACCAGCCACTGATTCTCTAACCAGTCTCCCCTTTTCTCATAGTAACAGAATGTTCTTTGGACTGCAATGTTCCCAGCTAAAACCTTAACACTCCTTAGGCTGCAGAAGTAACCAACAGATATAATTCTGGCTAATGAGATGCTATGGGAAAACCGAGGGTGGGAATTTCTACAATATGGTTTAAAAGAGCAAACTAACACTTCAACTTTTGATCTTTACCTTTCTGTACCTGGAATAAAAACATATGATGTTGGAAGCCCTAAAAGGATCTGAGGTCCCTGAGGATCACAGCCACCCTGAAGGAAGGCAGAGGAAGAAGTCACAAAGTCACAAGGAGCCCAGGCCTCTTAGGATAACCTGAGCCACTGCACAAGCTATGCAGTGCTTTCTCCAAGGTTCTTATGACTCAAGTGGGCGATAAAGGTAATTTGTTTAAGCCGCCCTTCAGTATATGTTACTAAGCCAACTCTGTCTGATAAAAAAAGGATTTTTTTCCCCAGAAACTTTTAAAGAATACAAACTTTATGCATTTCATAAATACAACTTTAGGAATATAGTGATTCGTCCCAACCTAGCCGCCCTCCCATCCCCATTCCCACCCCTCTTGCTCCTCCATCTTCTATTCCCATTCTTATTTAATACAAAAACCTATTTTCAATTAGCTTTATACACATATGATTAACTCTATGCTAAGTACAGAGTTCAACAAATTGTATGAAAAAAATGTTCATCAACAGTGGAGACAAGGGATGTCAAAGTCACTGCATCTCAAACTGCTAATTTCACTTCTAAAGACTACCTTCCAGGTGTTCTATTAGTTATCACAGACCACAGAGAAAAAAATGGCATTTGTCCTTTCGGGACTGGCTTATTTCACTAAGTATGATGTTTTCCAGTTTGATCCATTTTGTTGCAAATGACAGGATTTCATTTACTTCTACACTGTGTAGTGTTCCATGGTATACATATTCCACAATTTTTTTTTTTTTTTGACAGACAGAGTGGACAGTGAGAGAGAGAGAGACAGAGAGAGTGGTCTTCCTTTTGCAGTTGGTTCTCCCTCCAATGGCCGCCGTGGCCGGCGTGCTGTGGCCAGTGCACGGTGCTGATCCGAAGGCAGGAGCCAGGTGCTTCTTCCTGGGGTGCAGGGCCCAAGCACTTGGGCCATCCTCTAGTGCCCTCCCGGGCCACAGCAGAGAGCTGGACTGGAAGATGGGCAACCGGGGCAGAATCCGGCACCCCGACTGGGACTAGAACCTGGTGTGCCGGCGCCGCAGGCAGAGGATTAGCCTATTGAGCCGTGGCACCGGCCAACCCCACAATTTCTTTATCCAGTCTTCAGTTGATGGGTATTTGGGTTGATTCCATATCTTAGCTATTGTGAATTGAGCTGCAATAAATATGGGGGTACAGATAACTCTTTCATATGCAGGATTCATTTCCCTTGGGTAAATCCCCAGGAGTGGGATGGCTGGGTCATATGGTAGGTCTATATTCAGATTTCTGAGGTATCTCCATACTGTCTTCCATGATGGCTTTACCACTTTACATTCCCACCAACAGTGGATTAGGGTACCTTTTTCCACACATCTTTGTTAGCATTTGCTGTTTGTTGATTTCTGTATGAAAGCCATTCTAACTAGGATGAGGTGAAACCTCACTGTGGTTATGATTTGCATTTCCCTGATGGCTAGTGATCCTGAAGATTTTTTCGTGTGTCTGTTAGCCATTACGATTTCCTCTTTTGAAAAATACCTGTTTAAATCCTTTGCCCACTTCTTAACTGAGTTGTTGTCGAGTTTCATGAGATCTTTATAGATTCTGGTTATTAATGCTTTATCAGTTGCATAGTTATTAATGCTTTATTAGTTGCATTCTATTAGTTGCCTCTTCACTTTGCTGAGTAGCTTCTCAATTTGATGTAATCCCATTTGTGAATTATGGCTTTGATTGCCTGTGCCTATTGGGTATTTTCCAAGAATTCTTTGCCTATGCCGATGTCTTGAAGTGTTTCCTCAATGTTCTCTAATAATTTGATGCTATCAGGTCATAGATTTAGGTCTCTGATCCATTTTGAGTGGATTTGTATGTTGGGTGTAAGGTGGGGGTCTTGCTTCATTCTTCTGCATGTGGAAATCCAGTTTTCCCAGCACCACTGTTGCAGAGACTGTCCTTGCTCCAGGGATTGGTCCTACAGCAATGACCCTCACCAGGGAATCAGGGAGCTCCAAGCATGTGGAGCCACCCACAGTGACTGCCCAAAGTCCCAGCCACACCTTGAGCCCTCACACACATCCACAGTGTTTTCACAGTCCTGGCACACAAGGCTCCCACAATCATGAGCTCCCCAGCTTCAGGTTTCCCAGCCAGATTCAGGTGTCTCCTCAGCTGGTTGCTGGGTGCAACCAGCCATGAGCTGGCGCAGGTATTATCTATGTCCAAAATGGTGCCACCTTCTCTCAGGTAGTTAGATGACACCAATGCTGGGTGGTCGGGAGAGAGAAACATGTCCCCCTCTTTTCTTCCTCTAGGTTTGGCAGGTACACTGTCCCCACAGGGCTCCAAGCCAGATTCACGCCAGGCTCTTCCTGCAGCTTTATCGTCAATGGCTTGGCCTGCTGCAGTCTGGTCTTACCTTACCCCAAAGCCAGTGCTGAGGCTCTCAACTGCTGGGCTCCTGAATTGTGCACATCCACACCCTCCACATAAGTCTACAGTGTTCTCAAATTTGTGTGCAGTTTTACTGCTGTTTTCTCCCTAACTCTTCCCTAAGATTGCACTCTCTCCATTTTTTTTTTAAACTATCTTCACCTAGACTGCAGCAAACAACTCCATTCTGCCATCTTGAAAACTCCAAGGATTATCAAAATATTCACTTAAAAATAACTGACATGCTAATCATGATCTATTATCTATTATTTAAAGCAGATCTCCTAAGGACAACTACTTTGAAACAGTGCTGGCTGTGTTTGAATAAATATGTGCTCTTGATAATACTTCATAGTTTCCAATAAAAATATTTTAAAATTAAAATTGTCATTACATGGGGAATAACATGTTACAGCACTCAAAGTGTTATAATAAAAAGGATTTCATATATAGTGTTAATGTCAATTAGGTTGCCTCTTTGATGACCAATGCTAACACCCAGAAAGCCATAAGTAAACACACTCCAGAAACAGTTTATGTAAGGAAGAGACTAGAATGACCCCGTAAAAGAGGAAATCATATTTCCAGTGCTGATTTTACACTGAGGAAATGATTAAAAACTGGCAGCATGTTCTGAGGATCCACACAGAGTGGACGCCAACACACATTGCTGAGGGTATCACAGCATGATTAGTGAGTGCTGGTAGTAGAAGAGCCGTCTACTTATTTTAGTTACCAATATAAATTGATATTTCCTCAAAGATAAAATATACCTGAAGTGAAGTAGAGCAACACCAAGAACACTATAAAGATCATAAATAGTAGCTAAAAATAACATGATGTTCAGCTTCAACAAAAAGCAATACCATGAAGTGTCCTCAAAGCTTCTGCCATCATTTCAAATTATTTTGTCTGTCCAATGGGGGCAAGGATTATTACACTCAATACAACTGTCCTGACAAAATAGTCATGAAGAGTAAATCTTCCTGGATATCTGTGTTAAAACCAAGTGACTCGTCCATGAGCAGAGATTTATAAACAAGGACACACTTCAGTGGTCAGACAGCAAAGGCAAATGCAAGGCAAAAACAATCAGCGTGGAACTGTGTGGAGCTGGGTCTCGACAGCACATCACCTGTGTGCCGAGTGATCCACAAGCTGCTGTTCTCACTTCTCAAGGTGCCTCAGTAGTACCCAGGGAGTATTTAGAAAAAAAGACAAAGATGCTTGAAGCCTGCCCAAGAGTTTAGGTTTCTAAACCATTACACAATCAGGCCTAGCTAAAATATTATTTAAAAAACACTTCTGGTGATTTTAACGTGCAGTTAGGTTGACACTCCTTGGGTTAGAGACAGGGGCTGAGCCCTGACTTGGAACATGGAATGGGCAGGCCATAGATAGGTACAGAGAACAGAAGAAGTATCCCAGAAAGGGAAATACAAGGGGGATAAGGGAAGAATGACTAAGGGCCCTAGCCTTGTGGGTAAAGCTGCCACCTGTGACGCCACATCCTACCCATACAGCGATTCTAGTCCTGGCTGCACTATTCTAATTCCACTCCCGGCTAATGTTAAGATGCTGGGTTATATGCCCACATACCACACCAGAGTGCATGGGTGCAATTCCCCACTCTAATTCCTGACTCCAGCTTCCTGCCAATAACGACTCTGGGAGGCAGTGGTGATGGCTCAAGAAATTGGGTTCCTGCCACCCATGTGGGAGGCCTGGATTCAGTTTCTGGCTCTCAGCTTTGGCCCTCACCGGGCGAGGGCTGCTGTTATGGTCATTTGCAGAGTGAACCAGTGCATGGGGAGTTCATTTTCTGCCTTTCAAAAAACAAACAAAAAAAGATACAGTCACTTGGCGGAGACAGGAAGGGAAAAAGGAACAGCACACCAAAGCCTAGAAGTCGATGTACCACTGGGTTAGTAAATGCTTGATATCCTTACAGCTCAACAAGAGTCAAAAAGGATTGTTCTGCCTAATACATTCAGGTAAAATGAAACTAAGATGGGAGTATGCAATGTAAAAGAATATTTTTCATGTAAAATCCTTAGAGTTTCTTGCATTTAGATGCTGAAGAGGATAATTAGCAAGAACTTGGTGCTCACAGTTTGTGCTTGGGAGAGGACTGTGTGGAAGGGTGAAGTAGAATAACAGTGGGTCACTCGCCAGCACTGCCCTGTCCCTGGAGATCTGTAAGTAGGAATAAACAGTGGAACTGCACTAAAAAGAGGAAAGAGAAGTCAACCTGTAATCAAGGCAGCTGAGAAATGCAGGGCCCACAGTGACGAATCATCAGAACAGACTGTCCCACATGCAGGATATGCCTGGAACCTTGCAGCTCTCCCAGGGGCATTCTTAGTGAGGAGATGGCTGAATCCCAGCCAATGGGGACCCCCTTCTCAGCAGACTCTGATGCACTGGAGAACATGACTCTGAGCTCCCTTCTTCCAAGTCACTCCTACTTACACTGCTACCCTCGCTTGTTCTACGTGGGCAGAGTCAGCTGAGGCTTCCCGTGACGCGTCTCCTGTCTACGGTCATCTGGGCTGAAAGAATGATGGCAGCACTATAGCAAGGGAGCAAGGCATAGCTAAGACGTTGCATGGCAGGAAGAAGGGCAAAGAAGTGATAAGTTCAGTTAGACACAGCTGGAGATGTTCCCAGGCGTTCCCAGAACCACATCTGCATGTGGCTGGAACTATGCAGGGAGAGGTCAGGCTGGACTTGAATCTTGGGAATCAGCTCTCAATGAGAGTGCATGACCCTTCAGAGAGGGCGAGCTCACTGCTGGTCTACAACACTTGCTGAATACCTGGAGAAGGGAAAACAGAAGGCTGAAGGAAGAGCCCTAAGGGCACATCTCATGGAGGGATAGAAGAAGAGTAGCCGGCGCCGTGGCTCAACAGGCTAATCCTCCGCCTTGCGGCGCTGGCACACTGGGTTCTAGTCCCGGTCGGGGCGCCAGATTCTGTCCCGGTTGCCCCTCTTCCAGTCCAGCTCTCTGCTGTGGCCAGGGAGTGCAGAGGAGGATGGCCCAAGTCCTTGGGCCCTGCACCCCATGGGAGACCAGGATAAGCACCTGGTTCCTGCCATTGGATCAGCGCAGCGGCCATTGGAGGGTCAACCAATGGCAAAGGAAGACCTTTCTCTCTGTCTCTCTCTCTCACTGTCCACTCTGCCTGTCAAAAAAAAAAAAAAAAAGAAGAGTAAAGAAAAGAAGGGGTTCTTGGGTAGGCCCACTAGAGGGTTTGGTACAATGAAGGCAAAGATTCAAGGTGACCTCACTTCGATCTGCTAGGCTGATAACAATTTTAAACAGAAAGAGAAGAGCTGATCAGTTTCTCTGGATTGATAAGAGTGCAAACTTGAACTTTTGGAAAGTAATTTTCAATAGACTTCAAAACATCTAAAAAGTGTGCCTACATTTTAATCAGGGATCTCCTCCGGTATATGCACTGGAAATGTGTAAGAGTATATACAAGACTTGGGGCTTGGCTCACTTGGTTAATTCTCCGCCTGCGGCGCCGGCATCCCATATGGGCACCAGGTTCTAGTCCCGGCTGTTCCTTTTCCAGTCCAGCTCTCTGCTGTGGCCTGGGAAGGCAGTGGAGGATGGCCCAGGTGCTTGGGCCCTATACCCGCATGGGAGACCAGGAAGAAGCACCTGGCTCCTGGCTTCGGATCGGGGCAGCTCCAGCTGGAGCAGCTATTTAGGGAGTGAACCAACAGAGGGAAGACCTTTCTCTCTGCCTCTCTCTCTCTCACTAACTCTGTCAAATTTAAAAAAAAAAAAAGAGAGAGAGAGAGAGTATATATAAGACTTAACTACAAGATTGTAATGTACGTGGCCCACTCTAACACAACCCTGCAGGTACCTTTCCTGCTATCTGAATCCTCTGCCTTTGAGTAGGGGCTGGCCTAGGACTTGCTTCTAATAGAGAGAATGTAGCAAAGGAGACAATGGGCTGTCCCTTCTTTAGTTAGGCTGCAGGAGACTGTGGCTTCTACTACAGTTAGCAGACGCTCTCCCCAGCATAGCAAATGTAGGAGATCCTTTCAACACATCAGTAAGTAAAGAGGGCTCCTCTTGCTGGCTTTGCGGAAGCAAGTTAGCATGCTGGGGAGGAACTGAGAGCTACCTAGAAACTAGGGCTTTCTGTCCATAGCCCTGGAGGAAGTGAATTCTGTGACAATCACATCAGCTTAGAAGTATATGGGCCCCGGCTGAGCCTCTGGGTGAGACGCTAGCCCTGACCAACACCTTAACTGCATATTTGCGAGAGACTCTTAAGCGCAGACCCAGCAAAGCCATGCTCAGATTCCTGACCACAGACCCTGGCATGTGTTGCTGCAATCTAGGAGGTTTTGGAGTAATTGGTTACACAGCAATTGATAACCAATTCAGTTAGCTATGGGGCTATGTGTTATAATGAATAAGGAGAAACACAAAAACAAGAAATGTCTACTAGGGTATTTGTTGAATTAAAAAAAGGCGCACACACACACATGACATAATGCAATTCACTCATTAAAATTATGCTCCAGGTGAATGTAGATAAATATTCATGAAATATATCCACAATATATTAATTACAATGTGCTTAAATGCTTAAATATTATGTACCATACCACCAATTAGCTGGAATAAAGATGCTCTTTATATATGCAAATATAAAGGAATGAGTAGAATAATAAATATCAAGTTAAAATAGTACTTACTGCCAAATGACTGGTTTAACTTTTTTGTTGTTGTTGTATTTTCTTTCTGCTGCTTATCTATACTTAAAGAATGCTTGAAATGATTATAATAAAAACACAATTAAATGTATAAGAAGAAAAAGAAAACAAAAAAGGGGATGACCAACAATATAGGTCACAAAACATTAATGAGGCTTCATTCATTTTTTTTAATTGATTGTTTCTATGTGCTGGATGAAAACAAGGAAGTTACTCTACTTGGTTTGGCAAGGAGCAAGCTACTAGCCATCTAAGACAGTGCAGTGTCACCCCTTCAGTGCTGACAAAGGGCAAGTGGTTTGTTGCTCCTGGCTACCCTGGGTGGTCTCTAATATAAATAGGGAAAGGGAAGCCATCAAACAATGTGGCAAACACATCACAATAAGGGTTGCATATGGAGAGGAATCATTGCATAGAC
The DNA here is from genome assembly GCF_033115175.1 of Lepus europaeus. Taxonomy (NCBI): domain Eukaryota; kingdom Metazoa; phylum Chordata; class Mammalia; order Lagomorpha; family Leporidae; genus Lepus; species Lepus europaeus. Next base: position 62,393,650 of record NC_084830.1, on the reverse strand, counting down.
AATGTCTTAGTCCATTCTTTCTGTTGCTAATAACACAAGAACACACATTGTGTGACTTTCTAAACAGAAGAGGTTCATACAGCTCAGAGTTTTGGAGGCTCAGAGGCCCCCATCTGGGGGGGCCTTATCGCTGGCAGAGTGCATGTCCAGAGGCAGGGACTGTGCATGTGTGCGTCTCTCCTGGTCTCCTCTGTCCTAATAAAGCCACCAGCAGTCAATCACCGGGTTCCTCCCTGATGACCTAATCGATTCCTACTCACCTCCCTAAGGTGACCATCACAGATCAAGTTTCCACCTTCCTACTACCTCACAACGGGGATCATATTTCAGGGGACACCTGAACCACATCTAAAACATAGCAGACAACAGCTGAAATTTATACTTGATTCACATTTAAAAATTGGCATTAATTGCTACCTTTGAGAGGTAACAACATTACAAAACTGGGAAGGTCTAGCCAATTAAAATACAAATAAACTAAATGTACAAATACCATAGGAGAGGAGTTTGAAGGAAATTTTCACATTTTCTGGTTGAATTCTGACTTTTTTGTCAGATGATCTGTTTCTTTTTTTTCCTTTACCTTTTAAAATGTTTATCTTTATTGATGTCATGTTCCTGAAAGCAGAATGGCAGAGAGAAGCTGAGACAGAGAGACAAAGAGAGACCTTCTATCCTCTGGTTCACTCCTCAAATGTCCACAAGAGCCAGGGCTGGGCCTGATCAAAGCCAGGAGCCTGCAATTCTATTAGGTCTCCTATGTGGGTGATAGGGTCCCAAGCACCGGAGTCACAATCTACTGCCCTCCAGGATGCCTGAGCAGGGAAATGGATTTTGAATGGAACTAGCCAGGACTTGAAGCAGCACTCCTATATGGGATGTGGGTGCCCCAAGTGGTGGCTTAACCCATTGCACCACAATGCCTATCCCCAATCAGTTTAATACTAGTAACTTCAAGGCAAAAACTTGAACTTCTTCAATTCAAATGGCTTTATGAAGAAATACCCCAATATATAATCATTTGTAGTCTGATTTTTGAATGACGATTATGTTAAAAAAATTAGGTCAAACTGATCAAACTGTTGTTCATCTTATAGCTCAGAATTTTAAAAAAACCTTTCTAGAAAATAGCTCATAAAATAAGACAATCACCCAATATAAAGACTCTGCAGAAGACAGATCAACTCTTTTGAGCAGCAAGATATCACACTGGAGGAAAACTAAAAAGTTATTTCAGTTTCCCAACATGTCTAACTTATCCCCAGGGAGAAAGCTATGCACCATGGAATGAAAGCTTCTAGATGGAGATCAAACAGTAAAACTGCCAAGGTCTTTTCAAACAAATGCAGTTAATTACAGATTCCGTTTCTGTTTGGACACACACAAAGCTGTGCCTGGGAACAAACCAACAAGTGGCTATGTAATTAGCCATTTTCAAAAAGTGTGCCACTGTTAATATGTAAAATGATGCAACTGCAACTAAGCTGGAGGCTCAGGGTTGGAGAGAACCTTTAGGATTACTGTTTTCCCTGTCCAAGTCTCTATGGTGCCATGAGTAGGATTCCAAGGAACGTTTTCATGTATATCTATGGTGCTTAAAACATTCCAGGGGGGCAGAAGTACAGTGGGGAAATGATAACTGAGAACATCGGTGTGCAGACAGGAAAAATGAGTGACAGATCTTACTCCCTGAATGCAGCTAGGATCCAGCTGTTTGGGAATCTCCCCCTGCTACGCCCCACCCCCATACACACACAGGCAGCTTACATGAGCAGCGGCAGGGAGATCCAGTGGGGTCACACAAGGAGCCCCAGCAGCTACAAATGAAGAGGCGATGCAAATGAATGACCAGGGGGTCCTGAATGGAATCTTTTGCTTTTTAAAAATACTGTTTGCCCCACTTTAATGGCATAGAATAAAAATGGCACTATAACTTGTAATTTTGAGATATAAAATGTGAAAACATAAAACAAGGGGTTATAAATCAGCTGGAGACCAATTAAAATACTTAGACTGTCATTCAAAAACATTCCACAGAATGTAATAAAATGAGTGGGTGGCTGGTTCTATTTTAATAACCAAAGCCTGCAGGAAGATTTTATTTTTTCAAACTATCAGCCAAATATATCCAGGACTAACTGGAACATTGAAAATACAATTTTTATATTATGCTAAGCAAAAAAAAAAAAGAAACAAAATGCTTCAAAAGACTCCATTTGTATAGTATTCTGATTCACAGGCTCAACTGAGGTCAGTTTATCTTCGGTGCTTTATATTGATAAATAGTATTTGTGCAGGTAGTGTAATAATCAAATTAGGCTCAATGGTTATCTCACCATTTTATGATAAATATAAATGTTCCTCAGTGAGGATTCACTGGCATTGACAGGAGTTTTTCATTGGGCAGGACTGTTTTGCACAACCAGAACTGGCCCCCAGACCTGTCCAAACGCTTCTTGTGGGCAGAAGGGGATCTGCTTGGAATCACTCATTGAAAACAACTGATTTTGAGTGCTCTGTGTTTTTAAATGTAACTGCTTCATGTGAAGACTAACCCTTATCTAAAAAACAAAATCTGGAAATTACTGTTAACACTCCAAACTGTAGGATTCTACTGGATGATATAAATAAAGAGTTACAAGGAATAATTATAATCTTGTCTAAGTTGAAGTATTAAATGATACAATGTTTTAAAATTGAACTTGGTTTAAATTTTTAGACATGATCCCTAAAGCAGATGCTGACTTTTTAAATAAGGAAATACTGATTGATGAATCCTAATGCTTTGTGATTATCCATGTAAAAGGGATTTTAAGAACTTGACTTATACAAGTGTCTAAAATATCTGTAAAATCATAACAGAATGGAGGACTTGTCAATGGAGGTTACACTAAGAGTGGAGTAGAAGGACCTTTTGTCTTTTTTTTTTTTAAAGATTCTTTTATTTATTTGAAAAGGCAGTGTTAACAGAGGGAGAGAGAGAGAGAAAATTTCCATCCACTGGTTCACTCCCTAAATTATAAGATCCCCCAGATACTAAAAAATTTAGGAACCAACATGAGGTTTGCTAACATTTTATGCTGTTCACAATACAACATTAAAAACAACTTATCAGTTATCACTGTGATTTCTAACACAAAAATGCAGAACTGTCCATCATGCTGAAAGCTTCACCATGGATGGGGTGAGGGGGTGCTCTGTACCATTTGATTTTTCCATTCATGCCTTGTTTCTAAACACCATTGCAGTCACCGCTGTGGTGACCATTGAGATTTATCTCTCTTCCTTTTAAAATGCTATTGGGATATAACTAAAAATGATATCAAACCGTAAAAATTAAATTTCTTACCCCTGAAGCACACAAAGCCTTGGTTTATAAAATTTAACCTTTCATCAACAGGTCAGTAGTTGCCTGCTGTGGAAGTTTCCTGCTTGGGGACCCACCTTGCCACTAAAACAGTCATCCCAAGCGTCTCCCTAGCACATGTGACTTGTGGTGCTGCATATCTGGGGAGCATGAAGAACAAACTGGAGTGAAGAAACATCTGTTCTCTGATAAGACACAGCACGCTCAAGCCCACAGGCTGGAACCCACACCAACTCAACTGACAGGTCTTTGGCCACTGTAGCCATCAACTACCTTATGGTTTCTGGAATAGTGGGAAACACATCATTGCTCTAACATCTCCTTTTCAGTAACAGGAAATTCTACTTGGGAGAATTTCACTCAACAGAGAGATGGAGAAAGTCCTTGAGAGTCTAGGAATGAACATAAGAACTCGTATCATCTGACTGTAGGATGCTTGTTTTTTATTTTCTCACTAATTTGCTTATAGTATTCCAGAAAGTACCAGAAAAACAAAGATAAATTGTTTAGCATTCCACCCACTAAATTAGGTATCAAATTTCCTAAATATTGATCTGAATTCTGATTATGGTCAACAGAGGCCTCATATGGTCAAACTGACATGAAATTATGCTGATTTGTTTTGTTTTGTTTTTGACAAGCAGAGTTAGACAATGAGAGAGAGTGAGAGAGAGAGACAGAGAGAGAGAAAGGTCCTCCTTCTGTTGGTTTCCCCCCACAAATGGCCACTATGGCTGGCGCCCTGCACCAATCTGAAGCCAGGAGCCAGGCGCTTCCTCCTGGTCTCCCATCAGGTGCAGGGCCCAAGGACTTGGGCCATCCTCCACTGCACTCCCGGGCCACAGCAGAGAGCTGGACTGGAAGAGGAGCAACCGGGGCAGAATCTAGCGCCCCAACCAGGACTAGAACCTGGGGTGCCGGCGCCGCAGACGGAAGATTAGCCAAGTGAACCACGGCGCTGGCCTGATTTTTTTTTTTTTTTAATCTTTAATTTTTAACTGTCTTCCTTTAACCCAAGATTCACACTCAGCCCCTGTGGATCTGCAGACAGCAACACACCACACTGGTTGCAAAGCTCACCCCCTAAGCTGCCACCTGCTGTTGCCTCCCACCTTTGATCCTTTGCCATCACAGTGTCATCTTCAAACAGCACTGCTGTGTTCTGACTGCAAAAACAAGTGTACTCCTCAGTGGAAAAATACCACATTCCGGCCTGGTGAAGCAGGTGGTGTGTTTCATAGGATGGAACAGAAAGTAGCATCTCTTCCTCTCAAACGAGAAGGAACACTATTAGCACATCAGCACATCAAGTCGTGCACGATGAATTTTAAGTGCTGCCTCACGAATGGAAATGTGGTAAAATCTGAAAAATCAGCTTTTAGGAAGTGCTTAAGTCCGTTGTTCAATCCCAAACTCTTAGCTTTTTCCTAAACCAATTTTCTCATCTTTCCAATCAGGGGGATGCAGCAGATGACTTTCAAGATGCTCACGACCGCTTCTGTTCTGTGAGATCTGAAACCTGACTCCTGCAGCAACATGACAGCCATGACGGCGAAAGACAAAAAGGTCTACGCTTTTTCTTTATATGGATAATTAGAATTAATATAATTAAATTATTTCCCTGAAGCAACAAACATATTTGGATATCACAGTAGCTTCTGCAGACCCAGAAAAATCTGCATTTTTCAGTTCTTCCCTTGAAAGAAGTTTCCCCCTCCCCCAATGAATGCTGGCTCCTGGGAAGCTAACTAGGCCCAAATGGAGTCTCAGTAATGTGGAGACAAAAGCCCAGGACCAAGAATAGAAGCCACCCCAGCCACGGACACATCCTGCCAATGCAGAGACCACCTGACGCTGGCCAGGTCTGAAGAATAAAGCTGACACCACACGGAGCAGCATCCATTCTGGCAGCAGCCTCCCCCAGTGCGGCACTTCCAGATGTGACCACTGTGATTCAGGGTCATGCACCCTCAAGCTGATACCACGCACACACAAAGCAATCACGTCTCACTTTTGCAGTTTTCCTACACACTGTTGGAGTCACTGAAGCAGAAACTCTGGTTTTGCTACGTATTCAGGGACAAACTTACAAGCTGGTGTGGCTTCACCATTGAGATCAAAGGAAGTCAACAGTAGACTCACTGAGCTCAACTGGGCATGGTTCCATAGCATGCAAGCACCACCATTCCTAGAAGGTAATGTCTTCTATCTACAGTCTGTGAGCAACAGAAGGAGTGATTCCATATAGAAAATTCTGACTTGAAGCAGCATGCACATCAGTGAAAAGGTGTGGAAAACTGTTCCTTCCTGGTATGCTGGCTTGGCCTCTTGCTTGTCCAGAGGGGCAGGAGAAAGCCCTGCCTCTTGCTGCCACGTTCCGGCAGATCCAGTGGCTCATGACTAAGTATAATCTGCCTTGAGGTGACGAACAAGGCAGGAAGACCTCACAGCTGAGTATGAGTGCTGAGAACCCACATAATTGGATTCCTATAGAAACCCATCCAGTAAAGAGTGCTTTCTAACTAACAAAGAGCGAGCTTACTGAAGTCTATAGAGTAAGCCTCAGCACACCACTGCTGCTTCTACATGGGCCTCCAATAAACATATCTGACAAAAAAATAACTAACCAATAGATAATGAAACAATATTTAAAGCAGAAAATGTGGACAAAAAATGTGATAGGTTAGCTTGTGGATATATCAGCTCTGCTTAATGTGTTTTTTATTTGCATAGAAAAATAGTTGAAGTATACAAAACATAAAGGTGCTCACATATTGTAAACCACTGTCTGATGTATTGATAAGACAAGATGACCTATCTTTTTATATTACTGTGGTTATAAAAATATTGACAATATAGTAATAAGTTAATACTTTGTAAACATTAAGTTGAATATTTTAGAAGTCACAAAATGAGCTTTTACTTCCCTTGTTTCTTGAAATGATACTCATCCCAAATGATCTACAACTGAAGGTAGAGAGCTTTTTTTTTAAGTTGTGAGTTTTACTTTATTTTGTTTAAATTGCCTACAAAAAGGGGGGGGGGGCAACAGTTGTTAATGAAAGGTGAGGGTGGATTTGAGGCTTAACATATCCATGGTGAATCACAAAAAATGCATCCCTTCCAGGTTTCAATGCTCCCCTTCAACTCCAAATGTTAGTTTTCAAGTTGTAGTATTACCTGGAGATATGTGGAAAATATGATTCCACTGTTAGGAATGAATCAAAAGGAAACTTGTTAGCCAAACCTATGGGAGAAGATAAGTCTTAAACACAATTTTCAATGTGTGTGTGTGAGATGCTCTCTATCATAGTTTAGAGGCACAACAAAGGCTAAAGGCTGTGCTCTCCACACCCCATCCACCACCCTCTTTGTAAATGCCGCACAGCTGTCTGGCACTTTCAGCGATAGCTTGGTATGATCATTAACACAGCCTGCTTTTGTGAAATTACATTGCAAGTGCAATGAATTGAGATGATCCTTTGAAAACCACGTAGTTAATGTATTTGCCAACTGTGTTTAGAGAGAAGAGCTCCACCACGAACAGTTCACAATTACCAGTATTTAAGACTCAGTTTTGTGCTGTATTCATTAACTTTGAAGAACTCAGGACAATCTGAATACATCCAAGTAACACTAAATATTAGTGTTATCCTGGTATAATCAATCCCAACAAGCAAAAACACATGTATTTACCATGATTTGATGTAACCTCATATTCTGTAGATGAAGGCCACACTTTCCTTTAAAAAAAAAAATGTGCTAGCATATTAGATGTTGAAAGTAGCAGATGACCTTTAAGATGCTATTCTTAGAAAGGGGCAGTAAAAGCAGGCAAGTCCATCACAGGATGGATACTATTTTGGGAGTTGATTTAGGAAAGCTCAGTTCCTGAGCTCCATCAAAGAAGTGGACGGTTGCTAAAACCAGTTAAGACAGATACTGAGTGAGGGAGCAGTCAGAATCTTTTCATCACTTAGGGATTAAGCTACACAAGTGAACTCTGCCCTCAGGAAAAGCCAATATATCAACATCAAGATGTAGACAGGTGGTTATTTATTTTGAAACAAAGTATGTTAAAATAGCAAGCACTTCTAATGCATTTATGTACCCTATGGTTAGACTAGTAAGTTGTCCACTCAGTGTTTGCTTGTAGCATGCTGGCCTTCATTGAAGCTGTATTGTTGACAGCATCTTAAGTTCAACATGCACGTAACCAAATCCCTGGCTTCCCTCTGCCCTCATCTACTTTCTTCTGACTCCTGATTTACTTAATTTTTTTTTTCAATTGTGCATCATTAACAATTTTTCCCATCCAGAGGCTGCAACCAAATTTCTGGAGTCATTCTGACCCTGGCACCCTGATGAAGCGCCCCACTTCCTCTACTCCCACCCAGTTTCACTCTGCACCTGGTGCGCTGCAGCCCTCGGCCCTGACGCCTTTGCACTGCTTCAACATTTCACCATGACCGCACTCAGATTTCTAACTCTGCCTCTGAATTACTGTTCCGCTTCCACATCAAATCTCGTATACACTTCCTCCTTACCTCCCCATCCCCACGGGACTCCAGTCACTTTCTGAAATGTCAATCTGACGGGATCACCTGAAGAGCTCTCCTCCATACAGCACAGGTAAAAGACAAATTCCAAATGTATTCTAGGCTAAGCCTAAGCCCACAGTCTTATTCCTTAATATTGTCCCACCCAGAACTCTTCTTATAGGATGGGGGAAATAAGTTAATTATTTAAAACAAGAATCAGTAACTGTTTAAGCCAGTAACAACATAAACCCTTTGTACCTAAGAATCTTTTTTTTGACATATTTGTTGCCTTTCCTAGTTTGTAAGTAGAAAATACTAATCAACTATTTTCTTACTACCATACATTTAAAAGAAGCATAAGCAAATGCATTAGGTGTGGTAAGTGTGATCCCAGCCTGAAGTTCAGTGCAGGTTCACTGACACGTCTGAACTGTTCTCACGGCCCACGACTGTCAGAAGCATCACAAGACCTGAAGCTCTCTGAATCTCTGGAAGCTGCTTCCATGGTGTGGAAGAACCAGGACTCTGACAAGCCCCACTTAAGCTTTCTTTGATTGAGACAGAATTAAAACATCTTCACAGTAATTATAATTCTACAAAACATCAGTGATGTTTAGGGGACATACAGGAATCACGCTGCAGATTTCCAGCTAAAGGTATTTGGGTCCCACTCTTCCAACTAAATAAACCCTGACCAACAGCACTGAAAGCCCTCCCTCCCTCCTTGCTGCAGGATGCTCTCTGCAGCCCCAGCAAGCATTTAGAAGAAACACCGCCATGGAAACCTGCACGCCCACACCCAGGTCTGGGGGAAAATGACTGTCTTAGGGATAAATGATAAGTTGGACTAAAATACAAATTTGACCAGTACTTTTTTTTTAAAATATATATTTATTTATTTGAAAGGAAGAATTACAGAGAGGCAGAAGCAAAGAGAGAGAGAAAGGTCTTCCATCCGCTGGTTCACTTTCCAAATGGCCACAATGGCAAGAGCTGGGCCAATTTGAAGCCAGGAGCCAGGAACTTCCTCTGGATCTCGCACTTGGGTCAGGGGTCCATGGACTTGGGCCATCTTCTACTGCTTTTCCAGGCCATAGCCGAGATGGGGTTTGGAAGTAGAACAGCAGGGACTCGAACCGGTGCCCATGTGGGATGCTGGCACCACAGAAAGCAGCTTTACCCAGTATGCCACAGTGCCGGTCCCCTAACCAATACTTTATTCTGAAGCTACATTGTCCATTACAGTGGTCACCAGCCACATGTAGCTATCAATTACATGCAATGTGCATATTCCACATTGATATGTGCTGTAAGGATAAAATATACTGGATTTTAAAGACTTAGTATGCAAAAAAGAATGTAGACTGTCTCATTAATAACTTTTATATTGATTGTAAGTTGAAATAATGATATTGGGATATGCTACGCTAAATAATAACATGATGGTAATGTTATTTTCACCAGTTTCTTTTTCCTGGTTTTTTGAAAAGATTTTATTTATTTATTTGAGAGGTAGAGTTACTGACAGTGAGAGAGAGAGACAGAGAGAAAGGTCTTCCTTCCGTTGGTTCACCCCCCAAATGGCCGCTACAGCTGAAACTACGACGATCCGAAGCCAGGAGCCAGGTGCTTCCTCCTGGTTTCCCATGCGGGTGCAGGCGCCCAAGCACCTGGGCCATCCTCCACTGCCTTCCCAGGCCACAGAGAGAGCTGGACTGGAAAAGGAGCAGCCAGGACTAGAACCCAGTGCCCATATGGGATGCCGGTGCCACAGGTGGAGGATTAACCTAGTGAGCCACAGCACCTGCCCCATCTTTTTCCTGTTTTTAATGTAACCTTTATAACATGTATAATTCCCTAAGTACCTCGTATTAAATTTCTACTGTAAAGTTCTGCTCAAATGTAATTCTTTTTAAATAAACAAATGAGCAATGTATTGTTTAATTATTATTTGCCTTTCTGTAATGAAAGCACACTACAGAATCAATGAGGATGGGTTAGCTGAGGAGTGGGAGGTAGTGAGAATTTGATTATTTCTACTACCTGTTTAAATTTTGAACAAGTGTAGGGAGGAAAAAACACGTCATATCAAACATAAATGTGGGGCGGGCACTGTGGCGTAATGGGTTAAAGCCCTGGCTTGCAGCACCGGCATCCCATAGGGGGCACCAGTTTGAGTCCTGGCTGCTCCACTTCCAATCCAGCTCTCTGTTATGGTCTGGGAAAGCAGTAGAAGATGGCCCAAATTCTTGGGCCCTTGCACCTGCCTGGGAGACCTGGAAGAAGTTCCTGGCTCCTGGCTTTGGATCAGCTCAGCTCTGGCCGTTGCAGTCATCTGGGGAGTGAACCAGCGGACAGAACCAGCGGACAGAGTCTCTACCTCTCTCTCTAACTCTTTCAAATAAATAAGATAAATCTTTTGAAAAAAAATCTGAATGCATACCAGTTATAGGTAATCTGCTAACCATTCCAGAACATCCCTACATGTCCAATCCAGTCCACCTAACCACAGTACTCCTGGCCCACCTAATGTTTCTGTTGTTAAATTTTCTCCACATCACAGCCAGAGATGATTTACGTGGAAAGGCATTTACTAATTATCCAAGGGCTCTTTGGAAGTGAAGCCTGCAAATGCCTCAACTTCACAACTTCAGAATTTTACTTCCTAACTACCCACAGATCCAAAGAACATGTGCTTCATTAACAGAAAAGTTACGTAAAGTTTTTTCAAAATTCATATCAATGGCTAAAATTCTAAATTCACAATGCAGGTCTAAATAGGTGGCACATTCTAATCTGGCATCAGTGTGCCCAATAAAAAAGGCATATATTAAACAATTATTGGAAATTAATTTTAAATGTCATATTTAAAGTCAACACAGATAAGCATGTAACATTCTCTTTTAAATACATATATGGGTGATGATTTAAGTGGTTGGGTCCCTGCCACCTTTGTGGGAAACCTGAATTGAGTTTCCAGCTGCTGACTCCTATCCTAGCTCAGCCTGCCATTTTGGTAGCAAACCAGTAGATGGGTAGATCCCTATCTATCTCTCTGTCACTTAAATAATAACACACACACCTACATACACATTTCATAAGCCCAGTTTTGTGTCGCCTAACACAAAATTTCTTGAGTTACAATCAAGAAAATAAAGAAACATCAATCAATGTTATCAGTGCTAGCAAAGGAAAGAGAACAGTGACTTAGAAAAATTCTGTCTTACCTTGTTGACCTCCTTCACATTTTTACAGAATGCTGGAAGAGTGTAGAGGCAGCATGTGCGCATCTAAATTACAGACATCCATCTACAGGCACTTGGCAGGAGGACAGAACTCCTCGTACAAACAGCAAATAGAAACTCCATCATTCCACGTAATACAGTTTTGCCCCAGAGTTAGAAGGGAGACAAGAACTGCCCTCCACTTTCATGGTGAGTTCTGGTCTCACGGGTGATTGAACAGACTGTGACTGAATAATTGTGTGTCTCCACCTAACCTTGATTTACTTGTTGACTTCAGAATCTAAGTCCCAGGGAAGCGGGGACTTGATTGTGTTGTGACAGCAGCATGTATTTCACTGAGTCACACGACCACCCTTCTCTTCTAGAGACATCCTTTTGGCTACTGGGTAGCAAACTGACTACAGCAAGAAAGCAGTGCCAACAACTACTTGCTGCCCTGGATTACTGACATGATGGAGAGGAACAGAGTTGGATAAAGCTTTCCTGGAAAAGATGTAACTACTTTATGGAGACTGTGTCTGTTCATATGGAGAGTCTACAAATTATATAATATTCTTCAACATCATTAGGTATGTTTGTATTTCCTTCCCAATATTTTCACAAAAATAAAAGAAAATGTTCTAAAATTTAAATGCTTTCTTTTTTCAAAAGAAATGTTTAAAAATGTTAAAATGACTTTTTTCCGTAGTTTTATATTGGAGACTTGGAAAGTTTTTAATGCTTTTAAATATTTGCTCTAAGAACCGCAAGGCTTCTGGAGACTCAGAAATAAAAGATACCAATTTTGGCTGGCGCCACGGCTCAATAGGCTAATCCTCCGCCTGTGGCATCGGCACACCAGGTTCTAGTCCCGGTTGGGGTGCCGGATTCTGTCCCGGTTGCTCCTCTTCCAGGCCAGCTCTCTGCTGTGGCCCGGGAGTGCAGTGGAGGATGGCCCAAGTGCTTGGGCCCTGCACCCCATGGGAGACCAGGAGAAGCACCTGGCTCCTGCCTTCAGATCAGCGCAGTGCGCCGGCCACAGCGCGCAGGCCTCAATGGCCATTGGTGGGTGAACCAACAGCAAAGGAAGACCTTTCTCTCTGTCTCTCTCTCTCACTGTCCATTCTGCCTGTCAAAAAAAAAAAAAAAGATACCAATTTTGCCATATATCACTTAGCTCCTAATGTGACACAGCTCCTATAAGTAGTAGACTGTAAGTAAAAGACAAAGGGGAAAATACAGACACCACCACTGAAATTTGTAGACAAATTAGTTCACACTTTTCCACTGTACACTTAAGATATGGCTTGTGGCTCAGTCATTTCCTAACTTTGAACTCAATGGTTAAGAGGGTTCTAAAAAATTCTTTTAAACTACAGTCATGTGTTGCATGATGATAAAGTCAATGACAAACCACATATACAGTGATGGTCCCATTAAGATTATGACAGAGCTGAAAAATTCCTTTTGCCCAGTGATGTTGTACCATTTAAATGTCCTTGTGGGAGCACAGGCATTACTCATATACTGGTGGTGATGCTGGTGAAAACAAACCTACTGCCCTACCAGTTGTATAAAAAGATAGCACACCCTGGGTCAGTTACATGGCATAGGAATCAAGACATCGCTAGGACACCCCCATGCCATCCTGGAGTGCCTGGGTTGGAGTCTCAGCTCCACTTCCAATTTCAGCTTCCAACTGAAGCAGGAAGTGATGGCTCAAGTACCTGTGTCCCTGCCACCCACATAGGGGACTTGGATTTAGTTCTTGGCTCTGGCTTGCCCAGCTGTTGCAGTCATTGAGAAGTAAAACAGCAGATAGAGATGTCTCTCTCTTTCTCATTGTGTGTGTCTCTCTTTGCCTAATAAATAAATAAAATTTTTAAAAAATATATAGCACATATAATTATGTATATAGTACACACTTGGTAATTACAAATCACTACTATACTGTAGTTTTTATTGTTATACTAGAGTATATTCCCACCATTAACAGCATGCCAGCAGCCTCACACATACCATGTCTACCATGTCTCTGAATTGCATCAAGAGGCCATTTTGGGTGATTGGTTTGGGTAGGTTCACTCCGTGATGGCAGCACAATGAAAAAATCCCTATCATTGCATTTCTCACAACATTTGCCATTAAGTGATGGGTGACTGTATATGATTTGCAGAATGGCATCCTATAAAGGAGACGATGATTCCATTTTATGTAGTGAGTGATAAATATGACATCACCGTATTTTAAAATCCTGAAATACAAACAGTACCATATGGTTTGTATCTTTCCAACTGCAAACTAACACTCTGTAGTATTCTAATAAACTGCTGTTGGGTCTAGGAATATTTTCGGCCAAATTTTTCTTTTTTTCTTATTATAACTGGCTTGCTAATAGATTTCTTTAGCTTTAGTGTTATAATTAGAAGACAGTTACTGCTTTGCATAATCAAATTGTAATTGCTATTTGGGTGACATCCAACCAATTTAAGCATCAGTACCTCAAAAAAAATAATGTCTGGCAAAAACAGGAGAACAATTGACATGCTCTAATGATCTAGGTTATCTAACAACGTTTGCCTAATTGCTGAATTTTTTTGGAGGCTGCATAGTCAGTGATATTACAATTATCAATGTATTATAAGTCATCACAGTTCGAAATGACAATAAATTAAGGTTTTCCAATAAACAATAATGGTGGAATAAGGAAAAAATCAATTTGGGTAAAAAACTTGTGTAGGTGTCTCATTTGTTCCATGTGTGCTCCTGGTTAAGTCATCTAACACATCTGAGCCTGTGTACTCATTGGTAAAATAAGAATAATGACATCTAACTATCAAGGACATTTGGCAATTTTTTAGATGCCTACTGGCTGGATTTGCTTCCTGTGTCTAAAGAATTTCCTAACACATATCCCTGTCACTTTAGAAGCCATACGCCCAGGTGCAGGCCCTAGTTCCATAAAGTGGATGAACATGATCATGTTTCAAGCCACCAGCTCTCCTCTGGTCCATTTCCTGACCTGGTCCTCCAGCCTTCCCAACCATGCAGGAGCCATGTGATCATTTTTCAAAAATTCCATCCATTGTGAAATCAGCCAGAGATATCTCCTACAGCTTATAACAATGAAGCCTCAGTTCTGCTTCAAAAATATATTCCTGATCTGTCCACTTCTCTTCATCCCAACTGTCCAAACCACCATGACACCTTGTCTATACCCACAGCAGTGGCTTCTTGATGGCCTCTCTGCATCCATTCTAGTCACGAAACCCCTTTCACATGTAATAGCCAAAGGGATATTTCAGCAATAGAAATGAACTCACGTCCTTCTCGACCATAAAATCCTTTGCATCGACTTAAAAACATCATTTAAATGTTTTGTTTAACACTCTCCATATCACCTACCATGTTTGGACTCCTGCCCACCTTTCCAATCTTTTTTCTTTTTTTTTAATATTTTTATTTATTTATTTGAGAGGCAGAGTTACAGAGAGAGGGAGAGACAGAGACAGGTCTTCCATCTGCTGGTTGACTCCCTAGATGACTGCGACTGTGGGAGCTGGGCCAATCTGAAGCCTGGAGCCAGGAGCTTCCTCCAGGTCTCCCACGCAGGTGCAGGGGCCCAAGCATTTGGGCTGTTTTCCACTGCTTTCCTAGGCCATAGCAGAGAGCTGGATAAGAAGTGGAATGGCCGGGAATTGAACCAGCACCCATATGGGATTCAGGCACCACAGGCGGAAGCTTAGCCCACTACACCACAGCGTTGGTCCTTCCAATCTCAAAAGTTCATCAACAGATGAGTGGATAAGAAAAATAAATAAAATGTAAGATATCCATGGAATGAATGAATGAAGGGCTGATGTATGAGGCAACATGAATGAAGCCTGAAAGTATGTGTCCTTTTATTCTGGGTTTATATCCCTAACGTATACTTCCTGGCTCTCCATAGGGATCAATGAAGCTAACATTTCCCTCTAGAGATACTTAAAAGACAACATATTTATAATCAGTTAATTCCTCATTCCCAATTTACAATCTCTTTTGGGAAGACTGTGTTTTATCTTTTATAACTGGGCATTATTAATTAATAAGTGATAAAACCTTTACAAGGAGAATCAGTCTTCTAGAGACGGCTGTCTCCTTTGTCAGCATTTAGTACTTGTAACCTCTGACCCAAATTGCTGCTCCCCAGTGATCCCACAAGTGGGGAAGAATTTTTCTCCCTGCTAATGACAGGTTTTTGGTTCCAATAGGAAATGCTGCTTACTAACATACCCTTTGACATGATCCACTTTTTTTTTTTTTTTTTTTGACAGGCAGAGTTAGAGAGATTGACAGAGAGAAAGGTCTTCCTTTTCCATTGGTTCACCCACCAGGGCCGGCACGCTGCACCGATCCAAAGCCAGGAGCCAGGTGCTTCCTCCTGGTCTCCCATCCGGGTGCAAGGCTCAAGCACTTGGGCCATCCTCCACTGCACTCCCGGGCCACAGCAGAGAGCTGGACTGGAAGAGGAGCAACCGGAACAGAATCTGGCGCCCCAACCAGGACTAGAACCCGGGGTGCTGGCGCCGCAGGCGGAGGACTAGCCAAGTGAGCCGTGGCGCCAGCCAGACATGATCCACTCTTGATTTAGTTTTCTTCACTGAAGAGCAAGAAGTATCTTGAGGAAAATTTTAAGTACCCCAACTCTATAATGTCCTCACCCCATCTCAAACACTTCCGTGCCCAAAACACTTTCTTCCTGAGATCGTTCAAGTCCAAGAGTAGGAGGACTCCCTTGCAGTAAGATTTGTACCACCCAACACCAAGGCAACACGAAAGAGACAGTTTGTTTTCTTTCCTCTCACCAATCAAAAGAATTGAGACCCTGGAGCTAGCCATTGGTTGCCATTTTTAGCCTCTTAAATGATGACAATTCCACTTGGGTTCCACTGACAGCCCTGACTGCCAGAGGAAGACTGGGCCATGCCTCAAGCCCTCAAGCCTGCACAACACAGCCCACTTTAAAAAAATCACTTACTAATTATGGCAAAGAGGCAAAGAGACACAAACAGGCCTTCCATCCACTGGTCCACTTCTCTAACGCCCACAATGACTAGAATTGGAACAGGCTGAAGTTGAGAGCTGACAACTCAATCCAGGTCTCCTATGTGGGTGGCAGGGACCCAATTACTTTGGCCATTTCCTATTGCCTCCCAGGGTGCACATTAGCAGGAAGGTGGGATTCAGAGCAGAGCCAAGACTTGAAATCAAGCCATCTGATATGGCATGTGAGCATCCCAACCAGTGTTTCAACTAGTAGGTCAAACACCTGCACCATGATGTCTGAGGATGTAGATGTATGATGTACAGCATCGCCCCTGTAACATATAAAGAATACTGTGGAGAAGGAAGGCAGCTGTGAGAATGTGCCTCCCAGACTCCAACAAAATGGAGCTCTCTGTTCAAGGGTGCAACCACTGGGCTCTGTGACCATTTGCTGCACACCAGGGCCACAGTTCCCATAGGCTGCTCCCAGCCACAGAGACTGCAGCAGGCACTGTGGCAGGGCTCCCGATGGCCTTGCAAGGCTATCGGTGGCACTTCCACCTGAGCTTCTCCCCATCCAGATGGGCTCAGACTTGATCTGACTTGCATTTCCCTCCTGCCCTGGCTCCCCTCCCACTCCTTTCTCCCACAGGCCTCTCCTAATGAAACCCTTGCATGTTTAATCCTGTCTTCGTATCTGCTCAGACCAGCCTAACACACCTAGATTAATAACTTACTTAAACATATATTTCCCTGAAGCTAGCAACTTTTAAATGAGTCCTCAGAAAATGAATCAATAGGGATTTTATATAGACATCAGACTTAAAGAGTTCCCCCTCCATTTCATTGATTCTCATCTCGAACAGATACCTACAGGGGCTGGCACTATGGTGTAGCAGGTAAAGCCGCCGCCTGCAGCACCAGCATCGCATATGGGCTAAATAAATAAAGATTTATTTATTTATTTGAAAGAGTTACAGAGAGAAAGAGAAAGAGAAAGAGAGAGAGAGAGAGAGAGAGAGAGAAAGAGAGAAAGAGAGAGAGAAAGAGAAAGAGAAAGTCTTCCATCTGCTGGTTTACCCTCCAACTGGCCACAATGGCCAGAGCTGTGCTGATCTGAAGCCAGGAGCCAAGAGCTTCTTTCAGGTCTCCCATGCAGGTGCAGGGGCCCAAGGACTTGGGCCATCTTCTATTGCTTTCCCAGGCCATAGTAGAGAGCTGGATGGGAAGTGGAGCAGCCGAGACTCGAACTGGCACCCATGTGGGATGCCGGCACTGCAGGCGGTGGCTTTACCACTACGCCACAGCACCGCCCCAGCTGCTCTACTTCTGATACAGGTCCCTGCTAATGATCTTGGGAAAGCAGTGGAAGATGGCCCAAGTCCTGAGTCCCTGCACCTGCTGGAGAGACCCAGACAAAGCTCCTGACTCCTGGCTTTGGATTGGCCAGTTCTGGCCATTGCAGCCATTAGGGGAGTGAACCAGTGGATGGAAGACCCTGCTGTTCCCCTACTCCCCTGTGTAACTCTTTCAAACAAATAAATAAGTCTTAAAAAACAAAAGACACCGGCCGGTGCCGCGGCTCACTAGGCTAATCCTCTGTCTAGAACCCTGTGTTCTAGTCCTGGTCGGGGCACCGGATTCTGTCCTGGTTGCCCCTCTTCCAGTCCAGCTCTCTGCTGTGGCCCGGGAAAGCAGTGGAGGATGGCCCAAGTGCTTGGGCCCTGCACCCACATGGGAGACCAGGAGGAAGCACCTGGCTCCTGGCTTCAGATCAGTGCAGCGTGCCAGCCGTAGCGGCCATTTGGGGGGGGTGAACCAACAGAAGGAAGACCTTTCTCTCTCTATCTCTCTCACTAACTCTGCCTGTCAAAAAAAAAAAGACACCAACAAAACACACGGATTTTAAATAGATGCATTCACCTGCAACCTGAATTACAAATTCATCCCCTATAATAACAAGGGAACACATTAGGAAATGTCGTGTGAAATTAGCTACTTATGTCTCTGTGTCTGATTCAACTACAAGCTCTTAGAGGGTTGGCACTCTATCTCATTTATCTTTTATTTATTTATTTATTTTTAATAGGCAGAGTGGACAGTGAGAGAGAGAGACAGAGAGAAAGGTCTTCCTTTTCCATTGGTTCACCCCCCAATGGCTGCTGTGGCCATGCTTCTCCTGGTCTCCCATGAGGGTGCAGGGCCCAAGGACTTGGGCCATCCTCCACTGCATTCCTGGGCCACAGCAGAGAGTTGGACTGGAAGAGGAGCAACCGGGACAGAATCCGGTGCCCCAACCGGGACTAGAACCTAGAGTGCCAGCGCCGCAGGCGGAGGATTAGCCTATTGAGCCGCAGTGCTGGCCTGTCTCATTCATCTTTAACAGTGCTGGATTTATAGCATGTGCTCAATGAATGTCTGTATAAGATGCAATCAAGGATGCTCATCCACAGTCACACACAGAGATTCAGCAAGGGAGGCATCTCCAGACCTTTCTAGGGATACGAAAAATAAAATATACCTATTATTTTCATTACGCAAAGTACAGGAAATAAAATTCAAGTTTCACTTTACAAACTAAAGAAAGTAAAGTTCAAAAAAAGTCTTAGATCTTATGGGAATAAGAAAGAGGGAAAGTGAGAAACATCGTAGGGAACTTATTTTAAACTGTTAAGGAGTTCTCCCGAAGAACACCCTACTGGCCTAGGATAGTTACTCTGCCTCTATAAGAACTGGCCCAAACATGGTATCTGAATTTAGGAGAACAAGTTACAATAATCATGTAGGTATATAAATACATCTATAGAGTATATATAATATATATAGTTATATATTTTACATAGATTTCCATATACCAGTGAATTTCACTATATTGTAGATTTACTCAAACTTCATTATTTTTACACTGCTAACAGATATAACTATATTCTTCCTTAATTAAAAAAAAAAAAAAAGAGAGGAAGAGAGGTATAGGTATTGGCCTACTAGGTGAAGACACTGCTTAGGCTATGGTGTATGGGAGTGGCTGGGTTCCATACCCAGCTCTGGCTCCTGATTCTAGTTTCCTGCGAATGCAGACGAGGCAGAGAGACGGCCCAAGCGACTGGGTTCCTGTCACCCATGAGACCTGGATTGAGTTTCTGCTCCCAGCTTTAACCTCTGTCCAGGCTCAGGCTGTGGAAGGCATTTTGGGAGTGAACCAGGGGATGGGATCTCTGTCTTCTCCCCTTCCCACCCCGCCCAATAAACAAACTAACAAACAAAAAGAAAATTCCTGGGGCTGGCGCTGTGGTGTATTGGGTAAAGCTGCCGCCTGCAGTGCCAGCATCCCATATGGGTGCCGGTTCCAGTCCCGGATGTTCCATTTCTGATCCAGCTCTCTGCTGTGGCCTGGGAAAGCAGCAGAAGATGGCCCGAGTCCTTGGCCCCTGCACCTGCATGGGAGAACCAGAAGAAACTCCTGGCTCCTGGCTTCTTTGGACTGGTGCAGCCCCAGCTGTTGCGGCCAATTAGGGAGAGAACCCAGAGGATGGAAGACTTCTCTCTCTCTCTCCGCCTCTCCTCTCTCTGTGTAACTCTGACTTTCAAATAAATAAATAATATTTTTTAAAAAAGAAAATTCCTGTATATTCCTATTGTTTCAAGTAAAGGATTTTATTAAAGAGGAAATATTGATCTACTTAGATAACACTGTCAGGGCTGACATTTATTAAATAACAGTAAATGGAAACAAAACAGAACAAGTTCAAGAGCTAGATCAGTATACTGGGGGCCGGTGCTGTGGCGCAGTGGGTTAATGCTCTGGCCTGAGGCGCCAGTATCCCCTATGGGCGCCGGTTTGAGACCTGGCTGCTCCACTTCCAATCCAGCTTTCTGCTATGGCCTGGGAAAGCAGCAGAAGTCTTATGTATTTCACCTAATAGATTAGTATCTGTATTATACCTTGTCATTAGAGAAGTTTTGCTGTACATTACTGGATTTAAAAATCTAATCACACCCTCCTCCTTTGGGTTAAGTACCTCACAAAAACATTGGCCTGTCTCATGTACTTTAAAGTACATTTTGTGAATTTGAGGAGGAAATATAGTCTGCATACCAAGGCAGGAAAGCCAGAGAACATTTTCCTTCCTCCCCTTTTCATTGTGTTCCCCAGAAGCTACTGCAAGTGGGGTGAAATTACAAAATAAAGATTTACCTCAATGTATGGCAATTTGAAACGACTAATTTCACATCTCTTAACACACAATCGTCTAATGAATATTTAGCACAAGTCCTATGGAACTGCAAGTTAGCACTAAGGGGAGTCTAATTTTTGCCCTACAGGCTAGGAAAGAAAATAAAAGCATAGCTCTTCATATTTCAAATTGTTAACATGCTATTATTCCTATGAGTCAACTAAATAACAGATATGAGTTGAGATGCTGAGAAGGTTCAGGGTGTGATAAAACATTTCACAAGGAAGCCACAGAAAAAGGCTCTAATCCTAAGTAATTTACCATGTGCTCTTTATGAGAAATTAGTAAAGCAAATAATTCCAAGTAGTTAGAAGTAATCAGTACTTGAAAAATTTAACTTAAAGTTTAAAGAAAACAAAGAGAGCTATAATTTTACACTGTCTGACAAATTTAGTAGCAGGACAAAATAACACGTCTAGAAGATACTTCTGACTTAATGTAGAAAGAAATGAAATTTTAATTACCAAAAGTGAACAGGTGGAAAAGGAGAATTGATTCCTTTTCCAAAGACACTGTTTTCCTAGTTAGCTGTCAGAAACAACTTGAACAAAAGCACCGCTCCTCAAACAATTGCTTATAAGGTTTTATATACATTATTTTTGGCAACAAAATGTGGAATGTATAAGTATTAAAAATCAGCAACTCTGCTGCAGCATTTCCTTTCTTTCCTTCATCTGGCAAATATTTACTGGGCCCCTAGAACCTCGTAAGGCACAGTCCTCAGCTAGAGAGAGGGCAGTAACAAGAGGGACTGGAATCCCTACCCACTGTAGAGATTACCTCCTAGGTGAGAAAAACGAAAAAGCCAATAAAGTAAGCAAAGGATCTAATGTGCGCATGGCACGACTGGTCCACTGTCATCTACCAAATACTGCCCTTTGTCTCCACGCTGCTAGATGTGAGTTAAATAAACTTATCATGTGACAAAGTTTTTTTTAAAATTTCAGATAAACTCTCTGGGTCAAGCTGTAAGATACAACTGCTTTTAAATGTTTACCATGATAAAAACCAGGGATCAACACACTTTTTTACATCTAGGCTTTGCGGGCCCCTAATAGTCTGTGCCGGGTATTTTTCATTTTTTTTTAATCCTTTGAGAATGCAAAGCCATTCTTAGCTCACAGGCTACACAAAAACAGGCCAGGGGTTGAATGTGGACTACAGGCAAGTTTGTCAACCTCTGACCAAAAGACCTGAATATGTTAGCTTTTAAGTGGCCAATCTTTTCATGTTTTCCATCTGTGTGGTTTTTTTTTTTTTTTTTTGGCATTTACTCTTTTGCTCTTTATTACTCATTTACCAAAGTCTAATAAAACATTCTTTTCCAGAGCTGCAGTGTGCGATGACAACAGTCTCAAAGTCAGTTCTGAAGACCAGGGCCACCTGCTCTATTTCACACAACAACAGAAAAATACTGCTGGCAGAAACCATTCCTAAGTCTACACAGGGAAGAGATACACAGCAGAGACTGTGTATGCTCACCGCTCACTGCCCACTGCCTAGGGCAGACACAGAAAAGATCTCAGGTTCCCTTACCTTGCTGGAGGAACATCAATATTAGAAGAAACGACTTTTCGTTTCTGCTCAAGGAGACAGATGGAGCGAGTGTTTTCTTTTTCGTGGTCAAGGATCCGATTGGCTTTTTTGGTGTCTGCTGTTTTCACATCTTCCTCCATGGCCAAGGGGAACAGGTGTTGGTGAGGCATCTTTTTACTACAGTCACGTTTTAAGTCCTCTGATTGAAATGTGAAGGTCATTTCCCGCTTAATGCTCCCCACCTGTGAAATGAAACGCAGGCATTCTTAGAGAACGCATCAGCTTTGCACGACTACTATGCCGCGAGGAGAGACTACGGACTGTCCTTTCTGTTCATCTTGAGGGTTCTACAGATTAAATGGGAAAAGGCAACACAGAAAGATGCCAAGACTACAGTGCAATATACAGCCGATGCACCTGTGATGGTGCAAAGAGGCAGCACAAACACAAGAAGCGTCCTTAAGGCAGACAAACACATGAAGGCTTGAAAGCATAAACTCCACAAAAAAATTTTTTTTAATTTAAAATATCATTGCTATGTATAAGTAAGAAAACTTAATTAAGTAAACTCATACATATTTCAGGTTGATTATCATGCTTAACAGAAGAGAGCTAATACATAAAATCAAACTTTATTCTTGATTATTAATACTGATCGAACCGCACACTGCAGTTTATGAAAAACCATTTTTTTGCTCTGTAGCTACAGCAGTTAAGTGCTTCAAAAAAGTCCCTCCTAAAGCCAAATGTTAAGGAAGTCAGACTATTTTTTCTTATCCTTCTTAACTAAACGCAATGGTGATGGAGATAGATTCCTGCTACTCAGGAACTGTGATAACTGAAGGAAGACAGTGGTGTGAAGGAAAGGTTTGGACCAAGTAACTGGTATCATACATGAGGTCTGCAATGAGCTGAAGTCCTATGTGCACGGCACAGAGTCCAACTGTCCATCCCTGGGGCCTCACTCAGCAGTGAGCGCACCTCCAAATATGCGCCCCCATAAGGCATTTCACAGGCCCAGAAGGCAGTCCATCCCCTCCATGGAGTCTCTGTGGAGCTGATTTACAGAGTCAGTAAATCCTCACTCACTCGCTTGAAGAGAAGAGACCCTTGCTGGCTTCTTTTTTTAATTGTAAGCAGAGAAAAAGCACAATGATGTGGGTCAAATAGATTGAGCTGTACGGATTCGACAGTGTGTGGCATTTTCAGAACAGAGAACACGTGTATTTGATTACAGCAGACTGGCACAATCTCATCCCAGTGAGTAGAAATTCTCCAAATGACAGCTCAAACAGGAGAGGGCTGGAGTCACAGAACCTGCGCAGCCGAGAGACTGCCAGTGCCCAGCAATGACTCGGGCCTCAGAATCCACCTGCCTGGCAGCATCTTTCACACGAGCACACGGCAAGCGCTCTAGACGGAGCTCTGTTCTCCATTCTCTCATCAGCCCGTCCAGTCGGGGCCGAGAGCAGCTCATCTCCCCACAGCGTTCCTGTCAGCCCAGAGCCAGCTCCAGCTCCACAGGACAACGGCCAGCCACCGGTACTTACAACTCAGTGAGAAGTCACCACACTCTTAGACTGTGGTAATGACATAAAAAGCCAAGAAAAACACGTGGCTGCTTGGAATGTTAACTGGGTGGTTTCTTCCTATGTATTTGAAATGAAGAGAGAGAAATACAGAAGCAGACAGTGATCTTCCAATCTGCTGGTTCATTCCGCAGTCATCCACGACAGCTAGGAATGGGGCAGGCTGAAGCCAGGAGCCCAGAACTCGGTCCGGGTCTCGCACCTGGGTGGCAGGGACCCAAATACTTGAGCCTTCCATCCACCTGCCACCTCCCACCTCCCAGGATGTGCACCAGCAGGAAGCTGAAATCAGAAGCAGAGCTGAACTCCAACCTAGGCTTTTTTTTTTTTTTTTTTTTGGACAGGCAGAGTGGATAGTGAGAGAGAGAGACAGAGAGAAAGGTCTTCCTTTTTGCCATTGGTTCACCCTCCAATGGCCGCTGCGGCCGGCGCATCTTGCTGATCCGGAGCCAGGAGCCAGGTGCTTCTCCTGGTCTCCCATGAGGGTGCAGGGCCCAAGCACTTGGGCCATCCTCCACTGCCTTCCCGGGCCATAGCAGAGAGCTGGCCTGGAAGAGGGGCAACCGGGACAGAATCCGGCACCCCGACCAGGACTAGAACCCGGTGTGCCAGCGCCGCAAGGCGGAGGATTAGCCTGTTAAGGCACGGCGCCAGCCCAAACCCAGGCATTTTACCCTGGGATGTGAGCATTCCCCAAGCAGCGCCCCAAACGCCACACCAAAGCCCTGCCCCTGTTGACTATTTTAATGATAACATCATCATACAATAGAAGAGTAAAAAATACTTAAAACTTCCAGAAGATGCAATCAAAGTCCTATAAAGATTTGCTTAACAAATCGACAAATGTAATTGCGAATATTTTAAATGTCCATTAGTATTTGTTATTTTGGGAATTTTTTCTGCCGAAAGAGATGGGGGCGAGTGGGAGATGCTTTTCGCTTCAGTTCCAGCCCATTCTTACCTTGTTACAACAGGAATATTCTAAATAAACCAGGCGTTAAAGAAGAAAACAAAGACCTTGGATGATTATAAACAGCTTCTTCCTGAGTGTCAAGTATAACATTAATCAAATATGTAAGTAGTCATCAGTATTCATGTAAAACAATAATTGACATCCATGCTTCCCTTGGGAGCATCTGAACTGTTGAAACAAATTTCAAACAAAGTGTAAGGGAAGGAACAACATTACAGAAAGTCCAGCTTTTAGGTTAAGAAATTTAAGGTGGGGGGCCGGTGCTGTGGCGCAGCAGGTTAAAGCCTTGGCCTGAAGCACTGGCATCCCATATGGGGGCTGGTTCTAGTCCCGGCTGCTCCTCTTCCATTCCAGCTCTCTGCTATGGCCTGGGAAATCAGCAGAAGATGGCCCAAGTCCTTGGGCCCCTGCACCTGTGTGGGAGACCTGGAAGAAGTTCCTGGCTTCGGATGGGTGCAGCTCCAGCCGTTGCGGCCATTTGGGGAGTGAACCAGCAGATGAAAGACCTCTCTCTCTCTCTCTACCTCTCTCTGTAACTCTTTCAAATAAATAAAATAAATCTTAAAAAAAAAAAGAAAAAAGAAAGAAACTTAGGGTGTATGGGCTTGCAGTGCCAGAATCTCATATGGGCGCCGGTTCAAGTCCTGGCTGCTCTTTTTCTGATACAGCTCTCTGCTACAGCCTGGAAAAGCAGTAGAAGATGGCCCAAGTGCTTGGGCCCCTGCAGCCACGTGGGAGACCTCTAAGAAGCTCCTGGCTCCTGGCTTTGGATTGGTACAGCTCTGGCTGTTGTGGCCATTTGGGGAGTGAACCAGCAGATGGAAGATCTCTCTGTCTCTCCCTCTCATTGTCTGTAACTCTACCTCTCAAATAAATAAATAAAATCTTAAAAAAAAAAAAAAAGAGCATAAGGTAGTCTGCACAGGAAAGGACCTCCTTGACAAAACTAAGAATGTTTTGTTTAGAAAACACAGAGCCCATGGCCCACAGGCCAGTTCTGAAATACGAAGATATTTCAAAATATTGCAAGAAGAATGATAGGTTTATTAGGGTAAAAAAATAAGATATATTTTATCTTATGAAAAAACTTGCATGAGTTTCAAAATTTTTTTGCACCCAAATAGTTTTTGTTTTCTAAAAGTTGTCTTTATTATTTACTTTTATTTATTCAAAAGGCAGAGAGAAAGAGACAGAGCTTTCATCCACTGATTTATTCTTCAAATGCCTGCAACAACCAGGGTTGGGCTGGGCAAGCCAGGAGCCAGGAGCTCCATCCAGGTCTTGCACATGGGTGGCAGGGACACAAGGACTTGAGACACCACCTGCTGCCTCCTAGAGCGCACATTAGCAGGACACTGGATCAGAAGCAGAGCAGGACTCGAACTCCTTCTAATACTGGACTAGGGCACCTCCAGCAGCATCTGAAGCACTGTGTCATACACTCCCTAACTTTTTTTTTTTTTTAAAGATGTATTTAGTTATTATTTGAAAGGCAAAGTGACAGAGAGAGAGAGAGAGAGAGAGATGGAAAAGTATCTCCCATTTGCTGGTTCATCCCCCCAATGCCTTCAACAGTTGGGGCTGGGCCAGGGTGAAACCAGGAGCCAGGAACTCCATCTGCTTCTTGGGCCTTCCTCCACTACCTTCCCAGGTGCATCAGCAGGAAGCTGGATCAGAAGTGCAGAGCAGTCAGGACAAGGCACTCCACAATGGGATGCAGCACCCAAGGGGCAGCGCAACCGCTATGTCACAACATCTGCCCCACACTTAGTTTTTTAACTTCATTTCCCCACAAATGTTTTCAGCTATGAGGGTATGTGTAGGGCTCTCTTATTAATGAAATGGGATTTGAGTTCTTTCCCATCCCTCTAGGATCAGACCAATGTTTCTGGCTCCCTCCTTCCTCCCTTCTGGGTTACCCTCCCCTCTTCTTTGGCTCTGCTCTCTCTCTCCCACCACACTGTCAATGAAACGTTCTGCATCAATAAGAAATACTACCTTACATTTAACTGTGTTTTCATGGATTCACAAACAGCTATGTGAAAGGAATCTCAGAGACTGTCTGGCATGACTGAAATATTTCAGTTTTCAGTGTTTTTATAGAGTTTAAGTATATTTTCATTTTAAAATGCTTATTTATTACAACATAAATGCTTGTTGAGATTTCAGTAAGCACATGTATGAGAGAAAGCTTTCAATTCTGGCCCCTCCCCTCTGCTCTCGTCCCGTTCTGCCTGGCCTGCTACACTCCTAGAGAAAACAGCTTTTAACTATGAAACCTCAAATTACTTATGATGCATTAACCACCAATCTGCATATAAACTGGAGTGTTTAAACATGAATGTGGTTATACAAGTAGCACACGGATTATTCTGCAGCCTTCTTTTTCACGTCACAATATATCACAAGCTTCCTTTCCTATGAGTAGTAGATTGACATTTCTTTATTTTGAATAATTTAGCGTAACATTTCATGAGGTGCTATATCGCAACAAACTTCTTGACACATAGTGAAGTAACTCCCAATTTTTCAATATTAAAACCAAAAGCATATACCTTTATTTGCTAGCGCTAGCATCTTTGTCGGAGACATTCTGGGGGCTGCAATTGCTGAATAACTTAAACTTTCTTCAGTGGGTGAACAAAGCATGGACATCTGTACAAGGGCCACATCATGCAGTCACTAACTAGGAGAACATCAGAATCTATTTGTTTATATCTATTTAGAGATGCATGCGAGTTTCAGATTGCAATGATAGTCATGCTTTCACAGGATTTAAACAGCAGACTAGTATGCCAGAAAGCTACCTGCCTCAGGGAACAGAAGGTGGGAAGGGCCAAGGAGGCTCTTTTACTTCTTTTCATAGATAACTAGATATACACAAATATAGACAGATGATTTTTTTTTTAACAAAAAAGGTATTTATTTGAGAGCGAGAGAGAGACAGAAAGAGAGATCACCCATTCACTGGTTCACTCCCCATATACAGTAGCCAGGGCTTGGCCTGGAGCCTGGAACTCAATCTGGGTCTCTTACACGTGTGGTAGGGACCCAAGTCCTTGAGCCATCAACTTCTGCCTCCCAGGGTGCACATTAGCAGGAAACTGGAGTTGGGACTGGAGGCGCGACTTCAACCCAGACACTCCAATGCGGAATTTAGGGGTCCCAAGCAGTGCCTTAACAGCTAAGCCAAATCCCTGCTCCAGACATACAACCTTTAAGTGGTGAGATTATAGGAGATTCTTACCTTTTTCAGGTCTTCAAATAGAAAAATTTAGTTATTTATTTATTTATTTATTTTGACAGGCAGAGTGGACAGTGAGAGAGAGAGAGACAGAGAGAAAGGTCTTCCTTTTCCACTGATTCACCCCTCAATGGCCGCTGCGGCTGGCGCGCTGTGGCCAGGGCACCGCACTGATCTGAAGCCAACAGCCAGGTGCTTCTCCTGGTCTCCCATGCGGGTGCAGGGCCCAAGCACTTGGGCCATCCTCCACTGCACTCCTGGGCTACAGCAGAGAGCTGGCCTGGAAGAGGGGCAACCGGGACAGAATCCAGCACCCCGACTGGGACTAGAACCTGAGGTGCCAGTGCTGCAGGTGGAGGATTAGCCTATTGAGCCGCGGCGCCAGCCTATTTATGACATTTATTAAAATAATGAATAATCAGATTGCTTATAAGGTAACTGGCACTCTCAAATACTGTTAGTGTTAATATACATTTTTTAAAAAATATTTTATTTCTTTATTTGAATGGTAGAGTTGCAGACAGTGAGAGGGAGAGACAAAGTCCTTCCCTCTGCTTGTTCACTCCTCAAATGGCCACAATGGCCAGAGCTGAGCCGATCTGAAGCCAGGAGCAGGAGCCAGGAGGTTCCTTCAAGTCTCCCAAGAGGGTGCAGGGGCCCAAACATTTGGGCAATCCTCCACTGCTTTCCCAGACCATAGCAGAGAGCTGGATTGGAAGAGGAGCAGCCGGGACTAGAACACGCACCCATATGGGATGCCAGCACTGCAGGCGGCAGATCAACCCACTGAGCCACAGCGCCAGGCCCAGGAATATATATTTTTTAAAAGGGTTACTGGGAAAACGCAGTAAAATCTAATTGTGCACTGCTTTATTATCACAATTCTGCATCTTGAGGAACAAACACTGAAAGCACACAAGGATATTCATCATAGAAATGCTTCTACCACCAAACAACAGAAATTACCTAAGTGTCCATCAATAAATTTTGGGCTAAACATGTATAAATAAGTGTACACAAATAAAAACAATGGCAAATTTCTATATTTACGGACATAGAAAGTCATTTACTATGAGAAAGGTCTCCAACATTTCACAGAAAATGTATATTATGAAAAAACTGCATGTGAACTACAAAATCTTTGGATCCAAACTAACATCTCTTTTTCTTCATAAACTTTGTTTTTTAGAGATTTATTTATTTATTTGAGAGGTAGAGTTACAGACAGTGAGAGGAGAGACAGAGAGAAAGGTCTTCCTTTCACTGGTTCACTCCCCAAATGGCTGCAACAGCCTGAGCGGTGCCGATCTGAAGCCAGGAGCTAGGAGCTTCTTTCTGGTCTCTCATGTGGGTGCAGGGGCCCAAGCACTTGGGCCATCTTCTGCTGCTTTCCTGAGCCATAGCAGAGAGCTGTACTGGAAGTAGAGCAGCTGGGACTAGAACTGTGCCCATATGGGTTGCTGATGCCACAGGTGGAGGATTAACCCACTGCACCACAGCACCAGTCCCCTTCATAAACTTTTAAAGAACCCTTGTAGTAATTGATTAACAAAAGACAGAAGTGAGTATATGTAATATGATCTCAGAAAAAAACCTATGTAAATGTAAAGAAAGAAGAAATTCTCAAAGGGGATTGATTCTAAAATGTTAATAATTGGTGGTTTGTTTGGTTTTTTTGAGGCAGAGTTATAAGCAAATTTTCCAATCTATCTTGTTTGTAATTTTTTCAATATCTATATGTAGCCTGGTGTTTTAAGATATATGAAGTTGCTCAATTGGACTTGCCCTAAATGGTGGAGTTAGAAACATGCCAGGAGATTCCAATACAATCCCATCAAGGTGGCATGTACCAATGCCATCTCACTAGTCCAATTGATCAACTTCAGTTCACAATTGACCACACTGATAGGTCTAAGAGTCAAAGGGATCACACAAACAAGACTAGTGTCTGCTAATACTAATTACTAATAGATAGAATCAAAAAGGAAGAGAATGGTCCAACATGGGAAGCGGGATACACAGCAGACTCATAGAATGGCAGATGTCCTAAATAGCACTCTGGCCTCAGAATCAGCCCTTAAGGCATTCTGATCTGGCTGAAGAGCCCATGAGAGTATTGTAGGCATGGAAAGCCAAGACACTCGGGGCGGGGGGGGGGGGGGGAGAGGGAGGAGGAGGAGGAGGAGGAGGAGGAGGAGGAGGAACCTTTCTCTGAAGGGAGGAGAGAACTTCCACTTTGACTATGACCCTGTCAGAATAAGATTGAAGTCGGCGAAATCAAAAGGCTTCCATAGCCTTGGCAACTCATGACTAGAGCCTAGGGAGATTACTGACGCCATAAACAAGAGTGTCAAACAGGAGTCACTGTGTACTTACGTCTCATGTGGGATCTCTGTCCTTAATGTGTTGTCCAATGTGAAGTAATGCTATAACTAGTACTGAAACAGTATTTTTACACTTTGTGTTTCTGTGTGGGTACAAACTGATGAAATCTTTACTTAGTATATACTGAATCGATCTTCTGTATATAAAGATAATTGGAAATGAAAAAAAAAACTTGGTTTTAAATTGGAAATTGCATAGAAAACTAATCAATTTTTTAAAAATATCATGTAGGATCTCTCTCCTTAATGTGCTGTACATTGTGATTTAATGCTATAACTAGTACTCCAACAGTATTTTTCACTTTATGTTGCTATGTGGGTGCAAACTGTTGAAATCTTTACTTAATATATACTAAACTGATTTTCTGTATATAAAGATTGAAAATGAATCTTGATATGAATGGAATGGGAGAGGGAGCGGGAAAGGGGAGGGTTGCAGGTGGGAGGGAAGATATGGGGGGGGGGAAGCCATTGTAATCCATAAGCTGTACTTTGGAAATTTATATTCATTAAATAAAAGTTTAAAAAAAATAAGATGTATGAAGTTATCCTATTATAAAAAATATATATATTATCTTACATAATTAAGTTCCTTGTGAACCTTTCATCTAAATAGCCAATATTTTTCTTCTATTAGCTTGCAGTTTTATATATATGTAAATAGTATATAAAAGAAAAAGAAATGTAAAAATGAATTACTTAAAATAATTCACCCATTGACACTATGATGTCTATTAATTGTCAGCACCTATTGTACTGTAATAGCAGCCATAAAATTTCCTCTGCCTACCTAACACAGAAGCCCTTCATACTGCACATTACAGTGTGATTTATTGCAAGGGAATAAAGCTTCCATGTTTAATTATATGAGAGATTACTAATTACTGAGTTAACTAACAAAACTCAGAATTTTTATTCTAATGAACAGCTTTTGTTTTTCTAGAGGACAATAAACAGTGTATTTATAAATGTGATCTGCTTGGGAAAAATGAAATTTTTTAACAAGAATCTAATCATTCTATTTAAGTCTTGAATTTCTCTAAATGGTATCCTTTGTAAATTGGATGCAACTTTCTATGATAAGACTGAAGCTCATCAGCCTTTCTCAACACAAAAGCCTCTGGCTTCCACAGGAAGACTAACCACATGTCAGAAAAGAGGATGACTTCTGACATCAGCCCACTTACACGCTTAATCCTTCCCTCTGTCTACACTCAAGTGCTCTGCAAGCTACCTTAATCCTGACACCCTTTCTACTGATTTACAGTAATAAGATGTCAAAAAGCAAGTGTCAACACTCTTGGAAATTGTTCTTACTCATCTCAACCCCATCAGATTTGAGAGGCTGGCTCTGGAGATTAATTGGATTTCCAAGAATAACCCGCAGAAAGCCAATCCATTTGCCTTCAGGGGTTTTCTGGATACACAGAAGGTAATACAGAAATTCTAGAAAAATTCAGGCCACAACAAAACCACTGTTAGAAGGCACACGATGGAGACAAGCAGGGTCTCCTTGGCTGAGCAACTCTTAAAGACCTTGCCACTCACCAGGAAATTGGTCACACCTGACACATTTCATCAGTGATGTTTTTGTATTTCATATTATGTTCCTCACATTAAATTTTTCCTAAATAACTTAATTTCATTACACATGATAATATACATTATTTAGTGACTGGCAACAATGACATATCAACCACCACGCAGAACATGAAATCAAGGCCATGGATGTAAAAAGATGTTCCAAACAAGAACCAAAGCTTATATTAATAACAGGAATAAAAAATTCTCTCAATTTCTTCCAAACATAACTGCTAAGGGTCGTGTTCAAAAAAAGATCAGAATCCCGAGTGAACTGATAAAAACTATATCCAAAAATAGTCAACATAATGCTATCCCTTTCCTTGGATTAAATTCTTCAAATTTCATGCTAGGTACACAGAAAAATAAGTGAATCTACTCAGTCCTAATTAAAGTTGTAGTGAACCACTTTAAAAACAATTGCTTCCAATTACTACCCCTTTGAGTAAATTGTTCCCTTAGCCCTCTGAAATCAATGATGTGTTTGTTGACTGCTTTTTCCTTAAGTACATTAATTTTCTATACCAAGACAAAGTAATTGGCCTATCAAAAGCAGAATGTTTTGGTGGTGGTACTAATGTGATGAGAATTTAGCACAACAGAACTGAAACCACACAACTGCACTATCTCAACAATCAGTGTTGTTAAGGCTAGGTTTACTACAGCAAGTTTTAACTTTAATATCTGGGCAATTTAATATTCAACAAAGCATAACTAGGTTTGCTCAATGGCAAATTAGTCAGCAGCACATTTAAGATGGAAAGTTATTGCACAACTCTTTAGTGGAAGGCCACTTGGCTGAAGTTTCAAGACTTCTATTCACATTATGCAAGTGAGAACACACAACTTGGGTATTTTTAAAAAATCATTTCTGAAAAGTTTTGGATATCCATTTCTGTGAGGTCCAGTAAGAAATTTAAGCTAAGCTAAGTTTTTTTGTTGTTGTTGTTTTGTTTTGTTTTTTGACAGAGGAAAAATTTATGTCAGTATGGGTTGGCTTCACTGGACTTAACTTCAGGGTACAAAGCTTTGAATTTACACTTTAGTTAATTAGGTAGTCCATTTGTTTTATAGAAGTCAAAATTTAACTCAACCAATCACGTCCAATCCATGCAAAAAATCCTGTGACTGTTGCCATGAGAAAACAAGTGGAAAGGAATCATTTCTTACCATCTTCACAGTTAGTATCTTGGCCAAGCCACTGTCTCTTGCCTGAATTGGTCCGACAGTCTCCTCCCTGGGTTCCTGATCCACCCTTGCCCCTTTTCTCTTGGCCTCCAGTCCTTCCTCAGTAACAGTCTTCCCGCCTTCAAACCTGGATGATGTACCTCCTTGGGTCAGTATCTGTCAAAGGCTTCCCATTTCACTCAGAAAAACAGTCAAGGTCCTGTGGTAACTTTTAAGGCCCCGTGCAGCCCAGCCCCCTGCATTTGCCTTTTTCCCTTTCCTGCTTCCTCTCTCTGCTGTCATTTCTACCAACATCCCTTCTGGCCCTGAACATACCACAGACAGCCCTGCCTCAGGGCCTTTTCACTGGCTGCCCAGTCTTCCTGGACCATTCTTCCTTCAAATAGCCACACTGCTTCCTCAACCCTTTCAGCCTTGCTCAGAGATCTCAGTGAAGCCAGCCCTGACCACCTCACCTAAAGCTGCAATGCTCCCCACTCCCCTTCCACTCCTCCTCTCCACATTCTACTCTATGTTGCTATTTTATAGTTCCTATCATTTACTTCAAATGGGCTATTCTTAAAACTTTTATATTTATGGTCTAGACTGTTCCACCCGAATATTAGCTCTTCGAGGATAATGGGCTTTTTCTTCCCTTTGGTTACTGATATATTCCCTAGACCAGACTAGAAGAGTTTCTCTTCTATTTCTTTTCTATTCCACTCTTGTGGAATAAGATAACTTCCCAGCAATTATGTGTTATATGGCAGCATGTCCACATAAAATTCGAAAGAGAATGGATGCCAGGTTCCTAGTGGCAAAGTATGGGGTCATAGAATCCCTCAGTCTCAAAGCCATGTTCTAAATAGTGAATTATGCTGTAATTTGGAGGAAGAAATAGGTGAAGAAGTACACATCTTAATCCTATCCTTATCAAAGTTTTCAGTTTTAGTTCATGAAAGAATTTATCTGCTGCAATGCAATCCTTATTCTATAATAAAGTCTACAGAGAAGATAGGGTTTATTTTTAAATTATGGGATTCTGAATCTTCCTTCTACAAATACCACCACAGTAATTCAGAACAACCCTATAGAAAGGTAGTGAAACCATTTAAGAATCAAGTCACAGTTAATATTCCACAAATTTCAAAATTTGACTCATGTATACTCTCTCAAATAAATAAATAAAGGAAATATAAAGATAATAAATGCCACCTTCATTTCTTCTATATTTAGTTGTAGTGACTTTTATACAGGTGGAATTCAGGCTATACTCCAAGATTTTTTGCTTTTAGTTTTTAAACGATTTATTTATTTACTTGAAAGGCAGAATTACAGAGACAGAAGGAGAGATGGGGGAGGGGAAGGGGGAGGGGGGGAGAGAGAGAGAGAGAGAGAGAGAGAGGGAGAGGGAGAGGGAGAGGGAGAGGGAGAGAGAGAGAGAATCTTCCATTTGCTGGTTCATGCCCCAAATGGCCACAACAGCCAGGGCTGAAACAGGCTGAAGCCAGGAGCCAACAGCCTCTTCTGGGTCTCCTCACTTGGGCCATCTTCCTCTGCTTTTCCAGGCACATTAGCAAGGAGTTGGATAGGAAGTAGGGTTGCTGGGACTCGAACCAGCGCCCCATGGGATACCGGCATTGCAGGCAGTGGGTTAACTTGCTGTGCCAAAACACGCCCCCCCCCCCCTTAAAATCTACTTATTTTCATTTTATTTGAAAGGTGAAGAGAGGCAGAGAAAGATTCCCCACCAGCTTTTTCACCCCTCAGATACCTACAACAGTCATGGCTAGACCAGGATGAATCTAGAAGCCCAGAACTCAATCCAGGTCTCCCACACAGGTGGCGAGGATTCAACTAGTTGAGCCATCACCTGCTGCCTGTGCATTAGCAGAGAGCTGAGACTGGAAGCAGAGGTGGTCCTCCAACCCAGGCACTGTGATACAGGATGTGCGCATTCCAAGTGGCATTCTAACTATTGCATCAAACACCTGCCCCTGAGTCTTTTCTTACAAGGTTTCCTGAAGGAGTGCAGGCAGCTGCTTTCCTGGGGGAACAGTACAGATTGTCTCTGTTGATGGCAGTGACAGCTACACAGCCATGCTGACTGTGAGTGCCGCTGCCAGCACAGGGGTCCTGAGCACAGGGCAGCTGTATCTCTGCCAGTGCCCTTTGCAGGCTGCCCCAAAGGACCCCACGTACCATTTCACTCAAATTCCACCCAACGCCATCATAGTGAACAGGGGGCTTTTTCTCTGGAGACAAGCAACTTCACAGAGCCTTTTCTGAGCCCAGTTCCATCTCTCCCCAACCCCTTTCTTCCTATACTGTGGGAGTCCGAGCTCCCCTGTCTTTACCTGGCCTAAGAAGTGCATTAACACACACAGCAGGAGAGAGGAGATTCATGGGCACTGAGGCAGGGAAGGAGAGTTCATTTCTTAATGGGCTAAACAGTTACTTGCAGCCCTCCTGGGTATTAAACCACTTTTTTTTTTTTTCATTTGGCAGCGTTATAGACAGTGAAAGAGCAGAAGAAAGGTCTTCCTCCGTTGGTTCACCCCCAAAATGGCCGCCATGGTCGGTGCTGCACCGATCCAAAGTGAGGAGCCAGGTGTTTCCTCCTGGTCTTCCATGTGGGTGCAGGGGCCCAAGCACTTGGGCCATCCTCCACTGCCCTCCTGGGCCACAGCAGAGAGCTGGACTGGAAGAGGAGCAACTGGGACTAGAACCCGGCGCCCATATGGGATGCTGGCGCCACAGGCAGAGGATTAGCTAAGTAGGCCATGGCATCGGCCCCCTAAACCACTTTTAAAACATGGCTTCTATGCCCAGACCACAGCTGTTTGACACAGGGGAACATGTAGTTTTGATCCTTCTGATAGGTGTAAATAAAAGTCCAAATCAGCTCCTGAAAAAAAATGTTGCCCGATTTCGCTGGGAGCAGACAGGTACCACTGAACCCTTTCTTTTAGACTATGATCTGAGAGACTCCAAACTGATGTCAGCAAGTGGCGGTGGCTCCCAGTGACAGAGCACAGACAGGCAAGCAAGAGGCCAGGCCAGGCCACACGCACTTGAGGAAGCAGTGGAAGTGAGGAAAGGGGAGGGAGGAGGAAGAGGAGGAGCAGCAGCAGGAGGAGCGGGAGAAGAAGCCAAAGGACAAAGAGGAGAAGCAGAAAGGGGAGAGGCAGCAGGAGCACAAGGAAAAGCAGCAGGGAAGCAGGGGGAACTTCGCAGCAAGAGGAGGCTGGGAACCCATCCCTGGAGAAACAGGAAGTGGAGGCAGGTGGGCGGAGGCTGGACTGGCTCCAGTGGGGGCCTGGCTGCAGGCTGTTTCCAGCCCTGGAGGTTTGATCTCCCACCTCACTTCATTTTTTTTTTTTTCTTTTAAACTCGAGATGGTTTCAAATTTTATTTTATTATTTTTTTTTTTTGGACAGGCAGAGTGGACAGTGAGAGAGAGAGACAGAGAGAAAGGTCTTACTTTTGCCGTTGGTTCACCCTCCAATGGTGGCTGCGGCTGGCGCATTCACGCTGATCCGATGGCAGGAGCCAGGTGCTTCTCCTGGTCTCCCATGAGGGTGCAGGGCCCAAGCACTTGGGCCATCCTCCACTGCCTTCCCGGGCCATAGCAGAGAGCTGGCCTGGAAGAGGGGCAACCGGGACAGAATCCGGTGCCCCAACCAGGACTAGAACCTGGTGTGCCAGTGCCGCAAGGCGGAGGATTAGCCTGTTAAGCCACGGCACCAGCCGATGGTTTCAACTTTTAACAACAGAAAGAGCTGGATTTTACTAACCCAGTGGCTTTAATTCCTTTGGCAACAAGAACTAGGACAGAACCCTTCAACTTCATCAGTGGTTCCCATAGTCTCACACAACATCTTTAAGTGTTCACAGCAGCTCCGAAGCAGACTTTAAGTAAAAAAGAATATTGGTTACTGAGAGTACTTCCATCAAAATGTATTTCCTTTAAAATATAATTTATCATTCCTCTGGGCAGTATACAACAAGTGAAATTAAGAACTAAAGTCAAAAACTAATGAATTCACATGTTAGCTTGGATGGTGCTCTTAATTCATAGGCAGCTAATTGTTTTTACCAGCTGCACAGATGATTAAATAAAATCTGCTAATAAATGCAGCTAGGGTGCACTCAAGAAAGTAAGCAATATGTGTCAGATTAAATGTGTATAGCTGTTTACCATAGATGTAATTCTTCATAAAAAAGGTCTTACTGATATACAAGAATAGATGGACACCTCCTACTTTAACATGAGATTTTCAGAAGGGTGATGGCTCAAAATAAGAACTTGGGCAGGCATTTTAGCCAGCAGTTAAGATTCTCACATCCAGGGGAGGAGGGGAGATTAAAAAAAAAAAAAAAAAAAAAAAAGACTTTCACATCCCACATAAGAGTACCCAAATTCAAATCCCGCCTCCACTCCTGACCCCAGCTTCCTGCTAATGCAGACCCTGGGAGACAGTGGTGACGGCTCAAGTGATTGGGTTCCTGTCACCCACACGGGAGACCTGGATTGAATTCCTGGTTTATGGCTGTAGCCCTGGCTGAAAGGGTACTTGGGGAGTGAACCAGCACATTCTCTCTCTCTTTTTTAGAAAACTTCTATTTAATAAATATGAATTTCCAAAGTACAACTTTTGGATTATAGTGGTTTTTCCCCCCATAACCACCCTCCCACCTGCAAACCATCCCATCTCCTACTCCCTTTCCCATCCATTCTTCATTAAGATTCATTCAATTATCTTTATAGACAGATCAACTTAATATATATTAAGTAAAGAATTCAACAGATTGCACTCACACAGACACACAAAGTATAAAGTACTGTTTGAATACTAGTTTTACCGTTAATTTGCACAGTACAACACATTAAGGACAGAGATCCTACATGGGGAGTAAGTGCACAGTGACTCCTGTTGTTGATTTAACAATTGACACTCTTATTTATGACGTCAGTGATCACCTGAGGCTCTTGTCATGAGCTGCCAAAGCTATGAAAGCCTCTTGAGTTCACAAACTCCAACCCTATTTAGACAAGGCCATAGTCAAAGTGGAGGTTCTCGCCTCCCTCCAGAGAAAGGTACCTCCTTCTTTGATGGCCCATTCTTTCCACTGGGATCTCACTCACAGAGATCTTTCACTTAGGTCATTTTTTGCCATAGTGTCTTGGCTTTCCATGCCTGAGGAACTCTCATGGTCTTTTTAGCCAGATCCAAATGCCTTAGGGGCTGATTCTGAGGCCAGAGTGCTGTTTAGGGCATTTGCCATTCTATGAGTCTGCTGTGTATCCAGAAGCGCTCACTTTCTTTCTCTCTCTCTCTCTCTCTCTCTCTGTCTGCTTCTCTCTCTCTCCCCCTCCTCTCTCCCTCTCTCCCTCTCTTCCTGCCTCTGCTCCTCAAATAAATAAATATTTTTTTAAATAACTGAGCTAACCCATGATAGATGAGTGTAGAAAGACCTTTTGATAACAATATTTGTTCAAAAGAATCTTCACTTTTGCCTTCTTACATATCGACTTTGGCCTTAACAAATAAATAAGTTGTGTGTGTGTGTGTGTGTGTGTTTACCTCCTGAGGTCCTGTTCCTCTGTTAGAGCCTTGATTGACACAATATAAAACTCAGGACAAAGCATTTATTTATGTTTCACTCATTTCTTTCTGCCAGTGCTCCAGAAACTACCTAGAGGCAGAAAACAAGTTGTGCTCAACTCCGTATTCTAGGCAAACTCATACACTGATATCCAGCAAAATATTGGGTCCTTCATAAATGCTTATTTAATGACACTAATTAAGTGAAGGTACAACAATAGGGCCAACCTATAAGAGTTGAGAGGAAGATCTGTAAAATCAGGACACAGAAGTTATTTCTATCTCATATTCACAACACTCTAAAGTGCACAGGGGACAAAATGACAATCATAATAGGAGCAGTGTAACACTTGTCATAGCTATAGTTATTAAGCCCTTACTAAGTATAAAATGCTCCATTAAAATCTGCATCACACGAGCTACCAAGGATTTGTAGGCTGGAAGTTGTCCTGTATCCTGGAGCCCAAAGAGAATACCATTTTGTACATGCTTCTTATAGAAAACAACTTGTTTCATGGCAGGGAGATGGGAAAGAACTCTCTTCCTATACTGTCTTCTTGAATAGTATCATTATCTCCATGTAATCTGTTTTCTGTGTTCTTTTTGGATGTACATAGACTGGAGTGCCTTGTACATAACTTAGCCTAATTATGTGCTTATACTTGTATATGTAAATGTATAATGGCCGATGGATTGCAAAGAACTAGTATTTTGGTTGTCACCAAAACCTTACTTGATGGTGGTCCTGTCTGGCCTTGAGCACAAACTTAGCAGCCAGTCAGTTAACAGGACTCAAAAAAAAAAAAAAAAATCTGCATCACACCTATTATTTAACTCCAATCCTCTAAAATCCAAAGAGCAAGATCTTGTTACCCAAACTTCATAGATAAAGAAATTAAGCAGAGGGAAATCACATAGGTGACCCAAGGTCTTGGAGCTCTGTGCCACTGCTGCTCTCTCCCTTTCCATTTATTTTTTATTTTTGTGTTTTCTTTTTATATTAAATATTTATTTATTTATTTGAAAGTCTGAATTACAGAGAGAGAGAGAGAGAGAATATCTTCCAATCTGCTGGTTCACTCCCCAGATGGCTGTAACAGTCAGGGCTGGGCGAGGCTGAAGCCAATAGTCAGGAGCTTCATTTGGGTCTCCCACTCTGGTGCAGAGGCCCAAGCACTTGGGCCATCCTCTGCTGCTTTCCCAGGTACATTAGCAGGGAGCTGGATCAGAAATGGAGCAGCTGGGACACATCAGCACCACATGGGATGCTGGCATTACTTGCTACGCCACAGCGCTGGCCCCTGCTGCTATCTCCCTCTCCACTGGGCATTTCCCACTGGCAATCACACAAGCATTTATATTTCCTACTTTTACAAAACTTTTCTTTCACCCTTGGTCCCCTTCAACTACTGCCTCCTGCCCTATTCCTGTCACAATTCAGTTATGCATAGAGTTCTCTACCCTAGCTCTTTATTTCCTGACTTTCTATTTATTCTTCACCTTAATGTAACTGACTCCTGCTCCCATGAAAACAACATGTTTATTCTAGGGTCACAGGTGAACTGTACATCACCAAGGGTACGAAGCCCTTTCCAATGCCCCTTCTCCACTGTGTTACATACAGTGAGTTCCTCTGAGGCATCATCTTCTTCTGGCTTTTAATAGCACTCGCAGTCCCAATCATTACCTGTGGACAACAGAAGTCTCTAGGCAGTGTAAGCATAATGAGGATTACTATAGTACTGGAATCACCTAGACAACTGGGGATACTAGCTGGGACGTTCAAGAGGACAAATGCACAGAGCCAGGAGAACAGCCCAAGCACCTCACAATTCTGAGCTAGCAGAAAGTATCACACGGCACTGGCTCCCACCATCAAGTCCCATGGAGACGGACTGAAAGCCACAACTTCCAGGACAGATGCCCCCACCACACCGGGACACTCTGTCACTGTGTTTGCCAGATCTCTCCGGCAGATGGACACTGTACCTCTTGTCACGTGTCTCATACAGGTACTGTGCTTTGGCAGAATCTAAGTCACATGCAGAGTCCTAGCTGCAAGGTCTTCTGGTGAATTCTGGCCACACAGCCCAGGAAGTAACACACAGAAGGAGATGGCGGAGGTGAGGGTGTGCTCACTGTGGCACACCATGCCTTGCCTCACTGTTCCAGCACTTCTTCCACAGTAGCAGTAATCACCCTCAAATCAACGGGATTCCACATTTGGATCTCCCTCACACACAAGCCCACAAGCTACAAAACACACCCACCAGGTATTTACCTTCTCACCTGCTAACATCCTGCTTTCATCCTCTACTCAAAACAAGCTCTCCTTTGGCTGGTGCTAAGATGTGCCTGGGGCTGTTTACCACTGTGTATAACATAGAAGAAATTATTTTATACCAGTATTTCTCATCCATTTGGCCTTTGGACTGAGTCAATGTAAGGTTTTTGTTTTGTTTTTTAAAGATTTATCCATTCAGAGTTACAAAGAGAGAGAAGGAGAGGCAGAGAATAAGAGAGAGTCTTCCATCATCCACTTGTTCACTCCCCAATTGGCCGCAACAGCTGGAGCTGTGCTTACCTGAAGCCAGGAACCAGGAGCTTCTTCCACTTGGGTGCAGGAGCCCAAAGACTTGCTTTCCCAGGCCATAGCAGAAGAGCTGGCTCAGAAGTGGAGCACCTGGGACTTGAACTAGTTCCCATAGGGGATGCCGGCAATGCAGGTAATGGCTTTACCCACTATGTCACAGTGACGGCTCCAAGAGTTTTTTAAAATCAAGAACTTTATTCCTAGTTTGTATGTGTTACGATGCCAAAACACACATGTTGAAAATTAAATTAAATTAAAAATTGAAAATTAAATTGCCACTGTGAGAATATCTGGTGGAATCTTTACGATGCGATGATGTCAGAGAGCGACACCCTCAGGAATGAATCAATGCATTATCTCAGGAGTGGCTCTGTTTTGTAAGTGAGCTCTCCCTCACTGTTCCCGCCTCTCTCCTTGTATGCCCTCGACCACGTGACAACACAGCAAGGCTCTCACCAGATGCAGTCACTCCATCTTGTACTTTCCAGCCTCCAGACTGTAACAACTTAATTTCTCTTTTTAAAGAATTATTTATTTGAAAGGAACAGTTACAGAGAGAGAGACAGACAGGCAGACAAACATCCTCTATCTGCTGGTTCACTCCTCAAATGGCTACAACAGCCAGAGCTGGGCCGATCTGAAGCCAAGAGCTTCCTCTGGGTCTCCCACATGGGTACAGGGGCCCAAGGACTTGGGCCATCCTCTGCTGTTTTCCCAGGCAGCAGGGAGCTGGATCAGAGGTGAAGCAGACAAGACTCAAACCAGCAGCCACATGGGATGCCAGCACTTTGGGCAGCAGCTTTATCCACTATGTCACGGCACAGATCCCAGGAAATTAATTTCTTTGCTTTATCAATTATCCAGTCTTTGCTACCTTGTTAACAGTAGCGGGAAATAGACCATGAATACATCCTAAGGTGGTGCTATTCAACTTAGGACTTTCCAAGACAGAATTTCTTGGATGTGGGATTTTACAGGAGGGTTCCCAGACTCCCTATACTAACATCCTCCTAACAGACACAGCCACGTGGCTCTGAGAGCCCCAGTATAAGAAACAAGACTTGGCTACCAGCCAAGGAGTACCGCTCCTAAGACCCTACTCAGAGCAAACGATTAGTAGGTGTTTATGTACAAAGGCCACACATTCCGTTTTTTAAAAGTTGAAGAGTTTGTTCGTGTATTTGCTATCTGAAAGATAGGGCACGCATAAGCTACAAGTTGCTCCTTAGCTTCAAAAGGCAATGGATTATTTGCAGCTAGAATCATGCACATTCCTCTAGGAAAACAGCAGATGAGTGATAGACACCATATAAACACCTTCTGTATCTCTGTGCAACGCAGAAAATTTTTAAATATATGTTAATATGTTAATTCTCAACTCAAACACCTCTTAATTTTCTTATTTAAAGTTCATTTCCAAGGAACTCTGTATAAAAGAGATTACATGAAAGATTTCAAAGAAGATAAAAATTCTGAAGCGTGAATCTTTATGCCTACCCACACACATACCAGTCTCCTTTTTCCTGGAGATAATAAGAAACAAAGATATTTTAGCAGATCTTTGAAAAGAGAGTTTGCCTGAGAAGAAGTCATTCATTCAACAAATGTTTTCCTTGGGCAGGCAGCATAGGCGCAGGGATGAGAGTGGTAGGTGTGTAGGTGTGTAGGTATGTGTGTGTGTGTGTGTGTATGTTTCACTGGAAGTCCCTCTAACCATGCAGCTTGCGGGACCATAGAAAGGAGGACATATCTGGAAAAAATCGCACAAACATGGGTAATAGTCCAACTGCAACAAGTGCTGTGATGGGAAGGTACACAGAGAGGCCGTGAGCTCACGAGAGGGGAAAAATCAAAGTTGGGAAGGCACCTCTGAAGAAGGATCCCCGTCAGCTCAGGCTGCTCTAACAGAAAACACCACAGGCCAGGGGGCTGCAAACAACAGGGAGGCCTTCCTCACACTTCTGGAGGCTGAGAAGTTTAAGATCATGACACCAGCCGGTCCAGTGACCAGTGAGGCTCCGCTCTGGGTCACACACGGCCACTTTTCACTGTGTCTGAGCTCTCTTAGGTCTCTCTCTCCTCTTTCTAAAGTGAACTGATCATACTCTGGCCTTTTTTACCTTAATTTCTTAAAAATTAATTAGTTAAAAAGCAGAGTGACAGAGAGAATGGGAGAGAGAGAAAGAGAGAAAGGGAGAGAGACAGAGATCTTTTATCCTCTGGTTCACTCCCCAATTGCCTGGAATAACCAGGGCTGGACCAGACTGAAGCTAGGAGTCCAGAACTCCATTCTGGTCTCCTACACGGATGGCAGGGACTCAAGCACCTTAGTCGTTGTCTGCTGCCTTTCCGGGTGCATTACCAGGAAGCTGATCAGAAGCAGAGGAGCTAGGATGTGAACAGGCACTGCTATTTGGGACGCGAGTGTCCCAAGTGGTAGGCTTAGCACTCTGAACCACAGTAGCTGCCTCTGAGTTTCTTTTATAAGGATGCAATTAGA
The DNA here is from genome assembly GCF_033115175.1 of Lepus europaeus. NCBI lineage: Eukaryota > Metazoa > Chordata > Mammalia > Lagomorpha > Leporidae > Lepus > Lepus europaeus. The sequence continues at coordinate 62,350,079 of NC_084830.1, read as the reverse complement.
GACTTACTCAAAGGCCCACCTCCTAAAACTATCACGTTAGATGTCAACATAGGGGCTCTAGGGGGACATTAACAGTCAGTCTATTACCCTTCCCACTCAGCGATGGGCAGAGCAGTTGGGTTTATCATCCCACTTAGGACAGCAGGGATCCCACTAGTGTTTAAAGATTTGAAGGAGCAAGAGCTGTTTTGTTTTTATTTTTTCCATCTTACTTCATGTCAACAGTTTTTCCATGTACAAAGTCTGCCTCTGGGGGCAGGCATGTATTTGGTGCAGCTGTTAAGGTGCTCCCCGGGGAACCCTAAACCCCAGGATTGCCTGGGTTTGAGTTCTGGCTCTACTTCTGATCCCAGCTTCCTAATAATGCACACCCTGGGAAGGAGCAGGTGATGGATCAGGCACTTGGATTCCTGTCACCCATGTGGAAGACCAGGACTGAGGTCTAGGCTCCTGGCTGCAGCCTGGCCCAGTCCCTGCTATTGTGAGCACTTGCGGAGTGAACCCACAGACTGAAGACCTCTTTCAGTCTTTGTCTCTGTCTCTGTCCCTGTGCCTCTCTCTGCATTTCAAATTATATATACACACATGAATACATTTAAAAATCTGCCTCTAAAATAAATATGCTATTAAAGTTTAAATGGGCTCTTTCTATTGCCTTTCTCTGTCTCCCTGCCTATCAAATAAAGAAGAAAGCTTTAAAGAATTGTGGCAGAGATAGTCAAGTCTTAGTTTTATAAATGTTTTTGAATGTGGAAACCTGGAGAACTTCTTGATTTCAATTTCACAAAAATCTGAGCACGTGAGGTGTTTATTTCAGAAGATATACAAATAGAGGCTACAGAGGATCTGGCTTATTCTATCTGCTCATTACGTATTTCCGCTTGTCTCCATCAATTTTCAGCCTTTCAAACAAGGCCATCAAAAAAGATATAGAGCAACACACACTACTTAGTCATTAACAGTCCTACAGCACCTAGGCTGCAGCCTTCTGCACTTCGGCAGATCCTGACCCCAGAGATCCATGCAAACACTGAGTGGCCAGTGGGGACTGTTCAACGTCAAATCCAGTGCAGATCACTGCCATTCCCTTCCACAGGAACAGACCTTGTCGCTAAGAATTTTGACAGCACTCAGCAAGTTCCAACATTTTTTTAAAGTTATATTTTATTACTTTTAATAATTTGAGGGTAGAGACACACAGAAAGATAGAGATACAAAGAGAAAGAGAGAGAGAGAGAGAGAATTCAAAATGGCTGGTTTACTCTCCAGAAGCCCGCAATGGCCAGGGCTGGGGCGAGAGCTGGATCCAGGAGAGAGGAACACTACCCAGATCTCCTGTATGGACCATAGGAATCCAACTACCTGAGCCACAATGCCTGCCTTCCAGGGTCTGCACCAGTAGGAAGGTGAAATCAGGGGCTGGAGCCAGGTACCATCTGAGGCACTACACTGCAGGACTCAGGACTCTTTTTCTTTCTTTCTTTTTTTGACAGATAGAGTCATAGACAGTGAGAGAGAAAGAGACAGAAAGGTCTTCCTTCCGTTGGTTCACTCTCCAAATGGCCGCTATGGCCAGCACTGCACCGATCTGAAGCCAGGAGCCAGGTGCTTCCTCCTGGTCTCCCATGCGGGTGCAGGGGCCCAAGCACTTGGGCCATCCTCCACTGACTTCCCGGACCACAGCAGGACTGGAAGAGGAGCAACTGGGACAGAATCCGGCGCCCCAACCGAGACTAGAACCCGGGGTGCCAGAGCCACAGGCGGAGGATTAGCCTAGTGAGCCATGGCGCCGGCCCGTGAGCTCAGGCTTCTTAACATTTGGGCTAAATGCTTGCTGTAGTTCAGCATTTGATTAAAGGGAATGTTGACATAACCTGTGGTATTCACCTTTTCTTAAACCGACCATAGGGCATTAGCACATTGCAGTATTCTGCATTTCTCTGTTAAGGCTAGAAATACATCCTGTGTTTAGATACAAACTCCACTGCAGAGGAGGTCCTTCAGGCACTGACGAAGGAACAATCAGTCTTTAAGAACAAGGGGTCTTCAGAAAGTTCACGGAAAACATGCATTATGAAAACATTGCATTGGATTTCTTTTTTTTTTTTTTTTGCACCAAAATGAAGTTATCTTTTAACTGAAATTTTCCACCAACTTTTTAAAGTACCCTCACATGTGCTTCAGTTTTGCAAGATTTTAATAAAAACTGATAAAATAAAACAGGTATGGCCATCACCTCCGTTCTACCAAAAACTACTGGACTAACTTCTAGCAATACTAAATAAAGAATACATTTTGATTTTCTGTGCTGCTGAGTTCTGTGTGTAACATTCAAGATTTTAAAAGGGCACTCAGCAACCTTAGATTGTTATCAGGGAACCACGCAGAGCTGAGTCAGTGTTTTGATTCTGTGGCTACCTGCGGCATTCAGGGCCATGATGATGTCATTGATGGACTCAATTCATCCACTAAAGACGTGCATACTTCTCAACCAGTGTTTTGTAGCAGTCACTCCTGAGTTTACCTCACATGTAGTTTCCAGAAGCGACTATTCGCAGCCTAAGCAGATACTTTAAAATAGAATGGATATCTGATCTTAGAGAATAAAAACTAGCAGACATTTACCAAGTAAACAAGCTCTTAAAGAAATTTAATACATGGGGGCAGCTCTGTGGCGAAGCGGGTAAAGCCATTGCCTGCGGTGCCAGCATCCCATATGGGCGCAAGTTCAAGTCCCAGATGCTCCAAATTCTGATCCAGCTCTTGGCTACATCTGGGGAAGGCAGTGGAAGGTGGCCCAAGTCCTTGGGATCGGCCCAGTTTTGGCTGTTGTGGCTATATGGGGAGTGAACCAGTGGATAGAAGACTCTCTGCCTCTGCCTCTCTGTAACTCTTTCAAATAAATAAATAAATAAATAAATAAGGGCTGGCGCTGTGGCACAGTGGGTAAAGCCACTGCCTTCAGTGCCAACATCCCATATTGGCACCAGTTCGAGTCCCGGTTGCTCCACTTCTGATCTAGCTCTCTGCTATGGCCTGGGAAAGCAGTAGAAGATGGCCCAAGTCCTTCGACACCTGCACCCACGTAGGAGACCCAAAAGAAGCTCCTGGCTCCTGGCTTTGAATCAACACAGCTCTGGCCATTGCAGACACTTGAGGAGTGAACCAGCGGATGGAAGAAACCTCTTTCTCTCTCTCTCTCTCTGCCTCTCCTTCCATCTCTGTGTAACTCTTTCAAATAAATAGATCAATCTTTTAAAAAAATAAATCTTTTTTAAAAATAAATTTAACATACACACACGCACACACACCTCTGCAAGCTTTAATTCTTTTATTTTTAAGATACTGTTACCAGTTTATTTTTAAATAAATCAGAAAGGGTAGGCATTTGGCCTAAAAGTTAGGACACTGTTAGGAAGCTTGTGTCCCGTCTCAGAGTACTTGGACTAGAGTTCTGGCTTCAGCTTCTGATCTCACCTTCCTGCCACTGTAGAGCCTGGCAAGCAGCAGATGCTGACTGTAAGCGACTGGGCTCCTGCACCCACACAGGAGACCTAGAATGAGTTCCTGTCTCGCCAGCCTACCCACTGTGGGCATTTGGTGCAGGATGAACCAGCAGATGGGAGATATCTCTCACAAAAAAAAAAAAAAGTTAATTAAATGAATCAGGACATCTTTGTATTTTCGTGGGGGGTGGAAGGAAGAAATATATCACCTAAAGTAAAGCAATTTTTTTTCCATGCAAAGCTAAATAAAATGTAAGTCAAGCAGTTAATTTTAGCACTGTCAGAGCTCTCTAAGGAGGTATTTTCTAGGCACATTGTTGAAGTGGTCATGGCTTCTTTAGGTTGAACTAAAACTTTCCAGAAAAACTTTACCTTGTTTCCATTCGTTCCAGCATCACTGAACGTAAAGAATAGGGGACCAATATCCTTTAAAAAATTCAAAATACCGGAGCTGATGCTGTGGCATAGCAGGTAATGCTTCCGCCTGCAGTGTCCCAGCTATTCCACTTCCAATTCCACTCTCTACTATGGCCTGGGAAAGTGGTAGAAGCTGGCCCAAGTTCTTGAACCCCTGCACACAGTGGGAGACCTGGAAGATGTTCCTGGCTCCTGGCTTCAGTTCAGCTCAGCTCTGGCTGCTTCGGTCATTTGGGGAGTGAACAGAGAGAGAGAGAGATCTCCATCCCCTGGTTCACTCCCTAAATGGCTGCAACAGCCAGAGCTGAGCCGAACTGAAGCCAGGAGCCAGGAGCTTCTTCTGGGTCTCCCACAATAGTATAGGGGTCCAAGCACTTGGGCCATCTTCTACTGCTTTCCCAGGCCATAGCAGAGAGCTGGATCGGAAGTGGAGCATCTGGGACTCGAACCAGAGCCCATATCAATGCAGCGCTGCAGATTGGGGCCTAAACCCACTGTCCACAGCTCTGGCCCCCTTTTTGTGAAAGATTTATTTGAAAGGCAGAGTTACAGAGAGGCAGAGGCAGAGAGAGAAAGAGAGAGAGGTCTTCCATGGTGATCACATGAATCTATGCAGGAGATAATATTACACATACACACACATACACACACACACGTACAACTGGTGAAATCTGAGTAAGGTCAGTGATTCTACCAACGTCAATTGTACTAAACTCCTGTGAGGTATTACATTGGAGGAAACTGGATGATGGATGAGTATTATTTCTTACAACTACAAGTGAATCAATTATCTTCAAATTTTTTTGAAAGCTAAAAAAAGGGGCCAGGGCTGTGGCATAGCAGGTAAAGCCACCACCTGCAGCGCCAGCATCACATAAGGGCACTGATTCAAGTCTGGCTGTTCCATTCCAATCCAGCTCTCCAGTAAATGCCCAGGAAAGCAACAGAAGATGGTCCAAATCCTGCACCCACATGGGAGACCCGGAAGAAGCTCCTGGCTTTGGATCAGCCCAGCTTCAGTGGCTGCAGCCATTTAGAGAGTGAACCAGCAGATGGAAGATCTCACTTTCTCTCTGTCTCTCTCTGTAACTCTGCCTTTCAAATAAATAAATTAAGAAAAAAAAAAAAAAGACCTTGTCTAATTACCTCCATTTTATAGGTGAATAAAGGAAAGTACAAATAGTAAGGAATTTTCTCAAGATTACAGTATTAACTGAGGGATAGATCAAAATTAAGACTCAGGTCTTGGGCTGGTGCAGTGGCTCACTTGGTTAATCCTCTGCCTGCGATGTCGGCATCCCATATGGGCGCTGGGTTCTAGTCCCAGTTGCTCCTCTTCCAGTCCAGCTCTCTGCTGTGGCCTGGGAGGGCAGTGGAGGATGGCCCGAGTGCTTGGGCCCCTGTTCCTCGCATGGGAGACCAGGGAGAAGCACCTGGCTCCTGGCTTCGGATTGGCGCAGCACTGGCTATGGCAGCCATTTGGGGAGTGAACCAACAGAAGGAAGACCTTTCTCTCTCTCTTTCTCTCTCTGTCTATAATTCTACCTGTCAAATAAATTAAAAAAAAAAAAAAAACTCAGGTCTCTGAATTTCCCCCTATTCCATAATCCTTAAAACAAATATAATAAAATAAACAATCACGACTCTTCCATCTCATACTGAAGAATTAAAAAAATAAAGATAACTCAAGAGGCTAGCATTTCAGTTGAGGACACATGAAATAAAGTTAAAGCAGATAAGTGAGTACTAAACTTAAACATCACATGGTTCTGTCATTATTAAGATCTCAGAGGAGAAGAAGTCAAAGACTTACATTTGTCATACAATTCTACTGCAAAGCCCGAACACAACCAAGGCAAGTAAGCTCATTTATATGAGATAACCCATGAGAAGAGGCCTCTTATCTGGACACACAGATGGGCAGAAGGTGGACCAACAAGGGAAATGGATGGTGAATGGTGACTACATTACGCTACTCACTCCCCTGTACCCCCCCACCCCCACACACACACCCTTTCTGTAGCAAGCACAGAAAGACAAAACATCCCAGAGCCTTTTCCTCACAAGCACAAATCTAGCCCACCAGAGGAGGAATTTATTTCCTACAGACTCCAGATGTAAATGTATTACCATTGTAACCTGTGGTTCAAAGGTGAGGACAGTGACATAAAACTCAGTTCCACCTTAACAGTGTGAATCAGGCAACCAAATGCTGCAGGACTGGGTTGACTAGATCCGCAGTGAGTTCCAGGAATAAAGAACACCATTTGCATTCTGGCCTGCACAGTACATTTTCAGGCTGTTTACCTGGCTCTGAAGATGATGACTTTTTAAGGTCTAAGGATAGAGATGAAAATTTTATGGTCATTTATTTACATTTGAGGATGGGTTATTATATTTGTATAAGTTAAATATGCACTGAAATGTTTCTATTAGAATTCAATTTTTCTGTTGCTCATAATAAAATATTTGTTTTCACTGCATGATGTGCATAACACGTGGGGTTCCATTAAATTTGCTTATCAGTTTTTCCTGAAATATCGTATTTTTTTAAAGATTTATCCATTTACTTGAAAGTCAGAGTTACACAGAGAGAGAGAGAGGAGGGAGAGGGAGAGGGAGAGGGAGAGGGAGAGGGAGAGGGAGAGGGAGAGGAAGAGGGAGAGGGAGAGGGAGAGGGAGAGGGAGAGGGAGAGGGAGAGAGGTCTTCCACCTGCTGGTTCACTCCGCAATTGGCTGCAACAGCCAGGCCTGCGCTGATCTGAAGCCAGGAGCCAGGAGCCTCCTCCAGGTCTCCCGTGCGGGTGCAGGGGCCCAGGGACCTGGGCCATGTTCCACTGCTTTCTCAGGCCATAGCAGAGAGCTAGATTGGAAGTGGAGCAGCCAGGACTCGAACCGGTGCCCACACGGGATGCCGGCACTGCCCACACGGGATGCCGGCACTGCAGGAAGTGGCTTTACCTGCTACACCACAGCGCCAGCCCCTGAAGTATCATATTCTATGCATATACAAGGATAATTTTTTCCTTTTTTAGAATTTCACACAAATTAACTGTAATTTCACTGGGTTTGTACATTTATTTATATTAGTTTTTCCTGCACATACTAGAGAAAAATTCACTCCTAATCATTTTATACTATGGCTTGCTTTTTAAAATTAGAATCATTGTTTGTTTTACATCACACACATGGTATGAGATTTAATTCAGCATAAACTTGTCCTTTCTTGTCTGTTGTTACTTTCTCTAACAGAAACTTGGCTGTTTGCTCATTTTCCCACCAGAATGAGAATACCATGATCTTTATTCAGCCTCTGTGTCTTTTTATTTATATTAACTCTACTTTAAAGTCATTAATAATGGAGACAGGGCTGTGGTACAGCGTGTTAGGCTGAAGCCTGAGGCACCAGCATCCCATATTATCGCCAGTTCGAGTCCTGGCTGCTCCACTTCTGCTCCAGCTCCCTGCTAATGCGCTTGGGAAAAGCAGCAGAAGATGGCCCAAGTACTTGGGCCCCTGTATCCACGAGTTCTGGACGAATCTCCCAGCTCCTGGCTTCAAACTGACCCAGCCCCGCTGTTGTGGCCATTTGCAAAGTGAATCAGTGGATGGAAAATCGATCTCTCTCTCTTTCTCTCACTCTCCCTCTCTCCCCACTTCTCTCTGTAACTCTGCCTTTCAAATAAATTTTCAAAAAACCATTCATAATACATGAAGGGGATGAAAAGGGCTTAACTTCTCCACCCCTGCAAAAACAAACAAACAAACAAACAAAAAACCACTTATGATGCTGAAATGCATCCTAAATGACAGCATGGCACTGGCATGGTGTGTACCTACCTGGCAAAGACAGCATAGCTGATGTGATCCTGGCACTAGCACCCACCCTTACCCCACCACTACCCTGTGCATCCCGAGGCTTCTTCCTGTTCCTGGGTCTCTGCACGCTATGGAAGCTTTTTGTTGTTGTTTTGCTTGGCTCTTGCCAACAGTGACATTCACTCTATTTTCTACAACTCTTTTCCCACTTCTGCTTCATTTATTTCATTTACTCAAGCCTTTGTGGACTCCCCTGGAATTAACTTCCCTTTTCATTCCTACAGAACTCATAAGGCTGTGATGCAAATACCTTTGTGTGGGTTTGTTTCCCCTACCTGATCAGAACAGCTTAGGCAGCAATCTTGGAGATGTGCCTGGCACCCAGCAGGCTGGATTCCTGCTCATCCTAGATAGCACACTGCTGAACTGGCTAGGCGCATTGTTTTGGGGACCCAGGAGTACATCTATTCTCATGGTCTATGGAGAAGGTATGGCAACCACAAGGGCTAGGACATCAGTTCCTTTTTTCAGCTCACCCAGGCATGGGCTGTCCAGGACTCCCATCTGGAGCGCAAAGCTCCAGGAGGAAATCCATGCTCACACAGGGTCCTGTATGTTAGCAGTGACAAGAGGGATGGGACTTATGCTCTGGTGGGTGACTCTAGATGGCATCCACTGAGACAGCAACAGCTAAGGAAGGAGTCAGTGCTGGCAGTCAGGAGGGACCCCTTGAAAAGCACTGCATGGTAAATGTCCGACATACTGTAGACACCACCACTAGAACATCAGCTCTTGGGCCGTTACGATCTGGACCTCGAAAAGAAGGGCACGAATGCAGTACGAGGCTTTCCTGACCAGACTCCCAAGACAATGACTAGCAATGAATTAAATTATCCAGGGTTATGTTTCCAGAGTGTCACTTGTCAGTAAAAGTAATAATGTAACAATCCCATCGACACAAGTAAGCATGTGCAACATCAACCAATTTCTAAAAAAAAAAAAGAAGAAGAAGTTGTTTCTGGGGCTGGCGCTGGGGTATAGAGGGTTAAACCTCCATCCACTTGCAGTGCTGGCATTCCATATGGGCGCAGGTTCCAGTCCTGGTTACTCCACTTCTGATACAACTCCCTGCTAATGGCCTGGGAAAGCAGTGGAGTATGACCCAAGTGCCTGGGCTCCAAGACCCACATGGGAGACCCAGAAGAAGCTCCTGGCTCCAGCTTCAGTCTGGCCCAGCCCTGGATGTTGCTGCCATTTGTGGAGTGAACCAAATGAAAGATTTCTCTCGCTCTCTCTCTCTTCTCTCTTCTCTCTCTCTCTCCCCTCCCCCCCATATCTCTGCCTTTTAAATAAATAAATAAATCTTTAAAAAAAATCTCTATACCGCTTTAGACTGATAAACCTTGATAATATTTGCTGCAAATTTCTCTAAAGTATATTAATTGTTTTTCTGGGTGGTGTAAGGTCATCGTTGTAGAAATGTTACTAAACTGTAGCATGGAGCCATCAGCCCTCAGGAACTACCTGCCACCTCAGGAAATGGACCAAAGTGTTATGATGTCTTATTTTGTAGATTTTTAACACATATGTTTCATTTCCTCCACTGACATCAGTTTCACACCTGCTGCTGATTCCCAGCTCTTAGTACATTGTGGGTCAAGAAAACACAGGCCAGCGCCGTGGCTCAATAGGCTAATCCTCCACCTGCGGCGCCAGCACCCCGGGATCTAGTCCCGGTCGGGGCGCCGGATTCTATCCCGGTCGTTCCTCTTCCAGTCCAGCTCTCTGCTGTGGCCCTGGAGTGCAGTGGAGGATGGCCCAAGTCCTTGGGCCCTGCACCCGCATGGGAGACGAGGAGAAGCACCTGGCTCCTGGCTTCGGATCAGCACAGTGCGCCGGCCACAGCGGCCATTGGGGGGTGAGCCAACGGAAAAGGAAGACCTTTCTCTCTCTCTCTCTCACTGTCCACTCTGCCTGTCAAAAAAGAAAAAAAGAAAGAAAACACATAGCAAAGTTTGTCAGAACTGAGGAGCAACAGTGGATATGAAAGGGCTTGGTTTTCTCATTGGATTGAGAACTAGAAACTTAAAAACAATCAGGGCAGGCACTTGGCCTGCACGTTAGGTCACCACTTTGGACATTGCAATCCCATACTGGAACACAGTCTGAGTCCCAGCGCCACTCCAGATTCCCACTTCCTGCCATGGTGCACTCTGGGAAGGCAGCAGGTAATGGCTCATGCAGTTGGGTTCGTGCTATCCAATATGAGAGCCCTGGGTTGAATTCCCAGCTGCCACCTTTAGCCTGGCCCCACCCTGCCATTGCAGGCATTTAAGGAGTGAACCAGTGGATGGGAGCAATCTCTCTGTCCATCTGCACGTGTGTGTGTGTGTGTGTGTCTGCCTCTCAAATAAAATGGATAAAGAAAAAAATTTTAAATAATTTCTGCCTTTGAGCCCTTAGAGTGTTTCACAGTATCTTGTAAACTATAGCACTAAATAAAATCTTTTCTGATTGGAGTTGAGCAGGAATGTGAGCTATGCTGGCTAATCAAGCACTGTCAGTTAGCCACTTTCGTAGGCCAACAGGAACAGAGTGTACTACAAAGTGGCCTCCCTACAAGGAACTTCGTTCTAGTGGTTTGGAAGACACACAGCAAGAATCTGTGAAGGGAGAGTGAAATTCTAGAGGATTATTAGTATCTTCTTTTTTCTTACCAGGACCTTAAAATGTTCTACAAGTATTGCTTCTATATTAAGAAAAAGTTACATAAAACCCAAGATTATTTTAGCAGTTCTGTGGAAAACAGACTTAAATGAGGAAGAAACGTAAGCAACAAGGAAACTAGGAATCAAGAGAGTAATTATTGGAAAAGAAAAAAAATCATGGTGGAAAAAAAAAAAATCAATGCTTGTAGGACGTGGTAATACTTGAACTACCAGCAAGAAAGATGACAGAGCAGAATCTGCAGAGAATTTTTGTGTTAGACATACACATTCTTTTCTTTAGACTTTGATGGAGCAGCTATTTCTATGCAGGTATTTTGACTGGGTACTGGTGCCACCAGTAGTTAATGGTGAATCAGTGGGTATGTCCTGAGGGAAGAGAGGATGATGAAGATGACCTGGAAGTCACTGGGAAACAAGATGCATATGGCTGGTTTGACATAGTAAACAGAAGACTACAGCAAAAAGGAGTCATACCAGAACATAGTGACATGAAAATCCACAAATACATGGCAGATGAGACAAAAGATGAGAGAGAAAGGATTCAAAGTCATTTACTAAGTCACCTTGAACTAGTTAGCTAACTCCATGCCCTGGGAGCCTCATGACTGTACTACAATATAAGGACTGTGAGGATTATTACAATACATGGGGTCTTGTATGTGAAACGACATTGAAGAGCGCAACACATGAAAAACACAAGACATCATCAATGTTTTACTGTCACTGATCCAAGGATAAAAAGAAGGACAAAACTATTCATTTCCCATTTCATGTTTACCTTAAAAAGTAAAGCTTCTCTCCCTAGTAATGTGCTCCAAGTCCTATAATTTTCTCTACTTCTACTCCCCAGTGCCTTCCTGTCAACTTAATCAACTTTTTTAAAGAACACACTAAAAATACTTAGCAAAGCAAAGATTAGAGGAACTGCCTAAACAGGGCTCTCAACTCACTGAGTCCTGCAGTGCAAAAGAACATAATTAGAGAGACTTGCCTAACTTTGACATTGGTATTGGAGTCTACAAAACTTTCAAGCGAGGCTAGCGAGACAGCTCCCTCCACAATTCCATTTCTCTTCAGAGTCAACAAAAATCAGAATATATGACTTCTAGATTCTTGCAATTAAAATTCACAATTGCACTCTCTTGGCTCAGAACCACAGGGGGAAAAAAACCAGGGGAGGCTGCTGTTGGGGAGTCAGCAAATTTGAGCTGAGACTGGCTCTGCAAGTTTGCAAATTATTAACCTCTGTCAGTTTTTACATTTATAACATGAAGACTGTAATATGCATCTTACACTTTCATTATCCTTGCCAATGTCATTTCATACTCTAATTGCTTAACTATTTCTTCCACTCAATTGCATGTTCTAGGAGTTCCACAACTTTCTTATTCAAGAGTAAATTTTACACGCTCAGAAAAGTGGCTGGGACAGAGTAAGCACCAAATTAATGCAATGGGTTTGGTTTTTAAATTATTATTATTAGTAGTAGTAGCACTTTTTTGTTTTATTTGAGAGGAAATAGATAAGGAGAAAGAGAGAGCTCTCATCCACTGGTTCAATCCCCAAATGCCTGCAATGGCTGAGGCTAGACTACAGCCAGAGCCAGAGCCACAGCCAGGAGCCTGGAACTCAATCCAGGTCCTGCCTTCCCTCCCTGCCCCTTGTAGCTGTCATAAACTCAACTACTGAGCCATCACTGTTGCCTCCCAGGGACCACATTAGCACAAAGCTGGAGCCAGAGCCAGCAATCAAACTGCATACTTATACGGGATGAGGGAGCCCCATCAGGAATCTAAGCACAAGGCCAAATGCAAGCCCCATCCCCATGCATTATTTGGATATCCCCAGATACAACTGATAGCAGAGGACATTTACTTTATTTATTTATTTGATCTAATAGTCACTTAAATCATTAAATCTATTTTGGTGTCTTTTGATGATCAAAAGTATTACTTGTGGGGCCGGAGTTGTGGCGTAACAGGTAAGGCCACCATCTGCAGAGCCGGCATCCCATATGGGCACCGTTTCGAATCCTGGCTGCTCCACTTCTGATCCACCTCTCTGCTATGGCCTGGGAAAGCAGTGGAAGATGGCCCAAGTCCTTGGGCTCCTGTATCCAAGTGGGAGACCTGGAAGAAGCTCCTGGCTTCAGATCAGCGCAGCTCCTGCTGTTGCAGCCAGCTGGGGAGTGAACCAGTGGATAGAAGGCCTCCTCTCTTTCTCTCTGCCTCTCCTTCTCTCTCTCTGTAACTCTGCCTTTCAAATAAATAAATAAATCTTTTTTTAAAGTGTTTACTTATAATAAGGCTTAATTTATTCATTTTTTTATACTTAGTGTTATTTTGGTTCCTGTCTAAAAATTCTGTCTACCCTAAAGTTGCAAAGATACTCTTCTCTGTTTCCTTCAGGAAGCTTTCTAAGTTTTAAATTTAACATTTACGTGTATGATCCATTTTGAAATAACTGTTGTATATGGTGCAAGGTAGACGTAGCTGAGGGTTTTTTCCCCCTCCATATGGACAATCCTTCCAGACCACTGGCTGAAAATATTTCTTAACTGAATTTCTTGGGTGCTTTTTTGGTGTGGGTCTATTTTTGGTCTCTCTATTCTACTGTATGAATTAATCCACACATCCATCCATCCATCATCCTTGTGGCATACTCAATTACTCCCAAATTACAGAAAATCCTGAAATCAAGTGACTCGTCCAATTCATTGTAGTGACTGTTTTATTATTTTGTATTTCTACATACTTTAGATTAGCTTATCACTTTCCATAAAAACTCATGCTGGGATTTTGATTAGGTTTGTGTTGAATCTATAAGTTAATCTGTGGAGAATGGATAGCTTAACTACAGAGTTTTCTAACTAAATATATGAACTCACTTACCCCAGTCTTCTTTAAATTACTTTTATCCGTGTTTTGTAAACTTCACACATGCTTTTTGGCGTGTTTTTCATTATTTTATCCCCAAATGTTTAGCTTTTAATGCAACTGCAACTGGCATTGTTTTTATTTGAGTACTTTGTTGATTTCTGAAGAGTTCTCTCTATATTGGTCATGCTACGTGCAAATGCAAAGTTTCATGTTTTCCCCTAGTATTTCTACCTTTTTTTTTTTTTAAGATTTATTTATTTGAAAGACAGAATTACAGAGACAGGTAGAGACAGAGATAGGTTTTCCATCCACTGGTTCACTGCCCAGATGGCTGCCATGGCCGGAGCTGTGCCGACCCAAAGCCAGGAGCTTCTTTCGGGTCTCCCACATGGGTACACGGGCCCAAGGACTTGGGTCATCTTTCACTGCTATTCCAGGCCATAGCAGAAAGCTGGATTGGAAGAGGAGCAGCTGGGACTAGAACCGGCACCCATGTGGGATGCTGACGTTTCAGGCCAGGGCTTTCACCCGCTGCGCCACAGCACCGGCCCCATTTCTACCTTTAGTTTGTATTCCCTGCCTGATCCCACTGGTTAAAACTTCCAGGACAATGTTCAATAAAGGAGCTAGAGTATACAGCCTTGCCTTTTTCCTGTTACTGGTAGAGGGAAGGATCTTTCACTATTAAGTATTATGTGAGTTGTAAAGGTCTTATATATTACAGTCACCCCTTAGTATCCTGTGAGGATTGGTTCTAAGACCCACCAAGGTAACCAGAATTCACAGATACTCAAGTCCCTTATATGAAACAACACAGTATTTCCATGTAACCTACACAATCCTCCCATATACTTCAAATGCTCTCTTGATTACTTATAACATCTAATGCAAATGCTATGTAAATTGTTCTTATATTGTATTTAGAGACTAAAGACAAGAAACAAGACTGTATATGTTCAGTGTGGATATAATTTTTTCTTCTGATTTTTTTTTTTTTAAGATTTATCTATTAATTTAAAGGTAGACTACAGAGAGGCAGAGCAGAGAGAGAGCAAGAGGTTTTCCATCCACTGGCTCACTCTCCAGATGGCTGCAATGGCCAGAGCTGCACCAATCCGAAGCTTGAAGCCAGGAGCTTCTTCTGGGTCTCCCACGTGTGCGCAAGGGCCCAAGGATTGGGCCATCTTCCACTGCTTTCCCAGGCCATAGCAGAGAGCTGGATTGGAAGCAGAGCAGCTGGGACTCGAACAGACGCCCATATGGGATGCCAGCACTGCAGGCAGCGGCTTTACCCACTACTTCATAGCACCGGCTCCATCTTTGTTTTATTTTTTAATGTTTATTTATTCTACTGAGAGATAGAGTTACAGATAGTGAGAGGGAGAGACAGAGAGAAAGGTCTTCAATCCACTGGTTCACTCTCCAAATGGCCGCAACAGCTGGAACTGAGCCGATCCGAAGCCAGGAGCCTCTTCTGGGTCTCCCACTCGGGTGCAGGGCCCCAAGCGCTTCAACCATCTTCTACTGCTGTCCCACGCCATAGCAGAGAGCTGGATCAGAAGGGTACCAGCTGGGATTAGAAGAGGCGCCCATGTGGGATGCTGGCGCTGCAGGCAGAGGATTAACCTACTGCACCACAGAGCTGGCCCCTTCATATATATATATATACATATATATATATATATATATATATTTTTTTTTTTAACTTTTTGACAGGCAGAGTGGCTAGTGAGAGAGAGAGGCAGAGAGAAAGGGCTTCCTTTTGCTGTTGGTTCACCCTCCAATGGCCGCCGCGGCTGGCGCGCTGTGGCCGACGCACCGCGCTGTTCCGAAGGCAGGAGCCAGTTGCTTCTCCTGGTCTCCCATGGGGTACAGGGCCCAAGCACTTGGGCCATCCTCCACTGCACTCCCTGGCCACAGCAGAGAGCTGGCCTGGAAAAGTGGCAACCGGGACAGAATCCGGCACCCCAACCGGGACTAGAACCTGGTGTGCCGGCGCCACTAGGCAGAGGATTAGCCTGTTGAGCCACGGCACCGGCATCCCTTCATATATTTTTGATCTGCAGTTGGCTGAATCCACAAATGCAGAACCCATGGGTATGGAGTTCAGTTTGAGAATTTTCCATCCTATTTGTAATTTGCTGAGAGGTTTGTTGTTGTTTAATCGTGGACAAATGATAAACTTTTTGAAATGTTTTTCTGCATCTATTGATATAATATATGGGTTTTTTCTGTTCAATCTATTAATATAGAAGAGTGACAGCAATTGATTTTTAAGTATTTAATCAACCTTACATGTCTAGAAGGAAAAAAAAAAACTTTGGTCACAGTGTATTATATATTTTTATATGGCTAGATTTGATCTGCTGATATTTTGTTAACTATTTTTGTATGTACACAGAAGTCTATAATGTTCTTTATTTGTAGGGAAATTATATAGTTTTAGTGTCAAGGTTATGTAGGCCTTACAATGTGTACTGGAAGGATACTATCTTACTCTTTTTTCTGTGAAAGATCTTTGTAGTATTTATGTTATCTCTTTTTTAAGTATAGGTTTCACTAGTGAAGCCATCTAGGCCTGGAATTTTCTGTGTGAAAGGTTCTTAATTATAAATTCAATTTCTTTAACAGATGATATGTTCTTTATATATCCTGTTACTTCTTGTGGTCAATTCTGTTACTTTAAATTTTTAAAAGAATTTGCCCCTTTCACCCAAATTGTCAAATTTACTGGCATGAAGTCTTTAACTAGCGTGAACTACTATATCCTAGTTATACTTTTAAGGTCTGTAAATACCCCTTCTTTCATTCCTTTCACTCAATTCGTGATTTCTCTTTTTACAATCAGTATAACTGTTTACCAACTTCACTGATTTTCTGAAAGAAATCAGTTTTTGGTTTCATAGCTTTCGCCACATGTCTTTTATTTCATCAGTTATCATCATTTCTTTATTTCCTTTCTCCTCTTTTGCTAGCTTCTTTGGATAGAAGATAGAATTAGTGACTTAAAGGTATACATTTCTCTCTGATTTAATTTCTACAACCTTCAGTATGATGTATTTCCATTTTCAATCAGTTAAAGTTACTTTCCTTTCTCAAAAATTTTTATCTATTTATTTGAGAAGCACAGAGACAGAGCAAAAGAAAGACAGAGACAGAGTTCCTATCTGCTATTTCACTCCCCAAAAGACTGCAATGGCTGAGTTGGGCCAGGGCAGAAGCTGGGAACTGAAGCCAGGTTTCCTGTGTGAGTAGCAGGGACCCAATTACATGATCTACCACTTCTGCCTCTAAGGATAGGCACCAAAAGGAAGCTAATATTAGAAGCCAGAGCCAGGAATCAAACCCAGGTACTTCAATGTGAGATATGGGGATGTGGGCATCTCAACAAGTAAGCTAATGCTATTTTCTAATTACTGTTGTGATTTATTTATCCAATTGGTTATTCAGGAAAATATTGATTGGTTTTCAAATATTTGGGGGTTGTCCAGTGAAATTCTTCTTGCTGATTTTTAATGTCATTCCATGTGGTCAAAGAATATAATCTGTAGGATTTCAATCTTTTGAAATTTACTTAGACTTGGTTCCCACCCCCTCAAACATTCATTGTACAAGTAAAAGGAATGTTGATTTTTTAAATTACTCAGTGTAGTGCTCTATAAACATGAATTACATTAAGTTGGTAGACAGTGTTGTTCAAATTTTCTATATTCTTACCATTTTTGCTACCAATCCCATCAATAACTTAGAGTACTTAAAACTCCAAGTATAATTATGGAACTGTCCATATCTCTTTAGAATTCTGGGAGCCTCTGTTTCAAATATTGTGAAGCTCTGTTATTAGGTGCATAAGTGATTACGGTTTTTATGTCTTCTTGACACACTGACTTAAATGGGTCAATTGAACCAACTTTATGTGATATCCCTTTTTAACTCCAATCTTAGGTTTTAGCACTAGATAGGAACCTGGATAGGGAACTTGTTTTCCTTTTGAAAAGGAAATACTTCCTATGACAAGGTGAAGAGATAAAACCTCAGTCAGATGGATAGACTCAAAAAGCCACAACTGCCAGCACCGTGGCTCAATAGGCTAATCCTCCGCCTTGCGGCACTGGCACACCAGATTCTAGTCCCGGTCGGGGCACCAGATTCTGTCCCGGTTGCCCCTCTTCCAGGCCAGCTCTCTGCTATGGCCTGGGAGTGCAGTGGAAGATGGCCCAAGTGCGTGGGCACTGCACCCCATGGGAGACCAGGAGGAACACCTGGCTCCTGCCTTGGGATCAGCGCGGTGCGCCGGCCACAGTGCGCCAGCCGCGGTGGCCATTGGAGGGTGAACCCACAGCAAAGGAAGTCCTTTCTCTGTCTCTCTCTCTCTCACTGTCCACTCTGCCTGCCAAAAGAAAAAGAAAAAAAAAAGCCACAACTTCCTGTGGCAAGGAAACTATCAGGGTAGGATGAGGCTTTGCTCTGCCTTCCTTCCACCACGACCCACTGCTGAACAGGGTGCTAGGGACCACCCTAAGTGACGGACTGACTGTGATGGCCCTGTGAGTGAGTGTGTGGCAAGAGCTGCAGACCTGCTGTCCCTATGGCTCACCCACAAGACATTCTGGCCTCTTACGATTTTATTTGCTTCCCTGGATCACTCCAGCCTGGAGGGTGCTTCCCCCACAACGGTGCCAACAGCAGTAGTTGTGAGAGAATGACGTTTCTTGGGTACCTTTAATCTTTTCTTTATTTTTCTTAATATAAATATTTTGTGTCTATATTTTTCAACCCAATGATCTGAGAGGTCCTGATTCCTACACTGTATCATCAACTACACGAGCAATTGCAAGGATAAGCCAGCAGCAGCTCTAGGTCTGTGCAAGCAGAACACTGTGCTTCTACTCCACAGAACAGCTCTGCTTTTACCTCTTTCTAACAGGTGCCTGGTGGCAAAGATAGATGAAAAGAGGTCAAAGCTGGTGAAAGTGTCAGACTGACACCAAAAGAAATACATATACATATACAGATATATATATATATATATATATATATATATATTTGTATACACTCACTCATGTATGCAAGGGGCTTCAAAAAGTTCCTGGAAAAAAAGAAATTAAAAATTAGTATAGGCCGGCGCCGTGGCTCAATAGGCTAATCCTCCGCCTGCGACGCCGGCACACGGGTTCTAGTCCCGGTTGGGGTGCCAGATTCTGTCCCGGTTGCCCCTCTTCCAGGCCAGCTCTTTGCTGTGGCCCGGGAGTGCAGTGGAGGATGGACCAAGTCCTTGGGCCCTGCACCCACAAGGGAGACCAGGAGAAGTACCTGGCTCCTGGCTTCATATCAGCGCAATGTGCCGGCAGCAGCGCGCCGGCCGCGGCGGCCATTGGAGGATGAACCAATGGCAAAGGAAGACCTTTCTCTCTGTCTCTCTCACTGTCCACTCTGCCTGTCAAAAATAAATAAATAAATAGTGTAGGGGCAGGCATTTAGCACAGCAGTTAAGATACTATTTGGGATGCCTGCACACTATTAGAGTGCCCGGGTTTGAGACTCGGCTTCCCTCCTGATTCCAGCTTCCTGTTAATGTGCAGCATCACCAGGGAGGCAGCAGGTGATGGCTCAAGTAGTTGGGTCCCTGTCACCCACGTGGAAGACCCAGATTGCATTCCTAGACCTGGCTTCAGCAACTGGCTGTTGCAGCCACATAAGGCAAGAAATTATTTGCCTTTCAAATAAAATAAAAATAAATTTAAAAGCAATTTAAGATGATATAAATTTTCCATGAACTTTTAAAAAATATTTATATATATATGATACATAAAAATATACAAATATATATATATATATATATATATATATATATATAATTTATTTGAAAAGCAGAGGCAGAGAGAGAGAGATCTTCCAGCCACTGGTTCATTCCCCAGATGGCCGCAATGGCCAGAGCTGGGCCAATCCAAATCCAGGAGTCAGAAGCTTCTTCTGGGTCTTGGGCTTCAAGGACTTGGGCCATCTTCTACTGCTTTCCCAGGCCACAGCAGAGAGCTGGATCAGAAGTGGAGCAGCCGGGATTCAAACCAGTGCCCATATGAAATGCCAGCACTGCAAGCGGTGGCTTTACCCTGCTATGCCACAGTGCTGGTCCCATCAAGGAAGAGCAAGAGAGAGAAAGGGAGAGATAACGAGAGACATAGAGAGATCACTCACCTGCTGGTTCATCCTCAAATGGTTCCAACAGCCAGGTCTAGGCCAGGCTGAAGACAGGAGCCAAGAATTCCATCCAAGTCTCCCACCTGGGTGGCAGGGGCCCAAGCACTTTCCCAGGGACATTAGTAGGGAGCTGGTTCAGAAGTGGAGCAGCCAGGACTCAGACTGACACTCTGTTATGGGGTGCAGTGTCACAGGTAGTGGCTTAAACAATTGCAACACAAGGCTGGCCCCTCCATCGACTTTTCAAAGCCCCCTCATGTGTTGTCTATAGGTACACACACACAGAGTTAAGGGTTCCTGATCCAGCCATTTAATCTTAGGATATTGGCTCCCTTGCTACATAAGAGCCACCCTTCACTGGATCAGGCTAAGCCTTTATACATCCTGGGAGTTGTGTGCTTGTGTGTGTGCAAAGACACATGAGCACACATGCACATAGTTCTGTTTGCCTAAACATTTCAAGAGAGTGTTAGAGAAGCAAGATTTTCTTTTTTTTTTTAAGGATGTATTTATTGACTCAAAAGTCATAGTTACAGAGAGAGAAGGAGAGAAGGAGAGAAGGAGAGAAGGAGAGAGGGAGAAGGAGAGGGAGAGAAGAGAGATCTTTCATCTGCTGGTTCACTCCCCAGATGGTTGCAACCACCAGGGCTGGGCCAAGCCAAAGCCAGAGCCAGAAGCTTCCTCCAGGTCCCTCACAGGGGTGCAGGGACCCAAGTACTCGGGTCATCTGCTGCTGCTTTTCCAGGAGCATTACCAGGGAGCTGGAGTGGAAATGGAGCATCTGGGACACGAACCAGCATCCATATGGGATGCTGGCATTACAGGCTGTACTTGCTACACTAGAACTCCGGTCCTGGATAAGATTTTAATAATGAAACTTCTGTACTCCTTGCATGCTGCTAGGGATGTATATCTGACTCAAAACTAGACTCCTTAATCCTTCCAGACCCTGTACTTCTGTGTGACTTCCAGAAGAAATCCATAAACAAGTGCTCCTTTGTGGTGGCACAGCCAGTATCCTCAGTTACGGGTAACAACAGTGTCCACGTAGCTGCTGATGGACAAAAGAAGGTTTATGGGTAAAGTGTGAGTTCAGTGTTGATCACTGTCTGTATGCTGAAATGGGGCAAAGACAATGGGTGATCACATTGGGTGATTGATGTGTGTCTGATCCTGGATTCAGTCTTCCTGAAACCATGTTCCCTCTACTTTTCTGAGTTTTGTAGAATTTCACAGTTTGTTGGTTTGGTAACTTCGATCTGGTCTAGCTTGTGTAAATATATTGTCTTTCTCATATTGTTTTAGAGTATTCACTGCCTGCTTCCTTTTGTATTGGAAAAAAAAAAAAAAACAGAAAAAAACCCAAAGCATTCTTGTTTTCAAAAGATTCTACCCAAAGTAAAGGTTCTGAAATATAAGCTTGGGTGCTCATTTTCACAAAGGGCGGGGGGGGGGGGTCATTAGCCATCCTCTCCAATGGTCCTTCCCTTATTTCCTACTTTAGACAAGATCTTCTGTCCTGACAACTTGACTCCCATCCTAACAGGAGGACACAGGTACATATTCAATTCTTGGGGTGACCTGAAATACTGAGAGACAAGTTTAAATGTCTGAATGAATTAGAAGTTCTGCAGTCCTCATTTCCAATTGTTACCCCTCTGGTTGAAGTCCAACGTGACTGCGCTGTCAAACACACAATGGTAGATTTGCATGGACAAAATCTACTTAAAATCTGTAGTAGAGAAAAATAATGGGAGGCTGGTGAAAGAAAGAGGAGCTTCTTGATAGAAATCTGAAGTGTGAGGCTAAGAAAGGACAGAAAGGGAGTGGTGTCATGGTATAGCAGGTAGGGCCGCCCCTGGGTATCCTATCCCATAGGGGTGCTGGTTCAAGACCCCGCTGCTCCACTTATGATCCACTTCCCTGCCGGTGCACATGGGAAGGCAGTAGAGGATGGCCCAAGTGCTTGGGCCCCTGCATCTGCATGGGAGACCTGAAAGAAGCTCCTGACTCCTGGCTTCAGGTTGGCCTGGCTCCAGCTGTTGAGGCCTTTTGGGGAGCGAACTAGCAGATTGGATCTCTCCCTCTGTCTAACTCTGCTTTTCTCTCTAACTCTGCCTTTCAAATGAATAATTATTTTAAAAAACACAGAAGAAAGGAAAGATGATGTCTATCCAGCTCACCTAGGAACTCCTCTGCTGATGCAAGCAAGAACTGATGTCAGAGTGGCCCCCAAATTATCTAATAGAATGTCGATTGGATGTAATCTATGCTTGCTGCTAGGAACCAAAGCTTTATTTTGATGCGTTAAGACAGAAGAATAATGGAGGAAAATAAGAACCTGTCTTTGTCTTTTCTCTGATTTCTTTCCTCTTATTTTTGAACTGCAAGAGACTGAAGTCCCTTGGGTTATGATGACTCATCGTTGCTTTTGGACAGTTGCTTTTGCTAATACTGGATCTTTCCTTTCCCTCAGTTCCCCCATGTTTTCTAACACATGTTAGCTCTATCTCCTCCCTTCTTTTCTTCCTGGAAAATCACACTGAACAAACGAAGACTTACACAGAAAACAAAGTAAAACGCTATACAGTTGCATACACGTGAGTACGGCATGGTGACTGCTACTGAGTGTAGAGTTTACTTAAGGGGTGACAAAAATGTTCCAAAGTCAAATTGTGGTGATGGCTGCACAAATCTATGACTGTATTAAAGAATACTG
This sequence comes from Lepus europaeus, assembly GCF_033115175.1. Taxonomy (NCBI): domain Eukaryota; kingdom Metazoa; phylum Chordata; class Mammalia; order Lagomorpha; family Leporidae; genus Lepus; species Lepus europaeus. The sequence continues at coordinate 62,327,809 of NC_084830.1, read as the reverse complement.
AATTGTATATCTTAAAAGGGAGAGTTTTATGGTATGTGAATTATATTGCAATAAAGCTGGTCAAAGAGAGAAACAAATGGAGCATTATATCTGAAGTATTCAGAAATTAGTCCTTGTCACCGTCCCTCCCCTGCCCCCTCTAACTCCCTAGGTATTCTCAGCCAGTCCCATCACTTTAAACATTGTCTATGAATCCGTGACTTCTGAACTTCTGTCTCCAGCTCTGCCTTCTCCCATGAGATTCACCCTTCTCAACACCTCTCCCACTTGGAGCTCTACTGGGCATCTCAAACTTAACATAATCAGAACTCTTGAATCTCCTTCCCTGGATCTTCTCCTCCTGCGTGCACTCTCATTAACACCACCTCCCACAAGTTACTATTTCCCCCTTGAGAATGTATGCAGGGTTCCTTCCCAAGTCTGGTACTCTGTGTCCCTGGAGCTGGCAAAGCATAGAGCTCAGTGAAGATCTGTTCTGTGAACTAGCCATTCAGTTGAATAAAATAGTTAAAAAATAATTAAAAACTACCAAACCTTTGACTCGTCATTGAGCTTAACCAAGCTCTTGGATGTACTTCAATTTTGATGGGAGTGGCTTATCAACTATTAAAACGACACTGTGTCCATTATTACAGTTTCAAAAGTAAAAATCATTTTCCCAAATACTCTATGCTGGATTGCAAGGAAAATTCAAGTGGCAAAAATCACTACAGGGAATTTGAATAGAAATCTCTTAGAAGAAGAATAAACAGCTAAAGAAATAGCCACAGCCAACAGATGGGTCTAAGCACACATTCAACACCTGTGCAACACCCACAAAGCACTCAGGTAACAGGAAATTCAAATAGCAGCCCCTGTTCTCTTTCCAGAACCCCAGCTGGGGTCATTTCAAACATTTAAATGTCTCTTCCTGTACTGTCAATCACCTCTCTCCAACACTAAGATGCAGTTTCGTGTTCACACAGGCTCAGCTGTCCACACTTCTCCTTTGCTGAGAATCTTTACTATGACAGATTACAAAAACAGATCCTTTTTCTTTCAAATAATCCCCTCACACTCATTTTTAAAAAGATCTTTATTTATTTATTTGAAAGGCAGAGTTACAGAGAGACAGAGGCAGAGAGAAAGAGAGAGAGGTAGAAGTCTTCCATCCACCGGTTCACTCTCCAAAAGGCTGCAACAGCTGGAGCTGGGCCAATCAGAAGCCAGGAGCCTGGAGCTTCTTCCGGGTCTCCCACGCAGGTGAGGGGCCCAAGCACGTGGGCCATCTTCTACTGCTCTCCCAGGCTACAGCAGAGAGCTGGATCAGAAAAGGACCAGCTGGGACACCAACCAGCACCCATATGGGATGCTGGCACTGCAGGCGGCTTTACCTACTCCGTCACAGCACTGGCCCCCATACTCATTTTTTATAAGTTCCAAGATCCTTACTCTAATATTCCCATTACTTTTCTAGTATTTTGTTAGATTCCTTTTGGGTTGCAAGTATATGAACCTGCTAACTGAAAACACTTTCCCAAATTTGCATTTTTTAAAAAACAATTATTTAAATTCAATTTTGGATGCTAACCCAAATTAACAGAAATTAGTGAAGTTTCTTCTTCAGGAAGCACTTGCCGCTAACTTGCAAAGTGTGTACCAGCTACATGAAAACGTTTATGACAACTTACGAAAACTGTATCACAAACAGCTTTAATTTATAATGTACTCCAAAATAAAGTCTCCTCTCTCCTTAAATTTCCATTGTTGCTTAGGTACCAATTCCAATTATTTTTTAAATCTGTTGATACCAACTGTTTTCCGAAATGTTTGACAAATATCTATGTCATTTGAAACAAAATTACCTCAAACTTGTATTTATTTCCACAGAAACAGTCCCATTCTTCTCTGGGGCTTATTTTCCACATCTTTAATGAGGATAACAATATTCACCTTATCAAGACGGGCAAATGAGATCAGCAAGGAAGTCTCTTTAGTCACGGCAATGCATTAAAAGTTTGGGTAATAACTGTTTGGAAATAACTGTTGACCAAGACCCAAAAAAGAGCCCTTGAACAAGGCTGGCACTGTGGCATACCAGGTAAAGCTGCCGTCTGCAGTGCCAGCATCCCGTATAGGTGAGGGTTTGAGTCCTGGCTGCTCTACTTCTGATCCAGCACCCTGCTAATGCACCTGGGAAAACAGAGGATGGCCCAGGTGGCTTGGATCCCTGCACCCACGTGGGAGACCCAGATGAAGCTCCTGGCTCCTGGCTTCAGTCTGGCCCAGCCCTGGCAGTTGCAGCCATTTGGGGAGTGAACCAGCAGATGGAAGACTGATATCTCTTTCTTTCTCTCTCTTTCCTTGCCTCTCCTTCTCTGTAACTCTTTCAAATAAACAAATAAATCTTTTTTTTTAAAGAATCATTATATTAAAAAAAAAAAAAGAGTTCTTTGTGTGGTACTCAGTGTTTGTCAGTCATAGTGCTGTTAACAGAAATGGTATCAATCCTCATAATTTCGTACATTATTTTCACTTAGGTTGTCTGGTTTTTTGGGGGGTTTTTTAGGGTTTGTTTATTTATTTTGAAAGTCAAAGTTACAGAGAGAGAGGGAGAGAGAAAGATCTTCCATTTACTACTTCACTCCCCAGACTGCAATGGCCAGTGGTAGATCAGGCTGAAGCCAGGAGTGAGAGCTTCTTCCAGGACTCCCACATGGGTGGCAGGGGCCCAAACATTTGGGCCATCTTCCACTGTTTTTCCCAGGCCATTAGCAGAGCTAGATAGGAAATGAAGCAGCCAGGACATTAATCGGTACCCAAATGGCTTTACCCCTATATGCCACAAGTTGGTCCCTGTCTGGTATTTTTAATCTTTTTTTTCTTTTAGAATATTAAAAACAGATTATTCAGGGCAGTTTTCTGGGTATAAACACCTCGTGATTTTCTGCTCCCTTGGCACTTTTTAAATTCTGTTATGATCACACCTCTCACACCCCCACTAGACCCATCCTGGAACCTGACTTATCAAGAAAGGTAGTGTTCTCCACCAATCTTTCAACCTCACACTCTAGGATGGTATTCACAGTTCTATGTATAAGTGAAAATTTACCTCATTAAATACTTCCTTTTTTAGAAACTTGATACCAAAGGTATCAGCTCTATGAGAAAAAAATACTTCGAAGCTTTTTACCCACTAGCAATAATTTTACCCTTCTCTGAGCTTGTTGACAATTTATCTCTTTAAAAATGGAAGCTTACACAGGGTATGGGACACCTCTCCATGGCTTCCCCACTGAGAAAAGGAATGAGAAGCCAGTGTTTCCCAAAATGTATCCCAAAGAAAAGGTGCTCTAGGGAAAAAAAAAAAAAAGGCCCCCATGGTGCAATAAATGCATAACTAGGTTGGATAACCTATATGCAGTTTTTTAGAAACTCAAAATGGCTCTTGGCTTATGTAGTCAGTTATTTCTCTGTAGTAATATGGGTGTACATTACTCTTCCAGTTTCCTCTAAGTTTGAAATATTTCTTAACTTTACAAAAATCTGTACCTCTATTTATCTGGAATTTCCCAAAGCTGATAAACCAGGGCCAGTGTTGCGGCATAGTGGGCAGGTTAAGCCATTGCTGCCTGCGATGCTGACATACCGTATGAGTGCCAGTTCAAGTCCTGGCTGCTCCACTTGCAATCCAGCTCCCTGCTAACGCATGTGGGGAAGCAGCAGAAGATGGCCTGAATGCTTGAGTCTCTGCTGCCCACATGGGAGACCCAGAAGGAGCTGGATTCCTTGCTTCAGCTCATCCTGACCCCAGTCACTGTGGCCATTTGGGGAACGAACCAGTAGATGGAAAATCTGTCTATCCCTCTGCCCTCTCAGTAACTCTACCTTTGAAATAAATAAAATAAATCTTAAAGAAAAAAGTGTTGATTAAACAGTGCTTTTCTTCTCCTCTCAACAGCTCCCTAATATAAGCAAGGAGACATAATATGAGTTTAGAAGTACACTTTTTCACCAAAGAAAAGTACAAGTCTGAGACACCAACATGGAGGAGGGTAGGAAGGGCAGACTACTCTGCAGACTCCCAGCCACATGCAACTCAGAGGTGGAAGGTGACCTCACTGCTTCCACAGCAGCTTTCCACACACCTATCCAATGTGTGGGAAGCTCTTCCTAGCCTTCTGGATGGTGGCCAAGGGTTCTCCAACACAAGAGCCATACACCTGAACACACCGATGAACATGAGAGATACAGCGCCTCCATCCTTTCGGCACAAGTCGATGGATGACTCACGGCTCCCAGAGCTGAAACGCAAGGTGAAAGCTCGCCCCATGCCAGGATGGAGCACACAGAGTTCAGAGGAATGAAGCTCTTCAGAAGCGGCTCGCGGAAACACCTGGGAGCACGGAACAGAGAAGAGGCTGTCGCAGTCAAAATAACTGCAGGAGTTTGAATCCTTGAACACAATTTTACAAATGATTCCTTTGCGCAACCAGAGAGGAAATAAACTGTCATCCATTTTGAATTCTGGAAGGTCTCTGGGCCATAGTCAATAGTCATAGCCAATGGTGGAAAAAGATTATCCCAGCAGAGACCAGCCCTGTGGTGCAGTGGGTTAAGCCACTGCCTACAGCACTGGCACCCCATATGTTTGAGTCCTGGCTGCTTCACTTCTGATCCAGTTCCCTGCTAATGGCCCAGGAAAGCAGTAGAAGATGGCCCAAGTCCTTGGTTCCCTGTACCCACATGGGAGACCTGGAAGAAGCTCCTGGCTTCAACCTGACCCAGTGGCCATTTGGGGAGTGCGCCAGTGAATGTAAGATCTCTCTCTCTCTCTCCCAACCCCTCCCCCCATCCTTCTCTGTACCTCTGACTTTCAAATAAATATGTCTTTTAAAAAGAAGATAATCCTAGTATTACAAACAGTAGAGCAGAGAGTTATTAGTAACCGGATAAGGCCACAAAGCTTGCATGTGGATTAGTCAGAATTTGAACCCAAAGGCTGCACACCACCACTTCTTGAGAAAGAGGTGACAGCAGGTGCAACTGCGGGGTCATCTGCTTTGACTCAGGCGTTTTCTCTTACATCTTACCAATGAGTCCATGATGAAGGTCACAAAAATAGACTAAAATTATCCCATCTGCCGGATGCATCCGATGATATTCCAGGGTACATGGCCTTTTTAGAAGCTGGGTTTAATCTAAAATGTTGCCGCATTTTTGACATTCACTTCTGTTGACCAGCCATCCCTAATTAGTCTGAATCAGGTCACTCTCACTTTCGTTTAACCTTCCATCGCGACAAGAACATAAGGAAAGCTAGTATGTCCCTGTTACCTGTCGGGTACAGCAAGGTGAGGACACATTCCCCGTCAGCCCTCAGGAAGCCAGGCTGCGGCAGCAGCCTTGTACCTCCTTGCACATCAATGCTGCATATGTTCTATAACAGGAATGGACCCCTCCTGTATTTTTCTCCAAAAGTCTTACCAGGAAATTACAGCCTCTCTAGAGGCATGCCTGTCTCCTTGGGATGTAAGTTGTAACACTGCATTTTCCAAAACAGTGTTGTCACGGAAGTGTTAAGAATTTAATCACTCAAACCCACCACCACCCATTTCAGTGTTACATCCTGTTACACTCCACCCAGTAAGTAAAAGCAACTCAAATTATCGGCCAAATTTGGTGAGCTAAACTCATCCTCTGACTAGCTACCCAAGAATTCTCTCCGGGCCAAATCACAGAATTTTCTTCCTAGATTGGTCACATTGATTTTAAGGTAAATATCAAGATTGCATCACAAATTGTGGTGGTCAAGTATGGTCTCTGGGCAAATCCAATCTGATCGTATTAAGAACAAAGAGGCAAAGGGACTTGGAATGTCTTTACAGACAACCTAGCAGGAAGGCATTGGACTGTGGGCTCCTTGGACGCGGACGTAGAAATTCTTCACTGTTGTTTCCCAGGTGAGTATCAGGAACCTGGTAAACAGTGGCCTTCAACAAACATCCCGAACTCAGGAATGAGCAGAAATAAGGACAAAGATCATCCTGATCTCAGCAGTACGGATGTGGCTACACTGGAAAGTTCACTCTGAGAGTATTCTCAAGGACTTCAGAGGGTCGAAGGAAAACCACCTTAAGATGACTCTGCATAGGGCCACGCAAAGGTCACATTTCCTTGACTTTAGCAAATATTACATCAAGCCACTGATTGTCTCCTGCCGATCAAAAGTTCTGATGCTGCACATTGAAGTTGGGAGGAAAAGGCTGCCAATGCTTTCCCCCTCTAAGCCCTTCTTGTGATAGGAAGACACACGAATCTCACTGGGACGGATTTACCCATGAACAGAGACTCAGCATTTTAAGAGGTGAAACACACACAGGGCTGTGGTTCTCTCTGGCTCCATCTCTCTAAGAGGCAGGGGGTAGGCAGACTCTGGTGAGAGCTGGATTGCTTGCTTTTTCTCTTCCTGTTGGTAATGCTTGTGTTACAGGGGGCACTCCATGGCATTTAGCAGCAAAATGTTCTTAAAGAAGAGGGCTGACTGCCAGTCACATATTCTGGGCACGCTTACTACAAGACCCACACCTGGAGTGTGATGCTTGGTTCCCAATGACATGGACATCTTTCCCCCCAGTCGTTAGCATCCTCTCAGGAGACAGGTCCCCCAGAAACCTCACAGGCAAGGAGGACAGGTCCAAGCAGCATTCACAGAGGGCCCCCAGGCACAGCAGGCTGCCTCCCTCTGGGGTACTTTGGGAAGGACCGGCATTCTAAAATCAGCAGCCAGTGAGCAGTGAGTGGTAAATCGCTTCAGAAAATTGTGATTCTTCCATCCACAACGTTAAGGGAGTGAACTGCAGATCATTCCTGGGCTACAAGGAAGACAACCCAGAAAAGAGGGCACTCACTGGGGGTTGGCTGACAGGGCACTGACCCTGGCCTCCTCTAACTGGCCAGCAGCCCTAGCTGGACAAAGGCATTTCCCCTTGCAGAGTCTCAGCGCCCTCAGTAGTCAAGTGAGGGTACTGGATTACTAGGCAATCTCTGTTTCCGGTCCAGCCCCCACAGTCTACAACTCAGTGAATGACAACTTTGTCTGGTACCTTAAGCGTATGCCTTTCACTGGAGCCAACACAGACCATTTGCAAGACACATACATGTTAGCAAATTGGAATTCAGTGTTTGCCACACAGTCCCTGCCAAAGGTTTCTCCAAGTCATCTGATATTCAATAGATAGCCTAATAGATGTGTGAACTCTTCTTGAAGGGTTGGCACACAGGAAGCAGATCCCAGGTGATTAATATTTATTGAGCACAGAAAGTCATGACTCTGACATTTATTATCTCATTTAAAAGACTTTCTTCCCCAGATTTTCAGTAGGTAAAACTTTTTTTTTTTTAATTTATTTATTTGAGAGGTAGAGTTACAGAGAAAAGGAGAGACAGAGAGAAAGGTTTTTTCATCAGCTGGTTCACTCCCCAAATGGCCGCAACAGCCGGAACCAGGCTGATCTGAAGCCAGGAGCTTCTGGGTCTCCCACGCAAGTGCGGGGCCAAGCACTTGGGCCATTTTCTGTTGCTTTCCCAAGTTATATGCAGAGAGTTGGATCCGAAGAGCAGCAGTATCATAGATTACGACTTGGTAGTCATTGATTCTGATTTAAAAAAAAAAATGATTTAGTATGAGTCCTGTCTCATAAGTATTCAGAAAATACTCACTTGTTTCAATATTTTGGAACTCAAATGGTCCTGGCTGTCACTCGTGTGTTTTGTTGATGGCCTTGGTTTGTCCCCTATTTTCTCTGACCTACAACTCTTTTGCTGGCCTTCATTCCCCTCTTGTCCTCATTTTTTCTTAGCTCTCACAGTCCATCATCACAGTCACACTTCGCCAAGTCCCTCCGCAAGTGCCTCTGCTTCCCACGGCTCCCCCACGGCCCCCTCCCCCATCACACCCACACTGAATCCAGCTCTCCACTTCCCCGGTAAGAGACAATGTAGTGTCATACGCAGAGGAACTAGCCCTGGAGTTAGACTGCTCCAGGTTCAAATCCAGGCTCTGCCACCTAACAGCTGTTCTCTTTTTGCAGAATGAGGCACCTAACAATGGTGGCTGACTCGTGCTCACGCAATGAGTTTAAACAGCACTCATCTGCATACTTCAACTTCTGCTGGTCATGGGAAGCCTTCCAGAGATGTTAGCTGGGAATATTTTTATTTTTTTAAAGATTTTATTTATTTATTTGACAGGTAGAGTTACAGTGAGAGAGACAGAGAGAAAGGTCTTCCTTCCATTGGTTCATTCCCCAGATGGCCGCAATGGCCAAAGCTGCGCCGATCCTAAGCCAGGAGCCAGGAGCTTCTTCCTGGTCTCCCACGCGGGTGCAGGGGCCCAAGGACTTGGACCATCTCTTACTGCTATCCCCGGCCATAGCAGAGAGCTGGACAGGAAGAGGAGCAACCGTGAGTAGAACTGGCGCCCATGTGGGATACCAGCACGGCAGGCAGAGGATTAACCCAGTGCACCACGGCGCCGGCCCCTAGCTGGGAATATTTTTAATCATTGTTACTCTGTGTATGAGACAATGGAATGAAGTTGGGAAAAAGCACACATCCAAACAGACTGCTTGCTCTATAAACGCAGAACCGCAGGGCTCCAATGCATCCCTCATGTTGCCTGCCATCTCTACTTCACCTCCCCAACACTTGCTCTCCTCCTCTTCCACGATGCTTTCTCACACCTTCTTCTCTTTGAGTTTCTTTCCCCCTGATCTGATGAACAGGTTTTACTTGCTACACCACAGCACCAGTCCCCCCACCCCCAACAATTTTCTTGCTGCACATATCCCTCCACTTTGCATCTTGGTTCCTCCCTAAGGTGATTCCCAAACATCCTCATCTCCTTCACATCCTTGCAGAATTCTCACCTCTTAAGGGCAGATGCAACCGGTGACTGACTTCTAACCAACGGAATATGGCAAAGATGATAGGGTATGACTTCTGTGTTACACTGCTTTACTCATGTGGAGGAAGCCCATCCAACAACGGACGTGGACATGGACATGGGATGACAGAGAGGGACCCCAGGAGTGGAACCACAGAGGCAGCCTCCAGGTAGCAGCCAGCAAGAAGCCAGGACCCTCAGTCCCACGGAAGGAAGGGAATGAATCCTGCCAACAACCTGAATAAGCCTGGAAGTGACTCCTTCCCTGTCAAGGCTTTGGGTGAGAATCAAGTCACTTAGCCCCTCCACTGCAGGCAGCCTTGTGAGACTCAGCAGAACCAGTGAAGCTCAGCCCAGGTTCCTAACCCATAGAAACTCTGAGAACTGTTTTTGTTGTTGTGTTTAGTGTTTATTTACTTTACTTGAAATGCAGGGTGACAGAGAGAGAGAGAGACCTTCATCAGCTGGTCCACTCCCCAAATGCCCATAACAGCCAAGGCTGGGACAGGCCAAAGCCAGGAGCTCAGAATTCAACCCAGGTCTCCACTCAGGTGGCACGGATACAAGTACTTAAGCCATTATCTGCTGCCTCCCAGAATGCATTAGTAGGAAATTGGATGGGACGCAGAGGACCTGGGACTCAAACTGCCACCCTGATATGGGATACAGGTGTTTCTTTTTTTTTTTTTTTTAATATCTTAAATAAGTAAGAGGTAGAGAGAAAGTTCTTCTATCCACTGGTTCATTCCCCAAATGGCCATGATGCCAGGAGCCTATCAGAAGCCAGGAGCCAGGAGCTTCTTCCAGTTCTCCCACTTGGGTGCAGGGACCCAAGGACTTGAGCCATCTTCCACTGCCTTCCAAGGCCATAGCAGAGAGCAGCTGGATCAGAAGTGGTGCAGTTGGGACTAGAACTGGCAACCAAATGGGATGCCAGTACTGCAGGCAGAGGCTTAGCCCACTATGCCACAGCGCTGGTCCCAAGGGATGCAAGTGTTTCAAATGATGGCCAGGTGAGGCCGGCTCTCAGGCGGTCGGTCTGAGGAGGTGGTCCCAGGTTGTTGCACGGGGGCCTGATGGGATTTGGGGCAGAGGGAAAAGACCCCACTGGAGGCTCAGAAAGCCCCCAAAGCTGTCCTTCCCACAGCTGAAGCAGGAGCAGCCAGGCCCAGGCTTCTTGGTCAAAGGAAAGAGACCGTGGAGGGTCTACAGTGGGGAAGATGCAGACCAAACCATGAGTCTCAAGCAGAGGCTGAGTGCATAGGGGTCTCGGGAGACACTGCCTCCTTTGTGGCCAAGGTGTGGGGAGGTGAGCTTGGTTCCCCCAAAGGTCGCCTGTCTCCACTTTCACCCATGGGCCTTACGCTCTGTTTACAGTGACCCGCCCTGGGCCCTTCCCGAGAGGGGCTTCTGCGCAAATGATGGCTTAATCCACTGTACAACACCTGCCACTGAAGACTTGTTTTAAAAGGTTATTTAAAAAAATTATTTCTTTACTTGAAAGTCAGAGTCACAGAGAGAGATAGTGAAAGATCTTCAATCTGCTGGATCACTCCCCAGATAGTTGCAAAGCTTGAGGTTGGGACAGGCTGAAACTAGAAGCCTAGAATTCAATCTGAGTCTCCCACACGACTGCCAGGGGCCCAAGGACCTGAGCCATCTTCTGCTGGTTTCCCAGGCAAATTAGGAGGGAGCTGGATCAGAAGGGGAGCAGCAGCTGGGGATGGAGCACAGGGGTTAAACTGCCATCCACAGCACCAGCTACCTGTAATGGCAGCGATTTGACTCCCAGCTTCTCTACTTCCAATCCAGCTCCCTGCTAATGCACCTGGGAAACCAACAGAAGATGGTCCAAGTGCTTGGGTTCCTCACCCACGTGGGAGACCCAGAAGAAGCTCCTGGCTTCAGATTGGCCCACCTCCAGCTGTTGTGGCTATTTGGGGAGTGAATCAGCAGATGGAAGACCTCTTTCTTCTTCTCTGTAACTCTGTCTGCCTTTCAAATAAATAAATCTTAAAAAAAAAAAAATAGTAGTAGTAGAGCCACTGAAACTCAAATGGGTACGCATATGGAATTAGGAGTCACAGGTGGCAGCTTAACCTGCTGTGCCACAATGCTGGCCCATGAAAACTGTTGTAAGATACTAAACAACCTGCTACAAAGCAATAGAAAACTATTATACTCCTTTTCTATCATGATCTAGTTATTACCCTAGAGTCTCCCCTATATTTTAAAAAGGGGAAGGTGTTGTGGCATAATACAACTCCTGCTGATCCACCTGGGAAAGCAGAAGATGGTCCAAGTGCTTGGGCCCCTGCACCCACATGGAAGACCCAGATGAAGCTCCTGGTTCCTGGCCTTGGCGTGGCCCAGCACCAGCCATTGTGACCATCTGGGGAGTGAGCCAGCGAATGGAAGAGCTCTCTCTATCTCTGCCTTTCGAATAAATAAATATTTTTTAAAAATTTTTTAAAAAAGAATTTGGCCCAAATGCCTTCCAGCTACTCCCACTTTTCTCTCCTCTCCTTTCCAACAAAACGTGTCAAAAGACTTTTTCTAATGTGTCTTCAGTCCCTATTCACTATGCATCCTACTCTGCTCATCATTGAAACTTCTTTTGCCAGGGATAACTACGTTCCCTATTTTCTCATCCAAATGAACAAAGGTCTATCTCACCTCTTGTTCAACAGCCCAGCAGCACTCAACACAGTTCACTGCAACCTACTTTCTGGAGTTACTTCTCTTGGCTTGCTGGACTTGGTGTTTTCTAGTTTTCTGACTTCTTACTTGGCGGCCGCTGGCTTTTCAACCTCCCTGGCTGGCTTGTCTTCCCAAACCCAAACTGAGATGGCGCTGTGCCCTGGAGTCTGGCCCAAGGCTGGCCTCTCTTGGCCCACTGTGCTCCCTTTGTAGTCCCCAGGCTCTGAATGACATCATCAGCTGAAGCTCTAGCCTCCACCTCTCCCCTCTACTCCAAGGCCAGCAGCCATTGGCCCACCTGTAACGTCCACCAGGATGTTTAACCATCATCTCAGACTTTACTCGTCCAAAACTCAGTTTTCCCCGTCTCAGCAAATAGCACAACTAACCCACTTTCTATCAGAGCCTCATCCCGGGTCTTCCCCTTTCCTTCATCCCTCACCACCCCAGCCAGCAGGTTCTCACAGGTTGATCTGCACATGGGTCCTGAACGTGTCCACTCCCTTCTCACTCCACAGCCGCCAACCACTGACTGCAAGCTGCCGTCACCCCTCACTTGGACTCTAGGGGTGACAGCCACCTAACTGGTCTCCCTGCTTCTTCTCCTGCTGTCGGGTATAATCCACACAGCAGGATCTTATGAAAAATACCATCCACCTTGTCCACCTCTACCGTGTAGAACTTCCTCAACTTCACACTCCACTTTTCACAGACCCACCTTTGCCATGCTGCTGGCCCCATCCCGCTCCCTTGATGTATCTTGTACTACTGAGTTCCAGCCTCACCCACCTTCTTCTCCTTCTCACCTCGAGACCTGCTATTCTGTTTGCCTGCAAAGATCTTCCCATGCTAACTGGGTCACATCTGAGATCACAGGTCCCCTTCTTAGAGAGCTCTTCCCTGTAGTAGCTTGCTCTTCTTCCTCCTCATCTCTGAGCCATTATTTCCCTCTTGGCAACAATCTGGTGTCATGCTCACTTGCCTCTTCATTTCTTTATTTATTTGACTGTTGCTACAATGTCCATCACCAGATGGGAGCATCGGGAAGGTGTCCACTGCTGTGTTCCAGAAAAGCACTCAGAGGTGCTTGATAAATATTTCTAGAATACATCCATTCACAAATATTCGAGGGCACTTTTTAATGTTCATAGAAAAATGAAATTAAATAAGTTTATTTTGGTATGAAGTAATTTGAAACCGTGTAGTTTTTTCATAATGTATACTTTCCATGAACTGTCTGAAGACTTCTAGGTCCCCTCATACATAAGACACTCATTCTTATAGGCATTTCAGGAAAATCACCTTCCTATATATTTCATTAGAAAATCTCTTCAGATAGTGCCAAGATGCCTTTAAAGCAGAAGTTTTGGAAAAGTTGTGAACAAATCAACAAGCCATAAAATGAAGCTCGGGGCAGGTGTTTGGCATGGCAGTTCCGATGCTTACTGGACACCCACATCCCACCTGGGAGTGCCTAGTTCATGTCCCAGCTCTGCTCCCGATTCCAGCTTCTTGCTAATATGTACCCCGACAGGCAGCAGGTGATGATGGCTCAAGTATTTGAGTCCCTGCCATCCATCTGGGAGACCTGGATTGAGTTCCCAGATCTGAGCTTTGCCAGCCCTCCTTGTTGTGGACTTTAGGGAAATGAACCTGCAGGTGGGTGATCTCTATTTGTTAGTCTTCACCTCTCTCTCTCTCTCTTTCTGTGTCACCCTCTCTCTGCTTCTCAAATAAACTAATAAAACTGTTTTAAATGAAGTCCATTTTGAAAGAATTTTAAAAGAAATTTGGTGAATGATCTTTTTTGAGGATGTGAATTATCACACCCTAGTTACTGTGTTTTTATAGATTTTTTTTCCAACATGGAGTTGGCCTTGATCACAGAGTATAAATTATTATGAATGTCCCCATCACAAATTGTTCAATCTCTATTCAAATCACAAGACACATTTCCAGTACTGCTGGGCAAAACTGCCAGGGAATCACCACACTTGCCGTTCAGTGTCACTGACACCATGTGACTTAATTTCAACCCAGCTACATCCTGTAGCCATACAATGCAGGCTTTTCAGCAGACCATGGTAATGAGTGTGGTCACAGTCCAGATTCCAACAAGCAGCTGTCAAAAGCTATCATCCCAAATGACTACTTGCAGAAAACTTCTCACTCCCAGAGCTGGTACTTCCAGGGTGGTCTAGGAAAGAAAAGCGTGCCCTCTTCTACATTCGGGCTATTCTAATAGCTGATGTTTAACATTTCTTTGGAAATGCAATTTCAAGCTTGGAGCAGCTAACTCCCTTCCACTCTCCCCTCCCCCACTTTGGGAGCCCCCAAAGACTCTTAAAAATGTCTAATCTCTACGAAACTGGCTTGTTTATGCATCTTTTCCTGTTGAAATACCAATACCTTCTCAAAAACCCAGCAGTTATTCGGTTGATTTTAAGAACCACTCTTGAGAAAAATCACTCTCTCCCTCGCTTCCCACTTGCTGCCCTCAAAACTTCTTAGCAACATAGACCGTGCAGAGCCTCAACGTGGTGCGCATTGTCCAATCGCATGCCTGAAAACCCAGCCAGTCAGTTGTGCAATAATAAACCCCTTATCTCCTAAAGATACACAAACAGAAAGATCTCTCCGAGCCCCAGTGCGCAGGGGACTTCGCAAGCATTCTCTGCGAACCTCACGTCCATTTTCAACGCCAAACCCCTCCCTCTCCCCCCCACACCCTTTTCCGATTTCCTCTTTTTTTCTCATTTGCAATTTTGACTTGGGGTAAAAAAAAACCAAAAAGCTAAACAACGTCGAGTTTAAGCACGGGAGGGCGAGGGGCAAAGCCAAAAGCTGCTAGCAGAATGAATGCATGAGGAAACCAAGGGCTTGGCTTTTGCCTTACCGGGCTTACCGGTTTCCCTCACCAGCCCCGGGAATGGAAACTCATCCACACTACTTCCTGGGTGGAAGGAAAGGCTGGGAGATTGAGGAATGGAGCGGCTTGTTGTTTCAATTAAAAAAAAAAAAATAGCCCTTAGAATAACCAGGGCACACTCCCGCTTCCGTGGGGGAGAAGATTCACAGCCCACTCCGCTCAGCCTTACCCGTCCCCACCAGACGCAAACCCGCATCAACCTCGTCCCATCTCCAAGTTCCTCACCCCACCCCACCCAGGGAGAAGCGTTCCGTTCCCGCACCGCTGCGGCCCTCGGAGGAAGCCCGGGGCGGCAGGCGGCCCGAGGCGCAGGCAAATCAACAGTTCGTTCGCCCGGCCCCGCGCGGCTGCCGGCGGCGCCGGACACACCCCTCCCGGCCCCGGCCTCCGCCTGGCGCTCGCCCGGGCGCCCCGGGCCGTCCCACTGCCGGGGCCAAGCGGGTCCCACGCGCGCCACCGCAGCCCGCACGCACCTTGAGCGCGCCCCGGGCCGGGCCCTTGGGGACCGCGCGGCAGGGTCCGAGGGGCACGAAGCGCTCCTCGCCGTCCTCGTCTTCGTCGTCCACCACCTCGACGACCACCTCCTCGTCCTCGTCTTCCTCGTCGTCATCCTCCTCCTCCGCGCCCCCTCGGGGCTTCTCCTCCACCGGCCCGAGCCCTCGCCGCCGCCGGCTCGCGCCCTCCTCGTCCTCGTCTTCCTCCCCGAGAAGCAGCAGCACCGGCGAAGAGGCAGCAGCGGCGGCGGCCCCGGTGGCCCGAGAGGGGCCGGTCCCGGCGCTGCGCGGCGGCGGCAGCGGCGGCCTCCAGCTCTCCGCGGCCAGGGCCGGGGCCGGGGCCGGAGCCGGGCCCGGGGCAGGGGGCGGGAGCCCCGGCAGCGCAGCTTCCTTGGCGGGCGCGAGCGCGGGCCCGGCCGGCTGCAGCGCGGCGCCCCCGCGGCGGCTGCCCAGGCTGGAGCGCTTGGCCAGACGCCGCGCCTGCATGCCTGAGCGCGGGGCTGCGGGCCGCGGGGCCGCGCTGGAGAGTTTGTCACCTCCGCTTCCTTCCCTGCCGGCCGCTGCGGCCGCAGGCGCCCAGGACTAGGGGCTGCAGGAGCCGCCTCCCCGGGCTTGCAGCTGCCACTGGCTGCAGAGGCGCGGGCGCCGCCTTCGCTGGACCGGCCCGCGGGGACGCCGGCGGCCGGCGGCTACGGCGGGGCGGCGCGGCGGCCGCGGGCGGGGGTGGGTGTGAGCGAGCGGCGCGTTGCCGCCTCCGCCTCCGCCACCGCCGCCCGAGAGCCGCGGGCCGAGCTGCGCTCCATGCGGCCGGCGGCCGGGCCGGCGCGCGCCTCTCCCCGGCCGCTGCGCCCGCGCGCTCCGGGCCTACCGCGGGCGTCCCTGGGCGCGAGCTGTTTGTGCGGTGTGTTTTCCTCCACCGCCCCCCTCTCGGCGAGCCATTCCTCGCAGCCCTCCGGTCCCCCCCCCCTCCTCCCCGTGCAGACAAAACCCGGACTGGATTTACTTCCCCTACCCGCAGTCTCCGAAAACCTGGCGCTTGCATGCGGTTGGCCGGGACGCGGGAGCCCACGCGTCACCCTGAACCGGTTCTTTTCCCTGGACGGAGGAGGACAGGCGTGGCTGGAACCAGGATCGGACACTTGGGACGGAGGGCTTTGCTGCTCGTCGTTTGAATTGGTCTCCGATGTGTCTGGCGACTACTTTGCGCGCCCCTGTGAAATCAGGGGGACGTGTCGATCCGAGGTTGGGGTCGGTCTCTAACGTGAGCCATCGGATCATTCTGAGACACCCCCATTCCAAGGCCCTACCTCTGGCGCGGTCCTGGCCTGAAGTCTTTTTGCTGCTACTGCTTTCTGCATTCGGCCTCCAGGGCCTGAGCCTGGTGGCCAAAAGATATCAGCTGTCTCCATGCAATTTGTAGACTCTCTGCTGGCTTCCTCCAGGCCTTTGAAGACACGATCAGGAGTGGGGGTTCAATATTGTTAGGTTTCAAAAAATTAATACCTGCAAATCAAGCACATAGCCACTTTCCTATCCAGTTCACGACTTTGCCACTGCCTGAGGACTTTGAGCTGTGGCTGAAGAAACTTGTTTGCTATTCTTTAGGGGCTAGGCTGGATAGCCACCCCCTTTGCCTCCAGATTAGACCCCAAGTGGCAGCCCTGAGAGGCCAGGCTAGGAGGATCAGGTTTGTCACACGCCCTGGCGGGCCACCTCCAACAGGACACAGTGCATGGTGGCCTCGGCTGGGATAATTACTGTTAGAGTCTTCCCATCACCTGCTCTGGTAGCCACTTGAAGGGGGCTCATTAAATGCTCACTTAGATGTCTTCCAAATGTTGAACAGGGAGGATGACAGAGATTCTGAAATGAACTTTTTGTTCTCCCTGAATCAGATGAACTTCCTGATATACCTATTTCAGGTAATGACACGCTCATTATAATCACTCAGGCCCAGAATAGTGGTATCGTTTTAACTCCCTTCTCGCTCGGATCCCTAGAGGCAGGTGCCCGCAAGTCCAATCCATTGTTCTCTCTGAAATGCCTCTTTTCTGCTCCCTAAGCTCCCAGAGCATCTTGTGCCTTCAGCCGGAAAAGTTTCTAACAGTTACAGGCACCCAGTTTCTCACCCAGACCCCCTCCCTGCTGTGCCCCCTTCAGTCACCACCCATGAATTCTTACTCCCAAGACCCTATCCCGATCATGGCATTTTGTGGTTGAACTTTTCCTTTGGAAACATTCCATGCAGGAATTCAGGAGATGGGTATGTCTGATCATTAAAGTGGTTTTGTTTTCATTAGGACAAACAATTTGGTTGATTTGGAAGGTGGGAGAGAAAGATTTAGGGAGAGAAAGCCTGGTCACTCTTTTGACCAGGAAGAGCCAAGCTCAGGGGCACAAATGGTGGGCAGAACAGGTGTAGGAAAGACGGTGGAAGAGAATGAAGGTGAAGCAAGTGAGCTAGTAATTAGGCTCAGGGCCTAGGGAGCCCGAGTGCCTGCACCTGCACCTGCACCTGCACCCTGGCTCTGGAACTTTCTGGCTGCCTGCCCTCACAATGCCTCAGTTTTCTTATCTATAAAACTGAGACAATGAAGATAATAGTATACCTGTCTTACGCGTGAAGTTGTTCTGTAGACTAACGAGTTAATGTATGTCATCAGCTTATAAGGGTGCCTGGGGCAAGGTAAGGTCTATATAAGTGCTTGCTATATTAATATATTTGTAGTGATTTATAGACACGGTGGCTAGGAATACTCTTGGTGAACAGCAAAGTTGTTCTCCTTTAAGCGAGCTCAGAAATGTCAATCACTAGCAACATATGCTTTTTTTTTTAAGATTTATTTTATTTATTTGAAAGGCAGAGTTACACGGTTGGGGGAAGCAGATCTTCAATCCACTGGTTCACTCCCCAGATAGCTGCAACAACCTAGGCTGGAACAGGCCAAAGCCAGGAGCCAGGAGCTTCATCCAGGTCTCCCACGTGGGTACAAGGGCCCCAGCACGTGGGCCGTCTTCTGCTGCTTTCCCAGACACATTAGCGGGGAGCTGGATCAGAAACAGAGCAGCTGTGAATCAAACCGGCTCCCATGTGAGATGCAGGCATTGCAGGCAGGAGGTTAACCTGTTATATCAAAATGCCAGCCCCAAAACATGCAGCTACATGTTGTTGGGGGGCTGTGGTCAAACCAAGGATAAAGTTTTTTTGTGTCTGAAGTTGCTAGAGATGAAAGTAAATGTTTTCCTGGGAACTGAGAGGAAAGGCAAAAGTTACCAAATGAGTGAGTGTGTTTGTGGTTCAGTGGAAGGTAGTGCACTGTTGTACTTTCTTTCAAAATTGCATCCATAGTTTAAGATTGGCTTGTTTGGGGGGCCGGCACCATGGCTCACT
Source organism: Lepus europaeus (assembly GCF_033115175.1). Classification (NCBI taxonomy): domain Eukaryota; kingdom Metazoa; phylum Chordata; class Mammalia; order Lagomorpha; family Leporidae; genus Lepus; species Lepus europaeus. The sequence continues at coordinate 62,309,369 of NC_084830.1, read as the reverse complement.
TGGTTAATCTTCCACCTGCGGCACCGGCATCCCACATGGGCGCCGGGTTCTGGTCCCAGTTGCTCCTCTTTCAGTCCTGCTCTCTGCTGTGGCCTGGGAAGGCAGTGGAGGATGGCCCAAGTGCTTGGGCCCTGCACTCTCATGGGAGACCAGGAGAGGCACCTGGCTCCTGGCTTCGGATCGGCGCAGCACCAGCTGTGGCGGCCATTTGGGGGCTGAACCAATGGAAGGAAGACCTTTCTCTCTGTCTCTCTCTCTATCTATAACTCTACATGTCAAGTAAATTAAAAAAAAAAATTGTCTGGTTCCCTTTCTCAGGCCACCTCAATGGAGCCCATACACATCCCTTTCCTGGCTCTACAGAGCTAGCGAAGCCTGCCCTCCAAGCAAACAAACAAACAAACAAAACAAAAAAAAAAAAAAAAAAAAAACAAGAAAAAAAAAGCTTGAAGCTGTGATGCAGTGGGTTAAGCTATCACTTGCAATGCCAGTATCCATAAGAGCTCCAGTTCTGAGTCCTGGCTGCTCCACTTCCGATCCAGCTCTCTGCTATGGCCTGGGAAAGCAGTAGAAGATGGCCCAAGTACCTGGGCTCCTGGATGAAGCTCTTGGCTTCTTGCTTCAGGCTCGCCCAGCTTCAGCTGTTTCGGCCATTTGGGGAGTGAACCAGCAGATGGGAGATCCATATCTCTCTCTCTCTCTCTCTCTCTCCCTCTACCTCTCCCTGTAACTCTGCCTTTCAAATAAATATTATTTTTAAAAAAAGAGAGAATTGACCTTGCTCTCAGACCATTCAGTGGAAGCTGATGCTGCAAAAGAGCTTTGACCTGTACTGGGTGTTGAGGGATGAGAAGGATTTGACTAGGCAGAGAAAGCAGCAGCATCCAGATACGTGCAAACCACTGAGGACCATCCTCATGCAATCAGGACTTTTGGTGGGAAATAAAATCCAGGGGCCAGATTCATCGACAATCATGATGATGCTTTGGGGCATGAGCTCATGACTCACTATGTTGCTGATATGGACTCAAAAGTCAAGAAATACCTCATGGTGCCAAGGAAAGGGGAAGGAGTCATTGCTATTTCTTTCTCCCACATTTCTCAAATTTATTTATTTTTTCTTCAAACACTAGGAGTGCTTGCTGCTGAGGCTGAGAAGTTGTGCCTCTGAGCCATGGGGCGAAAAAACATACCTTCCAGGACAGCCCCATCCTGCATGTCATCATCTAAAACCTCCCATCTTCACTGCACACGCATTTATGGAGTCCTGCTAAGTGCCAGGCTAGCTCTTCGCTCTGGCGTGCAGCAGTGGGCAAAATCACCGTTCCTGGGGAAGGGAGTAGACAACAAAGAAAAGAAGGGACTCATGTGAATTCCTGATGCACTAGGTGCTGTAGAGAGGAAAAAAGCAGAGCAGGAGGTGCCGAGGTTTAACATACAGAAATGTGTGTTTATGTAAAAACATAAGAATAGTCTGGGGAGGAGGTGTTTAGCCCAGTGGTTAGGATGCCCACATCCCACATGATATAAACTGAGTTTTTTTCCCTACTCTGGTTCTTGGCTGCAGCTCTCTGCTAATATAGACCCTGGGAGGCAGTGGCGATGCCCATGTGGGAGACCTAGATTTATTTTTTGTGCTGTGGGCTTCTGCCTAGCCCTGCCCCAGATGTTGCAAGCATTTGAGGAATAAACCAGCTGATGCAAGCACTCTACCTCTCTATCTGTCTCTCTCATTCTCTGCTTCCCAAATTAATAATAGCAGTAATAACAGAACAGGATGGAGTATTACGTCTTCACTGCTGCTGGGGTACTTTAGCTGCGTAGTGTGAGAAGTGCTAAGAGGAAGAACGAGAATGGGCCTTGAAGTAAGAGTCACAGTAGGAAGCTGCCTGCTTTGTGTCTGCTTTCTTGTGGTCCTCCACGATTCTGAAACCTTTGGGTTCCGAGCCTCAAAGACACCTGAAACATGTTTTACGAATATCCAAAAATGATGTACAAAGAAAATCAAGTGAAGCTTGACATTATGCTCAATCATATTTTAAAAAATATTTATTTATTTGAGAAGCAGTATTACAGACAAAGAGAGGGAGAGACGGAGAGAGAGGTTTTCCATCTGCTGGTTCACTTCCCAAATGGCAACAACGGCTGTAGGTAGGCCAATCTAAAGCCAGGAGCCAGGAGCTTCTTCCGGGTCTCCTATGCGGGTGGAGGGGCCCAAGGACCTGGGCCATCTTCCACTACTTTTCCAGATCATAGCAGAAAGCTGCATTGGAAGTGGAGGAACTTGAACCAGTGCCCATATGGGATGCCAGCACTGAAGGTGGCAGCTTTACCTGCTATGCCACAGGGCTGGCCCCATGGCCTCTTAAAAAAAAAATTTAAAACTAAAAGTAAAACTTTGCCCTTTAAAAAGGTTATGAAAGTAAGATTAGGTTCTTTTTTCCACACTTCGGAGAAACTTAAAAATGATTTCAGATGATAACTGTCATCCCATCATATGAAAAATTGATTAAGGTTAAGAGACTGGCTCATCTATTACTACAGCCCTCAGGCTGAAAGCCTATCGAAGCCAAGTAGGAGCTTTCACCCAGATAAATGTTTCTTCCAGGAGCGATTAACTTAAACACAGCACAATGTGCTTTTCACATACAAAAGTACCTCCAAAAGTTCTTGGAAAAGTGGAATTAAAAAAAAAGGCTTGTTTTGGTACAAGAAATTTTGAAATCTTCATGCAGTTTTTTCATAATACACATTTTTGTGAACCTCGTACAGTTCTTTGTAATACTTTCAAAGACTTAAACTTATTTTTCAAATGAATAGAAAAATGACAGCATTATTTTCTCTATTTATTTTTCCATTTTACTTATTTATTTGAGAAGCAGAGAGTGAAAGAGACACAGACATGTCATATTATTTGTATTAATCTCCCTTTTTGTAAAATAAAAATCTCTCTGTCCATGATGTATGATTATTGCCTACTAATGATATTTTCATATTTCTGAAGTTTTTCTGTCTTCCTTTTCCTATGGTTATTTTGTAATGCAGTACCCTCCTGGAACCAGTATCTGAAATCCTAATCACACTAAAGAGAAAAAAGGGAAGGAGGGAGTTATCAGCTCAGGTAACTAAACCACAGATGGACATGGCCTTGGGCTGGCACTCTCTCTCTCCCTCTTTCTCTCTCTCATCTCTCTCTCAGTATATGAGAATACTTTTAAAAGTTCATAGAAAATGGAAGATGTTTATTTTGGTGCCCTCAAATTACAAATCTATGCATAGTTTTTTCATAAAACACATTTCCATGAACATTTTGAAGACCCCTGTGTATGCATGTATCACTTGTTTCATTATCTGATTAACTAGAGGCAAGTCCACAGGCTGCTGTGGCCCTGCACCTGCCAGCCCTGTGATTGGGGCGGGGCAGCTCCTGGCCACCTGCAGCCATGAGAGAACGCCCAGTGTTGGGCTCTCACAAGTCTACATCGGTGGCCAAGGGCAGACTGCTGTGTGGGTGGCCTTCATTAGAACATCCATCAAGAGGCAGAGGATGGTTTCTGTACTGGGCAGAAAAAAAGAACAGAAAAGGCCACTGTGTGTTATCTGTATAACCAATAATATCTGAAACTTGAAACATACAAACACCCAGAAGGAAAACAAACTCACCAAAAATCTCCTCCCCAAAAGAAAACCACTGTAATTGTTTCGGCATTTTTATTTTTATTTCTTTTCTGTGCATCTTTTTGTCTCATTTAGTTTTTCCACCTAACTTTATAGTGTTTTTCTATGACACATGTTTGTATAACTTGCACTGGGTTATAGAACAAAAATAAATCATAAAATATTTGCAGAAAAAGGGCAAGGCAGCAGGGACAGGTATTTTGTGCAGCAGTTAAAACACCATGTGGGGCACCTGTTACCGGCGAATGGCAGGGTTCTTATCTTTGCGCAAGAAAGAATTCAGGTGTGAGACTGAGAGTAGTGGAAAGTAAAATAGCATGGTTTATTAGGGAAGGGACATCTGTAAGAATGGATGGGCACCTCTCCAGACAGAACCTGAGAGAGAGTGCCCAGTTGCTCAGACTGGGAGAGAGCGGGGTTACATGGTTGAGTGGAGAGAATACACCTGACTAGGCCAGGCAGGTGGCTCAGCAGAGAGGCAGAGGGCTGAGCGCGCAGTCTGGTTGAGGCCAGGAGGTTTTTAAGGAGATGGGTCTTGCTTCCCCACCCCTGCTCCTCTTGGAACAAAGTGCTGGGTCTTAGTCCACCCGTACAAGGATGGACTGGGTCCGAGGAAAGGTAAGTGTCCCGGAGACAATCAGACGCAGCGGGGAGCCAAGTCTAGCAAGGACTCATTTACCTTTTGCATAATAGTACCTTTTATAACACAAAACTGCAGAGTCATTGGGGCAGGGCTAAGGACCAACCAATCACTTAAAAAATCACCTTATGGGGGGATTTCTATAGGACTAGCCCTATGTCTATACACTTGTTACTAGTTTTGTTACCTCCCTTGATGTTGCGCAGCCAATTAGTTTTAGTGGTAAACAACTTTGGATTCCGCCCATCTTACTTCCTCTGGGCGCCATCTTACTTGGCTCCAGCTCGGGCGGGGGCACCCGGGGGCAGCTGCGCATGCGGAGCCCCCGGGCCTGGCCTGGCCATGCCATGGCCGTGCTCATGCCCCACACAAAGGACTTTTTGGATGTAAATAGAAAAATTCCTATCTGAGTTTTCCCCCTGAAGTTATCAGACAGGGGGAAGCCTGACTGGCATCAGAGGAAGGATGGAAGTAGAAGGGGCTGGGCGCATTTGAAGTGCAGATACTGGGCTGCACCTGGAAGATTATCAGGCAGAAGGGGAGGGGACCCCCACCAGGCAGGTTATCAGGTAGAAGGAGCAGGGCAGGATGCAAGTACTGGGCTGCCCCTGGGAGGTTATTGGAATGACTTTGAGATGGATATGCTGGACCCAAATGTCTCCTTAGGCCTTTGTCACACACACATAAACTCATATCTGACTTCCTACCTAACACACCTGCATCCCATATCAGAGTGCCTGGGTTCAAGTCCTGGCTGGGAAAATCTTGCTTCCTCTGTCTTTCAAATGAAAGTAAAACATTCTAAGCAAGGAAATAAAAAAGGTCATGGATATTTTTATAATCTAGGGGAATGACAATCATTGTGAACTAAATACCAAGTGAGAGGCATGGGTTCAATGTGATCACACACACACACACACACAGACACACACACTATAAGCTCTATCACAGAATGGATCTTTATAAAGTTTTCAAGAGCAAGCATCATGTCGCAGACGTTTAGCCACTACTTGGGACTCCCTCATCACATATGGGAGTGACTGGTTTCAAGTCCCAGCTCTGTTTCCAATTGCAGCTTCCTGCTAATGCATGCTCTTGAGAGGCAGCAGGTGCATCTCTACCACACATGCAGGAGACCTGAATGGAAGTCCTAGCCGCTGACTTCAGCCTAGCTCAGCCCTAGCTGTTGCAGGCATTTGAGGCATGAACCAGTGAATGGGAGATCTCTCTCTCACTCTCTCTCACTTGCTCACTCTCTCTCCCACTCTGCCTTTCACATAAAAAATAAATGATTTTTTAAAGTCATACCTCAAGTCTCTAGCAGCACAGTTATATTCTAAATGAACTTTCAGAATAAGTGAAAGAAAATGTTTTCTAACCAAAACCAAAGAAAGATTAATATGCAGCAAAATACAAACAATTCAATATGATTAAAATAATTAGATGAAATATTTGGCTAGTAGACTAGTAGTAATTTCAAAACCTTGATAATATTCTAGTTACTGAGCATGAATAAATAGTTACTCAGGTGAACATACTCTTGGATATGTCTATCACATGGATATGTATTTTGCAGTATCTTTTTAAAAAAAATATTTATTTATTATTTGAAAGGCAGAGTTAGAGAGAGAGAGAAAGAGAGGTCTTCCATCTGCTGGTTCACTCCCCAAATGGCTGCAACAGCCGGAGCTGGACTGATCCGAAGCCAGGAGCCAGGAGTTTTTTCCAGATGTCCCACACAGGTACAGAGGCCCAAGGACTTGGGCCATCTTCTACTGCTTTCCCAGGCCTTTGCAGAGAGCTGGATTGAAAGTAGAGTACCTGGAACTCAAACAGCGCTCATATGGGATGCTGGCACTGCAGGTGGCAGCTTTACCAGCTATGCCACAGTGCCAGCCCCTACAGTATCTATCTTGATCCTAAAATGCACCTACCACTTGAAGCCAGCAATTCCACTTGTAGTGATCCATACTAGGAGCACTGGTGCAGTATAGGGGCACAAAAGGCCACAGAGAGGGTACTTGTTGCAACCCTGGTTTTATTAACAAATATTGAAGCAAACATTTATCAGGAGAATGGTTTGAGGCAAGTTGCTGCATGCTAGAAGGGAAAGGACCTATATGTTTAAGTGAAAAAGAACACATTAAAAATGCTTTTAAAAACAATATCCCAAAAATACACTCTACATCTCAATGTGTGGTTCCAGATGGACAAATGGCTGGGAACGTGTCTATAGGATGCCTACTTACCACTGGGGGATGTGAATGAATTTGCAGGCATAGGCAAGGGAGTCCTGCCATTTTCTCTGACTTCTGGCCCTTTTAAAAGAGGATATTCAAATGTTACATGGTTATAAAAGAAATAACGAGTAAAACCACTTCACAGCATACTTTTGACTATACAACATTTGGTTAAGCTGTGCCATGGGTTCACTGTGTCTTGCTGCCAACCTTTGTACATAAACTCTTATTTAAAATTTAAAAAAATTTTTAAACTTTTTTTTGAAAGAGTTACAGAGAGGGAGACACACAAACACACACACACACACAGAGTTGGGGGGAGATCTTTGACCTGTTGGTCCACTCCCCAGATGGCCGCAACAGCCAGAATTGAGCCTGGTTGATGCCAAGAGCCAGGAGCCTCATCCAGGTCTCCCATGTGGGTCCAGGGGCCCAAGGACTTGGGCCACTTCCTGCTGCTTTTTCAGGCCTTTAGCAGGGAGCTGGGTCAGAAATGGAGCAACTAGGACATGAACTGACATGCATATGGGAGCTGGCATCGCAGCTGGCATCTTTACTACTTGCTACACCACAACGCCAGCCCCTGTACATAAACTCTTATCCATTTTGGATCCTTCCCTTGGGGTCAATGCCAGAAGTGCAGCCATTTGTTAAGGAGGGGCATGCACATTTTCCTGGTACATTTTATTAGCTGACTTTCAGAACCCAGACTGCTGGGGTGAGGTGCCTGCTGTTCAGGCCTGCCGTACACACACCCTGCCATGACCACTCCTCACCTTCCTAGTTTTCCCTCTCTTTGCTAGGCTGATAAGTGTTCCATCCAATCTCATTTTGTTTTAGCTCTTTTATGTGCTCATTACAGAAGAAAAGCATGTTCCCATGTGTTCAAGTTTTATTTCTCTTTCTAAAAGTTCTTAAACACATTTTTTTTTTTGAGAGAGAGAGAGAGAAAGAGAAAGAAAGAGAGTTCCCATTCATTGATTAGTTCAGTTCCCAAATGCCCACAGCAGAGCTGAGGCTGGGCCAGGCTGAAGCCAGGACCCAGGAACTCTATCTGGGTCTCCCACATGGGTGGCAGAAACCCAACTACCTAAGCCATCACCTGCGGCCTTCCAGGGCACACAATAGGGGGAAGCTGGAATCTGGAGCCAACTGCTGGGCTTAGCACCTGTCTCTGCAATTTTTTTTCTTATCCTACACTCAAAAGAAGAGTTGGTTTTTTCTTTTTTAATCTGCTTGTTTGAGCTCTTGACATTAAAAATCCTATTCTCATATTTTCTGTAAACACTTCCTTAGCTTTGCAGTTTGTCTTTAAATTTCTTCACCCTGTCTTTTCCAAACCTTTAGATTTATCTAGGGACTTTTCTTGCTGATTATATTTACAAATTCTTATCACAGTTCCCCCCAATATTTGCACTGACCTGGGCTAGATTTCATTCCTTGTCAGTTTCCTTCAATTCTTGTTTTCTTCAAAAATTTTCTTCTAGCAAGAATTCACTCAACCACTATTATTTTGTTTACCACATATAATTCCTTACACTATGCTGTTGCTGGGAAGAATTCTTAAACTTAGTTTTCAGATTTGATTCTGACTTACTGACTACATGCCTTCCTGTCTATATTTTAATTAATAACCCTTGGTTAATCCTTTCATTGTAATAGAAGTTTTTTCATGCTTAAATAGTAATTGTCATCATAATATCTGTAACAAGCAATGTTTTCCAAAATACAAAGCTTAGCATATTTTTTAGAATTTTGTTATTTATTTATTTATTTGTAAAGGAGAGGGAGAGAAAGAAAGAGAAAGCGAGAGAGAGAGAGAGAGCGAGCACTTCCATTCACTGCTTTACTCCACAAATGTCCACAACAACCAGGGCTGGGCCAGGCTGAAGCCAGGAGCCTGAAAATCAATCAGGGTCTCCCATGTGGGTGGCAGGGACCCAGGTTCCTGAGCCAGCACCTGTTGTGTCTCAGTGTATGCATTAGCAGGAAAGTGGATCAGAAGTTGGAACCAGGACTCAAACCCAGTATAGGATGCAGGCAGCCCAAGTGGCAACATAAGTGTTGCACCAAATGCCTACCTTGTAAACCTAGCCTCTTTAATATATTTAACATTAGTACAAATATGAGCATACAAATGCCTCATCTACTAGAACATTCTGCAGTAATGGAAATGTATTATTTCTGTACTGTCCCAGATGATAGCCACCTGTCACATGTACTATGGACCACTTGAAATGTGGCAAAAAATGAGGAACTGAATTTTTAATTTTACTTAATTACAACTACGTTTACATAGTCACATGTGGCTAGTGCCTCATGTCTTGGACAGTGTGGGCTCAGACTTTCTAAGGTCATTTTCTACTTCCCAGATCCATTTTTTAGGAGAACCTGTCTGAGCTACTTAAGGCAACAAATCGTACTCATGATCCTTTGCTGAGAACCTAAATACAAATGACCATGCTTTTTCTCATCAACTGACCTAATTTTAAAAACCTGCTGTTTTTGAATGTTTACTTGCTATGTAAAAATTCTCGTTTATTACCTTCATCAGGCTTCCAATTAGTGTATGTCGAGGTTTGAGGGGGGTAAGACATCAAAAGCTCCTAATCTATCCTCTTGGCTTCCAGTACTATTTTTATCGACACCATTTTAGTTCCTGTGTTTGTTATTTTATTCTCAAGCTCTTCCAGGGAAAGAAGTACCTGAATTAACCTCAGCAACCTATTATAAGAGTCTTGAAAGCCATAAAATATAATGAGACATCAGCACACGCTGATATAAATGCCCCTGGGATTTCTTAAAAGCTAGCTGTAAATTTCTTTTTGTTGTTGTTATGCCTGTTAATATGAAAGAGAAAAAAAAAAACAGAGCAAGTGAGACAGAATTTTGTAGAGTGTAAAAATTCCTCAGTGTTCATCATACTTGCCAAAGTCTAGAATTCTCTTTAAACCATTATAGATATAAAGCCTACCCATTTGGCCCATGGCATGTCCCAGGTGAAAGAGGGCTGGACAAGGGCACAGTTGCCTCAAGAATCTTCCATTTCTTTCACTATGGATGCAGAGGCTACCTCCCATTTTTCTCTCATCCATGTAAATCTTCGATGGAACTGCTTGTCCTGCCATCCCCTCTACACCAACCCCACTGTCCCCAGGCCCCTAGTGGCTCTGTTTTCCCAGTCACAGGCACTACTACTATTGCATGGTTTGCTCCCTCTTGCTACACAGAAGATCCTTGCTAAACTGGAATTTCAAACAAAACCTGATATAAATGTTGTTGTTCCTTGCTCCTTTTCAGAACTTGAGAGGAGGGAAGAGAAGAAAAATGAAGAGGAACAAGAATGGAAGGAGAACAAAGAAGAAGGGACACAAGTTGGGTGAGCAGCAAGACAAAAGAGTAGTTTCTGGTCTTTGCTAAATTACTGTACTAAACCGATAGTGCACATATAAATAGAAGGTTTTCTTCTATTTATTCTAAATGATGCTTTCTCTTATTCACTCCTCAGCAAAGCAAAGAAAAAGCCAGTTATTATCTTGGATATAAAAATAATCTTTAATATATCTTTCTAGATCTTCTTCAATCAGTTTTCATCAGAGTTCCAGCCACCACACCACCATTTCACCCATGTTTTCCTGTAAGGATTTTTATAAATGCTTCTGTAGTATTTTACCATTAGTGACACTACTTTACTGTCAGCCTTAAACAGCTTTCTTTCATTCTCAATATATGTTCAGTTTATTGTTCCCGATGGCCTCTGTATTACCTTCTGCATGCCTTGCAAATAATCAGCAACTAGCAAAGTATTTATGTTTTCTAGCATCTGAAATTTAATGCCACTCTAAGTATATGAGCTGTCATTTTTTAGAATAATATCCAGCTTATGTTTCTTTTTTGCTTAAAGATTTTTATTTATTTATTTGAAAGTCATACATAGAGAGAGGAGAGCAGAGAGAAAAAGAGGTCTTCCATCCACTGGTTCATTCCCCAATTGGCCGCAATGGCCAGAGCTGAGCCTATCTGAAGCCAGGAGACAGGAGCTTCTTCCAGGTCTCCCACAAAGGTGCAGGGGCCCAAGGACTTGGCCCATGCTCTACTGCTTTCCCAGGCCAGAGCAGAGATCTGGACCAGAAGTGGAGCAGCCAGGTCTTGAACTGGTGCCCATATGGGATGCCGGTGCTTCAGGCCAGGGTGTTAACCTGCTGTGTTAACAGCCACAGCACAGGCCCAAGCTTATGTTTCTTAATCCTGTAGATATTCTAAGCCAGAATGGAATACATAATTTGAGGGGCCCAATATAAAATGAGTAGGAAGGGCTCCTTGTTCAAAATGATTGTGGATTTTGAGACACAGAGAGAGAGAGAGAGGATTAAATCAACACGGGCTTTCCTGAGCAGGACGTCGTGGTCATATGCATAGGCTGTACGCCCTTGTTTCAAGCTTTATCATGTGGCACTGAGAATGGCAGGTACGACACACTGATCCTGCCTGATATACAAATCATTAGCATATAGTGATATTTGCTGAAATAATGGAATGTGTCGTGAAATTGTAGTTGAGGACCAAAAATTGCCACTTGGTCTTAAGTTGGTGATGTCAACAAAAAGATGTGGGCCTGCCAGTGTTGTGGTGCAGCACTTTAAGCCACCACTTGCAACACCAGCATCTGATCTTGGAAGCCATCTCAAATACTGGCTGCTCTGCTTCCTATCCAGCTTCTGGCTAATGTACCTGGGGAGACTGGAAAATGGCCTAAGTTCTTGGATCCAAGATGGAACTCTTGGCTCCTAGCTTTTACCTGGCTCAGTCCTGGCTGTTGTGGCATTTGGGGAGTAAACCAATAGCTGGAAAGAAGATCTCTCTCTCTCTCTCTCTGCCTCTCTCTCTCTTTCTCTCCCTCTCTCTCTTGGTGTTACTCTGCTTTTCAAATAAATAAAATGTCTTTTTTTTTTTTGTTTTTGAAAAAGTGATGAAAGCCACATTGCCAGGATTCTTAAAATGTTTGGGAAGTAAGGAAATAATGAGTATATTTGTTAGATCATTTTTCCTACAAATTTGACTATTAAAGGAAGGAGTAAAGGAAACAGGATATAGAGTTTTTGAATATGGGAAGGCACAGGTATTATTAAAAGATAGAATAAAGAAGAATTAAGAGGGATAAGTAAGAAGAAGCCCTCTGAGGGTTGCAGGCATTTGACCTAGAATCCAAATAACTGACCTTGCAAAGACCAAGGGACATGTCCTGGTCTCCTACAGGAGAAAGGGCTTCTAGGGTGGATGTAGATACTGATGTTGTTATGAGTAGGGGGCCAGGCAGGAACATGATTCAGCTCAGCCACAAGGGCTTCTACTTTTCTCTCTAAAATATCAGTGAGCGTGCTGGTGGGTTTAAGGAGAATGGGGCCGGCGCTGTGGCGCAGCAGGTTAATGCCCTGGCCTGAGGCTCCTGCATCCCATATGGGCACTGGATCAAGTCCCAGCTGCTCCTCTTCTGATCCAGCTCTCTGCTATGGCCTTAGAAAGCAGTAGAAGATGGCCCAACTCCTTGGGCCCCTGAACCCACGTGGGAGACCCAGAAGAAGCTCCTGGCTTCTGGCTTTGGATCGGCGCAGCTCTGGCCATTGAGGCCATCTGGGGAGTGAACCATCGGATAGAAGACTTCTCTCTCTCTTTCTCTCTCTCTGCCTCTCCTCTCTGTGTAACTCTGACTTTCAAATAAATAAATAAATCCTAAAAAAAAAAAAAAAAAGGAGAGCAGTAGAAATTGACACTGACCATGAGTGAAACAGGAAAAGGTAGCAGACAGCCAATTAGGGCCAAGCCATAGAGTGATGAAAGGTGAGCTAATGGTTGGCTCCCACCAAATGGTGTCTCCACTGCAGGACTGTGTGAAAATATCTAGTTTCTCTCAGGAGTGAAGACAGTGAACACATTGGATATATGAGAAAGCTCAGGAAATATGTATTATGAAAAAAACTATGTATGAATTTCAATTTTTTTTTGCACCAAGATAAAGTTGTCTTTGAAATCTGCTTTTTCAAGAACGTTTTGAAGTCCTCTTTTATAGTGTGGTTTTCAAGTACAATCTATAGAACAGCAGAAGCACCTGGAAATGTCCACTCTGAGCCCATAGCCCAGACTGACTGAATCAGCAGATCTTGGGATGGAGCCCAGCATGCTGAAGAAGGCCTCCACATGGCTCTAATGTACACACTCAGTTGGAATGCCAGTGTTCTAGTAGTGAACGGCACTGCTACCCCAGGGGTAGTCTGCAATCAAGCAGCCTTAGCATCACTGGAGACGTTCTTAGAATTGCAGAATATCAGCCTTCCCTCCCCACATCAAAATCTGGAGAGTATTAAGATCCCCAAGTGGCTCCTATTCATATTAATAAGCATTGGATGGGGTTGGTGCTGTGGCCTAGCAGGGTAAGATGCTGTCTGCAACCCTGGCATCCCATATGGGTGCAGGTTTGTGTCCCGGCTGCTCCACTTCCAGTGCAGCTTTCTGAATGCACCTGGGAAAGTAGCGGAAGATGGCCAAGTCCTTGGGTGGCTGCACCCACATGGGAGACCTGGAAGAAGCTCCTGGTTCCTGGCTTTAGCCTGACCCAGCCCTTGTTGCAGCCATCTGGGGAGTGAACTTATTTGTCCCTGGGGTATTTGTAGACAGCCAGTGGATTCCTGAGCAACGAAATAAGAAGGTAGCTTCCAATGAGGATAATTTCAGGTTCAATTCAGATGGCAGGAGATATACCACATTTGAAGGCTAAGAAAGATGCCTAACACCTTTCATTGTCACCATAGAGGAGGTGATACCCGCTATCCCTTCCATGGACCGTACTGGAGACCAAAATTTAAAAATAAATATGACCTAAACAAAATGCAACCCAGAAGGCTATTCCTTGATCAAAGGTTATTGCTTTGTGTGTCCTGAGTTCTTTGATGGACCCTGAGGTGACCAACTGTTAACCAGTTCCTGTGCTCAGGATCTCCCAGAAAAACAGAAGGTGCACAAAGACTTTATTACAATTCCTCTGGTAACTGTAACAGTCATCAACTACAAAGGAACTGGGGGCTCCTGAAGAAGGAAGGAGCCAGATGGTCAGGTGAGCCATGGAAGGTTTGTCAGAAGGGAAGCTACTGGAGTGAGTGGGTGGGGATCCAGCAGGATCACTCCAGGGGAGGTTCCTTGGGAAAAAAGGCACAGGGACAGACAGCAAGAGGGTTCGGGAATTTCACCGTATGGATGGGAATGCAGGCATTGTTTAATGACACATCACATTTGATGTTTTCTGCCCAAAGACAAGGTAGCCTCACTTCCGAGCACAATTGCCTTTTGTGTGGGGCTGGTGCAGAGAGAGAAGTCCACACTGGGTCTACAGGAGAGCTGCCCTATTGTCAGTCTCTCCTCTTCCTAACCCAGAAGCTGTGATTTTGGTGGCACAGAGAAATGTGAATACTCAGGTTGAACATAGCTAACAACCTCATTTCTCCACTCAACCCAGTGTGACTAAAGGCACCCTCTGCATTCATTTTCCAAATACTTGCAACAGCCAGAACTGAGCCAGATGGAATCCAGGAGCCAGGAACTCCATTTGGGTCTCTCGTGTGTGGCAGGACCTCAAGTACTTGGGATATCACCAGCTGCCTTCCAGGCATATTAGCAGGAAACTGGATCAGAAGCACAGGTAGCTGGAACTAGATCTGGCACTCAGCTAGGGAAGCAGTTGTCTCAAGCAGTGACTTAACCCACCGTGCTACAACACCCCCCTGATGCTTACTTTTAAATGTTCTTCAGCTATTTATGTGATTTTTTTTTACTTAGCTAAACCTTGTTTAAGGTAACAAAGTCCTGGGGCTGGCACTGTGGTGCAGTGAGTTAAGCTGTGGCCTGCAGCACTGGTATCCCATATGGACGCCAGTTTGAGTCCCAGCTGCCCATACACCCATGTAGGAGACCTAGAAGAAGCTCCTGGCTCCTAGCTTAGGCCTGGCCCAACCCTGAGCATTGTAGCCATTTGTGGAACTAACCAGTGAAAGATCCCCCCCCCCCCGTAACTTTGTCTTTCAAATAAATAAATAAATATTTTTTAAAAAAGATAAAAAAGTTCATTTTGGTGTACCTATTAGCACACTCACATATTTAATATCCTACCTGACTTTCAGCTGTCTAATACATATCTCAAACTTACTTGACCAAAACAGAATTCTTGGTTTTCTTCTCAAACTTTTTTGTTTCTCAGTTTCTCTCATTTCAATAAACAGCACCAGCATTTCCATGTAGTTTAAGATAAAAACTTAGGAACAAGACTTGACTCCTCTTTGTCTTTCACAACTCAGATTAACCTTCAAAATATATCCTAGGGGCCAGCACTATGGCGCAGCGGGTTAACGCCCCAGCCTGCAGCTCTAGCATCTCATATGGGTGCCAGTTCTAGTCCCAGCTGCTCTTCCAATCCAGCTCTCTGCTATGGCCTGGGAAAGCAGTAAAATATGGCCCAAGTCCTTCGGCCCCTGCACCCATGTGGGAGACCCGGAGGAGGATCCTGGCTCCTGGCTTTGGATCTGTGCAGCTCTGGCCGTTGCAGCCAATTGGGAAGTGAACCATCAGATGGAAGACCTTTCTCTTTCTCTCTCTCTCTCTCTCTCTCTCTCTCTGTGTGTGTGTGTGTGTGTGTAACTCTTTCAAATAAATAATTTAAAAAAAAAAAACAAAATATATCCTAAAGTCAACCAATCTCACCACTTCCACCACTACCATATTCTTCTGACCCCCACCATTTGTAACTAGGACTAGCCTAACCGGCCTTACTACTTTCACATTTGTCCTCCCACAGGCAAACCTCCACACACAGATCTCAAATACCAGAACAAAGTGTGTCCTCTCCCTTTCAAGAGCCCCCAATAGTTTCCCACCACATAGAGAAGACCTGTATTTCCTTCCAAGACCCAGAAGACCCTATATAACCCAGTACCATCCCACCTGTCACTGACCTGTGTGCCTCCCTCCCTTGTGTTCACTTTGCTTCACATTCTTCCTTGATCAAAACAAACTCAGGTTCAGGCAGACTATGACACTTCTAGTCCCCTTTGCCAGAGTGTTCTTCCCCTATGACCCATGAGCCCCCAAGCTTCACTCAGTGGCTGGTCAGATATCATGTCTTGGAAGGGGCCTTTCCTCACCTCCTGGCCAAATTGCACTCTAAGCCTCATGCTGCTTCTTTCTTTCTAGCACTTACTGCCAGCAACTCCACAAAGTTGAGCCATTGCCTATCTTATTCATCCTTCTTTCTTAGAATAGTTTCTAGCATGTAGGGCTGCTCAATGACTATCCCATTTATATCCGTACAAGAAGGTTCAGCCATAACAGTGGCCCAAAAAACTTATTTTTGGATTTTTTGGCTGGAAGAGCCAGTGGTTCTCATACTTCACATGCCTTTGATCCACCAGAGGGCTTGTTACAGCACAAATTAATGGTAACATTCAAAGTCTCAGATTCGGAAGATGTGGACTGGAAAATGCGCACCCTAATCATGTTGCAAGATGATGCTGATTCTGCTGATTGGCGACTTAAAAAACATCTGAGTCAAACAACCCCTCCAGCAGTGTCCTTTCTTCACACTTTTGTCTTTCCAATCCTGTCACCCTTTTGTCAGTTGCTGAGAGCATCACAGGAATCCGACGTGCCTGAGATGTGCTCCTTCCCTGGAAGACACTCTTGCAATATGAACCAGCTCAAGACCAAGGCTTCCACCTCCCCACTCCCAGACTGTGCATTACGGTTATCAGACTGGCAAGTGTCCCTGGAGGAAAACATTTGTGAAATATCATGTATTCTAATTACTCTTTTTTTTTTTTTTTGACAGGCAGAGTGGATAGTGAAAGAGAGACACAGAGAGAAAGGTCTTCCTTTTTGCCGTTGGATCACCCTCCAATGGCCGCTGCGGCCGGCGCATCTCGCTGATCCGAAGCCAGGAGCCAGGTGCTTCTTCTGGTCTCCCATGCGGGTGCAGGGCCCAAGGACTTGGGCCATCCTCCACTACCTTCCTGGGCCATAGCAGAGAGCTGGCCTGGAAGAGGGGCAACCGGGACAGAATCCGGCGCCCCAACCGGGACTAGAACCCGGTGTGCCGGCGCCGAAAGGTGGAGGATTAGCCTGTTAAGCCACGGCACCAGCCTCATGTATTCTAATTATGTCAAAGTTTGCAAAGGCAATGCTTTCCATCTCCTTGCAGTGCCAAGCCTCCAGCCAGTGCTTTCTGTATCTTGTAAAAAATATCAGGGTCATCAGCACTGAAGGGTTGTGGTTCACCACAGACAATCAAACAGCTCTGTCTAGCAATTAATTGCACGCCTGGGCATTGACTGATGGTTAACTTCCACCCCAGGCTATTCGAAAGGAGCAGGAATGCGATCCATTTCTTCAGATGCAGTAAAGAGATTCCTTATTTATTGCAGTGGATCATGGTCAAGTAAAGAAACGTTTCTGTAAGATTTCTCATTTTAAAGATGTGTGTGTGTGTGTGTGTTTAGATTTCCACTTAGATGAATCAGCCTGGAGGCCCTTTGGGTTTCCTTGTTCCCTCTCCACTTGCAACTTTTTCTTGTACATTTCAAATTGTGTGATCATCTGAACCAGTTTTCCTGCAGCTTGTTTCCTGATATTCTACCACTCATTTGTCAGAGTAAAATCATTTAAATTCTCTGAGAGTCTGATTATTGTGGGGCGATGATCCATTCAATAGTTATTATCCACCGAAATCTTAGCCAGGATTTATTTGTGATGGACTAAGCAACTCTTTGAGCTTGGCAGAAAGAAGTTTTATGGGAAAATGGTGCGAGGTGAAATCAGTGGATGACTGGAGTAAAAAGTATGTCAGACAAAGGACCCTCAATGATGGAGCTGTTTTGTATCTCGGCTTTCATGAGGATCTCATGAATCTACATGTGTGACAGAATTGCATAGGATTAAATGCACATGCATGCAAATAGCTGCTCGCTAAATGGGAAATCTGAATAAGGTGGACTGTATCAATGCCAATATCCTGATTATGGATATGTACTATATTTACACAACATCTTACCCTTGGAAGGAACTAGGTACGCAGGATCTCTCCATGTTATTTCTTAAAACTGCGTGTAAATCTACCATGCTCTCTCAATTTGAAGTTTAACAATGAAGCGCTGCAGAGAGGACAGGTCTGGGTGACAACAGGAGGCAGACTTTTGGGTGGCAGGGAAGGATCTCAAGGGCCCAAAGAGGAGAGGACCCACATCTAAAGGGAAGAGAGGCACAGACGGGAAGATAAGGCACGTTCCTAAGGAAAACCTCATTCTCTTCCTGTCTGTAGATTACACCAGGAGCCTGTAGTCTATCATGAAGCCATACATTGTAGAACGATCATCAGCAAGATGCTGAAAGCAGGAATTACGGCTGACAGTCACCCAGTGCTGCCAGTTGCTATGCACATGCACTATCTCACGATCCTTTCTTCAGTTCTATAGCCTAGCTCCAGCTATTTTATCTGTTTTTATTCATTTATTTATTTTATTTGTAAATGTTTACACCAGGACAGTGAAACTAAAGTTTGGAGACAATGGGTGTTATTATTTATATAGCATTAGTTTATTATAAAAGAGACATGGGGATTATTTACATGATGAAAGATTTCAGCACTTCAGTGGAATGTGTTTCAACAGAGATTTCAATCTACATATTTTCCAAGAATCTCGCCATCTCTAAATAGAAAATAACCCTTGTCGTCTAGAAGTACCTTAGTGCTTCCATATTCTGGAACTTTATCTCCAGCTTTCACACTAACTGGTTGAATCTCTCCACCCTTTCCTTTAGAGCCTGATCCAACAGCTACTACTGCTGCTTGCAATAGTTTTCCCTGAAATTTTTCAGGGAGCATAATGCCTCCTTTGGCTACTGTTTCTGTGCCACTCCTCTCCACCAAAACCCGGTCAAAGAGCAGAAGAAACTTCCTAAATGCCTGTCCTGCCGTGCCCCAATGCCATAGCTCCCGCTCCGCTCTCGCTCCACCACAAGGAGAGACCCACAGCCCGACCCTCAGAACACATCTGTTTTGTCTATTTTACTACAAGGAAACCAAGGCATAGGGAGATTAATAAACATTAACTGGTGACTGGCACAGCCACAACTTCTCTGATTTGTTAAGTACAGCAGCAGCAACACTAATTCAATGCTCACTGCGTGCCAGGTATGCTGTCCTAACTGCTTTCCTTTGTAGAAGAATATGGCCAGGGCTGGTGCCATGGCTCACTTGGTTAATCCTCTGCCTGTGGTGCCAGCATCCCATATGGGCGCTGGTTCTAGTTCCGGTTGCTCCACTTCCAATCCAGCTCTCTGCTGTGGCCTGGGAAAGCAGTAGAAGATGGCCCAAGTCCTTGAGCCCTGCACCCACGTGGGAGACCAGGAAGAAGCACCTGGCTCCTGGCTTCGGATTGACGCAGTTCCAGCCATCACGGCCATTTGGAGAGTGAACCAACGAAAGGAAGACCTTTCTTTCTGTCTCTCCTTCTCACTGTCTGTAACTTTACCTCTCAAATAAAATAAATAAATCTTAAAAAAAAAAGAAGAAGAAGAAGAAGAAAATGGCCTATCACTATAGTTTTAGTTCTAGAAAATTCCCCATTATGCATCGGCATCAAATAACCACTTTTGTGGAGTAAGCTTTTGGTTTTGTGCTTAAGTTGCCACTAGGGTGTCTTCATGTCCTATCTGAGTGGTTCAACTGTCCGGTTCTCCACTTTTTTTTTTTTTAATATTTATTTACTTATTTGAAAAGAGAAGAGAGAGAGAGAGAAAAAAGAGAGAGAGAGAGATCTCCCATCTGCTGGTGTTCAATTCCTAAATGGCTGCAACAGCCGGAGATGGGCCCGTTCAAAGCCAGGAGCCAGGAGCTTCTTCTGGGTCTCCCATGCAGGTACAGGGACCCAAGCACTGGAGCAACCAGGACTTGAACCGGCACCAACATGGGATGCCAGCACCACAGGTGGCAGCTTTACCCACTATGCCAGAGCACCACCCGGGATTCTCCACTTCTGATGCAGCTTCTTGCTAGTGCATCCTGGGAGGCAGCAGATGATTGGCCAAATACTTGGCTCCTTGCCATCCATGGGAGAAGCTTGCATGGAGTTCTGGGCTTGTGTCTTCAGCCTGGCCCAGCCCTGACTGTTGTGGACATTAGGAGGTGTGAACCAGGAGATGGAAGATATCTCTTTCAAATAAAATGAAAATAAAAAAATTTTAAAAATAAAAACTGTATTTTCTTTATTGTTTGTTTACTGTGAGGCATTTTGCATAAATTATCCCATTAAATCTTCACAGCAAGTCTGTGTTATCTGCAGTCTATTGGTGAGAAAGTGGAGGCTCAGAGAAGCTGGCTGTTTAACCCCAAATCACAGCTACCAACAAGTGCAGGACCAGCAAAGGCTCTCAGCTGGGCTGGCCCCAGAGCTGCCAATCAAACTCTTAGCCCCGCTGCCTCCAACTCAGAAACCACAGCCTCCAAGTCAGTTCATCTGGCAAAGCTCCAAGCTCCTGCCACCCACTGACCAGATAGAGGCTGATTTTGCTCGATGTGCAACAGACACTGTTCTTGGCTATTCGCTTTTGCAAAACTGTCTTAGCAACTCAAGACATGGACCCTCTCTTTTTCCTTACCTGCTTCCAGATAACAGCGGCACACACAACTCCGTGTTTAAGAAGCCCTCATTAATGAAGGTTGTCAGGAAGCGGTCAACACGTCTAGCCTCTAAGCCATGCACTGCTTCAGTTTCTCTCACCTTTGTGTCACTTCAGGTGGGACACCGAGGACCTCCCTGCACTGTCATGTATCAGCCCCCCTGAGCGAAGGGACACATCCTCTGCTAAAATCCCCAAGAACCGTACCCGCGAAGTCACCAGGAAGCTGCCCGGGGATGGTGGTGGTGGTGGTGGTGGTGGTTTTTTGCAGGCTGAGGGGATGAACCCAGCAAATTCACAGCGTGGAGCGCACTCAGTAACCGCGACGTAGCTGGCCGCTGCGGCGGCGGCCTCCTGCGCTTTCACTTTGCGGTTGGCGCGCCCGCCCGCCCGCTCCGGGGCCGACTCCACTTCCTGGTTTTCCCCGTCGCCTCCTTCCCGCCGGCCGCGGGCTGCCAGTCAACAAGCGGGGCTCGCGGAGAGACGCCAACTGCTATTGGAGGAGCCCATCCCGGCCTCCCCTAGGCCCAGCTTTGGAGCTGTCAGTTACTTGTACAGTGCGAGCGAGATTTTGGCGCCACAGCTGGGAGTGAGGCTTTTGTTCCACAACAAAAACAAGAGGCTGAATGGCAAGGCTGCCAGCGCCGAGCCCGGCGGAGGCAGCCATAAAGGAGCGCGCCGTCGCCACGGTTTGTGACCTGCCATTAGCGACGGCTCCCTCGGCTTCTACAGGAGCCCATGGAGGCTATGTGGCACGTTCCGTTTGCACCGGCAGCCGCCCTGCTCGGGCCGCCGGGGTGAACGTGAGGCCCCAGAACGGGCCTGGGTTAGCCCAGGTGCAAGCGCACGTTGTCGGTGCGCCGCGGGGTCGTTTCCCGCGCTTTCTGTCGCCTCTGTCAGAGCACTTCTGATGTCCCTCTGCGCCTTTCTGACTGAAACAAGTTACCCGACGGATTCGTTTATCTCTGGAAGAAGAGCTAGACATAAAAAGCCATAGTGCAATTCACCCGACTATGTGGTCCCGGGCTGTAAATAGATAGGGGGACACCAACTCTTGGCGTTATTTGATGTCTGCAAGGATGATGAGGTCATTGAACACACAGCCAGAGCCGGCTTGCTTACCTCCTTTGAGATAAGCATCACGTGGGAAAACCGCAATTCATAACCCAGAGAGCAGTCAGAGGTGAGCGTTCTCATTGCAGAAGGGATTCTTTAAGTCTGGAAGCTTGCGGAATACTTGACACTCTGCCCGCCTCCGCCCCCCCCACCCCCCCAAAAAAAGAAAAAAGAAACGTTAAAAGAAGGGGAAAAATCCCAAATCAAGGACGTTGGTATCTAAATTGCTACTATCAAAAAAGTATTCCTTCAGGTTTGGTCTGGTTTGAATGAATATTCTTTTGAGAAAACGATGACGTGAAAGCCAGTCATTCACACCTTAGCGGGAGTGAGTTGGTTATTCTTTGTTGAGGGGGGAGAGACTAGTTACAACTGAGTTTCTGAAAAGAGGCAGAGCAACACGATGGGTGGCAATACATGCGGAAAAAGTCTGGATGCCTCAGAGGATAGCTGGTTGTTGCTTCACAATTCCGGCGAAAGCTGACTTCTTCTAAAAGACGGTTTCTGGTTGGTTTTCTTGTGTTTTGATCTTGCAGTGGAATTCTCTGCAGTGATGGAAATGTTCTATATTTGCACAGCCCAGTGGTAGTCACGAGGTACATGTGGTTATTGAGCAGCTGAAATGAAATGTGGCTGCCGGGGTGGGCGTTGAGCTCAGCAGTTAAGATGCCACTGGAAACGTCCAAGGCCCTGTTCTTCCAATCCAGCTTTGTGCTGATTGCACAACTAGGGAGGCAGTGGGTGATGGCTCAACGGCTTGGGTGCCTGCCACCCATATGGGAGATCTGAATAGAGTTCTGGCTTCAGTCTGGCCCTGACCTCTGCTGTGGTACTGTTGTAGGCATTAGAGCCAGCAGATTTCTCCCTCTTTCTCTCTGTCGCTCTGCCTTTCAAATAAATCAAACACATATATAAAGTAAACAAATAAAGAAAGAAATGTGGCTGCTGTGATTTAGAATTTTACTTTTTAATTTAACACCCTCATGTGACTGATGGCTCATCTTGAACAACACAGCTTTAGAAGATTTTAGAAGTTGGGGTGTCTTTGTATCTTCAGGAATAAAGAACAAAGTTAGTGTGGTGGGCAGCTGTCTGGGATTCACACCTCTACTGAGGCCCCCCACTTAGAGGCTAGATCTGGCAACTTGCTTCCAGCAGTAGAATCTGGCCCATATGATGGGATGTCACTTCCAAGATCAGGTTACGAAGAGACTGGCTCTGCCCTGAGTGTCCCCGTTAGCTGTATTCTCATTGGCCATGTCGTCAGCTGCACTATGGAGAAGTCACTCTGGCAAGGAACCAGTGTCTTCAGCTCACGGCCAACAAGGATCTGAGGCCATTGTCCCAACAACTGTCAAAGAACTAAGTGCTGCCAACATCCACAGGCATGAGCTGCGGATTCTCTACCAGTTCAGCCTCGAGAGGACCGAGGCCCTGACTGTTAATACGAAGAACTCTGTGAACTAAAGACCCCCAGGTAAGCCATGCCAGAATTCCAGATTTCACAGAACATGTGAGCTAATGGATATATATTGTTTGTAATTATTGGGTTAAAGGTAATTTGTTATACAGCAATGGATTTCAAAATGATTGGACTCATTTAAAATACATTTGTTCTAGTTAGGACATTCCTAGGTGCAGAGACCTGCAAACAGTAGTGCCCAATGTGATGACAGTTCCCTGGTTTTAACAGTCTAATGTGGGCACCCTTTGGGAGGTACCACAGAGACCTGGCCCTGTTCCTCCAGGTAGCCCTAAAAGCCACTTCCATTGCAGCCAGCTAGGTAGAAAAACAGCAGAAGGAGTCTCAGAAGGGAGATCTATGGATGATGCACATCATTTCCATCCCTGTTCTGCTCGCTTATGTCAAATGCTTCCCCCGGAGCTGTAGGTCAGAGTGGGGACTCTGTCGCACTGTGTGTCTGGGGTAAAGGTAAAGTTGATTCGGGGCTCAGCTGGCAGGGTTTGGCTTCGACACAGTATTCATTTGGGTGGTGAGCTCCTTGACAAAAAAAGGCCTTTTCATGACTTGCCAAACCCCAGGAGTATGCAGACAAGAATCTCTTTACAAAAAACAATGAGGCAATGGCAGACTGGCAAAGAGACCAACTGTGCACCCCCGCCTCAAGATGCGGGCTCAGCAAACTTGTCAGAATGTCCGAGCCCCGTAAGCTTCTTTGATTCAACTAAATGCACACAAAAGCAAAGCTGTCAGAGAGAGGTGTGGCTCAGTTCTGGAAAATCAGGAAAAGATGCCTGTGCATGTCCAAAGGGACTTCTGAACCACAGAGGGGGATGGGCAAGGACCTCCCTGAGTGGAGGCATCCTTTAGCTATGATTACAAGGGTATATCTCCAGTCTATGGAGCTTCAGCCTGACTCTGATTTTCAATGTCATTGCCACTCTTTTTCTTATAGCTTTATTTTGGTTTATTTGAAAACACACACACACACACACACACAGAGAGAGAGAGAGAGAGAGAGAGAGAGAGAGATCATCCATCCTCTGGTTTATTCACCAAATGCTTATAAGGGCCAAAGCTGGGACAGCCCAAAGCCAGGAGCCTACAACTTCAATCTGAGTCTTCCATATGAGTGGCAGAGTCTCGAGTACTTGGGCCTCATCTGCTGCCTCTATATGATATATTAGCTGGAAGCTGGATCAGAAGCAGAGGTGGGACTTGACCTCAGATACTAAAATGTAGGATGCAGTATCCCACACACAGCTTAACTCTATGTGCCACAACTGCCCCCCCCCCCCATGTCAGTGTCATTCTTCAGGGTCTCAAGA
Organism: Lepus europaeus; assembly: GCF_033115175.1. Classification (NCBI taxonomy): domain Eukaryota; kingdom Metazoa; phylum Chordata; class Mammalia; order Lagomorpha; family Leporidae; genus Lepus; species Lepus europaeus. Next base: position 62,285,192 of record NC_084830.1, on the reverse strand, counting down.
AAAGGGCAAGAAAAGAATGAATTGGCTTGATTGATTTGGGTTACACTGGGAAGCTCATCTGTCAATACAGTTTTCAATGTTGTTGCTACTTTCATCTCCCTTAGCATCCTCCCCATCCCTGTTTTTCTTAACCTGTGAGCTTATTCCCACCCAGTGAAGATGAACACAGTTAGGTTAATTTAACTGAGTATGTATGTGTCAACATTACTTGGAAGGTTTGGCACCCTGAAGTAAACAACCACTGCCCCCCCCTCCCCACCCCAAATAAAGGAAAGGAAAAGCACAATGCTTGGCGTAGATCCAAAGGCATGTTTCCAAGGAGCTAATGTAGCTGGGCTGCAGGAACCTTCCCAGGCTGAGCTGTTCTCCAGAGAGAAGACAGAGCAGTTCTCCCATGTGCCTGAGGCCGGAGGACTGCCCAAGCCCAAGGTCCCCTGTTTAATCCTAGTTTTTAATATTTTTGTTGTTATAATACAAATAACATAAAATGTGCCCATTTAAACTCTACAATTCAATGCAGCTTTCTTTTATTAACATATTCACAGAGTTGTGCAATCATCACTATAATCTTAGGACATTTTCATCATCCCTCCTAAAAAAAAAAAAAAAAAAAGAACCTGAACCCTTTAAGAGATTCTCCTCATTCCTGCTTCCACACCTTGAAACCAAGATGACCACTAATTTACTTTCTATCTCTATAGATTTGCCTGTTTGAAACATTTCATATCAATAGAGTGCTTGGCCTCTTTTTCATAGCATGGTATTTTAAGGTTCACCTATATTGTAGCATGTATTCAAAATTTATTTATTTTTTATTTGACAGGTACAGTTATAGACAGTGAGAGAGAGAGAGGCAGAGAGAAAGGTCTTCCTTCCATTGGTTCACTCCCCAAATGGCTGCTATGGCCGGCGCTGCGCCGATCCAAAGCCAGGAGCCAGGTGCTTCTTTCTGGTCTCTCATGCAGGTGCAGGGGCCCAAGGACTTGGGCCATCCTCTATTGCCCTCCCAGGGCCACAGCAAAGAGCTGTACTGGAAGAGGAGTAACCGGGACTAGAACCTAGCGCCCACATGGGATGCCAGCGCCGCAGGTGGAAGATTAACCAAGTGAGCCACGGTGCCGGCCCCTAAAATGTATTTCTTTTCATTGCTGAATAATATTCTTTGGTGTGGCTATAACACCTTTTGTTTAACCAGTCATCAATTGGGTATTTGGGTTGTTTATTTTTTATTTTTATATTTTATAATATATTTGTGTATTTACTTTTTGTGTTGTTTTGTGTATGCCTTACTGGGGCCCCAGCATTGTGTGTGGTGTTGCCACACTACCAGAACAACCTCCACATCTGCTGGCACCGTGATAACTTGCTTTTATTGGGGAGCATTTGGCCCTATCTGATCCTTAGAGAAGGGTCTGAAACTGAAACTGCTGTGCACACTGCACAGGAACCACTAGGAACCAAGATTCTAGGTGAATTCCCCCCAATCCTAGGACCAGCCTAGTGATGCAGGGAGTATGGGGGAGTAGGAGAAGTGCAAGAACTTGGCCAGGCCTACCCAGCTCTGAGAACACTACTTGTAGGCACTGTGCTGACTATGATCAAAGGCTGGAGTCCTCTAAGGGCTTTTGCTCTAGCAAAATACCTTGCCAGAGTGGGAAACTAGACGAGCTTCTAAATATGGCATTGTTCCCTGGCCTCAAGAAATTCTCCTAAGCTCTCAATAATTTTTTAAAAACTGGACAACCGTGCTAAAGGGATGACTGGCCTACCCTTTTCCTTTCTCAAGGGAAAATTGTATTACAAAATTGTTGTCATATCAAGTAGTAATCAAAAGAAATACAGAGAAAAGTGTTTTCTTTGAACAGTGATATAATAAGAAACTCCAATATTCATTTCCACCATAAAATCAAACACACTTTTTACAACTCTGGAAATTAACCAAATACTTGTAGCAACAGGGGAATGTTTATTCAAGGAAAGCACTGAATCTCAGTAAGAACAGAGGACATTCTGTCATTTTAACTTATCTCAGGCCTTGAAAAGGAGGGCCTACATTCCTGGTCCTGGAAGAAATGAATGGTCCTCACTTAAAAAGAATTGTAATTATTTTCTTTTTAAAAATATATCTTGTAACTCTGTGGAAGAGCGACTCAAAAGGATTATCTTTATTTTACTTGACTTGGAACTGGCCTAGTTCAAAAGCCACTGGGAAGGAGGAGGGCGTTTATCAAACATATTTAACAGGTAAATGTTTTTGCTGCCACTGCCTGAGGTTATAGATAAAGGTTGACAAAACCAACAAGTCTGAGAGAACAGGCTGGGAAATGAGATGTCCATTAAGGCTTTGAAATGTTCAGACATGTTCCTGCAAGTCTGGAATGCCATGTATGCTCAGGAATGACCGGGTTAGGCTGTAAGTTCTAACCTTTGCCTGAACCTGGGGCTCTGTACAAGAAGGAAGTGATGGCTAAGGCAGAATTGTAAACCTTGTGACTGGGTGTTGAAGGTAGAACACATACACAGAGTCACTTGGCAATAATCTGGCAATATTTTTGTTTCCAAGCGTTTAAGGAAATCTCTGTCTAATTATTGGCTGACCACAAATCTAACAGTCAGTGGCCACAAGTGTCAAAGAATACAGGTGTTAAATAATTAATTCATAAAAGATGTTAAACAAACAAATAACAATAACTAAAATGGAGAACAAAAAATTCTGAGAGGAGAAGGTAGTAATGAAGGAATTAAGGAACAGAAAAGATACAAAACATGTAAAAGAAAAAGCAAAATGGCAGAAGTCCTTCACTGTCTGTAGATAAATTTAAATGGTTAAGCTTTCCAACTAAAAGGCAGAGATTGGCAAATGGATTTAAAAACATGACTCAATTATATGTTGTCTACAAGAGACTCACTTTGTGTTCAAAGATGGAAATAGGCTGACAGCACAAGAATTAGAAGAAATATTAAACACAAATGGTAGCCAAAAATAGAGCTGAAGTGGTTATATTAACATCACAAAAAATAGACTTGAAGACGGAAAATGTTACTATAGACAAAGAAGGCCATTATGTAATAATAAAAGAATGTTTATCAAGGATATGTAAGAATTATAAGCATGCATACACCAAAAAATAGAGCTCCAAAATATTGAAACAATAACTAAGTGAACCAAAGGAAGAAATAGGCAATTCAATAATTGCAAGAAACTTCAGCATCCCACTCTTAATAATGTCTATAACAGCTAGATCAACATGGAAATAGAAGGACTGATACTGTCAAAGAACACTATCATGAAATTAAAGAAATAATCTATAGAATCAGAGAAAATATTTGCAAATCACGTATCTGATAAAAGTCTAACAGACAAAATTATAGAGTCTCTCTTTTTTAAAAAGATTGATTTTATTTATTTGATAGAGTTATAGAGAGAGAGATAGAGCCACAGAGAGAGAGAGAGAGAGAGAGAGAGAGAGAGAGAGAGAGAGAGGTCTTCCATCCACTGGTTCACTCCCCAGATGACCGCAACAGCCAGAGCTGAGCTGGTCCGGAGCTAGAAGTCAGGAACTTCTTCCCAGTCTCCTACGTGGGTGCAGGGGCCCATGGACATGAGACATCTTCTACTGCTTTCCCAGACCATAGCAGAGAGCTGGATGGGAAGTGGAACAGCCAGGACTAGAAAAGCCCATACGGGATGCCAGCGCAACAGGCTGGGGCTTTAACTCATTGAGCCACAGCGCTGGCCCCTAGAATAACTCTTTACAACAACTAAATAACAAATTCCCCAATTAAAAATGGACAAAAAGTTTGAATAGATATTTCTTTAAAGAATATTTGTAAATAACCAACAAGTACATACAGAAATGTTATTAGTTATTAGTCATTAGTTATTAGGAAAATTTAAGTCAAAATAATGATGAAGGCAGGCAGTGGTTTGATACAGTTGTTAAGATGCACTTGGGGGCCGGCGCCGCAGCTCACTAGGCTAATTCTCCGCCTTGCGGCGCCGGCACACTGGGTTCTAGTCCCGGTCGGGGCACCGGATTCTGTCCCAGTTGCCCCTCTTCCAGGCCAGCTCTCTGCTGTGCCCCAGGAAGTGCAGTGGAGGATGGCCCGAGTGCTTGGGCCCTGCACCCACAAGGGAGACCAGGAGAAGCACCTGGCTCCTGCCATCGGATCAGCGCGGCGGCCATTGGAGAGTGAACCAACGGCAAAGGAAGACCTTTCTCTCTGTCTCTGTCTCTCACTGTCCACTCTGCCTGTCAGAAAAAAAAAAAAAAAAAAAAAAGATGCCACTTGGGAGCCGGCGCCACGGCTCACTAGGCTAATCCTCTGCCTGTGGCGCCGGCACTCCGGGTTCTAGTCCCAGTTGGGGCGCCGGTTCTGTCCCGGTTGCTCCTCTTCCAAGCCAGCTCTCTGCTGTGCCCCGGGAAGGCAGTGGATGATGGCCCAAGTGCTTGAGCCCTGCACCCGCATGGGAGACCAGGAGAAAGTACCTGGCTCCTGGCTTCAGATCGGTGCAGCGCGCCGGCCGTAGTAGCCATTTGGGGGCTGAACCAACAGAAGGAAGAGCTTTCTCCTCTCCGTCTCTCTCTCTCTCACCGTCTAACTCTGCCTGTCAAGAAAAAAAAAAAAAAAAAGAAAAGAAAAAAAAAGGCACTTGGGATGCCCATGTCTCATATTGGAGTGTCTGGTTCAAGTCTCACTCCTCTGCTTCCAATCCAGCTTCCTGTTAATATGTATTTTGGGAGGTAGCTTATGCTAGTTCAAATACTTGAGTCCCTGCCATCTGTGTGGGAAATCCTGATTGAGTTCCAGGCTCCTTGCTTCAAACTGGTCCACTCCTGTCTGTTGTCAACAACTGGAGTGTGCGTCAGTACATAGAAGATCTTTCTCTCTGTCTGTCTATCTGTCCACCTCTCTCTGTGTGTCTCTGCTTTACAAATAAAATAAAAAATGAATAAATAATTTTAAAAAACTAAAAAAACCCCAAAATGATAATGGGATACCATTTCACACTTACTAGGATGACTATGATTTAAAAAAAAAATAAGGAAAACAGGGTGGATGAGATGTGGAAAAATTGGAATTTTTGGACATTCATGATGAATGTGAAATGGTATAGTTTCTTGGGAAAGCAGCTTGGCAGGTCTTCAAAAAGTTAAATAGAACTATGTTATAACCTGCCATTCCACTCCTAAGTATATATCAAAAGTTATTGAAATTAGGTAATAAAGAAAAATCAGGGTTTACATGTATTCATAGTAGGCTTCTTCACAGTAGCCAAAAGGCAGAAAATCTCCAAAAGTCCATTAACAGATGAGTGGGTTACCAAGGTAGAATATTCACACAATAACTGTTGTTCAGCCATCAAAAAACAGTACAATGACAGTAGACAATACAATGTGGAAGAACCTTGAAAATATTGCACAAAGTGAAAGCACAGCACAGAGGGTCACATCTTGTGTGATTCCATTTATAGAAAATATCCAGAATAGATAAATCCATAAAGTCAGAGAACAGACTGAAAGTTACCACATGCTGTGTTGCACATGGGGGTGGGGATTAAAACTGGGAATAACTGCTTAATAAGTATGGGGTTTCTTTTTTGGGTGGTAAAAATGCTCCAGAAATCTAAAGGCGTGGTGATTGCACAATATTGAGAATGTATTGGGGCCAGTGCTGTGGTGCAGTGGGTTAACGTCCTGGCCTGAAGCACTGGCATCCCATATGGGCACCGGTTCTAGTCCTGGCTGCTCTTCTTCCGATCCAGCTCTCTCCTATGGCCTGGGAAAGCAGTGGAAGATGGCCCAAGTCCCTGGGCCCCTGCACCCACATGGGAGACCCAGAAGAAGCTTTTGGCTCCTGGCTCTGAATCGGCGCAGCTCTGGCTGTTGCGGCTAATTGGGGAGTGAACCATGGGATGGAAGACCTCCCCTCCCCTGCCTCTCCTCCCTCTGTGTAGCTCTGACTTTCAAATAAATAAATAAATCTTTAAAAAAGAGAGAAAGAGAGAATGTACTAAATGCTGTGGAATTGTTCACTTTCTCTGGATAATTTTATGTCATGTATATTTCATCTCAATAGATTTTTAAAAGATAATGTCTTTTTTGTTATTTTTAAAGTTTTATTTAAGGTGTACAAATTTCATATATACAGATTTAGGAACATAGTGACATTTCCCACCCTACTTTCCCTCTCTCCCATGCTTTCCACCCTTCTTCTTCCTCCCTCTCCTATTCCCACTCTCAATTTTTACAAAGATCTATTTTCAGTTTACTGTACACTCATAAGATTAACCCTACATTAAGTAAAGAGTTAAAAAACATTAGGAAAAAAACACTGTTGCTCAATAGTAGAGACAAGGGCTGTAAACAGTCATGGAATCTCAAAATTGCCAATTTCACACTTTTTTAGAAAAGATTTATTTATTTATTTGAAAGGCAGTTACAGAGAAGTAGAGGCAGAGAGAGAGAAAGAGGTATTCCATCCACTGGTTCACACTCCAATTGGCTGCAACGGCTGGAGCTGTGCTGATCTGAAGCCAGGAGCCAGGAGCTTCCTCTGGTCTTCCCACACAGATGCAGGGGCCCAAGGAGTTGGGCCATCTTCTGCTGCTTTCCCAGGCCATAGCAGAGAGCTGAATCGGAAGAGGAAAAGCCGGGACTCAAACCAGCGCTTATGTGGGATGCTGGCATGGTGGACGGTGGCTTTACCTACTACGCCACAGCACTGGCCCCTCCAAATTCATTCTTGTAGATTATCTTTTAGATATTCTATTAGTTACCACATATCAGAAAACATATGGTGCTTGTCTTTTGGGGACTGGCTTATTTCACTAAGTATAATGATTTCTGGTTGCATCCATTTTATTGCAAAAAGCAGGATTTCATTTTTGTTTTTTGCCGAGTAGTATTCCATAGTGCATATATGCCATAATTTCTTTATCCGGCCATCAGTTGATGGAGATGTGGGTTGATTCCATATCTTAGTGGCTGTGAAGTGAGCTGCAATAAACATGGGAGTACAGGGTACAGATAACTCTTTCATATGCTGATTTCATTTTGTTTGGGTAAGTTCCCAGTAATGGAATTGCTGGGTCATATGGTAGATCTGTTTTCAGATTTCTGAGTTATCTCCATACTGTCTTCCACAGTGGCTGCACCAGTTTACATTCCCACCGACAGTGGATTGGTGGACTTCTGTCCCTACATCCTTGCCAACATTTATTGTTTGTTGATTTCTGGATGAGAGCCATTGTAAATGGGGTGAAATGAAAATTCATTGTGGTTTTGATTTGCATTTCCTGGTAGTGAGTCATCCCAAGTATTTTTTCCTGTGTTTGTTGGCCATTTGGATTTCCTCTTTTGAAAAATGCCTGTTCAATTCCTTTGCCCATTTCTTAACTGGATTACTTGTTTTGTTGTTGTTGAATTTCTTGAGCTATTTATAGATTCTGTATTTTAACCCTTTATCAGTTGCATAGTTTCGAAATTTTTATTTTCTCCCATTCTGTCGGTTGGCTCATCCTTTGCTGAGTGTTTCTGTTGCAGTGCAGAAGCTTCTCAGCTTGATGTAATTCCCAATTTTTGCTTTGATTGACTGTGCTTCTGGGGTCTTTTCCAAGGAGTCTTTGCCTATGCCTATGTCTTTCCCCAATATTCTCTAGTAATTTGATGATATTGGGTCATAGATTCAGGTCCTTGATCCATTTTGAGTGGATTTTTGTGTAAGGTGAAAGGTAAGGGTCTTGCTTCATACTTCTGATATGGAGATCCAGTTTTCCTATCACCATTTTTTGAAGAAGACCGTCCTTGTTCCAGGGATAGATTTTAGCTTCTTTGTCAAAGATAATTTGGTTGCAGGTACGTGGATTGATTTCTGAACTTTCAGTTCTGTTCCATTGGTCTACATGTCTATTTTTTTGCCAGTATCAGACTGATTTGATTATAACTGCCCTGTAGTAAATACATTTTTTGGAAGAAGGAATTAAGTACCATTACAAGCTACAACATGGATGAATCTAGAAACCACTATGCTAAGTGAAAGAAGCCAGACACAAAAGGTCACATGTTACACAATACCATTTGTATGAAATGTCCAGTATGGGCAAATCCACAGAGACAGAAAATAAATCAGAGGTTAGGGGAGAAGGCTTCTGACTGACAGCTGGTAGCAACACAGTTTCTTTGGGGGCAATGGAGATGTTCTGCAATTAGATAGTGGTGACAACTGCATAGCGTGGTGAATATACTAAAAACCACTGAACTGTGCAGTTTGAAATGGTGACCTTAATGCTATGTGAATTTCACCTAAAAATGAGAATACACAAACACACACAAATAATGCTAAAATGTATTGTAGACTTTCATGAAGCAATTAATAATCACAACGAAATTATTGTGTCATTTTCTGAACTTGTAGTGGTTTTTAGTTTTTAAAAATATTTATTTATTTACTTATTTTTGAGAGGCAGAGAGAGCGAGAGAGAGAGAAAGAGAATCATTCCACAAACACCCACAACAGTTAGAACTGGGCCAGTCTTTAGCCAGGAGCCCTGAATTTAGTCATGCTCTTCCAAGTTGTTGGCAGATATCTAAACACTTGAGCCATAGCTGGCTGCTTCCCAGGGTGGGCATTAGCAGGATCCTAGAAACAAGAATGGAGGCAGGACTCAACAATAGGCATTCCAGTATGAGACATAGGTATCTCAAGCGGCATCTTAACTGCTGGGCCAACCACCCATACCCTTGGCTTTTTATTATTTGTAATTTGTAGTGGTTTCTTCTCTTACTCTAAATAAGAAAGAACATTTTAAACTATTTTACACATTTTTCCTCTAAGAGGGCTCTCAAAAATGAGCAATCCCACAAGCCAGGGATACTATACCTGCACTAATGGGTGCAGAAACTCAGTGAGATACCCATGGCACTGCAAGATTAAGAGATTCTGTACCAGTAGGCTGTGCACTGTTTGCAGGGAATACCCTCTCAAGTCTTCCATGCCCTTTCTCTACTCCATACCACAGGTCCTGAACCTCCTCTAGGATCCACCTTCTTTTTCTTCCCTCTTCTTACATTGCTATTGCCTCTGCCAGGGAAGACCATGATGAGACTCATAAATCTTCTCTTTCTTTCATCTGCTGAGAAGCCTCCCAAGGCAGGGCTATCACTGCCTAGGGGATAAAGAATGCATACATGGTCCCAGCCTGTCAGTCCAGACCCATATCACAGCCTTCCCCTAGCTGAAATGTGTTCTTGTGTCAAATGCTGCTCACCTCCTCCTGTTCCCAGAACCTCAAGGCTAATCTTTTCTTAACCTCCAGTTTATCTTTTCTTCTTCTTCTTCTTCTTCTTCTTCTTCTTCTTCTTCTTCTTCTTCTTCTTCTTCTTCTTCTTCTTCTTTTTTAAAGATTTGTTTATTTATTTAAAAGGCAGACTTGCAGAGAGAGAGAGAGAGAGAGAGAGAGAGAGAGAGAGAGAGGAAGGTCTTCCATCCACTAGTTTGCTCCCAAAATGGTTGTAATACCCAGAGCTGCGCCCATCCGAAGCCAGGATCCAGGAGCTTCTTCTGGGTCTCCTACATGGTTGCAAGAGCCCAAGTGCTTGGGCTATCTTCCACTGCTTTCCCAGGCCTTAGCAGAGAACTGGATCAGAAGGGGAGCAACCGGGTCTCGAACAGGCACCCATATGGGATGCTGGCACTGCAGGCAGAGAATTAACCTACTGCGCCACAGTGCCGGCCCCTCCAGTTAACCTTTTACATGACTGTTTTCTCACCTAGGATGACCTACCTCCTCCTCATCCAAGTAATTGTTTACCTTTATATGCCCTGCTCTGGTATGGCCTCAGGTGAGCTTTCCCACCTCCCTCTGACGCCTGCACATGGCCTCACCCTGTACAGCAATTTATGTGCAATGTATACATTCCTGTATATGTTTACACATCAACCAACATAATTCAAACTGTTTCTCTGTGTGTATGACTATATATGAATATATGAACATAAATATGTCAATGAGTTTATTTATAAATATATATGAATGTCTTTAAAACATAAATGTGTTTTACATTTGCTTCCTCAAGAACTAGATGTCTATAAACATATCCAAGGCAGGGACAATGTCCTTTCTATTTAAAATGCACTTTCCTCTGTGGTTTCTACATTTTCTGTACATAGTATGCACTTACCTGGTGCCAGACACTGATACAATGGAGTCATTGCTGTTTGAATTGAATTGAATTTTTTTTTCTTTAAGGAATTTAAGCTCTGAATGAAGAAACAAGTGAGAACATACAAATTATTAATAATATTAATTACATCATGGTAAAGAGCAAACCAATGAAATGAACATTAATGGCTCAGAGAGCAGAGAGGATTATATCATCATCATCTTCATTATCATCATCCTTTTCATGTGTGTGTTGAAGCTAATCAAAGGAGAATTTTCTGGAGTAGAAAGATAGTGAACAAAAGAGAAGGGTGTTATTTCATGGTGTGTATATAGGGGGAAGTGGTTCTCCTTAGGAGGTAAAGAGCTTGAAGAGTAACACAGGGAGGAAGAGTGAGAATTTAAGATTTTCATGGCAAGACAAGGAAATTATTTGATTCCAGTGGGAGGCATCTGGGTATTTTATTTTTAAACATCTTTAACATTTTTTAACAGGTGGAACATTTTTAAACATTTATTTATTTGAGAGAAAGAGATAGAGAGAGATAGAAAGAAAGAGATAGAGAGAGCTCCCATCTGCTTGTTCACTCCCTAGATACCTGCAATAACCAGGGCTGGGCCAGGGGTCATAGCCAGGAACCATGAGCTCAACCATGTCTGCCACATGGGTGGCAGGAACCCAAGTACTTGAACCATCACTGCAGACTCCCAGGGTCTCCATTAGCATCATTATTCTTAAATAGTTAACCAAATGCTTGTTCATATATTGGGGGATTTTAGCGTTTTCTTTGTATAGACTACCTTCTTGTGCTAATATGAAAAGTGATACAATAATGTTAAGAATTGTTACTATAACAGGGGCTGGCGCTGTGGCTCAGTGGGTTAACGCCCTGGCCTGAAGTGCTGGCATCCCATATGGGCGCTGGTTCTAGTCCCGGCTGCTCCTCTTCCAATCCAGCTCTCTGCTATGGCTTGGGAAAGCAGTAGAAGATGGCCCAAGTCTTTGGGCCCCTGCACCCGCATGAGAGACCTGGAAGAAACTCCTGGCTTCGGATGGGTTCAGCTCCGGTTGTTGCGGCTAATTGGGGAGTGAACCATCAGATGGAAGACCTCTCTCTCTCTCTGTCTCTCCTCTCTCTGTGTAACTCTGATTTTCAAATAAATAAATAAATCTTAAAAAAAAATAAGAATTGTTACTATTCCAGCAGAAGTTCCCACAAACCCCATTTTTTGAGAGGGCCCAGCTAGGTACACTGAGTCATTCTGTGGAATCAAGTGAAAAGAAGGCCTGAGAAGTATGCTTTGTTTGCCTCTTCTCACTCTCCATGGAGCATCACCAGGCTGTGCAAGAGAGGGGAGCAGGTTCCACTCTTTCGAGGACTCCTTGGTAGATGAGGGGAAAGACAGAGGGCTTCACTGGACCAGAATTCTCAGAATACCATGAAGCAATCCAGTCATACTCTGTTCTGGTGTCTGAGAGGAAAAGGGGGGAAAGCTCCTCTTTTTGGGCATCCTCACGGGAAGGCAATTGTAAACTCATTGGAGAAGATTGTGCTTATTTAATTGCATAATTAAAAATTTTTTGCCTGCCTTGCTTCTGTCTTTTGCTTCCTTCTCTCTGCTCTTCCTCCCTTTGAAGAGTATAGCTTCCTTCTTTCTCTCTCTCTCTCTTTTTCTCCTTACTTCCATCCCTCCCTCCCCCCTCCTCCTTTCCCTCTTTCCCTGTTCCCTCCTTGTGAGCGTTCCCTGTTTCCTTTGTGTGCCTGCATTATTCTTTGCTCTCTGTGACCCAGATTGGACCTTACCTGGTCTTCCAGCTAAAGAGTCAGAGGAGACAGTCAGGAACTCTGTGCTCCACCCATCCATACCCCTCTACCCACATGCTGAGTCATGGAAGACCTTAACTTGGAGAGCGGAAGTCATGTTGGGGGCATGTTGTATAGATTAGTCACTCACTGCCAGAGTTCTCAGGATAAAAAGTGTTGGTTGGCCAGACTTTCTATATATTTATATATTACTAATATGTAATTTTAAGTGTATGTGTCCTTATGCAGTGACCAAACACACAGATGTTATAAATGGTCATATGGGAGGCAGTCCACTACCCTAAGACAGAACAGCTATCATTTATTTCACAAACATATTTACGCGTGTGCCTCTTCCTGTACTGTGCACTATAAGTGTTAGAGAAGAAAAAGAGTTCCAGACTTTAAATTGCTTACATCCTCTGCAGGAGGCAGGCACTTTTTTTTTTTTTTTTTTTTTTTTTTTTTTTTTTTTAAGATTGATTTGAAAGAGTTACAGAGAGAGAGATCTTCCATCTGCTGGTTTACTCCCCAAATGGCTGCAGCTCCTGGAGTTGGGCCAATCCAAAGCCAGGGGCCAGGAGCCAGGAGCTTCTTCTGAGTCTCCCATATGGGTGCAGGGGCCCAAGCATGTGGGCCATCCTCCCCTGCTCTCCCAGGCACATTAGCAGGGAGCTAGATTGGAAATGAAGCAGCCAGGACTTGAAACGGTGCCCACATGGGGTATCGGCATGACAGATGGTGACTTAACCCACTATGCCACTGCACTGGCCCCAGGCAGGCAAGTTGACCAACAGTCCTCAACAGCCTTCAGCACTTTGCAGAATATTTCTTGACTTCGGTTCAATTTAACTTAATGCATTTCCATATTACAGGCACGGTGTGAAGGTATACAAAGATAATGGCCTGGAAGAAGAGGAGAGAGGACATTATTTAAATTGGAGGTAGTTGGATATTAAGTGGAGATTGTGAGATTGTTCAGAAGAAACTTGGGAATGATGAGAAGGGGGAGAAAGCAGAACTGAATATGTAGATATGAAATCTTCTGGAAGTTAAGTGTCAGAACCAAGGGAAAGATTGACATCTCCCAAGCAAACAAGACAGGAAAAGCCAATACAGAATACAGCCCGTCAAGACGGTTGGAGTGAAACAATTACAGGAAAGACTTAAAAGGTGGGGGAAATTGAGGTTCTCAATCTTGGGAGGAGAGTTTCAGAAAGAAAGTGGGTAAATGTCTCAATTGCTATATTGTGACTAACAAAAGGTTGGGTGGGGATCAAGCAGTTAGGAAATTACTGGGAATATTTACTGGGGTGCTTTTCCCTGCATGGTGGGGGATGAAGGCCAGTTCTAGGTATACAAATGAAGGAATTAAGAGAGTAAAGATTGTTCATGAAGAGACTTGTCATTGAAGGCATGCAGATGCAAAGGTCAGCAGCTAGAAGGTAACACTGAATACTGGAGTCTGGAATACTTTTGTAGGTTGAAAGGGAGTCTGTTAAAGGAACTGAAGAGTGAGAATCCACCAGAAAGATGAATTCTAGAACAGGGTTGGGGGCATTGATAAAAGGAAGAACATATTGTCTTTGGAAATTTTAAGAATGTCAAAGGATGTGAAAAGGTGCTGTTGTTTGAAAGCAAAACTTGGAATTAAGCCCAATTACTTCATTATTCAAATATAAAGAAGGCCAATTTTAAGGGTAAAGAAGCAGGAAGGGAGGTGAGCCACGGAGGGCAGGTGTTGGTTTTTATATTTGCAATGAACATTGATGGAATTAAACTTAAGAAGATGGACTAACTGGGCATTGAAAATCATTGGAGGAAATCATCCATCAACAGAGAGGCCTATCGGCATTAGGAGTTCGAATGTCTGGCTCACTCTCACACTACCAAACCTAAGTGTGACACAACTGGAACAAGATCATCTAATTTCTGGAAGCTCGGGGCTCTTTCTTTTAATGAGATCAGGATTCAAGTTACAGAAATGATGGAAAACTTGGAATGAGTACGGTAAAAATCATGCAATCTGTGGACAATACCTGTGAGGACAGAACACAGATTTTTCAAGTATTAAGGACTCTGTCTAACTGTTCTGTGTCTTCTCTGGAAGACGAGACAATGGGAAATTGCAGCAAAGTCTCCAGCAGCCAGGATATTCTAAACCACGATCGTTAAACTGTCTACTGGGCTGCAAGAGAGAAGAGCAAGGACAACCAGCCCTGGTGATCTTGAGGAATATTCACCCAGGTGGTTTTAGTTCAATCCTCAGAATGTCTTACTTGATTTCTTGATTCCCTTTAAGTTCTAGGCCACATTTTGACAGTAAGCAAAAAAGAATCTACAGTAGCACATCACACAGAATGGTGACAACATGGAGTAGTATGGTTTTATCCTTGGTTTACATCTTATCTCACTCTCTTCCATAAATGGCACATTAAAAGTAGCTTCTACATAAAATCATCTGGACATTAACGTCAAATAAGTCATATGTAATTATTAATTGTGTCATAGGCACTATCAAGAAAAAAGGGAGCCTTAACTCCCCAATCCTCTCTAGCCAGCCTCGTTGGTTATCTCTAGCTTGATTAAAGGGAATGATACTCATTTGTAAATGCATTTGGCAAACTTACCCTGCTATTGTTTCCATTATTTTGCAAATTACAGACATTGAGATGAAGGCTGTGTAATTTCTGAGCGTTCCCTTTATTCCTGCTTGGAAAACTAGTATTGCCCTGGCATACTTCCACTTGGCTGTTATTTCATTTGAATGCAGCACATTCTTTATTACGATTAACAAAGACTTCTGCTCCATTCCTCTTTGAATATCAGTCTGCTCATGGCGATGAGTTGATTTGAGCCCTGCTGTCTCCTTGAATCTCTCTGTTTTACTGCTTTCAAAGATGTTCAAGGCAACAGACACCCAAGTATTCCTAAATGACATGTTTTTTGTGTGTTCTCCATTTTGAATTTGTTGTACATTTAGTAATTTCACTATCGTCTGGGACTTTTTTCTCCTCTTCTTTCAATTGTCTGATTCTAAATATCTCCTTCACTCATTACTTAAAAGTCTGAAAATATGCAAGTGGTTGGGTTTAGTAATTACTGGGGCTCAGAAAGACAAAACCTGAAAGTGAAGAACTCAGCAGCAACTTTCTCTGTGACCTTCTCCTACCCTCCTGCCTGTCACTCCTCATTCTTCCCTGAGGCAAGCAGCAGAAACTAGAATACCTCTTCCCCAAGGCAGGTCAGAGAAACCACAACCTCTTTTCAAAAGCCAGTCATAAAACCTGAAACCCTTACTCTGACTTCCCTCTGCCATTCTGTGTAAAGCTGGCCATTAAGAAATTCTCTACCTACATTGTCAGATTGTAGGTCATAAGATCCTGGTTCCAGAAAGGGTCCTACTTCATACTCAGGAGGAAGAAGGGATGCATACAGAGGCTGGGAAGAATCCTATCAGACAGGCCTTGCTGGGTTCCCCCTCAGTCTCTTGCTCAGATGCTTTTTGCCCGCTCACATTTTTACGTGGCTATCTGTGCTTCACAGAGCCTAAGCAGAAGAATGGGTAGTTCACCCTGGGTCTTCAATGGAAAGACTTTCATATTTCATTAAACTATTGTTACAGGATAATGGAGACAAAGAAGGTGACCTTGGTTCTTGTCTCATGTAGAAGAATTTCCACGCAGACAGGACAGTGAGCAAAACAAGATTTATTTAAGTCAGAAACCTCCATCTGCAGTGTCAGGAGGGCGTCTCCAACAGAGGAAGACCCGAAAAACTTGCTAAAATGGGGTCTTTTAAGCATATATCAAGGGAGGAACAGACCAACAGCTAATAATCGGTCAGAAGGCAGGGACAACCCATCAGAGGACTGTAGAAACCTAGAAAGTTGGGATCACTACCTCTTTGCTATCCTCATGTTGAAACTAGAAACTCAGAGGGTGAGATTGGTATTTTGTCTTTCTACAGGCAGTTTCTGGGAAGAAACAAGCATCTTATGCACTCTTTTTTTTTTTTTTTTTGACAGGCAGAGTGGACAGTGAGAGAGAGAGACAGAGAGAAAGGTCTTCCTTTTGCCGTTGGTTCACTCTCCAATGGCCACCGCGGCTGGCGCTGCGACCTGCGCATTGCGCTGATCCGATGGCAGGAGCCAGGTGCTTATCCTGGTCTCCCATGGGGTGCAGGGCCCAAGGACTTGGGCCATCCTCCACTGCACTCCCTGGCCACAGCAGAGAGCTGGCCTGGAAGAGGGGCAACCGGGACAGGATCGGTGCCCCGACCGGGACTAGAACCTGGTGTGCCGGCGCCGCAAGGTGGAGGATTAGCCTAGTGAGCCGCGGCGCCGGCCATCTTGTGCACTCTTAAATAAACTTAGCCTTTTCTCAGTCCAACAGGAACCAGACCTAACTGCCTATTAGCCCATCTAATTCATTACACTATGATCAAATACATTTATTGTGTTTTTTCCTTGTTAAGCTGCCATTTATTACAGGGGGATCAGCCATGATCACTTCTGATGGGCTTGACTCTCTGCACAATGTTGATATTTCTGAACTTCTCTCTCATTTAGTCTTCTGATTTCTTTTTCCCTCATACATACAGCTCTCAAGATTTTAAAAATATTTTATAAGCAGCTTTGATGCCAGGTACTTTGAGGCATCTCAAGACACAAATGGGTTTCCTTGAGCACTATACACTTCTAATCCATCATTGCACTGCAATCACTTCTCCCAAGATGTGGTCCTCCTCCCTTAAGTCTTACCCAGATATCTACCCAAATACCATACTCATTGAGCTGTCCACACATTTAGAGAGTTCTCATTAAATATTCTCCTAAGATTAGTTGTATTTAGAAGAAATCACATTAGGAGAGCTCTTGTAGACCACAGGGCTTTGTGGAAAGTGCTGGGATATCTTATATTATCAAATATCAAATATCTTTTCTTATTCCTCTTCCCCATTTCTTTTGTCTTCTCACACTCCTACCCTGTCTACCATGGTGTCAGCATCTTGAGTCATCCCTTATTACTTCAATTCAGTTGGGCAAGCATTGGGAGGAGTGTAGAAGAGGTGAGGCTAACACAGGCCTTTTCTTCAAAGGAATAGGTGGTGTTGTGTTAAATGAGACTAATCATAACAACAGTTATGACATCTCACATTTACCAGAAGCTCTGTATCTATCAGATATTGTCCTATGTGCTTTCCTCATTAATCAGGTCACTAAGTACAGAAGAGATGACAGCTGATACAAAGACACAGTAGCTTTATTATGGAGAGACCACCCGAGGAAGGTGGACTCTGTGGTCCCAAATATGCTCTTTCTCCCTTTGCAAGCTAGCAGGATATCTTTTAACAGGTGGTTGGGGGCAGGAATGGGGGCAGTAAGGGGAGACATTTGCTCCTGAAATTCTTAGGAAAACAGATATTTGGAGCCTGAAGACTCAGAGAAGTTGAAGAATGTGCTACTAAGTAGAAGGTGCAGAATTTGAACCTGAATGTCTGATGGTAGAGCTGGAACTGACAGTGCCTCTGAAGAGGATATATTCAATGAATGGTGAGCATATTACTCAGATTATTTTATTCAGATATTTATCTTCCATGTATTGATTGAGCACTATTCCCTATGTAGTGCTACTGCCTATGAGACTGGGTTTGATCTTCAATTTTCACAGTAACTCTTGGAATTAGGGTTTCCATTTTGCAACCAAGGAAATAATTTTTTTTTTTTTTTTTTTGGACAGGCAGAGTGGACAGTGAGAGAGAGAGACAGAGAGAAAGGTCTTCCTTTTTGCCGTTGGTTCACCCTCCAATGGCCACTGCGGCCGGCGCATCTCACTGATCCGAAGCCAGGAGCCAGGTGCCTCTCCTGGTCTCCCATGCGGGTACAGGGCCCAAGCACTTGGGCCATCCTTCACTGCCTTCCCGGGCCATAGCAGAGAGCTGGCCTGGAAGAGGGGCAACTGGGATAGAATCCGGCACCCTAACCGGGACTAGAACCCGGTGTGCCGGCGCCGCATGGAGGAGGATTAGCCTGTTAAGCCACGGCGCCGGCCTTTATTTTTTTTAAAAAAAGATTTATTTATTTATTTGAAAGACAGAATTTTTTTTACAGAGAGGGGAAAGAGAGAGAGAGAGAGAGAGAGAGAGAGAGAATCTTTCATCTGCTGGTTCATTCCCCAAATGGCCACAACAGCCACAGCTGGGCTGGTCCAAAGCTGGGAACCAGGAGCTTCATCCAGATCTCTCATGTGCATGCAGGGGCCTAAGGATTTGGAACATCCCTCGCTGCTTTCCCAGGCGCATTTGCAGGGAGTTGGATTGGAAGTGGAGAAGCCAGGACTAGAGCCGGCACCCATATGGTGAGCCTGTACCCACTATGCCACAGCTGGAAACTGAATCTTAAAAGGTGTTCTGCAACTTGCTCAGATTACTCAGCTAGTAAGAAGGGAAACTCTCGAACACTTCAGTTAGTCTCTCCATTTCATCTCTCCTCAGGGTTTGCTTTGGTGAGCATACTGAATTGTTGCTCCTCAGACTGAAGATTCTAAGGAGGTCACATAGATGACTTGCATTCCAGCCTGCAGATGCAAGACCTCGTTCCTGAAGGGTGGATCGTGTGAGCTTGCACACATCTCTCCTCTAGGAGAGTTATCTAGCTGATTCTCTGAGCTCCTGAAATAGCCAGGGTGCATTTTGGCTGCACACTATTAAGAACCCAAACTGAGATACAACGGAATTTACAATGTAAATGTGGCAAAGAGCATATCAGGGCCCTCTCATCTCTTTTCATTCCTTACCTTCTTAGCTGCTCCTGAGCTCCCAAAGTCTTTGCTGCCTCACAACACAGGCCTTGGTGGCAATTTTCCTGAGTGTATACTCTCCAGAGCCCAGGGGTCTGAATTTCTTTCTCCACCTTTAACCACAGCCCAAATAGCAACATGTTCTATTTTCTTCAGCAAGGCCTGCTACTCAGGGGATCTTCATGGTTGTCAAAATCATAGACCTTATGTCATAGAATATTTTTGAAAATAAGTCTTTTTTTTGACAGATAGTGAGAGAGAGAGAGACAGAGAGAAAGGTCTTCCTTCTGTTGGTTCACCCCCAAATGGCCACCACAGCCGGCGCTGCGCCGATCCAAAGCCAGGAGCCAGGTGCCTCTCCTGGTCTCCCATGCGGGTGCAGGGCCCAAGCACTTGGGCCATCCTCCACTGCACTCCCGGGCCACAGCAGAGAGCTGGCCTGGAAGAGGAGCAACTGGGATTAGAACCCGGTGCCCATATGGAATGCCGGCACCACAGGCGGAGGATTAACCAAGTGAGCCACAGTGCTGGCCTCAAAGGAGCAACCTGTCTAAAAGGTAAGAGAGCTACTTCTCTGGCCCACACTGTGTTTGAAAACTGTGCCCTTTTTTCCAAGAAATTTCATAGCTGTGGGTAGTGCAGAATGGTCAGCAGAAAGAGTATTTGGGTGTCAGAAAGACTGGATCTCCTCCCATCTCTGTCACCATCTCACTGTGTAGCTCTCATCAAATCACCAAGCCCTTTCTGGCTTCAGCTTTTGAATTTGGAAAAATAAAGACGTTCTATTTGATTTTTTTTAAATTCCTTTTAAGACTATCATTTGAATATTGCCTGTTGCAGGGGCATTTGCCTTTTCATAGAAGACTTTTGAAGATTTCAGATTCTTGTGTTCCAAGCATAAGTCATCAGTATCAGGATATCAAACTTTATAACAGAGCAGCAGGTTATATGATGTTCGTTTGCCGGGATGGAGGTGAGAAAGAGGCAAAGGGGAAGAGTGGAGAGGTGCCTCCAGTTTGCCTGTTTACAGTTCCTGGCAATTGCAACTCCACCACAGATTCCTCTTCTCAATAGATGAAGAATTTGAAGAGCCTAACCACCACACTGGCAGGGTACAAGGGAATACCAGGTGTTCTTTGATATTTGATCCAACACAAGACAGATGCCTTCCTGGAGCTTGTGTAGCATTTACCAACGCATTCTTCCAACGAAGCATTGTCACATTCCCTGGGAGACCTTTGGTTCAAAACACATTTTCTGTTTGAGTGAACAAACCCTCCCTCTCTCCCATGGTATGGTTGCATATCTTTGTATTGCTGTCTTTTGTGTTCCGAGGATAGATATCCTGGTTATAACTCATACCAACCAATGTTAGAGATGATGCTAGTTGTTACCATCTCCTGATCCTTTACTTGATGCAAATATAATGCTTGTAAATACTTTAAGAACATTACTAATGAGTAATGCAAGGGATGCAATTCTTGAAGGAGAGAAATGCATTTGCTGCATCACTTTAGGTGAGGAATTGGGGTAGCCAGAAGGGCAGTAGCTTTCCAAAGTCACGCACGCAGACTGTAAGAGGCAAGCTGGGACACAAACCCGTGCTCAATTTTCTCAAAGCTCTTGCTGCAAAAAGGAACCTTGAAAGAAAAAGAGAGTTTTTTTTTTTTTTCTCAAGAATGCGGGAGAGCATGTCAGGAACTGGAGGAGGATAAGCACCTATTTATCTCTATTCATTGTGACTCAGGCCTCCCTAAAAGCAGGAAATAGAAGCCATGAGTGTTCCCCATAATATTTGCAGTTCATAAGTTAGAAATTAGCAATCAGCCCCTTTTCACGTAGGACACAATAATAGACACTGGCACAGTCCCTGCAATTTGCTCATGCAAAGAAAACAGGAAACAAGCACATTTTCACTGCGGCTTCAGTCTGAGGGGGCTGGCATGTGCCCACTGAGGGCGAGATTTTCTTGTCAATACCGTATTTACTATCCTGGGCACATGAACAGAGAGAGAAGGATGAGTCACAGCTAACTGACTGCTAAATTAGGAAAATGTAATCCATTTGTTTCTTTCAAATTAGAGTTTCCCAAAGCATTTTAGAGCTCTTTTCCTCAGCAACCATAGCCACAACCTAAACAGCAAACACATTCCCAAACTGTGCTAAGCTGACTGTCTATGATAAGTAAGTACATTATCATTTTGCAGCATTCTCTTCCTAAATTAGGGCAAGATCTTGAGTATGTTCACCACTACCTACTGATGCCAAACTTCTGCCTTGGCTTTCCCCATGTCCACCCTCACTACTTACTTTACAGAGACCTTGACATACAATGCAGCATCTATGATTTAGAAATCATCCAGTACATTTGGGATGATTGATATTCCTGGCAAATCACAATAGAGTTTTTAACCAGTAAGAATCCTAGGTCAGTGGCTCTGTAAGTAATCTATGGGGTCAGTCAATGAGACGTTCTCATTTTATCCCTAAAGGACACCAAGATCCATCAAGACTCAAGCAATTTTAGGAACTGAGGTCTGTGGATGCCCACTTGACCATTACAGCCCCTTTTCTTCTTGGGTACAGCAACACAACTGAAAGACAATGCTACATAAGAAACCTGATAGAAGTGTAAATTGTGTGGTGATGGTCAAATCAAATAAACCAGCAGGTCCATACACAGGGTCAGGCTAGCCATTCCCCAGGAAGGACACCTAGGGTAAGGAGCTGGAAATTCATCTGTAGAAAGTAGTTTAATGTCCCAATCTACACCGATTTGCTTAATTTCCTTATAAAATTTGGAGGACTGAATCAGAGCCTGATTTCTCCTTTTACTCTTTCTTTTTTTTTTTTTTTAAAAGATCCTACTATACAATGTCATTTACTTCCAAGTTCAGTTTCTTTTTTTAAATTTTTTTATTTTATTATTTTTTTTTTTGACAGGCAGAGTTAGACAGTGAGAGAGAGAGACAGAGAGAAAGGTCTTCCTTCTGTTGGTCCCCCCCCCCCCCCAAAAAAAAAAAAAGGCTGCTATGGCAGGCGTGCTGCGCTGAGCTGAAGCCAGAAGCCAGGTGCTTCCTCCTGGTCTCCCATGCGGGTGCAGGGCCCAAGCACTTGGGCCATCCTCCACTGCCTTCCCGGGCCACAGCAGAGAGCTGGACTGGAAGAGGAGCAACCGGGACAAAAATCCAGTGCCCCAACCAGGACTAGAACCCCGGGTGCTGGCGCCACAGGCAGAGGATTAGCCTAGTGAGCCGCGGCGCCGGCCAGCTTCTTTTTTTGTTTTTGTTTTTATTTTTTTAAAGATATTCTTTTAAAAAAAGTTATATTATTTGAAAGGCAGAGATATATATATATATTTTAAAAAGATATATTTATTTATTTTAAAGGCAGAGTTACAGAAGCAGAGGCAGAGAGAGAGAGGGAGAAGTCCTCCATCTGATGGTTCATTCCCCATATGGCCACAGTGGCCAGAGCTGAGCTGATCTGAAGCCAGGAGCCAGGAGCTTCTTCCAGGTCTCCCATACTGGTACAGGAGTCCAAAGACTTGGGCCATCTTCTGTTTCCCCAGGTCAGAAAACAGAGCTGGATTGGAAGTGGAGCAGCCAGTCTCGAACCAGCACCCATATGGGATGCCAGCACTTCAGGCAATGGCTTTACCCACTGTGCCACAGTGTCAATCCCTCTCCTTTTATTCTAATATGGTAATGAGGGCAGAGAGTCCCGTATTTCTTCAAGCACACACACTAGGTTTCCTGTTGTGATATTTTATTTTCAGAGAGTGCTGCT
The DNA here is from genome assembly GCF_033115175.1 of Lepus europaeus. Taxonomy (NCBI): domain Eukaryota; kingdom Metazoa; phylum Chordata; class Mammalia; order Lagomorpha; family Leporidae; genus Lepus; species Lepus europaeus. The sequence goes on along the minus strand of NC_084830.1, from coordinate 62,262,633 downwards.
GCTTTGTGGAAACTACTGATGGCTGTTTCTCCAGACGAGTGAGCTGTATTTCCTTTGCCCTGCACAGAAGAGCTGCAAGTTAATTCGTGGGCAGGACCCAGCCTCAGCAGTCATGTGGGGCAGTAAAAGGGCTCTCTGGGAACCACTCTTCCTCCTGGTGCTTCTCATTATCATCTGCAGTGCTTGGATTTAGGCTGTGCACTCTGTCAGTGTCTTTACATGGACACCTAACCTAACATTCCCATGAAATTGTTTAATAAATGATAAAAGTAAGTCTTAGAGAAGTTAAAAAACTTGGCCCAGGGCATACAGTTAATGAGAAACTCTAACCTGAAACCAGGAGTTTGATTCTGCAGCAAGTGATCAACACCACTATTAGGAATGGCCTTGGCCAATTCACCCAGAAGTTAAATATTCCAGCATTTTCAGCAGCAGGTGCATTTCATATTTAGAAAATTTTTGTTCAATAATTTGAAATATTTATTTACTTATTTATGTATCTTTATTTTATCTGAAAGGAAGAAAGATGCAGAGAGAAAGAGAGACAGAGACAAGCAAAGAGAGCTCTTCTATCTGCTGGTTCACTCCCCAAATGCCTGAAACAGCCAGGGTTAGGCTAGGCCAAAGCTGAGTCCAGAACTTAACCTGGGTCTCCCATATGTGTGGCAGGAACCCCAAGTATTTGAGTCATTGCCTGCTGCCTCACAGAGTTCACATTAGTAGGAAGCTGAATGGGAAGGAAATGGAGGCAGGTCTTGAGCCCAGTCACTCTGCTCAGATGTGGGCATCCCACACAACGTCTTAACTGCCATGCTAAATGCCCAACACAGCATTTGCATTTTTATTTTATTATTTTAAAAAACATTTATTTACACACACACACATACACACACACAGGCACAGGCACACACACAGAGAGAAGTTCTCCATGTACTGATTCAGTCCCCAGATGGCTGCAACAGCTGGGGCTGGGCCATGTTAGGGTACATGTGACGTATATAAACCACACTCAGGAAAAAGCTATACATCTTTGGGTCAAAGAAAGAGAAAAGAGATAAGAGATGCAAGATGCTACAGACACTGGGGCCTCTCAGCTTTCTTCCTTTTATGGCCCCCTTTCTAAGCTTGGTGCCTAGAACCTTCTTTCTGGAATATGCTTTTCCTTGGAGAGAGAAAACAAGATGCAGGTTTGCTGCAGGATAAGGCTAAAGAGACCTTGATGGGTGCCTTACAATCCAGGGAAACTATGATGGTTTCTGCATCTACAAGCTGCGTTCTTATCTAGCAAGGGCTGTGGGTGAGTGGTTTATAGGTGAGTATTTCCAGCCTTCTCTGTCCCAGGTCCTCATTTCAGCCCTAATTTTTCTCCTGCAACTCAGCCTTCAACTTCTAAATGATGACAAGTCCTTGCCAGATGTTGCTCCCAGACAGTTTGTGGGGCGGAACTGGGAGAATTGAAGAGCATGGGGCAAAACCATGGAAAGGTTGGGGGTAGGGGTTGGGATGGGGCAAATTGCCAGGAGAGCAATCATGGTCCACACTGAAGAAAAGGGGAGAGGAGGCTTGGCAGGAGGGAGCAAAAGCTGAGGGGCTGTGTTGCAGAGGGAATCTTGTGTTCTGCATGTTAGATGCTCAGGAGGACTGTACGAGAGTTGGGGGTGTAAGGAAGGGGTTATGAGGGCTCTTAATTAAAACCTCTGAGGGAGATGAAAGTACAATTTCAACTCCTCCTTGGTATTCCTTGAAGTTAGAGATGAAACCAAGGGGATTGGCTAATATTTGGGTTATGCAAATAGAGGTAGAGACTTGAATAACCTCTGATATAGACTGTCTCTTTGTTCTGAAAAAGCAAAGAAAATAATGTGAAGACCATGGATGAGAAGCCATAGCTCCAGGTAGCTAAACACCACAGGGCCACATTGGAAATAGGAAATGCTTAGAGGATTTGTCTTAGCAGTGGTAGCATTTTTCTCCGTGTTTATATCAGGTGGAAGCTTCTCTGCCAACTTTGTCCCTTTCAGGGAACTTCTTCTCAAAGAACACAAATGGAAACAGATCCACAGTTGGAAATGCAAGGGGTACCCCAAGAAAATCATTATAGTGCTTTGAACTTCATTATGTTACAGAATTTTCAAGTTAGAGGAAATTGTTAAATTGATTTACCCCAAAGCAAATGTAAGGGAGAGGAAAGGAATGAAAGCCCCACTCATAAGATCTTTTCCATCTACTTGTTGGCTTTTGCTGCCCCTCAAACTAAAAGTACTGTACTTCCTCACAGTAGGGCAGCAGTGTTTCCAAAGGGAGAGGGAGTCTTGTTTGCTCTTCATGCACAGGCCTCTTGGACTTTGGTTCCCTGAGCATGATCCTAAGATTGGAAATTTTCCCAGTGGCAGAAAATTGGCAGGTCCATCGTCATTGATCCCCTGCTGGCTGCTCTGGAGGGAAGGAGCTCTGCTCAGGACTTGGCGGAGCTCTCTGCTCAGCACCCCAGCCAACTAGTTATTCAAAGTTCAAGGAACTTGACAGACAGAGGCTGTTTGTCTGGTGAGAGTTGAACATGCCCAGCTCATTCTGCCATCCCATGCTCTGATCTTCCGTCTCCTTCCAGGGAAACCTAATTTCTATCTAGGCTTGCAGTGGGTGTGTCCTAGGCATGAAGACCTTGCTCACCCACAGTGACATTTGTCTTGCATTGGGATGAGGGTTGGATTTCTCTGGCATCTCATTGCATACAGTACCCTCTGCAGGGGAGTAGTGGCAGTGTGTGTGTGTGTGTGTGTCAGTCAGTTTAAAAAAAAAAAAAAAGACAGAAGGCTCAGACAGATTTCCAGCAAACAGACTGTGACAGTCTAGACGAGTAAAACCTAGCCAACTTAATTTCTGAATTTGTGATGATTATTCTTTTATTTCTTTTGTATTTAACCTCTCCCCCCCCACCAATAAAAGGAGTAAAAAAAATGAGAAAAGCTATGTCTCTGTACTAAGTTTGCAAATGACCAATTTCAACTATTATTCTGGCATCAAGAAAGTCAAAATCCCAAGGATTAGAAAGTACTACTGTTTCTATGACAAAGAACCTTTGTGTGAATCTTTAAAGATTCTTACTTTTTTAAAATAGCAAAAGCAGCACATGTCATTGTTGAAATTTTAGAAAAAAATGAGCGAAAAGAAGAAAGTTGAAACTGCATATAATCTCATTACAGAAGTAGAAGATTACATCGTTTTGCTAAGCAAGAATTGACTTTGAGTTAAGTGGAGCAGAGTTCAAATTATGGGCCTTCTTGTGTGATTCAGAGCCCATTAACCTTGCTGCTCATTATTCTCCCTCCATAAAGTGAGACGCTTATCTGTAGGGGTGTGGAAGATTGTGGTGCAATTCTGGGCACAAGAATAATTACTGATTATTAATATCTGAATTTCATCCCCTCAACCACTGATTATATCTCACTGTTAATTTCTTGCCACCTGCAGTTTTGGAAAATGAACTCATTTGATTTTTCTCAAACTGTTTTCTTTGACACAGATCTGTGGCTGCAGTCTTCTGCTTTATGTGCTTGTCTGGGGTAAGCTGTGCAGAGAGCCATGTTTTATAGTGAGGAAGCCTGGCTTCATTGTTCAGTCATTATTTGGCCATGAGTGACGTGGCAGTAAGTCTGACGTCAACTTCATTTTACTCTTTGCAGGGGACTGATTTTGCCTGGTAGGTACCTGAAGATTTTCTTCCAGTTCCATGTGTACTTAAGATACATTTTAATATTGATACTCCAATTTAAATATTCCTGGCCCATACTGTTTTCATTCTATCTGTAGTTTCAGAAACATCTTAAAATTCAGAAAATTCTCTTGTATTATATTTTTATGTATCTTCTACATTGGGGTTTTATGATTCATATATATCAATTATTCTTGTATAGCACAATGTTTGTCTACCATGTGTATTATTTCTGTAAGATTGCTTTTTTAAAAAATTTGCATTCACTGCGTAATTTGATATGCACCAGTTTTTATTGTTTTAATTTTATTAGTGCTATAATGTTGCTTCTTTGTCCTTCCTTTTGTTTTTAAAATCTAGATAGTATTTCATTTATCTAGAAATTATGTATATTTATCTAGAAGTATATATATATATATAAATTCATCTCATCATTTTGCTATATTACTGGTTTGATATGTTGGTTCAAATTTAGTGAAAAATGAACATAAGTAAAATGTTTTTGTTGTTTCAGTTAAATTTTTTTCTAGGGGCTGGCTCTGTGGTGTAGTGGGTAAAGTCACTACCTGCAGTGCCGGCATCCCACGTAAGCAACGGTTTGAGTCCCGGCTGCTCCATTTCCGATCCAGCTCTCTGCTATGGCCTGGGAAAGCAGTAGAAGATGGCCCAAGTCCTTGGGCCCCTGTACCCATGTGGGAGACCTGGAAGAAACTTCTGGCTCCTGGCTTTGGATCAGTGCAGCTCCGGCCATTGCAGCCATCTGGGGAGTGAACCAGTGGATGGAAGACCTCTCTCTCTCTCTCTCTCTCTCTCTCTCTCTGTCTCTACCTTCCCTTCTCTCTGTGTGTAACTCTGCCTTTGAAATAAATAAATAAATCTTTTAAAAAGATCTTTAAAACATTTTTTAAAAAAAGATTCATTTATTTATTTGAAAGGCAAAGTTATAGACTGGCAGAGGCAGAGACAGAGAGCTCTTCCATCCACTGGTTCACTCCCCAAATGGCCACAATGACTGTAGCTGGGGCAATCTGAAGCCAGGAGCCAGGAGCCAGGAGCATCTTTTGGGTCTCCCATGTGGGTGCAGGGGCCCAAGGACTTGGGCCACCCTCTGCTGCTTTCCCAGGGCATAGCAGAAAGCTAGATGGGAAGTGGAGCAGCTGGGACTAGAACCAGTGCCCATATGGGATGCCAGCACTGCAGGCAGTGGCTTTACCTGCTACGCGTCACAGTTCTGGCCCCTAGGTTAGGGTTTTTTGTCTTTTGCCTTCTATGATCTTTTTTCCCTTTATTATCTTCTACTTAGTATATTTTTGGTAAATGTTCTTATTTGATCATATTTTTTATTTATTATTAAACTTATCATGTTTTAAAGAGTTATTTATTTATTTGAAGGGCAGTGTGACTGAGATGGGGTAGAGAGAGAGAGAGAGAGAGAGAGAGAGAGAGAGATCTTCCATTCATTGTTTCATTCCCTAAATGTCTAAAATAGTCAGTTCTGGGTCAAGCAGAAGCCAGGAACCAGGAACTCCTTCCCAGTCTCCCCCATGGGTAGCAGACCCATATATTTGAGTCATATTCTGCTGCTTTCCCAGGCACATTATCAGGGAACTAGACAGGAAGCAGAGCAGCAGGAACTTGAGCTGTCACTCGGATATGGAATGCTGGCAGCATCACAAGCAGCCGCTCAACCCACTGCACCATAACATCAGGCCTGATCTTTCTCTCTCTTGATGGTGATGTTTGAATCAGAGAAGTTTACATTCTGATGAAGTTGAATGTTTTTCTTTTATTGTTTTGTTCTCTAAGGAATCACTGCTTAATCCACACTCATTGAGATTTCTGTCCATCTTTTTCTTCTAAGAGTTTCACGGTTTAAGCTCTTACACATAGGTTTTAATTCATTTTGAGTTACTTTTTGTAAATGGGCTCACATAATTTTTTAGGGACCAGTTAGGTCTAATTGCATCCTGTTACTCATGGGAAATCAGGTCTGGATTTCCCTGAGCGTCTCACTGTGCTTCCACTGAGTCAGAGAGGCTCTGCTCGGGCTGCTCTCATCCTCTGCAGAGTCCCCACTGCTTTCCGCAGCCTCCAACCTCACATCTGAACTGCACCACCATTCCTATCAGTGCTCAAGTCAGCTGAGACAGAAGCCAGCCCCTTGGGTCACAAACAAATTCTCCTTGTTTTCTTCCACTCTGACGAAGGGGCTGGGAATCTGTCAGCTTCCTCCTGACTTTCCTGCCCCATGGAGGGGACGAGACGTGCAAAGGTGCACAAAAACCCCATGAAATGTCCTGCCTTTTAGATTGTGGATCTTTCTTAGCTGGGGGAGTTCCTTGGTTGCTGCAGATTCTTAACTGCCTCCTGGATTCCCACACATCGACTTTGTTCCTATACTATTGGGTTTCAGTGGGGAGGCAAGGGCCCAGAGCTCCATAGTCTACCATCTTTGCTGACATCACCACCCCGGTCTTCTGCCTTGAAGCCTCTCACAGCTGTGTGTGTTGCCTGTGCCCCACCAGGCAGTTCTGCTCTACCCTGTGTGGTTGGGCCTCCTGGGGCTCAGTTAGGCTGGAATACCCATGGTGCTTCGTTCACTGCCTGTCGGTTGGGAGTTCAGCTGGGGCTGCTGACCAGGGCACTTGTAAGTAGCCTTTCCCTGTGGCATGGGTCTGTCAGCATGTTCCAAGAGTGGCATTTCCAAGAGAGAAAAGGCATAAGCTGTCACTTTTCCTAAAGGATGGGCTCCAAACTAGTCCTTCCTTTTGTAACCACTATCAAAGGGAAGTACACTGTCTCCTATCAGCAGGGTGCAGGTGAATCAAAGGTGTGAGAAGACCAAATTTAGTGTTTTACAAACTTTTAAAAAGGTAAAGCTTTAGTTAAAACTGTGTTGACCCTTTGCAAACATTTTAAAAACACAAAAACCTTCCTTTCAGTGAAACCTTGCCTGGAAGCTCAATGAAACAACAGTAATTAAAAAGATAAAGAGGAACTTTTTTGTATCCTCTTTTAAAAAATGACTTTATTAAGGTGTGATTGAACTTTACATATTAATTTATTCATATTTTAAAATTAATTTATTTTATTTATTTGAAAGAGAGAGAGAGATCTTCCACTGGTTGGTTCACTCCCCAAATGACAGCAACAGCTGAGAATGGGCCACGCTGAAGCCAAGAGCCAGGAACTCCATCTGGGTCTCCCACGTGGTGGCAGGGGCCCAAGCATTTGGGCCATCTTCTGCTGCCTTTCTAGACAAATTACCAGAGGCTGGATCACAGCTGCAATTCTTTCTGTATGGGATGCCCATGTTGTAAGTGTTGGCTTAGTCGGTTGCTCTACAAGATAGGCCCTTATTTTTTTCTTTAATTTTAATTACTTTATTTAGAACTTTTTGATTAATGTTTCAGGCTGGTGCTGTGGTGTAGTAGGCTAAGCTTCTGCCTCCAGTGCCGGCATCCCATATGGGCGCAGTTCTCTTCCCAGCTGCTCCACTTCCGATGCTGCTCTTTGCTATGGCCTGGGAAAGCAGTAGAAGATGGTCCCAGTGCTTGGGCCCCTGTACCCACATATGGAGACTCAGAAGAAACTCCTGGCTTCTGGCTTTAGAATGGCCTAGCTCTGCGAAGAATTCCTGGAGAAGACCCAAGAGGCACGGGTAATCAGAGATAAAATAAACAAATGGGATTACCTCAAATTGAAGAGTTTCTTTACAGCAAAGGAAACAGTCAGGAAAGTGAAGAGGCAACCAACAGAATGGGAGACGTTATTCGCAAACTACACAACAGATAAAGGATTAACAACTAGAATCTACAAAATGATCAAAAAACACCACAGAATCAAAACAAACAACCCAATAAAAAAATGGGCCAAGGACCTTAACAGACATTTTTCAAAAGAGGAAATCCAAATGGCCAACAGACACATGAAAAAATGCTCAGGATCCCTAGCCATCAGGGAAATGCAGATCAAAATCACAATGAGGTTTCACCTCACCCTGGTTAGATTGGCTTACATACAGAAATCAACCAACAACAGATGCTGGCGAGGATGTGGGGAAAAAGGGACACTAATCCACTGTTGGTGGGAATGCAAACTGGTAAAGCCACTATGGAAGACAGTGTGGAGAGTCCTCAGAAACCTGAATATAGCACTACCACAGGACCCAGCCACCCCACTCCTTGGAATTTACCCAAGTGGAATTAAAGGGGAGAAAAAAAGAGCCATTTGCACCTCGATATTTGTTGCAGCTCAATTCACAATAGCTAAGACATGGAATCAACCTAAATGTCCATCAACGGATGACTGGATAAAGAAACTATGGGATATGTACTCTATGGAACACTATACAGCAGTAAAAAACAATGAAATCCGGGCATTTACAACAAAATGGAGGAAGCTGGAAAACATCATGCTGAGTGAAATAAGCCAGTCCAAAAGGGACAAATATCATATGTTCTCCCTGATCGATGGCAACTAAACGAGCATCTAAAATGATACCCATTGAAGTGAAATGGACACTATGAGAGACAATGACATGATCAGCCCTTGTCTTGACTGTTGAGGAACAACTTACTATTTTATTTCTTTTAGTATTTTTATTGTTGTTGTTGTTGTTGTTGCTAAGTGAAATGGACACTATGAGAGACAATGACAGGATCAGCCCTTGTCTAGACTGTTGAGGAACAACTTACTATTTTATTCCTTTTAGTATTTTTGTTGTTGTGGTTGTTGTTGTTGTTGCTCTGTTTGTTCTACATAAGACCACTGGTTGAACTCTGTAATCAATGCACAATCATTCTTAGGTGTTTAAAATTAACAGAAAAGTGATCTATGTTAAACATAGGAGTGGGAATAAGAGAGGGAGAAGATATATAGGTTGGCACATGTTCACTCGGACTTACCTCCAATGGTGGAACTAGAAATGTGCCAGGGGATTTCAAATCAATTTTACCAAGAAGGCAGGTACCAATGCCGGCGTACTTGGTAAAGTGATAAGTATAAATACACAACCGATCAAAAAGATAGGCTATGTGTCGAAGAGATTTCACAAATAAGACCAGTGTAAGCAAATAATGAAGGATAGAATTAAAAGGAAGAGAATGATCCTGCGGGGGAAGCAGGACACACAGCAGACTCATTGAATGGCAAATGCCCAAAACAGCACTCCTGCCTCAGAATCAACCCTTGGGACATTCGGATCTGGCTAAAAGGTCCATGAGAGTCTCACAGGCATGGAAAGCCATGACACGGTGGCAAAAAACAATCTAAGTGAAAGACCCTGGTGAACAAGACCCCAGCAGAAGGAACAGGCCATCAAGGAGAGAGGCGCCTTTCTCTAAAGGGAGGAAGGAACCTCCACTGTGACACGGCCTTGACTAAACAAGTTCAGAGTCGGTGAACTCAAGGGACTTCCATAGCCTAGACAGCTCATGGCAAGAGTCTCGGGTGATTGCTGACATCATAAATAAGAGTGCCAATTGTTAAATCAACAGTGAGAGTCACTGGGTACATGCTCCCCACGTAGGATCTCTGTCCTTAATGTGTTTTACTATGAAACTTTAAAACACTACTAGTCGAACAATATCCTATACCTTGTGCGGTTGTGTGAGGGCAGCCTGTTGAAATCCTTGCTTAGTATATACTAAGTTGATCTTCAGTATATGAAGGTAATTGAAAATGAAACTCGATAAAGGGTGGGATGGGAGAGGGAGAGGGGAGGGCCACGGGAGGGAGGGAGGTTGGGGGGGGGAGCCACAACAATACAAAAGTTGCACATTTTTGAATTAAAAAATAAAAAAATTAATTAAAAAAAAAAAAAAGAATGGCCTAGCTCCGGCCATTTCAGCCATTTGGAGAGTGAACCAGCAGATGAAAGACTTCTCTCTCTGTCTCTCCCTCTCTCTGTAGCTCTGCTTCTCAAATAAATAAAATCTTTAAAAAAAAAAAAACACTTCATTTCAGAAGCCATTCATGTTTCTTTTACAAAGTTGAGGGTGCATTAAATTGACACAAAGAGCACTGGTAGTTTAGTCTGCCGTGGATTTACAAGAAGTGGGAGCAAATGCTCTCTATAGGTATGAAAGTATGGTCCTATTTCTGTGACCAGGAGATCTGTGGATGACTTCCTGACACTCAGAGGCAGACACAAAGACCCTCCTCTTCCACTTCCACTTCCACTTCTGACACTGCTATGCCACAGCCTTTCCCGGGACTTCCCTTGTGGCCTCGGGGCACACTGGGTCCTCTGCACCTTTTGGGTGGGCCTTACCGTAGTTCTGGTATGGCTTCTTTTGCTTCTCCTAAAGCAGGTGCATCCCATCTGACCTTGTATCCTTTTTCTCTCCCATTGGCTTTATCTGCAGTGGGAACCAGGTCCATCTTTCTTTACTGCTAAAGCCACAGAATCCTGCTCCTGTGCACAATTTGTTTCTGAAATCCACACGTTGTGTTTTTCTGTTTGTTCACTTATTTTTCACCACAGCTGTGCTTCCTGAGCCTTTGGCACCGGGCCCAGCAGAGCAGGAAGAACACCTGACTGCTGTTTCCCCAGGGCATGCTTAAGAATCCCTTTCTCCTGCTCCCAACTGTTGGCTTCACTCCAAGCCCATACTTCCTCTCTCTCTCCATAGAATCTCCTTCCCAATCTTCTTCCTTATTAAGACTGGTCTTTGTTTGCCCAACTGCCCATGGGGCTTAGTTTTTGCAAATCTCCACCCTGACTAGCCCAGGTCAGAAGCTCCCAAGGAACTCCCTGGGCTTTCATGCACAATAATCAGAGCAAAATCAGAGCAGGCCCTGCTGGTCGTCTGCCCATGCTCAGACAGGTCTGGGTTGACTGGGCCTGAGCAGTTTGGTCTGGCTCTGGAACTTTGTTACACTGTGATGAGAAAAACGATGTCTGGGATAGCTCAAGGTCCTCCTGAGGACAGAAGCCAGCCAGCAGTTTCCTCACCCAATCAAGGGATGCATCCTGGTTTATTGGAAAGAGAGGCCTATTATAGACTCCGCCTGCTGTGTCCGCTCACACAAAGACAAGAGGATATTTGCAGCCCTTGCACTGTGAAATGGGAGCTGCCTTGTTATTCAGTTCCTTAAATCCGATTGTCTCCAGTGCTCTTTTTTTTTTTTTTAAAGATTTATTTATTTATTTGAAAGTCAGTTACACAGAGAGAGAAGGAGAGGCAGAGAGAGGTCTTCCATCCTCTGGTTCACTCCCCAGTTGACTGCAACGGCCAGTGCTGCGCCAACCTGAAGCCAGGAGCCAGGAGCCTCTTCCAGGTCTCCCACGTGGGTACGGGGGCTCAAGGACTTGAACCATCTTCTACTGCTTTCCCAGGCCATAGCAGAGAGCTGGATCGGAAGTGGAGCAGCCGGGACTTGAACTGATGCCCATATGGGATGCCGGCACTGCAGGTAGAGACTTTACCCGCTATGCCACAGCACCAGCCCCTCCAGCGCTCTTTCAATCTTTGGCTTCATTAGTTACCATTGGTCTCGGATTCTCCTTGTTCATGTGAACCACCCATACCTCCTTTTCTGGCAAGCTGCTCTGGGCTCCCCCAGCTCCAAACTCTATTTTCCACAGCCCTCTGATGAGACTCGCTCTACCATCTCTGATCCTTTGGCACCTATGTTAGTAGGGTAAACTTCCCTTGTTCCTTCCTTGTGTTACGATATCAGAAAGAAAAGGAACCATTATCCAGCATGGTGACCCTCATTGTTTCCCTCCAGTATGAAAGCCATTTCTGTTATCAGCATTTTCCTTTCTGGAAATAGATTTGCACATGGTAACTAATACAGAAATACTCCCATTCCCTGTTAACCTTTGTTAATTTAGGGGGGACTCCAGCCTAGAATGGGGCATGGCAAGACAGGGTAGCCCAGTAATTTCTTCCCAGGGTGCGTGGCAGGAAAATGGTGGGAAATCCGGCGACTTACCTATCCCGAGCCATAACACACATCATTAATCTGTCATAGTAGTTTTTCCTGTGAAACAAATTCAGCATCTTTTTCATCTTAAGTTCATAGTAACAACATGCCATAAAATTTGGTTTGTGAGAGGTGGGCATTGTGCACAGAGAGTGAAACCACCACTGGGGCTGCCCATATCCCATATCGAAGTGCCCGGATTTGAGCCCTGCCTTCTCTTCTGACCTAGCTTCCTACCACTGTACACCCTGGGAGGCAGTGGGTGACAAAGTTCAATTTCTTGGGTCCCTGCCACCCATGTGGGAGAACTGGCTGGAGTTTCTGGCTCCTAGTTTTGGCTTGGCCCAGCACAGGCAGCTGTAGGCATTTGGGAATTGAGCCACCAGATGGAAGATTTCTCTCTTTCTCTCTCATGCTCACTCTCATTTTCACTCTTTCTCTGTTCTTCTACTTTTCAAATAAATAAACATGTAAAAATTTGATATGTGGAATAAATTCTATTTTCTATTCCTGAAATATAAAGATGTATTTAACCATTCAGAGTGAAGAGGATAAGTGATCAGTCCAGCCTGAAAAAGAAAAGGTGGTAGAAAGAAGATAAGGAGGCAGAACTTGGGTTTTGGGGGGTCATCAAGAGATCATGATAGAAACGCCCCAGGTTTGGGAACACATAAGGATTCAGAACTTGTACCTAAGGAGCAGGTGTTTGAGAATCCTTGTGGTGGAGCTTAGCATAGCAACCATAACCTGCAACCAAAGCAGTTCTGTGTGGGCTCCAGCCAGGAAAATATCTGATTCCCATGGTGCTCAAGGTGGTTTGCAGAGAATTGAAGTCTGACTCAAGAAGTGGTGACTACTACATAATGTAGTATACATATGCCAAAATAACATACTTTATGCCATAAATATGCGCAATTATTACATGTCAACTTAAATAAAAATTCTATTTATTTGTTTTAAAGACATTTATTTGAGAGGCAGAGTTACAGAGAGAGAGGGAGGGAGGGAGGGAGAGAGAGAGAGAGAGGTATTGTCCATCTGCTAGTTTACTCCCCATATGGTCACAACAGCCAGTGCTGGGCCAGGCTGAAGCCAGGATCCAGGAGCTTCATCTGAGTCTCCCACATGGGTGCAGGGGTCCAAGCACTTGGGCCATCCTCTGCTGCTTTCTCAGGCCATTAGCAGTGAGCTGGATCAGAAATGGAGCAGCTGGGACATGAACAGGCACTCATATGGGATGCCAAAGCCACAGGTAGAGGCTTAACCTGCTACACTACAATGCTGGCCCCTAGAATAAAAAATTTTAAAAAGAACCGAGAAAATGGAGGGTGAGGTGGAAGGGTCCACCTGGAAGTCAGAGGTGATGAAAGTTAGAGATATCCCCAGGGACCTTACAAGGCAGACTCTTATTATAAAGAGTGCAGAACAGGCTGGTGCCGCAGCTCACTAGACTTATCCTCTGCCTGCGGCGCTGGCATACCGGGTTCTAGTCCCGGTTGGGGCGCCGGATTCTGTCCCAGTTGCTCCTCTTCCAGTCCAGCTCTCTGCTGTGGCCGGGAAGTGCAGTGGAGGATGGCCCAGGGCCTTGGGTCCTGTACCGCATGGGAGACCAGGGGAAGCACCTGGCTCCGGGCTTCGGATCAGCGCAGTGTGCTGGCCGCAGCGGCCATTGGAGGGTGAACCAACGGCAAAGGAAGACCTTTCTCTCTGTCTCTCTCACTGTCCACTCGGCCTGTCAAAAAAAAAAAAAAAAAAGAAAAGAGTGCAGAACAGATTTTTTTTTTTTTTTGGACAGGCAGAGTGGACAGTGAGAGAGAGACAGAGAGAAAGGACTTCCTTTTGCCGTTGGTTCACCCTCCAATGGCCGCCGCGGTTGGCGCGCTGCAGCCGGCGCACCGCGCTGATCCGATGGCAGGAGCCAGGGGCTTATCCTGGTCTCCCATGGGGTGCAGGACCCAAGCACTTGGGCCATCCTCCACTGCACTCCCTGGCCACAGCAGAGAGCTGGCCTGGAAGAGGGGCAACCGGGACAGAATCCGGTGCCCCGACCGGGACTAGAACCCAGTGTGCTGGCGCCGCAAGGCGGAGGATTAGCCTAGTGAGCCGCGGCGCCGGCCGCAGAACAGATTTTAAGAGCTTTCTTATAAAAGGTGTCACTGGTCGGGTGGGTATTTGATATAGTGGTTAAATTGTCACTTGGGATGCCACCATTCCGTATTCAGGTTCAAGTCTGATTCTGATTCTTGCTGAAGTACACCCTAGGCAGAGGTGGGAACTCAAGTATTTGAGTCCTTGCCACCCACATGGGAGGCCTGGATGGAGTTCTGGTCTTCTGGCTTTAGCTTGGCCTGGCTCTGGCTGTTGCAGGCATCTGGGGGAGTGAACCAGTAGATGGAAAATCTCAGTCTGTCTCTGTGCTACTCTGCCTTCAAGCAAAATGAAAATAAATGGCTAAATAAAATTTTAAAAAACCTTAAAGATTTGTCCTTTGTGATTTCACTCAGTTATCCACAAATTGCACTAAAAATCATCTTCACACCATAATACCATGCTTGTGTACATGGATTGGATTGAATTGGATTGCAGGTGACAGTGGGGATGGGGCTATGAACCCAGGTTTTCAATTTTCAGAGCAAAACCAATCCATTCAGTTTGTGGTTGGGCACCTCCTTTTGGTTTAACCTCTGATTTTATAATATTTAGGCACACAGGATGTCTTGACTTGGGCTAAAACCAGTGTCTGTTTAACTAGGTGAAGCAGATTTCAGGGAACTCCTAATCTGGTTACTGCTTGTATTTTAATGATACATTGAGATGTGGACTTGGTGTGAAGATTTATGTTCATTACTGTTAATTAACTGCATGCTCTGGGAAGACTGCCTCCTTTTTTCTTACTCTTTCTTACTTCAAAGGTGAACCTGCCTTTGCCAGTTGAGTGCATAAAAGATTTGCTGGGTCTCATTGATTCAGCATCCGCAGCCTCTCTCACTACACTTCTTCTTCCATTTCTGTTTCCCCAAACCATGTCAGGTTACCATGACCTTGTACCTGGTCCTTTACAAATTGTCCAAGGGAGCTGTACCTCTTTCCTCCTTCTAGGTCATTTTAGAAACATATGCCAAGTAGAGGGAGAGACATGATAGACAGGTAGAGACTGATAGAGATAGAGATGACAGATAGATAGATAGATACAGATAGATAGATGATCGATAGGGAGATCTATCTGCTGATTCACTCCCCATACTTCCAACAAATGGGGTTAGATCATACTGAAGCCATGAGTCTGACACTCCACCTGGGTGTCTCACATGGGTGGCAAGAACCCAAATTCTTTGGCCTTCCATCATCTGCTGCCTTCCCAGGAAGTTGGACCAGAAGCAGAGCAGCTGGGATATGAACTGGAACTCCCACATGGGATATGGGTGTCCCAAGGAACTTAACCCGCTATGCCAGGAAATAGGTTCTATTCCTTGCCTAATGTTATTCCCTTCCTCGGAGTGTCTTTCTCCCATCATTGAATGTTGAACTTAACCTGACATACCAGCATTTCTATACCAGCATATCTCCTACTGTCCAAGCCATACCGCAGACTAATTCAGTCAGAAGCTGCAGAGGTTGCACGTAAACATTAAGATTTTTTTTTTAAATGATGGTCAGATATATTTAACATAAATTTTACTATTTTAACACTTTTTCAGTGCCAGGCACAGTGGCATTGAGTACACTTACCTGGTGTCCAGCTATCATTTTCATCTGTCTCCAGAACTTTTTATCATCCCAAACAGGATCTTTACACCCATTAAATTCTCCATTTCTCCCAGGCCCCGATAACCACTCTTCTATTTTCTCTCTTTTTAAGTATTTGACTGGTCTAGGTTATTCACACCTCCTGTCAGTGGAATCTTACAGTATTTGTTCTCCTGTGACTGGGTAATTTCACTTAGCACAAAGCCTGCAGTGTTCTTCCATGTTGTAACCTGAATCAGAATTGACACTGAAAAACATCCCATTGTACAGTGGTACTTCAAAAATACTTGCAGAAAATAGAATTAAGAGTCTGACTTTATTTTTGGTGTAAAATATTTTTAGTTCAAATTTTTTTCATAACACATGGACAATCCATATTTTGAAAAAACTTTGTATGGATTTTAAAACATTTTTTGTACCCAAATAAACTCATTTTTTAAATTTTGTTTTTCCGTGGACTTCTGTAAATACCTTTATATGTATATACCACTCTTCGTTCATCTATCTGTTAACGGACGCTTGGTTCTTTTCTATCTGTTGGCTGTGAAAAATGCTGCTAGGAACTGCCCCTGGGGTTGCTCAGGGTGTACAATATCTGTTTGAGTCTCTGCTTTTAATTCTTTTGTGTTTATAGCAAAACTGGAATTGGTGTACTATATAATTTTATGTTTAATTTTTTTAAAGAACCTGCCTCAGTATGTTTTAAAGTTTGCAGCTAAGGCACAGCCAAGTTGATTCCCACTGCCACAGAGCCTCACCTAATTCCTCCAACTGGATGCAACCACTCTCCCTTCTGATCTCAGCTGGTATTTTAATGCACTTTTCTTATGGTGCTTATTTATTTCTGCATTATATTATTTATATTGTTACACAAATTACTTGAGATAGAAGTGAATATAAGATGTAAAGCAAAATCAGAAGACACTAACTGCTCTCGTGAAACTTGCAATTTAGTGGTGGAGATACATATTAATTAAATAAGCATATAAATGTATAATTACAAACTCACTTATTATCAAGGAAAGAAAGAAACACAATTCTATCAAAGGCAAACTAACAAAAAAAGAGACGTAGGCTAAGGATGGGCATCAGGAAGTCTCCCCTAAGGAAGTGATGCTTGAGCTTAATTCTAAAAGATAAAAAGGAGCCACTAAGCATCAATTGGATTCTTTCAGGTTGAATAAACAGAGGTTTGATGGCCGAAAAGAAGCTGATATCTGGAGATTACGAGGCCAATGCTACAAGATGGAGTTGGTCTTGTGTAAGGGACAGACCATGCAAGACTTTGCACGTATTTTATGGATTTGAGTCTTCACACTAAGAACAATGGGGAAGTCATGGAAGGGGCTTGAAAAGTGAAGTGGCAACTCAGATTGGCATTTAGAAAAGATCATTCTGTAGCCATGTAGAAGAGGGATTGGGTGGAGTTTGAGGAGCTGTGGGGGGAAACACTGGTCCATGTGAGAGAGGCTGGGTGGGTTATTGGTCTGTGGTTGTGGCAGCAGTGATGGAGGAGGGTCAGAGTTGAGAACTCAGATGCATGGTCCTTGATGATGGTTTGGATATGAGCAACTAGGTAAGTGCACTCAATTTTTCTAACCTGCCCAAGGCTTTGAATGGGATTACAACTATGTTTGATTGTATTCTGCATACCTTCAAATAACCTTGCACAAAACATGTGTTCACTCTTTGAGTTTCTCAATGAATAAATGAATAAAAAAACACCCCACAGATAGTATGTTAGGTTTGACACACTCCTATCAAGCATGCAGTAATACTATGTTCTAGATAACTTTATTTCTTTGGTTTTGTTGCATGATTGGTTCAATTGAATTAAATTTCAAATTTACTTGGATGTTTTAGGAAATCCTAGGTTAGAACCTAGGATACCAGGAAGGCAAAATCAGCAATATGGCAAAGGAGATAACAAGAGGGATATTTGGCCAGAAGCCTGAATATTATGGGAACATAATGATTAGGAAAATAAGGAGCCCAAAGTATAATCCATGGTACATCGGGCCCAAGATATCTTTGCAAATCTATTGATTTCATGGTCAAATAACTTCAGGAAATGTTAATAATTACATCTCCCTCTTGGATATGTGTATGCACAGTGAAGGCTTCATGGAATGCAAGCTTATTTAACTTTGTCCATTATAGCATTTCTTGACCATATTTGGTTGATAAGAACTCTTTTTCTCCCATGTAACATCATGCATACTGATGTTCTACAGGAGATAACAGTTTGAAAACGTGACATTGGGCTAGAAATCAGAGATGGTATACATGGTTTTCCTATCAATTAGGGTGAAGGTATAAGGTATGATATGTGTGTGTGTGTTTTTTTTTAAGATTTGTTTATTTTAAAATTAGAGTTACAGAGAGAGAGGAAGAGAGAGAGAGGGAAGGAAACAGAGAGAGAAATCGATCTTCCATCTACTGGTTCACTCCCCAGATGCCTGCAATGGCTACGGTAGGGCCAGACCAAAGCCAAGAGCCAGGAGCTTCTTCCAAGTCTCCCACGTAAGTAGCACTTGGGCCATCTTCTACTGCTTTCCTGGTCACATCAGCAGGGAGCTGGATTGGAAGTTGGGCAATCGGGATTCGAACTGGTGCCCATATAGGATGTTGGCATTGCATGTGGCACCTTTACTTGCTATGCAACAATGCCAGTCCCAAGATGTGTGCTCTTGCTACTAATGAGCCTGCATGGTATGACAATGGGTTCTTTGGATTGAACATTGAGTAAAGCATGGTATAGAGCAGGGTTAGCATTTTGCTAGCAGAGGGCAAAAGAAGAGAGCCACAAACTGACACTTACTGGCACACACAAATGTGTCCCTAAAGTGTAGTGAGGCTAGATCCCTAAATACTTTGCCTATGAACAGAGAGTTGTTTTCTAGACAGGAACAACTGGTAAACTGTAATAGAAACTATGTTGTCATTCTTGCTATCTGGTTTGTTGCTTTGAGATTTTTTTCATCCCTTTGTGAGTACTGCCCAAAATGTCAATATTTGAGAGGGTGCCATTAATGAGAGCTGAGACCCATTGCTCCTTCGCTGTCAGTGGATGAGACACAAGAATCTCACTCCCCTTTCTCAGAGTGGCCAGCCCCTGGGTGGAGATGAGGTTCCCATCAGCTGGGCTGAGCTCGGGAGTGGGACAGCTGACATATGACTCTACTGAAATTTGGAGGGCTTGAATTGTCTGCATCCATTTCCCCTTTTGGTAAAATATCCTTGTTTTCTTTTTTGGCAAGAACGTCCTTAAATTTCTGGAGGTTAGTTTAGTGCATGTGTCATCTTACTCCTATCTGGTGGAATAGGGCATCCCTTGCTCCTTCAACTTCTATATTGTTTTGCTTATAACCTCTGTTGCTCTGTGAGGACACAGCTTTCTTCTATGATTTGTCCTGGAGAGCAAAGACTTTTCACTTTGTGTAAAATCTTTCCTGCATGTCCTGGACAGTGCATTGCTAGGACTAAAAAGCGAGTGAAAGGTGATTGGTTCTAGCATAAAATACCTCTTCAATTTGTTACAAAACTGCTAATTGTCTCCACTGCAATGTAAGCAGTTGCAGGGGTACACACAAGCGCCTGCTCAACTTTTATTTCCATTGAATGTTGACTACACCATTCCTTTCTTTCTGGCTTCTTCAGAATTCACGCATAAGTTCAGATCAGATGGTGCCCCGGCAGCCTCATTGTTATGCCAGGAAAAAAATAATACTACCTTCATATTCCACTCACAGAAATTTTCTTTTGCTTTATCTAGGGTTGCAGTTCTTAGTTTGCAATACTTAGTGTGCTTTCAAATATTTTTAAAATTTTTTTTGCTTTCAAATATTTTAAAATTTTATCTGCTTTTTAATGCACATGTAGTTCTTCCAGTTCTTGAGTAAAGTAATCCTTCCTTCTGTCCATGTATTTCTTAAAAACAAATAAAAGGAAATCTCTAGTTTCTAGTCATCTCTACTTCTCCTTGGTCACTAGCTTCGAATATGGCTTGGGCCATATGTAAGAAGATAAATTCAACCTGAGGACTTTCAATTCCAAGACATTCATCTTTATCTTACAATTGTAGCATGATCCAAACTTTACATTTAAAGTCTTTAAGCTGTACTTTAAGACAAATTTCATATATTTTTGGGTAAATTGAGATCCTACACAAGTTCATAAAGCAGCATGAATAGGATTCTTCCAATTTTTTAGGAAGGGTTCCTTTTCCCCCAAAGTAAAATGTAGTACAGAGGAAGTGTAAATAAGTCTTTCAGCCAATAGAATAGAACCGGTTTTCACCATTAGGAATGGTAGTGATTGTAGTAGGGAGCATGTTAGACAATCACACATATTTTGGTAAAATTCCCTGGGTCTTGGGAAGACCATGACTTTACAGATGCCTGGAAATCAAACAAGATTTTAGTGCCAGGGCAAACAGAAAATAGAGACAGTTGTCCTCTTGGAGTTTTTAAAGATCTAACAGAGTTTTCCCTTTCATGTATTTGAATGAGGAGACAAGGAAGAACTTGATTCCCACTCAGCTTTGTATGCAGTGCAATAAAGAAGACTAATCACTGACATAGACCCAATAATCCCAGAATAAGAGGATATTAATGTGTTGTGTTTGACAGAGCTGGTCATTTATGAGCTAAAGGAAGTGTATATGTAAGCATAGTAGGTAGAGTAACACCCTCATTGTCCTGAAATCATTAAGGAAGAAGAGACATTTCTCACTGTTAAAAGTCTAGATTTGTTTATTCATTTAAAAGCATTTATTGAATTCCTACTATGTGCCAGGCACGAGTTACTATTGCTTTATGCCAGTCCCTGCCCCCACACAGTCACATTCCAGTGGTAAGATGAATAACACATATAAACTCAATCAACCAATAGACTCTCATTTGTAACAATTCTTTTTTTTCTGATTCATACAGAAATCAAAAAACAACAAATGCTGTCAAAGATGTGGGGGAAAAAGTATCCTAATCCATTGTTTGTGGGAATGTAAACTGGAGTAGCCATGGTGCGTGACAATATAGATATACTCAGAAATCTTAATATGGACCTAAAATATGATCCAGCCATCTGACTCCTGGGAATTTACCAAAAGGAAATGAAGTCAGCACATGAAAGAGTTACCTGTACCCCCATATTTATTGCAGCTCAATTTGCAATAGCTGAGATATGGAATAATTCTTATTAAGAAAACAGAGATGTGGGATAGCACTTGATTGTTAGTGGCAGGAACAGAGTGTGGATATGGTGTGGACTTTCTGCTCTGTAGAGATCCAACTTGTATCAAAGCCTGAATGATGAGGAACAGTCCTGTGATGGGTGTCACTAGAACATTGTAGGCACAGGAGCAGCCAGAGCCAATGTTCTGAAATGGAGATGTGAATGAAGACAGACATGGTTAAAGCAGAATGAAAGAACAAAAAAAGATGATGAACGCCATGCATTAAAGCACCAAGTTTGGGTGAATTTTTTTTCTTTTTAAATCAGTTTTATTAATGTAAAATTTATGTAAATAAAAATTCTCCTAGTTTAAGAGTAAAATTCAATGAATTCTGATGTATACATTCACTTCTTCCTTTAAGATTTCATGGATTCTTTTTCTAAATTCTGTAGTTTAAGTTTTTACATTTAGGTTTATAATATATTTTGAGTTAATTATTGTGTTTAGATTAAGATATAGGTTGATGTTCATTTCTTTCCCATAAAGACATCTAATTTTCCCAGTACCAGTTGTTGAAAAAGACTACCCTTCAACTATCAATTTATCTTGACATCTTTGTCAAAAATCAATTGACTCTAAGCTCACAAGTGTGTCTCTGTTTCCATTCTCTGCCATTGATCTTTATATTTATTCTTTCACTAGTACAAAAGTATCTTATTTTAGCTTTATAGTAAGTCTTGAAATTAAGGAAGATAAATTCTCCAATTTTATGCTTATGAAAATAAAACAATTTGGTTATTTGAAGCTCAGTGATTTTGAGTATAAATTTTAGAATCAGCTTAACTTTTATGAAAGTATTTGACTGGAATTTTGATGAGAATTACATTACTTTTTTAACTTTAAAAAAAAAGATTTATTTATTTCTTTGAAAGGCAGAGTTATAGAGAGGCAGAGGCAGAGAGAAAGAGAGAGAGAGAGAAGTCTTCCATCCGCTGGTTCACTCCCCAATTGGCCGCAATGGCTGGAGCTGCACCAATCTGAAAGCAGGAGTCAGGAGCTTCTTCTGGGTCTCCCACACGGGTACAGGGGCCCAAGGACTTGGGCCATCTTCTACTGCTTTCCCAGGCCATAGCAGAGAGGTGGATTGGAAGTAGAACAGCCGGAACTTGAACCAGAGCACATATAGGATGCCGGCACTGCAGGCAGCGGCTTTACCTGATATGCCACAGCACCATCCCCTTGCATTAAATTTATAAATCAATTTTTGGAGAATTTGTATCTTAGCGATATTGCATTTTCCAATCTATGACCATTGATTTGGGTCTCTCTCTCTCTTTTAGTGTTTTGTAGTTTTCAGTTTACACACCTTACATATTTTGTTAAATTTATTTCCAAATACTTCACATTTTATATGCTTTTTTAAAAAAGATTATTTATTTGAAAGAGTTACACACAGAGAGAAGGAGAGGCAGAGAGAGAGATAGAGATAGAGAGAGAGAGAGAGAGAGGTCTTCCATCTGCTGGTTCACTACCCAGATGACTGCAATAATGGCTGGAGCTGTGCCGATCCGAAGCCAGGAGCCAGGAGCTTCTTCTAGGCCCCCAGCAGGGGCTCAAGGACTTGGGCCATATCCCACTGCTTTCCCAGGCCATAGCAGAGAAGTGGGTTGGAAGTGGAGCAGCCGGGACTTGAACTGGCACCCATATGGGATGCTGGCACTGCAGGCAGTGGATTTACCAGCTGTGCTACAGTGCCAGCCCCTTATATGCTTTTAAATGACTTTTCCTAAAAGTTTACTTTTCAGTTAGTTTTTGGTCATTTATAACAATACCATTGATTTCATAACCTTCAAAATAAATTTATTACCTATATGAAGTTTTATTTGAAGTGGATTAGAAAACTTATTAGCTGAATGATACAGACTTATACATTTGTCATTGAAGTTTAAGGGAAGAGGGAGATGGATGGTCAGAACTCAGTACACCTGTGCACACTGGGAGGCGCTGTGTAAAATAAGCAGGATTCTTGGTACACCCGAAATCAAGAAACCTTCTGGGAAAGTCCTCTCCTAAGGAGTCAACTGATGGTTCAAGTTTGGTTCAAGAATGATGAGTTTTTGGAATGTAGACATGTATGAGAGGCAAGACCCTTAACTGCAATAAAGACTCTTAAAAAGCTACTCCACCAACACATTTTAAGATAGATAATCTTCGGTAAACCACTCGTGATGAAAGACAACCATGAACTACAGAAACAGAGAGGGGTTTTCCTTTGCTTTATTTGTACTGTGTGTGTCTGTGTGTGTGTGTGTGTGTGTGTGTGTGTGAGAGAGAGAGAGAGAGAGAGAGAGAGAGGAAGAGAGAGAGAGAGAGGATTTAATGAGAGTGCAAGACCAAAAACTAATTGAGGTTAAGTAATTGAGGTTAAGCAGAAATTCTATAACCTTGTTCTCCTTTTCCTCATGTTACACTGCCCGCACGCTTCCTCACCATAAATCCATAGTCTGTTGCAGTAAAAAATACAAGGGCTTTTTGTTTTTGTTTGGATGTTTATGTGTCATACATAACTGTGGAGGCATGAGCCAGAGTCAGCAAAGACCACAAGAATCAAAGAAAAAAAATGTTGGCAGATGTTAGATCTTTGCAAGGCATGGGAAAAGGGGTCAACCTGACCTCATCTGTAGCTGATGCTCCAGGCCACTCTAAGTGGTTTCTGGAATTTACGCAGAACAACCCAACCATTTTCCTCTTCTCTCTCTTCCTATCTTCTTAGCAGTGTTGGGAAATGTGAGTGCTTACAATTTTGGAGAGAACTCATCAATGCTAGACTTGAGGCCCTGCCACAATCATATAATCTTAAATATTCTGGTACATTTTCCACTTGCTTGGGGAAGAGATCCTATGAGAGTATTGTGTAGAGAGCTTCTGTTTCCTCCCTCAATTTAACTTCATGTCCAAGGCTATACAGATTTTTTGATTTGTCATGGAGAGATCTAGGAGGACTTCCCAGTAGTGATGTTAGACTTGAGTGGGGTCATTAGGGGTAGCTAGGTGAGAAATGGGATAGGCATTCCAAGGAAGATAGTTGTACATACAGCAACCCAAGGGAACTGTTCCAGCATGGCTCTAATGTGAGGTGGGTGAGGAGTGTGGGCAGGTGGCATTGGAACTATTAGCAAACTTTCATCACTGAAGGCTTTGCATGTGATGGTGTAAATAGTTTCATGTTGCTGCTGCAGCAACCTCTCTCAGTGCAAATTTATTATCTTATAGCTCTGGAGTTCAAAAGTCTGCAATTGTTCCATTGGGCTAGAAGCAAAGTGAAAACAGGGCTGCATTCTTTTGATTTCCTTGACTTTTTGGGCTTCTAGAGGCCATTACATTCTTTGGTTGTGGCACTGCTGTGGTCTGAAAATGGCTTCTCCTTCTCAATTCATGCAAGAGTTTAATCCCCAAATCCTATGTTAATGGTGTTAAGAGGGTAGAAGCTTAATTATGGTGTTTACACATTGGATCTTTGAAAATTGATTAGAGTTCGATAAGATGGAGCACCAAGATTGAATGCTGGCGGCTTTATAAGAAGAGAAAAAACAGACACACAGACATGTATACTCTGTTTCTTGCCATCTGATGTTGTGTGCCACCTTGAGGCTTGCCAGCAGGTGGACAATCACTAGAGGAGGACTCTGCCCCTTGCACCTCCAGCACTATGAGTCAAAAATCAACCTCTTTTCTTTATACAGTAGCCTACCTGAGGTACTTCTCTACTGTAATGGAAAATGGACTATTATAGGACCCTTTATCCATCTTCAAAGCCAGCAACACAGCTTCAA
The DNA here is from genome assembly GCF_033115175.1 of Lepus europaeus. Lineage (NCBI taxonomy): Eukaryota > Metazoa > Chordata > Mammalia > Lagomorpha > Leporidae > Lepus > Lepus europaeus. Next base: position 62,238,230 of record NC_084830.1, on the reverse strand, counting down.
ATCTCTCTGACTTCTAACTCCTTCTTGAAGAACTCTTCTGATTGGACTGAGTTCACCTGGATAATCCTAGCTCATTCCCCATCTCAGGTCATCTGATTAGCAACTTTAATTCCACCTGCAAGTTTAAATCCCCTTTGGCATATTCACAGGTTCTGGGCATGAGGGTGTGAACACCTTTGCAGGGTGATTATTCCTCCACCACAGATGGGGAGTTACTGAAGGAGGTAAACAGAGGAGCAGAGGATCAGATTTGCATTGAGAGGAATTGATATTATGGTTGTGTGGAGACCGGGCAGGGGTGCGATTGGGTGGGATAGGGTGGAGTGCTGTAAGTTAAAAGACTGGTTAAAAGAACATTTCAGTGATTAATGGAAAAAAAAATCAGTATATGTATACAAATAGTTTAGATAACTTAGACCGGAGTTCTTAGTAAAGTTTAATTAAGTTTGAGATATACCTCATATTGTGGAGAAAAGGAAATTGTTTTATTTTACTTTCAATTTATTTGAAAGGCAGAGAGACGCAGAGACAGATCTTCTCATCTGGTGTTTTACTCCCCAAATGCCCACAACAGCTGGGGCTGGACCAGGCTGAAGCCAAGACCCAGGAACCCAATCTGGGCCTCCCACATGGATGGCAGGGACCCAAGTACTTGAGCCATCATCTGCTGCTGGCCAGAGTGTGTATCAGCAGGAAGCTGTTATTTGGGAGTAGAGCCAGAGACTCAAAAAAAAAGCAGTCCATCAGATATGGGATGTGGGCATCCCCAGCCGTGTCTTAACTGCTGTGCCAAACGTCTGTCCCAAGGAAGTTGCTCTTAAATCCTGATTAAAGGCACAGATAACTTTGGGACAAAGGTTATACCTTCATATGGAGCTTCCTTATGTCCAAGGAGAAATATTTTCTTAGTTTATAAAATGGAGGCTGATAGACTTGATTATGCTCAAAATTTTCTCCATGCCATCTCTTCTGATTCTAAGAAAAAGAGATAGAAGTGGTTTCCATCATACTTAGATTGTGGCTTGGAGATAGAGTAGCACATGACAGAGAAAACGTTTGCTAATAGAATAACAGAGTTAATACAAAACCAAATGTGTTGGCCGGCACCGGGGCTCACTAGGCTAATCCTCTGCCTTGTGGCGCCAGCACACCGGGTTCTAGTCCCGGTCGGGGCACCGGATTCTGTCCCGGTTGCCCCTCTTCCAGGCCAGCTCTCTGCTGTGGCCCGGGAATGCAGTGGAGGATGGCCCTAATGCTTGGGCCCTGAACCCCATGGGAGACCAGGAGAAACACCTGGCTTCTGCCTTTGGATCAGTGCGGTGCGCTGGCCGCAGCGCGCGGGCCGTGGCGGCCATTGAAGGGTGAACCAACAGCAAAAGGAAGACCTTTCTCTCTGTCTCTCTCTCTCTCACTGTCCAAAAAATAAATAAATAAAAATTAAAAAAAAAACTAAATGCATGGACTACAAAAGACTGGGGGGCGGGTGACGTTTGAATATATGAAATATAAACAATGCAGTGAATCCCAAGAGCTGGAGACTGTGAAGTTCTCAGAGTGTGTTTTCAAAGGTAATAGAGCAGGATTTAGCTTCAACTCTTTTTATCAGGAAAAATGATCTCAGGTGTGTCCTGACCAACACAGGACTTTTTGTGGCAACAATAGAAGTTCTTTTTTTACAAAAATTATCTATGACGCAAAGGGACAGTGACCCAGAGAGATCTCCATTCACTGGTCCACTCCCCATAGGCCAGTGTCAGCTGGGGCTGGTCCAGGTTGGGTCCAGGCTGGTCCAGGTTGGGGCCAGGCTGGAAAATCAGTCCAGGTCTCTCACATGGGTGCCAGGGGACCCAATTACTTGAGCCGTCACAGCTCTCTCCCAGGGCGCACATGAACAGGAAGCTGGAGTCAAGAGCTGGAGCTGGGAATCAAACTCAGGAACTCTGATAGAGGACCTGGATATCTTAACTGGCATCTTAGCTGCTAGGCTAACTGCCTGGGCCCAATCTTGCTTGAGGATGCAGACGGGTGAAAATCTGTGTCAGAACAGACTCTCAGGAAGCAGAGGGACACACAGGTTCAGAGCCAGGAGCACGTCCAGGTCATGGTGTAGCCCCCGCATCTGCAAAGAATCTGACCTCAAATTCTTCCCTTCGTCCTTGTGCTACTAGCTGGAGAGTCCAAGCTCTGGAAGCAAACATCTGATGGGCTACAGACTCACCTCCTGGAGAGGGAGAATCCAGCCACCTCCACTTGGCCTCCCTCCAGCCCATTATTCACAATACAAAATCTCCTCTGTGGGAGAAGTGATTCCAGTAGGTGTGTAGATGAGGTAGCAGTGAGAGTGGGAGGGGAACTAGTGGCCAAATGGCTAACAAATGACAACTCCAACTACCTCAGTTGTTCTCTCTGGCCCTTTGCCCTGTTGACCTCCTCTTAGTTTGTTAAGTTGCTATCAGGGAGATATGCCACATCAATCTAGACTGGTGATTAAATTGAATCTGAATTGCCAGCATGAGTCAGAAAATGAAATTTTTTTTGACAGGCAGAGTAGACAGTGAGAGAGAGAGAGACAGAGAGAAAGGTCTTCCTTTTGCCATTGGTTCACCCTCCAATGGCCGCTGTGGCTGGCGCGCTGCGGCCGGCGCACCACGCTGATCCAAAGCCAGGAACCAGGTGCTTCTCCTGGTCTCCCATGTGGGTGCAGGGCCCAAGGACTTGGGCCATCCTCCACTGCATTCCCGGGCCACAGCAGAGAGCTGGACTGGAAGAGGGGCAACTGGGACAGAATCCGGTGCCCCGACCGGGACTAGAACCCGGTGTGCTGGTGCCGCAAAGTGGAGGATTAGCTTATTGAGCAGCGGCGCCGGCCAGAAAATGAAATTTTAAAAGTCACTCTTTTTCATTTGAGATTACCATCTGAAACAGCATCCAGGCACACTGCACATTCTTAAATCCCAACCCCAAGGCAGCTTAGGTGTCATTTTTTTCAAGCTATTTCTAATTTGTCTTTGTGGTACAGATACAACTTCTGACCACCTCCTGGTCCAGGCTGTGTGGACAGACAGAACTGGTGTAGTTAGTGGGCTGCAGGGTCATTGCTCAGGAGGCTGATGCATTTGTGGCTGTGCTGTGTGACCACAAAGCCCACGATGCCTGCTTGGTGCAGTATTGTCCTTGCTAGGTAGTAGTTCCCTTAGTCAGTGCTCAATGGCAGGCATTTGCTAATGAACTACTTTTTTTCTCTGGAAGTGTCTGTCTATTGTTTATAGGATCAGAGATAGAAAAGGTAAGTAATTAGTGCAAAATTTCACCATGATATCGGTCAGGATTGAGAAAACAAAACGAGATCCAGCCACTGGGAAGAAAAGGTCTGGCTTGGAAAGGGTCATTTTGTATGTGTGTGTGCATGTGTGTGTATGTGTGTCTGTATGTGTGCATGTGTGTGTGTGTATGGTGTAGCTGAGGCTGGAGGCGCAGAGGCTTGCCAGTGGGCCAGGCTGGATGGCTCCAGTTCTGCAGTTGTGTCCAGGAAGCTGGTTGCAGAGAAGCAGGTCGAACAACCACTCTTCCCTTGGTATGAATTACTCCTTTTGCTGGATTATTGCAATGCTGTAGAAGTACTCAAATCCAAAGAGTTGGAGTAGAAAGCAACAGTGGCATTTAGTAAGTGGAATTTACACAAATAACTCGTTCATCATTGTCTTATGCTATATCAAGTCTCTTGAATCCTGAAAGGGGAAGAGGAGGCAGCCTATCTGAAATGAAATGCTACTCCCTGCATTTTCCACTGGGCATCTTCTTGTACCAAGACCAGCAAGGTTTGGGAAGTTATCACATGATCATATGAGAATATTGGGGCTGTCCAGTGAACTGGACATGAGCATGCCTATGATTTTTTCTCCATATGTGGGAAGCAGTGGTTCTGGGGTGGTGGGGGGAAGGGGTGGAAGTTGTGTCTATTCTTGGCCACATGTCCTTCACCTTCACCCCTGGCCCTTTCCTGCTGCTCTGCTTTGTGTGGCAAGTTGGGAGTGAGGAGGGATGCTGTTTCCAGATTCCTTTGTCCTCTAGTCTCTGCCTGAGTGGGACCACAGGGGATGTAGGCAAGAGCCTGCAGGGCAGGAGAAAGGCAAGAGCTATTGTCTCCCCTGTGTCTCCCTGCTTCAGGTGTCACCTTTACTGCTGCAGTGACTCTTCTGTGGTGGCTCAAACCCCCTCCCCAGGCCTGCTAGGTTCCAGCTGTCACCAGGTACCCAGTCCTTGGGCTCTGGCAATTGTCTCTCCCCCTTTTCCTTCCAACACTGAAAGAGATGCCAGTGCTTTCCTCACCATCAATTATCCTCTGACTTCTCAACCAGTTCCTTCACCTGGCTAATCATGTTCCTATATTAAATTCCATCCTTTAAAAACACTTAGATGGCCGGCGCCGTGGCTCAACAGGCTAATCCTCTGCCTTGCGGCGCCAGCACACCGGGTTCTAGTCCCGGTCAGGGCACCGGATTCTGTCCCAGTTGCCCCTCTTCCAGGTCAGCTCTCTGCTATGGCCTGGGAGTGCAGTGGAGGATGGCCCAAGTCCTTGGGCCCTGCACCCGCATGGGAGACCAGGAGAAGCACCTGGTTCCTGTCTTCGGATCAGCACAGTGTGCAGGCCGCAGCGCACGGGCCGCGGCGGCCATTGGAGGGTGAACCAACGGCAAAAGGAAGACCTTTCTCTCTGTCTCTCTCACTGTCCACTCTGCCTGTCAAAAATTAAAAAAAAAAAAATTAAAAAAAAAACACTTAGATGGTTTACCACATTAGACCATGACAAGTATAGGCAGAGGGGGTGTCTTTTCTTTTCTTTTTTTATTAAGATTTATTTATTTGAAGGGGAGAGAGAGAGAGAGAGAGATACTGATAGAGAGAGAGAGAGAGAGAGAGAGAGGATCTTCCATTCACTGGTTCATTCCCCAAATGGCTGCAATAGCTGGAGCTGTGACTGTCCCAAAGCTAGGAGTTTCTTCCAGGTCTCCCTTGTGGGTGCAGGGGCCCAAGCACTTCAGCCATCCTCTGCTGCTTTCTCAGGCCATTAACAGGGATCTGGTTTGGAAGTGGAGCAGCTGGGACTCTGAGCGGCATTCATGTGGGATGCCTGTGCCTCAGGAGGCGGCTTTACCCAATAAGCCATTGCTCTGGCCGCCAGAGGGGTGTCTTTCTAAGAAGAAATATTCCAGAAACTTTACTGGGCCCAGCCTGCCAAGCCACGGCCATGATTCAGAACAGCAGTCTGTTCCCTCCTTTAATTGCCCTGGTTCCCTCTACTGAAGAGATGTGCACACTTCTGTAGATGGAGCAGCTTCCATTGCAGGTGCCCCTCGCATTTGGACCCCAGCACCTTTCTGCCGTCCTGGGGCCTGTCTTCAAGAAGCAACATGGCCCTGCAGGAGGAACCAGGGGTAGCAGGGTAGTCTAAAGCGAGTGTGAGGGACTGCACTTGCGTTGTTTTCAGTCGCCCAGCTTGTAGCAGTTTATTTCTGCACTAACAGGAAACCTGAGACCGGCCCTGTGCTGATCTGTTTGTGCTGTGACAACCAACCAAAGCCTGGGGACTTTATAAACAACAGAAATTTGTTTCTCATAGTTGCAGTCAAGGTGCCAGCACTTGTGTCTGGTGAGAGCTGCTCTCTGCTTACAAGACAGTGCCACGTGGCTGTGCCCTTCCAAGGGGAGAAGCACTGTGTCCTTACATGGTGGCAGACACGGAAGGGCAACAAGGGGATCCATTCAACTCCAGGCCCTTTGATCAGGCTATATCTCTTAATACTGTTGCATTAGGGATTAAGTTTCAACACGGAATTTGGAGGGGACACCATCATTGAAGACAAGGGTGATAGGGCAGATCCATAGAGAACTTGTTAAAAGGACAGCAAAACCAGCTCAGTCTGTCACCTCCAGCAGCCTATAAAAGAGAAGGCTGGGAGTACAGATGCATTCGCTGGGACTGGGAATGGGAGAGGGAGGAGGAAGAGGGGTGGGAGTGTGGGTGGGAGGACAGGTATGTTGGGAAGAATCACTATTGTACTTATGAAATGCATGAAGTTTGTATTCCTTAAATAAAAAATGACTAGGAAACTACTTAGGAAAAGTTATTTTCCATGAGGATCTGTTAAGAGAAAAAAATCATAAAGGGCTCACTTAAGTAAATTAATAAATGAATAAATAAAAAATGATGCACTTGTTACAGTCCTTGAGAAGGACCCCTTGGGAGGATAAGGGTTTGGATTTTCTTGGCTTTCTTGTATATACCCTAAAGCTTGGTTGAGGGAGGGTGTTAAGCATTGAGTCTGGCAGGAGCTACACTTGCACCGTTTGGTAGGACGGGGACATGGGCTTGCCCACAGCCACCCAAGAGCACTGTCTTCAAAGAACCCAGCTTGTTGAGGCCTTCACCCAGGCAGTGCAGGGCTGAGAGGTAGCGCCAGGGGCAGGAGGACTGAGGCTGCGACGAGAGCACATTGCTGAAGGAGTACAGACGTCCCCTCTGGCTGCCTTGAGAGGTTCCCATTGATTCTCCCTATCAAAGGCAGTGTTTGGACATCTTCAACGAGAGAGGAACTGGGCAGCAAGGTTAAAGCTGTTTTACTTCCCATTTTACCTTCCTTTCTCATGAGTTCACGCTCCCCAAAGAGGGGCTTGAAGTACAAAGCAGGGGTAAGACAAGAGAAGCAGAAGTAGGAGAAGCAGAGGGCAAGAACCGACACTCTACATTCTGCCTCCATCCCTTCTGGGCCTTGCAGAAGCAATGGCCAAGGGGTGGAGGCCGCTGGAGAGCCTGGGAGCAACTCAGGGACTAGCTGATGTACAGGTTAGGAGACAGTGGCCTGAGTTAGAGAGGCTGGGAATCATTAACTCAGGCCTGGGAACAGGGTCTTCCCACAGCAGGACTGTGAGACTATCTATCACTGGAATGATAATGGTGAGATGTGGTCAAACCATTTCTGTTCATTTATTAATGCATTTATCAAATGCCTAGCAGGTGCTGGCTCACAGTACAGAGCTAGCCTTTCTCTCCTTAGTGTGGGAAAGGGTCAAGCTCTTCTTGACTTTCCACAGCTGTTTCTGAGATTCCCTTTGTGACTCTGAGAGATCCATCTCTCTGAAGATGCTAATGTGTCCTTTCTCATCATTCCTGACATTGTTTAATCTAAAATGCACATGCCATTAATTATATGGGCAGTTCCATATGGAGGAGAGGGTATTTTCTTCTTGTGCTCCAGTAATTTATTTTCCAAATATTACTAGATGAGTCAAGCACTCAGAAAGTGGTGAAACGTTAATCCCTCCCAATCCTGACTGATAGCTTCAAAATTAGGAACAACGCTCACCACAGCTTTCCTGCCTTAAATCCCTGGGAGAAGGGGGCTCATTGTCTCACCTCTCGATTGCTAAATTAGAATTTAGCCACTTTCCACAGCTGAATTAGAGTCTTGTTCTTCAGCCAAAACACAGTGTGGATAAGACAACTAAAGATGTCTTTTCAAGTGAAACAAAGAAATTTAATTAAAGCCAGGCAGGAAGTGTTTCCAGAGTGACATCTGGCTTTGTACCCTGTCTTGGATCCTGCAGGCACCACCAAGGAGGGGGCAATGTGGCAGGTGGTTGTTGGGAAACGGAGCCAAACCTGGACATCAACAGAGAATTCATGGGATCTGTGGCTGCCACAGCTGTTAATGCAGGTGACAGTTTGGGAGGGAATCAATGTCAAGTGTGTGTGTGTGTGTGCCTGTGAATGCTTTGGCTTGTTTGGGACCTGGGCAGAGGAGGAGGAGGGGAGAGGAACAATAACAAAGAGTCACGATGATGATAAACAGGCATCTTTTCTTTTCCCCAGTTTCAAGTGACAGGGTCTCTCAAGGAAAGAAGGGAACTACAGGTGTGGAGGAAGATGTCAGGTGCTTCCATATGTTATTTTAAATGACTCTTTGAGATAAGTATTGTCCCATTTTCACGAATAAGTACACTGACGCAGAGAGTGTCTGGTGAACCTTACTGAGGCTAAATGGTGGATAAGTGGCCTCACTGGGATCTGAATCCTGGACTTCGACATCCAAGGCCCTCTTCCCACATAGCTCTCTGCCAGCCCCTTCCCAGGAGTGTGTACCTTGGTGACTTAGTAAAGTGAACTCTGGACTCAATCCCTTTGCTTTTTTTTTTTTTTTTTTTTTTGGACAGGCAGAGTTAGACAGTGAGAGAGAGAGAGAGAGAAAGGTCTTCCTTCTGTTGGTTCACCCCCCACATTGTCGTTACAGCTGGCGCGCTGCGCCGATCCAAAGCCAGGAGCCAGGTGCTTCTCCTGGTCTCCCAAGCGGGTGCAGGGCCCAAACACTTGGGCCATCCTCCACTGCCTTCCTGGGCCACATCAGAGAGCTGGACTGGAAGAGGAGCAGCCGGGACAGAACCGGTGCCCCAACCGGGACTAGAACGTGGGGTGCCGGCGCCGCAGGCGGAAGATTAGCCTAGTGAGCCGTGGCACTGGCCAAATCCCTTTGCTTTTGTAGGCTTCTGTAAAACAAGGTTTTGAGTCAGATGAACTCAAGAAGGATTTCTCCTGCCTCCAATATTAGGTTTGTGAAGCTTGGGGGCTTTCCAGGGGCTGGGGATGACCCAGACTCTGGAAAAAGTTACTGGTGATGGGAACTTACCTCGTCATCAGCTCCAGATGCTCATGAAGTGTTTAGTTTCTGTACAGCTGACTTGGAGTCGGATACAAGCCTCTGCTCTCTTCAACAGTAGACCTACTGTTTGGAGGAAGAAATATAATGCCTGACGCAGAACATGTTCAGCAATTATTCGATGAATGAATGAAAGATCAATTGGCCATGCATTTCTGGTTGAGGAAAAGCAAGGGAACTGTGCACACAAGAACCCGTGCAGCCATCTGCACATGGCAGAGTGGAGAGAGGTACTTCTTTGTGTGCTGCTGCCTGGGGTTTTACTTTTCATAGCAAACAATCAAATACTCAGTTTTTGTGGGTGGCTTAAATGACTTTACTTTGATGTGGTTACTTTGTTGGCCCAGATTCACAATTTAACACCTGCTGTTTTGTGGAGGAAAAGAAGTGAAACTTTTAAGCCTGTTTATCTTTGCTGCAAAGAGGGAGACCCAGAGCTGCTGATATTTGTATCAGAGGAGTCCTTAATCAATGTTAGAATACCTAATAGGGGCTGGGCATTTAGCCCAACGTGGGAGGCCTGTGTCCCACGTTGGAATACCTGGGATCCATTGCTAGCTCTGGCTTCTGACTCCAGCTTCCTGCCTATGCAGACCCTGGGAGGCAGCAGGTGAAGTGGTTCAAGTAGCTGGGTCCCTGGCACCCATGTGGGAGACCTGGATTGTGTTTCTGTCTCCTGGCTTCATCCTGGACCAGCTCATAACCAGTTATTGCAGGCATTTGGAGAGTGAACCAGAGGAAAGGAACTGTCTCCCTGCATCTCAAATAAATAAATAGGTCTCAAGCCCAGCAAAATCTGTGCCATCTGGGCATGAGAGTCTTGGGCAGCTGAGGTGTGGTGAAGTCCAGGGCTCCTAATCAATGGTGCCACAGACAGAGGGGTGCTGGCCTGGAAGCCACCACAAAAGCAGGATGTGGCATGCACATGGCTGCTTTACTTCAGGACTCAGAGGGAAGCTCCTGGTGCCAAGAGATATGAATATTTAATGTTCTCCTAAGGAAACAGTCGATCTGTCAGTTGTACCCTCTGCACAGAACAAGATGTAAGCAAGGGAAAGACAAGACAACTCAAGGACACTGGATCCAACTAGTTATGAAAAAGAATGAATTGGGAGAAGCAGCAGAGGACTGCAGGCCAGGCAGAAGAGTAACACTATCTAACTATAATTGACAATAAAAATCTTAGACCTTAGAACTTTTCAGTTTTGTTTTAAAGATTTTATTTATTTTGAAAGTCAGTTACAGAGAGAGAGAGATAGTGAGCGAGCGAGCGAGAGAGATTATCCATCTGCTGGTTCACTCCACAGTTGGCTGCAATGGCCAGTGCTGGGCCAGGCTGAAGCCAGGAGCCTGGAGCTTCATCTAGGTCTCCCACATGAGTGGCAGAGGCCCAAGCACTTGGGCTATCTTCTGCTGCTTTTCCCAGGCTGTTAGCAGGGGATTGGATCAGAAGTGGAGCAGCCAGACCTCAAACTGGTGCCGAAATTGGATGCTGGTGTCACAGGCAGTAGCTTTACCTGCTACACCATAGTGCTGGCCCCAGAATGTTTTATCTTCAAAAGCTTCCCAATTGTTAATTAATAAGAAAATAGCGAATGTGTTTGTGTGTGTGTATGTGGGAAAATCATCTTCACTTCATTTTAGGAAATTTGCCTGTTCCTGGGCTAATTAGTAGATACAGTTGAATTTTCTTCATTCTTTCTTCCCTTTCCTTTGCTACCTCTCTACTTTATTGAGCCTCTATTCAATTACTAAGCTGGTATTCAATCAAATGACTGTAAATTTTTCCATCCTGCTCTGGGATCATAACATAACACAACACTTGTTCATGGGAGTTAGAGTTAATGAAAGATGAACCAAGTTAATGGAAGGTAACTATGGGTCTTTGACAAATGCATTACCGAAGCCCTTGTTGGAAGGACCTGCTGATTTGGCTGTCTGGGTAGTCATGATTCAGCAGGAACTCCATGGTTTTTCAATTTGTTATAATTGGAGACTTGACCTCTCCTTCCCCAGCCACATGTCATGATATTACATTCTATCTTCCACCAAGAAGGTCAAAGCAGTATTGTTGAATCATTATGAAATCAACAGGAAGCTGGTAAACACAGTATTACTAGTTGTGGAAACAGAGAGGTGCTAGCCTAAGTCTGAGTGGGAGAAATCATTATCTACTCTCTCTTCAGACCTTCTCCTATGTCTGCAGTTCATGAATACCACCATCATCATCTTCATCATCATCCTGTGAGGATTTCTTTCTCTCTGTGCTCCCAACCCCTGTATCAGTTTAGTTCCCAAATCTCTTTTGTTCTACCACCTACTTACATCTAGAATTACTATTGTTTTTTCTTATTCTTATCCAGGGGAAGCCTCATTACATCTGTTATGGCTTGGTGAATAGTTTGGGTGTCCCCCAAGCTCCTATGTATTGAGGGTTTGGTTCCCAAAGTCTTAAATTAATGGTTAATGCATTACGGGCAGACTTGATCTCATTGTGGTGTGTGTGGGGTCTTCAGGTCACTGGGAGTGTGCCCTTGGAAGGTAGTTCTGGTGAGAGGAGTGGTTATAGAAGCTGGATGAGGACCAGCCTCTCTCTTTGCTTCTGGCTTTCCATGTGATGCTTCCTCCACATGTGGTGCACCATCTACCACCCTTATCAGACATCTACTGCCAGACTGGTGTGGACACCTGACCCTGTATTGTGAATCTCCAAAACTGTTAGCAGAAATATACCTTTTCCTTTATAAGTTAACTTCTCTCTGGAATTTTAGTTAAGGTAACAGAAACCTAACAGATTGTGCCCCTCCCAAAATTGGTCTACCTGCCTTTGGTCTCAGCATACTCCGGTACAGATTCATACTGAAGCTCTTCAAATCCTTGCCATCGCATCTGCAATTATTGAATGTGTTGCCTACAAGGCTATTAGCTCCAGCGGGATGGGAGGAATCTATCTGATTGACCTTTGTGGCATCCGCATGTAAACTTAAATGCTATTTATCAACCCACTCATCCATCACTCCTCTCTCAACATGTATTTAGTGAACTCCTACTATGTGCAGGCACACTCACAGGTGAGTGAGAAAGTCAATGAACACAGATTTTATTGTCCTTAGATGGGATACTTCTTAAACTAGTGCATTCATTTAAGCCTTTATAAACAAGTTTTATGTATTTATGGCATTAAGGGCCAGCATGGTGTATCAGGTTAAGCTGCCACCTATTACACTGGCTTCACATATGGGCGCAGGTTTGAGTCCCAGCTGCCCCATTTCTGATCTGGCGAACGTGCCTGTAAAAGCAACAGAGCATGGCCTGAGTGCTTGAATATCTGCTGCCCATGTGTGAGGCCCAGATGGAGTTCCAGGCTCCTGGCTTCAGTCTGGTCCAGCCCTGGCTGTTGTGGCCATTTGGGGGGTAGACCAGTGGATGACACATCTCTTTTTCTCTCTCAATAACTCTGCCTTTCACATAAACAAACAAACAAACAGATAGATAAAGGGCTGGCTCTGTGGAGTAGTGGGTAAAGTCGCTGCCTGCAGAGCTGGCATCCCTTATGGGCGCTGGTTTGAGTCCCAGGTGCTCCACTTCCAATCCAGCTCCTTGGAAAACAGCAGAAGATGGCCCAAAAGTCCTTGGGACCCAATACCCCCGTGGGAGGCCTGGAAGAAGCTCTTGTCTCCTAGCTTCGGATCAGCATAGCTCTGGCCATTGTGACCAATTGGGAGTGAACCAGCAGATGGGAGATCTCTCTCTCTCTCTCTCTCTCTCTCTCTCTCTCTTTCAAATAAATAAATAAATCTTTAAAAATAAATAAATAAATCCTTTAAAAATTAGTGTCTTTAGGATTTATGCTTTTGTATATTACTTAAGAGATCTTTCATTTCTAGGGTAATAAAGTCTCCCATTGCACAGTTTTGATTAAGAACTCAGGCCTGGAATGAAACTACGCAAGCTCATCTTTACACTAAAAACTGGGTAACTTGGTTAACTACTCTGCTTCAGTTGATCATCTGTACTATGAGAACAATAGGAGTACTTAACTCAGAGGATTGTTTTGAAGATTAAATGAGCTAATGCAATTAAATGCCTGGAGAATGATGCCTCATAAATAAGCTTGCATTGTTTCAGTGATTCCATTATCTTTGTTCTTTACGATTAGCTCTCTAATCAAGCTGAAATTTATTTTCATTTATAGCGTAAATTGGAAATCCAATTTAATGGGTTTTTTTCCCCACACTCAAAGCCCGTTGTTGCCAAACCTGGTTAAAATCTTCCAGTAGCTTCTCTTTGCCGCTAGAATCACAGAACAATTCCTTATCTTGGTCCACTCTGCTCTGTGGGGTCTGGCCTGCTTTTTGGATCTTCTCATTTCTGCCCCCCTTCATTGCTCTGGCTTCCTCCGCAGTCCTAGAACATAGCTCCTACTTTCCTCCGAGGGCCTGTGCGCTTGCCATTTTCTCTGCCTGGAATGTTTTGTTCCCAAGTTTTATTGGCTGCTCCAGATTGCTCAGGCCTTCCGTGACCACCAAATAAAAAGGTGTCGCTCTTCCTGCCGTTCAGAAACCAAGCCGTCATTCTTTCATCACCCTTTGGTTTGTTTTATTCCATCTTGTTCTACTTATCACACTCACTGAGCAGAAGTTAGTTTTCATGCCATTTCTTTTTCTTCTCCACCAGAACCTGGGGACAGAAACCCCTGCCTGTTGTATTTCCTGCTGCATCCTCAGGGTCTACAACAGTGCCTGGGAAATGGTAGCTACTTAATGGTAGCTGCACTGAGTGGTCTTTCCTTTTCTCCCAACCCAAGCAGGGTACTCAGCCAAAAGCAACCCTTGCTTTTGAAGGGTAACTGGTTTCAGGCTGGAAGGTTGACTTACACGGTCTCAGGAATACCAGCGTGGGGACCGACCGGATGAAGACGAGGTGGAGAGGGGGACATTAGGAGGCCTTGCAGGCCAAGCCTACACTGACCTACATAGACTCATGTGAGAGGCACGGGATTTCCTGACTCACACCTGCAATACTTTCTCTAGCTTACGGTTGGTCTCAGATGAACTGCAATTTGCTTATAGAGGACTTTCCAATGCTTCTATCTAAAGTGGATCTCTAGGTACTTGGTAGTCAGCTGAGATACCATGACATGAAGTATTCTGAGGATTTAATTGTGCATGTCAAACATTTAAAAGAAGGCACTAAGTGTGCTAGAATGCGACACCTGAGGCCACAGTCTTCTCTCTCTTCTATCAGTCTTTCTGTACCTTGCCTGTAAGAAGTGCTCAGTAAATATTTATGGAATGAAATAGTTAAGTGGGTTTTTTTGGTGATCTTTTGTTTTCCTGTTAACATGTTTTTCTACTTTGATATGGTAATGGTTTATTTTTCTCTGCTAGGCTGGAGCATCGAAAGCTGTTGGCTTTGAATGACTGGTCTGTTCTAGACGATCGCTCTGCCAGGCAGTGATGCTGTTTATCTCCGCATCAGATGCTTCCCTTCTTCCCTTGCCATCACTTTTTGGGCTGGTTTAAGTTGGAGGACATCCCTACCTTGTTACCCTGCCTTCTCCCCAGAAGTTCACTGTCATACTGAAGCTTTTGATAGTGGAAAAACTGAAGTATAAACTCCTAAGTTTTGATAAACACTTGTCCAAGACAGGCTGGAAGGGATATGGATGACAGAGTTGTGAGAATTCAGCCCAGACCAAACATGTCTTTAGTGCCTGCTGGGGGAAGGAAACTGTGTAGAATACATGCTGCAGGATACTGCAAAGCTGAAATGTGCCCCAAAGGGCAAACGGGGCAGCTGGGAAAGATGACTCCACTCCAGACTGGTCACATTTTGAGATGACATAAGGATATGCAGATGGAGACATCTTGGAAACAGATGTGATGCCTGGTAGAGTTGGCTTTGGAATAACTGAGGTCCAGCCTTGAGATTTTTGATTTAAGAAGCCTCTAGGATGACAGTAAATATTCAGAATGGCAACTTCAAAGGTGGACTAAGGTCCAGAATCGAGATTTTTTTTTTAAATGAAAAGAATCCTAGTGCAGGTGGTGCTTACAGTGGGAGAAAGGTAGAAGGGTGTTTTAGGAAATGCCTCCCTATTAGTGATTTATATAGTAAGGTAAGCTAGGATCTCATGATGGCAATATGATTATGGGCATCCAGTAAGTGAAATATGCAAGTCACAATAAGATTGTTAGCATACACTATGGTCCTTAGGAAAGCTCTAAGTGGGATAATATGCAATATTTATTTGTATTGAACAACTAAACAATTTTTTAAAGCAACAACCAAAAAGCGTGGAGTATGTTTTGCTCACCTTAACTGGAGCATCAGCATTTGCCACTCCACTTGCTTAGTGGCTGCCACATCCTAGGATTGGCAGTGCACCTCTAACAGAATTGCAAAGATTGATACATTTCCCGGGTGACAGAACACCTAACAAATTGCTGAGCTCCAGGGCTTCAACTTCTCCAGGTAGCCCAATTGGAAAACCTGGTTCTGTGATCCAGAGCCTCAAATGCAACATTTGCTAGCCCTGAGTCTTTGCACACAGGATGGTGTTGTGACTAACAGCTCTGGGAAAGGAGAGGAAGTTCTCCTCAAGTGGTAAGAAATGAAGCCAGGGATTGAAACCAAGATGGCCAGGCTCTTGCTCACGTCTGCCTCTGTGTTGCTATCCCTGCTCTTCATCATGTGTGCGAAAGTGAAGTCTTAGTGCAAGCTGAAGCACTGTGGCCCCAGAACCCACAGGCACAGTGTCACATGCATAGTGGGTATTTGCTGAAGTGCTCTGTGGGAAGTCTTTGCATTCTGCCTCTTCCACCCCCAATACTCCCAGTGACCTCTCATGGGTTTGCAATACCCATCATGAGAGTGAAGGGTGGTTTTGGCTCAAGATGGCACCAGCAACCAGCTGCTAAAATTGCAAACAGTTTTACAAGAAGGGGAATATTAACCCCTTGCACAGGAAGGAATTATTTGGTTAGAAATAAGTCCCAGGAGAAATAGGGAAGAGGATATTTATAATTGTGCACATGGAGTGGAGCAGAAGGATGGAGCATGGGAGAAGGCTCAGTAAGTGAGGCCAGGCTGGGGGTGGGTGGGTTCTGTATGAGGCAATCTGTGGTTTTAGGGCTGTCCTAGAATTAAGTAAGAGGCAGAGACAGAAAGGAGATGGGAACATGCCAAAGAAAGCCCTTACTGCTTCCTCTTGCAGCCCCAAGGAAGGGGCATGGAGGGTCAGGTGCAGCTTGAATCTACTTGTTCCAGCCTTCCTGCCATGCTTGCACTCCCTCCGACTGGGAGCTGGGTTTTCTCCCTGGCCTGGGGCATGCTTTGCACTCAGGTTGCAAACCTTCCTAGGGGTGCCTGGCAAGTCTGAGTAGATGTCATCAAAAATGTCCTAGGCTTGCTGTGAAGATGGTCTGTTAGCGTTTACAGAGCACCGAGCATTTGCCAGGTACCATGCTCAATGCCTCATTTAATCCCTGCTAGTAGGTACTGTGTTATCATTCCTCATTTTCTGATGTGGCAGCAAGGGCACAGGGAAAGTCCAACAGCTTTCTCAAAGCAGTGTGGAGCTGGAATTCAAACTCAAGTCCTTTTCCGCCGAGATTCTGACTCCCACTGCTGCACTCTTTGGTCTGATCATCAGGCCGATTTTCCTACTTATGCCAGTGAGTTGACTGTTGGAATCCTCCACACCCTGGTTTTGTACAGGGCGTACAAATTAGCTGTTCTTGACCTTTCCAAATACCAAATGAATATTAACAAGCTTTTATACAAAACTGACTTTTATTACAATTAAAAAAAGAACAAAGACAATGTGATAAGTGCCTTTAATTACAATGTACCTGCTATTTACATGTAATCATACTTTTATATACAGCTTGAATAAGGTTCATTACATGTAAACTATACGATATGACAAGTTAAACTCCAGCCTTTTCTGAGTATTCAGAATTGAAATACTACCGGCAGAAACACAAAGAAACAATGCCCATTTCAGTTCCTTAGGTACCATTACTGGATAAATGATCAAAATCTGGCCACAGAAGAGAATTGGAAACATGCATCAACTTGAAGCCTATTTTTAACCTGAATAACAGTATTGCTATTATCTAAACCCTAAACATAATTAATAATTGAATCACTAAAAACAATACAACTTCAATTTATATAGCACCTTTCTTCAAATAGGTCAAAGCATTCGTACTTATCTATATTATCTCATTTGTCCCCATAATATTTCTATGAGGTAGGCAATGGTTGGTATCATTATCCCCATTTTGTAGATGGAGAAACTGAGGCACAGAGAAGTTAAATCATTTGCTCGAGGTCACATGGTCAAGTCAATGCTGGAACAGGAACCATACCCCTGTGCTCTGGTCTCCAAAACCAATGCTTCTCTTGAGAATAAACTGTCCCATTGGAGAATTTAATTCACTTTTCCAAGAAATAAAAAAAGTGCACTTTTTTCTCCCATAAAAATTGATGAAGCAGTACAGACAAGAACAAACACTCTGGGATGGGTGGTAGACTGATGCTACACTCTTCTAGAAAGACTTATGTAAGTTTAAACATTTGTTTTTGCTTTTTTAATATGAAGAGTTCCCTCTTCCAGTTAAAATAAACTCAGAACTATGTTTGAAAGGATGCTTTTAAATAGCTACAGATACTATATTTCGTGGCCATATTATGTTATCCACAAAAAATTATGTTATTCCTGGGTTAAAAAAAGAAATATCTAAACAGTCAATCTTTTGAGACAATCTGCCACACTTACATACATTTACTGGTTATTAAGAGACTCAGAGCTATAGACAGAAGCTGGGATACTACATCTTTCAGAGAGACACACAACCCAAGACACATGGGGGCGAGAAGTTGCCTACTTCATTTAGCTCAAATTTTGCTTCTAATCCCCACCTCTCCTTGGCTCCAGAGTTAAATACATAGTCGGTACTCAGAAAAAAAAAAAAAAAAAAAGGTGAAGCCAGGTTTAAAGCTGTCAAAATCTGAAGCATATAGAATGCTCTCAAATAGTTATTGACTGGAACTGATAATACAGCTTTTCTGGCATTTTGCACATTGCTTCTCCCCAGGAGACAAGCTCTGTTAAATGTGCTGCCATCGTTGAGGTTGTCGGCAGGCAGGAGGGTGTGGAGCAGCAGTGGGAATTAAGGTCCTAGTGTGACTCCAGGAAAAGCAAGAGAAGTCTATATTCAAGAACTACATTGTAGAAAGGCAAGCAAGCTTAAGGGAGAGGTTGTAAATGTAGGTCAGGTTCATTTATGGGTCTCACATGAGAAACACTCAGACTTGTCAAAGGAGCGATCAAACCCTTTCCACGTGGACTCGGCCTCTTTGCCTTCGTCTGGGCACCTCTGTCTTTCAGAGAAGCCTTCACCACCTAAATGATGAGCTAAAGGTTAAAAAAAATAAACAGGCTCTCCTTAAGCCATGACAGGAACGAGAAAATGCTTTAAATTCATGGTTCCCAACTTGTTGAGTTACAAAACAAACGAAACCAAACCAAACTGGGACATTACAACAAAACATCTGAACTACAGGCTTCCAGCACCAAGACTTACTTCTACTTTAGCCTTCAGTGGATCCTCTTTAGGGTGCATAACTGGCACATTAGGTGAATTTTTAAAATTAATAAGTATAAAGAGAATGACCAGATATCTTTTCTGTTAATTAAAAAAGACTATAGGATATTCATGCAAAGATTTGACTATGATGGCTTAGAGCGAAGCTTAAAAAATCAAAATCAAACACAATCTCAACCACTGTAACACTGTTCACTTGTACCAGCAGTTAAAAGTTATTTAGCTCACTACTTGGTCCCTCACTTAGAAAGTCAGATTGCCTACAAACGGCCAAGTTACTCTCAGTATCTGGCGCTCCATGGTTAGACGCTTGGACATTCCCGGTTTTCTTGAGACCCAGGAAAGCAGCGTGAACTGGTTGTAACTAACATAATTCACAAACACCACTTCCCAGTAGGGTAGGCGTGTAAGAGCTACGCGGTGAAAACATTTTACACTAAATTGCTTTAAAAGTGATGCATTTTTACACGAAGGATTTTTTTCTCTCAGGATTATTAGTTTCCTCCTACATCACTGGAAACTCTTGGCCTGCTGCAGCTGCAGGCTCCACTTGCTGCAGGTTGGTCAGTGAAGCTGACCTGGGACTGAAAGTGACACAGGCAAAGTCTGATGGGGGGCAGGGAACTTAGCTGTTACTTGGCTAGAGCATGGTGCTAATCTAGTTGCACTTGGGAGCTGGATTTCTCCATGGGATGCTTTAAAAGTTCTTCTCCATGACCCTTTGGTGTCAACCTTCCTCCTGATAGAAGTGGGTAAGAGTGTATGTAGTTTAGCCAAACTCATGACAAATGACACCAAGCATCTGCTTGCCTGGTGAATCCTGGCAGCCTGTGAAACAGGAACGTGTGAGCTGGGCAGAGCTGTCTGCTCACCTGGCTGTGATGAGGAATGGCTCTTTGCTGGCTGGCAGGGTCTGTCATGTCGGAGGATGGTGATCAGTCCTGGTAGTGACACAATAGACGTCACGAGTGGGTAGGACAGAGACCTGTGGTGGTACACTACAGAATGACAGCTGGTCATCCACACAGGTGGGAAGCAAAAGTGATGTCATGCCCTCATTCTTTAGACGTCATAGAGGGGAGCAATATTATAATATGTTGGAGCTAGCAAGAGATATTTTTTGACATAAAAATAAGTTTAAAAATTCCCACTGTTGAAAATGACTTTCCCATTCTTTTTGGAACCGGACAGTGTGTCTATTACAAGGACCCTCTGAGACAAGGAATGAAAATGCCTCCAAGTGTCATGAATTATTTCTGAATATACTTCTAGGGGTCACCTAATAGAGAGTAAGTCACTTTAGGGGTAACCATTTTTATGAGGAGAAAATGCACAATGAAATACCAATTCCTATTTACAAGAGACTTTGTTCAAACTTCACTCAGAAAAGATGAGATATACAACACATTGTTTAAAACATAATCACATTAAAACATCTCAGTGTTGCCATTTTACATACAGAAGCCTGAGAAATGGCAATTACCAGGCTGCCTACTACATTATACAAGGTAATAGGAGACAACCAGAGGACAACACAAGCAAAGAAAAATCCTACTGCATTAAACATCATTCATGACTAAAGGGAATGGTTTTCAAAATTGCCCTTTTAAAAAATTGTACTTCTCATTACATCTGACATGAAGAAAAATTTCAGTGACTATTTCTCAGTAAAAACAAAACAGAAATTGGAAAAAATAAGCTATTTTGCAAATATCAAAAACCAGAGATAAATAGAGACTTAAAAAAAGAGCAGTGGGATTAAAAAAATACAAATGCTTGTTCTCTTCTGGACCAAGATTTAAATATTTGATTTGAGGATTCCAAATGCAGATTCTAATTTGTCATGGTTTCTGGAGTGATCGCTTTAAGTCAAACACTTTTAGTCTAAGTCAGTTTAATCTGTCTAATGCCACTGTCAGGAATAATGTATTTAAGGAAAAGTATAATACAAAGTAGGAAAATACTACTACAAGATAAGGAATTTAGATTTCACAGCAAGTAAGACCACATTTGATATTATAGACACATGTTCCTATTTTCACATCAGTCACTTATTAACACCAGACATTACACTTTAACTTTGCTCAATTCCACAGTACAATAAGCCTGTCAAGATTTCCAGGAAATGACCACCAGTACCTACTGTGCTTCTAGCAGCCAGAGCTATGCTGGCTGGGTACCAAAAATCAACACTTTCAGAGAATGGCCCCAGTATATTACAGACTCATATTAACCATTACAAGGAACATTGACAAAATGTCATTTACTCATTTACAAAATCCTAATTCAGTCTAAAACTGGAGCTCTACAACGATAGCATGGCCTGGTCTCAGAGCAGTTTTTTTTTTTTTTGCACGTCTCATGACATCACTGCCCATTGATTCTGCTGTTAAACCTTATGGTTTTAAAAGGGAATGAAGTAAAATGCCACCAAGTGATAACTGGTTTCTACTACTACAGCCTCAAGGCTGGGGTGGGAGGGGGTGGCACCTTGCCTTGGCCCACGGTTGGCTATTCTTCTGTTGCTTTAGGTCAAATCTCTTCTCAAATACTTATATGAGAAATACACCTCTTTAACATTTCCTCCTCTTTGGTTAAATATGTAGCAAGCCATATGTACCAGGGGACTTCAAAAAGTTCACAGGAAATACTCATTATCTTTTAATTCCATTTTTCCATGAACATATAACAAAATGATCTTAAGATACCACCGTTAATATCAGCCAAGGGAATTTTGGACACAATTTAAAATCCGAATGTATTAATCAGAAAAATTAGATGAAGGCAACTCAAGGTTTTCCTGTAATCATCAAATGAAAATGTCTGTAGAACTATTGCTTCTAATTCTGCTTTTGTGACAAGAGTTCATCACACCAGTAGGATAAACATTTCAAAGTACATAAAAGAACACATTCTAATTAATTAAGCACCAGAGGTTGTGCCAGAGTGAAACACACACACACACACACAGTACTTTAAAATATTTGTGGAAAAATGGAATTAAAAGATAAGCTTATTTTATTGCAAAAAATCTGAAATCCATGCAGTACATGAGGAGTCTTCAAAAAGTTCATGAAAATGCCTATTATGAAAAACTATGCATGAATTTAAAAATGTTCGCATTGAAATAAAATCTATCTTTTAATTCCATTTCCCCACAAACGTTTTAAAATACCTTGTGTGTATGTGTATATGCACACACATATATAGAGTTTATTATTGGTTAAGGTAAGAAAATGCTTTCATTTTTCTAGAAAATTAGAGAAAAAGACAATAGTGACACACTGAGGTTAAATTTTAGTTATTTGTGTTAACTACCGACTGTTCATTTAGCACTCACAGAGAATGAACTCTGGGATTTTAAGAGATAAATCAGTTAGAGACTTAATGATGTAATTAAGTTTAGGAGGGGGAAAATACATATGCAGACAATGTATTTGCAAGCATTACTTTCTTCTAGAATTTTTTTCCTTAAACACTTAAAAGATGTTCCTGATGATGATTTTTGAGAAATATTAAAAGTAGCATTAACAATGATTCTAAGGCTTAAAATACCTGAATAAAACCAAAATTCCTTCTTTTTAACCCAGATAGATATACAATTCTGACTGATATTGCAAAAAATTCCTAAAATTTGCTTTTAACCTTTTAATGTAACTTCAAAGAACCTAGGTCTTTATAATTGGATACATAGTATGAATGTCAAAGTTGAAATTTAAATATATAGCAAATTCCGTTTTTGACAATTAACCTTTGATAAATTGAAACTCTGTAGTATTTAGCTCAAGATGGAACTATTTAAAAGGAGCCATCATCTTTTGTCCAACTCCATGGTTCAAGAAAAGAGTCTGAACAAAGAATGATGAAACTCATGAAAAACTGTACTAGGAGGTCAAGACAGGGCTGACACATCAATAGATATACTTCAGTTAAGAACCGGGTGCTCTCCAGAGCAGACCCAGGGTCTCCCAGTTCACTCTGCATCTCTCTCCCCTGGCCCTCAACACCATACTATCAGTTAATTCTTTTAGGGCTCTTCCTGGAGGGTCAGCCAGTTCCCGTTAAAAGTTACACTTCAAAACTTTCTAGCACAACATAGTCTTAGCACTGACTCTCAGTTGAAGACAGAGCCCAGTGCAAATTTTCCTACTCCACTGCATAACCTGTATTTGAAAATTTATGGGGGAAATTCTGATGATGAAATTTCTAGATGACACAATTATTTATAATGAACTTTTCTCCACCGAAGGGGTTTTAGAATTTAGAAATCAGATCTATTTCCCTGGTGACAGGTAAGACATGGCAAAATGCAGTAAAATAGTTGAGCCGTTGGCTGCCCAGGAAGGATGTTACCAGAGCATGCACAGTCCAGGGAGTGCCAGGTGACATGACGGCTATTACCGTGAGCTAAAGGAGCCCCACTGAGGAAGAGATCTTTGGGTCAAACTCCTTAGTACCAAGCAGGGAAAATCACAAGGCAGTGCTCCAGAGAGATCGGAATTCTGGGAGGAAGCACCTGGCACTTTCCTGATAAATTTCTCTCCAGGGACTCCAGGGTGTTCTGCCATTATCTTCTAATCAGTGAGGATGGTGCACATGCACGTGAGGCTTCATGGGAGAGACGAGGCTGACTTGAGAATCAGGACCACAGCCAGTTTACTCCAACACGGCTCACGTTACAGTTTCAGGAGTGTAATAGAGAGCAGTCACAAAGCCGAGCTCTGAGCATGCGGATGGGAGAACATGCCCACAAGCTGGTCTCTACAATTTGCAAGATGCTTCTTCCTCCCAATAGCATCCCTTGTCATCATGCGGGAAAACAGCAAGGTCATTAAACCTTTAAACTTGCAGATACCACAGTGGTGTAAGAATAATTGCCTCATTTTTTTTTTCTTCTTTCAGTGTAGGAAAAACTCCCTCTCTATAGCCTACACGTCATAATCGCTCTTCAACTAGGCTCCTCTTAAGTGAAAACTGGCCAGTTTTTCCAGTGATGGCCTTGTAAGACCTAAAGAGAGGATTAAGTTCAAACTGGGCTGAGCTCTAAATGGGAGTCACTTCAGTCACCGATTTTGGTATCAAGAAGGGGAAGATGATTCCAATAGGCAACTTGCATTGGCAAGCACTGGCCCACAGAATTCATCAGCATTTTCTTTAAACATGTAGTTAAATCGTAATGGAATTATGATACTTTCATGAAGTTCACAATTTGCAGTCATCCCAGTCATCTCTCATTCTTTCCATTTTTAGCATCTCAAGTATTGCAAGATTGCCCAGCACAAACCACTGAAAATAATGATTTGTGTCTATTCCGTTTATTTCTCCAGTGGTCTAGGTGATTTGGACCAGGAGCTCCAAGTACCATTTGAAAAGCTGAGTCTTTAAAAACCTTCAATGTTTTAAACACTTGGTTAGAAAAAAGATAACAACTACTTATCATTATCTAGCTTATGTGCTTCATGGTGTCTTTTCAAAATGAGAGTATAAATCATTGTACATAAAACCAAAATAGTTAATATACATTTTTTTCTGGCACTTTCTAGAAATTAGGCATTGAACATAAAACCTCTTATAAATTCATATAACAAAAATAAATGTTTACATTTTAATCTCAGATTACCTTAAGGTAGCAGTTAACTTATGAAACTCCACACCAGTGGTGTGGTTGGTGTCAATCATGGGAAATACACGACAGCCCTTCAGAGATGGACCCCACGGCTGCTGTCCTTGTTTGCGATCCACATCCCAACACAAAGATTAAGGCTCACTGTTTCGAAGGAATGAGCTCTGGGCATAAGCAAGTACAGCAGTACCAAAATATTCATTGGAAATACTGAAAAGGCTCCGATGAGCCATCCGATACAGGGGGACAAAAACACGTGGACTAGAAAAAGAACATAAAGGATCTATCACTGCTTGCAAGCACTTTGTGGGAGAGGCTGCTGATGTCGAACACTGAGGTTAGAAATCACAAAGACCTCAGGGATGTCCCTCCTCAGTCCTACTGCCCTGCAGGGTTTGGCGTCCCAGCAGCCCTCCTAAGAGCCGGATGGTTCCGGGCACACACTGTTGCTCGCTCACTTAAAACACCTACCTGGAAGGCAAGGGCTAAGCCTTCCAGGGGAATTTCCTTGGAATGAACCATAGAAAGAAAGAAAAAAAAATTAAGGAGAAAAAGCCATCCATTTAAAGTCAGTAGCAGAGAGGAAGAACCCTTGGCTCTGAATGGCAGTATCTTAGGTGCATGTGGCTGTAATTCTCCATGAGTGCAGCTCTTCCTTCTAGCCTGGCTTTCCTCACGTGGGGATGAAGGTCCTGGCAGCTGGGATCTTCTGCAGAGGGCGAAGGTGCACGAGGGAAATGTGTTGCAGTGTGCGTGTGTCCCCCCACCCTCCGCCCCAGGGGGGCAGGTGTGCCAGGTCTGAACCTCACTGTTTCAGACACTGGAGAAACCGCCCCGGCTTCTCCAGTTGTCTTCTGTCTATGAAAGCAGCACGTGAAGGGTGGGTTTGTAGGACTCGCTACCTTTCCCAGGAGACATGTGCCCACGCGCTGCTCACGGGCTCTCGGGAGCTGTCTTCTGGGTCGCTAGAGCCTGGTGATGTCTCGGCATTGCTGCAAGTCCCCGATGCTCTCATAGTCATTCTCCTTGGGCCCGAGGCCCTGGTGGCCATGAGTCTCCAGGGGGCCCTTTTCTTCCTCTCGGTTGAGAGTCTGTATGGCTTCATAGTCGGGCTCTGGCTCCTCGCGGGCTCTCCCTGCTGGGGGCAGTGTGCTGACGCTGCTGGGGGTTTTCTCAAAGTCTTTGACCGTGGCATAGAGATCATTGCAGGACGAGGTGGACCTCTGAGGTGTCCCTTGACTGGCGGGGGCGGTGGCCTCCGGCGCTTTCGGGGACTGTGCCACTTTGTTCCCTGCCTGTCCCGCTTTGTTCACTGAGGAGTACATGGCTGAGATCTAGGAAACAAAGCGTGAATGGAATGAGCCAGCTTCAAGCTGTGACTTCCCATGGCCCCTTGCAGTGAGAAGCTTCGTACTCAGAATCGCCCCCGACCCTGGGAGGGACATCTCTGGGCGGGTGTCCCTGTAGCACTTCTCTGTCTTAGCTATCCCAAGCTATTGCACACATCAATGGTGTACAATACGCAACACATTCCACGGGGTGAGCACATCCATCAAATTCACTTAATTTGTGGAAAACGAGCTCTCTCCGGGCCTGCCGAGGGTTTGAGACTGGCAGGAGGAACGGGAAGCTGAAGAAACCCCCAGGACCTGACCACAGCCCTGGGTTTTCTCTAATTTCCGCATTGGAATGATGGTTTATCTGAAAAGGGGCTCCAGTGCTTTACAACAAAGGGTAGAATACATGTCCGCGTTTTAGATCAGAGATTCTCCAGATCCGGGGAATCCCAGCCAGCAGCAGCAGGATCTGGGAATCCAACAGAAAGGCACACTCTCAGGTTCCGTCCCAGTCACCGAGCCAGAAACTCTGGCAATGGGACCGAGCCCTGTGCTGGTTCTGAGGCCCCCGGAGGGTGAGAGTTTCTGTGTTATGCTATCCCATGCCTCCTGCCTCTCTGTGAAGACTGGCTGCTGGGTTCTGCTGGGCAGCTCACATCTCCAAGGGGAACTGCTTTCCAGTAGTTTCTGATACAGTTGCACATTAGTGGTTCAACAGACAGTTACAGTCTGAGATTAGGGGGAAAACCTGCCACCAGGCAGCTCAGCAATGACATCTGGAGACATCCCGTGGATGCTCTTCCCCATGTCAAGAGCTGGCTGTGCTCCAAGCACACCTTTGCAGGCTCATGCATTCGGATCTCCTGTGCAACCTCCTAACATCAAGAGGGACATCAGGTAAAGACAGGTGAGCTGTCCTGCTGCAAAGGCCTTTGGGGAGCAGCATTTCACTGTAAGAAATCATACTTGCTTGGAAGTGCACATGAAAGGACTTGGCATTTGACTATGGCTGAAGACAGTGAGGGAAAGGAGGTACCAAGATGATTCCCAGGGTTTTGGCTTCTGCAATCAGGTGGATACATTCCCTGAGGAAGGGGACAAGCAGGGGGGTGGGCGATATCTCCTAAGGGAAGCACTGCTGCGATGTAGCAGCATACGAACACTGGTCTTGCACATGTACAACATTCACTCTGCTACGGAATCCAGAGAAGAGCTATATGCAGCTTCATCAGCCAAAGTGTTTAGCTCTTTGTCTAAGCTCAGTTTGACACACTAACACATACACTGGATTTCACAATTTTACGGTTTCATTGAAACTCAACCAGCGAATTTGTAGCTTGGTGCTTGGAAATACACAACCTGTTCCTAATATTATATCTGCCCCTAGCTCCAGCCTGGAATTGTACTACCTGAGGTTACCTGCTTTTGCATCCAAAGTTCCTCTCTGAGACATTCTCCTTCCATCTCCAGGCTGGATCAAATTCCTGTTCCAATGTCCTGAATTTTCCAACTCACTATTCATTTCCTTCTATGTGATCTTCCTAACTGTGGCTAAAGCTCCCACACTGAAATTTCTCTTACACTTACTCCCCTCCATACCATTCTTCCTCCTCCTTCTCCTCTTCTTCCTTCTTCCCCTTGCCCTTTCTTTTTCCTTTTTTTCTGATCCTTTTTCCTGCCCAGATTCTTTTGCCTAGCTGATCTATTTATCTGTCATAATCTTACTGCCTGCCAATCACTCTCTCCAGGGCATTGCACCCACCTCCCCAAATCTTGATCTCCAAACACAGGCCAAGAGAGTATTTCAGCTTTCAGACAAAGGGTAACGTTACAAAGCAGAAGTTCTACCCTTCATTATAGGAGCTTTCTGGCTAACTAAAAAGAAACAAAACTTACCTCTTCTTCAGTGAGAGTTGGGTCTTCTTCCCGGGACTTGTATGACAGTGCACTAAATCTCTGTCAGAAGAAACACAACCAAAGGAAAGTAGTGTGAAGTCAATGATCCAAGCTTTGTTTTACAGAGGGCTTCTCCGAGCTACAAAAATGTTTTCAAATGATTTCTATGGGAGCACAAAGAAATTATGGAAAGCACCTGAGAAACACAAACTTACATAATCTATTATATGATATTCTTAGATATTTACTTAATATCCCATGTGGAAAAATTTCTTCTAATTTATATATAATATATTTATTTAAATATATTATATATAAATATATATTAATTTATATATAAATATAAATATATATTATATATAAATATATAAATATATTTATAATATTTAATATATAATATATATAATATATATATATGTAAAGAGATGAAAAAAGCCAGAATAATTAGACTAGTTTCAATTTCTAACTTTCAATGAATGATCATTAACAAAACATTTTGTTTTGTTTTGTTTTTATCAAATACCGAATTTTGTATTTCCACAGTTTGCAGGCATTATCAAGAAGAGCCTTAAGTCATCTGGAAACTTTTCAAAATCAGCACATTTTTTTGCTTTCCCTCTGCTGTTATCTCAATAATTTTGTCTCATGGTTCACAGATTCTTCCTCTAACACACACATCTCCTGTCTTGATTCTCAGCGACTCAACCAACACATATCCTTCCCCACCCAGCCCTCCAGTTCCTTGGCGTCCTCTCCCTCCACCTGCCCTCATCATCCCTCTCAGCACTGTACCCCCAAACCTTCCACACCCTCAATCTCAGATCCCCCTATGCCCAACTCCCTTGTAGCTCAGCACTTACTGTTCAAGCTTTCTCCAGCCATAACCCAACTCCAGCTATCCTTCAATACTCTTGGGGACCACTCATCTTTTCCATGTCTCCCCTTTCCTGATGTTCTTCCTTCTCACTTTACCAAGTCCATAGTCAATTATCATTATTACACTTTAAATACCCCTTCTTGGTCACTGGTGAACTCAACTTTTGAGTGAGCCCTAATGCAACTGCATGACATATGACACTTCCCTGCGACACCCAGTCCCAGCTGTTCTGGGTGTCTAGTCTGTGTCTTTTCCTCTCTCCTCAAACCATCAATACCTCCTCACCTAGCCTCACTCTGAACCATGCTTCCTAATTAAGTGAAAAAAAAAAATGAAAGGAATCAAAAGACATTTCTCTGAGGCCCCCACCCCTACCCAAGTCTCTGGATTTATCCCTGTTAGTTACAAATGAATTTTCATGCTTCTCTTTAAGGCAATGCCTCTCTCTAAACCCATGAGAGTTTCCGCCTCCATCTTTCCAAGGAAACTGCTGTTGTTATGGTCACTCCTGTGACCCTTCCTCCTGACCTATTTATTGCATGTGCCACAGCAGTCATTCCTTCCTCCCTGAACACTTTTAAAAAAATTATTTGAGATGTGCACATTTGCTCTCTCTCTCTCTCTCTCTCTCTCTCTCTCTCTCTCTCTCACACACACACACACACACACGCGCGCGCGCACACAAAGGGAGAGATTTCACTCCTCAAATGCCCTCAGGAGCCGGGGCTGGGCCAGGCTGAAGCTGGGAACCAGGCATTTAATCCAGGACTTTCACATGGGTGGCAGGGACCCACCATTTGAATCATCACCTGCTGCCTCCCTAGGTGGGCATTAGCGGGAAGCTGGCATCAGGAGCTTGGGAGTACAGCCAGGATTTGAACCCAGGTACTCCAATTTGGGACATGAGAATTTTATCTACCAGGACAATTGCCTGCCCTATCCCCAAACACTTTCTTCACTAGGTTTCTAGTTGAAGTCTGGTTTTCTTTCCTAATTTGCTCTTTCCTGCTGGTCCCCTCTATTCCTTTATTATTATTATTATTATTTAAGATTTTTCTACTTATTTATTTATATAAAATGGAGAGAGAGAGAGAGAGAGAGAGAGAGAGAGATCCATTCACTGGTTCTCTCTCCAAATAAGTACAGCAGCCAGAGGTGGGCCAGGTTGAAGCCAGGAGCCAGGAACTCCATCCTGGTCCCCTACATGGGTGGCAGGGGTGCAAGCACTTGAGCAATCATCTGCTGCCTTCTCAGCACATTAGCGGGAAGATGGATTGGAAGTAGAGTACCAAGGACTTGAACTCTGATATGGGATTCCAGTGTTGCTAGCAGTGGCTTAACCAGCAGCTCCACAATGCCAGTCCCAGCTCTATTCTTGGAACTCTTATAGTCCCCGTCCATATTCACTCACCCTATGACTTCATCCAACCTTCTTTCCAGTGGCTCAGCCTAACCTCCTGGACTCAATATTTTCTTTTCCGTGCTCCAGACGTGGTCATCAGCAGGCCTTTTGCCTCCAGCTCTGTTCCTCCCCTTCCTTCTGCTGCCTCTGTCCCGGGCCAAGCCATCACCACCTCTTACTTGGTTTATCAGAGTGGTCACCCACTGGTCTCCTTGCTTGCATCCCTTACAGTTTATGCTCCATGGTAGTAGGAATTTGGTTCTTTTTATGTTTTGTTCACTGATGTATTCCCAGCGCTTAGATGATCATGTGGCAGAGTAGGTACTCATCAAAATCTTTGTTGAATGAATGAACACTAAACATTTCAAATTCTCAAATCACTTGTTTACTAAAAAAAAATTTATTTGAGAGACAGAGAGACAGAGTGGTCCCATCCACTGGTTCACTCTCCAAATGCCTGTCATGGCTAGGGCTGAAGCAGGGAACTCAATCTAAGTCTTCCATGTGGATAGCAGGGACCTAACCTCTTTAGCTGTCACCTGTTCCCTCCTAGGGTACACATGTGCAGGAAGCTGGATCCTGAAGCGGTCCTGGAACTGGAACCCAAATATTCTCACATGGGCTGTGGGCATACCAATCAGCTGGTGCCCACTCACCTCACCTGTTTATTATACTGTAGATCATTTGGTTCCCAATTTGAATATGAATTCTGAATTGCTTATTAGCAGTGGTTAGACAACTGACCCTCCTATCTTTCACATACTTGTAAGTAAAGAGCTTTACCTGGTTTAGGATACATGAACTTTAGACTGCTTTTATTATTTTGATGAAATGAAAGACAAAACATTAGTATGCATTTTTGCATCCTACAAACATGTTCATAAACATCTTCATTGACCCTCTCATTCTGCTTATTTCACAAATTAATATGAAAACCTGAAACACATCTGAATGACTGGTTCATCTTCTGTCCATGAACTCTAGAAGTATTGTAAGGCTACTGTTGACTGCTTAACCCCTACCTGTCCTTTCTACCAAGACCTAAGCCTAAGTAAACTTTGTTTTTTGTTTTTGTTTTTGTTTTTTTCTTTTCCTCAGTGTAGGGAACAGAAAATAGATATTAGCTGCCTGACGCACAGTAGGCCAGGTTAATTCCCAAGAAGATTCGGACAACTGGAGATGCGAAGTTCACTGTGGCTCAGCCATCAACTTATTAGACACACCCAGAGGAGGCTGTGGATTGTGAACATATTTTAGAGCTTGGGTGAGTAGCTAAACTTAAGAGCTACAGGCTGCTTCTTAGAAACTGTCACAAAATAGGATCTCTCAACTGAATCATATGAAAGTACAGCTGGCCCTCTGCGTGTTCAGGTTCTCCAACCACAGACTGAACCGATTTTGGATCATAAACATGTGTACTGGGCATACAGACTTTTTATTCCCTTGTCATTATTCCCGAAACAATCTAGTACCAATTATTTACATAGTATTCACAGTATATTAGGTATTATAAGTAATCCAGAGGTAATCTGAGCTGTAGAAGAGGAAGCAGTCATTTGGAGCAGTAATAAAACACCATTTGGTTGCCTACACCCCATACTGGAGTGCCTGGGTTTGGGTCTCTGGGTCTGCTCCTAGTTCTAGCTTCCTGCTAATGCAGACTCTGAAGGGACATTAGTGATGGCTAAGTACTTGGGTCCCTGCTGCCACCTCTGGGGAGACTTGACCAAATTCCTGGCTCCTGGGCATTTGGGGAGTGCTCAGGAGATGGAGACTCTGGCTGTCTGCTTCTCAAATAAACAAATTAAATTTTTTTAAAAGTTATATGGGAGACTATGTACAGACTACATGGGAATATTACAACATTTTATGTAAGGGAATCCCCTGTGCATACTGAAAGAGGACCATCTACACAATGAGTTATAACCAGCAGTGCATGTGAGCTGTTCCCACAAGGTTTGTCATGGCGTGCTTTGATTCCTCCAATCCTCCAAGGCTTAAGGGGACCATGTTGCATGGGGAGGAAGCGGAGGAGGCAAAGTGTGTGACAAAGAGTCTGGTCTATTTAATTCTTGGTTTTTAAAATGAAGAAAATTAATAATTGGCCCTAATTACACATGATGTAAAAACTGGACAATATCCAAGATAGGTGCTGAGAGAGACATATTTTATACACTTGAGAGTTCTGCATTTTATTCTTTGGACGGGAGGACAGGGTCAAACACCACTTGTGCTCCAACAGCTTTCAGCAGGCAACAAACTTAGCAAGTGTGCAAGGAAAAAGCCCTGGATGAGCTAGCATCCTCGTGAGGACAAAAGCACACGGAACAAAAGTGCGGGTGCCTACCTTGTTGGTTTCAGGGGTCCCCTCTGGGGCTCGCTCTTCTCCAGTCTCTCGCTCTTCCTTCTCCTGAACGTTTTCGTTCTCATCCAGAAGTTTAATGGGGACAGGCGGCGGTGCCTCCTCCTCCACATCACCCCCACTTCCAAGAATGCTCTCCGCGTTAGCGCTCTGCCGGCACTTTTTGTTCCTGTCCACGGAGGCGTACTCAGCGAACTCTGCCTTGACCTCGGCCTGGGGCCCCGGCAGCTCCTTCAAGGCTGAATGAGACCTCGACTTGCCGCTGTGGCCTTTCTCCAGGGGCGTGGCGGCCACCACATCCTTGATCTCCTTCACGGTCTCATACAAGCAGTCCTCCACCATGTTCTCCTGGGAGGAGCTGTCTTTGAGCACTTCGTACGGCCCCTCCAGCCCCAGCCCCTGGTCCCCATCTGCACTTCTCGTGTTGAGCATCGTATCTACCGCGCTCTCGGGAGGGATTCTGGGCAGCTCGCGACTCTGATGGCATTTGGGTTTCCCTGTGCTGTCCTGGGAGTCCAGCAGATCCGAGGCTGACGTTTGCACTTCCTCATAATGTTGCATGCAGGTCAGAGTGCTGTCTTCTGAAAGAACTAAAGCGGTGCAGGTGTTACAAGGGGAGCAAGACAACCCCGGCAGTAATGACGACAGTGTGTCAGGTAGCCTGAGGTTGGATGAAACTACCACGCTTGCTTTACTTGGCCTGTGGCTGCAACTTAGTTATGGCTGTCAGTTGATATCTTGCTCCAATCATAGTCTAAGCTAGCGCCATCTAGTCTGTGAGAGGTTTCCTAAAACTTAATGAAAAATGTGTATTATGAGAAAACTTGGCATAGATCTTAAAATTTGTGCTCTTTAAAAGATTTATTTATTTGAAAGGGGGATAGAGAGAAAGTGGGGGGGAGGCTTCCATCTGCTGATTCACTCCCCATATGGCTCCAAAGGTCAGATATGGGCAAGGTTGAAGGTAGGAGTTCAGAACTCCATCTGGATCTCCCATGTGGATCTACCATGTAGATCTCCCAGGTGGTTGGCAAAGGCTCAAGCCTTTGGGCTATTTTCTGCTGCCTTCCCAGTTGCACTAGCAAGGAGCTAGATCAGAAGCAGAGCAGCCTGGGCATGAACCAGGGCTCCAGTATGGGATGGGCACCAACGTCACAGGCCATGGCTTTACCCACTGCGCCACAACCCCGGCTCTTAAAATTTGTTTATATCCAGACAGACTTATCTTTTAACTCTAGATTCCAAAACCTTTTTGATGTACCTGGTATCTTTCCCAATACATTAATAACCCACATTGGCTATACTTTGGTTCCCTGTTACTTTCATTACTTATTGTTATTCGTCATGAGACACCCATAGGCAGTGTCCCATGTGGCCAGAGGATGAGGGTGATACTCAAGGGGACCAAGCAGTGGGAGTCCAGACACTGTACTGGAGGGAGGGTTGTGGTGTCACGCTCTCTGACCCTACAGAAAGCTGGGAGGGAGTGATAGGCGGCCCTTCTCAGAGGTCTCTCACTCCTTCGGCAGGCACCACAGACACAAGGGGCATAGATATGCCCTTAGGCCAGTGTGATCCACTACACCTTCTTAAGGGTCTTTCCTTCCTCTCACCCACCACCTACATCCCTATCTCTCATTAGGAAATTTTAATGTGAAATTCCTGAGTTGCCACAGAAATGTGGTGTGAAGCCGTCTGGTCACCCTTTAGCAAATGTTTCTTGAGTGCCGATGAGTGCCAGGGATGGTTCATGGGACAGTAGGCACTTTGGTCAGCAAAGCAGAGTCCTGCCCTGTGGTGCCTATGGTGCCGTGAGCCAAGTGTTAACTCAGTGCTTCATTCTGGGGAGGCCTTCCAAACAGCATGCACAGGGAAATGACAAGGCAACCCTCAACCCTTCTGAACTTCTGAGCACCCATCTGTGTGTAACACAGGCCATGGGGAGGGTCCTGGTCAGCCGTGTCATGGTAGAAGGAAAATGTGCACCATGCTGAGGGCTCCCTATCCACAGTGACCGCCCCACAGTAAATGGGGGCACCAGATAACCTGGTGCCTTGGGTGAAGGTGCTCTGTAGACTGGAAGGTGTGAAATAAAGGCAGCGGCTGCACCTGTCAGCAGGTGGTTCTGAGGGTGTGCCCAAGGCTCAGATTGCCTGGTGCAAACCCAGCATCCTCAGCTTGGGGTATGTGAGCTTAAGTACATCATTTACCTTTCTGAGGTCCACAAAACGGGCCCCCCAAGATGTCTACGTCCTAGTCCCCAGACCTGTGAATATGCTGTTACATCACATGGCAAGGAGGGAATTAAGGTTACAGATGCAATGAAGCCTGCTGATCAGCTGCCCTGGAGACTGGGAGAGTATTCAGGGTTATCCAGATGGACCCAGTAGTGACAGTACAAGGATCCTTCTGAGTGATAGGGGCAGGCAGGGGAGTCAAAGACGTGCAGGTGGAGGGAGAGGCTAGGGGTCAAGGAGTGCTAGCGGCCTCTAGAAGGTATAAATGGCAAGGAAGTGGACTCTCCTTGGAGGCGTGACTGTAGCTCTGTGAGGTCCATCCCAGACTTCTGACCTCTAGAATTGCAAGTCAATAAATCTGTGCTGTTTTAAGGCTTTACATTTGTAGCAATCTGTTATGTGCCAGAGTTTCCTTACCTAGAAAGTCTGGAGAGTGAGATGGCTATCTCACAGGGTGATAACTGTTACTAACAACGGTACCCTTGCAGGGTGGGAGTAAATGAGTCAGGACACATGCAAATCCTAGAGCGATGCCTGGCACACAGCAGCCAATTAATAGACAATAGATAGCATTCATCTGAATGAGACTTTTCCCCCCTAAAACTGGTAGTAATACTAAAAGTCAATAAGAATGTGCTTCCTAATTTTTGGGCTACATTTGTTGAAACCACATGTTTTTGTAGGTGGTGAGGCTTGCATGGAAAGCTGGTGTTTTTGTAGAACTTACTGTCCCCATTGGTGAGTGCCCCATTCTGTTCACTGCTAGCAAGAGCGTCTGTTGCCAGGCTGGTAACTGATCGGCTGAACATCTCCTTGTCTGAAGGCTGAAAAAAACAGATGCATTCCATTGTTAAGACTCTACACTTAAAACAGCAAAGCAAACACCAGTGACCACACTCTAGGTCTAACCACCATTTCTTTTTGCTTTTTTTTCCTTTTTAAGATTCATTTATTTATTTGAAAGTCAGAGTTACAGAGAGACAGGGAGAAAGAAAGACAGATCTTCTGTCTGCTAGTTCATTCCCCAGATGCCATAATAGCTAGTGCTGTGGCCAGGCCAAAGCCAGGAGCCAGGAGCTTCTTTCAGGTCTCCCACGTGGGTATAGGGGCCCAAGCATTTGGGTCATCTTCTGCTGCTTTTCCCTGGTGTGTTAGCAGGGAGCTGAATCAGAAGTGGAGCAGTAGGGTTGTGAACTGATGCCCATATGGGATGTTGGCACTGCAGGTGGTGCCTTAACTTGCTATGCCACAGTGCCGGCCCATAACTACCATTTCTAATCTCAGCTTTTCCGAGATGGGCAATCTTCAAGCTGTTGAGATTCCAGATCTGAGAAGCTCTCAGCAGTGAGGGGTCTGTGTGTCTGTGTGTCTGCAGCAATGCCACTGTAGGCTTGCATCTGTGTGTGAGGCCCCTCTCTCTCACACATACATAATTCTATGAGTGAGGCAGGGAGGGGGTGATGTGTGAGGAAGAACACACAGAAAGCTGGCTTTGTCCTTTCCGGTGGCTGGGAGAAGCCACAGAGGCGGGATTCCCCATCCCTCCCACCACTCATTCTGGTGCCCTAGATCAGCAATCACTGCAGCAGGTGGCAGTGGGGACGTGAGTGATGTGGACAACCAGAGGCAGGAATGGGGTGGGAAAAAGCATTAAGGGAGGCGTGGTACTAAAGGGCCCCAGACAGCAGGGTTGGGTAGGGTGCTTGTCTATATGCAGACAGGGAGTGAAGGGAAACCGTGGGGTCCCCAGGAGGAACAGGGGGTCCTGACAACTTCCTGCCTGTTTGGGCTAGAAGAACCCTGTGAGTTTCTAGGTCAGGCAGGGTGATCCTGCGTGAGCTCAGACCATGGCTATGTGTCTGATGCCTGATCTCACGTCACCTACTTCACTCCTCTGTGCTTTTTCTGGATTCTTCCCCCACCCAGTTTTTGCTTGACCCCGCGAACTGAAGTCCTGAACAGGACGCACCTTCTGTTTCTAGCAAGACTATGGGGCTCAGGCAGGACTCTATGACTCAGCCTGGCAAACATGAGGGGGCAGGCATCCTCAGCTGCTGGCATTGCTCAGCCACTGCTGGGCATGACCCTGAGTTAAAGGACAAGGCCGGATGGGGACAGTTTCAGGCTGCTGCTCACATTGGTGGAGCCCTGGGGATCATCAGGACCCCTAAGATGCTGAGGGCTGGGGAAAGTCCAGCAAGGGCAGGCTCACTTGAGGGTGGTGGGGGTCCAGGGCCTGGTTAGCTTGATGACTAACTGTGTTCTCCCATGATTCACATGTCAAGGTCCTTGGTCCCAGGGCCTCAGGACGTGACCTTATTTGGAATTGGCGTCACTGCGGATGAAGCTAATTAACATGAGGTCACACTAGAGTCGATGGGTCCTTGTTCCATACATCGGCTATGTTTACAGAAAGCAGAAACTTGATGGAGATATGGAGAGAAGATGATGAGGAAGACAGAGGGAGAACATCACATGACAACGAAGGCAAAGCTGGAGATGACCCACTTACAAACCAAAGGATGACAAAGCTGGCTGGTGAACCCTCACCGGCCAGGAGCAAGGCTTGTGGAAGACTCATTCTGAAAGTCCCCCAGAAGGAACCAACTCTGCCACTGTCTTGGTTCTGGAATTCTGGCCTCCAGAACTGAGAGATGACACACTGGTTATGTAAGCCACCCAGTCCGTGTGTCTCTGTTGGGATGGGCCCAGTAGACTCATGCAGTAGCTGGAGCTGGGCTGAGGCAAAGCATTCAAGCTGTAGGATAGGTAGAACCACCAAGGATCTTTCTGGAAGCAGCACAATTGCCTCCACTTCAGAAACTCCCCCAGCAAGCCTGTGTCACTGCACAGGCCTCTTGCCATGGCGAGTATAAACCTACCCACAGAGAGTGCAGCCATGGCCAGGGCCAGCTGAGTTGTGCCCTAGGTTCCATTTGGGTCATAAGCATGTGGGAACGCACTTGGCTGAGTAGCTGATGTTTTAAAGTGCACATATGGGCAGACGTGCACATGTGTGCACGTACACACACACACACATACGGACTCACCACGTTCATCAGGTTCTCATGGTCTCCACTGGTTTGTCTTGGCTTCTTTTCTCTGAAATGGAAAATATGTCTAATGTCAAATGTTCCCCCCTAAATCAACTTACCCTACCTGTTCCCATCCCAATTCTTATCAACATTTAAGTCTTGATTGTGAAAGGGCCAACTGAGGCAGAGTCCTGAGTGGAAATGGGTTATGCCTGGGATCCTGGAAGGAATATCCCACTTTATTTGGAAAACCCAGTGTTCTCATCTACTCCCTGAGAATCTTTGCAGAGTCACACTGCAAAGGAATGGAGAAACTAAAGAAAATATGAATTTTGGCACATCAGGAAGTACATGCTCTCAGGATGGGTCATATCCACTTCCAGTCTCTGAAAAAATCTGAGGACTACAAATAGAATTTGTTTTCACTCAGGACAGTCTAAAGAAAGCCATCAGTTGTAGAGAAGCCATTTGCCATCTTGTATAAAGTGAGAGTGACACCTAGTGGTAGACTTAGTAATTACAGAGGCCGGCCCTCACACCCTGTGGCCTCTATTTCCTGGCCAGCCCGGCCTGTCCCAGCCATGAAGCCATGGGCCACACTGGGCAGGGATTACGAGGCTTCTTAGGATCAGAGGGTCTGGCTTTTCCTCTGCTGACAGATTCTAGAGTAGGACGCCATATAAGACTTTTAAGTGACACTCTTCCACTTTCTGCTGAGGTTGACAAGAAAGTTTGGAATAGGGCTGGCCAGCCATTGTCTAGTCTAGGCTGGCTCCCAGCAGAATCCCTTACCCCAGCAAGCTGAATGCCTGTGGGTTTTTTTTTTTTTTAAGTTATTTTATTTATCTGAAAGGCTGTGTGTGTG
Organism: Lepus europaeus; assembly: GCF_033115175.1. Classification (NCBI taxonomy): domain Eukaryota; kingdom Metazoa; phylum Chordata; class Mammalia; order Lagomorpha; family Leporidae; genus Lepus; species Lepus europaeus. Next base: position 62,200,268 of record NC_084830.1, on the reverse strand, counting down.
TGTGTGAGGGGGGGGGGAGGGAGAGAGAGAGAAAGGGAGAGAAAGTGTCTTCCATTGGCAACTTCACTCATCAAATGCCTGCAACAACTGGGGCTGAGCTAGGCTAAAGCCAGGAGTTTGGACCTCATTCCAGGTCCCCCCTGTGCTGACAGGTCTTGATAAACTTGATAAACTTTCCTTCTTTCTGGGTAAAGATCTCCTTTGTGGGTGGTGACATTTTACAAAAGACAGAGGAGAGGCCGAGGTACGATTCTACAGAAAGACACCGATGACTATTTCATGTCTCTCTTCAAGGATAATGGATGTGTCCTCAAGAAACCCAAGCTCTACATTACAAATCTTTAGTAATCAATGAGTCCTCCAAAGCTACATCACAACAAGAACTTCTCAGGCAGTGGCAAAAAAGGTGTCGTGTACCTCACACTTAGAGCTCAAGTGCCCATAGGTGGAAAAAGACAATGAACATTTTGATAAGGAAAGTGCTTAAAAGATCAGGAAGAATTTCATCCTGGAGCACTTCAGTGACAAGGGCTCCTCCAGTTGCTGTCCAGCAGAATCAAATAGGGGCTTTCATTCAATGAACAAAGACTGTCCTGGGACCCTTGGCAGCACGGAGATGTAAGTTAACCTTAACACGTGAGTGCCTGTGAACATCTATGCAGTGCGGTTCTATTCATACCAGGTTTTCTATCTAAGGCCTCTCCTGCCTGCGGCGACACATTATTTTCAGGTTCTAGTATACATGTGCTGGTTCCCACCTGTCACAAGTTGAGCACAGAAAGATGAGGAAGCTGATAAGGAAGAAGGCGGTGACAGCAGCCAGAGTTCCCCACAGGATGATCTGTGTCTGTCCACCACTCAGCAGGCTCTCCACGGGTCCCATGGTGGGAGTCGAAATGACACAAACAGGTGGATTCAGTCAGTCCTTCAAAGGTGGCCTCATAGGAGGCAGTGGGCTGTGTCCTCCTGTAGAGAAACCAATGCAGTTGAAAACCACTTCTTGTGTAAAGTTTCAGAATCTTGTACAGGCTGGGCATCCCTATTCTGAAAATCTGAAATCCCAAATCTGAAACCGTCTGGGCACTGGCACCACAGATGACATTCTACCTTGGACCTCATGGGAGGGAGAGGTCATGGCCAGAACAGGCACACTAAGAATATCATACAAAATTACCTTCAGGCTATGTGCAGAAGGTGCATATGAAACATCGGTGAATTTCCTGTTTAGTCTTCGGTCCCTTCCCAGGACATCCCACGATGTATATGCAAATACCTGAAAGTCTGAAAAACATCCCAATACAAACACATCTGGTCCCGTGGATTTTTGGTAAGGGAGCTTCAACCTATAATGAGGCTCCCATCAAAAGCAAGGCCTGGGAGCAATGTTAGGGAGGTGCTGTAGCAATGAAGAGAGGCTGGAGTGGTTTTTTTTTTTTTTTTTATTTGACAGGTAGAATTAGACAGTGAGAGAGCGAGAGAGACAGAGAGAAAGGTCTTCCTTCCGTTGGTTCACCCCACAAATGGCCACTACAGCCGGAACGATGCCGATCCGAAGCCAGGAGCCAGGTGCTTCCTCCTGGTCTCCCACGCGGGTGCAGGGCCCAAGCACCTGGGCCATCCTCCACTGCCCTCCCAGGCCACAGCAGAGAGCTGGACTGGAACAGGAGCAACCGGGACTAGAATCCGGTGCCCATATGGGATGCTGGCGCCACAGGTGGAGGATCAACCAAGTGAGTCATCTGAGTATAGGATGCCCAAAGGATCCCCAAGTAGACACAACCAGAAAACAGCCTCAGGGAGACACATTATGTTCAAACTCTCCAAAGCACAATAGGAGAGACAATTCTAAAATTTGTGTGAGAAAAGCACCAGATCACTTTTAATAGAAAGTCCAATAACAGGTTTTTCATATGAAACCCTACAGGCAAGAGAGAATGGAATGAAAACCTCCAAGTTCTGAAAGGAAATAATTGCCAACAAGGAATCTTTTATCCAGTGAAGTCATTTTCCTAAATGAAGAAGAAAGACTTTGCAAGACAAGCAAAAGCTGAGTGCCTTCATCACTACTAGTCCAGCCTTATAAAAGATGCTGAAGGGAGCCTTACACAATGAGTAATGAGATTGAATCAGTGATCAAAAGTCTCCCAACAAAGAAAAAGCCCAGGACCAGATGGCTTTACTGCTGAATTCTACCAAACTGTTAGGAAGAACTAATAGCAGTTCTTCTCAAACTATTCAAAAAAATTTAAAAAGAGGATATCCTTTCAAATTCATTCTAAGAGGCCAGCTTTGCTGTGATTCCAAAACCAGGCAAGATTACCACAGAAAATTATAGGCCAGTATCCACCATGAACACAGATGCAAAAAATCTCAACAAAATACTCGTAAATCAAATCCAACAACACATCAAAAAGGTCATGCATCATGGTCAAGTGAGATTTACCTCAGGAACACAGCAGTGGTTCAACATGCAAAGCAATAAGCCTAAGACATCACAGCAACAGAATGAAGGATAAAAATCACAACTGCAGGTTACACTGCTGCTTGTGATGCCTGCATCCCGCCCTGGATGACTCGTTCAAGTCCCAGATACCCTGCCCCTGACTCAGCTTCCTGCTAATGCGTATCCTGGGAGGCAGCAAGTCGACAAGTTGTCCATGCTCACTGCTCTTCTTCAAAATACCACTCAAGTGTTGTGCAGAGCTATTAGGCAAAAGCAAGAGATAAAATGAATACAAATAGGAAAAGAGAAAGTCAAATTATTCTTGTTTGCAGATCATAGGATGCTACATATAGAGAAACCTAAAGACTCTGCTAAGGGACTATTAGAACATATAAATAAATTCAGTTACCTCACAGCATACAAAAGCAGCATAGAAATCAGTAGCATTTTTCTATACCAATAACAAAGGCACCGAGAAAGAGATTTTAAGAGCAATCCTATTCACAATAGCAATAACAACAAAAATACAATGGAAAAAATTTAACCAAGGATGTGAAGAACTTCTAAATGAAAATTACAAAACACTGATAAAAGAAACTGAAGTTAAACACAAAGTTCCACATTCAGGGAAGAATTAGTATTATTAGAATGTCCATATTACCCAGAGTGATTTACAGATTCAATGTAATTCTCATCAAAATACAAATGACATTCTTCACATCACTAGAGAAAGCAATCCTATAATTCATACAGAAGCACAAAAGACTGACTAACCAAAGCAATCAAGAACAAAAAGAACAAAGTTGGAAGCATCACAATAACGGTTCTGAAAACAATACTACAAACTCTTGGTACTGGCATAAAAACAGACAGGCCAGCAGAACAGAATAGAGATCCTAGAAGTTAATCCATACTTCTATAGGCAACTAATATTTGACAAACATACCACAAACATACACTGGAAAAGGGGCCGACTCTTCAATAAATGGTGATGGGAAAACTGGCTATACATATGCAGTGGATTGATCCTGGAAGCCTACTTCTCACCCCACACAAAAATCAACTCAAAATGGATCAAAGATCTAAATACTAGACCTAAAACTATGGAACTAGTAGAAGAATACGTAGGAGAAATAGTTTAAGGCATTGGCATAGGCAACGATGTTTTGGATAAGACCCCAAAAGCAATAAAGGCAAAAACAGACAAATGGGATCATATTAAACCGAGTAGCTCCTGCAAAGCAAAAGAAACAATCAACAGTGAAGATACAACTGACAGAAAGGGATCAAATATTTAGAAACTATGGCTTTGATGAGGAATTAATACATAGAATATATAAGTAACTAAAAAAAAAACCTTCAAAAATGACAAAAAACAATCCAGTTAAGAAGTGGCTAAAGAATTTGAAAAGATATTTTTCAGAATAAGCAATACAAAAGACCAACAAATACATGAAGACATATTCAATACTACTAGCCACTGGGGAAAATGCAAATTAAAACCACAATGAAGTACCGTCTCATTCTAATTACAATGGCTAGGATCAAAACGGCTAAAAAAAAAAAAATACTGGAGAGGATGTGAAGAAAAGAGAACTCTTATACACCGCTGGTGGGGATACAGAGCAGTATATCCACAGAATTCTTCAAAACACTATAAATGGACTGACATAGGATACAGCTATCCCACTTCTGGATTTATATCCAAAGGAAACGAAGTCAGTGTATGAAAGAGACACCTGCACTGTACGTTCTGCGCAGTGCTATTCACAACAGCCGAGGTACAGATTCTACCTAAGTACCACCAGTGAATGAATGGAGACAGAGAAGAGGCAGACATACATACTGGGGCATTCTTCAGCCAGATAAACAATAAATTCTTGTCATATGTACACAGTGGACAGATCTAGAGATCACTACGCTAAGTGAAATAAACCAGGCACAGAAAGACAAACACTGTGTGTTCTTTCTGACATGTGGAAGCTAAAGAAAAGTTAATCTGAACTTAGAATAGAGACGCTATGGGCTGGGAAAAAAGGGGGTGGTGGTGTGGTGGACAGCAAAAGACTGGGTATAGGTACTAAAACACAGTCAGATAGAAGTACCAAGTTCTAGGGTCCCACAGCACAGTGGGATGACTACAGTGAACAATACTGCATTTTATCATTGGAAGAGAGGAGCTAGTAGGCTTCAAATACAAAGAAGATAAGGCAATGGGAAGGCTGGTTGCCAGCACTGATTGGTTTATGCTGTGTATGTGTGTTGAAATACAGCACCATGCAACATGAAAATGTACAGGCTTACGTGTTAATCAAAAATTTAAAAATAATAACAAAATAAATGGAAAAAGGGTAACAATTACCTTTCATTACAGAGGCCTTATGTGAAGAAAAAAATTAAAAACTGTTTATTTACTTATTTTCATCTGCTGGTTCAGTCCCCAAATGCCCTCAACAGCCAGGGCTGGATCAGGCTGAAGCCAGGAGCCAGGAACTGCATTTGGGTCTCCCATGTGGATGGCAGGGTCCCAGTGACTTGAGCCATTATCCGCTGCCTCCCAGGATGCACTAGCAGGAAGCTGGATTGGACCTGGAATAGCTGGACTTGAACTGGTACTCTGATATGGGATGCAGGCTTGCCAAGAGGAACTAAACTTGCTGCACCATAACACCTTCCACTTAAAGAACATTTGCTTGGTCAATTCTAGAACATTCCAAGTTAAAAGGAACTTAATCAAGTGTCATCAATAAACAAATATTTTTGTCTTAATGAATGAGAACTCCACACAATGTGTTTCTTAAAAAATACTGTTGATGTTTGCACTTTCATTTGCTCCAGTGATGGAACTGTAACTGTATTTAGCCCTCACCAGAATGCTCACAGCAAGGCAGCACCAGGGTGTCCTAGTGGCAAACCAGAGTGCATGAAGGAATAAAAGCAAAGCCATTTCAGCCAACGCAGTTTCACAGGATGCAATTTCCTCCAGGTACAACATGATCACGTCTACAAGGAAAGAGAATTCTGGGAGTTGAAGTGGATTGTTTTCCTCAGCCTCTGAATCAGCACAAACACCTTCAAATGCTCTGTAAGAATATAAACGGGAGCTGGCGTTGTGGTATAGCAGTAAAGCAGCTGCCTGTAGCATCCCACATGGGCGCCAGTTCCTGTCCCCGCTACTCCACTTCCAATCCAACTCCCTGCTAATGACCTGGGAAGGCAGCAGAGGATAGCTCAAGTGTTTGGATCCATGGACCCACATAGGAGACCTGCATGAAGCTCCTGGTTCCTGGCTTTGCCTCGGCCCAGCCCTCACCATTTCTGTCTGGGGAGTGGACCAGCAGATGGAAAATTTCTTTTTTTCTGTCTGTCCCCTGCTACTCCCTAATCTCATGACTCTGCCTTTCAAATAAATAAATAAATCTGGAAAAAATATATAAATGTAGGGGCCTGGTGTTTTGATGCAGCAGGTTTAGGCAACTATGACACTGGTATCTCATAATAGCACTGGTTTATCTAGAAAGCAGATGATGGTTCAAATATCTGGGCCCCTGGCATCCATGTGGGAGACCTGGATGGAGTTCCTGACTCCTGGCTTAGGAAGTGAATCAATGGATGCAAGACATCTCTCTCTCTGTCTCTCTAATTCTCTCTCTCTCTCTCTGTTGGTCTGCTTTTCAAATAATAAAATAAATATTTTAAAAAGAAAGAATGAAAATGTAGATGTTCCTGTGTAATGTAAGACTTCTTTCCGATGTTTGGTTATATATTATTCCTATAAACACTACAGGCACACAGTAATAAAAAGTTAAATTACTTTTGCCTGCTTGCCCCCAGATAGCTATAACTGGATGAAAATAACCATCACTTTCTTTTATGCTTTGTGGATGCAAAGAATAATTCACTTTAAACTGGGTCTACAAATTGGCACCACAATAGGTTATTAAAATACATTCAGAGCAAGCACTTAAATCATGTTGACCTATGGAAATCTATGAAATAAATTTTTAGCTGCAGGTCCAAGCGATGAAACAGCCTAGGAAACACAGACAAAATATCTGTCTTGTGAAGACATTTGCTTGTTCCTTCATTCATCCACACAACAGATTAATCAGTGCCTATTTATAAAGTGCTAGGTTCTTGGAAAATAGTTTGCTGTGTGAATTATTCAAAAGCAGAGATTTTTCCAGCAAGCCTAGTGTGGGAGTTCCATCACATCTCCCCCTTCTTGTACAGGTTTCTCTGCTTTTCTCTCTCAACAGAGAGAAGCCGATAGAGTGTAACGAAATATGGGAGGTGCCCAGTCCACCATAAAGTGCAGGGAGAAGGGGTTGGAAAGGGATCAGTACAAGTTACTGATTGAAGGATGGAACAAAGGAGATGTGTGAAAACTTCCGGCTCACTCCCCCTCAACTAGAAAGTTCTGAAAAGCTATGGAATAAAATACATTTTCCTAAAAAGTTCTCACTGTGGACAGAAAAAATCTTGCAATGAAAAAAATGGTGGTCACCTGGCACATGTTTGAGACAGATACTCTAACCCATAAGGGGAGATGCTCCACCAGTCTGGGCAGCATCCATCTCCCAGAAGCTTCCAGGGGCCAGTACACAGGGCCAGCAGCATGGGCAGAAGCAGGGGTGCTCAACAGTGCTGGTGGCAGCAAGGGCATGGCAGTGGCTGCCACCTCTGAGACCCCCATTGCAGCATGGCAGCGTGTGGGGGCAGGGCGGGGGTCGACACCCATGTGAGACCTCCCAGGAGGATCATGCCCATTTTAGGGGACATCCGTGCCCCTGCTACTCGTCTCTCCTGGTCTTTCTGTCTGGGTTTATTTCTATAATTCTCCTGCCCTGTCCTTCTCTGGCTGTCATCTTAAATTCTGGTAGGTCAATCCCAGTGAGCCAGAACTCCTCTGCCTTACTACCCTGCCCACGTGTGTGCATGGACTGCCCCTTCTACTGGATGTCCCCATCTATTCCTGATGGCATTCACTTCGACTGCAGCCCAGCTTCTGTCAGCTATCCCATTCACAAAATCTACACCCACCCCCCATCACGCACGCCAATGCTTTTTTGATCTTCCTTGGCAAGAATGAGGGTGGCAGCCATGTGTGGAAGGTCCAGGGCTCTCCTCTTAAGGCTACATCCTCATATGCTGGTTCTACTGCACCTAAATGCAGTGTTCTGGGGGTCCTTGTTTAGTTTAGTTTGCTTTGAGTGGTGATCCACTGTGGCAGAGGCTCACCTCACGACTAGTCACAGAGGGAGCAAGTAAGAGGAGACAGGACATAGTGTCTGGGAGGTAAGAGGTGATGTTGAGAAGGAAGGGCCCTGCTGTAATCGCACCACCTTCCAGACACCACCACTGCCTTAAACCAACCAGCTCCACATGGAAAAGCAATCCAAGGCTACAGTGCTCTGGGCACATCATGGGTCCACAAGGGCCATGGTGTTTCCTGCATCAAAGGACCCTTTTTCCGACTCTCCAGAATCCATTGATACCAGCAGAAATACAATGGTTTAAGAAGTGTACTGCATGAGGGTCAGGGATTCATGGTCTATTCTTCTCAGTTCTGTTCTTGCCTCACTCAACACACTTGCACTTGCATTTGACTCCAGAACAGGATCTCCTCATTTTTTTTTTTTTAAATTCTACTGTCAAAAATTTGTTTTCAAATCACATGTGTCAATATGTTTTGAGAGCTTCAACGCAGGGCAAGGAGGACCCTTAATTTTTTATTGTACTTCACTTAACATTTGTTGTGGCACCTGCATGTCTCACTATGGTAGATTGCAGAAGACGGTAATATTAATGAGATTGTAGATGTAGCGTAATAATTGCACACCAATTCTTTTTGCTTTCGAATAGGCTGTACTATTTGCTGCACTGACTTCAAGTCATGGCTGGACACTGTCATTTAAGGCAAACATATGTAAAAGAGGCAGTGAAACTCCCCCCTCCCATCTTCAAATTCTATATAATTTTGGACTCTCATGGGAACTTGACATTTGGCCCTGAGAAAGGTCAGGGGTTATAGGACCTCTGCTGGGGATCCTTTCAGAAGTTGGTCTGGTTAATTATTTTTTATTTAGCTGAGGGACAGAGAGAGAAAGAGAGGGAAGGGGGGAGGAAGGAGGTCTCAAGAGCTCCTACTCACTGATTCACTCTCAAAATGCCTGCAATGACTGGGGCTGAAGCCAGGTTCTGGCAAACTCAGTCCAAGGCTCTCATGTGGTGTCCGGAACCCAAGTACCTGAACCATCACTGCTCCCTCCCAGGGCTGCATTGGCAGGAAGCTGCAGGCAGGACCTAGAGTTGGAAATTGAACTTAGGCGCTCTGCAGTGGGAGGCAGGCTTTGTAACTGAGAGGCTAAACACCACTCCTATTATTTTGGACTAAGCATTCCATAATCTCTTATCGTCCTTTTATATCCACTAATTCCATGATTTTAGTAAGTGATTCAATTACCAGCAAACAAACAAAAAAACCTTGTTAATTTTAAAAGCAGATGCCAGTTTTAAGCACAAGGTGGCAGCATAATTCTATTCACAGCCCTAGTCAGTGGGCTCCTAGAGGAAAGACGCTCAATGATTCTGGTGCCTGATACGTGGCATTTTAATGATCTTCAATAACTTGGATTATCAGCCACCAAGATCAATTGCAGCAAACAGCAACTGGTCATTCAGCCAAACTCCTTAACAGGTAGGTTCTCTGGTTACAGCAAATTCTACAAATAATAATTTGGTGGCGCTGGGATGGCCAGCGAGATCAGCTGCAGAGGCAGACACTTTATAGTTCCTTTGAAGCAGGCTTGGGTCAGTAATGACAGTCATTACCATTTCATAGCTGTGGTTGACTCGTCATTAAGCATGAGATAAACCACCTCCACCAATAGCCTCTCTGATGGACAAAATAAGGAGGGCAAGGTCCCAGTCCCATGGGAATTCCTCCTTCCTGCTTGTGACCAGGTATGAGAACCATACAGTACCACGGTGCTTTACCGGCTACAAATTAACCAAACAAATTGAACAAGGCTGAAGCGCCAGACCCAGTGGTGAGCCCCTGCCCTCTGAGCACGTGAAGCATCCCCGAGGCTCCTGAAAGCATTCTCAGCACAGGTACCGAGATCCTTGCAGATTCCTCTTCAGACTGAAGGGGCTGTGGTACAGGCAGGGCTGCTCCACCCAGCGCTGTGACTGACGGGCAGGTCGGTGGAACACACAGCCCCTGCTGCACCCTGCTTGGGAAAGGCTCTGTCCACCTGAGATTGTCACCATCATCGCCCTCTCTCTGACGCATGCACAGGGCGGAAGGTGGTGAAGGACCTTGTTTCTTGTCTCTGCAGAGGAACACTGTGAGGTGTGCATAGCACCTGTGAACCCAGGGCAGAAACCTGGGAAGCCTGGCAACCTTCTGCCCACAGGGACCCTGCTGTCACGCTGTGCTGCTGACGAGGAAGAGCCGGGCATGCCTCTAAAAGCAGGTTATAAATTCTTACGGCCCTCTGTCGGCATAACTTCATTACTTTCTGTACAGACCAAACCTATTGATCCACACAGGAAACCAGAATGCTGACCCTCTTTGGGGGGATGGGCTGCGTGTGGTTGACACTTGTCTTCCAGAATACATTACACCAGCATCACAGAAATAGGAGAGTTTATTTAGGGCAGCTTATTGGTGATAAAAGCCTGGCCAGGAATGCCAAAAGGCCAGCACTTTTTTTTTTTTCTTTAAGAAAGCTTTTATGGCCTGCGCTGCAGCTAAATAGGCTAATCCTCCGCCTGCGGCGCCGGCACACCGGGTTCTAGTCCCGGTCGGGGCACCGGATTCTGTCCCAGTCACTCCTCTTCCTGTCCAGCTCTCTGCTGTGGCCCGGGAAGGCAGTGGAGGATGGCCCAAGTCCTTGGGCTCTGCACCCACATGGGAGACCAGGAGAGGCACCTGGCTCCTGGCTTCGGATCAGCGTGGTGTGCTGGCTGCAGTGTTCTGGCTGTAGCAGCCATTGGGGGTGAACCAATGGAAAAGGAAGACCTTTCTCTCTGTCTCTCTCTCTCACTGTCCATTCTGACTGTTAAAAAAAAAAAAAAAGAAAGCTTTTATTTAGAGGGGCAATAAGAGATGGAGGAGGTAGTCTAAAACTGTAAAACAGTCTAGTTCTGCGTACAATCTTACAGACTTACCCATAAGAGTACAGCCTAAGAACTAGTCATGGGGCTCCAAACCCATAAGAATCAGTGGTATAAACGCCATCTTCACTGTTAAAATGATCATATTAAATGTTAAACGCAACAGATAGATTGGTCTAAGTTTAAAAGGGATGATAGAAATAACATCAATTACCTGGTAAAAATAGTAGAATTAAAAAGGAAGGAAGGACCAACATGGGAAGCAGTCCGCACAGCAGACTCCTAGAATGACATTCGCAATAAATAACACTCTGACCTCAGAATCAATCCTTAAGGCTTCCTGGTCAGGCTGAAAGGCCTGCAAGAGCATGTCAGGCATGGAAAGCCAAGACTGTGACAAAAAGATATCCTACATGGAGGATCTCTGTGAGACCTCAGAGGAAAGAAAGGGTCATCAAAGAAGGAGACTCTCTTCTCTGAAGGGAGAAGAAAACATCCACTTTGCTTATGGCTGTGTCCAAATACCGATGGAATCTATGGTCACAACAGACCGCCTTGGCAGCCCATGGCAAGAGCCTCGGATGATCACTTACGTCATAAAAAGAGTGTTAATTGTTAAAGGAACAACAGTAGTCACTGTGCACTTGCTCCCCATGTAGGACCTCTGTCCCTATTGAATTGTAATACGAGAGTCGACTGTAAATTCTCTCCCCAAACTGTACTCTATATGTTGTGTGTGGGCGTGGGTACAAATTGTTGAAGCTATGATCAGTATAGAGTTGGTCCTCTGTATATAAAGTCATACTAAAAATGATCCATAATGAAGAAGGAGATGGGAGAGGGAGAGGGAGGTGGGATGGGAGCTGGGGGGCGGTATGGGGGAAAGAACCACTACATTCTTTTCTTTCTTTTTTGGCAGATAGAGTTAGACAGAGAGAAAGGTCTTCCTTCCGTTGGTTCATCCCCCCCAAATGGCTACCACAGCCGGAGCTACGCTGATCTGAAGCCAGGAGCCAGGTGCTTCCTCCTAGTCTCCCATGTGGGTGCAGGGCCCAAGCACTTGGGCCATCCTCCACTGCCTTCCTGGGCCACAGCAGAGAGCTGGACTAGAAGAGGAGCAGCCGGGACTAGAGCCTGGCGCCCATGTGGGATGCCGGCGCTGCAGGTGGAGAATTAACCAAGTAAGCCACTGCGCCGGCCCTGAACCACTATATTCTTAAAGTTATATCTATATAAAAATGCATTCATTAAATAAAAATTTAAAAAGGAAAGCTTTTATTTAATAAATATAAATTTCATTGGTACAACTTCCCCCCACCCCCATACCTGCCCTCCTACCCCCACTCCCTTCTTACCTCCTACTCCCTCTACCATCCCATTCTTCATTAAGATTCATTTAAATTATCTTTATATACAGAAGATCAACTCTATACTAAGTAAAGGTTTCAACAGTTTGCACTCACACAGACACACAAAGTATAAAGTACTGTTTGAAGACAAGTTTACCATTAATTCTCATAGTACAACTCATTAAGGACAGAGGTCCTACATATGGAGCAAGTGCACAGTGACTCCTGTTATTGGTTTAACAATTGACACTCTTATTTATGATGTCAGTGACCACCCGAGGCTCTTGTCATGAGCTGCCAAGGCTATGGAAGCCTCTTAATTCACAAACTCCAGCCTTATTTAGACAAGGCCATAATCAAAGTAGAAGTTCTTTCCTCCCTTCAGAGAAAGGTACTTCATTCTTTGATGGTCCCTTCTTTCTCACTCACAGAGATCTTTCATGTACGCCATTTTTTGCCACGCTGTCTTGGCTTTCCATGCCTGAAATGCTCTCATGGGCTTTTTAGCTAGATCTGAATGCCTTAAGGGCTGATTCTGAGGCCAGAGTGCTGTTTAGGGCATTTGTCATTCCATGAGTCTGCTGTGTGGCCTGCTTCCCATGATGGATCATTCTCTCCCTTTTAATTCTATTGTTATTAGCAGACACTTGGTCTTATTTATGTGATCCATTTGACACTTATTCCTATCTTTATGATCAGTTATGCACTTAAAATGATCACTTTAACTAGTAAGATAAGGCCAGCACTTTTGATGGGTCAGGAAAGACCTCGAATATTGCTTTTATTTGCATTCTGACTTCAAAGCCAATTGCTATGGTTCTTTTGGAGGGCAAATTGGGCAAATTTAGAGAGAAAGAGAAAGATTTAGATATTTCTACAGGTTTCTATTCTAGGCTTCCTGGACAGGCCCCTGAGGCTGTTTTTATTTAGGTTAATATGATGTATTCTATGAAGCATAAGTGAGGAGCACAATTCCTATTTTGTATAAGAAATCTTCATGGAATTGCTTAGAAAGCATGAAGCATGGACTTTAAGTTTCATATCGCCCTGCATTGCATGTCTGCTCATCTGATCCAATTTAAAAGCTCCTTGAGGGCAGGGATGGAGTCACTTCCTTTCCCACCATATCCTAGCATCTACATGACCTGAAAACTTTGACCCAGTCAGGGCCTTTTAATGGAATATGTGCTTCTGTACAGAAAGAGTGATGAGTAGATTCCCAAGCAGATTCTCATAATGCTCATTCATAATCTATGCCGTAAAGGAGAAAAGGGGAATGAAAGATGAGCACATTAAGTAAACAACTAAAAGACCAGACAAGGGGCAGGCATTTGGTGCATCAGGTAACACACTTCTGAGGATGCCTGCACCCTGTATCATACTGGAGTATCTGCTTCTGATTCCAGCTACATGCTAATGCACACCCTGGGAGGCAGCAAGTCATGACTCAAGTACTTAGGTCCCTGCCGCTCACATGGGACACCTAGATTGAGCTCCAGGCTCTTGCCTTCAGCCTGGCCCAGCCTCGGTTATTGAGGGAATTTGGGAATTAACCAGAAAATGGAATCCCTCTCTCTCCCTTTCCCTCTGTCTCTATCTATTCAAAGTACAAAATCAGCCAGGTATGTCTTCAGGCCAAACGTTAACTCTGGAATGAACACAGCCACCTGGATTCTCTGCTTTGTTACTGAAGCAGTGGAACTGCTCTTGGCAAAAGTCACAGACAACAGCAATGTCTGCTTGGCTGCACATGAACCATCACTGGCCTTGGTGGGCCTCGCAGCACGGGTGATCTCATCGGGTCCCTAGGCTCTGTGCTCCCGGGTCCTCAGTGGTGACAATTTCACCCATCTCCATTTCTGGGGGAACCTGACATTGGCCATGCTCTTCTTCCTTCACTAGGGGCTGCACCTTGCATTTCTCTGAGGAACAGGGAGCCTTGAATGTTCCTGGCTGTTCTCAGTCACTCATCTGACAAGAGCCACACCAGTCTCTAGGCCTCAGCTTAAATGTTGCTCCCTGGAGCAACTCGCTTTCTTTCTTCCCTTTCTTCTTTTTTTTTCTTCCTTCCTTCCTTTCTTTCTCCCTTTCCCTTTTCAAAGATTTATTTATTTATTTATTTGAAAGGCAGAATGACAGAGAGAGGTGGGGACACACACACACACACACATGCACACACATACAATCTTCCACCTGCTGATTCATTCCTCAAATGGCCACATCGGTCAGGCTGGGCCAGGCTGAAGCCAGGATCCTAGAACTCCATTCAGGCCCCATGTGAGTGGTAACCCAAGCACTTGGGCCATCACTGTTGCCTCCCCAGGTTCATGAGCAGAGAGCTGGACCAGAAGCAAGGCAGCTGGAATCTGAGCTGGGTCTCCAATGTGGGATGCCAGCACTGCAGGTGGTGGCTTAACCCGCTGTGCCAGCCTCACTGAGAAGCTGCAACACTCCTATCCCCTAAGTCTAGTTGAGGTCCCTCTTTTACAAGGTTTTCCTTCCTGGCATGAAGGAATTGAAAAAAATTAAAACTGTGAAGCCATCCAGGTGTCCCCTACACTGGTCAAATCCCTAAGAAGGTGTGGCTCTGAACAGACCTTGGTGACTTGCAGCTGTAGCCCTCTGTGTGCAGCACACAGTAGGTACTTCATGAATATTTACTGAATGAATGAGCAGCACCTCTTGTGCTATTCCAGGAGGAGGAGGTGCGCACCGAGCAGACCTGCCAATGATGGTACCAACTTGAGGAGGAAACTCTCCTTGGTATTCTCAAGTGATCCTGGAACTCTCTGGGGACACTAGGAGTTAGGGAAGTCTGCTTGCCGAGCTCCTGGCCACCGGCTGGGGACAGCTCCACGACGCCTTCCTACACACCATCAGTGAGTCTGGCTTGACCCAGGGTCCCTCTATGGCCCTGAGAAGGCCCGCTACTCATCTAGTTTGACTCCTAGGTTTGACATCAAAAACCTAAAGGAGTATACACTATGTGCCAGCCACCTTTCCACACATTATTTTATTGAATCCTTATGGCCCTTTGATGTGGTGTTGGTCTATTTAATGGACGAAAAGACTACAGCCCAAGCTAAGTGCCTTGTCTAGGACTGCGCAAGGCAGGTGTCCAACCAGTGTCCCCAGCACTTTCTGTTCCAATGTACTGCCCTGGAGTGCAGTCTTACCCCTGTGCCTTCCTGACTGTCAGGTGTCTGGGGACAGCAGCAGGCAGGTGAGGACCTGCCCATCTGACCTGGCCTCTCTCAGGTTCTGCTTCCAACACCAGAGAGCAGGAAGTTCACTCCCGCCTGGGCTGCCTTCTCATTCCCAGCTGGGCCTTAGTCACGGGCTTCCTTTCCAAGGGACTGCAGTCTTTCAGGCCCTCCATCGCACTGTGACAGACGTGGGGAGACCACATAGGTCTATTGCCAGCACCATTTGCAGTCACACTGGTGAAGCAATGCTTTGCAGCCTTTTCACGTGACTTCGGAGGCTCAGTGACCCAGCCCCCTGCCTTCCCCCCATAATATAAAAGACTTAACCAAGATCAAACTTTGATTTCTTTGCTGAGAAGTTCAGAACTGTACTCTTGCACATACGTGCCCCTCAATCCTACCATGATATGCATGGTTCATTACAGTTAAAAGACCAGATTCAGTTCAACACTTGTTTAGATGGGGCCGATCTCCAATGCTCCACTCCATCCCCAACCCAAACCCTTGCCCCCACCATGCTGCTTCACAGAGATGGCACATCAAAAGATGCTGATGCTGGCAACAGTAAACCCTCCAGGCTGGAGAAGCAGAACCGAAGAGCACATGACGGTCTGAGTCCCATAACAGGGATGTCAGCAAGAGGTGTTCGGGTCTGTAACCCTGGGACCCAGAGCTGAGTCTGATCTGTCTACCAACTGCTGTGTCTCCCCTGCATTAGCTGGACTTCCACTTCAAAGGCTGCTGATTGAACAGTCAGTAATCTACCCTGGGACTGGAAAAAATGTCACTCAACTCATTAACTCATCACCTAGTGCTCTGTCCATCATGTTTATCTTTGATCTTCATCTAATATTTAAAAATATCAAGAATTATTTTGGGGCTGGCATTGTGGTGCAGTGGGGTAAGTTGCCGCTTGTAACAATGGCATCCCATATTGGAGAGTGGGATTTACCTGGCTGCTCCACTTCTGATCCAGCTCCCTGCTAATGTGCCTGGGACAGCAGTGGAAGATGGCCCAAGTGCTTGGGCTCCTTCACCCATGTGGGAGATCTGGATGGAGTTCCAGGCTCCTGGCTTCTACCAGGCCCAGCCCTGTCTCTGGTGGCCTTTTGGGTGATGAACCGGTGGAGGGAAGATCCCTCTGTTTCTGTCTCTCCTCCTCTCTCTGTTGGTGTGCTTTTCAAATAAGTAGTCCAGAGAGATTTTAAAAAATAATTATTTATGTTATAAATATAATACTTCTTGATTCTTCCACACTAGAACGTGAATCCTCAAACCACATCCCTCTGTTACTCACTGCTGTGACTGTGAACTGCCTAGGGCTGGGGCGATACCCCAAGACCGACTGGCTTGACTAGAGTAAGTCAGAGCTTGTGTCCAACAGTGTGGGGTCTCAGGACTTGTCCTCAGCAGCTTCTGCCAGGAGAGGACAGGGAAGGCAGATGCTCCGAGGATGACTCCCCGGCTCCCTGGGTCACGGCTCTGGTAGAGCGAGGCCTCTCAAGGGGTGGCCCTGGGAACTTGTTGGAAAGGCAGAATTGTGCAGCTTGCACCAGGCTTGTGAGCCAGACGCTGTAGCGTGGGATGATGCACTCTGTTTACACAAACACTCCAGGTGATGGTGACGCACCTGAAACGCGGCAAGACTGTCCTAGAACAGTGCCCCTCAAACCAGAATGTGACTACAGATGACCGAGGACCCTGTGAGGGCGTGGGATCTGACTCAGCCAGTCTGGGGTGCGGCCGAGATTCTGCCCTTGTATCTGGCCCCAGCTGCTGTCTGGCTGCTGGCTGTGGACTGTGGTCGTGATAGTGACAGTGCAGGTGTTCAGGCTCCTTCCAGTGAGGGTTGAAGCGTTCCCGGGGCTGGCACATGGTCGTCCTCACTCAAAGGTTAAGAGAAGACAGGGACAGAGCTCTGTCTCCCAGAAGCTCTTTGGATTCCCACACAGGGACTGAAACACAAAGCAGCCCCTTCTCAACCCAGAGTCTATTAACACAGCACTCTGTGAAAACACAGACCCTGGGGGCCAGTGTGTGGCAGAGCAGGTTAAGCTGCCTTCTGGGTCAACAGCCAGAAGGGGTCAACACCCAAATGGGTGTCAGTTTGAGTCCCGGCTGCTCCACTTCCAATCTAGCTCCTTGCTAATGCCTTTGTACCCACGTGGGAGATCCTGACAGAGTTCCAGGCTCCTGGCTTTGGTCTGGGCCAGTCCTAATTGTTGTGGTCATTTGGGGAGTGAGCCAGCTAATGGAAGATGTCTCTCTCTCTGTGTCGCTACCTCTCTCTGTAACTCTGCCTTTTAAATAAACACAATGTGTTAAAAACAAACAAACAAAACCAAACCAGATCCAGGCTCTGCTCTTTCCTACCAAACTGCTGTATGGCCTGAACCAAAAAACAAACAAACAAAAACCCCGTGCCTCAGTTTCCCTTCCCAATGCAGTCATTTCTTAGATTCTTAGATTTCGTCTCAGATCTCTTCCATTATTCAACAAAAGCAGCCAGTGCTTCCTAACACCTAAAGCAAAAATGCAGGACTTTCCACACCTGGGCAAACACTGCCCCAGCAAGAACCTTACATTCTCAACGGGCTCCACAGATAGCAGCCTCAGTAATTCATGGGAAAGTCTGCTGTGGGGGTGTCACTTAAAGGGACATCAGGTGGAGAAATCAAGGGCAACCATTTCAATCAGCGCACAGTGCCAGGAATCCCCGCCAGGGGTCTTTCTGAAATAGCAAGTGCTCTCTGACAGCACCACTGGCCTGTGCTGGCTGCAGGGCTGGCTTACGAACCTTTTTATTTTTTCATTAATGTGTGGTTGGAATATTTGCACCTTTATGATTGAGATCTATAACCGTCTTTCCACAAAATGCAAGGACAGAAGCAAAGTATGCAAGCGATGCATATGCAGCTAATGTTGGAAGAAAACACTTCTGCAGGAAAGTTTCTGATGCCATCTACACACAATTTGAAAGATTTGTTTTATTTATTTGAAAGGCAGAGTTAGAGAGAGAGAGAGAGAGAAGAGAGAGGTCTTCCATCTGCTGGTTCACTCCCCAAATGGCCACAACAGCCGGGACTGGGCCAGGCTGAAAACAGGAGCCAGGAAATTCTTCTGGCTCTCCCACATGCACGCAGGGGCACTAACATTTGGGTGGTCTTCCGCTGCTTTCCCTGGCATGTTAGCAGGGAGCTGGACTGGAAGTGGAGCAGCCGGGACGTGAACTGGCACTCATATGGGATGTTGGTGCTGCAGGTGGCAGCTTAACCCACTTTGCCACAGCACCGGCCCCTCTGATGCCTTCTAAAAACTTTATTTATTTATTTGAAAGGTGGGAAGAGGTGGGAGAAAGAGACATTCTTCCATTTGTGGATTCACTCCCAAATGCCCACAACAGCCAGGGCCAGGCCAGTCCAAAGCCGGAAACCAGGAATTCAATCCAGGTCTCCCACGTGGTGTCAGGGACTCAAGTACTTGAGCTATCATCTTCAGCCTCCCACAGTGCGCATTGGTAGCAAGCTGGATAACAGTGCAGCTACAATTCGAAGTCAGGTACTCAAATATACAATGCAGGAGTCCCAAGTAGTTTCTAAACCATGAAATGAAAATGTCTGGCCCATTCTGAGCCTTTTTAAAGGCAGATTCCAAATTCTGGAAAAATTCTACAAGTCTGAAAGGCATCCATTTATTTTCCAATTTCATACTTGATAAGCACGAGGAGGTTCCAAACGTGATGACAGTACTTTCTTGTCTGACTGGTGTCTTGTCTGATTCCTCTGCTATTCTTACCCCATGACAGTGTCATTCATGAAACACAAAGTTCCCAAGCACTTACTATGTGCCAAGCATGATGCCATTTCTGATCACACCTTGAATATGAGACTGCACTTGTCCCCTGCAATTAAACTTTATGACAGGCAAAGAATGTTTAGAATTAAGTTCTTGATGCAAAGATATATTTTGGCCACTGATGAAAAACAATTTAGTGCTTAATTCCAAGTATGTGGGATGAGGACAAAAGAAGCTACAAATCCTTCCACTTCCACCATATTGCATTAGGGCCAGCGCTCCATCACAATAACTACAGCTTGATTCTCTTCGGCTTGGCGCCACAGGCTCCATGGGATTGGTGCAGCTGCAGTGCCCTTGGACTGATGTTTCCAGCTGAGAAGTGTCCTCAATGTGTCTGGTGGATTCCACAGCCAGCCTGTCTATGTTCACAGGGCGGAAAGGCCCACCTCCCACACGTGCACTCCACCACAGCAGGGTCAGCTGGCCTCTGAGGCCGGGCTGGATTCCAAGTAGCAGGGAGCTACCTGCGGAGAGGCCCCCCCACCTCTCCCATTCTGTGTGGAAGAAAGCTGCTTTCGCTTGATGGTTAAGGCTAAATCTTTTTAAAAAAGCAAACGCTCATGGAAGACGTAGCACATGCATTGAAAATCACACTAGGATGCAGACAGCTGGCAACAGTCCAAGCCACCTGGTGACGAAAAGGGAGGGGGAGGAGGAGGGGACAGAGGGCTGAGGCTGGGCTGCAGGGCGACTGTGTGTCTGAGGCAGGCAGCATGTGGGCACTGGCCTTGGGGGCTTTTCAGGTCTTTTATTTTTTTCTGGTTTACCACTTTGCCTACAGCTGGCTGTCATCCATGAGGAACCCTGTGAATTTAAGAGTGACACATGTGTGTGTCACGTAGGTATGATGTCTAAATATTTCAGTACACTGACTTTCCTCTTCTCCTTTGCTCACTTTAGGGAAGATAAAACTACACTAATAAAAACACGAGAAGACAGGTAGAACAGAGTCGCAGCACCCACAGCGATCACCCTGTTCCTACACAGTCTGACATAGCTGGATATGGAACTCAGTGATTGGAGTCAGTCATGTTCTTTGCTCATTTCAAAGGCTAATACCTTGGAGGGCTAAAAAAGACATTGGGTATATATGGAAAGCAACATGGAGTAAACTACAGGGCCTCAAGAAGAGGCATGAAAGTAAAACAGAACAGTATTTCACTTATGAGGATGCAAATAATAAGTGGATGAGTGTGTTGACCTAGATCCTACCCAGCAACTAGCCTGGATTTGTGTCCGAGGGCCTGGCCAGCAGGTCCTACCATTGCCACCTGCCCCTCCATTGATTGGCCCCATCTGTTTCACTTGCCTTCCTTTCCAGGCAGATTTGCCCTCCAGAATCCCCCCCACTCCTTGACATCTCCCCAGTCCTGCTTTGCAATACGTAGGCCATTTGTTAAATTGCTGATGCTCAGGCCTGGCCCTCAGATCATCTGATAAGAACAGATTTGGAGTAGGGCGCAAGAATCTGTGATTTTTACATGCACCTTAAGTGAGTCCAAAGTAGGTTCTTTGCTGACGAACCTTTGAAGAACATATCTAGAGCTTGTGGGTCCTCCACTACCCAATTTTGAATTAATTAATTAATTAATTAAAAATTTATTTATTTATTTGAAAGGCAAAGTGAGAGAGAGAGAGGGAGAGAGATAGAGAGACAGAGATCGTCCATTCACTAGTTCAGTACCTAAATATCCACCACAGCTGGGGCTGGGCCAGGCCAAAGCCAAGAGGCAGGCACTTCCTCTGGGTCTCTCACATGGTTGGCAAGAATCCAAGTACTTGGGCCATCATCCAGGGCCATCAAGGTACAACAGTAGGAAGCTGGATTAGAAGCAGAGGTGGGACACAATTCTAGGCACTATAACATGTGACATGAGCATTCCAGGTGGTGGCTTAACCCACTGCGCCACAACACCTGCCCCATGTACAACACACCCTTGAATTTGTTCACTGCTCATGCCCAGGTGAGCAGCTGAAGTGCCATCACCTCCCTCACCCCTGTCCTTCTTACTGGCTCTGGATACAGCCTCACTTTAACTGGGTCTGCAGGGCAGGCTTCGAGCTCCTGTCTAAGCCAACAAAATCGTTCCCAGTCCATAGTAATCTGGGCAGAAGGTAGTAGGGGACAGACAAATGCAGGTCCCTTAGCTGATTCTGAAAGGTTCTGTCTTCTAGCCTAGATAACAACAATGATAAATATTCTGATAACTTGTTACAAATACAGTAGAAATCCCAGCGAGGTGGTATCATTTATTGAGACTATACGAGTCTGGGGACTGGTGTTGTGGTGTAATGTGTAATGCCGGCATCCCATATGGGTGCTGGTTGTGTCCTGGCTGCTCCACTTCTGATCCAGCTCCCTGCTAATGGCCTGAAAAAAGCAGCAGAATGTGACTCAATTACTTGGGCCCCTGCTACCCATGTGTGAGACCCAAATGAAGCTCCTGGCTTCTGGCTTTAGCCTGCCTCAGCCCCAGCCATTGTGAGCATTTGGGGAGTGAACTAGCAGATGGAAGATTCTCTTTGTCTACCTCCCCCACCAACTCTGACATTCAAATAGATGAAGATTAAAAAAATAGACTTTATAAGTTCAGAATTACTCAAGGCTGACACATGGACCAGCTAGAGGAATCCTTACAGAGAGGGAGAAGAAGGTTTTGCAAACCTGGTTTCTACATGCAGTATTGTCGTTGGTTCATCCTGTGAAGGAAAATCTAATTCCATTGTTGGTCCCCACAGGCAGAGACAGTGAAACTCCAGCAAGTCCATGGGGAGAACTCCAAAGGCTGGCTCTTGTTACGAGGCCATGGTGCTAATGTGATTATAAGACTTAATGAACTGAAACGAATACAATTTGGAACATCTTCATAGCTCTTGGAAATCATATCTTCTCCCTCAAGACTTTCCATTTTCTCTGTTTGTAAATTATGAATAAAATGAAGCCTATGGGTTAAGGCTGTGTTTATGAAGAGTCTTAGAGTAGAAAAGGCAAAGTTTGATATTTTGAATGTCACAGTGGTTTCCAAGTTAAAGGATCATATATGGAGCTTACATTTTCTGCCACCATATGAAGAACTCAGAGACCCTCGAATAGGGATTCAGTAAACGAACATTTTCCAAGGCAGCCTTTTCTCCATGCTGGGTTCACAGCACTTTGAATGCAGGCAGTCAACATGGTTGCTTTATTCCAATTTCCATTTTCTTTGGAAAGAAAGAAAGAAGTCTTCTGATTGCACAATGAGAGCTAATATCACAGGGTGGCTTTGATACACCTGCCTGTCTGTCTCTGTGCTAAGCTTTCACTACATTTTTGGAAGGGGCATTGAAAAGGTATTCTATGGAGAGAGGAATGGTACCAGGCTAAGTGGCAAGCTTTGCAGACTGTGAGAGGCTTAGCTTAAGAAGGTGGTCATAAGCTGAGGAAAAAGGAGCTCACCACATTTTCCTGAAGTGTCAGCATTACTGGATTTTAACTTTGTTAATTTAAAAATAAATCACATGTTCCTAAATTTGTATATATGAAATGCATGAAGGTTAAATGAAAGGTTTCTAGGTAAAAAAAAATAAAGGAAATATGGATAATTATGGAATACAAGATTCTATTAATTACTTTACAAATAAAACATGCGGGTTGGCACTGTGGTGTAGTGGGTTAAGCCACAGCCTATGACGCTGCATCCCATATCAGAGTGCTGGTTGGAGTGCTTGGGCCTCTGCCACCCATGTAGGAGACCCAGATGGAGCTGCAGGCTCCTGGCTTTGGCCTGACCTAGCCCTGATTGTGTGGCCATTTGGAAAGTGAACCAGGGAACAGAAGATCTCTTTCTCTCCCTCTTTCTGTTATCCTGCCTTTCAAAGAATAAAATAAACCTCAAAAAATAACCAAACAAAAAATGAGAAGTAAAGGAAATTTTGCGCATGGAATCAGGAATGTTAGCTCACTTTTCTCTGTCACTGAGGCTCTGTGGAGGTCTGGCTGAGCTGGGTGCCATGTGTAAGCAGTGCCTCCTGGGGGTGGGAGGTCAGCACCACGTGGCCATGGTGACCTCTGCCAATGCACACTAGGGGAAGCAGAGCAGTGGAATTTGATCCTGGGAGCGCCACTATGCACTTATTTATGCTTCTGGTACAGGAGGACATCAAATAAAATGTTAGCAAATAAGATAAGAAAATGTGTTTTCAGGACAAAAAGAAAACTCATCTAGGAAGATCAAGATAGTCATGATACAATTGCTATGCAAACAGAAGTTAGTATTTATCATTTTTACTCACTGGATTAAATAACCTAAGCTAAGAGGCTTCATTCTAATTCTTTTTAGAATAATTATTTGTAATAGCTATGATTTATCAGCAGTAATTATAAAATATTATTATATTTTAAATGAGAATGATTTGGTCTTTTTTTCATGTTACATTCCTTTTCTCTCTTTTTCTTTAGGATTTATTTATTTGAAAGTTAGAGTTACAGAGAGAGGGGGAAAGACAAAAGAGAGAGTTCAACCTTCTATCCACTGGTTCTACAATGGCCAGCATTGGGCCAGGCCAGAGCCAGGAGCTTCTTCTGGGTCTCCCACATGGGTGACAGGGGCCCAAAGACTTGACCATTGCTTTCCCAGATGCCTTAGCAGAGAGCTGGATAGGAAGTGGAGCAGCTGGGACTCGAATGGGTACCCACATGGGATGCTGGCATCACAGGCAGTAGCTTAACCCATAACACCACAATGCCAGCCCCTCATGCTACATTTCTTAGGCCTTTCTCCAAACTCTTTACAATGCTACTTCTTTCTCTCTCTCTCTCTCTTTTTCTTTTTTATTTATTTCTTCTTCTCCTTTTTAAAAAAAAAGATTTATTTATTTGAAAGGCAACATTACAGAGAGAGGGAGGGAGGGAAGGAGGAGAGAAGGAAGAGAGACAGAAAGAGAGAGAGAGAAAATTTATTTGCTGTTTCAGTCCCCAAATGGCTGCAATGGCCAGGGCTAGGCCAGACTAAAGCCAGGAGCCAGAAGCTTCTTTTGGGTCTCCCACACGGATGCAGGGGCCCAAGGGCTTGGGCCATCTTCTGCTGCTTTTCCGTGAGCATTAGCAGGGAGATGGATTGGAAGTGGTGCAGCCAGGATTCGAACTGGCACTCATATGGGATGCTGGCGTCACAGGTGACAGCTTAACCTGCTATGCCATAGTGCTGGCCTCTCATTCTTACTTCTTAATAAACTGGTGTATTATATCAGGAACAAAGAAATGTTAGGAATATGTGGTCCATGAGCAGTCCACCGACACACTCCATTTCACTTACTGAGAACATGATTAGGAACAGTGTGAGTCGGCAGCATTCACTGACCCATCCCGGGTTCTTCAATTCCACAGGCAGCATCCACCTATGGTACCAAGCCGTGTGATTTCTGTATGGTTCCCAAACTACTAATACTCTCTCAAAAACTGTACCACAGCACTAATACCACAAGAATTGAAAAGGCCAGGGGTAGGCTGACAGATGGAACTCCAAGGCTTCATCCTTCCTAACGGAATGGTGCATTGACACCTCTCTTGTAGTTTCCTATGTGGGCTGGAGGCTGTGCTGCCACTGCTAACTAACTGGAATACCGAAATCCTCTGGCACAGCAGTTGGCACAGTTGCATTGTCATTAGCTGGGGTCTGAATTAGGAAACAGCTGAACCTATCGACTAATTAATGTCATAAAAATGGCTTTTATAAAATATTAATATAAGAAACTGTCATTTGTTTATCTGCAGTCTCTGTAAAACCATTCATGATACTGTTCTATGGCGTGATGCATAAAGCTTTATGCCTCTGTGTGATTCACTCTCAGAGATTTTAGTTCTTAAAAGAAGATTTTCTGTCCTGATGAATTCGCTTGCTTCATTTTCAAAATGAAATGATACATACAAAAATCATATTTCCTTTTTTCTGATCGCCTCACATGGCTGGCTGGAAGCTCAAAGCTGTAATTATCTTCAATTATCATAATTATCTCTGTCTAGCTCTTTCTTTGCTCTCTCTCTACACCGACCTCAATTACAAGTTTTTTTTTTTAATTTTATGTTTTGAAGAATCTTATATGTGTCTTTATTATAACAGCTTTAATACTTTCTAGAAGCAGATCTTAATTTCTGAATAGTGCATACATGAGGCTTTAAATTTAATTACCTTGGATTTATTCCTTTATAGAATTTAAAAGTTCTCAATGTCCAGATTAGATTTTATAAGGAAGATAAGTTTTATAAGGAAAAACAGTTTCAAAACAGCAAGGAATGAAAGAAGGAAAATGAAAAGCAAGGAATGAAAAGAAGACTTTCCTATTAAATTAACTTTTGGGGCCGTAAGTTTAGGGAAATAATGAAGGATGTATCTAGATGATGTGATATGAGGTGCAAAGACTATAGTAATTAAAATCAAACCAATTTTATCCTAAAGGTTAAGGGGAGCTATTAAGTTCCATTGTATTGTCTATTCCTTTAAACAGCAGGTTTCAATGCTGGCTATATTGCAGAAAGTTTCCCAAGAGATTCTAACGAGACATTCTGCAATATGCCAATGCTCAGGCCTAGCCCCTCAAATTGGCTTAATTGATCAGGAATGGGGTCTACAGAAGTGTCCCCAAAGCATTGGAAAAAATAGCTACAGTTGAGAATCACTGAGCAAGACCATTCATATTTCTTTTTAAAAAAAATTTTTTTTATTTATTTGAATGGCAGAGTTACAGAGGACGAAAGAGAGCTTCCTCTGGGTCTCCCATGTGAGTGCAGGGGCCCAACACCTTGGGCCATCTTCCCCTGCTTTTGTTTTGAGCAGTGAGCTGGATAGGAAATGGAGCAGCCAGGTCTTGAATAGCCACAGGTGGAGGCTTAACTTATACACCACAATGCTGACCCCATATTTCTCTTTTTCTAAAAAAGATTTATTTATTTGACAGGTAGAGTTACATAAAGAGGGAGAGAGAGAGAGGGAGGGAGGGAGAGAGGCAGAAAAGGAGAGAGAGAGAGAGAGAGAGAGAGAGAGTGAGTTCGTCCATCCCATGGTTCATTCCCCCAAATAGTTGCAATGGATTGGCTTGGATGGGACAAAACCAGGAGCCAGGAACTCCATCAGGGTTCCCACATGAATGGCAGGGGCTCAAGCATTTGGGCCATCTTCTGGTGCTTTTCCAGGTGCATTAACAAAGAGCTGAATCAGAAGCGGAACAGCTGAGACTTGAATTTGTACCCGTATTTCTCTTTTTAAAAGGTAATTATATTTTTAAAAAGTCAACTTATTTCAGAGGTAGAGAGACAGAGAGGCATAAACAAACAGGGAAAGAGAGAGAAGCACTCAACAGCTGGCTCACTCCCCAAATGCTAGTTAGGCTGGCTTGGGCCAAACCCAGGTGCTTGGAACTCAATCCAGGTCTCCCACTTGAATGTCAGGAACCCAATTACTTGAGCCATCACTGCTGCCTCCCAGGGTCTGCATTGGTAGGAAGCTGGAGTTAGGACCTGGAGCTGGGAATCAAACCCAGGTACTCATAAGGAACTGCTATACTAACTGGCTGCTCCCATTCATAGTTCTAAACTCTTAACTATCAACTGAATTTCACCTTTCTCATTTCTCTGCAGTAGCAGAGCCTGTCTTACTTAGGAGTGACAATATGAAACAGATACATCTCATTGTCCCTCTCTCCACATGAATCTACACAGGGAGTCACATAAAGTAAACTTTTTGATTGATTTGCAGAGATGCTCCTTGACGTAAAATGGTGCTTCCTTTCCCTTAAGCCCATTGTAAGCTGAAAATGCTGTAGGCTGAAAATGTCTTCAATGCACCTAAACTAGTGAACATCACAGCTTAGCAACACAGCACACAGTTTCCCCTTGTGATTGGTGGCTGATTGGGAGAGGGGGCTGCTGACCGATACAGCAAGAGAGGATCATAATGCATATTGCTAGGAAAAGATCCAAATTCAAAATCCAAATACAGCTTCTATTGAGCGCGTGTCACTTTCTTACCATTGTAAAATTGAAAAATTTTAAACTGAATCATTGAAAGTTGGAGACCATCTGTGTATTTTTGGACCCCAGACCAAAACAGAACCTGTGTACAGTCTATTCCAGAAAGTGGGATCTGAGCTTGCAACATAAAGACTCAAGATTCAGAAGACATGGATTTTGAGCTATAATGTTTCATTGCTTACTAAATTATTTCTTGGTATTTTTCTCTGCACCTCTGAAAATACTAATCTGGAAGTCATATTCATAATTTATTAGAGAAATAAAATAGTATACTTTTAAAGTATTTTCAAATATAATAGTTTCAACAAGAAATATGTGAAATCCCCTTGCCCTTTGCTGGTTTGAGGCCTACCTACCACTGGTTTGAGGCCTACTTACCACTGGTTTGAGGCCTACCTACCACTGGTTTCTGGCTGTATGTCACAACTGATCTAAAGCACATTTATTATCTATCTATAATCCATAACTCCTAGAGGGAAAGTTTACTAGAAATCAATCCATTATTATGACCATAACTTTATGCTTTAGCCTATTGTAGCTTTTTTTTTTATTGATTTTCATTGCTTTCATGAACACAATACCTTTTATTCAGCTCAGTTTGACACATTGGTGTGTCATCATGGGCCAGCTGGGTCCACCTCCTCCAGCCTCAGCTGGTTCCCTGATCTCTTTGGCCGTGATCTTCCATGGGCTTTTTCTTGTAGCCCTTGACCATATCAAGCTTACCCTCTCCTGGAAATTTCATAGTAGCTGTTTCCTTTCTGGAATGGTCACCACCCTTCAGAGCATCAGACAGCTGGTGCCTCCTCGTTTTTTCTTTAACATCATGTTCTCAGAGATGTCTCCTCTAAGCCAACTATTCTATAGCCTGCTGCCCACCTCCAGCTTAACCTGCATCCTGTTACCCTGTCTCCCAGGCAAGACTATCTGAAAGCATCTTATTTATGAGTCTCTGTGCTTACTGTTTGTTGCAAGGGTGTGCGCTAAAATACATTTGTCTCTGTAGCCATCACCACACCACCTAAAACAGTAGGAGACACCTAGCAAATATCAGTGGAATAAATGAATGCATATCTTTGCATTCTTACCAAGGAAAGGACTGAAGGCAGTGCCATATTCTTGCAGATTGGAACCACTGATGGTTAACAGACAATAGATGACTGTGGGCAACTGTAATTTTCACCTACAGGGCTCCATGCAATATGTGCATGTTGGGATTTTAATTAGTTCCACAGAGCCCGCTCCTTTTGCAGAACAGGCAATTTGCATCCTGTGCCCTGCTGACCTCTGGCTGGTTCTCAACCTGTGCCAGAAAGTATCTCCCCACCCGTACATCTTGCGATCCTGGCTGCTCCCTTCAATTCTCTGCAGAGAACAGCTAGACATTCATGTTTGAATCTCCAATTCCAATCTTCTGCAGGGGGTTCTTTAGACCACTCTGTTGAGAGTAACAGCGTGTCTAATTGGCATGGGGTCCTCAGTCTGCCATGGGAATTTTTTAGTTTCTTGCTATTGTTCATCCTCACATACCCTTGACTTGAGGTGGCTGTTACATGCAAAAGACAGCCATTTCACACTAGTGAACTCATGACAGCCTGGGATCTTTTTTCAGTAATCTTATCCTTCCGCTATTAACACATGAAACTAGGAGTATGGGCCAGGAAGTCAGCTGTAATATCTTAGGACACGTCCACTGACATATGGAATAAACAGTTGGGCACTGTCATGATTTTGAGGCACTTCTGTTTGGTCTAGACTTTGAGCCGTACCAACAACACACTCTGCCAGGCTCCCAGACGCAGGCCTGGAGCATGTCAGCTCCCTCCAGAGTCCTCAGTATTCCAGCTTTTCATCCAGTACAGAAAAGTCTATTTGATATCACTATCAAAATCAGCTACATTTGTATCTGGTGAAACATGTATGGTTCAGTGCCTTCATCCAAAGGAGGCACATAATCAACATTAATTCTTTCTGCAGCTTTTCTTGGTGGTTTAACAAAATCTTATTTTATTAAAAATATATCTAAAAAAAAAAAAAAAACCCTGTGCCTCGCTATATGCAAAGCAGCTGCTTCTGATATTAGGCTTTATAATTTATCATTGTAATTTAACATAGCTCTAATTCACTAACAAAGTGAAATAAATGCACAATTGAATATTTCATAAACACTGAGGTTCTAAAAAAAGCAGATTCTTTTGAATCCAGTGATGAATCTTAAAATGGCTTTAAAATTTTTACTTATCTGAGAAGAAGAGAGAAAGCGATACATATATTAGATACACTGCTGGTTCCCTCCCTAAGTGCCTACAGTGGCCCCCATTGCAGCTGAAGTTGGGAACCAGGAACTCAATTCAGTCAGATGGAAGGAACCCAATCACCTGAGCCATTTTCATTCACTCCAGGTTGGGCATCAGCAGGGAGCTGACATGAGGAGCTGCAGCAGGTATCAGAGAATGGGTGTCCTGATCCCTGGGCCAAATGCTCTCCCCCTCCTCAGTGATGAACCTTTTGCGATGATGCCTTTTGCGATACACCAGAAATTCCTTTTTTTTAAAGATTTTATTTATTTATTTGAGAAGTAGAGTTACAGACAGAGAGAGGTAGAGACAGAGAGCAAGAGATCTTCCATCCACTGGTTCACTCTCTAAATGGCCACAAGGACAGCCAGAGCTGTGCCAAACTGAATCCAGGAGCCAGGAGCTCCTTCCAGGTCTCCCATGCAGGGCAGGGACCCAAAGACTTGGGCTATCTTTTACTTCTTTCCCAGGCCATAGCAGAGAGCTGGATCAGAAAAGGAGTAGGGTGGCGCTGTGGTGTAGCAGGTAAAGCCACTGCCTGTAGCACCGGCATCCTATATGGGTGCCAGTTCTAGTCCCGGCTGCTCCACATCTGATCCAGCTCTCTGCTATGGCCTGGGAAAGCAGTAGAAGATGGCCCAAGTCCTTGGGCCCCTGAACATACATGGGAAACCCAGAAGAAGATCCTGGCTCCTGGCTTTGGATCAGTACAGCTCCAGCCCTTGCGGCCAATTGGGGAGTGAACCAGCGGATGGAAGACCTCTCCCTCTCTGCCTCTCCTTTTCTCTGTGTAACTTTGACTTTCAAATAAATAAATCTTAAAAAAAAAAAAAAAAAAAAAAAGGAGCAGCCGGGACTAGAACCAGTGAGCCCAAATGGGATGCCTGTGCTGCAGGTAGAGGCTTAACCTACTGCACCACAGCACCAGCCCCACAGAAAGATCTTGTAGCTAGCACCCAGGCTTAACTGTAACATAAAGATTCTAGACTCTTCAAGCTTCTAGATCTAACCAGCAGACTTCTATCATTATTTCATTTCTTCTGTCCCTTAAATCAGGGGTGAGGAACGTCAGGCCTGCAGGCCATACAAGGTCTGTGACATCACTTGGTCTGACTCTTCCAAGGCAACTGCAGGCGGACTCAATCAGCCTATAGCAGGCTGGTTTTTCAGCTGCCCATTTTATATGGCCCACAGATGATGTTATAAATACCTAAATGACCCTTGGCAGAAAAGAGGTTCCCAACCCCTTCCTTAAATGATTACATAACAAGCAAACATTTTGTCTATCAGCAACAGTCAACTCACATCCACAAGACTGTGACGTCTGTGCATAAATTTCTGGAGGTTTTGAATGGGAAAAGTATCAGACCACATTTTAGACATGGACTTTGGAAAACTCTCCATAGTGAGTATTATCCACGTGTTGCTTAAAAACGCAGAGGTCATGGCAAAAAAAAAAAAAAGATGACTAATTATAGTCATCACACAAAGACACCCTCAGAATCTGGCTGCTCTCCAGCTGTGTAAGGTGCAGTCTTGGGCCCTTTCCCTAATTATGCTGCACATTATCTCCCCAGGGCTTCAATTCCCATGGGGCAGCCTTCCTAATTTGTATCTCCTGCCAAAGCCTGGATTCTGAGCTGCAGGACCATATCCATCTAGCACCTGGGCCCCTCCACCTGGGCGTCTCCCAGAATCTCTGCGTCAGTATACACAAGTCTGGCCACATCATCTTCCAGGGCTCTCTGTGTGAATGGTGAACCTTCAGTTAGTAGCATAAGGTTGAATTCCAGGTCCTTTTAACCACCCTCTCGCTGTTCCCTTTATATCTAATTCTCAATGTTACCTCTTGAATGACTTTCAAATCTACCTCTTTGACTCAAGCTTGTTTTGGCATTCCCAGGGCCAGCCCTCTATGCAAATGACTAAATCTCTCACCTCAGCTATGGCAGGAGCCTTCCAGTCTTCCTGCACCCCCAGGGGATGCTCTCCCATCCCTCTCTCCAAATCCCAGAGAGATCTTTTCAAAAAAGAAAATCTGTATCTAAAAGATAATCTATAGGAGTGAAATTGACACTTTGAGATGCGATGATTTTTTTTCATTTATTAAACTTTTATGTAATGAATATAAATTTCCAAAGTATAGCTTATGGGTTACAATGGCTTCCCCCTCCCATAACTTCCCTCCCACCCACAACCCTCCCCTTTCCCGCTCCCTCTCCCCTTCCATTCACATCAAGATTCATTTTCAATTCTCTTTATATACAGAAGATCAGTTTAGTATATATTAAGTAAAGATTTCAACAGTTTGCCCCCATATAGCAACACAAAGTGAAAAAAATACTGTTGGAGTACTAGTTATAGCATTAAATAACAGTGTACAGCACATTAAAGACAGAGATCCTACATAATATTTTTTTAAAAAAATAATTAATTTTCTATGCCATTTCCAATTTAACACCAGTTTTTTTTTTCATTTCCAATTCTCTTTATATACAGAAGATCGATTCAGTATATAATTAGTAAAGATCTCATCAGTTTGTACCCACACAGAAACACAAAGTGTAAAAATACTGTTTTTGTACTAGTTATATTATTATTTCACATTAGACAACACATTAAGGACAGATCCCACATGGGATGTAAGTACACAGTGACTCCTATTGCTGACTTAACAATTTGACACTCCTGTTCATGGCGTCAGTAATCTCCCTAGGCTCTAGTCATGAGTTGCCAGGGCTATGGAAGCCTTTAGAGTTGAGATGCGATGATTTTTAACAGCCCATGTCTCAACTGTGGAGGGACAGTGTTTTTTCCTCATACTATTTGTTGAACTCTTTATTTAGTGTAAAGTTAATTTTATGATATAAAGTTAACTGAAAAATAGATCTTTGTGAAAAATAAGAAAGGGAATAGGAAATAGAGGAGAAATGAGGGTGTGAGCATGGGAGGGAGGGCAGGGTGGGAAGTATCACTGTGTTCCTGAATCTGTATATATGAAATACATGAAATTTGTATACTTTAAATCAAATTTTTTAAAAAGCCCCCCAGAAAGATTGCTGACGCCTTAAACAAGAGTGGCAATTTGTTAAGTCAACAACGGGAATCACTGTGCACTTACTCCCCATGTAGGATCTCTGTCCTTAATGTGTAGTTCAATGTGAATTAATGATATGACTAGCGCTCAAACAGTATTTGGCACTTTGTGTTCTGTGTGGGTGCAAACTGTTGAAATCTTTACTTAATATATACTAAATTGATCTTCTGTATATAAAGATAATTGAAAACGAATCGATGTGAATGGAATGGGAGAGGGAGCGGGAGATGGGAGGGTTGCGGGTGGGAGGGAAGCAATGGGGGGGGGAAGCCATTGTAATGCATAAACTGTACTTTGGAAATTTATATCTACTAAATAAAAGTTAAAAAAAAAATAAAAAGCCCCCCAGAAATAAAAAAAATTTGATGGCACCAAGCTCCCTGCTTAAAACCTTTAAAAGCTTCCCATTGATCAAAGGATAAAGAAAATGAAACATGTAAAGCAGCCTGAAATATAAAGTAGTTCCGGCTCTTGTGTGCCGTCCTCCTCACCTCCTCACACTCTCAAGTCTGCCCTCCTGTCTGCTTCTTCCCTACCTGGAGCTTCTTCAGCACCCACCCACCCCTGCCTGCCCTCCCCTCATTAAGCACCACCCTCCATCAGATAACCAGGAAGTCTTCCCATGCACAAGGTCACTGCTCATTGCTACACGTGTTTTCTCCTTTTTCTTAAGTCTGCTTCATGGTGTGATATGCTTGACTCAAGTTTATTTATTATAATACACTGTTGTGATTTTTCTACTTTATTATTAGTTATTATTAGTTATTATTGTTCATCTCTTCTTGTGCCTAATTTATGAATTAAACTTTTTCATAGGTTTGGATATACAGGAAAAACAACCAGAGTATACGCCTAAGATTTGCTGCTATCCCCAGTTTCAGGTATCCCCTGGGGGTCTTGGAACGTGTCCCCGACAGATAAGGAAGGGACCGCTGCACAAGGCACTCTCTCTTCCAGTCTATCTGGTTAGTCTCGACGCATCTGGAGATTTTGTCTGGATTTGGGTTTTGTTTGTTTTTGTCTTCAGAGTTTCAAAAGCATGAGGTCAGATTTTAAAAGAAGGCCCATTTGCATTATTTGCTTTTTCAAAAGTCCACTGTTACAAATTATCACATCATGTTTTGATTTTTCTAGTAATAAACCGTTTAATGATTTTTATCAGCTTTCAAATTCAAGGTTTTACAGAAGTGTAAGAGCACAAAAGGTTCCCTCAAACTACAGTGGAGATACATAAAGCATATGATATCAGAGTGACTTCATGCTCTCCACGGCAGACCACAGGACAAAGGCAACAGCGACGACACTATTGCCAACATCAGGATGACGACACGGGGTGGCGAATGTGTGTGGCTGATTCGTCACCGCCACACCAGTGCGAGCTTCCCGAGTCTCTCACTCATTAATGAAGACCCAAGAGCCTTCTTCATCTTCCCCACCCCTCTCTTTCAGAACGTGTGTTACTGCTGTTTTTTTTTTTTTTGTAAGAGCTTAATCAAATATTTTCATAGATTTTATTTTTTGCCTAAAAACCTTGTGAGCGATAAAAGGCAGGTTTGTGGAGTTGGTTATTTATTTTTTTAAAAAGACTTATTTACTTATTTGAAAGGCAGAATTAGAGAGAGAGGGAGAGAGAGAGAGAGAGAGAGAGAGACTGACTGACTTTCTATCTGCTGGTTCACTCTCCAAATGGCAACAGCTGGCGAGGGGCCAATCCAAACCAGGAGTCTGGAGCTTCATCTGGGTCTCCTACATGGGTGGCATGGGCCTAAGTTGGGCCATCTTCCACTGCTTTTCCAGACACATTTGCAGGGAGTTGGATGGGAAGTGGAGCAGCCAGAATTCAAAATGGCACCCCTATGGGATGGCAGCATTGCATCCAGTCACTGTGCTACCATGCCTGCCCCTGGATTTGGTTTCTAAAAAGTCATTATTGGGGTTTTACAGATGAGGATATAATAGCTGTGGGGAGGAGGGGAGGAGGGGCTGCCTGAGAACCTAACCTAGGAAATAGCAGAGCCCTGTCTGCCTTCACTTTGCATTCTAGATTTTTTTCTCACTAAATTCAGGGGTCTTCAAAAAGTTATGTGAAATGCATTTTATGGAAAAACTCTGCATGGACTTTTTAAAAAATTGCTTGCACCCAAATAAACTTACCTTTAAATTCCATTTTTGCCATAAACTTTTTGAAATACCCTCATATTTGTATGATGGAGAACATGGGTCCCTACAACATGAGGCTCTTACTCAAAAGCCAGGCAGACACCAAAACCACAGCATCCATAACCA
This sequence comes from Lepus europaeus, assembly GCF_033115175.1. Taxonomy (NCBI): domain Eukaryota; kingdom Metazoa; phylum Chordata; class Mammalia; order Lagomorpha; family Leporidae; genus Lepus; species Lepus europaeus. The sequence continues at coordinate 62,165,603 of NC_084830.1, read as the reverse complement.
CAAACTCCAAGGCCGTTGGAGTTTGGCAGGTGCAGCTGCGAGCGAGGCAGCTGGGACGAATGCTCACCATGTGCGGCTGCTGGCCCTCTTGCAAACATTGCCCCTTCCACTGTGCTGGAAGACAGGGTCCGCCCACTCTATCTTTTGCTTTTTGCAGTTTGCTTTCATCTTAACACCACCTTAAGAACACCAAAGCACACCTATTGTGAAAAATGGTACTCATACTCAGTTTGATGGTTGGGGAATGATAGAACAAGGTGGGAAGGGGGCAAACTTATTCTACTCCACCCATGTTGGGTGTTAGTGGCGATTCTTTCAAAAGTCACTTTTTTTTTTTTAAGATTTATTTATTTGAGAGGCAGAGATACAGAGAGGAGAGAGAGAGAGAGAGAGAGAGAGAGAGAGAGAGAGAGAGATGCTCTTCTGCTAGTTCACTCCCCAAATGGTCATTATGGCTGGGCCAGGCCAAAGCCAGGAACAAGGAGCTTCTTCTGGGTCTCCTTCATGGGTACAGGGGTCCAAGGACTTGGGCCATCCTCCACTGCTTTCCCAGGCGCACTAGCAGGGAGCTGGCTCAGAAGAGGAGCAGCCAAGACCCTAACTGGCACCCATATAGGATGCCAGCACTACAGACAGAGGCTTAATCTTCTAAGCCACACCTCTGGTCCCCAAATGTCACATCTTCTAAAAGGGACAAAGTTCTATAGCTATACTTACTTTTTAAGCATTTAAAAAAAGATTTATTTATTTATTTATTTATTTGAAAGGCAGAGTAGTGACAAAGAGAGATACAGAGAGATGTCTTATATTTGCTGGTTCATGTCCTAAATGGTCACAACTACCAGGGCTGGACCAGGCTGAAGCCAGGATCCAGGAACTCCACCCTGGTCTCCCACATGGATGGCGGGGGCCCAATATTTGGGCTGTATCCACTGCTTTTCCCAGCCATTAGCAGGGAGCTGACTGAGAAGTGGAGCAGCAGGGACTCCACCCATATGGGATGCTGATGTTGCAGGCAGCGGCTTTACCTGCTAGGCCATAGCACTGTCCCCAGTAAAAATTCTTCACAGTACTAATATTAGAACCTGAAAATCTTTTGGGATTTTTGAGATGTAGTCTCAAATATCTATATTTGTATTCATTAAAAAATAATTGTAGTGATTAAAAATATTTGCAGGGTTTGCAAGAGCAAAATTATCTTACCTTGGGCTCATGAATCTGCACATAACTTCTAGTTTGGCAAATGCATATCAAAAAATACGGAATTCCCCTCATATTATGTATAAATAGAGTCCTCAAATTTAGAATATCAAGCCCCAGATGGTCTATAAGTATCAACAAACACGATTTTCCCTGCCAACACAAATCTCCTAAACCAGAAATCATTTTCGGGCTTGCAAAGACAGACATATCAAGTCTACAGATACTTCTAACAATAAGCCTGGCACTATGTGAGGGACTTCATTACATGGCCCATAAAGCACCGCTTTAAACACAAACTGAGTACTCCTCACAGAAAAGGCACCAAAGTCTTTTCAAGGAAGAGGGACCAATACTCTCGAATTTTCCAGGGAGATGGGGCAGCAATTACTGAAGTCATTTTTGAAAGCAGCAGCAACTCTCTGAGAAAACCTTGTGTTGTGCTCTCTTGAACACTTGAGCTTAGATGCCCTTTTTCGTTCTGATAATCTACATTTCCTCTATGGCACAGACTTTGTAAAACCATAAAAGGGACTGCAACACAAAGGAAACCGTCTGCAAACGGCGGGCAAGCCCCTTTTGATGACCTAGAGGCTCAGGAAGGTGGTGAATGAGGTAAGGAAGGCTGGAGTCAGGAGGCAGAATCCAACATGCACTTGAGACTCCTTTAGGGAACTTGAATGTTCCACAGTTGTGAAAAGCAGACACCATTCTCAAGGTGCATTTGCCGAAATTCAACACTATACAATTCCGAACAACCTTTGATGCTCTATTTCACAGAAGACAGGAATTTTTTGACCCAGTTCACATCACTGATTAGAGCTGTTCTATTTGCCAGATAAATAAATCTCCACTAAATGCAATTTATGGGATACAAGAGCAATTTATGGATCAATTTAGAACTATATGTGGCCTAGCTGGCTTTGTAAAACTACTAAGAGTGAAAGAAATCAATAAAGATTTATTAAGGTTTTCATTCTTTTCATGGGTTTTGAAATGGGTTCTTACCTCTTATTAAAGGCCTTTAATGCTTTTTTTTTTGGAATTCAAATACTATACTTTCCATCTCAGCTTATTTTCTTGAGTTGACCCCTTGTGTTGAGTGAGGAGATTTTTTATTTTTTTAACTTTTATTTAATAACTATAAATTTCCAAAGTACAGCTTTTGGATTACTGTGGCTTTCCCCCCCATAACTTCCCTTTCACCCGCAACCCTCACATCTCCTGCTCCCTCTCCCATTCCATTCACATCAAGATTCATTTTCAATTATCTTTATATACAGAAGATCAATTTTGTATATATTAAGTAAAGATTTCAACAGTTTGCACCCACACAGAAACACAAAGTGTAAAATACTGTTTCAGTACTAGTTATAGCATTAATTCACATTGTACAATACATTAAGGACAGAGATCCTACATGGGGAGTAAGTGCACAGTGACTCCTGTTGTGGCTTAACAATTTGACACTCTTGTTTAAGGCACCAGTAATTACCCTAGACTCTTGTCATGAGTTGCCAAGGCTATGGAAGCCTTTTGAGTTCATGGACATCGATCTTATTTAGACAAGGTCATAGTCAAAGTGGAAGTTCTCTCCTCCATTCAGAGAAAGGTACCTCCTTCTTTGATGGCCCATTCTTTACACTGGGATCTCACTCACAGAGTTCTTTCATTTAGGTTTCTTTTTTTTCCCCAGAGTGTCTTGGCTTTCCATGCCTAAAATACTCTCATCAGCTCTTCAGCCAGATCAGAATGCCTAAAGGGCTGATTCTGAGGCCAGAGTGCTGTTTAGGACATCTGCCATTCTATGAGTCTGCTGTGTATCCTGCTTCCTATGTTGGATCATTCTCTCCTTTTTTATTCTATCAGTTAGTATTAGCAGACACTAGTCTTGTTTATGTGATCCCTTTGACTCTTAATCCTTTCATTATGATCAATTGTGAAATGATACTGATCACTTGGACTAGTGAGATGTCATTGGTATATGCCACCTTGATGGGATTGTATTGGAATCCCCTGGCACGTTTCTAACTCCACCATTTGGGGCAAGTCCGATTGAGCATGTGCCGAACTGTGCATCTCCCCCCCCCCCCCCGTCTTATTCCCACTCTTATATTTAACAGGGATCACTTTTCAGTTAAATTTAAACACCTAAGAATAATTGTGTGTTAATTAAAGAGTTCAATCAATAGTATTAAGTAGAACAAAAAAGTACTAAAAGGGATAAAGTATTAAGTTGTTCATCAACATTCAGGGCAAGGGCTGATCAAGTTATTGTTTCTCATAGTGCCCATTTCACTTCAACAGGTTTCCTTTTTGGTGCTCGGTTAGTTGTCACCAATCAGGGAGAACGTATGATATTTGTCCCTCTGGAACTGGCTTATTTCACTCAAATGATGCTTTCCAGATTTCTCCATTTTGTTGCAAATGACCAGATTTCATTGTTTTTGACTGCTGTATAGTATTCTATAGAGTACATGTCCCACAATTTCTTTATCCAGTCTACTGTTGATGGGCATTTAGGCTGATTCCAGGTCTTAGCTATTGTGAATTGAGCTGCAATAAACATTAAGGTGCAGACAGCTTTTTTATTTGCCAATTTAATTTCCTTTGGGTAAATTCCAAAGGAAATTCCAGTTTGCATTTCCACCAACAGTGGATTAGTGTCCCTTTTTCCCCACATCCTCTACAGCATCTATTGTTGGTAGATTTCTGTATGTGAGCCATTCTAACCGGGGTGAGGTGAAACCTCATTGTGGTTTTTATTTGCATTTCCCCGATTGCTAGTGATCCTGAACATTTTTTCATGTGTCTGTTGGCCATTTGGATTTGAGTGAGGACATTTTACACATGGCCATGGCCAGCTTCAGTCCCAGCCCCATCAGTTGAAGGTACCCACACTCTGTGCCAAGATACACTTGAACTCACAATGAGCGTTCCCTGCATACACTATCTTTCTGAAAAAGGAAAGCATGGATAACATTTAACCTTTGTGAATAGCACTTGGAGGCTCATCTGATACTTTTTAAAAATAAGCAATTAAAGAATGTTCCTGAAAATTAGATTCCTGATATATGTAAGAAAAAAATTAATAGCTTCCTCATTACAATACTTGGAACCTCACCTATGAAAATCAAGATGCATTTACCTGTTTTATCATAGGATTGCTATAAACTATAGGTAGGTATAGAAGCTTGCATAGATGGTCTTAAAGTATTCTTAGTTCTTGCAATTTGGCTTTGTAGCTCCTAGCACATGCAGTCTATTTCTCTACTCTTAATTCTAGCCTGGTGTTAATCACACTGGCCCTTAGAACTCACTGGAAGCACCAGTATGTAGATGATGACCAAGCTTTGCACTCTCCACTCTCAGCCTTGGAACCCTTCTGTTCCTGATAAATGAACAGGTCCAGCTGGCCTGCTGGATGATGAGGGACATGTGGGCCAGTTTTCCTTATTGCCCCTCAACACAGCCAATCCCTAGAAGTGGCAACACCTGTCTGACTACCTGTAACTGTAGACTCATGTTTGAGTGCAACTGAGACCAGAGCAACTGGTCAGCTAAGCCAGCCCCAAACTACAAAACACCAGCATCAGGAGCTAAGTAAATGGCTATAGTTTTATATTGTGGGGTATATTTTGCTATATGGCAAAAGCTGCCTGACATAGAAGGTATTACTGTCCTCACTGTATTCAACAGAAAGACAGTAAGCTATCCAAGATTGAGCAGCTGGCAAAGAGTAAAGCTCTCAGTCTTTAAGGGCCCACACTCCAGTCACTGCCCTATACTCACTCCTTTGGAGGCAAAGGAGGAAGCACACACTGGGTGCCTTCTACATGGTTAGCACTGGGCTAGATATATCCCCTACACCTAAGGAGAATACAATCTCTGTTTTTTTCACTAATGAAATTGCAATTTAATGGTTTCGCTCATACTATTGCCTACACCTAAAATGCATTTTCACATAGTTTCCACCTTTGAAACCTGCTCAGATATAATCACCTCTCAGGAATGTTTCTTAATGTTACAAGCCAGAATTAAATTTTTCCTCCTGGGGAAAACAGCCAGAATTTCTCACTTCTTCCTTTATCCTTGCCCTTTGCAATGGGACCTTTTGGTAACTTCATCAAGAAATGAAATCTATTTCCCTATGCCCTGAATCTAGACTGGCCTTCTGATCTGCACTGGCCAAAACATATGGCAGGAGGAACAGTGTGCCAGCTCTGAGGCTAGGCCCAGGTGTCCTGAATGCTTTTATTCGTTCTCTTGGGAACTCTAACTCCATTATGCCAACAATCCCAGGCTAGCCCCACTGAGGGAGGACAGACCATACAGACCAAGGCTAGCCTAGCCAGCTTGTCTCAGCTGATGCCCCAGAAATGTGAGATAGCTCTGTTAAGCCAGCAAAGCTAAACTACAGCTGAGTATTGTTGCAAGAGGAAGCCTGGCTGAGATGATAGGACTTGCCATGCTGAGCCCAGCCCTGGACTGCCAGTCATAGAATGAAGAGCTAAATAAATGGTCATTTAAAGGTGCTCAGCTTGTTATGAAGTCACACATCATGGATTGCTATGTCCTCTTTGTACAAGTAAGTGCTCCTTTGTCCTCCTCAGGCATTTTTAGACTTATTGTTGGAATAGAACCATATTCACTAAATGGCATTGAATGATTGAATAAATGACTAAATATTCAATTGCAAAGAGATAAGATTTCTCTAGCAAAACAGAACTCCTTTTATTTTTACTTTGTAGTGGGTAACTTCTATCTTTCCTGGCTGAGCGATTCAGCAATGTTTAGTGCAGGGCCTGACACTTAGCAGGTGTGCTCAATGAATGTTATCTACCATTGATCCTGGATGTGAAATAAGATGCCAAAACAAAACAAAAGCCAAAGCAAACATCACGCATTGAGACATGCAGGGTGCTTTTCCTAAATGCTTTCAAAATCAGGACAAACTCTCCTGGTATTTGTAGGAGTGAGATTTAGGGCAAGCCATATGCTGATGTGGGGTTTTGTTTTCTTTTTTCCTTTTCTCAGATATTGGCAAGCTTCTTTCGCTTTGAAAATATCAGGGAACTTCAAAATGTTCGTGGAAAAATGAAATTAAAAGATAAGATTTTTTGGTCCCCAAATTTTCAATTCCATACGAAGTTTTTTCACTAGTGCCTATTTTTCAGGAACTGTTTGAAGAGCCTTCATATGCATGAGTTTGAAAGGTTTTTCACCCAATTTAATGTTACCTATTAACTCCATTTTCCATGAACTTTTTGATTTACCTTTGTATACTCCTTTAAATGACTTCACGGTGGTTCAAACCAATTATAAAGAGCAGCCAGCAGACTTTCCCTGCTCTGCCTCAAGATCGGCAGTTCTCAGCTTTGGTTGTATATTGGAAGCATCCAGAGAGCTTTACAAATGCCTCCAGAGAGTGATTTAATTAGTCTGGGGTGCAGCCTGCATGTGGGAACTTTTAAAAACCCTTAGGGTGATTTTACTGAGTAGTCAAAAGTTGAGAACCACTACTCAATTTTTCTGAGTGCTTCCACAAGTCAAATGGCTATTATCAGCCTAAACCATAAAGGTAGTACTAAATTAACCTTTTTTATATGCCTATGATCAAAACCCAGCACTGAAATGCTACAGCTGGAAAATAATTTCTTATAATAGACAATGACTGGCTCGAAAGAGATTAAGAAATGATTATTAAATGAAGAACTTCCTGATGATTAACTCAACAAGCATAATCCAGACACTTGGCAGAGCCTCAAATGTCTTAAATATAATTAGATATTCAAAATTTTATTGGCCTAATTAAATAACATGTAACACTATACATTAAATAATCCATTGAAGCTAAATCACATTTACAATATTTTTACAGTCTGAAAGTATATGAGCCTAAAATCTCTTTGAGATATACATTATCATATAGGTTGTAACACTTTGTTATAAATAAAGGCACAATGTGATTTCTGAGGTCAGATTCAACAATGGTATATCTAAAAACTGTGGCCTCATCGTCATAGTATGTAAGTGACTTTCACATAGCAACAATGTTCTTGTCAGCAATTCTTTCATGGGAGACTTCAAAAGTGCTAAAAAATGATGAATGATCTTATATTAGAACCTATATAACACATGCAATGTGTCTTAGGTACCCATATTTCATCCTCAATAAAATCCATAGCTGTAATCATAAACAGACCTCTGAAACACACATTCAGGGTCAGAACTCAGGCTCTCCAAGAAAAAAAGTTGGTTTGACCCTCTGATTTCACAGATGGGAAAAATAAGGTCAAGAGAGGTTGAACCACTTAAACTCTGGCCCCAACACCAAATGGCTGAAAATCTTGCCCAGGACATTTGAACTTGTATCCTCTCACCTCTCTGGTGTCATATGGAAGCAAATAGCAAAGTGTGTTCAACGCCTACAAAAACAGGTGGCTGGGTTGCATTTGGTCCCTAGCTTTCTCCAGATACTTGAATTTTGTCAACTCTGCTATAGCTCGCTATGTTCAGCAGGGGACCCTGGAAAGAGGAGAAATGATTGCTTTCTAATTTTCATCACAACCACAGTCATTTATTATGTAAGTTATAAATACATTTGCTGATTTTCCCTATATGTAACATCGTATGTTAGCATGGAACACCTGTTACAATTAATGAGCCAATATTGGTACACTATGATTACCTAACATTCACACACAATTCAGATTTCCTTAGTTTTTACTTAATGTCTCTTTTCCTACTGCAAGATCCCATCCAGGATAACATGTATTTTGCACCATTTTTCATTAGTTCAAGTGTGTGTATATGGGGAGGGAGAGGGAAAAGAAGAGAAGGAGAGGGAGAATGTGATGTGATGTGGTGTGTGTGTGTGAGAGAGAGAGAGAGAGAGAACAATTTCTCTTCTGTTCAGCCTACTAAGGGCCATACTCTATGAATTCCTATTTTCATGTTCTCCAATGTAAAAGAAAGGGGCATATGTTAATGGAGTAATCTGGAGCTTTAATTATGAGAAAAACTGGATAAGAGAAAGGTCAGGCTAAAACATTTGACATTTGGGTGGATGTATCTGGAAACCTGGTCTCTGATTTGAACATGAATTAACAAAACCTGGAAAGCAAGGAGTAAGGTAGAGCAGTGTGAGACTTCAAAGTTAACAAAAGGCAGTTCACACAGAACCACAGCTGATGCAGAGGAAACACGCAACGGTTGTGCCATTTGTCATCATTTACTTTAGGGGAGTTTGCATTTTTAAAAAATACACATCCATGTAATGATATTCCCTTTGCCAATATTTGTGTAAAACATTTTCCAAACAAGACGGATTCATCTTACTTTGAAATGAATTGTTAGATCACAACAGAGAATGTTAAAGCGTTTGCATCCCTTATAGAAATGCCAAACATTTTACTCTGCCTGATGCTGTACTATAAATAGGGAAATTCAAATGCTAAAAATGTTTTCCAAGTTGCCAAACATAGTTCTTTAGCATCTATTTCCTAGTATGAATGACTGTTCTTCCAGAGTTTGAAAGTGAAAGCTAATTACGATTCAGAGAAGTGATGCAGCTCACATCAAAATTTAAGTGTAAAAGATATTTCCTTTATATATATATATATATTTCTTAGATCATATCCATTGAAACGGTTCTTTATGCAGTTACTAGTTTTATTATGCAGTAATTACCCTGATGACAACTGGGTTTTTAGTTAACAACTGGCAGACAGTCCCAATAGGACAAATACCATATGTTCTCCCTGATCTGTGATAACTAATAGAGCACCTAAAAGATAATCTATAGAAGTGAGATTAACACTTTGAGAGGCAATGGCTTTGAACAATCCTGGTCTTGGACAGGTTTTTTTTTCATACAATTTGTTGAACTCTTTATTTAGGTATAAAGTTAATTGAAAATAGATGTTAGTAAAAAATAAGAATGGGAATAGGAGAGGGAGGAGGAAGAGGGGTGGGAGGGTGAGTATGATGGGAAGAATCACTATATTCCTAAAGTTGTATTTATGAAATGCATCAAGTTGTATTCCTTAAATAAAAGGTTTCTGGGGAAAAAAAAATTGGCATAGCCAAGCAACATCAGTATTGTTGGAAAAGCATGATGCTGATCTAATTACTTCAAATCATGTTAGCTGCATTTGGATATAATGACAGATACCAAATTTGAATGGTAAAGTCAGAACTTGAGAACTAATAAGCCCACCAAGTAAGGGATGATACAAATAATGCCTAAATATATAAGAATGCAAGGAAATCAAATTCTTGGAAATTTTATCTGATTAAGTAAAACAGGATTTCTTGAGGAAAATCACTTTTGTGATCAAAATACATGAGAAATAGCATTGATTTATTACTGATATTTTAGGAAGTATAAATATCTATATATCTTGAAATAAGAGAATATGAGTAGCATGGGGATTGCTATATTGAAAGTTATCGACATCTGATGAGGTGACCCTAGGGCAGGAATCTGTAGGAGCTGCTTCTATGATGTGGATAGAGCAAGGCAGGGCAAGAACGGCTTCATAACATTTTCCTCTAATCAGCTGATCTCCCTTGGGTCTTTAATCTTCCTTCTGCACTGACCAGGCCTCACATTATCCAATTACAATCATCTGGTGGAGAATGGCAAAGTTCCCTTTACTAAATACAAAGAATTACTGCAACATCATTTCCTGATTTCACCTGTTTTGACATTGCCAACCTTCACAGAGACACTTAAAATTTTTACAGTATATAAGGAGTCACTCAAGTAAAAATATTTTACTTTAGGTAAATTATTGTTAAATTTTATATTACTTAAATAAAAGCTTTCATAATTATACTGTGAATTTTTTCCTACCTAACAAATGATGTGTCATTTCACTTATCTTAAGTCACTTATATAATGAAATGTCTGACTGGGAGACATGTTTTGAAATGGCATACTAGTATATTCTTGATTTAGGGATAAATTATATACGTTTCAAGCTATGTTCAAGACATCATATCAAAATAGACAATGTTGCTTTTATTATTTAATATTTGGGCATTTTTCATTGAATTAAGAATAAATCAACTTATAATTTTTTGTTTAATTATAAAATAATACAAAAAATTGAGGGCTACTATTTTAATTTCTCTGCAATTTATATATATATGTGTGTGTGTGTGTGTTTGTGTACATATATATATAGTTTTTCAGAGTACTATATTATCAGCTTATCTGGAGGAATGTGAGGAAATTTCATGGAGAAGTAAAACTATGAGTTTGGGAGTAGGTATTTAACCTATCAATTAAGACTCCTGCATCCCACATCAGAGTACCTGGGTGTAGTTCCTGGCTCCAGCTGCTAACTCCAACTTCCTGCTAAGGCAAACCCTGCAAATGACTGGTGATAGGTCAAGTAATTGGGATCCTACTACTCACATGATTGGATTAAATTCCAATTCTTGGTTGTGGCCTTGGCCAAGCATTGGGTGTTGAAGGTATTTGGAGTGCAACCCAGATGATGGGAGCTCTCTTGTTCTCTCTCTGCCTCTTAAATAAATAAATCAATTTAAGTATGTACTACACTGAGTTTTTTTTTTAATAATATGTGCAAAACAGTTATTATGAAAAAATGCATGGATTAAAAATTTTTGGAAATATCTTCATATTATGTTTCTAATAAATAAAAGCCAAATTGTACATGATGATTAGTACTTTTTACTTTTAATTCTGTGTAGTGCAGATATCCTCATAGGCTAACATTTTACAAATATATTAAGATATTTAAGATTTGCCAAAAAAAATACAATAGCCACACACACACCACCAAGTTTAGGAAATAAACATTGTCAATGCCATGAAAAGCATGTAAGAATTTAAACCAGACAACAGCAGTGTTTAACATTGTAACAGTACTACTTCTTGTGCTTGCTGTGTTAATGGTCTTTAATCAGTTACCCATTACATTTACAAAGGAACTGTACAAATGACAAATTACAAAAACTAATTAAAACTACCCTGGGAGTCTGCAGTGTGATATGAGTCCCAAATGTACTTGTCACTGACAGCCTCACATACTCAAAGAGATCTTCAGTTATTAACTGTTTTCTAAAACATAGCTCAGTAATCATTTTATGAATCAATAGTTTAAAAATAGAAGTTGGATTTGGACCTTTATTGTCCTGAATGGTGTAAAAATCCCTGGGAGGCCTGTGAATCCCAAGGATATGGTGAAGTGGCTGTTGGGAAACTGACCCATACTCTGACAGATGGTAGGAAACTAGAGATGAGTGGTGGAAAAGGAACTCAGGATCGTGAGAACACAGAGCAGGTGGGAGGATGCAGGAAGGGAGTCATGCCAACAACCTCTTCCCCGGACACCTTACACCTGGGGACAACAACTGAGATGCTGGGTCTCCCATCACACAACCCTGCAGGTTCTGCAGAAAGCTTTTGAGCCCAGAGAGTCGAGAGCCAAACATCGCCACTAAGAGAGAACTTCAAAACGTTCATGGAAAGATGAAATTATAATTTTAGTGCAAAAAGCTGTTTTGGAATGCATGTGTAGTTTCCTCATAATATGCATCTCTCCGTGAAGCTTTGGAAGACCCCACCTATGCCAAAGCAGAGCAGGTCTCCTACAGGTCATGGCTCGGTGAAGGAGGACGATGTGGCCGCCTGCTGCACCTGTTAGCACCCCTCAGAGCACATTTTGGGAAGTGCTGGGTTAAGGCAGAGCCTGCAGAAGCCTATGCATGTCCTGATGGCAGATGGAGAGAGGAATGATTAGACACCCACCACGTGGCACAGGAGCCTGTGGCATTGGCAAGTTGTACTACACTGAACCCACTCTGCATACTGGAAGAACAGGATTCACAAATGCTTCCTCTATACAGTAAACACCACCAGGAAAAGGGTATACACTTCTAAAAAAATGACGACAGTGTGCCATGGTGCATGTGCCTCTGAGGGGGAAGTATGTGCATTTATAGATCACAAAGGGATGTGGCAGTGGAGCAAGCTCTGGTGCGGCCCAGGAGGCGCCGCTGGAGTTGGGGCCGGAATGCCCCGACCCCAGAGCAGATAGCTGGATGCCAGTGCTGACTCTACATTCACTCGGCAAGTTCCAGATCCTCTCTGTGCATTTGTTTCCTCTTAGGTAAAGTGGGAAAATTAACAATAATGGTAGGGTAGTCAGGCGGACTAAATGTTTAATATTTGCAAGCACTTTGAAACAGGGCTTGGATCATGGTAGATGCAATATATGTGGCTGTTAAACCAGACAGCATCATTAAATGTTTACTCTGGTTTTCCGCAAATGATACACATTGCTGCTCATAACAGACAATGCCGACATATAACATGGGAAAAATGAGATCCTCACACTTTTCCTTTTAAGCAGCCTCTCTTGACAAGGATACTTAGGAGGCCAGTGGACATGCTGACTCAGCTGCCTCCCAGCCCCTGTGGCTTTTGGGTGAGCTGTGGTCACCTGCTATGGGCAGCCAGACTGTCACTAGCTCATGCTAGTGACCGGACTCTGTGTAGAGTGGTTACTGGGGACTCCAGCAGAACAGGAACAAGGTGACGGGATAAGAGATGTGGATGCCAGAGTCACAGATGGACCAGGAATTACCCTGCAAGTGGTAGTGTCTTCCCTGCTCCCTAGTCCGGCTGCCAGAGGCAGTGCCTCCAAGGAGTCCCTGGTGAAGGCTGGAGAAGCTGGCTCTGCCTCTGCTTTCCCTCCTTCAGTGCCTCAAAACAATTAAATAAAACTTACGTTTAAAATAGACAAAGCTGTCGCTGTGGCGTAGTGGGTGAAACCACCACCTGCAGTGCTGGCATCCCAAATGGGTGCCGGATTTAGTCCCGGCTGCTTCTCTTCCTATACTGCTCTCTGCTATGGCCTGGGAAAGCAGCAGAAGAGGCTCCTGGCTTCTGGCTTTGGATTGGCGCAGCTCTGGCTGTTGCGGCCAACTGGGGAGTGAACCAAAGGATGGAAGACCTCTCTCTCTCTCTCTCTCTCTCTCTCTTTCCTTCTCTGTATAACTCTTTCAAGTAAATAAATAAATAAATCTTTAAAAAAATAAAATAGACAAAGATGCGCCCAGTAGAAACAACAATAGGAAAGAGTTTGGTGAAGTTTGATTGATTTTTCTTGGGTTCTTCGTTATTTACTTGAATTTTCCATCGTACACATTTATTACCATGTCTATTTTTAAAAAGACATACCAAAAACAGGTGCTGTGGCATAGCGAGTTAAGCTGTCATCTGCAGTGCTGGCATCCCATATGCACGCCAGTTTGAGTCCTGGCTGTACCACTTCCAATCCAGCTCCCTGCTAATGTCCTTGGGAAAGCAGTGGAGGATGGCTCAAGTGCTTGGGTCCCTACACCCATGTAGGAGACCTAGTTGAAGCTCCTGGCCCCTGGTTTTGGCCTGGCACAGCCACGGCTGTTGCAGCCGTCTGGGGAATGAACCAGTAGGTGGAAGATTTCTGTGTGTGTGTATGTGTGTGTGTTTCTTCCTCTCTTTCTATAACTCTTTCACATAAATAAATATATCTTAAAAATAAAAATATACAAATACATCTTCAAAAATATTGTCAAGTAATTTTAAAAGAGTGAGAAATTTGACAACCACAAAGCAGACAATATTCATGAATTGTGTCATAGGGATGGAAGAAAAGATCAGTTTAGTTGCATAAAATTAACCCTTACATAAACTACATAAATAGCTCAGAAAGGTTTGCAATAAGCTAAAGAACTATCTTTTATGGAAACTATCACAATAATAATTTTAGAAATCTTTTCGTTTATATTACATAATTTTTGTAAGAATACCCAGGGTATCATCATTACAAACACAATACAAGCCAGGTTTGGGGAGTAAGGATAAAGCTCTCTTTTAGCATAAGAATGAGGGGCCCTTCATCTCGGGGTTGGTAGTAGCCCTTGTACACCTGCTGTCAGGGTTGCTCTGAGCAGGCTCTCCTGGGCTCTAGTCCATGCGTCCTACCTGTGAACACAGCAGCCTGCAGCCTCGGCAGCATTTTCTGTTTTGGTAAGGAAAACACATGCACACACACACACACACAGTGCCCAGACACCTGAGGCTATCAGGAACCAGTGTGAGGTGAGGTCTGTGTGCTCGATGAGAAGTGGGAACACACACCTCACCATGCTGCATGCTGCGCCTCTTCAGGCCCCAACCCAGAGTCTGCACGGTGCTTTAATCCCTTCCTTTCCCCACTGGTGCCTCTGAAGTTCTCAGCATTTGGACCCAGGGTCCTCTCACACTGTTCCAAGTGGGCACTCCTGCCTGCACGCAGTCTTCACGTGTGCCTTTCCCCCGCTTATCCCAAGCTGCACATTCTTACTTCTGAGAACCACCAGAAGATATGCATAGGTTTTCGTTGACACCAACGCTGAGTGCGGATGTATCAGGAGCAGTATCAAAGCAGGTTTGGGGGTAGCCAGGAAGTATTCCTAAACGTCCATGCTTTTAATTCCTCTTACTGTGTGACTTAGCTGAGCACACACTGCTCTCTTAAAGACGTCCCCCCACCCCGATGCCATACATGCATAATTCAATCATCACTGTAAGGACGATATTTCACTCCAGTGTGATTTGCATCCACAGTGAGGAGAAGCTATTAAAATATATATTTTAAAACTTGCCACGCTGTTCTAGTGCTTAGATTTTCAGATTCCCCACTGCTCTGCTATTTTCTTACTCTGTATGCACAGCGCAGATTCTTGCCAAGACTATTACAGTGAACAAACAATGTCCTCTCTGTCAGAACAGCGAATGAATAGTATCCCAAATTCTTCTCTAATGTACAGCCTACATTCTCCCCCCAGCCCCTTCACAAGAGAATAACCAGGGTAAGAACAGAGGAGGAAAACATGACTCTCCCCCTCGCCCCTCTGAAATCTCCTTCGAGAAGGCCGGGAGCTAAGCAGTGCCAATCACACATACATTTCGAAAGAGAGAAAGCTGGCAAGTGTATTTTCTTTTCACTCAGAGCATATATTTTTGCATTTCTCTTTGTGCAGGTACACAATTATCTTTATAAGAAGAGGAGGAGGTGTGTTTCAGCAGATATAATCTCAGGGCTTGGCAAAAACAGCTTTTAGCTACAAACCGAGAAGCACCGGGGCAACTTCATGGAAACGACGCAGCGATTTGTGTTCAAATATTGGCAGCTAAGTCATGAACACTGAGGCTGGGCAGGCAGACGGCTGCTTCTGTTCAGCTTTTATTCCTGTGAAGCCCACGATGCCTAAAGAAAGCGCCTAGAGTTCCTCCTCTGAAACAGAGTATGATGCACACAGATTCCTTTTCTTCCTTTGTGTGTGTGTGTGCATGTGTGTGTGTCTCACACACACTCCTCCCATCCCTAAAAGAGGCATTAAGGAAACAATTTCCCAAAAATGATTTTCTTATGAACCATGGAAAAGCATACTTAGATATTTTCATTAGTGGAATATGGATTTACTAAAATCTTCTGGAGATGTAAGGCTTGGTGTAAAATATTTTAAGTCAGGGTTTCCCCCCTCCCCTCCTTGTGACATGACTATAGCATGTATTTCAGTTTAACCTTTAGGGGGGATTACCCAACTCTTTGCTCATAAGAGAAGCGGTGCTGTATCTCTAAGCAAACCACTCGGGCTTTTGTTTTCACGAGAATCTGAAACCCGAGGGGAGAAGTCCCGGGAGCTTCCTCTCGCCTCCCTTTTTCCCACACATGTCTAGGGGAGCTCAGTGAGTGCCAGATTCTGATGGTCTCCTCCTGGTAACACATTTAGAAGAGGCTGCGGGATACCCCCAGCTCGGCTTTCTTCTCTCCCTTCCCTCTCCCTCTTCCTCCACTCTATGTCTGACTCCAACAAAACAATTAAATCTTTGTGCGGACCATTGCCATTCTCAAACTCGACTGATGTGTCCCCTTCTTCCTACAATGGTAATATTTACCTCGAAGAAATGTTTGGCCAAAAGAGTATTCTAAATTCTGGCAATGTCTTCCCTTTGGAATCTTGTTGGGCTGAGAGTTCTCCTTTCTTTCTTGGCCTGGAACAAAAAAAAAAAAAAAAAAAAAAAAAAAAGAAAAGAAAGTTTAGGAAAAAGGCAGAATGGACAGAGACTCTGAAAGACACCTGCCTGGTCCACTGTAAAATGACAGTGTCTGTTTGCCATATGTTGAATTTTTAACTCCTTCCTGGACAAAGCAAACTACAAGGTAGAGGCAAAACCACCAATACTAATAAATAAAATTTCTCTTTTCATGCTTTTCCTAATTTATGACAAATGGAACTGTGTCTTTATATTAAAATGTGAATAACTGTTACCCAGATTTGAGGTAAAGCACATGACTTATCTGAAAGGAGCATCTATGCTTTGTGGTGAGGTACAGGTGAGATTCATTCTGAAAATTTTTTTTTTATTTTTTTTTTATTTTTGACAGGCAGAGTGGACAGTGAGAGACAGAGACAGAGAGAAAGGTCTTCCTTTTGCCGTTGGTTCACCCTCCAATGGCCGCCGCGGTAGCGCGCTGCGGCCGGCGCACCGCGCTGATCCGATGGCAGGAGCCAGGTGCTTCTCCTGGTCTCCCATGGGGTGCAGGGCCCAAGGACTTGGGCCATCCTCCACCGCACTCCCGGGCCACAGCAGAGAGCTGGCCTGGAAGAGGGGCAACTGGGACAGGATCGGTGCCCCGACCGGGACTAGAACCCGGTGTGCCGGCGCCGCTAGGCGGAGGATTAGCCTATTGAGCCGCGGCGCCGGCCCATTCTGAAAATTTAAGAGGAGACTCTTTGATGAAGGTGAACAGTCATCCACGTTGCATGCAGCTCTAACCCCAAGTTGTTCCTTCACTCATTCCACTGGGGAAATGGAGATGAGGCTTGGAGGCAGAGGAACCCACAGACATGACTTCCCTTATTCTCATTTTTTAAATTTTTAATTTATTTGACAGATAAAGTTAATGAGAGAGACAGAGAGACAGAGAGAAAGGTCTTCCTTCCTTTGGTTCACCCCCCAAGTGTCTGCTATGGCTGGCGCGCTGCGCTGATCCGAAGCTAGGAGCCAGGCGCTTCCTCCTGGTCTCCCACACAGGTGCAGGGGCCCAAGCACTTGGGCCATCTTCTACTGCCTTCCCAGGCCACAGCAGAGAGCTGGACTGGAAGAGGAGCAACTGGGACTAGAACCCAGTGCCCATATGGGATGCGGCGCCGCAGGCGGAGGATTAACCAAGTGAGCCACGGCGCCGGCCCCCTTCCCTTATTCTCACTCCCAACTCATCCAAGGCCAATCCTGTCTGTGGTTCTGCTCTGCCTTTGGTCCTTCCTTGACGCCCTTTTCTCACTAGATCCCTTGCATCTTTAAACTACTGTCTCCTGAATTAATTGAAGACACTATGATAGGTGTAGTGTGAGAGGGAGGAGGAGAGAGAGATGGAAAGAATGAATGAACACGCTTACAGCTTAACAAGAATATCCTGACTGTTGAGTAAGATTTAGAACCCTCCAATTATTTTAACAGATACTCGATTTTCAGGGACAATACTCGATTTTCAGTATTAAAAACTCAATAGAACATGAGCCTTCCAGATTTGCATGTGCCGATGCTTTGTTAAGACCATACATTATCGTCTTAGCTGGAGTGTTATTTATACTATCTTGAGGACATCTAGTGCTTCCCTGACAGTTGAGAAATGGCTGCTTTTTGTTTGTTACTACATTCAACTACGTTATTATGTTCTCCTTTTTTTTTCCTATTTAAAATAAATCTAAAAAGATCAGAACAACACACACACTGTCGTGGGCTGTCTTCCTTCAACCTGACTCCAGGTCTTTCCACTGTCAATCACACAAACTAAGAGAAGAGCATGTGACTAGGTGCAGGGCTCAGCAGACAACTGAGTTCCTAGCTATCATTCTACTCTTTCATTAGATTTCATGTCAAATCTGCTTCCAAACCCCTGCCACACAGATATATTTAGATGTGAATTTCAACTGTAAATGCCACTTCTCCATGTCTTCATAGAGGACCCTCCAAATTAGAAATATGAGCAAGATTTGATTATCTAAATTAAAATGCTACAGTAAAAAAAAATAACATTTTTCTTAAAATGCCAAATCCTATAAATATGTATTAGCAACAATGCATTTTTTAAAGATGTATTTATTTTGAAAGCATTATAGAGAGAGGGGGAGAGACAGAGAGACCTTAAATTTGCTGGTTCACTCCAAAGGTGACTGCAAGGCCCAGGCTGGGCCAGGCTGAAGCCAGAGCCCTGAGCTTTATCTGGGTCTTCCATTTGGGTAGCAGGGGCCTTAACACTTGGGCCATCTTCTCCTGCTTTTCCTAAGCTATTAACAGGGAGCTGTATTAGAAGTGGAGTAGCTGGGACTCGAACTGATGCCCATATGGGATGTTGGCATAGTAGGTGACAGCTTTACCCACTATGCCACAACACCAGCCCCAGCAATATGTTGATATACTTTTTCTATTAGTATATATGAGTAGAGTTTGATTTGAAAATTGAACATGACAGTAAATTTAGTAACATAAAATTGATGCAGAATTTTGTATCTTCAGAATAGATATTTCATGAATTAAAAATATTCCAAGGAAACAAAAATATGAAGACAGAGTAGTACTACCAAAAAGACAGACATATGGATCAATGAGATAGAACTTAGCATCCAGAAATAAACTCATATAAATTCCTTCAATAATGCAGCCAATTGATTTTTTTGACAGGGATGCCAAGGCAATTCAATGTTTTCATATAGGAGTTGTGCAGTTTTAACTCTTATATTTACATGTTTCTTATAATTTGTGCTAAGTTTTTCCTACAGCCGGAGGTAAGCTCCACCTGTGCTTTTTTTGCATAGGGCCCTCTAGTTGTCTAGTTGGTGAAATGATTATTCCACTCCCCATCCTTTACTATATCATCCCATTTATAAGAAATGTCTAAACTGGGAAAATGCATAGCATAGAGTAGACTATTGGTTGCTTAGGCCTGGAGGAGACAGGAAGTGGAAAGGAGATCACAGCTAAGTAGTAATGAAAAGCTTCTAAGATTAATGGCTGCACAACTCTGAAAATATGCTAAAACCACTACACTGTATACTTTTTATTTATTTATTTATTTATTTTTTATTTAGTAAATATAAATTTCCAAAGTACAGTTTATGGATTACAATGGCTCCCCCCCCCCAATTTCCCTCCCACTCGCACCCCTCCCATCTCCCACTCCCTCTCCCATTCCATTCACATCAAGATTCATTTTCAATTATCTTTATATACAGAAGATCAATTTAGTATATATTAAGTAAAGATTTCATCAGTTTGCACCCACACAGAAACACAAAGTGTAAAATACTGTTTCAGTAGTAGTTATAGCATTAATTCACATTGGACAACGCATTAAACTCAGAGATCCCACATGAGGAGTAAGCACACAGTGACTCCTGTTGTTGACTTAACAATTTGACACTCTTGTTTATGGTGTCAGTAATCTCCCTAGGCTCTAGTCATGAGTTGCCAAGGCTATGGAAGCCTTTTGATTTCGCCGACTTCAATCTTATTCAGACAAGGTCATAGTCAAAGTGGAAGTTCTCTCCTCCCTTCAGAGGAAGGTACCTCCTTCTTGATGGCCCTGTTCTTTCCACTGGGATCTCACAGAGATCTTTCATTTAGGTGTTTGGTTTTTTTTTTTTTTTTTTTTGCCAGAGTGTCTTGGCTTTCCATGCCTAAAATACTCTCATGTCACGGGCTCTTCAGCCAGATCAGAATGCCTAAAGGGCTGATTCTGAGGCCAGAGTGCTGTTTAGGACATCTGCCATTCTATGAGTCTGCTGTGTATCCCGCTTCCTATGTTGGATCGTTCTCTCCCTTTTTTATTCTGCCAGTTAGTATTAGCAGACACTAGTCTTGTTTGTGTGATCCCTTTGACTCTTAGACCTATCAGTGTGATCAATTGTGAACTGAAGATGATCACATGGACTAGTGAGATGGCATTGGTATATGCCACCTTGATGGGATTGTATTGGAATCCCCTGGCACCTTTCTAACTCCACCATTTGGGGCAAGTCCAATTGAGCATGTCCCAAATTGTACATCTCCTCCCTCTCTTATTCCCACTCTTATATTTAACAGGGATCACTTTTCAGTTAAAATTTAAACACCTAAGAATAACTGTGTGTTAATTAAAGAGTTCAACCACCAGTACTAGAACAAAAAAAAATACTAAAATGTATAAAGTATTACATTGTACATCAACAGTCAGGACAAGAGCTGATCAAGTCTCTGTTTCTCATAGTGTCCATTTCACTTCAACAGGTTTCCCCTTTGGTGCTCAGTTAGTTGTCGCCGATCAGGGAGAACATATGATATTTGTCCTTTGGGACTGGCTTAATTCACTCAGCATAATGTTTTCCAGATTCCTCCATCTTGTTGCAAATGACCGGATTTCATTGTTTTTGACTGCTGTATAGTATTCTATAGAGTACATGTCTCATAATTTCTTTATCCAGTCTACTGTTGATGGGAATTTGGGTTGGTTCCAGGTCTTAGCTATTGTGAATTGAGCTGCAATAAACATTAATGTGCAGACAGCTTTTTTGTTTGCCAATTTAATTTCCTTTGTGTAAATTCCAAGGAGTGGTATGGCTGGGTTGTATGGTAGGGTTATATTCAGGTTTCTGAGGAATCTCCAGACTGACTTCCATAGTGGCTTAACCAGTTTGCATTCCCACCAACAGAGGGTTAGTGTCCCTATTTCCCCACATCCTCTCCAGCATCTATTGTTGGTAGATTTCTGAATGTGACCATTCTAAGTGGGGTGAGGTGAAACCTCATTGTGGTTTTGATTTGCATTTCCCTGATGGCTAGTGATCTTGAACATTTTTTCATGTGTCTGTCGGCCATTTGGATTTCCTCTATTGAAAAATGTCTACTGAGGTCCTTGGCCCATCTCTTAAGTGGCTTGTTTGTTTTGATGTTGTGCAGTTTCTTGATTTCTTTGTAGATTCTGGTTATCAACCCTTTATCTGTTGCATAGTTTGCAAATATTTTTCCCATTCTGTCGGTTGCCTCTTCACTTTCCTGTTTCTTTTGAAGTACAGAAACTTCTCAATTTGATGCAATCCCAAATGTTAATTTTTGCTTTGACTGCCTGTGCTTCTGGGGTCTTTTCCAAGAAGTCTTTGCCAGTACCTATATCTTGCAGGGTTTCTCCAATGCTTTCTAATAATTTGATGGTGTCAGGTTGTAGATTTAAGTCTTTAATCCATGTTGAGTGAATTTTTGTGTAAGGTGAAAGGTAGGGGTCTTGTTTCATGCTTCTGCACGTGGAAATCCAGTTTTCCCAGCACCATTTATTGAATAGACTGTCCTTACTCCAGGGATTGGTTTTGGATCCTTGATCAAATATAAGTTGGCTGTAGATGTTTGGATTGATTTCAGGTGTTTCTATTCTGTTCCATTGGTCTATCCATCTGTTTCTGTACCAGTACCACACTGTTTTGATTACAACTGCCCTGTAGTATGTCCTGAAATCTGGTATTGTGATGCCTCTGGCTTTGTTTTTGTTGTACAAGATTGCTTTAGCTATTCGAGGTCTCCTGTGTCTCCATATGAATTTCAGCATCATTTTTCCCAGATCTGAGAAGAATGTCTTCAGTATTTTGATTGGTATTGCATTGAATGTATAAATTGCTTTTGGGAGAATGGACATTTTGATGATATTGATTCTTCCAACCCATGAACATGGAAGATTTCTCCATTTTTTGGTATCCTCTTCTATTTCTTTCTTTAAGGTTTTGTAATTTTCATCGTAGAGATATTTAACGTCCTTGGTTAAGTTTATTCCAAGATATTTGATTATTTTTGTAGCTATTGTGAATGGGCTTGATCTTAGAAGTTCTTCCTCAGCCATGGCATTGCCTGTGTATACAAAGGCTGTTGATTTTTGTGGATTGATTATCCTGCTACTTTGCCAAACTCTTCGATGAGTTCCAGTAGTCTCTTAGTAGAGTTCTTTGGGTCCCCTAAATAAAGAATCATATCATCTGCAAAGAGGGATAGTTTGAGTTCTTCCTTCCCAATTTGTATCCCTTTAATTTCTTTTTCTTGCCTAATGGCTGTGGCTAAAACTTCGAGAACTATATTGAATAGCAGTGGTGAGAGTGGGCATCCCTGTCTGGTACCAGATCTCAGCGGAAATGCTTCCAACTTTTCCCCATTCAATAGGATGCCGGCCGTGGGTTTTTCATAAATTGCTTTGATTGTATTGAGGAATGTTCCTTCCATACCCAATTTGCTTAGAGTTTTCATCATGAAAGGGTGTTGTATTTTATCAAATGCTCTCTCTGCGTCTATTGAGATAATCATATGGTTTTTCTTCTGCAGTCTGTTAATGTGGTATATCACATTGATGCTTTTGTGAACATTGAACCATCCCTGCATACCAGGGATAAATCCCACTTGGTCTGGGTGGATGATCTTTCTGATGTGTTGTTGCATTCTATTGGCCAGAATTTTATTGAGGATTTTTATCTATGTTCATCAGGGATATTGGTCTGTAATTCTCTTTCAATGCTGCATCTTTTTCCGGCTTTGGAATTAAGGTGATGCTGGCTTCATAGAAAGAATTTGGAAGGATTCCCTCTTTTTCGATTGTTCTGAATAGTTTGAGAAGAATTGGAGTTAGTTCTTCTTTAAATGTCTGGTAGAATTCAGCAGTGAATCATCTGGCCCTGGGCTTTTCTTTGTTGGGAGGGCCTTTATTACTGTTTCAATTTCTATCTCAGTTATGGGTCTGTTTAGGTTTTCTATGTCTTCCTGGCTCAATTTAGGTAGGTTGCATGTGTCCAGGAATCTATCCATTTCTGATAGATTTCCCTGTTTGCTGGCATACAAGTCTTTGTAGTAATTTCTGATGATCTTTTTATTTCTGTTTTGTCTGTTGTTACGTTTCCTTTTTTCATCTTTGATCCTATTGATTTGGCTCTTTTCTTTTTTTTAGTTAGTTGGGCCAATGGGGTGTCAATTTTGTTTATTTTTTCAAAAAACCAGCTCCTTGTTTGGCTGATTTTTTGTAATTTTTTTTTGGATTCAATGCTATTGATTTCTTCTCTGATTTTAATTATTTCTCTTCTCCTACTAGATTTGGGTCTGGTTTGCTGCAGATTTTCTAGATCCTTGCGATGAATTGAAAGCTCATTTATTTGGTGCCTTTCCAATTTCTTGATGTAGGCACCTATTGATATAAACTTTCCTCTTTACACTGCTTTTGCTGTATCCCATAAGTTTTGGTATGTTGTGCTGTTATTCTCGTTTACTTCCAGAAAATTTTTGATTTCTCTTTTGATTTTTTTATATGACCCATTGTTCATTCAGGATCATGTTTGTTTAATCTCCATGTGTTTGCATATGCTCTAGGGATTTCTGAGTTGATAATTTCCAACTTCATTCCTTTATGGTCTGAGAAGCTGCATCATATGATTCTAATTCTTTTGAATTTGCTGAGACTTGCTTTATGGCCTAGTATGTGGTCAATCCTAGAGAAGGTTCCATGTACTGCTGAGAAGAATGTAAATTCTTTATGTATAGGATGAAAAGTTCTGTAGATATCTGTTAGATCCATTTGGGCTATAGTGTCGTTTAAATCTACTGTCTCCTTGTTGATCGTCTGTCCTGTTGATCTATTTCTGCGAGTGGAGTACTGAAGTTCCCCAGTACTATTGTATTGGAGTCTAAGTCTCTTTAAGTCCCTAACAAATCTTTTAAATAAACTGGTGCCCTGTAATTAGGTGCATATACATTGATAATCGTTATATCTTCCTGTTGAATTGATCCCTTAATCATTATATAGTGCCCCTCTTTGTCTCTCTTAACAGTTTTTGTGTTAAAGTTTATGTTGTCCAATATTAAGATGGCTACGCCCGCTCTTTTTTCATTTCTGTTGGCATGGTATATCTTTTTCCATCCTTTCACTTTCAGTCTGTATGCATCTTTGTTGGAAAGATGTGTTTCTTGTAAGCAGAAAATGGATGGGTTTTGTTCCTTAACCCAATCAGCCAATCTGCACTGTATACTTTTTTAAAAGATTTATTTGAAAGGTAGAGCAACAGAGAGAAGGAGAGACAAATAGATTTTCATCCACTTCCCAAATGGCTTCATTCCCTAAATGGCCACGATGCTAGGGCTGAGCCAGGCAGAGGCCAGGAACCAGGAATCAGGGTCTGTTTCATAGGTCTCAGGGACACTTGGCCCATCAACCACTGCCTTCCCAGGTGCATCCACAAAAGCTAGATCAGAAGCAGAGCAGCCAGAACTCGAACTGTCACTCTGATACGGATTTTGGCATTGCAAGCAGTGGTTTAACCCGTTCTGTCACAACGCTGGACACTGTTTACTTCCATTTTATCTGGGGAGGGGGTGGTTACCAGATTGCTTGAGATACAATTCACATACTATACTGTTCACCTATTTAACATGTCCAATGCGGTGGATTTTAGCATATCCAGAGTCTTTTTTTTCCTACTTTTTGTGCAGTTTTTGTGAGGACTGTTAGCATGTTTTTAACACTGATAACGATATTCATGAGAAGACCCAAACAAGTCAGCTCTGGAAGTTCATGATGTGTTTTGCCAAGTAACTTGAAGGCTTGTTTCAGCAAAAGCCCCTCAGAGTAACTGAAATGGAATCCAATTTCTGGGGCCCTGGGACCCTGAGGGACGAGATATGCACCTGATCAATGACTTGATTGGGGTCCCCATTGGCATCACTTCCTTGTTCCCAGCTCACAATTTAATAGGGCTGCCCAGAATCAGAAAGGATTTATCAAAACAAGATGAAATCAGCAGATGAAAGAGCTACCTGTACCCCCATGTTCACTGCAGCTCAATTCACAGCCACTGAGTTATGGAATCAACCCAGATGTCCATCAAAGGGTGACTGGATAAAGAAATTATGGTGGGGCCTGTGCTGTGGCATAGCAGGTAAAGCTTCTGCCTGCGGTACCGGCATCTCATATGGGCACTGGTTCAAGTCCCAGCTGCTCCACTTCCGATCCAGCTCTCTGCTATGGCCTATGAAAGTAGTAGAGGATGGCCCAAGTCCATGGGCCCTTACACTCACGTGTGAGGCCCAGAGGAAGCTCCTGGCTCCTGGCTTTGGATTGGTCCAGCTCTGGCTGTTGCAGCTAACTGGGGAGTAAACAGCGGATGGAAGACCTATCTCTCTCTGCCTCTCCTTCTCTCTGTAACTCTGACTTAAAAATAAATAAATAAATAAATCTTAAAAAAAGAAATTATGGTATATATACACACTATGGAATACTACACAATGGTAAAAACAAAATGAAATTCTGTCAATTTCAACAAAATAGATGCAACTGGAAACCTTAGTGAAATAAGCCAGTCCCAAAAAGACAGATATCATGCTTTCCCTGATCTATGGTAACTAAGAGACTACCAAAAATACAATGTATAGAGATGAAATTGACATTTTGAGATTCGATGATTGTTCATAGCCCTTGTCTCTACTGTTGAGCAACAGTGTTTTTTCCCCTCATACTAGTTGTTGAACTCTTTACTTAGTGTAGGGTTAATCTTATGAATATAAAGTAAATTGAAAATAGATCTATGTGCCAGTGGATTCCAATACAATCCCATCAAGGTGGCATGTACCAATGACATCTCACTAGTTCAAGTGATCAATTTCAGTTCACAATGGATCACACTGATAGGTCTAAGAGTCAAAGGGATCACACAAACAAGACTAGTGTCTGCTAATACTAACTGACAGAATAAAAAAGGGAGAGAACGATCCAACATAGGAAGTGGGATACACAGCAGACTCATAGAATGGCAGATGTCCTAAACAGCACTCTGGCCTCAGAATCAGCCCTTTAGGCATTCTGATCTGGCTGAAGAGCCCATGACATGAGAGTATTTTAGGCATGGAAAGCCAAGACACTCTGGCAAAAACAAACAAACAAACAAAACAACAACAACAAACAAAACCCTAAATGAAAGATCTCTCTACAAGTGAGATCCTGGTAGAAAGAACAGGGCCATCAAAGAAGGAGGTACCTTCCTCTGAAGGGAGGAGAGAACTTCCACTTTGACTATGACCTTGTCTGAATAAGATTGAAGTCGGCGAAATCAAAAGGCTTCCATAGCCTTGGCAACTCATGACTAGAGCCTAGGGAGATTACTGACACCATAAACAAGAGTGTCAAATTGTTAAGTCAACAACAGGAGTCACTGTGTGCTTACTCCTCATGTGGGATCTCTGAGTTTAATGCGTTGTCCAATGTGAATTAATGCTATAACTACTACTGAAACAGTATTTTACACTTTGTGTTTCTGTGTGGGTGCAAACTGATGAAATCTTTACTTAATATATACTAAATTGATCTTCTGTATATAAAGATAATTGAAAATGAATCTTGATGTGAATGGAATGGGAGAGGGAGTGGGAGATGGGAGGGGTGCGAGTGGGGGGGGAAGCCATTGTAATCCATAAACTGTACTTTGGAAATTTATATTTACTAAATAAAAGTTAAAAAAAGAGAAAGAAAAAAAAAAGAAAATAGATCTTTGTAAAAATTAGGAGTGGGCCTAGGAGAGGGAGAAGGAAGAAGAGTGGGGGCTTGGGCAGGAGGGAGGGTAGGATGGAAAGTATCACTATGTTTATAAATCTATATGTGTGAAATACATGAAATTTGCATTCATTAAATAAAATTTTTTAAAAAAGAGAAAGGATTCCTTCAGGTGGGGGAAGCCCTCCATTATGGAAGGGAATTCAACATAGACTACAGTAGCAGGTCTAAGTTTTGTTTACTGGGTTCTTTACATTGCAACATGGATAAAGGAAGGTATCTAATTAGATGACATTTGCAGGTGTGAAGTATCCCTTCGTAGCTTGTCCATCACCAGGCACCTGCCAGCCTATCCCCCTCTCCATCTTCAGGGACTGTAAAGCAGAGTAGCTTTATTATAGCAATACCTGCACATTCACCCTCAATTTTAAAAATTAATTCACTCAATCAGCAAACAGGTGCTCAGTGATTACTATACTGGGATTACTATTGCTGGGATTTATTCAGGGCTCAGTACTTGGATACATAGGAGCACAACGAATGAAACTGGGAAGGTCAGGCCTAAGTATCATGGGAGGTTGGGAGACATTCATGCCTGGGATACTAGGTCCTGCATCTAGAGGGCAATAAGGGCCACCTGGAACACACAGGCAGTCATCCTAGTGGTCAGCACTAGGCCATACCATCTCAGCATGGGAAACTGAAGTGCAACACATGTTCAGCCAGCACTGGGCAAGACTCTACCATGGTGAGGCACAGATGCAGCATGGTCAGTGGCATGCTCCATTGGACTGCAGGGCAGGTTTAAGGATCTTCAGGAGTTCCTGCTCTCATCACAACAAATTCAGACTCAGGGAGGCCAAGATGAGGCATGTAAAAGGAACAGATAGTTAAAAAACAGGGAAGGCAGAAGGAGATATCCTGGGGGCTGGGGGCTGGGGGCTGACAGTTTCACTTTCTGGTTCTAAGTGACCAAGATCACATGCAATTGCCCCAGAGTTTTTTGTTTGTTTGTTTGTTTTTGTTTTTTTGTTTGTTTTTTAAACCAGCTGGGGTGCCCTGTTGACTCATATGGATCCTATACTTGACCAAAATGCAATCTTGATTTCATTTCAGTGCAGTGTTGCTAAGTCACATCTCTACTCACTGCCCTTTCGCAATTTAACAGGGAGAGAAGGGTGTTTACAGTGATCTCTGTACCATTTCTGTTTCTTGGATTTGGGTCACTGCATTGAAAGTCTTAAATTCTCTTTCTGTCATCTGTGACATTAGCCGTCTCTCCCAGCATTGGGCCATGCATTTACAGAGTTTTACCCCAGTGAGACCTAATGTTGACTGAGACAGGAGCAGGATAAAACACCAAACACCTTCTTCCAGGAAGGCAGCAATTTATTAGCCAGTTCCCTCTGGGTGTAACTACCAAACCAGTTGTTAACCCAGCTAATTATACATTCCTCCTGTTTGTCTAAGCAGTGAATATTTGATGATACTTGTGATACCCAAAACAATATCCACAAACGAATGCATGGTATTTCTCATTCATCTACCTAAATTCCATGATGGGTTTAACAAATTATCAGTACACTAGAGATCAACCTCAAAGCACGGATACTTCCTTTCATTAAAATTTCAATATTCAGCCCTCATAGGAAGCATGAAAGAAAGCTATATTAAACATGCTTCTGGTACAGCAATGGAAGAAGTAGCTAAAGACAGTGCATATGGGCTGTGATCCACTGTGAAGTGTTGGAAAAACATAGCTAACAATGTGTTTTTCTCCCTCATCCGAGTAGGCTCTTTTCCTGGGCAGCTCTTCTTCCCTTGCTAAAGCTCCCTCGTGTTTTCTGGCCAGTTCTTTTCGCTGATTCTCCCAGCTGTGCCTTCCCCCGTCTCCCTGGCCCCCAACCCCAGCTGCTATGGCTCACAATTCCAGCCGTGCTGGTATTTACTGTGTTAACAGTTCTAGTCTTCATACCATCTGATGTCTCCTGCTTCATTTCTCACACACTTGAACAGCTGAACTCCCCAGTGGACGCAAAGCAACAGTCCATTAAGAGAAAAATGCTTTCTGGGTTTTATTCTCTGCGTGGAAAACAGAAAAATGGAAAAGGCAAGAAGTGATAGTTCAGAGAGGTGCCAAAGAGAGGCCACTGGGAAGATAAGATGAAAGGAGGGGAAATAATCAGATTTTTTAAAGTCATCAAAAAGATTATAAATATGACACTGGGAAAATAATTCCTTTGGAAAATCCTCTTAAATGGTACGGTTTAATGAAAATAATCCCCCTTCCAAGAGGAGCATATTTTTCTTGAATTTTAGGGAGCCGATGATGAAAATCCCTAAACATGTAACCTCAGACTATCTACAGTATACACGACTTGGGGAAAATAGATACCAGTAGAATACATATATTGAGTTATTAACAATGACATTTTCTTATGACAATCTTCGATTTATAAGTATGTTACCTGGAAAGAAGCTTAAAATGACACGACTTAGTACAGCCTTATCTGTAGCATGCATCCCAAGTATGGCTTGGATATGAATTTCTTGCAGTTTTACTATAAGCAGGGAAATAATCAAAATACCAAATGCCTTAACAGGATACACACACATACACACACACACACACCCCTTTCTCGTGGTCAAAAATAATTTATAATATGTAAATTCAATATATTTAAGGAAAATTTTATGATGTGCTTCTCAGATACCTGAACATAAAGCAAGGTGGCATATATACAAATAATAAAAAGATTAATTTCATTACTTAAATGTTGCTTTGGCGAACAGAAAATATATACATTGAGTCCTTCCATTACTACTTTGTAGATTGGTAGCAAATGAAATATTTAAACGTATTTTTCTTCAGATGATGTAAACATACATAGAATAATAAGTGGCCCAACCAAAGAAATTCATTCACTTACTTTCTTAGTCACTTGTCGGTGTTACTTCCTTACTCATGAAATAACATCAAAAAGTGAGATTATTCCAGTCTCTTCCACTTCACATCCTTGGGAAGCTGACTCTTGGCCTGGGACTTTTGCTGCCATTTGGAGAGTCAGCATATGTTCTTACCTCATGCAGATGGCCCACCCCACCTCTGTCTCATGAGGGGCACTTCAGAGCAGCCAGCTGGTGCACTGTTGTGCCCATCACAGAGCCCCAGGTGTGCCCAAGAGCCCTCCAAGTCCATGGGAGTCTACTTTCTCCCAGAAGCCCCAGCCACAGAGTCAGCTCAGCATAGAAAGGGTCATTCCCTCCATCCCAGAGGTCCTACAGAACTGGCTGAGCCATCTGTGTGGACCTGGTTCTGCCTCCAGTATGGCAGAAGGAAGTGCATGTGAGCCCCAGGAACCTGCCTGGCAGAATCCCATATTTTGCAAGATTGCTGTCTGCTGAGTGAGCTTCAGAGGGGCTGAGTGGGGCTGAGGGTGAATGGGGGCTAGGTTAGTTTGGCATTTTGTAGATGGCCCGTATGGGACCAAGTAACCTTATAGTTTCTTTCTCTAAACATGTACAGATGGATTGTATATGACAGTTCCCTATTATCACACAGGACATGCATTCTAGAGTCCCTGGTGGATGCCTGAAACTACAGAGAGCACCCCACGCCATATACACTATGGTTCCTCCTATACATACATATCAATGCTAATATTTAATTTATAAATTAGATGAGAGATTAACAACAATAGAGAGATCATAACAAAATCCTGTAATAAAATCTGTTTAAAATGTATGAATTGATTATTTCTGGAATTTCCCATTTAACATTTTCAAATTATGGTTGATCATGAAACTGTGGATAAAGGGGGGACTTCTATGTTGATCTCTCTCTCTCTCTCTCTCTCTCACACACACACACACACACACAGCCACTTCAATCTTGGACCGTGAACACTGCCCGCATCTAGCCCACCAGAATTGTTTCTGCCTGCACACAGCCCACCAGAATTCTGCCATTGATAACATGCCCACATGGCCATTCTCTAGTGACCTAGAGCTAGTCTTGTGAGTTGCTGTCTTATGTTATGACATTTCAACCATTTCTCTGAAGGAAAATAACCACTAGATGACCTAAGCTGAACTTCAGAGAAATTATCAGACACTCAGTATCAAGCACTCATGTGAGGGGAAAAATGCACGCACTAACGCACGCCTAAGCCTCCAAGTAAGCCTTGCGACAGTAAGAGCTCAGTGAATGAGCTATATTATGACTTAGAAACATGGTTCATCCAGCAGAACTGAACGTGTCTGGATATAGTCAGGCATGCTGCATCTCAGCAGTGGTCACACTTACAGTATTACTATTGTCAAATTCATGGGCTGGACACCACCTCTGTGAGCCTGCTGCACTGAGTCCCCAAAGTCATATGTTGAAGCCCTGACTCCCAGGACCTCAGAATGGGACACTTTAGAAAACACAGACATAATTACTTAAGGTGGAGTCACACTAGAGCGGGTAAGGGAGGCCCGGAGCAGACCCTCACTAGAGTCATAGGAGGGAGTGTGGCTTGGGCAACACCTGGTGGCTGACCTCTGGCCTCCACTTCTGCCCCTGAAGCCTCTCAGCTTGTGGTCTTGATGATGGAAGCCCCAGGCAACTAACTCAGAGCCAGAACATGAGAACCTGTCCCATTTCCTCATGTGCTAGTCCTCATTAAAGGCACAGAGATGGGGTGGAGGTGGTGGCACAGTGGATTAAGCTGCCGCTGGCATCCCATACTGGAGTGCTGATTTGAGTCCTGGCTGCCCTGCTTCCGATCCAGCTCTCTACTAATGTGCCTCAAAAGCAGTGGAAGATGACACAAGTACTTGCGCTCCTGTCCCTCACACGGAGATCAGGTTGGGGCTTTTGGCACCTGGTTTCAACTGGCCCAGCCTTGGCTGTTGCAGCCATTTGGGAGTGAACCAGCAGATGGAAGATCTCTCTCTTTCCTGTGTGTGTGTCTGTCTCTGTCTTATAAATACATACATAAATCTAAAAAACAATAAGCAAAGTCACAGAGAGGAGGGTAAGGATGGCAACTCTCATTACTTTATATCTCCCCTCTCAGAAAGGTTTACACATCAACCCAGCTGCTACACTGAAGCTATTTCCTAATTATACAAATAATTCAAATGAACACTGAAATAACTGGCAGGTTCACCATAGCTCATTATACAATTTTGAAGAGGGAGTTTGTATTTTGAAATATTGTTTTCAGTAACAGCTCGAGGGACTAATTACCAACGCAACATGCAGCAGAGTTAATGAGAAAACTTTCAGGAACTTTTTTAGTTGTGAGGAAAGTTTTGAAAGAATTCCCTAGGGAATGTGTTTACTTTCTTGGGATACACTGTATGTATTACGATTGATATATTAGATCATTTATTTTCTTTGGCCCCTCCCCGTGGTTAATTTGTGCTCTGCCTTGTCTTGAAAAGTCACTGAAAATTCATGCTTAAGGGCTGGCCATGATTCTCCTTCTGCATTTTCTCAGCCCTTAGTGTATAAGAGCCTTTCTGTTCTATTATTTAGCACTTGTGCATATTTTAGAATTATATTAATATACATCACATATTTTAAAAGATTTATTTATTTGGAAAGTCAGAATTACAGAAATAGAGAGGGATCTTCTATCCACTGTTTCATTCCCCAGAGGTGGATGCTAGGAGCCAGGAGCTTCTTTCCCACATTGGTAGCAGGGTCCTAAACATGTGGGCCATCTTACACTAGTTTTCTCTGGCCATTAGCAAGGAGCAGGATTGAAAGTGGAGCAGATGAGACATGAACTGGCACCCATATGGGATGCAGCATTGCAGGTGGCAGCTTTATCTGCTATGCCACAAAACTGGCCCCAATATATTTTTAATTTTTAATATCTATTTGTTTGAGAAGCAGAGAGACACAGAGAGCCAGCTCTTGTTTCTTGCTCCATTCCTCAAATACTTGCAATGTGAGGGGCTGGGCCAGGCAGAAGCTGGGAGCCAGGGACTCAATCTAGTTCTCCTATGTAGATGGCAGGAGCCCAAATACTTGAGCCATTCCTGATGCCTCCCAGAGTCTGCACTGGCAGGAAGCTGGAGTCAAGAGCTGGAGCCAGGAATGATACTCAAATACTGTGACATGGGATGCAGATGCACGTGCCTTAACCAGCATCAAACTGCTGGGCTAAAGGTCCACCCTGATGAATATATTTGCATAATTAAAAACAAACTCCACAATATTTCAGTTCAACCCTTGATTCTCGCAAGAAAGAAATTGAGGCCCAGCTGTAATCATACAGCAACTTGGGGTCTGAGCCACAAATACAACAACTTCTTGTTCATGACCTCAACTATATGGTAGTGATTTCATCTTCCATGTATGCTAACTGTACTTCTCCTTAATCAGGTAATTTGGCTTCGGGGTTGTTTGTCTTTTAAAGAAAAACAAAGGGGCTGGTGCTGTGGCACAGTAAGTTAAGCTGCCACCTGAGGCTCCAGTATCCCATATGGGTACCTGTTCATGTCCTGGCTGTGCCACTTCTGATGCAGCTATCTGTTAATGACCTGGGAAAAGCAGCTCATGTGTGGGCCTCTGCCACCCACAAGGGAGACCAAGATGAAGCTCTTGGCTTCTGGTTTTGGCCTGGCTCAGCCTTGTTTGCTGAGGGCATCTGGGGAGCAGATGGAAGTGCTCTCTCTCTCATAAAAACAAAAAAACAAAAATCTTAAGAACAAAAACCTCATCTTAAAAACAAAAATCAAAACCCAGAAAAGTTTTCTCAAGATTCTCCTGAAATAGCCCATCTAGATCAGGCATACTGAAATGCTTGTTTAAATGTGGATTGTTGGGGTGGGGTTTGGCATGGTGGTTAAGACACTGCTTGGAACACTTACGTCCCATACTGGAGTGCTGGGGTTGAGTCCCAGCTCCGCTTCTGAGTTCAGATCCCTGCTACTGTGTACCCTGGGAGGCAGCAGTGCAGGCTCTACTACTTGGATCCCTGCCACCAAGACAGGAGACCCATACAGAGTTCTGAGTTCTTGGCTTTGGCATGGCCCAGCTTCAACTGTTATGAGCATTTGGAGATTAGATGGGAGATCTCTCTCTCTGTCTCTTCTTTTCAGATCATTCAGTCAATAAGGATTATTTGTGATGGCTAATTATTATAAGGATTATATGGGATGGCTAAGTTTCTATAATAAAAGACTAGCAACTGATAGTCTAGGCCTATTTTTCAGTAAACAGTTATTTTTCAAATGTCATTCATTTTATTTATAGAATATATCTCTTGTGATCTATTCATAGAAATAACTGGCATTACACATAGCTAAGCTTTTATTTTCTTAATTGTTTTGGTGTCCAGCTGAATGGCATTTTCAGCTAGAGGTTTTCACCTCTGGATTCCACTACTCAGTCCTCTATCTGGTCAGAAAAGGAACATGAGCCCACCTAATGGACCAGGAGAAGGGAAGAAAGAAAGAATGATTCTTTGGCGATTCTGAATCCCATTGGGCAAAGACACCACCAATTCTATGACAGCTTGTGAAAGTTTTAAGAAATGCCCAGAGGGTAATGTGGCTGCATTTCAGGATGCAAAACTGAAATCACAGAGAGCAATTTCCATGTGACTGCAAAAATGGAGGAAACTGGTGTCACCCACAAGACTAGAGAGACGAAACCCATAACAGTAAAGAGCAGGAAACAGCAGCAGCTTTTTTATGGCAGAATCACTTTTTTTTTTTTTTGTCTGCCATCAACAGGTGTTGCCTTGGTAACTATCCTGTTGTTAAGTAGTAGCAGAGGTAGAAAAATCTATACAAAGCCATCACATAAGGATGTAGGAAAAGTAACCTCAGATCAGACTGAATGAGCAACCAGAGGCTTGATTGCTGTTGATCAGGGCTTTGGTTATTTGAGGTGTTGGCTAGGAGCATGGTCGATGGAATAACCAAGGCCAGGGAACACCTGGCTGTCTGAGGAGCTACTCTATATCCCTCCCCTTGTCCTTGTCTGCACACTTCTGCTTTTTGATGACTTTAGTGGGGAAGGTTGCAGAGATACAGTGTAATGTCTGGAAACTTCCAGAAAGTGGACCCATCTACTACTGCTTCTTAATGGCAGGATATTTTACAACAAATTCTTTGTTTTCTTGCTTCAGGTGGAGAAGCTGGGGATTGCATGCCACGAATTGGTGATGTAACTAACAGCTATTTCTTCTCATAAACAAGGATGACCAGAGTTTTTAGGCCAGGTCACAGACAACGCTCAGCCTGGCTAGGAGCAAAAATCTTTTGTTTGTTCCTTCCTCCAGGGCTCAGAGCTTATGACGGTATTCAGAGACTGAGCATCGTGAATCAGGAAATAATTATTACTATTTCTGAAGTTGAATCTGGATTTTTTAGGGCATTGGTGGTGATCCTCCCAAAAGGGCACTTTGTATCCCCATTATTTAACCAAACTTCTTGTTATTCAAAAGGGCAATCCATTTCATAGATAAACAACATGGATTAATATACATGACTAACGTCTGTGATCCCTCAAAGTGAAGACAACTGACAAGAGAAAATCTGGAAGACAAATTCCGAAGCTTTAGTCTGAGATACAAATCCACAGGGCATCAAGCAGACTGTGTGAAGGCCAGCAGGCATCTGAGTGTCATTACAAGAACAAGGCTGAGGTGTCACCAGTCACGGCTCTGAGACCTAACTCACCTCCTGAGCCTAATTCTGGGCCTTGTGTTCCCTTCCACAAAGAACTGATTGCCTCCTTCCAAGGGTTGGCGTGAGGCCCAAATGAGAACATGTGCGTGTTTTGTTCAGCAACGGTAAAACATTCAGCACAGAAAAGCTGCTGTTGGGAACACCAGTGTCACCTGTTTCTCCAGCTTTCTGCTATGTTGATAACACCTGATTTATGTTTTTGATGACTAAATAAGCTCTGAAACTTTTCACACGATGATTTTGGCAGATCTTTCCCCAACTGTAACAGGGTATACACTCCTTGGTTCGGTTGGCTTTCATCACAAATAAGATTTATTTCTGTGCTAGGCTGAAGCTAGGAGCCTGGAACTCCATCAGGCTCTCCCATGTGGGCGTAGGAGCCCAAGAACTTGGGCCATAGTCTGTTGCTTTCCCAGGTGCATTAGCAGGAAGCTGACTCAGAAGTGAAGCAGCAGGGAGTTGAACTGGTGCTCACGTGGGATGCCAGTGTTGCAGCTGGTAGCTGAATCCACTGTGCTACAATGCAAGCCCCTGGAATTTTTCAGTATCCTTATCTATTGATGGTATGTGTCTCTATTTTTCTAGTGCTGCCATGGATTTACAGATTTCCTTTCTTTTTCTTCATTTTTTCATTCAATTGAAATAATTCAGTTGGTGAAAGATTAAGTAATAGCTCATATTCTTGGTCAGCCATACCAGACCCACAAGACTTCTTCTTCTTTTTTTAAAGAGATTTATTTATTTATTTGAAAGTTGGAGTTACACAGAGAGAGAGAGGAGAGGCAGAGAGAGAGAGAGAGAGAGAGAGAGAGAGAGAGAGAGACAGAGAGGTCTTCTATCCGCTGGTTCACTCCCCAGTTGGCTGCAACAGCTGGAGCTGTGCTGATCTGAAGCCAGGAGCCAGCAGCTTCTTCTGGGTCTCCCACACGGGTGCAGGGGCCCAAGGACTTGACCACCTTCTACTGCTTTCCCAGACCATAGCAGAAAGCTGGACTGGAAGTGGAGCAGCCGGGTCTCAAACTGGTGCCCATATGGGATGCGGGCGCCCCAGGCCAGGGAATTAACCTGCTTCACCACAGCGCCACCCCCACAAGACTTCTCATCTTGACATGGCCAATAGTTCCCTATGTACTCGTGCCTTCTCATCCTCTATACAGTAGTCCTAATGACTTACTTGAATGCAAATAGTAACTCTTGGCTCTCCTGCAGTAACTTCCTAATGCTTGGTGGCTGCTTTGGGCTGAATTTTCGCCCCTAAAAATATATGCTGAAGTCCTAACCCCTACTACCTCAGAATGTGATCTCATCTGGAAATACGATCTTTATCAAGGTAACCAAATTAAAATGGGGCCTTTAAAGTGGTTCCAGTCCAAGATGACTGGCGTTCTGCTTTATGGAGTACAGGATAGACTGACCTTACAGCTTCATTGTATTACAGGGATTTTTTTTTTTTTTTTTTTTTTTTTAGTAATACAGGTTTAGGGTAAACATGATTTTGTGCATGGAATAACAAGATCTGCATAATGAATCACCCCACAATTGACTGTTTCTGCTCTTTGAAGCTCCATTTCTAAGGATTTGATTTTAGAGAAATGTGTACTATAATCACTTAAGCAGAAGCTCTCAAAATCAATAGGCTCTTGGGTCATAAATACACCTGGGCATGACCCAGTATCCACCCAGATTGACAGGTGCTACAAAGGTCAATTTTTTTTAAAGATTTATTTTATTTATTTGAAAGAGTTACAGAGAGGAGTAGAGACACAGAGAGAGGTCTTCCATCCGCTGGTTCACTTCCCAGATGGAAGCCAGGAGCCATGAGTTCTTCCAGGTCTCCCATGCAGGTTCAGGGGCCCAAAGACTTGTGCCATCTTCTACTGCTATCTCAGGCCATAGCAGAGAGCTGGATCGGAAGAGGAGCAGCCAGGACTAGAACCAGCACCCATATGGGATGCTGGCACTTCAGGCCAGGGCTTTAATTCGCTGCACCACAGGGCCAGCCCCACAAACTTCAATTTTGAAGATTGTTAACGAAATCTCCTTTAGGGGCCAGTGTTGTGATGCAGTTAGTTAAGCTCCTGCTTGTGACACCAGTAGTGCTTGTTTGAGTCCCAGCTGCTCTGCTTCTAATCCAGCTTCCTGCAAATGCTCCTGGGAAGGCAGCAGAAGATGGCCCAAGTACTTGGGTCCCTGCCGCCAGTGTGAAATACCAGTTTGGAGTTTAAGGTTCCTGGCTTCAGACTTTGCCAGCCTTGGCTGTTGTGACCATTTGGAAATTGAACCAGAGGTATAAGGGTGAAAAATCCTCTCTCTCTCTCTTTCTCTCTCCCCAGCCACCACACTATGCCTTTCAAAATAAATAAATAAATCTAAAAAAAAAAAACCCCAAAAACAAAAATAGCACTACATCTCTTTTAGATGTAACCTTTAATGTAACTGCAAATATGATTTTTATCATGGAAAGGGAGGAAATAATTTCTCTCTTTAACATA
Organism: Lepus europaeus; assembly: GCF_033115175.1. Taxonomy (NCBI): domain Eukaryota; kingdom Metazoa; phylum Chordata; class Mammalia; order Lagomorpha; family Leporidae; genus Lepus; species Lepus europaeus. Next base: position 62,127,604 of record NC_084830.1, on the reverse strand, counting down.
TTCTTAAATAGATCACACACTCCAAAAAATTATAGGCTCTTTGCTATTGAAATCTGATGATTAGTCACTGAGTTTAATATATAATTGGAAAGCCTATAGTTAAATGTAATTAGTCAAGATAAATTATAGAGAGAGCCACACAAATATATAAAAAACATTTTGAGAGTTCAGTGTGCTAAGGATACACAAAAGAAAAAGTAAACTTCTCTCTTAGACATACTCACAAAGAAACACTCCAATGTGCCACTTGGGAAAACTCCTGGGTAAGGAGGTAGCTCCCTGGTTCCCATGGTCAGGACTGGTCAGTCCTCTAACCTGATCCACCAGCCCTTCTACTCCAACATGACTCACCTCCCTGGCCTATGCCTTTGCTGATACTAGTCACGCCTGGAATGGTCCTCTCCCTTCTGCCCTGACCACCTAGCTCTTAGTCCTGATCATCCTTCTTAGCAAGATTTGTCTCCTTCTGTCCTTGATTCTATACAAGTCATTTGACATCAAATATTACATGACCTGTCCCATCTGGAGTGAATTCTTTCCCCCTAAATATTTCGAGCATATTGACTTCTGGCTCTTTCTATCTCTGCACTGCTCCATCTCAGAGCGTGTAATTTGAAGGGGCTGATCCTGGGCTCCATTTCTCCCTTCTCTCTCTGGATAGTGGGGTTTCCCTCTAAGGATCTGAGTTCTCTAACCCTCCAAGTCTTCATTTAAGTTGAGTCTTGCGTCCCACAGGGAGGTACCTCCTAGCCACTGTGGCCTGTGCTTTATTTTGGGGTCCCATAATAGCAGAACAAATCAACTCAGTTCCCTAAGCTAGACTTTACTAGTCATGGAATGCTGTCTGAGTCTTACATGCCAATGATTTTATCCTAGCCCTTAGTTTTTCTCAGAATTTAGGGAAGTCAGAGTAATACCATTATTGCAGTTTTCATTAAAATTCCAGAATCATGCATACATATAAGAGCACTACCAAGAGTCTGTGGGAAAATGGAATTTAAAGAATGGGTATATTTTAGTACAATTTTTTTCCCTATAATATATGGAAAATGCACATTGTGAGAAACCATGCATGGATTTACAAATTGTTTTTGTACCAAAATAAACTCAGACTTTTTTTTTTTTTTTTTTGGACAGGCAGAGTGGATAGTGAGAGAGAGACAGAGAGAAAGGTCTTCCTTTTGCCACTGGTTCACCCTCCAATGGCTGCTGTGGCCGGCGCATCTCACTGATCTGAAGCCAGGAGCCAGGTGCTTCTCCTGGTCTCCCATGCAGGTGCTGGGCCCAAGCACTTGGGCCATCCTCCACTGCCTCTCCGGGCCATAGCAGAGAGCTGGCCTGGAAGAGGGGCAACCGGGACAGAATCCGGCACCCTAACTGGGACTAGAACCCGGTTTGCCGGCGCCGTAAGGAGGAGGATTAGCCTGTTAAGCCACGGCGCCGGCCTTTATTTTTTTTTAAAAAAGATTTATTTATTTATTTGAAAGACAGAATTTTTTTTTTACAGAGAGGGGAAAGAGAGAGAGAGAGAGAGAGAGAATCTTTCATCTGCTGGTTCATTCCCCAAATGGCCACAACAGCCACAGCTGGGCTGGTCCAAAGCTGGGAACCAGGAGCTTCATCCAGATCTCTCATGTGCATGCAGGGGCCTAAGGATTTGGAACATCCCTCGCTGCTTTCCCAGGCGCATTTGCAGGGAGTTGGATTGGAAGTGGAGAAGCCAGGACTAGAGCCGGCACCCATATGGTGAGCCTGTACCCACTATGCCACAGCTGGAAACTGAATCTTAAAAGGTGTTCTGCAACTTGCCTTCCCGGGCCATAGCAGAGAGCTGACCTGGAAGAGGGGCAACCGGGACAGAATCCGGCACCCCAACCGGGACTAGAACCCGGTGTGCCGGTGCCACAAGGCAGAGGATTAGCCTGTTAAGCCACGGCGCCGGCCTAAACTCAGACTTTTAATTTCATTTTTCCACCAACTTTTTGAAGGCTCCTCATGCTAGCAGGTATGCATGGGATGACAAAATGGATGGCTTTAACAACTTACACAAAACCAGGCCCCATCTCCTTGCCTTTGCCAAGGCTGGGATCCTGTCTCACAAGTCTCTGGTGTCCAATTCTTCACAAGACACCATACACACAACAAAACAACTCAGATGGGTTCAATCACTAGTGTATCATCTAATTAAGTTTACATAGGTTGAATGAAACAAAAGTTAGGACCACAGCACTGTGATTCCTGCTAATGGTTATGACTTTATTAATGCATTTTGGTGTCACTTATCAGTAGTGTTCATATAAAATTCATATCAGCATGGAGAAGATAAAATTAATATGTACCACACACTGTGATCCTGCAGAACCAATCTAATTGCACATTGGGCAAGAAAAAGAATAAAAAATATGGGATATATTGATTGATTTTCTTCATCAAAACCTGTAAGATGCACAAGATCTTTTTTCAACAAAATTGTGTCATTAAATTACAGCATATCTAAGAGTAAATTTTATGTGATATATGTCCTAATCTAACTTCCAAAGGAGTGGGCAATTCATCAAAAATCAGGTTTGCATTTACCTACCTCTTAGACCTTCACATTATACACATCATTATCCTTTGCTGACTCTTAGTCATACACAAATAACAAGTTATTCATGTACAATGTTACTGAGAAACACTGATTTAGTTGTGTAAGTGTATATGTTTTTTAATGTTCTCCCATGGGAAAAATAGATAAATAAATAAATGCAAGAGTTTTAAAAATGCCGTTAAGTCAAATTTATGACATATTATTAATTTTTCCTGAATTCTATTGTCCACATACTAGCACTGTTTTAACCTAAATATATATTTATTAAATGCAAACTATATGCTAATACTAACAAATATCTTTTTTCCCCAAGATTTATTTATTTATTTATTTTTAAAGGCAGGGGAACAGAGAGAAAGAGAGGGACAGACAGTTATTCCATCTGCTGGTTCATTCCCCTATGGCTGCAGCCAAAGCCAGGAGCCAGGAGCCAGGACCCTCTTCAGGGTCCCCCATGTGGGTTCAGGGGACCAAGTACTTGGGCATCTTCTGCCGCTTTCCCAGGCACATAGGCAGAAATCTGGATTGGAAGTGGAGCAGCCATGACTCGAACCGGTACCCATATGGGATGCTGGCACTGCTGATGAAGGCTTAACCCTCTATGCCACAGCACTGGCTCTACTAACAAATATCTGGTACTAACAAATAGGCAACCACAACATAACAATGCTAGTAGTGATTCCTTACATACAATCATGACCTAGTTTTCAAGGATGTGTGACACAGCTTTCCTTTGACTGTCTCTCTCATTAAAACACCTGAGCAAACATTACCATTTATGCTTTACAAACGGGGAAACCGAGGCTCAGAGGTTCAGAAGTAAACCATGAAGTTGACAGGGCTGGTTCACCAGTGAAGACTGCTTACTCTCAGTAATGAATCAATCATTTGGAGATCAAAAAGTAATTACTGAGCACCTACCATGTAACAAACTCCATGTTGGGCCTGGAGTAAGAGAAGGTCCCTGCTTTCCTCGTGTCTCCCTGGATCGCCCTCCTTGACACAGATCCAATCATCATCATGCATATCAGACATTCTATATACTGTTCTTATTTTATATATAGGTACAACAGAAATAAACTGCAAATATCTTTCTTATTAAAAAACATGGAGGATCCAGCACCGTGGCATGGCAGGTTAAGCTGCCACCTGTGGTACTGGCATTCTATATGGGCGCTGGTTTGTGTCTTAGCAGCTCCATTTCTAATCCAGCTCCCTGCCTATGTGCCTGGGAAAGCAGTGGAAGATGGCTAAAGTCCTTGGGCCTTGTACCCAATTTGGGAAACCTGGAAGAAGCTCCTGGCTACTGGCTCCTAGCTTCAGATCTGCCCAGCTTCGGTTGTTGTGGCCATTTGGGGAGTGAACTGGAGGATGGTAGATCTCTCCCTGTCTCCCCCTCTCTCACTATAACTCTGCCTTCCAACTAAATAAATAAATCTTAAAAAAAAAAAAACTGGAGAAAACTGCCTTAAAATTACTAAGGCTCAATTATTCACCTTCAGCATGTTCATCGTTAATCCTCAATGCTCAAAATAGAATAATAGTGTTTCAATTAAAATCGAAACTTCAAATTAAAAATACCCTTTGGCATTCTGCAATGAAGCACTTAATCTTCTATGAAATGAGTGAGAGTTTAATCACATAAATTGGTCTACCTCATTCATATACCAAATGTCAGAATTTATGGAGTGAAACCAACTTAAACATTCATAGGAAAAGCTATGAGACTGCTGCTGGGGAAGATGCCCTGTTAAGATTCAGTTTGAGTTTATGCATTTCAACTCACTGGGATCTAAGGCCTCAGGATCACTCTGGTTCTCACACTACATCTGTCACAAAATGCCATCAAATATTGAAGAAAGGACTGATGTCGAGGCCTGGCATGAGAAGGAATAGTGCTCACACTATTTTTTATTTCACTTTGCCCACTGGTGAACTCATGAATAGTAAATACATTTTGATTCAAGGCAGGTTTCCCTCCAGGTATGAAAACAGACAAGCAAACATGACGTAGGAGAACCCAATGAGGCACTGAAAGTAGAAAAGCAGGTGCGCAAGTCGATCAGCCAGTGAGTCAGCTCCACAACCACATCCTCACACTCCTGCTGATAAGCCCTTGGAGGTCAGCGGAACACGTGCTTGTTACACATGAGAGGCAAACCCACTGCCTGCACCTGCCAGAGCGATCAATCTTCTGGAACTGAACAAGTAGAACAGAATGTCAAAGTGAATTTCAGTTGTCCATATCCTTTCACCACTCTTTTCTCTGTTAGGATGGTAACTTTATATTTGTCACTGCAGATTGACTCTTGTTGAGCACTTGCATCTTAAGAAGCCTCCCAATTGGGCTGGCATTGCGGCGTAGCAGGTAAAGCCACTGCTTGGGATGTGGGCATCCCATATGCGTGCTGGTTTGAGTCCTGGCTGCTTTACTTCCAATCCAGCTCCCTGCTAATGCGCGTTGGGAAAGCAGCAGGAGACGGTCCAAGTGCTTGGGTCCCTGCCACCCAAGTAGGAGACCCAGACGAAGCTCCTAAATCCTGGCTTCAGCCTGGTCCAGCCTGGTTGTTGGAGCCATCTTGGGGAGTGAACAGCCAATGGAAGATTCCTCTGTCTCTCCATCTCTCTCTGTAACGCTGCCTTTCAAATAAATAAATAAATCTTTTTTTAAAGCGCCTCCTGATGAACACAGCATGATTTCTCATGTAGAGTACCTTACTGTGTCAGTCTGGAGGCAGGCCCTGAGCAGGTCTGAGTGCTGGATGGACAAAGTGATGCCCACTCGAGCACGTGCCCAAGTTTACCTCATCCCCAGTGCCTGATGTCTTGTGTACAATGAACACCCCTGTATTCGAGTCCCTGTTAGATATAATAAGAAATAAAATGAGAATCCAGAGATGACCTGACCTACATAAATCCTCATTAGAAGCCTTTACGAACTGCTTAAGGTTTTGAAGCCAGTCGGCCCCAAAGTGCCACATAAATTACAACGGAAAGATGCACCTACTTCAGTATTTCTCTATTTGTGTTGAATTGATTAGAAATTAAATCTTTTGCTTAACTTTCTTACCTTCTTTGGCTTATTGTCCATAGGTAAGATTCTGGACATCCAGAAAAGGAAGAATAAAACAAAATAAAACATGGGGCCAGCGCTGTGGCACAGCGGGTTAAAGCCCTGGCTTGCAGTGTTGGTATCCTATATGGGTACTAGTTCGAGTTCCAGCTGCTCCACTTCTGATCCAGCTCTCTGCTATGGCCTGGAAAAGTAGGAGAAGATGGCCCAAGTCCTTGGGTCCCTGCACCCACATGGAAGACTCAGAAGAAGCTCCTGGCTCCTGGCTTCAGATTGGCTCAGCTCTGGCCATTGCGACCATTTGGGGAACACATGGAAGACCTCCCTCTCTGTCCCTACCTCACTCTATTTCTACCTCTTTCTATAATTGTCTTTCAAATAAATAAAACAAAATCTTAAAAACAAAACAAAAAAAACAAAAACCCAGCAGCAGAAAAGGCCAATTTAAAAAATGACTTTACCCAGAGCCTCACTTTCAAATATGTCATCCCTAACACTGAGTGCACTTTTGCATTAGAATGATGAAAATTTTATGGTTGTATTACATTGCTAAGGCAGGCATTGCATAACAATTGGTATAAAGGTAAGCAAGAGAAAACAGAACCCAAAGAATGTTATGCCATATTGTATTCATAATTTTTTTCAATCTTTAATTTTATAGAAATATTTACCAAGTTACTATCAGCAAATAAATACCATTATATGTCATTTTTAGTTATGATGTAAAAAATGCAACTCCATGTTTCAGAATACTTTGAATATATTATTTCTTAAGAAGTTTATTTATTTGAGAGAGTTAGAGAGAGAAGGCAAGCGAGCTTCCATACACTGACTTACTCCCCAAATGCCCCCAATATCTGGGGTTGGGCTGTTGCTGAAGCCAGAGGCTGGGGACTCAATCCAGGTCCCCAGCTACTTGGGCCATCATCTACCACCTCCCAGGCTCTGCATTAGCAGGAAGTTGGAGTCAGGAGCCACAGCTGGGAAGCAAATCCAGGCACTCTCTTGTGGGATGTGGGCATCTTAACTTATAGGCTAAACACCCGTTCCCTGCATGTGCTGTTTTAAAAACATTAACTATTACATGGTTTTACACCTCACTGTTGAGGCAGTTTTCCAATTTTCGGGTTTTTTTAAAAAAATAGGACATTGTAAATACTCGTGCAGTAACTTTTACACTTTCTTCAATGGCACCGTCATGACCATTATGACTGAAAACTTAGCATCCTGGAGAAGAGTCATTTATTGTCAAGATTGAGATTACTCTCCTTGCACTCAGCTATCTAGAGCACCTGGGAGTGACAAAGAGGACATTAGAAAACCACACGGTTGGTGTGTAATTCATGAGCCCAATGCTTCAATGTAGTAGTGGTGGTGGTGGTGGTGATGATGATGATGGTGGAGGTGGTGATGATGATAATAGTGGAGGTGGTGGTGGTGATGATAGTGGAGGTGGTGGTGGTGATAGTGGAGGTGGTGATGATGATGGTGGTGGTGGTGGTGGTGGTGATGATGATGGTGGTGGTGGTGGTGATGATGACAGTGGTGGTGGTGGTGATGATGATGATAGTGGCAGTGGTGGTGATGATGACGGTGGTGCTGCTGCTGCTGATGGTGGTGCTGCTGATGATGGTGGTGATGATGATGATAGTGGAGGTGGTGGTGGTGATAGTGGTGGTGGTGATGATGGTGGTGGTGGTGATGATGATGGTGGTGCTGCTGCTGCTGCTGATGGTGGTGCTGCTGATGTGTTGGTGATGATGATGATAGTGGAGGTGGTGGTGGTGATGGTGATGATAGTGGAGGTGGTGGTGGTGATGATGGTGGTAGAGCTGGTGGTGGTGGTGGAGGTGGTGGTGGTGGTGATGATGGTGGTGGTAGTGATGATGATGTCAGCAAACCATTACCATCACAATTCCTAGGCATCCTGTCAGGTGCTTTTCCAACATTAATCCTACTCTTCTACAATAAATTTTATGAAGTAGGTGGTATTATTTCCATTTTAAATATGAAGAGGGTTCAGTGATTCATCTAAGTGTATACAATCTCTAGTAGAGCCACCCATAACAGAAATCTCCATCTCTTTGTACCTCCCTGAATTGCTCTGTTCTTGGAAAAGGATCAGTGCATGAAGTCTACTGATCTGCTAAAACCTACCCGCTAAAGGCCTGAAACTGATTTTCCTGGGAGACCTTGACGTGAAATTTACAGGTCACACTCTAGTTAGGTGGGAGGTCCTCCAGGGACTCCAGTGCCATGAGAGGGCAGCAGGACACCAGCACACAGTCACGATGGAGGCCACCAGGAGCTGCAGGAAGCCAGCTGACAAAAATGGCAATGAGATAATGTTTTAGTTTTTGCTTTAATCACTCACTTTTCTTCTTTAAGCAGTGCAGCTATTTTGGAGTCAGAAGGTGGGTGGCGTTTTGCTCTAAATCAGAATGTACAATCACTCTTAATTTGACGGTAATTGAGCTATATCATTTCTTTACAAGTCTGATCAAAACACAGCTTTGAAAGTCTACAGATAATTAAAATTTCAGGAAGTATTTGGAGAATCTTATTAATGTCTTACATAATTGTTAATGAAAGATACATATTAATCTTTAAGATCATAGTTGAGCATGGAAAATATTATTGGGATTATTTTGTATAAATAAACTAAACTCTTTTTGTTACTAATGTCTTTGTTCAGAGGATGAGAATTAATTTATGACCTCTGCTTTTGACTTAAATGCTATAAACATCTCTGCTGTTCTTGGAACACAAAGGCTGCTTTTGCATAATTTTCAGATGGAGAAGCTGAAATGAAAGCACTACGAAAACATTTGCTGGATAAAACAAATGCCAAGATCAAAGATGCTAAGACATTGAGTGGATATTTATTATCCTGACTAATCCTTTTGTATTTCAAAGTTTATTTATTTTATAATGCTTTTCTATGCTCTTCATCAGTTATTATAGCATAATTTAAAATTCATAAAGGAGAATGTAGAATTAATAATATCATGCACTTTAGAATAATATTCAAGTAATACTGATAAGGGTGAAAATGCATTCATTATCTGAATATGTTCTTTGGATGAACAAGAAAAAAATGATAATCTAACACTGAGTTTTAACTCCCTACCTCCCAGCCAATGAGGTTTTGCATAAAGAGCAGAGATTTAACGTGAATAGATTTAATGTGACAACTCAATAAATCAGATAGCCATGTTCTTTTCTGTACATTCCAATAGCAAAAGTACAAATTCTTTAATATTCTGATTTTCTGGCATTCCTGAATGGTTACTTGTGATGTAGTGTCTAAAGCTGACAAATTGGGGGCAGTGTGGTGGTGCGAGGGGCTGAACCACCACCTGTGATACCAGAATCCTGTATGAGTGCGGGGTTTCAGTCACAGCTGCTCCACTTCTAATCTAGCTTCCCACTAACATGCCTGGGAAGGCAGTGGAAGATAGCCCAGGGACTTGAGCCCCTACTTGCCCATAGGATCTCTCACAATATCTCCCCTCATATGGGAGACCTGGATGGAGTTCTAGGCTTCTGGCTTTGGCCTGGCCCAACCCCAGCCATTTTGGTCATTTGAGGAGTGAACCAGCTGTCTGAAGAGATCTCTGTCTCTTCCTCTCTCGCTTTCATTCTGCCTTTCAAATAAAGGAATAAGTCTTTTAATAAAACAAATAAATAATGCTGAGAAACAGACTCATCTCTGCATGCATCTTACTTGATGGAAACATACCAATAGTTCTTGCTCACTATGTTTTGTGGCCACTACTGAAGGTCTGCCAAGGGTCTTCCTGGGCTAACTGTAGTTGAGACCTGAGAATGCCTGAATAATTAGCAGGAGGACTCCTGTCCTCAAGGATTTCATGTATTTAGGATAACTGACGGGCAGTCCTTGGCCACAGATCAGGTATGAGAAACACAAAGCAAAGAAGCGGCTTGATGTTCATTAACAGGCAACTCAGGAGGAAGAACTGACTTCAGGGTAGAAAACTCATGAAGAATTTAAGACATTTGATGAATGTTGATTTTTAAAAAAATATTTATTTAGAAAGAGTCACACAGTGGGGGGGAGGGAGAGAGAGAGAAAGATCGGTCTTCAATCCACTGGTTCACTCCAAGTGGCCATAATGACCAGGGCTGAGCCAGGCCGGAGCCAGGAGCCAAGTACTTCATCTGGGTCTCTCACATGGGTGATAGGGGCCCAAACACTTAGGCCACCTCCTACTGTTTTTCCTAGGCCATTAGTATGGAGCTGTATCAGAAATGGAGGAGCCAGGACTTGAACCGGTGCTCATATGGGATGTTGGCACTGCAGGTAGCTTTACCTGCTGTGCCACAACACTGGCCCCTGATGAATGTTGATATAAGGTGAATGTGGGTCATGGAAGTAGAGGATTTCAGTGGGTGGCCCAATACAGGAGTCAAGATTTTGAAAGAAATGTTGAAAGTAGTGAGCAAGAGCAGGGTATGAAAATGTTTTCTGAGGAGGGCCAGAAAGTCAATGTTTTAAGTATGTTGCCCATAGGATCTCTCACAATATCTCAACTTTGTCATTGTAGCACAAAAGTAGCCATAGATAGCAGCTCAAGAATTAGTGTGTGGGGCCAGTGCTGTGGCGCAGCCAGTTAAAGACCCTGCCTTCAGTGCTAGCATTCTATATGGGCATTGGTTCCAGTTCTGGCTGCTCTATTTCTGATCCAGCTCTATGCTATGGCCTGGGAAAGCAGCGGAAGATGGCCCAATTGCTTGGGCCCCTGCGCCCATATGGGAAACCCAGAGGAAGCTCCTGACTCCTGGCTTCAGCCTGGCCCAGCTCCAGCCATTGTGGCTATTTAGGGAGTGAACCAGAGATGGAGGACCTCTCTTTGTGTCTACCTCTCTCTGTAACTCTGCCTTTCAAATAAATTTAAAAAAAATTTTTTTGAAAAAAAAAAAATAGGATCAGTGTGCCAATGTTCCAATAAATCTTTATTTACAAAAACAGGGGCCAGAGGTGTTTGGCCTGCAGGTCATAATTTGCCAACCCCTGTATTAAATAGCAAATGAAACTCTGTGAACAGATAAGATCACCTGAGAAGAATCTATGGAAAGCAAATTTGCAGGCCATAAAATTTGAAAATGGGTTATTCCAAATTCCTATAGAGTTCAAAAAGGATGCATGAGTATACCATCTGCAAGGCTTGCTATGGGATAGATGGTTCCAGAACCCTGTCTCTGGTTCATGTTAATCGTGATTGAAATGGTCTAGCTAACTTCTGATTCAGTTATCTTGACTGGAAAATGAGGAAAAAGATGATGACAGCTAACACTGAGCACAGTGCTAAAAAACATACTGCTATTTATACAAATCCTCAGAATTAGATCTACTATGTCTTGCTTTTATAAAGAGGATACCAAGGCACAGAGTGGCTACAAACATGCTGACAGCTAGGAAGCCGTGTGCATGAGGTCTGATTCCTTTGGTTCCTTGCTGTGGATCACACCCACCCCTCAAAAGGTCAAAGTGAAGATTAGAAGTGATGGGAAGGCACCTCTGTTGTTAATACATAGGGCTTGGGAGAAAACCCAGTGTAGTTATTATTGCTATTATAACCTAGGGCGATGTTACTATTTAAGGATACGATGAGGATCAAAACAAGGCGAGTTTTGCCCAACACACTGTTGTCACTGAATCTTTAGCAGGATCCCCACATCCACTCTGTTACCAATTTTCAATCTGCCTTCCTCCTGAAGAAGGAGTACTAGGAAAAGAAACAGTCTCGGCTTTACTTACCACCTGCCTTGCATTATTTTGTTTGTTTTTACCAAGTATTCCTACTATATTCTGGCTTATTCTTATTGTACAGATATCAGAACTCCCAGAAACTTTTTTTTTTTTTTTCTGTGCTACTGGGATTCAAATTTGCTATAAGAACCCACAGATCCTTTTTTGGGCAGTGTGTGGTGAATTCTTTTTACAGGCATTTTATCTTGTCAGAAACAAGGATTAGAGTTCAGAAAAAAAAAATAAGCTTTTCTGAAGACATCTTTGATCAGCCACTTCCTATTTATCAATAAGGACCAGTTCCACAGTCTTATCTATGGTGCGATCTACACCCGGACACCATCCTAGGCTCTAGCCCCTGCTGCCATTGCTGGAAGCCAGGTGGCCACATGGCCTAGCCACCGGTGTCAGCCCTACCTCCATCCTAATGGGATTCGCTGCTCCTACTTCCCTGCCCGCCCACTGGAAAAGTTTTAAAAGGGCCTGTTCCTGAACACGTGGCTCCCTCTCTCTCCGTCTCCTGATCTCTGTCTCTCTTACACTCTCCTTCTCCATCTTTTCCTTCTTTTTTTTAAAAATTTATTTATTTTTAAACTTTCATTTAATGAATATAAATTTCCAAAGTACAGCTTATGGATTACAATGGCTTCCCCCCTCCCATAACTTCCCTCCAACCCGCAACCCTCCCCTTTCCCGCTCCCTCTCCCCTTCCATTCACATCAAGATTCATTTTCAATTCTCTTTATATACAGAAGATCAGTTTAGTATATATTAAGTAAAGATTTCAACAGTTTGCCCCCACATAGCAACACAAAGTGGAAAAATACTGTTGGAGTACTAGTTATAGCATTAAATAACAGTATACAGCACATTAAAGACAGAGATCCTACATGACATCTTTTCCTTCTTTGCCCCTTCCCCCCAGTCTGTCAGGTTTCCCCCAATAAACTCTTTCCCTTAAAAAAAAATAAGGCCCAGTTCAAGTTCCCCTCATCTTCAATGAGTTCCCCAATTCCCTCCAAGGATCCCTTCTGTTCCACTTCTTCGGGCACGTCTCGGTGCCTCTCTTGAGGCACTGTTTACTGTTACCCACTTATTTCCTTCCTTCTTCTAAATAAGGAGTTCCCTGACTGATGGAGCTTGAGTTATTTTTATTTTTTTATTGCTAGAACAATGGCTAGTAAAGGGATTTACACGTACAGTAGCATGCAGTACAGGGAAAATCATTAACCCAAAAAGAAAATGGGATTTAAGTAAAAAGTAAAAATAATGAACTTTCCATATTTTATTTTACCAGGGATACTAATTTTCTAAACATTTTTGAAAAGTTTAATAATCACATGAAACATGAATTGTTCACATGAAACTCAATTGTTATTTAAAAGTATTAAACTATCAATTGTAAAAGTGGAGCTTAAATCAGTTATTAATGTTTGCAAAAGAATATGAATCTTGGGATGAATTATCCTTAATTATGAAATGAATAAAGCCTTTCTATTATAGGGAGATGCCAAGTAAGGTGTAGCAAGAGAAAATACAAAGATTGAGTTTTATAAGGGCAAATAGCATTCATAGTATTTTAAAATGTACCTGCTTATTTTTATAATAAATGTTCTAGATAACTATTTATTTAATAACTGTCAACATCTTAAATATATACCTCATTGCGAAATGACTACACAAACATCATTTCTATTTAATTAAGATATTAGAACACAGCACAAAATTCAAATATGCCTTGGATGCTATGCTAATGCAATGGATTTAAAGGCAATATTTATAGCACAAAAATGTAAGCCTAGCCCCTACTTGGAAGACATAAATTAGTATCTTACAGCCAGCTTTGGGGAGGTCTTTACAGTGCCTACAATTGTATGCAAAAACCTTCTGTGGCTACACCTTTCTTCAGTCTAGAATTGACATTACATTCTTGAAGGACTCCGTTACTTCCCCAAGTCTAAATCAGGCTCTTCAAGGCCTCCCAGAAGCAAATTTACAAGCCTAAGCTTTTTGTTCAAACACCTAATTTTTGAAAAGAATAGAGTCATATAAGTCCAAATGAAGCAAGGAAATATTTGTATTTATGCACCAGACCACTGGCATGAGGTCCAAACTGGAAACTGTGTCCATTAGTAGGAAGGCAAGTTCCACTCCTACTGCTTACCCTTAACTTAGACTTTTTAAACAGTTCAGTGTTTTCAGGATCTAGGCAGTTTTTGTTTTTGTTTTTGTTTTTGTTTTTTACAAAGCTTGGATAAAAGAGAAAAATCAATAAATACCCCACTTTTGAAATGCTTAACTATGAACACATGCACCTTACCTTTAAGTTAATCTGTAGAACTGATCCTATTTAAGAGTCAGAGACCCCAGCAGTGTAAGAATGTTTTTCTTACAGTTCATTGTTTTTTGAGGGAAGTCACAGCAAGTTGATGGCAAAATTAAAGTAAGAACTGAGAATTCCCGCTATTCCATTCATTCTATTCGCTCAATAAGTGAAAGGAATTTTAGCACCTCTTGGGAGAAAACCTCATTCTTTCTTGAACAAAATATATTTCTCTCAAGGATTACATTTTTAGAGACTTTCTGGTACTTACAAAAGGCTTTTGATATATTCCCCTGCTAATTTAATTTTTTTTCTCCTTTAATAGTCAGGACCAGTTTAGAATCCCTTTCCTATATTACTGAAAATCAGGGAGCAGGAGCTTCATCTGGGCTTTCAGGCCACTAAATGCACAAGTGGCCCCCCCTTTAAAGTATAATGATGGTTGACAATGAGTTGACCCTGCTAAATAAAGATGCAGCAAAGGCCCTGAGATTCAAGAGCTGTTTGCTGTTTTACCTGACACAGATCAATGAACATTATCTCTGATGACCACAGAACCAACATTTGCTTGTGTTCACCTGACATGAGGCCTACATCACTGTATTCTCCTCACTCCCCTAGCAGCTTCTCTGCTCCCTGAAAGAATAGACTGATTCATACACATTCCAAATTATATCTGTTTTGCATAAATGAAGTAGGCTTTGTAGAAAAAGCCTGGATTCATTATCATGTAAAATACAGCCATTAGCAGAAAATCTAGTAATTATATTCCCAGACATAACAAGATGAGACTCTTAGGCTACACTGGGATAGCGGTAGGGAAAGAGAAGTAGAGTGTTACTAAAAAAAGAGAGTCTTCCTTCTCAAATAGTTGTTCAAGGGGTAAATAGCAGTGCCAAAACAGGGAGTTACAGCCAGTAATTCCTCAAGCACTTGCAACATTCAGTCCACGTGGCTGTTAGCCTAACACCAGTGTAGGTAATTCTTAAATGTGTATGCTGCTCTCCCCAACCTTTATTTTTCTTGTTTTTCTTCTTCTTCTTCTTTTTTTAAAAGGCTTATTTATCTACTTGAAAGGCAGAATTACAGAGGGAGGGAGGGGGGGAGAGAGTGGGAGAGGGGGAGAGAGAGAGAGAGCGAGCGAGCGAGCGATCTTCCATTCACTCCCCAGGGGCCACAACAGCCAGGGCTGGGCCAGGCCAAAGCCAGCAGCCTGCAGCTCCATCCAGGTCTCCTACACAGGTGGCAAGGGACCAAGCGCTTGGGCCATCTTTACTGCTTCCCAAGTGCATTAGCAGGGACGTGGCTTGGAAACAGAGCAGTCGAGACATGAACTGGTGCCCATATGGGATGCCAGTGCTGCAGGCGGCGGCTTAACCTGCTATGCCACAATGCCAGCCCCATCTCCCCCATTTTCCTGATGCTATCTTGTGATTGGAAAATTGAAAAGAACACACTTAACTCCAAATGCCTGTCAACACACAGTAAGATGCACTCGCCACATCAATCAGATGCCAGACCCGGGAAGAAGCTGTGATTAATGGCAGCGTAGAGTGCCACGGACTCCACAGCAAGTGGAAGCGATAGGAATGCCTGATTCTAGGCAGTGATGATGAAACGGCCTGAAGGATGGACACAGGGGAAGACCTAGAGAAGGAAGCATGTGAAAGGAAGGAACATCTAACAAATGCCTGCCAAATCCTACGCTGAGGGTATAAAGTCAACAAGTAAGAGGCGGTCTCAGATCAATTCCTTGTGTGTTGTGAGGGTTTGAACACGACTTGGCTCCTGAATTCATGTAAATGTTTAATCCTCAAAGTCACAAATTGGTGGTGCTGAGAAGTTTGATACAATTATGATGTTTAGGAAGCAGGCCCAGTGGGACGTCCCTGGGTCATGGGCGTCTGCTGGGAAGTTAGTTCTAGGGAGAGAGGTGGCTCTAAAAGCTTGAGGGTTGGGCCTAGTCACTCTCTGTTTCCTGGTTACCATGTGACCCTTGCTCAGTATGTACTCCACCAATGCCATCCTCTGTTCCCTGCAGATGGACAAACCACTGGGGCCCTGCTAAGCCTAGAGTGTGAACTTCTAAAATCATGAGCCAACATAAACCTCCTTCCTTCATAAGCAGCTTGTGTCAGGTACTGAGTTACAGTAGCAGAAAGCTGATGCACACATTGGTGAACAGCAGCAAAACAGGAATGAATACCCAAGTGTCAGACAAGCAAAGTGAGTCAAATCAGGGAAAGTGAAGAACATGACAGAATGTCTGGGGAGGTTTCCTAAGCCACGGGTGCTTGGGGAAGTCCACTCAGAGGAGGTGACCTTTATGTTGGTATCTGAATGACAAAATCTGTAACCTATAAAAACCATTTCTTGACAAGAAGAGGGTGACTGGTAGCTAACTGCAGAGAAGTGATTTAGCTCAAAATTCAGTGGAACTATTTTTTGTGTGTTTGAAGTACACTTTCACATATTAGAATATATGTCAGATTATATGAAGGGAGTGTAAGAATTCAAAATGAACCAACAATAATTCCAATCCAGTCACTCACACACTTCAGGAAATAACAAACACCTCAGTTATCTATAAAAGCACCCATAGTCATCCCCGTGGTCACCAATTTGCCTCAATGCTGAGTCTCCATCTGTAGCCTGCAACCCACTCTCATACATGCAAGACTGGACTTGTCTCCATGTTAGAGTCAAAGGGACAGCTTTTATTAGCAGACACTCAAAAGCACACTAAACTCCCTGCATTTTCTTGTTCTCTGAAAATATAACCTGGTTAGCTTAATAATTGTCTAATACAACCTTAACTATATATATTCACTTTGTAAATTAGATTCAAGGGGACTTCAAAAAGTTCATGGAAAATACATACTATAAAAATTATGCATGAATTTCAAAATGCTGTACATCCAAATAAACCTATCTTTTAATTCCACCTTCTGTGAGTGTTCTGGAGTAGCCTCATATATTCATCTATGGAAAAACACATTTTCATAATTAACATTGGCAGGGTATTAGGTAGGCAATGTTGTGCTGAATCCTGGACTGCCACTCTCAATTTCTAAGTTTTCTGGCTGTTCCATTATGATGTCTTCCTTCCTTCCTGCCTGCCTGCCTGCCTCCCTCCCTCCCTCCCTCCCTCTCTTCCTCCCTTCCTTCCTTCCTTCCTTCCTTCCTCCCTTCCTCTCCTCTCCTTTCCAGTAGAATTATCACTTTTTGTTCCTTCCCTATATGAAATATTAGAAAATGTTTCTAATTCTTTAATTTATTTCATTGCTGGCTAATTCATCATATTGAAAGCCACTACAGCCAAGGTTAACTTTGTCCTTTTGCTTTTGAAAAATTCCTTTAGAGAGCTCCCATCTGCTGGTTCACTTCCCAAATGCCCACAACAACAGCTGGGCTTAGCTAAGACCCACGTGGTGATAGGAACCCAATTACTCCAGGCCTGTGGGAGACTCAGACGGAATTTCTGGTTCCTGGCTTTGGTCTGGCCTCTCCTTGGCTGTTGCAAGTATATTGGGAGTGAACCAGTAGATTGAAGATTTCTTTCTCTCAATTTCTCTCTTCTCCCCCATCTTCCAACCCCCACCTCTCTGCCTTTCAAATGAAAATAAATAAATTAAAAATCTCAATGCTATCTATAGTTGGGCCATCTGTTCTGTGAGTCTGGGCATAGCCATGTATTTCAGGCTCATGCTTCCTTCTTGCTACAACACTGGCAAGTGGCTTGGGAGGGTCTTTATGCCCAAAGTGGTGGACTTCTATCAGAAATATCTAATCCCACATCATGAAGGAATGTAGAAAGCAGCACCCACTGTCTCTGGTGGGGGAAGGAGCATTCCTTCCCTCCTTGCTCACGAGACTGATCTGAGTGCACTGTGGCTGAACAGGGGAGGGTCCCTGGCCATCTGCAAGCCACAGCAATCCACAGGGAAGTCACAGAGACCCACAGGGAAATGCTTGCCCTGTTGGTAAGGAGATGGAGAGGAAGCATCAGTTCAAGAATAAGAGAAAGGGTCTGGAGATGGGACCAGGAAGAGAAGGTGAACACAAGAGGAGGGAACATGGGGTAGGATCTTCCTGACAACAGCTGTGTTATGGCTTGAACAGGAGTTGACTCTTAAACTCACACAGAGGTCTATCCCCCAAAGTCTTGTGTTAACGGACTAATGTTAATGGATTAAGGTGGAGACTCGATCTAATTATGGCCTCCGTGAGAGGTTCTCACATCATCAGAGACTTGCCCTCTAAAGACGTTCTCACAAGAGGGTTGATCACAACCACGTAAGCTGCGCTTGGCTGAGTGTTCCCCTCTGCTTCCTGGCTTGTTCTATAATCATTCCTCTGCACCAGCTCTACCACTGCCAGCCTCCACCAGACTCGTTGGGTTGCCTGATCCAAGATGGTGAAGCTCCAACCTGCGAGCCAAAATTAATCTTCTTCCCTCCTGAATTGCTCCCCTCAGGTATTTTAGTTGAAGCAACAAAAAGCTGACTCTGCAATCCTAGGTCTGAACTTGTCCTTCTTGGGGCTGCGTGTGGTCTAGACACGGTGCTAAACTCATCTGTCCAAATTCCATGCAATCATCTCAACATCTAACACTGTAGTGTTTGGTTTGAGAGAATCAGAGACAGCTCTGAGGAGGGAGGGCCTTACACGTCCCAACCCATCATTTATGAGGCTCAGGTGCATGTGGGGTTGGGTGGGCATTGGACCACTTCCCCATGCCAGCTGGATAAGAAGCTCCTGTTGCCTGCAGAGGTAAGTGAGGCATACGCAGCAAAGGAGAGGCCCTCACACAACTGAGAACTAGAAATTGTGGTGGCCTCAAGAAACCCAGTGTTCAAAATCATCACATGATGGTAATTTGGGTGTGACAGCTGTGTGACTGTGACACCTGCCATTTCACTGATGACCAGGGTTGATTTGAGGCACAAACAGGGCCTTGAACAGAACCAAGCACATGGTCAAGGAGAACAATTTTCTCACCAGCATCCTAGAGGAGTGTATTCAATTAATGTAAAAAAGCAAAGTAAAAGGGGAGTGTTGAAGAATAGAAAGTGGATCACATTGGAGGAATGTTGAAAGGACTTTGGAGACTTAGCTACAACGGGTTAGGAAACATACCAAATACCCTTCACAAAATAGACTTCAAACAGTCACTTCTGTGTTCTGCAACAGGCTGTCAGCGTGCCTTCCGCGGCAGGCAACTCAGGTTTGTCCTGAAGCTGAGGCCTCAGCCTTGGGCCTCTAAAAAGCAGCTCTTAGAATCTTCTCATTTTTGCCAAGTAAGGCATCCATTCATGAAATGAATAGCAACATTCTTGGAGCTTAATGGGAACAACTCTAAAACATCCACACACCACCAGCTTGTCTCGCTGCCCAAGGTTGAAGAAGCAAAGCGAGTGTGACTGGCAGTGACAGTTACCATGGAGATCGCTGTCTACATTCTTTCCCTTCTACTTCCCAGATCCCTCCTCTGAAGAGCATACTGTGGTTGCTACCAGAAGAGAAGAAATGGCCAAGATCCAAAGGGACTGTACCTTAAAGACTTCTCTCAAGCCACCAGTGAAGGCTTTGGGCCCCTGGGGGTCACAAGCCTGGCGGAGCACCCAACTTCTCTTGGCAGCAGGAGAGCCAACCGCTGAAAATCCTAGTCTCTAAACCCAAGTAGTCTTTGCTGGCCCCAGAGTTTCCAAGAAAATTGTGGCTATTGGTTGCCAAGCCAATGATCTGAAATCTTTGCACAGAAAACCATGGGAGTTTAAAACTTGCAGAATCCTTGTTCTTCATGAGGAAGTAGTCCTCACTTCTCTATCTCTTTTTTTCCTTTTTAAATTTCTTTTCCTCCTTGTTTAAAAATATCAATTAGTTACTTTTAAATGGATAAGAAGAGTCCTGTTGTATAGAACACTATGAAATTAAGGGGAATGCCCACTAACTTCACCCGCCCTCCTCCCCCCAACTTGCTGAACTTAAACAAGCAATCAATGAAAAATATTAACATAAACTTACGTCCCAAAGAAGTTCAGGAACTAGCCTTAGGTTGCACAGCAGCCAAGATAAGATAATGAAACGTGCATCCAGGTCATCTGACGCCCCAGTCAGTTCTGCTGTGCTAAGGCCCCAACAGCTAATAGATAATTGGACATTTAAAATTCCAAGTGGTGACATTCTAGCCACTGGGTGCATTTTTTAATCACTAGAAAATTAGGTTAACTTTAAGGGGAAAAAAATCTAGAACATTCTTTAAGATAAAATGTCTAATAGTAATTTCCATATCATAAACACTCCTAAAAGAAAGCAGACTATCCATAATAGATATATATATATATGTATATCAACAAAAGGTGAACACTTTTAGGATTGCAATTGATTTATTTGGCCTAGTGGTGCAGAGAGCTATTACGTGGCCTTTAACACATCTGCAAGTACACAGAAGTGTTACAAAGTGAGTAAAGAATCACAAAGTGAACATACTCCTATTAACTGTCCATTGGGCACAAGAGCCCACGCAAGGCAGAATTATAGGAACACCTCAGCAGGGCCAGTGCAGCATTTGAGTGAGCTGACAGCCTTGCTACCAACAGGGGTCAACGCTGAATCCTGGGTTCTATCCAGCCCCTGGTTCCAACAACCAGCTGTGACTTAATGGAGTTTGTTGCATCTGGCTTTTGACTCACTGCATTTAGGTCTACTTGCAAAGTGGCAGAGTGAACAGAGGACTGAAACATAACCAGATGCTGAAATTTTCATCTTACACTTGGAAGCATGGCAAACGGACGTTTTCAGTTTCTGAGGTTACCCTCTAGCATGGGAACATTGATTTTTGAGAGTCTTATAAAAGCTCTTCTTATTGTGCTGGCAGTACTGATTTACACTGCTGTAACTCCTGTCAGACATCATCTCAGCTTTATGAATAAATAAAATGATGCTCTAGGGAAACATTGATTTAAGAGCAAAAATCAATACCCATCTAGCATGTGATAGACCCCGGTTTTAAGACTGCTAATCTCCAAAGTATGATGTAATAGTGAGTATAAAAACAAATTTTGTGCTTCTTAATAAGACGTAAGTGAGAATATGTGAAACTGACAGGCAAATATACACTTTCCACAGGCCTCAGAATACTAGGATTCATCTTTGCCTTTAAGAAATTGTTTATCTGAGACATACACACTACACCCACACTTCTCCCTACTGGTTCATGTCTTAAATATCTGCAACAGCTGGGGCTGGGCCAGGGTGGAAGGCAGAAGCTGGGAACTCAATCCAGGTCTCCTATGGGGAACTCAATCCAGGTCTCCCATGGGGAACTTAATCCAGATCTCCTATGGGGAACTCAATCCAGGTCTCCTATGTAGAACTCAATCCAGGTCTCCTATGTGGAACTCAATCCAGATCTCCTATGTGGAACTCAATCCAGATCTCCTATGTGGAACTCAATCCAGGTCTCCTATGTGGAACTCAATCCAGGTCTCCTATGGGGAACTCAATCCAGATCTCCTATGTAGAACTCAATCCAGATCTCCTATGTAGAACTCAATCCAGATCTCCTATGTGGAACTCAATCCAGATCTCCTATGTGGAACTCAATCCAGATCTCCTATGTGGAACTCAATCCAGGTCTCCTATGTAGAACTCAATCCAGGTCTCCTATGTACAACTCAATCCAGATCTCCTATGTGGAACTCAATCCAGATCTCCTATGTGGAACTCAATCCAGGTCTCCTATGTGGAACTCAATCCAGGTCTCCTATGGGGAACTCAATCCAGATCTCCTATGTAGAACTCAATCCAGATCTCCTATGTAGAACTCAATCCAGATCTCCTATGTAGAACTCAATCCAGATCTCCTATGTGGAACTCAATCCAGGTCTCCTATGTGGAACTCAATCCAGATCTCCTATGTGGAACTCAATCCAGGTCTCCTATGTAGAACTCAAACCAGATCTCCTATGGGGAACTCAATCCAGATCTCCTATGGGGAACTCAATCCAGATCTCCTATGGGGAACTCAATCCAGGTCTCCTATGTCAGAACTCAATCCAGATCACCTATGTGGGAACTCAATCCAGGTCTCCTATATGGAACTCAATCCAGGTCTCCTATATGGAACTCAATCCAGGTCTCTACTTGGACCACCACCCCTACCTCCTAGGATGTATACCAGCAAGAAGCCCGAATCAGGATTCACAGCTGGGACTTCAACCCAGACACCCTGATATGAGAGCAAGGGCTCCTAACTAGCATCTTAACCACTGGACCAAACACCTGCCCCCTCTTATCCTCTTAAAAGTACTTATTGATATTTTAAAAGAAGAAGGAAAAAGGGAAAGAGAAAAAAGGGATGGATGAAGCCACAGAGGGAAAATCTTGGTAATTTCTGGATCTAGATTCAGAATATGAGGACTCATTCTCTCCTGTGTGTGAAATGTTTCATCACAGGAATTTAAACATTATGTATATGAATTAGTCAGCTTGCCATTACTAAAACATTATTAATACTCAAGACAGATTAAATTATGAAGAAAAAGAAGTTTGTCTAGCTCACAGTTTTAGAGGTTCAAAGTTCAATATCAGGTGGGTAGGGGAAGCCAGGGGGCGGGTAGGCGGCAGGTAACCCCCCTGGTTTGGCCTCTGATAAGGGCCTACCTGCAGATGGGGTCGCATCACAGTGAGAGTGCAGGAGGGCTGAGGGATCACATCTCACATCAGAAGCAGAGAGTGGGAGGCACCAACCTTGCATCTCTTACAGCATTCTGTGGAAAACTATCACGGAATCACACAAGAACTGCCCTACTCCCCTAGTGACCTAAGGACTCACTTCTAAATGTTTCCACCACTTCCCTGGGGCCCAGGGGACCAGTGCTACCAGTGTGGGGACCAAACCTCTGTTCACATGGATGACAGGGGCCGGGGGGGCAGGCAACCTCCACACCATAACAGTGAGTCTGCTTGGGGAAAGTGCTGTCAGACTAGCACCAAGCAAGCTGCCAACAATGGTTCTCTTTGGGCAACCTGCTCATAAGGATATTTTTTTCTTCCTTGAGAATTTTACATTTTCAACTATTTGTATTAAATATGTATATTGCTTTTATAATTCAGGCAACACACACACACACACACACACCAAATGTAGGGCAGAATAGCAAAAAGAGAAAAAAGATTAATTTGACTGATTGCTAAGTATTGTGTTGTCTACTGCCCTGGAGACAGCTAAGATCTACATCATAACACCTATTTCGGTTCCAGTCAACTCCTTATGATTGCTCTTGGATGTTTTTCAGGGTTGCTATTAAAGTAGACTGATTTAAGAAATAAAGCTAACAGCTTATGCTGAAATGAACCTCATCTTTGTGAGCCAAAGATCAAACTCAAGACAAGAGCTGGGTAAAGACACTGTTTCCTCAGCTCTCGCAAACACCTTAGCACCTAAGCCTGTTTTCACAGTGGAAAGTTCTGACATGCCCTGTGGTAACCTGTGATCACAAAGCCACCCAGAAAGCCAAGGCTCTTGCTCAGAACTGATTTGAATGAAAAATGAATCCCATATTTTCCCCCGGCTCCTTGAAGATGCAGCTCATCGCTAATTGTGTTGCCTGTGGCCTCTCAAAGAAACACACCTCTTGTTGATTAGGAGCTCCCATCTCATTCCCAGGATTCTCTGTTCTCACTGCTTGTCTTTCTAATAACTGGCAAGAGCAATGCTGGGCACTTGAGACATACTTCCAAGGCACAGGTGTGCTAGAGGCCTGGACATGGGTTGGGGTAATCTTCCTTTCTGAATCCAAATTAAAACATTTCAAAAGTCACTATTGTCCTCACCGACACTAGTGTGTGGATCCTGGCTGGATCTACTTCCAAGGTGGAGATGATACACAGTCACAAATTGCAAAAGTACCTAGCCCCTGAATGAGTGGTGACAGCAGAAGAGGGAAAGGGGCCACACAGTGGTCTTGGTGGCTCTTGAATGGGTGGCTACTAAAAACAAAATGGAAAGCAAAGCATTATTGCTGAGAAAAATGCTTGGACTTGTACAGAAAAAAATCACAGCTTGAGATCAATTACTTTCAGGAATACTGATTTTTTTTCTTTACGACAGTGTCACAGATCCTTCCACTTAAAGAAATTGGAGCATCCACTGTGTGTTACTGGGCCAGGTGTTGATAAGGTTTAGGTACGAAATCCAGACCAGAGCCTTGTCCTCCAGTGTGGCAGCCACAGGTGGGTCAGAAATCTAAGTGCATCGCCAGCGCCGTGGCTCAACAGGCTAATCCTCCGCCTTGCGGCACCGGCACACCAGGTTCTAGTCCCGGTCGGGGCACCGGATTCTGTCCCGGTTGCCCCTCTTCCAGGCCAGCTCTCTGCTGTGGCCAGGGAGTGCAGTGGAGGAAGGCCCAAGTCCTTGGGCCCTGCACCCCATGGGAGACCAGGAGAAGCACCTGGCTCCTGCCATCGGATCAGCACGGTGCGCCGGCCACAGCGCGCCGGCCGCGGCGGCCATTGGAGGGTGAACCAACGGCAAAGGAAGACCTTTCTCTCTGTCTCTCTCTCTCTCTCACTGTCCACTCTGCCTGTCAAAAAAAAAAAAAAAAAAAAAAAAAAGAAAAAAAAATCTAAGTGCATCATTTAAAAACGGTGGGCTTAGAGATGCAATGGAGGAAATCCAGGTACCCAGCTTCGCCTGGGGGAATCCCAGACGGCTTTGCAGAGGATACAGAAATGTAGGTGGACTGAAAAGGATGCATGGAATTTATGAAGAGGAAGCAATGGTATTCTCAAAAACAACTACAGCACGTAAAAAGAAAGCGGTGTGTGGCTGAGAGGGGCATGATGAGTTGGAACTCTTGACAAATTTGGTCCTGAAGCAACAGAAATTGCAGTGTGGAAGGGTTGACGGTGCACTGGAGGGATGCCCCGGGCCAGATCCCAGGGTCCTACACCAAGGTGCGTGGATCTATTGTTAAGGTTATAAGGGCCCACAGAATCCACTAAGCAGGAAATCATGTTATAAATTGGCGAGCAGAGTACCTAGAGTGGGGGCTGTGTGTGGGAAGAAAGCTACATCAGTGAGCCCTAGCCACTGATGGGGTCAGAGCGGATGAAGTCAGCATCCAGGCAGTGACTGACTGTGGGAGGCAGCGGAGAGGAAGGTCAGGAAGATACTTACAATGAACATTTGTGACAGAGGCAGTGACTATCTGACCTCATCAAGAGCCAATCACTCTTCTCAGAACTTTCATCTGTTATCTTAGATCTGGACCCCAGTGTGGATGAATGAGGATGGGGGAGCAATGTCAAGACAGAGATTTCTGGCTTGAGTTATGGGTCAACAGGGATGCCATTAATTGAAATATTGATTCCAGAAGAAGGAATCAGATCAAAGTAAAGGGATAGGGTGAGCGGGGCAGTGAGAAACAGGTTTACTGTGTATCTACCGGTCGTCGGAGTTCCCTGGGTTATGTGAAATGTTGGGAAAAGGAGTTTGGCAGAGAACACATGGGAAATCCAGGTTAAATTTTAAAAAGGTAGAAAAATTTGATAGTAAAGTTGAGGCATTCATGTATAAACATGTAGCACACATGTGTTCCAGAAACTGAAGGAGCCTGTGACTTCACTACAGATGCACCTCACCCTGTTCTAAAGTACGTGGACTCTCCTAGCTGGAAAATCAGCTTCGGACACAACTGAAATATGGAAGGTGAGCAGCTCCACAGGAACTGGTAGTGCATTAGAGAAAACAACGCTTCATCCCTGAATCGGGATTCTTGTCAAAGGTCAGGAGATCAGAGGGAGGCGTTTTTGGAGTGTGGATAATCAAAGCTCTTAAAGCACACATTCTGTAGCCTGAGTTAACTGACAAAAGGCAGGCTGTTTTACAGGATCTACAGTTATATTTAGAGAGACTGGGGCCTCAGAGGGGGAACTAAACTGACCCTGAAATAGCTCCCTGCTCTCCTAAGAGAAAAGGGGTACTCTGGCAAGACAAAGAATTTCTCAACATGTTAAAGGAGAAGGTTAATTGCAAGAGAGGGGCCTATTTTGCAAGGTTCTTTGTGTGATGAGATTGGGAAAATTCAGACCAGATGGACTCCTTCCTGTCCAGGCCATAGAGGAATTGGATAATGATATTTAATGGATATGGGTCAGGGGGCCATGCACTCGAGATCTGTAAATCTTCTAAATGGGTGAGCATAGCACCACAAAGTCCAGGACTCATTATAAAATTTGATTGTCATGTAGTAAACTAATTGCTAAAATAAAATATGGAATGTCTTTGTGTTAATTTGTCATTCACTTAGGTTGGATTTTTTTTTTTTCTGAATTTGCCTCTGCTAACAGAAGTTGATTCAGATCATTAAGAAACTTGTAGTGTAACTTTATTATTAGCACCAAATAATGATAACAGCAAACACAGCCTCATATATTTTTTATGATGGTGCTGGTGGCAGTGAACAGTGTGTATCCTATTAAAAGCTCTCTATCAAACCCATGAGGCTATTCAATTATTGTCCTCCTCTCAATGATGAGTAAAGACATTGAGAGATGACAGGCTCTTGCTCAATATCACAGAGGGATTACAAAGCAGAGCCAAGGCTGTGCCAGCACTGACCAAGTGGAAAAATCATATTGTAGGAAGCACACCCATTAGTAGGGATCTTAGCCTGTATCGTTTAAGACGCACAGTGCTAAATTAAAAATCAGATTGTTTCCTACCCTGGAGGTTTTCAGCTTGGAAGCTGTGTGTCTGCAGATGTACAACTCAGAGTCCCCACATGAAGAACTGAAGCCTGGACACAAAGTTAAGCTAAAAACCAGCTTGAACGAGCAACAGTGTAGAATAAACCAGATACACGAATACCTTGAAATCGCCCTTTCTCAGCTCCGAAGTTGCACTCAACTGACGAAATAAGAGAATGACCTCATGATTTCTGGAAACAAAACACAAGAGGAAATAATTTCAAAATTTGGAACTGGATTAAAACTGCAACTATGGGTAAAATGATTATCTTTTCACTTACATTTTGGGCAATAAAGGAAGCAAGTTCAAAAAATTGTTTAACCTTTAGCTCTTTTTTTTTTTTTAAAGATTTATTTATTTAAAAGCAATAAGAGAAAAAAAAGAGCTCTTCCATCCACTGGTTCACTCCCTAAGTTTTCTCAAAAGGTAGAGCTGGGCCAGGCAGAAGCCAGGAGCCAGTAACTCCATCTGGGTCTCCCATGTGGATGTCAGAGATCCAGACACTTGGGCCACCATTCACTACCTTTCCAGGCATATTAGGGAGAAACTAGATTGGAAATAGGGCAGCCAGGATTCAAGCCAGTCAGTGCTCCAATATGGGATTCAGGTGTCCAAAGCAGCACCTTGCTGCCCCACAACACTCACCATACCTTCTTAAAATCATAAAAAGGAATATTAAAAAGAAAAGTCAAAACTTGCTCTTCAGATATTTTCTGACCAACCCTGGTGTTTGGCATACCTGTTAAGATGCTACCTGGGACACCTGCATCCTATATCAAGATGCCTGGGTTTGAGCCCCAGCTCCACTGCCAATTCTAGCTTCCGGCTAAGGTGTACCCTGAGAGGCAGCAAGGGATGGCTCAAGTAGTTCGGTTCCTGTCACCTATGTGGGAAACCCAGATTGAATTCTCAGCTCCAGCATTAACTGCCCAGCCTTGGCTACTGCAGGCATATGGAGACTGAAACCAGCAGTTAGGAGATCTGTCTTTCTCTCTGTCCTACCGCCTTTCATATAAATAAAATAAAAGGGGTTTTGCCTCTCTTGGAGTCCCTTTCCTGGCTGCTCCACCAGGAGGTCTCTGACTTAAATAAATCTTGCTTTTATTTTAAAAAAGGAATAAAGTAAAAACTATATGTAATCTCACATTTTAAATATGAGGGTGCTTCAAATATTTCATAGAAAAATGGAGTTAAAAGATTAGTTCATTTTGGTGCAAAACATTTGAAATCCATGTATAGTTTTTTTCCAAAATACATATTTGCCATAAACTTTTTGGAAGACATCTCATAAGGATGAAGATGAAAATGGCAGCATTATTCACATGATAATTAATGTGCCCAGGCTTTGTCTATCAATTGCCTCCTTCTGCCTCTTGCTCATGGAAACTGATGGTGACTGAATTATCACCAACACTGCTTCAAAACACCGCAGATACGAGCCCATCAAGTTGTCAAAACCAGCTGGCTGTCTCCAGAAGATGACTGCCCAGTCAAAAAAAAAAAATGGTGAAGCAAAACTGTATAGAGCCATAACTGTTATAACAGATCAGGTCATATGATTTTACACCTTCTTCTTAAAATTGGCTTTATTTTTATTGGCATGGTTTCTCTCTTTTTTTTATTTATTTATTTATTTATTTATTTGAAAGGCAGAGTTAAAGAGAAAAGAGACAGAGACAGAGAAACAGAGAGACAAGGAGAGAGAGAGAGAGAGAGACAAGGAGAGAGAGAGAGAGAGAGAGAGAGAGAGAGAGATCTTCCTCCTGTTGATTCACTCCCCAAACAGCTGCAATGCCTAGAGCTGTGCCAATCAGGAGCAAGGTCTCCCAGGTGGGTACAAAGATTTGGGCCATCTTCTGCTGCTTTCCCAGGCACATCAGCAGGGAGCTGGTTTGGAAGTAAAGCAACCAAGATTTGAATTGGTGCCCATATATGATGCTTGGCACTGCAGGTGGCGGCTTAACCTGCTACACCACAGCGATGGCCCCAGCATGGTTTCTTAGGCTTAGAAAGAAAACTCTACCACTTGTAAAGATCACTTCCTCCAAGAGGAAGTGTGATTCAACACAGAGGAACGTAATATCAAATCTAAAAGCCTTCTGTTTGTAGAACTGTGGATTTGGGTAGGCATCTTCACATATGCTAAGAGGAAGTAAGACACATAGGTAGTGGCAGAATAACCCAATGACAAGACCAAATTTTCTCAGAAGAAATATCCAAAGGGAAAAGAAAGAGCTATTTCTTAGAAAGAAATGAAAGGCAAAGCAAAGCCATGCTACAAAGTCCAAAGAGAAACAGCAAAGTTCTCAGTGAGCAAGGCAAAGGTCCTGCCATGAGCTGCCAGGGGCAGCCTCTGCAATGTCCAGCAAGGAAGAGCTCCTGCCTCCTGGGCACCCCTGCCTGTGTGGTCTGGGCTTCTTAGATGTGAGCACCCAGAGAAGCTGCAGTAGAAGCTGAGAGCAGATTCCATGCCAGGAGAGGCAGGAGAAGGGTTAAAGATCACATTCGCTGGGTACCTACTTGCAACAAGAAAAGGCAGTGGAAATTCTCCCTTCTTGGCCATTTGCTGGGAAACCCCACATCTTGAACTACTACATATTACGTTTCAGCAACACTGTGAGTTCTGGAAGGTTTGCATGCCTGCCTGAAAACCATCTATCCATAAAACCAGAAAGACGCATTTCAAGCTCCGAACAAGAATGTGGGGGAGCCATCTGTTCAAAAGTGGAGAAATAACCATTTGAGATGCTCCTAGTGGTTTTAACACATTGCCGAGTCTGCTTAATAAACATGTACTGGTAAATCTCAGTGCTATGTACAAAGGATATACAAAGGCAAGGATGGCAAGGCCCAGGATGGAGGACCATGTTACAAACACACAATACAGAGAGACATTGTATTAGAAGCGTACATAGGCTGTGAACACAGGACAGGAAAGAGCATGATAATTAGTTCTGGAGGGTCCTATCCATACAGTTCTCCTTTGCTCTTGGTATAAAACCCAAGCCCCCTGGCACAGCGTGGTGATCTCTCTGTCACGGTGCCTGTGCCTGTCCAGTATGTTATCTCTGATCATCCTCACGGCCCCATCCTGAGTTCTCCAGCTTATGCTGCATTGTTTTATGTTTGTTTTTACAGAGGCTAAATAACTAACCCATAAACTATTATCTAATAAACCTTTGTGTTCTTGTTCTTATTTTTCTTTCTTTATTTTCATTTAATTTGTAAAGCAGAGAGAGAGACAGAGTGAGAGAGTTTCTATCCATTGGCTCCCTTCCCAAATGCCTACAACAGCCAGGGTTAGGCCAGGTCAAAGCCAGGAACTGGGAACTCAGTCTGAGTCTCCCACATGGGTGGCAGAGACTCAAGTACTAGAGCCATTATCTACTGCCTCCCAGGGTGTTCATCAACAGGGAGCAGGATGGAAGCAAAGGGACTGGGACTCAAACCAGGCACACCAATAGGAAGGTGGCCATCCCCAGCAGTGATCAAACTCTGCACTGAGCACCTGTCCTAAACTACTTGATTTTAGGTTAGAAACCAGCTGTAGCCTGCTTGGAGTTGGGCATGCTGACAAACACTCTCTGGAGGAACAGCTGTGAAACTCATTGAGGAAAACAACCGAGGCCCACGTGGGGCTAAGGGCTGCCCCGGGGAATCACGGAGGGAGAAGGAAGGATGTCCCTGAGAGAATGCAGCTTGGGTGAGACCCAGAGGTATTGGAGAGGCAGGTCTGAAAAGGGATGGCCAGTTGGCCCTCCACATGCCCATCAGGAAGCCACCCCTTCTGTGGCCACTGACGGAGAGGTCAGCTGGCTGTGGGCACACATGTATCATATAGGCAGAAGGAACAGCGGGAAGTCCTTTTTTAAGTTAAGATACAAAGAAAATAGGAAGCAAGGTCATCAGTTGAACATGAGGATGGTACAGGAAGGATTCAAGGGTTGAGGGGAGAGCAGGAAGTCCTGTGAGAGAGGGGAAGGAGGGGTGGATGGATGAAGGTGGCCTTGGGGACCCTCCAACCCGAGGGTGAGACCTACTGGCACAGTGCTGGGTGCTCCTTCAGCCACTTCCCAACAGGTGGAGTGGGGCAGTGCATGGCTGCCCCCCGCCATCCCGGAAATATAATGAAGCAAGGAAATTGAGGGAGGATGCAAAGTGATTACAAAGAGAGATCGTGGGATATGAGCGGGGAAAACAGAGAAGGAGAACTACAAGAAGTGACAGAAAACGAGAAGGCTTAATATGGATTGTGAGTATTGGAGTGGAGGCGCAGGGGACAGAGAGGGGGAGATGGTGATCACAGAACGGGAAGCTCCAGGAGGAAGTGGATTAGACATGTGAGACTCAGGATATGGCACCTGGGCCAGCAGTCTCAGCAATATCCAGAGACTTGTTACAGATTCAGAATCAGGCAGGGGGCTAGTCTAGTGATTAAGATACCAGTGAAGACATGCACGTCCCATTTCCTACTGCCTGGGTTTGAGCCCCAGCTCCAGTGCCTGACTCAAGATCCCTGCTGAGGCAGAAGCTGGGAGGCAGTGGGTGATGGCTCTAGTTCTTGGGTCCCTGCCACCCACAAGGGAGATCCTTGACTGAGTTCTTGGTCCCAGCTACATCCTTGGTCTGATCTCATTTGGGAAGTGACTAAGTAGATGGAAGCTGGCTCTCTATTTCTTTCTCTTCATCTGTCAAGTAAATTTTTAAAAAATTGAAAAAAAGGGAAAAATATGCAGAATCTCAGATCTCACCTCAGTTCTACTGAATCTAAAGCTGTATTTTAATAAGATCCCCAGGTGACTCACTTGCACAATGAATTTGAAGAAAACCTGGCTTAAGCAACTGCTACATCTGAGCCAAGTTGGCTTAATCTCCACTCACACAGAAGCCACAGGCACCCTATAAAAAGGTGTTTCTGAAAAGGTTTCTGAGGTTAGGACCTTCCCTAGGGCTCTGTTTCCCATTTCAACTGCTCCACTGTAATCAGGTCATTTTGGTTTTTTTGAGTTTTCATCCAGCTGCCTCCGGCCCTTGCTCTGCTGGGCCTTGCAGCCTCACAATATCATTATGCAAGCTTTTGATTCTATTGACCAAGGAACACTGCCTGTTTGAGTGCTGGCTGCCTCCCTTCCTCATATGAAGGCAGAGTATCATGTTCCTTTCTGAGACCAGGCTCCGGATGCACCCACCACTCCCATTAGCCTGCGAGGGGCCAGCAGGCACTTAGCATCCTCAAGTCAGCCTGCATTATTCTGCACCCCCACAGAGCTCTTCTATGAAACACTAACATGAGATATATAGTATTACCATCTCTGGCTTTTTGTAAGTTAGCTTCCTGCTATAATAATTATTCAGGGTTTTGTGTCATCACTCTTTGTAGTCAATTCTGTAAACTCCACTTTTTAAATAATTAATTCCATTTAAAAGAAGGAAAAAGGAGGCAAAGAGTATTTATACTGGCTGTTAACATGCTTGTGTTCCAGATCAGAGTGCCCGGGTTAGATTCCCAGCTATGATTCCTGACGCTTGCTTTCCACTAATGCACACCATGGAAGACAGCAGTGATGGTTCAAGTAATTGGATTCTTACCACCCATGTGGGAGACCTGGATTGAGTTCCTGGCTTTTGGCTCCAGGTACCACCCAATTCCCACTGTGTGGGCTTTGGGGAGTGAACCAGCAGTAGGAGTGCTGGTGTGTGTGTGTGTGTGTGTGCCTCTCACACAAATAAAAAATACAACAACAAAAAGAAAATAGCTGTAGATGACATCACAGAATGAAAGATAAGGTTGAATCTAATTAATGGAGGCTTTGTGTCTACAACTCTTTATTGCTAATAAACAGAACAAGGCATTTTCTTTCACCCAGACACTACCTCCTGTACAAATACCAGCACATGAAATAACATAAATACCAAATTTAGAATCACTAGCACTTTCAAGACAAATGATTTTTTTTTTCAAGATTGATTTATTATTCAAAAGTCAGAGTTACACAGAGAGAGAAGAGGGAGAAAGGGAGGGAGGGAGGGAAGGAGGGAGAAAGAGAGAGAGAAAGAGAGAGAGAGAGAGAGAGAGAGAAAGGTCTTCCATCCACTGGTTCACTCCTCAATTGGCTGCAATGGTTGGAGTTGCACCAATCCGAAACCAGGAGCCAGGAGCTTCTTCTGGGTCTCCCACATGGGTGCAGGGGCCCAAGCAAGTGGGCCATCTTCCACTGCTTTCCCAGACCATAGCAGAGAGCTGGATTGGAAGTGGAGCAGCTGGGTTGAACTGGGGCCCATATGGGATGCCGGCGCTTCAGGCCAGGATGTTAACCTGCTGCATCACAGTACTGGCCCCAAGACAAATGATTTCATATGCTGTCACAAATGATGGTTTCATTATGGTTACTAACAATTATCAGCTATAAGGCCTTACTATTAGCCAACAATGTGCCACATACTCCACACACTTCATCATATGTAATCCTTGCAAGAATTCCATGGCATCTGGGGCTGGTGCTGTGGCATAAGAGGTTCAGCCTCTACCTGTAGTGCTGGCATCCCATATGGGCACCAGTTGAGTCCCGGCTGCTCCACTTCTAATTCAGCTCCCTGCTAATGCACCTGGGAAAGCAGCGGAGGATGCATCCATGTGAGAGACCCAAAAGAAGCTCCTGGCTCCTGGCTCCTGGCTTTGGCCTTGCCCATTGCGGCCATTTGGAGAAGTGAACCAGCAGATGGAAGATCTCTCTCTCTCTCTCTCTCTCTCTACCTGGCCCCCCCTCTCTGTAATGCTGCCTTTCAAAAAAAAAGCTATGCTGTTTCTACAGATGGGGAAACTGAGGCTTAGAAAGGGGAAGACACATACCCCATGGGTAGTAGAGCCAAATTACAACACAGCATGTTAGATAAAACAGCTGTATCCTAAGAGCATGACATATACAAGAGTACTTCAAAGAGTTCACAGAAGTTGCATATTATGAAAAAATACAGAATACAAATGTTTTTAGCACCAAAGTAAACTTACCATGAAATTCTATTTTTCCACAAACCTTTGGAAAACACTCACAGTTGCCTCTCCTATGTGTATCCCTGAACACATACACAGGCATCAATAAATATTATATGTGCCAACTTGCATCCACAAGGCAGAAACAAGCGATTGCTAATCTCATCAGTAAGACTTGATACAGGAACCGTTGGTAGGATGCAGCCATTTTCTAGGTATGTGATCGTTCTATCAGCTCTTGCTGAGCTAAAGTAAGTCAATAAACTGAGTCATTCTGGCACTGTTCTGATAACTTGTGACATGGTTAGAACATACCAGCTCATCACCCTGGGTACACGAGCACAGTTTTGGGTGATTGGGCCACACATTCAGGAATAACACCAGTTCCACATTCAGGAGAAAATGCCAGTAATGGTCATTTGTTCAATTTTTTCCCTAAACAAGGCAGCCATGACTTCAAGTCAATTCAGCAAATGCAAGAGTGTACAAAAGAAAGAGAAGGGAATCCAAACCTTCTTCCGTGAGTTCATTACCGAAGTTTTAGACACATTTGCTTCCTTCTGGGCATTACCTAGCAGTCCATAATTCAGAGATAAGATTGTCTGGCCTGCCTTCTCTGCTCCCAATGACAGTGTGGCAATGACCTGATAGACCTAGGGGCCCTGCATAAGAAGAGGTGAGGTTAACCGAGTCAGCCTGTACACATACTCAGTGCCGCACAACACAGGCCAGGTCACCTGCACATGGTGATCAGGGTGGAGCAAGTGGGGCTGACAGAGGATTTCTTTTGAAGCCACTGAGGCCAAAATAAATCAAACATCAGCAACCACAAAAGCAGCCTCAGAAACTGATTTCCCTCCCTCAGCCTCCTTCTATAAAACAGACCAACCTTTCAGTTTCCCAGATTTCCAGAAAAACAAAAGCTCTAAGAGCATAAATGCCCTAAGGCCCATGCTAAACACACGTCCTTTTTATTTAAATGTGTTTTATATCTGCATGAACATTTATCACTCAATATTTATTGCTTAATATTTATTATGGTCTTTATGCATATGTCTCTGTCCTAGGTTGTGAAGTTTGATGAAACAGTAGCCAAATTTGTTTAGTTCTTTTTGTAAAGCATGTGAAACTCTTATGCATAATTAGGCACATAAAGGCTTTATGATAAAGACAATTATGAAGAATGAGAACAGTTAATATCGCAGTAGGCATGTTTCATGAGACCTTCCTGTCTCTTCTGAAAGGTCAAATAATGCAGTTTCATAAAATTGTAGCATTCATGGAAGCTTGTGCTTAGAGGTCGTGCAGGGCTTGTTAAACAGTGTGTGGTCCGGGAACCAGCAGCAACACCTGGGAGTTTGTTAGGAAGGCAAACTGCAGGCCCCACCTCCCAGACCCACTGGGAAGCAACCTGCAATGCAACAGGGTGCCCAGGTAATCTGTATGCAGAGGAAAGTCTGAGCAGCACTGCCTGAGAATCAAGTTCGAGCACTCCGTTTTACAGCTGGGGAAGTTAGGAGACGCAGAAAGGCTGAGTGACTTGTAAAGGGTTCCAGTCCAGATCTCGGACTTGGACCTCTTGACTCCAATGCTGTGTAGGCTCTGGCCCTCCTCTGCAGGACCTTCTGTAGGTCCACAGGAATTAAACTGCAAACAAATAGCAACCTATAACTTGCAGGGAATTCCACAGCCCTGGTTGCATTTGTTTGCCACAGAGCTCTTTACTCTTCCTGTTCTTTGAATATACGTACAAGGTGCTGGAAACAGGAAACCGGAGGAGTGAGCTTGCTTACTGCCACCCTGTTGTGTGGGTGTGTGGAGTTGGATGCCACACTTTGTCACTGAGCTCTGGAGCCCCACATTTTTGCACAGTTCATGTCCTGTGATGTGAACCCCAGCAAGCACTCAGCTCAGACCTCCCTTTCCCTACTTCATTGCATGTTCCCAATTTCCGGCTTACACACAGCTCGCTCTGCCTTGGAGTTCTAGAGTCCAGCCGAATAAAGATAATTCAAATTCTCAGGGATATGTATTCCAAGGGAAAAAAATAAACATTTAAACATTCCTAAAAGCATTTTTGAGTGGCTACTGATATGCTGACTTTTCAAAGCATTTTTTAAATCAGTTCCCTCCATATGTTGCCAGTTGCCAGTCTGGCCACACTACATATATCTTGTAAGAGATTAGGAGTTACTAGTTTCTTTTTAAAAACTGTATGTATGTATGTATGTATGTATTTAAGAGAGAGAGAGAATTTCCCATCTGCTGGCTCACTCCTCAAATGTCTGTAGTGGCCAGGGCTGGGACAGGCCGGAGCCCAGAGCCAGGAACTCAATCTGGGTCTCCCCTGTGGATAGCAGGGACCCAAGTATTTGAGCCACCCAGGGTGCACAGTAGCAGGAAGCTGAAGTCAGAAGTGGAGGCAGGACCCAGACTCAGTCACTCTGAGATGGGTTGTGGGCATTCTAGCTGGCGGCTTAATGGCTATATCCAATGTCTGCACCCATTAATTTCTAATGAGGAGAATCATGTTATATGGGTATTATCCTATAGACTTCAGCCATGAAAAGTAGTTAGCAAAGAATATCCAAGAATTTTCAGCTCACAGCCCTGCTGTGCCACTATTCTTTTCTAGGACTGAAAAGGACAGACACGCATTTCAACAGAGTCTGTCCATGGTAGACATGTGTCTTGACTCACATTTGAACATCAACTGGCACCAGTTCAACATATGGTGACTATTCTATAAAAAGGATTAATTTCTCCAAGTGTGACGAGATTAGCTCTACTTTTGTCCACCAAAAAAAAAATGAGCTATTTTTCTGCATATTTAGAAATCAGAAAGGAATTTGTTGGATATAAAAGCACTGCAATGAAGAAGACATGTCTTGGAAACACAAAAAATGAATTGAATCAACAGTTCAAGCCTTGGGTTAAGTTTTGGAAAGAATATAAAGATTTTGCTGAAGCTCAAATGTTTAGATTGGAGTTGGCGTGTGGTGCAGTAGGTTAAGCTGCTGCCTGGGACTCTGGCATCCCATACTGGAGCACCGGATCCAGCACCTTTGATTCTGATCCAGCTCCCTGCTAATGCTCCTGAGAAGGCAGCGAGTATGGCCCAAGTGCTTGGGCCCCTGTGGCACATGTGGGAGACCTGGATGGAGTTCTGGATGCCTGGCATCAGCCTGGCTCAGATTTTTCCCATTGCAGCCATTTGGGAAGTGAACCAGTGGAGGAAGATTCTCTCTGTCTCTCTGTAACTCTGCTTCTCAAATAATAAATAGTTTTCAAAAATGAAGGTTTAGATTTGTTGGAATTGAGAACAGATTGACCTATGTTCCACCACTTCCTAACTAAAGCTTGGGAGAGACCACCATGTCCACGCTAGCCAACGGAGCACAGGCTTACTTAAGATCACTCTCCTCTCCGTCAAGGAAAGGACCTCCATAAAAGAGCCTCACCCCGTCATCTGGGGAAAGCAGAAAGTGAAAACACTGCTCAACTGCACATTCTCATGAATTCGCTAACCTTCACTGCATCTTTGGGATTAAGCACTTAGAATAGGTTTATTTATTTATTTATTTTTAAAGATTTATTTATTTATTTGAAAGAGTTACACACAGAGAGAAGGAGAGGCAGAGAGAGAGGTCTTCCATCTGTTGGTTCACAATGGCCGCAACAGCTGGAGCTGGGCTGATCAGAAGCCAGGAGCTTCTTCTGGGTCTCCCACGTAGGTACAGGGGCCCAAGGACTTGGGCCATCTTGTACTGCTTTCCCAGGCCATGGCAGAGAGTTGGATGGGAAGTAGAATAGCCAGGACTTGAACCAGTGCCCATATGGGATGCTGGCACTGCATGCAGTGGCTTCACCAGAATAGGGTATAACAAATTGTGAGTGGAATGTACAATCCACCAGCACTGGCCTCACATTCCCAGGTTCCCCCAAAGCAACAACTGAATGAAACTACTTAACTGTTGCCCCTCTCTGAAGCACCTGGTTCCTTCTTGCCACAGTCTTTACTATTCCCTAGGGTCACCCAGGTTCTAGCTGGGAGACAAGCACCAGCTGTCTTTGATTATTGCACAGCTGTGTGTTTTTCTTAGTTTTAAAAGAAAGGGATGTAGTATTAGCCACCTCTTTGAGATCATCTGTTTCACTCACAGCACCAACCTGTGTCTGTGACTCTTGCCCTGGATGTTCCCAAGCTGTTACCTCTGCTGGGAACTTGATTTTTCTCTCCTTCCCATGTGCCCAACTTGAAGTCATTCTCAAGGCTTACACAGCCCTTCTGACCTCTTCCATCAGAATCTACTGTTTTATTACTGTGTGTACTCCACTACCCCCTTATCTGAAGTTTCAGATACCCAAGATCAACTGTGATCCAAAAATACTACCCTTTGTCTCCACTCTTGAGAAAGGAGGCAGAGGGAGAGTGCACTTACATACTTTTATTACAGTATATTGTTACAATTGTTCTATATTGTTACTCTCTTACAGTGACTAATTTATAAATTAAGTTTTATCATAGGTTTGTAGGTACAGGTATAAGAGAGAATATCAAATATGTAGGGTTTGGTAGTGTGTCTATAGTTTGAGGCATACACTGGAGGTCTTGGACGTCCTCCACCCAGGCATAAAGGGGGTCAATTATACAAAAACTTTGGAATTACTTCTCTGGACCATAGGTCACTTTCAATGAATACATGAATCCTCTGATCTTGCTCATAATTTTAAGCCTCTGTCACTTCCAACTCAGTACTTTCTACTGGTGCCCTAATTACCATTGCACCCCCCACCTGCACACAAACACACACGCACACAAACACACATGCACATGCACAGCTCATCAAGGGTGGTCCTGTTGGTGGGAGAGATGGAGAGGAGGGAGAAGGTCAAAGGGACAACTGAGAAGCACCTACTCCTTCCTTGGGTGGATCTCCCATCCCCACAGCACCTACAAGGAAATGGGTACACGCTAAGGGAGGTCAGAAGAGGTGAGGCAGAAAAGCTGTTTCACTTTCTTCCTGAACCTTTGAAACTCTGCTCCTCGGCTTCTCTCTGGAATGCAGTGAGGAAGTCGGGTCCGTGTGACAAAGGAGGATCAGCAGTGAGGGGAGGCAAAAGGAGCCCAAACGAGAACCACTCTGCCTTTGCTCCTCCTCACTTCCTGACCCACTCGCCATCCTCCTCCATGTTGGAGCTAAAAAGTCAACAGCTGCCAAACGAGTGGGAAAGAAAGAAGGCATGGGAGAATAAGGGACAAGCAAATTCCTCACATACTCTGCCATTTCAAACGCCTTTAACGGGGGCAGGTGTTTGGCACGGCAGTCAAGATGCTGTTGAGGATACTTGCATCCTATATCAGAGTGTCTGGTTTGAGTTCCAGTTCTTCCAATCCAGCTTCCTACTAATGGGCACCATGGAAGGCAGCAGCTGGTATCTCAAGTGCTTGAGTCCCTGCCCACATGTGGAAGATCCAAACTGAGCTCCTTGGCTTCATGGGCTTCAGCTGTTGAGGGCATCTGGGGAATAAACCAGAGAATGCAAGTTTCTCTGTCTTTCTAATCATTATTTTTCAAAGAAGCATCTCTTACCCTTTCTCTCCTTTGCCTCATTCTTGACTGCAAACTCTCCCTTAGCTACATGAATCTTTCTTGCCCCAGTCCACTCTGTTGCTCCTCTTACATCCCCAAATTCATTCAAAAGAGCCAGGTTAGGGGACTGGAGAGCTGCTCTTTGAATACAGGGCCCTCACCTTGTTCAACCTGAGGATTACCGTGTCTGCGGCTCCCTGGCCCACAGCAATCTAGCCCATGTGAATGGAAATACACCAAGGAAAACTGCTGACCTTGAGGCAGACTTTTAACCTGGTAATCAGATGCCTACAACCCACATCAGAGTACCTGGATTCCATATCTGCCTTCTGCTTCTGACTCCAGCTTCCTGTTAGTGCAGACCCGGTAAGGCAGCAATGACAGCTCAAGTGCCTGGGTTCCTGCCACGCATGTGGGAACCCTGCATTGATTTACAGATTCCTGGCTTTGGCCCTCATTCTAGTCACAGAGAAGCCTCAGCTGTTGTGGATATTTAGGGAAGGGACCAGAAATGGGAGCTCTCCTTCTCCCCCTCCTCTTCCCTCTCCAATAAAAAGACAAAAACTAAATAAATCTAAAAACCCCAAACTTCTAATCTCAAAAATATTTTTCCTTACATTATCACAGTTAGAAATGTACTTAGGGGAACTGGCGATATGGCACAGTTGGTTAATCTGCCACCTGCAGTGCTAGCATCCCATATGGGCACCGGCTTGAGTCCTGGCTGCTCCATTTCCAATCCAGCTCTCTGCCATGTCCTGGGAAAGCAGTAGAAGATGGCCCAAGTGCTTGGGACCCTACACTCATGTGGGAGACCTGGAAGAAGCTCCTGGATCCTGGCTTCGGATCAGCTCAGCTCTGGCCATTGCAGCCATTTAGGGAGTGAACCAGTGGATGGAAGACCTTTCTCTCTCTCTCTCTCTCTCTCTCTCTCTCTCTCTCTCTCTCTCTCTCTCTCTCTCTCTCTTCTGTAACTCTACCTCTCAAATGAATAAATAAAATCTTTTTTTTTTAAAAAAGGAAATGTACTTAGGAAACCTATACACACACACAGAAGTGGAAAAAATACAGTGTCTACTAGTTTATGTCTTTTGATACCACAGTTTGAGTTCAAATTACTCAGTTGTATATTCTATTTCTCATATACTTGTTTATTGAGATAAAATGGCTTAAATTTTAACCTGTTTAACAAAATCAAAAGCAAAAACATTTAAATCTATTGCTAAAGAAAGTTTAAAACAAACCTTTAAAAATAATTAAATCCGATCAACTTCACGGTAATTTGAAGACTTTTCTTTGCTAGCCCTTAGGGATCTGGGGATACGAGCTAAGGTCTTCTCCACCAGGACTAAAGATCTCTCTAATATAATAGAAGTCACAAACAGGCGTATTTGGGAAATGGGCAGATATTTGGGTTTAGTGCACAGACTGAATTGGAAAAGACACCCAAGGGGCAAATAGGTTTTCTGCAGAGATGTCTGAGAGAACTCCCACACTAAGAGTCTGACTGAAGTCTCTATCCTTCCTTATTTTATCTAATGACTTCCAGGCTCTAGAGTCCTCCAGGCTAAGAGGCTGTTTCAGATGGCCTTGTAGGTGCAGAATACAAGAGGCAATTGAAAAAGAAGAAAAACATGTACAGTGCAGAGATGTGGCTGCTGATTGATAAGGGGACAGCCAGCCTTGCCTGTGCTTGTCCTGTGAGCCTTTCGTGCTACAACAGCAACCACTGTCACCTTTATGTGCACTTTGCACATGGTAACAACCCTATGAGGCAAACACTGTTCTCGATCCCATTTCACATGAGGACATGGATATACTTAGAGGGTAATTCTTTTTTAAAGGGCAGAGGAGCAAGACAGAAACTGAACACAAAGAGTCCGGCTCCCTCTCAGCCTTTTTGCACCCTTTTGTTTACTCCCTTATTTAATCTTCTTTTTTGCCTGCAAATGCTCAAGTCTTAGCCACGGTGGCATTGAAAGCTAGAAGCCACCAATCTGCTGGTCTGGTGAGTTCCTAGCCTCTCCTTCCAATAGAGACAACAGGTTAGCAGCCAGAAGTCAGACAGGATGGGTCCATAAGATTCCACTACAAGCAGCCTTTCTGTTCCTTCACTCCCTGCCAGAAACTGATTTCTATATGCTATCTCTCAATGTCTAAATACATGCTTATAATGTAAATTAAAAAAAAAAAACCACTCTACTGCCCAACACCAAGCAGCCCAATCAATAAAATATGCTTGAGCATCAGGTCTGAAAGCCCTCTGGAACACAGCTCTGCTCAGTGGTAGCAGGATGGCACCTGGACAGAAAGGTCTAGAATTTTAATCCCAGATCCACCAAGCTATGATCTAGGAAAAACGCTTAAGCTTCTTAAGGTCAGTCTTTTGCTTTGGAAAGATACACAGGGACTAGTAGCCTATGCAAGTAGGCATCAGAGTGCCGTCATCAGAAAAGGAACATAGGCTTTGCAACCAGATCCCCCAGTCCAAATATATTGGTCCTCATTACATCATGACACATGATTGTGACCTTCTGCGTTCCTGTGTCTTCTTCTTTAAAATAGTGCTGACCAAGCTGGCACTGTGGCACAGCATGTAAAGTCGCCACCTGAGATGCTGGCATCCCATATGGGTGTTGGTTCAAATCCTGGCTGCTCCACTTCTGAACCTGCTCCCTGCTAATGTGCCTGGGAATGCAATGGAGGATAGCTCTAGTGCATGGGCCCCTGCACCCATGAGGGAGACCTGGAAGAAGCTCTTGACTCCCGGCTTAGGATAGGCCATTTGGGGAGTGAACCAGTAGGTGGAAGATCTCTTTCTGTCTCTTCCTCTCTCACTCCATAACTCTGCCTTTCAAATAAAATAAATAAGTCTTAAAATAAAAGAACATTGTGCTGATCTCAGAGATGCTGGGGAGTCAACTAATAAATATTTTTAAAGATTTTTATTTTATTTGAAAGATTTGAGAGAGAGAGAGAGAGAGAAATCGTCTATCCACTGGTTCACTCCCCAAATAGTGGCAAACAGCCAAGGTTGGGCCAGGCCGAATCCAGGAATCAGGAGCTTCATTTGGTTTCCCATGTGGGTGCAAGAGCCCAAGGACTTGGGCTGTCTTCCGCAGCCTTCCCAGGCATATTAGCAGGGAACTGGATGGGAAGTGGAGCAGCTGGGACTCAAACCAGCACCCATGTAGAATGCCAATGTTGCCAGGCTTAACTTGCTGCACCACAACACCAACTCCCAACTATTTTTTGATACCAATAATTGATACAACAGAGTCCTTCACCTTCCTTCCCAAAGAAAGAATAATTATACTTGAAGAGGCAGCTTTGTACTAACATCTTTCTGAATTTGAATCACATTTTCAAATCGATGTTAAGTACAGGAGATTTTTTATAAACTTCACTTGATCCTTTTTATATAAATTTTTACTATAGATTGAAATTCAGTTAGATCCCACGTACCAGCTGCTTGGAGGTTCTCCCAGTGGTAACTGCTTAACACTACAGTAATATTTTACAGCTGGGGTACTCATAGTGATACAGCGACCACACAGAACATTTCTATTGCCATAAGGACTCCTAGTGTTGCCCTTCTGTAGCTACCCACACACACCTCCCTCCTGTCCCCACCATATGCTTAAGCCCTGCGAAGCACTAATCTTGTATCTATTTGTATAATCTTCCATTTCAAAAATGCTATATAAATGCAATCATGTAAAATGTAACCATTTGGCTTTATTCATTCACATAATTCCTTTTTTTAAGACTGTATTTTATTTTTTTAAAAGATTATTTATTTGACAGTTGGAATTACAGAGAGAGAGGGAAAGATCCTTCATCTGTTGGTTCATTCCCCAGATGGCTGCAAAGGCCAGGGTAGGGCCAGGTCAAAGCCAGGAGCTTCATCTGGGTATCTCACACTGGTGGTAGGGGCCCAAACATTTGGGCCATTTTCCGCTGCTTTTCCCAGGCCATTTAGCGAGGAGCTGGACCAGAAGTGGGACAGCTGGGACATGACCCAGTGCACATATGGGATATGCTCACTGCGAGCAGCAGCTTTACAAGCTATGCCACAATGCTGGCCCCTATTTTATTTATTTGAAAGGCAGTTACAGAGAGAGAGAAGGAAAGACAGAGAGAATCTTCCATTTGCTAGTTCACTCCCCGATGGATAAAAGGGCCAGGGCTGGGTCTGGCCAAAGCCAGGAACCCAGAATTCCACCTGGGACTCCCACTTGGGTGGCAGGAGCCCAGGCACTTGGGCCATCTTGTGCTGCTTTCCTAGGCACATCAGGAGGGAGCTGGATAGAAGTGATGCAGCCGGCACCCTCATC
This sequence comes from Lepus europaeus, assembly GCF_033115175.1. Taxonomy (NCBI): domain Eukaryota; kingdom Metazoa; phylum Chordata; class Mammalia; order Lagomorpha; family Leporidae; genus Lepus; species Lepus europaeus. The sequence goes on along the minus strand of NC_084830.1, from coordinate 62,084,166 downwards.
GGATGCCAACATTGCAGGAGGTGACTGAACCGCTGCACCACAACACCGGCCTCTTTTTGGCATCATCCCTTTAGGAAGATTAATGCTATATGCTGAATGTATCAATAACTCATTTCTTTTCATTACTGGATAATATTCTACAACACATACCACAATGTGTTAACCCATTCGTTCACTGACAGACATCTGGGTTGTTTCCAAGTTGGGCCATTAGCAACAACAGAACTAAATACTAAACAGGTTTTTGTGAGCACTCTCAGGAGTACAACTGCTGGCTTACATGGTAGTTGCATGTTTAGTTTTTAAAGAAACTGTCAGACCAGAAGGTCATGGCTTACATTAAGACTCAATCTTGGTGTTGGCATTAATTTGGTACTTACGTATTCATTAAGAGTATGTAAGAATGCAACTGATTTTTCTGTTTACCTTGCATCTTCTAATCTCCCTGAATTCACTTATTAGGTCTAGGAGGTTTCTTTTCTAGGGTCCTTGAGGTGTTTTACTTAGACAATGTGTTACCTGCCAACATGAGTTTTATTTTTTCCTTTCCAATCTTTGTGCTTTTCATTTCCTTTTCTTACCTTATTTCATGGGTAGAATTCCCAGCACTATATTATGAGTGATGAGTGGACACCACCACCTTCTTCCCAGCTTTAGCCTGAACACTGTTTCACCACTAAGTCCACAGAACCAGCTGCCAGGCTTTTGCAGATGTTTTTTCAAGATAAGGGATTTGCCCTCCACTCCTATTTTTCTGAGTTCTTATCATGAAGGCAAGTTGAATTTTGTCAAAAGCCTTTTCTGTGCCATTGATATGATCACTTGATTTTCTTCTTTGGTCTGAATAGTTAATAGATTATATTGAGTTTTAGTAGTAGATTACACTGATTTCCAAATAAAAAACAGGCTTCACATCTCAAGAATAAACCTCATCTGGTCTTTTTATATATTCATACTGTTGAAGTCTACTCACCAACATAGTGTTAAGGATCTCTGCTAAGAATTTTCCCATGTTCATAAGGGATACTGATATATCATTTTCTTTATCTGCACTGCCCTTAACTGGTTTTGGTGCCAGGGTAATACTAGCTTTATAAACAGGATTGAGAAGTGTCTCTTCTTTCTATTTTCTGGAAGAGGCTGTGTAGAATTGGTGTTGCTGCTTCTCTAAATGCTGCAATTCTCAAGTGAAATAATCTGGACCTACGGATTTTAGCGGGAGGGAAATGTTTTAAAACAAAAAGCTAATTTCCTTAATAGCTGTAGAATTACTCAAGTCATCTCTCTCTTATTGGGTGAGTTGTAGTTGTATGAGGTTTTTACCCCTATAAGGAATTTATCCATTTAAACAAAATTAATTTTGTGTAGAATTCAACATATTATTTGTTTAATTGTCCTTTTGATATCCACAAGACCTGTAGTAATAAATACCCTGTTTGTTCATGATATTGGTAATTTTTGTCTTTTCTTTGTCAGTTGTGCTAGTAATTTGTCAATTTTATCTCATTGATAGTTGCTCTTTAGTTTTTCCCTCTTTTTTGCTTTGCATTTATTTATTTTTCTCAGTTCTTAAAGTAGAAGCTTAGATTACAATTGATCATACTGATAGGATTAAGAGTCAAAGGGATCACATAAACAAGACTAGTGTCTGCTAATACTAACTGATAGAATAAAAAAGGGAGAGAATGATCCAACATGGGAAGCTTGATACACAGCAGACTCATAGAATGGGAGATGTCCTCAACAGCACTCTGGCCTCAGAATCAGCCCTTAAGGCATTCGGATCCGGCTGAAGAGCCCATGAGAGTATTTTAGGCATGGAAAGCCAAGACATTCTGGAAAAAAAAAACTAAATGAAAGATCTCTGTGAATGAGATCCCAGTGGAAAGAATGGGGCCATCAAAGAAGGAGGTACCCTTCTCTGAAGGGAGGAGAGAACTTCCACTTTGACTATGACCTTGTCTAAATATGATCAGAATCGGCGAACTCAAAAGGCCTCCATAGCCTTGGCAACTCATGACAAGAGCCTAGGGTGATTATTGACACCATAAACAAGAGTGTCAATTCGTTAAGTCAACAACAGGAGTCACTGTGCACTTACTCCTCATGTAGGATCTCTGTCCTTAATGTGCTGTACATTGTGATTTAATGCTATAACTAGTACTCAAACAGTATTTTACATTTTGTGTTTCTGTGTGGGTGCAAACTGGTGAAATCTTTACTTAATATATGCTAAATTGATCTTCTGTATATAAAGAGAATTGAAAATGAATCTTGATGTGAATGGAAGGGGAGAGGGAGTGGGAGAGGGGAGGGTTGCGGGTGGGAGGGAAGTTATGGGGGGGAAAAGCCATTGTAATCTATAAACTGTACTTTGGAAATTTATATTCTTTAAATAAACGTTTAAAAAAAGATTTTATTTATTTGACAGGTAGAATTATAGACAGTGAGACAGAGAGACAGAGAGACAGGTCTTCCTTCCGTTGGTTCACTCCCCAAGTGGCTGCAACGGCCGAGCTGCACCAATCCGAGCCAGGAGGCAGGTGCTTCTTCCAGGTCTCCCATGTGGGTGCAGGGGCCCAAGGACTTGGGCCATCTTCTACTGCCTTCCCAGGCCACAGCAGAGAGCTGGACTGGAAAAGGAGCAACCGGGACTAGAACTGGCGCCCATATGGGATGCAGGCGCTGCAGGCGTAGGGTTAACCTATTGTGCCACGGCGCTGGCCCCAGTCACTCCCGCTGTTAAGTCCCTTTACTGTGTAAGGTAATATAATTCACAGGCTCTGGAGATCAGGACATGGTCATCTTTCTGAGAGCAGCCATTATTCAGCCAACTACAGTCGGCTTCCTGTATTCTTTATCTTTTTATCTTTTGTCCAATGACAAAATTTCAGCTGTTATTCCCTCAAGCACTTTTTCAGCCTTGCCTCCTACCACTGTTCGTATGGGACCCCAATGACACCAATGACGGATCCTTAGTACAGTCCCACAAGTCCCTGCAGCTATCTTCTCTTTTTGTTCAGACTGGGTAATTTCTACGGTTCTGCTGTTCAGTTCATGGATTCTTTCCTTGGCTCCTTCCATCCTTCTGTTTTCCATTCTAAGATGTCCACTAAGTTCTTCATTATATTTCCTACTTATTTGCTGAGGCTTCTCTTTTTTCAGCTGTATTCAGTATGTTCATAATTGTTCTGTGAGGCATTTTTATGATTCTGCTTTAAAATCTTCAGCAGAGAATTCTGGCATCTCTATCGTCTGGGTGTTGGCTGGTATTGATAGTTTATCCCCTTTTCAGTTTGGGATCTTCCTGGTTCTTGGAATAATGATTTTTTTTTTCATCAAAACATGGACATGCAGAGTATTGTACTGTGAGGCTCTAGATCTACTTACACCTTCTACTTTGGTTGTCTTTTCTCTGACACAATTCCAGCATGGGAAGAGGGTGATTGCTCTATCGCAGTCAAGTCAGGGTAGAATCAGCTTCCCCACCATCCCTCCACTGACACCCCAGGGAGATTCCTTATTGATGGTGGGTTCTGTAGGAATTTTGACCCCAGGCTTTCACTGATACTCTCCTGCCTGGAAGGAGCAGCAATACTGCATTCAATCATCATGTCAACTGACATTGCTATAGTGGGAGAGGAAAAAGGGTCCTCATAACTGTATGGGGATTGATGAGGAGAGTAGAAATCCAAACATCTCATGTAGTTTCCACTTCCATGGGGCTGGAGGTAGAGGCATTTGTTGGCAGTCACCAGAAATGAACACCTTGGCTCCCTATTCTGCCTTCTGTGACACCATCCAGTGGGAAGGGCTGCAGTGCCTCCCTGCAGACTGGCAAGGTTGTGTCACAACTTGTTCTATGACATTTGTTGGCTGGGGTATGACAGTTATTGTCTAAAAGATTTCAGTCTTTCTGGGTTGCCCCGATTCTGGCCCTTGGGCTGCTGAGAATAGATTTTCATTGTTTGAGTTCCCCCCCTAAACCCCCGCCTTGTGGCTTGCCTATCTATCTCTCTATTTTTGTATGGGTCTGTTGGTTTTTCCTGCTTCACGGTTTCTTCAATTCCAAATATGGGACAGATGAGGCACAACGAAAACCCAGGGAAGTCCCTATTGTGTCATTCTCGGGTCTGGAGGTCCAGAGACAGTTTGCCTTGTTTCTCCACCTTTCAAAGGCTTCTTAACGTTTGTTTTATATACAACGGGCAGGGATTTTAGTTATTCTTAGTGGGAGGAAAACACAACAGTGTCTACCTTCTTGGAAGCAGAACAAGTCCTTCCTTTTATTTTAAGGTTAAAAACAGAAACCCTGTTAAGCAATGAAATTGTATTGGCTATATTGAAAAAGCTACATCAAGTAGAAGTAAAAGTTTACCTGGAGTCAATTTAAAAATTTATCAAAAAGCCTTAAGGAAAACTTCAAAAATGTGCAATGGCATTTAACTAGTAAGGAAATCAACTGAAAAAGAATACATTTTAAACATTCTTAAAAAAGAAAATGCTCAAATGAGCAGCTGAAGCTGAGAGCCAAGAATTCAATCCAGGTCTCCTAAGTGGGTGGCAGGAACCAAAGTACTTGAGTCATCACCTGCTGCTTCTTCACTAGCAGGAGCAGGGCTCAGGAGCCAGAGGTGGGTACTGAACTCAGGCACTCTTATGTGGCACATGGCATCTTACCTGCTAGGCTATAATTCTGCCCCCTAGTTAGTTTCTTATTTCGAAACATTTCAAGAAAAAGGGAGGAAGGGACTTTTTCTATGTGGGTAATGTTTTTGCAATTATTATCTAAAATGCAGAACTTCTTAAGGGTTTTCCCTTTTTTGGTAAATATTTAAAAACGTCTTTCTTTCTTAAACTTTAAGTACTGACAAAGATCTTATGTATGGTGATTAATTTATATTATCTCAAAGCTTTTCTCCCTGACTTATTTATAGGATTTAAGAGAACAGGATGCACAGTAGGAGTGTGAGTCATTATTAAAGAGCAGACAAGGCTTTAATATTGAACCTATTTTCCTTTAAACAAATCTTTATTTTAAGTGACACGCACAGAATGGCAAAAGCACAGCTAAAAGCAAACAGAAGTCTGTCTAAGACATACTGAGATGAAATCTGTTTTCAAAAGAAATTCTTTTTTTGTAGTCCAACATAAAAGGTCATTCTGAAGAAGAAATTTTGTTGAAAGTTTTAGGCAAATAAGACACAGTAAATTGCAATAAATGTGTGAATGAGAATTACCTTCAAATTGCAAAGGCACCTTAAAACAATCTAAGAGTATCTCTGAGTGAAGATGGTTGTTGGACCTTTATTTAGAATAGTTCTGGACTATCAGGACTCTGCTTTTCAATTAGAAGCAAATGGCAGTTCCTCAGGCTAGACTCTAAATTCACTGCATTATTGCTTCTTAGAGCCATTTTCTCTTCCATGGGTGAACAGAAGGAAACTGCATGCTACAGTACCCAGTGAAATGTAAAATAAGGATTAACAAGCCATTCTGGAGATTTAGCAAAATTAAGCTTCATCAACCAGCTTGACTCACAGCCAAGCCAGCAAAAAGCATCCCTAGAAAGAAAACTAACAGTGAAATGACAAGTGGCACACAAATACATACACACACAAATTAAATAACTCACAGAGACACTAAACTCATGAAAAGGTGCATTGTGTTCTGTGATCAGCCAAGTCCATTACTAGAACAAGAGTTCATTCTCTACTCAATATGCAAGTCCAAAATAGCTCACTGGCCCACCATGAAATCTGCTTAGGGAGAAAAAACAGTACACTACCCTACCTATCTCCACAGAAGGGAATTTACCAACAGAAAGCTACGCAGGAGTGTGGCAAGACTTGTTTTCCCTTTATGGAAAAAGACACATGGAACATCCTTCCATAGCCGAGGTGTGGCAAAGGCTCCCTTTCTCTTCCCCAACTACCTGAGACACAGAAGACACAGTAAATAAATCTGAGTTCTGTTTGGTCAGAATAAGTCTTTCATATGCAAAATGAATGTTAATAGGATATAGTCAATATTTGAAGTTTTTGACCGCTTCACACTATGCTATGCATTTTGATCAATCATTTTTTTGATGGATGATCTTTTTCATATAAAATTCTAGTCATTTCAGCAAGCCATCATAATCTTAATCTGGCTTGTTTATACAGGCTATTTAATAACAAAATTTTGCCTTATTTAACATTGAATACATACTCTAAATTAGAATTCAAAGCCAGGAGTACTATTTTTTTTTTTAAAAGCTATCTAATTTACTCTCCTACCTTCAGAAAGAACCACAATAAAGTAGTTAAGCCCCAACATGAATAGTTCTTGCTTTCATTGTTAGGGAAGAAAGAAAAAAACATGTGTGAGTGTATACATTTGTATGCATGTGTTTATTTACTTATTGAACTTCTGTTTAACTTTGAATCCATTTGCTCTAACTTAAGCCTATTTCCAAATATCCATGTCTCCAAATCTGAGTACAAATCATCAATATATCTTCCCTTTACAATGCCTGAATGTTTAAAGACACAAGAGCAACTGGCTAGTCAAATGTAACTATTAGATCTCAGCTAACACTGTGCATAAATACCAACTTCATATAAATCAAACATTTAAATATAAAAGCCAAAACCATACAACTTTGAGCAGATAGTGTGGAATATTTCTTAGGGTCAGAAGGAATTTCTTAAGACACAAAAATATAAAATATAAGCAAACAGACTATTAAACTCACCCACATTATAGTTAAAATATTCTTTGTGAACATATTAAAAATCACTGAATTGTACACTTCAAATGATACATGAACTTTATGATACGTGCATTTTATCTCAATAAAGCTGTTATTAAAACATAAAAGAACACCCATCAGAGGATGCAAAAGCAGGCCACAGATATAGGGGAAAATATTTGAAAAACATAATGCAGTGGGACAGTACCAGTAATATATCAAAACTCTTGCATAGGGACAGCATGGCACAGTGGGGTAAGCTGCCACCTGCACACAGCAGCCCTTAGCATAGCACCAGTTGGGCCCTGGCTCCCCTGCCTCCTATCTGTCTCCCAGCTAATGTCCCTGGGAAGGCAGCGGTTGATGACACAAGTGCTTATATCCCTGCTACTCATGTGGGAGATCCAGATGGAGCTCTGGCCTCCTGGTTTCAGCCTGAACCAATTCTAGCTGTTGTGGCCATTTGGGGCCATTTGAACCAATGGATGAAGATCTCTCTGTTTCTTCCTCTATCTCTCTTTCCTTTGTCTCTCTAATTCTTCCTTTCATATAAATAGAGAAATCTTAAAATAAAAAAAGAAAAGCTATACATATTGACAAGAGAAACACAAATAGCCCAAACAAAACACAGGTAAAAGGCACAAACAAGCCCTTCACAGGAGAAGAAGCACAAGTTACTCATGACTGTAGGAAAAGATACCCCAATTCATAAGAGATCGGGGAAATGCAAATTGAGCCCTAGAATAAGATATAATTTCTTATCCACTGGTCAAGCAAGTTAAAAAACCATGAAACCATGATAATGTTAGGTTATGGTATAGATGAGATACCATAGGAATTCCCATATACCTTGCTTCTTTAAGAGGGTAAATTGATACAAGCATATTGAAAAAGGTTGCTTATTGACTGCTAATATGAACATGTCTTTAACAGATTATAAGCAATTCTACTCTTTGGTATATATCTGAGAGCAGGGCTCAGCAAGCTGTGGTCCACAAACTAGGAACAGGCTTCAGAGTTTTAAGATGGAGGAAGAACATACAATACACGCCACATGTGCTTGGCAAAATCTAGTCTTTATCACATGGCCATTTACAACTGGACATGCCTTGTTTCAAAGAAACTTGCATATTCTAAGCACTGTGTTCAAAATAGAACAGAAAAACAAAACCCAAATGTTCATTCATAGAAAATGGGATAAATTAATTGTGGAATATTTACACAACAGAATTCTGTTCAGCAACAAAACTGTAGCTAGATGCAACATACTTTTACATCAAAACAAACAAAAGCAGCAAGTCACAGGTTACGCATAGTATGATTCTTCTTGCATGAAGTTACAGATCAAGCCCTGCTAATACTCAGGATATACATGCATGGAGAGTGAAGGTGGCCAATGCCTTGCAAGGACCAGGCACTTGTGGATCTGTAGCTGGGGGAGAACAAGCCCTCAGCTGATCCCTGCAGTCGGTCACTCAGGCTGGCCAGGCATCCAGGGGCTCTCTGGCTAGCTGGCTGTCTCTCTCTGTTTTGCTGTCTCTCAAATAAATAAAACATTAAAAAAAAAAAAAAAGACTGTTGACAATTAAAGAAAGGGGAGGCATTCTAGGTATCACTGAGATTCTCCCAGATATATAATAAGGATCAGTGGGAAACAACAAACAAACCCACACTGAGTTAAAGCTTAAGAGTCCTTGGGTCCGGCACTGTGGCGCAGTGGGTTAACGCTCTGGCCTGAAGCACCGGCATCCCATATGGGTGTAGATTCAAGACCTGGCTGTTCCACTTCTGATCCAGCTCCCTGCTATGGCCTGGGAAAGGAGTAGAAGATGGCCCAAGTCTTTGGGCCCCTGCACCCACATGGGAGACCCGGAAGAAGCTCCTGACTCCTGGCTCGGATCGGTGCAGCTCCGGCCATTGCAACCAACTGGGGAGTGAACCATCAGATGGAATCCTCTCTCTCTCTTCCTCTCCTCTCTTTGTGTAACTCTTTCAAATAAATAAAGAAATCAATATTAAAAAAAAAAAGCTTAAGAGTCCTCAAAGCAAACATTCACCCTGATTTTTAGGTACATTTTATGTGGCCTAATGACTTCACATTTCATCAGAATTAACCACCTCAATATCTATTACCTTGACAGAGGTTTGCAGATTGAGGTGTGCTTCTCTGATTATGTATTATTTACAATCAGCTCTTTCCTAAAAGGATCTGAAGCAGCATGAGCGGTCTCTAAGTTTGTGAAAACAATGGGAGACACAAGTGAGGCATGCTGTTGCAGTGCTGTTTCATTAAAATTACAACTGAAAGCAGTGGTCTTAATGATCTTTACCATCCCCAGATCTCTTGCCCTCCAAAACAACCGCTTCTATCACTAAAGTAAGTGCTACAATCATTATTCACTGGGGATTTCTGTCACCTCTCTCTTTTTCCATTACTGCCCTTAACCCTAAAATGTGTTTATCCTTGTTATTTGTAAGTAGCAAAACGACTATGGTATATTTAGGTGTACAAGGAGAGAACTGGATATGAAGATCTGGAAAAACAGTTAAAAAGTGTCAATTCTTAAGGGTTCAAAGAAATCTGCCATGCTTATTTAATACAAATAAATACTTAAACAAACGAATCCTACCACAGACACATTCAGAAGAAAAACTGGCTTACCATGCCATTAGAAAGGTCCAGAAATGCTAAGCTTTCACAGGGGTAAAGAAAGTGGTTTCAGAAAATGGCAAAATGAAAGGCTTTAGACAAGTTGGAAAGGTTCATTTGTCATCCTCAAGGGGAAAAAGAAAAGTGAAATCATCAAAGAACAATTTCTTTTTTGGTAATAATAGTTGGTCTACTTTTTGTTAGCTTTTTGAGAAAGCATTATACGAGATTCCTATTGCTCGCCCTTGTAATTCAATATGCTGAAAATAGGCTGAGACTTATCACGTTTCTGTCAAGAACCATTAGGATCTGCACTTCCATCCAAATTGTCATCTAACAAGGCGGCTTATACATTTTTATGGAGGCTGGAAGAAGACACAAGATTGCTGCGTCTGAGATAAAGGTTAATTACTCATAGCATAGCTAGCATCTTCCATTTCATGTTTAGTCACCCATGCTTGGTGCCCAAATGCCAGAGGACACTGTAGAGGAGCTTAAGTGGATGCTGTGCATGCAAGAGGTTTGCATCACACCTGCAGAACCCTGAGTTTAGATAACCTGAATTGTTCAGGAAGGCAAAAGCTTCATTTTGCCCTTATTGTATTGGACAGCAAAGAAATCTACCCTTTGCTTTGCAGAAAACATTGTCTTCTATAGCTGTTTACATACAAACATCCCTGAAAAGAAAGTTCAGCACACTATAGGTGTCTACTTACAGCAAATGCAGAAATGTAAGAGGTCATGGGGAATGGTCTCTCAATTTCTCATTTTAAAACAAACACAAACCTATGAACACTTTGACTGAAATTATATTGTAGGGGCTGGTGCTGTGGTATAGTGGGTAAAGTCGCTGCCTGTGACAACAGCATATGGGTGCCAGTTGGAGTCTCGGCTGCTCTACTTCCAATCCAGCTCCCTGCTAATACACCTGGAAAAGCAGAGGAAGATGGCCCAAGTGCTTGGGCCCCTGAACCCAAGTGGGAGACTCAAGAAGCTCCTGGTTCCTGACTTCAGACTAACCCAGCTCTGGCTATTGCAGCCATTTGAGAAGTGAACCAGCAGACAGAAGATCTCTCTCTCTCTCTCTCTGTAACTCTGCCTTTGAAATAAATAAATCTTTTTTAAAAGAAGAAATTATAATTATAACAACCAAGAATTATACCTTTTCTCTATTGAGTCTTTCAATCCATGAATACTGTATATCTTTCCTTTTACCTAGTTCTTTTATATGTTTCAATAGTTCTATAATTCTCTTCATGAAGGTAAGATTTATTTTTGGGTCTTTTGTAATTTCTGTTGCTAATGTAAAAGGTATTTAAATATATTTTAAAACAGTGAAAACAAGGATCTATGGCCAAGCACTGTGGTGCAGCAGGTTAAGCTGCTGCTTGGGACTCTAATATCTCCTATCAGAGTGTTGGGTTTGCATCTTGGCTAATCTGCTTCCTATCCAGCTTCATGCTAATACATCCTAGGGGATGATGGCTCAAGAGCTTGGGCCCCTGCCATCCATGTGGGAAATGTGGATGGAGTTCCTGGTTCTTGGCTTTGGCCTGGCCCAGCTCTAGCTATTGCAGACATTTGGGGAGTGAACTAGTGGATGTATGAAGATTGATTTTTCTCTCACTCTCTTGTTCTAACTTTCAAACAGTATTAAAAAAATAAAAAGAACAAGAACCTAGTTCTCTTGATGTACAGACACATGAAGATTTTCCCCACAATCCTTCTAAATTCTTCCAGGTAACCTGTAGAACTCCCTCTCTGATTCATCATTCAGTAGCATGCCACAAAAATTCAGTGAGTACCTTAGCATATATCCTTGGGGTAGACAATGAAACAGGAAAATATGTATAGAGTTTTCACTGTGTACCAAGCACTACATTGTTGCTTTTATATAGTGGCCCTTTTATTTCTCAAAGATCTCTATGAGAATAATCTGTAATTTTAATAAGGACAAGGAAATAGATAGGATTTTCCTCTTGCTCCAAATCAAGAATATTTGATCAGTTACTGCAGACCATATTTGATGCTGGGGGAAAAGACATTAAGACATACTTTCTGACTTCAAGGAACTCACAGTCCAATGGAAGACAGAGAGACCACTAACCAGGCAATTATAATAAGTTATAAACAGCTCTTTAGAGGGGATATAAGGATGGGTGTTTGGCCTAATAGTTAGGATACTCATGGCCCATATCAAAGCACCTGGGTTCAGTACCCAGCTCTGCTCCTGACCCCAACTTCCTGCCAAGGCAGATACTGGGAGGCAGCGGGTGATGACTCAGGTGGCTAGGTCCCTGCCATCTCATGTGGAGTTCTAGGCTCCTAATTTGGCCTTTTTGGGCATTTGGGGGAATGAACCAGTAGACAGAGTTCTCTGTCTGTCTCTAGGCCTCTCAAATGAATAAAGCATTAAAAAAAAGCTTTCTTAAAAGCAGAGGATAATAAGGAGCATTATGGAAATGCAAACAAGGGACATCTAAACCAGTAAACCAGGCTAGGCAGAGGTGACTGCACACTGAGGATCAGCTTCTCTGACACAGGGACACTTAACAGTGAAGCAGGAAGTGGGCAGTGAAGGGACTCAGATGAGCAGCTTATGTAATGTCTCAGCCACATTTGAGGAGCTCTGAGTTGCTGTAGATCTAGGACACAAAACACATGGGGAGTATGGGAAACAAGCTGACTGACCACCACCAACTGTGTACGGTGTACCATGGAGCTGGAACTCTTTACTGGAGATCATGCTCAGGAAAACCAAGGAAAGATTTTAAAGAATGACATTAGCAAATCTACATGTTAGAGAATTCTCCCTGGCACCAGGGTAGAAAAGAACATCATTCTGGCAGAGTCTGGCAGAATGGAGACCAGTTAGGAGAGTTTAAAAATAATACAGGACCATATGTTGTCCAGATGATAAGGATCTAAACTAAGAGAGTAGCAGAGGGACTCGAATTAAAAAGCAGATTTCAGTAGTTCGTGGATGGAGTATACAGACCTTGAAAATGAAGAGGCATCAAGGGTGATTTCCTGTTTTATTTACCGAATCTATTGCATGGGTGACAGTAAGTAAGACAAAGACTCCAGGAAGAGATAAGATAAGCAGACAGAAGTGTATGGGGGCATTTGCACACAATGAATCCAACTAGCACACAGCAAATACTCATATGGCGTCAAGCACCAAATGGCAACTTGAAAAAAAAAATAAACACTAGACACCAATCCTTTTACTGTATGATGTAGTTGAGAAGACACCTATTTAAATCACCAATTCACAGCAGGTCTGGGTAAATTCTGGAACATATGAAATCTTCAACAAACAGTCAACAGTGAGTTTTATCAAAGGCATTTTCAATATCTACATCTCAGGTCATGAAATAAACCAGAAAAAAAAATACCCTAACAATACTTAGTTTGGGTATCTGCCTGATAAAAATAAATCCATTTATGAATATTAAAATCACAATGTCATCTTTTATATTGATGCTTCAGGGAAACGCATTCTGAGTATGATTTCATCTCATTAAATAGGACAAATCCACAAAATTTTTGCATCTCACAGTGAAGGGGTTGATGATGTCTCTCTACAGATTCAACAATATTACCTTGGTCCAAATTTTAGCCCTTGTCATGGAACTGATTTGACCAATGAAATGGTATTACAACTTTGCAAATTAAGTTCATCACTGATCAGCATGCTTTTTCCAACATCATACAGAAAAAATAATGAGAATCATTTCAAATCAAATCAGTGGTATATACCATGTTTACCTACATCAGATGGTCTGATTTAAAAATTCATTCTTTAATCCCAAACTCATCTCAAAACTAATGCCTATTTTTTTGTGAGATTCAACAGGAAAAATCACAGGAAAATAGAGGGAGGGGCCTCACTGCGGCACAGCAGGTTAAGCTGCCACTTGTGAGGCTGGCAACCCTTACAGAAGTTCTGGTTCGAGTCCCAGATGCTCCACTTCTGACCCAGCTTCCTGGAATGCATTCAGTGGATGATGGCCCAAGTACCTGGGATCCTGCCTTCCACTTGTGAGACACAAATAAGAATTCTGGATTCTTGGCTTTGGCTATTGTAGGCATTGGAGAGTGAACCTGCTCTCTCTTTCTCTCTCTCTCCCCACCCTGCCTTTCAAATAAATAAACCTTTCTACAAAAAGAAAATAGAGGGAGTAAAGCACAGAATGTGTCTTTTATCAGATCTTCTTTTAAATTTCAACTCTAGCACTTCCAAGCTCTATGACGTGGGCAAGACATGCAGCACTTCAACTAGCTTTCCTCTCTTACAAAGTGAATTGTCAGACCTTAATGATACACATTAATGTGCTAGAAAAATACTTGGTTTTCAATAAATGTTTAACAATTGAGATCTCAAATACATAGCAGTATACAGTTGGTCTTCCATATACATGGGTTCCACATCCACAGATTCAATCAACTGTAGATTGAAAATATTCGGAAAAAAAATCTCATCTTTACTGAGCATATACAGACTTTCTGTTCTTGTCATTGTTCCATAAACAATATGGTGTAACAACACTCTACATAGCATTTACATTGCATGAGGTAACATAAGTAATCTAGGGCTAATTTAAAGTATACAGGAGGGTGCAAGTTATATGCAAATATTATGCCATTTTATAGAAGGAACTTGAGCTTCTGAAGATTTTGGTATCCATGACATGGCCAGGGGAGGGGGAGGTATCCTAGAGCCAATCCCCCATGGATACTGATAGATTACTGATCTGAAAACAACTACCACCAAAGAAAATAGTATGCTGACATAGCTCTACTGGCACCACCAAAACCAGCTCCAAAAAAAAAAAAAAAAAAAAAAAAAAAAAAAAGAAAGAAAGAAAAAGAAAACCAGAAGTGTCTATATACCTGACCCAGATTACTCAGCCTACCTTCAGTAAATGAGTCAGTAGCCTACGGGGATATTATATAGTGCAATTACTTTATAAAAGGCCTGAAGGTGGCCCTGAAGTCCAGAAATAGGTGAATACTCATAACAAATGGTGTACCACCTTATAATATACAATATGTTCTAGAACACACATAGAAATTTTCCAGACATATCAAAACTAAATGCTTTCACTGAAATAATGAAGCTCATGTCTCTCTCCGTACAACTCGTCTGTTCTGAAAACAGCAGTCAACCATCTATAGTTTTCTTTCCCCTTCCAGATTGTCACAGAAGCTCTCTTTGACTTAGATAAAAATATAGGCACAGATGGAGAGACATGTTGCTTTCAAGATGTGGTCTGCCTATCTTGCAGGCTATACTCCTAGAGGTGGCCCATAACCCACCCTAAATGATGGGGATGAGACTGACCACCCACAGCAAGGAGCTCAATGTCCCTCTGGGAAAACCTGTGCATGAGAAATCACCCTCTCTGGACAAACAACCCTACAGGGAAGCTGGCAGTTGAATTTGATTGCTGCTAATTAAAATAACTTCAGGAAGGAGTGTTCATGTAACTTCTGAAATAATCAAAGCAGCAATCTACTCTGGCACTCAGGTGTGGTCTGTAAACAAAAGGGCTGGCCTCACCCCAGCCAGTTCTGCAGGACACAACAGAAAGGCTCTAGCGGGAGATATTTGAGGGCACTTCCAAAGGTTCATGGACAACTGAATTAAAAACTAAGTCTGGCGGCAAGCATTTAACCTAGTGGTTAAGATGTTGGTTAAAACATCCATGTCTCACATCAGTGCTCTGGCTCCCGCCACCAGCTTCCTGCTAATGCAAACCCCAGGAGGCAGTAGTGATGGCTCAAGTAGTTTGCTCCCTGCCACCCACGTGGGGGACCTGGATTGAGTTCCCAGCTCCTTTCTTTGATCTCATGGGCCCAATCTTAACCCTCATGGGCATTTGGAGAATGAACCGTCAACTAGGAATTCTTTCTCTCTCTGTCTCTCAAGTTAAAAACAGAAAATTCTTTTGCTGCAAACAAATTTTGAAATTCATGCATAGTTTTTTTACAATACACATTTTCTCCTTACATTTTGAGGATCCCTTGAAGCCCCTCCATCAGTTCCTAGAAGCTCATTTAAACTAGGTTCACGCCTGAGACAGACAATTCACAACCTGGAGCCTACTCTGATACAGCTCACACTTCTGCCCTAAGCCCACACATGCATCCCTCCAGCGAACACATGACACACAGAAAGGCTGCTCTGGGAAAATTTTTCTGTGCCTTATTTTTATGTTCTTCCTTTCTACCTATTCCCCAGCAGGGACCCCTTCTTAAGTCAGGCTAGGCTAAACTTCATTCTGAAATTAAATCTTCCAGGTAAATACCGTCAATACTCCATTCACAGAAGAAAATTAAGCTGAACCTTCCTCACACAGTCAGATGGAGGTGGGCAGGTAATTACTGAAGCAGATGAGCCAGCGTTTAAACAAGAGTTCTAATTGTCAGTGTGCTTTTTACTCCGCAACCCTCCTCCACCTCTTCAGCATCATTTTTACAACTCTTGGTTCAAGAGCCACTTAAGGAATAAATGATTCATGGCAACCTAAAGCATGATCGTTTTCTGCAATGCATAATGGTTGGGTTTCTAAGTCTATGGGTGGAAAAAATAGGCTACCTCTAACCTTCTCAACTTCTTTTAGGGGAAAAGAAGGCAAAGAGGGACCCAGAGAAACCAATAAAGATCAAATGTTTCCGCTGTACAAAAATAGATGTGGGTACTTCAGAGAGTTCATGGAAATGGATTTAGAACAGAAGTTAAAAAAATACTTGATCTGAACTTAGACTCATGATTACTAGAGGCCGGGAAGGGGAGGAGAAGGGGGAATAGAGGGAGGTTGGCTACCAGGACCAAAACAGGGTGAGATGGAAGGAACGAGTTCTCCTGTTGCACAGCACAGCGGGGTGGCCATCTTCACAGTCCTGCATTACATACTACCAGGGACTGAAGAGAGGGGCTGGGAGGCTCCAAACACAAAAATAAGGAAATGGTAGGGTTGGTGCCAGGTTTGATTGGTTTATACTATGTATATGTGTTGAAAAAATGCACTGTACGCCATAAAAATTTACAAGTATTTCACGTTAAAAAAAGAAAATAAGAAACAAAAAAATTACTTTGCTCCAAAAAATCTGAAGTCTATGCATGGCTTCTTTTTTTTTTTTTTTTTTTTTTTGACAGGCAGAGTGGATAGTGAGAGAGAGAGAGAGAGACAGAGAGAAAGGTCTTCCTTTTTTGCCGTTGGTTCACCCTCCAATGGCTGCTGCGGCCGGCGCATTTCGCTGATCCGAAGCCAGGAGCCAGGTGCTTCTCCTGGTCTCCCATGTGGGTGCAGGGCCCAAGCACTTGGGCCATCCTCCACTGCCTTCCCGGGCCATAGCAGAGAGCATAGAGAGAGTTGCCTGGAAGAGGAGCAACCGGGATAGAATCCGGCACCCCAACCGAGACTAGAACCCGGTGTGCCGGCACTGCAAGGCGGAGGATTAGCCTGTTAAGCCATGGCGCCGGCCCATGGCTGCTTCTTAATATGCATTATCCACAAATGTTTTGGTGACCCCTTGTATATCTGATTTCAAAAATTTTGCACTAAAATCAACTGACCTTTGAACTCCATTTTTTTCCATGAAGTTTTTGAAGTACCTGTGTATATATTTTCATCCTAAGACTTAAAATTCTAGCTTTGAGGAACAAAATTAAGCTTTTCCTTTAAAAAAGAGACAAAAGGGAGAAGCATGAACACTTCCGGTACTATCCCAAGATCGGCTATATGGAGTCCTGGATTTGGGAGATGGGTCACATTCACACACAAGACACACTGGCAAAAGTTGCTGAATTTTTGCAGGGCTGTCCTTACTCATCACCCAGGCAGGATTAAATACAAAAGAGGCTTTGCCACTCATCACACCAGCTGTGTGACCCTGGGCCAGATGTATCAACACACCAATCCTTTTTCCCACTCTGCAACCTAGGAAAAATATGCTTCTCTTACAGGGTTTTTGTGAGAATTCAATGGGACATGAAAGTGACAGCACAGCTCTTACAGTCAATGTTTTTCAGAGATGGGTCCCTGGCCTCCCTGTACCGGTGTCACCTGAAGCTTAATGCAGTCTTAGCTCTCACTCCATGTCACCTGAACAAGACAGAGTCTGCAAACCAGCCTTTCTCATTAGCATTTACACCTGTAAATGAAGGATGGTGTTCTTATCAGGCCGGGAAGTGCAAAGCTGGCTTGGGACAAAGAACAGAAGAGGAGCCCTGGAGCACCATTTCAGCATCGGGTCAGCACACTATCTGTTCTACCCTAGCAGGCACCTGCGTCAGAGGCCTTGGGTTCCCTGACTCAGGTCCCAGTTCACCCTCTGTGCTACTTCCAGGGTGAGCTTCTTAAGATACAAGCCTGGCCATGTTCCTCCCTGCTCCAGAACACGGGCACCTGTGCTCAACTATCTGCCCTCTGCCCTGTCCAAGCCAGTCCCAATTCCATCCAACCCTACTTCAGCTTAAATGTCACTTCCCAAAGGGGAACCTTTTTAATAGCCTAGTCATTCTCAATGATATGAATATATTTCACTCTACCTAAAACCTAACACCTGCTGACAGTCCTTTCTTTATATGGTTGTCTTCTTCCACTAGGAAATAAGGGCAGATAGCTTATTTGCTTCCGAATCTACCACCTATCACAATGCCTATCACAGAGGAGGTACTCAATACAAACATGCTAAATGGATACATGTATCAACTTTTTTTTAAGTGTATTTATTTGAGAGAGAGGTTGGTGGGAGAGCTCTCATTGCACTGGTTCACTCCCCAAATCCCTGGGAGCCAGGAACTCAATCCAGGTCTCCCACATGGGTGGCAGGGACCCACATACTTGAAGCATCACCTACTGCCTTTCAGGATATGCATTAGCAGGAAGCTGGAGTCAGGAATAAAGCTGGGACTCCAACCCAGGCACTCTGATCTGGAATGCAAGTGCCCCAACTGGGGTCTTAACCACTAGGCCAAATGCCTACCCCTGATGGCCTTGGCAAGGTTCTCACACTGTGTGAGGCTGGCAGAGAAACTGCATTTCCCACCAAGAATGGGACAACTGCAGGGCAGAGTTCGCTTTGTACAATAGCTGTGCTTGGGGGAAATTGATACATAAATAGAATTCCTGTCAACTGACTCCATTAAATTAAAGGCTGGCTTTCAAATTCCTATGGTGAAATCTATAAAGTGAAGCACTTAATCTTTATTCTTTTGTGTACATCTGGATTTTTCCATAAATTTCCCATTGGATTTCCTTAAAACAGTTAGCTCTGCACACTTGCTGTTAATCCCAAAATCACCTCACTTGGATTTTTTCCACTTACTTAAGAACAGAATAGCGGTTACCGGAGCATGGGAAGGTTGGGGAGGGGAGGAGGATGGAGAGAGGATGGTTCAGGGGTGCGGGGGAGCAGTTGGATGTACGAACAACTTCTAATGTTCCATAGCGCAACAGAGTAGCTACAGCTGACAAAAATTAATTGACTATTTCAAAAAAGCTAGTAGAAAGAGTTTTGAAAGTTTATAACACAAATAAATACTATATCTGAGAAGACAGATATGCCAATTGTTCTGCATTCTATACATGTGCATTAAAACATCACACTGCACCCTATATATATAATTACTATGTGTCAATTAAAAATAAAAATGTTAAATTGAACTAGAGCTTTCCTGCTTACTAATAAAAGTAAAATTATTGTCTTTGCAACAAAATAGCCCTTAATAATAAAGCAATAAGGTCCAAAGGGTGCTGTCAAACCACTCATGTTACAGACATTCTCAGTTTCTTTAGCAAGTGTGAACAGTGGGTATACCCAAAGTCCCTTGTGAGCCACCTACTAGAAAATCAACATCCATTCTGACCACAGAAAGTCTTTCAAGGAGACTTCCTAGGGTAGGTGTTTGGCATAAGGTAAATACAGGTGGGGACACCTGCATTTCATGCTGAAGTGTCTGGGTTCCAGTCCCTGCTCCACTTCCAATTCTGACTTCTTGCCAATGAGCACCCTGTTCAAATAGTTGGGTCCCTGACACATATGTAAGAGACCCAGACTAAGTTCCAGGCTCCTAGCTTTCATCTGGTCCAGCTCCAGCTGTTCTAAGTGTCTGAGGAATGAATAGCCTAGAAGATGGGCAGTCCCCCTGTGTCTGTCTGTCTCTGTTCCTGCTGTCCCCCAGCTCCAATTTCAAATAAAATAAATCAACAAAAAATCAATAAACTCTTTTTTAAAAGAGAGACTTTATTAGAGGCTTTTAAAAGAATGCCATCATACTACATCTCTGCAAAACCCCTCGACTTGTTGATGCAAAAGGAACGATTTTAGAACCCCTAAGGTATATTAAGCATAACAATAAACGATGAAGAGATGACAGTTCAATTTTGGTAGTGGCCTCTCTCACAGCCAAGACTCTGCCATGCATCCTTCTCACTTGAGAACTTTAATTGGTTCTCCTGTGTGTATGTCACTCTGGCTGGGGAGTATGGCATGAACCAACAGCAGACAAGGGGCACGGCGCGTGGCTCTCATTTACAGAACTTCACAGAAAGGAAAAATTGAAATACTAGGTTGCAAAGGATGAGGCAGAAAAAAGAAAAATCAGGAGCCTGGTGGCCAGTGATGAGGAGGTCAGTAACAGCTTCCTCTGCAATGGCTTCTTGCCTGCTAGGGGCACACGGCTGCCCTGGATTTACTGATAAGAATAAAAGCCCACGGAAGAAGTCACACCAGCCAGGTGGGCACAGGCACTGCTTCCCAGAACCATTCTCCCATCTAAAACTGAAAGCAAACAAAGAGAGTGTTTTTATTTTTGACTTAATTTTCCTCCTGTCCTTTTCCCAAAATTCTCTCCTACTCCTTCTGCAATGGCTCTCTTTACCTGCAATAGGCAGGTAATATGTTCTTGAAATGGGTGGTTTTTGGCACCACCAGGGCAAGCCTTCAAAAATTACCCATGCAGGGGGCATGGGCCCACCCCAAGACATTTAAATGAGAATTGCAGGGTATCAGTGGGCTTCAAACCTCTCCAGGTGGTGCTAATGTGCAGCCAGCATGGAGAACCAGAACTCTGGGGACACTATCTCAGAGCAGGGAAGCTAAGGACATGGTGGTACAAGGGAGTGCAGCAGGGACAAGAGGAGGCTCTTCAGGGCTGTCAACTTTTCATCAGTGGGCAATGACAGCAAGGGCAGGAAGACACTTGGTGAGAAAAGGCAAGTGCAATACCAAGGCAGGACAAATTTAGCTCTTTAACATTCAGAGGGAAGAGAGACAATGATAGTTGCAAAAAGGCTGCAAGACCTATGAGGAAACAATTGGTTGAGGCTGGAATGGTATGTAGGTATACACCCAGGAATGAAGTCTGCAGAGAGGAAGGGTGGATTCACTCTTCCACACCAAATGGCAATGATTCAACATCTCTCCATTTTGATGACTCACATCAGACAGATATTTTAGTGTTACACCTTTTTGGAATGGCAGATATCCTAAACAACACTCTGGCCTCAGAATCAGCCCTTAAGGCATTTGGATCTGGCTGAAGAGCCCATGAGAGTATTGTAGGCATGGAAAGCCAAGATACCATGGAAAAGAAAAAAAAAAAAAAAGAAGACCTGGATGAAAGATCTCTGTGAGTGAGATCCCAGTGGAAGGAACGGGGCCATCAAAGAGGGAGGTACCTTTCTCTGAAGGGAGGAGAGAACTTCCACTTTGACTATGACCCTATCGGAATAAGATCAAAGTCAGCGAACTCTAAAGGCTTCCATAGCCCTGGCAACTCATGACTAGAGCCTAGGGAGATTACTGACGCCATGAATAGGAGTGTCAAATTGTTAAGTCAGCAACAGAAGTCACTGTGTACTTACATCCCATATGGGATCTGTCCTTAATGTTTTGTCTAATGTGCAGTGATGCTATAACTAGTACTGAAACAGTATTTTTACACTTTGTGTTTCTGCGTGGGTACTGATGAGATCTTTACTAATTATATACTGAATCGATCTTCTGTATATAAAGAGAATTGGAAATGAAAAAAAAAACCTGGTGTTAAATTGGAAATGGCATAGAAAATTAATTAATTTTTTAAAAAAATATTATGTAGGATCTCTGTCTTTAATGTGCTGTACACTGTTATTTAATGCTATAACTAGTACTCCAACAGTATTTTTTTTCACTTTGTGTTGCTATATGGGGGCAAACTGTTGAAATCGTTACCTAATATATACTAAACTAATCTTCTGTATATAAAGAGAATTGAAAATGAATCTTGATGTGATTGGAAGGGGAGAGGGAGTGGGAAAGGGGAGGGTTGTGGGTGGGAGGGATGTTATGGGAGGGGGGAAGCCATTGTAACCCATAAGCTGTACTTTGGAAATTTATATTCATTAAATAAAAGTTTAATAAAAAAAAAAGAACTTGAAAAAAAAAACACAGGTAAAAGACAGTAGCACTGAGGTTTCACATACATCTGAGTACCGATAACAGTATCCAGAATCACCAGCTCCCTTGGCTGACCTATAACACCATGTTATTCCTTGAGAACCAACTATTGCCTTCGATGTTCCTATAACTGTCTTTTTTTCTCTGATGCTGGTGTAACATAATTGCCTGCTCTTTTAGAATTGGGTACCCTTGTTCATAAATAATATTGCTTTAATAACATGAATATTCACTTGTAACAAAAGCAAATTTTTGAGGACAGCATTGTGGTGCAGTGGGTTAAGCTGCCACCTGTAATGTCAGCATCCCATATGAGCACCAGTTCAAGTCTCAGTTGCTCCAGTTCCCATCCAGCTCCCTGCTAATGCATCTGCAAAAGCAGTGGAGGATGGCCCAAATGCTTAGGCCCCTGCTACCTATGCAGGAGACTGAAATGGAGTTCCTAGCTCTTGGCTTTGGCCTGGCCCAGTCCTAGCTGTTGTGGCCATTTGGAAAGAGAGCCAGTAGATGAAAGAGTGAACACCCTCTTTTTTTCTCCCTGTCTATCTCTCCTCTAACTCTGCCTTTCAAATAAATAAATCTTTAAAAAAAAAGAGTTACACAGAGAGAGGAGAGGCAGAGAAAGAGAGAGAGGTCTTCCATCCGATGGTTCACTCCCCAACTGGCTGCAACAGCCAGAGCTGCGCTGATCCAAAGCCAGGACCCAGGAGCTTCTTCCGGGTCTCCCACACGGGTGCAGGGGCCCAAGGACTTCAGCTATCTTCTACTGCTTTCCCAGGCCATAGCAGAGAGCTGGACTGGAAGTGGAGCAGATGAGTCTCAAACCGTTGCCCATATGGGATGCTGGTGCTTCAGGCCAGGTTGTTAACCCACTGAGCCACAGCGCCAGCCCCCAAATAAATAAATATTTTTAAAAGCAAATTTTGACCTTTCTCTCTGTCTCTCTCTCTCTCACTGTCCACTCTGCCTGTCAAAAAAAAAAAAAGCAAATTTTAGACACTGATCAAAATATTTATTCACATTCACAATAGGTCTATAGCAACTCAGGACGACCATCAAAAACCACCAAAGACTTGCTGCCCTACAGATACAGTTTCATGAGCATCACACTGTAATCTGGAAATTGACACAAGTGTGAATTTCATGGTTAAAAGACTAATGAGGCTTGTTATAGCACTGAGCAAATTATATGGACATATAGAATTTAACAATTTGGAACAAGTCTTCAATCTCTCACTTTGGGTCAATGTCCTCCTTCTGAGTTGTGAGTCCATATGGTTTTAATCATGTCTTTATATTTCTTCAACTCTTATCTTTACCTCAAGAAAATGAGCTCTAAGTGCATTCTCTTTTCTGGTTTTCGTCTTTTCCTAAATCTGCCTGCACTTTACGGCCCAAGATTTTGTGAAGGGTGTAGGGCTACCTAGGATGACAGTTGCTATTGCTACTTTGGATTTTTCTCCATGGGTATCTTTTTGACCCAACAAAATTCTTTTACTCTCCCTGGGTCTTGGGCTGGAGTAGAC
The DNA here is from genome assembly GCF_033115175.1 of Lepus europaeus. Classification (NCBI taxonomy): domain Eukaryota; kingdom Metazoa; phylum Chordata; class Mammalia; order Lagomorpha; family Leporidae; genus Lepus; species Lepus europaeus. The sequence continues at coordinate 62,060,804 of NC_084830.1, read as the reverse complement.
AAACATGGCTATACTCCAGGCCTATGGCAAGGAGATGAAACCACAGACCACAAGCCTGGCTGGCTGCAACACTTCCATACCTGGCCTTTATCCACCAAAATCAAACAGCTCACTTGGCATGTTGTCAAGTGTGATGGGAAGCTAACGTGAAAAAGGAAGACAAGTACATCCATGGCTAAGTGACATGAAATGTGGAGTTGGCAGAGGACGTGGTTGAGGAAGGAGCTAGAAAGAATGGACCAATTATTTGAAATGGAACATTCTAGGATACATTGGGCTTTCATCCACAATTTGAAATTAAAAAAAAAAATTCTGAAAACAGAGTTTGTTATTTTGCTAACAGATGAATTTCCTCCTAAAATAGTCTAAACTGACATGACATTATTGAATCATTTTCTGTGCAACTAGATGTAGATAGACACCCACTTTGCTGCAGAAATTACTGTGTGTTTTCTGGACATGAACACATAGTATCTGAACTGTACTACCTTTATCAAAGCTGAATACTGAAAGGCATTTGGCCCCAGATAGCTTGGCTAAAGGATGGCTGTCCCACATCCAACTCCAAGACAGGTGAGCTTTCCAGATTTAATGCCTTTAATATGACATCATGGAAGTATTTACCTGATCCAGCTTTTAAATGATTTCTATAGCATTATTTTAATAGATTGACAAGAGTAAGCAGTACAGTACAGGAAGCAGCCACTATTGATACAAACAGGTTAAAGCTGAAAAACAGGCACACTATCCACTCCTTTAAAAAAAAGGTGTTTTTTTTTTTTTTTTTAAGAGGCAGAGAGACATAGACAGAGAAACAGAGCTCTCATTTACTGATTCATTCACCAAAATACCTGCAATGGCTGGGTATGGGACTCAACCCAGATTTCTCACACTGGTGGCAAGAACCCAAGTAAATGAACAATCACCACTGACTCCCAGGGTCTGCATTAGCAGGAAGCTGAAGCCAGGAGCTGGAGCCAGTTACTGAACTCAGATACTCTTATATGGGATGTGGGTATCTTAACTGCTGTTCTGACAGCGAGGCTAAATGAATGCCCCACATCACCCACTCTTTAATGCAGCACTTGCTACACTAAACACACATACTACTCTTCTCTTTTGTGGAACTTTTTATTATATTTTACTTTTACTAGTCTGAGAATTCTGATAACTATATCCAAGCCTTTGCTGCAGCAAATGTATTGGACAGATACTATATAAAATTGATCTTGAAGGGCTGGCACTGTGGCATAGTAGGTTAAGCTTCCACCTGCAGCACCAGCATCCCATATGGATATCAGTTCTTGTCCTGGCTGCTCCTCTTCCAGTCCAGCTCTCTGCTAATGGCCTGGGAAGGCAGTGGAAGATGGTCCAAGTGTTGGGGCCCTTGCATCCATGTGGGAGACTCAGAAGCAGCTCTTGGCTCCTGGCTTCAGATAGGCCCAGATCTAGTTGTTGCAACCATCTGGGGAGTGAACCAGCAGATAGAAGACCTCTCTCTCCCTCTCTCTCTGTCTGTAACTCTGCCTCTCAAATAAATTTTTTTAAAAAATTGATCTTGAAGATAATATGAAACTATGCTTTTGCTGGTAAAAATTAATATCCCAAATGAGATGACTAGACATTTGGTAAAAGATAAACATTTGAAAATGAGACATGCGGCTTCGTGGGTAAAACCACCACCTGCAGTGCTGGCATCCCATATGGGTGTGGGATCGTGTCCCAGCTGCTCCACTTCCCATCCAGCTCTCTGCTAATGACCTGAGAAAAGCAGCAAAGGATGTTCCAAGTTATGGGCCCTTGACACTCTTGTGGAAGACTCAATGAAGTTCCTGGTTCCTGGCCTCAGTCTGGATAGACTGTCGCCATTGCAGCCATGTGGGCGGTGAACCAACAAATGGAAGATCTCTCTGTTTCCCCCCTTCTCTCTCTGTCTCTCTTTCAAGTAAATAAATAAATCTTAAAAAGAAAAAAAGCAAGCAAGCAAGCAAGCTCGATTGTCTAGGGCTGGCAGTGGGAATGAAGACTGGCTGCACACAAGCACGAGGGATTTTGCTTGGGGTGAAAGAAATGTTATAAAATGGAATTGTGATAGTTCCTGAGCTCCATAAGTTCAGTAAAAAAAAAAAAATCAGTGAATTGTACAATTAGAATAGGCAACTTTTGTGGCATGTAAATGATATCTCAATGTAGATGTGAAAGAACTAATATCCCAAATTTCTAAAGTAACACTTTTTTTTTTTTTCACGTCAACACTTCCTCTTTCCTGACATTTCAAATGAATATCTGGATATTTCAAACATTTTAAAACTCAGGCCTATTTTGTCCATGAACTTCTGAAGCCTCCTCATATGCAAGGACATCAAAAATTTTTGCACCAACATATATTTGCCTTTCAATTCCATTTTCCATGAAATGGGAAGAGAGGACAATTAACGTGACCTATTCGTGATTATGAAGGGAAAATGAAAATTTCACCGACAAATGATTGATATTACATCTACACAACAAATATGATCCCTTTCAGACAATCGTCTTTATTTAGCCCAATGAAACCTAAATTATTTTCATTTTAACAAGCCAGCCATGCCTGTAATTACAGCACACGTCACAGCGAACAGCAGTATTGTATTTGCCAATTATTCTTGTAAAGAGAGCACACACTCCTGAGAGCAGCAACTGTGTCAAGAGTCTCCATTGAATACTCAGAACCTAGTAGGTCTTCAAATAAACAATTACATTGAATATGATGAATATTTTTATCAGAGCCACCTATAACATTTCCATTTGCCTGAAAAATATAAAGCAAACTAAACAGATATTCTCTACTTCTAGATCGGGGTTCTCAGCCTTCGCACTGTAGACATTTGAGGCTGGAACACTGTTTGCTGCAGAAGGCTGCTTTGCACATTGTAGAATGTGAAAAGCAAGGCCGGCGCCGCGGCTCACTAGGCTAATCCTCCGCCTTGCAGCGCCGGCACACCGGGTTCTAGTCCCGGTTGGGGCGCTGGTTCTGTCCCGGCTACCCCTCTTCCAGGCCAGCTCTCTGCTGTGGCCAGAGAGGAGAGGGCAGTGGAGGACGGCCCAAGTGCTTGAGCCCTGCACCCCATGGGAGACCAGGAGAAGCACCTGGCTCCTGCCATCGGATCAGCGCGGTGCGCCAGCCGCGGCGGCCATTGGAGGGTGAACCAACGGCAAAGGAAGACCTTTCTCTCTGTCTCTCTCTCTCACTGTCCACTCTGCCTGTCAAAAAAAAAAAAAAAAGTGAAAAGCAGATGACTAGCAAACGATGACTCTGAACACAGGCCTTGGCATATTATGGAGAGAATGAAAAGAAGAGAATTTCTTTTTATTCTCTCCATAACTGTGGAGAGACCGAATGCTTATTCTAATCCAAGACTGGCAGTCTTCAGGATATGTGGAGCTCTGAAAATATATTCAAGAAGAGTCCAAATGCCAAGTGGCCTGTGGCTATAAAACAGCTTGAAAGAAGTCTACTCACTGCCAGTACTGCACAGTTTATTATGAATTGTATCTAGGAGAACAATTTTGAAAATGCTATTGAATATTTATTAAAATGAAATATCTACAATAATTCAGGTCCTGACATGCTACTATTAGCAAATAAGTCAGGCAGTTGGAAAGGTTATGAACTGGGGGTGTAGAAACCATTAAATTAAGTGTTAGTTGAATACATCAGTCTCCTATTTTTCTCAACGACCACAGTATTTAGCAATCCTGTTCCCAACATCTCAATACAAAGCCTGAAAAGCTGTTATCCATATTGTACCCTTTTAATAAGACTTCAGACTTTCTAGCTTCAATTCTACTTGGAAATGTGGAGTATTTTATGCTAATGTTAAAATTCTAAATATTCATTTTGACCACTATATATAACAGAGCAAAAAAATATTCTTTACATTATCCAAATATGGACTAATATTTATCTTGATTCATGATAATACTTCATTTCAAAGTATCTTTATGTTTTATTTCTTAAAAAACAAAGGATTATGATTCTAACCAGAACACCAATGATTTCCGCACTAGAGAGGACACCATTCTAGTTTTCAACCACTTCTGTATCTCATCAATCTGTTGGGTATAGGAAAAAGTAACAGTAGAACTTTATCTCAGTGATGTGTCAACTCCTAACACTGGAAAAGGAAACATATCTTCAAATTTTATTTCTAAAAATATTTATAGCTTGCTCAGTGTTCCTACTGGTAAACACAAAGAAGTTTAAGACTCTGAAATATTAAGAATCTAATTTCTACATCCAGTAACAGAAAGAACAAATATTTCCTACAAAAGCACTCCATTCAATCAGGCTCTGACTATATACATAATTATGGTATTCAAATTAGAGCACTAATTTAGACACGTTCTATTGTGTGAAGTGTGCAGACATAAAAACGTCTAAATAAAATTCAATAGAAATAAGAAAAGAGATAAAAAAATTTAATTGCTCTTTTTAGAGAATGAAAACACCTAGTATATCATATTAAAATATATACTCACAGAAAGATTAGGAAGAAAGGCAGTTTAATTGTTCATCTTGGTAAGTGAGTAATAAATACTGTAGTGTCAAATCACCTGAACAGAAACCTAACTCTATGCTCTGGATTATCATATTTGCATTTGAACAAAATTGGAATACATGAGGCATGAAATGGCTAAATTAATCTTCATTTTACTTCATTGGTGTTTCTTAACATATTATTATAAATGTAAGGTGCAATAAAACTCATATATAAAACACCAGATTACTTTATATTGTTATTTAAATTTTCTTATGCCTACACAAGTCCTGCAATTTCTCAACTACATTGGAGGAAGACTACTGCACTACACCATGCATATTGATAATTACCAGAACTAAGACAGATGCCTAACATTTCATCAAATTTTAAAAAATTCATAAATGCACTTATTGTTATTTTTCAATCAGTACCAATAACAAAAGAGCAATCCACCCAATGTCACAAATGCATAAGCTTCTTTGGATTCAACTTTTCCTACCAAAGCTAAAATGTAAAATTGTACCATGAAGCTTGAAATTGAGATTTAGGGATAAGCACTTGGCAGCGGTGTTTTGCTACTTGCTAGAAATTGCTTTCATTTGGAAACTGCCATTTAGCAAGCCTCCTATTTTTTTGTGAAATTAAAAAAAAATGCAGCATCGTAAACTTTTTTCCAGCAAACATAACATTTGGAATATATTTCATGATTCTACCATTGCTGTACATTAAAAGCTAATATCTGCTTTAATAGCTGAAAAAATAGGCAAATGAAATTTTAGACTGTCAGGAACCAAAATACAAGTTGTAAAACTAAATAAACTTTAAATTTATCCTCTATCACTTTATACCGCCTATGAAAAAGACAATGCTTTAGGTTTTTGGCATTAAATGGGTAACATAATAGCTGTTTTGATGATACAAAGTAAACTACACCATTTAATGCATGTGGAGACTTTGAGACTATTGCAAAAGGGAAATCAATAGGCTAAACTTAATTTGGCTTTTATTTGAAGTCAGAATGCCTCATTTTGGGTCCCTGGAGCTACATTATTTAGTACTTGTGTTATCTTCACCCAGTCATCTGAACCTTAAAGCTCAGTTTTCTCATCTCTACAATGGGAATACTTAGCACCTTTAGGTCAAAATTAAAGGTCAAAACACTTGAGAACTGAAATGCACGATATTAACTAAAACATAAGACAAACATAACGAGGCCTGTTTTTATAAGACCAGTGAAAATTATCGGATATTATATTCAGCATAATTCAAGTAATCCAGGGAGGCAAGACTCATTAGTAACTGTAAAAGGACTGGTTCAAAGGTCCAGATCCTCCACAGACAATAGCTTAGTTTTTATAAACTGGCCATGATAAAAGCACTGGGCCGTTTGAAATTTTCCTCTTCAGCATGCTCATTCCTGGACAGAGCAGACATGTCTGCTATGGAGAACCAACAAAGTAACTCCCTCACTCTCCCCACTTTCCCAAATGCCTATGCTCTGCTAACAAGAAAGGAGGAGAAGGGATAGGTAGGGAAATTAAGAGGACAATTCCACAGGACAAGGGGCCTGCCATCCAGGATCAGGCTTCATCTGGGATCCTGCTCCTCACTCCCCACCCACTTACTTTCCACATAGTAGGTCTTCACGCTTCTTGACAGGAACTGAAATAGCCATAATTATCTATATAGATAACAAGTGCTAACAGACTTTCCCTCCCCTCTCTGCTTTTCCTTTCAATTTCATTTCTTTTGTCACTGGGCTCCCATTCAATCAAGCACCTCATTCTGCTTTGCCTCTGGCTTCTGCCAATTTGTGTCCAAGCACTTGTCAAAACCTCTGCTCACTTAATCCTGCCCTCCCATCTCCTTTTCTTCTGCCTGCCACCTTGGCCTTCATCTTTTTTAATTCCACACATTCTCCCCAGGAGATCATAACCTCAACAACAATTTCAAATACACAAGGGACTTGCAAACCTACATTTCCAGCTCAGCCCTGTCTTGAATTCCACAACCAACCAGGCTTTGCAACTGTCAGTTGAGCCTCCAGGCCTGGATGTCCCCCTGGTGCCTCACATTGCGCAAATCCACATCTCGTCATCCTCCCCTGCATACCGCGGCTTCCTCCGCGTTTCCTATCATCACCAGTGACACCCGTGTCTATTCAATTATCCAAGCCACAAAGCCTGAGTCACCCGTACAGTCTCCAGCCCCTGCTCACTTCTCGCTGGGCCCCTCATGTCACCACCACTTTTGTCACTTATATGTTCAGACTTCAGCTCTGTGTTAGGAGACATCAGTTTTTCTTTCTTCTTTCATGGCTTCCCTGTTCTGCCCCCTACCCTATCTGTTCTGTACAACACACCCAGAGCGCTTACTCTAAAACAACAACCACAAGTGCTCAGAATCATGTGTAAGACCAAGTATGGCCACAAGACCCTTCCTAAATGACTCCAGTCTGGTCTCCATCTCCAGCCTCACCTACAACCCTGACGTTGTACTGGCCACACCTCTGAACAGCTGTCATACCAACATACAGCTCTATCTGGCTCCTTCCTTCATGTTTCCTGTGCCTGCTGCTCTTAGTGATGTCTGTGAGCCCACTCCCATTCCTCAGCCCCCGGTACCCTCCTATTCAGGCTTTCAGATCAAGCTTGGAGTCAGGGATCCCAACACAGCCCAGTATCCCTTCCTCACTCGTTACAACTGCAGTTCAGCATCTCCTCACCTCAGGAGACTGAGGCTCTTGAAAGCAATGCGATTTTCTTCTATCTGAGGTCTCAAAAATTAACAGTGCCTGGCACCCTATCGCTATATGTCTGGTGAATGCATAAATGAATAAACATCACCCGCCTCAATTTGACTCAGCCACAGCCAGGCTGCTGGGGATGGATTCTGGGTGAATGACAGGTTCACAGCTCTCCTTAGACAGTGTCAAGGAACAAATAATAAGGTCCCTCTAATTGAATCCCCCATTGCCAAATGTAGAGGCTACACTGTTTTTATGTACAGTTATTCTAGCATTGGTTTTTTAAAAAGATAAATAATTAAAAACAAGGATTGTGTTATGCGGTTTTCTTGCCTCTGACTGATAACATGTGCTGCCTCAATATTAAAGCTTTCCAATAGCTTCAGCATGTTTGGCCAGAATGGGAGTTATAGAGGAATGGATATGGTTAGGAGGCTGGATGGAAGCAACATTAACAGCAATAGACAGAGCCACAAATATTAGATGCCTGAGGGCTTATCTGATCACCTTTTACTCTTCAGGGAATAAATTCTCATAAAATTACATGTGCATCCTAGGGTCTCAAACATGAAGATGGCAAGTGACTGCAATGCTGATGTGGTCACACATTTGGGCACTTTTAGGAAATCAAGTGAGCCAATCACTTGCAAATGAATACATGCTATGTTACGTAGGGTTTGGGTCAGTTGAACACTTACCAAATTGGAAATGAAGGTACAAAGCTGCTGGTGATCCATTAAAATCACATTTTTAATGAACTGCTCTGTAAAGTTCATGGGGTTTCAAGTGTGCTATATATTTTTTCAAAAAAATAAAGTTTATTTATTTTTATTTATTTGAAAAGCAGAGCAAGAGCGTGTGAGGGGAAAGAAAGGGAGAGAGAGATCAATCTTCTATCTGCTGACTTATTCCCCAAATGCCTGCAATAGCTGAGGCTGGGCCAGGCCAAAGCCAGGAGCCAGGAATTCCATCTGGGTCTCCCATGTTGGGGGCAGGGACTCAAGAACTCCATGCATTCCCCTGCTGCCTCCCAGGGTGTGCATTAGCAGAAGCTAGGTTGGAGACAGAGGCAGGACTCAATCCCAGGCACACCAATATAGAATGTGGACATCCAAAGTGGCAGGTAATTCTGTTGTACCAAAATATGGCCCCCGGTGCTCTGTATCTTAAATAAGGCCATCAATCAGGCCAAATTTCCCTGTTCTTCTGCAATAAACAATCCACATCTAGAATATGGAATTTTTTAAAATAAACTTTATAATCTTCACTGGTTTCAAATTTGTACAGTCCTATAACATCAAGCATGGGAACAGATGAGACATTAATAAGATATGCCAAAATATTGTAACTGTAACTTTTTTATAATTCAAACTCCAGGGGATATGAAGAACTTATTAAGGAAATGTAGGTTTCTGTGTGAAAGTAAGAAAGAACAGAGGATGCAAGAAGGGTTTTAAAAATTATAATATGGCTTTTTGAAAGATTTTTATTTATTTATTTGAGAGGTAGAGTTACAGACAGTGAGAAGGAGAGGCAGAGAGAAAGGTCTTCCATCTGCCGGTTCACTCTCCAGATGGCTACAACTGCCAGTGCTGGGCCAGTCTGAAGCAAGGAACCAGGAACTTCTTCCAGGTCTCCCACACTGGTGCAGGGGCCCAAGCACTTGGGCCATTTTCCACTGCTATCCCAGGCTATAGCAGAGAGCTGGATTGGAAGAGGAGCAGCCCAGAATTGAACCAGCACCCACCTGGGATGCTGGCACTGTAGGCGGTCATAGTGCTGGCCCCACAATATGGCTTTAAATTTTATCATTTCACTCTAAATTTGAACTGGAGTTAGGAAGGTTTTAAAACAGACTTAAAAGATTTTTTCGTTTTACAGAATATTTATTTATGTTTTTACTTACTTGAAAGGCAGAGAAAAAAAAGAGACAGAGAGAGGGGGAGAAAGAGAGAGCTCCCATTTGTTGGTTCACTGAGCCCAGAACTCCATCCAGGTCTCGCACATGGGTGGCAGGGATCCTATACCAGAGTCAGCACACGCAGCCTCCTGGGTTGTGCATTAGCCAGAAGCTGGAACCAGAGCAGAGCTGGAACATGAACCCAGGCACTCTGATACACGACACAGGTGTCTCAAGCAGTGTCCTGAGTATTGCACCAAACACCCCCGCAACACAGGAGGTTTGACACAACATCCTTATTCAGAGCCACCGCCCTTGAGCCTCAGTTATTAGACCAACAGTGCTTCCAAAGGTGGGTGGAGGCCTCCTGGTGCTTACTGCAGGCTGTGTTCTTAAACTGACAGTACAGAAAGAGGACTCATAGTAGACCTTCCCCCATACATCTCAGCTCAGGCCTTGCGGTCTATATTGTGCCATAAGGGGACATGGAAATTTAAAAAAATAATTATAATTTAAAACAAATTAAAATAGGGTTGGTGGAAAATGGAACTAAAAGGCACACTTATTTTGGAGCAAAAAAAATCAAAATCCATGCATATAAAAGGTCTTCAAAAAGTTCATGGGAAATGTATATCATGAATAAACTATGCACCGACTCAGACTTTTTTGTACCACAATAAACTGATCTTTTCTTCTACTTTTCCACAAAATCTCTGAAGTATTGTCATATGTATTCATTTCCTCTGAAAAACACAGTCTCAGTGTGAGTGACAGACAACACTGGTCTGGTAAATGATTCTCCATCAATACATTGCTGATATTTTTAGAGATTTAAATAAACTTATTTTTAAAACATTTATTAATTTGTTTGAAAAGTAGAGCAATAGAGAGAGGGACACACACACACACACACAGAGAGAGAGAGAGAGAGAGAGAGAGAGAAGGAGAGAGTGAGAGGAGAGTGACAGTGAGAATGAGAGAGAGAGAATCTTCTACCAATTGGTTCACTTTCCAAATGACCACAACAGGGTTGGGTCAAGCTGAAATTAGGAACCATGAACTTCACTTCGATCTCCCACATGGGTAGCAAGGGCCCAAGCACTTGGGCCATTATCTTCTGCCTTCCCAGGCACATGAGCATGGATCTGGAGTGGAAGTGGAGCAGCCAGGACTGGAATGAGCACTCCAATGTGGGATGTGGGCCTCACAAGCCATGTCTTAACTTGCTGTGCCACACTACTGGCCCCTAAGTAAACTTATTGTTTTAAAAATCACTGGAGAAAATCTCAGGTCTCACCACTTCTCCTTTTTGTTAATGGAAGGATGCCAAGTATCTGACCCCAAACACAGATAAAGTTAGTGTGCCTCTCCACTGTGTCCTAAGTCAGCTGAAGACTGTATGCTTCCTATTTCACAAAGCAAACACGTGGTTTTCTGTTTGGGGCACATTGCATGAACTAAGCATAAGCTCTTCCTCTAGAGAGGGACTGGGATAATAGTTCCTATGCAGTCCATTCCAGCTGCTGGCAGTGGGCAGGGAGATTCTGAAAAGCACAACACCTCTGCGACAGAGGTGAACTTTCATCAAGGCTTGAAACTCAGAGGCAGCAGAATGTTCTATAAGCTCTGACCATGTCAAAGAGTTCTGGGCTCTAGTCTCTACTCTTCTCTCCAAAACTCACTGATGAGAAATTTGGACAAATGCCCTGAACTTTCTAGGCCTTAGTTTCCACTTCTGCAAAAGAGGATAAAGTGAACTGCCCTGCATGGTCACCGTGACAATTAAAGGAAATGCTGCACCTTGCAGCCGGCAGGTGGTGAGCGCTCCTCAGGGGCTATTCATTCCAATTTTTACCCCGAAGGGATGACCAGGAAGGACCAGAAATGTGGTCAGATAAATCATGCCTGGAACTGTCCTCCCCTAATACTCACCCTACACCCCCAAAGAGCAGTGAACACCCTGGAGGGGGCTGCTTTGCCATTTGCACAGGAACTGCTTGCTTGCATAATCAAAAACCTAAATCATCCAACACACCTCTCACGATGCATGAAGCCAAAGCTCCAGGAATATCAACCTTCAACTCCCCACGCCCAAACTGGAAATTCAAAATAGTAGACACGACTGTGCAGAGAAAACCAGCTTCCTTTTCTTACATCGACCTTAAAATTACTTTGCATTTCTTGTGCCTGTTACCTTCTGACAGCGGGAGGAAGCTGATGTCAGATGAGCACTAGTTGGAGGCCTACAAGTGGCCACACACAAGCCACTAAATAGAAGACACAGATGGGAAATAAAACAACTGTATACAAATTCTGCAGAAGTAGTTAACAGACGTGGCTCAAGCCACAAGGATCAGCGGCGACTTTTCCTACAGAGTAACCTGAAACAGAGAACATTTGGAACGTAGCTAATGATGGCGTGAGGGCTGGTGCCTGCTCTCTGCAAAGGAGGGCTAGCTTTGAAAGGGAAGATATTTCAGAGACGTGTGAGATGACTCAGTGGATGGCAAGGGCTCTTTCTGGCACTCTGCAAGTGTGGGGCTGTCTCCCAAGCACATTGAGAGAGCCTCCTGGAAGCTTACTCTCGGGGAGACTGGATTTCTTTTAAAAGAAAGCCAACAGTGAACATCTGTCTCCAAGCACCCTTCAGTGCTGGGATACACTAGCTAAGAGGTTTAATTAAACATTAAGTCTGGGGCAGACACTGGGCACAGTGGTGTTAAGTCGTTGCATGGGACACATGAGTCCCATATTGCAGGGCCCGTGTTGAGACCTGGTTCCTCCATTTCCAAAACAGCTTCCTGCAAATGTGCAGGTGATGGTTCACATTGGGTCCCTGCCACCCAGGTGGGAGACTCAGCTTGAGTTCCCAGATCCTGGCTTTGGGGAGTGAACCAGCACACAGATCTCCTTCTCTCCACCTCCCCAACAAACGAAATGAGTAAATCTGTCTGTGAGCAGCCTGTTGTTTCTGTGCCAAAATCGAGTACTTAGGTCAGAACCTATCTGGTACCCGGGTAATAACCCAAGAAAGCCACGAACATGCCATGGCCTCTCTTTCATCCCCAAACTCTGAAGTTCACCAGGTTACAGAGACCTTTAACCAAGGACTGCTCACCCAGGGCTCTGACTCTGTTTGCTACGACGTCGGTACGAAGGCTTAAAGGAAGTGTGCGTATTGGCACTATCCCCACCTCCGAGCACACAGGATAAAATGAGGCAAGCAGAAGGCTTTTTCCTGCCAAAGGGGAGTTTTCCAGCGAAGACTGCATTCCCACTACAGGGCGCTGCTGTCTGGGGATTGATTATCACTCCCTGTGGTGCTACACTGGGCTGGGTATGGATCACTGCAACCTCATGCGCAGGCAGGAAACAAGCGGAGAGCACTAACCTCCTGTGTGAACTGTACCCACAGCACGATGTTTCCTTTCTGACTGAACATACCAACAGGCAGGGACCAAGCCACAGGATCTGCTCCAAAGGGAAAAACTAAGCTCACCTGCTGGCACCTCTGGCACACATTAGGAGGCGTTTTATGCTGGGCAGTGTATCTGACACTAATTATGGTGGTTCTAATAGCCCCCAGTCACGGAGACTGATGTTGTGGGTGCAGTTTGGCATTCTGCATGCTTTAAACCTGAAGCTTCAATTTCCTCATCCGTAAATTGAGGATAATGATGCTCCCATTGCATTAGCAAGTTGAGGCAGCAGGGTCAAAGAGAACATGGTTCCAGACAGCAGGGCGTAGGGCTGGGATCCCAGCTCCGAGGTCTACTATCTCATCTCCCTGAACTTGAATTTCCTCATCTCTCATATGGAGACAAACTTCCTCAGGGGCTTGCAGCGAAGAACCAAGGGAGACGGAAGTCAAACGCCAGCCAGTGTTTCTGTCATTAGGGGTGTCCAAGAAGTGCCCAAGCTATACACGTGCACTGCCTCCACTCTCTCCTACCACATATGTGTGTTGCCAAGGGTGACCTCCACTGCCATCCCATGTCCAAAGTGTCCAAAGACGCATTCTCCTTCAGAACTACGATAATTCTGCCCAGAACAAGCTTAATATGCCAGATCCTGGCTTAACAGCTTTACACATCCAAACATTTAACTCTCATCCCCATCCCATGATTTAGGCACTGCTGCTGTCCCCAGATGAAGATACTGAGGCACAGAGTTGAGGTGACTTGCCCGAAATCAAACAAATGATACATACCAGGCTAGAAGCCTGGCTCCCTGGTCTGTCCTAACTATGAGGCAGCAGTGTTTTCTGGGCCAACCTGTTTGAGGTTCCATGCTTTAGCTATACCCTCTTTCAGAGATAAGCACTGCATGTTCTCACAAACCACGCAGTGTGGGGCCAGCATTGTGGCACACGGCGTTAAACCGCCGGGATCCTGTCTGAGCGCCAATTCGAGTCCCGGCTGCTCCACTTCCAATCCAGCTCCCTGCTAATGCACCTGGGAAAGCAGCAGAAGATGGCCCAAGTGCTTGGGTCCCTGCACCCATGTGGGAGACCTGGATGGAGTTCCAGGCTACTGGTGCAGGCTAGGCCATTGTGGATATCCCCAGGGTGAACCAGTGGATGGGAGATCTCTGTCTCTCCTTCTCTCCATCACTTTAACTTTCAAAAACAAACAATAACCCCACCCAACACAATATGTTCATGCAACTAACTTTCTAACTTTTGAAATAACATTTTACATGTTCTATGCTGGAATAACATAAATAAATGTACTTCAATCTTTAAAGATTGCCTCAATAAATCTCACATTAACACACACCCTTGGTTTTGGTTTAAATAGGTACTTCAAATCCAAATCATATATATGAGAGTATTTTAAAATGTTAAGGGAAAATGAAATTAAAAGATAAGTTTAATTTGGTTTGAAAAGATTTGAAAGTTATCATTTTTCTCATAATATCCATTTCCCCTTCCCTTGCATGTAGAATTTCAAAAAATTTTGCACCAAAGTAAACTTGTCTTTTTATTCCATTTCCATGAACTTTCTGAAGTCCCAGCCTATGGATCTGTATCTACATATGCATCTATACAGACACAAACACACACATACACACACACACACACCCCAGGTCAGTCTTCATGTAATTTATTTTGTTAAACCAATGACTTCTATACCAAACTCCCCACACATCCCACTGATGTCTATATTACTCACTGTCTAACAGCCACACAGCAGCACTGTATGGCATTTCCAAGTGTACCTTTTACAAATTTAATCAGCACAAGTATTAAAACATCAATGATGATAATCTATCGCTCTGCTTAAAAGCAATCTCTAGGGCACAGCTGAGAAAGAAAGGTTAAAGATTTCTACCCTTCAAAGTAGGACACTGCAGCGACCTATAAATCATGCTCTTTGTTTATTAAGATAATTAAGCCCATCATCGGTACACTTAACTTTCAGTCTCAACAATTGTCTGGCATGAACAATTTCCACTTTCTCTAAAACAAAGGGATGTGTTCAAAAAGGGTTCTTCTTAAGGCTCTCCGCACAATGCATGCTATTTTAAAACATGATGTATGTGGCCAATTCCTGGAGCTGCCTTGAAAAATATACTGGCTTCTTCCTCCCATGCTCCCCATTAGGAGACTCTTCAATTTGAGGAGTGCACTCTGTTTCAGACTGCAGGCCGCTATATCATGTCAGCATTTTCATTAAATACTGTTGGAGCTGGACTTTAAACAAACGGCACGGGGAGCCGCAGCTGCAGCCACTGCAGACGCAAAGTTGCCCAGCGCAGAGCGGCTTACATAAGAGGTGCAGGACGCTCACCGGGGAAAGCCAGGTCTAATCAGCTGAATGCTATTCCTATGAGACCTGTCCCCATGCTTCAAGTGCACAAAATCACAGGCACAGGACGTTTTTCTCATTTCATGTGCTTTGCAGCACAAAACCCTGGATTGCCGTGTAAGCTGTGGAGGTTTTTTTTTCGTCTTTTTATTCCACCTCCTTTTCCCTAAAGGACTGGGCTCCAATTATGGAAACGTTGGCAACTTTTGTCAGCGCAAGAGTAAAGTGGGAGATGGATGCGCGGGAAGCCGAAGAAGCAAAGGCTTAGCTCCCGTTCCCCAAGATCCTTGGCAGAGAGGGTCCTCCAGGAGCGGCACAGGGGACTAGGACTAGAGGCGACAAGACCCTGCGCACGTCCTCTGCCACTCTCCCCTCCTTCCGCACAGGGCCAAGGAGCTGTGCAGCCCACAGCACTGCGAATGCCCCCCGGAGCACCTGTCCTCTCCTAGCGCGTTTGCAACTGGCACCCGCGTCAGAGACTGGAGGTGGCCAGTCTTGGACTCCAGCCTCTTCTCTCGTCCCCCTTCTTCGCACCCAACGCTCCCTCCCCAGGCTAACAAGAGGGGCCACCCCAGGCATGCTGATAATAAAAACGATCCTCTCCTTCCCAAGGGGCCTTCCAACTTCAGAAACTGCAGTCAACTTACCGGGACGCGGGCCACAGGGAATCTCCTCGGGGGACGTCGCTCCGTGGCAGTCCCCGCACACTGGCGGTGCGCTGCGCCGCTGACCCCGCACTGCCCGGCGGCGGCGGCGGCGGCGGGCGCAGGACCAAGGCGCTGCGGCTCAGCCGTGCCCGGCTTAGGGCACTCGCCAGGGCGCACCACCCGGCGGCGGCGGCTGAGGCTGCACCCGACCGCAGGGACCGGAGTGCGGCAGCTGCCGCCGGCCCCGGACTGCGGCGCTCCGAGCCCCGGGTGCGTGTCTCCGGCTCCGAGGGAATCCCGGCTCAGTCAGAAACCGCGCGCGAGGAAAGCCGCTGCGGGCAGTGCCGCCAGCCCGCCCCCAGTCGGCCGGTCACATCGCGGGCGCGCCGGCGGCCGGGCACCGCAGTCCGCACTCGCCGCCGCGCCGCGGAGAATGACAGGCGCCGAGGCGGCGCGGCGGCGCGGGGCGCGGGGCGCGAGTGCGCATGATCGCGGCCGGCTGCGGCACGTCACGGGGGAGGGAGCGAGGGAGGCCGGAGGGGCGGGGAGGCCGCGAGTCGGGCGGGGCCGGGCGGGGCGCCCGGAGCGGCCGGCGGGCGCTGCGCTCGGCGTGCGCGCGGCGAGGTGCAGGAAGTCTCCCGCCTGGGGTTCTGTAAACCTGAAGCTCTGCGGTTGAACTTGTTTGTCTCCAGAGTCCATTGTCTCTTCTGAAGCGCTGTGTAGCTAAGCAGTCGTTGAGGTCCCAGGCGAGCCCACAAAAGCCCGTGGAACTCAGGTTATAGCTGATTCATAAAGGGCTGCAATTTGGGGGACAATGGACCTCAGTCCATTAAAATACCATGGGAGCTTGCGAAAGCCCTTTGCACCGGCCGCACCCTAGAATAAGTAAGCCAGACCGCTGGCGTCAGCCCAGGTATCAGTAGGTGGTAAAGCTTGCCCAGATACCAAGTTACAGCAGTGCTTCCTAAGCTTAACGTGCGCCAAGATCTCCGGATTCAGTAGGTCTGGGAGGGGCCGGCGAGACCCAGCTTTTCCTACAAGCTCTGGGAGGATGCCCATGCAGTAGGTCCCGACCGCCCCATCCTTGCTTCTTCAAAGTGTGGCTGGTCTACCACCTGCACCGGAACTGGTGCCCTGCCCGTGGATCACGCGAAGGCCTTTTTAAAATTGCAGACCAAATTCCTGGGCCCTGCCTACCCACTGTGGCCTTGGTTCAGCCACTGTGCCACGGTGGGGCTCTGCAATTCCAGGAGTCCTGAGCGCTCAGGATCCATCTGACAGCAGCTTTGTTTGGACCAGTCTTCAGGTCCAGCCACCAGCCGGGTGGGGATGGACTTGTGCAATGACAGAGAGCACAGCCATATCTGGAACTCCGGGGAGCTGACGCCAAGCCTCGTGCATTCTAAAGCAACTGGTGCTTTCTTCCAGTCCAGATTCTCTGCGCCTATTACACGTTACTTATCAGGGAAAGAAAGTTGTAAGCGGTGTGAAACATTCGACACACACTCGGTATTGAACACTGGTTTCACGGGTCATTAAAGGGGGCTTAAAGTTGACGGGGAAGAAGGCCATTTAGAAGGGGTAGGGGAAGAGTGATGGGCGATGTGCAGGAAAGGGCATTGTTGGAGGAAACAAACTTGGGACTCAACCTAGAGCTTGAAAAGGTGCTTTGGGGAAACGCTAGGGGCTAGGTGTGGCTTCCTGCAGATGTTGAGCTGGGGACAGATGTTGAGCTGGAGGGGACAGCGTTTCTCACTCAGCACCTTAATGGAACCTCACAGTGATAGCTCTGAAAATTGGTTTCCAAAAAAAAGTATTATGCACACTCTATGCCTTAAATAGGACATCAGCCCACGGTTCTCGTGGCATGGCTTCTGAAACTGAGGAAAACCTTGGTTCAGATGTTATCAGGACAATGGTTTCTGTGTGTACTGTTCACAGCTCTCAAAAGTTGTGCCTGGAGTCTGAGCGAGGCAGGCTTTGGTGTTGGTAGGGAGGAAATGCGTTACATGCCTTCACCCCAGTTTGGAGGCTGAACGTACTAGGACTGCAATGTGCTGTGCAAGAGCAAGCTCGGCCAAGGCTGTTGGAGTTGCAGGTGCCAGGCCGGCCCTCACATCCTGCGGAGACTTGTGGGGTTCCTGCCTTGGTTTCCCTCGGACCCAGAAGCTAAGTGAATTAGATAAAATCGCTAATCCCAGCAGGGGCCATGCTCAAACCTTGGCAAGGGCCGCACTCAAACCTTGCCAGATTTTTTCCCCCACCAGATAACATCCTGAAGATTTGTTTTTAATTTCCAAATGTTTCATACATGGGTTTGCCATCAGTAGATTAAAACCTGAAATATATGTCAAAGCCACTCCTTGCTACCGAACCGAAAGTGTTAGAAACAGTTCTTGGGCTTGTGTTGTGGTAAATGCTGGGGGCTCTAGGTCCACCCCACCTGAGGAAAGTTTCTAGGTGAGTGTGTATTGTTTATGCACAATCTTCCAATCCAGAGGTTGGCCTTGGAACACCAGGTGCCAACTATGCCCTCTGCCTGTGTTCTTCCTTCCCACAGAACTCACAAAGCTATTCTGGTGGGAGATTCTGAAATTGAAAAGATGAACTCCTAATAAAAAGATAATTCACTGTGAATGAGGGAGCTGCTACAGCATATGTTGTAGGACTTAGTTCAATTTTTATCTTTTTTTAAAGATTTATTTATTTATTGGAAAAGCAGAGTTAGAGAGGCAGAGGCAGAGAGGGAGAGAGAGAGTCTTCCATCTGCTGGATCACTTCCCAAATGGCTACAGTGGCTGGAGTTGGGCTGATCCAAAGCCAGAAGCCATGAGCTTTTTCCAGGTCTCCCACACGAGTGCAGGGGCCCAAGGACTTGGGCCATCTTCTACTGTTTTTCCAGGCCATAGCAGAGAGCTGGATTGGAAGTGGAGCAGCCAGGACTCAAACTGGCACCCATATGGGATGCCGGCACTGCAGGCAGTGGCTTTTCCAGGTACACCACAGCACTGTCCCCCTTCGTTCATTTTTTTTAAGAAACTGTTTAATAGACAGCATGAAGGAAGCAGAATAGTCACGTTGAGACTTTCAGGAGAAAAGTTCAAAGCTGGCATTCAGTTTTCTTAGGTGCTAGAGACTCCAGTAAAAATATTTACCTATATAGGATTTGAATTCATTTGTATATTGACTCTAAGAAAGCCAGAATTTAGGGGCAGGTTTGGCCTTGTGGCTAAGATGCCAATTAAAATCCCGACGTTGCACATCACAGTACTTGGGTTTGGTACCTGCCTCTGGCTCCCAATTCCAGCTTCCTGCTAATGCACACCCTGGGAGGCAACAGTGATGGCTCAAGTAGTTGTGTTCCTGGCACCCACATGGTCTCCCTTGTGGTCTCTCACATGGTCTGGACTTGGTTCCTGGCTTCCCCTTGAACTAGCCCTGATGTTGTGGGCAGTTGAAGAATGAACCAATAGTTTGGAGCTCTATCTGTGTTTCTCTGTGTGTTTCTCTGCCTCTTTAAAAAAAGGCATTCAGACTTTAATTATATGAAAAAAATTTTTTTTGTATTGTGAGTCACTATTGTTAGCCTTAAGCACACATAGTGTGTAATGCTCTATTAATATTGACTGTGTCTTGATAATGACATGGCTGCGTTTAGAATTTGTTTCTCATTAGCTACTATTGTTGTTTGGTAGTGATAGCAGCTACATTTTTTTTCTCTGGGATTTGTATTACGTATGGGTCAGCAAAGCCTGTCTTTAACTGAGGATTTCTTCAGCCAATGCTTCTAAAAACTTCAGTAGTGAGGTTTTTCAATTATACAGACACTGGCGAAACCTCCTAACCTATTCTCTCCCTCATTCAAGAAGTTTAACCGAGGATAGATTTTTATTAAACTCTCTCTACTAAGAATCACAGGCTTATCACTGAGCTGAGAAGTTTTGGCTCAAAAATTCTCCACTTTCATTAATTACAGTTTCTCATCTATCTTACTCAAAGGGATTCTTTGACGTGAAAAATCTTCTAATTCTGCCTACTTCATAGACACAGTCCAGATGAGGGAACTGTGGGAAGTCCAAGGTGACTGTCAGGGCTGAAACAGACTTCAGAGCAAATCAGATGTCATTTGGTGAAAAATAAATGCTTCAAATATTTGTGCAAGTAGGGTTGGCATTGTGGCATAGCAGGTTGAGTCACTGCCTGCAATGCCAGCATCTCATATGGACACTGGTTTGAATCCCTGCTGTTCCACTTCCAATTCAGCTCCCTGCTAATGTGCCTGGGAAAGCAACAGAAGATGGCCCCTGTGCTTGGGGCCCTGTACCCAAGTAGGAGACCCTGAAAAAGCTCCTGGCTTCTGGCTTTGGCCTGGCCCAACCCTGGCTGATATGGGCATTTGGGGAGTCCACCAGCAGATGGAAGATGGAAAATCTTTCTCTCTTTTTCTTCCTCTCTCACTCTGCCTTTCAAAGAAATATATCTTTAAAGAAAATCTGTACAAGTTATTTGCAATTTAGAGGGCATGGTTTATTACAAAACTTGCCTTGTTTAGATACAGGCAACAGTGAATAACTTCACTGGAAACCATAACTGAACTGCGGGTGGGGATGGAGCAGGGAGATTCGTATTCCAGCTTTTCTTCCTGAGAAACTGAAAACTACTGGAAAACCCAATTCTTTTTACCTGAACACAGGAAACTTACGAAGTGGCTGTATTTCAAATGTTCACATCTACATCAATTTATAGCAGCCAATACAGTAGATAATGTGCATTTGCAGGCTAGTTGCAAATTGGTTTTCAAGCCCACCAATAAGTTCACAACAATGTTAAGTATAACCCCAAGCTTGAAGGGAAATGGATCTTAAGCAAAGATTCTGACCCAAGGTAGGCATGGGGCTGAGAGGAAGGGATATATGGAACATAGTGGCCTTTGGTGACTGAATTTCAGCAACTTCTGAATTAAAGCTGGGAGACAGCATGTGGCCAAGGAGGTGGTGGGTGGGGAGTTGTTGAGATAATACTGGCAACTTAGAGTTTGCCTATACTTAAAGTGTTGAGGTGATGCACATTTGATTTGGTCCATAGGAGAGAATGAATGGTCATAGATTATTAAATACATCGTAAATCCCTTAATATAAATGATAACCAGTTTATTTATTATTTATTTATTTATTATTATTATTTTTTATTTGACAGATAGAGTTATAGACAGTGAGAGAGAGAGAGAGAGAGACAGAGAGAAAGGTCTTCCTTCCGTTGGTTTACTCCCCAAATGGCTGCTACAGCTGGCACTGTACCGATCCGAAGCCAGGAGTCAGGTGTCTCTTCCAGGTCTCCCATGTGGGCGCAAGGGCCCAAGCACTTGGGCCATCCTCCATTGCCTTCCTGGGCCACAGCAGAGTGCTGGACTGGAAGAAGAGCAACCGGGACTAGAACCCGGCACCCATATGGGATAATGATGCCACAGGCGGAGAATTAACCTAGTGAGCCACGGCGCCAGCCCAATGATAACCACTTTAAAAAACACTTAGGGAAATGTGTATGCAATTACAGTGTTTATGAATTACTCATCCCTTCCTCCTGACCACGTTGTTCTGGCTGAAGGAGAGAGCCATGCATGCTGCAGTGTGGACCACGAAGACTACTTTTTTTTTTTTGACAGGCAGAGTGGACAGTGAGAGAGAGAGAGAGAGAGAGAGAGGTCTTCCTTTTGCCGTTGGTTCACCCTCCAATGGCCGCTGCGGCCGGCGCTCTGCGGCCGGCGCACCACGCTGATCCAAAGCCAGGAGGCAGGTGCTTCTCCTGGTCTCCCATGGGGTGCAGGACCCAAGCACTTGGGCCATCCTCCACTGCACTCCCGGGCCACAGCAGAGAGCTGGCCTGGAAGAGGGGCAACCAGGACAGAATCCGGTGCCCCAACCAGGACTAGAACCCGGTGTGCTGGCACTGCAGGCAGAGGATTAGCATATTGAGCCACGGCGCCAGCCATGACCATGAAGACTCCTACAGCCAAGACCCCCAGCATCACCATTTATCATTTTTTAAAAAAGGATTTATTTTATTTATTTGAAAGACAGAGTTACAGGATAGAGACAGAGAGAGAGGTCTTCCATCCGCTGGTTCACTCCCCAGATGGCCACAACAGCCGGAGCTGCACTGATCCAAAGCCAGGAGCCAGGAGCTTCTTCCGGATCTCCCACGCGGGTGCAGGGGTCCAAGGACCTGGGCCATCTTCCATTGCTATCCCAGGCCATAGCAGAGAACTGGATTGGAAGAGGAGCAGCTGGGACTAGAACCGGCACCCATATGGGATGCCGGCGCTTCAGGCCAGGGCTTTAACATGCTGCACCACAGCGCCAGCCCCATCGCCATTTATCAACCTAAATACAAAGTGACAATAGCTTCCAGCACACAGTAGGCATCTAATAAATGCTAGCTGTTAGTGGGTAGACTATTTTTTTCCCTTTATCTCTCCTACAGTTGAAATTTGCAGCTGTCTCCTGTTGTCCATTTTATCATTGTAACGTATGCTATGATTGTAGTTTTTAAGAGAATACTTTCCTTTTCTGACAGAAGACTTAAGAGTGACTTTAAGTCTCCTTTGAGAACAGGGAAAACATGTAGAAAAGGTTTTCAGGGAGATCAAGTTAAAGCCTGCTAATGTAGCTCTGTGGCCTCACACTTTACTGCAGAGGAAAAGGCAGGGCTTAAGGATTTGACATGTCTAGATCTTTCCACTGGGAGACATAAATGATGGTGGCCAGAGAGACAGTGCTTATAAAATGGAAAACTGAGCATGTCTAAAGGAAATGTCTTTATATTACAGATAAGAGAATACACACTCCCCTTGTCCTTTGTCGTCCTGACCTTAAACGTTCCTTAAATATCTGTCCTGCCATCAGTACTCGAGATTTGTGGCTGTAAAACTGATGTGCATATGCAAACGGCGGGGAGAGATGACCACTTCAGTAGAACACAGTTCTTGTGAACATATGTTATATAGGCATCAGAGAAAACTGTGTGTTTCATTAGATATAAACTGTTTTCCAGCCAATTAGCAAAAGTTCATGGTGGAGAAAGAACTATTTACGAAGCGGAATGGGAGATTCGATTCCAAGAGAAGCAACTTGTGTTGTCAGAATGATGTGCAGATGCTAGTGACTAATGCATTGCTGTCATTTCTTGCCCTGTCATACAGCTCCCTTCAATCTCACCCTTTCAATGACTTTTTCAGCAAATAGTCTTTCCAGATCTCTATGTTACCTCCTCCCATGAGTGGAGGCCATCTTTTATAGAGACAAAAGATAGGGGTCGATGTGGTCGATGTTGTGGGTTAAGCCACCACCTGCAACACTGGCATCCCATATTGGAGCACCAGTTTGAGTCCCAGCTGCTCTGCTTCTGATTGAGCTCCTTGCTAATGAGCCTGGGAAAGCAGCAGAAGATGTTCCAGGTACTTGGACCCTTGCCACCCACGTGGGAGACCTGGATAGAACTCTGGGCTCCAGCCTTTGGACTGAACAACCCCCAATCCATTGCAGCCATCTGGGGAGTGACCAGTGCATGGAAGATCTATTTCTTGCTCTGTTCTCCCCTGCCCCATCCACCACCACTTGACCTTTCAAATAAATAAAAAAGTCTTTTTTAAAAAAGAAAAAAAGATAACAGGAAGAGGAAATTCAGAATGTGGTGGGTTTCTCTTCTAACCAGGAACCATTTTTAGATTTTTTAAAATTTATTTTTATTTATTTCAGAGAGAGAAAGGGAGGGAGAGAGGGAGAGAGGGAGAGAGGGAGAAAGGGAGAGAGAGAGAGAGAGAGGTTTTTCTTTTGTTGATTCACTCCCCAAATAACCACAACAGCTGGGGCTAGACCCTCTTGGACTGAGGAAGCTGGATTGCAATCTAGGTCTCCTTTATGGGTGGCAGAGACACAAGTTCTTGAGCCATCACCTGCTGCCTCTCAGAGTGTGCATTAGCTGGAAGTGGGGTTAGAATTGGGGTTGAAACTTAAACCCAGGGACTCCTACATGGGTTGTGGGCATCCCCAGCCAAAACTTAACTGCTGTGCCTAGTACCCACCCCAGGAACCTATTTAGAAGTAAAGGAATTTCCACTGCTTCCCTGGCTTTCTTCTTCAGTCTGCATAAGGTTTCTTATCTAGAAAATAGGCATACTAGTAGTAGTTATTGTTTTCTGAGTTAGCCATTTACCTACTGCTGTTTCCCCTTGAGTAGGAGCATTCCATTTCAGCTGAACTTCCTTCTTTCCTTCCTCATTCCCAAAGAAGAGAAACCCTCCAGAGGGGCCGACAGTCAGTACCAGTGTGGACTAAACTTTCCACACACTTGGCAGTGGTCATGCCTACAGTTCTGAACAACTGACTAAAACTCCTGGTATTTGAAATGTTACTTGTGTGGTTCATGGTCAGACCTTCAGTGGAGTCTCAAACATATTCTAGGGATGAAAAAAAAAAAAAAAAGCACAGCAACAGCCTGATAAAAAGGCAAGTGACCTTGGGGATTTCACAGCAATTCAGATAGAGAAAATTCCCAGAGGCATCAAAAAAAAAAAAAAAAAAAAAGTAAAATAAACCATCACTCCAAGATGCCTTGTAAAAACAGCAGTTGCTTTTAGAAATATTTAATCCCAAATTCCACTGAAGTGCACATGGTATTTCCTGTTTCTGGAAACTTAGAGGGACATTAAGCTCTGTTTGAAAGCAAGCAAGCAGAGCCAGATGTTGGTGTTGGTAATGATTTGCAGAGACCAACACGCATGTGGTGGCAGTCAGGGAAATGCATGACAGCTGTCTGAAGCCATGGGAGCCTAATTTCTCTTGGCTAGGAAAGAGACGAAGTCTCGGAGCTGTTGTGTTTACAGACAGAAAGGGATAGCTGAGTCCAAGACATGTTATTTGGTTTTGTAGAGCCAGTAACAGCCATTTACAGTTTTTATTCTCTTCCTTTGACTTACTTCGTCCAAATCACTGATTTGAGGAATGTTCAGTATCCAACCAAATACAGTGAGATTGTAAAGTTTTTTTCTTTCCAGAACATGTTAGACTACTTTATTTTGAAATCAATTACAGACCATCTCATGTAGTTTTTCTTGTTCATATTCATAATTCCATTTTTTTCTGAAAATACTAGGTTGGACTTACTGTTTAAAAGAAGCTATGGAGGGGCTGGCTCCGTGGTGCAGTAGGTTAATCCTCCACCTGCAGCGCCTGCATCCCATAAGGACACCCTTTCTAGTCTCGGCTGCCGCTCTTCCAATCCAGCTCTGTGCTGTGGCCTGGGAAAGAAGTAGAAGATGGCCTAAGTGCTTGGGTCCCTGCACCCACATGGGAGACCTGGAAGAAGCTCCTGGCTCCTGGCTTTGGATCAGTGCAACTCCAGCTGTTGTGGCCATTTGGGGAGTGAACCAATGGAAGGAAGACCTTTCTCTCTGTCTCTCCCTCTCACTGTCTGTAACTCTACCTCTCAAATAAATAAATAAAATCTTAAAAAAAAAGCTATGGAGAGAGGCTATGTTGTGGTACAGTGGATTAAGTTGATGCTAGCATTCTAAATGAGCTGATCCTATTCCCAGCTGCTCCACTTCTGATCCAGCTTCCTGCTAATGCTCCTGGGAAAGCAGTGGAAGATGGCCCAAGTGCTTGGGTTCCTGCCACCCATGTGGGAGACCTGGATGGAGTTCTAGACACCTGGCTTTGGCCTGGCCCAACCCCTGCTGTTGCAGCTGTTTGGGGAGTGAACCAGCAGATGGAAGATCTCTCTCCCTCTCTCTGTAACTCTGCCTTTCACATAAATTAATAAATAAATCTTTTTTTTTTAAAAAAAAGCAATCTATGGTACACAGAAGATGACTGCAGTCTATTTTTCTTTCTTTCAACCCCACCCTGACTCTTTGGTTAAATCTGTTTCCTTTCCTTTCTTCATTAGCCTTCATCATTTTTTGCTTTTGTGCTCTGCTAATGTTCTGTATTCAAGCTCTCCTCTCATATACTAGCCATACTCTAATACCCAAACCACATATTATGTCCATGAACTTGGCCTTGATCATTCTAGCTGGAGGAATCTCTTCTCCAGTGAACGTAGCACCTAATACCTTTGTTTTCACCTCATGCTTTTCCTAAACAACCTTGTTGTGTAGAAATCGGTGTATGTATCTCACCTGCTCAACACAACAGAAAGATCTGGAAGCAGGCACTATATTTCATACTTATTTGTATCTCCTTTCCCCTTCATTGATTATCTAATTATTTTATACAAAGTAACGAGACTTTTTTATATGTCTGGGCTCACGTTGTTGATTGTGAGCATGTCTGATGGAAGAGAAAGTGAAGGCTCGTGGGGGAAGACAGAGGAAGAAAGCCAAGAGCAATTCTGCACATCAGCCCATTTGAATTGAGGAACTGTAAAGCTTATCAAGGTTTAATCAGTCATTTACTCACTGTAGCTAAACAATAGAATGCTGGTTAGTCTGAGAGTAACAAATGAACTGTACTAGAACTGGATTAGGTGGTCTAAACCATATTAATACCAACGTTTAGTTGATACTGAATCCTAGGTTAAGGGTCCTTTGGTATTTACCTCTCGTTGACCATGTCTGTGATTGAACCCAGCACCTGGAGAAGGATTGAATCTACAAACTGGGAAAAATATGAGCACCTATGGGACTTGAAGGGACAGATGAGCAGAAAACCAAGCAGCGCATTTTATTGGCTGCACAGCAGCTTGCCTGGCATGAGAAGGGCACCCACTGAGTCTGCCCATCCCGATGTTACCTTCCCTCTCTGCCTGTTATAGTTTCCTGTTCAGGGAAGTGACCTGAGCCTTCACTGAGCCTGGACGTGCTTTCTGATTGGATCAGGGCTATCACCTGAGCCCAGGAGGGGCCCAAAGCAAAGGACTCAAGGGACAGGAGTAACTAGCTGAACAGTTAGGACCAGTTCCTCCGAGATAATGGCTGCAATGGCTGCAGGAGTGGTGATTGGGTTGGATAGTCTTGGGGGAAAATGGAACAGACAGACAAGCAGAGGCAGAGATCCAAAGGAAGGCAGAAAGCCTTAGCCAATGCTGTGTTTTTCCAGACCCTCCATATCCTTCAAGGAAATCCCATTTTCTTTCTTTCTTTCTTTCTTTCTTTCTTTCTTTCTTTCTTTCTTTCTTTCTTTCTTTCTTTCTTTCTTTCTGACAGGCAGAGTGGACAGTGAGAGAGAGAGAGACAGAGAGAAAGGTCTTCCTTTGCCGTTGGTTCACCCTCCTATGGCCGCCGCGGCCAGCGCGCTGCGACCGGCGCACCGCACTGATCCAAAGGCAGGAGCCAGGTGCTTCTCCTTGTCTCCCATGAGATGCTGGGCCCAAGGACCTGGGCCATCCTCCACTGCATTCCCGGGCCACAGCAGAGAGCTGGCCTGGAAGAGGGGCAACCGGGACAGAATCCAGTGCCCTGACCGGGACTAGAACCCGGTGTGCCGGTGCCGCAAGGCGGAGGATTAGCCTAGTGAGCCGCGGCGCCGGCCAGAAATCCCATTTTCATTGCCTGGACTTTGTAAGGCAAAAATAAATATAACTACTGCTCAGTAAAGGTTTATAAAACAAACAATGAGAAATAAGTTGTAAGTACTATCAAGTGTTCATAAAACAGTATGTACACACATTTGGGGTGTAATAAGTTCTGAGCACAGAGCTGAGTAATAGCATGTCCTGAGTAATAGCAGTGTTTATTACTCATAACTGACCCCTTTGGGTACTTGAGTTTATGCTAATGAGCTATGAGGAAGAATCAACCATGTGATTAGAAGGCTGGAACTTCCAGT
Organism: Lepus europaeus; assembly: GCF_033115175.1. Lineage (NCBI taxonomy): Eukaryota > Metazoa > Chordata > Mammalia > Lagomorpha > Leporidae > Lepus > Lepus europaeus. Next base: position 62,033,353 of record NC_084830.1, on the reverse strand, counting down.
CCCATCCACAGTCTTTGAGGAAGGGAACAGGGTTGAAGATCAAGTTCAGTCACACAATCAATGATTTATCCAGTTATGCAGGTGTGATGAGACTCTGATTAAAAACCTCAGGACTTGGGGAGCTTCCCGTTTGTGGAATATACTGATGTACTGGCATGGTGATGCACCCTGATCCTGTAGGCATGGAAGCTTCTATCAGGGGAGTGAGGTCTAGATGATGAGCAAAATCCAGAAGATCATCTGGCTGTTCATCTGTGTCCTTTATAATACATAAAATGGTGATCATAAATGTAGTGCTTTCCTGAATGCTGTGTTCTTCTAGTGAATTAATGAACCAGAAGAAGGGTCATGGGGACCCCAGATTTGTAGTGAAGTCTGGCAGAAGAGCAGGTAGCCTGGGAACACTGCTTGTAGCCAGTATTGGAAGTAGTCTTGTTGGGACCCTTGCCCTTGAACTGCTGCGATCTGATGCTCATGTGACAGAATGGAAGTGTACTGTGTGACAGTTGGTGTGACAGAATTGGCACAGAACACCCAGTACATTTGTTGTACATTGAAAAACACACCACGTTTCTGTGACACTTATTTACAGAGCTGATTAATTCAAAGCAGAACTAACAAAAACACCTCAAGATGAAGGAAGAAGCGTTTATGTCAGGTGATTATCAGTCAATCTCTATTTATTGATTGATGATCAGTGGTATAATCAACACATTTTAACACTTAACATCTCATTTCTCTAGCTGAACTTTGACCCTCTGGCAACCAAGCCTGCATAATATACATCTTTGTATTTCAAACCATGTCAAGTGAATTATCTTAAATTCTTAATATTGTTTATACGATTATGCACAAATTAGTGCTTGTTAAGTATATCTTCCATGCCTATTTAATAGTCATGTCTCTATGGATATTACATTAGTAATCTTTTCTCTCTCTTTATTTCACAAATAGGACAAACTAAGCCATCGGCAAGTGTCTTGCCTAGAATCTGAGCTCAAGTCAGGATAAATCTGAAATTAAAAGTCCAGTTGCCCTAAATTTCCATGCCTGTTACTTAGCTTATCACATCATTCTTAAGTAGTAAGAACTACAGGTCTTGTCTATTCCAACCATTAAGTGGAAGATGACAGACAGCAAAGAGGCCATTAATGTCAGAATCAGATCCTATTATGCACATTGCACAGGGAAGTCCTTTGTCATTCACTGTAGAATTGCTCATTTAGCCTTATGTTTATGCCAGTAGCAAAACCCAGTATCTTCTTGCCAAATTGAGCCAGTGAATCATTTATACTGATAAGAAAGATTAAGAATCTAGCTTAATTTAAGATATAGAAAAGGAAAAGAAACAGACTTCAAGCATTGACAAAAACAGAAACAAGAAACATTGTTTCAAAAAGGAATCTCAATTATAAAAATAACTCTTGTTCATGGAGGAGGTTAAAAAAATGTAATTAGCTTTATTGAGTTGTAGCTGGATTTACTCTTTGAATCTTCTGTATGTTACAAATCAGAATTGAAATAGTAACTTTGGAGCTAGAGAAATTTTTTAAAGATTGTGAGGGATATCAGCCAACAGTTCATGTCAGATGGGAAAACAAGAGAGTGAAATCTCATTTCATTTTATCTGTTTAATGTTACTCTTCAGAATCAATTACTTGCTTTTCTAACACACTACACTTTTGCTTTATCTCCAACAAAATCTCTGAAAATGACAGCAACCGGAGTTAGGGAACAGGGATTACTGTAACAATCTATTTGACACAATCACGCCCATTAAGACATTTGAATTCCCCTCAAACATATGATAGGAAACTTCAAAGTTTGTTTAACCCAGTGCTGAATACATAATAGGTCTAGTAATAAATATGTGTTGATAGATGGGTTCTTGACACATTTCCCTAGAAGCTTTATCTAAATGGCAAACACTGAAAGAAATGATTGTTTCTTAGAGTTGTGAGTGTATACAGACTTGTGGCATGCTGTCTGAGGCAAATCAGATGATTTTGCAGGTAAGGGACAGGTTCACAACCCTGGTCTCCCTCTGGCTGAGGCTGTCTTGCCAGAACACACCTGGCAAGATGCTGATGTGTGTCTGTGCCCTGCAAGCTCTTATTTACGTCTCTTATCGATTAAGTGACATCTGGGTGACCTGACTTTTCAAGAGAAGACCTCAGAGATTGACTTTGATTTTTCTCTAGTGCATTTAATTCAGGGGAGCCCAGATTAGTTCTCTTTTGAGATCTATCTACAGTAATTCCAAATTCCAGAGCAGTTTGCTAGCTAATCTGGACTGTCCTGCATGAGGTAGACTATGATTCTCCTGGGGCCACAGGAGAGGTGAAGGAGGGTTGAGTCCAAAGTTCTCAAACTGCTGTCATTGGGACCCCAAGCAGCTTTTCTGTTCTCGTTAAGAGAGCGAGTCAAGCCTGACACTCAGTGATTAATACTGGATTCTGGCCAGCACCTCGGCTCACTTGACTGATCCTCTACCTGCGGCGCCAGCACCCCAGGTTCTGGTCCTGGTTGGGGCGCCGGATTCTGTTCCGGTTACTCCTCTTCCAGTCCAGCTCTCTGCTGTGGCCCAGGTGCTTGGGCCCTGCACCCGCGTGGGAGACCAGGAAGAAGCACCTGGCTCCTGAATTTGGATCGGCGCAGCACGCTGGCCATGATGGCCTTTGGGGGGTGAACCAATGGAAAGGAAGACCTTTCTCTTTGTCTGTCTGTCTGTCTGTTTGTCTCTCTCTCACTGTCTAACTCAGCCTGTCAATAAAACCCAAACAAACAAACAAACAAAAAAACCACTGGATTCTGAGAGAAGGTAACTTGCATTTTGACATTCTGCCTCTTCTGACAGGTGCCACCATCTTAGTCAAATTAGCCCCTCTGTCTCAAAATTTTATGTCTGTAAAATGTATCAGTGGCTTACCTTGTTTATTTATTTTACTAAACACCAGGTGTATTTTCTATCTTTAATGAAGATATGATACATTCAGACAAGTTTAAACTTTTTAAAGACAAAAAATTATAGACTCAACAAGAAAAAAAGTCAGCCCAAGTTCTATCCCTTACTAGAAATAAGTTTTAACCTAAATTGGTAACCCTCCTCCAACATACAACGCACGTCATTTGCCTTGCAAGTAGAACATGCAACATATAATTCAGTTACTGAATTTGAACATGAGGTGGAATCACTGCAGAGCAGTTTGATGGGTTACTTCAAAACCCACTTGGTCCAGTTTGTAGGCCCAGTTTGTACATACCCCAAGGGTATATTAGACAATAATCATCTACTCTCTCACTGCTTTTAAAATGGCAATTCTTGAAGGTCAAGCAAATCATAAAGACTGTAAGAGCACTTTTGAAAGAAATCCCCCAATGAAGATATGTTGGTGAGAAACCTTAAAAGTTAAATGAACCTTGTTCTTTCATGCTAGAAGGTGGGATAAAGGTAGAATGTTTATCCTGAAGAGCAGTTTCACTGCTTCCCCATGGAAAAAACCAAAGTTTTTTGGGCTGATGTGATTTTAAAATGAAGCCAATTTTAAAATTAATAAAAGTGTATACCTTAAGATTCTATAAAACTTGAAATAATGCCAGACATTACAGAATGGAAAACAGAATTCTGATTTCTTTTCCCAAAAAAGGAAATGGTAAAAGGTTTTAAGGGGGAAAAACCAGACTCTGATCACTCTCTGAAGGCTGAGATTTTTATGCCATTGAATGATCATGTCTATAATAGACCCCTGTATGCTGCTTCTTCTCCTTTTCCCATCTCTTTTTTGGTGCTTGTTGACATCACAAGTTTCTAACCTAAGCTTCTGACCTGGAGCTCTGATGCTGAAAGTATAAGTCCTGAGCCAGTTACTCTCATGATATTGCTGATCCAGAGTGCTCCACATGGGGCAAGAGCCTATTTTTCACTGCTAAACATGGGAAAGATTAAGAGTGTAACACCTTCACTTGTCACTGTAGAATCTCCCAGATTTGACTGACAAGCATGTTTAATCTGATGTTATATGTTAGGAAAATGCTAAGGATACCTAGGAGTAAAGTAAAGTAACAGGCTAAAAATTATGAACCTTGAAAACCAGAAAAAGGCACCACATTTTGAAGCCAAGTAGATGTGACTCTGATAATTGTTATACATGACATGATCCATAGGAAAAAAAAGGCATAGAAAAGAATCACCATATTGTTCACTACTTAGGATTGATATTGTCCTAGGAAAAACAGTGATAATTCAATAAATGAGTCACGCACACAACTAAAAATCCCTATCTTGTTTCAAATGAACTTCAACAACAATTTTGGCCAATTTTTCTCCTGTGTCAAACAAACCTTCTATGTACAGGACCAGTTCAAATCCCTCTCCCTTTCAAACACTAGGTATAAACACCTAGGAACGTTCTGCAATGCAAAGTGCTTAAGGAAGAGAAGGATTCTATGGCACCAGCAACATCACCAAGCTCAGGAAGTTGAGGAGCTATTAACACTGATGGGAGCCAGTCAGGTGGGTTGTTTCTACTCAGGTGTTTCTTCCAACAACTGCATGATGGGTTCAGGGAGGGATTTGTAGATTTTGCATAGCCTCTTGCTGTGAGGTGCAGAAAATCAAACACGTTGTGCCAGGAGACGGAAGCTATCTGAGAGCATGCTCCGGAGCTCCGACCCGTGTCCAGCAGCTGCACACTGGCAAGCAGAGAAACCTTGAGAGGTGGGTTCACCTTGGCAGTCTTTTGCCTGAAGGGGTTGGGCTTCTCACCTCAAGGTAACAAGCCCAATGCAATAATTTTGACTGTGGTCACCTGGTATTGATAAGGTGAACCATGGCCTCAATCCCATCTGTTACTTCTTGTGCTGCATTTTCATGGCTGTTTCTTCCTATCCAGACAACAGTGACCCTAGGTTGAGTATTCTCCAATTCTCAATTCTTTAATCTCACAAAACACATCTCGTTGCATCTCCTCCAATTCCAAAATTGAGTGCATGAAGTGGGGAAAGACGTCCTCGCCATATCTCATACTGCTGTATTGGACGCACCATGGCGTCTCCCACCAACAGGACATCCGGCTGTTTGTCTTTACAATCCCTGGACTAATCTCTCTGCTGAGCCATCCATCTGTCATCTCCCGGAGTATCTTCTGCTGCATGTGGAATAGCTGCTGGGTGTGGGTCTCCTTGGCTTATTCCACACTCAGGTAGAGGCTCTATGTGGGCTCCCAGCAACACGGGTGGGGGGTGCATCTGTCACTCACCACGTCCTCATAGCAGGCTCTGGAGTGTCACTCCTGGCTTCCTTAGTTTAATATCATACTAAATAAATATGCTGATAATAAGCCTAAACATTTGGCAGAGTCCCTGAAACCTAGAAAGTACTCAAATGACTACCATCACACAACGTTTTCCTCTGTGCCAGGCTCTGTCTGAGTGTTTTATGTATGTAACTCATTTAATGTTCACAGAGACAGTAAGCAATGTCACACTCCCTTTCTGCAGATGAAGAACTGAGACGCAGGGTAAGTGACTTGTCTGAGGTCACACAGTGAATACATAACAGTTACCACTCTGCCCTGCAGCCCAGGCCCCATGGCCCTGGAGTCCATGCACTGAGCCACTCTTCTCTGTCTCATATTTCATCATTGTTGTTTTCCTACTCATAAGGACACTTTCCCACTGTGTGACTCTGTCCCTGAGGCCTTAGGTTCCAGGAGAAGCTCCACTGATTCCTCCTGTTGTTGAGCCACAGAAACCAAGGTCCAGTTACTCACCATGTGCATCAATCCCAAGACAAAAAAGGAAAGGGGATCAGCAGGGGTCAAATTCTGTGTATGAGGAGCTGTGTTATGTTTGGGTTCTGCCTCTACCTGGTCATCTGAATGTGAAGCTCTTTGGGCCTTAATTCACAGTATTATAGAACGGCAGACTCAACTTGGAATATTTAGATGCATCTCTCAAATCTAGAATTTCACAAAAAAGAGTCAATTTACTTAAACTTTACAAACATTTACTGAATACTTGCTGAGTACAGAGTTTTGTGTTCTCTGCTTTGTAGGGAAAAAAAAGGAATAAATAAAAGCCCTGATCTCAAACATAAAAAAATTTTGATCTACGGTGACAGATAACTGTATAAGTAACCATGATGGACAGCATGGATGAATTGGGTCAACTTGTGTTCTAACACAATTTTTTGTTTCTGAAATGAGTATCACCTGAAAAAAGTATCTGGGCCTTAAATTTTCTCATTTGCAAAATGGACTCAATGATACTTCCATCATAAGATTTGGATCATTGCTGATATTTATGAAAGTTACTAAAAGCGTTCAACAAATGCTTTGAGGAAATACACTATTAAAAAGAACAAATATAGGAACATCAGCAGGAAAAATGCTTAATAGTGTAAGGATTTAGAAGTGTATATGGAATTATGGACTACATTAAGTTCCTCGCTCTGTTTTCAATATAATCCAAATAAGTGTCTAATGTTTTTCTCAAATTCATCATGAACTGATTAAGGATTGAAAGTCTAGATTGACTCCAAGCAAAATTTTACAATTTGGACCTTTTCTGGTTTCAGTCTGCAGGAGTGCTCTCACCGTATGCTTTGGTAGAAGATGCATTTCTGCTTAGCTGTGTGGTGTGTGTGCATCTTTGGCGGAGGTGACCAGGAGATGCACAGATAGGTTACTATAATAAAACTCAAATTCCTATAACAGGCAGCAATACGCATGTAAGCAAAGTAAATAAACAAAATGTGTTCTTCAATAGTGAGCAGAAAAGCGGACTATCTCTTCTTCCCATACCTGATGCTTTCTTCCAGGTAAAACAGGTCCCACTGGCATAAAATGCCTGGGCTATCTTCTCTCCTTTACTCACTCCCATCAGGAAAGGGAGGGAGACTTAATCTGGTCAGTAAGGTTGCCTGGAGAAAACAGGCTGTGTGCAAGCCCACGCCCTCCTCTTCTCTTTTCTGCTGTTTCCTGGGTCCTGTTTGTATTGCAGGCAAGGGTCTGCTCCTACAGAGGCAGAAGAGTGCTGGAACAGCACCTAACTCTGCAGTGCTTTTGGGGGTTGCCTGCCCATCCTGGAGGTATTAAGTCCCATCCTCCAGTAGCTTCTTTGGTGATGATCCAAGCTATAGTGTGACCTCTCTCTACTTAACTTCTCTATTTTGTCCCTAATTTATATGGAATTCAAGTGAGGAAAAACAAAGGTGTTAATTGGTAAGCATCTCCATTTTCAACATTCAGGGGGACACTGTTGACCTACCCAAGTGGGCTTCTGGTTTCCCTGCTCAGATGGGTTTATACTGATTCATCTGGGCTGGTTTCTTTCCCCACTCCTCCGTTGGCATCATGCGTTTCTCAGGGTGACTGGACTAATGGAACAAATTCCCAGGTAGACTTTGTAGACTTTGAAACTGAGTCAAGGTGTAAGAAAAATGTAATAATCACCTCATCCTCTGAATGTGAAATGTGCTAAAAAAAGACATCAGTGAATATCTTTGTAATTACAGATATATCTATTGAATGTCAAAGAAACTTAAATTATGTTACTCTCAGCTACCTGATAAGAATAAACTGCTTACTAAAATGAGGCATGTCGGGGCTAGCATTGTGGCATAGGGGATAAAACCTCCATCTACAGAAAAGCAGAGTTCCAGAGAGATAGGGAGAGACGGACGGATTTTCCATTTGCTGATTCACTCCCTAAATGGCCCCAAAGGCTGGGGTTGGGCCAATATGAAGCCAGGAGCCAGAGGCTTCATCCAGGTTTTCCATGTGGGTGCCCAAGGACTCAGTGCATCTTCTGCTGCTTTTCCAGGTGCATTAGCAGGGAGCTGGATCTGAAGTGGAGCTGCCAAGATTCTAACCGATGCCCATAGAGGATGCCAGCATTGCAGGCAGCGGTTTAGCATGTTATGTCATAACATCGGTCCGTGATGTTTCTTATAATAGAAAAAAAAAAAAAAGACACTAATCTTGAATGTCCGCAATTGAGGTTAGGTTCATAAATTATTGAAGTTACAGTCTATGGGATACTATGTAATTATTTAACAAAATGAGGTCTGGTATCTATAAAGGGATTTGATATATTATGAAGAAAAACACGAGTCATTATTCTCCCTGTCTTTCTCTCTCTGTCATCTCTGCCTTTCAGACTGATAGATAAATCTGTAAAAATGGAGCTGCAGGTGAAGTTGCCACTTGGGATGCCTGCATCGTACATTAAGTGCTGGTTCCAATTTGGCTACTCTGCACTTCCCATCCAGCACTTGATGGCCCAAGTTCTTGGGTCCCTGCCACACACTGGGAGACCCAGATGGAGTTCTTGGCTTCTGGCTTCTGCCTGACCCAGTCTTGGAGGTTGCAGGCATTTGGGGAGTGAACCAGAGGATAGAAGACCTCTCTCTCTCTCTCTCTCCTTCTCTTTCACTTTGCATTTAAAATCAATAAATACATTTTTAAAAAAGAAAAGAAAGGGCCGGCGCCATGGCTCAACAGGCTAATCCTCCGCCTTACGGCACCGGCACACTGGGTTCTAGTCCCGGTGGGGGCGCCGGATTCTGTCCCGGTTGCCCCTCTTCCAGGCCAGCTCTCTGCTATGGCCTGGGAGTGCAGTGGAGGATGGCCCAAGTGCTTGGGCCCTGCACCCCATGGGAGACCAGGAGAAGCACCTGGCTCCTGCCATCGGATCAGCGCGGTGCGCCAGCCGCGGCGGCCATTGGAGGGTGAACCAACGGCAAAGGAAGACCTTTCTCTCTGTCTCTCTCTCTCACTGTCCACTCTGCCTGTCAAAAAGAAAAAAGAAAAAAAAAAGAATTACATATATAATTCCATTTTTGTAGAAAGAACAATAGCAGCCATGGTGTTGATACAAATACCATAGATGTTGGTTTAACAAAGGGACAAGTAAGGAAAGCACATTAATCAGGCAAACTTTTGAATTGCAATGCAAAGACATCGTCCTTTTAGTTAAAGGCACTGAAACAGGTGCTTCGCTAGTGCAAAGCCACTTAATGTTAAGTGGAAAAATAGACTTCAGCTCAAGTGAAAAAATAAGCAGGAAAATAGTGGGGAGATGAAAGTGTCAAGATGCTTGCAACATTTGCCTCATGATCATATAATGAGAGGGCAGTTAAATCTTTTCTCTGCCTCTGGACACTTTCATGCATATCTGTATTGTCTGCAGTACCATGCCTTAATGAAAGAATCAAGAAATCATAAAATCATAAAAAGATGTTTGTGCCCTTTGACTCACTAATTCCACTTCTTATTTTATTTTTTTTAAACAAAGCTTACCAGAAGAACCCAAATGAGAATGATTTCTTTTAAAGTACAATAAGGTGATGAATTTAAAGTACAATAAGGCTTAATCTGGTTTTTGGAACTTCTTGATTTTACAGGGCATTCAGCAGCAAAATCATTGCAATACTAGACTCACTCCTAATGAGCAGAAACTTAACTGTGAACTGAGTGCTACATAGTAACCATGTGACATTCATTCTGGCTAAGGCCCATGCCATACTAACCTGTGGAGCCATGATGCAATTTTGTAGAAAAAAAAGCCCACATCTCAGAAATTCTACAGGACTTCTCCCTCCAGCCATGAACTAATAAAAAGAGGTATACTCTCAAGACAATCAAAATATAATAAAAACTGAATAGAAAACTTATTCATAAATGTATATTCTCAAGCCTCAGGTGCTTAAATCTTGAATAAGCGTGTGTGTGTGTGTGTGTGTGTGTGTGAAGAGTGAGGATCCTATCCACTAGATCTTGGTGGGTGGGCAAGCATTCGATGTTTCCTCTTCTCATCTTTGGAGGGTGCACTGGCAGATGTGTGTGGAAACTACCCAGGGTCAGGGATGCTTGGCCAGACTACTTCTGAGTCCACTGGTGCTGGTGACCAGGGAGTGGGCAAGGCTTGAAGGGAAGCATGAGGCTTAGTTTCTAAGTAGAAAATCCAGGATGCTATTGAAACTTTCCCAACGTTGGGCAGGAAGACTGGTGGTCACTGGCGCCGCGGCTTAATAGGCTAATCCTCTGCCTGTGGCGCCGGCACACTGGGTTCTAGTCCCGGTTAGGGTGCCGGATTCTGTCCCGGTTGCTCCTCTTCCAGTCCAGCTCTCTGCTGTGGCCCGGGAAGGCAGTGGAGGATGGTTCAAGTCCTTGGGCCCTGCACCCACATGGGAGACCAGGAGGAAGCACCTGGCTCCTGGCTTCGGATCAGCACAATGCACCGGCCTCAGCAGCCATTTTGGAGGTGAACCAATGGAAAAGGAAGACCCTTCTCTCTGTCTCTCTTTCTCACTGTCTAACTCTGCCTGTCAAAACAAATAAATAAATAAATAAATAAAAGAAAAAATAGTTATGCTAAGTATTTAATGTAGTTATTGTGAGGAGTGAGGGATATTAGTGTATATATGTAAACATATATACAATAAAATGTGAAACAGTACATAAATGGGATGATATTAATATTCAAGAATGAGTTTATATTCCTTGGGATTCATCATACAGTGTCTTGGATTTGATCATTATCCACTGAACATGTGTTACGTTTATTTGGTCAGATGAGTCCTATTGGTGATTCAGTGATGTTTTGGCAACTGCTTTAATTAGAAAAGCCAAGTTTCTCTGTTATCAAACCCTACATAGGCTTAGTACACTTGGCACTATGGATCTGAGAACCGGGATAACTTGGGGCCTGGGCTGTGGTGCAACAGATTAAGTAAGTGGTTGATGTCAGCTGGTTCGAATTTTGGCCAACGTGCTTCCGATCCAGCTCCCTGCTAATGTACCTGGGAAGGCAGCAGAAGATGGCCCAAGTACTTGGGACTCTGCCACCCCCGTGGCTGATCTGGATGGAGTTTTTGGCTCCTGGATTCCACCTGACCAAGCCCTGGCCATTGGGGCCATTTGCAGAGAGAACCAGTGGGAAGATGGGAGATTCCCCCCTCTCTCTCTCTTTCTCTCTTTGTGTGTGTCATCCCTCTCTCTGTGTCATTCTGCTTCTCAAATAAATACAAATGAATCTATGTTTTTTTAAAGAACTTGGATAACATGTGGTCACGTAATGAACCTTCTGCTGGTGGTTGGTACTTCCTCATCTGTTCTTTCTTAGAACACCAATTCATTGATTCAACTGAGTCAGCATGACTCATGGTTCAATTAGCCAGCAAATATTATTAAAAAGTGATTATGGGGGCTGGCACTGTGGTGTAGCAGGTAAGGCCTCCACCTCCAGTGCTGGCATTCCATATGGGCACCAGTTCGAGTCCTAGCTGCTCCACTTCTGATCCAGCTCTCTGCTATGGCCTGGGATAGCAGTAGAAGATGGTCCAAGTCTTTGGGCCCCTGCACCCATGTGGGAGACCTGGAAGAAGCTCCTGGCTCCTGGCTTCAGATCAGTGCAGCTCTGGCCATTGTGGCCATCTACGGCCTGAATCAGCAGATGGAAGACCTTTCTCTCTCTCTGAGTGTCTAAGCCTCTGTGTAACTCTGTCTTTCAAATAAATAAATAAAATCTTAAAAAAAACAAAGAACTACGGGGGCTTGAATTAAAAAAAAAGTAATTATGTTTCACACACTCTATGAGGATACTTGAAGTAGCATGTGAGAAAGTAGAACTAAAAGATCATTTTGGTGCAAAAAGTTTTGAAATCCATGTATATTTTTTGTAATATGCATTTTCCACATTTTTTGGGAATCTTCTTTTGATAGAAATGGCTAATAAAATGGTGAGGAAAGACAAATGCACTCCCTGTGCCTATGGAGCTTATAGCATAGTGTGAGAGCCTGTGTGTTATCAGGTAATCACACGTCCAATGTAAACATAACAACTGCTTGGCAGGAGAGATTCATCACTCTACAGAGCCTAGAATTCCCATGTTTGGCTTAGTCAGAGAGCTCAGGAAAACTTCTTTGAGAGGGAGGTACAGGCATTTAAATCCAAAGGATGAGTAGTAATGTCCAGAGGCAAAGAAAGAGGAGAAGAAAATTTGAGGCAGAGGGCACTGCAGGTGCAAAGGCCCTGATGCAGGAGGGAGCACATTTGCAGAAAGAGCAAATGAAACAAAGCCAGAGTGGCTGAATTGCAGAGGTGGGGACTTGGACAGGAAGATGAGGCTGGAGAAGTTCATGGCAGCTGAACGCCCTGCAAGACAAAGGTTGCTCAACTGTCCCTGTGGTTGCAAGAACTGACCAGGGGTGGGTAAGGGTTCATGTATGAGTTTTCCATGGCTGCTAAAGCAGGTTACTGCAAACCTCAGGGTTTCTGTAGGCCAGAGTTCTGGGCACAGCATGGCTCAGCATCTCATGAGGTGGAGAGCAAGGTATTGTCCGAAGCTGCAGTTCTCATGTCAAGCCCCTGGTTGTTGGAAGAATTCATCTACTCCCGCCTTCCAGGCTGCCTCTCCCATGACTAAGCCAGCAACTCTGGGTCAAGGCCTACTCATGCTTCTGATTCTTCAGACTTCCTCTTCCGCTGCCTCTCTCTCACTTCCTCTGCTGCCTGTGGCTGGGAGAAAGCTCAGCCTCTACCCGTTCATGTGCTTACACTGGGCTCACTTGGGTAGTACAGGACACCCTCCCTATTTTTAAAGTGAAACTGATTAGTATTCACACTGATGTCTGAAAACCCCTTTGGCCACGTAACATAAATTATTCACAGGTGTGACATCAGGGGCTGAGGTCAGGAGGGCTGAACTTCTGTCTGCCATAGTTGAACAAGAGCACCAATTCGTCAGTTACTCTAATAGCTCAATCAGGAAGATGGGTTACTCGGATGGTGACAGGAGAAACAGAGGAGCGTCTGTATCTGAGGCGTCGTGGGGCAAGGAGGGAGAGACGGGGGAAAGGAAGTCTCCTGGGTCTCTTGCTTGCACAGTTGGATGAACGGGGAGCTCTCTACCACACAACGCATCTTGGTCCATTTTGGGATGGTTCTTATCAGATATCCATTCTTGAATTTCCAGTCCTACTGCCCCACTTCCAGTCCCTTGCTACCCTGCCTGTCAATTTGTCTCTGCATTCCATTATTTCTACAAAGAGGCAGTAGCCCTGCAGAGGATCCTGGCCTCTTACCGGTTCTGGAAACATGTGCTAGAGAAAATCTGTCTCTTTAGTAATAGGTTTCTGATGGTAAGTATTATCCACATGTGTCTCAACCTCAGAACTAACTAATGCTTTTAAATAGGTTTATTCATCTTTATTTTTTCAATGTATATGAATTTTCTTGCAGAAACTGGATATATGAGGGAATTTTTTTTTAAAAAAAGATTCATTTATTTATTTGAGAGGCAGAGTTATAGAGAGACAGAGGCAGAAAGAGAGAGTTCTTCCATCTGCTGGTTCATTCCCCAAATGGCTGCAACTGCTGGAGCTGGGCCAGTCCAAAGCCAGGAGCCAGGAGCTTCCTTGGGGTCTCCTACATGGAAGCAGAGGCCTAAGCACTTGGGCCATCTTCCACTGCTTTCCCAGGCCATAGCAGAGAGCTGAATCAGAAGTAGAGCAGCTGGGTCTTGAACCAGCACCCAGATGGGATGCTGGCACTTCAGACAGTGTCTTTACCCACTGCCACGGCGCCAACCCCAGTATAATTTTTAATAACTGCATTATTTTCCTTAGTGATGTATCTTGACCATTTATGTTATGATATAGCTTTTTCTTGCTCCTTTCAACTGTGGCACAGTATTCAGTTTGCAAATGAAAGTGCTAATATTTATTTAACCTGTCTCTTATTAATAGACATATTTTTGCTATTATAGACAATGCTTTAATCAACAGGTAGACACAGATATCTTTGGCCTCTTGTGAGATTGCAGGGATAACTTGGTAAAGTTGAAACTGCTGAATCACCAATTTTACATGTTTAACATTTTAATTGTTATTACAAAATTGTCCTTTAAGAAGACAGCCTTATCTTCCACGTAATCTAGGTGTGTCAGGTGGAGGGAGAATTTGACTTCACTTAGAACCAAAGGAAAACTCATCAATGGAAAGTCTAAGATGAGGACAAAGTATCTCATTAAGTAGTCTAAAAAACCTAAGATTTAGCAAAGACAACACATTATCCAGTATTTGGAGTATAGCTACGGGGAGCAGTGTCATGATGCTGGGTAGGTTAAAGAACAGGAGTCTTGTTTCTGAAAGATCTTGCCACCTTGTTGATGAAGTGCAAAGTATTAAAGGAAATGGGGCAAAGGGCAGTGGCAATTTGTTGGGGAACATTTTCCCTTGAAGCTGAGTCATTTTGGTGAGCAGGATTTGGGAGGGAGAGAGTTGTTGTGCCAGTCAGTAAATAGCCCAGTAGGTTTGCACGGTGGTGAGTAGCATTTTGTAACTTGATGAACAGGGCACAGGAAATGAGTTTGAGAAACAGAGTGATCTCTATTTCTGTTAAGAGTGCTTTCAGGCCTGGGCTTGTGGCGTGGCGCGTTAATCCTTTGCCTGTGACATCAGCATCCCCTACAGGCACCAGTTCGTGTCCTGGCTTTTCCACTTCCTATCCAGTTAATGGCTTGGGAAGGCAGCAGAAGATGGCCCAAGTGTTTGGGCCCCTGTCACCCACGTGGGAGACATGGATGAAACTCCTGGTTTGACCTGGGCCAGCCCTGGCCTTTACAGCCATTTGGAGAGTGAACAGCAGATGAAAGATCTCTGTCCCCTCCCTCTGTAACTCTACCTTTCAAATAAATAAATACATTTTTGAAAAAAAAGAAAAAAGAAAGAAGAGTGTATTTTTACTGCAGGTAAAAAGGAGGTAACCCTGAATTAAACAAGGAGGGGTTTATTTTTCCTCAAATAGAAAGTCTTCATGGAGAAACCGTGGTTCATCGGCTACCTGTTCTCTTGGCATTTCTGTCAAGGTGACAAAATGGCTGCCTGTGTTTCTGGTCTCACATCTGCATTCAGGTCAACAAGGAGGAGGAAGGGGGAGGCCAGTCCACCAGTCCCCAGGATCAGGGAGGCAAAAGCTTTCCCAGAAGTCCCCACACCATATTTCTGTTGTTATTTTACTGGGAACTACGAGCTGCAGGAGAAGCTGAAAGTGTGCCGAACAGAATCTCATAACTGGCCTACTCTCAATAGGACCATTGCCCAGAAGTGCACGTATAGATTCCCAAACAGATCAAGGCTCTTACAGCCAAGAAGAAGAGGGGTGGAGACCCTGTAGGAGCCAAGACAGCTATCTCCTCATGGACTAGCTTTTGCAGGGCCTTGTGCACTGTGCCGAGAAATGTGAACTTCTTGGTACACCAAGGCAACCACCCGATTTTCCATATGGTTTATGAAGCTCTTTAGTAGTGACTTTTCTTTCCCACATAATTCCAGAATTCAGGACTGGATGGAAAGTTATTGTAGAGTGACAGCGACTGATCAAATGAACAACTTTCCTTATTTACCTCATACTGTGAGAGGACAAGATTGTGCTATCTCTTTCATCTGTGATGCTTCCCTTGACTTCAAACAGAATGTTGTAAACAAAAGCTTTTCACAGGATGTGCAGATAAAAAAAAAGCTATGAAATCAGTTTACATGCCGCAGCTTAGGAAGAATCATGAGATGAGCAAACTCTTTAGTTAAAAAATTCCACATTGACATTCACGTTTATTTTATTTTTTAAAGATTTATTTATTTATTTGAAAGTCAGAGTTGCACAGAGAGAGAAGGAATGGCAGAGAGAGAGAGAGAGAGAGAGAGAGAGAGAGAGAGAGAGAGAGAGAGAGGTCTTCCATTTGTTTATTCACTCCCCACTGGCTGCAACAGCCAGAGCTGAGCTGATCCGAAGCCAGGAGCCAGAAACTTCCTCCAAGTCTCCCATGCAGGTGCAGGGGCCCAAGTCCTTGGGCCATCTTCTACTGCTTTCCTAGGCCATAGCAGAGAGCTGAATTGGAAGTGGAGCAAATGGGACTTGAACCAGTGCCCACATGGGATGCCAGCACTGCAGGCAGCAGCTTTACCCGCTGTGCCACAATCCTGATGACCACATGCTTAATTTTATCATAGGGTCAGCTCAAATATGCCATTGTTCTTGTGATTGTACATACTTCTTGTTAAATATAAAATAATTTTCATCTGCAGCCAATGTTTTGAGTGGTGAGTAAAGCTGCTGCCTGTGACACCAGCATTTCATATGGGCACACCAGTTCAAGTCCCAGATGCTCTGCTTCTGATCCAGCTCCGTGCTAATGGCCTGGAAAAGGCAGAGGAAGATGGCCCAAGTGCCCAAGTACACCCATGTGGGAGACCCAGATGAAGCTCCTGGCTCCTGACTTTGCCTTTGTCTAACCTGAAATATTTCGGCCACTTTAGGTATGAATCATAGAATGGAAGATCTCTCTTTGTCTCTCTATGTCTCTCCCTCTCTCTATAACTCTTTTTAAAAATAAATATTTAAAAAACATTTTTTGCCTAATCAGAGTAACTAAAAGTTACTGAGAAGTATTCCATATTTAGTTTATCTTTATCTATAAATTCATATTTGCTCATTGTAATACATTGTTTAGTAGAGAAATAAACAGGAGCATAGAATATCAGAATACAAAACCCACTAAAAATCTTACAAAAGTTAAATGTTAAAAATAACCTGTTAAGTATTTTTACACTTTGTGTTTACATGTGGGTGCAAACTGATGAAATCTTTACTTAGTATATACTGAATTGATCTTCTGTATATAAAGATAATTGAAAATGAAAAAAAAAACTTGGTGTTAAATTGGAAATTACATAGAAAATTAATCAATTTTTTAAAAAAATATCATGTAGGATCTCTGTCATTAATGTGCTGTACACTGTTATTTAATGCTATAACTAGTACTCCAACAGTATTTTTTCACTTTGTGTTGCTATGAGAGGGCAAACTGTTGAAATCTTTATATATACTAAACTGATTTTCTGTATATAAAGAGAATTGAAAATGAATCTTGATGTGAATGGAAGGGGAGAGCGAGCGGGAAAGGGGAGGGTTGCGGGTGGGAGGGAAGTTATGGGGGGGGGAAGCCATTGTAATCCATAAGCTGTACTTTGGAAATTTATATTCATTAAATAAAATATAAAAAAAATAACCTGTTAAAAACTTAAAGAGAGGGGCTGGCGCCGTGGCACAGTAGGTTAATCCTCTGCCTGCTGTGCTGGCATCCCATATGGGTGCCAGTTCTAGTCCCGGCTGCTCCTCTTCCAATCCAGCTCTCTGCTATGGCCTGGGAAAGCAGTGGAGGATGGCCCAAGTGCTTGGGCCTCTCCACCCACATGGGAGACCAGGAAGAAGCTCCTGGCTGCTGGCTTCCGATCGGCGCAGCTCTGGCCGTTGCAACCATCTGGGGAGTGAACCAACAGAAGGAAGACCTCTCTCTCTGTCTCTCCCTCTTATTGCTGTAATTCTACCTCTCAAATAAATAAATAAAATCTTTAAAAAAAAAACTTAAAAGAGAATGTTTGGAAATTATGGGTATGACATATTGTGTTATAATTAATATTCTAAACATTAAAGACATTTTTGGGGGGATAACAAGGAAAGATTATCTTCCTAAATAAATCTCTGTATTTAAAAAAATACACTATTATAAAAAAGCCTATGATTTCTTATCTAGAAACAGTAGTAAAAAGATTACAAATCTAACATACCCAAATATGTCCCACAGTATGTGATTAAATGGTCTTACTAGAAATTTTTGATCATTTAGTGTTATTTCATGTTGCTACTGACAGCAATAAGAGGGCATCAATATTTCAAGCTTTCCATTACAAATGCTTGGTATGTGTTACCAGATCTATCCCACGCTAAATTACTGTAAACACATCTACACAGTCACAGAAGGAAACAAAACCGCAGACAGCAATGACGCAAGCACAGTATTTACCCACAATCCTGCCCACCATCCACGGAAAAGCACCCTGATGACAGAGCGCTTTCAAAGAGTACAATGCCTTTGCCCTGAAGAATACTGGACGTGATCAAACAAAACCTGTTCTTTCTGTTGTCATAGAAAGCGCTTCTTTCTCTTCCCGTCCACGTTCCCCTCGTGCCCTGTTGGTACTGTGCAGTCTGTGTGCGCTGCCCTGGCTGTTTCCCTAAAGTAGGTCAGGGATGATCATCTTTCCTGCTTTCCCAGCTGTTGGTCCTCATCCTCTGGAACGCTGGGGCCCAGTATGAATGAGGCCTATTTGGGGAATTTTCTGCAGAGGATCTGAGGAGAGGGAGCAGGAGAAGAAATGGCCCCCGAAGCCACTGGGAAGCGAGAAGGAGAAAGGATGGGTGCAGAGAGGCCCCGTCGCAGTGCGGTTGTGAGAAGCCTCAGCCAGGCCCGCGGAAATCCCGAAGGCACTGAAGTTTCCTACTGAAGAAGTTCCCTGGTAGTCACACAGGGTGGCTTTGGTCGGAGAACCACGCAGGCCCCTGCTGGAGACCCAATCAGTTCTCCCTCCCCGAGCTCTTGAAAAGGTTGCCGAGGGCAGCGTTCCTGCCTTATCTCCCTTTTCTCGATCAGATCAAGCAGCTCCCCTCTCTGAAAGCCTTGAGAGCCCCTCGTTGAGGACGGGACAACGTTCCAAGGGGCGCGGAGGGTCCTGAAATCCTGAAAGGGGATTTGACAGCACCAGTGTTCAGTGTGTTTCTCCCTGATTCCTGCTCTCCAGTGGCCACTTCCCATCCTACCCTGGAGGTCCAATGGGATGCCATGGCCCTGAACTTCTCCTCAAGCTAAGTCCTGCACCTCCGTATTCTGTCTCGCCACCTCTTAAAATACCGCTCTCTTGTCCATATGCAAGGACACACCTTGTCCTGTGAGGAATCTTCCTCGAGCCATTTATTCAGCAGGCATCACTTTTCCTTTGAGCTTCAATACCATATCATACAGATATCTATTTGACGTGGATTTCGTTTCTTTATTTTTTATTTTTTTTTAAATTTATTTGACAGAGTTAGACAGTGAGAGAGAGAGAGAGAGAAAGAGAGAGAGAGACGGAGAGAAAGGTCTTCCTTCTATTGGTTCACCCCCCAAATGGCCGCCACAGCTGTAGCTACGCCAATCCGAAGCCAGGAGCCAGGTGCTTCTCCTGGTCTCCCATGCGGGTGCAGGGCCCAAGGACTTGGGCCATCCTCCGCTGCACTCCTGGGCCACAGCAGAGAGCTGGACTGGAAGAGGAGCAACTGGGACTAGAACCTAGTGCCCATATGGGATGCTGGCGCCGCAGGTGGAGGATTAACCAAGTGAGCCACGGTGCCGGCCCCTCATTTTATTTTGCTTTATGCTTTTTTCTTCAAAAGATCTAGAAGATGGCAACTCTATCTTCAGGACCCTTTTAGGTCTTGCAGATGATCATGGTCAATTATTTACATGAGAGTCATAAACAGAAAGAGGGAGAGACAGAGAGGCCTTTCCGACTGCTGGTTCACTCCCCCAAATGACATCAACGGCAGCAGGGAGCTGGATCGGAAATGGAGCTGCTGGGACTCGAACCCACACCCATATGGGATGCGGGCACTGCAAGCAGATGCTTAACCTACTGTGCCACAGCGCCAACTCCAATCATGGTCAGTTGATGAGTGTGTATTCAAAGCAGAAAGTAGTTTACACTAACTGCAGGAAAGCACATTTGTTTGGGAGGGAAGTGGATGGGATAAGAAATGGAACACCACAGGAGCTTCAACGACATTCCTGCATTCAGGCTCCCTGAATCTTCTTTGCTTCTCAAGGAGAGACTGGAGACGCCCTTTTCCTGGAACTGGAAACACAGTAGCCAGACGACTGGAAGAGATAAGGCACAGGAAAGCAGGTGGATCTTCGTCATGCAACCCTCCATGAGCTCAGCTCTAAAGGAAACAAGTGTGTTCCTGGGCAATTCTTCCCTCTCTTTCTTATATGCATTCATACGGTCCAGAATTCCCCACCTAGTGCTTATGTGATGACCAGATTGTGAGATTTCTCACACCAGCTCCTGTTTACCTGTGGGTCCCCTCACCTAGCAGAGGGTTGGCAGAGAGTAGGTGTGGAGTAAGTGGCTAGAGTGAGTGGCACAAAACCAGGTGCGGTGAGTGGTGATGGAGGAAGTGGGTGCTCGCACAGAAGCAGAAATCTGATCACCAAGAGGTGATTGCCAAGAAATTACAGAGAATTACAGCGGCCATAAAATAGTAGCAGGAGATGAAGATGCAGATGGCAGGATGCAGGAAACACGGGAGACTCCTTGCTTTGATCCATTGGATTGGACCATTCTTGGTCCCACAATAAAAGCAGGCATTTTTAATTTAATTCAAGTTAACAAGTCTTTTTTTGTGTGTGTGTGCCCATTTTTACAAAGGATCATCTTCATTTCTATAAATAAGTTTTTTTTTAAAAGGTAAGGGGGCCGGCCCTGTGGCATAGTAGGTTAAGACTTTGCCTGCGGAGCTGGCCTCCCATAAGGGCGCCAATTTGAGTCCTGGCTGCTCCACTTCTGATCCAGCTCCTTGCTAATGGCTTGGGAAGGCAGTGGAAGATGGCCCAAGGGCTTGGGCTTCTGAACCCACTTGGGAGACCCGGATGAAGTTCCTGGTTTCTGGCTTCAGATTGGCCTAGCTCTGGCCATTGCAGCCATTAGGGGAGTGAATCAGCAAATGGAAGACTTCTCTCTGTGTCTCTTCCTCTCTGTCTGTAACTCTGCCTCTCAAATAAATAAATCTTTTTTTTTTAAAAGGTAAGATATAGCTAATTCCTGGTTGCAAAGTGATTATAATCTAGTTGGGAATATATGTATAAACACTTTACAAATAGTTTAATTGTGGCAGAGTTAAATATAAATTTGAGGTTTTTTCTCCATATACATTTAATCTACCCATAAGTCCTTCAGGCTCAATGTTCAAAATAGACCCCAAACCTATCAGCTGGTCTCCCATCTTCAACACGCAAACCAAAGCTTGCTGGTCTCCCTTTAACCTGAGATAACTTCCTCATTGATCTCCCTTGCTGTATCAGGTGGTCTTTTCTCTGTCCACCAGCCAGAGAGATCTTTCAAAAACCACAAACCATGTCTTGCCCACTCTACAACCCAAAGACTCCCCTGGCTTCCTGGTACACTGGGAGTAGGAGGAAATGTCCTTACAGGATCTACACTTGCCTGCTTCTCACCTCTGTCTCTGCCTTGCTGTCTCTTTCCTCACCCCCTTCCACTCACACCATCTGTCCCTCTGTTCTTAGAAACTGCCACATTTGGTAGCTTCCTGGGGCCACTAGCAATGTTGTTTATTCCACCAGGAGCATTTTCTTGATACAGCTGGCTCTTTCTTTTCATTTGGGCCTCAGCTCAGATACCACCCCCTTTGTGATGACCCTCCAATCCATGGCATCAGTACCCTGTCTGTCACCTTCTCAAATCAGCTTATTATAGAGCTTCACAGTTCTTAGCGGTGTCTAAAATGTGTTTATTGGAGCAGTGGGTTAACCTGCTGCTAGGTATGCCCACATCCCATTCTGGAGTGTGTTGGATCTAGTTTCATCCATACTTCAGATCCACCTTGCTGCTTTGTGTCCCCTGGGAGGTAAAAGGTGCTAGCTCAAGTACCTGGGTCTCAGCCACCCATGAGGGAGACTGGATGCAGTTTTGGGCTCCTGGTTTTGGCCTGGCTCAGCCCTGATTCAGGCATTTGAGAATTGAAGCAGTAGATGGAAAGTCTCCCTCCCTCTGTTGCTCTGCCTTTTTTTTTTTTTTTTTTTTTTGACAGGCAGAGTGGACAGTGAGAGAGAGAGAGAGAGACAGAGAGAAAGGTCTTCCTTTCTTCCTTTTGCCATTGGTTCATCCTCCAATGGCCACTGTGGCTGGTGCGCTGCAGCCAGTGCACTGCGCTGACCCGAAGCCAGGAACCAGGTGCTTCTCCTGGTCTCCCATGCGGGTGCAGGGCCCAAGGACTTGGGCCATCCTCCACTGCACTCCCGGGCCATAGCAGAGAGCTGGCCTGGAAGATGGGCAACCGGGGCAGAATCCGGCGCCCCGACTGGGACTAGAACCTGGTGTGCTGGCGCCGCAGGCGGAGGATTAGCCTATTGAGCCGTGGTGCCAGCCACTCTGCCTTTCAAAAACTAACTAACTTACTAACTTGCAAGCTTGTGCTTATTGTCTGTCCAAAATGCAACCACCTTTGATAGGAGAGCTCTTGTTGGTCATTTTCATCTCTGTTCCCAGTGGCTAGCGTAAAGCCATGTGCAGAATTGGTTCTCAGGAATCGTTGTTGAAGGAACAAATGCAGACCAGGAAATCAGGAAAATAGATTGTAGGTCCGAGCAGTTGAAGAAAGTTCTTGGGGGCAGAAAGATTATTTTTTCTGTAGAGAATGGGATGGGGAGCATAGGGGTGACACTGGGCTGGCTAGAACAGGAGGTACACAGAAAAAAAATGGGGGCAGGTAACATGCATATAGAATCAGAGGGCAAAAGAAAGTCATTGAGTTGCCTGCACTTCCAGATATTGTGTACATTCACATGTGTGTGTGTGTGTGTGTACACATAAATATATGTGGTGGTGTAGGTGGTATAGTTGGCAAAGCATTGAAATTCCACAGGGCACCCAAGAGCTGGGATAGCTATTTATCATCTTATTTGCGATTTTGACATATGGAACAAATTACAATCCCTGAATCAGGAACATAATAAAAAAAGTGATCTGTCCCACGGATTTCATCTTTATTCCAGTGATGGTGATTTTATTTTATTTTTTGACTCCTCTGTTTCCCATAAAGTGGTTCACTATTTTGATAGAGCTGCTTTCTGAATTATTCAATCTAGGAATGGTTTTCATTTACTTGACATTTTATTTTCTCTCAGGAATGGCCCTGATCGAATATGCATTTCTTCTTCTTGAATGAGATAATAGGTGTGAAAGCACTTTCCAAACCTTCAGACACTCCTGAAATGGAAGGTAGAGTGATTATTACCTTTAAAGGCCTTAAGGGACAGAAACTACTGACAGCATCGTCTTATGACTCTGATTTTCCAGCTTTTTATTGCAATCAAAGGAACTCTTTCCCCATACCTAGAGACTCTTCTCTGCTACAGTGAGGAGATAGATGTGTTTGCCTGCACTTCGCCCAGTTACAGGTTCTAAGGAAATTAACAAGACCATGGGCTTCAGAGACAAATCTTGGAAGAATAATCAGTCACAGAGCATATTCTTTGTTCAGGTGCACAAAGAATTAGGGCTGTGTTGAAAACTGTACTTGCTTCTCAGGGGCCGTGCCTTGTGGTGTAGCAGGCTAAGCCGCAGTGTGGGACACCTGCATCCCATGTGGGAGTGCCGGTTCAAGTCCTGCTTACTCTACGCTTCTGATCCAGCTTCTAGTGTACCTGGGAGGCAATGATGATCCAAGTACTTGTGTTTGTGCCACCCATGTGGGAAATGCTGATGGAATTTCTCGCCCCAGGAGTTGCAGGTATCTGGGAAGTAAACTTTCAGATGAAAGATTCTCTCTTTCTCTCTTTCCTTATCACTCTTTAAGATAAATAAATAGTTATTTTTTAAAACACTCTTGCTCTTCATACCCCCCGACTTGGTTCTTCTTTCATCAGCACAGAGTGTCTATGAGCGGAGTCAGGGAACTCCTAAGACTGCGAGAATGGGCTGCAAAAAAAATGGGAGAATTTACTTTTGTGTTCCAATTAGCAGCAACATTGCCTCATTAAAGGTTTTAAGGAACATATTCAAAATTTGAAAATATTTTCCAGAATGGAATCCATCTCCTCCCTTATCATCTGCAATTAGCTGGGTCCATCATGGTACCTTTGCATGATCTTTCTGTGGTCACATTGAAGCTTTCTGTGCAATTTTTTTTTTTTTGACAGGCAGAGTGGACAGTGAGAGAGACAGAGAGAAAGGTCTTCCTTTTTCTGTTGGTTCACCCCCCAAATGGCTGCTGCGGCCGGCGCGATGCGGCCGGCACACCGCGCAGATCCGAAGCCAGGAGCCAGATGCTTCCTCCTGGTCTCCCATGCGGGTGCAGGGCCCAAGGACTTGGGCCATCCTCCACTGCACTCCCGGGCCACAGCAGAGAGCTGGCCTGGAAGAGGGGCAACCGGGACAGAATCCGGTGCCCCGATCGGCACTGGAACCCAGGGTGCCGGCGCTGCAGGCAGAGGATTAGCTTATTGAGCCGCAGTGCCAGCCCTGTGCAATTTTTAAAGGTGACCATTTGTCCACTTTATAGACATCACTAGAGAAAACCTTCACGTAAGAGATAGTGGGACATCCAGGCTCATTTCCAGAAAAAAGCAAGACTTGGAAATCAGTTAGGAGGCAAAGGGCAGATAGAGGTAACAAGGGGTGACATGCTTTTGAGTTCTGGCCTGAATGGAATTCCAGTGAGATGAGCTGACAAGCTGACATGTGTGATCAAAGGGTTTGGACTGCTTTCCATCTAAATCAGTGGCGTCCCAGGCAAGAGTTTGCCAGTGAAGACGCAAAGGTAATGAAAGCACAGCTTTTTGCATGGAGAGGCAGAGAGAATATAAGAGCAAATGCAAACAAAGAAACAAGAGCCAACAAGGAGACAAGGACCCTGCTTGGTTTAGAAACTGGCAGAAATTAAGATTTATTGGAGGCCGGCACCACGGCTCACTAGGCTAATCCTCTGCCTGTGGCGCCGGTACTCTGGGTTCGAGGCCCGGTTGGGGCGCTGGTTCTGTCTAGGTTGCTCCTCTTCCAGTCTAGCTCTCTGCTGTGGCCCGGGAAGGCAGTGGAGGATGGCCCAAGTCCTTGGGCCCTGCACCCGCATGGGAGACCAGGAGAAGCACCTGGCTCCTGGCTTTGGATCAGCGCGGTGCGCCAGCCGCAGCAGCCATTGGGGGGTAAACCAACGGAAAAAGGAAGACCTTTCTCTCTGTCTCTCTCTCTCACTGTCTAACTCTGCCTGTCAAAAAAAAAAAAAAAAAAAGATTTATTGGACAGATACATCTGGACTTTGAATGCAAAAGTAATAGCAGCACCTAATAGTATTGTACTTTTTATGCACCAGTTACTATACTAATCATTTTTATGAACTGTCCTATATTATCTCATTAATCCTTATAACTTCATGGGGTAAGAAGTATTCTCACCTTTATTTTATAATTGAGGAAACACAGGGTTAAGAAATCTAATTTGCTCAGGCACCTGTCTGACACTAAAACCTGTGACCTGTGATGTATGTTTCTCAAAGACATAATATGGTTTGTGTGTGCATTCATTTAATTTGAAAATGTAAACATACAACAGGAGTTAAAATTAAACTTAATTCTAGAATGTAAAAATAATATAATTCTTCACACAAACACCATCCCCAAAGGTAAGTGCTGTTACTGCTTTAGTTTTTGTATCTTGTATATAAATATATATAATTTTTGTTTAGTGCAAATATACCTTTTATTTGAGTAAATCATCTTACAAATAGTTTTCTGTAACCTCTTATATTAAAAATATATTACAGCAATCCTTCAAAAGAGTGACACCTTTTTATATTTGTGCATTTTTCTTCTGACAGAAGCAATGCTACAAGATTATATTTTTATACACATAGGCATAGATATAAATTTTGATACATACTGACAATAAGAGGTTGTACCAATTTATACATTCACCAGTAAGTAAGCTCTTCTTTATATGTTGCGCCAAATGGTTATCATTTATCTTAACATTTTTTAAAATTTGGATAGTGGGGAAATTTTAGCTCATGTGTCTTGTCTGTTTTGAGTTATCGAAGATAAACATTTTCCAGTGGACATTTTTCATTTGTATTGACCTTAACGTAAATGTTTCTTAAATATGTTATCAGAATGTATTTCTTCTCTTAACCATGTTTTCCGCATATCTGTAATTTCCCTCATGTATATAGTAGGTAATATAGGAAGTGGGGATGAAGAGTGTTGGGGAAAGAGTTGCTTTGACACCTCTATAAAATTGTCTCAGAAATATTTCATGATCAAGGCCAATGGAAGGAAATGGTAATGCCTGAATGATGGTAAAACAACTTTTCAAAGCACTGTTTCTAATCCTTTTTCCAAATGGTTTAATTATTTGAAAGTTAGAGTGACAAAGAGACAGATGGACACACACACGCAGAGATCTTCCTTCCATTGGTTCACTCCACAAATAACTGCAACAGTTAGGGTAGGGCCAAGCTGAAGCCAGGAGCCTGGAACTCCACCAAGTCTCCCAGGGGCCCAAGTACTTGGGTCATAGTCTGCAACCTTTCCAGGCACATTAGCAAAGAACTGAATCCAAAGCAGAGCAGCTGGGATTCTAACCAGCACTCCAACATGGGATACAAGCAAGAGGCTAAGGATGTTTATTTATTTATTTGAAAAGCAGAGTGACAGAGAGAGGGAGATGGAGAGAGAGAGAGAGAGAGAGATCTTCCATCTGCTACTGGTCTACTCTTAAACAACCCAGGCTGGACCAGACCAAAGCCATGAGCCAGAAATTCAATCTGGGTCTTCCACATGAGTATTAGGGCCTCAAATACTTGGGCCATTGTCTACTGCTTCCCAGATGCATTAGCAAGAGAGCTGGATCAAAAGCAAAGTGGCTGAAAGATCTTTTTCTGTCTGTCTCTCCCTCTCTTTCTCTGTAAACTCTGTTTTTCATGTAAATAAAGAAATCTAAAAAAAAAAAACACACTAAAGGAATGATGTCTTATTCTTAATATTGAGAATTATCAGGGCTGTCTTTTAAACTTTATTTTAACTGATGCATAAAAATTGCACGTTTTTGTGCAATGCTCCTATACATATATACCATTCATAATGCCCAGTGAGGATAGCCATATCTATATCCTTAAACATTTAACATCTGTTTATGGTGAAAATAAGTTGTTTTGAGTTAATGACTGAAAGTCATGGAGTTCTATAAAACATATAAAGCTCTGGAATGTTGCTTTCTTTTGATTCAGAAAAATCCAAACCTGTAGTTTCTCAGGGAGTTATAGAAAGCCCGTCTGTTAAATCAGGATTTTCCAGATGTAAGTGGACACCAGCTGTCTTGACTATTTTATTTACTTGAATTCTGTTGGGCTGTTAATCATGCGCCTGGAGGTCCATGAGCAAGTGGGTATTATACATCAAAATAAAAAACTCCGCTTGGCTGCATTAGAGCCATTATCTGTGATCCATTAGAAGTAATCCCCCAAATCTTGCTCTAATCAAATGCAGTTTTATTAACCACTGTATATTTTTAATAGCCAGCTCTTTCTCTTCGTTGTAATTCAAGGTTGTGCTTCTGTTGCCATTCCTAAATCACTTGTTATGCACTCCTGCTTTATACTAACCAGTCTAACCTTTTGCTATATTTTGCTGTCAAAACATTCCAACCTGATTTGATGCAATTTATTCTGCAAGTGTGCATCTGTATCTGATTTACAGAATAGCAGAGATAATTGACTACATCTGAGAAGATCTTTTTTCTCCAAACACCTGTACTAATTAAAATTCCAAATATATGGAAAAATTCTTGACAATATTGTTCATCATTAATAACTTCTTTTCATAGGCATAGCAAACAAGACGTAGACTGTGTACAATGGCTGATCAAAAATGGGTGA
Organism: Lepus europaeus; assembly: GCF_033115175.1. NCBI lineage: Eukaryota > Metazoa > Chordata > Mammalia > Lagomorpha > Leporidae > Lepus > Lepus europaeus. The sequence goes on along the minus strand of NC_084830.1, from coordinate 62,005,810 downwards.
GTAATGGAAGCTTTATTCACTGTGCATTCCAAAGGACTCTATTTATGAGCCTGCAAAAGCACAATTTGTTGGGACTGGCATGCAAAACATATATTTCCAGGCCTTATGAGATGGTAGCTCTTTTGTTGCCTGAAACAATGATTGCAATCATTGCATGCAAACTCTCATGTAATCTGCATTCTTGCATTGATTTTTTTCCCTAGCTGTTTCACAAAATGTAGACCTTCTCCAGGTGCTGATGTTACACTTGGCCAATGGTGCTCCATCCAAAGGCCTCTGGCATCCCACACAATAGCTCTCAGATGCCCTGCAGGATGAAAGAAAGTCAAGATCTCTACATAATAGAGACTGAACTGCAGGTGTAGTCTTCCTTTCTCTTACCTGATGACTTGAAACACAAATGGCATATTGTGGCTGATGAGCATTTTCTTCTGGCATTCTATGTGTATACTGTCAGAGAGGGGCCCAGGAAGTTGATGACAGCCCAGCTTACACGGTTCTGAAGGCAGGACTAGAAATTAAGTTTCTAGCAGGAAACCGCATGTGCTTTGAAGTTCTGTGTAATGTACAACACAGTCATCTCTTCCTCTTCTCTGTCCTCTGACGATAGTCATTCTTGTTATACACTCTGGCTTTTAGTAAAGAAATAGGCATTTTGTGTTTCCTTTGTTCACAGGCGCACATGTGGTGTCCTGCATAAAGAAATAGACTGCTTGGCTGGCACTGAAGCGTTTGCTCTCTTGATGCTTTTCTCACCATTCAAATTCCCCAAGAAAAAGTTAATTTTACTTTTAATATCTCTCATATGGCCATAGTGTCCAATTTCATTATTTTCTCTATCTGTAGTTTCCTTAGCCATATCATAGATGAAACCTGGGAACGAGTTCTTTTAAAATAAAAATTGGCTTGTAGCTTTTTATTGCTTCTAATATTGAAATGCATTAGAGGAACTGAAAAAGAAAAGGATGTTTGCCTTTGCTTATCTAGGCATGTATGTGAATGTCATTGTGAAGAAGGATTTCAAATGCATGGCAGTGTTTCTGCAGGAAAATTGGACTTGGTCCTGATGTGTGGCTGGGTGCCCAATATCTGTTCTGTCACTGTTTGCTATGGGACAAAGAGACCCAGTTAGTGCGTACCATGTACCATGTATCTGCTTTATGTGCATACACACAGCGTGTGTCACATGAAAGTCAACCTAGCAGAAGCCCTAGCCCTGGGGCCTGCTGGAAAGCAGGGCATACCTTCACCTCAGTTTAGTGAGGTTCAGAAGTCGGATTAGTAAATTAAAAACACACAGCACTTACGGGGTATTTCTTCCATATATTGATGCTCAGAAATACCAAATGTAGCACTGACTGTGCACTTCTCTAAGAAAGGCCAGGGCTGGATCAGACCAAAACCAGGGACCGGGAGCTTCATTCACTTGGCTCTCCCACGTGGGTGCAAGGGCCCAGGTGTTTGAGTCATCTTCCATTGATTTCCCAGGTGCGTTAGCAGGGAGCTGGATCAGAAGTTGAGCAGCTGGGACATGAACTGGCCCACAGGGAATGCTGGTATCACAGGCAGTGGCTCAACCTGCTGTGCTACAACGCCAGCCCCTTATGATCTTTTTTTTTAAAACAGTATTATTTAAGAGGCAGAGAGCCGGAAACACACACACACACACACACAGAAAGAGAGAGGGAGGGAGGGAGGGAGAGAGAGAGAGAGCGAAAGAGAGTGCAATTTCCTGTCTGCTATTTCACTATACAAATATTTGCAACAGCCAGGGTTAGGCCAGGCCAAAGCCAGGAGCAAGAAATTCAATGTAGGTCACCCACATGGGTAGCAGGGCCCCAAGTACTTGAGCTACCACGTGCTACCTCCTATTAGCAGGAAGCTATAATCAAGAGCAGAGCTGGGACTCAAAGCCAGGCCCCCTGATTTGGATTGCAGTTGTCCTAAGTGGAGCATCCCTGCTGTGCCAAATGCCCACACTTCCTGCTTTATTTTTAAGCACACACATTGTCCCTTGGTTTAGTAATATTTACTTGCTTATTAATTTTGTAAGAGCATGCACTGTCCCCACCCCAGATGTATTATGGGCCCTTTTAATTCTACTGCTGCTTTTATCTAGTGTCCAGGACAGTGGGTAACATATTGCTAACTCAGTATTTGTTGAATGAATGCAAGAAATGGCAACTGTTTGCTAGGTTCTGTATCCAGCGCTAGCTAGAAAGATAATGAATGGTGAATGTACTCACAGTGAGCCAGACCTTAAGCAGCTTAAACTCCAAGCAGGGAGAGAAAGATAATGCAGTATGGTCGCTCCACTGATGAGTGCTGAGACTGTAACCGCAGTGGATGCATTTCAGAGTGTGAAGAGGGTGTTTTGCTTGACAAGGGTGGTCAGAGAAGCATCTCTGAGAAGGTGACATTTGAATTGAAACCTAGGTCATGAAAAGGAGGAAATCATGTGAAGAGAGGGCAAGCCACAGGCTGTTATGGTTTGAATTTGTCTCTTCCCAAATTCAGATGCTGGAACTTGATGGCCAATGTGATGGTGTGAAGTGGCAGAACCTTATAGAAGGGATTAGGTCATGAAGATTCCCTTGAGAATGGGATTTGGTCCTTACAAGAGAGGCTTTGCACAGCAGCACGTGTCTCTGTTGCCTATCCCCCATTTACTATCTGAGAACGAAGAGTTGAGACAACTGCACCTGCCAATGCCTGCACCTTCGACTTCTCAGCCTCCAGAACTTGAGGAATAAATTTTTTTAAATTTAATTTTATTTTTTTACAGGCAAAGTGGACAGTGTGAGAGAGAAACAGAGAGAAAGGTCTTCCTTTTTCCGTTGGTTTACCCCCCAGTGGCTGCTGCGGCTGGCGCACCGCGCTGATCCAAAGCCAGGAGCCAGGTGCTTCTCCCGGTCTCCCATGCGGGTGCAGGGCCCAAGCACTTGGGCCATCCTCCACTGCCCTCCCGGGCCATAGCAGAGAGCTGGACTGGAAGAGGGGCAACCGGGACAGAATCCGGCGCCCCAACTGGGACTAGAACCCGGGGTGCCGGCGCCACAGGTGGAGGATTAGCCTAGTGAGCCAATGGTGCAGGCCAAGAATAAATTTCTGTTCTCTAATAAATCATCCAGTTGCAGATATTTTGTTACCAAATGGCACCAATGGATTAAGACACAGGGACTGAGCGCTTGGTGTTGCTGAAGGGCCAGGAGGGTTTTTCTGCCTACAGTAAGTAGACAAAGCCAGAAGCAGAGGGGTAGGAGGTGTCATCCCATGTAGGGCATTGCAGGGCAGGGGAGGAGGTTTGAAATTTACTGTGGTCTTAAAGGGAAGCCACTAGATCATTTCAAGATGAGTGGCGTGTTCTGATTTCTGTTTTGGAAAGTATATTTGCACAGTTGCCTGTGGTTACCGTGCACAAGACGACCTAGAGACAAGGCTCAGGAAGGCCTCTTTGAGGGGTCTGTTATGGAGAAGCAGGGGAGATATGATCACAGCTCTGATTAAAGTTGTAGCGGTGAGGATGGCAAGAAGTTCTTGGAGCTTAGGTATAATGGTGGTAGAACTGATAGGACCTGATCCTAGATCTAATAAAGAGACTTTTGAATCATTTACATTTGAGTAAAAAGGATGTGGTCTTCGGGAAGCTCATTTAATATAATAAAATACCAAGCAAGTTGGTCAGAGTTGCTGGGAAGCAGCTTTATTTGAAGCTGAAGTGGTGAGTCAATGGCAGAGGGTGATTTGCTTGGTTGAGTAGAAAATACAATGAGAAGGCTGGAGAAGATGAAGAAGGGTGGTGAGCATCCTAAAGTTGGTTCTTTGGAACTTCGAGTCAATGAACAAAATGAAGAGGTCTGGCCCAGTGATTATTTATACACATGGCACTGGAATTTGATTATTGTGGCTAAGATAGACATAGCAGAAAAGAGAAGACGCTAGAGAAGACAGTTCTATTAAGCTTGTAATTGTGGTTGATAAAACAGCTTTGGAGGCCAGCGCCGTGGCTCAACAGGCTAATCCTCCGCCTTGCGGCGCCGGCACACCGAGTTCTAGTCCTGGTTGGGGTGCCGGATTCTATCCCGGTTGCCCCTCTTCCAGGCCAGCTCTCTGCTATGGCCCGGGGAAGACAGTGGAGGATGGCCCAAGTGCTTGGGCCCTGCACCCACATGGGAGACTGGGAGAAGCACCTGGCTCCTGGCTTCAGATCAGCTAGATGCGCCAGCCGCAGCGGCCATTGGAGGGTGAACCAACGGAAAAAGGAAGACCTTTCTCTCTGTCTCTCTCTCTCTCACTCTCTCTCTCTCACTATCCACTCTGCCTGTCAAAACAAAACAAAACAAAACAAAACACCCAGCTTTGGAAAAACTAAAGCTTAGAAATGATACAGAAAATGGGTATCACCTTGATTATGTCCAGACACTGACTGCCAAAACAAGGACTCCATTTATCAAATGCAGAGGAAAATTGTTTGCACTTGGGTAGAACATCATGTAAACAAAACAGCCAACAGATAGATTATATTTTCCACATTTTAGTTACTTTTTTTTTTTTGCCAGGCAGAGCTAGACAGTGAGAAAAAGAGACAGAGAGAGACATAGACAGTGAGAGAGAGAGACAGAGAGAAAGGTCTTCCTTCCATTGGTTTACCCCCTAAATGGCTGCTACTACAGCCGGCGTGCTGAGAAGATCCGAAGCCAGGAGCCAGGTGCTTCCTCCTGGTCTCCCATGCAGGTGCAGGGCCCAAGCACTTGGGCCATCCTCCACTGCCTTCCTGGGCCACAGCAGAGAGCTGGACTGGAAGAGGAGCAACTGGGACAGAATCCGGTGCCCCACCTGGGACTAGAACCCAGGGTGCTGGCGCTGCAGTTGGAGGATTAGCCTAGTGAGCCGCAGTGCTGGCCAGTTACTTGTTTTTATATGACCTACACCAAATGGTTTTCCAGGATTGGAAGTCATGAATGAAGCAAAAGCAAATTAAAAAAAAAAAAAAACCCTGAATTTAATTTTAAATTTGGTTTCAAGTGAGTTAAGCCACAAATTACAATGCTGTCAAATGTGATCTTGAGAAACCAGAGAGAAAGAAAGAGAGCAATAGAGTTATTGAAGCCAATGAAAGGAAGACATGTCTTATGATAACTAATTCAAATCCTTTTATTTCAGCTTAAAAAGAAATGTTTCCGTGTTTCCCTTTGAATACAAAGGGTGGGTTTTCAGGAAGTTCACTTCTACATAGTGAATTAGTAGAGAGTAAATCCATCCTAGGAGGTGCTGGGGAGCCACTTCGTTTCTCAGCACATCTGAATGGGCATCTATTGCTCTCTTGATTCTTCTGGAAGGATGATTTTCTTTTCTTTTCTTTTCAAAGATTATTTATTTGAGAGGTAGAGTTACAGATAGTGAGAGGGAGATACAGAGAGAAAGGGCTTGCATCCACTGGTTTACTCCCCAAATGGCCACAATGGCCGGAGCTGCACCGATCTGCACAGGATCCTGGAGCTTCCTCCAGGTCTCCCATATGGGTACAGGGGCCCAAGGGTTTAGGCCATCTTGTACTGCTTTCCCAGGCCACTGCAGAGAGCTGGATGGGAAGAGGAGCAGCTGGGACTAGAACTGGCACCTATATGGGATGCCGGCATGTCAGGCAGAGGATTAACCTACTGCGCCACAGAGCTGGCACCAGGATGGCCTTTCTTGAGACTTCCCAAGAAGATTATGGGAAGAATCTGTGAATCCATGTTTACCTCCAAAATAAGGAGGAGTTGGGATGTCAACAAAACCATAATTAATGTCATTCATATATTCATTTGACACATTTGATTTATAGTAAAGTCTAAAAGTCTGTGATAGAACTTCAGACCTCCTTGAAGTCAGGGACCATATCCAGTGCATCTTTTCAATCAGCAATGGCACCAGTAAGTGCTCAGAAGACACTTGTGAATCTTTGAAGAAGGCTGTCTTGAAGGGAAATAGGACAGTGGCTGCAAGATTTGGGGAGGCCTCATGGGAAAGTAAAACATTAACTTGTCCATTAACAAAAATATACCTATATAGAAACTGAAAGAGGCAAGAAATTAAAGCTACCAATAAATTTGTGAATAAAATTTGCCTCCTAGTGGCAGGTGTTGTGGCCCAGTGGGTTAAACTGTTGCCTGCAACACCAGTATCCCCTATCAGAACTCCAGTTCCAGTCCTGGATGCTTCACTTCCAAAACAGCTCCCTGCTAATGAGCCTGGGAAAGCAATAGAAGATAGCCCAAGTGCTTGGGCCCCTTGCTACTGTCATAGGATACATGGATGGAGGTCAAGGCTCCTGACTTTGGTCTGGCCCAGCCCTGGCTGTTGTGGCCATTTGAGAAGTGAACCAGCAGATGGAAGATTCTCTCTCTCTCTCTCTCTCTCTCTCTCTCTCTCTCTGTCTCTCTCTCTCTCTCTCTCTCCCTGCTTCTCACTTTGCCTTTCAAATAAATCTTAAACAAATTTGCCTCACAGAGGCTGGTGGTGTGGTGCAGTGGGTTAAGCTACTGTCTGTGACAACAGCATACCATATCAACGTGCCAGTTTGATTCCTGACTGCACTGCTTCAATCTGGCTTCCTGTGAATGCACCTAGGAAGGCAGTGGAAGGTGGGCCAAGTACATGGTCCCCTGCCTCCCATGTTGGAGACTAGGATGGAATTCTTGGCTCCTGGCTTCGGCCTAGCCCAGCCCTGGCCATTGTGATTATTTAGGGAGTGAACTACCTGATGGAATATAGTGATTAAACTCTCTCTCTCTCTTTCTGATACTCTGCTCAAATAAAGACGAAAGAAAGCAGACAGACAGACAGACATCTTAAAATGATTTGCTTCGAAAAATAAACATGGACCAACTGACTTAAGGCCATTGGTCTAACCATTGATTCAATAATTCATTTACAGGACTGGCATTGTGGCATAGCAGATGAGGCAACTACCTGCAATGCTGGCATCCCATATAGGCACCAGTTCAAGTCCTGACTGCTCCACTTCTGACCCAGCTCCCAGCTAATGTGCTTGGGAAAGCAGTGGAACATGGCCCAAGTACTTGGGCCCCTAGACCTACATGGGCGACCCAGATAAGGCTCCTGGTTCCTGGCTTCAGATCGGCATGGCTCCAGCCCTTAAGGCCATGTGGGGTGTGAACCAGCAGGTAGATGATCTCTCTCTCTCTCTCTCTCTCTCTCTCTCTCTCTCTCTCTCTCTCTCTCTGCCTCTGCTTCTTCTCTGTAACTCTTTCAAATGAATCAATAAATCTTTTTTTAAAAAAAGAGGTTTTCAGACTCTTGCTTTCTGGACACTTCCATTCTATTTATACATCTTTTCCTTTATCTTCTGTATCTCACATAGCTCCTGTTCCTTCTCAACATTCAGTCCATATAAACTCTCACTTTTCCTGTCTTTTTTGGAACATTAATTCAAACCTATCTGAACCTGTCTTTGAGTTTCTGAGCTTGAATGGATTGACAAGTGGTTAATGTTCCAGCCAGGGGGAATAGCATGCAAAATCCATGAAATAGGGAATATCTGGGCTCTTTTGAGACCTGAAAGGGGAATTTATAGCTCAAATATTGACTGTGAATAAAGATGTGACAACTGGGACCACTGTTGTGACATAGTGGAGTAAGCTAACACCTGTAGTCCTGGCATCCCATATGAGCACCAGTTCGATTCCAGCTGCTCCACTTCTGATACAGCTCCCTGATAATGCACCTGGGAAAGCAGAGGAAGATGACTCAAGTGCTTGGACCCCTGACATCCATGTAGGAGACCCAGATGAAGCTCCTCTCTCCTGGCTTTGACCTGACCCAGCCCTGGTTGTCGCGGCCATTTGAGGAATGAACCAGTGGATAGAAGATTCTCTCCATTTCTCTCTCTATAATTGCCTTTCTAATAAATAAATAAATCTTTTTAAAAAATGGGACTTCTGAGTGAAGAGCTTCTAGAATAAGGAGGTGATTACAAGGCTAAAAGGGGATCAAATGTCGCTGGCAATATTCATTCCTTGAGAAATATGGATTGACCAGCTCTCTGCTATAGCCTGGGAAAGCAATAGAAAATGGCCCAAGTCCTTGGGCCCCAGCACCTGGTGGGAGACCCGGAAGAAGCTGCTAGTTCCTGGCTTTGGATCAGCCCATCTCTGGCTGTTGCACCATCTGGGGAGTGAAGCAGCGGATGGAAGACTTTCTCTCTCTCTTTCTCTCTCTGCCTCTCTGTGACTCTTTCAAATAAATAAATAAATAAATCTTTATACAAAGAAAGAAATATGAATTGAGTCATCCATTATTCTGGACATTGAGGAGATGGTAGTAAGGAACTTGCCTTCTACAAAGGGAAGACAAAGCAGAAAGCCCGTATGTCAAATGAATTGTAGTCATGATAGGTGCTATGAAGATGGCACAATATCATGGAAGTGATGGTGACCATTTAAAAAGGAAAGTCAGAAACAGTTCTTAAGAAGGAGACCCCAGAAAGGGAGCCTGGAGCAAAGCATTTCCTGCACAGCATTTGCAAAGGTCCAGTGACCTGCTATTTCAGTGTGACTTTTTCTAGTGTTGCGAAGGCTAGAGAGATGCTCATGGTCCCTCTACTGCACATCACACAAGCACATCTCACCCTGTCATGACCACAGGGCAGCCACCACTCACAGAAAGCCAAGCTCACACACCTCCTCTCGCTCCCTGACTCTTCCTCCTCCTCCTGTCACCTTGTACCACTTATCTTCCCACCCAGACAACAGTGCCAGCAACACCTTCTCCTTCTGAGGTGGGTGCAGTGAAGTGTAGTGGGCTATAAGCAGGAGGAACCCCACACAGCCAATAGCAGGAAGCCAGTCTGAATGAGGAGGTTGGATCAGGAAATGGGTGTAGCATAGTTCACCGCCAAACCGTAGATTCAGTTCAACAACTGTCACCAGTTTCCTGCTGCGGGGGCCCTGGGCCACATGCTTTCATTTATCTCAACCTGTGGATGAGATATTTGGCTGAGAATGTGAGCTCTGAAGTTGGAAGCAAATGTACTGAGTATCTACATGCAAGATATGAGAAAAGTAGAGAAATTCGATGTGAGATATTATGAAGTTGCTATTTAATGTGAAGCTGTACCAAATATACACATATATTTTTACTCATAGAAGGAAGCAAGCCAAGAATCAGACACAGCAAACATGAATTGAGCACTAAATATATACCAAGTACTCTGTTTAAAAAACAGATTTAATTCTCATAGTGATCTTTGTGATGAGTTTAGCTTCCCCTGTTTTTAATCAGTAGGGGTGAAGGAACCATTTGGTACAAGGATCTCATACAGGACAAGGCGAGCACGGGTTTGAGAGCAGGTCTTCCAGGCACACATCCTGGGCTCACTCCACGAGATAGCAGCTTTCTTCTCAGCATATTACAGCACACCAGGGGCAGCCTGGTGAGCAGTCAAGAGCAGTGTTCTGGCTGTGCCTCCTGGTCAAGACCACAGTAAATAGCAACATTAGTTTTTCCAGGCTGTGAGAGTTTAGGCACTTCCTGTGCTTTAGTATCCTGATCTCTAAAATGAGAATGCAGTCAGCCCTCCATATCCATGAACTGCACATCCATAGACTCAACCCAGAGTGAAGAATATGGATTTTTAAAAATCGCCTCTGTCCTGGACATGTACATGTATTTTTTCTTGGCAGTATTATTCCTTAAACAATACACTGTAACAACTATTTATATAGCATTTATATTGAATTGTTTTCTCAGTATTCTGGACAGGGATGATTGAAAGCATGTCATAGCTAATATGCAAATACTATGCTTTCTTTCTTTTTTTTTTTTTTTTGACAGGCAGAGTGGACAGTGAGAGAGAGAGACAGAGAGAAAGGTCTTCCTTTGCCATTGATTCATCCTCCAATGACCGCTGCGGTAGGCGCGCTGCTGCCAGTGCACCGCGCTGATCCGATGGCAGGAGCCAGGTACTTATCCTGGTCTCCCATGGGGTGCAGGGCCCAAGCACTTGGGCCATCCTCTACTGCACTCCCTGGCCACAGCAGAGAGCTGGCCTGGAAGAGGGGCAACCGGGACAGGATCGGTGCCCTGACTAGGACTAGAACCCGGTGTGCCGGCGCCGCAAGGCCTAGGATTAGCCTATTAAGCCACGGCGCCGGCCTGCTTTCTTAATTTAAGGAACTTGAGCATCCATGGATTTTTGGTGTCCATGGAGGGTCCTAGAACCATCCCCCATGGTTACTGAGGGGCCATTGTAATAATAAAATCCAGTGGGGCCGGTGCAGTGGTGTAGCAGGTTAAGCCTCTGCTTCTAGCGTCACCATCCCATATAGGCACCGTTTCGAGTCCCGGCTGTCCCACTGCTGATCTAGCTCCCTGCTAATGCGCATGGGAAAGGAACAGAAGATAGTCCAAGTGCTTGGGTCCCTGCACCCACGTGGGAGACCCAGAAGAAGTTTCTGGCTCCTGGCCTCAGCCTAGCCTAGTCCAAGCGGTTGTGGCCATTTGGGGAGTGAATCAGCTGATGGAAAATCTCTTTCTCTATCTGTCTTTTAAATACTTAAATAAATCTAAATTTTTTAAAAAAATCTACCTTGCTGGGTTATCTAAGGAGTAAATGAGCTGCTTATGAGTCTACCAAGTCTCCAACATCATGCCTGGAATATTTGACACTTGATAAATAGGAACTACCATCCACTAATTCATTGCATCCTCCCAGTTTGGAAGGGCAGGGCTCAAGTGGAGTTGGTCCAACAAGAGCAGAGGCTCCCCAAGACAGGTGCTCCCTGCTCTTTAGCCCTCTGAGTGGGAAGGGAATGCACCCACTACCCACCACCCAGCTCATGTCTGGCACAAGGTAAAACCATCAAGTGGACAGGCACAGTGGACAGTATGTTTACTGGGGGTACCTCTTCAACCAGAAGTCTCTCATCAGTGAGCACTGAGGTTTCCAAGAACTAAAGAGCTTCACATGGAATGAGAGTGCCACCTTTTTAACAAAATCTCTGCTCTCTCTACCTCGCAGGTGTCTAGGTAGGAAGATCTTCACAACTACTCAGAACACTGTGACAGACATTTAAGTCTAAGTGGCTGAATTGGACTCTTACTAGGAAGTCAATCCTTTCTAATATAATGTGTTTGACACGCTTACCTTATCCAATAATCTGCCTAACAAATTAAAAGAAAAATTGAGTTAAAATAAGTGAGTCACATGAAATTTGAAGTTAAAAAATTAACCAGAAAAGAAGCAAAATGGGGGGTGAATTGTTCTAAGTCTACCAGAAAGGCCTTATGTATTCAGAAATTCATTTACTTTTCTCTAAATCAATATGCAGCACTCAGCACATAGAACTATCAGAGAACTATTGAATATAAAGCACAGAACATAACAGCAGTGATTACAACACGCAATTGTGCAGCTGGGTATCATCCCTCCTCCTCCCCTCCCCTCCCCTCCCCTCCCCCTAGATTGGTTGCTATGTTAATATTTTAGATTTAAAGGACCAGAGTCTGCACATTCAATCTTGTCTCTGATGTGTTGCTTTTGTGTCAAAAATGCCTGTCAGAATGAACAGCCAATGAGTCAGGATAATTAGGGGCAGAGTCCTGCGGTTGATCAGGCAGCCTTCAGAATTCTCTGGCACAAGTCTCCTGCTTGGGTTCAGAGCCTTGATACTGAATGATTCCTCCTCTCATTCCTCTACAGGGCAACAATTTTGAGTGATACATAGGTCATTCAACTATTTTTTTTTCCTGGGGGTAATGAATATAGTAGATCATATGCCTCTGTTCTGATGATCATACTTACAAAAATCAAGTGAAATCCTGGAGAGCAACTGGAGGGAGTGTTACAAAGTCCCTGGAAGCGACCCAGTTTAAGTCCCTGTTTACAAATAATCACCACATTGCTTCTTATTGTTACGATGAGGAGACAGTCTTCTGTTAGAGATCCTGTGAGATGAGATCCCCCAGAAAACGCTCCAATTCTTTCAGCCTTACAGAGAAGATAGGGAGTTGTCCAGGGGAAATGGACAGGAACACGAGTGATGGGCAGAGAGGAGGAGGCACTGCCGTGCTGAGTCCTGTCCCCTGCCCCTCCTTTCTCTTGGAGGCTTCTACTCTGGAACAGGAAAGTGGAGGAAGGGAGATGGGGAGCAATTACACAAGTGTTTGGCTGCACTTCGTGATCAGGAGTGATTAATCTTTGTGCCCTTTTCTTATCACCATTTACTCAAGGACAGGTGAGCACCTGGTCACGTGACTGCCAGCAGCTCCAATCTTCCCAATCCAGATTTTGTTCTTCTGCTTTTTAATCCCTGGCTGGTCCTTCCACTCTGGATTTCCTCACTTGCCTTTAACATTTTTACTGAAGTCCTGAAAGGCTTTTTGAGGGGAGAGGAAAAGCTGGCATGGGTCATTCAGTACCTAATCTTGTGACCCTTGTGCACAAGGGGTGATTTTGAACCCGAGTGGCCACTTATTAACTATATCTTAAAAAGCATGAGGTTAGAGGTGGGTGGCTTTCTGAGGTCTCCCACGGATGCCGAAATTTGAAGTGTTGGCGAAGTCTTCAAGAAGGGGAAGGTAAGGAGCAGATGACATTGAGAAAGGCGGGGATTTGCCTTGGTGGTTCTCCTATCGGCAGAGGTTGGTTAGCAACAAGAGAGGGAAATATTTGGTGTGTTAGGAACTAAGCTGGTGTAATAAATTATGAAACCAGCTGTAGCAAAAGTATGTGAAATCCACAGTCTGTCCTTAGGAAGGTGGTTTCCCTTTGCCCTGGGAAATTGCTTATGATAAAGGGGTTGGACAATACCTTTGCTTTATAGAAACCCATCCCAGGTTTAAAATGTCCCACGGCTGTCACAAGGCACCAAACCCCATCTTCTCTGACTTACAGCTTTCCTGGCAATGATAGACATAAATAATTAAAGAGCTAAATATGCACATAAATCTTTTCTCCAATCATTTGTCTAAAATTTTCACTTTCCTAATGAGGAGAGAAGATTAATTTTTAACGTGGTTCAATTAGTTAGACTCTAACCTAAGAAGAGATACACGTGAGTGTTTGAAAGAGTGAGTGTATTTCCTTCCTCTCCTGATGAGAGTAGCATTGAAGGCCACCCTTCTCTCCCCTCTCTCAGCTGTTACTAAAGGTTTAAAGAAAAAATAATTGGCTAAATGAAAAGAGCTAAGTATTAAAAAGCATGAATTGAACTGTCCTCTAATATGTCCAACTACATTTAATCAGATATGTGGTCAAAAATATCACACACCTTCTAACTCTTGGTTAACCACAGCAAGAAAAGGGTGTTGGGATGCATATGACTTTGTATGACAAATATCGTGATGTCTGCACAATCCTAAAATTGTTTTTATTTGATTTTAAAAGCACATTACATGTTTTTAGAGTATGGATCAGAAAGTTGGATCATGTGTGGTTAAGTTACATGTGGCTGGAAAATATTCCAATCCTTTGCACTTAATAAGGTAGTTGTAAGAATCCCTGCCTACTATTCGTTCTTAGCTAGGTCCTGGAAAAGAATCATAGATACTGTGGAGTGTGTGTGTGTATGTGTATGTGTGTGTACATGTGAGCACTTGGAATCATTTCAAATATATTTTTCTTATACTATTTTCTGTTGCAATAGCATATAATATATACATGTAAATGCTTTTCAGTACATTTATTTTATTAACTGTGATGTAAAGTACTTTAGATAACAGCAGCAACAAATAAGACATTAGGTTTCTAATTCTGGTCCTCCTTAATACTTATCTTGAATATATTTTCTTTAAGAAATATTGGTGAACATTTTCTTTTTCTAAAATTGTAGCACCAGTAGCAATACAATAATGAATTCTTTGATCTTCTTGTTTATTTAAAATAAAAAGATAAACTTGGTAAGGATGAAAATAGATATCACCAAGTATACATTAGTAGAGCAATCTTGTGACCCTAATTTCTGAATAAAGAAATTTAAGTGTGTAGTAATGAACCACTCGCTTCATAAAATGCTTATGTCTGTAAAATTTTAGTCAAGAAAATTTGATTAACCCACTAAATTTCATTCAAATTGAATTGGATTAGGTTCTATTTAGAAAAAATGAATTCCATGAGAAAAAATTGCTGCAAACGATGTAGTAATGTATTCAAAGTATGAGAATCTCCCGGGTGGGACTCAGGATGGCAACACAGGTACCTGAAAGAAATTTAAGGAGTGTGAAAGCCCAAGGGCATGGGAAAACACAAACAAGCAAAGGCTGTATGTGTGCATTAGTGTTAAGTCCATCTAGCATAATTACGAAGATATCTTGGATATAAGGGCAATTACAGTTTCTTAGGATGAGATATTATTATTAAAACAAGTTTTGTTTTTTTTTTTAAAAAAAGATTTATTTATTTGAAAGAGTTACACAGAGAGAAGAGAGGCAAAGAGAGAAGTCTTCCATCTGGTGGTTCACTCCCCAATTGGCCGCAACGGCCGGAGCTGCACCGATCTGAAGCCAGGAACCAGGAGCTTCTTTCGGGTCTCCCATGTGGATGCAGGGGCCCAAGGACCTGGACCATCTTCTACTGATTTCCCAGGCCACAGCAGAGAGCTGGATCGGAAATAGAGCATCCGGGACATGAACTGGCGCCCATATGGTATATTGGCACTTTAGGCCAGGGTGTTAACCCGTTGTGCTACAACGCCGGCCCCTAAAACAAGTTTTATTAAAACAAGTTTAAATATTTTTTTAAAAGATTTATTTATTTATTTGAAAGGCAGAGGTTGGGGGGGGGGTCTTCCATCCACTGGTTCACTTCCCAAATGGCTGCAATGGCTGGTGTTGGGCCTATCCAAAGCCAGGAGCTTCTTCCAGGTCTCCCATGTGGGTGCAAAGGCCCAAGGACTTGGGCCATCTTCTACTGCTTTCCTAGGTAATAGCAGAGAGTTAGATCAGAAGTGGAGCAGCTGGGACTCAAACTGGCGACCAAATGGGGTGCCAGCACTGCAGGCAGTGGCTTTACCTGCTACACCACAATGCCGGCCCCATAAGTTTAAATATTTTAACAGTCTTAGTATCGATCTATTGGTGACATGCTCAAACTTTTTTTAAAACTAAAAGGAGACACAATTAAAAGGTTACAGACCAGTTAGAAATAAATATTAATATTAAAGTTATATAACCTGATGAGACATCTAAAACACACTTTTTCCTCTCCACAGGCAGCTAACACTAAATGAAAAAACATTTCCTGGAGAATGAAAAAAACTTGTACCCAAGAATATTACTGACAATTTGGTTGTTAGTGTTGCTCAAATAGTTTCAGTGATTCAACTCCTAAAAACGCTTGAGTGTTAACCTATTTATTGTAAAATTTGTATCAGCTTTTCAAATCGCTGTGTTTTAGGTCTGGAAAAAAGAGAATTAAATCTATAGCTAATAAAATTATTTTTCAGCATAACAAAGTCATTTCACTTTGTACCCCAAATATGACTCAAAATAAGTCTGTGGGTTCTTTTCAAGACTCATTATAGAATACCAAGTAAGCAGAGGAACGTTAATGTCATTTTATTTATTTATTTTTATTTTTTATTTTTTTATTTTTGACAGGCAGAGTGGACAGTGAGAGAGAGAGACAGAGAGAAAGGTCTTCCTTTTGCCGTTGGTTCACCCTCCAATGGCCGCCGCGGTAGCGCGCTGTGGCCGGCGCACCGCGCTGTTCCGATGGCAGGAGCCAGGTGCTTCTCCTGGTCTCCCATGGGGTGCAGGGCCCAAGGACTTGGGCCATCCTCCACTGCACTCCCTGGCCACAGCAGAGAGCTGGCCTGGAAGAGGGGCAACCAGGACAGGATCGGTGCCCCGACCGGGACTAGAACCCGGTGTGCCGGCGCCGCAAGGCAGAGGATTAGCCTGTTGAGCCATGGTAATGTCATTTTAACTACCTATGTGCAAGAGTCACTGTGATTTTGATTTGCTTTGCTCTTCCTCATTTTGTTCCTGTTCTGTGGTTTCCATGGTGAGTCCTGTAAAGCAGGTAGACTAATCCTATCTTCCTTAGAATCAAAGAGTTCTAGAAGTCAGGCCATCCCAGTGGTCTCTTAAATCCAATCAAAGCAAGGAGAGGCAGGAGATCTAGTATCGACAAGCTTCCAAAATCAAAAAGAAAAAAACTGGGTTAAAAGATTCAATGAGTTTTATTCTCAGAATTAGGCACATCATTTTGTTAAGAGAAGAAAAAATAGCTCTGGGGAGACTTTTCTGCTGTCATAACTCCGATTTGCATGGGGTATTGCAGTTTACAAAGCTTTTTCACAGATAATTTCATTTTAATTTGTTGGGTGTCTGCCTATTTTTCTGTCAGATTTGAGAGCTCCCTTGTGATCAATCCTGAGCTGAAGCTCAAGGCCGGCTATAAACACAACTAGGGCAGTGGTGGATGTGTTGTCTTGGATGAAACAGAACAGAGGTCAGTAATGGAAGTCAGAGAAGGCATTTACTCTCACTATCTGTCTAGCACCATCTCAGAGCCAGACCATTAGAGATAACATCAGCGTGCGACTCTACTATATTGGATTTGAGTATTCCTGACTCAAAATCATTTCCTGGGAGACAATATTACTCTTTAAGTTTGGTGGCTAAAACCATGTCATCTTTACCAGGATTGCTTTCAAGTTTTTCCAGAGTTCTTATTGAAAAACTTCTTTGCTGTCAACATCCAAGAAATGAAATAGAAACGATTGATCTCCATGTATTCACTTTTGAAATATTGATAAGTTGAAGCCAAATGCTTCGCGTTGTGAAAGTAGCTAACACTCTTGTTTGTAAAATTCAAATAAGCATTTCCTAATCATTTGTGTAGATCCAGTTTCGCTTCATAATTTCCAGACTGCCACCTGGATGCGTTCAGGGGGTTTCTGACACACTTGAGCTAATTTTCAAGGTTCCTCCTTTGTCTCTGGGCTTCTCTTTTATTCCCCTGGGACTCTCTGCCTCAAATTATTTTATCTGAAGCTATGTCTGAACCTGAATAGACGAAGGGAGAACCAAGGCAATTATATTACTAATTCAAGCATAAGACAGAAAAAAAAAAAAAAAAGCACTCTGCTTGACTGACTTGGAGATTTCTGGCAAACATCTTTTTCTGTTTCAATGATCTGGAAGATTGCCCAACTTCTTTTCTTTTGCGGATGGGAGTGGAGGTGAAGAGCTGGCCTGGGTCACATGGCTGCCTCATTTCCTGCTGCCTCAGAATGCGTCTATTCTAGGAAGGCTCAGACGTGATGGGGAGGTTGGCTGCTTCTGAGATGCAGTCCTTAAGATATATGAAGACTGAGACTGGTATTTTAAGTTCTTCACTGATCTAGGGGTTTGGTATGCAGTCACGGTAAGCTGGACAACTGCCATGCTGACTTACTGGTTCACTCATTCATTATTTGCATGCTTGCTCAGTCCTGAGGTTATGAAGGTGACTGTGTTTTGGCATTGGCTCTTGAAGAGTGCGAAGAAGACACATTAAAAAGCAGGTACAATACAATGAAGTAACTTTGAACAGTGATTCCATTGTGGGCAAAAGCATATACCCTTTAAAAGTTTCAAAGAGACGGAAGCAGAAGCCACAAAGCAATTCCTCTCAGACATATTTCTCTACTTATCTTGTTTGATTTTTTTTTCCCCCTGTGCAGTCTTCCTTTAAGAATGATATAAACCAGTCTCACTGGAGATTCATTTGCTGTCTTCTCTTGCAGATGCCTGGTCTCTGGGAGTTCTGGATAGGCTTTTTAGACAGATCAGGGTCTGGCACAGGTTTGTCACGTCTCTCTGCCGAGGGCTCTCCCTGGCAGATGGCAACAGCTGTTTGTGATTGAGTCTAAGAAACTACAGGAGGAGCCCTGCAAAATGTCCTTTTTATTACACTAATGGCTTTTTCCCTGAGAGTGGTTTTTCATTGTATCAGTGCATAATTGTTTTTGCTAATGCGTTTGCTCCAATCATACAAAAATCTAATTACTCTATGTAATGAATCATTAACAATTGCCTTAAATTCCTTTCAGTGTTTGCATGCTGGTATTCATTTTATGCTAATAAATCTGAAATATTCATGGCTTTCACTCTGAGACTGCAGATGATGTCCAAAAAATTGTCTTAGAAAATATGCATTTTTAATTTGTATTTTGTAAAATACTGAAGTATAAACTGCAAGATTATTCTGGAATACAATATTCTAATTTTCTCTTCATTTTTTTAAGCAGAGTTTTTTTAAATCTACTTCACACCCCACGTTCACTTAGCTACAACAAATAGCACGTGGTCATTTTTAACTGGAGAGCATTAATTGGTGTTTGGTAATGAAAGAAGATCAAAAGGGACTGATGTCACACTTTTTAACTTTGATTTATTCATAGTGAGATTCAGCCTCCGATCCATTTGCTGAAATTCGTATTAGAACTGAGTACCTTATTACTAATTTTTTAGTCAAAGAAGGGAAGATTAAACCTTGAATCTAACCCTAAATGTATAGCACGATTAGAGATTTTCTACAGTACTGCTTTTATTATTATTACTGTTGCTATTAAACGTATACTATGTTCTAAGTGCCCACTGTTCTGCTAAGTGCTTAATGTTCAACATTTCACTTCATCTTCCCTCAAAGCCTATGAGGTCAGGACTTTTATTACCCTTGTTTCACAGATGAGATTTAGGGAAGTGAAGCAAGCTTGCCCAAGGTTATTCAGTGCTCTGCAGCAGTTCTCAGCTGAGGGTGATTTTGCCTCCTTGGGGCCATTTGGCAATGCTTAGAAGAGTTTTCCTTGTCACAGTGGGCTGGGGGCAGCTGGCACACAGTGACGGAAGGCCAGGGATGGGACTTCACTTCTTCCAAGGCACAAGGCAGCCCCCCCCCTCCCCTCACTCCCAACAGAGAGGGATCCGGTCCAAAGCATCAACAGTACTGGGGATGAGGAATGGTTGTGCAGCAGCTGTGTGTGATGCCCACATCACAACCCTTTGGGCTACGGATTTCAGAGCAGCTGTGCCGGACAGCTGTGCTGGACAGCTGTGGGGACCACGGGGCGTGATTGCTAGGGTCTCAGTGAAAGTGCTGTGCAGTAGGGCTTTGCTTTTGGCCTGAGGGCTTTCTCTGAAATACCTGTGCAGGTGCATCCTGAGCTTGTGTGGGGTTATCACCTGGGGGGGAGGGTAACCTTCAGACAGCCTTCTACCTCCTTGCTCTTAGATGGGGCCATCATGTGGGCATTCTACCACGATGCTTCTGTGCATCCCCAGAGGGACTGAATCTTGGTTTTGTACTGTGGTAAACCATGGGCGCAGCTGGCACCAATGGGCTTACTGCCTTCTCACACTGGTCAAGGGTTTTTGGCCTCCTGCAATCCCAGGCTGAGCCTGTTGCTGGGGCTTTCAAGAGAGCTTCGGAATGGGAAAACAGAGAGACACTGCCACATGAGCTCGAAGGGGCAGCTGGCAACTACAGAAAACCATCTACCATAGCTAACCAAACCTCTTATGCCTGTTTGATTCGTGTTTATCCCTTCCTTATCTTGCACCCCACTCTTTCTCTCTTCTTCCTAGCCTTGCCTCTCGAATAAACTACCTGTACCCCAGACCCTATTTTAGACTCTGCTTTCAAAAGAACTCAAACTAAGATACAAAGTTACTAAGTCTGCTATATTATATTGCAAATCCAAGTAACAGAACCAAAGTCTGAGTGGCAGTCCATGAACACCCTGTGGCTGAGGATTCCCTCTGCACTCTAAATTCCATGGGCGAATGTTAAATCTTGCTTGATCAGGACTCTCAATTCTCTCCCCAGTTATCTTTGTCCTAATCCACTAACACAACCTCAGTGATCGAAGGGCCGGGTTGACCAGGTCTGTGGCAGATTTGCATTGAGAATTCCCATTTAACCTTTGTTGCTGTTTGGAAATCTTTCATGAATCTTTTAATGCCTTCTTCACATACGCATCCTTCCTTTTTTTTTTGACAGGCAGAGTGGACAGTGAGAGAGAGAGACAGAGAGAAAGGTCTTCCTTTGCCGTTGGTTCACGCTCCAATGGCCGGTGCACCGCGCTGATCCGATGGCAGGAGCCTGGTGCTTCTCCTGGTCTCCCACGGGGTGCAGGGCCCAAGTACTTGGGCCATCCTCCACTGCACTCCCTGGCCACAGCAGAGAGCTGGCCACTCATCCTTCCTTTTAAGCCCCAAACCTGGCTTGGTCAGCCCTCTTTCTCCATGATCCCATGTGAATTTGACATTATATTCTGATTATATAACATTTACTACTTCTTCAGCCATCCAACAGCTCTTTGTTTTCTTTGCTCTCTTAACATTCCTGTTCCCTCCAATCTGAGGACAAGACTCACCAGCTGTCCTTTTCCTCTACTCACTTGTTGGATGAGCTTATTCACTTCTATATGGATGGCATCTAATTTTCTGATTTTAGTTCTGAATCCCTGAGTCCCAGGGCCACTTTTCACAATCCTCTCTCAAAATCACATAAGCTCAACTCTGACCATGAAACAGGTATCTCTTACCTGTCATATTGTTCAATAGCTAGAAACCTTGAACTCATCTTTAACATTTTTTTCATTGCTTACTATTATGGAAGACATTGTTGGCTGTGCACTCAACATTCTTCTTCTCTTAAAGAAATGCCAATTTTGGTATAATGTTGAATCTTCTCCTAGTCACCCATGTGGCTTGGAAGAAGTTGAACTCCCTTCCAAGTCTAGGGAAGTATTAGAATAGACTAAAGAGCAACCCATTCCTCTTACCACAATGGTTCAGCAATTGGCATACAAACCAGTTCAGGTCACTGAGATTCCAGGCATCCATTTGTTGGTGATTCGGAAGAAACTGTTCTCTGCTCTTCTCTCTGGATCTCTCTAGATCTCTCTGGATCTCTCTCTCTCTCTCTCTCTCTCTCTCCCTGTCTCCCTGTGTTTCTCAGGTTGCATCCATAGATGGATTTGATGGAACTGAAGTCATTATGTCAGTACCACCTGAGAATGAGATCAACAAATGGAGCAGTGCTGAGCCAAATGATTCTCAAGGAAATGGAATTATTAAAATTGGATTTCAGCTGCCCCAAAGGATGTTCTGTCTATGGATAGCCAGCAATGGGAGTCAATATTTTTCCTTGTTGTTGATGGTTCCTGTTACTGGCAGTCAATGACTCTTAGTGAGAAAATGCTCTGTCTTGTTCCCTTTGAAAGCAGCCTCTGTCTTTCCATTTTTCCCCACTACAATTGCATCCTTTTAATCCGCATGCAATTGCTGAGAGCCGCCTGACTAATCTGCAGTCTTGCATTCTCTCCTCTTCCTAGTTTGTCTTTCGTATTGCTGTCAGGTGTGTTTCCTAAAAGACAATTTTCAAGAGGTCCTTCTACTTCATAAATTCTTATAATGGCATCTTTTTTTGCTTTTACTTTTTAGTGCAAACTTCCAAGATTTGTTTTCAAGTCTTTTCATAATTGGATTAATGTATATGTATATATATATATATATATATATATATATTCATGTATATATATATTCAATATGATTCTCTCTGTTCTCCAGTGTATAACTGATAATATTTCTTCCTGATGCTATCTTAACTGAAAAGTATTTGCCCTATGCAAACTCAATGTATGCTGCAAAGGTTTTTATTCTTGTTCTAGGTTCTTCACAAACTCCTCCTGAATACAGTCAGCCTTTATTCATTCAGTCTGTACTAAATGCATATTGTGTGCCAAATACTCAACAAAGCAGCAGGGCTATAAAGGCAAATGATCACAGCCCCTCTTATCGCTGGGATTCAGCAGTCAGATGCCTGAATTCTTAACGTTTTTAAGTAAATCTCTCACACAAAGTTCATATATATCATAAAATTGAATTTGTAGGGTTTAATTTTTAAGATACCAAGGCTATTTCAATTAATGTAAAGCTTAAAATCAGAGTATATAGATGATGTGGTGGTCTTATTCTTAGCCTCAAAGTAAAATCTATCACTGTGTTTTATTCTGGTTACTTAATATTAAGAAAATTAGGATTCATACAATCAGATAGCTGTATTATGTTAACAATCATTAGCAGTTCACCTCATAATCTCAAAATTCTCTTATGTTAAACAGAAGCAATAGGAAAAACATTGGGACGTTTCCATAAAATGATTTACATGGCATAAGTTAAAATGGTTTTTAGTTTGATAACTTTGATGTATATGTTTGAATCAAATCATTTCTTTATCCAACATACAGTTACTTACCATGTACTACATGCAAAGCTTTAGTGTAGATTGTGTATTCTCAATCTGGCGATATTATGCCAAGGAGGCAAATATTGATTATTGAGGGAAAACATTTTAGATATTGCAACAGCCCTCCAAATATAAACAGATATGTGTGTGTGTGTGTGTGTAGAGAGAGAGATAAAATTTCATGGGAGGTTATTAGTAAAAAAAAGATATTTCAGCAAACTCTTAGATGAGAAATAATAAGAAAAAGTTGAGGAGCACTGTTTTAGATGTGCGGTGAACAGATGTGAACACCCTGGGGAAGAAAGTGCTGACATCCTCATGGGGAGGTGAGCACACAATAACCATGGCAAATAAGCAAAACATATCATGGGTTTAAAAGGCAGTGCAGACAAGGAGAAAAGTAAACTAAGGAAAGGAGACAGGATGCCGACATGCGGGAGGAGGTAGCATTGACATAGCCAAAGTGACCATGGACGTCTGAGTGAGGGAGTGAGTGTGGAGGAGCTCATCAGCAGACTGTGCAAAGGCCCTGGGGAGAGAGCAGAGCTGGCTCACCTGAGGAGCAGCAGGCCATAGTGGAAGGAGAGGATTAGAGGAAGGAAACAAGGGCCGTGCCATAGAGCTCACAGGGTCTAGCTCAGAAAGAGCCATCTAAGGACTTTGTTTTTTTTAGATTTATTTATTTGAAAGACAGAGTTATAGTGAGGCAGAGACAAAGAGAGACAGAGAGAGGGAGGGAGAGAGAGAGAGAGAGAGAAAGTCTTCCATCGGCTCTTTTACTTCCCAAATGGCTGCAATGGCTAGAGCTGGGCTAATCCGAGGCCAGGAGCTGGGAACCTCTTCCAGGTCTCCCACATGGGGTGCAGGAGCCTAAGCTCTTGGGCCATCTTCCACTGCTTTCCCAGGTGCATTAGCAGGGAGCTGGATCAGAAGTGGAGTGGCTGGAACTCGAAATGGCGCCCATATGGGATGCTGGTGCCACACTGCACCAGCCCCAAGGACTTTTTTTTTTTTAAGATTTATTTATTTATTTGAAAGTCAGAGTTACACAAAGAGAGGAGAGGCAGAGAGAGAGAGAGAGAGAGAGAGAGAGAGAGAGAGAGATCTTCCAACCGATGGTTCACTCCGTAATTTGCTGCAACGGCCGGAGCTGTGCCATTCCAAAACCAGGAGTCAGGAGCTTCTTCCGGGTCCCCCACATGGGTGCAAGGGCCCAAGGACTTGGGCCATCTTCTGCTGTTTTCCCAGGCTACAGCAGAGAGCTGGATTGGAAGTGGAGCAGCTGGGACTCGAACTGGCACCCATATGGGATGCTGGTGCTTCAGGCCAGGGTGTTAACCCGCTGCACTACAGCGCCAGCCCTCCAAGGACTTTGGTTTTAACTCTCATGAGAGAAGAAGTCATTGGAGTGCTCTGAGGACAAAATGAGATGAGGATACTTCATTTGTTCCTGGAATAATGGAATTTAAAAAGTTTATTTTGCTGCAAATCTTTTGAAGTTCACACATAATTTTTTCATAATATGCATTTTCCTTGAACTTAAAAAATGATTTTGTTTATTTTCTGTATAGGCAGACAGAGAAAGCAAGTCAACTCCCATCCACTGGTCCACTCTCCCAGTGCCCACAATAGCAAGGACTGGACCATCCTGAAGCCAGGAGCCAGGAACTCTGTTTGGTTCTCCCACATGGGTGTCAGAGACCCAAGTACTTGCTCCATTACTCACTGCATCCCAGGAGCTGCATTAGTAGGAAGTTGGAGTCAGGAGCTGGAGCCAGGCACTAAACCCTGGTATGAAACTAGAGCGTCTTAACTCATGTATCTTAACTGCTAGGCCCTCTTCTAAGAACTTTTTTTTTCCTTTTAAACATTTATTTATTTATTTGAAAGTGTTACAGAGAATGAGAAGTGGAGGCAGAGAGAGAGAGAGATAGGGAGAGAGAGCGAGAGAGAGCCTCCACCTGCTGGTTCACTCCCCAAATGGCCGCAACGGCCAGGGCTGAGCCAGGCTGAAGCCAGGAGCCAGGAGATACATCTGGGTGTCCCGTGTGGGTGGGAGTTGAATCGGAAGTGGATCAGCCAGAACTCGAGCTGGTGCCCACAAGGGATGCCAGTGCTGCATGTGGCAGCTTTATCTGCTACTCCACAGTGCTGGCCCCTCTATGAGCTTTTTCAAGACCTATTTTAGAATCTGATTTACATCTTTACCAGGTCATTCTCACCACTACACTGAGAATGGTTTGTACAAAGCAAATGGGACAGTCTACTTGAACTTCGGTAACAAAATACCACAGCCTGAATGGCTTCAACAACAGATTCTTGTTTCTCACAGTTATGGAGGCTGAGGATACCATACCCAGGTGTCAGCAAGGTAAACTTCCTGCAGAGCCTTCTTCTCTTCCCTTGTAGGTAGCTCATAGGGCCTCTTCCTGGTTGGTGTGCATGGGGGTGGAGGGTAGCAGTGGGGAGAAAGAGAGAAGAGTGGGAAAGCAATGTTGGCAGGGGGAAGAGACAGAGAGAACAGGTGCAAGCTATCTGTGTCTCTTAGAAGAGCATTGTACCTATTCCCCACCCTCAGGAACCCCTTTAATCCTATTTACTTCCCAGAGTCTCCATCTCCAAATACCTCTACAACAGGGGTTAGGGCTTGAACTTAAGCATTTTAGGAGTCTCATTCATTTGGTCTGTAACAGGAGGCTACTGCAATGGTCCAGGTGACATGGTGTGGTAGGGAAGGACAGAAGTGCTGGGACTTCATGTCACCTTAAAGGTAGAACATTCAGGCTGTGCTGATTGATTTGTTGTGGAGGATGCGTCAACACTGTCCAAGGGCTTCAGATATACATGGTAACATCATTATTTTTCTGTGTTTGCAACATTGGGAAGTTGAACAGAATACATCAAAGCACTTAGGATTTTTGAAAGGCTCTAAGTTAATGTATCTCCATTTGTCAATTGATATGGGGGCATTTGAAATGTAATTAAATATGTTTTTGTGGAACACAGTGGCTGGGGACAACTGGCATTTAAAGGCCAGGGATGTCAACAGTTTTCGATGCGTGGAATAGAGCTGCACAAATGAAGAACTCTACTGAGACTCACCAGAGGAGCTCCTCTTATGTATTTGTTTTCCATCTTAATTTGTTGTTGCCTGTTGCAGGCAGAAAACAGAGCCTTTCTCCGGCACTCATTTCAGGCACAGTTCCCTCAGCTAAGCTGCAGAGATCTTGGCAGAAGTTATCTCACAGAATATTTTTGTCCAATAGTGAAGAGCAGAAAATGCCTTTATTTTGATAACAGGAGGCTTATAACATTTCTTGACTAGAGCAAATGCTGGTCTTCTCATAGCCATCACTTTGCCATTTCTCCTAAACTCATATATTTTTAAAATATTTATTTATTTGATAGGTGGAAGAGAAAGAAAGAGCTGTCTTCCATCTGCTGGTTCACTCCCCAAATGGCTGCAACATCTGAAGCTGGACTGATCCGAAGCCAGGATCCAGGAGCTTTTTCTGGGTCTCTCACATGGGTAGCAGGAGCCCAAACACTTGGGCCCTCTTCCATTGCTTTCTGATGCCATTAGCAGGGAGCTGGATTGGAAATGGAGCAGCCAGGACTCCAGCTGGTGGGCATATTGGGTGCCGGTGCCACAGGCAGAGGCTTAAACTACCACAGCACAGCACCAGCCCCAGGAAACTAACATCTTGTTAACAGAATGTGAACGTACCAAATCAATGAAAAGGATATTTTCTTAGTCATAACATAAGCCTAACTCTGTAATATATATTTCTCAATATTCTTTTGTAACTTTTGTTGATGTGTTGTTGAGTTTTTAAAAACAAAGACATTACCTTTTGAGAGTAGATTTAGATTCACAGAAAAATTGAAATGAAGGTACAGAGGCTTCCTATATATTTCCTGTTTCACACATGCATATCTGTGCCCTTATCAACATCCTCATTCCAATGGATTTGTCACAATTGATGAATTTATACTTACACATCACTATCACCCAAAATCCCATAGTTTACATGAGGGTTCACCCTTGGTGTTGCATCTTCTGTGGGTTTGGACAATGTATGATGACATGTATCCACCATGATGGCTTTATTCAGGGTAGTTTCACAGCTCCTAAAATCCCCAATTTTCTGCCTATTCATTCTCCCCTTCCCCCTAACCACTGCAATCACTGATCTTTTGTACAGTCTCCATAGTTCTGCATTTCTAGCTATTTTTATTAGAATATTAATTATGATTTTATTCCTTTAGAATATTATATAAATACTGTATTTTACAATGTTTCTATATAAGGATCACAGTTTTTTAAATCACTGCATATAGCCCGTCATCATTTCCAATAACTTCTCCCTTTTTTAGTTTGACAGTTTGCTTCTAGTTTTTCATGAGTTACATGTAATATTTCCATCTTGTCTTTCTGCAATTGATTTTTTCTATCCTCTATTAGATATCCCTCCCCTGCCAGTTATTGTCTATTTGCTTGGTGTCTGGCTATTGTGATTTATGTATGTATGCTAGTGTCAATTCACCTATTCACTTTGTGTCTGAGCAATGATAATTGTTTGATTTTTTTCAGGCTTCCTTCAACATTCACATATATGGCGTCCAGTAACTTCTGATCCTATGCTGCTCCACAAGCATTTGCTACAGTGTGAAGCACAGGTGGGCAATGAATTGAATATTTCATGGTAAGGGGAAAGACATATTCCAGAAACGTTTTAAAGATAAAAGTCACATATTTCTTTTTTTGATAAAATAAAAATTATTGGAGACTGGCATTGTGGCATAAGAAAGCCTTGCAATGCCAATGTACCACATGGGAGCTGGTTCATGTCCTGTCTGCTTCCTGATCCTTGCTAACGGCCTGGGAAAAGCAGCAGAGGGTGACCCAAGTGCTTGGGTCCCTTCTATTCACATGGGATATCTGGATGAAGTTCCTGGCTCCCGGCTTCAGCCCTGGCCATTACAGCCATCTGGAAAGTGAACAAGTAGATGGAAGATCTCTCTGCTTGTCTCTCCCTCTATAACTCTGACTTTCAAATAACAAAATAAATCATTAAAACAATCAAAATAAAAATTATAGCAAATGCTTCCCTAAGATACCCGTGGATTAACAAAAAACAGCTGAATATATTGCTTTCAATATTGAAGAAAAACAAACATCAACAGCAACCTCACACCACTTATACTTCTAAACTGCTATATGCTTTTATAGAAGATAGCATCATTCTTCAGTGATTGTTGTAGCTCTTGACTGCAAGACATATTAAGCCCAGCAAAGCTAAGATTCCACATAGACACTGGATAAATTTGATGACAGAAACTCAAAGAAGCCAGTGAAAGTAAGAGAACTTAGTCTGTGCTTACACAATCTACAGAAATGAACTTTATAATGTGATAAATGGAATAGAAAACCCTACTTACAATTCAACAAGACAAACAAAATGGTTAGGGATAAGTATGAGAAATGGGCAAGATCTACATAAAGAACATTTTTAAATACTATTGAAAAAGACAATACTGAAATAAGTGGAAAGGTATAGCGTTTTTTGGGTGAGAAAAACCAGCATCATTAAAAATGAGTTTCAATAAAAATATCAACGGTTTTTATTTTGGAATCATTTAAGTTGATGATAAAGTTCAAATGGAAATGTAAAAAACAAGAATGGTCAAGAAAAATCTGAAAAATAGAAGCCATAAAGAGGACTAGCTTTGAGAGACAGAAAGAGAGAGATTTTTCATCTGGGAGCATCCTTAAATGCTCGCAATAGTCAGAAGGGCTGGGATAGCCTGAGGGGAGGAGGCCGGAACTCTGGGTTTCCCAAGTGGGTACAGAATCCCTAGTATTTTGGCCACCACCTGTTTCCACCCAGGAGGCACATTAGCAGAAAGCTGGAAGCAGAAGTGGAGC
Source organism: Lepus europaeus (assembly GCF_033115175.1). Lineage (NCBI taxonomy): Eukaryota > Metazoa > Chordata > Mammalia > Lagomorpha > Leporidae > Lepus > Lepus europaeus. The sequence continues at coordinate 61,977,638 of NC_084830.1, read as the reverse complement.
TTCTGTGGAACTCAGACTCTGATATGGGATGCAGGTGTTCCAAGGGGCATCTTTACTGTGCCAAATGCCCATCTCAAGTTGAGTTTCAGGTGTTTTGTTTCTTTTGCCCTTGTACTCCTTCTGCTTTTTGGATCATTTTCAGAAAGAGAAGAGCTCACTTAATGTCATTATATCGCAAAAGGAAATCCTACATTTCTCTATTTCATGCCCACATGTTTTATTATATGAGCACAAATTGAATCCAGATTTCTTGCACTTGCCAGTCATATTTATTTCTGCCACATCCTATTAGTCAAAGCAAGTCATAAGCTAAGCTCATTTCAAGATTGGGAAAACAAAATCCCGCTTTCACAAAGAACTTCAAAGAATTTGTGGACACATTTAAACTATCAAAGACACTCTCTTCTACTCCCTGTTCTTTCCCACTTCCCTAGCTCTTTCTATATGTCCACTGTTGGAAGATATACGATCCATAACTTGATAGGGAAAATAGAGGATCTTATGCAGAAATGACTTCCCTTTCTTGCTCCCACTTGATGATTTATTACAGATTGTGTTTCTTCATTTCCACCAAATCAGCTGTTCTGATACTTGTTCTTCCCCTCTGCAATCCATGGTCAATGACTTTGCAGCTCCTCCTGAGAAAAGTTGATACCTTCATCCTCTTGCTTAATCATTTCCCCTACTATTTCCTCAGGGACCTTACATCATCACTGAAACATCTGACTTTTTAAAAACCTTGTTGTAAAGATACTGACATCTTTTCCATCTTTTGGGAAAAAAAAAACTCTTGCAGTTTCTACTCTATCTTTTGCTTGTAGTCATATGAAAATATTTTCAGACATGTGTTCATTTATTGTGTTTTTCCCTGTACTTTCTCATCCCATCTCCATCCATATTATCTGGCTTCTACACTAATTCTCCCAAAGTACAAATAGCTTTCACCAAGGTCATCCTTGACTTCTTAGATGATTAATGGATTTGCTTGAATCATCACTGGCTGCTCCCTTACATGTCCTTCACTAATTTCTTTTGTCTACTCATGTCTTAAATATTGGTTTATGTGACCAAATCTTCCTATGCCTGAGACAGCATGACATCACGCTGGATGATCTCTTATAGCCCGTGGCACTATTATTATTATTCATCTCTTGTTTTCTCTAGATTCATATCCAGTTCCCATATGATGTTTCCTCCTTGAAATTCCATCAGCAATGTTCAAGTATATTTTAAAAAATTCACAGAAAATTGGAATTAAAATTTTTTAAAGAATAAAGTTTTTTAAGATTAATTAATTAATTAACTGATTTTAAAGGCAGAGTTACAGAAAGGGAAAGAGAAAGGGAGAGAGAGAGAAAGAGAGAGAGAGAGAGAGAGAGAGAGAGAGAGAGAGAGAGAGACCTTCCATCTACTGGTCATTCCCCAAATGGCTGTGATGACTGGGGATGACTCTGGTCAAAGCCAGGAGCCTGGAATTCCAACCAGTTCTCCCACATTGGTGCAGAGGCCCAAGGATTTGAGCCATCTTCCTCTGCTTTCCCAAGTGCATTAGCATGGAGCTGGATCAGAAGTGGAGAAGCTGAGACTTGAACTGGCTCTCTGATACAGGATGCAGGTGTCCCAAATGGCAGCTTAACACTGTACTGCAATGCTCACTTTTGAATCTAGTTTCTGACTTCAAGAAGCAAGCAATTTATGGACATAGAAGAGACTTATATACAAGAAAACATTTTACAATGCTGTTGTGAATTTGGGGATTGGATGAATCAGAAATAGTTTTGCGTGGTGCTCTAAGTGTTTAGCAGATAATGCTACATTGGTGCTGGGAGGGAAGTACCATTATGTGGGCTTCGCCCTTAGGGCTTGCATTTAAGAGCTCTTAGAGACATAAAATAATTTTAATTTTAAGATAAAGATAGTATTCACTCTTATTAATAAGATGTTATACAGAGAATAGAATCTAATCAATCTAGCATTATGACATTGAAAAAGGTAAGCAAATGAAATGTGTGAAGTAGTGTCATCTGTTCTCAGTTACAGTATCTAGGCATATATTTGAGTAGGATGGTTTATTAATGATCAACATTTACTAAATTACAGATGGAGTTAAAACATTTCCAGAGGTTTCCACTAAAGTAATTCTATTTCAGCTGCTTCCTGTTGAGTTAGATCTTCATTGACTGAAAGTACAAATATCTATGTTATTTATCAACAAATGAATGCAAGAAGGAGCAAGTATAATAGTGCTGAGAGAAATTTTATAAATAATTTCTTAATTCCAGATTGATACTACCTTTCTATTCATTGTACTTTTTGAATATATTTGCTGGAAACATTTTGTGAGCCCATAGAGATCAGGAAAAATCTGTTAGAAATAAGAGGCTTGGGGCCAGTGCTGTGGTGTAGCAGATAAAGCCACCTCCTTCAGTGCCAGCATCCTGTGTGAGCACAGGTTTGAGTCTTGGCTGTTCCGTTACCTGGCCTGGGAAAGCAGTAGATGATAGCCCAAGTCCTTGGGCCCCTGCACCCATGTTGGAGACCTGGAAGAAGCTCCTGGCTCCTGGCTTTGGATCTGCTCAGCTATGGCCATTATGGCCAAGTGGGGAGTGAACCAATAGATGGAAGACCTCTCTCTGCCTCTTCTTTTGTGTAACTCTATCAAATAAATAATAAATCTTTATAAAAAAGAAATAGGCTTGAGTTCAGTTGTGAAGCATGACAAGGATTTACATATTATGGATGTATACAGAGTGATGAGGTCATTAGTGAGTAGGGAATATTGAACAAGGGGTAGGGGAGAGGAAGTGTGTCTGGCATATTAGGATGATAGTAAAATCCCAGCTCAGTTGAGTATTAAAATAACGCAGCAACTGGAGAATGGGTGGGGAAAGGTAAAATTAAGGAAAAGAAATTTCTATTGAAAATTTCTGAATGAAAGAAAATTGTGGGGGCTGGCACTGTAGCTCACTGGGTTAATCCTCTGCCCGCGGCGCTGGCATCCCATATGGGTGCCGGGTTCCAGTCCTGATTGCTCCTTTTCCAGTCCAGCTCTCCTCTGTGGCCTGGGAAGGCAGTGGAGGATGGCCCAGGTGCTTGGGCCCCTGTGCCTGCATGGGAGACCGGGAGGAAGCACCTGGCTCCTGGCTTTGGAACAGTGCAGTGCTGGCCATAGTGGCCATTTGGGGAGTGAACCAATGGAAGGAAGACCTTTCACTCTGTCTGTCTCTCTCTCACTGTCTATAACTCTAGCTGTCAAATAAATAAAAGAAAACTGTGAAAGAAGTATCTGGAAAGACAACTTTGATAGTCATGTGTAGGCTGGATACAGCGAGAGATGTTGAAGTCAACAAGAGTAGATGTGATGGTCAATCATTTCCCAAGAATCTGGCTGTGAGGCAGGCAATGGAAGTGAAAAGCAGCAGGGGATTTTCAAGATGTTATGAATCATCAATTTCCAGAATTTAAAGATAGAATGTGGAAGTCAGGAGAAAATGATTGAAGAGTTAGAGAATTAGTAGTCTGATGGTTTGGGAGAAGACTCATCCCACTCACAGATGTGAACTCAGGACAATCAATTTTAAAGACAAGATAAATCCAGTTGCAGATATGTTGACTCTGAGCAATGAAATACACATATTAAATTACCACTTGTGTACTGTAGCCCAGGGGAGACAACCAGGGCCTGAGAAAAAGATTTGAAAACTTTTCCCATGGAAGAGATGATTTGATATGGGGTGGATGTACCAATGAAATGAAAAGATTCTGTGCAATGAACCTGCATAAACTGATCAGAGAAGGAACAAGGACAAGGAACCTGAGAGAGTTATCTGAAAAAATAGTAGAGAAGTGAAAATGGAACCAGGATTTGAAGGGTTAAGTGGGGAAAAATAGGCCGGCGCCGTGGCTTAACAGGCTAATCCTCTGCCTTGCGGCGCTGGCACACTGGGTTCTAGTCCGGTCGGGGCACCGGATTCTGTCCTGGTTGCCCCTCTTCCAGGCCAGCTCTCTGCTATGGCCCGGGAGTGCAGTGGAGGATGGCTCAAGTGCTTGGGCCCTGCACCCCATGGGAGACCAGGAGAAGCACCTGGCTCCTGGCTTCGGATCAGCACGATGCGCCACCCGCAGGGGCCATTGGAGGGTGAACCAACGGCAAAGGAAGACCTTTCTCTCTATCTCTCTCCCTCACTATCCACTCTGCCTGTCAAAAAAAAAAAAAAAAAGTGGGGAAAATGACTTAATAGTGCCAAGCGCTTGTCCAGCATTTTTCAAGCATCCTTGGAATTGTCACAATTATATCTGTATTAATTTACATGTATTGCTACATGATAAATATTCAAAGCCAAAAATAAACATCTGCTCTATCACACAGTTTCTTTGGATTAGGAATTCAGGAGTGGGTTAGCCACATGGCTCTGGTTCAGGGTATTCCATGAGGTTGCAAACAAGTGGGCAGCTGAGGCTGGAGTTACTGGAAAGATTGTGTGGGGCCGGAGGCTTTGCTTCCAAGATGGCTCACACACTTGAGTAGAACATTGATGCTGGCTGTTCGTATTAGGTCATGGTTATTCCTCACATGGGTGTCTCCCTATGCCACGTAAGTGCTCATTGCAAGGTAATGGGCTACTTCCAGGGTAAATCATCCAAGAAAACAGGAGAAAAACAACAATGTCTTCTATGACCTAACCTAAGAAATATTCTATCATTTCTGCAATATCCTACTGCTACAATATGGGGAGGGGACTGAATAAATGTATGGAAACCAGGAAGTAAGGATTATCCCTGGGAGGTTGCCCCCACAGCATGCCTCTTCCTGCAACCAGTCAGGAACTTAAGACAAATCTAGGCTTTTTTATAAAAGTTGACCAACTTCTAAAAAATCAAATTGATGGAAAATATCCTGAGATAACAAGAGTAATATATCTTTTATAATGAATTCTTATCTTCTTTCCAGTCGATTAGATTTCATTGTCAATACAAGCCCTGGAAGTTGTAACTTGGATTGCAGTATTATGAAATAATTGGAGAAATCCACAGGGTCAGTAACTATATGCCAAAATTGTTCTTCTTAATGAGACATTTAATGTAAAGCAGATGGATTAGTGATGTTTTCAGGCTCATTTGTTGAGCATTAATGCTTGCTTTCCTTATCTTCTTAACAGCATGTCTGTATCTGCTTTAAAGGGGCATTGATTGTTAAAATTTAATCGTAATTTTATGTTTATCCTTTTATTGTTTTTAAAGTCCCTTCAGGTATAAGTAGCTAAGGTCTCCATTAGTGAATTAATTAGACTAATATTTAGTGAAAACAATGATGACAGTTTCAAAATAGACACAATTCTCAAATTTGAATGAGTAGAAGAATTGCCTAAGAAGCTTGTTTACAAATACAGCTTTCAGGGTTCCATCCACAGGAACAAATTCATTTAGGCTGGTAATAGGACCTCAGAACCAGAATTGTAAACAAATAGTTGATCACTCTGACATAGGTGCTCCACAGGTGATAGCAAGCTGCCTGCAAAACTTTCACAAATTATGTTAGTTAATTTGTTAATATCCAGCACCTTGGAGAATAACTTGAGAAGTAAAAGATTTTTAAGAAAAGGAGCTAGTACTAAACATTAATTCTTTAATGTTATTTAGACAAATATGTAAGGGAAGACTATAACTTTGTCTGGTTAGTAATAAATGCCTGAAGAAGGAAAAGCTACCACGCAGAGAAGCTTGTTACCGAGGTAATAACATTTGCTGCCTCACATGACTGTGGGGATTAAATGGCTTAACGTGGATGAAATGTTTGGAAGAGTAATAGGCACCTAGTACAATCTCAATAAAACATTGCCATTGGATATGATGAAACTACAAATTTTACAAAAATTCAGACTCTACCAGAGCATATACTATTCTCTTGAAAACACTGGTTAAAGGTTATCATTCTTGATTAGTGAATTAGAAATAAATAAGGATACTGGTTCCCACTGTGCTTATAGTATGAACAGTTCGCTATATATAAATACAAAATATAAAATTTTTTCTAATTTTTAAATTTGTATAAGCTGAACAAATTTTATGTATTTAATATATACAGATTTAGGAGCATAGTGATTCTTCCCAATTCATTTTCACACCCTCCTACACTCCCTCCTCCTTCCTTCCTTATTCTTCCTTTTAATTTATACAATGACATACTTTATTTTATAATCACAAGCTTAATCATCCACTAAGAAGATAATTCAACAAATAGTAAGAAGAAAAAAATACCATTCCTCAAAAGTAGAGACAAGGGCTATAAATAATAATCAAATCTCAAAATGCCAATTTCACTCATATATAATATATATATATACACAGATCAGGGAAAGCATTTGATATTTGTCTTTTGGGCACTGGCTTATTTCACTAAGTATAATGGTTTCCAGTTGCATCCATTTTGTTGCAAGAGAAGGGATTTTATTCTTTTTATGGCTGAATAGTATTCCATAGTGTATATATACCACATTTTATTTATCCAGTCATCAGCTGATGGGCATCTGGGTTGATTCCATATCTTAGCCATTGTGAACTGAGCTACAATAAACATGGGATACAGATAAAACTTTCATATACTGATTTCATTTCATTTAGGTAAATTTCCAGGAGTGGGATGGCTGGGACATATGGTAGAACGATTTCCAGATTTCTGAGGAATCCCCAAACTGTCCTTCACAATGGCTATGCTAGTTTACATTCCCACCAACAGTGGATTAGGCTACCTTTTCCCCACATTCTGACTGGGGTGAAGTGAACCTCATTGCAGTTTTGATTTGCACATCCCTGATAGCTAGTGATCCTGAGAATTTTTTCATGTGTCAGTTGTCAATAAGAATTTTACCTTTTGAAAAATGCCTGCTTAAGTCTCTTGCCTATTTCTTAACTGGACTGTTTGTTTTGTTGTTGAGTTTCTTGAGCTCTATATAGTGTGCAAATATTTTCTCCCATTCTGCTGATTGCTTCTTAACTTTGTTGAGTTGCAGTGCAGAAGCTTCTTAGGTTGATGTAATCCATTTGTCTATTTTTGTTTTTATGTCTGTGCTTCTGGGGTCTTTTCAAAGAAGTTTTTGCCAATGCTAATGTCTTAAAGAGTTTTCTCAGTGTTCCCTTCTATGAATCTGATGGTATCAGGTGTTGGGTTTAGATTCTTAATCCACTTTGAGTTGATTTTTGTATGAAGTTTTAGGTAGGGTTTTTTTTTTAACTTTTATTTAATGAATATAAATTTCCAATGTACAGCTTATGGATTACAATGGCTTCCCCCTCCCATAACTTCCCTCCCACCCGCAACCCTCCCCTCTCCCGCTCCCTCTCCCTTTCCATTTGCATCAAGATTCATTTTCAATTCTCTTTATATACAGAAGATCAATTTAGTATAAAGATTTCAACAGTTTGCACCCACATAGCAACACAAAGTGAAACATACTCTTTGAGTACTAGTTATAGCATTAAATCAAAATGTACAGCACATTAAGGACAGAGATCCCACATCAGGAGCAAGTGCACAGTGGCTCCTGTTGTTGACCCAACAAATTGACACTCTAGTTTATGGCGCCAGTAACCACCCTAGGCTGTCGTCATGAGTTGCCAAGGCTTAGAAGCCTTCCAAGTTTGCCGACTCTGATCATATTTAGACAAGGTCATAAAAGACAGAGTGAGGATAGTAACCAATGATCCTAAGAGTGGCATTTACCAGGTTTGAACAATTATACAGCATTAAGTGGGGAAGAGGACCATCAGTACACACAGGTTGGGAGTAGAGCCATTGGTGGTAGAGTAGAGGTTATGATTACAAAGGAATGAGGCCCAAGTACGCTAGACAGGGTCTAGAAATAAGGACAGAGTCATTATTAGAGGAGCTAAGAAAGGTGCTGTCTAAGCTACAATTAAGTTTTCTGATTGAGAGGCAAATAGAACCTGACAGAAGGGGCTTGATAATAATCTGGTGGGTTTAGGCCTTGTAAGTTAAGAGGCCCAGACCTATCTATCTCTTCACGTGGGGTACATCCTAAGGGAGGTGTGAACCTCCTAGGGGAAGGCACTCTGTTGACTTTCATTACTTGGCTGGCCTGGGAGGAGAGCTGGCCAGGTAAAGGCAGGGGGCATCTCTAACAAGAAATTTACAGTTCTGCCTGCAATGTTGCTGACCCTACTTGACCATACCCTCAGCTGCAGTGGTCACTTTGGAAGTTGGGCTTTTCAGTAAAATACTGTTTGAGTACTAGTTATAGCACTAATTCACATTGAACAACACATTAAGGACAGATATCCCACATAAGGAGTAAGCACACAGTGACTCCTGTTGTTGACTTAACAATTTAACACTCTTGTTTATGGCATCAGTAATCTCCCTAGGGTCTAGTCATGAGCTGCCAAGGCTATGGAAGCCTCTTGAGTTCAGACTTCGATCTTATTTAGACGAGGTCATAGTCAAAGAGGAAGTTCTCTCCTCTCTTCAGAGAAAGGTACCTCCTTCTTTGATGGCCCCCTTCTTTCTGCTGGGATCTCACTCACAGAGACCTTTCATTTAGGTTTTGTTTTTTGTTTTTTGTTTTTGTTTTTGTTTTTTTGCCAGAGTGTCTTGGCTTTCCATGCCTGAAATACTCTCATGGGCTCTTCAGCCAGATCCGAGTGCCTTAAGGGCTGATTCTGAGGCCAGAGTGCTATTTAGGACATCTGCCATTCTATGAGTCTGCTGTGTATCCCGCTTCCCATGTTGGATCATTCTCTCCCATTTTTATTCTATCAGTTAGTATTCGCAGACACTTGTCTTGTTTGTGTGATCCCTTTGACTCTTAGACCTATCAGTGTGATCAATTGTGAATTGAAATTGATCACTTGGGGCCGGCGCCATGGCTTAACAGGCTAATCCTCTGCCTTGCGGCGCCGGCACACCGGGTTCTAGTCCCGGTTGGGGCGCTGGATTCTCTCCTGGTTGCCCCTCTTCCAGGCCAGCTCTCTGCTATGTCCCGGGAGTGCAGTGGAGGATGGCCCAAGTCCTTGGGCTCTGCACCCACATGGGACACCAGGAGAAGCTCCTGGCTCCTGGCTCCTGGCTTTGGATCAGCGAGATGCGCCGTCCGCAGCAGCCATTGGAGAGTGAACCAACGGCAAAAAGGAAGACCTTTCTCTCTGTCTGTCTCTCTCACTATCCACTCTGCCTGTAAAAAAAAAAAAAAAGAAACATTGAAATTGATCACTTGGACTAGTGAGATGGCATTGGTACATGCAATCTTTAAGGGAGGAGATGTACAATTTGGGACATGCTCAATCAGACTTGCCCCAAATGGTGGAGTTAGAAATGTGCCAGGGGATTCCAATACAATCCCATAAAGATTGCATGTACCAAAGCCATCTGACTGAGATATTTCTAAGGCTTTGTCTTCTAGCTTGGATCTTCTTTCTTCTGTTTCACCATGTCTGTTGTTGAGGCTTTCCACTGTATTTTCTATTTGACATATTGAGCTCTTCATTTCTAATATTTCAGCTTGATTTCTCTTCAATATCTCAATCTCTCTGCAAAAATTTTCAGCCATATCCTGTATGGATTTTTTCCTCGTGAATTTGTTTCTCTCTGTGTTTCTGAATAATTTTGTCATCATTCTTTTGAATTCATTTTCAAGCATTTTATCAATCTCTTTATCTTCACATTCTAGTATTGAGGTGTTATGTTCCTTTTGAGTAATTACGTTGTTTTCCTTGTTCTCATTCCTTGTAGTTCTGCATTTATTTTTAGGGATTTGTGGAAACACTTGTTCATTTTCTCTTCTGATGAGTTTTATCTTTGAAGTATTCCTCTGTGGCTTAGTGGAGTGTCTGATCCTTCAGTGGGTTTCCAGAAGCTTGTGCTGGATGTGGGCAGGGAACTCTGGTTGGTGCTCAAGTGTGGGGTGAGAATCCAGGGTGACACCCAAGTTGGGTGTGGTAGATTTCCTCTACTGTCAACAATAGGGGAGGTTATGATCACACTTGTAGGTGTAATCATGACCTCACCTCCTCTCTTCCCTGATGATCAATGCCCAAGGTTAGCCCATAGTGGCTACAACACCAACCCATGAAAGCTCATGAGCCACACAAAATGTGTGGTCTTCAGTGTGAGCATGGAACTCTCTGCAATGACCCACCCCAGGCAGTCAGGGAGCTCTGAGCCTTTGATGCCAGACACGGTGATTGCTCAGAGACCCAGCTACATCCCATACTCTATGGTCACAGAATTCCCATGTTACATCACAGAAGGCTTTCACAGTCATGGGGTGCAGAGGATCCACTCTTAGCCCTGTAAGCCTGTCCTGTCCATGGAGAGAGCAGAGATGTTCCCAGAGCCAGCCGCCTGTGGGTGCCACACCTTGGCAATTTGAGCTCAGCAGCTTGTGTTGGGTTGAGGGGATGGGTGCCCAAACCCCTGCCAACCATCCCAGCCTGACTCAAAAGCAATGGGGAATGTGGATTCTTCCCTCTGATAAAATTCCCTGGTTATATGTGCATGAGAACTGCTGCAGCCTCTAATGGCGTCAAGATGGTTCCCTGCCCCACCACTACTGGTTGCCAGGTGCACTTGTTGGGGAATAGGAATAGGGAGTAAGAAGTGTGTTTTTCCTTCACTGGATTAGGTGGGTACCTTGCCACCTGCTAGGACTCCAGGCCAGACTCAGAGTCAGTGTAGTCTGCAAGGTTCTTTCTCAAACAGTATCACCAGTGAGCTGGGCTGCTGCAGTCTGCTCTCACCTAGCAATCAGAAGCTAGTGTCTCCTCCAGCTCCCGACTACAGGAGCCAGGGTGGTGTCCCTGCTTGCTGCTGCATGTTCGCACTTTCCACGCTGCTCCACCGTGGTCCTCTGCTTTCTGTAGGATTTCCACTGCAAACTTCTCTCTAACTCACCACCAGGAATGCACTTCTGCTTTTCTTCTGCTATGTAATTCTTTCAATGTGTTCAGGCATTCTCAAAGAATACCCGATTGCTTCAAGTTAAGAAGCAAACAAACAAATTATCCTATGTTTTTTTCTTAGAGCTGCTGTAATAAAGCACACCCACAGCAGGTTGACTTTCTCAGAACTCTGGAGGCTGCAAAGCCAAGATCCAGGTATCAGTGGGGTTTGTGCTTCCTGAAGGTGTGAGGGAAGTAGCCTACCTCTAAGTAAGGGCTAAGCTATCAGGGATAAAGACCTCAACATATGAATTTGGGGAGGGACACAATTCGACTGATACCAACTTCTTTCAACTCTCCTTTCAAGGTTTTACTATAAATATAGGTTTGGGGATTTGGATGGAGGGCCCTTAAAATAAGTAGATTTGGAGTAGGACACATACTAGAAAGATAGGCAATGGTTGTTTTTTCCTACGGACTGCTTTTGTAATAAGATTTTTTGAAAAAGGAACTGTGGGTGGTGGAACTGATAGTGTGAGCAATATAAAGCAGTCAAATACCTTGTCCTTGTCCTCAGAAAACTTTCATTCACAGACGCATAAGACTACATATGCAGGAAGAAATGAAATCACGTAGAATAAGTGTCTACTGGTTGAATGGAATTCAACTTAAAATGTGACCAAATTTACTATGTGATGCTTTAGGTAGAACAGAGGAGATGCTTGAAGAAAGGGTATCCATTGTCACTTTAATACTGCCTGTATACAGGAGTCCTTCCAGAAAGATTTTATGTGCACAGAAAACTGACCTAGGGAAATGAAACCAGTTGAGCGTGTTTGTCTGGAGTTGCAGATTTTTGTTCGTAATCTTGAGAAGTAGTAGCCACTACGTGTCCCCTAAATAGGGACTAAATGGACTAATCAGTCGACCAATTTTACATAAAAATTTACTTCTTATGTAAACCACATTGTAAAGTTTTCCCTCTTTATATTACCATTTTTGTTTCTGATTTTTTATTTCTTTTAAGCATTATCAGATTATTTTACATCATTTTGTTAAGCCTTCTTGAATATTGTTTGAGATGTAAACAGAATAAAGTGTTCTGAAGGGATTGTTTTTGCTTAATTCTGTTTGCCACAGGAAAATACTATTGTAAGTCAAACCAGCTTTCAAACACTTGACAGGATAAATAAAAAATATGAGCAAAGGAAAGGTCAAATAATGCCTAAAATGAAATCACATAATTTAGGTGGGATGACATTTTTTTTTAATGACAGGGTAGAATTGTGTTGATTTAGTCAATTGTGGACTTAATAGGAGAAAAGGTCTCCAATCCATAGCTGCATGCATTTCGTGTAATAAACTAAAACAGAAGTAAATAATAGTGATTTATGGGATTTCTCTTGATCCTGACATTTTATTATTTCTATACAGAAACAGCATTTTGGGTGCATGCATTTAACATTACATTTCCTCATCTTGCTCTGAAGTAATATAAATGTATATAACAAGCCATCTCATTTTATAGTATTTTGACTTCCATCAGGAAAAATACTTGTACAATAAACAAAATTTTTGATCTATTTTAAATTGTGTTTCTTTATAACTTTCTGAACATGTGAAAAAGAACAGCATAAATATATGAAATCTAGGAATAAAAATGTACTTCTTAAAACCACACATACACACATACAAACATGCACATTTCACTAAATTGGTATATGCAGTTTTAAAAGAAATTATGAAATTAAAATGATATGGCTTTGTTATTCCCTTTTAATTGAAGGGGTTTTTTTGTGTATGTAGAAAATTTAATTATATTTTTGAACCAATACAATTAAGAACTAGAGAACATTTATAGCAGGGTACTCTAATTAATATGGTTCTCTTATTTGCCTGATCGGTGTTTTGTTTAGTATAAAACTTTGTCATGATTATGCAAGCCACGAAATTTTAATGAAGATGTACTTCTTGTGGCAAAAATCTGTGGCTGTCATATTATGGCTTGGCTAAAGACTTATCATGTACTCTGATCACTTCAATGTAGAGACTGTGTATTCAACATGACCTGGGCTTACATCTCTGCTTTGACACTGAGTTGGAAGGATGTACCTTAGATTTCATTTTTTTAAAAAATTAGTTTTTATTGGAAAGGCATAGAGACAGAGATATTGAGAGACAGAGAGAGCAAGAGAGAGATCTTCCATCTGCTGGTCTACTACCCAAATGCCTGCAAGAGCCAGTGTTGGACCATGCCAAAACCAGGAACCTGGATCTTCATCTGGGTCTCCTACATGGGTGGCTCCTACCCAGATATTTGGACCATCAGCCACTACCATCCAGGACGCACATTAGCAGCAAGCTGGAGCCAAGACTCCAACCCAAGCACTCTGATACAGACATCTTAACCACTGTGCCAGACACCCACTCTGTACTTTGTTTTTCTAAGCCTCATTTACTCTATTCACAAGACCAAGATTATGATATCTGATTTATGGGACTTTATGGAGGATAAATGAGATAATGTATGTGGTAAATATTAGGCATTGTCTTTTGTAACATTTACTTTCCAAGACTAGTCCAAGGGTTAATTGGAATTACGGTTTTAGAAAGAAGAATGATAGAATGCTCGGCTCGGAGAGAATGTGGAGATTACATTGGCCAACTGCCCACTCCAAGCAAACGTTGTGACCTTGTAGCCTCTGCTCGAATGTTGCCTGTGAAGGGTGCTCACCATCTGCCAGTGTAGTTGGCTCTAGGATGAACTGTTCCAAATGCTATCATATTTTGTATGTCATCCTATGCATAAAATATTGACACACAGTCTCAAAACTAACATAAGAAAGGGAGTCCACCTCATTGTAGCACATCGCTTGTAGACTTTACACTTGCATTGACTGAGGCTCACATAGCAAGGAAAATACAGCAACACCATAATATCTAAATGAAATATTGCATGCCTGGAAGTGCATCCCTTAGGAAACAGATGGTTCTTTGTTGAAAGCAAAATATGATTATGGTGTTTACATGCAAGAAATCTTATACTGTCTAATTATAAAAATCAGATGAGTGGTAGCTCTTTCAGAGTACAAAGCTTCCACAAATCAAAAGAGGAATGTCCCACCCCTTATTCTACATAATTGGTAACAATGAGATATAGGTAAAATCTTCTTAATGAATGTCATTATAATGTCCAGATCTATGTAATAAGGCTATGTGTAGATCCAGACTAGTTTTAATGTGTACTATTTTGACTTTAATATATAACATGGGAAGCAAAAATTTATGAGACACTATGAGAAACAATGATTTGATCAGCCCTTGACCTGACTGTCGAGGAACAATTTACTACTTTATTCCTTTTAGTATTTTCTTGTTCTACTTAATACCATTGGTTGAAGTCTTTAATTAATACACAATTATTCTTAGGTGTTTAAATTTAACTGAGAAATGATCCCTGAATAAGATGAGGGAGGAGATGTACAGTTTGGCACATGCTCGATCGGACTTAACCCTAATGGTAGAGTTAGAAACGTTCCAGGGGGGCCGGCAACAGGCTTACTAGGCTAATCCTCTGCCTGCGGTGCTGGTAACCCTGGTTCTAGTCCTGGTTGGGGTGCTGGATTCTGTCCTGGTTGCTCCTCTTCCAGTCCAGCTCTCCGCTGTGGCCCGGGAAGGCAGTGGAGGATGGCCCAAGTGCTTGGGCCCTGCACCCGCTTGGGAGACCAGGAGGAAGCGCCTGGCTCCTGGCTTCGGATCAGTGCAGTGCACCGGCTGTAGTGACCACTTAGGGAGTGAACCAACGGAAGGAAGACCTTTCTCTATCTCTTTCTCTCTCACTGTCTAACTCTGCCTGTCAAAAAAAAAAAAAAGAAAGAAAAGAAAAGTAAAAAGAAAAAAGAAAAGAAAAGAAACGTTGCAGGGGATTCCAATTCAACCCCATCAAGGTGGCATGTACCAATGCCATCTCACTAGTTCAAGTGATCAGTTTTAGTTCACAATAGGTCATAATGATAGGATTAAGAGTCAAAGGGATCACATAAACAAGACTAGTGTCTGCTAATACTAACTGATAGAATTAAAAAGGAGAGAATGATCCAACATGGGAAGCGGGATACACAGCAGACTCATAGAATGGCAGATGTCCTAAATAGCACTCTGGCCTCAGAATCAGCCCTTAAGGCATTCGGATCTGGCTGAAGAGCCCATGAGAGTATTTTAGGCATGGAAAGCCAAGACACTCTGGCAAAAACAAACAACAACAACAACAACAACAAACCCTAAATGAAAGATCTCTGCGAGTGAGATCCCAGTGGAAAGAATGGGCCGTCAAAGAAGGAGGTACCTTTCTTTGAAGGGAGGAGAGAACTTCCACTTTGACTATGACCTTGTCTAAATAAGATTGGAGTTGGTGAACTCAAGAGGCTTCCATAGCCTTGGCAGCTCATGACAAGAGCCTAGGGTGATTACTGACATCATAAATAAGAGTGTCAATTGTTAAATCAACAACAGGATTCACTGTGCACTTACTCCCCATGTAGGATCTCTGTCCTTAATGTATTGTACTATGTGAATTAACGGTATAACTAGTACTCAAACAGTACTTTATACTTTGTGTTTCTGTGTGGGTGCAAACTGTTGAAATCTTTACTTAGTATATACTAAATTGATCTTCTGTATATAAAGATAATTGAAAATGAATCTTAATGAAGAATGGGATGGGAGAGGGAGTGGGAAATGGGATGTTTGCAGATGGGAAGGAGATTATGGGGGGAAAAGCCGCTATAATCCAAAAGTTGTACTTTGGAAATTTATATTTATTTAATAAAATTTAAAAATAAATAAAAAAAATCAATAAATAAAAATTTAGGATAACCCATGATGTGTTCATGGAGCCCTACATAACTAAGGATTTATCTTCATAAATGCTGCTTTGACATTTTCATTGCATTATAACTGAACTTCAGTGCCGTGAGATATATGTTTTCTAATCTGAGAGCTATTTGTAAATATTGAGAGGGAAACAAAGATCAGGCAAACTCACAGAATCACTGAGAAGAAAAGGGGGAAATGGAGCACTTTCCAAGGTGATAAATTAAAACGCCATCAGTGGCTCTCAGCTGGACTAGTTTTGCCTATGGGAATTTGGAAATGTTCAGGAATATTTTTGGGTGTTGCAACTGTGGTACTACTGTCACCTACTGAGTAGAGGTTAGGGATGTTGCCAAACATTTTACAATGCACAGGGCAATACCCGCAACAGAGAGTTATTCAGCCTCAAATGTCAACAGTGCTAAAACTGAGCACTGTGCAATTTGAAAATCCAAATTACATCCCCAAATACATTTTATCAATAAATACCTACATTAGTGGTTTTCTAACAAAATAAAGCTTATTATATGCTATCAGTTTCATTCATTTGGAATTCTATCCAGATTCTGTAATATAAAAATAGTTTCTAAATGTGACATGGCAATAAGATTTTCACAGTGATAAAGCATCATGAACAAATAGTGACCTCAGAGCTCCTTTCCTCTAAATAGAATAGAAGAGCAAAAATATGCAGACACCACATCTGTAAATACTTCAGATTCACTTACATCCCTGGGAATTTCACAGATTGCTGTGTGCAACAGCAGGGTAGAGGAGGGAAGACTTTCCCCAATCCTCTGAGGGTTCAATAACTGAGTCTATGCAATAAACTGACAGCAAGCGATTAACAGGAGAAAAGGAGTACAGATTTGTTATGTGACAAGGGCATTGCATGAAGGAAAAGAGAGTACTGCAAAGTCCTGAGAGATCTAGAAGCTGATATACTTCTTTGTAAGGAAAAGAGGAGAAGGTTGCAGGAAACTTATGGGCGAGAACCTGATCTCTGGGAAGATGAATGGACCCTTAGAAGATTCTGGGGGAGCGGATACATGACAGTTGGGTTCTTTTTGGAGGATGTGTCTTTAGACAGATGAGAGAGGTTCAGAAAGAGCCCATTTTGCCTTTGCTATTCCCTTAGAGCTTTCAGTTTGAAATCTAAATAGTATATTCTGGGGAATGGGTATTTCCTCTGCTCCTCCAATAGGAAAAGCCAAGCAATACGGACACAGTGAAATAACAATTTCAGTTGTGAATATGGGAGCAGTAGCAAAGACGGCTGGAAAACTTTAGTTGCAAAATTAGAGAAAGGGTTGGGAACTGGGGGAATTAACTCATGAGTTCAAGAGAGGAAAAGCAATAGTTAGATAGGAGAAGTATGTTCCAGTGTTCCACAGCACAGAAGGGCTGAGAGAGAGTGAGAAGCTCAAAGGCTTCAAATGTAAAGAAGTGATAAATTGCAAGGCTAATCCCAGTGATTTTATTGGGATGCACTCTACAAATGTCTTGAAATATCACACTGTACCCCATAAAGTTGTGTAATTATTACATGTTAATCAAAATGCATAAAACTCTTGAAGAATATAAAAAATAAATGAGAATTCTTTAAAAAGTAGGGAACGCAGCGTAGGAAGCAGAGCTAAGAGGAAATCAACCGTCTTCAGACTCCAGACTGCAGACCACATCGTTCTCATCTGTTTGGTCAGTTCCTGCTGTGTCACCATAACACACCCACGTTGTTGTGCCACCCAGCAGTTTGTGCTTATTTTTCACGGATCCGTTGGTTGGCAGGAGTTGCCTGATCTGGGCTGGACTCAGCTGAGTGGCTCTGCTTTGAGCTGCAGGTTTGCTTCTGGTCTTTCCTCTGGGGCAGACAAGAATGCAAAGGGACCCTTTTCATAGAGGATAGCTGTGCACACACTGCAAGCTTCTTCTGATGGCGTATCTGTCAACAGATCACTGGCCAAAGAAAGCTGTGTGGGCAAGTCCAAAGTCTAAAGACAGGGTGGAAGACTCTTCCTATGAAGGTAGGTAGGTAGGAAGAATGAGTGTGTTTAAGCAACAAAGTACCCCACCACACCATCTTTAATTGAGCTTAGATTTTGCTCAAAGAATATAACTTTCATCTATTAAACTACAATATTATATTTTAACCCTCAGAAAGAAAGGATGATCCCAGTAATGAGTAACATAGCTGGATTCTTGGTTCTGGGTGTCGTTTTCCTCTCTATCATTGTGACAAGCTGGACACATTAGTTGTTTTTGAAAGTCTCATCTCTACCTTCTGAAAAGTGCAAATAACATTTGCTGCTGACTTATTCTTTTATGTCTTCCAAGAGAAAGAGAAACTCAACTTTGCTAGGAAACCTAGGAAATTCTCAGGGGAAGGAAGTAACAAAGGAATCATTATTTAATATTTTAGCCTTGACAGTTTTTCTGTTGTTCTTTTGACATTATTTAGAAGATTTATAGAATAGAGAAAAAAATTGGAAATACCAGCATTTGATGTTTTCCTTTATCTCTCCCTCTAAGGAATATGGCTTTGAATTTGTTTAGCATTTTAGGAAATCCATTAACCTTTCACCCTAGACTTAGAAAATGGGTTTGATGGTTTAATTCTGTTCCCTCGGGAGTCTATAACCACATCATAGACTGCCTTGTGTTAGACATTAATTGGCATGTATTTTCAGTAGGTACTGGTGGATGCCAGAGAAATTAGCCCATTTTAGCTCCTGTTAATTTTGAAATAACTGGGATAGTTTTTGTTACTGGGAATGATATATACTAGTAACAGAATCTCTTAGTCCAGTTAGTGCTATTATAATTAAGATGTTTGAGACTGCATGATTTATGAAGAGCAGATGTTTATTTTTTACAGTTCTGGAGACTGGGAAGTCCAAGACCAAGGCCCTGGCATTTGGTTTGATGCTGGGCTTCTTCTTGTGCCCTCACATGGTAGAAAGCAAAAGGGCAGGCTAGCAAGTTGGCAGGATGCTGCTTGGAGCTCTTTTGTAAGGGCCTTTATCTTACTGACGAAGAACCAGCTCTCATGGTCCAATCCCTTCTTAAAGGCCCTCCCTCTAAATACTATCACATTGGCCAAGCCTGAATTTTGAAGGAGACCCATTCAAACAATAGCAGGGGCTAAGAAAACTGCATTCAAAAAATTATTCACTTAAAATAAGCTCGTTCTCTTTCTCACAGGATATTGCCCTATACATCCTTTATTTAATCTCGGATGACCCTTTAATACTCCTGGCTTCTCCAGGGGCTGTGAAGTTTAGGGTTTAGAATTAAAATGCACATCTCCAAGGACAGGATCTCAGTTCTCAGAAGAAGGGCTAGTTCAGAAAGTCAGTCTTTGCTTTTCTATCACCTACTTTCCCCTCCCAAATCAGTCCCGAGAAGAAATATATTAACAGTCTCATCAGGTTGGTGAGAGGTGAGAACAAAAGAGTCATCCCTTGCTTATTTCACTCCCTACACAGGCATGACTATTGTTAGGAAGGGGAAACGCAGGAGAACAGCAGCTACCTTGTGCCTGACCTGGTATCTGCCACCTGGGGAGCATGTCTTGCCTCTATCTTTCCCACTACACAGGGCATGCCAGGACAGAAACTACCTTGTAATTGACCTCACACTCTGCCTATTGCCTAGCACCTGGCCATCAGGCCCCTTCCAGGAGAAACTATCATTTTGGATGTCCATGTCAGATCTGTCATCTCCAGCTTCTTTGGACACTGGGTGCTCTGCTACCTAGAGTTAAAATAGTGACCAGGTTCATTTCCTTCATCTTCTTGTGTTAAATCAAGGATTCATTTCTAGTCTAGTTTCACATATTTTTCTTTGACAGGCAGAGTGGACGGTGAGAGAGAGAGAAAGGTCTTCCTTTGCCGTTGGTTCACCCCACAATGGCCACTGCGGCCGGCGCGCTGCTGCCGGCGCACTGTGCTGATCCGAAGCCAGGAGCCAGGTGTTTCTCCTGGTCTCCCATGCGGGTGCAGGGCCCAAGGACCTGGGCCATCCTCCACTGCACACCCGGGCCACAGCAAAGAGGTGGCCTGGAAGAGGAGCAACCGGGACAGAATCCGGCACCCCGACTGGGACTAGAACCCAGTGTGCCAGCGCCACAGGTGGAGGATTAGCCTATTGAGCCGTGGTGCCGGCCTCAAATATATTTTTAAAGATTTATTATTTGGAAGGCCGGGGGAGAGGGAGGGAGAGAGAGTAAGAAGAAGAGAGGGAGAGAGAGAGAATTTTTCATCTGCTGGTTCACTTTCCAAATAGCTGCAATGGTCAGGGCTGGTCCAGGTCAAAGCCAGGACCCTAGGGCTCCATCTGCATGTTGCACATGGATGCCAGGGGCCCAAGCACTTGAGCCATCTTCCCCAGGCACATCAGCAGGGAGCTAGATTAGAAGCATAGAAGCTGGGGGAGAGCGGCAAGATGGCGGAATAGGCAGAGAGCAAACTATTAGTCCGGAGACAGAGACAGGTGAATATAAGTGGAGATACTGCAGAGTCAAGGAAGAGTAGGGGATGAAACAGCATAGGAAACTCTTCCGGAACTAGTAATTCACAGTGTACCTGCGTGGAGAGCGTGGGAGCCCAAGTTCGGGACACCAGCAGCAGACTCAACGCACCAGCGCTGGAACGCGAGGTGAGCCGAACCACAATAGCCCGAGACACCAGCGGGCAAGCGGAAAGAGGAGGCTAGAGGGAACGAGGCTTGAAACTCCGTGGGGAAAAGTTCACCAGGCTAACTAGAAGAGAGAGAGGAAAAAAAATTAAAAAAGCGACCGATACGGACACAAGTTTCTCTCTCTCCGCTCACCTCTCAAAGGCGAGCAAGACAGAGCAGGCGCCATTTTGGACATACGTCATAAGCAGGGCGACCTCAGGTCTGCACCAGCCCTGAGCCTAGCAGAAAAACCTGACTCTGGGGGGAGGGGTGAAATAACAGGAGATTAGCATCTAACTTGGCAACCCAGTGGGAGATTTCAGGAGAATTGGTGCCCACACTGAGGGCAGCAGAGATTGCCTGTGTGGTCCGTGGGAAAGAGCTTCCGATCTCTGGCTCCTGTGGGTATATCATTTGCCTGCTAACTACCTCCAATTACGTTCAGCTGTGCGGAATTACTTCCCTTTTGAATCAAAAAAGAGAGAGATTTACCACACCTAACCTGGGAGTGTCATCTTTGACACACCCTCAGCCCTGAGAAACCAAACACAGCTCTCAGTCCACGCTCATCTCAAGCCTCTAAGGCACCACTGAAAGCAGACAGTACACTTAATATAGAGCCATAGTGTAACAAGAAAAAACACCACAGTGAAGAAACCAAATATCTCCAACATGCCAAACAACAAATGCAAAAACCAAGCTAACAAGAACAAGGAAGACACTATGACACCCCCAAATGAAAAAGACACCCCAATTCAAGATTATGAAGATGAGGAGATTGAAGAAATACAAGAAACAGATCTCAAAAAATTGATAAGAACATTAAGAAGTTCTCAAAAACAAATTCTTGAACTACAGAAATCCCTAATGGACAAGGTAGAAAATCTCTCTCGTGAAAATGAAATATTAAGGAGGAATCAAAATGAAATGAAACAACTAGTGGAACAAGAAATGGTGATAGTGACGAGAAATCTTAATGAAATGAAGAATTCAATAGATCAAATGACAAACACATTAGAGAGTCTTAAAAACAGAATGGGCGAAGCAGAAGAGAGAATATCAGACTTAGAAGACAGAGAACAGGAAAGGAAACAATCAAATCAAAGAAAAGAAGAAGAAATCAGAAATCTAAAAAATACTGTCAGGAATCTACAGGATACTCTTAAAAAACCCAACATTCGAGTTCTAGGAGTTCCTGAAGGCATGGAGAGAGAGAAAGGATTAGAAGGCCTTTTCAGTGAGATACTAGCAGAAAATTTCCCAGGTTTGGAGAAAGACAGAGACATCCTAATACAGGAAGCTCATAGAACCCCTAATAAACATGACCAAAAGAGATCCTCACCACGACATGTCGTAATCAAACTCACCACAGTGCAACACAAAGAAAAGATCCTAAAATGTGCAAGAGAGAAACGCCAGATTACTCTCAGAGGATCTCCAATTAGACTCACAGCTGACTTCTCATCAGAAACCCTACAAGCTAGAAGGGAATGGCGAGACATAGCCCAGGTGCTAAGAGAGAAAAACTGCCAGCCCAGAATATTATATCCTGCAAAGCTCTCATTTGTGAATGAAGGTGAAATTAAGACCTTTCACAGCAAACAGAAATTGAAAGAATTTGTCGCCACTCGTCCAGCCCTGCAAAACATGCTTAAAGATGTGTTACATACAGAAACACAGAAACACGGTCATCAATATGAAAGAAGGTAAAGGTAGGACACCTCACACCAAAAGATCACAGGAATCTCAAACCATATATTAGAAAGTATCTTTGGCTAATGGCAGGGCAAAGTTACTCCTTCTCAATAGTCACATTGAATGTTAATGGCTTGAACTGTCCAGTTAAAAGACACCGATTGGCTGATTGGGTTAAGGAACAAAACCCATCCTTTTGCTGCTTACAAGAAACCCATCTATCCAACAATGATCCATACAGGCTGAGAGTGAAAGGCTGGAAAAAGATATACCACGCCAACAGAAATGAAAAGAGAGCGGGCGTAGCCATCTTAATATCGGACAACATAAACTTTACCACAAAAACTGTTAGGAGAGACAAAGAGGGGCACTATTTAATGATTAAGGGATCCATTCAACAGGAAGATATAACGATTATCAACGTATATGCACCTAATTACAGGGCACCAGCTTATTTAAAAGACTTGTTAAGGGACTTAAAGGGAGACATAGACCCCAATACAATAGTACTGGGGGACTTCAATACTCCACTCTCAGAGATAGACAGATCAACAGGACAGAAGATCAACAAGGAGACAGTAGATTTAAACGACACTATAGCCCAAATGGATCTAACAGATATCTACAGAACATTTCATCCTACATCTAAGGACTTTACATTCTTCTCAGCAGTACATGGAACCCTCTCTAGGATTGACCACATACTAGGCCATAAAGCAAGTCTCAGCAAATTCAAAAGAATTAGAATCATACCATGCAGCTTCTCAGACCACAAAGGAATGAAATTGGAAATTGGCAACTCAGGAATCCCTAGAGCACGTGCAAACACATGGAGATTGGACAACATGCTCCTGAATGAACAATGGGTCATAGAAGAAATTAAAAGAGAAATCAAAAATTTTCTGGAAGTAAATGAGGATAACAGCACAACATACCAAAACCTATGGGATACAACAAAAGCAGTGTTAAGAGGAAAGTTTATATCAATAGGTGCCTACATCAAGAAATTGGAGAGGCACCAAATAGATGAGCTTTCAAGTCATCTCAAGGATCTAGAAAATCTGCAGCAAACCAAACCCAAACCCAGTAGGAGAAGAGAAATAATTAAAATCAGAGAAGAAATCAACAGGATTGAATCCAAAAAAACATTACAAAAAATCAGCCAAACGAGGAGCTGGTTTTTTGAAAAAATAAACAAAATTGACACCCCATTGGCCCAACTAACTAAAAAAAGAAGAGAAAAGACCCAAATCAATAGGATCAGAGATGAAATGGGAAACGTAACAACAGACGCCACAGAAATAAAAAGAATCATCAGAAATTACTACAAGGACTTGTATGCCAGCAAACAGGGAAATCTATCAGAAATGGACAGATTCTTAGACACATACAACCTCCCTAAATTGAGCCAGGAAGACATAGAAAACCTAAACAGACCAATAACTGACACAGAAATTGAAACAGTAATAAAGGCCCTCCCAACAAAGAAAAGCCCAGGGCCAGATGGATTCACTGCTGAGTTCTACCAGACATTTAGAGAAGAACTAACTCCAATTCTTCTCAAACTATTCAGAGCAATCGAAAAAGAGGGAATCCTCCCAAATTCTTTCTATGAAGCCACCATCACCTTAATTCCTAAGCCAGAAAGAGACGCAACATTGAAAGAGAATTACAGACCAATATCCCTGATGAACATAGATGCAAAAATCCTCAATAAAATTCTGGCCAATAGAATGCAACAACACATCAGAAAGATCATCCACCCAGACCAAGTGGGATTCATCCCCGGTATGCAGGGATGGTTCAACATTCGCAAAACAATCAACGTAATACACTACATTAACAGACTGCAGAAGAAAAACCATATGATTCTCTCAATAGACGCAGAGAAAGCATTTGATAAAATACAACACCCTTTCATGATGAAAACTCTAAGCAAACTGGGTATGGAAGGAACATTCCTTAATACAATCAAAGCAATATATGAAAAACCCACGGCCAACATCCTATTGAATGGGGAAAAGTTGGAAGCATTTCCACTGAAATCTGGTACCAGACAGGGATGCCCTCTCTCACCACTGCTATTCAATATAGTTCTGGAAGTTTTGGCCAGAGCTATTAGGCAAGAAAAAGAAATTAAAGGGATACAAATCGGGAAGGACGAACTCAAACTATCCCTCTTTGCAGATGATATGATTCTTTATTTAGGGGACCCAAAGAACTCTACTAAGAGACTGCTGGAACTCATCGAAGAGTTTGGCAAAGTAGCAGGATATAAAATCAATGCACAAAAATCAACAGCCTTTGTATACACAGGCAATGCCACGGCTGAGGAAGAACTTCTAAAATCAATCCCATTCACAATAGCTACAAAAACAATCAAATACCTTGGAATAAACTTAACCAAAGACGTTAAAGATCTCTACGATGAAAACTACAAAACCTTACAGAAAGAAATAGAAGAGGATACCAAAAAATGGAGAAATCTTCCATGCTCATGGATTGGAAGAATCAATATCATCAAAATGTCTATTCTCCCAAAAGCAATTTATACATTCAATGCAATACCCATCAAGATCCCGAAGACCTTCTTCTCAGATCTGGAAAAAATGATGCTGAAATTCATATGGAGACACAGAAGACCTCGAATAGCCAAAGCAATCCTGTACAACAAAAACAAAGCCGGAGGCATCACAATACCTGATTTCAGGACATACTACAGGGCAGTTGTTATCAAAACAGCATGGTACTGGTACAGAAACAGATGGATAGACCAATGGAACAGAATAGAAACACCAGAAATCAACCCAAACATCTACAGCCAACTTATATTTGACCAAAGATCCAAATCTAATCCCTGGAGTAAGGACAGTCTATTCAATAAATGGTGCTGGGAAAATTGGATTTCCACGTGCAGAAGCTTGAAGCAAGACCCATACCTATCACCTTACACAAAAATTCACTCAACATGGATTAAAGACTTAAATCTACGACCCGAAACCATCAAATTATTAGAGAGCATTGGAGAAACCCTGCAAGATATAGGCACAGGCAAAGACTTCCTGGAAAATACTCCAACAGCACAGGCAGTCAAAACCAAAATTAACATTTGGGATTGTATCAAATTGAGAAGTTTCTGTACTTCAAAAGAAACAGTCAGGAAAGTGAAGAGGCAACCAACAGAATGGGAAAAAATATTCGCAAACTATACTACAGATAAAGGATTGATAACCAGAATCTACAAAGAAATCAAGAAAATCCACAACAACAAAACAAACAACCCACTTAAGAGATGGGCCAAGGACCTCAATAGACATTTTTCGAAAGAGGAAATCCAAATGGCCAACAGACACATGAAAAAATGTTCAAGATCACTAGCAATCAGAGAAATGCAAATCAAAACCACAATGAGGTTCCATCTCACCCCGGTTAGAATGGCTCACATTCAGAAATCTACCAACAATAGATGCTGGAGAGGATGTGGGGAAAAAGGGACACTAACTCACTGTTGGTGGGAATGCAAACTGGTTAAGCCACTATGGAAGTCTGTCTGGAGATTCCTCAGAAACCTGAACATAACCCTACCATACAACCCAGCCATCCCACTCCTTGGAATTTACCCAAAGGAAATTAATTTGGCAAATAAAAAAGCCATCTGCACATTAATGTTTATTGCAGCTCAATTCACAATAGCTAAGACCTGGAACCAACCTAAATGCCCATCAACAGTAGACTGGATAAAGAAATTATGGGACATGTACTCCATAGAATACTATACAGCAGTAAGAAACAACGAAACCCAGTCATTTGCAACAAGATGGAGCAATCTGGAAAACATCATGCTGAGTGAATTAAGCCAGTCCCAAAGAGAAAAATATCATTTGTTTTCCCTGATCGGTGACAACTGAGTGCCAAAGGGGAAACCTGTTAAGTGAAATGGACTATAAGCAACAATGAACTGATCAGCTCCTGTCCTGACTTTAGATGTACAATGTAATACTTTATCCTTTTTAGTATTTGTTGTTGTTGTTGTGGTTCTAGTACTATTGGTTGAACTCAGTAATTAACACACAATTATTCTTAGGTGTTTAAATTTTAACTGAAAAGTGATCCCTGTTAAATCTAAGAGTGGAAAAAGAGAGGGAGGAGATGAAGAGCTATGGGTTATTTAACTATGTGCTTATTTTCAAAGACTTGAGTAATCACCTTGTAACAATGATCAGATTTGGTCTATGTTATGTCATGATTTTAAGGAATCTTATTTCAACCAGATATTTTGGATTTTGATATTGGTCTATTATGCTATGTTATATGTGCGTACATATTGTATGTCCACAGGGGGAAATTTTATTAAGAGTTTTATTTTAAATGGCTTTTAGATAAGATTGTCCATAAATTTAAGCTGCTAAAATCAATCAAAGATACATTTTAATTTGTATGACCTGAATCTGTGTATCATATGTTTTAAACTTGTTGGTAGAAAGAAACTAAAAACATTTTATATGGTTGAGCTTAAGTTTACTGGTTAAACAAACTACACCATGTTAGATATTTAAGACGTGTTTTCAAATACATGATTCTTAAAATTTATAGAAGGCATTGGACCTTCCGGTAAATGTTTTATTAAGTTCTTATCTAAGGGTTGAAACGGTTTGCTAAGTATTCATGTAATATTGCTATTGTCAGCAAGTGATCTAGGACTTGCTCCCTCATTTCTCTATTCTAAGCCCAACTTGTTCTTTCACTTCTCTATTCTCTTCAAGGTAGGGAACTAATTCTATTATGAAGGAATCTGTAGGATGCACAATTTAATCTTTAGACCTTATAAGAGATGGCTGACATTTTTCTGTAATAGCATAGCCAAAATAAGAACTTAACCAATAATCTCATAGCGAGATTCACATCGCCATCAGCGAAGTATACAGTAAGTAGAAAAAAAAAAACCTCCCTTTCAGACCAAAGGGAAAGAAAGTTTTAAAGTGAGAATATAATTTTCCTCATTGGCATTGTCTACCTTAGAAAAACTACTACAGAACATGCCTGTGACTATAGACTTGTAGTTCAGGCCACCGAAGATTAAAGATGGGACACGGGCACTCCCTTGACTTGCATCCTCTGGTCTGCTTTAACACAAACCAGGAGGAAAAGAAAGCTAGGCATCAGAAGCAATGGGTGGCAGGCCTATTAATGGCTGATCTGTGCAGTGATCTGCCCTCAAGGAGACCCAACAGGCCAGTCCACTGCAGTGGCTTTCAATGTGGTAAGCCTGGGCTTCAGCAGAAGTCAGCTTGTGAAGAGCCCTGGCAGCTCTGCCAAGAGTTGGATCACTGGAAATGGACCTGCCCTGGAATCGAAGGATGCCCAGGTCAGAGCCACAGATCTTATTGGCTCCAAGCTGAAAAGCCCTTCACTCAGCCCAACTTCCAAAGTGACCACTGCAGCTGAGGGTATGGTCAAGTAGGGTCAGCAACATTGCAGGCAGAACTGTAAATTTCTTGTTAGAGATGCCACCTGCCTTTACCTGGCCAGCTCTCCTCCCAGGCCAGCCAAGTAATGAAAGTCAACAGAGTGCCTTCCCCTAGGAGGTTCACACCTCCCTTAGGATATACCCCATGTGAAGAGATAGATAGGTCTGAGCCTCTTAACTTACAAGGCCTAAAACCCAACAGATTATTATCAAGCCCCTTCTATCAGGTTCTATTTGCCTCTCAATCAGAAAAATTACTTGTAGCTTAGACAGCACCTTTCTTAGCTCCTCTAATAATGACTCTGTCCTTTGTTCTAGACCCTGTCTAGTGCACTTGAGCCTCATTCCTTTGTAATCATAACCTCTACTCTACCACCAATGGCTCTACTCCCAACCTGTGTGTACTGATGGTCCTCTTCCCCACTTAATGCTGTATAATTGTTCAGACCTGGTTAAGGCCACTCTTAGGATCATTGGTTACTATCCTCACCCTGTCTTTTATGACCTTGTCTAAATATGATCAGAGTCGGAAAACTTGGAAGGCTTCCATAGCCTTGGCAACTCATGACGACAGCCTAGGGTGGTTACTGGCGCCATAAACTAGAGTGTCAATTTGTTGGGTCAACAACAGGAGCCACTGTGCGCTTGCTCCTGATGTGGGATCTCTGTCCTTGATGTACTGTACATTTTGATTTAATGCTATAACTAGTACTCAAACAGTATGTTTCACTTTGTGTTGCTATGTGGGTGCAAACTGTTGAAGTATTTTATACTAAATTGATCTTCTGTATATAAATAGAATTGAAAATGAATCTTGATGTGAATGGAAGGGGAGAGGGAGCGGGAGAGGGGAGGGTTGCGGGTAGGAGGGAAGTTATGGGAAGGGGAAGCCATTGTAATCCATAAGCTGTATACTGGAAATTTATATTCATTAAATAAAAGTTAAAAAAAAAAGACAAATTGGAAAAAAAAATTGACAATATTAAATAGAATTTTAATAAAAAAAAAAAAGAAGCATAGAAGCTGGGACTTGAACTGGTGCTTTGATATGGGATGGCCATGTGGCAAGTGGCCCAACCCTCTGTGTGACAATGCCAGCCTCAAGTTTCCAATCTTTTTAAGATACTACAGGATCTCATCTAATTTTCAGTAACTTCCTGGGAGGGAAAAATGTAGATGCAAATACTAATATTTTTCACAGCTGTTATTTTTATGAAAACCAAATTTTGCTAGAAGGCTTAAATCATTGAGTCAGTAGAGATATATCATCTTATGAGATGGAGAGCATGAGGAGGGAATAGATAACAGTTGGTGATGATAAAGAGGCCTTCGATTTTACTTCCATAATTATCGAAAAATAAATGGAAAAAACCATGGAGAATTTCTTTAAAAGCCACAGCACGCTAGTTGTTGTACAAATTTTCTTCTTTTTTCCTTTATTGTTTCATTTATTTTTTGGCAGGAGAGTTAGGAGGTGTGACAGTGTGAGTGGGAAGGGTGAGGAGAAGCAATGGAAAACAGAGGAAGTATTGTATAAGAATAAGGAACAATGTCATTAAGAAAGGACAAAATAATTATATATGGTGGGAAAAAGACTGCTGCTCTGTCAGGTGAGAAGGAACACTTAAATGCTTGTGCAAAACTAAGAGACCCAGGAGTTAAAATTAGTAAAACATTCTTAAGAAAAAATATCACCTCCAACATTATGCTCATAATTTGATGTTATTTTATGTGATATTCATGGTAACCTAGAAATAGAATTTTGGCCTAGGAAGGGATTTTTTAAGTCAGCTAGTGTAAGCCCCTTACTTTATGGATTAGGAATCTGAGGCAAAGGGGATTTTTTTAAAAGACTTATTTTATTTATTTGAAACACAGAGTTGCAGAGAGAGGTAGAGACAGGGAGAGAGAGAGAAGTCTTCTATCTGCTTGTTCACTCTTCAAACAACCACAATGGCTGGAGCTGAGCCAACCTGAAGGCAGGAGCTAGAAGCTTATTCTGGGAAATTTAAGTGACTCCTTTAATAATTGCAAATTACAGAGATGGCATAGGAATAAATAGCCCCTAAAGTACTGTGCTATAGTTGGCTGGATAAATGGCCACACAAAGGGAGTCACATCAAATCCCAGAACTTCTGAGTTTATTAAATGGTAAAGCGAACATCGCACACATGTAATTACATTAAGGACAGTTTGGTTGAGTGGGTCTGATGCCATCAATGGATCTATGTAAGAGAGAGGCAGAAAGGGCAAAGCATAGAGATACGATGCTGGACATGGTCAGTGATGCTCTTTGAAGATGGAGGGAGAGGTCACAGCCAGTGGATACAGCTGGCCTTGAGAAAATCCCAGAAAGTCAAGGAAGCAGATGCTCTTCCAGAGCCTCCAAAAAGAAGGAAGCTCTACAAACACCTTGACTTTGGTCCATAAAACCCACTTGAGATTTCTGACTTGCAGAAATGCGATGGAAAAATTGTGAGTTTTCAGCCTCAGAGTCATGTTAATGTGTTATGGCAGCCATAGAAACTAACAGATGCTCTTTGCATTTGAACATCTTCCTTTCTTTAAAAGAAGCATGAGAATGATTGAAAGAAGTAGAGAAATCCAAAAACTGTGCCTCCTCATGGTTTCCCAGGTCTATCTTGATGAAGGGGCAATCAAAACCTCAGATTTTTCCCATGAAACCTCAACTCTGAACCTCGAAGACCCCTTCCAGTACTACAATGAATGCTTTTTTTATTGCAAAAAATATTGAGCCTTTAAAAGTAGAGAATACTTTTACAATTTTGGCTTCAAAATGGCTTTTTAGTTTAGCAGTTTCCAAGTTCTGCCAGATCCTAGCTGCTTCATGAAAAGATACTACTTGGGGTGGCCATTAGGGCAGAGCATTAGGCTGCCACCAGCATCCCATGGTGGAGTGCCTGGGATCGAGTCCCCCTCCACTTCCAATCCAGCTTCCTGCTAATGAACACCCTGGGAAGCAGCAGATAATGGCTCAAGTACTTGTGTCCCTGCCACCCATGTGAGAGACCTGGATGTAGCTCCTGGCTCCTGAACTTGGCCTGATCCAGCCTTGGCTGTTGCAGGGATTTGGTAAGTGAAACAGTGAATGGAAGATTCTCTCTCTCTCTCTCTCTCTCTCTCTCTCTCTCTCTCTCTCTCTAATAAATAAATAAATAAACCTTTAAAAGAAAGATAGTGAGTAACGTAGCAGGTCAAAATACGACTTGAGATGTTGTATCCTATATCTGAGTGGCCTTTCTGTCCTGGCTCCTCTGCTTCTGAGCCAGCTTTCTCATAATGTACCTGGGAAGGCAGCAAATGATATTCTGGTCCCTGATACCATATGGGAAACCCAGGTGGAGTTCCTGGCTCCTGGCTTTGACTTGGTAGCTCTACCTATTGTAGACATTTGGGAACTGAAACAGAGGATTGAAGATCTCTCTCCATCTTTCTTGCTCTCTGTTTCTCCCTCTCTCTGTTGTTTTTCAAATAAATAAATCCATCTTTAAAAAGAAGAAGCTCATAGAAAAAATGGAATTAAAAATAAGTTTATAGGGGTCAGTGCTGTGGCGTAGCAGGTAAAGCCACTGCCTGCAGTGCCAGCATCCCATATGGGCGCCAGTTTGAGACCCAGCTGCTCCACTTCCAATCCAGCTCTTTGCTATGGCCTGGGAAAGCAGTACAAGATGGCCCAAGTTCTTGGGCCCTTGCACTGGCATGGGAGACTTGGAGGAAGCTCCTGGCTCCTGGCTTCGAATCAGTGCAGCTCCGGCCACTGCGGCCATTTGGGGAGTGAACCAGCAGATGGAAGACCTCTCTATCTCCCCCACCCCGCCTCTGCCTCTTTGTAATTCTGCCTTTCAAATAAACAAATAAATCTTTAACAACAAAAAATTGTTTATAAGAAAATAAATAAAGGATATAGCTAAATAGGGCTAGTATGTCTTATCAGTTATACTCTCCTAATTCTTCCTTTAGATCAGCCTAATGGTCTCTTTGCCTCCCCAAACTTTATTGGAAGTGATTTTTCTCTAGCTGCTTGAAAATTTTGCCACCACGAACATGTTAACCTGGAATATCTTATCTGGACAACGAACCAGGGACAAATCCAGTCTGTGTTCACTGTTGTTACGCAATACAACTGCTCCATTCAACCCTCGGCAGAGAGAGTGATGAGAACTCGTCCTAAACTCAAGAACTTGTGGTTCAATAAAAAGACGGTATCATTAAGAAATGTAAGCATTGACATACTGAACACAAGCTAAAAAGGCCAGTGTCAAACGGCATATGTGTTTGTGGCTGCTATTTCTTCAGAAATGCACCTCTCCCAGGGGAGAAGTCTCTGGGGCCACTCCGAGACCATGGTGTCAGATCCTCATTGCCCTTTTGCTAATGAGGCACACATGGCTTTCTTTCCCTTGAGAAGCTCAAGCAATTCATTGTGAGAAAGCTATCCCACCACACTCACAAAGAGGCTACTTTACAGCTGTAATGCCTGCACTAACTTCTCCAAGGAAGTAGTAACTTAGTAGAGAGATCGAAGCTAAAAAATTTCTCTATGGAAAAATCGTAAAGAACTTGGCAAAAAAAAAAAAAAAAAAAAACACAAAAAAAACCCTATGTAACCAAGTCTGAACTGTAGTTACAAACAGATTCATTGCTTTCTCCTGACCACCTTTAAGACCAATGGCTTAGTCTGAGCTTAATTTTTAAGCTATGCAAATTACAGAAGCTTTCAGAATGCCAGAAGGCTGATAATAGCGTGCTGGGGTTAATTATTGACTCAGAAGGGAGACCGCCAACTCATGAATCATCAACATAGCTCTTGCCACACCTGGGGTGTTCTCAGGATGACTTCCAAACAAGTGTTGACAAAACTTGACCTTGGATAGTCACTAAGATTTGTTGGGACTATGGCCAAAGGTACTTACATGCCAATGGGACAGGTTCCATGTTCATTAACCAGGTTATTCTGTGCCACATGTGGTGAGAAGTGTACTTTCGGAGTTTTTTTCCACATTGATGCTGATTTTGAATGCTTCCAGACAAAAAGCTTCTAATTGTAATCCCATGCAGTGCCTTGGACCCTTTCCTGATGTAAACCTTAGTGTGTAGCTGAGTTGAAAAGCCAACCCCCATTGATGGGTCACCCAGGGATGAGAAAAATGCCCATTTCTGAATGTTACAATATAGCCCTGCAACCACACAGTGCGTTTCACCTTATGAATAGTCCTGGCAGCAATTAGAGTTGAAAGGACTGAGAGCCGGCAGTGCAGGAGTTCTGACCCCAGCTGTGTATCCGATTTGGCTGAGGACAGGCACTTACCCCGTCTCCATTGCCTCTTGGAACACGAAGTCGTTAGTAACTGACCTTGGAGGTTACTGTAAGGAATGATGACATTTTAAAGACGGCTTGTCTTTAGAGCAAAAGGGTGCTGCCTAGCCATCTCAGATGCCTCCGTGCTTCGACAATGGGTGGTAAATAGAATAAGTAGAGGGAAATAATAGTATGGAAAGGGCATTAGAGCAAAAGACTGAATAATGCTGTCCAGCCTGTTAAAGCCTCTTCTTGCTGCTATTATCTATAATTTCTAGGTCAATTATCCTAATGTCAACCCAGGGCTTAACTGAGTTAAGGGAAGAATGCAGGAAGATTTGTATTGACATGATGTCAGGAGAAGAGTGGCATGGGGTATGGAAATGCCTCATCATGCCTCCACTGGGATATAATAGCCTGATTGGGCACAAGCTTCTAATAGAGCCTGATGTTAATCATATCCCCGGGGGACAAAACTAGCATCTTTCCACATCACAAATCTGAGAGAAAACTCAGTTTCACACAACATAAGGCTGACATCAAACTCTTCACAATCGATTCTCCAGAAAGCAGCCTTTGAAAGATTCTAGAAAGCCAGTCCACTATATCTTTTGGTTTCTCTATGCCAGATTTGTGTTGGGCTCCTTAGGTCTAATCACAAATTATTATCATCATCAAGCAACTTTTATATAATGGAAGTTTTCTCGTATAAAGATAGTCTACTAATTTAACAGATTAATATATCAATAAGTCATGCTACTCCATTTTCCCTGTAAGAACTCTTTGTGGATCCTGGAAATAAAATTTACTTCCAAATTTCTCAGCATGTTAGGATGAAACACAGTCGTAAGCTCAGATGGCTGGGTCTCTGTCCTGAGGTAGGCTGCCCAGTGCAGGAGTCTCCCTCCTCAGGAGAACTACCCAGATAAGTCAAAGAATTTTCCCTCAAGCACTGGAAGTGCGAGTCTGGGAACAAGGCCTTTGGGTCTTGTCTTTTGGGATAGCTCTGTCTTCCTCCCGATGGGGCTCAGGGCTGGTAGAGGTCTATCTGGTGTGTGCCTAGGTCTCAGTGGAGTCATGTATAACCTGGGCACAGAGAGGGGTCCGCAGCTTTGCACAGTGTGTTTGCTGCATGTTGTTTCACTTTTGACATGCAATGTAACAACTAGTATGCATTCCCTGTTAGTCCATCTTCTGCTGCTGTAACAAAATGCCCGAGTCTGGGTGCTTTATAAAGAAAAGAGTTTTGTGTAGCTCATAATTTTGGAGATTCAAATTCCAAGACCAGGCGGCCCTATGTGAGCTCTGGAGCAAGCATTCTTGACAGGCTCACAACATAGTGGGGAAGCAGAGAGGAAGCAGCTAAATGCTTTAGCTAGATGCTAAAGAGATCAAGTGTATGTGTGGGGTGGCCTTGCATTGTGACACTCACTCTGGTGACAATTACTCGCTCTATGAAACCAGCATGGATCTCTTGCGTGAGGCTGAGAGGCCGTGAGGCCATAGGGGATGCTCTCTGTGACCTAGTTCCCACCCACTAGGCCCTACCTTTCAAAGGTCCCACCACTTCTCTGCATGGCCACCCTGGTGACCAAGCTTCCACTTTCTGACCCTTTGGGGGACACACCAAACCCATATTCTAATCATAGCACATTCTTAGCTGGAATATCCAGGCATGGCCTTTGTGTCCTCAGAGTAAACACTCCCTGGCTAGGCTTTGGCTGCTGTGTGTAGGGGGCAGTTCTTGACCAATATTCCTTCACTTTGTGAGGATAGCCAAGTGACATTTGAGTGGCGAATACCAACACTCAGATCACCATAACCACTAGGGGTTCCCACCTCTTCTCTTTATTCCATAGTGTTTACTTTCTGCAAATGGATAGTTGTATTTCAACCAAGCCCTAGCTCTCTTGTCTTATATCTCCCTGAGTTCCCAAGCTCTCACCAGCATGTGTTACCTTTAATATATATTTTTTTATTTACTAGAAAGGCAGAGTTGCCTTTTTTATTTTTGCCTATAGATTTTCTTCTTGGGAGCATTTTATCATGAGATGTCTATTTCTCACCCACACAGGCAAAGCAAATAATCAAGTACAAAATAGCGAAAGTTATTAAGTAGAAGATAATAATACAGAACAATTAATTGCAAGAAGAAACTAGCCTAGAATCACATATTAATACTGCAGATAAGGAAGAGAGCAGTAGAATGAGGCAAGATGTTCTGTGTGCTGATCAAAGAAAAATTTTACTTTTGAAGTTGATAATGAGGAAAACATGGTTAAGTATGTTCTTAAAAGTTTTAAAGTAGCTAGTGGCAATAATACAGAATTAGACTAAAAATAATGTGGAAGCTTTTGGTTGTGATAATTAAAGATTAAATGACTACTAAAATTATTTCCAGATTATATCAATTGACTTAATTGGACTATCCTGTTTACAAATAAATTTTATAATGAAAGGACCTAAAATAAAGCTACTCATTTAGAATAAAAGCAGAAGGTAAGAAGATAGCAAGGAAAAAAAATACTAGCACAAAGACATCAAATCAGCATGAAAGTGAGCAGAGGGCCATTTTTGTTTGATATAAAGTTTAAATTATTTATTAAACATTTGTTTATTGCACACCATGTGCCATATATCATTAAAGATGCTGAAGATACAGTGGTGAATCAAACATATAAACATATTTTAAAAATTGAAAGGGGCTAAGGACACAGAGTACGGTGGCAGGATGAGATGAGGGAGATGGAAAAATGATATTTGTAGCTGGCATTGTGGCTCACTTAGTTAATCCACCTGCAGCGCCGGCATTCCATATGGGCACCAGGTTCTAGTCCTGGTTGCTCCTCTTCCAGTCCAGCTCTCTGCTGTGGCCCAGGAGGGCAGTGGAGGTTGGCCCAAGTCTTGGGCACCTGCACCCACCTGGGAGACCAGAAAGAAGCACCTGGCTCCTGGCTTCGGATTGGCGTAGCTACGGCCACAGCAGCCATTTGGGGGGTGAACCAACAAAAGGAAGATCTTTCTCTCTGTCTCTGTCTCTCTCACTGTCTAACTCTATCTGTCAAATTAAAAAAGTGATATGTGTAAATAATTATTTTTGCCATATTGAAATATATGAGAAAATCCTTCAACAGAAATATAAGGAATACAGTTCTACTGTATTTCTTCTTCCATCCATTTCACTCACTATGTAGGTGAATATAAAAAATAACATGGGATTTTAATAATGTTGGTTTACTGAGCTATGTGTATATAATTTATTTTATTTTATTATTTATTTGACAGGTAGAATTATAGACAGTGAGAGAGACAGAGAGACAGAGAGAAAGATCTTCCTTCCTTTGGTTCACCCCCCAAAATGGCTACTATGGCCAGAGCTGCGCCGATCTGAAGCCGGGAACCAGGTGCCTCCTTCTGGTCTCCCATGCAGGTGCAGGGCCCAAGCACTTGGGCCATCTTCCACTGCCCTCCCGGGCCACAGCAGAGAGCTAGATTGGAAGAGGAGCAGCTGGGACTAGAACCTGGTGCCCATATGGGATACTGGCGCTGCAGGTGGAGGATTAACCAAGTGAGCCACGGCACCGCCCCCTCCGCCCCCACTGTATGTATATAATATAAACAATCATTATACTTATTTTTCTTTTTTTAAAAGCTTTTATTTAATGAATGTATTTTCCATAGGTACAACTTTAGGAATACAGTGGTTCTTTCCCTCATACCCACCCTCTCACCTCCACTCCTGTCCTATCGTCTACTCTCTCTCCCATCCCATTCTTCATTATGGTTCGTTTTTAGTTTAACTTTATATACAGAAGGCCTACTCAAGTACAGATTTCAACAGTTTGCACCCCACCCACACACAACATATAAACAAGTTTTGCTATTAATTCTCATAGTACAACTCATTCAGGACAGAGGTCCTACATGGGGAGCAAGTGCACAGTGACTCCTGTTGATCATTTAACAATTAACACTCCTATTTTTTACATCAGTGATCACCCGAGGCTCTTGCCATGAGCTGCCAAGGCAAGCCTTTTGTGGCCACAAACTCCATCAGTATTTGGACATGGTCATAAGCAAAGTGGAAGTTCTCTCCTCCCTTCACAGAAAAGTACATCCTTCTTTGATGGCCCCTTCTTTCCACTGAGGTTTTACAGAGATCCTCTGTGTAGGATATTTTTTTGCCACAGAGTCTTGGCTTTCCAGCCTGAAAGGCTCTCACAGGTCTTTCAACCTGATCAGGAAGCCTTAAGGGTTGATTCTGAGGTCAGAGTGTTATTTACAGCGAACGTCATTCTAGGATACTGCTGTGTGGACTGCTTCCCATATTGGATATTCCCTCCTTTTAAATTCTGCCTATTATTATTACCAGGCACTTGAACAATCATTATACTTTACAAAGAAAAATATTTTCCTACAATATTTTTTTAAAAATTAATCACCTATTAAGTCATGAAAAGCTACACTAAATTCTCCAAAGTGAAAATAATATAGACTATCTAAGCACTAAAAACATTTATTAATAACAAAAGTATAAACCCAAATCAGATCGTATGAATGTCAAAAACTCCCTGATAGAGGGTGAGCATTTGGACAGCGGTTAAGTCACTGCTTGGGACACCTGCAACTCACACCAAAGTGCCTGGACTTGAGTCCCAGCTCTTGTTCTGAATGTACCTTTGTGCTAACGTGCACCTGGGAGGCAGCAGATGACAACTCAGGTACTTGGACCTCTACCACCCATGGAGGGATGTGGATTGCATTGCTAGCTCCTGGCTTTGGCCTAGCCCAGCCCTGGTTGTTGAGTCAGTCTCTCTCTCTCTCTCTCTCTCTCTCTCTCTCTCTCTCTTTCTCTTCCCTGCTCTCTCTTCCTTTCAAATAAAATGAAAATACATAAATAAAATTTTTTTAAAATCTCCCTGATATATTCTTGGATCAAAGAATTCAAGAAGCTGACAACGGAAAGCATTAAATAGTAATACATATGAGCTGCACTCAAAGAGGTATCCAGAGTCAAACTCCCAGCCTTGAAAGCTTTCATTGACAGACAAGTAAAGTGGGATTCAAATTACCTGAAGGTAGAATTTCCTAAACTCATGTAATACCTCACACCATGTCACAGAATGTGAACAGTGTATCACAGAGGGTACTCCTAGGGCAAAAGTAATTTGGAAAATGCTGTGTTAAAAATAATACTTACTTTAAGTTGGTGATTCCGCATATCATTAACATAATAAGGAGTCCTGTGAGGTTGAAAGAGGGAATGTAATATTCAATATTTCCAAACTACTTGATCTGAGCAGTTTAGCAAACATGGAGTTGAGTGTCCAACTTAAGAAGCATTGAGGAGGAGTCAGTAAAGATAAAAGTTGATAAATGGAAGCCACAGATTGTTCAAGTTAATAAATAAATTGGTAATCTGCTTCTTTATAAATCAAGACTACTACTTGGTTGGCTCAATTATAGAAAAGTAGTAAGACTATTTGATAATAATATATTGAAATATCAATGAAACAGATGGTTTTGGAGTAAGCTGTTAGTTACACAAATTGACTTAAAAGGAACACAGATGTCAAGAAGATTAATATTGCGATAAAATTGGAAAAATTATCATAATGAAAATTCACAAATGATTAATTATTTCAGAACTTCAACAGAATATTCACATATTTTATTGTTGGTTCTAGACAATAAAGCATTATGGAAAGGTTATCAGCTCATTATTTTAAACATTTGTTTTATTTATTTGAAAGGCAGAATGACAGAGAAAGAGATTATCTTTAATTTTAAGTTTGAAAGCATAATAGAAAACTCAATTACAATACAAACAGAATTTTAAATAACTTTGGCAAAAATATAATAAGAAAGAAAGGTTTATATGAGTAAATTACATGTTTTTCTCATTAATTACATAAAATAAAACTGAATAAATGAAAATATTCACCTCAAATCTGAATGGGAAGATTTAACATTTGCTAGGTTGTCAATTACAACAAATGATTGATATAAGTTTCATTCTAATCCAATTAAAATGTGAGTATGAATCATTCTTAGATATATCTGAAAGGATACAATCTGTATGTATTAAATATTTAAAATAATAAAACAATGAAACTTTTTGGAAAATTGAGATAGATTCATTGAAATAAGGCAGGAAATCTGGAAAAGTAATAATGAAAGAAGAAAATATTTTGATGACACAAAAATTTTAAAATGTTATTTGGCAAAATGCATGTTAACAGCAAAAATGAAAGCTATTGAGAAAATATTTGATTACCATTGATAAGATAATAATTTTATTGCATGTAAGGGGCTTCTATTCATTTGCAAGAAAAAACATGACCAAATTATATAAATGAGTAAAAATTATAAATTTTCATAGATTCATTGAAAAAAAACAAGGTGATTTGAACAATGTACATGTGTAAAGATAATTTTAGCTGTGAAATACTAATTATTGTCCATTATATAAGGACAAATTTAAAAATACTAACCTCTAGTGCATATCAGTATTTGGATAAAAGAGGATTCTCATAGACTTCAGGCAGAAACATGAATTGTAACACCCTTTTTGGAGGAAACAATCTGGCTATTACCAGATACTACTCTTCAACCCAAAAATTCTATTTCTGTGAATTTACCACGTAGAAACCAAAGTTTTGATACCTAGAATATCTGCTCAGAAAATCCCTTCCTACAGAATTGTTTGTAGAATACACAATAAAACAATAAAAAGACCAGAATGTGAATTCTCATCAATAGGAAAATACTTGCATATACTGTGTTATACCTAAGCATGAATTTTTATGCAATTATGGGAAAAAAGTAAAGGTTATTACTATCAAGCTAAATTTTCGTTATCAGTGATGAAATTAAGATGCAGAGAAATGCTTTTGGAATTATGCCACTTTGTGTAAATATTTATATATTTCTATATATACATGGTTTTGAAAATCAGTGTTTATATATGTAAGTGTAGACATGTAGATATTTGAAAACAATTGCATAAACATGGGAAAAGATGAGGCTGCCAGTGGGTAGGTTTGAAGTAGGAGGAAATAAATGCAGAAAGAGTGAGAAATAAAGCTTTAAAGAGTCCATAGTACACTGAAAAAAACAGGTGCAATTTATGGACCATAAATGTCAATCTATGTTATTGGTTCACTGAAAAATTAAATGTGTACATGAGTAGAAGGTGAAGTGAAAGGATTAAAACATTGATCAACTGGGACCATAATTTTATTTATAAAGAAAGAAAAAATTCAGTGAAAAAAATCAGGAAATGTTTGAAAGGACATGAAGAAAGAAAAATTGTTGAAGCATGTCAACTCATGCTGGTTGGGCTTATTCCAATTTTAGGTTATCTCAGCTGACAGGAAAATAAAGATAAGGCACAGTAATGAGGACAAGGATATGATCTCTGAAGGCCTCATGGGAATCTGAAATATTGCTTATCGCTCTTTAGGATAGAAAAGTGACTTTGGCCTTCTGGGAACACCCAGAATTCTAGTTCTGATCTACATCTCTGCTTGTGTGTTTGTGTTGGGGGTACTGTGGTTTGGCTCTGGTTTGAGTGTGCCCCCCATAGGTTCTTGTTGGTCCCCAATGTGGTGGTGTGGAAGCGCTGGGATGTTTAAGAAGTGGGGCCCTAGTGGAAGGTGGTTAAGTCCCTGGGAACACTGCCCTTGGAAATGATTACTGTAGGTCTCCTGGGACCCCAGTCTATTCCTGCAAGGATGAGTTATAAAAAGAATAAGCCTGGTTCCTGAATCCCTCACACTTCCTGTCTCACCCTGTGGTCTCTCTCTTGCGCCCACCCCTCCATGATGCCATCCACCGCATAGTGATGGAGTCAAAGGCTCTCTCCAGGACCCAAGGCCATGCTTTTGGACCCCCAAAGTTTGAACTGAATAAACTTCTATTCTTTATACATTCCCTAGCCTTAGATATGTTGTATAATAATAGGAACTGGACCAACGTGGGGAAATACAACTGAATTCTCATTTTCAGTGGTAGTGGAATTGGGTCTAGAATATGAGTGTGAGTTAAAGAACAAAACTCTTCACATGGAAGTAGAAATCCATCCCAAGAGGGGATCCCAGAGGTAAGGGTTCGTGCATTCAACCCTTAGGGCACAGTTCCTCTTCCTTGATTCCTATTCCATATGGAACATAAAAACATTTGGGCTGCTTATCTACTTTGGGCTAGTGGTCTTTCTGCTTTCTACTTATTGAATTCTTTAGTTAGTGGAGGCATAGGCCTGTGATTATAAAGTAAATTGAATGTACGTTATCACAAAAATTCAAAGAAAAAAAGAAAGGTGAGAGGAAGGGAGGGAGGGAAGTATCATTATGTGCTTAAAATTGTATATCTGAAATACTTGAAATCTGTTCTTTTTATATAAATTTTAAAAATATGACTAATCATCAAAAAAAGAAAAAGCTACTTGGGCTTAGAGGAGGTCTTAGAGAGATTGTCTCTCTTGAAAGAAGGCACAAAACCTACGCATGTACCACAAAATCAGGCTGTGCCTTAGAATTGGTTATAAGGCATAGTCCTTCATCTCATTAACAGATTGCATGTTTTCATTTGTTGCCCGTTCAATTTAGTCCTACAACAAGGACTCCCAAAACAGGTCTTGAACCCTAAAGGGGCTCTGCACGTAAGCCGAGGTGGCTTTCCTTGGTGGCCTTGTGGTTGTAGTGTGAAATACTCAGCATTGGGGAGAGGGAAGAGGGATTTGATGGACACCTGTCTTCAGCCTAAATTTGAACCTACTACATAAATTAATGATTTGAAAGATAGCAGGTAACACATCCTCATAATAACTATTGCTTCTCTAGGTTATTACAGTAAAGTCTTCTTGCAAGGAAAGCACTATCTCCAGAATTTATCTTCTCTCTGGAATTCACTAAATGCGTTTATATATGTCATGTTTTATGATATGCAACTGTATCTTACAAATTTTATACATTCTGAGCTTTATGTACTTCATAAATATTTTAATTAAAATAAATTTCGAAGTGTTATTTTTATCCCAAGAACAAAAAATATAACTATTAATCCCTTCTGATTTTATTAGTGTTCACTAAATATCATAAACAAAATTAAGGTTCTGAAGATTCGTTTAGGGCATAGTTCCTAACAATCACTGTAGCTTATATTGGAGAGCATTTACAATTTTCTGAAAATATTTGGAAAAATAGGTCATTTTCTCTGAAAACATTTTCACATCTTAACCACTTGATTTATCACGTATGGCTGCCACAGCTTATTACTTCAAATACGCCTCTTTAGTTTTATCTGTTGGAAATGTTTGTTTTGTTTTAATGCCAACTACACTTTTGAGGGAAAGATACAACAAAAGAATCACAAAATGAAAAATGTGGGTTTTTTTTTCTCTTTGGTTTTCAGATATGGTCAGTTAGTTAGGTTCATAGCTTTGGGTTCTCTCAGAATGATCAATTCTAGAAGGGAACTTACTGACAAGGACAGATCTCCGTGTAAAACAGTCCAATTTTTGCAGATCATTCTAAATTTATTCTTATTAGCAGGAAAACAAATAAGAAAATCTACCTCCAGAGTTTTTAAATTTCTCTGTAGAGTGTGTATTTTGGAGTTGAAGCAATTGAAAAAACACTTTAACTAAAAACAACCCCTCCCCCACAAAAACAGGTAAAAATAAAATCCTGCTCTGATTCAGACACTCAAAGAGTCCAGAAATGGAATAGGGTTTTTCTCTCTCTTCCAATTTCTTTCACACAGTCATTTGGACTTGATTTTGAAAGGAAATATTGAGACTATGTTGAACTATTTTAATTATTTCCTTAATTCCACTCTAGATTTTGTTTTAAACCAAAAAACTATGCTACAAAATTTCTATGGTTCAAATAAATTGAGCCCACTTGGATTAATTCTAAAATATTAATTCATTAGGAAATATATTTTGTTTTTTAAAAAAGATCTATTTATTTTTTGAATGGCAGAGTTACAGAGAGTCAGAGGCAGGGAGCGGGGAGAGAGAGAAGTCTTCCATCCACTGGTTCACTCCCCATATGGCTGCAATGGCCTGAGCTGCGCTGATCTGAAGCCAGGAGCCAGGGGCTTCCTCCAGATCTCCCATGTGGACGCAGGGGCCTAAGGACTTGGGTCATCTTCTACTGCTTTCCCAGGCCATAGCAGAGAATGTGATCGGAAGTGGAGCAACTGGGACTCGAACTGGCACTCATATGAGATGCCAGCACTGCAGGCAGCGGTTTTACCCACTATACCACAGTGCTGGCTCTGAAAATATATTTACTGATCATTTTTTGAAAGATGTATTTATTTGAAGGGCAGAGTGACAGAGAGAGAGAAGGGGAGACAGCCAGAGAGAGATAAAGAGATATTCCATTGGAGGCTGGACCAGGCTGAAGCCAGGAGTGAGGAACTCCACCCAGGTCTCTCACATGGGTGACAGGGATCAAAGTAGTTGGGTCATCATCTGTTGCTTTCCTGGGCACCTTAACAGGGAGCTAGATCAGAAATGGAGCGGCTGGGACTTGACTTATCCTGGCATTGCAATATGGGATGCTGGTGTTGCCAGAAGCAGCTTAACCCACCCCACAAACATCTTTGAAACCCTGCATACTGTTGGGTATAAACTCTGAAGTACTTCAGTATGTGCCAAGTCTTTGTATTTATTGGTAGCTTAAGAAGATTAAGAGGCATCCTCAGTTGGATGTTTTCTTTCTGATCTAAAAGGCCAGCTGAGTTTAGAGGCCAACTTTTCAAGTCAGCCTGCCTCTCACTATTACTTGTTTTTCACCCAGAAAGCTTGGTTTGTAGAGGACAATCATTGCTTTTTCGATTTCTCCAATTTTTCCTCAATT
Source organism: Lepus europaeus (assembly GCF_033115175.1). Taxonomy (NCBI): domain Eukaryota; kingdom Metazoa; phylum Chordata; class Mammalia; order Lagomorpha; family Leporidae; genus Lepus; species Lepus europaeus. The sequence goes on along the minus strand of NC_084830.1, from coordinate 61,933,843 downwards.
TCCTTTTCTTTTTTCACATCATTCCTTTATTACTCTGATCTAGGAAAAAAAAAAAAATAGTACAATTGTGCTCAAAATGAGTACTGGGCCCGTGGGGCAGGGCCAAGCAGCTGGAAAACGTGATTCAGAATCAGACAGCAAAAGAAACACCTAGACTCCATCAAGACACATTTTCCTGCCACAAAACAAGGCAAGGGAGGGGTCCTAAGACAGAACAGCGCGAGGCATTCCCACCCCTGAGAGGCCAGGCTTACCCCGTATTGGTATGAGGAATGACTTACCTTCTGGGGACCACAAGGGGGACCATTTGAGCAGCCACTAGGAACCCCAGAAGGCTTTTGTGTAGCGTCAGTTATATATATTTAACTGACCTGATTACAGAAGCTACAGCAGGACTGGCTCCTGGGAATGCATCCTTCTCCTCATTGGTCAGGCTTTCGCATGACTCCTCCCTCCCCATACTCTAGGAAGCCCTTAGTCAACAGAGCACCAGCAGATGCGAGCGTTTGGACCTTTTTTTTTTTTTTTTTTTTTTTTAGATCTATTTATTTGCTCAAAAGTCAGAGTTACACAGAGAGAGTGGTCTTCCATCCGATGGTTCACTCCCCAATTGGCCACAATAGCTGGAGCTGCGCCAATCCAAAGCCAGGAGCCAAGACCTTCTTCCAGGTCTCCCACGCAAGTGCAAGGGCCCAAGGACTTGGGCCATCATCCACTGCTTTCCCAGAACATAAGCAGAGAACTGGATGGGAAGAGGAGTATCCAGGACACAAATCAGCACCTATATGGCATGCCGGTGCTGCAGGCAGAGGCTTAGCCCATTATGCCACAGTGCTAGACAATGTTTATAATTCTTAATTGTACTTTTAGTACTCATGTCTATCTGTCCCACTATTTGTAGTCTCCTTGCAGGCATACATGAAGTCTGCGTTATTTCTAAGAAGTGTGGAAGAAAGCATAGTAACAAATGATGAATGAGAATATTGTTAGAGCAGATAGGATGAATCTGGGGGGGAAAAAGCAAGACTGTTCTGGTGAGTTTCTTCAAGAATGCTCAGTGGCCTCATGATAGGAAGGGAGGAGATGACATGAAATAGAGTGAAGAATGGAAAAGTTGGATCCACTGGATGGAGAGGAAGGCTCCTAATTGTACTGAATCGTCGGGCCAGGGAATGGTGTGAGGCAGGGACCAAGGCAGCCTGCCGTCTACTGGGTGTGCTGCAAGAACAGAGGAGGTCCAGAGACTGGGGGCAAAAGACAGAGTCAGTGCTGGCGAGGCAGCGGGAAGGCGAAGAGCAAAGACAGTTTGGAGCTCAGAATTTTGAAAATGAAGCCATTTGGAGTGATGACAAAGGCCAAAGCACAGTCTTAAATGTGGGCAGTTTAAACAGAGGGTAATGAAGTTCCAGCCTGTTTTCATGGTGGAAAAGAAAGGAAATTTTAGGTCAGGGGACTAGGTGGGTTATTATTAGTGTGACCTCACATCTTGGTTTCTTGGGGACCATCCTAGGCTTTGTCTGCCCTTTCAACATCACTATTAACCATTAACAACATTCTGTTACTCTCCTAAGTGTCTTCGTTTATAGCTAGTTTTTATGAATTGCCACAACAATGTGATATCATAACTAAGATAAACCTGTTCTTCAGGACCTGAGCAGAAAAATCAGGCTGTCAAGGTTATAACTAAAATGTCGTGGGGATTTAGGGAATAGCTATTGCAATTTAGCACAGGAAGATGATGGTGAAGGTATTCTAAAATTACAACATACATCACCAATAGAATTTTAAAGTTTCACATTCATGCACAAAGTTTCTGTAAGTCTTTTAGACTTAAGTTTATGTAAGCCTTTTAAAATCGAATGCATTAAGACAAATTATCCTAGCTCAACATAGGGCTGAAGGTTTTACACTTGAAGGGGAGTCTGATGCCATTGTAACGTTGCTTGGGGGGAAAAAACACAGGATGAAAGTCAGAGGACCCAGGTCAGTTTTTAACCAGCTAACATGAAAATAACCAAATCAATGATCCTCTCTAAGTACATTTCCTCCCTAGTGAAAAGGAATAATAACAGTCATCTGACTTCTCACAAGGGCTGTGGTGAGGATCCAGTGAAAGTGGGAAAGTATTTAAAAAGCTGTACAAATGTAAGTAAGCTATCAGTTTTTTTGTTTTTAAGTAATTTGAATATTTTTACATAATTATAGAGGTAACACATAAATTGGTCACCATTTGTAAATAAATAAATGAATTGTTCATGGCCTACAAGCTGCTTTCATAAACTGGAATGTAGGCAGAACACTGGGAAGAAGTGGAAACTACAGTCACCTTGTTAGAAATCTGTCTTCTCATTTCACATGAAAGATAGAGTAATTAGTGAACCAAAGGCCTCATGAGAAAATGAGGTAATTTTTGAAGACAGAAATATCCAATTCATTCTTTTGTAAGTGTTTTACCTATTAAAACCCCCAACCTAGTCATGAGAAGGTCAACTGTTTTATAGATTAACTCACTCCACCAGTGTCAGAGGTTAGGCACTCTCTGGTGAGAACAGCTGTTGGTCATTTGTCTTTCTACATCAAAGACCCAGGAAGACTCCTCAGCAAATTAGGGAAGTATTCAGGAGATGAAATTAGCTCCTGGTATAAAGACAATACATACCACAATGGTAGTTATCCTAACGTAAAAATAGGAAGTATTAAAAATTAATTGAAACAGTAACATTTCCTAGAAAATCTGTTACTGATGGAGAAGCATGTAAGAATACCTGTATTTGACATTTTAGATTATGCATATTTAGATCATGTTTTATTCTAGGTTTGAAAATATGTCAAAATGATACCTAAAATTTTACATGTCAATTTATGTTGGAAAATTATTTATTTTTCACGTAAAGTAGAGATTTTTTTCAAGGAGTAAACTCAACTTTAATTGACAAAAAGAGGTGTCCTTACATACAGTTTGTGGTAAGTTTCAGCCCAGAATAATAGGAAAAGAATGCAAACTTCTGTGAAAATGAATACACTTTTGGAAAAAAATGCATATATTTTAAATTCTAACTAAGGTCTAAGATGTGTGCTAGACATATTCTATGGATTATGGCATTTAATGCTCAGCAATATATAAAGAGGTAGAGGCCATTCCCACTTCCACTTTTTATTAAAGGATGAGATAGCCAGGTTAAGCTAGAAGAGAAGGCATGGCAGATAGAATTCTTAAGACTCTGTCTCCTCTCAGTCATTCCAGTCCCTTGGTTATTTAATCAGACACTTACTAGATTGTGCTGTGAAGGGATTTTGCTGTTGTTAAATTAGAGTCCCAAGTCAGTTGACCTTAAGACATGGAGATTATCCAAATGGACCTAATCTAATCACATAAGTCCTTTAATAGGCAGATGTGGAAATGAAGAGTGAGTTGAAGAGTGAGAAAGATAGGACTTGCTCTTGCTGATTTGAAGTTGGAGGGGCAGAGGTTTTTCTGGGTGTGGGTAACTCTTAGGAGCAGAGTGAAACTCAGCTGAGAGCAAGCAAAGAAATGGAGACTTCAGTCTTTAAGCCATAAAGAGAGGCGTTCTGTGTAAACTCTTCAGATAAGTTTCCAGGGTGGCCAACTTCTGGGTTTTGGCCTTGTGAGACTCTCAGCAGAGGATCCAGCTGAGCTGTGCCAGACTTCTGAAGTGCAGACCTATGAGAGAGTGGATGGGTGTTCTTCTACACTGTTAAATTGGTAGTGAGTTGTTACAGTGACCATAGAAAACTAATGAGCGTCTCAGGCCGGCGCTGCGGCTCACTAGGCTAATCCTCCGCCTTGCGGCGCCGGCACACCGGCTTCTAGTCCCGGTCGGGGCACCGATCCTGTCCCGGTTGCCCCTCTTCCAGGCCAGCTCTCTGCTGTGGCCAGGGAGTGCAGTGGAGGATGGCCCAAACTCCTTGGGCCCTGCACCCCATGGGAGACCAGGAGAAGCACCTGGCTTCTGCATCGGATCAGCGCGGTGCGCTGGCCGCAGCGCGCCTACCGCAGCGGCCATTGGAGGGTGAACCAAGGGCAAAAGGGAGACCTTTCTGTCTCTCTCTCTCACTGTCCACTCTGCCTGTCAAAAATAAATAAATAAATAAATAAAAAACTAATGAGCATCTCAAAACAAGGAAGGAAGCATTAGATCTAAGATCCAACTCATTCAGAACAGGGTATTGTGATGCAAATTGATGAGAGCAAGATTAGTAGGTTGTGCCCTGGAGTCGAAGGATGCCCAGGTCAGAGCCACAGATCTTATTGGCTCTAAGCTGAAAAGCCCTTCACTCAGCCCAACTTCCAAAGTGACCACTGCAGCTGAGGGTATGGTCAAGTAGGGTCAGCAACATTGCAGGCAGAACTGTCAATTTCTTGTTAGAGATGCCCCCTGCCTTTACCTGGCCAGCTCTCCTCCCAGGCCAGCCAAGTAATGAAAGTCAACAGAGTGCCTTCCCCTAGGAGGTTCACACCTCCCTTAGGATATACCCCATGTGAAGAGATAGATAGGTCTGGGCCTCTTAACTTACAAGGCCTAAAGCCCAACAGATTATTATCAAGCCCCTTCTATCAGGTTCTATTTGCCTCTCAATCAGAAAACTTAATTGTAGCTTAGACAGCACCTTTCTTAGCTCCTCTAATAATGACTCTGTCCTTTGTTCTAGGCCCTGTCTAGCATACTTGGGCCTCATTCCTTTGTAATCATAACCTCTACTCTACCACCAATGGCTCTACTCCCAACCTGTGTGTACTGATGGTCCTCTTCCCCACTTAATGCTGTATAACTGTTCAAACCTGGTAAATGCCACTCTTAGGATCATTGGTTACTATCCTCACTCTGTCTTGTATGACCTTGTCTAAATATGATCAGAGTCGGCAAACTTGGAAGGCTTCCATAGCCTTGGCAACTCATGACAAGAGCCTAGGGTGGTTACTGGCGCCATAAACTAGAGTGTCAATTTGTTGGGTCAACAACAAGAGCCACTGTGCACTTGCTCCTCATGTGGGATCTCTGTCCTTAATGTGCTGTACATTTTGATTTAATGCTATAACTAGTACTCAAACAGTATGTTTCACTTTGTGTTTCTATGTGGGTGCAAACTGTTGAAATCTTTATACTAAATTGATCTTCTGTATATAAAGAGAATTGAAAATGAATCTTGATGCAAATGGAAGGGGAGAGGGAGCGGGAGAGGGGAGGGTTGTGGGTGGGAGGGAAGTTATGGGAGGGGGAAGCCATTGTAATCCATAAGCTGTACACTGGAAATTTATATTCATTAAATAAAAGTTAAAAAATAAAATTAAAAAAAAAATGATGAACCTTGGCAAAAAAAAAAAAAAATTAGTAGGTTGGCTGGAAGATATGCCATCGTTCATTCTATCAATAATTATTCCCTGCTCCAAGCATATTTTGGTTATCCTATCATATTTTGGTTATTCTATCATATCCTAACAAATTTCGGTTATTCTATCAATAATTATTTCCTGCACCAAACATGTTTTGGTTATCCTTTATATGCCATGCATGTTACTGTGAGCACTGCAGAGATAAAAAAAAAAATGCAGCCCCTTTCCTCAAAGTTAACGATTAGAAGTTGGAGGAATGCCAACAAATGGATCAGTGCAGAGCAGTTTGTCTCTTACATACTACAGAAAGATCAGCTAGAGGTTATGATAGCATAAATGCATTCAGTTAATTTCTTACCACGTTGCGTGCGGTAGGCAGGATAATTGGGTCCCCCAAAATGTTCTTGCTCTGGTCCCCTGAACCCAGGTATATATTGTGTTAGATAGCAAGAGAAAATTGAGGATGCACAGGGAATTAAGGCTGCTAATCAGCCACCTTAATATAGGGAAAATAATATTGTATTATCCAGATGGGTTAATCACTGGAGTTCCTAGAAATGGAAGATGGAGGTGGAAGAAAAAGAATGATATGGTGTGAGAAGAACTCAAAAGGCAGTGAAAGCTTTGAAAATGGAGAAAGGGTCCTCATGTCAAAGCACATGGGGGCTTCTAAAGGTGGGAAAAAACAAAGGAATGGACTATTTCCAGGAACCTAACCCTGTGGATATCTTAATCTCACTTCAATGACTCAGTAAACTTCTGACTTCTGTAACTGTAAGATAATTAAGTCAAGTTTATAGAAACCAAAAATTCATAGTACTTTTTTATAGCAGCATTAGCAAACTAATATATTTCCTGAATCTGCCTGGATTGAGATGAATGAAAGCATGAGTAGAGAAATGAAATACATTAGGGTTGTTCTATTTGCGTTCATATTCAGGAGCATTAAAAACACACAGCTCATAAGAGAAAAAACTTGATAGATTAAACTTCATCAAAGTAAACACTAAAGAAAGTATTAATAAAATGGAAAAATATAGCTGCAGACTGGGAGAAAATGTTTATGAACATAAACCTGATACAGGACTTGTATCCAGAAAAGATAGATTTCTTAAAAATTAGTAATAAGAAGACAAATAATCCAATTAAAAGATGGGAAAATATTTTGAAGAGACTTCACCTAAGGAGACATGCAAGTGACCTATAAGGACAGGAAAATAAGTTTAACATCAATAGTTACTAGGGAAATACCAATTCAAACTACGACAAGATGCAAATGAGACAAGATAGGGGCAAGAGTCACAAAATCAAGACCCCCCTCCCTCCCCTCGCCATCTGATATGTATCCCTCTGCCACTGAAGTTTGCCTTACCCAGTTTCAAACCAATCAGGAACAAGGAGCGCTCACATCCTAGCTGCAAAAGACCCCCTACTGCCTGTGCACATGCCCAGAGTAGCGTAATGTGATTGACCCCTGGGAGAGGTGGTAACGAGTAACACCACCATTTTGAGTGTGCCATGTGCAAGAGAAACATAAGCACCTGCACAGAACCTTGGGTTGGGTACAAGTAGAGGTGCGCAGTGTGCCAAGGTGGAACCACTGCACCTCCCTATTGGGTAAAAACCCCTGCCCCAGCTCCCTTCATTGAGTCAGTCAATGGAGCTTCTTCCTGTTATACTGTGTTATGCACAAGCAAAAGCTCCCAGTAAACCTTGTCTGGGTTACACATTGGCTTCTTGACAATTTTTATTATAAGGCAGCCAAAGAACCTTGGGTCAATATCACTGCTATGTACCTAGAAGGTTAACATTAAGAAGATTGAAAATGCCAACTGTAGATGAAGATGTTGAGCAACTATAATTCTCACATTTTGCTGATGGGAATATCAAATGGTACAACTACTTTGCAACACAGTTTGACTGTTTCTTATAAGTTAAACACATACCACCTGACTTTGCAGTCCCCCTTCTAAGTATTCATCCTAGAGAACTAGATATACACAAACTAGGATCTAGATGTGAATATTTACAGCAATTTGATCTGTAATCACCCAAACTGGAGATAATCCATCTATGGGCAAATGGATAAAGAAGTTGTGATACAGCCATTTAGTAGAATATGGCTCCAGAATAGAAGGGAAAGAATTGCTGATGCGCACAACGGTGTGAGTGGATCTCAAAACCATTATGCTAGATACAAGTGAAAGAACCTAGATACAAATGGCCACACATGGCTCACTTCTTTTTTTTTCTTTTTTGACAGGCAGAATGGATAGTGAGAGAGACAGAGACAGAGAGAAAGGTCTTCCTTTTTGCCGTTGGTTCACCCTCCAATGGCCGCTGCGGCCGGCGCATCTCGCTGATCCGAAGCCAGGAGCCAGGTGCTTCGCCTGGTCTCCCATGCAGGTGCAGGGCCCAAGGACTTGGGCCATCCTCCACTGCCTTCCCCGGGCCATAGCGGAGAGCTGGCCTGGAAGAGGGGCAACCAGGATAGAATCCGGCGCCCCAACCGGGACTAGAACCCGGTGTGCCGGCGCCGCAAGGTGGAGGATTAGCCTGTTGAGCCATGGCGCCGGCCACGGCTCATTTCTATTTGACATTCTAGAAATGGCAAAATCCAGTGATGGAGAAAGTAAATAACAGTTACCAGGGACTGGGAACAGGGCAGTTGATTGCAAAGGGACTAGAGGGAACTTCGGGGGATGATAAAAATATTACCAAGGGCAGGTGTTATGGCATAGTAAGTTAAGCTGTTACTTGGGATATCTGCAACTCATATGAGATATTCTGGGTTCAAGTCCTCCTTCTGTTCCAGCATCCTGTTAATGCATACTTGGAAAGAAGCAGGCGAGGCCGGCGCCGCGGCTCAATAGGCTAATCCTCCGCCTGCGGCCCCGGCACCCTGGGTTCTAGTCCCAGTCAGGGCACCGGATTCTGTCCCGGTTGCTCCTCTTCTAGTCCAGCTCTCTGCTGTGGCCCGGGAGTGCAGTGGAGGATGGCCCAAGTCCTTGGGCCCTGCACCCGCATGGGAGACCAGGAGAAGCACCTGGCTCCTGGCTTTGGATCAGCACAGCACGCCGGCCACAGCGCACTGGCCGCAGGAGCCATTGGGGGGTGAACCAACAGAAAAGGAAGACCTTTCTCTCTGTCTCTCTCTCTCTCACTGTCCACTCTGCCTGTCAAAAAGAAAAATAAATAAATAAAAAAGAAAAAAAAAGAAGCAGGCGATGGCTCAAGTACTTGGGTCCCAGCCAGTTATGAGGGAGATTCAGGCTGAGTGATTTCCTGGCTCCTGGCTTTAGCCTGGTGCAGCACCAGCTCTTGTAGGCATCTTGGGAGCGAACCAGTGAATGGGAGATCTCTTTCCCTTTCCTTCCTTCCTTCCTATCTTCCTTCCTTCCTTCCTTCTTCCTTTCTTCCTTTCTCTCTCTCTCTCTAATTCTGCCTTTCATATAGACAAACATTTAAAGATACTACATCTCTTGCTTGTGATTATAGTTACAAACTATACACATTTATAAAAATTAACTGAATATACACTTTAAAGAAAAATTTTACTTCATATAACTTATGCTTCAGTAAACTTGATTTAAACTACTTCCTCCCCTCCAAAGAAAATAGGTAATAACACATGATTTAAACGAGGATCTTACAAGCTGCCCAAATATAATCTCTCTCAAGAAAATATGGCTAAAACACACACATACAAAGCTTTATGATTACTGCTAATGCATTAAAAATCAGCTGAAGTGTACATTTCCTTGTCTAGTTTATTAAATCAATGTAAAACTTTAAAAAGGATATTTTAATTAAGTAGAAGAACCTAGAGATGAATTAAAATAGACTGAAAGAAAAATGGGAAATGTTCTCACATCATTTTTGTGGGAAAAAAAACTCACTCAGATAAACAGTTTGATGCACAGTGAATAGTATATTGAGAATTACACAATAGTGTGCTGAAATGAGTGTAATTTATCTCGCTCAACATTCAGGAATAGACTTTTAAAGGATTTTTTTTTACTAAAAAGAGAAACATTTCCATGCTTGTAAAGTGCTCTAAGCTCCTCAGAGAAAAATGCTAAGTACAGGGTATTATTATTTCATGAGCTTTGAGCGTACTTTGACAGTCATTATAGTTGTTCCATTTATAATTGCTGGGACTGCCTCCATGAAGTGCATCTTTTGTGTGTGCATTTGTAATTCATTAAAAGCACACAGTCAGTTTGGGAAATGCCCTTTCAGAGATATGGGCATTGAACTGGTGAGAAGGCAATTCTTTGACCTAAATTGCTTGGTGCCATCTGAGGTCATAAAGCTGCTCAATCCAACCAGCAGTGCTTCTGTGTCGAAATGAGGTCTCAGTGTCTCTCTGTGAATTAACTATACGCAAGAAAATTTTTTAAGAGTTTTATGTTGTGGACAGCTCTTTTGAGAATATAATTTGGCAAGGGACTATCATCCTTACCTCTTATTTTACAAAAGGGGACCTGAAGATTGCAATAAGAAACCGGAAAAGTGTCTTTATTTTACTTACAAATTTTATAGTCTACTGGGGGAAAAGTCCAATCCAATTCTTTGTTAATATCCTTCAATTGCGCTATATTTCATTTGTAAATGTGAAATGCTTCTCGCTATTTTAATAAGCACTGCTGCCTCTTCCCTTGGGGGTTAGCGAACACAGTCAATAGCCATAAACTCTGAAGATGTGACAGGATGTTTCATCTCATTAAGATGCCACGCAACCAAGATTCCTTCATCCTCCTACTTACATCTGATTTGTGCTCCTCAAATCTGACCTTTAAGGCCTTTGTTGCTTTGCAAACACATTGCATGTCCCAGGGGCACATAATTAAGTAGGTCACGTGCATCACATTGCGTATTAGTGCTTGCTTTTCAACATGCATTTCCTCTGTTCCATGGTGGGAAAATTCTCTTTTTCATAAGACATTCTGGGATAAATTCTTGGCAATTTCCACAGAAAAAAATGTCCTTGATTCATTGTGGGAATACTGAAGGTCATTTGGGATTTCATCAGTCATGAGAATAATTGGTCTCACATTGTTTAAAGAGCAGAGTCCACTCATACTAATTGTAGTATTGCCTTAGGCTTGTAATTCTAGAGATATAAAAGGATAATAGTTTTCGTTGTACCCTTTGCCAATTAAAGTATAGTAGATAAATAATTTTAATAAAATATTCTATGAAATGGTATAACAAAATTTTAAAAACACTTAAAATATATTTTGAAAATCTTTGACATTGCTAAATTGGCTTGCATACATGCATGCATATCTTGTAGAGTTTCTATTAACTTTTTTTGAAAAATGGTATTTACTGTTCATGCTATAGAATTTTCCAATCAAATAAATAAATATGCATGCCATAATCACTTATAATTTTGCTTTCATAATTTTAACAACTGAGGGTAAAATTTTAGCAATGAGATAAAATTTCATTTTGCTACCTATAATTAGTGAATTGTAAAAGATTTTAAGATATTTAATACACATCATTTTTTTCTTTCTTCAAACTTATTTCAATGTATAGCTAAAATTATATGTACTTATTATAAGTAGATTTTGAAGAAAATCAGGAATAGTAGCTCTGTCTCTCCATCCCACTCTTATAGTCAAGTAAATCAAGTACTTTTTCTCCACCTGAGAAATCAACTAAATTAACCCAAGGTAAAGCATTTGTGTCCTCATTAACAGGCTCATTTAATTAAGGCAGGTTGCACCACTACTGGCTTGTTTCCTAGTGAAGCTAATAAAGTGGTAAAAACAAATCATTGAATTTTCCATGATGATCGTGCTAAGAAATAAACAGGAGGTGAGATGGTGGCAAGGAAGATCCAAAGTCCCGTGGAACAGTGTTTCTAGGATCTGATGTGCTTACACATCACCTAGAAGTCTTTCTTAACTGGGGATTCCAATTTAGTCATTCTGGGATGAAGTCCAAGAATCTTCATTTCTCACCTGTCAGGTGATGCCTAGGCTGTTCATCATTATATTCTGGTTTACTGTTTGTACGAGGACTGTGGATTGGCACACAGTTCTGGGTGCCACTTGAGGCTGAGTTGCCTCCTTTTGTAGCAAAGGAAGGAGCACCCAAATAAATAGCAGCAAAATGTTACTCCACAATACACCTGCTAGATTCCAATACACCAGTCTGGCTTCTCTCACCTTTATCTCCTGTGATGGCTTTCCTGAACTAGAGCTATTGACTTTAGGAGGGATGGCCAGGCTGCTTTTTCTCTGAACTATTTTGTTTGGAATACTGACAAGTGGAATATGTGGGTCTAAACGCAGCACAAAGTCAAAAAGGGTGGTTTACTTGGGAGGCAAAGGTTGATGGGGAACAGTGCCAGACATTGACAGTGTGAGTCTGTGCATGATTGTGTGTGCCCATGTGTGTACTTCCACCTCTAATTGGGTAGAACTAGACTACAATGAGGTCTCACTTTCACTTTTTCTCTGGAGCATGGGCTCAAACTTCTGTGTTCAATCTTCTTGAACACAAAGACTTCCTTTTTAATACAAAAAAAATTAACAGAATTTTTTTCTTCAGGTGAACATTCACAATCAAAAGCCTTGAAATGATTTTACCTTTGAACATTTTAAGATTATCTACATAAATTTGGGGGAGAATAGTACACACATAAGAAGCGTATTATTAATTCATCTTGCAAACCATGCTTGCTCTCTGCAGCCATGGTTTTGGAGTCACTCATGAAACTCCTACTTCATGGCATCGTGTTTAGATATCTTTCCATTGTGTTGTCCAGGATGACCGATTCCCTGTGAATCATAGGGAGTCAGGGGGGACTGGAGATAACAGACTTTCACAGAATCCAGAAGCACTGGAGAGTCCCTGAAAATTAATATGTTGAAAATAGGAATTAAGAGATACTAAACCTGTCCTTAACACAATAAATTGTGAGTGTTTGATAAAGAATTCAAAAGATTCATTTGACTTCCTGGAGATATTTTCCTGCTTCTATTTATTATCTTTGGCTGGGTAATACTTTTTGTAAACATTATGTCAACAAAGCCAACAGTAATATGTAAAAATTTATTGTCAAGACCTTACCACCATTAGAGGGAATTTCCACATTTTGAAATAACAGTTCTGTGTTCTCTTCGAGGCATATTTTCTTTTTTTTAAGATTTTATTTATTTGGAAGGCAGAGTGAGAGAGAGAGAGAGAGAGAGATAGAGGGAGAGAGAGAGAGAGAGTTTTCTATCCTCCCATCATGGCCAAAACAGCTGGGATTTAGGCTAGGCTGAAGCCAGGAGCCAGAAGCTTCTTTTGATCTCCCCTGTATGATGCATTTGGGCTATCCTCTATTGCTTTCCCAGGTGCATTAGCAGGGAGCTGGTTCAAAAGAGGAACAGCTGGGTCTTGAACTGGTACCCGTATGGGATGCCAGTGCTGCAGGCAGTGGCTTAACCTGCTGTACTACAGCACTGGGCCCCTGGCATATTTTCTATAACCCATTTCCTTTTTGTCCCAGCCACATGACTAATCTGTCCTTCCCACCCTCCATCACTGTGTGGACTATGGCCATGACACTGACTTCTAGGTAATGGAATTTGGGGAGAAATGTGTTCCTTCTGGAAGACTGCTTTGTAATGAACTCCTTAATGATTCTTTGTGCACTCATTTCCCTCTTGTGACTGACTGGAGAAAAAAGGAGCACTGAGAGAAGGGAGGAGCCACAGATAGAACAGTCTTGGCCAATGAATGATGATGATGGAGAAGGCCATCTGGAGAGGAAACTCAACACAGATTGGCAACTTTGGAGAAAACAAGCCCCTATTGTGTGGGGGGTATTATACATTTGGGATTGTGTGTGTGTATGTGTGTGAGTGTGTGTGAGTGTGTGTTTGTGACTCAATAAGCCTGCACAAAATGATACAGGTGGAAAATAGGAGGATCAATCTCCTTTTGAGGGTCACTCTTGCCACTGACTACATTTTCAAGTTTGAATATTTGGCAGAATCCCTGTATAAGTTTTAGGCACATCTTAAATCCTTGCAGAAGAGAAGTGAGTTTGGTGCTACCACGTGGATCCTGATCCTTGATGAGCCAGTCACCCAGAGGACAAAGGGTAACAGCCTATGTCCTGTTCCATCCTCTATCCAGAAACAACTCAGGATTTTCTATTTTAAAAAATTCCTTTCATGTGTACATGGCTATTCTTCTTACAGTAACTCTCTAACTCAGGGATTTGATTCACCTGTCAGTGTTTCTTTTTGGAATGACTTCCTTTTGTTTCTACCAAAAAAAAGTTTTATTTTTCTATAAGACAAGGGCTACCTTCACTATCTTAGTTTGTGTTGTGCTCTAAGAATGCAAATAGATTTCTCATAGTTCTGAAGGCTGGGAAGTCAAGGTCAAGGTGCTGACAGGTTTGGTTTCTGGTAAGGGTCTGCTCTCTGCTTTCAAGATGGTTCCTAACATTCTTCATCCTCTGTTGGATGGGAGAAATACTGCTTCCTATGCAGGAGAAGACCCAAAGGAATGCAGGTTGGGGGTGAGCTTGCCTTCTTTTTTTGAAAAGCTTTTATTGAAATACTGTATACATCCCAAGTAATATCACATTTATTAATTTGTATGTCTTCCATGCGTGCCTGGGACCAATTCCTCTTGGCCTGTGTGGGTGATCTTTTTGATGTATTGTTGGATTCATTTTGCTAGTGTTTTGTTGGGAATTTTTACATCTGGAATATTGGTCTACCCTTTTCTTTTGCTGTTGTTATCTTACCATGGTTTAGGAATTAAGATAATGCTAATCTCATCGAATGTTTTTGGGAGGGTTTTCTCTCTCTCTTTCTCTCCTTTCAATTGTTTTGAATACATTTCAATTGTTTCAAATACATTAAGAAAATTTGGTATTAGTTCTTAAAATTTGGTAGAATTCAGCAGTGAAGCCATCCAGTCCTGGGCTTTTCTTTGTGGGGAGGCTCTTTACTACTGATTCAATCTCAGTCTTGGTTGGTGTTTTATTTAGACTTTTCCATGGCTTTGTGCCTCAATTTTGGCAAATTATGTGTCCAAAATATATACATTTCTTCTAAATTTCCAATTTGTTGGCATATTGCCATTTTTAATAATTCTTAATGATTCTTTGTATTTCTGTGGTATTGGTTGTAATATTTCCTTTTTTATCTCTGATTTTATGAATTTGGTCCCCCCTCTTTTTTGTTAGGTTTTTAACACCTTTCCAATTTTTTGATGTAGGCACTTATTCTTATACTCTTTTCTCCTAACACTACTTTTCCTGTGCACTGTAAGTTTTGATGTGTTGTGTTTTCATTTTCATTAATTTCAAGAGATTTTTTTTATTCCCTTTTGATTTCTTCTATGACACACTTATTTGCTAAGGACATGCTATTAATCTCCATGTGTTTGTGCATTTTCTAGCTTCTTTTGTTGTTAATTTCCAATTTCATTCCATTATAGTCAGAAAAGATGCATGAAATGATTTAATTTTTTTAATTTATTGAGACTTATTTTATGGCCTAATTTATCATTTATCCTACAGAATGTTTATGCTCTGATGAAAAATGTAGATTCTGCAACTGTGAGATGAAATGTTCTGTAGATATCTATTAGGTTCATTTGATCTATATTATAGATTGTTGTTTCTTTGTTGAGTTTTTGGTTTGGTTGATCTTTCAATTGATGAAAGCGGGGGATGAAGTCTCCCATTAATATTGTATTGGAGCTTATCTCTTTCTTTAGTGTTTTCTATTAACTTTTTTTTGACAGGCAGAGTTAGACAGTGAGGGGGAGGGAGAGAGAGAGAAAGGTCTTCCTTTCTGTTGGTTCACCCCTCAAATGGCTGTGCATAAACATTTACTATAGTCACATCTTCATGTTGAATGGATCTCTCAATTTTAATAATTACACCCTTTGGCTTTTTTTTTTTTTTTAACAATTTTTACCTTAAAGTCTATTTTGCTTAACATGAGTATGGTGACTCCCGCATGATTTTGATTTCCATTTGTATGGAATATATTCTTCCATCCTTTCACTTTCAGTTGGTGTATCTTTATCAAAGCGTATTTCTGATAGCATATAGATGAGTCTTTTTTTTAATCTAGTCAGCTAGTTTGTAACTTTTAATTAGAAAATTTAGTGCATTCAAGGTTATAATTGATAGATAATGACTTTACCCTGACATTTTTCCATGAATATTCCCATTGTTGTTTTGAATATTCTTTATTTTATAAAAATAAGCGTCTAGTTTAAAAGTTTTATACTTTTATATTCTTTCATTATGTTGATTGTCTTTCTCTGTTTCTGTGTGTAGCACATCTTCAAGTGTCATTTGTAAGACTGGCCAGGTGGTGATAAGTTCTTTCAGTTTTTGTTTGTCCTGGAAGCTCTGTAGTTCACCTTCATCTATAAATGAGAGCTTAGCTAGGTAAAGTATTCTGGGTTGGAAGGTTTTTTTCTTTTAGGACCTGCACTATATCTCTCCATTTCCTTCTGGCTTGTAATGTCTCTGTTGAGAAATCAGAGTCAATTTGACAAGAATTCCTTTAAAGGTGATCTGAACTTTGTGTCTTCCAAACTTTAGGAGAGTCTCTTTATGTTTTATTTTAAAATATTTGACTAATGTGTCCTCATGAAGATCTTTCTGATCATACCTATTTGGGGTTCACTATGTGCTTCCTGTATTGGGATGCCCACGTTTTTCTCCAAATTGGGGAAATTTTTTGCTATTAATTCACTGAATAGATTTTGTAAGCTGTTCTTTTTTTCCTTACCTTCAGGAACTGCTAATGTTTCAGGAACACTGATGAGGTGACTCCGGGTTTGTGTCTTGGTGTCAATGACAATTTACAAGGTCGGACACAACTGTGAGAGTGGAAGTGAAGTTTTATTTAAGTCAGAAAAAGAGAGACACCGAGCAAAATGAGAGGTTGGTAGAAAAACAGACCAAGCCAGGAGGACTTGCAACGTAGGGGTCTTTATATGTCTTTACCACGTTATCTCCAAGGAACAAAGGTAGTGGTTATACATTAGCTGCTGTGAAGGCCCAGGCAGTCTTAATGGACCCTTTCTTGCTTTTTTTTTTTTAAATCAAAACCTAGATTTTGACATCGTTGATAAGCATTAGGAGGGGCTTCCATCCCGTTCTGTTTAGTGTGTATGTGCTGGGAAAGCAACTGCAGTTTGTCTGTGCTCATGATGAGCTGTGGGATGGTGTTAGTCTCTACTGCTTTTAGTCTCGAGCTCACCAACTAGGACTTGTGTATTTGTCATTTGTTGATATCCCATAGATTCTGAACACTGTTTTCGGTCTTTCTAATTTTTTCTCCTTTTTTTTTTTTTTTTGATCTGACAGATATTTCAAATGACCTGCCTTCTAGATTAGATATTGTTGTTTTTTTTAAAAAGATTTATTTATTTATCTGAAAGGCAGAGAGAGAGAGAGAGAGAAGTCTTTCATCTGCTGGTTCACTCCCCAAATGGCTGCAAAGGCCGGAGCTGTGCCGGTCCGAAGCCAGGAACCATGAGCTCCTTCCGGGTCTCCCAAATGAGTGCAGGGGCCCAGGGACTTGTGCCACCTTCTGCTGTTTTCCCAGGCCATAGCAAAGAGCTGGATTGGAAGTGAGCAGCCAGGTCTCAAACGGGCCCATATGGGATGCCGGAATTGCAGTCAGAGGCTTTACCTGCTATGCCACAGCGCTGAACCCTAGCTTGGATATTCTTTATTCTTCCTCATTAAGTCTGTTGTTAAGATTTTATACTATATTTTTTATTTGACTTATTGGATACTTCATTTCTGGTTTTTTTTTTTTTCAGTATAACTATCTGCAGAATTTCTCATCCATAGCATGTACTGATTCTCTTATTTCATATAACTGTTCCTCTGTGTTTTTTAACTGTACATTCATTCTTTCAAATTCATTTTCAGGCATTTCATTGATCTCCACTTCTTTAAGGCCAATATTAATGAATTATTTTGTTCCTTTAGGGGAGTCATATTGTCTTCTTTGTTCATGCTTCTTGTGTTTCTATATGGATTTTTTGCATGGCTCAGATCTACTGTTACTATCCCCTCTGGAGATTTTCTGTAGTTGCACCAGATGGGTGCCTGGGAACTCATCTGCAGCCCATGGTCCTCTCAGCTCCATGGCCTATCCCCAGAACTTCCATGGTCACAGAGTGCAGAAGCCCACTCTCCACCCTGCGAGCTGCCCTGTCCCCAGTCCTGGCAGCTTCCAGAAGCAGTGGGGCTGCCCTCTTGTTTCCTGAGTCATGCAGAGTTCAGCAGTGACTCTTTCATAGCAAAGTGAGTCTGGTGCTTTGGTGGGAGAAGTGGTGGGAGGCAACATGGCCTCCCTTCATGGAGTAAGGGAGTCTCTCAGATCCCCACCCGCTCCCCAGGCTGGACTAGAAGCCTGTGGGGACCATGGAGTTCTCCCACAGTCAAGGCCACCCATGGCAGGGACCATAGCAGCCTCTTCTCACCTTAACCCTGGCAAGATGGTGCTTCCCAGCTAGGAGCCAGGTGCATATATGCAAGAGTCACTGGCATAAAATGGCTAGTGGCGACACGTCTGTCTTCTCTCCTCACTGCCCTATGGAGTCTATGTTCCATTCTGCCCATTCTCCACTGAAAATTCTCTCAATCAGCCCCCTGGGAACATGGCCCTTTGTTCTCTTGGTATCTCTCTGTGGCTGAGTTCAGTGCAGCTTCTTACTACTCAGCCCTCTTGCATTCCTCCTCTTTACCATCTCTCCAAGGTTCTACATTTTAATATTGCTAAACATGACAATGGGCTTTTTAAAAATGTTTGACTCGTTTGAAAGTCAGAGAGAGAGAAAGAGAGAGAGAGAGATCTTCCATCTGCTGGTTTACTCCCCAGATGGCTGCAATGGACAAGGTGGGGCTATCTGAAGCCAGAAGCCAGGAACTTCTAGGTCTTACACATGGGTTCAGGGTTCAAGCACTCAGGTTCAAGCACTTGGGCCATCTTGCACTGCTTTCCCAGGCACAGTAGCAGGGAGCTGGATTGGAAGTAGAGCAGCAGGGACTCGAAACGGTGCTCATATGGGTTGCTGGCGAGGTAGGCAGTGGCTTTATCTGGTATACTACAACATTGGTTCTGGCAATTGACTATTTTTTTTAAATTTATTTTATTTACTTGAAAGAGTTACAGAGAGAGGTAGAGAACAGATCTGAAGTCAGGAGCCAGGAGCTTCCTCTGGGTCTCCCCACAAGAGTGCAGGGGCTCAATCACTTGGGCCATTCTCCACTACCTTCCCAGGTGCATCAGCAGGGAGCTGGATCAGAAGTGGAGCAGCTGAGACTCGAACGGTGCCCATATGGGTTGTCAGTGCTGCAGGCTGGGGCTTTAACCTGCTGTGCCACAGTGCCAGCACCTTGGCAATTAACTTTTTAAAAAACTTTTATTTAATAAATATAAATTTTGAAAATACAACTTTTGGATTATAGGAGCTTTTCCCCACATAACCTCCCTCCCACCCTCAACCATCCTATCTCCCACTCCGTCTCCCATCCATTCTTCATCAAGATTCATTTTAAATTATCTTTATATACAGAAGATCAACTTTGTATATACTAATTAAGATTTCAACAGTTTGCACCCACACAGATACACAAAGTATAAAGTACTGTCTGAGTACTAGTTTTACCATTAGTTTGCATAATACAACACATTAAGGACAGAGGTCCTACATGGGGAGTAAGTGCATAGTGACTCCTGTTGTTGATTTAACAATTGACACTCTTATTTATGACGTCAGTAATCACCCTAGGCTCTTGTCATGAGCTGCCAAGGCTATGGAAGCCTCTTGAGTTCACAAACTCCGATCTTATTTAGATAAAGCCATAGTCAAAGCGGAAGTTCTCTCCTCCCTTCAGAGAAAGTTACCTCCTTCTTTGATGGCCCGTTCTTTCCTTCTTTCCGCTGGGATCTCACTCACAGAGATCTTTCATTTAGGTTTTTTTTTTTTTTTTTTTTTTTTTTTTTGCCATAGTGTCTTGCTTTCCATGCCTGAAATACTCTCATGGGCTTTTTAGCTGGATCTGAATGCCTTAAAAACTGATTCTGAGCCTTGAGCTGGCAATTAACTTTTCTTTTCTTTTCTTTCCTTTTTTTTTTTTTTTTTTTTGACAGGCAGAGATAGACAGTGAGAGAGAGAGAGAGACATACAGAGAGAAAGGTCTTCCTTCCGTTGGTTCACCCCTAAATGGCCACTACAGCTGGCGGGCTGCATTGATCCAAAGCCAGGAACCAGGTGCTTCCTCCTGGTCTCCCATGTGGGTGCAGGGGCCCAAGCACTTGGGCCATCCTCCACTGCCTTCCCCGGGTCACAGCAGAAAGCTGGACTGGAAGAGGAGCAACCGGGACTAGAACCCGGTGCCTATATGGGATGCCAGCGCTGCAGGTGGAGGATCAACCAAGTGAGCCATGGCGCCGGCCCCTGGCAATTAACTTTTTTTTTTGACAGGCAGAGTTAGACAGTGAGAGAGATAGAGACAGAGAGAAAGGTCTTCCTTTTTTCCATTGGTTCACGCCCCAAGTGGCTGCTATGGCTGGTGCATTGCGGCTGGTATGCTGCGCTGATCCGAAGCCAGGAGCCAGGTGCCCTCTCCTGGTCTCCCATGAGGGTGCAGGGCCCAAGGACCTAAGCCATCCTCCACTGCACTCCCAGGCCACAGCAGAGAGCTGGACTAGAAGAGGAGCAACCGGGACAGAATCCGGAACCACAACCGGGACTAGAACCCGAGGTGCCGGCACCGCAGGCAAAGGATTAGCCTATTGAGCCACGGTGCCAGCCAGGCAATTAACTTTTAACATGAGTTTTGGAAGGGACAAATATCCAAACAATGGCAATCACTTATTTGGAAACAATGTCTGTTTACCAACAAGGAAGCAGAAGAAAATGAAATACATTGGGTTTAGTTTTTATCTCTAAGAAATTTGTGCTTTCTGGAAATAGAAGGAGAAATTCTCTTCTAGAATCACTTCTAGAATCTTCTCTGTATACTAGAGTAGTCATGATAATATGCTGAATCCTTTTGTTTTCTTGGGGGTCCACTCTCCGAGTAGTGGGCCACCTACAAGTCACATCAAAACAGTGATCATGCTACCCAAAAATATTTATGTTGCTAAATAATTATTTAAGTTATCTAAGTAGATAGTACTTAGATAAGTAGATAGTACGTAGACACTCAGATAGAGTTGGTTACTGATTTTTGTAAGCTTATTCTTTAGACAGACAAAACCCATAATATAGTCTTTAAAGAACACAGTAAAACCATACTGGTGTCAAACATAGATAAGATGGAAACTTGAAAGGAAAATAATCTTTCGTGTGGGAAACTGGATAGCTGCTCAAAACTCGTTCCAAAGAGTCAAAGACACACACCTTCCTCAGTCCTACTGTTTCTGTTCAAGAATTCTTAACCCAGAGACTTTTTGGCTCTATGAAGCCTGGATCATGTATACTGTAAGTGTACATGGGATATTGGCATGAGAGCTGCTTTTAATTTATTTGAGTGGCAGAGAAATAGAGAGACAGAGAGACAGATATCTCATCAATTGGCTTACTCTCCAAATGCCCACAACAGCTGGGAATGGGCCAAGCCAAAGCCAAGATCCAAGAATTCCATGTGAGTAGCAGGGACCCAACTACTCAAGCCACACCTACTAGCTCCCAGTGTGTTAGCAGGAAGCTGAAATCAGAAGCAGAACCTGGACTCCAACCCATCCACTCTGATATGGGATATGGGCATCCCAAGCAGTGTCTTAGCTGCTGTGTCAAATGCTCATTCTGAGAATTGTCTTTATGGAATAAACAATAACTCCACCTTTCCATGTGATCAGGCCCCAAACCTTAGAGTTAACCTTAGAGTAGCATGTCCTCTCATCCTCTCACCCCCATACCCCATTTCAGGAAATCCTGATGGCTCTACATTTAAAACATAGCTCCCCCCTTTCCACTTCTCCCACCTCATCTGCTGCAAGCCTAGACTAAGCCACCATCAGCTCCTGTTTTGGAAACTGCAGTAGCTCCTTAACTAGTCACCCTGTGCAGGCATTTGCTCTTCCGAACTCTATTTTCCATATAGCATCCAGAGTACCAGTCTCAGGTTGTGTGACTCTTCAGTTAAGTTGTGCAATGGCATCCCAATTCATAATAGACTCTAGTGACTGCTTATTGAACACAGAGTGGCCCCTGGGCTCCTGGGAATTTATCTTCT
The DNA here is from genome assembly GCF_033115175.1 of Lepus europaeus. NCBI lineage: Eukaryota > Metazoa > Chordata > Mammalia > Lagomorpha > Leporidae > Lepus > Lepus europaeus. Next base: position 61,912,238 of record NC_084830.1, on the reverse strand, counting down.
AGCACTTTCCTTATTGCCCCCTCAATCCACCCTTGCTTCTGTTCAAGCACTGAGCTTGCCCTTGCATCAGGCTTTGTACTTGTTGGTTTAATGCTCTCCTCCTGTGTAGTTTCTTAAGGAATGCTAACCGCTATAATGAATCAATTCCAAATTCTATGATGCTTAAAACACAGTGGACAGTTTGTTTCTCATAAAGTGCTGGGCAGGCGGATCACTCTGTGGGGATCTCATACTCCATATTTTCATTCTGGAACCCGGGCTAAAGAAAGCTCTGCTATGGTCAACATGAAGTTTCCCAAGGTCGCTCTGGAGGGCGTCCCTGTAGAGTGAACCAGAAGTGGGAAAGAGTATGGAGGAGTTTGTGGAGGTTTTTGTTAGACAGGTTGAAAGCATCATCATCTCCACTCCTGTTGCACTGACGGCCACTCAGTCATAAGGCCAAGCCCAACAGCAATGGAGCTGGGACAGGTAGTTCAGTGTGGTCCAGGAAAGTAAAGAAATTCCGGGAACCTCTGCTGCATCGTAGCAGCCACGTGGGTTTGTCTCTTTCTTTAGATTTATTCTTCAATATCTCCTTTCAATCCTTCTGCAATTATGACACACTGTGCCTGTACTCACCACTCCTTTCTCTTGTTTTATCTTTCTCCATAGGCTTTATTGTCACTAGGTCTGTGTTCTTTATTTAAAAACATTTTTATCTCCTTTATTGGGTTTGAAATATGGCCCCTTGAAAGATATGCTCATGTCCTAAGAAAACCTGAGAAATGTCACCTTATTTTGGGGCGGGGGGGAAGGTCCTTGCAGATGTAATTAAGTAGAAGTCTGGAGATGAGGCCATAGATCATTTTGTTTCACTTGAAAGAGTCCTCGATCATGTGACAAGTGTCCTGCCTGAGAAAAGACCCAGTGGGGAAGGCTATGTGAAGAAGGCAAAGCCTGGAGTTGCACACCACAGCCAAGGAGTTCCTGCAGCCATCAGGAGCTGGAGGAGACAAGAAAAAATTCTTCTCTGGATCCCTTAGAGGGGTAGAGCCCAGCCAGCACAGTGATTTTGGACATCTTGCCTCCAGCACTGTGGGAGAATGTGTTCCTGTTTCTGTAAACTATGTGGTTCGTAGTAATTTGCTCCACCAGCCCTTGGAAACTAGAATATCTCTCCTATTATAAGTCATGCTCCTAGAAGGGATTTCGTTTTGTTCCTTATTATATTTTCAGTGCAGAGAACACTGCCTGGCATGTAAATATTTGCTGAATGAATGATTAAGTAGAATAGAGAAGTGAGATGCAGTTTCTTTGAAAATAGTTTTTATAGTCATTGAGAAATTCTTTGCCTCAGAGAACTGTTTTTTGTTTGTTTGTTTGTTTGTTTTGTTTTCTGGTGTATCCTTATTTTGAGACAATCTATGCAATAGTTAAGAGCTGAGGCTCTAGACTTTGACAGGCTTGGCACACCACAGTACCAGCCCCTCAATTTTTCTTTCTTTTTTCTTCAATTTATTTATTTATTTGAAAGGTAGAATTACAGAGAGGCAGAGGCAGACAGAGAGAGAGAGAGAGGTTTTCCATCCACTGGTTCACCCCCCAGATGATTGCAATGGCCAGAACTGTGCCAATCTGAAGACAGGAGCTTCTTTCAGGTCTCCACACAGGTGAAGGGGCCCAAGGACTTGGGCCATCTTCTGCTGCTTTTCCAGGCCATAGCAGAGAGCTGGATGGGAAGTGAAGCAGCTGGGATACAAACCAGTGCCCATATGGGATGCTGGCACTGTAGGCGGCGGCTTTACCTGCTACACCATAGCACTGACCCCTCAATTTTCTTTCAATTTTATTACTTTTTAATATTTATTTATTTTCAGTTGACGAGAGAGAGAGAGAGAGAGAGAGAGGGAGAATCTTTCATCTACTGTTTTCCTCTCCAAATACCCACAACAGCCAAGTCTGGGCCTGGCCAAAGCCAAGAGCACAGAACCCAGTTTGGGTTTCCCCATGGATGGCAGGGACCCAAGTACTTGAACCATCATCTGTTTCCCTGCTGTGTGTACATTAGCAGCATGATGGATCATCCGTGGAGGAGCCAGGACTTGAAGCCAGGCACTCTGATGATGTGGTCTTCCCGAGCAACATCTTAATTGCTTCATCAAATATCCACCTCTTTTTTTTATTTTAAAGTAACTTTGAAATAGTTGCCATCTATCATAACATTATTGTAATTTCAATCAAGCAAATCCTCCCAAACAAAATACCCTAATGCAATATTTCAGTATGATCACGAGAAGAAATGCTTCTGGGTAACACATAGAACCTATGGAAAAGAAATTTTGCACTTAATATGAGTAAGTAACAGGGAATTCTAGGTTGTGAAAAAAACCAGCCTGAACTTTGCAGCCTGCCCTGTACCAAGTGTCTCAAGGAGACTGGATGAGCACCTGGCCTCTTGCTTTTCTGTCTTTTGCTCATTGTCACAATTCTGCTATGTCTTGAAAATAAGAAATCTCCATGCTGTTTATGTTATGAATTTAATGCTTAAATAGCACATATTGATATTGTATGTCATCAGGGATGCAACTTTTCAAAAACATAATTATTCATTTGCATATATCAGTACAACATTGAAGCACAGACAAAATTCATGTTACTCTATCATCATTGCAAATAAACAGCTAAATAAATAAAGTCTAAGGAAGATCTCTAAGAATATGAGGAAATAATCAGATAATAAAATTGTGGAATATTGCGCAAAAGGGGAAATTGGAAGGTTGATATATTTAGAATGCTAGAAAACTATTCTCTTCTTTTAAAAACTCATCTGGGAGAGCAAGAGGGAGAGAGTGTGAGAATGCGCTACCAGGATGAGTGCTACCGTCTTCTAGTTTACTCTCCAAATGCCTGCAACAGACATGGCTGGACCAGGCTGAAGCCAGGAGCTGGGAAATCAATCCAGGCCTCCCACATGGGTAGCAGGAATCCAAAACTTGAGCCATTACCTGTTGTCTCTCAGCATCTGTCTTAGAAGGAAGCTGGAATGAGGAGCAGAGTTGGGACTCAAACTTGGGCACTCTGAAATAGGATGCAAATGTCTTAACCAGCATCTTAACCACTAGGCCAAACACCTGCCCCAAGGTGTTCCTCAAAATTATTTCTACCTTGAACTTTTACACTCACTCTTTCCTTGACCTTGAATGCACCTGCCCAGATCTGTATATGGGTGGCTTCTTCATGGAAGCTTGCATATCATTCTTGTTTTATTCTTTGTCCACTATTAATATTTTTCTTATTGTATATGCAGATGCATGTATGTATGTATGTGCGTGTATGCATATGTATATGTGTGAATATATTTTCTCCATCAGCAATGAACTGGATAGCTCGCATTAATAAATAATCTCCATGAAAACAGGACTCTGTGTGTTGTGCTCCCAGCTGCATCTTCATTGCCTAAACACTTTTTGGTATCTAGTAGATATTCAATAAATACACATTAAATAGAGTCAAGGCAAAAATCTATATATTAGTCTTACTGATACTTTCTTTTCAGTCCTAGATGTCCCAAATTCAGCCTTCCATATTCTAAGTTCAGTCTGAGATTCCAAATTCTTACTTCTGGAACTACAGAATGATACAGAACCTTAGCATGTGATATTTAACTATGGAGGTAACAGGTTGTTTGTTGGTAAGGCAGATTGAGTGGTATAATTGGAGAACGTTTGATTAGGGGATTCAGGAATGTGAATATTGTTTAGTTACTAGCATTTCTTCAGCTGAACATTCCCAAAGGAGGAGTTCATATAGAAAAACACTGACAAAGCACAGCCAAGGACAGCTTTATCATTAGTGTGGTGGCACCTCAGATCCCAGGGACAGTTTGATGATAAAATGTAAGACAGCAAGAGGCCTTTGCAGGGTGTGTGCGGAGAGGTGGCATCATGTGACAGCTTTATCTTCTCAGGCTCAGATAAACATCTTTAAATCTTATGATTCATGCAGGAAGCAAGAGTTCTGTGCAGTGTGTTGGGGGGAAAGGTGACACCATGTGACAGGTTTATCTTCTAGGGCTCAGATACACACCTTGCAATCTTATGATTCTCTGGCCAACAACCTGATACCAATGATAGCAAATGTCTGAAAAGTGAAGAGATAGGGCCCTGGCTCCAGCTTTATCCCTATGAGAGAGGCCCCTTGGTCTTTCACTATTCCAGACACAAGGATTTAGAAAGAAGAACCATACTAGTAAATACATTCCTCTCTGAACCATGGGGCAGACTCTTAAAAAGTTAAATACGTACTGCGTGGATGACTGAGTATGTTCATTCCTAGGATTTACCCACAATACATGAAAACATGTACACACAGACTTGTGATTGAATGGTACCAGCAGCTTTCTTCATAGCTCAAAACCAAAAACAAGAAAACCTTTGGTGTCATGGCCTGACCAAACAAATTGTAGGATAGCCATACAAATGATGAGCACCCAGCAATTCAGAAACTCCTCTGAGGGGCTGAGTGTTTGACACACACAGTTAAGATGCCATTTGAGATGTGGGCATCCCACACGGGAGTGCCTGAGATGGTGTCTCACTTCCACTTCCAATCCAGCTTCCTGCTAATGTGCAACTTTGGGAGGCAGCAGAGGGTGGAGCAAGTACTTGCGTATCTGCCACTGATGTGGAAGAACCAGATAGAGTTCCAGGATCCTGAATCTGGCCTGACTCAGCCTCCACTGTTGAGGGCATTTGGGGAGTGGAAACAGCAGAGAGAACATCTTTCTTTCTCTGTGTCTCTGTTTGTCTCTCTTTCAGTCTGTCTTTCAAGTACATAAATTTTAAACATATCAAAAAGATCCACTGATACATATAACATCACAGCTGAATCTTAAACGCATTCTATTGAGTAAAAGAACCCTGACATTCTAGGAAAAGCAAAGCTGTGGGGACAGAAAGCAAGAGTGTTGTGACAAGCTGGGAGCAGGCAGGGAGTACAGAGATTATTTGCATAAGGGATTGTGCTGGTTGTGGAGTCCTGAGGAATGTTGACAATAGTGGCATGGGATCCACAACAATATACATTTATTAAAACTCATCAATATGTATACATAGAACTGGTGAATTTTATTTTTTGTATTAACTATTAACCTTACCTCAATAAATCTGATTGCATATACATTCACATATATGTAATATCAATATAACATAGCATAGATACAACATATATCTATATAACATCAAGTAACACAACATATGTTATATCTACTTGTAATGTCTGCATACCATATAACATCCTACAACATCATGTAACAACATATGTCTATATGTACTATCTATATAACATGTAACTATCCAACATCATAAACCTATATAACATCATGTAACATAACATGTTATATCTATATGTAACATGTAATATGAATGTCTCCTATACATTCTCTGATGCAAGGATATTACTATTTTTTTCTTTTTGGAGAACAGAAGGAGGAGGAAGACAGTTTTTTTGTTGTTGTTGTTCTCATTTGAAAGAACAGCCTCAGGGGCAGGTTACAGCAAAAATCACAGGGGGTGACATACTTTCTGTTTCACTGACAGGCCTCTGAATGGATCTCCTCATTTCACATTTTGGAATTACAAATTCTTCTTTGTGTTCATTAATGATGTGCCTTTCTGGCTAGGATTTCTTTTCTCCTTTTAAGTAGGGTTGGGGTTGTGCACGAGGCATGAGAGGGGAGTGAGCAGCAGCGGGATTGGGCGCTTTCTAAGAAGCAGGAAACACATAGTCTGGGATTCTCAGTTTGTGTGGGATCCCTGCAGCCAGAATCTGCACCCCTGATACACCAGTGTGTCCCCATCATGAGGCACTCATTTGCACAAAGCTCCCAATATGTGGTGACTGGGTACAGGCTGTGTTTAAAATCAAAGATTGTAGGAAGGGCTGGCACTGTCAGCAACACCGGCATCCCATATGGGCACCTGTTCTAGTCCCATCTGTTCCTCTTTTGATCCAGCTCCCTGCTAATGCACCTGGGAAAGTAGTGGAAGATGGTCCAAGTCTGCACCCATGTGGTGAAACCAGGAAGAAGCTCCTGGCTCCTGATTTCAGCCTGGCCCAGCTCCAGCTGTTGCAGCCATTTGGGGAGTGGACCAGGAGATGGAAGACCTCTCTGTCTCTCCCTCTCTCTGTAACTCTGCCTTTTAAGTAAATAAAAAAGGAAGATTGTAGGAGTGTCCCATTGATCTATTCAAACGTTTAAGTTGCGCGGGAAGTCCTTCTGACTGTGAATTTTTTTTTAATACAAATAGCAGATTTTAGTTTTCAGTGAAAAATTTGCTGGGGTTTTTACTTGACCTCAAGAGGGACAGAATGGGTCTGGCACTGTGGCACAGTAGGCTAATCCTCCACCTGTGGCGCCAGCATCCCATATGGGTGCCGGTTCTAGTCCCAGCTGCTCCTCTTTCAATCCAGCTCTCTGCTATGGCCTGGGAAAACAGTAAAAAATGGCCCAAGTCCTTGGGCCCCTGCACCCATGTGTGGGACCAGGAAGGAGCTCCTGGCTCCTGGCTTCAGATAGGCGCAGCTTCGGGCATTGTGGCCATCTGGGGAGTGAACCAGCAGATGGAAGACCTCTCTCTCTGTCTCTCTCTCACTGTCTGTAACTCTGCCTCTCAAATAAAATAAATAAAAATCTTAAAAAAAAAAAAAAGGGACAGAACAACATCTGAGAGAGAATAAAATCAGGTCCCGCCCTTTAAATTTATGCTTTGGAGCTTATCACTCCTTGTCATATACCTATTCTTCAAATTGGTGCCTACTTAATCTAAATTAAACAGTTGAAGACCAAGCAGGCTACCTGACAGGTGTGGAAGATGTAAGTCAACCCAGGGTAGACATGTGGTGCTCATCAGCCAGACCTTCCCTGGGGTAAGGGCCTCTTTCATTCGCCATCAGTTTTCACTCCCGAAAACAAGATGGACCGCTCATTGTAGCAGGTAGAGGGACGGCCTTGGAAACCTGAGGTATCTTCAACGAAGTAAGCTAGGATGAGATCACGCCTGCCCCTCCATCAAGGAAGTGATGTAGGCTCCTCGCTTTTCTTTCCTTCAACTACACATTTAAAATACGAAGGGAGTTATCTCAATTACACGTTTGTGATTCTCACGCAGAGCGGATAAGTAGAGAAGGAAGAATAGTATTCCAATCGCAATCTGCTAAATTTGAAGGGAAACACTTCGTGAACTGTGGCTAAATCCCATAGCCTTCTGCGATTTGACCACGCCCAGTTCCAACCCTCTCCAATCTGGGCTAGTTCTGCCACCTAGTGACTGCCTTGCTGAACTACACAGGTGGAGCATACCTAGTTTGGTCTGTTGAAGCCCAAAGAATTAATTATAATTTAATGTCACGTGATTAGATTTGTCCTTCATGTCCATTCATTCCTACCATTTGTGTGACCTTGAGGACATTACGAATATTTCCATGATTCAGTTTATTTATCTGTAGAATGGGGATAAGGATCTGTATTCTATGGTTTCTATGAGGCTCACGTGGGATAATGTATGAAGAACACTTAGCAGAGTACCTGGCACAGCTAAAACCTGAAAAAAGATTCGATGTTGGCCGGCACCGTGGCTAACTAGGCCAATCCTCCGCCTACGGCGCTGGCACACCGGGTTCTAGTCCCAGTTGGGGCGCCGGATTCTGTTCTGGTTGCTCCTCTTCCAGTCCAGTTCTCTGCTGTGGCCCGGGAAGGCAGTGGAGGATGGCCCAAGTGCCTGGGCTCTGCACCTGCATGGGACACCAGGAGGAAGCACCTGGCAGCACCAGCCGTAGTGGCCATTTGGGGAATGAATCAACGGAAGGAAGACCTTTGTCTCTGTCTCTCTCTCTCTCACTGTCTAACTCTGCCTGTTTAAAAAAAAAAAAAAATTCGATGTTGCTGTATTTATAACTGTGCAAGTTCAGAGCTGAGCAAAATAGGTCAAAGCTTGGGAAATCAAGTGATGGATGTATTTCAGAAAAAAATTGGTCTATAATATATAAAGTTTGGAAGAGGATCAAGTTTATTTAGGCTTTCCATGTGCACTGCCAACAAATGCATTATTGCAATTACACTTGTCTCACTCCAAGTCTTTCTCCACTTCATACTGAGTGTTCCCATCACAGCAGACAACTCATACTCCGTGTGCATTTCAATGACTTTCTTCATCTTTTTGGAATTTCTCTCACATTTTTACACTTCACAATCTTTAACTCCCAGTGTGAATGTCAGCTTCCTGTACAAACTCCTTTAGTGTCAACAAGTGGGGATTAATCCTGTGTAGCCTTGACTCTCTTTTCTATTAGAGCATTTGACACAGACAGGCAGTACAAGAGCTACTGAATCTGTCGATAGCCACGTCACTCAGCTCGAGCCTGAAGTGCCTGCCAGGAGGCTTTGTGTGTGATCTTTGTGTCTTCCTGCCTCTACCCAATGCCCAACACAAAGACCTCACATAATACAGGTTTCATCAGGGCTTGCTGAATGGAAATGAAAGCTTAGCAAATATCTCAGAGCAACTTTTTATGAAGGTTGAGTGATTCAAAGGGGCTCTTAATGTACATTGGACTAAACTTGGCCTAGTGTTTTCAGTGGGCAGATTTGGTCCATGATGATGTGCTTCAGGTTTTAAAAACCAAGAAGTGTTTTTATAATAATAAGATAATCTATAGTAATATGATTTCATTTAAAATATTTAGAAATTACTAAAAGTTAAATTAAAAATCATAGCTCCATTATTCACATCTTATTAATATTTGATGTACTTTTTCAAGATTTTCTATGCTTTGTTAGCATTCTGCATTGTGATGATTGTCTATTTGCACTCGTATATTTTCGTTTTAAAATTTAATATATTGTTACTGTTTTCCCATTATATGATGTGTACTTTTAGAACGTAATTCTAAAAAGCAGAATCCCACTGAGTCAATGTACACTTAACATGATTATGTTTTAGGCATTCGGCTGTTCCGTATAACAACACAGAATAAATCTTAGGGCATAAAAGTTTTCCTTTCTGGAGAATTAATTTGCTTTCATGAGTCCCAGCAGTGTAATTCCTGCTGCCTTTCTTATAGCAAGCACTGATGATGACCTGGGAATTGATTATTATAATAAGCACAGTGTCCTGCCAAATGGAAGTTACACAGAAAATATTTTGGACTTAGGATGGCTCCAGCTCACCATGAGGAACCCTGACTGCTCAGAAGTTATTGTAGACGTGAAGAAAGGCTTTGGAAGATTAAGCTGAGTAGGCAGAGGAGGCGTGCTGTTTCCCAAACTATTCTCCGATATTAAACTGTTAATTTGATTTCTGTGTGTGTGTGTGCGTGTGTTGTCATTTCATTTTAAAAGTGAAATATGTGGGGTGGGTGTTCAGCCTTGCAGTTGAGACGCCTGCATCCCAATCCCATGTTGGTGTGCCTGGGTTTGACACTTGGCTCCCATTCCTGATTCCTGCTTCCTGCTAAGGTAGACACCCTCCCCCAACCCCCTGGCCCATACCTTGCTCTCTCCCTCTCTCAGCTGCTCACTTTTTAAAAAAAAAAAAAAAGTGAAATACTCAGGTTCAATGTATTTTACCATTGTATCTTTCTTCCACAAAGACTGATTCTTTGGTTCACACATTTAGTCACTTATCCATTTATCCCATTGTTTTACAGATATTTATGCACAGCTACTCTATGCCAGGCACTTCTAGCAGGTATTAGTTAACCCAGAGATTAATACAACACATTGTTAAAATGATTTCATAGCTTAATGAGGAAGGAACAAATAAACATTGCTGATGCCATACGAAACAAAACTTACCTCAATAGAAATAAAGATGTCATGGTTTTGGGGACACAATGAGGGAATTAGTTCTGTTTGGGGTGACTAAGAAAGCTGCACAGAGGAGTTTATGTTTGAGTCTTAGACGACGGTAGGAATTTGATGGATGGATTTCAGGAGAATTCAACTATTAGTGAGTAATATATTCACGGGCACGAAGAGGGTCAGCAGCCATGGGGAATTGAGAAACCCTTGTGGCGGAAGGAATGGCTTTCTTGGAAGACAAGAACAGGAAGTCATGCTGGAAAGATAGAATGAGACTGGACGATGACCAGATGTTTCTCTGTTCTAGGCCAAAAAGTGTATATTTTATATTAAAACCTCTCAGGATTTGTTGAAAGTTTTTAATTTTAATTTTTGTTTTTAGCAAGGGAATGACACTAAAATGACAACATTCAGTCATACAGGCTGATGTGTTTCCTATGCATTTTACATGGGAAGTTTTCATGACCACACTATGAGACTATAGCTGTTTTCTTCAATAAGGTGGAAGAGGAAGGTGAGATTTGAAGAAATTGGACCAGACCTACACACCTGGGCACTGTTGACTGCACAGCCCAAGCTGTCTACCACTATCATCTACTGACCCCAGAATAATATTTCAGGGAGTCTGCAAAGAGCTGGTTTTCAGTGAAGGGAGAGAGAGCGATCAGAGAGCCAGGGAAGCCATCGCCTGAGTATAGGGCACAGTGCTGAGGACCAGAAGCAGGAGGGGAGAACTGTGGCTGAGTGGTTACGGCCGTGACAGCTGTAGGTCCAAGGCATGGACAAACAGGAAATCATTGCAATTCTGGAAAAATAGGTAGATTCACCAAATACACTAAAAATTTCCTCATGTGTGACACCAGGCCTTTAGTGACTGTCTATCAAAATGTCCTTGAGGAAATTTAGCCACCCTAATTGGTTCTTGATAGTGACATTCCTGCTAAAAGTGTGGCATAATGTTTAACTACAAGATTGCTCTTGGTATACAGAAATGATGTTCAAGGAAAATTGCTTATTGTGCCGTCTCTTGCTAGACTCTGAGACACACAAAGATGGATCGGACTCTCTTCTCTCAGAATGCTTCTAATCAAGAAGGGCAAATAAGGGGCCGGTGCTGTGGCACAGCAGATTAATGCCCTGGCCTGAAGTGCTGGCATCCCATATAGGTGCCGGTTCAAAACCCGGCTGCTCCACTTCCGATCCAGCTCTCTGCTATGGCCTGGGAAAGCAGTAGAAGATGGCCCAAGTCCTTGGGTCCCTGTACCCACGTGGGAGACTCGGAGGAAGCTCCTGGCTCCTGGCTCCTGACTTTGGATTGGCACAGCACCGGCCATTGTAGCCAACTGGGGAGTGAACCATGGGATGGAAGACCTCTTTCTGTCTCTCTACCTATTCTCTCTCTGTGTAACTTTGACTTTTAAATGAATAAATAAATCTTAAAAAAAAAAAAAGAAGGGCCAATAAGGCCAGTAAAAATGGACATGACACTGACAAGACACACCCTGTCCTCTGAGGTCCTAGGCATCCTAACTGTGGGGAGGGTGAGTCCAACTGTGGTGCATGAGCAAAGACCTGGGTGGCTTTGCAGCAGAAGTTTGTATTTCATCTGAACAAGAAGAGTTTTGAGGGGACAGGGTGCTGGATTCACATAGGATGATGATCACTGGGGAAGTTGAGGAGGGCAAGTGTGGGTGCTGTGGAGAAAAGCTGGGCATGATTCAATGTGGTGGGAGCAGGAGACACTTCTACCTGGGGAACAGGATCCTGAGCAGGCAATTAAAATTACAGAGCAGGGCAAGATGACTGGCCTTTTTTTTTTTTTTTTTTTTTTTTTTTTGGAAAAGTAACTTACAATGATAGTGAAAGTGAATTCTTTAGATGGAGGAGAATTTTTTTCTTGTGAATCATCAGGGTCATACATTATTCTGGATCTTCACACCTTAACCATCCATACAACCTTTTTTTTGGTTGTTGTTGCTTGTTGTTCTATTTTTTAAAAATATTTTATTTGAAAGGCAGAATTACAGAGAGGCAGAGGAAGAGAGAAAAAGAGAGAGAGACAGAGACAGAGACAGAGAGAGATAGGTCTTCCATCACTTGTTCACTCCCCAAATGGCTGCACTGACCGGAGCTGTGCCAATCCGAAGCCAAGAGCCAGGAGTTTCTTCCAGGTCTCCCATGTGGGTACAGGGGCTCAAGGACTTGGGCCATCTTTCACTGCTTTCCCAGGCCATAGCAGAGAACTGGATCAGAAGTGGAGGCACCAAGACTCCGAACCAGCGCCTATATGGGATGCCAGCACTGCAGGTGGCGGCTTTACCTGCTACACCACAGCACCGGCCCCCATCCATAGAACCTTGATGGTGGGCTGCTGGCACAGTGCAGTTATCCAGGAAGTATTTATTGAATAAATGAATGACTCCTGTCCTTCCCGTGATCTGTAGAATGGAGAGGGAGGCTTGCTTTTAAATAAGCATGCCTCTTCCAGAGAGGCAGTCGGAAATAATGGCTAAGAGTAAACGCTGGAGTCAGAAATACTTTCATGCCTATACTTGGGCCGAATTACCAAGCCTCTCTCTTTGGCACTCATTTCCTCATTTATAATGAGGGCAAAATTAGAATCTACTTAATAAGGTTGTGACATTTCACAAGTGTGGCGTGGAAAGCACTCCACAAACACTGGCTGTCATCCTGGAGATGTGAGAATTCCAGTTTCGTAACCAGAGCAGTTTTCCTAAGCTTCTGGCTCCAGGAGGCCTCTGGAGAGACTATTCTACCTCCTTTGCACATCTATCCCCCTGCCTTTTAATTTTACTCTTAGCAATGCACAAGCCAAAGAATCATCAACCTAGACAGCATCTCTTTTCCTTGTGCTAACTGATTTAAACCTCTTTCTTACAGCAGGCTTCAGCGGGCACGCTTGCTAGCCGCCGGCAGGACAGCATCAGGCCTGGCAGCATGCTGCCCAAACCATCTGGTCCTTTATGATGAGCCATATGGAACTGAGCCCCCACTTCCTGGGCAAAGCTTAACTCTTTTCTTCTATAGGTTGTCTGTGTGACTGTACTTGCCCATACCATGGAATCAAGCATGGATGCAATAACAGTTTCTTTATCTTCCATCCTTGCAAGGAGAGTCAATGACTTAAATTTTATTAGGTAGACTGGAGATCATGCCTCTTAGTGATGTTAAGTAATGATCAAAAAATCCACATCAAGCCCTATGACATCTGCAAACACAAGATAATCCAGAAATCACAGTCCTATAATTCTTTCTCCAATTGTCTACAAAGGGAATAATATTACATTTTCTTTCCTTCTTTCCTCTGATACTTTAAGCTGCAATTATCTTCTGCCAAGCGTGGAACAGCAGGTACAGCCATGCTGAAATGATTAGTTCTTAACCAGTGCAGGTTATTAGCTGTGTAGAAAATGAAATGCAAAGTTCCAAGATGCAGGTTGGCTCCTGCTGTGATAGTCTCAGGGAGATTTACAAACATCAGGATGATTTCAAGCTCTCCTTGAAATCTACTGCAAAAATGCTAATTTTGTAAAAGTAAGAGTTTAGGTGAAATCTTACTTCTTGAAAAATAACTTTTGAGAATTTTGTCTAAATCAGTAAGAGTGCAGGTTGCTTATTCAAAGATATCAATGATTTAGAGATTTTTAACAATGGAACAGATGTGAGAGAACGCTGTGTTAGCGGATTTGCAACGAAACCACGAAGTAAAAAGAGGGGCTCTTCAGCTGACTTACTGCCTTCTCCACACTTCTCCACTTTTGTTCCCACTCTGGCCTCAAGTCACTTATAAAGCACATTTTTGTTCATCACAAGAAAATTACATTAAGATCAAACACGTTGCTAGAAATTAATTTTAAAATGTCGGGCCCTTAAGATAAAAAATTCACACACTTTACAAAAACCTCCCAGAGGAAGAAATAAACAATTAATCTTTATTCTCACTAAGAGATCATTTCCATTTTCCATTCCTTTTCTTGGATAAGGACTCTGTTTCCATAAAACGCAAAACATGTTTCACTCCCATTTTTTTTTCCCAGAGCGTTATCAACATATTGCATTTAATTCTTGTTAGCCTTTTCTCTTCCATAGCACTTAACATATATTGTCATATAATGTTGCTATTTGGGTCCAACTTAATGAGTTCAGATCAAAAAATCAATTAATTCTGCTTTGTTCTTCATATGCCCAGTTGTAAGCACAATGCCTGGACCTTCTAGGTATAGAATAAAATAATTTGTGCTGAATGATGTTATAAAGCACATAATTTTCTACAAAACAAACCTCTTTGCAGGAACTCTGGAGTTATTATGGCTAACATACTTAGATCTCACATTTGAGGTCAAAAGATGGTCTTTTTTTAAATTAAAATTTATTTAAAAGGCAGAGTTAGAGAGAGAGAGAAAGAGAGAGAGAGAGAGAGAGAGAGAGAGAGATCTCCCATTTTCTGGTTCACTCCCCAAATGGCAACAATGGCCAAGGCTGGGCCAGGCTGAAGCCAGGAACCCAGAACTCCATCCTGGTCTCCCACACGAGTGGTAGGGGCCCAAGCACTAAGGCCATCCTCTGCTGCCTTCCCAGGCACATTAGCAGGGAGCTAGATTGGAAGTGGAGCAGCCAGGACTTGAACCAGCAACCACATGGAATGCTAACATTACAGGTGGTGATTCAACCAACTGTGACACAATGCCAGCCCCAAAAGAGTTCTTTAAAGTTTTATAATTCTCAACCTTTGTGTTTATAGCACACTTTGAAGTTCTTACATTTTTGGTAGCCCATTTTGTTTTTTAAAGGTCTGTTTATTTATTTGGAAGGCAGATTGTCAGAGACAGAGGGAGAAAGAGAGAAAAAGAGATAGAGGGACCAGCGCTGTGGCCCAGCAGGTTAAAGCCCTGGCCTGCAGCAGCACTGGCATCCCATATGGGCGCCAGTTTGAGTCCTGGCTGCTCCACTTCCAATCCAGCTCTCTGCTATGGCCTGGGAAAGCAGTGGAAGATGGCCCAAGTCCTTGGGCCCCTGCACCTGCATGGAAGACCTGGGGAAGCTCCTGGCTCCTGGCTTTGGATCAGCCCAGTTCTTGTCGTTGCAGTCTCTCTCTCTCTCTCTCTCTCTCTCTCTCCCTCTCTCTGTAACTCTGTCTTTCAAATAAATAAAATAAACCTTTTAAGAGAGAGAGAGAAAAAGAGAGAGAAAGAGAGAGAGAAAGAGAGAGAGAGAGAGAGATCTCCCATCTCCTGGCTTTCACTCCACAAATGGTCCCAATAGGTAGGGTGGGGTCAGGTTTGAAAGCAGGAATCAGGAACCCATCTGGGTCTTCGACACGGGTGGCAAGAGCCCAAACACTTGAGCCACAATCTGTTTCCTTTTCAGGCATATTAACAGGAAGCTGGATTGGTTGGAGCAACTGTGACTAAAACCAGCACCCTGGCCAGCGCTGTGGCTCACTAGGCTAATCTTCCGCCTGCGGCGCCAGCACACCGGGTTCTAGTCCCGGTTGGGGTGCCGGATTCTGCCCCAGTTGCTCCTCTTCCAGTCCAGCTCTCTGCTGTGGCCCAGGAGAGCAGTGGAGGATGGCCCAAGTGCTTGGGCCCTGCACCCCATGGGAGACCAGGAGAAGCACCTGGCTCCTGGCTTCGGATCGGCGGGGTGTGCTGACTGCAACGCGCGGGCTGTAGCGGCCACTTGGGGGGTGAACCAACAGAAAAAGGAAGACTTTTCTCTTTGTCTCTCTCTCTGTCTGTCTAACTCTGCCTGTAAAAAAAAAAAAAAAAAAAAAAAACAGCACCCTGCCATAGGATGTGGGCGTCACAAGCTTCAGCCTGACCCTCAGTGCCACAAGTGTGGACCCATGGTAGCCCATGTTAAATGATTAACAGGACAAAAGGTAAATAGTGCAGCAATAGTGATAACCTGTGGCTAACATTTTGCACGATGGCCTGCAGTGGTCAGGGCAGGCTTTCAGAGAGGATGCAGGCAGCAGAGGCCCTACCCTACCCCCTCCCCTACCCCATCTTCATCAGCATCCATCTTACAAATTCCACCAAGTGCAGTTTAAATAAAAGCAGACACACTTTAAGCATCACCCATCTTCAGCTTTCAAGCAAACAACGAAGCCACCTAGAAACCCAGGGCAATTTCGGACCCACTGCAGCTTACTTCCTCCTGCCTTAGCATCGTGTAGCTCCACCCCATCCAAGAGGCAGTCACCTCCCACATCCCACATCCCACTCAGCACTCTCTTTTCCTCTTTCCCTGGCGTTGGCCATTGTGATTTGCGTTTACTTGCAGCCAGCTGCCCTCCTACCATACACAGCGCTGCAGGATCCCGGGGACAGCACGAACGACTGTAGCAAATATGTGGGGAGCCTGGGACGAGGCCACAGCTTTCCACTGACAGCCGGGCCACTGCTGAGTCACCAGCTAGGAAGAGAAGCCAGCTGGTATCTGACACTCCCTTCACAACCGGGGCCGCTCCATCTCCTTCCTTTCATCCCACATCTCTCTATTACCTAGGGGCAAAGCTGGACTTTGTGAGATTGAAATATGTACAACTTGGGAGTTCTTCTTTAAGAAAAATAATTTAAAAAATACAGAATTAGCTACAAAAATGAATATTCATGAGGGCCTTCAAAAAGTTTCATGAAAATGTGTATTATGAAAAGCTATGCGTGGATTTCAAAAATTTTTGCATCAGATTAAATTTCTTTTAGAAAATGACTTATTTGAGAGCCTGGAAAGTAGAGAGAGTAGAGAGAGAATCGGGGGTGGGGGATAGAGGTGGGAAGGAAGCTATCTTCTTCTTTTTTTTTTTTTTTAAAGATTTTATTTATTTATTTGAGAGGTAGAGTTACAGACAGTGAGAGGGAGAGACAGAGAGAAAGGTCTTCCTCACACTGGTTCACTCCCCAAATGGCCACAATGGCTGGAGCCACACTGATCCGAAGCCAGGAGCCAGGATCTTCTTCCAGGTCTCCCACTTAGGCGCAGGGGCCCAAGCACTTGGGCCATCTTCCATTGCTTTCCCAGGCCATAGCAGAGAGCTGGATTGGAAGAGGAGCAACTGGGACTCGAACCGGAGCCCATATGGAGTGCCAGTGCCACAGGCAAAGGATTAACCTACTGTGCTGCAGCTCTGGCTCCAGAAGCTATCTTCTAATAACTGTTTTACTCCCTCAAAGGACTACAACAGGGCTTGGATGGGCCTGCGTCTGAAGCCAAGAATTCAGTTCTGGTCTCTCATGGGGGTGAAAGGGACCCAAATACTTGACCCAGCCCTGCTGCCTCTCAGGGTCTGCATGAGCAGGAAGCTGGAGTCAGGAGCCGGAGCTGAGTATTGAGCCCACTCAAGAATCTAAATTCTTAGGCAAAACACTTTCCCATACATTTATCTTACAACTCCATTTTCCATGAACTTCTTACTACATTCCATGTAAAATCATAAAAAATTATATTAAAGGTGATATATGCCCATCACAAAACCCATAGAAAATATTTTTTGAAATATAAATGCTTGTTGTAACTCTACTTCCTTATTAGCTTTGGCTGAATACTCGCATTGCTTCTTTAATAACGAATGATAAGATTTCAGTTGCAGAACTCCCAGTAAAACCTAGGTTTGCTTACGTATCTCACGCAGCACACCAATGATAGACATCTGAGTGGTGGAAGAAAACAGGTGCTTATTTTGCGAAGTACAGAAAATACGGGGCAAGGAGTTGAGCAGCTGTTGTTCAGGTCCTGACTCCTTGAGAGAGTAAGGGTGGTGAATCTTACCAATTCAGGCCGGGATGGAGCAGTGTGTGGCCAGCCTCTGTGCTGGTCTCTGGTTGGTCCACAGTGCTCATGGGTTGATTGGGCCATGGTGGGAGAACAGCAGGTTCTTCTTCAAATGCTGTGATGGCAAAGTGGGCTGTGGGCTGTCTGGGGTGCACAGGAAAATTGGTTATTTTGGTTGATCAAAGATTGGGGTTCCCGTAAAACATCCCCAAATGGTGTCCAGTGTTAAGATACTAACTCTAGAGGTGCGAATTGAATTCTGAGTCTTGTGATCTGGGGTCTGGTGGGGCTGGCCTGATCCATGCACCATTCCCTGAATTTAGAGAACTAATCTTCAGTAAGAAGTTGACTTGCAATCATTAGAGGCAGAGGAACTACAGGTTGAGGGAGACTAGGGTCTGATAAAGTCTACAACAAAGGCATTAGGAATAAGGGCTCGGTTTTGTTTCCATTTTACTCAAACAGCGACTGATTTCAAATACGACTGCACTGACAATACCCGTTACTGAGTTTGTTGTCAGTGCTCCCTTTGTGGTAGGGTAGTATGAATTTTATATTATATTAAGCAATATTAATTTTGCCTGACAAATCAGCGAGAAATTTGTGTCTTTTCCAGTGTGTTCATAAGATTTATTACTCTTCACTGACTAGATCATTATTTCTTTTCAGAATGTTTCTCTTCCTTTTAATTCATTAAGGTTCTTGGTATAATCTGAACTTTAAAAAATAATAATTAACTCCTAGCTGTCAGCTCAATATCTCATCTTTATTACCTTTGTTTTATAATCCATTAATCATCACCTGGATTTCTCTATATTTACTGACAAATACATGTTGAGATGGAAGGACACTAATCTTCATTTAATTTGGTAGTTTGCAATTTCTCACTGTTTGATTGCAACATCTTTGCAGATTGCTGTTAAAATAGCATATGTAAGTTTTATCAACTGCTGGAGTACACTTACTGAGTTGAAGTTTTCCTTCTGAGTCTTCAAAGATGTGCGTTGGCTGTTTAAAGTGTTATTGTTCCCGTGCTCTCTGTCTTGAATAGCTTTATCATGAGCCCGGTTTCTCAAATACAGGGTTATTAAAGAGACACATTGTTAAAGAAAAATTCAAGCAAATAAAAGCCTCAAAATATGCCATAGTCAGCAATTTCAGGTGCTGCAGAGGTGGTTGGTTCCTCCCGCAATGAGGCTAAGTGAATGAGCTGCGCACTGCCTCCTCCTGTCACGATTGTTAACGAGCGCGTGCAGCCAGAGGCCCTCACCAAGCACGTGCTCATCTCCATAAAAATACTTACAGACATTGCTTCTTATTTCCACTAGGTGTGCAAATCATGGCTATTATTACTTCCATTTCACAGATGAAAAACGAGGCTTGAAATGTGTACAGTTAGCACATGACCAAGTCAGAATTCAATCTCAGAAACTCTGCCTCTGGGCTCAAAATTACTTCAAGATACTGCTTTCTTTGATTTCTGTGAGAAGAGGATTTGGAAGGAGGAAACCTTTGTCCTGAAACACTTGAAATATTAGCATGGCCTTCACCTAGGTCTTTGTGTGTGAGAAAAGCACATTTGGCAAAGCTCAAAGGGTTCACATCCCTCCCCCACCCACCACCACCACCACCACCACACAGCAGTTGTTCTGATGATTTTCTAGTGATTGATTGGATCGTGCCGGTCATTCTTAGCCTCTGAGACCTGCAGATGGAGTGCACGGACTTTCAGCTTTCATTCTGTGTTTCAGGCTGTACAAGACACACCCCTCTGGTTTATTGGAAAAAACATGGTGTCTCGGGTCCTGCCCCTGACCCTGTAACCATGACCTCTGTTAAACTTTATCACCTCTCAGGGCCACAGGTTTCTCATCTAGAAAATTAGAGAGCTGTACCAAATGGTCTCTGAGGTTCTTTCCAGCTCTAAAATTCTGTGGGGTTATAGGGCTAGTTTAAGCAGGAACATGAGTTGTACCTAGTACCAGGAGCATTTCTTCAGCTTTTGTAGCTAAAGTAATACCACTTAGATATGGAATCACAGTTTCAAGAAGACTACATAGTAACAGGCAAATCACATTTTTCCAGCTTCTCAAATACACTGGTTTATTAATTATCTAAAGTTAAAAAATGAAGAGCTTTGAAATTAATATACTTTATCACATATAAGTAAGGATATTATGTGAGGTATTGTTAATGCCACTAATGAAACAGTAAAAATAGCAATACTCTCACTTGCCATCAGTTTATTTTATTCAGATATATGAATTTTCTAAATTCAAATTAGAAGGCCCATCATTACTGAGAATTATTTACAAGTAAATGTTTCAGACTTAGAGTTATAAATGACCAATACACTCATGGAAAAATCAGCATCAAGAATTAAAGAAGTGAAAATTAAAGCAATGAAGTGCCATTTTGTATCTGTTATACTGATAAACATTGAGTTGAAGTATAACTTGGCCAAATTTCTAGGGGAAAATTTGCTATTTATTGGGAAATTGTATACCCTAGCTGAAAAAATAAAGAGAAGATCTTGATAAAAGGACAAGCATTCATTAATATAGGTATTATTAATTGGTTCATACTTCCTAAAATAGTCTATATGTTCAATGTAACTTTCATCAAAATTCCAAGCCATATTTTTTGTAGAAGTGGAAAAGTAGATCCTCAATTTCATATGGAATTACAATGGGCCACAAATAGCCAAAAAGTCTTGAAAAAGAACAAAGCTGGAGAATTCATACCTCCCAGGTTAAAAGCACACCACAGTGTTATAGCAATTGAAACAGTGTGGTATGTGTATGGATAGACATAGATACAGACATGTAGATCAGTGGAATAGAATTGAGATTCCAGAATTAAACCATACATCTATGGCCAGTTTATTTCTGTTTCTGTTTTTTTTTTTTTTAAGATTTATTTTATTTATTTGAAGGAGTTACAGAGAGAGGTAGAGACAGAGAGAGTGGTCATCCATCCACTGGTTCACTCCCCAGCTGGCCGCAACAGCCAGAGCTGCGCCAATCTGAAGCCAGGAGACAGGAGCTTCTTCCCGGTCTCCCATGTGGGTTCAGAGGCCCAAGGACATGGGCCATCTTCTACTGCTTTCCCAGGCCATAACAGAGAGCTAGTTCAGAAGAGAAGCAGCCAGGACTAGAATCAGTGCCCATATGGGATGCCGGTGCTTCAGGCCAGGGCTTTAGCCCACTGCGCCACAGCGCTGGCCCCAGCCACTTTCTTTTTGACAACGGTGCCAAAACCATCTAATGGGAAAGCAAAGTCTCTTCAACAAATGGCATTGGGATAACTGAAAGTCCACAAGCAAAAGACTGAATCTGGATCTCCATCTCACACTGAATACAGAAAATTAACCCAAAATAGATTAACAATCTAAACATAAAATCTGAGGTCATAAAGCTCTTAGAAGCAAACCTAGAGGTCAGTTTTTATGATTTTGACTTAGGCGATATTTCTTAGATATGACCCCTAAAGCATGAGCAATAAAAGAAAAATTAGGTAAATTGAACTTATCAAAAATTGAAAGCTTAGTCATCAAAAGAAATTATCAGAGGAAGTAAAAAAGACAACCTAGAGAATGTGAGAAAATATTAGCAAGTCACACATCTGATAATGTTCTAGCACTTGGAATATATAAAGAAAGTATAACTCAACAACCTAAAGACAAATAATTCAACCATAAAAATGGACAAAGTGTTTGATTGACATTTCTCTGGAGAAGATAGACAAATGGCTAACAAATACATGAAAAAATGCTCAACGAGACTATAAATTAAGAAATTGCCAATGCAAAGCAAAATTAGACACTACTTCACATCTATAAGGATGGCTATAACAAAAAGATGAAAACTAATAAGTGCTGCAAAGATGTGGAGAATGTGGAACCCTTGTACGTTGCTGGTGGAAATGAAATATGGTTCAGCACTATGGAAAACAGATTGGCAGTTCCTCAAAATGTTAAACACAGAATTACCACTTGACCCTAAAATTCTGCTACTAGGTTTATACACAGAAAAAAATCAAAAACATGTGTGCAAACAAGTGCAAGTGCATGCTATTTTTAGCAAGGCTATAATTGTCAAAAGGTGGAAACTGCAAAATATCATTTATTTACGAATGGATTAACAAATTGTGGTATAGTTATACCACAGAATAAGGGTTTTTTTAGTTTTTAAGTTTATTTTATTTGAGTGTTAAGAGATGGAGGGAAGAGAATGAGGTGGGAGAGAGAGATTCAGGGCAAGCGAGAGAAAGAAAGAAAGAGAGAAACATCATTCTCTGGTTTACTCCTCAAATCCCTGCAGCAGTTAGGGCTGAATCTAAAAGAAAAAAAAAAAGATAAAATTTGGATACATAAAATCACATATCTGGCTCAATTTACATGAAATATCTGGATTAGACAAACCCACACAGATGTAACACATTTTGGTGACTGTCAGAGATGATGGGGGAGGGGTAGTAGGAGAAACTACTTACTGGGTAAGAGATTTTACTTACCAGGTATGGAAATATTTTGGAACACTATGAATATACTGAATACCACGGAATTGTTCACTTTAAATGACTAATTTTATGTTATGTGAATTTCACCTGAGTTTATTTTGTAAACATTAGTAGAGTTTTGCATGCAATGGAATTTTACATAATTTCTTTTATTTATCTGTGTTTTCTAAATTTTAATAACAAACAGGATTGTTTCAATAATTAGGAATGAATTATAAAAACAAAACACAACAGACCAAAATCCCACGCACCTCATGATTTAAAACTACACTTGAAGGTAGCTGAAAAAAATTTAGCTAAGAGGGGCCAGTGTTGTGCAGAAGGCTTAATCTACTACGCCACAGCGCCGGCCCCTCAAATCTTACTGCTCTGTACAAACAACAGCTAAACATTTAAAGGAAGAGGACAAAGTCCATTTCACAGCTTCCTTTGTATTCCCTCTGTGTGATGTAGACCTGAGAAAAAGCAAATACACAATCGTAAAACTATTCCCTGAAGAGTTTAGTTAGAGCAGTTGAATTTTGTTTTGAAAAAAATTAGAGAAGCAATAATGGAAAAGGATGTGCGGATCGCACTGCATCTAATTTTCTCCTGTAATGAGTTTCCAGCTTAAATGTGTCTGCCATTTGTCCTCTTTGCTTCCGGGAAAATGTATGCAGCAACAACTATTTCAGGAGCCAAATGCTTAGGGTGCTCCATGGAAGAAAAACACGATAGTGGAACCAGCCCCATAGTGGAAAACGTCTGGAAGAACATGGAAGGCATTGTTGGAAAGAATAGGTAAAAGATTTAAAAATTTTCCTCTGAACTTATAAATCTCAAAATACTTATAATATTTAAAAATTATTAGTGATTGCCAGGGAACACATGGCTTTCAGTGTTTTTCAGGGTGTGGCTTGCTGGCCATCTGAAACCAAACTTTCTCCAGTGCTTGTCAAAAGCACAAATAAGAGGCCCAAATCCCAGAACCAGAAAATCATAGACTATGGAGGTGAAAGATTTTAAGAAGTTCACATAATTACACACATTCTAAGCCAGAGGTCAACAAATTATGACCTGTGAACCAGACCTGTCTATATTTGTAAATAAAGTTTTACTTGAACTCAATCACTCAATCTATAGTTGCTTTTGTGCAATAATGGCAGTGTTGAGTAGTTGCAAGAGAGACGGTTTGGCCTGAAGAACTTAAAATATTTATCATTAACCCCTTACCCAAAAAGTTTGTCATCCCTGCTGTAAGCCACTGCCTCACAAGCTTTGATGTGTATGCAAGTTACTAGAAATTATTAAAACAGCAACAACAAAACCTATTCTGACTCAGGAAATCTAGTGTGAGTTTGAAGAGTCTGTCTTAACACACTTCCTGTAAAGTTGATGCTACTGTCTTATAGATCATATTTCAGTAGCCATGGCACAGAGTGGTGGTTCTCAGAGTATGAGAGATTTGCATTCTCAATGACAACACACCCTCACTGCAACAGCATCTCTGCAGGTGGGATCCAAGTTTCATGGACATCTCCAGGTAACTGATGCTTGTCAAAGCTGATGCAAATTAAATGTGACAACTGCTGTCTTCGGAGAGCCTGAAATTTCATGTACATGTTAGATTCCAAAACCACCGATTCTCTTAAGCACAGTGTATGCTTATTGATCATAATAATCAACAGAGAAGGAGACATGTATCAAATTCCCACTTAGCATCTTATTGTTCATTATCTTATTGTTGTTCAACATGTTATTGTTCAGTATGACAGTTTCAAAAAAATAATATTTAAAGTGTGTCTTCATTGGTATAATCTAATTTAATTAGGACTTTTGTTGAGAGTCTTCCATGTTTTCACCGCTGCTCAAAAAAACAAAAAACAAAAACAAAAAAACCTCCAAATATCATGTAGTTTCTGAAATGATCAACAGAGGGAGCCAGTGTCATAATGACAATCCTTACAAATAGGACAGTTTTTCCTCTTTATTTGCTGAATATCTGTGAAGAAATCGCCTCTTGGCTCATTCCCCCCCACACACACCTTTTTAAAAAATATTTATTCCTTTACCTGAGAGGCATAGTTATAGACAGAGAGAAGGACAGATAGAGAGTTGCTCTATCTGCTGGTTCACTCCCCAAATGGCTGCAGTAACTGACAGAGCTGGGCAGATCTGAAGTCAGGAGCTAAGAGCTTCTTCCAGGTCTTCCAAGTGGTGCAGGGACACAAGCACGTGGACCACCTTCTACAGCTTTCCCAGGCCATCAGTAGGGAGCTGGATCCGAAGTGGAGGAGCCGGGACTTGAACCTGCACCCATATGTTTGCACCTAATGCAAACACAGCTAAAACAAGTGTAGCCTGTAAGCAATTCTATTCAATTACTGTCAGCATCCACAGAATCCCTTATTTCTTCAAGTGATTTTGCAGAGATCAGGAATTCCGAAAATATAGATACTGTTCTCATCAAACACAAGGTTTTGGGGGAGAGGATGTGTTAACATAATCGTGCAAATAAATCTAACATAGACTACAACCCCTTGCCAAGATCAGAGAGAAATTGAGAGCAACAGCTAGAAGCTTCATGTATTTACTAGCAGTGGTGATCTGGGTACATGGTATGAGTGGGTACCCGATATGCTAAGAGGAACCAAGTGAGATAATGCTGATCTGAGTAAGGTCCCTTGCTGCTAGTCCCAGAAATACAATTATGTTCACCACAATTGCCCAGTTTGTCAGCAGAAAAGACAATGTACAGAAAATGGAATAGAGCATATTCCCAGGGGTTGAAGGACCGGCACACAGGTGACAGACTATCTTAGACTCCTGCTTTTAGTCCTGTGGAGATTTAAATGAGTTTTGAATAGCATAGATTCAGGATTTGGTTTTGCTTACCCAGTCATAGAAACTAATGTTAATGATGCGGTTAAATAATTAAAATAAATCAAGCTATATTAATTTGGTCTACAAATTAACGTATTTTCTTATCAAAGAAACTGTGTAATGGTGCATTTTTTACAATAACGAATATAGTCTTTAGTGCACTTGGGACCCACTAAGATTTGCTAATGAAGGAAGAGATGGATGGAAACTGAATGGCTGAAGTGACAGGAGAGGTAGTTGAGGTCTAATAAAGTCATTACCCGTGCAAATGAAAGAAAAAGACAAACTAGAGAAATAATGCATAGGTAGACTCTCAGGGTTTGATAATTAGATATAGGTATGTAGAAGCCAGGGGGAAAATGGCTGCTGACAAGGGAGATGATCTGTTGAATGTTAACCAAAGAATTATAACACTGATTGAGTTAGGAGGGATGAGTGTCCAGAGAGGAGTCTAATTTTAGACTGTATTAGAGGAACCATCTAGGTTGATACAAAAAAGAGGCTATTTGTATTACAACTTTAAGTCTTGGAAGAGATATTTGGCATAGAAATAGAGATTGATGTTATCCTTATAGAGATCTTAGGGTCGATTGGATATAGGATTAAAAAGAGAATATATGTAATTGCAAATTGATTGGTCCTATCAACAAGCATTTGTCAAAAACCTAGTGTGTTCTAGGCACTGGGCAACAAGCTGAGAATAATAACATTTAAAATTTTTGAACCACTTGTGATAGGATAAAAACCTCTTTGGTACTGAAGATGGAATTGTGGATTTAGACAAAACTTAGATTCTTGTAGAGGAGATAGAAAATAAAACTAACAAGTAAAATATATTCCTATAGCTGCTGATAAGTGGAAAAGAAAAGGCAGAAAGTGGGATAGAGCATATTAGGGTTAGGGATTTTCCATTTGAAATAGGGTAGTCAGGGAGGACCTCACTCAGAGAGTAACATTTGAACAATGACCACAGCACGTAAAGAAGCAAAAGTGTGTGGGGAACACATCATCCAGGCAGGACAGCAAACAGCCCCAAGTGTGGCGGTCCTGGGAGAAGAGCATGCCTGCAGTTTTGGAGAAATGGAGAAAAGGAGAGTGTTTCTGCAGCAGAGCTGGCATGGAAGGACAGAACATTGGATACTCAAGAAGAGATCCGTGCATGCAGGATTTGTAGGCTGCTGAAATGACTTCGGCTTTTACTACGAGGGAGATGAGGACTCTAGAAGGACTTTAGTAGAGCAGTAACAGGATCTCACTTATATTCTAACAGTATCACCCAGGCTTCCATTGGGAAATCTATGGGGAATGAGTAGGAGCCATTAGAAGGCTAATCCGGGCAAGAAACCATGGTGACTGAGGTTGGATTAGTAGTGGGAGAGGCTGAGAGCAGTGGTTGTATTCTGAATACACTTTGACAGTAGAGCCAACAAGCATGCTGATTAGTTGTGGAGCATGAGAGAAGAAGAAAAGAAGATGATTTCACTTTTTTTTTTTTTTTTTTTTTTGCCCTGAGCAATTGGAAGGATGGTGCTATCCTTGGCTGAGTGAGAGAAGGCTGAGATGGGGTTTGAGAAGGAGGCAAGGATCAGGAGTTTTGTTAGGACATGCTAACTGTGAGATGCCCATGAGACAGCCAGAGAGGAGGCTGTTTTATATATGAGTGTGGAGCTTAGGAGAGAATTCTAAGCAGGGATATAAGGGCGAGAGTTGTCCTGTACACATGGTGCTTGCAGCCTAAAGCTGATGAGATCACCCAGAGAATGAGTGTAGATCAAGATAAAAAGAGATCAAAGGCCTGAACCTTGGAACATCCAACATTTAAGGTCAGAGAGAACTACAGGAAATGAGTACAGGAGAGGCCATCAGGAGTTTATACTAAAGGGAGACACATACGGGAAGAGGTGGCAGTATGCTTGTACTCACTACAGAGGGGGTTCAAAGGAGAGAAGAGGTCAAGCCTATCAACGGAGTGGAAGCTCAAGAAAGGTGTAATAGACAAGGACCAACCGGAAGTGAGTGAGGTTGAAAACGTTCCAGACAGAGAGAACGAGATTCATCAACCAAAAGAGATTTGTTTTCAGAGTGCTTATGAAAATTCAGCAGAAAGAAAACTGCTTATTTCTGATGCTATACAGAGTGTTGAATACATAACTGCATGGAGTTTGGAACTCTGGGAAAATTTGGACAAAACAATGGCTGAAGTACGAGATGAGTGAGGCAAAGAAATCGTGAGTATTAAGGCAGAAGAGGCAGACAGTAGCTCATGTAGTCTCTTGATACCACAAGTAAGAAATCTGGACTTTTCTGGTAAGGGTGAAGGCTACCAAGTGATCAAATGAGGTTAGAGCTAGAGGCATAAAGAAGGAGATGGGACTGAGATGGTAGGAAGGGAAAAAGCATGAACATGAACCAATGAAGATAAAACTGTGGGGCTGGGTCACTTGGTAGGTGTGAAGAGTGAGGAAAATCGAGAAGGTTGGAATGACTCCAAGATATTCATCTGTGTTACTAGTTAGCTGATGGTCCATATATCTAAGGAGGAATAGAGAAGATAGAACATATGTTAGAGAAGATAATGCCTCTGTTTCCTCAATGCTGGATTGGGTACTCCTGTGACATTCTGATTCTGATGTTTGGGCACTTAGGAAGTGAAGGCATAGAATGCAATCTGATATTGGGCTGTGACCTCGGGAGAGGAATTGAGGTTGGACACACAGATTCAGAAGTCACCATCATGTTGGTGATTGGGAGGGATGTCTCAGGAACAGTGGGTGGAATGAGACAATCAAAGTAGAGCCCTGAAGAGGATCAGCACTCTGAGACAAGAAGGCTGAAAAAGAGACAAAAATGGCATTGAGGGAAGAGCAGCTTGTCAGAAGCTAAGCAAGAGGGAACATCAGTGAAAGCAAGCAGTAGGGGCCAGATTCTGCGTATAAAAGGTCAAGGAGGATGAGGACAAAAGGGATTTCATTTGATTGGGCAATTATGAGCTCATTGGCTCCTCACCACAAAGCCAAGTGATGAAAGCTGGAAGCTAATTACAATGGGTGGAGCAGGCACACTTGGTGCCCCGCCCTTGGCACTCGCCATTCCCAGGCCTGCTGACTGCCTGGAAGGTTATCAGGGTCTGGGCAAGACTTTGAAATGCAGATACTGGACAGATACTGGACTGCCTTGGATGTCAGCTTCCTTGGGCCCTTCTTACACACATAGGCTAGTTTCTAACTTCCTACCTAACAATACCAGTGTAATGGAGAACTGCCCTCATGTTATTTCCAGGCACATCAAGGTATCTGTATTTGAAATTCTTTAGATAATTTGGTAGGATTGCAAGAAATTGATTGGATGTGACTATTTTTAATCCATAAAAATGTCAATTCCATATGACTCAACCTAACATTCAAAAATATATTAATAAGATTTCTCACTGACCAGAAGTCAGATTCTGAGATCCTGTGCGTGAAACATCAACTCTAAGTCTATAGTTAATACTTGAGGCCTAAAAACTCCTAGAACGCTTTGCGGTTCAAGAGACACATGGATGACGGATAATGCAAATTGACAAATTATCAATTTCACTTTTAGCATTTGCTAAATATATGCTCTACCAGAAAAATAATTTCACTATAAAGCATCAGAAATAAGCAGTTTTCTTTCTGCTGAATTTTCATAAGCACTCTGAAAACAAATCTCTTCTGGATCCTTCAATTTTTAATTTAAGCATTTTTGAGAATGAAACATAGAATGAACTATGAATGATGATTTAACTGCCAGATACATCAATGAGTGAAAGCAACTTTAGTGAACTTGATTGTTTTGGACTTTACTTCTTGCCTCAGTAATTTTTTCTGAAATTTAATTGCTTCGAGGCCAATGATGAAGGGCATGTTAAATGCAATTAACAGATGAAAAATCTCTCTTGTGGTTTGATATTAAACAGGAGTGATGGAGTGTGACATTAAAAAATGGTATCAGAGGTGCACACGCTGCATTTCACTTTAATTATGTCAATTTCAGATACTGGAACACTGCAGTTTCACACACGTTTAATTAAATTATGTCAGTACCAATACTTTCAGGTAAAAAAAATTGCAGAAAATTTCAAAGACAGAAAGGGAGAGTGATTCCTTGCTTTTCTAACTCCTGGTGCAGAATAAGCTCTTGAATCTCTTCTACCTGTAAATATCTGTGGTTGTAATAGGGATTGGTCAGAACAGAATTCAAAGCCTATAGGACAACTGATGATTTTAAGTGTTCTTTGGACCAATGGGAGGGAAAGTAGTCTATATTGGTTCTACAATTTCTCACCCCATCAAAAATAGACCCAGACTGATACTTTTTTTTTAAGTTGTGAAAAACAAATTAAAAGGAAGACTATTAAAATCTTCTTTATAGGGCCAGCGCTGTGGCGCACTAGGTTAATCCTCCTCCTGTGGCACCGGCATCCCATATGGGCGCCAGGTTCTAGTCCCGGTTGCTCCTCTCCCAGTCCAGCTCTCTGCTGTGGCCTGGGAAGGCAGTGGAGGATGGCCCAAGTGCTTGGGCTCTGCACCTGCATGGGAGACCAGGAAGAGGCACCTGGCTTTGGATCGGTGCAGCGCGCCAGCCATAGCGGCCATTTGGAGGGTGAACCAACAGAAGGAAGATTCTCTCTCTCTCTCTCTCTCTCTCTCTCTCTCTCTCTCACTGTCTGTAACTCTGCCTGTCAAATAAATAAATAAAATCTTTAAAAAAATATTCTTTATAAACAAGAGGATGAAATCATTATTTTTTTCAAAGAAAATGTTAAAAATTCAGTTATATTCATTTATAGGTAAGACACTAAGACTTTAAGATATTGGTGTCTAAGCCTTGTCTATTACACACCATTCACAACATCCTTGATCTGTATGTTCCATTCAAGACTTAACGACCATGCAGGAATTATATATTTTCATCCCTTGTTCCTATTTCTATTAATGGTAAAGCTTTTTTGTTGTTGTTGTTAATCTAGAACTCACGTCCTACCCTCCTCTCCTCCTCCCCATTTGATCCTTTTCCTGGAGGCATTCTATGATAAGATTATAATTGAACTAGTTGAAGGGGTGTGAAGTCCTGCTTCCAAGACAGAGATGCTGGCTATGGTGTGGTGCTAGGTAAGCCTTTAGGGCATAATGGTTAGTTCAGACCCTGAAGAATGTATCTGGGGTTATGGAGAATACATTTGGAGGTGGACCAATTGTTTGCTGGTGCTGTAAGGCTGTCTGGAACATTTTAACATGTAATAAAAGTCTTAAGAACAGGAGAAAACTGTGATTTTATGCTTCTTCACTTTATTGACTTCATTAACAACTCTGATAATAATAATAGTTACCAGTCACTCAATATTATGTGGCATTTATTAAGTATATGTATATTATGTATATATACATACAAGTGTATTTGCACACATACAAGTATATAGCATATATACACATACATGTAATACAGTTGCCATTAAAATCAATAGTATAATCTCCTTTTAAAGATGAGGAAACATAGAAAGCCACTGGTTCAGGGTCATTAACTAGTACATGGCAGAGCAAACATTCAAACTCTGTTCCATGTGGTTCCCCAACTCTTCTTCCACTCTCCCATGTAGTCTCCCAAAGGATCCTTCAGCTCTCTTTCTTAGTTACATATCATCCTCCCAGATGCTAGTGTGACCTGTGGAGTGGGGGGCCACAAGTAATTGTGTGGTCCTCTCAAAATCTGCTTCCTTAATTGCTGAGCTCATCCAACTCCAGTGGCCCTCAGCTAACATGTTAAAATGAACAAAGTAAAAGCTGCTAAATTCTGTATTCTGCACCTAATTCAAATAATTCAATAGGACTCTTTTATAAGCGACAATTAAGAATACATGTAGAATTTTATTGAACCTTTCCTACTTTTTCCTGAGATGCTTAAGGGAGTTCAAACTTGTTTCACTCATCTTCATATTTTCTTTTTAAAGATAAACAACACAAGGTTGAGGAGAACACACAAATCCCATGTGTGTGGCTTGGTGAACTGTTACAGGTGAACCCATCCATGTCATCATCTTCCAGGTAGAACACCTGCACTTTGAGTCTTCCCCCATCTTTTTCCCAATTGTTCCTCCTCTTCTCCTTTGCAAAGGACACCGTGATCTTGGCTTCTAACACCAGAGGTCAATTTGGCATGTTTTAAAAAATAGAATCTTCATATTTTTAAAGATTTATTTATTCAAAATGCATACACACACACCCAGGGAGAGAGAGAGATAGAGATAGAGATAGAGAGAGAGAGAGAGAACTTCCATTCACTTGTTCACTTCCCAAATGGCCACAGGAGCCAAGAATGGACCAGTTTGAAACCAAGTGTCAGGATCTCCATCGTGGTGGTCTTACACATGGATAGCACGGATCCAAGTACTTGGGCCATCATCTGTGGCTTTCTCAGATGCAGTAGCAGGAAGCTTGATCAGAAGTGGAGCAGCTGGGACTCAAACCTGCATCCAATATGGGATGCTGGTGTTGAAAGTGGCAGCTTAACCCCTGTGCCATAACATTAGCCCCCCAGATTTTTAATCTTTTTGTGCATGGATTCTTTCATCCAACATGAAATCACCCAGTGAAAATCACTGAACTGGTGGCAAAAGCTAAAACCATAGTTTTTCATATTCATTGCCCTTATTTTTTCTTTTCTATGCATATATATTAAAATTTTATTCTACTGTTGATGACTGTTTAACTTATTTCCATTCTGGGGCTATTACAAGTAGCACCCCATCAACATTTTTGTACTTGTTTCTTGATGCAAATGTTCAATTCTAGTAAACGATGCCAAGGATTTCCGAAGTGGTTGTATCAATTTACAGTCTTACCTGCCTTGAAAGAGGTTTCCTTCTCTATAAGTCAGTCCTGATTGCTCGATGTTTCTCAATAAGTTATCAGTAGAAAAAAAGCATCATGTCTATCCCAGTGCAGCATAGGGATGCTAGTATTCTACCCAGGATGACTCGACTGGGGTCTTGGACTGCTGTTGTGAGCTACTTCCTAACTACAAGTGTTTTCACCCCAGCTGGAAGTGTTTCTTGGACTGTGCTGTGAATGGAGACAGTTTAACAACATATGGCAGGGCACCAGTGGATTATCTCATGTGAGAGTAACCACTTTAAACTTGTCTTAGTATTGCCGTTGATTCACTGATGTGAGAAAGCAATATCAAAGTAAGCCATCCACCAGGGGGGAGGTACATTTAGCCTGGATGCCATGCTGTGATCATAGCAAAATGTCGTCTTCCTGATGTAGCTTCTTATCATAGTGCTGCATGGAAGCTCTGAAAACTTCAGAATTCAGTCCACAGGGCCACTCTAGAAGGTCCTATTGATGGAGCTGACAACCGCTGTCCAAAACACCCAACTCAATGTCTTTTCAGTGGCTCAAAACCATTTATAAAAGTTGCTTATAAATTATATCACTGTATTTCACAGAACTTGTCATAAACCACACCTACTTCTCACTTATTTCACAGAAAAGCTATGAGAGAAAGTGATTTACCTTAGGCAAGCCTGAGTACTATGGGCAATCCAATAAATAAGTTTGCAAATGAAATAGGTCTATGACTTATCTTTGCAAAGTTCAAAGAGTGTGGAGATGGTATAGAGAAAAGAAGACAATGGTATTCTTGAATTTATTTGTAAGAAATGTGTGTATGATTTTTATTCTAGCTGATGTTAGGGAGAAACTGAACAAGCAAGTTAAACTTGCAGCATTCTAAGGGAACCTCCCGTCCTTGACTCATGAACCATAAGTAGGTGAAGAGGGAAAGGAAATAAAATTTCTAAATAATATGAAGAGGATTAATAGACTTAATCTCCATGGTATTTCCAGCCACCAAAGTATATTTTTGACCACAAAATCCACTCTCAAATTCTTGGTTATCTTTTTTCTCTCTTTCTAAAGAAAATTACATGAATTGGCCGGCACCGTGGCTTAACAGGCTAATCCTCTGCCTTGCGGCACCGGCACACCGGGTTCTAGTCCCGGTTGGGGCGCCGAATTCTATCCCAGTTGCCCCTCTTCCAGGCCAGCTCTCTGTTATGGCCCGGGAAGGCAGTGGAGGATGGCCCAAGTCCTTGGGCCCTGCACCTGCATGGGAAACCAGGAGAAGCACCTGGCTCCTGGCTTCGGATTGGCGAGATGCACCAGCCGCAGAGGCCATTGGAGGGTGAACCAATGGCAAAAAGAAAGACCTTTCTCTCTGTCTCTCTCTCTCCTATCCACTCTGCCTGTCCAAAAAAAAAAAAATTACATGAATTATCACTAATTCTTAATACAGCATCAAATCCTTAATTACCTTTTCTTCAGCCCATAAAGTTGTGTGCAGAATGGTGCGGTCATCATTAAATGTCTGATCATAATAAACAACAAGCAAAGACAAAAAAAAAAATTGGCACCCATAAGGGATGCTGGCATCATAGGCAGTGTTTTAACCTGCTACACCATAATGCTGATCCCAGTACTTTTCTTTTTTTCCATTTACTTCTAGAATTATTTTTGCTATTTTCAAACACTGTCTCTGTACCTTCACTAGTGGGTCACACATCTACTTTCCCCTCTGTGTGTGCTACCATGTATGCTTCCACCTTTAATTTAAGCACTGTTCTTTCCTTACTTCTCCTTTTCCAACACAAACACTTCCCAGTGGGTCAAATAGGAATTAAACTGCTTGCTGCATGGGAAGGAGTTCATCTGTCAGGTTCCTATAAGGACACAAACGTAGGATAAGAGATGTGGGATGTACAGGGAGGAACTATTGAAAAGGGAAAAGAGAGAAGCTTCATTGGAAAGTTGCTCTTCTTGTTTCTTCATGGTAGAACCTGATTTTCTTTGGAATCAAGAGAGCACCTGAACACAGGGCCAGAGGACTCATACCAGGGCATGGTTTTTGTAGGGGCAAAACTGGTAACTTGGTACATCTTTAGCAAAAACAGAAAAACTCTCAGTATGCATAACTGCTTGGAAGAAGATGTATTTGAGTCCTTCCTGCTCTCTTCCCTCCCCTGGCTGTGCTTCTCATCTTCTTATCAACACGAAAGCTCACGTGCCCTCTTCCTGTTCTGTGCTGCAAGTGTGTTCCACATCACAGAGATGCAGGGTGAAGAACTCAGAAGTAGGTCAACTTAGTGCAATACTCCAGTCCAAGTTTTCTCCACACACCTTTGGTCTGCCTTCAGTTTGTGGACTTGAGTCACACATGCCTGGAACACCTGACTTAGGAGAGCTCTTTTCATGTGTAGCTGTCTTCCACAAACGAACTGGTGTTTAGGTTCCTTGGGGTCAGTGACCTGTTATGCACAATGCGGTTTCGTTCTCACGGAACAGAAGTTTTGATGACAGAATCACTTACTTCTGAGACTGAAAAGTTATCCTCAGCATTTTTCTGAAGATTATTCATCCAAGTGTTCTAAGGGATGCTTACAGGGTGGTGTGTGTCGATGAACAAGGTGGATTCTGTCATCTGTCCTTTGAAGAAGTGCTGAGGTGCTGATTTTAGAAAGTTAAATGTAGTTTTCAAAGTCAAGGTTTCCCAGAGCCTTTAGTGTGCTAATACAAGCTGGGACTACCCCGCAGGAATCAGCTTCCCTCATTTGTTTGATAATGAAGTCTGTACTCAAAACACTTCTTAATTTATCTTATTTTTCTCATTTTACCCATGAGAAAACAAAAATCAGCGTTCATACAGTTATTTTGTAGCAAAGTCTGGATTAAGGTCTCCTCTACCCTGGACCACTGCTCTTTCAATCATGGCATTGTGCAGGGTGGATATTTAATAAAATTATTGTTTTATATCTTTGGCTTTTCTTTCTTTAAAAAACTTTTATTTAATGAATATAAATTTCCAAAGTACAGTTTATGGATTACAATGGCTTCTACCCCCCACCCTATAACTTCCCTCCCACCCGCAACCCTCCCCTTTCCCACTCCCTCTCCCCTTCCATTCACATCAAGATTCATTTTCAATTCTCCTTATGTACAGAAGATCAGTTTAGTATATATTAAGTAAAGATTTCAACAGTTTGTCTTTGGCCTTTCTTAATATATTGGGGCCTAGAGTTATGATAGAGAAAACATCGTTGTAATTTGATTCTTAATAAATCTTTTTAGTATAATCTTTCAATTCTGGTAAAGAAAATGGGGATTTGAAATCATAAAACTTATGATTCTTAAAAATTTTTTTTAAATTTATTTATTTACTTGGAAAGCAAGTGACACAGAGGGAGGGAAAGATAGAAAGATCTTCTACTCACTGTGCCACATGTGGGCCCCAAATGTCAGCAACAGCCAGGTGTGGTCTAGGCCAAAGCCAAGAGACAGCTACTCCATCCTGGTCTCCAACATGGGTGGCAGGGGCTTAAGCACTTGGACCATCTTCTGCTGACTTCCCACGTCATTAGTACTAAGCTGGATTGGCACTCCAATATGGGATACACAATGCAAGCCCCAAAATAGTTTTAAAGAAGAGATGTAATTTTAAATTTTGCTTAAGAAACCTGCGGCTAGAGTTGAAATAGTGAGACAGTTACATGACACGTGATTATTATGAGGAACAAGGATAGAGGTCAGACAATGGTATGATGAATGATAGTGTCGAATTTCCCATAAATATGTAAAATCATACACTGCTATTGTTTTAGCCACCAATTATTAACTATTATTTTCAGAAATCAAACATGAATTGGCAGAAATGATTTCATTTTTAGGTTAATTCTCTTTATTCTTTTCATTTCTTTTCCCATAAAGCACTTTAAAAATACTTAAATATTATTACTGATTATGTTTGGTTTTCTTGGCGAATGTATAATTTGGGATTATATTTTTACTTATCTGGAAAAATGTATCAAGGGAATCTTGAATGGGTTTGAGTTGAATTAATGTCATTGATAGTTCCTCCTAACCCTAGGATTTTAAGATTCTCCTTTAGTTCTGGATTCAAGTCAATAATCCATATTCATGAACGAAACTGTATACCTCTACAGGATTTGCTAACAACAACACTGAGATCAGGTTTGACTAAGAATCACTGCCAAGATACGCAATTAATAATTATATGTCTTGGGTGTGGCTGTGAGCACCAGTGAACAGGTTTTACTTCTGAATATGGATTAGTGACCTGGACTCATTAGGTTTCCTCAGAGCATGGAGACCTGCAAGGCTTGGGATTGTGAAAGATCAGCATGTGAAAGAACTAGAACCCTGCCTTGCCAAGCCAGGGACTGCAGCTGCCAGCCCGGTAAAGCACAGGGCCAAAGGAGTTCTGGTTTCTTCATGGGATCTAATGTGATGATTCAAATCTATTATAAAATGGTACCTAAGAAGTTTATTGAATATTTAAGCAATTAATTTTGCTTCCAATTATGATTTATGTCACCACTTGCTTTCAAATGGCATACTAGGTAGCTATGATTTTCTGTTTCCTAATGGGGCCAAATTTTTTTTTCTGTGCCTATAACTCAGAAATGATTATGTCATCCAAAATGCAAACATAAGATATTTAATATGGGAAAAGAAGGTTTCATTTTTCATACAGTAAGTTATATAAAGTTACTAACTTCCGTGTAGTAAATAGCATTCATAAGGGACACTGATAAATAGCATTATTTCCTGTTTCTAGCCCCTGGCCGTGTTCTGAAATAGTACAAATTATAGAAGAGAATTCTAGGATATGTTTCAGTTGAAGGGTTTGCATCAAGACTGGACTTGGGTCTGTGGCTTCTCAGAGGGTTCACTACAATACCTCTGTTTTTTACTAACTGCAGTTTGTACTACTTTGTATGCCTTACTGATAGCACAGCTGCAGAAGTGATTTCTATACCATGCAACAAATATGTAAAACTTGCCATAATAGAACCAGGCTCTTCCCCTAAGAACCACATACAGTTTCTGTGAAAAACAAGGACAACTGTGGTAGAAATCAATATGCTTTGCTTCTGATCCTCGTCTCTCCAAAGAGGGCGTTAGCGACAGTTGAAGGGGGACAGCAGGATTTTCTGCGTTTGACTGGTACACTGGCAAGTTGCATATCTCAGCATGAACCACAAACTTAGGGTTATCCAAGTGTCAGTTTATTCTCAGGTTCATGGCAATGAGCTGACTTCAAAGCACAAGGAGAGCTTGGTAGTAACCTAGGTAGCTTCATGACCCAGTATTGCTCAGACAAAGTCTTCCAAACCTGAGCAAAGTTTACTTCTGGTGACTTTGTGACATTTGGCACACTAGTTTTAAATAGGACATATCCATAGAGAGCGCCCATCTCATTCCTGCAAGATGAAATGATTACCCAGACCAACATCATGGATATTTCCCCCTATATTTCCTTCTAGTTTTGGATTTTACATTTTAGTCTTTAATCCATTTTTAGTTGAGTTTTGAAATGAGATGGGTCTAATTTTATTCATCTATATGTGGATATCCAGTTTTCCTAATACCATTAATTGTAGAAATCATAATTTCCCCACTGTGTGTTCCTGGCACTTTTGTTGAAACTCAATCAACCAAAAATGTATGGATTGCTTTCCGGGTTATGTATCCCATTTCTTGATGACTGCCTCTGTTCTTCTACTGGTACCATGTTGTTTTAACCACCGTAGTTTTGTAATGTATTTTGAAGTCAGGCACTGTGATGACTCCAGCTTTCTTCTTATAAGTGGAAAACAATGAATGTAGACTTTAACAAGGGGTGATTTAAAATGTTATTTACCCTCTAAATTAAATAATGTAGCTTCTTAATGGAAAAAATATGAAATGAATTATGGGAAACCTAAGGATTTCTGTTAATCTGACATTTTCAAAGACCTTTAATATTTGGGAATTTTCAAAATGTGATAAACTAAAACAGTATTGATTTTTAAAATAAATATTGTTTAAATTAAGAAAAAAAAGCAGTTCTTTAGCTGGCACAGACTTGGATTCCAAACTCCTTAAAGGTAAAAACTACATTTTATTCCACATAATTGTTAGATGGCCCCAAAATGTGGGCTGACTTGAATTACAGAAATAGTCACTGTGGACTGCTCCACCGGCGCTTCATTTATGAGGTGGCAGAGCGGTTCACACGTGAAATGTTTGTATAATGCTGTGTGAGTAGGGAAATACCAGGCATAGCCCCTCAGCATGTCTCATTTCTTCTCTCCTGTAAGTTGATCTTTGAGTTCTACAGTATATACTAGCATGCTGTGTTAATGCTTTACTTGAAATTTAGGCTTTGGAGCTGTCTGATAGATGATAATTCAATTTTTAAAAGATTTATTTATTTATTTATTTGAACGTCAGAGTTAATGAGGGTTTGGGTTGGGAGAGAAGGAGAGAAGTCTTCCATCTGCTGGTTCACTCCCTAGATGGTCACAATGGCCAGGGCTGGGCCAAGCTAAAGCCAAAAGCCAGGAACTTCTTCCGGATCTCCCACATGAGTGGCAGGGACCCAAGTACTGGAGTGCTCATCTATTGTTTCCCAGGAAATGCATTAGGAGGGAGCTGGATCACAAGAAAAGGAACTGAAACACAAACTATGCACTCTGATACGTGCCTAGTTACACCTCAGGCTCCGATGTAACTGCTGCGCTAAACAACTGCCCAAGGTTTTGCAATGTTTAAAGAGCTAAGGTGCCCATTATGAATGTCTATTTGGATTGGGTTAGCCCTGGACTTCGTGTATAAGCGTGTTTACGAGTACAGTTTGGTTGGAGGTGGACGTGAGCAGGTTGGGATTGCCAGGGGATTAGTTTCGAAGCTTTGTTGCCTGGTAAACACAGTGTTTTTTTTTTTTTTTCTTAACTAAGATTTTGTGTTTATTGTGGTGGCTTTGCCAGCATCTTCCTACCCGATTTCAAGCTACTTCCTTTGGTGTTGTTTTGAAACCTTTGAACACTGCCTATATGAAGCACGACAGGGTTATCCTAAACTTAGCATTTTTGCAAACTGTTGCCATGAGCTAATAACACATGTGATATCCAGTAACACATTTGTCTGGAAAGTGGGAAAATGTACAGACAGGAAATGCATTAATCTTGGAATGAGAGCATTCATTGTAAAATGAGCCATTATGTCCTCTGCCTTATTTTGAAACCACTTGCCTTTTATTATTATATCTTTTGCAATGCCTCATTTTCCTCCTACTGATCCTATAGTCCACTTAATTTAGCAACCACATGCTTATGATGGATGATTTAAACAACTAGAAAGTTTTTATAGTTACTAGGGCAGTTGTGTTGTGTAATAATCAAACTGCTTTAAATAAAAGACAAAGTTTATAAAACAACCCCATCTTTATAAGTGCTTTAAGTAGAAATACTCTTGCTATGAAAAACAGAACCAAGCAATCTTCCAATGATGAATGATAGCTATTTACAATTTTATGTTGTGGCTGAATACACTGAAATATTTAAGGTTTAATACTCAGGCTATGTTTTTTTTCCTTTTTATTTATTTATTTGACAGAGTTAGCAGTGAGAGAGACAGAGAGAAAGGTCTTCCTTCTGTTTGTTCACCCCCCAAATGGCTGCTACAGCCAGCGCACTGCGCCGATCCGAAGCCAGGAGCCAGGTGCTTCCTCCTGGTCTCCCATGCGGGTGCAGAGCCCAAGCACTTGGGCCATCCTCCACTGCCTTCCTGGGCCACAGCAGAGAGCTGGACTGGAAGAGGGGCAGCCAGGACTAGAACCTGGCGCCCATATGGGATGCTGGTGCCACAGGCGGAGGATTATCTGGCTGTGTTTTAAGCTGCTTGTCTCCCTGAGCCTGTTCTCACCTGGGCATTTTTGCTGTGACGGATAACTGACAAGATGTACACCCATACTTCCCCTGCATCTTAGAATGTTCCTTCGTAAGTCATTATAAATAGGATTTTCTTAGGGAACATCTGGTTGGATTAAGCATGGTATACAACGCATGTCTACAGTAAGACAAACCAGAAGGAGTGAGGGTAAAAAAAAAAAAAGTGTTATGTAATTTAAAGGAGACATAAGGCTTAAATAAACATATTCTCAAAATCTCCTTCTTATATCTCATAAGAAGTTTCATATGCTTGTGGTGAGCAGACAAATGGCTGCCTTGGGCTAACTAGAAAACATCCAAAAGTTGAGTGAGATAATGTTTAGGGTGAATTTGTCCAATTTGTTGCTCTGTCTTAGAGTTGTCTTTCAGTATCCAAGATCCTCACAGATACAAAAATCCATGGATGCTCAGGAACCTTATATAAAATGGTGTAGTATTTACATGTAACCTTTCCAACCCTCCCATGTACTTTAAATCATCTCTAGATTACGGAAATCCTAACAAAATGAAAGTACTACGTTGTTGCACTGGACTGGAGAGCGAATAACGGCAAGAAAAAGGGTCTGTAGATGCTCAGCACAAATGTCATTCTTTTGGATATTTGGTCTGAACTTGGTTGAAGTTGCAGACACAGAACTGCCCATGCAGAGGACTGATTGATTGCCTATTTTATATGGGGGATATATCAGAAAACACACATTAAACTAAGAGCTACCCATTTGTGCAAAGCCATGTGTGGATTTTCTCATATTTTATAACCTTGCCACTCCAAGTGCACTCCTTAGATCAGTAGCACTCACATCACCTAGGAGTTTGTCAGAAATGCATGACCCGAGGCCCTACTCTGGAAGTACTGATTCAGAATCTACACTTTAATAAAAGTCTCAGATAATCCGTACACATACTAAAATTTGAGAAGTACCACTTTATAGAGATCACACTACTGTGCCCGGCCCCATTTTTGATTAATCTCACCAGGTACCTACAAAGACTGAATTGTGTGAACGTGAATTATTTGGGTATTCTTAGCAATAATTTATTTAATCCATGTTGTCTTTCTCCTTTTTTTTTTCTTCCTGCCACCCACGTACTTCTAGGCCACCAACATACACTGTCCTTAGGAAAGATTACTTACTACAGCCAACTCTGTGGAAGGCACATCTATCTACCTAAACTGTAACCGGAAATCCACTTTTAAACAAAATCACACAATATGCTCCAAAGCCATGTGTGTGATTGTAGAATACCTAAGAGAAATGCTATGTTTTCACCACTAGGTGGAAACAGAGTAATTTTGAGTATAATTTTTCAGGGCCATGAACTATCGTGGCAGTAATTCATAAGCTGAAAATGACCAAAGAAATCATTTAGACTAATAATTCTCATCCCCTCAGTTTCATAGATGGTACAACTGGAGTTCAGAGATATTAAGTAAAATTGGATCTGTCTCACAAAAGGCAGTCTTCCTAGAGCTCCTAGAGAAAGAGCTGCTATTAATGCCGGATTCTTCAGTCATTTTTATCCTGAAGAATAATTTGATTCTCTTCCAGCATGAAGGTAGACATGATTTTGCACCTAGAATACCTATTCACTGTTACTGAAAATACATGACCAGCACAGTTTCCAATGTTTCTAAGGACAGGCTAGGATAAAACTGTGATTTCTAGCTTCCTATAGTATAATTAATCATAGTCAGGTGATGATTCTCCTCCTTTTCCCAGTGAAGTAACACTAAACAATCTCTATAGCACTGTGAGAGACTTTAACCAGATTTGTGTTTACATTTTTGGATTTTACTCCTCATATTGTTTTCATGTGAAGTGGGTTTTAGTAAGTGGTTAACAGAGTGGTTAATGCATTTCAGAGCTTGAAATTCATTACTATCATTTGTAAGAAAGGAAGAGGACTTGAATGTCTGAGTTTGAGGTGCATGAGAAGTAATGTACTCTAAGGGCACACACGCAGACACACACACAAGACATCTGAGAATAAGGAATTACATGTGTTGCCCAGTAGTCACCATTCCCTTCTTTGTTCCATGGAAGACACTAACAGGTATTTTGGCCTTATGTCTTTCCATTTTTTTTTTTCATCACAAAAGGATTATTTCTGTTCATCACA
This sequence comes from Lepus europaeus, assembly GCF_033115175.1. Lineage (NCBI taxonomy): Eukaryota > Metazoa > Chordata > Mammalia > Lagomorpha > Leporidae > Lepus > Lepus europaeus. Next base: position 61,870,290 of record NC_084830.1, on the reverse strand, counting down.
AACACAATTGTGTTTACTTAAAGATCGATTTTAGGAAATGCCTTGGGGTCAAAAGCTATTTTTTTTTTTTAAGATTTACTTGAAAGGCACAGTTACAGAGAGAGAGAGGGAGAAGGAAAGATAGAAAGAGGCCTTCCATCAGCTGATTTGCTCCCAAAATGGCTTGCAACGGTTGGAATTGGCGAGGCTGAAGCCAGGAGCCAAGAGCCAGGAGCTTCCTCCGTGTCTCCCACATGGGTGCAGGAGCCCAAACACCTGGGCCATCTTCTGTTGCTTTCCCAGGTGTATTAACAGGAAACTGGATCAGGACATGAATCAGTGCCCATATGTGATAAGGGCATCGCAGGTGGTGGCTTAACCAGCCATACCTCTTTGGGGGCTGGCCCCAAAAGCTACTTCCTAACTACTTAAGTATCCAATATTCTAGTGCCATTCTCCTTTTGACATTTCCATAACATGCTTGATTGGGTTAACCTGAAAATTAGCATCCTAGTACTGAGACCTGGCTGTTAGTACCATAGTCTATACAAAAATGGGTGAAAGGTATTAAAACAGCACAATCAGAGCCCACATTTAAACATATAGGTGCAACCTCCCCTTGCAGGGAAGCTAGCACTTTGGTTTTTTTTTTTTTTTTAGATTTATTTGTTTGTTTGGAAGTCAGAGTTACACAGAGAAAGGAGAGGCAGAGAGAGAGAGGTCTTCCATTTGCTGGTTCACTCCCCAGATGGCTGCAATGGCTGGAGCTACGCTGATCCAAAGCCAGGAGCCAGGAGCTTCTTCCGGGTCTCCCACGTGGGTGCAGGGGCCCAAGGGCTTGGGTCATCTTCTACTGCTTTCCCAGGCCATAGCAGAGAGCTGGATTGGAAGTGGAGCAGTCAGGACTCAAACCGGCAACCATATAGGATGCCAGCACTGCAGGCCAGGGCATTAACCCGCTGCGCCACAGCGCCAGCCCTGGAAGCTAGCGCTTTGCACCTAGTTTCTCGGAACAGGAACATTTCCTGAGCAGGAAAGCCTAGAATGCAGGACAACCATGTGGCCCAAGCCACTCAGTGTTTAAAGGGTGCCCCAAGGAAGACCGGGCTAAGCCTAAAATTAGAGCAGGGAGTTACTGTGAGAGGGGCAGTGCAGAGGAGTAAATATCCTTGGCATGCTGGAAGCTGGGAGGCCAACCTCGGGTTTCAGTTGTCTGAAGACACAAGGGCAAGTGTCTTGGCCAGGTGGCTGTGGCCTCTACTCTCTGTCCCATGGCAGGTGGGGCAAGCTCCAGGAAGCGTAATGTTCTACACACAAGTCTAGGGATGGTCGTGGGATTATAATGAAAAGCAGAGAATATTTACTGGGGTAAATACACAGGAGTCTGAGAAGAAACCACCAAAGGCCCATCAGTTGGATGTTAGGACCCAGAGACACAACCCCCAAAAAGACTGCAGGAACTCAGAATATTCCAGCCAGTAATGTCTTTTTAGCGTATTTTGGGCTGTTCAATCTGGGAAACTCCAGGCACGGCAGCAGCTTTGGAAAGCTATTCTTTGGTAAAAGAAATTTGCAATCTACAAAAGAAATCACATTCAAGTATACACGTTCCTCGACCTGATAAGGTTCCCTCCCAACCAACTCATCACAAAATTGAAAATATTGCAAATTAAAAAAGTATTTAATCTCCCAAACCAACCAAACATCAGCGCTTAGCCTCGCTGCCCTAACCGTACTCAGCACACTTCTATCAGCCTGTCGCTGGGTGAGTTCAGCGCCCCGGGTAATTTATCCAGTGCGGTACAGAAAGTGAAACACAGCTTGGTTTTATGGGTCAGCTTTCCCACTCTGATAAAGTTAAAAATGTCCAAGTCGAATCACTGTCAGCCTGCATTAGGAAGAGGACAGCTTGGCGAGAACCGTTAATAGCTGGGAGAGGAGCTGCAGAAGAGAAAACCTCCACCCTGGTACAATCCCTCTTCGCACCTTCCCCTATCTTGCGTCCCCACTACCCGCTGCCCAGCAAGCCCCCAGATCCCCTTTTTCCTGTAGCGGCAGCAGCTTCTCCCTACGTTCCAGTCACGGAACCTCCTTGGAGTCCCCAAGGGTGTGGGACCGCCACGCCCAGGTATGTCATGTTCACGTCCATTTAACCCACAGTGCAGCCGAAGATCACTCTTTTCAGTGGAAAGAAGTCATTTTTCGCATCCCCATAGGGGAATATAAGCTAAGAAAACATTCTCGAATGACAGCGACAGCCCACTGAAGCTGAAATTTCCCGTAGAGCTGCAGTCTACAGACCGAATTTCCTGGCCACCCTCCACTGCTTCTAGCACTTTCTGGTAAAACTGCAGTGTTCCCCCTTAGGCGCACACCCACCTCGAGGCCCTAATTGCCCCAAGGGTGGCCTGAGGGTGGTGGGGACAGCGGGTTCTCTTAGGAGGATGTGGGTTTGTCTGCTGCCAAAAATCACAGGTTTTTAAAGAGGCAATCAGTTCATCCATCAACCAAGCAACCCAACCAAGCAGCCGATCAATCAGTTCTGCGCCCAGCGAGGACTTAACAACGGGATGTCCCTGGTTGGCTGGAAAGGAAAAGCAGCCGCAGCTTGATGGTCAAAGGGCGGGGAAGGCTCGCGGGGGCCCTCCGGTGGCCCCTCCGGCTTTCTGGGCCTGCGGAGGAGGCGGGTCGTGCAGGGTCTGGCGTGCGGGGAGGAGCTGGGCGAGTCCCCGCTTGCCGGAGGCGCCCGACGAGCTGCGGCGTCCCGGGGCAGGTGGAGCCGGTTCGCACCTCCTGATCCGGCGAGGACTGCCCCGGGCAGCCGGGGGGCGGGGCGGGGGCCGGGCGAGGCACGCCTCCCATTGGCTGCCCGGCGTGGCCTCGCGCAGGCCGCGCCCTATAAAGCAGCCGCCGGCGGCGGGAGGCGCACGCCGCTCTCCGCGCTCGGGACCCTGCTCTGCTCGCTGCGCACGCCCGCCCATCTGCGCCCACCATGGCCAACATTCAGCAGCTGGTAGGAAGATGGCGCCTGGTGGACAGCCAAGGCTTTGATGAATACATGAAGGAACTAGGTGAGGCACCCGGCCCCGCAGCGCCTGCAACGTGGCAGGTGCGGAGGGCTCGGGCCCGAGGTCCCGCACCGGCGAGCTGGGCTCCCCGGCGGAGATGCTCGGTTCCCTAGCCCAGCCCCTCCCATCGCGCCACCACCACGTGGCCCAGGGTGCAGCGTGGCGCGGCACCACGCGGGTGAGCAGCCGGCAGAGCCCGGCGCGCGGCGGCCGCAGGATCCCGGAGATGCCCCGCCGCGTGCTCCGCGCTCGCTTCTGCTTTATTTTACTATTATTATTTTTTTGCCCACGCGGCGGCCGATGGAGCCTTTGGCGTGCGCGCCCCGCTGCCCACCAAATGCACGTTTTCCTCCTTAACTTTCCCTCTTTTTCCTTCCCTCTCACTCATGCTCCCCTTCGTGCCGCTATCCTGGCTTCACCCACTGCGCTTTCCCACCCGGCCTCATCTTTTGTTCCTCGGTGGCGCCAGATCGCCTCCCTCCGCTCCACGGGGACGCGGTATGCCAGGGCGCCGTTTCCAGCGGCGACCCTGTAGGTTCTGAACGCAGCTGCCAGCCCTCAGCTCCCGCTCCACTCTCGTTCCCAACTGCCCCCCGGTCCTCTGCCTGCCCGGCCCGCCCAAACCCCCGGGTGAGCCGAGCCCTGGAGATCGGCACGGCTCGCGGCAGCGCTCGGGCGCTTCCTCTGCAGCTGCCTAGGAGGCGCGCAGAGAGATGAGGCCGCTAGCAGCGCCTCTCTGCTGCCCGGCACTGCCCGGCCCGGCAGTGGCGCCGCAGTGGGTGGGTGGGTGGCCTGGGGTGACTGTGCTGCCTTCTGCCCTCCGGGTCTTGAGGGTGGGGGTCGAGGAGGGCACAGTGGACGTGGTTGCATAATACTCATCGGATGCTGCTGGCCTGCAGTTGCTAACTGCATTTGTTAACTGCATGCAAGACAGGTGTGTCTTTGCAGAACCGAAAAGGCTCCGTTGGAAGCTTCATCTTGTTTCGCTGCCTGCCTTTTGCGAAAGCCAGTCACAGCGATTGCGTGCTGGTTGAGACATCAGGGAGATAGCAAACAAAAATGGGCCCTTGTCTCAGGCCACTAGGAGGAAGTAGGATTTCCAGCCCCGAGGGCCTGCTGGAGCCAAGAGGGTGCTTCGGAAGCCAGTATCTCATGGTGCTAACCCTACGGCCCCAACTAAAGTCACTGCCATGGCTGTCTGTCCACACCTGTGGCTCCTTCCCTGGCCTTTATTCAGACAGCTGGGATGGAGCCTGGTGTGATATACTTAGAATGCTGACCGTGAGACACGAAGGCAGTATTTTTATTTTTATTCACTGTAAACCTCCATAAAGATGACTCTGGGAGAAGCCATGTACTGCACTGATCCGAGAACTACGTGCGCGCGCACACACACACACACACACAGGTTTGAGGACTCCGTAGAGAACACTTCTGTGTCCCTTGGAAGCAAATGCGTGTTTAGAGCCCTGTGACTCAGAATGCTGCAGGCAGGAAGGTTGTCACAGCTCACTTCACTGGGAGAACAGTCGAGGTTAGGGAGAGCAGAACCCGCTTATTTATCCACAGTGATAATAAATGATGACCAACAGCACAGGCCACCTGAGCCTGGCTAATTGTTGCTCATTAGGATGGCCATGCTTTAGGTTGTAGTCTCTTCATGATCCAAGATCCTGTATGGATGTTAACATCAAGAGGAATGCACACATCATAAATGTATAATTTAATAGAAAATGTCATAACTAGAGAATTCGATATAGTAATTGAGTTTATACAGTTTTAAATATTTTCTGTTTTTGAGGGTAAACTTTTTTCCATTAGCATTGTGCTTGCACTGCTTAAAAATATTTGTTTATGTCAGGGTTGATTTCTATTTTGAGTGGCCTATTAATCAAATATTTATCAAAGGCCTTTTATGTGTCAGACTGTTTTTTGGAAGTGTGTCACACAATGATAGACAGAATCCAGTGTATAGAACACAACTGAGCAATTGAGTTTGCAATTTTGAAGACTTTAGCTGCACCTTCTAACGGCTATTTTCAGTAAGTAAATTTTAGAAGTCCTTATTTCTTCCCTAACTTTCTCTATGGATCAGCATAACATGATGCCCAAGAGCTGGGATTTGGAGCCAAGTTGTTCACAGCTCCTGAGCTTCCTAGCTGAATGAGTGAGTCAGGTCAGTGACTCTGTTTCTCATCCGTAAAGGGAGACAGTAATATCCCCTCACTGAAGGGTTGCTGCAAGGTTTACATGAATTAACATGTGCTGGTGCAGGCTGAGCACTAGGTATGTGTCTACCATCCTTATCAATAAGAGAAGAAATGAAAATATGCCAGACAGAGGGATTACAAAGGAATTACTGCTTTTAGTCTGTAAATGAGACCTTTGGTCTTGCTGTTATTGAACATGATACAACATTCTACAGGAGTGGGACTGGCTCTGAGAAAAATGGGTGGAATGGCCAAACCAGATTGTATCATCTCCTACGACGGCAAAAACCTCACCATCAAAACCGAGAGTACTTTGAAAACAACACAGTTTACTTGTGCCCTGGGAGAAAAGTTTGAAGAAACTACAGCTGATGGCAGAAAAACTCAGGTCAGTCATAACAAGTTATAAGATCGCAGAAGTTTCTAGAATGATAGGTTGTATTAATAACATTTTTACTGTTTACAGGCAAGAACTTATTGAAAAGGTTACCTTATGAGTTATGTTTTGGCCAATTAGTCAAAGGGGCGGCTTGATTGATGCAGGAAACCCAGAAAGGAGAAGATGAAAAAAACATTTACCAAGGAGGGTCTGAGTCACGGAAACTCTTTTGTAACGTACTTTGGAAGGTGAAAAAGTAAACTTTTTTTTGCAGACCGTCTGCACCTTCACAGATGACGCGCTGGTTCAACATCAGGAGTGGGATGGGAAGGAAAGCACAATCACAAGGAAACTGCAAGATGGGAAACTCATGGTGGTAAGTGCCTCCACTGCACTTATGTTTGCTCTCATAGTTACCGGAAGTGCTCTCATTCATCATCAACAGGAAAACTAACTTAGGGCAGACAACAATTGCAGAAAAGTGAGTTAAATAGTAGAATACTGCTCATTAAGACAGACCTTGTGGAGCCAGACGAAGTAGCAGGAACTATGGGAAGTCCTTGCTCAGCTGCTGTGTCACAGTGCCATCTTGGCAGACTGCTGAATTGCTGTCCTGGGCATATATATTTCCATTTCCTTAAAGTACAGAATGTTATTTGCCAAGACCACATGAAAAATTTAGATATTCAACACTTTGGGTTTCCCAGAAACCCACGCACATCAAACAAAACAACAGGTTCTACTTTCTGTGAAACCCGTCTGTGAAGTAGATTGCAGGAGTTTGAAGAACTCTGATAGTAACCTGTTATTACCCCCATTGCTCTGGAATATAAGACTCTCCTAATTCTTCAATATCATTCTTTGCCCTAGGACTGCGTCATGAACAATGTCACCTGTCATCGGGTCTATGAGAGAGCAGAATAAAAATTCCATCATTGCTTTGGACGGGAATTAGCTGCACAAATGAACGAGCTCAGTTCAATGAGCAAATCTCCATATTGCTTCTTTTTTTTTTTTTTTCACGACTATGTTCAATTATCTTTATCACAAACCTTTTACATGCAACTATTCCAAAAGTGTTGGTTTAATTAAGATCATCCCTTTGGGTAGTCAATAAATGTGTTTGTGCTAATACATGTGGTAGCTATTCTTTAACTTTATAGGAAATTCATGATAAGCTTTTTTTTTTTTTCTTAAATTTATTTGGAAGGCAGAGAGAGGAGAGGGAAAAAGAAATATCTTCCATTTACTATTTTACTCCCCAAAAGCCTGCAACAGCGGGGGCTGGGCCAGGCTGAAGTCAGGACTTTCATCCAGGTCTCCCATTTAGATGACAGGAACTCAAGTACTTGGACCATCATCTGCTGCTGCTTCTCAGGCATATTAGGAGGGAGCTGGATTGGAAGTGGAGTGGCTGGGGCTTGAACTCAGTACTACATATGGAATGAGGGTATAGCATGCAGAGGCTTAACCTGTTGCACCACAATGCCAGCCCCGATAGGTTTTAGGAGGTGAGAGTTGGATAAATTCTGGGGTAGCCTAGAGGGTGCTATCTTGAAACACATTCTAGTGAATTATATGTAGAGCTACTTTTACAGCAAATACAATACCAGTCATTTAAGCTTGCCCTGCACTATTTGAACTTTTTTTCAACTCAGGTCTTCATTTCTTTTGGATCTTTGTCATTAAAGCGTAGCATAAACTTTACATAGGAAAACAAATGTTAAGTTACCTCACTGATTAGGTCATATTTTTAGTGGTGTGGTTATAATTATGATTCAGGAATTCTGCAACTGAAAATTCATGTAGTTAACAGAATTTACCACATGCCAGGAACTGTTCTAAAGGTTGAGCTATATCTGAACATGATGCATAAATTGTTGCCCTAGGGTGAGCAAACATTCCCAGACCCACAACTTTGGAAGAACACAATGTACTCACGAACAAAACCCATAAAAGTAACACAGCTATAAAGTATTTGTGTGCATTTACCACAGATGTTATTGAAAGAACAACTGAAGAATTAGTTAATCTGTCTGTGTCCCACGTCTTGGGCCCAACTACAAACATCCATAATTCACATCTGAAGAGATAGGCTGTAGATCCTGGGCTAACACATTTGTGTCTGTGGCCCGCAGAGAAATAAACAGTGGCTGGCACCAGGAGGGGGCATTTAGCTTAGTGGGTAAGGTACCTCCATCCCATATGAGAATGCCTGGGTTCATTTCCTGACAGCAGGTGCTGGCTTCATGCATGGGGAAGACCAGAATTGCCTCTGGCCACTATTGCCTCCCCAGCCAAAGCTGTAGAGGGCCTTTGTGGAGTGAGCCAGTGAATGGAACCATTTCTGTCTTTTTCTCTGCCTCAAAAACAAAAAACAAAAACAAAAAATCATGAGTGGCTGTCTGGTAACATCTCTATTCTGTAAATATTAGGGTACTTCAAAAAGGTAATGGAAAAATGGAATTAAGAGATAACATGTACTTTGGTGCAAAGAAATTTTCAGATCCATGCATAGTTTTTTTCATAATCCACATTTCCTATAAGCTTTTTGAAGACCCTTCATAAGAAAACAAGATTTTAACTAGTTGACGTGCTCCAGAACACAGGAAGTAGTAGAACTAGGTTGTGAACCTGTGTTTTGCCAATGTGTTCTACAGTGCTGCCTCTTAGCTTACACAGAGATCCTGAGACTAAGGTCCTAACTATATTAAGTGAAGCATTCCTGCAACCACTGTCCGTGTGCTAAGATGTTACCTGACAGAATCCTCTTTATTTTCAAAAATATTTATTTTCATCTACTTGAAAGGCAGAAAGAGAGCTCTTCCATCTTCTGATTCACTACCCAAATGCTCACAGAGCCAGGGCTGGGTCAGGCTGAAGCCAGAGCGTGGAAGTCCATCTGGGTCTTCCACATGGATTGCAGGGACACAAGCACTCATACTCAGGCTGTCGTGTGCTATGCCCCAGGTATGCACTAGCAGGAAGCTGGATCAGAAGCAGAGGAGGCAGGATGTGAACAGACACATGGATATGGGATGCAAGCTTCCTACATGATATCTTAACTGCTATGCCAAATGCTTAACCTGAGAATCTCTCAGGAATTTCCCAAACGAGCAGTCATTGAAAGAGTTTAACTCTCACTAGTCTAGTTCTGTGGTGTCTAGTATATAGCTATCAACCACAAACGGCTAATCTGAATTGAGAAATATAAATGGGATAAAACTCTCCACTAATGATTTTTTATATTAGTTGGATATCAAAATAGCATTTTTGGGTCTATGTCATTACCTAAATACATATTAATAAAATTAACTTTTTTTTTAAAATGTGGGTAGGGAAAATTGAAAAACTGCATGTTAGTTGCATTTTTACAATGACATTTTATTGGAAGATCTTGTCCTAGACTTCCTTGTTTTTTTTTAAAAAATTATTACCTGAATGGCAGAGTGACGGGGGTGGGGTGGGGACAGATTTTTCATTCAATCGTGCACTCCCCAAAGGTCCACCATAGCCTGGAGTGGGCCAGGTGGAAGTCTATCCAGATCTCCCACTTGTGTGGCAGGTACCTAAGGACTTGAGCCATCATGTGCTACCTCCCAGGGTGCACATTAGCCAGAAGTGAGTTGGATGCAGAGTTAATGGGACTTGAGCCAGACACTCTGATGTGGAATATGGGCATCCCAGCAGTGAATTTAACCCAGAGCCAAATGCCCATCACTAGACTTGCTTTCTGCGTGCATTTCCATCTTGCTTATTCCAGTGTCCATGCCAGGGCTCTCTTTTACCCCTCTTTGTAGTTTTAATAATGTGTACTTTGATCCAACGTTCCCTTAACCAAACTCTGGGCCAGGTGCTTGAAGCATTTTATAATCCTCAGAACCACTCTAGTTGATGCAGGTTGATTATGGTTTTCTGTATCATATAGATGGGGAAACTAGGGCTCAGAGTCCAGGTAATTATGCAAGTAAAAGTCAAAGAGCAGCCCAGGTTTATCTGACTGCACAACTTGTACTGCTAACTGCCTGTTCTGATGCCTACACTGCGTCAGTGGGTGGGCTGTGGGGTATCTGCAGAGGGACTGTAAGCCCGAGTTTCTCACATGGAAGAGCTGTTGACGTTTTGGGTGAAAGCACTTTGTGCTAGCCCATGGCAAGCATCATAGAACCTCTAGCATCCTACGATCATGGCCACAAAATGCCCACAGCACCCAGCAGTGAACCCCCAAATACCTCATACATTTCCATACGTTCTCCTTCTTTGATATCTGCACTGCCTGCCATGTGAGCTCTGAGTTATCTGTGGTTGTGCACTAATCACTTGAAATGTGGTGAGGGCAATTTTAGAATTAAGTTTTGAATGTAGTTTTAATTAATTGAGATGTGGATTTAAAGACCCACATGTGGACAACACAGGGTGTTAACTTAATGTTTGTCAAAATCAAATTTCTTGTTTTTTTTAAAATACCAAACCTGTTCCCCTTGCAGTATTCTCCATCCCCAATTCCTAGTAATGCCACTTTTCCAGTTCCCAGGCTACCTATGTTAGAGTTATCTCTGATTTCATTGGTTCCTATCTAATTAGCTAATTCTTTCAGTTTTACCTTCATAATGTATCTAGAATTCCATTACTTTTCACCTCTTCCAGAGATACCACCCTGTTCACATGCCACCATCACCTCTCTCCGTTTCTGCTGGTCTACATCTTTATCCTCCCAGAGCCACCATTTGTAAAAACAAAACAAAACAAAACAGTTTAGACTATGACTCCTCCTTGAGGAATCTTCTCATTTCACTGGGAGTAGAAGCCAAAGTCGTTTACAAGATCCTCTCTGCTTTGCCGTGTCTCCCATCTGCCCATCACCTGCTCCTGATTTCACTTCTGTTTATTTGCTTCTCAGACATTCTCCAGCCACACTAGCCATTGTTGATAAGCGTGCTTCTGCCCCTGGTGCTTTGCACCTGTCATGGCCTCTGCCAGGAGGAATCTTCCTCATGCTATCTGCAGCCCACGCTTTCTCACTTCCTTGAGGTCTCTTTAAATGTCACCCTAGCAGTGAGTCATCCCCAGACTACACTCTTTAGAATAGCTTCCAGCCCCCTCCCTTCTTCTCAATTCCCCACACACTGCTTTATTTTTCCCCATAGCCCTTCCTCTCTTCTTGTTTTACAAGTTTTTGGTTATTATCACTCTTCCCCACTGGAAATTCCTAAGCTTTGTGAAGAAGGAGCTTTATTTCTGCAGTGCTGTCCTTCTCTCTCTCTCTAGCATTCAATTAGGAGATACCATAGCATGCAGAATATGCCTAATAAATAGTTGTTGAGTGAACAAATCCATTCATAAATTAATATCTTTTTTGCAGGCCCATTTAACACATCTCAGTATCCTTTAAGACCCTTTAGGCTACTGCTGCTGCTGCAACTTACTGTATTTTTTAAACTCATTTTTCATAACTTTATGCAAATTGTTCAAAGTTACCCTAATCGTCATGTGTTTGGTGACTATAGGATGGCATATTTGGCACAGGAAGTGAGGAATCCAGCCTTGCTACTGAGCTGGTGTTTCTTGGCACTTTGCTCTCCCAGGAAATAGGCTACTTGAGTTTTAAAATTAATAATATTATCATTAATTTTTTATTTATTTGAAAGGCAGGGGAAAGAAAAGGAGAGTAGGTGGGGGGGGGGAGGAGAGAGAGAGAGAGAGAAAGAGAGAGAGAGATCTTACATTCACTGGTTCACTCCCCAAATGCCTGCAACAGTTAGGGCTGGGCCAGGCTAAAGCCAGGAAGCCAGGAGCCCCAACTCCATGTTGGTCTCCCACGTGGGTGGTACAGACTCAAGTACTTGAGCCATCAGCTGCTGCCTCCCAGGGTGTGCATAAGCAGGAAGCTGGACTCCAGAGCAGAGCCAGGACTCCAGGCCAGGCACTCTGATATGGGATGTAGGTGTACAAGCAGTGCTTTAACCACCGTGCTTAATGCTCACCCCGGGCACCCAGTTTCTCCCAATGTATCAAGTTTATTTCACTGTGGCTCAAGATTCTGCTAAGAGGCCCTATCTGTCAACCAGAGCTGGGCTTGTGTTGTTTGCAGAACATGATGTAGATTAGATATGATTCACTACGGGAGAGATGATTGAACACAAGTCAAACCGTCACCAAAGGAAAATGGGCCAGAAAGAAATGCCTAACTTTGGACTATGTCCCTGAGTATTTCAAGGGCGTCAGCCCTGGTGTCCCCTAAGAGTCTGAGTACCCAGGGATGAATGTGAGGATGGACTACAATTGTGAGATCTTTGTAGGCAATCAGAGGCACTGTGCTACACTAGTCGTGATTACAGTGCATGTATTGTTAACATGATCAGTGATCTCTTGAGTCTTAGTCTCTCCAAATGCCCTCTCACGAATCTGCTTTCTAAAATTGTACAGTGACTGCAAAAGGTTGCAAACTGTCTTTCCGGCACCTGGATTTTGAGGCTGCCAAGTTAAGTTAGGCCATTCCCCAAGTCCTTATTCATCATTGGCTATGAAGCTCCGTGGTATCGTAGATTCACTTTTACATTTACGAGAATAATTACAATTTCTTCCTATGACAAGTCACTGTTGTCAGCATTGCCTCTTGGAGTTCACTGCCGTTTGCTGGGTCCCATGTGATGGCAGTGGTTTAGGGAGAACCGGGGAGGCTGGCGAACGGGTTTAAAAAGCTGAGTGACACATATTTCGAAAAGTTGTGCAAGGCGAGTGGTGTGACTCGTGCTAGTCACCCAGCAACTGGAAGAAAACTGGAGTCTTATGACATCTGGTCTGTCAGGCTCTGCCACTGAGCCTACATGAATGTGTGCTGATGATCTAGTGCCTCTCCTCCTCCCGTACCTCCTACCACGCACTGTGAAAATGTCAGGAAAGAGGCTAAGACGTCTTCAAAGGAGCCCTTTTCAAGGGTGCCAGTGACCCAGGACCTGGGGAGCAAGTGAGAGGAGGGGCAGGGTCTGTTCTCGTGGAACGTGAGGAGCTGAAACACAGACACAGAGCGGGTAAATCGTGCATTAGGAACTGAGTGGGGGAAGCGCCTTTATGTGGGCAGACAGGGAATGCCTGCCAGACAAGGTCATGTTTGAAGCAGAAATGAATGATGGGCAGGAGGCTGGCAAGGCAACAGCTGGGCCAAGGGTGTCCTGGGCATAGGCAGGTGGCTGTTGTCCCTAAAGTGGGGATAGACAAAGCCATGAAGTGACAGGAGCTCACTGAAAGAGGTGCAATGTGAGGGGCCTGCACTGTGGTGCAGTGGGCTAGGCCTCTGCCTTTGGTGCCTGCATCCTATATGGACACTGGTTCGAGTCCCAGCTGTTCTTCTTCCCATCCAGCTCTCTGCTAAGGCTTGGGAAAGCAGCAGAAGATGGCCCAAGTGCTTGGGCCCCTGCACCCACTTAGGAGACCCGGAAGAAGCTCCTGGCTCCTGGCTTCAGATAGGCTGTTGCAACCATTTCGGGAGTGAGCCAGTGGATGGAAGACCTCTCTCTCTGTCTCTCTGTCTCTCTCTCTCTCTGTAACTCTACCTCTCAAATAAATGAATAAAAACTATTTAAAAAAAAAAAAGGATGTCATGTGGACAAGATGTGGGCTGAGATTTTGGTAGGGAATAGAGTGTTAGGGACCCTGAGGGATTTGGGTTTATCTAAAGGTCAAGGGAAGGGATTGGAGGGTCTCTAGTAGGAAGTGACAGGTGACTGTTAAAAAGATACCCTAATTTTCACCTTCAGCAATGAAACTTTCCTAATAAAGACAACTGAAAATGCTGGATAAACTGATTTTTTAAAGTTGCATTGAAGTGACAACGAGCTGATGAGATGGTGAGGTTGGCGTAGATGTGGGAATCCAGAGAAGCAAGCCCGACTGAAGGGGCTGGTTTTGCCCTAGAGCTATGAAGTAGATCTGAGCTTTCAGTAGCGTGGAAGACCAGAGGGTCTTGGTCTGATGCTGGATGGGTGGGCTCCATCCTCTGTTGTCTCAAAGGAAACTTTCCTAATAGCTGAAACTTTGGTTATGAAAAATATTCATCCGGGTGTTTTTATACTAGCAGATAATTGGAAAACATAACTTTCTAGCAATCAGAGATTAGATAGTCATGAACAACAAATGAAAAGACTAATAACAGGTCAGAAAAAAAGGCTCATTAAAGTACTATCAAGTGAAAAAACATTCACACTGTTGTCCCATTTGTGTAACAGTATGTATACACATGTAGAAAGATACAGAATTTTGCCTATAGGTTATCTCTTGGGATTGGAGTGATCCTGAGTTTCTTACTTATAATATAAATATAGTATATTTATATATATTACATATAAAAATAAATATAATAAGAAAAATGAAAAAACAATTTTAATTCAAATAGCCTTATTGGTACTTTTAATGATAAATTTATATCAAGAAATACTACATAAAAGTTCAAACAAGAAAGTACATATGCCTGGGGATGTGTGTTGGTACAGTTGTTAAGTCACTGCTACTTGGATTCATCTTATTATGGGGTGCTTAGTTTGAGTCCTAGCAACTCTGCTTCTTATCTGACTTCCTGCTAACACACACCCTGGACGCAGCTCACTGATGACTCAGCTACATGTTTCTACCGCCCATGTGGGAGGCCCGCATGGAGTGCCTGATATTTGGCTTCTACCTGGCCCAGCCTGGGCTCTTGTGGGCTTTTGGGGAGTGCACCAGCAGATGGAATATCTGTCTACCTCTCTCTCTGTCTCTGTCTCTGCCTTTCAATAAAATGAAAATAATAAATATTTTCTTTTTGGGGGTAATTTCTAGTTTATTTAACTGTGCATTAAAGTATTTCTATTCTATTTAATTTTAATTTTAAATTAGTTTTGAACAGATTCAATGTGATTTATAGATATGATTCTAAGAATGCAAAGATATTCCCTTCCTCCCTCCCTTCCCCCTCCCACCCTCTTTCCTTCTCCTTTCTTTCTTTCTCTCTCTCTTCCTTCCTTCCTTCCTTCCTTTCTTTCTTTCTTTCTTTCTTTCTTTCTTTCTTTCTTTCTTTCTTTCTTTCTTTCTTTCTTTCTTTCCTTCCTTCCTTCCTTTCTCTTCCTTCCTTCCTTCCTTCCTTCCTTCCTTCCTTCTTTCCTTCTTTCTTTCTTTCTTTCTTTCTTTCTTTCTTTCTTTCTTGTTTTTGAGATAACATATTTTAAAATTACATTACAATAAAAAGACTTAATACTTCACCGAATAAGAAATTTAACAAGTAAAAAGCAAAAGAACCCTAGTCTGTTGGGAATAGAAAACAATAGCTACAAACAATAATTGAATGGGAAAATGACCATTTCTCTTTAAAGTAATCACAGATCATTAAAACTGTACTAGTATAACATTCTTAACCATTGATCTGACAAAGCTATACAACAAAATTTTATAAAACTGTATTTGCAGCAATAACTGATACACACAGACATTTCTTTCTTTTTTGTTTGTTTTTAAAATTTTAGCTCTCATATATCAGGGAGAACATGGAAGATTTGTCTTATCCTACTTATCTCAGTCAACATGATATCCTCCAGTTGCATTCACTTTGCTGCAAATGGTAGAATTTAATTCCTTTTTAAAGCTGAGTAATATTCCATTATATATATCACATATGTATATAATATCTCACATTTTCTTTATCCATTCATCTGATGATGGACACCTTTGTTGTTCCAGTTTTTGGCTATTGTGAGCAGTACTGCTATAAACATGGTGGTGCAGGTATCTCTGATGCATTGTGTTCAAGTCTTTTGGGTATGTACTCAGGAGTGGGATTGCTGGATCATATGGCAAATCTATTTCTAGTTTTTAAAAGAAATCCCCATACCATTTTCCACAGTGGCTGCAGTAATTTATATCCCATCAATAGTGTACAAGGATTCCCCTTTGTCCATAGCCTCGTCAGCGTTTATTATTCTCTGTGTTTAGATTTTAGGGTTGGTTGGTTGTGGCTTGAATTTGCATTTCCCTGATAGCTAGTGATGCTGAGCATTTTTTCATTTTCCATATGCTTTCTGGTCATTTGTATTTCTTCCTTTGAGAACTGTCAATTGAAGTCTTTTGCCCATTTCTCAACAAGATTCTTTTTTTCTTGTTATTGAGTTTTTTAAGTTGCTGATATATTCAGGATATTAATCTTTTGTCAGATAGGTGGTTTGAAAATATTTTTCCCATTCTGTTGGATGTCTCTTCACTGTATTGATCATTTCCTTTGCTGTACAAAAGCTTCTGAGTTTGATATAGTTCCATTTGTTTTTTTCTTTTGTTTTTTTGCTTTTGTTGCCTGGGAGGGGCCTTGTCCAAGAAGTTGTACCCTACACCAATGTCTGAGAGCGTTTCCCCTACATTTTCTTCCAGCAACTTTATAGTCTCGAGTCTTAAACTTAGACCTTTGATCCATCTTGATTTTTGTATATGGTGAGAGGTATGGATCTAATTTCATTCTTTTACATATATACATCTAGTTTTGACAGCACCATTTGTTGAAGAGCTTATCCTTACTCCACTGTATGGTGTGAGCACTTTTGTCAAAAATCAGTTGTCTGTATGTATGTGGATTAATTTCTGGGCTCTCTATGCTGTTCCATTGACCTATGTACCAGTTTCTAGGGTTTTTTTTTTTTGGGAAGTCACACTTCCAAAGAAAATTCATATTAATATTTTGCTATGAAACTCTCAGATAATTCATTATTTATTTATATGCATACAGCCAAATGCACACACAACATGACTTATTCTATTCCCATAAGTTGTTTAGTTTTTAAAAACTCAAATAAATAGATTCATATTTGCTTTCTTAATTTCAACTCTATTAATTATTTTATTAATTTCTTATTTATAAATGTTTAAGCTATTGAAAACATTTCAGTTATTGAAAAAAGTTTAATGAATTTTATTATACATATACACTGATATAATGGATTTTTAAAAAAAATTTTAAAAATATTTACCCTTGATTAGACCCCTAAATCACTTAGCCTGCCATACAACAGGCCAAGTATTTCCTGGCTTACAGACAAAGCTGACCTCATAAAAGTTGTGGAATGTAGTAGGAACCTGGTTCAGGAAAATTCTACCCTGTGAAACATTTTTTCCCAGTGGGAACTTTAACAGGGAACACATTTTTTTTTCTTTTTACATTAAATATTTAAGTGAGGAAGGGCTTGTTTGTTACAAAGTCAACTTTACTGAAAAGTTAAGGGACCAATATGTATAAGGGATGATTTTGTTCTTTGTTATTTGTTGTCCTTTATCCAAGTCCCCAGTGTTTATTTGGCCAAAACTCCAGGGGCCTTCACTCTGGGTGGGTGGCTCTGCAGGGTTGTATGTAACCTGTAGCATACCTGTGTGTGTACCTGCGTGTGTATGTCACTGAGGCCCTGGTATTTGATTCAGTTTCTTGCTTTGCTGCTGCTTGGTTCACTGATTTTCTAAGCACATATTTCCTAAAGGAAAACAAAGAAAGAAAAATGCCACAGATATATTTTAGAGTTTCAAAATAGCAGCGTGAAGATAGCATTCGCAACCAAGTTTGGAAAAGTTACATATAGGAGAACAAAGACGTCATTTACGATTTAGGCAGAGGTGGTTTGACAAAGGTTTTAGCAAATCGCGTAACCAAATATAGATACTGAGCTTGCTGACTCAAGCTATTGCTGTAACCACTAAAGTCAGCTTCCTCCCTTGGCTGCCCAGGGCAGGCACACAATGGGGAAAATGCCACCCTTTCTGGAACAGACTTTTGGAAAATGGCCAGTTGGGTATGTAAACCTGCAATAATGCCCCATATTATGAGATGTGTACCACACCCAGAAACCTTGGCTAGATCGTCATAACAGAGATGACATAACCTCTCAACTGTCTCGTTTTATGTGGAAATAATTTAGCATGCCAGTAGAAGGGTTTTATTTATTTATTTATCTATTTGAAAGGCAGAGTTATAGAGAGGCAGAGGTAGAGGAAGAGAGAAGTTTTTCCATCCTCTGGTTCACTCCTCAAATAGCCACAATGGCTGGAGTTGGGCTGATCTGAAGCCAGGAGC
This sequence comes from Lepus europaeus, assembly GCF_033115175.1. Taxonomy (NCBI): domain Eukaryota; kingdom Metazoa; phylum Chordata; class Mammalia; order Lagomorpha; family Leporidae; genus Lepus; species Lepus europaeus. Next base: position 61,852,581 of record NC_084830.1, on the reverse strand, counting down.
CTGGAGCTTCTTCTGGGTCTCCTATGCAGGTACAGGGGCCCAAGGGCTTGGGCCATCTTCCACTGATTTCCCAGGCTATAGCAGAGAGCTGGATGGAAAGTAGAGCAGCTGGGACTCGAACTGGCACCCATATGGGATGTTGGCACTACAGGCGGTGGCTTTACCCACTACGCCACAGCACAAGCCCATATTTTTTTCTTTAAAAAAGAAATAACAAGGTGCAAGACCAGAATGAGGCAGCATAATGTGAATGGAAGCACTGAATTCAAGAAATAATTCATAAAGATGTCAGCAGAGTATTTGCCAAGTAGAGAATTACTTTAGTATGTCTCTAATTTCTTTATAAAGTCTGTATACCTGAAGCGATTTTTTTCAGGGCTTAAAAAAATTCTTTAGATTAAGAAAAAAATTGTGGGGCCGGCACCATGGTGCGCTAGGTTAATCCTCCACCTGCGGTGCCAGCATCCCATATGGGCCCCGGGTTCTAGTCCTGGTTGCTCCTCTTCCAGTCCAGTTCTCTGCTGTGGCCCAGGAAGGCAGTGGAGGATGGCCCAAGTGCTTGGGTCCCTGCACCTGCATGGGAGACCAGGAAGAGGCACCTGGCTTCTGGCTTCGGATCTGCATAGCTTCTGCCGTTGCAGCCATTTGGGGAGTGAACCATCGACAGAAGACCTTTCTCTCTGTCTCTCTCTCACTGTCTGTAACTCTACCTGTCAAATAAAAAAATTAAAAATCTTTAAAAAAAAACATTGTATGCAACTTATATTTTGCATATAGCAAGTCAATTCTCCATTACTGTATTAGGTTTGATCAGTTAAATGATGAGGTTTTGGATTCCATTCCACTGTCAGCATGTCTGGGATGTGTGGATAGACTGATTGATTTATTCAATTTAGCAAATATATGCTGCACTCCTGTGATGTGAGAGACATCACGCCAAGACTGGGCATACGAAATGGAGTAAGGTGAAAAATCTTTGCATTCATAGAGCTTAGAGTCTGGAGGGAGAGATGTATTACACACAATAGTAATAGCTACAGATGGACATAGCTGCTGTGAAGGGGCTAAGCAACATGGTGTTAGAGATGAACAGGAGGAACCAATAGTGGGTAAGTTTGAGTTACAATCTGAAAGAAGAAAGCAATCCGGGTAGAAGAAGGAGGCTCAAGCAAGAGTATTTCCAACAGAAAAATTACAAGTGCAAATGGCAGGAAGTGGAAAGCACTTGGTGTGGAACCAGGCAGAGCGCTTGAAGGAGAGAGAGACTGTACTGGAGGCTGTGGGCATCGTCTGGGTCCTGCAGGGCTTTAGAGTCACGGGGAAGCGCAAGAATGTCATCCAGCTCTGCTGAAGTCACGGTAGGGTTTAATGCAAAGGAGAATCACAGAAAAGACTAGACACTCGTACGTCAGTCCTTTGGGTCAGTTATATCTGGAGTTCAGAATTTGTTTCAAGTGTTAGAAAGTTAATATAGTGCCTTTGTTAAACCCAATATTAGTCCATTTTATAGAACTCCCCCTCAAGTTTCTGAGACAGAGCCCTATAAGCAAGCACATTGATTTGTCTTCAGTGGAGCCTGTGAATCTCGTGGGATTCTTTATCCCCAAGTGGGGTAAAGAAAGACTGTACATTTCCTCATCCATTGATCCCAGGCTGTGCTGAATTTTTTGGGGAAAAAAAAATCAATGTTCACAGGTATTTTTTTTGAATTTTTAATTGGCGGATGTAAGATAGATTTGTCATTATTCCCCATGTTTCCAGTTATTATAAATTACATTCATTAATTCATTAATTCAACAGGTACTTTATGTGACTGGTAGCATTCTGAATATACAGTAATGTAGTACATGTGAAAATAATTCATGATTTCTCTTAAAATTTTCTTTATTTTTGATGACAAATAAAAGTAATTTATATTTGTGGTGTTTAGCATGATCTTTTGATGTATTTATCTATTATAGCATAAGTTAAGCTAATTAACATAGGCATTGCTTCACATACTTGCTTTCATTTTTGAAAGATTTATTTATTTGAAAGGCACAGTGACAGAGAGAGGAGAAATAGACAGATCTTCTATGGGCTGGTTCACGCTGCATGTACACAACAGCCATGTCTAGGCCAGGCTGAAGTCAGGAGCAAGGAACGCCGTCCTGCTCTCATGTGGATGGCAGGGTCCCAAGTAATTGGACCATTATCTGCAGTTTTCCCAGGTGCATTATCAGGGAGCTGGTTTGGAAGTGGAACAGCCAGACTCAAACCAGCACTTGGGTATGAGATGCCAGTATTGCAAGCTGTGCCACAATTCTGGCCCTTGATTGATTGATTGATTGATTGATGAGGATACTTAAAATCTCTTAGCTGTTTTCAAGAAAACAATATATTGTTATTAATTATAGTTACTACATTGTATAATAGGAGTTGAATTTATTGTATTTTCTTATGGCTTTTTTCTTAAATAGAAAAACTACTTTTAGAAATGTTACTATGTACATTTGAAATGTGACTATTTCTACCATGATACTAAAATATTGTTAATAAGAGCTCCACATGGGGGGCAAAAATTTGGCACAGCAGTTTAGATGCTACCTGGGTTGAGTTCCCAGCTCCTGGTTTCAGTTCAGCGCTGGTCATTATGGTCATTTGGGGAATGAACCAGCAGATGAGAGAGAGAGATCTCTTTCTCTCTCTCTCTCTCTCTCTCTTTCTCCCCCCCCCCACCGCCCTGTGTGTCTGCCTTTCAAAAAAATGTATTCTTCATACCCATCCAGAAGTTGCTGATATTCATATTTGCTCTTGATAATTAAGAGGATTTATCTGCCTATGATGAAGTATTTGCTATGTAGAATTTAGTAGAAATTGGACATGAAACCACTAGCATACTCTGGGCAATTTCTGCTGCAAATAATGATTGGCAAAGCTGTTCTTACAGTAGTTCCAGGCCCTGATATTTGTTCTTTATAGACATTAGTTTCATTTAATCCTAAAGCATGAAGTACATGTTGTGTAGTGTTTTCCTGTTACAAATTAAGAAATAACGGGCTGAAAAGCACTTTCCAGTGGCCTCTAGGTTTGTACACGCAGAGACTGAAGTGTGCCTGTGAGCTCCCTTACGCCTCTCATGCCCTGGGTGGCAAACCCCCATGCCTTCCTAGCATAGGAGTGCGAAAGCGCAGGTTCCTGTTGGTTAGGACGACCCCAAGTTCTAACCAACACTCGGAATTGCTTTGGGATGTGCACTCTGCAGAACGTTGCTGAGAGCACACCCTGCCTCCTTTCCGCCCTGGTCCCTCTCCTGCTTCCCTTGCTCCCATGCCCTTATCTCTTCCAGCACTTTTGTTAAATTCTAGTTCAAGGTCTACTGCTGAGGAACTCAGCCGGAACAGCCCTTCGAAGCCCTGGGGCACCCCCTAGCCAAGGAAACCATGAGAGATAATAAAATAGTTGCTTAAACCACTCTTTGGGGTGATTTGTTTGGCAGCAACAGGTAGACAGAATTCCCTGCATTGGAATGGTTTGTGTGTAGGCAGCAAGGATTCCTCCAGCCCTTCCTCGATGGGATCTATGGCCCAAGTCATCCTGATCAGACTGATACATTCCATGTAGGGGTTTCCCGTCCTGTCGTAGGTCCTTAGCCAACACCCTGACAGAGGGCCCACACGGTATCCAATCTGCTGACAGACATTACCTTAGCCCAAGGGACTCTGTGTGGCACAGAGTACATGACGATGGAGTCTCTGGTCCTTCCCAAACCAACTCACACAAAAGATTCCAGCCCGATAGAGCATGGAATAGTTTCTTGAAGGCAGAGGTAAGATTGGGGTCTTATCTTTCAGTATATTACCATTAGCAACAGCTGTCACATTCCACTGGTATCCAATAGGAGCAATGCGAGGGTGCTTCAAACAATTCATGGGAAAACAGAATTAGAAAATAAGTTATTTGTATTCAGAAAGGTTGGGATCCATGTATAATGTTGTAACATGCATTTTTCATGAACTTTTTGAAGACCCTTTGTAAATAGGCTCAGGAATAGAGCACCTTCCTCACCATTGCTTTTAGAAACCTACTTGTCCCTTCATGCGTGGTCACAATTTCTTCTTGCTGCCTCAGCTTTGATGTACTTGCAGCATCCTCCTTTGGGAGACCATCCTGGGACTGCTAGAGACATTTTACCTGTATTTATAGAGGGCTGGAAATGCCCGAGAGGATGTCTTCTCCTCCTTTCCCACTGGGGCTGCCTGATGCTCTGTGGGACTATGAAACCCAGCTCCCTGGCTGCAGATTGGGGTGACTCCAAAGCCAATGCCACACCCCAGGACTCCCCTGTGAGATTAGCTGAGCCTGAGACCTCACCCTGCCTCAGGTTCCTCTTCTTCCTTCTGCTTCGGAGGAATCTGAGGCAACTCATTTGTTCAAAGTCACAAACAAATTAAATGGTGAGATCAGGACCTAGGTTGCTATACTGAGCTTTTAAAAACACAGGACTCCCAATTACCTTTGAATTTCAGCTCCTTCTTTTTAGTGTAAGTATGTCACATGAAATTTAGGGGACATACTTACACTTAAATGTATTAATTGTGTATCTGAATTTCAAATTTGACTGGATATCCTGCATTTTATCTGGCAACTCTACTTAGAACCCTTATCCAAGTCTGTCTAATTCCAATACCTATGCTTTTTTTTTTTTTTAAGTAAATGATTGTGAATGTGTAAATAGCTTCAATGTACACATTACAAAATCAAAAAGGTCACAGGGTAAACAGTCTTCATACCATCCTTGTGCCCATCCTTTCAGACTTACTTTTTTCATTTTTATTTATTTATTTATTTATTTATTTTTAAAAGATCTATTTGTTTACTTGGGAGGCAGTGTTACAGAAAGAAGGAGAGACAGAGAGATTCTCGATCCGCTGGTTTACTCCCCAGATGGCCGAAATGGCCAGAGCTGAGCTGATCTAAGCCAGGAACCAGGAGCTTCTTCCAGGTCTCCCATGTGGGGGCAGGGACCCAAGCACTTGGGCCATCTTCTACTGCTTTCCCAGGCCATCAACAGGAAGCTGGATCAGAAGTGGAGTAGCCTGGACTTGACCTGGTGCCCATATATGCAGATGCCACAGGTGGAGGCTTAACCCACTACACCACAGTGCTGGCCCCAAGTCTCCTTTTTTTTGAAATTGACACAACTAATTGTACATGTGTACAGAGTACACTAGATGTCATATACTGTGTAATGATCAAATCAGGGCAACACATTCACCACCTCAAGCATTTATCTTGGTGTTGGGAACATTCAAAATCCTCTCTATTAGATATTTTGAAATAGGCATTAATTATTGTCAGCCATAGTTATCCTTCTGGGTTATAGAACATTAGAAGCTATTTCTCATCCAACTGTGCCTCTGTGCCCATCATCAACCCTCCTCTTTCCATCCCCCACTTCCCAGGCTCCTGCTAACGACTACTCTACTGTCTGCTTCTATGAGATCAACTTTTTTAGTTTCCACAGGTAAGTGACACATGCAATGTTTATCTTTCTGTGTCTCACTTACTTCACTTAACATAAGAATGGCCTCCAGGCTTATTGCTGTTTCCAAAATGACAGTATTTCATCCTTTTAATGGCTGAATAGTATGCCATTGTGTGTGTGCATGTATGTGTATGGATATCCCCTCCCATCCCCTCCCTCTCTCCTTTCCTCTCTCCCTCCCTCCTCCTTCCTTCTTTCCTTCCTTCTTGCCAGAGACAGAGAGGCAGAGACAGAGGAAGGGAGAGACACAGAGAGTGAGAGAGAATGCCTATCTGAGAAGATGCCCATTCCAAATATCTGCAACAGCTGAGCATGGCCAGGTCAAAGCCAGGAACTTAATCCAGGTCTTCTATGCGGATGGCAGAAACTGAATTATTGAGTCATTGCTGCTGCCTCCCAGGGTCAACAGCAGGAAGCTGGAGTCAGTAGCTGGAGGCAGGAATCAAATGCAGATACTGATGTGGGAAGCTGGCCTCTTACTCCCAGATTAAATACTACTTTTATACTACATTTTCTTTATCTACTCATTTGTTGACAAACACATAGGTTGATTTCATATCTTGGCTCTAATGTATAATGCTGCACTAAAAAAGAAAATGCAAATGTCTCTTCAATACACAGAATTCCTCTGCTTTTGGATATATACTCAGTAGTGGAATTGCTTGATCATATGACAATTCTATTTTTATTTTTTTAAGGAACCTCCATACTACTTTACATAATGTCTGTATGAATTTTACATTTCCACCAACAGTATATCAGAGTTTCCCTTTTTCTGTGTACTGACCAGCATTTGCTAGTTTTTCGTCTTTCTTTTTTTTTTTTTTTTTAGTAATGGACATTTTAACTGAAGATTTTGATTTGCATTTTAAAAAAAATATTTGCTTATTTGGAAGTCAGAGTTACAGAGAGAGAAAGGGAGATTTTCCATCCACTAGTTCACTCCCCTAAATCGCTGCAATGTCCGGGCCCGGGCCAGGCTGAAGCCAGGAGCCAGGAGCTTCTCCCAGCTCTCCCATATGCGTGGCAGGGGCCCAAGGACTTGGGCCATCTTCTGCTGCTTTCCCAGACCATTAACAGGGAGCTGGATTGGAAGTGGAGCATCTGGGACACAAACCAGTGCCCACATGCAACGCTGGGGGTGCAGGCAGTAGCTTTCCTCACTACACAACCATGATGGTCCCTGATTTGCACTTTTTTAGAGGCAATCATGGTAACCCTTTTTTATGAAAGAATCTTTCTAGCAATATTCTTTGTAAATGTGGCACAATTATATATGCATTTGTGTATTTTCCTTTATTAATTTAACATCCTATTGGGAAAAGATCCTCATCAGCACATATAATGTCCACTTTGTTCTCTTTTTTAATAAAAAAAGTTTCATTTTATTTGAAAGGCAGACAAACAGAGATATTCCATCCTCTGATTCAAATCCAAATGTCTGCAACAGCCAGAGCTGGACCAAATCCAGGAATCTGGAACTCAATCTGAGACCCCTAAATGTGTGGAAGGGACGCAAGTACTTGAGCCATCACTGCTTCCTCCCAGGGTAAGCATTAGCAGGAAGCTGGAATGGCAGGCAGAGGAGGGATGCAAACCCAGGCAGATAAGAGATGTGACAGTATCCTAACCACTGTATCCACCCCTACTCTGCTGCTTTTTAAAAAGGAATTTTGTGTTTATTTAAGAAAGGCTTAACTCAGAATTTCGTGAACTGTTTTTGGTCTTCGACTGTTTTAGATAATCAAAGTCCAGGCTTGGTTGCTTTATTCATCTTAAAGAGGCTTCAGAGTTTAACTGAAAATGTGGATCCACAGATGGGAACGGCCAAATACTGCTAATGGCTTTGGAGAAAGATGCAGCTTCCCTGTTGATAAGACAGAGCAGAAGCTTGACTGATGCTATCTGACATTTAAAATGACTCTACTCACCAGAACGCATGTGGGAATTCTTTGAGTGAATGTGAATGTGTTTTTGTAGCTAACCCTCTACGATATTTCTATCTAACTCTCCCACCCCTAGGAAGGTTGCAACCATGTACCAATAAAATACTGTTATCACTCACAACAGGAGTGGGAATTCAGGGCAGGCTACCCAATTGCATCTGGGAGTCAGTGTGTGTTCTGAAACTAAGTGCTAGAGAGCGGGTGGCCTCTTCCTGGAAGAGAAGGGTCTTCTGAAAACACTGGTTCTGGGAGCAGCGGAAAGGACTGTGAATCAGCGGCACGTCTTTCAGCAGAGGCAGCCAGAGAGAAAGTGGCCCAGATAGGAGGCCAGTTCCTGGAAGAGTTGTTCCACTACTGGGTAAGGGCAAGGGAAATTCCTTCCAGAGAAGCCCCAGGGCCTGGTTTCCCGAGGGTGCTGACAGATGATGGGGCTGGTGGTTATAGGAGGTTGACAAGAGCACATCTTCTAGAATAAAATCAGACGGGAGTTCTTGCTGGCTGAGCTGTTGGTGGGAAAAATGGGATGATGGGCATGGTGGTGGCAGGAAAGTGTGACGGTGGACTGGTGGACTGATAGGTACTTGAGGCGGCTGCCTTTAGGTTGGACAACGCAATAGACTCCCATAAAATATATCATCTAAATAAATACAAGAATAATTTTGGAAAAAATTCATGTTTCTTAATATACCACAAATCTGGTGCATAAAAACTCTAATTCTCTTGCCAGCAAAGTGTATGGAGATAGGCCTTGAAATAAGCCTCTACAAAAGCAGGTTAATATGGTAAGAATTTAATTAAAAAGGGAATATAATAGTTTTTTAATTGCTTTCTAGACTCTATTTCCCCCCTTTCACAATTAATCTTTTCTTTGCCTTTGAAAACATTTCTATTGCTTAAGGAAGAGAGAATTTTGAAACATTACTTGAAGATGGAGCCTTTTTGATCTAGTTTAATGATAAATTAATTATTTGAGAAAGGAACCCTAGCAAAGGAGGCCCTGAAGCTCTGTCCTTTCATTTTTAACTGTCTTCCACTGAACTGTCCCCTGGGATAGAGAAGCAGGTAGTCCTGAACTGTGTACATAGGATGTGTGCTTTCATACTTCAGTTTATAAAATAGGTGCATAACACAGAAGCCCCAACAATCTGTGGTCCTCCACTACAAGAAGCTTCTCAGCGGCAGGGTTTACTTTAGCACTTCCTGCGGCATGCCATTGTAAACATACAAACCCACACCACCCACTTGGAAACAGCCCTAGAGCGCCCAGGGAGTGTGACTTGTGAATGAATGAGGAGAATGCAGAAAACAGAGCTTCTTCATAACAACACCAGCACAGCAGCAACCAGCGATTTTGTTTTACGTCACCTGCCTGCTAAGACTAGTCTCTCTACATACCTGTTTCTGATTTCTTGCTCTTTCTAGATTTCCTACACTTCGTTATTTCCACACCGGGTCCATTTAAAAATGGTAAAAACAAGTTTTTCCTACTTCTCCTCACTTTCTCAATTTTCATTAGTCTGCTCTTGTCCTTATTGCTCTTGGGAGGAGGGAAATGGGAGTCACAGAATCAAATAATCTGAATCCCTGAGTGGAGGGGCTTGGGAGGGTCACTTGGTAGGAAAATCCCGAGGGAATGAATAGATTTTCAGGGCTGGAAGGAAGCTTACAAAGAGTTCAACCCCAGATCAGATATTTGAATCTGAAGTGAGTAGGATTGCTTGAAAGCAATTTTTAGCATTGGGAATCCTTAAGTCATTAAATCTAATCCTTATGACCTTTGACAAGCTAAATTACAATATCCAACTTTCAGCCAATAACTTTTAAAAATGCTGTAACTTAATTTCATGCACATCATGTAAAACCAATGTTATAATAGAGGGGTCATCAAAAAGATCATGGAATATGAATATTATTAAAGAACTATGTGTGAATTTCCAAATTTTTTTGCAACAAAATAAGCCTGCATTTTAATTCTGCTTTCCACAAACTTTCTGGAATTCCCTCACATGTCATCTCCTCAGTGAAGCTCATGACTTCTTGTTTCCTTTCAAATATTAATTCTTTGGGGACCAGCTCTGTCATGCAGTGGGTAAAAGCCATCACCTGCAATGCCAGCGTCCCTTGTGGGCACTGGTTTGTGTCCCAGTTGCTCCACTTCCAATCCAGTTCCCTCTTAATGGCCTGGGAAAAGCATTGGAAGATGGCCCAAGTGCTTGGGCTTCTGCTACCCATGTGGGGACCTGGAGGACGCTCCTGGCTCTTGGCTTCCACCTGGCCCAGCCCTGGCTGGTGCAACTATCAGCTTCCCAGTGGATGGAAGATCTCTCTCTCTCTCTCTCTCTCTCTCTCTCTCTCTCTCTCTTTCTCTCTCTCTCTCTCTCTCTCTCTCACTCTCTTTCTCTCTCTGTAACTGTGATTTTCAATTAAGTAAATCCTAAAAAAAGTCAATCCCTTTCTTCCTGAGATAATCTTCTAGTATAATATATATTTTTTATTTTGTTCTCTCATAACAGTAAGGAAACAGAGGTCATCTCAAATTTCCTAGTCTCTTCTTGCTTTAAATCTCAAAGGGCATTGAACTGGGAATTTGAGAAACAAATTAGCAGAGACAATAAGAAAATGAAGTTGTAAAAAGTAGGATAGAAATACATTTTGAAACTGGAGAGGGGCTTAGGTATCACCTAGTAAGATATCTTTACTTCATAGTTGAAGAAAAGAAGACCTGGAAGCTTTATGTGGCTTATCTGATGATACATAGATGGATGACGGAGGAACCTCTGCCCGGTCCCATCCTCTTGACTTCCAAGACAGGGCTGGCTTTGTGAAAGATTTCAAGAGAAACTTTAATGTGTCAAAGGCATTTTGGTGTCTCTTGGTTCCTGAGAGCTTGTTGATTAGGCATATATGTTCTGGGGATTTAAGTATTTCTCCTTATTTTTTTTCTTCATTGCAGTTAACTCTAATTTAAGCTCTTTCAGTTCCAAAGTTATAGGAAACATATACCATGTTCAGGCAGTGAGTGCAGTTCTCGGGCAAGTCTCAGTGTCTGGAAAGAATGTCAGACTTGCCCGCTTCTTGGCTGCTGCAATCAAGGGGAGCAGTAGCACAGGTAATCCAAAATAATGAGCAATTCTTGATTGATTTCAAGCCAATTTCAGTGTAACCATTAATTACAAGGCTGTCTCAGTCTGTTTTCTGTTGGTATACCCAAACATGAAAGACTGGGTAAGTTGTAAAGAAAATGGATTTATTTAGTTCACGGTTCTGGAAAGGTAACGGCTACGACACAGGCATCTGATTGGCATCTGGCGAGGGCTTTCCTGCACGGTCATGACCTTGGGTGACAGAGCTCTGAAGGCCCAACTCCAAATATCATCAACATAGCATGTTAGGGACTAAGTTTCCAACATGTGAATTTCAGGGGGATACTCAAACCATAGCACAGGTTCATATTGTAATGGCATCTCCCATATTTCCTGGGATATATATGAAAAAATGTTTAAAGCTTTTCTTTCAAAAGGAAATAATTTATGCAAGTCCATCCACCACCCTATAGTTTATAAAAAAAATAATAAGACTAACAGAGGTTTTGGAATATACTTTAGATATACAATGTCTATGCTCTAGAATATGGTTTGTTTTAAAGAAAACTGAACATTCCAAGGACTGGAATACTCAGTATATACAGGCAAGCAGATGATAGAGCTACTAGACCAGTGATAAAAAGTCTTCTAGAATGGACCTTTTTAGGAGATGTCAAAAAATTGCAGTAGGAACCAGAAAGAATGATCGCTTGTAATCGCTTCCAGGAATATCATGAACAGGACTGCTCCTGTTAACAATGGTGTCCATCACCACCTGCCCCTCCAGTATCTGTGGTATTTTTTCCAACTCCTCTTGATCATCTTCTTTCTCTTCATCTTAACAGTTTTCTGATGCTTTCCATTTTCTAAGAGATGAGATAATCTGTTATCTTGATTTAAAAGAATCTGTATCTTTCCTCTTTGGAGAGGTTGCAAATAAGATTTATCATAAATAATTGAGGGTTTACAATTTCAGAATCTTCCTGAAGGAAGCACTCTCAGTCTTCATGGACATTTTCTAAGATTGTGTCAATACATGGAAAAGGAAAAGACATTGATAAGATCACTGTCTTGGTTCAGCTGTCTTGAAGGCTAGTGTGATAGATTGCAGATGTTCTTCTTAAAAACACTTATTTATTTGCTTATTTATATAAGAATGGTGTGGTAGAGGAAGGAGATAGAAAACTCATATCTGCTGGTTCGCTCTCTAGTTGCCTGTAACAGCCTGGGCTGGACCAAAGCCAGGTGCCCAGAACTCAATTCAGGTCTCCCATTTGGGTGGCGGGGATCTAACTACTTGAGCCATAACTGATGCCTTCCTAGGGTATGCATTAGCAGAAAGTGAGTGAAAGCAGGACTTGAACCCAGGCACTCCAAGCATCCCAAGCAACAGTTATCTGTTATGTCAAATGCTCATCCCGGACCACAGTAAGTTGCTTAATGATTGTTTTTCTTACTACTGGAGGGGGAGAATAAATGTGCCTGAAGTTCTTTCCCCTTATCTGTAGGTGGCACATTTCCAGGTTCTTTAGTCTTATATTTTTGAAGGCTAATTTGCCCCTTGTATATTCTGTTTCCTTTTCCTTGTTTCTTCTTCAATAAGGGATATCAGAACTAGAAAGCTGTCTAGATTTTAATTTATTTACTTATTTGTCTGAAAAGCAGTCTTCCTTTCTCTCTAATCTCTACTCCTTCATTCCATTCCCACGCCCTCCTCCTTGACTATCCCATTTCCCAGTTAGTCACCACTAGGTGTCACAAGTATGCACATAAATGCGTCAAACATCGAAAAACACTTTCTTCTAGAATGTGCCCCTGGAATGTCCTGACTTCCTATATAAAATCTTAGATCTCTCAGACCCACGTATTAGCCCACATTTACATGTTATCACAACTCAGAATGCAAAATACGGAAAGAATTCTTAAAATTAAGGCAAACCATATGGAAATCTGTGGCAGATCTGTGTCACTTTGAAGTCTGAAGGACTGGGTCCTCTGGAACATCTCGCCTCACTCCATAATATTTATGGTCTGTGTCTCCTTTTAGCCATGGGTTCTTTTTTTTTTTTTTTTTTTTTTTTTTTTTGACAGGCAGAGTGGACAGTGAGAGAGAGAGACAGAGAGAAAGGTCTTCCTTTGCCGTTGGTTCACCCTCCAATGGCCGCTGCAGCCGGTGCGTTGCGACCGGCGCACCGTGCTGATCCGAAGGCAGGAGCCAGGTGCTTCTCCTGGTCTCCCATGGGGTGCAGGGCCCAAGCACCTGGGCCATCCTCCACTGCACTCCCTGGCCGCAGCAGAGAGCTGGCCTGGAAGAGGGGCAACCGGGACAGAATCCAGCACCCTGACCAGGACTAGAACCCGGGGTGCCGGCGCCGCAAGGTGGAGGATTAGCCAATTGTGAGCCGCTGCGCTGGCCTTAGCCACGGGTTCTACAACAGCACATTCAGAAATCCTTCAGGAATCTTTGCATAACTGTGAAATAAGGAAACACACAGACATTGGACCCCTCTTTCATTTCTATTCGTATTTCAGCTGAGATGACACACTAAAAATTATTTTCAAATCATGGATTTTTAGAGATAGATGGATCCCTAAAATGAACAATTCTAATCTAATTTTATTTTTTTAGGGAAATAATGCTGGAAATCATTTGCTCACTGTATAAGGTTGGTAGCAAAAACCTGACCTTGGATACATATATCCCAACTCCTAGGAATCACACATCTTCTCTGTACACATTACTATTGGGATAGACTCATGTATTTATTCTTGAATTTTGCATAAAATATAAACCAGAATATTCCTTAGACTAATCCTAATATTTGAGAGAAATCTTAGTTCCGGGCTGGTGTTGTGGTGCAAAGGGTTAAGCTGCCATCTGTGATGCCTGCATTCCCTATAAGGCTGCTTCCCTTTCTATGCAGCTCCCTGCTAATGTGCTTAGGGAAGCAGTGGAAGATGGCACAAGTCTCGTACCCCTGCCACCTATGTGGGAGACTCAAATGGAGTTCCTGGCTCCTGGCTTCTGCTTGGCCATTGCAGCCACATGGGAAGTGAACCAACAGATAGAAGATCTTTCCCCTCCCTCCCTCCCTCCCTTCCTTCCTTCCTTCCCTCTCTCCCTCACCCCCTCCTTTCTTTCCCTCTTTCTCTCCCTCTCTTTCTTTCTTTCTCTCTCTCTCTTTCCCTCTCTCTCTCTTTCTTTTCCTCTCTCTCTGTAACTGACATTCAAATAAATAAATAAATAAATAAATATATTTTCAAAAATCAATTTTGTAAGAATTTTTGGTTGAGATTAATGAGATTAATGTTAGAGATAATCAGTTATTGCTTATTTGCACAATGACAAAAGATGAATTTTAATGCTCTCAGATTTTGCAGATCACATTTAACTCAGGATTATAGGACAATGGTTACTTTTTTTTTTTTTAACTTTTCTTTGTAATCAAGTCAACCAGACTCATGTACATCTTTCAATGACTTTTTTTCTTTAAAGATGACCACAGTTGATGAAAAGATGTAGTCAATCTATGGTATTCTAAATAAAAAATATCATTGTTCTCACCAACATGAAAAGGAAATTAACTTAGTCATCTCGCTACAAAAGCAGTGAAAATATTGTGCTTTCATAATAGTTGTACCACCAAATAATTAATGTTTGTGAAGACACCATTTCTTGGGATTACCAGGGCTGTCCCAAAGGACTTCTAAGGGAAGGCCTGTTCTTTGGTGCCTGTTCTATTCCCCAGGAAAGGATAATGAAGATCACTTTGATAAAGCTCTTTTCTTCCCTCTGACTGAGGTTCCCCTGATCAATCAAGATACAGAATTTCTTTTGCATAAGAATTTTCATCTACTTATAATATTAAATAATTCTTTTGGCTAGATTTTCTTGCTTTTTGGTTTATAGAATTTTAAAAAGTATTTTGTTTTCTAGCATTGTTGAGGTATGATCAACAAATAACAACTAAAGTTTCTTGTAAAAAATTAAACTGCTGAATTAAAAAATTGGTTGCAATGATAGTGCATGAAAACGAATTAAGTGGATGATCTTGAAGGTGTTTGAGATCTGTTCCCCAAAATGTTGCAAAGTCAATTAAATTAGGTAGATAAGGTTGTATGTGCAAAATTTCTCCTTAAACATTTATAAAACTGCTTCACATATTTACAGACTGAAAAATCCTGTAGTCAAGGAGCTTGATCAACTGTATTTAAACTAACATTTTTTTCCAAATATGGTCGATCATAAACTTTTGTTGTAAAATACCAAGTAACATCTTATGAAAATCAGGTTAAGATATATAGATTGCTAAAATGACATGGTATGCTCTCTTGATAAACCAACTACTCCATGTCTTGCAATGTCTTGCACTACACAGTTCTTCTGTTTGATTTTTATCTTATTTATTGGCATCATGTTACTATTATCCTTTTCACTTGCATGACTGGCTTCTGGTCAACAGCAAGATTTATACCTGTAAGATCAAAGACCCAAGCCCTAAACAGTTCATCCATAGACTTTCCCAAGGATCAGTGTCCTGTCAACAGATGGACTATTTTAAAATACTAATTTCATAAGTGTTATAAAACAATCTTGTCAGCTGACTTCCTCTAGCCCACCTATTTCATTTTACTTGTAAAATGTTCAGTGTCACAGAGTCTCAGGCCATTGACTAGGCATCAAATGAGCCTGGACTAAAAATGCAATGATCATGTTTCCTGGGAACTGATATGGCTGTTAGCTAGTGGTGGGAGTAGCTAGTGCATTTAAGATAAAATACTAACTCCTAGTATGGCATAAAAGATTGGGCGTGTTTGTTTCTACGGTTGCATAGAAGTGGTATATACAAATCACCACTGATAACGGGAGTTTAGCAGAACAAAACAAGATAAAACAAGGGAACCCGTTTTATTACATTGTTGTTATAATTTTGTATAGGTCCTGGTACCTCAGAAACGGATTATCCCATAAATTTCACAGATAATTGTAATAGCATTTTTATAGTATTTTGGATATAGCTATAGCTTGAGTAATTGCATTCTCATGAATATTTTCTGTTCATATATCTCAAGAGAGAAGATTCATTGGGACAGTTTGTCACCGTCTCATACAAAGAACTCTAATAGGCAGAGCTGTAATCCAAGCTGCTGCCTGTAGACAAGGTGATGAGAAAGGATAAATTCCTAGAAATTAAAAATGTATTGCTTTAGTAAATATTGTGTATAAAATACATAATGTTTATGCTTATAGCTGGACCTAATTTTTCTTTCTTTCTCCTAAACTAGTAATATCCCCAACTTTGAGTGATGGGAGAGGAAATTCAGACTGTATTGTAATGAGTATCTGTTGTACTCCAGATGTCATTTGCTAGACAGTGGGAATATAGTAGATTTAAAAAAAAAAAAAAGATGGACAACATTCATGGCATCCTAGAATTAAAGTTTAATGGGAACACATAAAAAGCTAATATATAAGTAAATATATAATACAGTATCAAATAGAGAAGACCATTATGAGAAAAGGGGAAAAAAAATGCCCTTATCACAGATTACCTCCTTTTCTCTTCTAAGTGTTTTACAACAGATTTCTCTTAAGGAAAATAAATCATTTTCATTCTACAGAAATGCCAATAGGAAAATGTGTTGGAACCTTCAAAGTCCCCAAATGAAGCAAGAACGCCTATCCAGGGGGGCAGCCACTGCTGATATACATTGCTGTCCCCAGGGTGATGTCTGTGCACCTGTAGCCAATATCCTTGGGACACAAAGCCAGGGCCCAGCAAGTGTAGGGAGGAGCAATGCATATTCCTGGGGGAGACTTGGACTCCTCAAATGGTCATTCCCAGGTGAAATGGTGAATGAGAACAAAATCTTCCTTGCAAATAGCAAATTAAACATTTTCTTGGTTTTGGATTTAAATAATGTGGAATTGGAAGCAACTTTTCTTGCATGAACATACATTACTTTTCTGTTAGTGTCTCCAAAGGAACCCAGGTTTAATTTTGCTAATGGAAAAAACGGTTTGCTCAACACAGTGGTGGGAATTTCATCTGCTGGAGAGTGGATTTCCTGGAGGATAGGGATTCACAGGAGTTCACAGCCTCAGTGCCTTCATCTACAGCCCTTCCTCCTATGCACAATAAAGTAGAATAATGCCTGGGGAAGGCCTTCAGGGCCCCAGGTTGCCTATGATTTCAAAAGAAATTGCAAATTTTGAATCATTGGATGAAAATCACTGTTGAACCTTTAAGTGTGAACTATTTGTGTTGTTTTTAATTAGAAATAGAAAATGAGATACTGCCAAAGATGACTGGCAAACAACGTCTCCAATAAGCCTGCAGTGGCACGCTGTCCGTTCATGCATCTGGAGCTCTGGCAGGAGCTCCAGGCAGCTGGACCACAGGACTCTGATAAGGAACTTGGGTCACCTGCTCCCTGGGGCTGCTTCCTGGTACTTGCCTGGATTTGCTGGTCTCTGCTCTCTTTCTGGGCTCTATAGCTGCTGTTGGTCCCTGTCTTCCTCCTAACAGGTGTGAGAAAGTCTCCAAGCCTGCCAGAGATCCACAGCTTCTAAGACTCTGGGAATTGTAAAGGAAGGGGAGGTTGTAAGGATTATGTTTTACTAAGGAAGAAAAAAAAATGTGAACATTGATTTATATTGTGCTTGGTTCTAAATGAGTCTGCTAGCTTTCTCTGAGTGTTTTAGATCAGTGATTTAAATACTCGAACTATAATGAAATCTGGGGATTGCCTGGAAGACTAGTGGGGAAGAGAGGGAAGAAATGGAAATGGGTAGAAAAACATCTGTGACAATATAGGAACTGGTTGTGAAATATCCAGGACCTGGGGCACACATTTAGCACTTGTGAAGATAACACTTGTGACACCACATTCTATTTTGATGTGCCTGATTCAAGTCCTGCTTCCTATTCCAGCCTATTCCACACTCTGGGAGACAGCAGCTGATGGCTCAAGTGCTTGACTCATTGCCACCTATGTGGGAGACCTGGATTGAGTTCCTGGCTCTATTAGCTTTGGCCTGGCACAGCCCTGGCTATTGGGAACATTTGAGGAGTGAACCAACAGATGGAAGATCTCCCTCTATCAGTGTCTCTGTCTCTCTGTCTTTCAAATAAGTTGGAAATAAATAAATAAAAAATTATACATATACAGGGGCCAGCAATGTAGCTTAGTAGGCTAAGCCTCTGCTTGTGTTGCCAGAATCCCATATGGACACTGGTTTGTGTTCTGGCTGCTCCTCTTCTGATCCAGCTCTCTGCTTATGGCCTGGGAAAGCAGTGGAGGATGACCCAAGTGCTTGGGCCCCTGCACCCTTGTGGGAGACCTGGAGGAGACTCTTGACTCCTGGTTTCAGATCGGTTCAGCTCTGGCCATCATGGCCACTTGGGGAGTAAACCAGTGGATGAAAGACCTCTCTTTCTCTCTCTGTCTCTCCCTCTCTCTCTCTGTAACTCTACTTCTCAAATAAATAAATAAAATCTAAAAAAAAAAATTGTACATATACCAAAGAAATATCTGGACCTAAGAAAGGGTCCTGGGCTTCGCTGGCTGTCACTCAAGATGGCTCCTCCTGCACTTTGTTTCCTGACTGGGTCAGGGTCTCAGAAGTAGCCTCTCACGTCATTCGTCCCTGACATTGTTTGTTCCTTCCTCTCTTTTCCTTAATCTGGTCAACACCAGAAATTCTTCCAAGAAATGGAATGTCCTCAAGGAGTGAAGGGCGTTGACACAGATTTTCTTTAAACAATAGAAAAGAAGAAGAAAACAATACAGTTAATGTTTTTCAGCCTTCTTGTCATTTTTCAGACATTTTCTTCTTTATCACACATTTTCTTCTAATGCCACAAATGCTCTCTCTATCTGTTTATGTTCTGTAGTCTTTGGAATGCCATAAACAATGATCATATCTAGAATGTTTTCAGTCCCCATCAAAGTATTCTTTGTCCATGGGGGCATATTACCTCATGGACAATGCCTGGGCTAAGTAAAGAGCGAGTTCTCTGCTTTCAATACCATCATAATTACTGCGGTATCATAGGAAGAATATTCAATTTATGGTAAGTTGCTTTTGGAGGATTGAAATACCAAGTCTACCTGGTATGATCTCTGTGGTCATAGAAAAATTATTCCATTCTCTTGAATGTCAATTTTCTCACATAGAAAATGGGGTTATGATTTAAATTAATAAGCAAACAGAACTGAAAATATCTACTTCCATCCCACACATGGTTGTTGTAACTTTTCCTAAGATAAGCGAATTTGTCAAGTTGGGACTCACCACAAGATTGCTTCTTGGCTCTTCACATCAGAGGCTCAGTATCATTAACAGAGAGAAGGAGACTCGAGTGTTTGCATGAGATTCAAGGGAGTGTGGCAAGGAGCTCTGCTGTTTCAACTGAGCAAGCAGCGAGATAGTAAATTAATTTACTGCAGAATTTGTCCAGGCACAAAGGAGGGGACCGCGTACTTAATGGAGGAATGGAGGAAAAGGTCACAAAAGGAAGTGTTGGACTATTTTCCCCTTAGAACATCTAAAAACAATCTCAAACATTATTTGACTTCAAAAGTTACTTGTAATCAAGAACTGGACTAGGTGATTATAAACCATTCCTCTGATGTTCAAGTCCTCGTTTTCTATGAAGAACTTCATTACTTGTAGGTAACCCAAGATTTCAACACAAGCTTAAGAATTTTTAAAGATTTTCTTAGAAATCTTTTTCTTAAAGCTTTATTTATTTGAAAGGCAGAAAGATGGAAAGACAGAACTAGAAAGAGCTCTCATCCACTGGTTTACTCCTTTAAATATCTGCAATGGCTGGGCTGGGCTGAAGCAAAACCGGGAGCTGGAACATGACCCAGGTCTCCCATAGAGAAGCAGGAATCCAGCCACTTGGGCCATCACAGCTACCTCCCAGAGTCAGCATCAGCAGGAAGCTGGAATCGTAAGCCAGAGCTGGGAGTCAATACTCTGATATGGGACATAGACATCCTAACCCCTGGACCAAACACCCCTCCCTAAATTTTGATTTCTAGACCTAGTTCATTAAGTATAGCCTCTATGTATTGGTCTTATAAAATGCACTTAGTTTTCACCTTCAACAACTTTTAAAATACACATTGTTTGAAAAATAATAACATGTCTAACATTTATTGAGGAAACAGTCCCTGGACTAGATAAGCTCCTAATAAGGACAGTTCCTGACACCATGGCAACCTGTAGAGTTAATTTTACTGTTTTTGTTATCCACGGTAACAACAGCCATTTAATTTGCTTCCAACTTGGTTTGAGGTCAGCTGAGCTGATCTTTCTTGGGGTCACTCATGAGGCCTCAGTCCAGGAGTTTGCGAGGCCTTTTTAGGGTGGTTTGTTTCAACCCCGATGGTCTTTATTTCCCTTGCAGGTCGACCTGGTCTCCTGGCTGCTTCCAGGACAGCAAGCATGGAGGCTGCAGGTCTTCCTGAACCAGCAACTTAGAACTCACACATCCTTCTGCTGCATTCTACTGGCCAAAGCCTGTCTACCTCTTCACAGGAGGAGCTGCCCAGACTTTGTGGCCATTTTGAATTTACAACACACACTTTCACAGATGGGCAGAGTAGTTATGTAATACGGCTGAGATCACACAGCTAGCAATAAAATTGCAGGGGTGAGCTCTGAACTCAGATTTTTCTCATTCTAAAGTTCAAGTGTTTTGTTTTTAAACTCCATAGCACTGCATTTAATTGTACTTTGTGCACATGATAATTTCTTAAAGCATTTGTTGTGGACTGAATCGTGTCCCAGCTGTTTCTCCTCTCCCTCTTGTCAGATTCATTTGTTGAAGTCCTAATCCCCAGTACCTCAACATGTGCTTGTGTGCAGACAAAAAGCCTTTGAAGAGATAGCTAGGTTCAATGAGCCTGTTAGAGTGAGTTCTGACCCAGTGTAATCGGTGTCCTTGTAAGAAGAGGCTGTTCGGGACACAGATAGGAGGGAGGCAAGGCCATGGGAAGACACGGGGGAACACAGCTGTCCTCAAGCCATGGAGAAAGGCCTCAGAAGAAACCAAGCCTGTCAACACTTTGATCTCAGCATGTGAGCTTCCAGAGCTGTGAAAAATAAATTTCTGCTGTCAAACACCCGGTCTGTGGTGCTTTGTTGTGACAGCTCTAGCGACCTAACACGACTAAACATATTGATTCATGTGTTGTTCATCATGCCTCTATAAAGCTCATAGGTGAAGTGCTTTTGTGTGATTAATTAAACATGATATAGGTATTTAAATATGATTTTATAAACTTGAAAAATCTATGTGCCTCACTCAGTGAGGTCCTGTGGCTCCCGGTATAGTGGTTTTGCTACTAAAATCAGACCAGGGGCTGATATTGTTGTCTGAGATGCCGGCATCCCATATAAGCACCAGTTTGAGTCCCCGCTGCTCTACTTCTGATCCAGCTGTCTGCTAATGCACCTGGGAAACCAGTGGAAGATGCCCCAAGTGCTTGGGCCCCTGACTTCCACATGGGAGACCCTATTGGAGTTCCAGGCTCCTGGCTTTGGCCTGGCCCAATCCCAGGTGATGTGGCATTTGGGGAGGGAACCAACAGATGGAAAAATCTCTCTCTCTCCTTCTCTCTCCCTCTCTCTTTGTAATTCTGCCTTTCAAATAAATAAATCATTTTTAAAAGAAAGTTCTTGGTGCTAGATATGTTAACTAATTAAAAATATATAGGGGCCGGCACCATGGCTCACTTGGTTAATCCTCTGCCTGGGGCACCGGCATCCTATATGGGCGTCGGATTCTGTCCCGGTTGTCCCTCTTCTAGTGCAGCTCTCTGCTGTGGCCTGGGAGAGCAATGGAGGATGGCCCAAATGCTTGGGCCCTGCACCTGCATGGAAGACCAGGAGGAAGCACCTGGCTCCTGGCTTCGGACTGGCACAGCACCAGCCATAGCAGCCATTTTGGGGGTGAACCAATAGAAGGAAGAACTTTCTCTCTTTCTCTCTCTCTCTCATTGTCTATAATTCTACCTGAAATAAAAAAAAAAAAAAAGAGACCCATAACTCATGCTTAACTTCTAAAACTTCTCTTGATTTACTTGCAATTTCTGTTTTCTACCAAAATCATAATTTCATCATCAGGATACACTACATCTTTTATTTTTGCATCATAAATACCAAGACGTTGATACTTGTTTGTTTTGAGAAATCTAGAAAATTCTTTCTGTTTGTTTTATAGTCATCATATTCAACTTAGCCCCATAGAGGGAAAAGATAAGGAAATAAAAACTTGCACAAGTTTCACACATGCAGTAACTCAAACAGAAGGAAAATTCTTACTGCTGAAATTTAAATGAGCTTTGAGTTTTAGAGATGAAGTCAAACAAATGCATTTGGAGTTTCGTCACTTTTCTCATGTGTTGCTCTTCTTGGATTTTGCTATCATGGAGCAGAGAATAAACCTGGTTCCAGAAAAGCCTGAAGGCTTGGTGAGGCCTGGTGCCCTGAGCCTTGCTTGTCTCTGAGCTGAGGCTGGGTATTTGTTACCTTGCCCCCAAACCGGAAAATTGCTCGGAGCTGCAACTTTGGAACAGCGCCCATTCCTAGTCTTGGTTTTAAGAACTGGTCATGAGATGCTCTCTGTGCAAACTTGAGCAGTAGGATGGGAAGTTCTCAAAAGAGCTTGGAACTCTGGGAGGCAGAGAAGAAGGAGGCAACCGAGTCCAGTGGATCCTAGAATTGCACAGATCCATTGTGCTCCTGCTCTCTCACTTTTAAATTTTCTCCCTGTGAGACTGGGGCCAATGAATCTCTCTTGTCCTCAGTTGCCTCATCACCAGCATGGAAAGAATCTGTAATTCATGGAATTGCTGTGAGCAGTAATAAAGTATCAAGTATAGCCCATGGCATGGAGTAGTTGCTTATTATATGGTAATTAGGACTAAATTCAGAGGGATTGTACTTTCCATAGAGTTGTGCCAACAAGTATCTTTGTTCACATATGATAAAATATACTGCTATTCTTAAAGTCATGGTATCAAAGGTGTTAGGTTATTTATAACCAATACTAATCTTAGCTAATCCAGAAGCCTTGCTTATACATTAAATAATAAAGTCAATATTGGGAAGATAGCCTGAGATAATGGTCAAAACTGTTGTGAAATAAATAGAATAAATGTAAATGACAAAATTAAAAAAAAGAGTTTCCAAATATGGAATTGAGGAGAACTGGCTAAGTAATTGTTCATATATGAAAACATATATCTGTGCAGTGTGTGTGGGGGTTAAGACGGGGTAAAGTTCATGCAAGTGAGCAGTGTCATGAGGCTGTTGAAAACTAATGCATGCTAGGGTACGTTAAGGGGCATCCACACAGGGGAGGTCAGTGCTTCCAATTCTCTGCCTTGGCACAGCACCCCTGGAGCGTCGTGCTCTTGCTGCAGCACAGTTGTCCTCAGAGCACAGAGGTAAACTAGAGAGTGTCTGAAGTCAAGCCAGAACGTGAAGGGTCTGAGAATCCTATCACAGTCGACAGAAGGGGCTATGAAGTATTTCCCTGGAAAGGGGAAGCTGTGCAGCCTACACACGTCCATCGTGAAAGGATTTCAGAGGGAGGACAGCGTGATTGCTGACTCACTCCCCCCACCTCCCCAGAAGTCATACTGAACACTAACAAATGCACTAACGGCAAACTTCTGTCTAAGAAATGGCTTCTCCTCAAATAAGACGATTTCAGATGAGATGCTCTGCATTGTGAGGGGTTTGTTTTGGTTATCATCAAATCATCACAAGTGCTCTTCTTGATGCATCTTCTAGGCCTTGGCCTTGGTGTGGATGATCTCATTTAATCCTCACAAACTTAACCCTAGTCTCCATTTTTATCTCTGTTTTACAAATGTGGTAGTTGAGGCTTAAAAATGGACTATGACCTGCCTGGCCTCATCCTCCTGGTGAAAGGCACAGCCAGGCCTCCATGCTATTTTGCTTCCTCATGTTGTTCATCCCTGGAGATGGTCAGGTGTAGCCCAGGGACAGGGAGTCGGGGAAGGCAGAGGATCACCTGGTGGTGTTATAAAGCCGATTCCTGAATCAAGCTGCATCTGCAACAGGCTCCATTTTATTGTAAATGAGGCCCTATGAGGGAGGCAGGGAGAAAACCCACTGGGCTTGGTAGGACCCTGGAGGTGAAAAGGGAAAATCATGAACTAGGGAAATGGCTCAAACCCCTAAATTTAGATCTTGAATCTTCTACTTCCTAGTTGTAGGGTTTGAGATAGGGTCATATAATGTCTGAATCTCAGTTTCTTCATGAGTATAATCCAAAAATTACATCCAATTTTCAGTACTGCTGTGATAAACTTAAAAGCAAGGTGATGAGCTCAGGGCCTGTTATGGAGCAAATGCTCAAAACTGGTAGCTAATTATTGCCAACAGCTGACCAAGGTGTGGGCAAAGGCAGGTATTGGTTGCAGCTTGTGATTAAAAAAATTCAGAAACTGGAGCTCCTTTGGGATTTGGAGGAGACACAAGTTCATTTAGACTATATT
The DNA here is from genome assembly GCF_033115175.1 of Lepus europaeus. Lineage (NCBI taxonomy): Eukaryota > Metazoa > Chordata > Mammalia > Lagomorpha > Leporidae > Lepus > Lepus europaeus. The sequence goes on along the minus strand of NC_084830.1, from coordinate 61,828,477 downwards.
TGTTTATAATGCCATGACCAGTACTTGTTTAGAAATTTAAAACTTCAATTTTTGTGAAAGAAACATGTATTGGAGGGACTTGGAAACCTAGGCCTATTTCGTAGGCTCATGCAAAGTTAGAGCTCTCAATGTAATTTCAAGTTCTGCTTCTCAGATACACTCATGCAGGACTTAAGTTAGTGTAAAAGGAGAGAGCAGAGATACAGAGACACTGGCATGACATGTTGGGAAAATATTAAAAACAAAATCTTCCACGGGGCCAGCGCCATGGTGCACTAGGTTAATCCTCTGCCTGTGGTGCCAGCATCCCATATGGGTGCCAGTTCTAGTCCTGGCTGTTCCTCTTCCTATCCAGCTCTCTGCTATGGCCCAGGAAAGCAGTGGAGGATGGCCCGAGTCCTTGGACCCCTGCACCCACATGGGAGACCAGGAGGAGGTACTTGGCTCCTGGCTTCAGATCGGCATAGCTCCGGCCATGGCAGACATTTGGGGGGTGAATCATCAGATGGAAGACCTTTCTCTCTGTCTCTCTCACTGTCTGTAACTCTACCTGTCAAGTAAATAAATAAAAAATCTTTAAAAAAAAATCTCTTGCCAATCCCCAAAAGCTCTGCACCAAGATAGAAGAGAAAAAAAGGCTTTTTTTTTTAAATTAAATAAGCATAACAAGATATGATGTGCATTACGGGAAATATGCTAAAGAGATTGCAAAAGCAGAAAGAAATCTTACCTTTGACTATGGCCAAAGAGATAGAACCCATTTCATACATGCTCTCAAGATAAAAAGCCTGTGTCAAGTGAGAGGCCTTGAGAGTGCCATTTATCACACATGCTTGATCCTAAATTCACCTCAGCATTGGAATGGACACCTATGTTTGCTCACTGTGCTTATCCAAAGGAAAAAGGAATTCCTGATGTCTTGGTGACAGGGGGTAGGGTTGCAAGTTGGAGCCCAGCACCACTGAAGCCGGGTGCCAACTTTCCCCCTACCTGGGAGAGAGAGCTGCTGTCTTCCTTGGTGATGACTTTTCAGACTGGTTTCTAAGTCCTTGAGGATAAAATTGGCAAGAAATTATTCAGCTTTCAAAGAAAATGCTAGAGAATGCTCTAGGAAAAGGGAGGGGAAGAAGTTGCTCCACATTATTATTATTATTATCATTATTATTATTATTTTCACTGCATGGTCCTGAAGCCAGGAGTTCAGGCCATGGCCTCCTGATCAACAACTGATTCTCCCACTATGATGACCAAGACGGTACCTGACTTGGACTGCAGCTTCCTGCCTCGCCAGCTTTACTGTTGGGGATGGGGTGGGCTGGGAGGGGGCAGAAACGGTGGGCCTCTGATGGGCCGGTCTCTGGTGTTCACCTGCAGCAGCCTAGGTGTTCCTGCTCCTCCAACTTGTCCAGTGAGTTTCTGTGCATCTAGTTCACTCGGCTCTATCTCTCCTGATGTCGTTGAAGTGGTTTCTACAGTTCAGCTCCATCTAAAATAAAATCTAATGAAAATGATTCATCGAATGAGTCATGGCTCTGCTTTAGGTGAAGTTGCTCTAAGATTATGAGCCTTGGATCCTCAAGATGATTTTGTATGTGAAATAAATATTACAATAGGCACTGGTAGTTTTTAAACTTTCAAATGCGTTATAAGTAGTATGAAATAGATGAGATTTGAGTGTATTCTTCATTAGCTTGCAACACTTAAAAAAGCAGATTTCCATGGCAGGTGTTTCTTTTTATTCGTAATATAATTTAAAAAATATATTTTTGAGTAAGGTAATCCAAAAAAATGATATTTTAAGATAGAAGGGACATGACTTATCTGGGAGTAATTTCACTCTTAAATCTCAAGGAAATGTATCATATAACGACATTTAATTTCTCCTTCCTAAGAGGTGTACACTGGCCTTTTTTCAAAAGGGGAAGGCTAGCTTCCTCCCTTGAACTTGTACTGGCCTTGTTGCTGCATGAATTGATAAAAGGTGGCAGAAATGACTGCCAATTCTGGTCTAGCCTGAGGGGTCTGACAAATCCTGCTTTTGCTCTCTTGGAATGCGGCCACTATTTTCAAAATCTATCTTGCTGAAGACAGAAGCCATTTGGAAGGAGCCCCAGGGCGAGAATATGAGAGAAGGCGGAAAGGCACAGGAGCCAGCCCCCGGACATTGCAGCCACTCTCTGAAGTATGGAGCACTGTGAGCCCTTTGCCTCTGTTGGCCATTCCTGGTAAAGCCGTCCACTCTCTCTCTTCCTAGCTAATTCTCATCCTTCAGGACTCACCTCAAGCATCATCACTTATTGATGTCTCAGAGAAACATGAAGATGTAATAATCAGAGCCTCGTCTTCTAGGGATCCTAGGCTGGAGGTCGGAGTTGGGGTGATGGAAGATTCAAATCATTGTCAACTTTCACTCAGCACGTTTGTCCACAAGCCCATTGCACCTGCCATGTATGTGCTCTGCTGGCTGCTGTCTCTTCTTCTTATGGGCTATTGTAGAGTTCTAGTCTCCCCTGCATTGTTGACATGTCTACTCCCCTCTGGCATGTGTACCCCGCTCTGTCCATAGACTGTGGTGCTCCTGAATTCCTTTAGACCATCTAGTTCCACAGAGTTCTACAATCAATATTACCAGAGAGTTCTTTCTACTCACTATAAGCTGGCTCTTCTAAGAGAGCACAGTAATTCTATAGAATATAAAGACAAACAAAGGGCCAGTGCTGTGGCGCAAGGGGTTAAAGCCCTGGTCTGAAGCTCTGGCATCCCATATGGGCGCCAGTTCAAGTCCCAGCTGCCACTCTTCGATTCCAGCTCTCTGCTATGTCCTGGGAAAGCAATAGAAAATGGCCCAAGTCCTTGGTCCCCTGCACCCACGTCGGAAACCTGGAGCAAGCTCCTGGCTCCTGGCTTTGGATAGGCGCAGCTCCAGCTGTTGTGGCCAATTGGGGGAGTGAACCAGTGGATGGAAGACCTCTCTCTCTCTGTCTCTGCCTTTCTCTGTAACTGTGTCTTTCAAATAAATAAAATAAATCTTTAAAAAAAAAAAAAGAGCAACGAAAACAAGAGCCTAGCCCCTCAGCTTATGAACATTTTGTTGAGCACCTATTATATGCCAGTCACTGTGCCAACTGCTGCAGTTATAGAATTATAGAAATAACCAGAACAGACACTGAACAATTAGAACTGTGAGCAACTGTGATGTGTATTTACAGTGTAAGAAACACAGGGTTGAATAAGCATAGCTCAACTATAACAAATACATTTTATGCAATGATGAATTAATGCAGAGAAAATACAGAGAATATCTGATTTGCAATTGACTACTTAGTAAATAATAACAGAAAAATATTAATTATCTACACTAGCACTGAGATAAAGCAATGGCAAATCTTAACCTTTTCATGTGTTAGCACTCTTAGTAGGCATGTAATCCCTTTAGTGCCAACCAAAGATGGAGCAGTGAGGGTGCTCTACTCTGGGGACAGGCTACCGGGGGGTGTTTTCTGCAGGTCATTTAGAAACAATAATAAATAAAATAGGTTTGGTGGTCTGCTTTTGATGACCACCATGTGCAGATAATTCTAACAATCTTAGTGTTAAAATATCCTTCTCTGTGGGAAAAAAAAGAGGCATTGGTAAAGGTTCTAAACAATAGGATTGTTACTGTTGAATTTTAATACACACATAAGCTTCAAATAAGCACATTTTAGTTTCATAAACAAGAACTCCAAAGTTGTACCTGGTCTCCTACATGTATGAAGAATTAGATATATGTGTTCTATATCTAATGTGTTCCCTTCGAGAGGAAAGTTGTTATGTTTTGAGTTTGTTTGGGGGAAAGTTCATCTGTATATTCTTGAGTGTAAATAATGAGGAAGGATGTGATGTTTGTGTGCCTAGGACTAGAGGAATGCTAATTAAAAGTGTAAGGATATATAACCCTGAATCTCATCTGAATAGCAAGAATTTAAAATAACTGATAATGCTGAGTGTTGAAAAAGATCCAGAGCATTGCTAGTGATTGATCCAGAGCCTCTCTGGGAAAACTTTATCTACAAAGTTTGGGTATATTCAGACCCAATTGCATTCCAACAGAAATTTCCTGTACCTCAAAAGGCTTTCAAGAATGTTCAAGACCACATCTTTTGTAATATCCTCAAGCCAGAAATATTTCAAATTTCTATAAAGAGTTGAATGTGTAAATAGTGGTCTATTTACACAAGGGAGTCACACAGCAATAAAGGAAACTGCTGTACACTCAGCAACCGGGTGAATTTCAAGCATGATGTTGAGTTTAAACACATGTAGGAGGTATAGCCAAAATGACAGGTAATTTCTAATCCTATTCATAGGAGCCCAAACATAGAGAAAATACTCTATGATGTTAAAATTCAGGGCAGTTGTTACCTTTTGAGAGGATGGAGAGGATAAGCTGGGGAAGGGCATGAGGGTGTTTTCTGGGGTTTCCTTGTAATGATCAATTTCTTGACCTCGTTGGTGTTTTTTATGGGTGTGTCCTCTCTGTGACAATTCAATAGAATGTAACTCTATGATATTCTGAATGTATAATTCAATAAGAATATTTATTGAAAAACCTAACTAATCCATTAAGGTATGAACAAAAGATCTTATCAACATTGCATTTTTGAGCTGTCATTATATAAGCTGACATGGGTGAGCTCAGAGAGTTACACATACAAATAGAATGCCTTTTTTTTAAAAAATCAGATATTCACTGTTTATTTGAAAGTCAGAGTTACACAGAGAGAGGGAGAGGAGAGAGAGGTCTTCCATCTGCTGGTCACTCCCCAGATGATCACAATAGCCAGTGCTTCATCCAGATCTCCTTAATGGGTATAAAGGCCCAAGCAGGAGCCAGTGCCGTGCGCACTAGGTTAATCTTCTGCCTGTGGTGCTGGCATCCCATACGGGTGCCGGATTTTGTCCCAGTTGCTCCTCTTCTAGTCCAGCTCTCTGCTGTGGCCCAGGAAGGTAGTGGAGGATGGCCCAAGTACTTGGGCCCTTGCACCTGCATGGGAGACCAGGAGGAGGTACCAGGCTCCTGGCTTCGGATCGGCATAGCTCCAGCCATTGCGGTCATTGGGAGTGAACCAATGAAAGGAAGATCTTTCTCTCCGTCTCTCCCTCTCACTGTCTGTAACTCTACCTGTCAAATAAATAAGTAAAAATCTTAAAAAAAAAAAAAATGCCCAAGCACTTGCGCCATCTTCTGCTGCTTTTCCCAGTTACATTAGCAGGGAGCTGAATTGCAAGTGAAGAAGCCGGGACCTTAAAATGGTGTGCATATAGGATTCTGGCATCACAGACGGCAGCTTAACTTGCTATGCCACAATGACAACCACTAGAATTTCCTTTAAGAAAACCTGAAACAGGGGCCGGCACTGTGGTATAGCGGGTAGAGCCACCATTTGCAGTGCTGGCATCCCATGTGGGTGCTGGTTCAAGATCTGGCTGTTCCACTTCCGACCCAGCTCTCTACTATGGCCAAGAAAAGTAGTAGAGGATGGCCTGAGTCCTTAGGCCACTGCACCCTCTTGGGAGACCCAGAAGAAGCTCCTGGCTTCTGGCTGTGGATTGGGCCAGCTCTGGCTATTGTAGTCATTTGGGGAGTGAATCAGTGGATGGAAGACCTCTCTCTGTCTCTCTGCCTCTGCCTCTCTGTAATTCTGCCTTTCAAATAAATAAACAAATCTTAAAGACAAAAAGCAAACCTGAAATAGAGAGACCCAGATTGATAAAATAAGCAAAATGAGAGAAGTGTTATTTATATAGTTCTGAATGCACCCTTTAGGGGATGATTCTCTTTTTTTGTGCATTAAAGTATGATATGCTTTTCAAATATATGATTCTAATACTTAGGAATAAACCTATTCATAATTTTTAAAAGATTTATTTATTTATTTACTTAACATATGGGACGCTGGCACTACAGGCTCTGGTTTTACCCTCTATGCCACTGGGCTGGCCCCAATCTATTAGTAATTTTTAAAAATACATTAAGTGTTCCACTTTCTACCTCTCCTCTCTATTTCTTTTTCCTACATATTTTTCCCATGAGACTCTCATGGAGGCTTATTATTACCTTTAGTTACGTCATCATCATCATCATTATGCTACTGCCTTTGCATCGTGCTTAACACCAACCAACAGCTTTCTCCTTGACAGGCAATGAGCCTCCGACATAGAGGGGGTGGATAGGTTCTCATTCTGTATGAGCACATGGGCTCAGTGGCTGAGATCCCTCTAATATCCCATGGCTCGTATGGGATGAAGCGTTCCCCTTATCTGGCATTCTTTCTTCAGTAGCCCTTGAATTTGTGAAATTTCTTGATTGCAAAACACAAAAATTAACTCTGGTCATCCCAAGACAAATAGAAAAACAAAAGAAGAAAGAAAGGGCGAGAGGATGAGAAGGAAAGAAGGAAGGGAGGGGAGGAGGATGGGCAGCAGCGAACGCCAGAGTGCAGTGGCTGCATACCAGGGGCTGTGTACTAACAAGAGGCTGGAGCACCCATCTGGGAATGCACGCAGTTAGCCAGTAGCTCCAGAGGCTTGGGGCAGGAACTATTTATTATACAGACACAGTCTGGTCTTCATGTTGCTGCTGGGTTCACCCTGAAACAAAGAAAGATTTTTACTTACATGGGACTCCAACTCCCTGAACGCAGGCCCGATTGGCTGAGATTTCATTTCATGCTCATTTCTGATCATGAGGATATTAAGGGGCCAGGAAGGATTTGGGTTGATTCATTCCTGGGAGGAGGCCGTCGCAACTGGGGAATTTCCCGAAAGAGCTATGAGAGTCAGGGATTTCCCCCAAAGGGAAATTGGGGGGCTAATTTGAGTGAGTTGGATGATGGGGAGTCAAAAAATAAAATGAAATAAAGAAAAGGCAAACCTGTTCATGTTGGCAGCTGGAATCACGATCAAGATGAAGGCCCGAGGGGTGGTGCTCTTGGGGCTCTGAGTGTAATGAACTGGAGACTGCTGTCATCCACGGTTGAACCAACTTGATGATTCCTGGTACTTCCGGTACTTTTGCAGCAGTCATGGCTGCGTGCGACTGTGTTAGTTTAAATTAGGCCCAACACTTGCTTTTCCAGATTGAGTTAATCCTGTTTTAACTCATGAAACGCTGCAATAAGACTGTGGTCACTCCTTCTAAAGATTCAACAGGGTGGGGTGGTTATTAGGCCCACTGGCTATGATGTCACTCGGGATACCTGCATCTCGTCCTGTGTCTGAGCTTGAGTCCCGGCTCCACTTCAGAATGCAGCTTCCTGCTAACACGCACCCTGGAAAGCAGCAGGTGATGGCTCAGTGCTGGGATCTTCGCCACCTGTGTGAGAGACCCAGATGGAGCTCACTGCTCTGGGCTTGGACCTGGCCCAGTCTCAGCTGCTGCAGGCATTTGGTGAGTGAACCAGTGAATGCGAGGTCTCGCTCATCTCTCTGTCTCTGTCTGAATCTACACCTTTTCTGTTGTTCAAAAAGAAAAAGGATTAAACAGGGTGAAAAGACAAACAGAGCAATAACAACTGATGCTACTGGGCATCTCCGAGGCTATAAAAGAACAATCAGTGATGAAGTGGCAGCACAAGAGGCGCAGGCTGCTGCCATTGCAGCAAGTGGAATGGTTCAGGAAGCCCAGGTGGAACTTGATGCGAGTGTGTTAGTTTGCTAGAGCTGCCATAGGAAAGAACCCCACCCTGGTGATGTACATCACTGCTATTTATTGTCCTGCAATTTTAAGGGCTTAGAGTCTGAGATTGAGGTGTTGGCAGAGTTGGTGGCTCCGAGAACTCAGAGGCAGAGTCTGTCCCAGGTATCTCTCCTGGTGCCTGGAGGTCTGAGGGCAATGTTGACCTTCCTCGGCTTGTGGATGCACCACCCTATCTCTGCCTTCAAGATCACATGATGCGCTCTCTCTCTCTGTGTGCGTCCATCTCTGCATTCAAAATTTCCCTTTCTCTAAGTAGCCAGTCATATCCTAATGACCTCATTTTGACTTGATAACCTCTGTCAAGATTGAATTTCCAAATACGGTCATTTCTGAGTTGTCAGGGCTGAGAATTGAAACACACTTTTTTTTTTTTTTTGAGGGGGTCCACAATTCAACCCATAATAAGGAAGAAGCAAATCTTTTCCCAGGGACTAAAAGACCCGATTGACACTATGTCCTATACAGGAACAGCTCAGTGTGTGTGAAGGCCAATGACCAAGCCGTGGGTGCAGAGTCCATGTCTTGAGGTCTGGTCTTCATTAATTCTGCCAAGTTCCTGGTTTTCTGCTTGCTACACAGGATAAAATCATTTCCTAGGAAAGTACTGGCAGGGCCCTGTTTTGCACATTTATTTTATTTAGAGGTACCATTTTTTTCCATTTCCATTTTAGTTTTCCAAAATTTGCTGAGGATTTTTGCTATCTTTAATAATTCTTTAGCCTTTATATATGATACCACTGATAGGGAGATACTGTAGTTCTAGAGTTTACTAATAACAATTGACACTTATTAAATAGTTTTTCTGTGCTAGGCACATAATAAGGTCTTTTTTTTTTTTTGACAGGCAGAGTGGACAGTGAGAGAGAGAGAGACAGAGAGAAAGGTGTTCCTTTGCCGTTGGTTCACCCTCCAATGGCCGCCTCGGCCGGCGCGCTGCGACCGGCGCACCGTGCTGATTCGAAGCCAGGAGCCAGGTGCTTCTCCTGGTCTCCCATGGGGTGCAGGGCCCAAGCACCTGGGCCATCCTCCACTGCACTCCCAGGCCACAGCAGAGAGCTGGCCTGGAAGAGGGGCAACTGGGACAGGATCGGTGCCCCGACAGGGACTAGAACCCAGTGTGCCGGCACCACTAGGCGGAGGATTAGCCTGTTGAGCCACGCTGGCTTCATAATAAGGTCTTTATACAGACTCTTATTTACTTCTCTGGATACTCTAATTTTACACGCAAACAAGCTGAAGCCATAGTTCCATGATTTTCTTGAGGTTGGTAGCTGGGAACAGTGAGGAGAGAATTCAACCTGAGACTGAAGCTGAAGTACAAGTGTCACACTACATAGTACTACTCAGAAAATGTTTCAATAAATTTCCACCAAGGTCCCTTTCCAGATCCTTACTCACCAACCAGTATCTTTTTTATGCGTAACTGGAAGGTACCTGAAATATTTGCTGGCTAGTAACAGCAATGTTGTAAACAACTGTTCTCTTAATTTCTGGGGCAAGCTACCCATAGGGGGCAGAGTAGAGGAGGAGGTGAGAAGGAAGGGAAGAGGCAGCCAGGGTTGCACCCGGTCCTTTGGGAGGCTTTATTTTTCCCCATATGGCTGCTCTGTTTCCCTTCTCCTTCCAGAAATGGACAGGTAGGGTAGAAGGAGCCCTCCGCTCAGAAAGAGGGCCAGAGGGCCCGGCCCAGTGCCCAGTGCTTTCTGGCGGCGATTGAGCTAGACAGAGCCAGAGCACTCAGGAGTTGGAGAGTTTAAGAAACATACAATTGGATCTCAGAAGCCAAGGGTTCTACATCCCCAGGTTCTACCAATCATGACTAAAGCATCTGGAACAAACATGTGTGTCTGTATGGAATATTTGGACTTCTTTTCCTTGTCCCTATCCCTGAACTATTCAGTATAGCAACTATTTATTCAGCATTTATATTGTAGTAGGTATTACACTTTATGTAGAAATGATTTAAAGTATGCAGGTTAGTGTGTGTAGGTTACACGCAAACATTACACCGTTTTATACTATTAGGACTTGAGCATCCAGGGATATCGGTATCCAGGGGGTTGGGGCAAGATGTCCTGGAACCCACTCCCTGCAGACACCGAGGGATGACTGTATCAGAGAGACACTCTAGGTATTATCACTTCATTATAAAATGATTCATTTCTGTTTTGCTTGGTTTGTGCCGCAGGTCAGCACCCCCTGAGTTATTTCATGTGAGACTGTCAGTGCTGAGAGATGAAATTGTCTCCACCTGGCGCCTGTACTGCATGGCATTCAACGAGTGTTGATTTCAGAAGAGGTAAGACACAGATGCCTCCAATAGCAAGTTCCCTCCTTGCAGCTGGTAATGGAGGAAAAAGCCCTGCATCGTCTGGAGAGAGTTGGGGAGAGGTGAGGCTGGTTGTATTACACTGTTCTTTGGCAAGCATCAGCTTCTGCGTGCGCCCCAGGCCTTCCTCTGGAGGTGCACCACATCAGGTTTGCACAGGGCGCGAGAAGACATCAATCTTGCCATCACTAATGCTTCGCATTTGGAAATTCTCTATTTCTTTTTTTTTTTTTTTAATTTTTTTTTGACAGGCAGAGTGGACAGTAGAGGGAGACAGAGAGAAAGGTCTTCCTTTTTGCCCTTGGTTCACCCTCCAATGGCTGCCGCGGTAGGCACGCTGCAGCCGGTGCACCGCGCTGTTCTGATGGCAGGAGCCAGGCGCTTCTCCTGGTCTCCCATGGGGTGCAGGGCCCAAGCACTTGGGCCATCCTCCACTGCACTCCCTGGCCACTTCAGAGAGCTGGCCTGGAAGAGGGGCAACCGGGACAGGATCGGTGCCCCGACCGGGACTAGAACCCGGTGTGCCGGTGCCGCTAGGTGGAGGATTAGCCTAGTGAGCCGCGGCGCCGGCTGGAAATTCTCTATTTCAAAAAGCTGCAGCTTCCAAGAGGTCTGACTGCTCCCTTAAGGATCTTTGTGCACGGCAGTACTTTCCCTCCTGTTCTAAGGGAGGGCAATTAGCTCTTCTCTCTCGTTCCCACTGACTGTGTGCACACCCCTTGGCCTTTAGCCAGTTTCTGGATGGGCTTGAGAGCTATAAAAACAAATCCTCTGTGATCTTTCAAAGCAATTCATCTCCTCCCGGAATGTGCTGAGGTGTCCACGGCCGCCTGCCCTGGCCGGGATTGGAAGTGGTGTGATGGTGACCGGGTTGGATAGTGAATGGAGGATTCTCGATACCAGGTACCAGCCAGCCAGCAAGGCACAGGCTTGTCCCCTGGCAGCAGAAAGCTGCTCTATGGGCCAATTGCAAGGCAGAGAAATGGCCTGATGCAGACCAAAGCCAATCCTGACTGCATCGCTGCTCTGCCTACCCAGTTGGGGCCGGAGGCCGAGCCCTGCCTCACTGCTGATGCTGCAGAGAACTCACAAAGCACTCGCTGTTGGCTCGGCACACAGACCTCCCACATCCACAGATACAACAGAGGGAGCTCAACATGCCTTCTGACACTAAGCAAATAACTTAAGGCATAATATTTAAACAGCCTTGCATATCTAGAGTCAGATCTTCTTCCATTCCATTTCATGCTAATGCAAATACTAACAGCATGAGATATTTTTAGTCCTGGGCAGTGTGTGCTAAAATAGCTCCTGGCCTCTCTGGACTTTAAGAGCTGCATCCTATTTAGCTATCAATCCAATTAGCGGGAAGGGTGCCAAGTCACTTGTACGTGGAGGGAGGAGGGGAGGGAGTGCCCACAGCCACCAGGATTGCGGAAGGCACTGCCGATGCGTCTTCACAAGCTGGACTCATGCTTTCTTCCTCTACTCCAGCCCACTCGTGGCCTTACGCAAGTCTGAAGAAGGAAGTGTCATTGCAGCAGCCTCAGAGAGATAGAGTGTGGTCTAACCGAGTATTTCTCAGGAATTATCATCTGTAAATTGGAAAGGTCTCTCTTTTCTCTTAGGCAAGGAATGGGGAACTTATTTTTTTTTTCTGCCAAGGGCCATTTGGATATTTATAACATCATTTCTGGGCCATACAAAATTATCAACTGAAAAATTAGCCTGCTAGAGATTTATTGAATTTCAAGTCCCAATCCTGATTGCTTTGGCAGAGCCAGATCAGATGATTTCCCAGGCCTTCTATGGCCTGTGGGCCAGATGTTCCCCACCCCTGTTAGGCAAACAGAAAAGTACTATGCATTGTGTTATGATATCAACAAGAATTTATTTTGATGAATTTAGACCAAAGGAGCTAAATGCTTGGAGACTATTTTCAGTATGGCCTAAGAGTTGCTGAATTTTCCAGCAGATTCTATTACTACCTTTACATTATGATTTTTACATTCATCCTGCCCCTCCCCAAAGGAGAGTTTGAGTTACCATCATTTCATTCCTTTGGACTGAATTTTTGGAGCCACGGCCTTTGCTGAGAGTGACTAGAGGAGAAAGGTGTCTTCATTGTCCCTTGGGGAAATGTGATTGAAAGCCATGTGGAAACCAGCTCAGTAGAAATAATCTCCGAAGGTTAATATTCAGAAAGGGATGTTCCCTTGATTTTGGAAAATATAAGTACTTTGAATAACTGAAAGGTGTAGCTCTTCTACTGCTTTTTAAGTTTTTTACTCGTGCTTATGTTCAGGCTTTAGAACCACATTACCCCATAGAAGATGATGCAGAAAACAACACAAAGAAGTGCTGGGGCAGAGAAACACACGATAGTGACTCATGAGCAGGAGAATGTTGGCCATGCACACTGTCCTCTCTGCTCATCTCCTAACCCTCCCTTAGCTCCCTGCTCATGGGTGAGGTCCACACACACACACACACACACACTTTCTGTCTACCCCTCTCAGTCTCTGTTTTACATTGTTTCCTTCTGCCCCACAAAACTCTCTTAACAACTTACACACGGCTTCTCAAAAACAACCATTTCTGTATTCCCATGTTCCGCAGGAGTAAGCATTCTGATGCTTTCATTGTCTAAGCTACAGGTCCCAACAGCTGTACAGGTCTCCGGACACACTGCACAGGGGTACTAAATGTTAGGGAATTGCTTGTAGAGTGTATATAAGCCCTCAGAGAGAACTGCCATGATCACAGCCTTTGGTCCACATGGTTTACCAGTTTGCCTTGGGCATGTCAGGGGCAGGGTCTTGCCGTCTTGTTGGGAAACATGGCACGGCTGAAATAAGGATCCCTGTGCTTTTGTGTGTAGTCCTCTATTGCCAGAGCAGAGATCACAATTAAGTGCCTAATTAAAAGGCTGAAAAGACACAAGGGAAATAAACTTCAGAGACTTTTCAGAGAACTGGCCTGTGAGTTCATAATGCTTTCACCAGAAGGTGGGATCTCTGGCATTGTGTGCTTCAGAAAGGCGACAGCCTCAGCAGAGAATCAGGGGCTGGGCGTTTGGCAACTTTTTTTTTTTTTTTTTTGAAGTGTTTCCAAAGGTAAGCCTTTGCCATCACTAGCAATTATACATCATAAAAAACTCAGCCAAATGGAAGCAATTAAGAAGAAAAGAAAAAAAGACCCTTGAGGTTTTTTGTTGTTGTTGTTGAAGCTATTAAACTAAGTAAAGGGATTCGTCACCCTAATGAATTTCTGACTGTGTGTAGGGAAGCCAGTGGCGGAACATACAGGTACAAATGGCTCAGACAAGCAGCATCTCAGAAGCACCCAGTCTTGTACACCAGCGTAGCATCAAGGCTCGCACGTCACTCCCTAGTCTGCGGTTAGTTAGCTGATGGACTGAAGGCCGGGCATCCCGAGGGTAAGGAGCGGACTCCTCGAGTGGGAGAATTTTTATCAGAAGGGAGGTCACCATTGTGGTTATCACACGTGTACTGTTCGTCAAGCAGTGTCCCTAGCACTTGGGGGTCTGATGTGCTGTGCCCTTCTCAGCAACTCTAGGGAGGTGGAGTAACCAGATACAATTTCAGATGCTTCTCATCAGGGAACTAAGAGAACTTTGCAAGGCCCACAGTCAGGTGACCTCAGAGTCCCAGGACAGTCTCACTCCAGATTCCAAATCCATGCTTCTTTCAGCTGCCCCTCATCCAGGTGAATCCCAAGAGTACCTTAGGAGGGGGAAATAAAATCCCAGTTGGGCTGCCTGACAGATCTGAGAATGAATGAAGGAACTGTTACTGCTGGGCTACAGCTACAGCAGGTGCTATATGAATTCTGTGCTCCTACCAGTAAACCAACCCAACTGCCTGCAACAACCCTCACCACCCTGGGTATTAAGTCACCTGGTGTCTGGAGTTCATCAGGACCAACTCAGCCTTCTCCCATGCTCTTGTTTGTCGTCTTTTCTTGACTGCCAGTCACTACCTGACATCTCACACGTTCTATCTGTGCCCTCCAATTTTTCTACTCTGTGCTCCCTATGGACAAGATTCCATGATTCTGATTTTTGTTTCAGCTTCTGCCTTTTACTCATGCTTGTGTGACCTGGGGGCAAGGCCTGCTCACCACAGAGATCTCTGTTACAGGAAGGACGCTGCATTATGTTCAAAAAGTGCATCTAGTCTTTGGTTACTGTACTTGAACGTTTTTCTAAACGCCAAGCCACTGCTTTTAAAGCTGTCAGAACTATTTAATGTATTTTTTTGTCAATCAGTAAATGTTATTTCTTTGTCAGTTTGATTGTCTGGTGAATTAATTCTCTCCTGTCTGGAAGCCAAGGAATAATGACTGAATAAGTTTCCACCTCGCAGTTGTCTTTCTTCTTCTATTTCCTGAAAGTAGAAATGCAGTTCTGAGAGCCAGATCCCAGAGCTGATGTGGCAGGGACCAGGAACCTGGGTAGATGTTCCATCAGGGTGGCTGGAGAGGAGCCGGTAGAACCTGTGTGTATGAGCAGGGTCTGCACAGTTGTGGTTGGAGTGAAGTCCTCTTGTTGTCCCAGCAGGAGCCTCCCAGGAATGGGCTTGCAATTTGTCCCTCTCCATCAGAGTACTTGGGTTTGACTCCTGGCTCTGGCTCCTGCTAATGCAGATCCTGGGAGCCAGCAGTGATGGCTCCAGTAATTGGGTTCTTGCCTTCCACATGGGAGACCTGCATTGAGTTCTTGGCTCCTAGCTTTGGCCTGACCCAGCCCTGTCCATTGTGGGCATCTGGGTAATAAACCAGCAAATAAGAGCACCTAGTGTTTTTTCTCTCTCTCTCTCTCTCTTTCTCTCTCTCCATTCGCCTCTCAAATAAATTTAAAAAAAACTACAAGATAGCATTTCACATCCAAAAGATTAGCTAGAAAACATTAGAATAGACAGAAAGGGCTCAACAGCTTTTGAAAAATACCCAAATACAGTTAGAACGATTAAATGTATTTTCTGAACAAGCTAATATTTTGCATTTTAAGTAGAAATTTTTCAGGTCATATTGATTTTTTTTTCAAATTTTTATTTATTTATTTGAGAGGCAGAGAAACAGAAACAGAGAGAACTCTTCTTGCCAGTAACTCAACCCAGGTCTACCAGGTAGGTGACAGAAACCCAACTACTTGAGCTATCCCTACTGCCTTCCAGGGTGAGCCTAAGCAGGAACCTGGAGTCGGGAACTGGAGCCAGGAGCCCAACCCAGATACTCCAGTGTGAGACCTGGGCATCTTAACAAGCATCGTTAAGGGCTAGGCTAGATGCCTGACCCAATACTGGCTTTTGATTGAATTTTTAGATATCATTTTCAGCTTATTACCATTTAGCATTTAGATTTTTAAAATCTTTCACATTTATAACTAGTATTTTAAATCTTCTGTTTACAATTTTCATTAACCATCAGTAAATTTCAAATTAGTTTTAAGGTACAGAACATCTAATCCATTTAAGTAGTCCCTTCTAAGCATCTTTATTTCTTTTCCACTGATTTGAACAGTTTTATTTTGTCAAGTTGAAACTCTGCAAAGTGCTACCTAATGTCAAGACTTCATCTTTGATGGAATTTTTGCCTAATTCTAGTTTATTACAATTTGAAATTGTAATTTAATGTAATTTAAATTTAATTTTAATTGTAAATGAACTTTAATTAAAATTTGAATTCTCTTTGTTTTAAAATTTAAATTAGTTAAATTAAAAAACACTTGCTGAAATTGTGGATTAAAGTTGACATGCCTTATGAGGAGCTGGTGAAACAATATTAAATGTGCTTAAGTTTTGGAAGAAATAATTTCATATGAAGCATCCAGAGTATATACTGAATGCCAAAGTTTTGCATGGAAAAATGGTTCAGATGGACATTTTCAGTAAATTTTTGTCACTATTTTAATATTCTAAAAGGATTATTTTTGAGGTAGCTGATCAAGCCAATAATTTAGCCAATACACAAAAATATTTTATTATACAAGGAATCTTCACAAAGTTTGTGGAAAATGGATCAAATAATTTCATTTTATTGCAAACAGATTTTGAAATCTGTTTGTTCACTATGTTCAGTTGGCTGAACTTTTCAAAGATCCCTAGTATATGTATTTGATTATCCATGTATGCAATAAAAAATCAAATTATTAAATTAAAACTGCTTAAAAGTGCAGCATATAAATGTTGATCATTCCAAAAACTAACCAAGTATCAAGAACTGATGTTCAGTGGCTTGGCCTGACCTAGAGGGACAGGATTCTGCAGTTAACAGGGGCTGGGTGATGTGATGCAATGAGTTAGGCTGCCCTTGGGATGCTGGCATACCATATTGGAGCGCTGGTTTGAGTCTGACCTGTTCTGCTTCTGATCCAGCTTCCTGCTAATTAGCCTGGGAAGGCAGTGGAAAATGGTTCAAATACTTGAGCCCCTGCCACCCATGTTCCTACAAGGATGGAGTCCTGGCTCCTGCCTTTGGCCTGGCCTGGCCCTGGCTGTTGCAACAATCTGAGGAGTAAACCAGCAGACAGAAAATCTCTCTCACTGTCTCTCCTTCTCTCTCTATTGCTCTGCCTTTCAAATAAACGAATAAAATCTTTAGAAAAGTAAAAATAAGAACATCAATAGTAATAGCAATTTCTATTCTAAATAGATGTAAGTCAGCTCTTTGCTAGGTACTCTGTACTGGTTATTTTCATTTAATTGAGCAACTTTTTGAATTAGATATTATCATTTTACAGAGAAAGGATCTGAGATTCAAAGAGGTTAGTGATGTAAGTTGCCGGAGGGAAGCAGAGACAAGACAAAGGCCTGTTTGCCTTTTATAGATCCTCAGCTATGAAACACCAGATGGAAGTGACTCATCCCTGTCCCGGATCAGGAAAGCCAGAGGAAAGGAAAGAGGCTAGCTCTCACCCTGCTGCCTAAATGCAAAGAGCTCAGCATCTCTGTAGATTGCAGCATCTAGGACAAACAGCAGGTGAGCTGAGAGGGCTCCTGGTCAGCCAGCAGGAGTGGCAGAGGAGGCAGCATAGGCGACAGGTCAGGCCCAGGCACCTGGCCAGCCGGAGGGTCAGGCACCAGCATCTCCTGCCAGTGGCTGCAGCTTCACAGTCCACACAGTTAGCTGCCTGCTGGCTCCTGGCTGCTCAGTGCTAGTCTCCATTGTTCCAATGTAAGGCCTATTTTGTGTCTAATAGGTCTGTTACACACATGGAAGGATGCCTACGCCTACTGTTCTTCAAATAACTGGAAGTCAACGCTGCACAGCTGAGAGGGTGAGGCGGTCTCTTGTAACCTTGAAAAGGAGCTCAAGGGTGCACGCTCAAGCCCAGCTCAAGGCATAAAGCTGTGGGACAGGACTCCTCACAGCGAGAAGGACACGTGTGGGATGTTTTTGAGTGGCTTCTGCAGGGATGAGATTTTGTGGGCTGACACGTTGCATGAGCCTTGGGCCTTTCTGAACACTAGCTAGTAAATACCCCTCTTCCCTTTCCTGTCACTTTTTATAGCTGGCGCTGGCCAGCCTGTGGCGATTATGCTGAATTTTCATACTCCAGTGACAGATCTGGGAGGTTGTGATATGCTCTGTCACACCGGTCACCCACTTGTGGCTTCCCCCTCCCCCCGCAGCCTCAGCAAGAGCAGGGCTTGAGAAGGAAGGAGAAGGAATACGGGGGGGATTTCCTTTTCTTTCTGCTTGGGATGACCGGGTACCACATTCATCAGATCATGTTTCTCTTTCAATCTCTTATCTCATACTCTTCTCAGATTGAATGTCCCTGATGAGTGAGATGGTGAAGTCTTTTGCTAACTTTTTAAAGTTTGTGGTCAACATTTTTTTTTAATATATTCATCACCATTGTCTAATAGAATGCTATCACAGCCCCAAAAGGAAACCATGTTTTCTCTAGCAACCACTGCCCTTATCTCCTTCCCAAGCCCCTGGCAATCAATTTTCTGTCTCTGGTTTTCTGTCCTCTGACTCTTTAGATTCGCCTGTTCTGAATATTTCATAGAGATAGATTCACACCACGTGGGCCTTTGTCTCATTTCTTTTACTTAGAATGTTTTTAATGTTTGTCTATGTTGCAGCTGTTGCCGGTGCTTCATTTCTTTGTGGGGCTGAATAGTATTTCCTTTGTTTAGCTATCATCCACGTCGCTTATTTATCTACTCATCAGTTGTTTCCATTTTCAGCTGTTCTGAATAATGCTGCTACACACATTTGTTTCCAGGTTTGTATGGACATAAGTTTTCATTTCTCTTACCTGGGAGTGGGATTGTTGGGTCATGTGGTAACTCTATGTTTAAACCCTTGAGGAACTGCCAAATTATTTTCCCAAGTGGCTACACCATTTTATATTCCCTGCAGATATACCAGGGTTCAAATTTCTCCACAGCCTCTCCAACACTTATTATTGTCTCTTGGTTTTATTGTAGCTGTCCTAGAAATATGAACTCATTTTTGACTTGATTTCCCTAATGACTAATGATGTGGGGCATCCTTTCATGGGCTTGTTGGCTGTTAGTATCTCATCCTTGGAGAAGTGTCTATTCAAATGTTTGTCCATTTTAAAAAAAGATTTATTTTATTTATTCGAAAGAGTTACTGAGAGAGAGAGAGAGAGAGAGAGAGAGAGGTCTTCCATCCACTGGTCCACTCCTCAAATGACCACAACAGCCAGAGCTGAGCTGATCTGAAGCCAGGAGCCAGGAGCTTCTTCCAAGTCTCCCACGTGGGTGCAGGGGCCCAAGCACTTGGGCCATCTTCTGCTTTCCCAGGCCATAGCAGAGAGCTGGATCGGAAGAGGAACAGCCGGGACTAGAACCGGCGCCCATATGGGATACTGGCACCACAGGCCAGGGCTTTAACCCGCTGTGCCACAGCGCCGGCCCCATATTTGTCCATTTTAAATGGAGTTAACTTTTCTTTTTGATTTGCAAGAGTTCTTTAAATATTCAGGTACATATCTCATATCAGATATAAAATTTGCAAATTTATTCTGTGGGTTATTTATTTTACTTAAATAAAGTTATGATCTGTTTATTTTCAAGGAAGTGAAAAATATGAAGGGACAAAGGAAATCTTTATGTAGAAAGTGACATTAGGGCTTGGACTTGAAATAAATGATAAAAATAAAAAACTTAAAAGTCACTAAAATAAAAATATGCATTATAATGTATGCAATATACATAGATTATTTAATTAGGGTGTGGCTCAATTAGCTCTTTTTGTGGCTTCATTTAAAACTTGGGGTTATGTAACCCATTGCATTCAGCTGGAATTATTAACCAGAGCTGAAATCAAGTGACCTTGAGGTATTTGTGCCTAACCTGCTGCTTTGGTTATCTCCAGGTCCTGGATTACCCTGTCTTCCTGCCCAGAATAAACCTTTGTGTCCTCTATCCTGACTTCCCTGGGCCTGAGATTTGTTTGCCATCTGCGGGGTAAGCCCTTTGTTTCTCGTGACTATATTC
This sequence comes from Lepus europaeus, assembly GCF_033115175.1. Taxonomy (NCBI): domain Eukaryota; kingdom Metazoa; phylum Chordata; class Mammalia; order Lagomorpha; family Leporidae; genus Lepus; species Lepus europaeus. Next base: position 61,808,904 of record NC_084830.1, on the reverse strand, counting down.
CTCATCCTGATAAGCCTTACTCTGTGTCAAGTGGGACGGGGCACTAAGCAGCATCTGTTATGTTACTCAAAACTTACCGTCACCTTGAAGTTTGCCTCCCTGAATTCTGCAAAGTCTTCATTCTGTGATCACTCCAAGCAGCTGAAGTTTCCTTTACAAACAACTAGCAAAGGATATCTGTACTCAGTATTTTTGTTTGTGGATTTATGATAACTTCTTAATGTTTCAAACGATACGCTTATACTACTCCCCAGGGCAACTTAAAGACCAGCAACAACCTCTTTCTTGCTTCTTGTGTCAATAAATTCTGATGATTTACCAAATATCCATAAATGTCTATTGGTAGGAAATAAGAATAAACCAAATAAAACCCACATTTTTCAGGAATTATTGGGAGTGACTCTCAGAGAAATCAAGTCAAAGTGATGGATGGAGTTTACAAAACTTGCTTTGATTTGTGGAATTTGCAGTCCATTGCATAGAAAACAGACAGTGTTGTGTCTTGAAAGATAATTGAAAATAAATCTTGATGTGAATGGGATGGGAGAGGGAGCGGGAGATGTGAGGGTTGCAGGTGGTAGGGAGGTTATGGGGGGAAAAGCCACTGTAATCCAAAAGCTGTACTTTGGAAATTTATATTTATTGAATAAAAGTTAAAAAAAAGTGAAAAGAAAACCATGAAAGTTCTTCATAGAAACAGACACACATGTACATGCACAGATACATGCGCACATGAACACACAACACACACACACACACACTAGCTTACAGAGCCAAGTCAGTCATTTCCTAATGATTGCACACAACACATAGTGAAGCATGATAGCAAATTAATGCCAAGTAAGGCAAATGAGTTTTTGCAAGTAGAAATGGAGAGAATGTTGTTAGTGTGTAAGACAAAAAGAAAAGAAGTACTAGTTAGTGACTGCAAGACAAGGAATGAAATGGAGTTGCCTAAAAGGAGAAGTAACGGCACATCTCACTTCACTGTGCGGCAGGGAATGAGGTGTGAATTGTACAGATAGCACGAAGTTAGCAATGTGCCTCCCACAGGCTACAACAAAAAGCTAGGAGAAGAAAGGATATCCTGAAATAAGAGAGGAAGCTTCTCTTCTGTGTCATCCTGAGAGATAACAATAGGAAGCTTTGAGGATGAGAGCTGTTAATTGATTGTAGACTGTTTTTGTTTTTGTCAAGTTCCCTTAGGTAAACAAAGGAAATCGATAAAACAATGGGAATTTCTGATCCATGTAGGAAATGGGAAATCTTGTCAGTAAAAGCTGGACAGATCCAAATTGATACAGAAGTGATGGAAAGTTCCATCATCTTCTGACTATTTGCTCTGAGAGTATAGCAGAACATCTACCACTTACATTCAGGCTGTGGGACCTGGGGTGAGAAAAAGTTAATCAGTCAAATACATCAGCCGGATTTCTAGCCCTGCACTGCAAGCTACTGCCGTGCTGTCCCGTGCTCGCCCTGAAGTATGAATGTTTCTTTGACAAATGCAGAACTGTGTGACAAACCTTACCTCAATAGAGACCCTTTGGATAATCAAAGTTCATCAATAGTTTGGTCAATTGATGGATCCTCAAAAAGAGATATCCTCCAAAGCCAAAATGGAAACATAATATTTACAAAGTGGGAATATCATGTCAGGAATATCATACAGTGAAGCATCATAAATGTTGAAATGAAATCTTGCTTCATACATCACTCAAAGAAGGGCATCAGGTTCAGGAAGAATATCTACATTCATAGTCTTCTTCTTTTTTTAAATACTTATTTGAAAGGGAGAGAGAGGCACAGGGAGAAAGATATCATTCTACCATCCTCTGATTCACTCCCCAAAGGCCCACAACAGCTTAAGCTGGGCCAGGCAAAAACCAGGAGTTAAGGATCCAATCCAAATCTCCCATGTGTTGGTGGCAACCCAACCACTTGAGCCATTACCTGCTACCCTCCAGGATGTGCATTTTTTAAAAAAAATATTTATTTATTTGAAAGGCAGAGCTACAGAGACAGAGAGAGAGAGAGAGAGAGAGAGAAAGTCTTCCACCCGCTGGTTCACTCCCCAGATGGCTGCAACGGCCAGAGCTGCGTTGATCCAAAGACAGGAGCCAGGCACTTCCTCCAGGTCTCCCACGTGGGTGCAGGGGCCCAAGGACTTGGGCCATCTTCTACTGCTTTCCCAGGCCATAGCAGAGAGCTGGATCGGAAGAGGAGAAGCTGGGAGTAGAAGTGGCGCCCATATTCATACACGCAAAAGCCAACTGGCATTTAAGTATGTGTAACTAACTAGTTAAATGTAAGTACAAAGCAAAAACAACACAATTTTGAAAATACAAAGCAGTTATTAAAATTCTGCCCATTGTCCATTGGCTGCTTCTTGCTTATAAAAGCAATTACAAGTCGATATATGAGATATGAGAATCATCGTCAAGCCAGTATTTTTCATCATTTATTTCCTATACTCCCAGTTTTCCCATATTCATTGGATAAGAGCTGGAAGTCTTTCCGTGAAATCTAATGAAGAAATTTGCTAGTCTAACCATCAGAGCTAATGCTCCAGCACCTGTAAGCGGCCAGCTCTACACTGTGTTCAGTTCTTCTTATTTTCCCACTCGTTTCTCTTTTCAATATATTCCTATGAAAGAAGGCTCTGGAGATATTTCATCTGTCTCTATTGGCTGGGGGGCGTTACCTCCCCCACCCACTTTGATTGGCTAACAAAGAAAACAACTACTAAGATCTACTACACAAAACCACAGAAAATCTAACCCTGAAGCTAAAGCAACTGTTGACCTTTTCATCACTTCTGCAGCTTGTAAGAATGACCTTCTGCCTGAGAAGCGCACCCAGAAAGTCAATAGCAATTCTTGCCAGTGCTTTGCGTGTCCCAACACCGCGCCAAGCAAAAAGCGAATGTGATTGGGGCGGGCGCACGCAGTGAAGAGAAGGGCAGGGGTTCTTTTATAAGGCACCTCTGTCAGTTGTGCTGCTGTCAAAATCCATCTTTCCTTAAAATTCCTCAATTAAAATTCTTGCTGGAGAATTATCATTATATGTTTAAGATGTGTTGCCACATTCTTAACATGTTATCAGGATGAGAAAATGAACAACAACAAAAAAATGAGCAGAAGGGATTCTGTAGAATTTGTAATAGGTTCGTTCATTGTTTCTCTTTCCATTTCTAACCTCTTCCCTTCCCTCCCCCACCCCCCCGCCCCCTTCCTCTTCAGGAACTGGTAATAAAAACCTGTTACATGATTTTGTGAAGTCAGGACAAGCTCTGACGACCTCAGATGCCTGAGAGAAGTTAACAGGAGGAACAGGCTGGCAGCTTGCTGAATTTTCATTGAAAAGACAACAAATGCTATGGAATAAACAACTCAAAATGAGTGCTAGCTGATTCCTAAAGTAAAATTCCTTACTTACCTGAATACTGGTGTTAACTGAACTAACTTTTGTGACGGAAGGATAATCTTTATGATGTTAAGTCCTAGGAAATGTTGAATTATTGGTTTTTGCAACCAGGTTGCACAGGCATGGCTTCTTTCACCCTATCTTGATCCTCTCTTTTCACACATTCATCGTGAGAATGCAGATGTAATCCAAACCTGATCTATCCATTACAGGTTAAAACTGAAGCGATGAATCAAAACTCTGTTTCTGCAAGTAAAAGTTTTTAATTGACAAAAATTGCATAGAGTAATCATGTACAATATGTTGTTTTGAAATATGTATATGTTGTGAAATGGCTAAATGAAGTAAAGAACATAACCATTACCTCACATTACTTTTATTTTTGAGAACATGAAACCTACCTTGAGCAATTTTAAGAATATAATACACTGTTCTCAGCTGTAGTCACCATGCTGTATGATAGAGCTCCTGAACTCCCTCCTCCTAGTACAATTTTGTATCCTTTGACCAACATCTCTCCAACCAGCCCCCAGGAGACACCATTCTTCTCTTGACTTCTATGAGTCACTTTTTTAGAATCCATATGTAAGTGAGACAATGTGATATTTATCTCTCTGTGCCTGACTTATTTTACTTAACAGAGTGTCCTCCAGGTTCATCCGTGTCATTGCAAGCAACAGGATTCCCTTATTTATAGCGCCTACAGAAGTATATAGTCTATCATTGATCCATCTATCTAATCACTTTTCTTCATCCATTCATCCACTGACAAACACTTATGTTGATTCCATATCTTGGCTTTTGTGAATAATGCTGCAGTGAACACAGCAGTGCCAGTACCGTTTCATCATGTAGATTTCATTTCCTTTGGGTATATACACAAAACTGGAATCTCTGGATCCTTTTTTTTTTTTTTTTTTTTTTTGACAGGCAGAGTGGACAGTGAGAGAGAGAGAAAGAGACAGAGAGAAAGGTCTTCCTTTTGCCGTTGGTTCACCCTCCAATGGCCGCCGCGGTAGGCGCGCTGCGGCCGGCGCACCGCGCTGATCCGAAGGCAGGAGCCAGGTGCTTCTCCTGGTCTCCCATGGGGTGCAGGGCCCAAGCACTTGGGTCATCCTCCACTGCACTCCCTGGCCACAGCAGAGAGCTGGCCTGGAAGAGGGGCAACCAGGAAAGGATCGGTGCCCCGACCGGGACTAGAACCCGGTGTGCCGGCGCCACAAGGCGGAGGATTAGCCTAGTGAGCCGCGGCGCCAGCCCAATCTCTGGATCCTATGCTAGGTCTATTTTGAAATTTTTGAACAATTCTTATACTATTTTCCGTAGTAGCTGTACTAATTTACATTTCTATCAGCAGTGCGCAAGTGTTCCCTTTACATTCTTGTGGGTACTTATTTTGTCTTTTTGATAATAGTCCTCCTAACAGGTATGTGGTGATATCTTATTGTTTTGATTTTTCTTGTTATTTGATTATTAGAAATATTGAACATTTTTCATGTTTATTAACCATTTGTATTATTTCTTTTGAGAAATGTCTGTTCAGATCCTTTGTTCATTAATAAATTGGATCCTTTTCTTGAGTTGCTTGAGTTACTTATATGAAGTCTTCAACAAGTTAATGAGAAATGCATATTATGAAAAAACTGTGCAGGAATTTCAAAAAAGTTTGCACCAAAATACAATATTTTTAATTTTATTTTTTCCATAAACTTTTTGAAGTATCCCTGTATTATTCTGAATATTAACCCCTTATCAAATGTGTGGTTTGCAAATATTTTCTCCCTTTCTCTGGGCTGCCTTTTCGTTTTGTGGATTGGCTGTGTCCATCACACACAGGTTAACATCATAGTAATGAAATCAAATATTGGCCGGTGCCACGGCTCAATAGGCTAATCCTCCGCCTTGCGGCGCCAGCACACCGGGTTCTAGTCCCAGTCGGAGCGCTGGTTCTGTCCCGGTTGCCCCTCTTCCAGGCTAGCTCTCTGCTGTGGCCAGGGAGTGCAGTGGAGGATGGCCCAAGTGCTTGGGCCCTGCACCCCATGGGAGACCAGGAGAAGCACCTGGCTCCTGCCTTCGGATCAGCATGATGCGCCGGCCGCGGCGGCCATTGGAGGGTGAACCAACGGCAAAGGAAGACCTTTCTCTCTGTCTCTTTCTCTCTCTCTCACTGTCCACTCTGCCTGTCAAAAAAAAAAAAAAAGAAAAAAGAAATCAAATATTTATGATTAATTAGATTTTGTGGGATTGTGTTTCACTGTTCGTATCCAGTCCCAGAGCCTTTCTGGCCACTGTGAGTAAAGCCCTCTACATGAAGTTTGCTGTCATCAATCACTCCATGATTGCTGTCTTCATCACTCCATGAAGTTTGCTGTCATCAGTAAATTCAGGATTCTGACCTTTCCCATTATGTCAGTTTTGCGCTCAGATAAATATTGCATTGTTTTGGTGGTTTTAATGACCAGTTTCAAAACAATCACTTTAAAAAGAAATGCGCACGCCAAACAATTCAAGCGTAAAAAGTATACATAAGAAGTCTTCCTTTGCGTGAGCAAAGCCTCTACATCCAAACAGAAAGTTTCCTTTTGTTCAGCCTATAATTCAAAACTCTCCAGGATGTTTCCTCAATGTACGTTCCACCTGTTTTTTTTTGTTTTTTTTTTTTTGTTTTTTTTTCTGTTGCAGGCACATACCCCCACTCTAGCCATAGCTGCCATCCAGTTCTTGGTTGGGTTCTGGGTCTTTGCTTTGCTGGTCACCGCCAATTCTCTTGCCCAAGACTGCCCAGGTGTCAAGGCCCCCTGTGTTGCTGGGTCTTGAGAATTTCCCTAGTCTAAAATGATCCTGCCTGCCCATTTCATCTTGTCTGAACCTTTTTTATGATTTTCATGATCTGTGATTTCCTTGCATTCACCTCATGCATTTGCCTCCATTACAAGCAGAAAATCTAAGTGAGAAGAGATGAAGAAAGCTAGAGCCTGGGTTCATCTCAGCCATTAGCAACCTTGCAGCCCAGAGAAAGTCACTAAGCCTCCCGGAAGCTGTTTCTCCCATCTGTTACTGTCTTGAAAACAAATAGCCAAGCACTGCAAGACGACAAACAGGAACTTGCTGCCCTGCCTCTATTGTATAGGGAGACACTGTCTGTCTTCCATATGTAAGTGAAAATAAACATTTCAAGTACATAAATCAGGTTATTACTGTTCTCAAGAAATACATGCCTGGTGGAAAAATGAGGAATGCATTTATTGAAGTGTATGAGCTCAACACTAGGAATTATAAATTGGAGTGATTAATGTGGAATCCCAAGTTCCATGGAACATGTAATTAATGTACTAAGACTCTCCAGATAACTTTCAAGTGTGGATTGAATTCTTGGACTTCCATTGGTGGCCTTTCAAATTGAATAGAATCCTTTTAAGTTTTCTTAAAGTGTTGTTTATAGTATGAATTAAGACTTATGTGCTGTGAGGAGCCTGTGATCTTATTTGAACAGTTAAAATACTCAGTGCATAATTACTAACCTGCTGCTTGAAAGAATTTCATTTAAATTGAATTAAATCAGACTTTAATATTCATGAGGATAGAACTATTATCTGAATAAATCTACCAGACAGAGTTTTGTAGGAAGAATTAAATAAAGCTTAGGAACTTAATATTTTAATGAAAAATTTTTCAATACTGGACATAAACATAAAAACACTTTAACCTTTTAGGTCATGGAAATGAGCTTATAAAAGTCTCAGATCATAATAAGGTATATTCACAGACACACACACAAATAATTTTTTGGTTTAAATTTATATAAATAACTTTGAGAGATTGGATGAAAGAAATAATATTCTAAGAAAATATAATTTATATAAAATTAACAGATGAGTTTCCACAAAAGAAATGGAAGAGTTAGTAAAATAGTTGCTTTTGCTCCTTCAAATGGTTTCCTGGAGAATTCTTTTTTTCTTTTTCTTATTTATTTATTTATTTATTTATTTTTGACAAGCAGAGTGGACAGTGAGAGAGAGAGACAGAGAGAAAGGTCTACCTTTGCCGTTGGTTCACCCTCCAATGGCCGCCGTGGCCAGCGCACTGCGGCCGGCGTGCCGCGCTGATCCGAAGGCAGGAGCCAGGTGCTTCTCCTGGTCTCCCATGCGGGTGCAGGGCCCAAGCACTTGGGCCATCCTCCACTGCACTCCCGGGCCACAGCAGAGAGCTGGCGTGGAAGAGGGGCAACCGGGACAGAATCCGGTGCCCTGACCGGGTCTAGAACCCGGTGTGCTGGCGTCACAAGGCGAAGGATTAGCCTGTTGAGCCACGGTGCCGACCTGTTTCCTGGAGAATTCTACAAAATGTAGAGAATTAATAATTCCAATGTTACTTAACTTACTTTGCATAACAATGCATTTTCTGCAACAGTGTAACACCGATATCAAGGAAACCACAAAGATCACACCAAAAGGGAAATCCAGACACCAATCTCATTTATCAATAGAGTACAAAGCAAAAATCTGAAATCAAATATTAGCCAGAAATCTCACTCATTTCTTTAGAAACTACAAAATGTTACCAATTAAGACTTACTCTTGAAATATAAGTATAGACCATGTTATGAACCACAGTTCATCATCTGGTAGCTCTAAGGAGAAAAAGCATCTGATCACTCTGAACAAAGTCATGAGCCAACATCATATTTTATGAGAAAACCTAAGAAACTTTCAGTTGAAATAAGAAAAAAAAAAGCAACGTTCAATGTCACCATCATAGTTTAAATTTGTGCTAAGCTATTAGGTAATGTGATTTTTTAAAAAAGATTTATTTGCTTATTTGAAAGTCAGAGTTACAGAGAGGCAGAGGCAGAGAGATATACATAGAGAGGTCTTCTATCCACTGGTTCACTCCCCAGATGGCTGCAACAGCTGGAGCTGGGCCTATCTGAAGCCAGGAGCCAGAAGATTCTTCAGAGTCTCCCATGCAGGTGCAGGGGCCCAAGGAGTTGGGCCATCCTCTACTGCTTTCCCAGGCCATAGCAGAGAGCTGGATTGGAAGTGGAGTGGCTGGGACTAGAACTGATGCCCATATGAGATGCCAGCCATGCAGGTGGTGGTTTATCTGTCACACCACAGTCCCTGCCCCGGCAATATGATTTTTAAAAGGCAAATAAATTAAAGGTTCAGCTATTTAAAAGTAGAGTTAAGATTATCTTAATTGAAAATACGATTTCACCCTTAAAAATTGTAATAAAATTAACCTACATAATTATTGTAATCAATAAGGAGATTTAATAATACTTGAACAGTAGAGGCAAAATAATTGGTAATGATAAACCATTGGCTTCTAAGTATACAACAGAAAATAAAGTTGAGTAACAGATTGCATTTCTAGGAGTAATAAAAATAAATTGAAATTTAAAAGTAATATGAAAATCCTGTATGAGAAAAATATGTGGACACTTTTGTTTTTTAAAGATGTATTTTATTTATTTGAAATACAGAGCTACAAAGAGAGGTAGAAACAGAGAGAGAGAGAGAGAGAGAGAGAGAGAGATCTTCCATCCACTGGTTTACTCCCCAGATGGCCAAAAAGGCCTGAGCTTAGCTGAGCCAATTCAAAGCCAGGAGCCAGGAGCTTCTTCTGGGTCTCCCATGTGAGTGCAGGAACCCAAAGACTTGGGCCATCCTCTGTTGCTTTCCCAGGTGCTTTAGCAGGGAGCTGGATCGGAAGTGGAGCAGCCAAGTCTCCAACTTGTACCCATAGAGGATTCCAGAGCTGTGTCACAGCGCCGGTTCCCCCCAAATTTGGACACTTTTGTAGGCACAAAATAAGACTTGAAGAAATGGGGAAACATTCTGTTCCTTGATAGATACATTGATCGGCTGAGTCTCATTTCCCAAAATGTTAATTTACAAATCCAGTGTGATCTCCATATAAATGTTAACTGCTTTTGGAATCATACAAATAGTATCTCTTCCACAAAGCTTATTTTGTTATTATATAGGAAAATTATATTTTGTATATGTATTGAATGATAGAATTTATATGACAGTTTCCCAATTATTGTGTTATCTTATTAATCACAGATCTCTGAAGAATATATAAATAGGGCAATTATAATAATCCCCAGTTACATTTGCGGAAGCTAAAACTAGTTGTCGTACATCAGGTAAATAGTAAGGCCAGCATTTAAACTGAACTCTTCTGACAACAAGTCAAATTCTGGGGCAGGAGACAGCTTAGTTTAATGGAAAGTAAGTTCTCTTAGAAGTTAGGAGCCCCAGGTCCTATTCTCAGCTTTGCCTTTGATCCCTTGCATATCACTGGATGTGATAATGAACTTCTCTTTCATTTGGTTTCATCACACTGAGACCAGACATGAAAACACACACTGCACTTATCTCTGAGCTGGATTATAAAGCATAACATAAAAGAGCAAATGTGAAGATGCTTTGGAAAAAAGAAATTGCAAAGCATTGCAACCAGCGGACAGCAGACAAAGCATAGGCGTTTACGGTGAAAAGGTGGAGTTAAGAATAACCGCCAACAGGAGAAGCAGACAAATTTCAAGAAAACAAAGCAGGGCAGGAGTGGAATCTGACGTAGGAGAAAGAGAAGCTGACGCGCAGCACTACGGAGCATGGACTAGAGATGCAGCCTCGGGGGCTGCTGATCCTCCTTCCAGATGTCTGCACTGTCATGGGATCAAGAGAATATCTCCTACATTCCTACAACCGCAGGCCGGAAGTGAAGGGCATTTTGATGACGATGTCAACGCCCCACAAGGAAAGCTCCCCTTCAGGATAGAGGTGCCTGCAGTGGCATGCCAGTCAGCTCAGAACAAAATCTGATCATTAACAAGTTCCACCTGCATTTACCAGTCTCTCAATCGGCTTCCTGTTGTCATATTCTTCAAAATAGCCATTGGGAAAACTTCACTGATGTCCTTAGAAAGTTTCACTAAAAATTTCCAACCATTAAAAACACACAGTAATCATCAAGAAATATCAAAAAGTCTTTGCAAGTTTTTTCCATGCGAAAAACCAATATATTAATTGGATTCAAATTGGAGAAATGTCTTTGAAAGTATTACCAAAGGATTAAGAGCTGTAAAATAGAGGGGAAAATTTGGGATGTCGGTGTTTCAGGCAGTAGCTTTACCTGCTACGCCACAATGCTGGCCCTGGTCCCAAATATTTTTCAAGAGGTCTTATAATCAAAAAGGTTGAGAACTACTATTTTTAAGTACATGGTAAATTGAAGACCACTAGCCTACAAACGAAAAAAAAAAAAATTTGAAGACCACTAGCCTACAAATGAAAAAAAAAAAAATTCTTAGTGTCCAGCACAATGAAAACTAGACATAACATTGTGAAATTTTAGACCCCATTTGATAAATAAACTATTCTAAAAATTTTCCAGGAAAACTAGGCTGTTAAGGAAACTGTTGGAACAAAACCCACAGGAATAGGGCATTCAAAATTCTAAGGGAGAAGGTGGACATTTGGTGCAGCAGTTAAGTTGTTGCTTGGGTCACCTCCATCCCATGTCAGAGGGCCTGGATTGAGTCCCAGCTACTCTGCTTCCAGTTCAGCTTCCTGCTTTTCCTTGCGTTTCTTTTAAATTTAACAATTTAGATATCTAATTAGCTCGGTCAATAGGGAGGTCACAATTAGGAAGTTTTCAGTTCGACCTTGGAAGGTTGAAAGTTGCCTGTGCTGATGTTGGAGGTGAGAGTTCTTGAGATCAGCTCAGTCTCTGAACTCACATCTGTGAAGCCTGGTGTGTTGTCTGAGGAACCGTGTAGGTGCTTTCTCACTATTAAACTGATAAGGAACTCAAATCACCACGATATGAGCTATCCTTTTATTTTCCTTCTCTCTAGGTTTTTTTGCTTTGCTGTCTGCATAGAAACTTCCATTTATGAATTTGAACTGACTAGTTGAAGTTTTTGTTAAAGAGTTTTTAAGTTTTCCGAAAGAAGACATTTATATTGACTTATTACATTTTTGTAATTTCTTGCCTGAGTTGAGACAGGACCATGAGCAATCTGGATTAAGTCCAAGGGCTCCTCCAGCACAACAAAGCTCTTTGTAGTGATTCTTTCCATTCTAGATGGCCCTCATGACAGTAAATGATGGACTCCCTGGAATGACAGTTGTGGAAGAGAGGCACCTGAGACTCTCATGCCCCCTTATGGTCATGTGGCTTCATTGAATGATGGAACAATGGATTCCGGCCACTAGAGTGCATCTCCTTAGGGCCGCTATAACAAAAATAGTATGCTGGGTGGACTAAACAGCAGGAGATTGTTTATCACAGTTCTAGAAGCTGAAGTCCAAGACTGAGGTACTAGCAGGTCCAGTGTCCAGTTTGAGTATCCTTGGTTTGCAGATGGCTGTCTTCTTGTATCCTCAAATGGCAGAGCGCAGAGAGAAAGCAGGCTCTCTCATGCTCCTTACACGGGCACTAATTCCATTCAGGAGGGCTCCACTCTCATTACGTAATTACCTTCAAAAGTCCCCACCTCCACAGAACTTCTCACTGGGGATTTGGCTTCAACATATGAATTTGGGAGAGGACATAATCATTCAGTCCATAGCATCTTAATATATTCCAAATTCCATTCTTTAAGAAATAAGGCAAAATTATTTTTTAGAAGAGCTCAGTGGTTTAGTGATTGCAGTATGATCAACTGTCCTGGTTTGCTTGATGTTATTTTAGCTTTAGCATTCAAAGTCCTGTATCCTGCAAAATCTCTCAGTCCCAGAAAACTTGGCACAATTGGTCACCTTATGGTTGGAATGCTTACTATGAAGTTACTGCCATTAAAAACACCCCAGCTTTGTCAATTAGCCGTGTGAAGTTGTTGGAATTAATTGATCTCATTTTTTTTCTCAGTTACCTTATAAGAAAATGAAAATAATATTAGCACCTAAGTGGTGACGTTATGATAATAAATGACATAATACATGTAAGGAACATAAAATATTGCTAGCACATGACAAGTAGTTAATAAATGTTACCTAGTAAGGAAAAGAGTAATATATTTATTTTCAAATGGAAATATGGTTTATTGTTCACCAAAGTAAGCAGTTATGTAAGTGATATCATTTTGTTTTGGGGTTTGATGAGATCAAATAGGATCAACGTGTGTTCTGAGATGTCATTTAGCTGAATCAGAACCAAATGTTTATGCAATGATCTAAAATACCCTATAGAAAAACCTGTCAGGGAAAGTTGTATTCCACGTTCATCTGTGCTGTAGACAAAGCTTTAATCAAGTGATGATATTGAAGCAACTCTGTAAACAAAACTATTTTCACAGCTGATTTTGAGACGTGAGGTCATGTCCATGTTGATGAAATTGAAATAGGCATCAGGTATTTACTGTTGACAGGAGAGGTCATAAAATATGGAACAGAGTGAAGTAGGGCCAGATGTCACCGAGTTTGAATTGTTCCAGTATTTATTGTCTTTATGGCATTAGGTAAATCCTTTTTCTGAAATTCAGGATCGTAAAAAAATAGATGGTAGGTTTATGTTTCTTTTTGTTTGCTTCTTTGTTATTCACTGTCCTTCCTCTCTTGTTTCACTGCTATTCAACAACTGAACATCCTTCTTTTCTTTTAATAATCCCCTGCCAAGTGGGCATTGGTCCCACTGTGGAACTGAAGTATCCAAAGACTGCTTCCTCCTACCCTACTGTAGCTCCGACAGTAGTTACTAAACCCTGGATGTACCAGGATCACATGCACACAGGGAGCTTTTTAAAAAAGATCGCTGAGCCCCTTCCCCAGGAGATCTGACGATTAGCATTTTTAGCTAATTCCCAGGTGATGTTGATGCTGGTGGTTGATGATGACACTTTAAGAACTACTGAGACAGAATGTGGGAACACGGCTTACGTAAATCCAAGAGATGCAGCTGTCCGGGATTTGAGACAATGACACAAACACAAGGTCAGTTGAGAAATTATCTGTGAAAAGAGCAGGCATATCAGAACTCCAACTCTGGCAACACCAAGTGTTCAGCAGCAGATATCAAAGCAGGTTGCAAAATTGCTGCTGAGAATGGCCTTGGTTATCTAGCTCTCCTTGACTCTTGCCTGTTTTCTGGGGCCTCTCTCACATTTCCGTCAATTCTATTCGTTACTCTGTGTCTTTTAAATAAACTGCCTTTATGAGTATGTTTACCAGGGTCGTGTTCTCTTGCATGCACGTAGAACTCTGATGGAAAGTGCAATGTATAAACAAGTAAGCTGAGACTTGAACCGTTGTCAGTCAAGGGTGTCAGTAACTCTATTGTTGATTCCAACTGAAGAAGTACATTGACAAATTCTCTGGAGACTATATGAGCCTGGAGAAGAGGACCGAACCCTACCAAGTGGCTGGGGATTGGGGGATAGGAAATGGGGAAAGGGCTGGGGGTTGGGGGGTAGGGAGTGGGGAGAGGATGCCAAAGTCAGTAAACAGCAGGATGAGGTGAGAGCCTAGGTCATGGAGAACTGGTGTGCCCTGCAAGAGACTTGACATGTGAATCCACAGAGCTGTGTTTCTCAGAGCTCTCTGATCATGTGATCATGTGAATCCCTCTGGAGATCCTAACACAGGGTCCCATAATCTAAATTTTAATTCATCTTGAGGCAGTCTCGAGAAATGCTACCACCAATAATAAGAGCCACTTAGGTGACACAACTTTCTAGAACACTCTCTGACAGCATGAGTGGGGAAAGATTGGAGTGGTGGCAGACTGGAAGCAAATAGTCCAGTCAGGATGTTGCTGCAATTACTGGAGCAAGAAGTGAGATGGGTCTCAAAAACAGCCATAGGACATGGAAATCCAAGACAATCTGGAAAAAAAAAAAACAAACCTAAATGAAAGATCTCTGTGAGTGAGATCCCAATAGAAAGAACGGGCCATCAAAGAAGGAGGTACCTTTCTCTGAAGGGAGGAGAGAACTTCCACTTTGACTATGGCCTTGTCTAAATAAGATCAGAGTCGGCGAACTCAAAAGCCTTCCATAGCCTTGGCAACTCATGACAAGAGCTAGGGAGATTACTGACGCCATAAACAAGAGTGTCAAATTGTTAAGTCAACAACAGGAGTCACTGTGCACTTACTCCTCATGTAGGACCTCTGTCCTTTATGTGTTGTTCAATGTGAATTAATGCTATAACTAGTACTCAAACAGTATTTTACACTTCATGTTCTGTGTGGGTGCAAACTGTTGAAATCTTTACTTAATTTATACTAAATCGATCTTCTGTATATAAAGATAATGGAAAATGAATCTTGATGTGAATGGAATGGGAGAGGGAGCGGGAGATGGGAGGGGTGCGGGTGGGAGGGAAGTTATGGGGATGGAAGCCATTGTAAACCATAAACTGTACTTTGGAAATTCATATTTACTAAATAAAAGTTAAAAAAAAAGCTGAGAAGTAAAGTGAGGGTACAAGATAGAACAGAGGACAGAGGCAGGGGCTAGGAAACTGTTATTGTTTTTGATAACAGGACAGAGAAGCTTGAAATGGTTTCAAGAAGCGGAAGGGGAGTCATCAGCTGTGTGGTTGAAATGCTCATTAGCACCTCAGTGTCTCATAGCGGAATAATCCAGGTGTAACGCTGGCTTCCAATCCTGACTCCAGCTCCCTGCTGAGACAGACCTGAGAGCAGTGGTGCTGGGTCACACAGCTGGGTTCCGGCCACCCACATGGAAGAACTGAATTGAGCTCCCGGAACCTAGCTTTGGGACCAGCTGAGGGTCACTGTGGGCATCTGGGGAGTGAGCCAACAGATGTGAGATTTCTCTCTGTCTCTCTCAAATAAATGTTAAAAAAAGAGAGAGAGAGAGAGAGAGGAATTCTGGGATCCTAAATATAATCTGTGTATTGCTGCATGGACATTTTTACAAGAGAGGAATAATTGAAATTATTTATTGTTCTACTCTCATGATACCTCCTTTTTCGGTCTGGGATGCTGGAGTCACGCATATAAGCAATGTTATAGCAAGAGAGTGCCGTGTGTTTGTGTGTGTGTATGGTTTGTTTGTGATGTGGGATATGTTTCTGGTGTGAGTTCACAACAGCATTCAAAGTGTTCAGATAGGTCTTTAACACGGCCTCAGACTAGGGCACGAAGGTGCTCTGAGTCTGTCCTGTTTGGGAGCGGTGCACTTGGGGAAGGAGTGAGAAATGTAGTGGCTGAGAAAAACTCAGAGAAGGGGAAAAAGATTCCGCTGTAGAAGGCAGCACAGAATGGTGGGGACTGCGCTACCACAGACCCTGAGAAGTTACTGCCCCCAAACACGGCTCCACCACAGCCTGAATTCTCACCATGCCTGTGTAATGAAATAGACAGTTCTTGTTGAAAGGTCAATATTAGTGACAAATTTGACATTGAAAGTAACATCCTTATTACATCAGCATTTCTCCTGGAATTTAAGACCTCCTTTCTTCTTCTTTTTTTTTTTAAAGAATTATTGATTTGAAAGGTAAAGTTATAGGGATAGAGGGAGAGAGACAAAGAAAGACTTTAAATCCAGTGGTTCACTCCCTAGATGGCCACAATGGCCAGGGCTGGGCTGGTCCAAAGCCAGGAGCTTCTTCTGGGACTCCCATTTGGGTGGCAGGGGCCCAAGTACTCAGGCCACCTTCCACTGCTTTCCCAGGCACATTAGCAGGGAGCTGGATCAGAAGTGGACAGATGGGACTCAAATAGGGGCCCATGTAGGATGCCAGTGCTGTGTCACAATGTCAGCCCCTGGACCTCTTTTCTAACATCATTCTTCCTTCAGGTAGTTTCATTCACTGTGCTGATTTGATGCTGTGCCATGTTAACTATTTTTGCTTGTAAATTCCATTCCAGTAGATTCAAAGTTCTTTCAAATGCCAAACCAGTAAGTGAATAATTAATGTCGGTGAACGAAGAAGTCTTCCTACATCCTTAAAGGGGAACAAACCTGCAGAACAGCAGAATGAAATCCAAGCACGCCTTTGTGGGATCCTGTCTCCTCCGACCTTCAAAGTCTTTGATAGCAGATTTTTTTTTTTTTGACAGGCAGAGTGGACAGTAGAGGGAGACAGAGAGAAAGGTCTTCCTTTTTGCCCTTGGTTCATCCTCCAATGGCCGCCGCGGTAGGCGCGCTGCGGCCGGCGCAGGCGCACCGCGCTGTTCTGAAGGCAGGAGCCAGGTGTTTATCCTGGTCTCCCATGGGGTGCAGGGCCCAAGAACTTTGGGCCATCCTCCACTGCACTCCCTGGCCACAGCAGAGAGCTGGCCTGGAAGAGGGGCAACCGGGACAGGATCGGTGCCCCGACCGGGACTAGAACCCCGTGTGCCGGCGCCGCAAGGTGGAGGATTAGCCTAGTGAGCCGCGGCGCCGGCTCTTTGACAGCAGATTTTATCCTTCAAACACAAGATAAAATCTGAATAGACCTGAAATGTGTTAAAAAAAAATCCCTCTGAGGTTAGTGCTATGATTATTCCAATATCATAAATAAAACAGTGAGTCGGTGAGTTTCAGCAACGTGGCCAACGCCACACAGTAACCCCATCTTATAACCAGCTTTCAAATTCTCATCCTATTTCTTCGAAGGAATACAAAGCAAGGAGGCGATGTGAGCAGCTTTGTACGTTTATCCTCTTGGTAACAGTGCCTTCCACAGCCTTGGACGCTGCCCTATGTGATGCTCTGCATTCCAGATACTGACTGAAGCATTCACAACAAATTTGTTTCTCGTAGGATTAGAAAGGATCTTGAAAAATGAGTTTCCTTTTTATGCTCTCTCTCCCTCTCTTCATTTCCACATATGAGAGTAAACAATTTGGTATTTGTCTGTCTGTGTCTGTCATATTCCATGTAGCATAATGAGCTCCAGTTCCATTTGCTTTGTTACAAATGTCAGAATTTCATTATTATGGCTGAGCAGTATTCCATCATACATCTATATATTTCTTTTAACCACTCATCAGCTGAGGGACATCTATATTAATTCTGTATCTTTGCTATTGTGAGTTGGGCTGCTATAAACATGGGACAGTAAGTAACTCTTTCGTATGCTGACTTCATTTCCTTTTGGATATATCCTTAGAAGTGGGATAGTTGGGTCATATAGTAGACCTATTTTTTCTTGAGAATTTCCATATTCTTTTCTATAGTGGCTATACTAATTTGCATTCCTACCAACAGTGTACTAGGGTAACCTTTTCTCCTCAACCTCACCAGTATTTATTATTTTTTTAAAGTTTTCAGATAGTAGCCATTTAATTGATATGTGATGATAATTCACTGTGGCTTTTGTTTTTCCCTGATGGTTAGTGATCCAGAGCAAAAAAAAAAAAAAAAGGTTTTCAGGTTTTCTGAATCAGCTATTACACATTTGCTTCTAAGCCAAGTGTTGGTACACACCTGTTTCTGATTGTGTAGAACAATAGCACTGTCATCAAATCCTAAGACTCTTGGTTGGAATTTTAAATAATCACACATTTCTGACATTTCTGAGGCTATGAGAAAGCAGTGTGTTGAAGCAGGGCCCACTGCCGGCTTCCAGATCCTGGAGTCCTTTCCTCCCTGTGCTATCCCTCAGGATGGCTTCCGTTCCCAGTTCCCAGTCACCCTCGCTCAACCGCTCCCTCCTCCCATGCTCAGGATGGCTCAGCAACTCTGCTGTCACGTCAGCTCACATAAAGGAAGTCTCCTCTTTCCCATGGCATCTACATATTTCTTCCAGTAGTTTCTCCACCCCCAAATGATAATGTATTCATGTTATTCTTTTCCTTGGAAATCCCCAGCAACAATTTATTGCCTACAGAATAAAGCTTAAACTCCTTGTCATGCTATGATGCTGACAAATATACTAAATGTGAAATAATTATAGTTATTGTTCCATATCTTAGTTTTTCCTAAAATAATCTTAAGAGGAATATACATACCAAATATTCTTCCTAAATTGTAAATTGATGAAACACAGTTGAATTACTTGCCTAAAATATCCAGCCAAGCACAAATTATATGCCTTAGTTGCCAGTTTTATCTCTAGAAGAGATTGTCCAGAAATAGATGATAGGCAGATAGAATGATAGAGATAAAAAGATAGGGGACAGAGAGAGAGAGAAACACTTCCACTCTTTGATTCCCCCAAGTGCCTACAATGGCCCTGGGCTGGAGAACCAAAGGCAGAAACCAGAAACTCAGGCAAGGTCTCCAGAGTGTGTGGTAGGAACCCAATTATTTGAGCCATTGCTGTTGCCTCCTGGGGTCTGTATTAGCAGGAAGCTGGAGTCAGGAGCCTCAGGCAACACTGAACCCAGGCACTCTGATATGGGACACAGATGTCTTAACCGGGGTTTTAACCTCTAAGCCAAACGCCCACTGGGGATTTAAATCTAGGCTCTGACACCTATAAGTGTAAAACTCCAGGAAAACTGTTGAATCACTTTAATGCCTAATTTTTATATGTATAATTGGAATAACAAAACACAGATTTTAGCAATATTATTAGGACAGAATAATGCGGTTGGCACTTTTGACACATGAGTGTTCAAGAAATGCTCGTTTAAAACTTGTTCTGCTCTGATTTACCTAGGGATTTCTCATTTGAGTTTTGATCTCTGATAATAAACTCATTGCAGCACAGCCTCCCAGGGGACCATGACATGGTAGTGAATTGATGCTGCTGCTTTCCAGACAGTTTGTCTTCAGAGGCTAATGAGAGGAGCTCCCCTATGCAGCCTGACTTCCTTCAGACCTCAGTGAGCCTGGAAAATGGGTGTGGAGCACAACAAGCAGGTGTTGTGGCCTCTGCCCTTGAGCCCTCAACCTCTAAGAAGCAGAAGGGCTGGCACTGTGGCGCAGTGGGTAAAGCCGCTGCCTGCAGTGCTGGCATCCCATATGGGCACCAGTTCAAGTCCCAGCTGCTCCACGTCTGATCCAGCTCTCTGCTG
Organism: Lepus europaeus; assembly: GCF_033115175.1. NCBI lineage: Eukaryota > Metazoa > Chordata > Mammalia > Lagomorpha > Leporidae > Lepus > Lepus europaeus. The sequence goes on along the minus strand of NC_084830.1, from coordinate 61,789,548 downwards.
TAGTCTAGGAAAGCACTAGAGGATGGGCCAAGTCCTTGGGCCCCTGCACCCGCGTGAGAGACCTGGAGGAAGCTCCTGGCACCTGGCTTTGGATCAGCTCAGCTCTGGCCTTTGCAGCCATCTAGGGAGTGAACCAGTGGATGGAAGACCTCTCTCTCTGTCTCTACCTCTCTCTGTAACTCTGTCTTTAAAATAAATAAAATAAAATAAAAAAAAAAGCAGAAACAAGTTACTGAGAGTGGGTTACCACAGCTACAGCTCATTTTCAATAAGACTTTTGAAAAGAATAGTCTCTTGTTTAGGATAGCTTTCTGGGGTTAATAAATACAAGGGGGTCTTCATAGAGCTCACGGAAAGCTTGTATTATGAAAAAGCCTGGCATGAATATCAAACATTTTTTTACACTAAAGCAAGCTTATCTTTTGATTTCATTTTCTATGAGCTTTAAAAAAGTACCTTAATCAGAGCCGGCATTGCAGCATAGCAGGTTAAGCCACCGCCTGCAGCAGCCAGCATCCCATATGGGCCCTGGTATAAATCCTGGCTGCTCCACTTCTGATCCAGCTCCTTGCTAATGCTCCTGGGAAAGCAGCAGAAGATCACTCAAGTGTTTAGGCCTCTGTACCCACGTGGGAGACCTGCAGCTATTTGGGCAGGGAACCAGCAGATGAAAGACTTCTCTCTCTCTGCCTTTGCCTCTCCCTTGTTGTAATTTTGTCTTTCAAATAAATAAATAATTTTTTTTAAAAAAGTACCCTCATATTATCTAAGCATCCAAAACATTCTTGGAATTGCTTATATACTTATTAAAATGTTACTGATCCTAGAATTAACAAGAACAATACTGATACCTTTGGCATCACCTAGAGCCAGATTTTAATCTCTGCTCCTTCACCTACTGGCAACATGTCCTTGAGTAAGTTACATGACATCTCCAGATCCATTTTCACAGCTGGAGAGTGGGAACAATAACAGGACCTACCTCACAGATAGGATAGTTGCAGTATTAAAAGAAACAATAGATACAAACATTTGCGTATGGTATTTGGCACATCCTAGGGATGCAAAACGGTACCAAACTCATCATTTCCTCATCTGAAATCACTTTTCTGCTGCCTTATTTGGGCTCACTTTGAAATATTCTTGTTTTATATCTAAATTTATCTTCCATTCCCTCTCCCTACTGCACACAGTATTTCTGCTCTCTTCTGTTCAGATATTTTTTCCTTACAGCAAAGAAACCTAACTGTGGGATAAAATGGCGTTGGAAAGATGACAAAGGACCTAGTGTTTGAATTTCTTGGAAGAGCCTTGACTGGGCCCTTGGTCAGGAAACGTTACCAATGCTATTTGTCACACTACAAGGGGATCTGACCAAAGGGAAGGGACTGTGGAGACCAGGAAAGGAGAGAGGAGAGGTTCTGGCTGGTTCTCAATTCCAAGTTTTCATTAACAGTCATTAGGAGCAGACAAGCTGGTCATGTTCCGGAACCTTCTAACTTGTGCAAGAGAAAGGTTCTCAGAGAAAAGTGCCACTTGAGCCTTCCCATCACGCCTGGGAATGTCAGCGAGGTGTTTGGTGTGACTCTAAGGCTGATTATAGTCTGGCATGTGTAAATCACCATCTGCACACACAATTTATCTCGGTCTTTTTAATAGTGAAGTTTCACTTAGAACGCTGGGATGCTTTCAGGTGAGATAAATAGTCAGCATAAATGACCCCCCTTACATTAAAGAACAGATGGTATGAAGATTAGCATTATCAAGTAGTAAATAATGTATTTTGTTCCTAAGGGAGACCTTTATGGAAATTTTCATCATCAATTACAATGAATCTGAAGAACCACTGAGCATTGCCTTCTTTTTCCAAATTAATTAATGCTGTCCTCATTTCCAATCGAACTGTTGGGCTGCTACTTGTTCAGTTAGCCTAACAATGTAACTGCAGATTCAGATATGCCTGGAAGAATCCAGACAGTTTTTTGAAAACTTAGTAACATTGCACGACGTGGAACACAAAACCCAGGTTGTCTGGGACCAAAAATTATAACAAAACCTTGTGACTTAATTACTGCTCAGCACTCTGTCTTCTTTCCCAGCATGGTTCCTCTTCAGCCTCTCCTTAAAATATTCATTGTTCCCCTTTCGCTTATATCCCTCCAACTGCCTTACAAAAACACACTTAACACAAATATTCATAACAGCTTCACACATTTACCATGTTTCCCTATCCATTCTTCAGTCTTCCTCCTTTAGTAAAAAGAAAAGAAAAAGAAGGGGAGGGGGAGAAAGATCTAGACATTAGATCACTCTAATGTTAATTTTTCCTACTGACATTTTAACTTATTTTCAAATAATCATGCATTAACTGATAGTCCAGGAAACTAGCAATTTCGCAAATAAGAAGTTACTCTGTGAGTTAATAATGATTATACGAGGTACTCGAAATGCAATGAATGTAAAGAAACACTTGTCAGTTATTTACTGTGATTGTGTCCTATTTAGGAGGTACTGTGTCTACTTTTTCAATCGTTGTATTGACAATATTTAAAGCAGTTCCTGGTGTATGGCAAGCCCTCAAGAAATATTTGTAAAAAGAATTTCCTCGCTGAACACCTGCTACAAGTCAGGCACTGAGTTAGGTTCTGATTTATGGGGAGCTTCAGTATTGGAGGCATCCACAGTCTGTAATAGCCATAGCAACACAGAAGAGGGGCAGTGGACACCATTAATCAAATGATAATGGAAGACACAGGGAATAACATGAAGAGGAATTGCATCTCATGCAGAAACTAGCCACATAAACAAGGGTTCAGCAGGTAAAATAGGAGAGTGAAGAAAACATTCTAGACAAAAAGAATAGTGTTTTTAAAAAGGCCTGGAGGTGGGGCCAGCGTGCAGTGGGTTAAACTGGCCTGCAGGACTGGCATCCCATATGGGCACCAATTCAAGTCCTGGCTGCTTGTTTCCTATGCAGCTCCTTGGGAACACAGCAGAGGATAGCCCAAGTGCTTAGGCCCCTGCACCCATGTGGAAGACAGGGATGAAGCTTCTGACTCCTTGGCTTTGGCCTTGCCCAGCCCTGGCTGTTATGGCCATTTGGGAAGTGAACCAATGGATGGACGAACCCTCTGTCTCTCCCTCCCTCTCTCTCTCTCTTTCTCTCTCTCTCTCTCTCTCTCATCTCTCCCAGCTTCTTCCTCCCTCTCTGTAACTCCTCCTTTCGAATAAATAAATAAATGTTAAAAAAAGGAAAAAGGCCTAGAGGCTTGATGGTACATTTCAGAACCGTAAGTGAATAGTGTATGCAGGGTTTAAGCTATTTGTGAAATTAGGCATGACAGAAAGAAGCTTAAAAAGCATTTATAGTCCCGGTCGGGACGCCAGATTCTGTCCCAGTTGCCCCTCTTCCAGGCCAGCTCTCTGCTGTGGCCCGGGAGTACAGTGGAGGATGGCCCAAGTGCTTGGGCCCTGCACCCCATGGGAGACCAGGAGAAGCACCTGGCTCCTGCCTTCAGATCAGCGCGGTACGCTGGCCACAGCGCGCCGGCTGCAGCGGCCATTGGAGGGTGAACCGATGGCAAAGGAAGACCTTTCTCTCTGTCTCTCTCTCTCTCACTGTCCACTCTGCCTGTCAAAAATTTTAAAAAAAATAAAATAAAATAAAAAAAATAAAGCATTGAAGAGTCTGAACTTTATCCAGGACTGGGGAGTCGTTTAGAATTTTTGCCATGGCATAATGACTTGAAGTGTATAAACTACCAACAAGCACCAACATGGAGCAAAGATACCCAGTTTGGCTGGTATGGTGCAGGAGGGCACCGAGGGAGAAGGTCTGAATGAAAGACAGCTGGCAGAGTAGGATGGGGGAGGTCCATGGTGGGCCCTGGGGTAGAGCTAGAGATAACAGGATTGAACCATTCACTGAAGGAAATGATTCAATGATTTCTCTCCAGTGTGATCATATCTAAGGAGACAGGAGACAGGAGAACAGGAACAGCTTCTAGGAAATGATGAATTCCGTTTAGAAGATTTGTATCAATCATTCCAGTCTTGATAGTGAACGGCAAACAGCTGGAATGTGGGCTTGGAGCTCAGAAGAAAGGTCAGCACACAGTCAAGAATAATTTTCTTTAGAAGTTGTGGTTTAAGTCTTGGATGAGTTCACCAACACAGAACATGCCATATATAAGAGCAAGAAGACTTATGACTGAATTATGGCAAATGTCTCTATTTAAGGGAGATTGGAGAAAGAGTGAAGAAGATACCATTAGGAAAATGGACAGTAGGCAGTAATAGAAGAAACCAAAAAAGGTCGTTTCGTAAAGGAGGGGAAATCAACAGTGTCAAATGCTGAAGAAGCATGCACATTTAGTGGGATGCCTTGTGTATTCACAAAGTCAAGGGCGGGTATTGTGGCACAGCAGGCTAAGCCAGTGCTTGCAATGTCTACATTCCGTATCTGAATACCTGTTTCAGTCCCAGCTGTTTCACTTCTGACCCAGCCCCCTGCTAATGCATCCTAGGAGGCAGTAGATGATGGCATAACGGCTTCTGCAGTGCCACCACTTGAAAGACCCAGATGGAGTTCCAGGCTTCAACCTAGTCCAGCCCTGGCTGTGTGGAAAAACGGGGACTCCCTAGTGCGTGTGTGTGTGTGTGTGTGTGTGTGACTCTATCTTTAAAGTGGATGGAAATGAATTTAAAATAAACATTTTTTACAAAAATAAAAATTGATTGAGGGTTTTGGAAAGTATAATTAACCAGTGACTGTGGAATTCAAATTACAGGGCCTTAAACAGCAACTATGCGGGAAGGAAGGAGGTAGAGAGCATTGTGGCTACTCCATGAAGATACTAGCAGTGAAGGCACAGGACAACCCACTGAGAGATGAAGGAGGCAGCAATAGCTGGACAGATTTTTATTAAGATCAGAGAGAAACGTAGTCCAGAAAAAGTGGTCATTGGAGAGAAAAGGTCTAAAGAGTCCAGAAAGAAAACACTATTCATGGAACAATCCAGAAGGAAAGAAGAAAGTGGAATTTATTGCTTGGGTTTTAAAATGATTACATTCATTTTCCACTGTGTCAGATGACAGAAGTTATGAGTTCTCCAAGGTCTAGAATCAGTAGAGCTCTCTAGAGAATCTTTGATTAAAGATATAAAATAATCATGCTTTTTAAGGATTTTTTTTTTCTCTAGGGCTGAGATTTCAGGATTGGTTGGAATACAATGTCAGTCTGAATTGATCTGAGAAGGTGGCAGCCAAGACTCTAATCTGTATGTTGGCAGAATGGGTTCCACTGTTCTAGCTGTTTCTCCTTGGCCAATAGCACAGGCACTCCATTTGTGGGACTAAAGAGAGTAATTATGTGTAATGCACTCCATTCAATTTGGATCTACTTTAGAAGAAAGATAATTCTTGTTTTAAGGTGGTTGTAAAATCTTTACTCCTGTGAAATAGACAGACTGTGGGCTGAGCGATTAAAAAATACTGAACACAAGTGCTGCTGACATGGCAACCTGGTAGCATGAATGAAAATTGAGACGGAAGGTTAACCGATAACTGGTAAATGCACCCAACCAGCAGGCAGGTGGTGTTGAAGCATAGGACCTTTTCCTTCCCACCATTTTTCCTAGGAAAAGAGGAAAATAGAAATTGATGACATTTGCATTGGATTAATGTGTTTGGTTGTAGAGAGCCTGTGAACTGAAGATGCTAATAGCTTTGGCAATAATCAGATTGGGTGTGAATGGTATTATTTGATCGGCTATCACATAATCTTCACAGAGGATTAAGCTTTGTTTTCAGAGCAACCGTTGATTTCTCACGATGTGGAGAGTATTTCATGTTGCCTCTCTAAATGGGGCTCTATAGAATCTAATGACTTTCAGCAATTAAAATACCTGATGGATATCAAAACTGTCAAGGCAGTAACTTGTACAAACAAAACCGAGGAGCCTGAGAAAGTACAAGTCTTTCCACTTCTAAGCCAAAGGGGGAGTTTTAGATTTATAAGAGCTAAACCCCCGGCTGTTTGAACAAGTTTGGTGTTGCCGAAGTTGCTAAGTGAAGAATCTTCAAAGGGAGAAGTAGAAGGAAAGAATAGTTTGCTAAGTCAGATATTTTGAATTTGTTTAAAATGAGGGTCGAGTATTTCTCAAGGAGTAAATAAATAGGTATTAAATCAGTACAGAATTCTTAGGAGTTCTTGAGTTTTCTGCAGTACATGACATACATTGCTGGCCTCTAGTTTCGTACTGTGTTGGACATGGCTTGTTAGCTATAGTGAGGTAGGCCACACTGTAAGGAAATTAGACCTTCATCTACAGAGGTAGGCAGAGATGCTCAGGAACGACCAAAGAGCTAAGCTGAAAGACAAAGCAGAGTGCTAAGGCAACAGAAGTCCCAGATATTTGAGAGCCATGTCCTTTTCATCTTTTTGTCCTGGTGATACTTCACAATCGCTAGTATGTGGAAGTCACTTACAAATTATTTGTTGGAGCCAACATTGTGGTGTCGCATGTTAGAGCCACAGCCTGTGATACACACATCCCATATGAGTGCTGCCTCCCCAGCTCCTCTACTCCTGATCGAGCTCCTTGCTTGTGGCTTGGGAAAAGCAGTGGAAGATGGTCCATCTGATGGCCACCTGAGGAGTGAACCAGTAGATAGAAGCTCGCTCTCTCTCTCTCTGTGTCTCTCCCTTGCTCTCTGTAACTTTGACCTCCAAATAAATCAATTAATCTTAAAAAACATTATTTGTTGACTAAATGAAGAACAGGTGATGAAGGATCCTATAGCACCAATGATGGGGATATCTAGAAATTCAGGCAATGGGCACCAGGGCAAAGTGTTTTAGGAGACAACGGGAGACAAGCCTAGCTAGAGGTTCAGGGTCAAGCATCTGTGGCCCAAGAGAACAGGAGTGGATTAGTTCTCGAGATGTTGATAATGAAAGAAAGGTGCCAAAGAAAAAATCAGGCTAGTGAATAAGACAGGTGCTTATTTGTCTGGTCTGCATGAATAAATCATTCATTCATTCAACAATTGATTATTGAATGCTTCCTCTGAGCTGGATACAATGAGAGACACCAAGAATAAAGCAAAAAAAAAGATAAAGATCCCTGTTCTCATATTATAGCCAGTTGTAAGAGGAGACAGCAGATAAAGAAAAAAAAAATAAGTAAAATACATAGTTTGCTGGATGGCACTGTACACTTTGAAGAAAATTAAGGCTAAGAAAGCATTGCAAGTAGTGGTGATTTTAAATCGGATAGTGAAGAACAGTTGAATAAAAACCAAAAGAACAAAAAAAAGTAGTGGAGTGATTCACACAGTTGTCTGGAGAGGAATGGCCCAGGGAAAGGGTGCAAATAAACAGCAAGTGCAAAGGTCCTGAGGCTCTGGGGCTGGAGTGATGAGAAGTTCTTTAGAAAGCAGAGGGCTTATGTGGCTTACAGGAAGCGATCAAAGAGGCAAGCAGTAGAAGATGAGATCAGAGAGGCAAGGAGAGGGGTAGATCATGTACAACTTTGTGGGTCGGGCTAGAGATATTGAAATCTCGCCTCTTTAAGATCAGAACTATTCCTCTAAGGTCAGGTGGACCTATTGGGATTAGTCCAATGAACAGCCTGGCTCTGAAGGCTGAGGAGGTTGGGGATTAGGTGGATCCTATCAGCTCATCCTCGGGGAAGCAAGAGGTATCATTAGGACCTTGTGCTTCTGGGGAATCTTTCCCAGTCTACCGTGTCCAGTCTCAAAGGAGCATATTTTGTGCCCTATTCCTATAGAAAACTGAAACTAAGCCATTAGCTTCTCTGGTTCAATAGCAACCAATGTATGTATAAATCATGATTAGGACAGGCTGAACAGTCCATAGTATCTAAGAGAACACAGTGATGAGAATGAGGGACACTGGAGATGGCATGCTGGAATCGGGTCTGGTTGCTTTAAGCTGCTTCACCACTGGCAGCTCCTTCCTCGTGTGAGCAAGGATGTCTAGACAAAGCTCTCATGTATTTCAAAACTTGTTTTATATCTTTAAAAATGTTTATATTTGAGGGGCAGAGAGACAGGGTGTTCCCATCCTCTGTTTCATTCTCTAAATACCTGCAACAGCCAGAGCCAGGAATGCAGTCTGGGTCTCCCACAGGGGTGGCAGGAACCCAGTAATTTGAGCCCACATGGCTACCTCCCAGGGTTTTCATTGGCCAGACACTGGAGTTAGGAGCCAGACTTGAGTCAAACCTGGGCACCAGTGGGGGAAGAGGGTATCTTAATCATTAGGCTAAATGCCTGTACCCAGCTCTAATTCCTATAGTTTCTCTTTCCTCTTTCTCTCTCTCTCTCCCTCTCTCTCTCTCTCTCTCTTTCTTCCCCTCCCCCCATCTTCTATCTTGGTATATGTAGTTGACTATATACATAGTTAACTGTTGTTATAAGTTTATAATGTAATTTAGCCTTCAGATAAAGATAATAAAAACAAAATGAAGTCCAAATTAAAGAAACCTAAGTGAATAAGGAATCTCAAACATTCTAATTCTGGGTCATCCACTCCTCTGCCTTATCCATTTACTAAATCAGTTGTAAGGCAACAGCTGATCCTTACAGAATTTCAGGAGAAAGGACAAAAGGAATTGGCAAAAAATGCAGCCCTGGTGCAGACATTTAGAGAGCAGCTATTCGAACAAAATTACTGGGCTGCTTCATTTCTAAATGTTTTCAAATGCTGACCAACTTCTCTTCCAGCAGGAATACATGCCTGGTTCTTCACCTATGTCAGTAGCAGCAAGGGAGTGGTTTAGATGGCATGTATTGTTTTTCCCATTTTTTTTTTTTTTTTTTTTTTGCTTCTGGAAAACAGGACCTCTTGGTTGGGGAATGACTCAGAACTCTCTAGGAATTAAGTTCTATTCTATTCCATATTCGTCATCAGCCAGGCCTAGGTTTCCATGGGTCTAAATTCAGTTGTTCAGCTGATGCTTAGCACAGCTAGTCTATCAAACAGGCCATTGTGGAGTCTAAATAGACACAAAAAGCTTTTTGATTTGGGCAGTTCTCATGAGAGCTCATTGAATTTATTGTGATATTTTTCTTTATACAGAAAAGAACCAGATTAGTGTCCGATAAAAGATCAGCACATTTATAAATGCTGACTGCTGAGTTGTGGGCAACATGTGATTGGGTACAGAATTCGTAATTATCTTGCTTTATTGTGTTTGCTGCAAGAACAGGGAAGGGTAATGAGGTTCTGATCTCTTCTGCTGGGGCCTGGAACAGCTCTCAGGCAGGTGGAGATGAGCCAGTCCCTGGGGCCCACGCCAGACCCACATGGGGCTGATTCCAGCAGTTGCTGAGAGACCACATGATAGGCGTCAGCACTAACTGTGGATTCAGAGCGGAAGGCGGAGGCTGGAGGACGCAGGTGTGCTGCTGGGTTAATCTGTGCTTGAGCTGACAGGTGCTCTTATTACCCCTGGGGCAAGGTATCAATATGGGGGTGGTGGTGAAGATGAAATCATAGCTGGAGAGAAAGAAGAGCAGTGGGCATTATTCATGAGACAACTAGTATTTCCCGAAATGGCCAGGTTGAAAATCAGGGGCACTTAAGCGATGATGAGACAAGATCTAGTCACTCAGAAGCAAGGGGTGGTTTGCTTCCCTGGAGGTGAATTGGGCCAGCCAGCTGTGTAAAGCAATATTGTTCGTTTGCTGTGGAAACAAAACAAGACGCATAGAGACACACTGAAGCACAATATATGTGCAGAAATGTGTGAACCGCATAAGTATATAGTGTTAGGAATATTTAAAAACCGAGTTACTCTTGTAACCAACACCCAGGCCAAGACAATACTATCCACCGGGACACTCACTTGGATGCTCTTCCAATCATTACAAGTCCCAAGGGAAACCACTATTCCAGCAACTAATAGTAGCTGTTAATTACGCTTGGGTGGGTATTTTATTGCCAGTGGTACCAAACATGCTTCGCAGTTTCACTCAACATTAGCTTGCTAGGAATCATCCATGGTGTTGCCTGTCATTTATTCACACTGCTATACGTAGTCATCAAATGAATATCCCACTTTTTATATCCATTTTTCTCTTTATGGACATTTGGACAGTTTTTAGTGCTTATTAATAGTGCTTCCATAAGCACTCTAGTACATTCTTTAGGTGAATATACTTATTCTTATGTTGGTTAAATATGTGGAACTAGAATCACTTTAATAAGGACTATGAGGCATCTTGAAAGAGTTAATGGAAAATTCACATTTTTCCATAAACTTTTTGAAGCCCTCTCATATATCCAGCTTGGTAGGTAGCACCAGTTTTCCAAAAATTTGTCAATTTTTGTGTGCCTCTACTTCTTGTAAAATGTTAGTGGCACAAAAATTTCCACTTAACTCTTGCCTGAAGTCCTTCCTTTATTTTTGTCTTAAAGTGTCTATGCTTCGGGTAACAAAAGGACTTTATGCCAAGTCCCAAGAAGTTAGAGCTATAGAAAAAGAAAATGAGAGGGGAGGATTGGAGAGTAGGCATGAACATTTGAAATATTTTCCAAGTGAGCTAACATTAGGATTCAGCTTGGCTTCCCTCTCCCGAGAGAAGCCACCATGCTGGAGTTGAGGTAGGGGGGACCTGGGCAACACTTTCCTTCTTGTTTTCTTCAATGTGACTTTTCTTATGGTTATAAAAAGAGAAGGCACAGTGGTCTCGCACCTTGCTCCCGTGGCTCATGTGAAGGTGAGTGGGTGTGTGTAGATCTATTCACACTGCTGTCTCTGGGGAGGTGTCGCCAGAGCAGCTTACTCAGCTACCACCTTGCTTCTGCCTCAACACCACCTTCTTTCATGAGAGCTCCTATAGCTTGTTTTCAAGTCTGACCATTCAGGTTTTTATGAAATTGGCCCTCACTAGACAGATAGCTTTTAGCAGGCCACTAATTTTTTTTTGTGGTTTTTAATTACTTGAAATCAAGAACACTGAATTTTGATGTCTAAATACAAAGGGTTCCCTTTTTATTATCTCTGTGGATACCGAGTACTGAAAAAGTCACTTACTGGAATTGCTTTACTTCTAGGAGTAAGGTTAGATTACAGACAACCCTAAAAGTCTCAATAACCAGTATGTTGTTATCCTGACTGTAGGATCAACTCAGTCACCTAAGTATTGCCTTGAGAGAACATGACAAGAGGGACAAACTCTGGGTGCTACGGATCCCATAGCAAATGTACTGAAAGCTCTGAGATCCCTCTTCTGTGACTTGGCTTTGCACGGGAAGTAGAGGGTGGGAGGTGCGAGGAAAGTAAGAACTAGGGTCAAACCTTAAGTAGGGCCCAAGAGTTAACTAAGGGCTGCTATTTGGATAGGGAACAAGAGCTAAAGAAACTTGGGGGCCCAGTCTTGTAAGACAGCCTCATGCAATTTAAAAAATTTAGTTGGGCTGAGTCCACGGTCCCTAGCCCCAGGCCCTAATCTGTGGAGTTCTTATATTTGGAGCTTCCACAGCCAGGCTGCTTCTGCCACCACTCCCCCAGCTGTCAGCAGGAACTGAAACTCCAGCCTCATGGAGAGGTCAGGAGTAGGATTTTAGGACCATGCCTTGGAACTCATAACTGGGCCTATTGCACAAAGACCTGGCATCTGATGAAGTCCAAAGATCCTTACCACGCTGTCAGTGCTCATAAACTGAGCCTGTAGACCTGCCCAGCACTAGGCAGACAACTGTGCTGTGGTGTGTCAGGCTCATTTTGGTGTGTGTCACTGCCAGACCTGGTTGGGCTTGAAGGACACCCTGGGGAAATTGTGGGTCCTAGGGACTGTGAGAGCCAGGTGTGACCAGCCGGGGACCAACTGGATGGCCAAAAGGCTGCCTTTGTCACCTTCCTCCCAACTTGAGCAGATAGCCAGGAATCAAAGAACTGTGTCTTGGAAATATTAATTAAAAACAAAATGTAAACAAATTGTGTGAGAATTTATTTTCTTCAAAAATATTATTTTTAAGCAAGGAGAGACTAGAAGAGGTGTAACTTAACTCAGAGTGTTGATATACTCTGGGTAGTCCTAATCAGTCTGACAATTTGGAACACAACAAAATTGCCCCATGTCACCACTTTTGTTCAACATGATACTGAAGTCCCCAGGCAGAACAATTAGAAAAGATAAAGAAATAAGGGCATCCAAACTGGAAAGGAGGAATTCAGTACATCACTCCTAGCTTTGGCCTGGCTCAACCCTGGCCGTGGCAGGCTTTGATAAATGAATCAACGGGTGGGAGCTTTGTTGTCTCTCCATCTCTCTGTCTCATAAATAAATGAATAGATAGACAAATAAATAAATGTAAATCTCAAAACAAAAATAACCTCTGGGTTTTTTTCTTAATTTTTAGACAATGGACATAATTCATACTTCTGCAGATAAACATTTCCTTGATGGTTGTTAAATTTAAATTAAGGGGATTTCAGAATAGATTGTGTAATGACTTCATGACAAGTTTGCACAGATATTTTTATGAGCAAGTTCTCTTAACCAGCTTTTTAAGTGAACATTCTACTCTTCCTCATAAATTTCAAGGCCTCAGGTGAAAGTATTTTGTGTTTTTAGTTAACTGTAACTCTGTTTATGTGAAATTTTCTTCTTTAACATGGTGAAACTCTACTTGAATCAATGGCAAAATATGCCCTTTTTAAGAATAGAATATTTATTTGAAAGAGTTAGAGAAAGAGAGAGAGAGAGCGAGAGAGAGAGAGAGAGCGCGCAAAAAAGATCTTCCATCTGCTGGTTCACTTCCCAGATGGCCACAGCCCTGAGTGAAGCCAAGAGCCAGGCATCTGAGTCTCAAGTATTGGGCCATTTTCTGCTTCTTTTCTCAGGCTAGGAGCAGGGAACTGGATCAGAAGTGGAGCATCCAGCACTCAAACTGGCCCTGATACAGGATGCTGATACCACAGGTGGCAGCTTTACCCACTATACCACAAAGCCAGCTCCTAAAGATCAGCCATGGAGCTCTCACTATGGACATGGGTGTAAGGAAAGAACCAGAGAAGAAATTCTTTGTTCTTTGTCATAAGGAGCTAGTTGGTGTATGTTTGTCATTGGAGCTCTAGTTTGAATGACAGAAACCCAATCTACACACAGGCAAGGAAGATAGAGAATTGATTGTTCAGCTCCCTACCAATATCTTTTCTGCTTGTTAACATTTCCATTCTCACTGGTCTTGCTGCTCATTTCCTGCACTCTTTGCTTGTGAGTTCTTTCTGGGCTTGTGTAGGAGAGAGTGGAAGTACTCTAGAATGAACCTTTAGGAAAGTTCATCAACCATTGACTGGAGTTACTGAACAAACATCCAAGCCCTCTCTTTTCTCAGGCATGTACCTACACTAAGTCCAGGAGTTCCCTAACAAGATCAAGCTCCACTCACCCAAAATGACATTTTGCTTGATATTGCACCCTTTATTAGATTTTGTTCTGTTCCTATCTCATTTTCTTATTCTCCTACTAGTATTTTCTGGCCTTAATTCTTAAATAAACTACTTGTACTATAAGTCTTGTATCAAGGACTACTTCTTGATGGGCTTAAAAGCAATTGTTTTTTCTAAGTGAGCAGTTTAAAGATAAATCTCAACTACTGCTAGATGTAATGGTTTAAATAACAGCACTGAAATGATGAAGAACCTTGTTTGGCTCTTCAGTCCTTTATCCTAGTTTCATTATCTTCCACCGGGTTCCATTAGAGGGGGAAGGTGGTTGACAATGACCTAGCTGTAGATCCTATTCTCCCAGAATACCAACATCAAAAGAACATTCTTCCCAAGTTTTTATGATTGAAAGAAGCTGACTCCATTGACCTTAATTAGTCCATGTCCACCATTAGTCCAATCACTGTGAGAAGTATGGACTACACTGGCTGGAATATACCTAGTCAAGTGTCTAATCCTGGGGCTGGGGTTAAGTCAGCTTCATTCATACCAAGTTCTCTGTAGATGAAGGAAGTGTGGATTTTCCAAGGAATAGTTATGTTATGTGCACAGAAAAAAAAAAGACAGAGGATTCTAGAAAGGTAAAAACTATAAAGAGGCAAGATATTTATGTAGAAAAAAGTACAAGGCAAGCGTAGGCATCAAATAGGTGTCGAGGGCATTTGTGATATAGGTAAGACTATCGCCCAGGATTTGAGAATGGTACAAGGCATAGGAAAAGGAGAGATTCAATTCTTGTGAATCCATCATTGAACTCCATCTGTGAATCATGACCAACGTTATTCTGAAACATGAGACTACCATCAGTAGAAGTGAGGCACAGAAAAACTCCACTGTGGTTGGCCAATGGCTTGCTGTAGTCTCGTATAAAGGTACCCAAAAATACATATTGCATTGGTCAGAGAAATCATCAAATAGCCTACTACATACTTTAATTATTATTTGATAATCAGTAAACTTATGTACTTACTTATTTGGTAAGAACCCATTGATCATAATTAATGCAGTATTTAGAATAATTTTTAAAGTAGCACTCATGTGATAGAGATAGCAAAATCTACAAGACACTTTGACCTACTTCTTACCTCTTGTCATATACTGCAAGATGATGGGACTGTGTCTTCTGTGTTTCGTTTGCTTGTTCTTCATCAGTCTATGCAATTTATATTTTATCTTTTTTGTTATCTTCTTGCATTATTACTGAGTACTGATTCCAATTGTTTACAACCCATATACACTCACTGTCATATGATTTATTGCTTGATGACTTTCCAAAGTTGAAGAAATAGCTGTCATTTGGCTATTGTTATGAGGTTTTTGAGAAAGGCATGAATAACACCAAAACACTAGCATCAAGAAGCTTTCCTATTAGGGAAAAAAGTAATTTAGACCAAATATTATAGATACCCAATGGTCTACCTAGATATAAAGGGAGAAATTAGGCAGCAAATTGGATAGAGAGCACTGTTCATAGTCTTCCTTAAGTACAATTCAGTGCCCTTTTATACATATAGATCCTCATTTTTAAAAGCATGAAATAGCTTTTAGGAGATAAAAATCTCCAGTTGCAATCCAGATAATTTGTCAATATTTCTATATAATTTCTCTGTGTACAGTGAAGACACAAAGAGTATTGAAAGAGGAAAGGATTTGGAATTGGCCAGATTTGATCCACATTCTGGCCTTGTCATGTATGAACTTAAGATCTGTAACATTTTTCAGGCCTCTGAGCCTCAGTCTCCTCTTCTTTTTGTTTTTAAGGATTTATTTATTTATTTGAAGGAAGAGTGACATACAGAGAGAGATCTTCCATCTGTTTTTTTCATTCCCCAAGTGGTTACAATAGCCAAGCTGGGCTTCGCTGAAGTCAGGATCCAGGAACTCCATCCAGGTATCTCAGATGGGTGGTAGTGACCCAAGTACTTGGGTCATCCTTCTGCCTTTCCAGGTACATTTACAGGGAGTTGGAACAGTAGTGGAGTAGCTGAGACACCAACTGGCACTCTGATAAGGGGTACTGGTATTATAAGCAGTGGCTTGACCCGCTGTGCCATAATGCCAGCCCATTTCCTTTTCTTTCCTGAGTTGCCATGATCATAAGAATGATTGGACAACATCTGTCTCACAAATCTGTGAAGATTGAAGAGATAATAAATTCATCTATGGGGGACTTAAAAAATTGTGGAAACATGGAAATAATAGAAAAACTCATTTTGTTGCAAAATAACTTTGAAATCTACATAAGTTTTCAATAATAAGCATTTTCCATGAAAATTTTGAGAGACTCTTTGGATGCATTTATTTAAAAATTTTTTCAACAAAATAAACATCTTTTTAAATTTCATTTTCTACTAATGTTTTGCAGTACCCTAGTACTAGCACTTGTGTTAGTGTACAAACATGTTTACAAATATTTTTAAATTTACTTATGAAGAGAGAGAGTGGGCTATCATTCACTGGTTCACTCCACAGGTGCTTGCAAAGAGTAGGGCTGTGTCAGGACCAAAGCCAGGGACTTCAAACTCAATCCAGGCCTCCCATGTGGGTAGCAGGAACCCAATTACTTGAGGTTTGCCTTGGCAGAAAGCTCAGGAGTCAGAGCTAGGAACTGAACCAAGAAACTCCATCTAGGATGCAGATGTCTTAACTGTTGTCTTTGCTGCTAGGCTGAATATCCACTCCTATAACTATAAATGAATAACTGAAGATGTTCTCAGTAGAATAGATTATAATGGTGGCATCATAAAGTGACAACTTTAAGGGGAGAATATTGGCTATAGGACAGTAACAGGTAAAGAATAGTAATTAAAGACACAATGTAAACAAATTGTGTGCATATTTATTTTCTTCAAGAATATTATTTTTAAGCGAGGAGAGACTAGAGAGGCGTAACTTAACTCAGAGTGTTGTTATATTCTCAATAGTCCTAATAATCTGACAATTCATTTTCTGTTTTGTTATAATTAAAAGAAGATAGAATGATTATTGTTCAAACAGGAATAAACATACAACCATGAAGAGAATTCTCTCCATATTTCTTTCTGGGAAAATCATATAACCCTTTGCTTCTCTGTCTCTCTTGGGCATAAGAAATATGTTTTGGGTGGCACTGGGCCATTTTGCTTTATTCCTTATAAGGAAGAAAGCTATAATGGAAATTTCCTCTAGAATTCTAGCTGTCCTTTTCATAGCTAAAACATATTTGTGGTTTATTTTTTCTCAAATATCTGTTACATAGCCTAGGCGAGTCCTTTGCCTTAAGAAGAGATTGACCCATCTAAATTCAGAGTAAATGAATTTAGCAAGAAAATAGAGGGAATTTTATAGGGATAAATAATATGATTCACAATGAAAAACATCTTTTTGTCTATAAACATAGCATCACATAAGTCATACAGTTAAAAACCATACTATACTACAAGGAAAAATAGACAGAAATACAGTAATAGTAGGTTGTTGCTGTGCATGATTGACAAATCATAAAACAATGAATAAGGTTATGGAAACCAAAGAGCCCATGAAACAATTATAAAGATTGTCAGCAATCTTAATACAAATAAAATCATGATAGATTCCTAAAGGCAGTAAGAACACAGACAACATACTCTGATGAGATTGCAATGAAACAAGAAATTGACCACAAAATGAAAATACCTGACAATAATCCTCATTGTCTAAACATTAATATAAAAGTCTCAGATCAAAGAGGAAATCAAATCTCATATTGATGAATCTTATCTACAAAGCATTATTAATAAAAGCCTGCAATATGAAGCTATAGGATTATTCAAAATATTTAGGGAAAATTATTGTCTTAAAAATTTAAGTTGACAAATAAGAATAAATGACAACGAAGTAATGAATGGCATAACCAATCTCAACAATATAAAGGAGTGAAACAAACTCAAGACAAACAGAAGGAAATGACTACTAATAAAGGAGCAATGAAAAGATTGAGGAAACAAATGAAAGCTATGGTTATTATAAATACAATCAATTATTAGCCAATAATTTCAAGGAACAATGATTAAAATGAAGAAAATAAGAAATGAAGATGGCAATACCACATACACAAAATAAATAAGTAGTTATTACCAGATCCTTTTGCTTCATTTTATGAAAATAAATTTAATAAACTGAATTAAATGGGTAAATAAAGTATAAGCCACTAAAAATGATCTCTCTAAAGAAACAGAAAGTCCAAAAGACTGGTTAGATAAAACAGAGAAACTTGTTCAAAATTATATTCTATTTTGTACACTTCCGACACACAAAATATTACTGAATCCAACACTTTAGAGAACACAAATCCCCAAAGATATGGAAACTGTTTTTGGAATATAGAAAAAGATGGGAAAGCTTCAGAATATTTATGTGGAGTCAGCATAATTATTTTAACATGACAAAGAATAATCTAAATAATATAATATAATTATATATCATAATTTATATTATATTATAATATATAATACAAATTATATATAATATAATAATGATTAAAGAAATATAAGTAGCATTTAGAAATCTTCCATAAATTTCACTATTAAAAAAAATCTGTCTTAACTAATTCTACTGGCAGGTTCTATCAACCATTTAAGAAACACTCATATGATTAAAAAAAAGCATTTGTAGAAAATAGAGGAAATGGGACTATTTCCTCCTTTACACAAAATCCTTAAGTAGCACAGGAGACAAGCATTATAAATCAGTCTCATTCATGAATTCAAATGTGTCATCCTAAATAGTTAGCAATCTAAATCCAGTAATGAAAGTGAACATTTATGTATACATGTATGTACTATGTAATAATGGCATTGTTATATGCACGTTTTTAAAGTATCATTGCCGTATTGGATTCATCCAAAAAGATGCAAAGCTGATTTAATACTATAAGTTGATTTAGTTCATACTTTATAGAAGATCACATCATTATATGCAAACAAAATTTGTTAAAATTTAATACTCAGTCATGAAATAAAACTCTCAGTAAACCAGGAAAGGGAAGAAAACTTTCTGACAAAATGCCCCCAGAAACACGTACAGGTGACACCCTAATTCATGGTGACATGTTGAAAACACTCTTTAAACTCAGGAATGAAGCAAGAATGCCCTCTGTCACCACCCTTTCACTGGTTGTCATAAGTAATACAGAATAAGAAAAAGAGCCAATTTGCAGATTAGAAAGGATAAGGTGTCAGTCTGATAGTCTCCAAGGTCCTGCACCGTCCCTGCCTTCATTTCTTCGTGTTCTGCCCAGCCTCGCTTCCTCTTGCTGTTCCTCCAAGAAACGAGTCAAGGTCTTGTGTTCCACAGCACACTGGGGGGACTGTAGTCCACAGCAATGTACTACTCGCTATGTAGAGCACTGGATGAGAGGGGCTGGTAGGCTCCAGACAGATAAAAGGAAATGGAAAGATTAGTCATCTGGCTTCGATCAGTTTACTGTGTGTGTATGTTTTGAGATATTGCACTGTATCTCATAAAAATGCACATTTAACGTGTGAATAAAAAATTAAATAAAATAATAATAACAAAGAGGAACAGCATTTGGCACAGTGTTAAGTTGCTACCTGGGATTCCCTCATCCTATATTGGAGTGCCTGGGTTCAAGTCTCATCTCTGTTCCTGATTCCAGCTTCCTACTACAGTGTACCCTGGGGGGTAGCAGATGATGGCTCAACGTGGGAGACCTGGATGGAGCTGCTGGCAAAGCCCTGGCTATTGTGGGCATCTAGGGAATGAATTAGCAGATGTGAAATCTCTGTGTCTCTGTCTCTCTTTGTCTTTCAAACAAAATAAATATCAGGAAAAAAAATTTAAAAGTGAACTCATCAAGCACCTACCTAGAGCCTCTGTGCTTGCTCTTCCTGCTGCCTGCAACTGTAACCTGAGGTTTCTTTCACCACGCACCCCTTCAGATCCTTGCGAAAATCTCTTTCTCCATGTGGTCTTTGACTGCCCTATTTAAAAAATCAATCATTCTCTCCTCCTCTGCTTTCTAACACTCATCTTTCCCTGTCCTGTTCTATTTTCTCCAAAGGATTTCTGGCCATCTAACATTCTGTATATTTACTTCAGAGGTGTATCTCTTCCTCTGAGAATATAAACTCCACTAGGGCAGGGCTGGCTTGCCCTTCCTCCCTTCCTTCCTCCCTCCTTCTCTCCTTCCCTTCTTCCCTCCCTCCCCCCTCCTCCTTCCCACACTCCTTCCTACACTCCCTCCCACACTCCCTCCCTCCTTCCTCCCTCCCTCCCTCCCTCCCTCCTTCCTCCCTCCCTCCCTTCCCTCCTTCCTCCCTCCCTTCCTTCCTCCCTCCCTCCCTTCTTCCCTCACTCCCTCCCTCTCTCCTCCCTCCCTTCCTTTCTCCCTCCCTCCCTTCCTTCTTTCTTTCCTTCCCTCCCTCCTCTTTCCCCATCCCCTCTCCTCATCTCTTCTCCTTTGCTTCCCAAATTCATTACTGAATTCCCTAGACCTTGATGGTACCTAGAACAGAGAAAGCATCTAATTAATGTTTATTAAATAAAGGAAGATCTATTTAGAAAATCCAAAAGATTCTAAGAATGAATAAGAGTTTTGAAAGATTTCTTTAAGTGAAATCTATATAGAATGTTATTTGACTTTATACCCCAAGTCAACTAGAAAAAAATTTGAAAAACATTTTTCTTACAAAAGAACAACAATTTAAAGTACTTAGGACTTTCAAGGTAAAAACCGTAGATTCTTTTAAAAGGTATAAAAGCAAACTGAAATAAGTGGATAAATACACCACATTCTTGGATAGAAATTAAACACAAAAATTTCACCTTTATTCAAATTGGCCTCCAGATTTGAAGCAATTCAATATAAGTTCCAACAGGGTTACTTTTGTGGAATGGATTTTTTAAGATTTAAAAGGGTAACCGAAATATTCCTAAAGAAGGAAAACAAGACTGAGAGATTTTCCTTATCAGAAATCACTATAAATTCATTGGAATTTAAAAATATGCTATTGACATAGGGATAGAGAAGTAGATAAATGGAACTGAGGACAGATCCCATACAAACCCACACATATATGAAATGTGGATTTACCACAGATCAGTGAGTCAAAATCATTTTATTTTGATGTAGTTGAATTTATTAGTATTTTCCTGGTAATGTTTGTGCTTCCTATGTCTTGATAAAGAAATCTCTTAAGATTCTTCAATAATCAAGGTATTCTCCTAAGTTATTTTCTTAAAGTTGTATAACTTTTCCTTATATTTATGTCTTCAATCCAGTTGAAACTCAAATTCCATGCAGAACATGAGGTGAGGTTCCATTTTGAGTTATTTATTTCCCCACAGGTGGAATCAATAGTTAAGGCCATCTTTGCCTCCCTCATTTGCAATGCTCATATTGTCATAAATCAGGTCTCTGCACATATGTGGGTCTGTTTCCTGTGCTTTCCATGCTGGCATATATAAATATGAAAAGATGTCCAACCTCGTTAGTCACAGAAAGGCAAATTAAAACGTTTCATAGGCATCAAGTTGGCAAAATGCTACTTTTTGGAGCCAGATAAAATCAGATATGAAACAGTAGAGACATTCATTTATCCCTCGTGAGAAGGCATGGTCATCATACCATTTTAGAAAAGCTTGGCATTACTTAGTAAATTTGAACTTCTCTGACCCAGCAATTCAATTCCTAGGCATATCCTCCAAAAGAACTCTGGCACAAGTCCACCAGGAAGGATACAGAAAAATAACAACGGTACAATCTGTAAACTAAAAACCTGAAGTAAGTTAACCATTTTCACCAATAGGCCAGGTAAATGATTTACGTCATGTTTCTATTCATACAATGGAATAGATAGGAATGAAACAGAATTACCTTCAGTTACACATATCAACAGAGGGAGATTTGAAAAATATACCACAGGGGCTGGTGTTGTGGCACTGCTTGCAATGGTACAAGCATTCCTTTTCAGAGTGCAGGTTAGTGTCCTGGCTGTTCTGTTTCCAATCCAGCTCCATGCTAATGTGCCTGGGAAAGCAATGGATGATGGCACAGGTGCTTGGATCCCTGGCACCTATGTAGGAGACCCCGATAGGTTTGAAGGTTCCTGGCTGTGGCTTGGCCCGTTCCTTGGTGGTGTGGCCATTTGGAGAGTGAGCCAGCAGATGGATAATTTCTCTTTCCTGGGTGTTCCCTCTCCCTCTCTGTCTCTATGCCTTGCAAATAAACAAATAAATCTTCAAAACTAAAATACCAGAAGTGAAAGAAAGTAGTCACAGAATAATACATGAAATATGAACATTAGTTGAGTGGGGACATACACAGAAATAGTAAATCTGTAAAGAAAAGCAGGGGAATGATTTATGTAAAAATTCAGAATTATGGTTACTTTTGAAGTGGGTTGAGATTAGAGTGCACTGCATTCTAGGGGTTGCTAAATGTATAGTGGGGACATTATAAAATTATTTTTAAGCTAAACCTATGAATATATGTCATCTTTCATAGCTATCTTTTATATAATAATATTTTTAAAGAAAATTACAATACACTAACTAAGAATCATTTTTAAAAGAGTTGTAGATGAAGATTAGAATAATTAAACAGTTACTAAAGAAGAAAATCCAGGTATACAGTAGGTGTGATAAGCCAGGAACCAGGCCAATAGGACTTGGCTGGCTTTGGGTCCGGGCCAGGACACTGAGAGACCAAGTGGACAAAACTCCTAGGACAAGAAACTGGACGGTGGCGACAAATGATGCCTTAGTAGTGCTAGTGATGCACTGACAAATTTGTGACCCAATTCATGTGTGTTTGTGGTCTTCATGAGGAGGAAAACTCGCACTTTCTGAGAGCATTGATTACTGAATACCACTCTATCCATCCCGCGTTCTCAGGATCATTTGCATTGATTGCAATTTTGATTGATTTCTTTATGAAAGCCATCTTTTAATTTTCCATAATATTTCTTCAAGTTATAACCTAAAGTTTGTTATTTTTAATATTTTCTAGAAATAGTCATATCAAGCTGTGAAGACTCTTGTTTGAACATATGAACGAAAGTTACATTCTCACTATTTCTTTTTTTTTTTAAAGATTTATTTGTTTACTTGAAAGGCAAAGTTACAGAGAGGTAGAGGCAGAGAGAGAGAGAGAGAGAGAGAGAGAGAGGTCTTCCATCTACTGGTTCACTCCCCAGATGGCTGCAACAGTTGAAGCTGCACTGATCCAAAGCCAGGAGCCAGAAGCCTCCTCCAGATCTCCCACATAGGTGCAGGGGCCCAAGGACCTGGGCCATCTTCTACTGCTTTCCTAGGCCATAGCAGAGAATTGGATCAGAAATGGAGCAGCTAGGACTCGAACCAGCACCTATATGGGATGCTGGCACTGGAGGCGTGGGGCTACAGCAAGCCCCTTCCTAGCAAGACGCCAGGAAAAAAGAGCAGGGCTGGGCATACTGTGCCCCAGGCTTTTAACCCACTCCAAAGGGGAGTGGTCAATTAACCTGATTGGCTGGTGGGCACCCCGGTACGGCCAGGTAGGGGAATGAAGCCACACAAGGGCATGGCAAAGGCATCAGGTAGGAGCATGAGGTCACACAGGGGCATGGTCTTCCAGTTCGGGCCATGTGCTCTAGGCTTCCTGGACTAGATGCTCTTCCACTTGGCTGGTTCCTGGTGCTCGGTATGAACCCCATTCGCTTCTCTCTCTTAAATAAAGCTCTTACTTTCCTATGCATCTTTCTTACTGAATAAAAGCTTAAAACGTACCATGCTGCCTCGTTTATCTGTGCCGGTATTTAGGATTATTCTCTAAATATTAGGCAAGAACCCTCTTGGGCTTATTAATATCGGGGATTTAGTAATAAGCCCGTGGTGAAATCATAAGGCACCCCAAATTCTGGTAGTACATGTGGCACCCCAGCTAGCATTTCTATGGAACTTTAAGGGGCCACATTTTAGTGTGAATTTTAGGGGGTCTTGTCTGATTTCAGTTTCTCTCCAAAGACAAGCAAAGTTATAGCTGTATTGAATTGAGTTTTTGAAAATAATTTTTGTGTTTCAACACCATAAATGAAGAAATATGTCTTTCAATGCTGTTACTACTCCATGTGTTCAACTTCTCCAGAGTTCTGCAGTCCAGCTCCCCAAGAAGGAGGAAGCAGAATGGTACATCTGTCCCTCCCTCTCCTGCTGTCCTGACACTAACTCAAAACACTCGAGTCCAGGTTGCAGATCTTACTTAACTTAACTTCCACCCATTCTCTGTGGAAATAGGCCAATTGGTTTAAACTCAATTTTTGAGCTATGAAAGTTCCAAAGATCCTGGAAATCACCCTGGCGGTTCATTCATCCTGGGCAACTGTTGCCCTCTCCATTTCATTCAGAAGCAGGACACAAATGCCCGGTATGCTCATGGCCAGCTCCTTAGACCTTTTTCTGAATTCACTCAGTCTTGGCCACTTAGTTTTCCTGGAACTCTTTTGGGATACAATGGGCAGAGTAAACAACAAGGAATGAAACCAAGCCCACATTCAGATTCTGAGAAAACCCCTCCCCTAGCAAGAAATCAAGCATGGGGGATGGGGAGGGGAGGAGAAAGAAAGGAGTAAACTCTTCAACCAGTTCTCTGTGATGCTGAAGGAAATGACTTCAGCTATTGGCAGAAATTGAGAAATCTTTATCACCTTGGGTCCACACGTAGATACTTCCTTCGCAGTGTAAGATTCAGGCCATGTCAGTCTGATTTATTTACCACGTCTCAAGAATCCATACTCAGCCAACTTGCAACTGGCCCAGTAACATAGACATCATTGCTCTCAGGGAAAAATCTGAAAGAGAAGCTTGAATTTGTGAAGTGAAAGAATCTGCTCTGAAAAATGACAGCTCATCACTGTCAAAAGGAAAAGTACAGCACATGTGAAGTTTTAATTGGCTTTATTTGAGAATCAAGCAACAAACTCATTCCATAATACAGACTGGGTGTTCTCATGAACCAAGCAGAGGAGATTGTTTTTAGATACTGAAAGGGTTGAGGAAAGTAGAAACAGAGAAAAAAAAAAAAAAAACAAGTTGCTTAAAGTTACTTTTATTTTAAAGGTCAAAGCAGTCCTACCATGCTAGAGTAAACCAGCGACTTGAAGGCAATTTCTCTCTGGAATCTTAGGAAGCTCAGGTAAACAACTTAGTTTCAGTTTGGAGACAAACTTGAGTTTGAGTGACTCCGTTTTGTTTGGTATGTTGGACCCTGTGCAAGGGATCAGTTCAAAGCAGTAATTTTTTTATACATTTTATTTAGCAGCATAAATTCCTTCATTTGCTGCTGAAAGCAGAAATAGGGATTTTAGTCTTTGGGGCTATTCAGAAATGCCCTGTGTCCATAACATTCAAGGAACAATCTGTTTGTAGCAGGAGGCACACGATGCTGAAACTGGAGCTGATTTTATCAGGCTCCAGTTTCCCTCCCTGAGTTTTCATTTTCTTTGTGTCTGCTGCAAAGATTATAAGTCAACCTCATCTAAAGATTAACTCATGAAATTCACAAGGCTTAGGCTTGTCCTGCAGGACTTCAATAACAAGGCTGAGAACTCAATGACTATCAATGATAGACTGTTTTTTGAGATCCTTTCTGGTAGGTGCTATCAATCGACCTATGGATTTCAGAAGGGCCAGAGCCCACTTCACCATCATAGTATTTTCAGAGCACCTTGACCTCCTAGTGTTGATCAATCCAAGGAGGACCATGAGCTTAGGGGACCAGAGACCCACACACAGGCAGACCTCAACTTCGTCAGATTCACCACCCTGAATCCCTGAGGGAGTTTGGGAATTGATGGATAGCTACCCGTACTCCTTGCTCTGTGCATTACAAAATACACTCCTGCTATCTTCCACCACCCCTTACCTAATTGAAAAGGAAGTGCCAGTGTTTGGCTTGTTGTGTATCAGGCAAGTGAACCCAGGGTTTTTGGTTCTATAGCAGTGCTGCTGGTAGAAATCACTCAAAAGAAACAGATGTCTGTCATAATACACTAGGAGTGCTATCACAAGTGATTATAACTGTGATGGAAAAATGTTAGCTAGACATGAAAAATAAATTTATTGAATTTTCAGGTCATATAATAAATCTGGAGAAGCCTAAGGAAAAACAGGCCATAGCAATGAAAAATTATAAAATTTATTCAGTTTATGAGAAGTAGGCTGTCAACTTCCCAGAAACAAAGCTTGGAATCTGAAAGCCAATGTTTTCATTTTCTTTAATTTTGGGGACTGTTGAAATCATCCAGTAAATCAGTTTTATTAACTTGTACTCTCTTTTAAATAATAAACAAAATTGTCAATTGATTTTAGATGAACAAAATCAATGGCATGGGGCCGACAGTGTGGATAAGCCAGTTAAGCTTTCACCTGCAACGCCAGCATCCCATATCGGAGCACCAGTTTGAATCCTGGCGGCTCTGCATCTGATTCAGATCCCTGTGAATGTGCCTGGGAAAGCAGAGGAGGATGGCCCAAGTACATGGCTGTGCCACCATGGGAAACCAGGATGAAGTTCTGGGCTCCTGGATTCAGCTCGGCCCAGCCCAAGCCATTGAGGCCATTTGGAGAGTGAACCAGTTAATGAAGACTTCTTTCTCTGTCTTACCTTTATCTCTGTCATTTTGTCTTTCAAATAAATAATCTTAAACAACAACAACAAAAAAACCCAATACCACTTTTGTTACCATATGCTAGTATATTCCAGATTATTATACAAAGATTCCTTTAAGTGCTTTTTTTAAAGATTTATTTATTTGAAAGTCAGTGTTATACAGAGAGTGAAAGAGAAGCAGACAGAGAGAGAGGTCTTCCATCCGATGGTTCACTCCCCAATTGGCAGCAACGGCAGGAGCTGCGCCGATCCAAAGCCAGGAGCCAGGTGCTTTCTCCCGGTCTCCCATACGGGTGCAGGGACCCAAGGACTTGGGACATATTGTACTGCTTTCCCAGGCCATAGCAGAGAGCTGGATTGGAATTGGAGCATCCGGGTCTCAAACCGGCACCCATATGGGATGCTGGCACTGCAGGTCAGGGTATTTACCCACTGCGTCATAGCGTCAGCCCCTAAAGTGTTTTTAATTCCCTTTTCATTTAGCTTTTCTTGAAAGTTTGTATTTGAAGTGATAGATAAGTAGGAGGCACTTAGGAAATATTGAGAGAGTTGCACTTATGATCTGTTCACATAAAATAATTCACAGAACTCTTAGTTTCTCTGGCTTAATTAGACATTGAGGCTAAAACATAGGGAGCAGTGAAAGAGGCTGGGTGTGCTTCGAAAAGAGAAAAGCGATGGTACTTGTGAGCAAATTCATGGATGGGTTATCAATTTTGAAGCTTATTTAAAACATAGAAAGTTGTGTTATTTAAGAACTCATAGGGTCTCCCACACAGTTATTCATAGTTCCTTCCCAAACTTCCCTTCTCCCTTCATAAATTATGCTGTGCACAGCCTTTAAAAATTTTTACTATTTTTAAACAATAACAAAACACTAGGGGTGTGTTTTGGTTCTGCAGCTGCAAGGGGAGTTATTGTTCTTGTCCACTTGAAGGGATGAGATTCTGAGAGTTCAACTGCAAAGAGGTTATTGACTTCTGGCAAGTGGCTTTGCAGAGACCTCTGGGGTTTGCGTGACACAGGACATGCATTTCCGAGCAAAGGGAAACAAGGCAAGATTTGGCTACCTCACCTTTTGAAAAATGGCCTGTAGAGGATACAGCGATGGGAGCTATCAGAATGACTGTGTATTGAGACAGCTATGAGCCATTCACTCAGCAGAGGAATGGAGGAGTCATCAGAGGAAATGATACTGTAAAGAAGGAGGAGGAGGATGGGGAGGAGGAGAAAAAGGAGGAGAAGGAGGAGACGGAATGCAAGTACAGCTGTTCTTATAAGAGTATTCAGGTGACTCTCCCACATCCTACTGGAACCACTGTTCCCTTCCTACACTGGTGTTGTGTTCACTCAGGGCCTGCACCCAGCACAGGGCTTGATAATGTCTTACTCTCTCCCAGAAAGGATCCTGTAACAATCTGGATTGAGAATCAAAGTGATCTTAGAGACCAGGTGCCTGTCTAACTTTGGGGATTTACTTTTGGTGAAGAAGAATTTGGGGGTGATGGAATTTCTGGCATCTTAAAATACAATTGTTAAATGAACAACAGGAGTCACTGTGCACTTACTCCCCATGTAGGACCTCTGGCCTTAATGTGTTGTACTATGAGAATTAATGATAAAACTAGTATTCAAACAGTACTTTATACTTTGTGTGTCTGTGTGGGTGCAATCTGTTGAAATCTTTACATAGTATATACCAAGTTGATCTTCTGTATATAAAGATAATTAAAAATAAATCTTAATCAAAATGGGATGGGAGAGGGAGTAGGAGATGGGATGGTTTGTGGGTGGGAGGGAGGTTATGGGGGAAAAACTGCTATAATCCAAAAGTTGTACTTTCGAAATTTACATTTATTAAATAAAATTTTCTAAGAAAGAAAAAAAAGAAATAAAAAAAATACATTTGGCAGCCCCACATGTGAAGTGATCTCTTGCTCCTGCCAAGTCCACCTGGAGGATCCCAGTTCAAAAGGGAAGGGATTTTTCTACTTCCAAGCCAATGCCAAGAATGAATATAAGATAGGTGGAAGAAGTGTAGAGTTTTTCATTTCCTACTAGTTTAAGACAATAGATGTGTTGCCTTCTCAAATACAGAGATGCTTTCAATTGTTGCACCTTATCAAGTATTTTTAGGATTTCTTTCATCTATGTCATTGCTCAAGGGTACTTTAAAAAGTGTGAAAAAATAACTTCAAAGATTAATTTATTTTGGTGCAAAAATTTTGAAATCTATGCAAAGTTTTTTCAGAATATGCATTTTCTATTACCTTTGTGAAAATAACTCTAATAAATAAATAAGTCTTAAAAAAAAAGAAAAAAGTAACTCATATGTTAATATATGCTCATACTACCATTCAGCACCTCCATGGAAACTCGTGCTTTAGTTCCATTTCAGATACCCATGTTGTGCCTAAGGAGAAACCATGTAAATGCTTCTACTCACTTGTTTTCTTTGTATTCTTTTTGTGTAACTAAACCACTTGAACAGAACATCAGGGTGGTGTCTGCACTGACAACATGCAGGAAGAAAGCTGTCATTTCTGGAATTTTTTCGTGACCTGGAGGAGTTGTTATAGAACCAAGCAATTGGCTCTTGGTCAATTTTTATCTGAACAGAACTGCAAGCTTGGCAGTGCTTTTTCAGGGGATAAAACAATTCTGTCAAATTTCTCTACTGTCCCATCCTAACAGCCTCCAGATGTATTTCACAAGAACAGATGTTGATGAGACATTTCCCCCTTTAAGACTGGAGTCATAGAGAATGCCCAAATTGACCCTCACTGAAGAGTAATGAGGAACCTCTGAAAATGGATGCTCCACCAAAGACAGGAACTCTGCAAAAACAGTTCTTGTAGTATGTTTGCCTTTTCTCTGAGAAACAGTTCATACTTTTCATTGGCTTCACAAATAAAAGCCTGACCCAAGAAATGCTAAATCACAGGAGACTTAAAGCTTTGAGAGAAGGACTGTGCTCTGAGGGAAAAGGACTCCAAAGGTGCAATTGATTGATGATGAACCATTTGACCATTTGGTAATGTCATCTGGTGCGACACCACATAAAACAGACACAAGATGTACAATGATAATTGGCTTGATTCATTTGGCGAATATGCACACTCACTTAGCTTCCACTTGGTACACAGAAATCCACATAGATGGAATTTGTCCTATTTCAGGCATTAAGGGGAATGGAAACTGACCTGATACCTTTCTGAAGCTTACTTCCCAGCCAGAGTTAGGGGTATTCTCAAAGATGGCGGGGCATGAGTGGTATAACCTAAGGGAAGGCCTCTTGATAGAGTTTAAATTTCCACCCTTCCTTTATGTTAGCTTGAGTGGTTGCTTTTCTAACACCTAACACTAAAATGTGAATGAGTCAGAGACATTCTTAGATCTTTAACTCCTACCAGGCTTCTTTATTTATGCTAGTTCTGATGGCTAAAAGAGAGCTGGTATGATTTTAATGAAGGAGGAAAGGAGGACACTGGCTAAATCCTAAACACACATTTAGCTATATATCTTATCATACTCCCATTTTTCCCCTGGTGGGATAGCATTTAATATTTCAATATAGCAACATTTCATGATTGTTTTACCCTTTAGCAGATGTGAAATGGGAAATTAATGTGAAGAGAGGTATGAAACCACTTATTGTTTATATTGGTAAAACCTCTTAGCAGAAAACATCAGTGGTTTATTATTTTCATTTAAAGGATTTTTAAAAAACTGGAGACTGAACAACTATTTATCAGACAACTAATTTATCAGAATTAAATATTTCCTTTTTTTATTTAGTGAATATAAATTTCCAAAGTACAGTTTATGGATTACAGTGGCTCCCCCTGCCCCATAATTTCCCTCCCACTCGCAGCCCCCCATCTCCCGCTCCCTCTTCCATTCCATTCACATCAAGATTCATTTGCAGGCCGGCGCCGTGGCTCAACAGGCTAATCCTCTGCCTTGCGGTGCCGGCACACCGGGTTCTAGTCCCGGTTGGGGCGCCGGATTCTGTCCTGGCTGCCCCTCTTCCAGGCCAGCTCTCTGCTATGGCCCGGGAAGGCAGTGGAGGATGGCCCAAGTGCTTGGGCCCTGAACCCACATGGGAGACCAAGAGAAGCACCTGGCTCCTGCCTTTGGATCAGCGTGATGCGCTGGCCGCAGTGCGCCAGCCGCAACTGTCATTGGGGGGGTGAACCAACGGCAAAAAAGGAAGACCTTTCTCTCTGTCTCTCTCTCTCACTATCCACTCTGCCTGTCAAAAAAAAAAAAAAAAAAAGATTCATTTTTCAATTATCTTTATATACAGAAGATCGATTTAGTATATATTAAATAAAGATTTCAGAATTATATATTTCGAATACATTATTCTATATATGGAAAATTAAATGCATATTATGTGCATTTCATGAATATTAGAACTTCACTTTAAAATCATGTAAAAAAAAATCTTATCCAGGAAAATCAGCTTAACATATTGGATTTTGTTGACTAATTTGATAAAGAAGCTAAAGGAATCAAAAACAACATCTGAAATGCATTTGTAGAATAATGGTATTGCTTTTGCTTCCTCCTACCTTATTGAGGAATAACTGACAAATAAAAGTTGCCAATTATTTAAGACATACAACATAATATTTTGATACACTTAAACATTATGAAAACACACATAGTCTATCTGCATTCTTTTGTGGCTCACTGAGCTCCTTTAATAAGAATATTTTGAATTATTTGTCAGGCATGGTCATTTACTAGTTCTTTGTTTTGTTCCTCTAATAGTGACATGTTTCCCTATTTATTCATGAGCCTTGTGGTGTTGCATTGGTATCCACACATTTGAGGATGTATGTAGTTACCTATTCCAGTCTTTACAGACCAGCTTTGATAGGGAAAACTTTGATAGGGAAATCCACCCACAGAATCTGGGTGGTCCAGCTTCCAGAGTCCATGTGTAGGCTAGCTTCAGACATTTTCAGACTGGCTAGCCTAGTGCCTGAGTCAATGACTCAGTGAACCCACTTCCAAGTTTCACAAGGGGCCTGCCTTCTGCCAGGGGTCGTGAGGGGAGACCTCAGGCCAACAAAGAGCAACCTGAAGCCTAAGTGCATGAAGGCTGTTGTTGTGTTGAGCTGGACCTGGAGCCTGGGACCCCAGGAGCAAGCTTGGCACCAAAATTCACAGGGGTGGGCCTGGTGCTGGGTGATGTGGTAAAGCTGATTACTTACTTTGCTCTCCTCCTATGTGGAAGGTATTTCTTTCTGTACTGTGCCTTGCAGACTTTGAGAAAGGGTGGCCATGTGTTAGATGAAACTTTCCTTCCTATACTCTTCAATATATGTTTTCATATTTCTGTGTTCCATCCAGGTGCTGTAATCTCTCACCTCCATTCCTTGGCTCCTATGTAGCTCTTTTCATGTGGATAGTTATTCAGATTGATGTCTCCCTGAGAAGATGGGTATTGGCATCTACTCTTTCAACTGACTACCTAATTGATGTTACACCATTTCCGATCCAATAATCAATGGCATATTATTGCAAACAATAGTTTCTTATAAGTATTTATTTATCAGAAGACTTGATTTTGTACCAACTCTTCTTATGAAAAACTTATAAAAGTTAGCTGTTAATCCTTTTAACAGATAATCCAAACTATTAATTCTTAGATAAAAGTGCTTACTCAGCAACTATTGCATGTGAGGGTGCAAACCAGGGTTAACTTGTGCCAGGCCATAGCTGCTGATTTTTCCCAAGATAATGACACTGTACGAATCATTTTTCTATCAAAGAAATCCATACTTCAGCCTACTGAGAGCTAAGAAACAAATTACAACCAATATCGTCACTGAGTTTGGCTCTTAGGTCTACCCGCAGGGTGGGTAGAGTGAAGTCATTGAAACAAATGCTAAATAAGTAAGATATTATTAAAGAAGAGGGATTGCCTAGCTGAAGCAACATCAAGATAAAGGAAAAAACTGAAAGAGGGGAAACACGCATGGCCCTCTCATGTAGTGAGAGGCAGCAGGAGTTTGAAAGTTCTCGTAAGCTTTGTCAGATCTGGGTCAGAACAAAGACAAATGTCCTACAAACTTGTGTCTTGAAAGTACATGAATAAAAAGTGATTTTTATGCAGTGGTTTAAATTGTCCAGAGTACTTTCCAGCAAGTATATTTAATGCTCAACAACAAATCTAAGGACCTTTCAGGACTGGGTCTGTATTTTTTTGACTTTTCTACCCCTGTGGTTTTTGCTGTGCCTAGAATGTAATAGATACACAGTAAAATGTTAATCAATGAATTAAATAAATTAATATGAGTTAGTCAAAACCACTAGTGTATAGAGAAACTTGAGTTCAGTCTTGGTCTTCTGTTTCCAAATCCCTTTTTCCTTTTATCAGTTTAGCTTTAATCTTTGCTGTGGAGAAAAAGCCAAATCTTTGGGGTATATCTTTTCCTTTCTTTCCTGATTTCAAAACAAAGGCTTGAGAGTTCTGAAGTACTTATATTTTATTATATTACTTTTAAACAGTGAAGCTAGCTGTTTTAAAATTAGGTGCTGGATGGGGCTGGTGTTGTGGCATAGTGGGTTAAGCCGCTACCTACCATATGGGTGTTAGTTTGACTCCTGGCTGCTCCACTTCTGATCCAGCTCCTTGTTAATGCTAAAAATCTAAGTGCTTGGGTCCCTGACACCCATGTGGGAAACGCAGATGAAGCTCCTGACTCCTGGCTTCAGCCTGGCCCAGCTCTGATCATTGCAGCCAGTTGGGGAGTGATCCAGCAGATGGAGGATCTCTCTCCCTCTCCCTCTGTCTCTGTAATTCTGCCTTTGAAATAACTAAAATAACTCTTAAAATAAAATTAGGTGTTGGCAAATTTTTTTCTATAAAGGAGCATGTAGTAGATATTTAGGGATTTTAGGCTATAAGTCTCTGTTGCAACTCCTGAACTGTACCATTTTAGTGCAAAAGCAATCATAGAAAACATGTAAACAAATGGGCGTGCCTGTGTTCCAGTAAAACTCTGTGAGTACTACTATTCTAATTTCAACTAATTTTCTTGTGCTACAAAATATTATTCTTTTAATTTTGTAAAACCACTTAAAAGGATAAAAGCAATTTTCAGCTCATAGACCCAACAAAATCAGGCAGATGGTTAGGTTTGGTTTACAAATCTTAGTTTGTCAATTCCTTGTTTAAATATTGAAATAATAAAAATGAGAACTCAACTTCCCTGTATGGCTAGTTGAGCAAAATCAGCAAGTCATTCTAGTGATGAAT
This sequence comes from Lepus europaeus, assembly GCF_033115175.1. Lineage (NCBI taxonomy): Eukaryota > Metazoa > Chordata > Mammalia > Lagomorpha > Leporidae > Lepus > Lepus europaeus. The sequence goes on along the minus strand of NC_084830.1, from coordinate 61,756,160 downwards.
TCTGGTTGTCAGATAAAGGATATTTATTTGAGTTTTCTCAATGGCTTCTTTTTATTTTACTTTTTAAAATAATTCTTTAAGATTTACTTATTTATTTGAAAGTCAAAGTTACACAGAGAGGAAGAGACAGAGAGAGAAAGGGAGAAAGAAATTTTCCATTCACTGTCTCACTCCTTAAATGGCTGCAACAGCTGGAGCTGGGCCCATCTGAAGCCAGGAGCCAGGAGCTTCTTCCTGGTTTCCCATGTAGGTGCAGGGGTCCAAGGACGCGGGCCATCTTCTGCTGCTTTTCCAGGCGCATTAGCAGAGTGCTGGGTTGGAAGTGGAGCAGACAGGACTCAAACCGGCACCCATATGGGATGCTGGCACTGCAGGCTGCACCACAGTGCAGGCCCCACAGTGGCTTCTTTTTAAAGCTGCCCAAAGGGGAGCAAGTGGTAAGTGGACAAAACTGTTGGTGGTAGGGCATTATGTCATTTTGGGAAAACTGAGTGAGAAATATGGACAGAGAAATCATAGAGAAGAGAAGGAATTTCCCAAAGCACCTTTCTGTCTTTCTACAATTTGGTAATTTGAAGTCAGTTCAGAATCCTGTCCATGTTGAATCTCTCCAGGACTTCAGGAAAGGAAATGCTAAGACTAACAAAAAGAAAGACTTCCTAACTGCAAATACAAAGCATGCTATTTATTTTAAAACAAGATGACTTTTGTTTGAGAACCGGCATTTCGAGGCTGGTGCATTGATAATCAACCACCAGAACATCTCTCAAATACTTACATAAGACAGAGGCATCAAGCCTGGTTTCCACAGAGAAATGGAAAATAAATTCAGAGAGGGAAAAAAACCAGAAGTGCTGCTGGTGGGAAGGAGGAGTGATGAAAGAAGACATATCCAAAGGTAAAGCAACACTGAGGTGGCGCTCGGCTGATGCAGACAGGAGCTGGCTGTCTCTGTGTGTATTTGTCCACTTCCTGTGGCTTTAGCAACCTACCTGAGGCTGGGTGATACATAAAGAAAAGCAGTTCATTTAGCTCCCAGTTCTGGAGGGTCAAGAGCACGGCTTCTGCTTTTCTCTGCTGAAAGCTTTATGGCAGGTGGCATCCAATGGGGAAGCATGAGTAAGAGAGATAGCATAGTGAGATACAAGGCTGGGGATCAGAGAGGGGTCAGTCTTGCTCTTTCCATAACAACCCACTCTCTCTCGAGTAATCTGGGTTCCCATGAGAACTGCGTTAACCACCTGAGGGCAGTGCTCTCAATGACCTAATTACCCTCCACTAGACCCTACCCCTTAAAGGTTCCATTACAGTGGGGACCAGGCTTCCAACACATGAAACACGAACCCTTGGGGGCAAATGACACCAAACCATAACCCTGAATTCAGCTCTGTGTTGCATGAGTACTGTTACAAGTGGTTATTATAATGTCAAATTTCAGCGAGAGCATGACTTTAAAATAATCTCTCATGTTTCATGAGAAATTGCACGAAAAAATGCAATGTTGGGAAAATAATGCCTTCTCTGATTTTATTCACTCACAGCTTTCTTGCGATCAGAGAGGAAATGATGAGCTAGTGAAGGTGTTGAAGTCACAATCAGTTCTTCCGTGGAGCTCCTTTTTTTGGTCATGAATGTAAAATGTGTTCCTGGTGGCACTAGTTTCTCTCATTTTGGACAGGGAAAGAGAAATCTGCAAAACGAAAACTGAACTTCCCACTTAGTTTCTGATAATTTTCCTGATTCTGGTAGGAATGTGTGCTTGGTTTACCTAACTGGCCATTCTGTGGCGGAGCAGATGAAGACTTCGTCTACACATGGAATGAGAGGCTCATGTTGCTGTGAGGACTTTGCTAAACATTCTCATGGGAAACATACATTTTATGTGAAAACCAGTAGACATCTCCTCAAAACACTCCTTTCATCTCATGGGGGAAAAATGCCTTCATTTCAATCCACCATTCTGGGTGGACCAAATGGTAGCAAAGATTCTTTCTCATTTGACCCCACGTTTTTTTCATGATTTTCCCCAGCAGGAGGTAATACAAAGAAGCATGAAGAGACACACAAGTTCTTTGGAAAGACGCCACAGCATCTGAGATGCAAGTATAAGGTTTACATGCTATATTTGAAAGTTTTTTAATTTCTTGTATACAACATTTCCACCCTTGAGTGTTGACTTGGGGAGTCACAGAAACATTTCAGCTGTCTCCTTTGCTGTTTTTGGGTGCTCGTTTCAGAGTAATTCTTGAGTGTATGTTCCCACTGTGTATAGTAGTTTTTGTTTCATTTTCCTTCTCCTTGAACTGGAACATTAGCCTATAACCTCCTGTCCTTGTCTTCCTGGGCAAGTCCTGCTTCTTTTCAGGAAAGTCTTTATGGGCCAAAGGACATTTCCTCCATTTATGCACAAATTATGACAGAAGTTAAAGGAATAAGATCTCCCTATTTGGAGCGTGTCATGTTTGATGACTAAAAAGATACACATTGGGTCATGGTAAAATATATGACTGGTTTGTGTCAGCTCTACCTTAAATAACTTTGAAACATTGGGAAATCCATCAAATGTCTTTCAACTTTTTCATTTGTAAAATGAGGCTAACTGAACCACATTTCAGTCAGTATAGGTTTTGCTGTGTTGTCACAACACACACACACATACTCAAAATTTCAGTTGTATAAAAAACAAAGGTTTCCATATGTCCATCATGGATTGGAAGATCTCTGACACTGATAATTATTTTGGGCCTCAGACTCAGTACCTGATGAAATGTATTCCAAAGCAATTAACACATCATCCTAGTACACAGTTTCTTTTTTTAAAAAGGAAAAAGATTATTTTTTTTATTTGAAAAGCAGAGTTGGGGGGGGTTGAGAGAGATAAAGATCTTTCATCGTCTGGTTTATTCCCCAAATGGCCACAATGTTATAAGCTGAGCGAATCCGAAACCAGGAGCCAGGAGCATCTTCTGGGTCTCCCAAGGGGATATAGGGGCCCAAGCACTTGGATCATCTTCCACTGCTTTTCCAGGCACATTAGCAGGAAGCTGGATCAGCAATGGAGCAGCCAAGACTTGAACCAGTGCCCATATGGAATGAGGGCACCGCAAGCTGTGGCTTTATTTTTTTTTTTAAAGATTTATTTATTTGTTTGAAAGTCAGAGTTACACAGAGAGAGGAGAGGCAGAGAGAGAGAGAGGTCTTCCATTTTCCATTTGATGGTTCACCACCCAATTGGCCACAATTGCCGGAGCTGCGCCAATCTGAAGCCAGGAGTTTCTTCTGGGTCTCTCACATGAGTGTAGGGGCCCAAGGACTTGCACCATCTTCTACTGCTTTCTAGGCCATAGCAGAGAGCTGGATCGGAAGTGGAGCAGCCGCGTCTCAAACCGGCGCCCATACGGGATGCCAGCACTTCAGGCCAGAGCATTAACCCGCTGCGCCACAGTGCCAGCCCCAGGCAGTGGCTTTACCCGCTATGCCACAGTACCAGTCCCAAGTACACAATTTCAAGTGTCTTCTCCAAACTTAAGTTCATTGAGTGTAATGTACACAGGTTCATAAAACAGCTCATGTAAAATATGTATTATTAAAAATATTATATAGGAATTTCAAATTCTTTGCACCATTATAAACTTATCTTTTAGTTTCATTCATCCATAGCTTATTTTGAGGTACCCTTGTATGCTTCCAGTTATTTCAGCTAAGGACTTTCTACATGTTCTGCCATTGAAAACTACAGGCTGCCATCCTTTATACCTTCAAGGAACAGTTTCATCAGCAGCCACTGCACTACTTGGTCCCTGAGCCAATGCCACACACTTTAGTTTGGTGCAGCACATACTAATTTTTTTATCCACCAACTCAGTGTGGGTTATGCTGTGATGGCAACTATGTCCATAAAAGTTAAGGACTTAAAAGTATAAAACATATTTCTCATCAAAGACACTTTTCATTCAGTGTGGAGTAGGTATTTACTCATTTCAATCTTGCAAGGACCCAAACTCTAAGAAGTGTCACCCCATGCCAAACCTTGCTGGTTGCCATATCCAAGAGTCAAGAGAACAGCAGGGTTCTCACAGCAGCAATTAAATACAAGCCTAGGAACATATGTCCCTTCTACACAGAACTCCATGGTAAGAAAAAGTCACAAATCCCCTTACTCAATAGACTTGGTGCCTACAGAGATGTGGAGTCTTCAAAAACTTTATGAAAAACCACTGATGACTGTCACAAGTTAGATAAACTGTCCCTTACAGCCATAAAATTGCTCAATGACATTATTCTTACTGCAGTCTGAAGAGATCATTGGGTGACAACTCTGGGCCACAGAAAGATAATCATTATGCAGGCATAGGACAGTTCAATCTTTAAAGAAACGTCTCCGGGTCTGGAAGGACTGCATATTTCAGGGCCTATGAGTGAATCACTGTAACTCCAGTAGCAAGTACATTAGCTCTGTTTGCATTCACTCACACCTCCTTTTTTTGTGCTATGATTTCTAGGGGACAAATGTAGTCATTTCCAGCAAAGCCTGAAGTCAGGGTTGGGGAAGGACACAGCACTCCGAGCTGGTTCCTGTCCAGTGTATTGGCCAGCAGTGCCGGCAGAGGATTTGTCAGCAGCCAATTTTCCACTTCCTTCCATTTCCCAGCAGTTCTGAGAGAGTTGCTGAGGCAGCAGTCACAAACAGAGCATCCTTGTTTGGTGATGGTGGATGGTGTTTAGGCACAGTGGTTGATATTCAACAGGAGACCACTGTAGCTCATTTGCCTGAATGTTACTAAGCTACATATTCATGCAAAAGATGGCTAGTACATAGGCACCCAGGAAAACTCTTCAATTCTGTCATTTCTCTGTCTTAGCCTCACAGGAAATGGGAGAACATAAATGTCACACTGAAGTTAATGTGCACATGGTTACAGTTCCAGCGACTTGACTAGGTAAACAAGCAAACAGAACATTCCATGATAGGCATGAGGCCAAGAAGTTAAGACACCACTTGGGATGCCTGAATCCCATAACCAAATACCCTGGGTTCCAGCTTCCTGCTAATGTGTACTCTGGGTGGTGGTGTGGGGAGGGGGGTGCAACAGCTGGTATCTCAAGTAGTTGAATCCCTATCATCCACCTGGAAAACTGGGTTGAGTTCCAGCCTCCTGGTCTTGGCATTTGTCTGGTCCTGTTTGTTGCAGGCATCTGGGAAGTGAACTAAGAGATGGGAGATCTCTGTCTGTCTCTCTCCATCTCTCTACATTTGCAAATAAATAAGTAATTTTTAAAAACAATTTTCCCATCATGTGGCCCACAGCCTGCAGGCAGTAACATGGGTAATCACTTTGTAAAGGTCAAAGCACAGGCTAAGAGTCGGGGTGAAGAGTGACTGACTGGGCTTTGATAGAAGAGCGTGTGATGTCCCTGTGACTATTAGCCGTGAAATTTAACAAGTTCCTGACTTAAGATTGTATCTTGTGGAAATTTAGTCTTATAGACTAGAAGTTCTAGAATAATTTTTGGTAGCCTATCTCTCGGGTCTTTCAACTGTAGGACCGTGGGTAATTATTAATCTCTACTCTACTTTCCTCACAAGTAGCTATGTTACTCTATGCAAAGCCCTAAGGCCATGGTAAACCCATAAACCATGCTCTTCAGCAGTTCAGAAATCATTAGCTTCTGGGAATATGGTAAAAACCACCACAATATTTCATCAAACTTGTGAATAGAAGCGAGATCCTCTAAGTGCTTTATCAAAGAGTTCTCCGAATAGAGAAAATACAGATGTTTACCCCTCTTCTTCCAGGACTTTCTGCAAAGGTTTTGGTTCAAAAATCTTGATAGGTCCCTGTATTTGAAACTCAAAAAAAGAATCTGTTCACTAAGACACGAGTTCAGATTTCTCTGTATCCCAATGTATTCTCAAACATGAAAGTTGTGTTTCAAATATGTCTCAAACTATCCTTCGCATCCCTCTTTGAGAGGACAGAACTTTCTGTTAACTAAAGAGTTGCCTTCAACATCAATGCAACTTTTCATAATGAAGCATGATCTGACTTAGAACATTATCTTAGACTGTTTCTGGCGCTTACAGGGTCACTCCGTGACTATGTTAGAGATAGCGCTCATTCCAAAGTGTAATGAGTTTTCATATATCCTGGAAATGACCACAGAATTCCAAAGAGAAGACAAGACTAGAAAGAAGAGCAATTAGAACTTGAGACCAAGTAAATTGTTTTAGTCAGAATTTTGGGAAAGATGTATGAGTCATCTATGTAGTCATATTATGTAGGAAGTAGATTTGGGAACTGTAAAAACAGGAGGAAAAACATGATAGAGGCTCACTTTACTCTTTTTTTTTAAGAAATATTTTATTTAATTGAAAGGCAGAGTTCCAGAGTGGTGGAGACAGAGAGAGAGAGAGGTCCTCCATCTGCTGGTTCACTCCCCAGAAGACCACAACATACGGAACTGAGCCGATCAGAAGCCAGGAGCCTGAGCTTCTTTCAGGTCCCCAACAAGGGTGCAGGGCCCCACGGATCCAGGCCATCTTTTGCTATTTTCCTAGGCACATTAGCAGGGAGCTGGATCAGAAGTGGAGCAGCCAAAACTGGAACCGGTGCCCATATGGGATACTGGCACTGCAGGCTTTACCCGCTATGCCACCGCTCCTGCCCCCACTTCATTCTTGTGTTCAAGTCTAAATTATAGAGTAGTCTCCTTCCATCAAGTCAGCAGCACACCAGCCCCTTTATCTCCCAGCTCCTCTGTCCCTTATCTCTGTGTCACAAAGCAGCTCACCACCAAGTCCACATTCCCAGACAGCAATTATTAAAGTGTAGGGACAAAACATACTGGAACATGATTAATTTTGAGCTTATTTAGGAAATCCAGGATGTCGCCAGATTTTAATTGAGTTTTCCTAAGATCTCTCTTAAACTGTGGACACATTGTCTCTCTTGCATTTAGCTGGGGATGTGGTTACTTTATTGTTGGAAGAATTACCCATCCCTACTGCTGCTGGATTTAAAACAGGATTGTTTTCTCCATCTCTTGTATAGGGCTCTCCTCCAACTCTGGTCCCCAGGGAGTGGTGCACGTCTATATCTGGAAATCCCATCTTGCTCAGTGCATTGCTGTGGTGTCAGCCCTTCCGTGTTTTCAATGCATCCCCTTACTAACAGAACAGATGCTCTCAATGCAGCTTGGAATACTCATCACGCCTTTTGTATGCTGATCCTGTCTTCAAACCTTGAGGAAAGCATTTTGAAAATTACATCAAGAGGGTCTGCATCTCCGAACATACTCAGAAACTCCCCAAATTGCCAGATCACCTTTCACTTGGAAACTTTGGAGAGAAAAAAACTTATAGAGATTTGATGATGAACTTTGTTCATTTTTATTTTATTTTTTTCAGAGAGTCTAACTCTTTGGTTCTTCAATGATGACCTGCCAAAGCTTGCATATAGTTTGGAAATGGAATCCCTGAGTGCAGAGACTATGCCCCGTGCAGAAGCATTTGATGTTTTCACCGGTGTGGTAAACAGCTCCCTAGGTGGTGGAATGTAAGATCAGTGACAAGGCCTGGCCACGGTCTGGGCAGACAAATGTCTCAGGAAAATGTGCCTATGTTTTCCTAATAAGGAAATCTCAAAAAGTGAAGCTGAAAGTTGTCTGTTGTGGAAGAGTAACAAATAAGCTTTGGAGAAAATCAGATAAATGCAAAAATCATCATAAAGCAAATATGACTTTTGCCTAGAGGGAGATGCGGCCGGAGCATGGTGGTTGTATCACAGCTGATGGACTGAGGTACAGGTGTCAGAAGTTTCCCACAGCCATTATGCTGGGCCGTGGCTTGATGCCTCGCCACCCACCTGGTTCCTCACTAAACTTGGAGCCAGTAAACGGATTGTATGTGTGTGATTTATGGCATATTGTTTAATCCCAGCAATTATAATATCCTAGTCTATAAAATAAGAATTGTAATATATACCTACCTCTCAAGGATGCTGTGAGCAGCAAGTTGATATGATTATGAAAGTATTTTGTAAAGTGTGTAGTGTTAAACAAATGTTGGTTGTTACTTATTTGTGTTAACAGAGTACATTCTAAAAAAATAAAACCTCATGGAAAATAGAATTAAAACAAGTTTATTTTAGTGCAAAAAATCTGAAATCCATGCATGATTTTTTTCCTGATACCCATTTTTCATGAACATCTTGAAGACTTTTATCATTTTGACTTAAAGCATGAAGACTGATTCTAGATTGTGAGTTTCTTGGATGATAGTGGAGATGTAAAAACAAAACTACTAAAAAGAATCAGTGGTCCAAGCTTCTATAATTGTTGACTGGACAAAATATATCTCTAAGAGGATATTCTATATACTTTGATTGTATATGAATAATTTTGGAGGATTTTTGTTAAAATGAAAATTCTAATTTAGTAGATGTGGGAGGGCACTGAGACTCTGCATTGCTGAAAGTTGCCAGGTCATGTTCACTGCTGGTACACAGATTCCACACTGAGTTGCAATAGATGAAAGAGAAGAAGGTAAAGGGAAAAGACAACAGGGGTGGAAAGTGATGAAGAAGGAGATTTCCTGACCACTATCCCTGACCCTAGGACAACAGTAACTTGTAAAGATCTTCCCACCATTAATGTATCTGGGCAGTGTGTTGTTCTTAACTGAGCATCTTTGCTGGGTATTAAATACAGTGCAAGAGACATTTTGAAGAAAATTGTGAGCTACCTTGAAGCAAAGTAGCCCTGCCTCCATGTAGGAAGCTAGGGAAATAGAGTTTGTAAAAGAAGCAGTCTATATTCTGCCAACTGGGAAGTGATCCAGCAGTGATAAAATCATTAGCTTCTGTGACCTTAGCTGTATTTAAAGTTTATTCCCTTGGGACCCTTAGTATACCATGTCTTGATTGGACATTGTGAACTAACATCCTTGTCATTCACATTTAGAACCAAATGACTTCCTTCTGGCATTTTCACAGAGATTTGGTAGTTTGCCATGATATTATGCATTGTTCAGAATAATTTTCCATGTAACTGAGGTCAATTTTCCTAATTTATAGCTATTTGTACAAGCTGACTCTCAGTGGGAGTGGAGAAGTCAGCAGAAAATAACTTTATAATAAACTATTCCAAACATAGAGCAGGTGGTGAAATTCTTAAAATGCTGTTGTAACTCTATATAGGTACACAGGCTCATGACACATAATACCTCTTGCTATTATGTGCACAACTGTTAATGCATTTGTGTGTGTGTGTGTGTGTGTGTAAGAGAGAGACAGAGAGGTGTTAGCCAAGACAAATAACCACCCTTGAAAATGTGCTGTGATTTGTAACAAAGTTAAGCCGGTACAAAGTTCATGGAGGCACTGTTCTCTAAGATTTGCTGCATACCAAGTCACTCCACTTGTATTACCAGAGTCTTGATTAAAATGATCCATAGGGATATAGATTTAGATATAGTGAAATATCTAATTACTACATTGACTGATGGAAATCTTTAGCTCAATATTTTCAGCTAAAGTAGGAAAATAAAAAAAGAAATCACTTTTTTTGAGGGAATCCACAACTTCATAAAATAAACTCTATCTTGGTCTATTTTTTGTTTATTATAGAGTTTTAAAATCATTACTATAGAGCATATAAGACAAAGGAAATGATCATTTGGTTCAATCAGTGCTTACCCACATCCTTTCGAAGGAATTCCTGAAGCACTCAGCTGAGCGTGACTGACAGGCAGCTCAATGTCCATTGGTAGTTGTTGCTGGCATGCAAATCTGTGTCACCTTCTACGTCAGTCTTCACTGCCTGCAATGATCCCTTCCATGTCGAGGACTTTTAAAAAATTGTCACAAATTCTTAGTTTCTTAGTTTGTTTTTTAAAATTTTTATTTATTTATATTTTAAATTTTTATTTAAGGTATGCAAATTTCATATATTCAGTTTTAGGAGCATAGTGATGCTTCCCACCCTACCCTCTCTCCTGGCCATGCTCCCTGGCTTCTTCCTCCTCTCTGTCCTATTCTCGCTCTTAATTTTTACAAAGATCTATTTTCAGCTTACTTTGTACTCATAAGATTAACCTTACACTAAGTAACGAGTTCAACAATAACAACAACAACAAATAGTAGTAATAATAATAATAATAATAATAATAATAATAATGTTCCTCAACAGTAGAGACAAGGGCTGTAAACAATCATCGAATCCCAAAATCAAAAGGCTAGGGCTAAGCCTTCACAGAGTACATTTCTCTGGCTTCAGCTACATCTGTTCTTGACTGTGCAGAACTCCTGAGGGTGTCCTATGCTCCAAAACACTCTGCGGAATGTCTGTCCACAACAGTTCACCAGCTGGGAACGGCCACTCCCTTGCACTGCTGTATCTGACCCCAGGTGCCAGTGACTTTGACACACTCTGCTTGCGGTAGAAGGAGCCACTTGCAAATTGACTACAAAGTTTAAAGGCCTCTTTTAGTCCACTATAACATAAGCATTTCTGGATACATCTTTCCCTTGACCCATGTAAAAATTGTTGCTTTCAAGAAGAGCCAGTTCACTTTGACCAATTGTTTCTTCTAAAGGTCATTTGGTAAATGGTTGGTATTGGTGAATATTTTTGTGTGATTTGTGTCACATAAGCATATTAGACAGCAAAAAGCTTTTTTTTCTAAAAATAAATGTATAAAAGTATCTTTCTGACATGTAATTAATATTTATTTGGGGAAAATTTTAAATATAAAAAATTATTTTTCAGTGATGTTCCAAAACCCTGTCATCTAGAGACAATTGTAGTTAGCATTCTTTTTTTGTGGCCACTCTCTTAAGATAATTGCTTTTCACATTTCTTGTGTAAGTTATTCAGTCTTTTGCTGTGTAATCATCTTTTCCCTCTTCCATATAATGGAAGTAAAAATAGTAGCTATCATCTAGGATTGTTTAGAGTTTTAGGTAAATTAATACATAAAAATGTATAACAGTGACTGCTAATACTTAGTTAATCAGAATTTATTAATATTAGAATCCCTGCATGTACCTGTTTATAACTACTGGGCATATTATTTCCAAAAAATGGAATAAAACTACATGCTACTTTGTAGCTTTTCTTCACTGAGCCAGAAATTGAAGTCATCTTTCTATGTTAGTAAATATAAGGTTATATCATTATTTTAACTTGCTATATAATATTCTATTAATGCACATTTCTCTAAGCTCCTAAAAGTGCATTCACTGGTTAAACAGTTCAACATATTTAAAAGTAAGTGTCTTTAATAGCTCAGTTTAGGAATGACCTAAAAAATAATATTCAGTAATCATATTTGATGGCAGTTAAGAAGATCTGGCATTTGGCTGTATCTGTAAACAGTTAGGAGCATCAGTTTTGAGGGACCTTACCTGATTGAAGCTCAAGATCCACCACTTACTGCTGTGTGACCTTGAACAAGTTCTTCATCACTCTTGACTGAATGCCCCTATCTATAAAATAGGAAGTTTTCTAAAGGACTTACTTGATAGGTTATTATGATAATTAAATAAAATTATGGAAACAATGTGCCAGGAGTGGTGCCTAGCTCATAGAAAAAGCTCAATAAATGTTCTTCAAGGGTTTTCTTACATAGGCAAAGTTAAATAGAAAACAATTGTCTACTGAAATTGATCTTACGTAACTTAGGAAAAGTGATAAAAATCTTCACACTTTTGTCCTATGAACTATTTGGAATCATGTCAGTCCACTTGAAACTGTTTTTTTCCATCTCCTTTGGACCATACGTGCTGATAGAGAGCTCACTGGAGGAAGTGCTGTGACTGACTGGCAGTGGAAGACCACATTCTCTGAGCTCAGCAGGGTCAAGAGCGGCTGTCTCCATTGCTGTGGAATTTGTCAAGCTGTTTGCACTCAAATTGCTGTGAATGCTAAGGAACTAACAGAAACCTTTCCTTTGCTTCATCCATGTTTGATATTAATGCACACAAGAAAATAATATTTTGAAAACACTGAAATGTACTCACTGAGACAACTTATTTCATATAGAAATTGATTTCTTTCATTTCCAAAACTTTTCCTATCATGGTTCCAAAGAAGGTACTTATGATAAGGTACAGATGTACATAGGTGTTCATTAAGTTCTTTTTAAAATCTTAAAATACAACTTGATATTTTATTCAGATTTTTTTTAGACTCTCAGTTAATGTCTTTCATTAATTTAGAAAAGAAAAAGCAGAATTGGAGCTTTGTACTTAGGTGGCTTGGTATGAAATTGTGTAATAACAAGATCCATTCTGAGTGTTCTAAGTGTTTCTGTTTACCAACAGATAAACTGATATCTTTTTTTTTTTTTTGATAGGCAGAGTTAGACAGTGAGAGAGAGAGAGACAGAAAGAAAGGTCTTCCTTCCATTGGCTCACCCCCCAAATGGCCGCTATGGCCAGCATGCTGCGCCGATTCAAAGCCAGGAGCCAGGTGCTTCCTCCTGGTCTCCCATGTGGGTGCAGGGCCCAAGGAATTGGTCCATGCTCCACTGCCCTCCCGGGCCACAGCAGACAGCTGGATTGGAAGAGGAGCAACCAGAACAAAACTGGCACCCCAACCGGGACTAGAACCTGGAATGCTGGCGCCGCAGGCAGAGGATTAGCCTAGTGAGCCACAGCGCAGGCCCCAACAGATATCTTACTTTAACTTAGGAAGATTTTCCTTAAGTATTTCTACAGCTCTGATCTTGCCATACCTGGTCATGATTGGCAATTGGATGACCAGAGCAGCAGGCCAGACTTAATGGTGAGTCCCTGGGGCAGTGAGTTGGCAACCGCAGGGCAGGTCATTTGCATGGCACATAAGGCACAGCCTAGCCAGACAGTCGTTGCCAGGGTTTATGTAGCTGATGCGGTGCTGTGGCTGCAGAGGCAGTAGAGTTATCCGTGTTGCTGCCTCTAAGGAGCCTTCTTTCACCCTTCAAGTAGAATTCTTTTTTTTTTTTTTTTCAATTGTAAAAAATTTGCATTGCATTTATTTAACTGGGTGCGAAAGGGATAATTAGAATTTGGCTCAAATTCATGGTTGATTTTTTTTTCCCTCTTTCCCGCTCCCTCTCCCCTTCCATTCACATCAAGATTCATTTTCAATTCTCTTTATATACAGAAGATCAGTTCAGTATATATTAAGCAAAGATTTCAACAGTTTGCCCCCACATAGCAACACAAAGTGAAAAATACTGTTGGAGTACTAGTTATAGCATTAAATAACAGTGTACAGCACATTAAAGACAGAGATCCTACATGATATTTTTTAAAAATTAATCTTCTATGCAATTTCCAATTTAACACCAGGTTTTTTTTTTTTCATTTTCAATTATCTTTATATGCAGAAGATCAATTCAGTATATACTAAGTAAAGATTTCATCAGTTTGCACCCACACAGAAACACAAAGTGTAAAAATACTGTTTTAGTACTAGTTATAGCATCACTTCACATTAGACAACACATTAAGGACAGATCCCACATAAGATGTAAGTACACAGTGACTCCTGTTGTTGACTTAACAATTTGACACTCTTGTTTATGGCGTCAGTAATCTCCCTAGGCTCTAGTAATGAGTTGCCAAGGCTATGGAAGGCTTTAGGGTTCGCTGACTTCGATCTTATTCTGATAGGGTCATAGTCAAAGTGGAAGTTCTCTCCTCCCTTCAGAGAAAGGTACCTCCTTCTTTGATGGCCCCGTTCTTTCCACTGGGAACTCACTCACAGAGATCTTTCATTTAGGTCGTCTTCTTTTTTTTTTTTTTTTCTTTTCCAGGGTGTCTTGGCTTTCCATGCCTACTATACTCTCATGGGCTCTTCAGCCAGATCCGAATGCCTTAAGGGCTGATTCTGAGGCCAGAGTGCTATTTAGGACATCTGCCATTCTATGAGTCTGCTGTGTATCCCGCTTCCCATGTTGGATCCTTCTCTCCCTTTTTGATTCTATCAGTTAGTATTAGCAGACACTAGTCTTGTTTGTGTGATACTTTATCAAGTAGAATTCTTAATGAAGGAGAGCAGAGGGAAGGATAGACCCAGGACCACATCACGTCTGTCCCTGATCATACCGTGTGCCTTCCTTAAGCCCCACCTCAGAGAATGATATGAACCCCGTTATAATTTCTCTTTTGTTCTCAACCTCCTACAGCATGGTTCCTGTTTCCCACCTCTCTTCCTGTCCCCAGTTTGAAGGCAGGCTTTTTCTCCATCTTTCTTTCTCAGCAGTATTTGTCGAAGAATGACTCTGCCCATTGAATCGAGGCTGTGTGTTTCCAAGCAGGGCACTTGTTTAAGGTGGTGCCCAACATGTTGTTGTTAACAATTACTGTGTAGAAATAACATGCTCTTGCTCCATTCATTGGGAAAGAGAAAGTGGGGTGGGGAGCACTACTTGGTATTCCTTTGTGGTAATACCAATTCCTTGGTATTACATTCTGGAGTAAATGCCAAGAATAGTGGTTGCTTTAATTTAATATTTGATGGTATTGTTTTCTTCCTGCATTCTCCAAGGAGGAGAGTGTCCTGTGAGGTTAGAATTATGTTCCTTTCTGTTCACTCGCTTCTTGGTCAGCTTTTCTTCACTATAGCCAAAATACCTGAGAGAAGCTACCTACGAAGGGGAAAGGCTTATTTCAGCTCATGGTTTTAGAGGTTCACAGCCCAAGATTGGCCCAAGATTCTGGGGTCTGATGAGGGTGGAGGCTGGCAGTGGCAGAGTGTGTGTGGAGGAAGGATCACACAGCAAGCCAGGAACCCAAGAGACAGGGAGCAAGCTTGTCATCTACCCTCTGTGTGGGCTCTTCTTACAATGCCATCAAGATTCCATCAGAGGCTCCACCCTAACCACCTAATCCAATGCAATCACTGTCTGAGGCCCCACCTTCAGATACTTTATTGCATTAAGCTTCATTCTTAATCTATTAACATAAAACTCTGGAAATCAAGTCTTAAACACCAGGGCCTTTAGGGAACAATAACCAAACCATAACAAGTTGGGAGTTATTTCAATGTCTACTTGGGAGTTATTTCAAATACCTTCTCTCTGTTTCTCACCAACTGATGACCAAATTGTTTTGACAGAAAGCAGACAAAGTTGCTTTAATGGAGTCATATATTGACTGTAGAATGGTCTAACAATGATCTCAGACGTTCACCAGCTGAATCAGCAGCGTGGATGTAAATCAATGGGAAGGCTTTGCAGGTCTCTTTTGAACCCCACAAGGATTCTGGATTCCATGAGCTATGAAGGCAGTTCATAAAAACACAGAGAACTGAGAGAAGTTTCCTTCTGTGCTTTTCTGATCATTCCCTGTGTCCTTCCCACCCAAATGCTTTTGCCCTCACATTAATATTTCAAAAATCTAAAAGCAACATGAATTATATGCAAGATAATTACAGAGTAT
Organism: Lepus europaeus; assembly: GCF_033115175.1. Classification (NCBI taxonomy): domain Eukaryota; kingdom Metazoa; phylum Chordata; class Mammalia; order Lagomorpha; family Leporidae; genus Lepus; species Lepus europaeus. The sequence goes on along the minus strand of NC_084830.1, from coordinate 61,740,732 downwards.
GTGGTAGGAAATGGTCTCAGAACTGACCCAGTCTATGCTTCTTACCAGAACAGAAAGAAATCTTATCATATCACTAATTCATGGACTCAATCTCTTGTCTTTCATGATTTTTAAGTATGAAAATCCTCTCTAGGCTTTCCTGTAGAACCACTTCAGGTGTAATCTCACAGTTATGCATGCAATTTATCAGGAAAACGATGCAGCAGACAGATTTCCTGTTTATTAGTTTCGCGTACACCTCTAACCATTGCAAAGGGAAAGAAAGGAAAGCTACACGTGACAGCACATTGTAATGGGATTTGATTGTTCTATGTGGTCTGTGAAATTCCAAGGAAAAGAAATACTTTGAGATACTTGTCCATCAAACTTGGTGTAGATGGGACCTTCTAGGTGCAGGATACAGTGGTTGGAAGTGAAGAGGTGCTCATTTGTGCTTAATTTGTTTTAAAAGATTTATTTATTTGAAAGTGAGAGTCACACACACACACACAGAGAGAGAGAGAGAGAGAGAGAGAGAAAGAGAGGGGTCTTCCATCCGCTGGTTCACTCCCCAATTGGCCGCAATGGCCGGAGCTGCGCTGATCCAAAGCCAGGAGCCAGGAGCTTCTTCCGGATCTCCCACACAGGTGTAGGGCCCAAGGATCTGGGCCATCTTCTACTGCTTTCCCAGGCCTCAGCAGACAGCTGGATCAGAAGTGGAGCAGCTGGAACTGGAAGTGGTGCCCATACGGGATGGCAGTGCTGCAGGCGGCGGCTTTAGCCAATACACCACAGCGCCAGCCCCATTCATGCTTAATTTATCCAGCAAATATTTCAAAAGTCCTTTCTATAAATCAAACACATAGGCTGTAAATTTTAAAATTAAAAAAAATTAAATTTATTCAATGTAGCTTTCAGCCTGGAATTAGAGCTACAATTCAACCATTAAGTTGCAGGGGTAGCACAGGGGAAAGCGTTAGTGAATACGCCCCCTCAAGGCATGTCAGAGAAATCAATGTGAAAGCCTTATCCCTTGGAGGATGATGAGGAATCTATTGGCTGGAGAACAGGGAGGAGTGTGGAAGGGAAAAATATAGAATTCATATCTCTGTGCCCATGGAACTTCCGTAATGCGGGAAAGTACGCAGCTATTAAGGCTGAGAAGCTCACAACCATAAGCTTATTTCTGTAGTAAGTGGCTAATGATATTAGACATAACAATATAAAATCTAGACTGATTAGGATTTAGAGTCATTGAAATCAGCTCAGAGCCTCTGTCCATGCCTTTTTAAGGTGGAGAAATCGAGGCTGTGCACTGGTGAATGACCCACACTAGGGTGGCCTGGGGTTGAGAGGACCAGTGGCCCAGCCCATGACTCCAGGTGCTGAACAGTGCTCTATTTAACAGTATCTTGTAACTCTGTCCCCCACTAGTAGTGGAATGAATCAAGACTGCATAACTTATTTGACTTCATTTAATCTATTTTCCAGATCTGGGCATTCAGAAAAGGCCCTGTATACTTCTACAGTCATTATTTGGAGCACTCTTATACCAAAACAAGTGAAACAAACAGGAGGCCCCAAAACAAAAACAAACAAAAAACAAAATAAAACAAATCTAGATGCTAAATATAAGGATTCATACTTACCTATGTCTAGAAACATAGCCATAATAATAGCAACAATATTTTATGTGTGAAAAATACTTTTCACTTTACAAAGTGCTGTCATATGCAACGTATCTTTTTTATTTCCTCTATACAACATTGTGTGGAACAGCTTATAAGAAAATTGGAAATTCCGCTCTCTCGCGGGTCGGGGTTACATGGCGGCGACTGCGGCAAAGCGAGAGCCTCCTGAGATGCCGCTGCTGCCAGCACAGCCGGAGACCTGAGCCGACCCTGGGGGCTGTCCGCGAGCCCCGCACTCCCTCGATGAGTCGGAGAAGTCCCGTTGTATCGGAGTAAGATGGACGGTAGTTTTGATTGTGATTGTGGTGAGCTGGAGCCACCTGATCACTAACAAAAGACATCTGTTAACCAACAGCCACGAGGGCTTCCTGTTGAAATATATAGCAACAAAGGAAGAAAAGAAGCAAAACGGAAATAGTGCTTACCAGCACCTTAGAATGATGCTGCTCAGGACCAGTCCAACACTGAATGTATCTGCACTGTGAGGAGAATGTTCATAGAAGCCTGTTGTGTGCATATTTATTCACATTTTTGTTAAATGTTAAATCGTTTAGCACAGTAAATCTGAGTGCATAGTATGTCATTTCATTCCGTTTGAGTTTCTTGAGTGTTTTCTTTAGATGTCTGCAGATTTGCTGCCCCTTTCTTGAACTATGAGTACTGCAATCTTTTTAATTCTCAGTATGAGTAGAGTTTTTTGAGCTTTAAATCTAAGGGGAACTCAACAGGCCCGGTTGCCATATGCAATGAACACCAAGAAACCATCTTGCTATGGAAGCATAATTATTTTTCTTCTCCCTTTTTGAAAGATCTTTCCTTTTGATGCCAGTTTTCTTCCTTGTTACACAAGTTCAACAATTTGAAAGGAAAAGGCAATAGTAAGGGTTTCAAAATGGCAGAGAAATTTGAAAGTCTTATGAACATCCATGGTTTTGATCTGGGCTCTAGGTATACGGACTTAAAACCATTGGGTTGTGGAGGCAACGGCTTGGTTTTTTCTGCTGTAGACAATGACTGTGACAAGAGAGTAGCCATCAAGAAAATTGTCCTTACTGATCCCCAGAGTGTTAAACATGCTCTACGTGAAGTCAAAATTATTAGAAGACTTGACCATGATAACATTGTGAAAGTGTTTGAAATTCTTGGTCCCAGTGGAAGCCAGTTAACAGACGATGTGGGCTCTCTTACGGAACTGAACAGTGTTTACATTGTTCAGGAGTACATGGAGACAGACTTGGCCAATGTGCTGGAGCAGGGCCCTTTACTGGAAGAGCATGCCAGGCTTTTCATGTATCAGCTGCTACGTGGGCTCAAGTATATTCATTCTGCAAATGTACTGCACAGAGATCTCAAACCAGCTAATCTTTTCACTAATACTGAAGACTTGGTGCTGAAGATAGGTGACTTTGGTCTTGCACGGATCATGGATCCTCATTATTCCCATAAGGGTCATCTTTCTGAAGGATTGGTTACTAAATGGTACAGATCTCCACGTCTTTTACTTTCTCCTAATAGTTATACTAAAGCCATTGACATGTGGGCTGCAGGCTGCATCTTTGCTGAAATGCTGACTGGGAAAACCCTCTTTGCAGGTGCACATGAACTTGAACAGATGCAACTGATTTTGGAATCTATTCCTGTTGTACATGAGGAAGATCGTCAGGAGCTTCTCGGCGTAATTCCAGTTTACATTAGAAATGACATGACTGAGCCACACAAACCTTTAACTCAGCTGCTTCCGGGAATTAGTCGAGAAGCACTGGATTTCCTGGAACAAATTCTGACATTGAGCCCCATGGACCGGCTGACTGCAGAAGAAGCGCTCTCCCATCCTTACATGAGCATCTATTCGTTTCCAATGGATGAGCCAATTTCAAGTCATCCTTTTCATATTGAAGACGAAGTTGATGACATTTTGCTTATGGATAAGACTCATAGTCACATTTATAACTGGGAAAGGTACCATGATTGTCAGTTTTCAGAGCATGATTGGCCTATGCGTAACAACTTTGATATTGATGAAGTTCAGCTTGACCCGAAGGCTCTGTCTGATGTCATGGACGAAGAAGTACAAGTTGACCCGCAAAAATATTTGGATGGAGATCAGGAAAAGTATCTGGAGGATCCAGCTTTCGATACCAATTACTCTACTGAGCCTTGTTGGCAGTACCCAGATCATCATGAAAACAAATATTGTGACCTGGAGTGTAGCCATACTTGTAACTAAAAAACGAGGTCATCATCATATTTAGATAACTTAGTTTGGAGGGAGAGTGAAGTTAATCATTACCATGAACCCAAACTTATTATAGATCTTTCCAATTGGAAAGAGCAGAGCAAAGAAAAATCTGACAAGAAAGGCAAGTCAAAATGGGAAAGGAATGGATTAGTGAAAGCCCAGATAGCTCTAGAAGAAGCGTCACAGCAACTGGCTGAAAAGGAAAGGGAAAAGAATCAGGGATTTGATTTTGACTCCTTCATTGCAGGAACTATTCAGCTTAGTTCACAACACGAGCCTACTGCTGTTGTTGATAAATTAAACGACTTGAATAGCTCAGTGTCCCAACTAGAATTGAAAAGTTTGATCTCAAAGTCAGTAAGCCAAGAAAAACAGGAAAAGGGAATGGCAAATTTGGCTCAGCTCGAAGCCTTGTACCAGTCTTCGTGGGACAGCCAGTTTGTGAGTGGCGGGGAGGACTGTTTTCTCATCAATCAGTTTTGTTGTGAGGTGAGGAAGGATGAACAAGTTGAGAAGGAGAACACTTACACCAGTTACTTGGATAAGTTCTTTAGCAGGAAGGAAGATACTGAAATGCTAGAAACTGAGCCAGCAGAGGAGGGGAAGCTTGGGGAGAGAGCAAGTGAGGAAGGATTTCTGAGCAACAGTGGTGAGCTCCTGTTTAACAAACAGCTTGAATCCATAGGCATCCCACAGTTTCACAGCCCGGTTGGGTCACCACTAAAGTCCATACAGGCCACATTGACCCCTTCTGCCATGAAATCTTCCCCTCAGATTCCTCATAAAACCTACAGCAGCATTCTGAAACATCTCAACTAAAACACTCAGCAGACATATCTCTGTATTCTTCATGAAATGTGTTTTGTCTTTTTTTATTACTAGTGTTTAAGTCATTTTTTTACTTGAGTCAGATGGTGTCATTTAGTAAGGATTTTTATTAGTTCTTGGTTTTTAAAATCCAGACTTTTTTTCTACATGTGAGATAGCTTTCATTTTAACTGGCATGTCGTTTGCACACAAAATAAAGAATAGAGCAAAATAATGCAATGCAGGAGGAGACAAAAGAAATGCACTAAGACAAGTAAAAAACATTCTCATAGAACAATGATCTGTTTTACAGGAAACAAATCTTGCCTTGAAATTTACACAGTGAGACTGTACATAATTGCATGAAAATATCTATTTTTTTCCTAAAACATTTTTCATTCATGAGTATTTTCAAGTTTTTCATACTGTACACATTTCTTAAACACATGATACCAGCAGCAAAATGAATGCCGAATTTGGTACACATGTGTTATCTACCTCAAGGTAACAAGAGTATGTGGCAAAGCATACACCCCTCCCCCTAGTGCTTCACAGTCTGCACTTCTGTTTAGCCAGCGTTAGTGTAGTCAGCTTTTCTAGTGAGACTCATTCACCGTTCCGTAACGTTCTGGGATTCATTCAAGTGTTAATACATCACATCTTATTTATTTTAGCAAATCATATTTCTGTATTTAATTATAAAAGTTAACAGTTTTAAAAAATTTATTTGCAAATCCACTTTTTCCATTGGCACTATGGTTTGTTGCCTACCTAGGTGAATACATGTCAGCTTGGCCTATGGCTGTCCACGTACTTAATTTACTTAACTGTTCGTTTTAATTAAAGTGCTCACTGTGTATAGGAATTTGTATTTTGGAGGTGCTTGATCTATCTACAAAGAAAAATTAGGAATTACTTTATTATAAAATGCTCCTAGAAGTCTTAATTGTGTTTATTTTTAAAAAAGAAACTGTAATGTTAGACTTGTGTGCATGGAAGTAATTAAGGTACATCATTATTGTAGTTTAAAAGTTGTACATGGTAAGACATTTTGTTTTTACTGTGTGTTTTTACTGAATGATTTATTCCCCATCCAAGGCAAGCATGAATAAAATTAGGTTAAATGTAGCATGTAGCATCCCAGTCTCTTAGAATTTGTTTCATCTATTTTATTTTATTGAATACTGTCTGTATCTTTGGTTTTCCTGTTTGAAGAAAAAGGACAAATAAAACATGGCCAGCAAAAAAAAAAAAAAAAGAAAGAAAGAAAAAAAAAGAAAATTGGAAATTCCAAGTTAGACTTTGTGACTTAATGCCACGCAAGTAATAAGTGACAAAGCCAGGACTCAAATCTGTGTTTTCTCACTGCACCTGGGGAATTGTTGCTGGAATACTCCTGTTGCCTCTCTAAGGTATGAACTGAACATTAGATGCCTTGCACCTTCCTGTCTCCAGCTAGTGTTTACTGAATTCTTTCCTGGGAGATTTCATTGACATAAAGCAGTCTCAGTAGCTGTGGTCCTACCTTCAACAGTGCACAATCTTGCTGAGGGAAACAGGGCTGAAACGAGTGAAATGGGGCATCCACAAGAGAGCTTTAAACAAAAATCTACATTGTTCCAGCTTTGAGGACAATAAAGTATTCTCTAGATTCCAAGTCACATTAGGAAATAAAAATCTAGTGATGATTTCTTTGGAAACTCTGAAACTGAAATTCATCACCAATATACACTACATTATTTAATTTATCTAATGCAATTTCCATGCACCAATGATGCATTAATTACCTAAAAAAGTATAATTATCAAAGATAAAGAATAACATATAATTATATTATGCCAAATGCCACTTTGTGTAAAAAAACATCCATTTTAAATTCCAACAAGAGAATGGTATTATTTGGTTTTCTTAATGGATATGAAACAGCCTTGTGACATAGCTAGTTTTCAATATGCTTTCACAATGCAGGCATTAAATCTTTGGTACTACTAGGATAGTCATTCTAGTCTCCCAAACCAATGAAAATTGCTGCATTTTTAAAGGCAAATACAAAGATCCCCCATCCTCTGGTTCACTTTCCAAATGCTTGCAAAAGCTAGGACCAAGCAGGTGAAAGCCAAGAGCATGGAATTTAATCTGAGCCTCCCATGCAAGTAACACAGCCCCAACTACTTGAGCAATCACCAGCTGCCTCTGAGAGTGGGCATTGGCAGGAAGCTGGAATTGGGAGTGGAACTGAGACCCAAACCCAGGTACTCTGATACGGCATTCAGGCCTCCCAAGGGTTGTCTTCCTACATGGATTTTTTTTTTTAAATAAGAAGTAATACATGGAAATGCTATTTCAAGAACTAGTTCTATACTACATTTTTCTTTTTATGGCAATTTGACCTTACTTTTGAAGTTCTGCTGAGAAATGAATAATTATTTGCAAATGTTTAGCGTTATTTTATAGCTTTTCTTTCCCTGTTGGTGCACATTTGCTGTTTTAAAGCCTTCACTTTCCCATATGCTTTGTTATGAATAATAGCAATCGTGTTGTCTCCAGTGGAAATAACAAAGAGCTAAGCAGTTGGCTCCCCAACAAAGAACTTGATAATACTGAATTGCTTTTAAGGTAGTGCTTTTATTACTGCCTACTCCTACTTAATTTCACATTGGAAACCCTTGCTACTCCTGACTTTGGTGACCTTTCACTACACTGAATTGATAGCAGCCTGATAGTAGACTATATTAAATTTCTCACTTTGGAAGACTTTGGCATAATGGTAGTTAAACTGGCCAGATTTTAAAATCACCTGAGGAATTAAACAAACAACAACAACAACAACAACAACAACAAACAGTGTTAAAAATGTAACAGGGAAGCCATCAGGCTGAGATAGCTCTGGTGTTCTGGGTTCCTCCAAAGCAAACTAAAATATAACTCAATGTAAACTGTAAAATTTGAACTTAACCCATGCAGAAATAACCAATTAATGTTAACTAGTGAATTCACAAAACCACCAAATGACTTATTTTTTTAAATTTATTTGGCAGATAGAGTTAGACAGTGAGAGACAGAGAGACAGAGAAAAAGGTCTTCCTTCCGTTGGCTCACCCCACCCCACCCCAAATGGCCACTATGGCAGGAGCTACGCTGATCCAAAGCCAGGAGCCAGGTGCTTCCTCCTGGTCTCCCATGCGAGTGCAGGTGCCGATCCCCCAACTGACTTCTAACTAGAGACTTTCCAGACAGAAACTTCCTCTGACTAAAGATTTAATCAGAAACTGCCAAATAACATCTAAGTAGGGACTTATATAAATAGTGTTCCTAGTAAATTCAGTCACTTGGTGTACAAACCTCTTAAAACACCAACACCTCTAAGACCTTCCCTTTATTTTGAAGTGTAAAAGAATGACCCATTTGAACATCACATACATTATCAGATAAGTAATAATGACAGAAGCTACTTCTACAATACTTACCCTGTGCCAAGAACTGCTCTAATCACTTTACATATTAACATATTCCTTATAACTCAGTGAGATATGTTGTGTTATTATCCCTATTTTAATGGACAAAAGAGTTGTGGGCAAGAAAGGTTAAGTGACTTGCCAAATGACACACAGTCAGTAACTAGAATTTCAACTGGGCAGTCTATGCTCTGAACCACCTTATTATTTAAAAAAGAACTAGACAAGCAAAATTATGCTTTGAGGTAATTTTTTTAATATTCTAAAATGCCCAGGCTATAGTCTGAACGTGTTTGCCCCTCTGAAACTCATATGTTGAAATCCTAGCCCTCAAGGTGATGGCATGCGGGGTGGCGAGGTCATCATTAGTAAGCCCTCAAGAGTGGTTGGGACACCTGCTGAATGGGAGTAGTAGAACCCTTATAAAAAGGGCCCAGAGGCCGGCGCCGTGGCTTAACAGGCTAATCCTCCACCTTGCGGCGCCGGCACACCAGGTTCTAGTCCCAGTTGGGGCGCCAGATTCTATCCCGGTTGCCCCTCTTTCAGGCCAGCTCTCTGCTGTGGCGCGGGAAGGCAGTGGAGGATGGCCCAAGTGCTTGGGCCCTGCACCCACATGGGAGACCAGGAGAAGCGCCTGGCTCCTGGCTTCGGATCAGCACGATACGCCGGCCGCAGCGGCCATTGGAGGGTGAACCAACGGCAAAAAGGAAGACCTTTCTCTTTGTCTCTCTCTCACTATCCACTCTGCCTGTCAAAAAAAAAGGGGGGGGGGGCAGAGAAGCTTGTGTATCCCTTCCCACCATGCAAACCAGGAAAGAGACCCTCATCAGATACCAATTCTGTCAGCACCTGCCCAGCCTGTGGGAAGGATGAGAAATTGATTTCTGTTGTTTATAAGTCCATCCGTTTTATGGTGTTATAGCAGCCGGAATGGACTAAGACACAAAGTCTTTGGTGTGGTTTTTTTCTTTTTAAACCCTCTCTTCTAGTAGATTGAAAACCTTTTGAAATCTAGCAGCAGGTACCATCTGCTGAAATGATTATACTATTTTGCTCATATCAGCATAATCCCACTTTTCCTGTTGTGAAAGTAAAAAGTACGCATGATCCTTTATATAATAGAGCAATTCTGTTTATTGAAGAATACAGTTTATGGCAGTAATATTACCACCAACCTGTAAAAATAGCAACACTTTTTAAAAATTCTCCTTTTTTAATGGATTTATCTGGAAGGAGACAAAAAAACAAAACAAAACAATGCCAAAAACCACATGTTAGTGCTGCTGCCCAGGCTCTTATTGAAAGAAAATCAAGAAGCAGAAAAAGGCTTGCCAAGCTCTGTGCTTTTTTTTCCCCAAGGAATATGACTTTATTTTCTAAAATTCAACTTCACAACTCTCATAAGCTCCACTTCCCACAAACTCTTAATCACAGTCAATTTAGAATTCTCTCCGTCGCTCTTAAAGCTGAATCAAAATCCTGAGAGCTTATGCAAAACCAGGTTGAGGGGTCCATTAGTTTCAGGTCATCTCTCTGAGGAGGTCACTGTCCCAATTAATCCCAAATCGTGAATTCACACTAGGTGTGTAGCTGTATCTTGTTCCAGCATACCTGGTCTAATAGCCTGCATGCTATTTCTAGGCCACGCTCTGGACACAGAATAACTCAAGAGCTTTTGCCTGACTTCTGAACTAGATACTTGGTGATTATTGATTCACTTCTTTCCACCTGGTCTATTTGGAACATGAGGAACTCAGCAACTGAAGAAGAACCTATGTGGACTGCATGCAAGGGAGGCAACAAGGCTCTTGCAGATTGGGCAAAATCTCGTTCAATTTGTGTGCTCCTAGACCCAGCATCATTATCTCTCAGGTGGTTGGTCCCTCATAAGGAAGCTGAGCTCTTGTTGTGGTTCTCCAAGAGGTATGTGTCCATTGCAGGCTTTACTGAGTGGGTTTTGGATGTTGGCAGCCTAAGACCCAGTGGAAACCATTGGTTCAGGTTCTGGTGAAGAAGTTCTTGCTAGCAGAGACCTGAGGTGGCACAGAGCATCACATGGCAAGAAGGAACAGGATTTATATTTTTAAAATCTTGTCTGAAAATAAATTCCAAATTATAGAAAAATTGTAAGAATAATGCTAGTTCAATTGGGACCAGCACTGTGGCATATCAATTTAAGCTGCCACCTGCAACACCGGCATCCTATATGAGGCCTGATTCAAATCTGATTGCTTCACTTCCAATCCAGCTCCCTGCAAATGCACCTGGGAAAGCAGCAGAAGCTGAACCAAGTCCCTGAGCCCCTGCACCCATATGAGAGACTAGAATGAAATTCCTGGCTCCTGGCTAATGGCTTCAGCATGCCCAGCCCCAGCCATTGTGGCCATTTGGGGCATGAACCAGCAGATGAAGATCTTTTGTCTCTCTCTTTGTCTCTCCGTGTTTATTTCTGTAACTCTCCTTTTCAGCTAATAAATAAGTATTTGTTTAAAAAGAAAAAATACCTTTTATTCAGATTCCTGTCAAATTTAACTCCATTTATCAGCTCTTCTTTCTATATCCATGTATTTTTTCTGAAAGTTTTGAGAGTAAGTTGCATATATTGTTTCCCATCACCCCAAAATACTTCAGTGTGTATTTCCCAAGAATAATGTTACTCTTTTATTTGATCTCAGTGTACTTTTAATCTGATTTGCCATTTGAATGATACTATCTTTTGGAGCATTTATTTTATCTGCAGTACAAGATCCAGTCAAGGATCATTCACCGCATTGAATTGTCATTTATTTTTAGTATCATTTAATCTGGAACATTTCCACAGTGTTTCTTTGTCTTCTATGACATTTTCAAAAAATTTAGGCAATACTTCCTCCTTTTAAAAAAAGTAGGACATTCCTCACTTAGAATTTGTCTGATGTTTCCTGATGATTAAATTCAGGTATGGCTTCCAGGCCAGACTCCTACATAAGTGCTATTGCTTCCTTCGCAGGCTATCACATTTGAAGGCACATGTTGCTCATCCGCCCTTTGTTGGTGAGGTTAATTTTGATAATCAAGTCAAAGGTTGTCCAATTTTTCCACTGTCCAGCTCCTATTTTGCCCTTGTAACTAATAAACAATTTGTGATGAGATGCATTCAGGCAAAATTAATGCCTTGCTCCTAATTCAAATGCCCCCTCCGTCAGTTTTAGCACCCATTGACATTGCTTGACTGAGCCAATATTTGCTCTAATGGTTGGAAAATTATGTTTTTATGATTCCAGAACTCATTCTGCATTTACCAGTTGGTACATTGAATTCTGTGGTAAAGAAGACACATTTTCATATTTCTATCTATTATTCGTATGAATTCATGGGTTTCTATTTTTTCCTGGTCATTTATAGCTTATTATTTTTCTCACTAATTATGCACTCAAACTGCCCCAGATTTGCCAGTGGAAGCCCCTTCATATTTTGATGGCATGCCTGAATTTTTTTTATTATCTCTTTATTTTCCAGTGAAATGTTTCAGGCTCTTCTTAAACCTGCCCTGCTCTTGCTTTGGATTCAGCAGTTTCTCCAAGGCTCTCATTCTTTTTAATGGGAAATGATATTAGACACCACATCTGAGTGCCAGATATTATCATTCCTTCTGAGGTGTCTTTGCTTCTAAGTTCTTTTGGCACATAAAGGTAGAAAATGTATACTTATACACATATATGTATACATACACATAAATGCATGAATACCTTACACACATGCATATATATATGCAAACTGTGCTTGAAATTATACATACGTATGAACACATTTGCATAGCTTACAAAGCATGAATTTGTATTGATTCTATTCCATCCCTACATGTTTCTTTCATGCTTGACCTTAATCTGTATTTGTAAGTCCCTTCTTTTATGTAAATACCATGATTCCCATCAACATCAACATAGTTTCTCAATTATATAATACATCTGAAGTAGTTCTGTTACTTCAGATGTATTATATAATTGAGAAACTATGTTGATTTGAACATGGTGGCCTCCCATTCCTGCCTGTGAAAAATTATTGGACCCAGTAAATCGATGACTAGTTGTGTGCCCAAAAGAAAGGAACTCATGCATCCACAGAAAGTCTTAGACAAGAATGTTGGTAGCAATTTTATTCATAGTAGCCAAAACTAAAAACAACTAAATTGTTTTAACAGAAGAATGTATACATATTTTGTGATATATCCTTACAATGGAATGCTACTTCACAATAAAATGGAATACACTACCACTATATGGCACAATGTGGATGAAACTCAAAAACATTTTATTGAATTTAAAAAGGAAAACAGAAGAAAGTACACAATGTATAGTCCCATTTATATATGGACAAGCAAATTAATCTGAAGTGAGAGGAACTAAATCACTACTATACTTGGATTTAGTGAGAGTGGCCCTGGGCAGGACATTGGGCAAGGGCATGAGAAAAGTTTCTAGGATTAAGGAAATGTTTTGTATGTTGATTGGCTGTGAGTTATATGGTGCATGCATTCATCACAAGCAATTCAACTCTACCCTTAATATCTACATTTCACCATCTATACATTGTCCCTCAATTTAAAGAATCAGTTGGAGTTGAGGCTGCCCCTTTCAGATGAGACTAGAAATTCTCTATTGATTTTTATTCATTTGAAAGGAAAAGCAATAGAGAGAGAGGGAGGGTGGGAGAGGGAAAGAGAGAGACAGGAAAAAGAAATAAAGGGAGGAAGAAAAGAAGGGAAGGAGGGAGGAGGGTGAGAGAGACAGTAGGGGCAAAAGAGGGAGAGAGAGAGAGAGAAACAGCCACCCACTGATTCACTCTCCAAATGCTTGCCACAGCTGGGGCTGAGAGAGGCTAAAACCATGAGTCCAGAACTCAATCTGGGACTCCCGTGTGCTTTCCAGGGACCAAGTATTGAGCCAACACCTGCTGCCTCCCAGGATATGCATTAGTAGAAAGCAAGCATGGGAAGCAGAGTGGGAACTCAAACTCAGTTATGCTGATATGCAATGCAGGCATACCCAGAGGGTCTTAACCATGTTCCCACAATGCCTGCAGTGAACTCCTCAACTCAAGGCAGAAATTGCCTCACTTCTGATCCTCCTTCCTCTTAACTTTCCTGGTCCCTGAATCTATTTGAGTTTGTTATTCCAATCAATATGTTTATTTCCTTTTAACAATCTACTATTACTTTTTTATTATCATTTATAATATACAGCATAGGTTATAATTTGGCAGTTAATTAAATGACATCATCAATTATTTAAGTTGCTTTAATACAGTAATTATGTGCATATACATGGAGAATGTTTAAATAATACTGAACTTTGGGTTAATTCTCAGTTTTGGCCTTTGCCTATCTGACCCTTTGAAACAAAAGCAAAACCAAACAAATGAGCACAATGCAGTATACTCAGGTCTTGTCAATTGACTACCAACATTAAATGATGAAATATCACTTCAGCGAGGAAACAAATTACTCAGACCTTCTCATAGATTCTGGTGCAGACCACGCCCTTCATCTTACATTCCTTAAAAAGGAGGAAAGAGATTAATTGACTACCAAAAATTCAAATTGGAGAACAATACATTTATAATAAAATGGAATACATTTGTAAGTTAAATTTGGAGGTAATAGAATATCAATAGATAATCCAGAATTATGACCATTAAAATAAAAGCAGTTTTAAAGTTAATCTATGCTTTTTAAGAAGCAGGAATTTTTCCTAAAGTGGGAAGTTTTATACATTGAAATCTACTAGAAGTATAGTTTTCAAAGCCATCTGCACATGTGCATCACCCAGGGAACATTCCAATGTACTAATGCCTTTTCCCTTGTCCCCCGAGAATTTGCGTTCAGGGGATCTGTGTCCCCATACTGGAGTGCCCTCTCCATGTAGATCTATTGTGCAACAGGGATTTAGAATCACTGTACTAAAGAAAGAAGCATTCAAACCCTTACATAATCTATTTATGTGCAACACATGTATTTATTTGTAAGCACAGAGCCTTAATTTTTGAAAACCATTAGAGGCCATCTCATACAACCTTTGGCATGCTTCGTATCAGTTGACTAGAAGAGCTTTCCAAAAAGCTCAGCTTGCGTTATTGGCATGGTTTATTCTAAGTTACTGCGAATTCTTGAAGGAAAAAAACCCTTATTTCTGTAAATTTTCTACAATTGAGCCTTATGAGGCATATATTACTTTTAAAAATTAGACTTGCCGGGGCCGGCACAATGGGTTAATGCCCTGACCTGCAGTGCCAGCATCCCACATGGGCGCCAGTTCGAGACCCAGCTGCTCCACTTCCAATTCAGCTCTCTGCTGTGGCCCGAGAAAGCAGTAAAAGATGGCCCAAGTGCTTGGGTCCCTGCACCTAAGTGGGAGACCTGGAAGAAGTTCCTGGCTCCTGGTTTCGGATCAGTGCAGCTCCTGCCATTGCGGCCAATTGGGAAGTGAACCATTGGATGGAAGACCTCTCTCTCTCTGTAACTCTTTCAAATAAATAAGTAAATCTTTTTTAAAAATTAGATTTGCGCGCTGGCACACCGGGTTCTAGTCCCGGTCGGGGCACCGATCCTGTCCCGGTTGCCCCTCTTCCAGGCCAGCTCTCTGCTGTGGCCAGGGAGTGCAGTGGAGGATGGCCCAAGTCCTTGGGCCCTGCACCCCATGGGAGACCAGGAGAAGCACCTGGCTCCTGCCATTGGATCGGCGCGGTGTGCCGGCCGCAGCGCGCCTACCGCGGCGGCCATTGGAGGGTGAACCAACGGCAAAAGGACCTTTCTCTCTGTCTCTCTCTCACTGTCCACTCTGCCTGTTTAAAAAAAAAAAATTAGATTTGCCTTTTCCTTTGTGAGTCAAAACTAATAAGATTTTTTTTTATTCACTGTTTAACTTCATTATCATTTTTATGTACTGTTATGTCTAAAATCTTGTGCCAGTACTTGAAGATGAGTCTTTTATGGTTTAAATGTGATTCATGCATTAACTCTGACTTTCTTGTTAGCTGTTTTACCCATTTGTATTCCAAAAAAACAAAGCATATTTTGAAAACAATATAACCAGCTTGCTTATGTAATATTATTTCTGTCTTCAGAAGTAGAAATATTCTTACCACAACCATTTTCCCATCCACCAACTTCCTCTTTATGGTTGTCTCTTTGCCATCCCATTTCTGTACCTGATTCAATGCGCCTCTCTCCAGGGTTATGATACTCTGCAAAGACAAGTTCATGTCATTGACTTCCCTGGACATCGGTTAATTAAAGTAGTTCATTCAGTGTTTTTATCATAGGGGTCTCAGAAGGCACATTCATTTTCAGCAGAATGGAGCCCATGATTTTAAACACCAGCAGGAATAAACCTCTCTGAAGCAGCTGATGGGACCAACTTGAAAGAGAAACATTAAGGATCACCTTGGTTTTCCTATTGTCAGCTGTGGTTTCTTCAAATTCCTGGCCTAGCTTGAAGGAGATCTCAGTATTTTTGAAGGTACTTTCAGTTCGTATAGTGATGATATCCCCTTTCTTGCTGATGATCACATTGGGTTTGGCCAAATTTCCCAGTTTTCTGGTGGCTAACCCCACACCTGAAAATGAAGTAGCGTTAGATTGCGTTGCTCAAGATAATGTCCCCAAGGAGCCTGGAGGTCACAGGTGTGTAGCTGGCAGGTAGTGTCATCTACTACTAACGCCTCCTCTCATGATGGTTCACTACCTGGTGGAATGCATGTCCGGAACTCAAATATTTTAGGTTTTATCATTACAAAATGATGTCTTCAGATTTTACAGAGCACAAATATGCAGCTGAAAAGATGAAAGCTGTCCACTTACACCATGTCCAATCTTACTCCCATTGAAAATCATTAATATATCATTATCTGAATTATATAGATACTATAGTTTGTACTACAAATATTATTAATTAATGTATTTTAAATGAAACTGGAATATACATGCTGTTCCATTATATTTTTCCTTTGTTAATATATTATGGTAATAGAGCATAATTCGCTTCATTTCCTTGGCAGAATCTCAACTCTGAAATTTTGTGGCTCCTAAATTTAGCTATTAAGAAAAAACTATCCACCTACTTTCAAGATCTGTACCATTTCAAATGATTGCAAGTAAACAAAGTGATTTTTAAAGCTCTTCTGTGTTTGAAAAACAAAATAAAACTAGACCTTTAGGTTATATTGCTATCATCAAGACTATTGATATTACTGCTATCACCAAGACTGTAGAAATACGTGGAAGAGGAAAAATGTCAAATAAGAAATACACGAAAGAAAAACTTGTCTCCTAAGGCCCCTATGGGAAGTCCAAATGTTTTGATTTACTTTTCCCTCTTTTAAAAAAAATCCCTTTGGTATCTAAATTTATATCTATATTAAACAAGAAGTGAAGAGTTACATCTAATAAACTGTGAACTGTATACTTTTCTACTAATTCTGATTGCTTTCTATTACATGATTTAGGACATTTTTCAAACTGAATCATAGTCTCTGCGGTAGAGCTGAGTCTACATTCACCAGTCTGCAAGGTGCTCTTTCTCACTCTGTGATTTGAAAACAATGAGAGAGTCCCTGTCCAAGACTCTCATATTTTGCCTCTTCTTCATCTGCACAGTAAAGTCCACAGGTCTAACCAATCGCACGGTATAGATTTATCTCATGACATTCCCATAGTTTTCCAGGCAACAATAGCATGATTTTGCTCATTTTAGCTAACACTAGAAAGTTTTATACAAGCGTTCTCGACAGATAGGCAAACCTGCAGGCACTGTGACAAGCAGGGCAGCCTGTGGTTCCTGGCATCACTCTCCAGTATACAAATGTTTCTTGGAAAATTTCCAAGAGAAATAGATGTTAAGAGCACCTATTGTGCTCATACTTTTGTATCATTCTCTAGAAAGACTAGGAAATAGAGTTTTAACTAATGACCAGGTTTTCCATCCCCATTTGCTGCTCTAACTTCCAGGAAGTTCTCTGATGGTTGAGTAACTGAATTTCAATCCACTGCTACAATCCCAGTTGCTTTTCTCTTACTCACATCCCTAGTCTCTGAACATCCTAACTTAGGAAAATTTTTTGCTTTTCAAAATCCTTGTATCTACGACTGTGTAATAGTGGACATCCTAGATGCAGAGAGAGTAAATTTTATTTTGGCTAAACATCATCATTTTAAATTGGGATTTTCTAGTGCCTTCAATATACTCAACTTCTTCTTTGAGATGCACTTGAATTGCTCTAAAACCAGGCTTCAGGAAGGCCAGAGGATGGGTTGACTAGCCTTCTATGGCTTCTTCTGGGCCTGCAACTAAAGCCCTATTGGTACAAAATTGTCTTTGAAATCAGTGGAGTTATCATTTAAATTATATTAAAAATTGCCACAAACAAAAATATAATACATTATCCAAATGATGGAGAAGAAGATTAACCCCAGAAAAGGATTATAGCTCAACCTATGCAAACTCCCCCAGAGGCCTGGAAAAGGTGTTAGAGGGAAGTGTCCCATAGCTTTCTTTAAAAAGGATCCTCTCAGCCAGAACAAGAAAGAGCACTTCTTACCCAGAGCTTTCATGTAATCATCAAAATTCTCGCTGGAGACAAGCTTCCACGTGCCTAGAAATTTGTTGCTCATCGTGACGGACAGGAGTGAGCTCCACACAGTTCTAGGTGGGGTCCAGGAGACTCCAATGAGATGCTGAGGCCTCGGAAGATTCTTTTCAAAGATGTCCGGAGCATGTGACTCTTACAGAGACCCAATGGGGAAAGGCAGTGTCAGGACTGGGCAGTGAATGGCTTTTCAATCGCTAGCTGCCCATCCATCAGGATAAAAGAAAACCCCACATAATGTTGCCTTTTGTCTCCAAAAAATGTTTATAAAGATGAATGAGAGGTCTATGTGAAACTTCACAAAAACATTTGGCCAATCTTAGATTTAGAAAAATGTTTAGGTATTTAATGCCTTGGAATATTCTGTGGACTATATGATTGTGAGTGAATGTGTGTGTGTGTGTGCATTGAAGCATCTTGGTCATTCTCAATCCTGAGTCTGCACAATTAAGAATTCTTACTGAAAGGGAAGAAAGAGGGGGAAGTGCCCATGAGTATTGTAATAACAGTCTCAAATATGTTGTGGGAGAGAAATGCAGGGAGCAGTGTGAGGAAGTATTCATAGGTAAAGGAGGCTTGGCATAGTTCACATATCCCAGGCAGGGAGAGTAGGCAGACAATGAGATCAGTCTGTTATAGTAGAGTACAGAAATGGTATTCATGTGATAGGACAAGAAGCAACACTATAGCAGCCTCTTTGACCACAGCAAAGATTTTCATCTAAAAAAATCTTTAACTCTGAACTAAGCAGGTTCTTAGTTACTATGGCAACTTTGAGTTTAAGCCATTTAAAAATAAATCCACAGGTCTCTAAAGAAAGGATTTTCTATTAAAAAATAATACTAATGGATATGGGAAGCTCACTACAGGTTAGTCATCAGACTAAGTGCTTAATACAGATTATCTCATGTAATCCTCTCAACAACTCTACAAGTTGTTACTGTTAACATACCAGTTTTAGCAGAGAGGAAAACTAGCTGGGGAAGTTAGGTCATTTGCACCCAAAACTTGAGTAAGGAGGAGCAGGACTGGAATCCAGCACTGTCCCCCAGTGCCTAGGCCCTAGACCACCATCTCACCCTGCTCTTTCTATATTACATATGCACAGCAGCCATGGCCAAAGGGGAGGCAATGCTGATGTCATCATGGTTAAAATTAGTACTCATTGTCTTCTTAAAAATCTTCAGAGATTAAAATCAAGAGATCTAGGCTGTGGTGGCACACCAAAGCCCCTGAATGTGACCAAGGGAGCAAAGGCAAATCCACTTTGAGCATAAGTGTCACTCTTGGAAATGTCTAATTGTTGCCATTCCTTTTCCTAGTAAGTTTTTCTGGTTGTAATACAGCTGATATTACCAGGTTTTATACACCCAAAATATTTCTGTCACCCACTGAAATCTTGATTCCATGTGAGTAGAGACAACATGTGATTTTGCTCATGTGCTATCCCAAGGTATAACACCATGTGTGCACATAGTAGCTAATGAACAAACATTTGTTGACTGAACAAGGAAAGAAAATTCAAAAATTTCTACTTTTATTGTTTTTTTTCACAATCATAAAAATACGATAAATTCATCAAAAATGCGTGCTTATGATCACTAATAGTATCTTGCTAATATTCTCTTTTCCATCTCCCTCTCCTGCCTCCTCTTCCCTCCTGCTAGAGGAAGAAAATAGCAAAGGCTGTGGAGTCATCCTGAAGTATGGAAATGGGTTGTAGCACCTAGTCCTTCATTTACTCAGTAGTAAAAGCAGGGGATTCTTTCGTGTTTAGGATGACACGATCTTGTTGTGACACCAAGAAAGTGCAAGTGAGCTGAGTCCAAGATTCAGAGTGCATGCATGCCTCCAGGGCACCGCCTGCCCCTCCCAGACAGCACTGGAGGCCTGATATCCATATTCTCCCTTTCATGTTTCAGATAAGCATTTCTTCTCTAAGTTTAACAATGCATAGATTAAAATTGCTTTCTTAAGGCTAGTCATTCCTTGTAACTTTCTCTCTACCAATGGACCTTTGGTCTTCTGGTTACTATGGTGACAGTTGCTTTTATGCTGCCCCAGAGGCAGTTAATAGCTTCTCTTTTGTTAAAAGACAGTAAGGAGCAAGAATAAGTAGCTTTGTGACTCCTCCAAACAATGCAATTAGCTTTGTTTTCTGCTAGAATCTGAGCCACACAGGTTCTTTTCCAAAGGCTAGTCTCAGATTTCACATCATTATTTCTAATTGAACACCTGAGAACTGATGTTATCGATTGTGGAGGGAATCAAAGACAGGATTTCTCCTTTCCACTTTTCTTTTCTTGCCAATATGGCGTATACTGAGTTGTCCATAGTTTTCCCACTCTATTTGCATGTCCCCTTGTACTGAAAGCAATATTAACACTTACAAATACTTTCAAGTAGGTTGTACTTTTAGGCAGTAGCACAAAGAGTTTTTTAAGGATTCAGGCAACTGCTCCCTCATCTCTGAGGGCAGAAAGGAATCCCTTTAAGATAATTCACTTGCAAAATGTGGTGAAAAATATGTGTGTCTAGTAGATTTCGTAAGAAACAAATATAAACTCAAAAATTCAAGAGATTTTCTAGTCAAGTGTTATCCTGGTAGCCTGATTTGCTTCCAATCTGCTTTGTTTCCTTGATTGGGTCTTATCATTTTTTCCAACAATTCAGAGAAAATGTAATTTGCACACAATTTTTTTTTTTAAGATTTTATTTATTTATTTGAGAGGTAGAGTTACAGGCAGAGAGAGGGAGAGACAGAGAGAAAGGTCTTCTATCTGCTGGTTCACTCCCCGGATGGCCACAATGGCTGGGGCTGGGCCAGGCCAGAGTTGGGAGCCAAGAGCTTCTTTCAGGTCTCCCATGTGGGTGCAGGGTCTCAAGCACTTGGGTCATTTCCTACTGCTTTCCCAGGCCATAGCAGAGAGCTAGATCAGAAGTGGAGTGGCTGGGACACAAACTGGTACCCATATGGGATGCTGGCTCCTCAGACACAGGCTTAGCCTACTACATCACAGTGCCAGCCCTTACACATGAATTTTTTTATGGATATTTCAGACTGAGTAAACTTAGATCAGAGAATCAACTAGATTCATTTTTAAACTACATTTTCTTTTATTAATGCCAACACAACTGTAATATCTCTAAAACCTCATTTTGCAGTTAAATTCTAGCCTATAACATTCCCATGACTATCCTGCAAAAATGAAATATCTTAAATTTCACATTGTTGCAGAATAACAACAGTTATTGCAATAAACTCCAGAGTCAGTGACTTCACCCCGAAGTTTCTATTTTGCTCAATGTCTGGTTTGGAATAAACTCTCCTGGTCTTTGACTAGCTTTTTTCCATGAGGTGACCCACTGGCCTTGGAACCATTCATCTGGCGTCCCCAGCATCCCTTGTGGCTCAGGAAGGCAAGGGTTGCTTCTTACCAGTCCTGACTCAGAAAGGGCCTGTAACTCTTCCACTAATGCAAAATGTTGTCATGAGGCCCCTGGAGACAGGGGAGGGGACAGCAGAGCACAGTGATTGCCTTGCAGACTCTTCCCAGCCACCACACTATACGGAAGGGCACCCTTGGTTTCCAGCGAGAAATCAAGTGTGTGTCGTAGCGGCACTCAAACTGTGGTCCACAGAGTCCTGACCATATTTTTTAATGTGAAATAGTAGAATGTGTAGTGTGGATTTGCAGTAAGCTCTCACCTACCTTTATCCTTTCCTGAATCGATGTCACTTGGATTGCATTTTTTGAAAAAGATATATTTGTTTATTCGAAAGGCAGAGTTACAGAGAGGAAGAGAGAGAAGGGTCTTCGATCCACTAGTTCACTCCCCTGATGGCCACAACAGCCAGAGCTGCACCAATCCAAAGCCAGGAGCCAGGAGCTTCTTCTTCTGGGTCTCCCACATGGGTGCAGGAGCCCAAGGAATTGGGCCATCATTCACTGCTTTCCCAGGTGCATTAGCGGGGAGCCTGATGGGAAGAGGAGTAGCCAGGACACAAACCGGCACCCATATGGGATGCTAGCACTGCATGCAGCTCCAGCCCCTGGATTGCATTTTTATCATCTATAAAATATTGATGAACTATTTTAAAATTTAATTTTATTTATTTGAAAGGTAGAGAGGGATGGTTCTCTTTTTATGACTAGTGAAGGAAAGTGTGTCTGTTTATTTATTGTATTTTGTGCAAAAACTTTGAAAATTAAATATTAGAATGCTCAAAATAAATTGCTTTTGTCAGTGATTTACTAAGTAGTACTGGGTAGCATAAAAGAAATCTAGTGAGATTATAAAGCATTATAATGCAGCAGGCTAAGCTTCCCCTTGCAAGTCTGACATCCTATGTGAGCACCAGTTCAAGTCCCAGCTGCTCCACTTCCTATCCAACTCCCTGCTAATGTGCTTGGGAAAGCAGCAGAGGATGGCCCAAGTCCTTGGGCCCCTGCACCCATGTGGGAGATCTGAATGGAGTTTTCTTGGCTTTGGCCTGCCACAGCCCCAACCTTTGTGGCCATTTGGGGAGTGGACTAGAGGACAGAAGGTATCTTTCTCTATATATATCTCTGCCTTTCTCTTATAACTTTGTCTTTCAAATATATAAATGAATTTTTTTTAAAAAAGAAACCTAGTGAATTATTTTTGTATAATAGTATTAGTGATAGTGTTAATATGATGGATCTTTGGATAATTCATACTTTTCTGCAAACTTTAGCATGGATTTGAAATGTAATGATTTACTATTCAGGCTAAGCTATTCATAAATAAAATATGTATTCTGTGTGGCTTATACAAACTACTCTAACTTCTTTCATTTCAAATCTTGTTGGAATGTGATAATGACTTTTTGTTGATCAGCTCATTGTAATGAAAAGTTGTATTATTATCCTTCTTTTATAAACCCAATACCCAACTGATGATTGGGTAAAGAAAATGCAGTATATATGCACTATGGAACACTGTCTTTTGCAACAGAATGAATGCTACTGGAAACCGTATGCATCGTGAAATAATCCAGTCCCAAAAAGACAAATATCGTGTTTTCTCTGATATGTAGGAGTTAACATAGAATACAGGAAAATGCGCAGGAATGAAACAGACATCCTATGATCTGATTGTTGTTTTTAGTCCTGTTTGTACTTCTATGGAACTGTGATCTTTCTACTTTTTATTTGTTGAATATTGTGGTTAGTTGTGCATGAAGCCTGTGATTATAGAGTGGATTAAAATTATGATTTTGCAAAAATTAAAGAAAGAAAAATAAGGGAAGGAAGGAGCAGAGTTGAGGGAGGCAGAGAGCGAGGGAAGTATGGTTATCTTCTCAGAATTGTACCCATGAAATAAATGAAGTCTGTTCTCTTTATACTAATATAAAATCATAAAAAATTAAGAACCTATACACTAAAAAATGCAATGTAACAAATAGGACATGGAATGATCTACCTAGATATAGATGATGATTTTTGAAGGCAAATCAGATATATCAAGAAGCCAATTATGTGAAAGTTCTCAGTAAAGACTGATAATTCTAAATAAAATTTTAAGTTTTTAAAAAACTTTTTGATATATCTGATGAAGAATAAAAAACTTTTTGAAATAGAGCTTCAAAATGCCTCTAATAAAACATCACAGATCAGCTGTGAATGCCATGCCAAACTCACTGCTGTTTCCCAACACCTACGACAGCACAGGCCACACGGTGATCACTGAGGAAGAGCCTGTTAAAGGAGCATGTGGATGCCTGCCCTCTGCAGGACTGGGACATTTGGTGCTGCCCGCTAAAACACTCAACATCAGGGTTTTGTTTCTCAGTCAGGGTTATCGTACTTTGGGCTATAACATTTATGAAGATAGAAATATTCTGCAATCTGAGAATTGTATTGGTCTTTTTGTTATCGTACATCTGAAAAGCCAAAGCTTTAAATGAAGAGACCTAGTGTCCTTTAGAGTAATTTCTTCTCCCTAATGGTTGTGAATGCCTGTTACGAGGTGGTCCTGAAGCAGCTGTCATCTCCAGCTCCCTTGCAGAAAGTGATGAAGGAGGTGCCAGCTCCACTTGGCTCCCCCAGGCACCACCTTCCCACCTCTGGAGGCGAACATGATTGGTTACCTTGCAGGTACACTTGAATCCTTCAGGGAGGAAGAGGACAAGTCATATGGGCATATGGCAGCTAGGGGTCAGCAGCACCAGGCCCATCACTTCCAGTACACAGCTGAACACTCAGAGCTCTTTAGGGCTTAATATGATGGCCATACTTCCTTTCTTTGACCTGGGAGTCAGCTCCTACCCTGACCCTGTGCTTTGGTGTATTTGTTCATTATCCTTCAATTTCACCCCTCCTAATGCCTATGACAGTCCCAGTTTATACCTTCTTTCCAGACATAATTCTTAATAGTGCTTCTCTTCATGTTTAACTTCTCACTCACTTTAGATAACACAGTACGTGGATATTTTACTCCAGTGCACATCAAACATGGCTCTCGGGACTCATGCAATAAAATGAAGCAAAGGCTGTATGTGTGCATTAGTGTTACGTTCATCTAGTATTATTATGAAGATATCTTAGACATAAGGGCAATTACAGTTTCTTAGGATGAAATATTATTATTAAAACAAGGATTTTTTTTAAAAGATTTATTTAATTATCTGAAAGAGTTACACAGAGAGAGGAGAGGCAGAGAGGTCTTCCATCCGATGGTTCACTCCCCAGTTGGCCACAATGGCTGAAGCTGCGCCGATCTGAAGCCAGGAGCCAGGAGCTTATTCCAGGTCTCCCACGCGTGTGCAGGGGCCCAAGGACTTGGGCCATCCTCCACTGCCCTCTCAGGCCATTGCAGCTGGGACCGGAACCAGCACCCATATGGGATGCTGGTGCTTCAGGCCAGGGCATTAACCCGCTGCGCCACAGCGCCAGCCCCACACAACTGCATTTTCTTCTAAGTTCTGAGAGCACCTATTTCTAGCAACACTATTTGGTGAAACAATTGCAATTACATTCTTCTAGGCATTTTGAAATTCAGTACTGCACTTAAAAAACATCATTCTGCAAAGGCCATGTTGCACACAATGGTGACAGATGTTGTGGCTTGCTTATTTTGAATGGATTTATGGAGAAGTGAGATAATGACTGTTCCAAATGTTTTTCCTATAACAACTCGATCACAATGTATAGTGTCTAGATTCTATTTTGTTCTCTATCTGTATATCATCTATCAACATTTAATCTAACTGCATTAAGCACAGCCAGACGTCTATAAAAATAAAAATCAGCAATGTTGGTTTTTGGCATCTCTACTGCCTAAAATAAGCTTAAGTGAACAATATATCCTTTGAGGTCACATGAATTTCCACATGGCTTTGATAGGATGCCTTAACTTAAATGGGGTGGGTCCATCAATAGAAATTGAAGGCCTGTGCAAGTCAGGCAGGCAGAGGGGAAGGGGGCACCTTGATGCTGTTACTTACAATCAACATAGGAAGTCACTTCTTGCCTCTCCAATTGACCAGACTATCCTTAACCACATTACCAAACAACTCCAAAAGCGTACTTAATTTGATGCTTTTATTGAGTAAATTTAGATGCAGAATTTTTTTGAATCGCTGGCCTTCAGGCAAAGATTCTTCAAGTACCAGCCTCCTGTTAGTGAACAACTTTTCATTGATGCGGATCACTTCTTCACACCTTTTCGTAGATTCTAGTGCTGACAATATTATTCATGGTACATTCCTAAAAGCGAAGAGGGATCTATCAGAGTTGGTAAATGACATGCTTTAATTTGCTCTGTCCCTTTGTCTCTGGGCCAAACCCTGAATTTACACTACAAGGTCAATTGAGGAGTTTAAAAGGCATGCAAACCAATAGGATCACACAAAAGTTTCAATTTAGAGAGAACTCACCACTACCATTTTTCCATCTACAATTTTTCTTTTGATTGTTGTTTCTTTGTCAAGCCATTTTTGGACCTGAATCATTGAGCCACTGTCCAATGTTACTGTGCTCTAGAGATGCAGAAAGGAATTAGTTAGAAGCAGTAATTCATCACATTCTAGCCTACACAAGACTTTTTAATTTATGTTTTGAAATTTCTTTCTTCAACATCTTCATCTCCGTTCTTGGCTACCTTCAACTAGAATTCTTCAGAGACTACTCAACGAATGCTTCTCCTGGGCAAATGACACCTCAGCTCTCTGTGCATAGCTGTGCCATTCCATATGACCTTTTAGGTAATGACAAAGGGTGCTATGGTGTGGGTGTTGAACATCCCTGAAAAACCCATGTATTAAAGGCTTGGTCCTCAGGGTGGTGCTGGTGGGAGCTGGTGGAGCCTTTAAGAGGTGGGGCCTAAAGGGAGGCTCTTGGGTTAATGGGGGACTGCCCTTGGAAGGTAGTTTATGACCTTTTGGGTTCTCGGGAGAGGACTGTTTTAAGAGCCTGAGTTGGGCCCCATCTGCTCTCTTTCTGTGTGAGACATGTGACCTTCCGCTCCTCTGTGTGTGCTCCAGCCGTGATGTGCCACCAACTACAGAGACCAAACCAAAGGGCCCACCCAATTTTGGCCTTGAACATCCACAACTGTGAGTTAACTAAACCTTCTCACTTTATGAAGTGAGCTGCCTCAGGTATTTTGCTGTGGTGATGCAAAGCTAACACAATAGGAGATCAGAAAAAAAGTGAAAACAATTTGTGTTTTGGTAGTGCTATAGTTAACCATCAGAGTAATTAGCTAAAGAACTCACTTTAGAGTTAGGCAGGTACTAACAAAACAGGCCCAAACTCACTAAATATACTTGTAAGTCAAATTACACCGAATAAATCATGCCTAACCTCCTTGTATTTTCTTTCCTCCTTCCTCTCTCCCTCTCTCTTTTCCCTGCTTTTCTTTCTGCAGATTGTTGGCCACCACAGTTTAGTTCTGACCTTCACTTTCCGGTTGTCTGCTGTAGTTTCATCAAATTCTTCCCCCAGCTTGAAGGAGATCTCGGTATTCCTGAAAGGACTCTCTGTTCTGATGTTCACTGTTTCCCCATTGACACTAATACTGACGCTTGGCTTCACTAACCCTGCCGCGTTCCGGGCGGCAGAACTCACTCCTGGAAGAGGGAGAAAGCAACACACCTTATTAAGACATTTGGTCAGCAGTGTTTCCATTTTTGGAAGAATTTTCCAAGAATGCATAGATTTCTGCATTGAAGTGCTGAGTATTATACAGTAGTTTCTTTGATACTTGTATATATGGATTGAACCAGATCCTCTCAATCTTAAGGTGTATGTAGTCATTTTATTTGACATTTTGAAAAGCTAAATTTAGGGGCTGGCACTGTGGTGCATTGGGGTTAATGCCCTGGCCTGAAGCGCTGGCATCCCATATGGGCGCCAGTTCTAGTCCCAGCTGTTCCTCTTCCGATCCAGCTCTCTGCTATGGCCTGGGGAAGCAGTAGAAGATGGCCCAACTCCTTGGGACTCTGCACCCACATGGGAGACCCAGAGGAAGCTCCTGGCTCCTGGCTTCAGATTGACGCAGCTCCGGCCGTGATGGCCAACTGGGGAGTGAACCAGCAGAATGAAAGACCTCTCCCTCTCTCTGTGTGTAATTCTGACTTTCAAATAAATAAATAACTTTTTTAAAAAAAAAAAAAGCTACGTTCGCTTTCTGAGACAATTGGGCTTTCTCTAAAATGTTCATTTGTGTGGTATAAATTTTAGGTGATCAGAAGCTTGTATTTGCTTCATGACATTTTCCAACAGTGCAGGAGGGGCTTGTCTTAGAGCCTAGCCCTGCTGTTCAAGTTGGGGATTTTCCAGTGTCAAACTTGGGTGCTGCAGTAGGTGTAAGAGTTGACTCCTTTTCTTTCTGTCTTGATGTCAAATTCTATTTCACATTCAGACCATGGAACCAGTGCCAGGCATCCTGGTGCAGAGAAGCAGAGACAAACCCACAAAGCTCTAAGACAAGCAAGGTGGGTGAAACCTGGGCTCTAACTTTGCCACTTCCTAGCTTATGCAGATACTTACTTTTTTATAGATTTATTTGCTTATTTGAAAGGCAGGGCAACAGAAAGATGGAAAGACAGAGAGAGAGATTTTCCATCTGATGATTCACTCCTCAAATGGCTCTAGGGGTTCCATGTGGGTCTCCCACATGAATGACAGGGGCTCAAGTACTTGAGTCATCTTCCACTGCTTTTCAGGAACATTAGTAGGAAGCTAGATTGGAAACAGAGTATCGTGGACTTGAACAAGCCCTCAAACTTGGGATGTCAGCTTGCAAGGAGAAGCGTAACCTGATGTACTATAAGGCTGGCCCTCTTCTCCAACCTTTAAAATATGGATAATTAATTAGTACTTACCTGACAGATGTGCTAGAAAATTACTTGGAAGGACTTAGCGTGGTACTGACACATAGTAAGTGCTCAGCTATTAGTACTGACACATAGTAAGTGCTCAGTTGTGTCCTGCCGAACCCTAGCTTTCAATGAACACAGGAGCTATTCTGACTCTCAGCCCCAAATTTCTTATATGCCCTCAAATTTTAGTTAAAATCATGGAGTGCATGCACCTCTGAAGTGACAGGGAAACCTGTTTACTCCCTGGGAAACTTAATCCTGTGTGAAAAAGAGACAAATGTTACATTTGGAATCATACTGACTTCTTATCAGAGGAATAGGCATTGTTGCTTCATTGGCTAGAATGAACAAACACACTAATAGTTATAAGCATCCATTGATCATTTCATGCAAGTTAAAAAAAAAAGTAGAGAAAATACTTCATTTTACATACTTGTATAATTTATTATTCCATGAGATATTTCTCTTAATTAAATATGAAAAATATAAAATAATTGTCAATCTTCTAGCATTACTAAAAAAAAGTTTAGCTATCATATTCCCCATCATATTTGATGTTCACTATGCTACTTGAATTATAATTAAAAGATAAGTAGGGTTTATACTTCTTTGTCCAATGGTGAGATATTTGGTAAAAAAAAATTGTTCAATTTCTCCCAACAAAATTCAGAATTCCTCAAATAGTGTTTTTAAATGTTTCCCACATGTATAAAAACTCTAAATGCTAACCAATGAGAAATTTGGTTTGTTGTTACTGCTCTTAAAGTTATAACTTAAAGCAAGCCTTGAAACAAATGTAATTGACAAATTTATTTATGCATGGTGATTACTGTATATACATTTGATTTTGGAAAAAGCTATTTAATTAAATGACAAAACCAAACAGAAACTCTATGTAGATGTTAGGATGAAGTATTTTCAGGAAAGAATAAATGGGTTCCAGTTATATCTAGAGAGAGGTATTAGTAAGCCTAGTATTTTTTTTTTAACTTTTATTTAATGAATATAAATTTCCAGTGTACAGCTTATGGATTACAATGGCTTCCCCCTCCCATAACTTCCCTAGTATTTTAAAAGGAGACAATTGGGACCAGTGTTGTGGCTTAGTGGGTTAAGTTGTATCCTGCAATGCAGGCATCCTATATGGGCCCTGGTTCGAGTCCCAACTGTTCTACTTCTGATCCAGCCCCCTGCTAATGTGCTTGGGAATTCAGTGGAGGACAGCCCAAGTGCTTGGGCCCCTGCATCCACATGGAAGACCCAGAAGAAGCTCCTGGCCTGTGGCTCTGGCCTGGCCCAGCCCCAACTGTTGCTGCCATTTGGGGAGTGACCCAGAGGATGGAAGATCTCTCCCTCTCTCTGTCTCTGTAACTCTGCCTTCCAAATAGATGAAATCAATCTTTAAAAAAATCAAGCAATTATTACTATTAATAGGGAAAATGAAAAGTAGATACATAAACTATGTTCATCTCATGTGAATTTGCCCAAGTTTTAGAAAAGAAAATTGTAAGAAAAGTTATCATAAAATGCCAACCCAGTCACATCACCAAATACTTTCCCAAATCTTACAATAGTATTTCTCACCCAGTTCTTTCATGTAATCCTCAAAGTTTTCACTGGAGACCAGCTTCCAGGTTCCCAAGAAAGGCTCAACCATCATGGAAATCTTGTTGAGAAAAGACACTCCCAACTGAAAGCCAAAGAAATGTGGGCAGTACAGTGTTCTCAGGACCTTAATTTAAAGAGCATCATTGTCACATGACCTCTTGGAAATGACCAATGGGGCAGCAGCAGGACTGAAGATTTCAGGCACCAGCATTTGACGCATTTTATTTATCTCCAAATGAAGAGACTGAAAAATTGATATGTAAAGTTGAATTCAGGTCAACAATGATAGCTTCTGGCAAAGAGATTTATATCCAAGAGTCACCTAATGAACATTACTTGTGGAATGGAGACAATTTTCAATTAGAGATTAGCCTTTAAGAATAATGAGTGCTATCACTTCTCAGCCTTTGGGCTAAGATCAAGTGAATAATGAATGCTGAGTCATCCATGAAGGAGTATCTCAACAAATGTCTGATGAATACCTACAGGGGCATTTTCTCACCCAAGCCAGGGACATCCTTGATTGGTCCACCTCAGTTATCTTTTTTTGTTTTCTTGGATAAGGCACAGTGCCAGAACATACTCTTCATTAAAATAATGCCTTCCCTTCCCTTCCTTCCAGGGTTGATGGGTTGATATCAAAGTTAATGTAACTGAAATGCCTACATTTGCTTCGAGTAAAGTGTAGGGTATTATTAATATTATCATTGTTGTTAATCAAGTGTAATTGAGGACTAGGAAGAAAAGTTACAATTATCATTGAAGAGTGGCTTGTGATTTAAGCCTTAGAAGGAGGTGGAGCCTGGAAACTTTATTTTAACAGACCTGCAAAGTGATAATTGACAGTAAAAGGAACAATTTGAAATTCTGAGGGTCAATTTTGAGAAGTTTTAGGGAGGAAAATTGTGTTTGACATCTTCATTCTTTTTATTATTATTATTATTAGACAGTGAGAGAGAGAGACAGAGAAAAAGGTCTTCCTTCCGTTTGTTCACTCCCCAAATGACCGCCATGGCTGGCGCTGCACCGATCCAAAGCCAGGAGCCAGGTGCCTCTTACTGGTCTCCCATGTGAGTGCAGGGGTCCAAGCACTTGGGCCATCTTCCACTGCCCTCCCGGGCCACAGCAGAGAGCTGGACTAGAAGAGGAGCAACCGGGACTAGAACCCTGCACCCATATGGGATGCCGGAGCCGCAGGCAGAGGATTAACCAAGTGAGCCATGGCGCTGGCCCGACATCTGCATTCTAAAAGGAAGACAGAGGTAGAAAATAATTTAAATTCTGCGTGCAATTAAATTTGAAACCATCTTCTGCAACCCAGGTAAGGGAAGTGATCTCTGTAGGTTCTGGATCCTTAAGAAGAATTAAATTTGTGAACTGGGGTTCACGTCACAGTTTTCAACTCCAGCTGTTTTTTGAAGAAGCTGGAAATTTAAAGTGTCAACCACCATAAGATTATTCATACTTTAATCTGTTTTGTATGAAATATTCCTTCAACTCAGAGAAATACTTAGTCAATCCATCTCTTTATAGGCAGAACAAGTAGCAGTTAATGTTTTGACACTACACAGAAATAACTTAAATGAGGTAAATAATTTCTTTTGATGAAAACATATAACAAACAAATTTGTAATTGCCTATCTTTATAGGTGTAACAATTATTGAAATATCTTGAGAGCAAAACAGAGGGGGCAAAAGCCCTAGAGTTGATTCCAGGAATCTGAGACCCATGCTCAAAGTGGATTAGCAGTTCAAGATACACTTAAAGGTGGTGCGCAAACAGGAAGTAACTAGAACTTGCTTTACTGGTTCTAGATATGCACATGCTTGCTCTGCTCAAAAGATAAGAGCCTACAAGGCTAAGTATGTTGGCCTTTGTGACAAAGGTCTCCCATTTACTTACCACCAATGTTGTGCTGATTCTCTTGCCATTGATTTGATACATATTCATACCATGGTCTGTTTTTGAATTCAGTTGGGCCATGAGACAAGAAGGAAAGTCAAATTTCTAGCTTCCATAAAATTACCCATCTCCAGAAGAGAGCCAGCGGGAGAAACAGCCTCTTTTCTTCCTCTGCAGAATTTATCAACTTATATGATAACTGTAACTGCTGTAGTCATTGTTTACCAACTCAAAGATGGAGTTAAGACTGAAGATGGCAGTGCAGAAAGGTGGAAGGAATAGAAGTCCACTTTATTTCTAAAGTTCATGTTCTTTAAATTCATAGATTCCATCATTACTTAAACAATTTTGTATCTGAGTTTTCTTTATTTGCAGATGAAGCCTTCAAAATTCAAATGTCGAAGTAAGCATTTGGTACAGTGGCTGAGATGCCAGTTGGGATGCTCACATCTCCTATTGCAGAGCCTGGGTTCAAGTCCTGGCTCCATTCCCAGCCCCAGCTTCCTGCTAAGGTGGACACTGAGCAGTAGCAGTAATGTCTCATGTAGCTGGGTCCTTGCCACCTACATGGAAGACCTGGATATTTTTCCCCAGTTCCCAGGCATTTCAGAAGCAAACTAGCAAATGGGAATTCTGTCTATCTCTCTGGTTTTATGCCTCTCAAATAAAATAAAATAATATAATATAATAAAATATTGATATGCCTTTTACATAACTTCCCCAAATGTTTAATTTGAATCTTTACAGCAACCAATGGCATGTCATTTGCCACTGTTCTTGTGCACAGCATCTACCTATTTTCCCACTCCAACCCTAACATGTCCTCTCTATGATACGGGCTCCGAGTAGGGATCTCTATTATATGACACAATTTTTTTTCACAGAGGTGCATTACAGAGCTTATCTCATGGTATTGTAACTACTTACCTTCCATGTTTCTCCTGAGCTATTCTATGAGTACATCAAGAAAGGAAAATATTTCTCACTCACCACTGCATCTCTAAGATAGTGCCTGGCATACTGTGAATATTTGGTAAATGTTGTATAGATGAGTGACAAAAGAAATAAATAGCATTTATTTCTTTGTAACTGGTAGTTTCATTTGTAGTTTTTATCTAATAGTGACTAAAAGCAGAGCTGTAATAGCTTATCCGCTCTTGAACTGCTCCTATGACACACCTTTCATTCTGGTCCTTATCAGATGGTAGAGAGATTCTCACTCTCCCTTCATCTTTCTCAGTATCTCACAATTACTATACAAATCTTCTTTCTCAACCAAGAAAGTCCTCTGCTATTCCCACTGCTACAGCTCTGAGCCTTAGAGACCTTTCTAAATTATAAACCAGTAAAAACCATTTCTTCAAATAAAAAAAGGAAAAATTACAATGTTCCTAAATTTTAACTATAATACAGTCTTTTGTTATAGAATAATTAAATGTATTATTTTCATAACAGGTCCAATGCTTATTTCTTTGTTTTCATTTTTATATGCTTCTCCAACATCTTGTTTTCTATATTAACTTTTTTTTTAAAGATTTATTTATTTATTTGAAAGTCAGAGTTACACAGAGAGAGGAGAGACAGAGAGAGAGGTCTTCCATCCGCTGTTTCACTCCCCAGATGGCTGCAACGTCCAGAGCTGCAATTATCCGAAGTCAGGAGCCAGGAGCTTCTTCCAGGTCTCCCACGTGGGTGCAGGGACTTGGGCCATCTTCTACTGCTATCCCAGGCCATAGCTGAGAGCTGGATCGGAAGTGGAGCATCAGGGACTAGAACTGGCACTCATATGGGATGCCGGCGCTTCAGGCCAGGGTGTTAACCTGCTGCGCCACAGTGCTGGCCCCTCTATCCCCTCTATATTAACTTCTTTCTTGATTTTTATCTATCAGATAATTTTTTTTCTATCAGATAATTTTTAATAATTTTTAATATGAGATGCTACCTTCTCTCCTGATGACTGATATTTGTAAAGTTAAATATGTACCCAAAGCTATATAAGTATAAATATGTACCCAAAGCTATATAAGTATTAAGAAATATGTCTAGCAATTTATTGCTGGGCATAGACTACTTTGGAGTCACACTAGATTTTGTAAAGCATCTTGACTCTTTATTTCCACATGCTGTGATAGCTCATTCATATGACATTCCTTCCTATATTAATTATTCAATTAATTGTCTATTTTTATAGGTGTTGTACTTAATATTTGTAAATTTTCTTTTTTTAATTAAAATAGAGTTTATTAGCTTTTCTTTTAATATAAACACAAGAAAAATCACGTGAGTTGTAGCATTCTTTTCAAAATAAAATCGCAATCAACACTTGAATCTCCAAGCTCTGAACTCCATAAACGATGTTTTTTCTTTGAGGTGGTAGATTGTAATATTTATATACCATTATTTATGTCTGTCCTTTAAAAATGATGGAACCTGTAACACTCAATATCATGTAAAGTGTTGCTATATTTAGAGAAAATATTCCTGGCCCAGAAATGCTTTGTTTACAGGTCAGATTCCTGGGATTATACTTGAGAATAGGAGAAACAGATTTCATATAGTTGAGAACACACATTTTTTTCCCCAATATTTCAAATCTAGGGTGGTACTGCTACCAATCCCCTAACATTATCTATTCCTTGTCCTTTAAAGCCTGGAAGGTTCCTAAGATTTACATAAGTTTCTGCTTAAACAGCAGGACTTTAAATGGGACGCTTCCAGCCAGGTGAACATGTGGGATTAAACAACCGTTTTGTATCACCTACAGCTATTTAGGGTCCAGTTCTTTGTTGTCGATCACATGTGCATTAACACTGCTCTTCATAATCTTCCTTTAAATATTTGTAAATTTTCAAAGTGTATTTTTAATGTAGGGGAATGAAAATGATTGTTATACATTTTTCTTTTTAAGATGATTTTATCTTATTCGGTACAGAAAATAATTAACTTGAATTTTGATTTGGTTAATAAATGGCCTGAACAGGAGATTTGGAGTTGAAATAATCAGGCCTCCATTTGCTAATATTTCTACACTATAATATTTCTACACTGGAGAAATTAGTTTTAATTTCATGAGATTATTTGATAAGTGTAAATGTTATATTTTTTTATTTTTTTATTTTTTATTTTATAGTTCACATGGAGTGGGCATGAAACTCAAAAGTTTATTAGATGAAAGCTAAGAGGGACAAACTCTGGGAATCAATAATGTTTAATGTATCTATGATTGAAAAGAAATAGAGTGAAGATAAAGTACAACAAAAACTCACAATTTCACTAAAGTTATATATATATGTAGATACATATATCAACTCAAGAGTAGCTAAACTTTCACTTTTCATCTAATCACTGCAACAGTCTTCTACTTATATATATAAATTGGAAACCCTTAATATAAATTATAATGGATTAGATCACATTTGGTATAGATAGCTTATATAGCACACTTGAAAATGAACAATTTTAAAGCATATAAGGTAATCCTCTATTAATTGGAATAATTTATCAAACTATTTCCTAACATTCTTAACATTTTTCTGCATTTATATGTGCAGTTTGCATTCATAAACTCCTGTGACATAAGAGATGGTGTCTTACTTTTTAAAACACTATCACCTAGAACAGTGACTGAAAAATGTTAGGCACTCTAATGCTTATTTAATTATTTTAAAAAGGATTAATTTTATTTATGACTTCCAATTCAAAGAAAAAACAACCTTGAGGTACCATGATGGTCACTATCACAGCTATATGGATAGCACTGAATCAAAAACTTAAAAGAAAATGAATTCCATTTTAAACTACAAAAAGGGTAGGGATTTTATAATATTTGTGATAGGAAAATGTCTACTTATTGAATCAGGCAATTATTTTTCAAAAAAATTCAAAGTAAAAAAATCCTAATGTTTCAAAGTAAATTGGCATGACTATTACAAATCCGCACTAATTCACAAATTTTCAACAGTTGCTATTATAAGACTCTGATTTTGAAAGCTGAAAACCTTCAATATTTTAACATTTTTACTAGTCAACACACACCAAAAAATAAAAGATTTTTATTATGACAAGGGAATGCTTAATTCACATACTAAATTGCTCTATACAGGGAGATTTTACAATCCAGGAGCCATAGCCATGTTGCTGTAAGTAGGATTTCAACAAAGTTTTAGCTTCTTGATAGGATGCAGACATATGCTTAGCTTCATGATAGGTAGTAGCTTCAAGTAAATCTTCCTTTTTAGCTTCTTTGGCAAGCAGATTAAATCGACTTAACATTGCAGCCTTACAAAGGCGACTCGCCATTGACACACCACTTTTAAAGGGGGAGCTTTCTGTAATCTTCCCACTTAGGCCATCCACGATCTCCAGAGAAATGTCCCCTTGTGCCCAATTCAGACTCAGGAATTTATAATCCAAGTTCATTTGAAGTGGATACGCAGAAGGTACTAAGCTAATGTGAGGTCTGTTGACCAAGTAAAACATTGGAAGTTTTGAAGTAAGTGCATCATCAACACGCTGCTTTATAGCAATTTCTAAGCCTCTAGTATTACTGCAATTCCCATCACCAACAAGTATACTGCTGATATAAACTGGCTGTATAAAGTGACTCAGCAATGCTCCCTGTACACCAAGCACTTCCCATCTTGTCAATTTGTCACTTGAGGACATACTGCTTACTCTGTTAACAACATCTGTAGGACAGTAAACTATTTTTATTTTTAATTTATTTATTTTTCCCCAAAGAAATCTTTTGTTTAAGGAATACAAACTTCATGCATTTCATAAGTGCACTTTAGGAATATAGTGATTCTTCCCCCATACCAACCCTCCCAGCATTTCTCCTCCTCCCTCTCCCATTCTCAGTCACATTCTCCACAAAGATGCATTTTCAATTAACTTTATATACAGAAGATCAACTCTATACTAAGTAAAGAGTTCAACAATTTGCACAAAAAAAGAAAAACTGTTCCTCAACAGTCGAGAAAAGGTTTGTTCAAAGTCATTACATCTTGAAGGTTATTTCACTTTTTTTTTTAGAAACTTAATAAACTTTAAAGCAGCACCCAAGAATGATACATCCTCTGCAAGCACTTAGACATAACTATAACTTATGAAACATAAGAATATCCTCCACTTAATACATTAAAAGAAAGTACACCCTTGATAAAGAGTTTTATCATTAAGGAAGAACCTTGAGAGTCCTCCAAGATGGTGGAATAGGGAGGGAGTGCACTGATAGTCTGGGAAAAGATAGTTTAATAAAAGTGGAGATACTGTAGTTTCAGGGAAGAGTTAGGGAAAAAACTGCAGAGGAAACTCTTCCGGAACTAGTGGGACACAGTGTACCTACATGGAGGGCACAGGTGCCCACAGCTTGGGACCCCAGCCACCGAGTCTATGCACCAGCGCTGGAAAGGGAGGTGAGGTGAAACCTCAGTAGCCTGAGTACTGGCGGGAAAGCAGCAGGAAGAGCCTAGAGGGAACGAGGCTTGAAGCCCCATGGGGGAAAGTTTACCAGGCTAACTAGAGGAAAGAAAATAAATAAATAAAAGGGACTGGTATGGACACGATTCTCTCACTCCACTTACCTTACAAAGGCGAGCAAGACAAAGAGCAGGCACCATTTTGGACATATGTAACAGCTGCGCAACCTCAGGGCTGCGCCCGACCTCAGCCAAACAGAAAAACCTGACTCTGGTGGGGAGAAATAATGGGAGGTTAAGATGTAGTGAATGAGTGGAGCTTATGAACTGGGACTGTGAAAAAAAACTGAGGGTGTGTGAGAGAACTCATGAGTACCTAAGATGTGAGTACTCAGTGGGAGACGCCATAAACTCGGTAATTTTGGCAACCTGGTAGGAGATTGTAGGGGAATCTGAGCTTACACTGAGGACTGCACAGATCCTTTGTGTGGTCCTTGGGACAGAGTACACGAATATTATACACACAGGGGCTAACACTCACTGATTGCCTTCAAGGAGAATAGCTCAGCTGAGTGGAATTACTTCCCTTCTGAATAAAAAGAGAGAGAGAGAGAGAGAGAGAGAGAGAGAGAGAGAGAGAGAGAGAGAGATTTACCACACCAACCTGGGTGTGTCACCATTGGCACACCCTTAACACTGAAGAACTAAACAGAACTCTCTGGCCACACCCATCACAAGCCTCTAAAGATCCACCAAAAGCAGACAGTCCACTTAATCTAGAGTCCTAGTATAACGAGAAAAGCCACCACAGTGAGGAAAAAAAAGAAGAAACCAAAGAATATCTCCACAATGCCAAGCAACAAATGCAGAAACCGAGGAAACAAGAACAAAGAAGACATTATGACACCCCCAAATGAACATGGCACTCCAGTTCAACATTATGAAGATGATGAGATAGAAGAAATGCAAGATATGGATTTCAAAAAATTTATGATAAGAATATTTAAAAGCTTTCAAAAACAAATTCTTGAACTACAGAAATCCTTACTGGACAAGAAAGAAAATCTCTCTCGTGAAAATGAAATCTTAAGGAGGAATCAAAATGAAATGAAGAATCTATTAGAACATGAAATTGTGATATTGAAGAGAAATCAAAATGAAATGAAGAATTCAATAGATCAAATGATAAAAGCATTTGAGAGCCTTAAAAACAGAATGGGCGAAGCAAAAGAGAGAATATCGGACTTAGAAGACAGAGGACAGGGAAGGAAACAGTCAAACCAAAGAAAAGAAGAGGAAATTAGAAATCTAAAAAATATTATCGGGAATCTACAGGATATGATTAAAAAACCCAACATTTGGGTTCTAGGAGTTCCTGAAGGCATGGAGAGGGAGAAAGGATTAGAAGGCCTTTTTAGTGAGATACTAGCAGAAAATTTCTAGGGTTTGGAGAAGGATAGAGACATCCAATTATAGGAAGCTCATAGAACCCCTAATAAACATGACCAAAAGAGATCCTCACCATGACACGTTATAATCAAACTCACCACAGTGAAACATAAAGAAAAGTTTTCTAAAATGTGCAAGAGAGAAACTTCAGATTACTCTCAGAGGATCTCCAATTAGACTCACAGCAGACTTCTCATCAGAAACCCTTCAGGCTAGGAGGGAATGACGAGATATAGCCCATGAACTAAGAGAGAAAAACTGCCAGCCCAAAATATTATATCCTGCAAAGCTCTCATTTGTGAATGAAGGTGAAATAAAGACCTTTAATAGCAAACAGAAATTGAAAGAATTTGTCCCCAATTATCCAGCCCTGCAAAAGATGCTTAAAGATGTGTTACACACAGAAACACAGAAACACGGTCATCAATATGAAAGAAGGTAAAAGAAGAAAACCTCCCAAAGATCACAGGAAGTTCAAAACATATATTAGAAATATCTTTGGGAAAATGGCAGGGCAAAGGTACTACTTATCAATAGTCACATTGAATGTTAATGGCCTGAACTGTCCAGTTAAAAGACACAGATTGACTGAATGGGTTAAGGAACAAAATCCATCTATTTGCTGCTTACAAAAAACACATCTTTCCAACAAAGATGCATGCAGACTGAAAGTGAAAGATTGGAAAAAGATATTCCATGCCACCAGAAACCAAAAAAGAGCTGGCATAGCCATCTTAATATCAGACAAAATAAACTTTAACACAAAAACTGTTAAGAGAGACAAACAGGGGCACTATATAATGATTAAGGGATCAATTCAACAGGAAGATGTAACTATTATA
This sequence comes from Lepus europaeus, assembly GCF_033115175.1. Lineage (NCBI taxonomy): Eukaryota > Metazoa > Chordata > Mammalia > Lagomorpha > Leporidae > Lepus > Lepus europaeus. The sequence continues at coordinate 61,701,367 of NC_084830.1, read as the reverse complement.
AATGTATATGCACCTAATTAGAGGGCACCGGTTTATTTAAAAGATATGTTAAGGGACTTAAAGGGAGACTTAGACTCCAATACAAGAGTATTGGGGGACTTCAATACTTCACTTTCAGAAATAGACAGATCAACCAGACAGAAGATCAACAAGGAAACAGCAGATTTAATCGACATTATAGCCCAAATGGATCTAACAGATATCTACAGAACTTTTAATCCTTCACTTAAAGATTCCTGGAAATATGCAACATACCTAAATTGAACCAGGAAGACATAGAAAACCTAAACGGACCCATAACTGACACAGAAATTGAATCACTAATAAAGTCACTCCCAACAAAGAAAAGTCCAGCACCAGAAGGCTTCATTGCTGAATTCTACCAGACATTTAAAAAAGAACTAACTCCAATTCTATTCAAACTATTCAGAACAATTGAAAGAGAGGGAATCCTCCCAAGTTCTTTCTAATCCCTAAGCCTGAAAAAGATGCAGCATTGAAAGAAAATTACAGACCAATATCCCTGATGAACATAGACACAAAAATCCTCAATAAAATTCTGGCCAATAGAATGCAACAACACATCAGAAAGATCATCCACCCAGACCAAGTGGGATTTATCCCTGGTATGCAGGGATGGTTCAATGTTCACAAATCAATCAATGTAATACATCACATTAACAAATTTGAGAAGAAAAACTGTATGATTATCTCAATAGAGGCAGAGAAAGCATTTGATAAAATACAACACCCTTTCATGATGAAAACCCTAAGCAAATTGGGTATAGAAGGAACATTCCTCAATACAATCAAAGCAATTTATTACAAACCCATGGCCAATGTCCTACTGAATGGGGAAAAGTTGGAAGCATTTCCACTGAGATCTGGTACCAGACAGGGGTGCCCACTCTCACCACTGCTATTCAATATAGTTCTGGAAGTTTTAGCCAGAGCCACTAGGCAAGAAAAAGAAATTAAAGGGATACAAATTGGGAAGGAAGAAGTCAAACTATCCCTCTTTGCAGATGATATGATTCTTTATTTAGGGGATCCAAAGAACTCTATTAAGAGACTATTGGAAGTCGTAGAAGAGTTTGGCAAAGTAGCAGGATATAAAATCAAGGCACAAAAATCAACAGCCTTTGTATACACAAGCAATACCATGGCTGAGAAAGGACTTCTAAGATCAATCCCATTCACAGTAGCTACAAAAACAGTTAAGTATCTTGGAATAAACTTAACCAAGGACATTGATGATCTCTATGATGAGAATTACAAAATCTTAAAGAAAGAAATAGAACAGGATACCAAAAAATGGAAAAATCTTCCATGCTCATGGATTGGAAGAATTAATATCATCAAAATGTCCATTCTCCCAAAAGCAATTTATACATTCATTGTGATACCAATAAAAATACCAAAGACATTCTTCTCAGATCTGGAAAAAATGTTGCTGAAATTCATATGGAAACACAAGAGACCTTGAATAGCCAAAGCAATCTTGTACAACAAAAACAAAGCTGGAGGCATCACAATACCAGATCTCAGGACATACTACAGGGCAGTTGTAATCAAAGCAGCATACTACTGGTACAGAAACAGATGGATAGACCAATGGAACAGAATAGAAACACCAGAAATTAATCCAAACATCTACAGCCAACTTATATTTGATCAAGGATCTAAAACCAATTCCTGGAGCAAGAACAGTCTATTCAATAAATGGTGCTGGGAAATCTGTATTTCCAAATGCAGAAGCATGAAGGAAGACCCCTACCTCACAGCTTACACAAAAATCCACTCAACATGGATTAAAGACCTAAATCTACGACCCGATACCATCAAATTATTAGAGAACATTGGAGAAACCTTGCAAGATATAGGCACAGCCAAAGACTTCTTGGAAAAGACCCCGTAGGCACAGGCAGTTAAAGCCAAAATTAACTATTGGAATTGTATCAAATTGAGAAGTTTCTGTACTTCAAAAGAAACAGTCAGGAAAGTACCAATTTCATCTCACTAGTCCAAGTGATCAGTTTCAGTTCACAATTGATCATAATGAAAGGATTAAGAGTCAAAGGGATCACATAAACAAGACTAGTGTCTGCTAATACTAACTGAAAGAATTAAAAAGGAGAGAACGATCCAACATGGGAAGCGGGATACACAGCAGACTCATAGAATGGCAGATGTCCTAAACAGCACTCTGGCCTCAGAATCAGCCCTTAAGGCATTCGGATCTGGCTCAAGAGCCCATGAGAGTATTTTAGGTATGGAAAGCCAAGATACCATGGAAAAGAAAAAAAAAAACAACCCTAAATGAAAGATCTCTGCTAGTGAGATCCCAGTGGAAAGAATGGGCCATCAAAGAAGGAGGTACCTTTCTCTGAAGGGAGGAGAGAACTTCCACTTTGACTATGACCTTGTCTAAATAAGATCAGAGTTAGTGAACTCAAAAGTCTTCCATAGCCTTGGCAACTCATGACAAGAGCCTAGGGTGATTACTGACACCATAAACAAGAGTGTCAATTGTTAAGTCAACAACAGGAGTCACTGTGCACTTACTCCCATGTAGGATCTCTGTCCTTAATGTGTTGTACTATGTAAATTAATGCTATAGCTAGTCCCCAAACAGTATTTTACACTTTGTGTTTCTGTGTGTGTGCAAACTGTTGAAATATTTACTTAATATATACTAAACTGATCTTCTGTATATAAAGAGAATTGAAAATGAATCTTGATGTGAATGGAAGGGGAGAGGGAGCAGGAGATGGGAGGGTTTCAGGTGGGAGGGAAGTTATGTGGGGAAAAAAGCCACTGTAATCCAATAGCTGTACTTTGGAAATATATATTTATTAAATAAAAGTTTAAAAAAAGGAAGAACCTAAGAAATCAAGCAATGGAGTTGGACACTTAAGCATAGCTAAAACTTATAAGACAGAAGAATATCCTCCACTTAATACACTAAAATGAAATAAATCTTTGAGAATAAGTTTTACTTTTAACTGTCATAACTCTTTGAGGATGGAGGCCCTGCATGGGAAGTTAGTGCACAGTGATTCCTGTTGTTAATTTAACAGTTAACACTCTTAGGTGTGACACCAGTGATCACCCAAGGCTCTTGACATGAGCTGTCTAGGCTATGGAAGCTTTTTGAATCCACAAACTGCTTTTGTATTTAGACAAAGCCATAAACAAAGTGGAAGTTCTCTCCTCCCTTTAGAGAAAACTACATCTTTCTTTGATGACCATTTCTTTCTATGGGGTCTCACCTACTGAGGTCCTCCATGTAGGGCATTTTTTGCCACAGTGTCTTGGCTTTCCATGCCTGAAATGCTCTCATGGACTTTTCAGCCAGACCAGAATGCATTAATGTCTGATTCTGAGGTCAGAGTGCTACTTAAAGAGATTGTCAGTCTGTGAGTCAGCTGTGTGGACTGCTTGCCATGTTGGAACATTCACTCCTTTTTAATTTCATCTATTATTATTACCAGACACTTAATCCTATCTATATGATCACTTCAACACTTAATCCTACTATATGACCACTTTAACACTTAATCCCATCCGTATGATCACTTTAACATTTAAGATGGCAATTTTACCACCCAGCTTAAAGGGATTTGGGGTCCCATGGCAAGTTTTTTTTTTTTTTGACAGGCAGAGTGGACAGTGAGAGAGAGAGAGACAGAGAGAGAGAGAGAGACAGAGAGAAAGGTCTTCCTTTACCATTGGTTCACCCCCCATGGCTGCTGCGCCCAGCGTGCTGTGGTTGGCACACCGCACTGATCCGAAGGCAGGAGCCAGGTGCTTCTCCTGGTCTCCCATGCGGGTGTAGGGCCCAAGCACTTGGGCCATCCTCCACTGCACTCCTGGCCACAGCAGAGAGCTGGCCTGGAAGAGGAACAACCGGGACAGAATCTGGTGCCCCAACTGGAACTAGAACTCGGTGTGTCAGCGCTGCAGGCAGGTGGAGGGTTAGCCTATTGAGCTGCAGTGCCGGCCCCATGGCAAATTTTTAAACTGTACCATTAGAAGTAAGTTCATAAGAATGTATGCAGAGCCGGCGCTGCGGCTCAATAGGCTAATCCTCCACTTTGTGGTGCAGGAACACCAGGTTCTAGTCCCGGTCGGGGTGCCGGATTCTGTCCCGGTTGCCCCTCTTACAGGCCAGCTCTCTGCTGTGGCCCGGGAGAGCAGTGGAGGATGGCTTAAGTGGTTGGGCCCTGCACCCGCATGGGAGACCAGGAGAAGCACCTGGCTCCTGCCTTCGGATCAGCGCGGTGCACAGGTCGCCGTGCACCAGCCGCAGCGGCCACTGGAGGGTGAACCAAAGGAAAAGGAAGACCTTTATATCTGTCTCTCTCTCTCACTATCCACTCTGCCTGTCAAAAAAAAAGAATGTATGCAGAACTATACAGCTTTACAGTTACAAACATCATATACTTCATAATTATAATTTTAGGAGCATGGTGATTCTTCCCACCTTGCTCACCCTCCCACTCATGCTCCCACCCCTCTTCCTCCTCCCTCTCTTATTCCCACTCTTATTTTTTACTGAGCTCTATTTTCAATTGAGGTTATACACATATGTTTAACTCTGTGTTAAGTGAAGAGTTCACCAACTAGTATGAAACAAAAAGAAAAAACAACTTGTTTCTCAACAGTCAAGAAAAGGTTGTAGAAATCCTTGCTCCTCAAAGTGTCAATTTCACTTCTACAGATTGCCTATTTGTTATAACAGGTCAGGGAAAACATGGTATTTGTTCCTTTGGGACTGGCTTATTTCACTAAGTAAAATGGTTTCTAGTTGCATCCATTTTGTTGCAAATGACAGGACTTCATTTTTTTTTCCCACTGTGTAGTGTTCCATGGTGTACATATTCCATAATTTATCCATTCTTCAGTTCACGGGCATTTGGGTTGATGCCATGTCTTAGCTATTGTGAATTGGGCTGCAATAAACATAGGAGTGCAGATAACTATCTCATATGCTAATTTCTTTTGGTTTGGGTAAATTCCCAGGAGTGGGGTGGCTAGGTCATATGATAGGTCTATATTCAGATTTCTGAGGTATCTCTATACTGCTTCCATAGTGGCTGTTCCAGTTCACATTCTCACAAACAGTGGATTAGGGTGCCTTTTTCCCCACATCCTCGCCAGCATCTGTTATTGGTAGATTTCTGTATGAAAGCCATTCTAACTGGGGTGAGGTGAAACCTCATTGTGGTTTTGATTTGCATTTCCCTGATTGCTAGTGATCCTGAGCATTTTTTCATGTGTCTGATGGCCATTTGGATTTCCTCTTTTGAAAAGTGTCTCTTTAAGTGATTTGTCTATTTCTTTACTGAGTTCTTTGTTCTGTAGTTGTTGAGTTTCCTGATCTCTTTATATATTCTGGTTATTAATCCTTTATCAGTTGTATAGTTTGCACATAATCTCTCCCATTCTGTCAGTTGCCTCTTTGCTGACTGTTTCTTTTGTAGTACAGAAGCTTCTCAGTTTGATGTATTTCCACTTGTGAATTTTTCTTTGGTTGCTTGTGCCTCTGGGATATTTTCCAATAAGTCTTTGTCTATGCCAATGTCTTGCAAGGCTTCCCCAATGTTCTCTAATAATTTGATGGTATTGGGTCATAGACTTAGGTCTTTAATCTATTTTGAGTGGATATTTCTGTAAGGTGTAAGGTAGGGGTCTTGCTTCATGCTTCTGCATGTGGAAATCCAGTTTTCCCAGCACTGTTTGTTGAAGAGATTGTCCTTACTCCAGGAATTGGTTTTAGCTCCTTCATCAAATATAAGTTGGTTGTAGATGCTTGAATTGATTTCTGGCATTTCTATTCTGTTCCATTGGTCTAACCATCTGTTTTTGCACTGTTTTGATTTTAACTGCCCTGTAGTACACCTTGAAATCTGGTTGCCTCCAGCTTTGTTTTTGTTGTATAAGATTGCTTTAGCTATTCAGGGCCTCCTGTGTTTCCAAATGAATTTTAGCATCATGTTTTTCGTATCAGAGAAGAATATCCTTGGTATTTTGATTGATATCACACAGAATCTAAATTGCTTTTGGAAGTATAGACATTTTAATCATATTGATCCTTCCAAACTGTGAACATGGAAGATTTTTCCATTTTTTGTATATTCTTCTATTTCTTCCTTTATAATTCTCATCATAGAGATCTTTGACATTCTTGGTTAAATTTATTCCAATGTATTTGATTTTTTTCATCATTGTGAATGAGTTTAATCTTTCTCAGCTGTGGCATTGTCTGTGTATACAAAGGCTATTGTTTTTGTGTATTGATTCTATATCCTGAAACATTACCAAACTCTTCTATGAGTTCCAATTATCTCTTAGTGGAGTCTTTGGATCCCTCTATATATAGAGTCATGTCATCTGCAAATAGGGATAGTTTGACTTTCTCCTTCCCAATTTGTATCCCTTTGCTTTCTTTTTCTTGCCTAATGGCTCTGGCTAAAACTTTCAGTACTATATTGAATAGCAATGGTGAGAGTGGGCATCCTCATCTGGTTCTGGATGTCAATGGAATGCTTCCAACTTTTCCCCATTCAATAGAGCATTGGCCATGGGTTTGTCACAAATTGCCTTGATTATGTTGAGGAATGTTCCTTCTATACCCAATTTGCTTAGAGTTTTCATCATAAAAGGATGTGGTATTTTATCAAATGCTTTCTCTGCATCTATTGAGATAATCATATGGGTTTTGTTCTTCAGTTTGTTTATGTGTTGTATCACATTGATTGATTCACGAATGTTGAACCATCCCTGCAAACCAGGGATAAATCCCACTTAGTTGGATGAATGGTTTTTCTGATGTGTTGATGGATTTGTTTAGCTAATATTTTGTTGAGAATTTTTGCATCTATGTTCATCAGGGAAATTGGTCCATAGTTTTCTTTCTCTGTTGCATCTTTTTCAGTTTTAGGAATTAAGGTGATGCTGGCTTTACAGAAAGAATTTGGGAGGATTCCCTCCCTTTTGATTACTTTGAATAGTTTGAAAAGAATTGGAGTTAGTTCTTCATTAAATGCCTGGTAGAATTCAGCAGTGAAGCCTTCTGGTCCTGCACTTTTTTTTATTGGAAGGGTCTTTATTACTGATTCAATTTCCATCTTTGTTATGGGTCTGTTTAGATTTTCTTTGTCTTCATGGCTCAATTTAAGTAGGTTGTATGTATCCAGGAATCTATCTATCCATTTCTTTTAGGTTTCCCATATTTGGCATACAGCTCTTTGTAGTAATTTATCGTGTATTCTTTTGTATTTTCTTTTGTTTCAATTTTGTTAATTTCTTCTCTAATTTTAATTATTTCCTTTCTCCTACTTGTCTTGAGTTTGGTTTGTTATTGTTTTTCTAGATCCTTGAGATGTATTGATAGCTCATTTATTTGGTGCCTTTTTAATTTCTTGATGTAGCACCAGTTGCTATAAACTTTCCTCTTAACGCTGCTTTTGGTGTATACCATGTTTTGATATATTGTATTGTGATCTTCATTTGTTTCCAGAAATTTTTTTATTTCTCTTTTGATTTCTTAAGTTTTGAGTCTTGATTCATTGCCTTTATAGCATAAATTTTACTTAAAATAATCATGTCATGTTAACACTGAACAAATAATTGTTTTAATAAGAATATGGAAACTTCCAGTTTATTTCTTCTACAGTGGAAACAAACCTGACTCTTTATCTATCATTTATTGATTAACAAATATGCAAACAGTAATTCCTTTCTGAACACTTAAGTATAAAACTTTATTAACCTGTAAAAAAATTTTTTTAAACAGAATTGTCCCTGCACAGGCATTCCAAGCATCATGCCAGCAGAGCAGCAGTGAATTTTCTTTCATGTTTCTTTCTTTATTTGTTTGTTTGTTTTGAAAGTCAGAGTTACAGGGAGAGAGGTAGAGACACACAGAAAGAGACCTTCTATCCACTGGTTCACTCTCCAGATGGCTCCAATGGCCAGCACTAGGCCAGGCTGAAGCTAGGAGTAGGGGTTTCTTCCAGGTCTCCCATGTAGGTAGCAGGGACTCAAACACTTGGGCCATCCTCTATTGCTTTTCCAGGCTCATTAGCAGGATTGGAAGTGGAGCATCTAGAACTTGAACCATTGCCCACATGGGATGTTGGTGTTGTAGGTGGTAGCTTTACCTATTAAACCACAATCTATAAATAATTTGCCATTAAATTTATTTCTTGGCAATTGATACATTCTCTTGCTTCATCTCTATTTTTGTTTGCAGATTTTCTTGGTTTGTTAGTTAGATTTGATTTTGAAATCATTTCAAAGCTGCAAAAAATTTCAAGAATAACACAAAAAACTCCCATATATCTTAGACCCCATTTTCTAATCATGATTTTTCCCCACTTATGCCCTCTCTGTCTCTTTATCTCTCTGAGAGAAACATTTTTGCCTGAACTGTTTGAGAGTTGAGAAATGTTTCCCATTCTTCTCCAAACTAAATCTTGTCCTGTATTGCTAGAGTATACCCATGAGAATCAGTAAACACTGATAAAAATATGGCCATCTAATCCACAAACCTACCAATTATGCCCCAATTTTTTCTTATTCGCAGAAAAAAAAAAAAACACCTCAATCTTGTCTCTTCCTTTTTCCTTTCTGATTCAGGATCCTGTCCATGATCATGTGTTGCATTCAGCCAACATGTCTCTTAGTTACCATCAGTTGACAGTAGACATTTAGTCTTTCCTTGTCTTTCATGTCTTGTTTAAGACACTGCATGAAAATCACTATTGTAAGTAAGAGAGTAGGTTATCTGCTCAAAATTGATGAGCAATTTTCATACAACTGAAGTCAGTAATGCTTCAGATTTTGAAATGATATTTCTAAGCCATAAATTATAGCCCAGTGATGGTAGTGGTGGGAATTGAGGGTGAGAAGGGGTACACTGGCCAATCATTTTCTTTGATCCTCAGTGTTTCCAAAAGAGGAGGGACTCCTTGGATTATTAATATCTGCCTTAAGATCTAGGTAGATTCTATGTCCACAGCTTGTCTTCTGCTTTAACCTGTTTCTCTTCCTTTCATGGTCAAGTCTCTTCTATGCCTCTGTATAGGTGTTTCTAGAAGCAATATCAAGCAATGGAAGATTATATGGACTTCAAAGAGATAAATTGGAGAATTGTTACATGAAGCTATTTCTTGGATATGTCTTCGACCTTATTTGCTTTTGAAGGTACAAATTTTTAGTATCTGGCTCCCAGAAGAGAAAAATGGAATGGGGAAGGCAAAGACATAGTCCTTTAAATACCTTGGAGATGCAAAACTGAGGGGTGTGTGCATGTGTGTGTGTCTGTGTTTTTGTGTAACAATAGCTGCTGGCCTCTGTGACTACACCTCTATGATCAGAAACTGCAATAATTAATTAAAACACTGATTTGCAATATTTGGAAAGTAGGTTCTTTCTTGCCTGTTTTGACTCCTGCAAGGTGTGTGCAAGCTGCTCCAGAAAAGATAGTCTCTCCTGAGTTTCAAAACAGTAGCATCAGACAGATTCTGCACCAAGTGAGAAGACATATTCCCAGTGCTTCTACTCTACCATCTTCCCAGAGCCTTTTTGAAATTGGTATCATCACATTTAATGAATTAAGTTACTGCTTGGATATTGATGGTCTCTAGATCTATATTCCAACAAGATAGCTGTCACAAATTTTGATTTGTATATTTATTTTCTATTTTGTTCTATGATCTTAAATACCGAGCTGCAATTTCCTCATCTATTCAGAATACCAAATCCTCTTCATCAGGTTATTCTGACAAATGACAGAAAACACGCATTATCAGACACTATGGTTAGTGATTAATAAATATTTGTTTACAAAGAATTATTCTAATAAATTTTTACAAGTCTTCTGTGTAGGTTCCCCAAACCTCTAGTGAGCCTGAAGTGAGAAGCCTATGCTCTGTTTTTGTGAAGAAAATAAATTCTTATGATCAGAAACCTAGTCTACTTCTTTTAACCTCCCCATGACATTGTATTACACATAGGAAAGGTGCTCAGAAAACTATTATCTTGAGACTTATTCTTTTAACCTTTTATTTATTTGAAAGGTAGAGAGAGCAACAGAGAAAGAGGAAGGGGAGAAAGGAAGAGAGAGAGAGAGAGAGAGAAAGAGAGAGAGAGAGAGAACCTTCCATTTTCATGTTCACTCCTCAAATGCTTCCAACAACCAGGACTGGGACAGGCAAAAGTCAGGAACCAGGAACTTCATCTAGCTCTCCTATGTCTCCCACTGAAACCATCCTCTGCTCTAATCTGCCAGGTGTTGGCTTAATCCACTGCAACACAATGCTACCCCAGGACTGATTTTTAAAGGAAGCATTGCAAAAAGAATTATATCAAAGGCAACACATGCTATATCAGATCTTGTCTTACTATAAAATGTAAGCATGTGATTTAAAATTTCAGTCCCAATAATCTTCATAGCTTCCACAAGAGGTCCAAGAAATATGCACACACACACACACATGCGCTCACACGTACTTCCTGGGAAATCTCATTCTCATTTTTGTGTGTCTTATATATTGTAATTCTATGGAGATTTTATATGAATAAAAGTCCCACAGGTAGGAAAAATAAGTTTATAAACAACTCCAATAACATTTAAATCTTTATTCATGAGCAAGACAGTCATCATTTTTCTGGAATGAATTCTGCAGAGATTCCAGAACTAGCCTGGTGCTATCGTTTGGATATTGTTTGTTCCCCCAAAGGTTCGTATATTGGAAGCTTGGTCCTGAGTGTGGCAGTGTTAGGATGGTGGAAGCTTTAAGAGGTAGAACCTAGGAAGATAATGAGGTCATCAAATGTGCTTCCTTCAGAAGGCATTTGGGGACTCTAGTTAGTGCTCATGAGAGTGGCTTGTTGTAAAAGATGAAGACTGACTCTGTGCTACAATCTGGCTTCCTGTCTCATCATGGGCTTGTTTCCTCTCGCGTGCACTCCTACATGATGCATACAACATGAGGTCCTCACTATGGGCCAACTGGATGGGATCCCCCAGTATTGGACTTCCTGCCTCCAAAACTGTGAGCTAAATAAATCTGTGGTGCTTTATTATAGTAATGGGAAACTAAGACACTTGGTTTACCAATAAACTTTCAGACTATAAATTGTAGACTGGAGATTTCTATAACATGTGTTGTATGTACTGCTATCTTCCAACGTTCTAGGACAGGACAGGGTGGATATGAAATGTGGGCCAGCTAGATGTGGACAATTTGACTATGTTTATAATTACCTTAAGGTCTCTTAGAGATAGTTACTTAATTGTAGATACATTAAAGAAGGATCTAAAATTTAATCATGGTGCATACTTCTTATCTCCTACCTAGGGAATTTCATGGATAGTAATTTTTTTTACTTTGCATTATTATGAAAAATCTTATTCTTATGTCAGAAACAAAGCAATCATGGGAGTTTTCTATTTCCTTCACCCAATCATTGTAGGTACAAAATTATCCAGTATAATGAATTATTACATCACCTTCTAAATCTAAAAATTTTTATTTAATCAACACAACCACAGGCAAAAAAATCAGCTTGGGGGAAAATTAGTTCCTTGATAATTAGCAAAAAATAACAATATCTGTTTAAACAATACTTCCAACAGAATGTCGTAGAATTCAATGCAAACTTCAGTCCAGCTCAGTGTCCCCGGGTTTATGCTCTTTCATAAATTCTGGTGGAAGTGACTCCTTTCATGACGCATTCCTAGACATACACAAAAATTCCTGGTCAGTCACCCTGAGTTTAATAATGTTGGAAATGAGCAATGTTCATTCAAGGACATAGATAGATGGATGAAGAACACAGATGGATAAATAGACAGAAAGATTAGATAGATTCTTTTTTAAAATGTTTGGGAGATACAAAGACCAGGAAGATACAATTTTCCCCCTCAAGAAGTCATACAATCTGAATGGTGAGTGAGGAACATAAGCAGACATATGCACTGCAGTAAGCGCATTACTGAAGACAAGTTCAGGGTGCCTAGGAAGGAGCCAGGAATGTCCCCTGGGAGACAGCATTCCTGGGCTGAGTTTGACACCATAGGAGGTGCAATTGCCAGACTGGAACCATAACCCCAATAAAATCACCCTCTTGTGCTGTACAAGCAGGTCTTCTTAAATGGAATAATAATTACGATGATGACCTAACAGGAAGATTCGGGATTAAGCAGTTAGGAGATGCTCACCACCACCAGCTTATCATCCTCCCGTTTTCTCTTTATGGTGGTTGATTTTCCATCCCACTTCTGCACCTGGACCAGGGCACCACCATCTAGGGTTATGATGCTCTGTAAACAAAATACAAACTGATTACCAAGTGCTTGTGAAGGCAGAAGACAAAATGTAAAATATGGCAGCATGGGTTAAAGGAAGATTTTGATTTCATTACTAGTTCTAAATGAGAAGAGTATATTGCAACAAGAAAAAAATGTCTCTGAAAAACCAGCATATGACTTACATATACATTATCACTAGCCTTGTGAACACAACTGCAAAGGAAAACAGGTAATAAATTTACACTGTAATGGTAAAATTATTGGTGACTGAGACAAACATTCTTTCATTATTTTTAATTCACATGCTCTATTAACTGACATAAATTATGTTAAGCTTTTTTTAAAAAATGTAAGGGCAGTTGCATAAAAAGGGGAAAATTCATGAATTATATCTCAAATGCAATAGTGTTCAGATGTAGTAGTTCAGAGATCTTTGGCCTAACATTTTTCCCTCTCGTTATTATAAAATGGTTTCTTGCAGGAGCAGCAGTTTAGACATCAAGCAGTTCCTTATTCCTCACCTTGACTTTCCTGTCATCTGCGGTGACTTCATCAAATTCCTGGCCCAGTTTGAAGGAAATCTCGGTGTTTTTAAAGGTGCTCTCTGATTTAATGGTGATCACATCCCCATTCACACTGATGATCATGTTGGGTTTGGCCATGCCAGCCACTTTCCTGGTGGCAAAGCCCACTCCTACAGGAAGGAAAAAAATGACATCAGGGTCACATTTCTCTCCCTCTTCATCTATGTCAAAGAACTGTAGCGTGCCTTTGTGTGTGTGCATGCATGTGTGTGTACATGTGTGTGTGTATGTGTGTAAAAGAGGAAAAAGACACAGGTGAGTTTCCTAAAGGCCTCATTAAAACAGCTTCTGGAGGTAAAAACATCGAGCTAATACTTAAAAAAAAACATCTGAGCCACAAGAGATGTGTGTCTCTGCTCTAAACTTTCCTTTCTCTGTTCTGCATACAACTCCTCAGGAGGCCTATTGTTAATTTGCGGCAAGAATATGTACACAGATTAAATCTCCAGGCCTATATGTATTTTTTAAAGGTGAGCGCTATCATTTTTTTTTATTCATGAAAGTTTGAGGCAATTTGACCATTCCTTCTTACATCTAAAAATTTTATGTAAAAATTCACAAAGAATTTTCAACAGAACATTTGGGCTAATACAGAGTTGTTCGGCTAAAAGATAATCTGTCATGAGTGTACAAAAACCACGTTTCATGGCATTGCTGCCAAGGATAGTTTGCTGGGCTTCTTTCTAAATTGCTCCACTATGGAATGAAGGTTTTGATTAATCTTTCTAAAAGCAAAATATTTCCTATAGTAACGCCATTTTAGGTTGGTGATACCATTCCCAATAACTTATAGGAACTATTAAAGCAAGACTAGGCATCATGAAAACTTCAAAATTTAAGAAATAACTATTTTTCAGCCCTTGTATCAACTGTTGAGGGACAGTTACTTTTTTTCTCCATACTATCTGTTGAACTCTTTACTTAGTATAGGAGTAATCTTATGTATATAAAGTTAATTGAAAATAGATCTTTGTAAAAAAAATAGGAATGGGAGTAGGAGAGGGAGAATGAAGAAAGGTGGGAGTGAGGACAGGAGAGAATGTAGGGTGGGAAGAATCACTATGTTCCTAAGTTTGCATGAAGTTTGTATACTTTAAAAGATTTCTTGGTAATAAATAAATAACTATAAAAGTTAAAAAAGATAAATTATTTTTTATTTAACAGTAGTTTAGAAACTGATTATTTGATTTCTAATCACCCAAGCTGCCAATTCCTCTTTAAAAAAAAGGAATATATTTTCCTGTGCAAGGTATGAGATGAACAATTTACAACCTGATATAAACAATGGGAACTTGCTGACCTTGCATGTTATACAGAATTTATGACAATTGTCGATGTGTTGACTTTCTGACACGTGCACATAAATCCAAACCATATTTTTGACTAAAGGTAACAAACAATTAGAAACAGGGACAAAATGGAGAGAAATATGGTGCAAAATAAGTAATACTGACGCTTCCATTTAAGGAGCTGGAGAGTGATCCAGGTGGGAAGACAGGTTGCTTCAACAAGCCCCAGCTCTGATGCAAAACACATTAAATCCATGGAGTGAGTCAGCGTAGAGAGGGATACAGCATCCAGTGTGACGCTCCAATGGCTGACCTTAGGGAAAACCACATTCTCTCCTTGCTGACTGCTGCAGGCAATGCCTGCTCTCTCAGCCTCAGCTGGAGCAGCTAACTTCATTCTGGAAGTATCTTATTATCTTTAACTATCATCAATCCTTTATGATTTAAAAATGTAGTGTTATAAAAATTTAAATGTAACTATACCAGCGCTGCGGCTCAATAGGCTAATCCTCCGCCTGCGACGCCGGCACACCGGGTTCTAGTCCCGGTCGGGGCGCCGGATTCTGTCCCAGTTGCCCCTCTTCCAGGCCAGCTCTCTGCTGTGGCCCAGGAAGGCAGTGGAGGATGGCCCAAGTGCTTGGGCCCAGCACCCACATGGGAGACCAGGAGAAGCATCTGGCTCCTGGCTTCGGATCAGCGTGATGCACCGGCCGCAGCGCGCCAGCCGTGGCGGCCATTCGAGGGTGAACCAACGGCAAAAGGAAGACCTTTCTGTCTGTCTCTCTCTCTTTCACTGTCCACTCTGCTTGTCAAAAAATAAAATAACATAAAAAATTTTTTAAAAATTTAAATGTAACTATCAAAAGTGTAGACTGTTTTAAAAAGTAACTACATGGTCCCAAATCCTGACTTTTCCATATTATGTGTATTGATTAGTTTATTGAATCACTGATAACTAGCGTTCTAGAAAGTTAGGTCTTTCTTATGCTGAAGTCCCTGATTTCTCTCTCATCTGTAAACAGGAAAAATACTAGCTTATATATAATGTCAGGGATGGTTTAAGTCTTTTGAGTTATAGGGATTAAATCTTAACCCCTAATAAAGATGTTATTAAAATTCCTTCCTTGTTTGATAACCCTGAATTTGACTGTATCATGCACAAGGGTAGGGGAAGAATGTTTTTTAAAGCAGAAGCTGCCTGAGTAAAAAATTGTCTCCCTAGTTTACCTCCGTTTCTTTACCTCCTGAATGGATAGATGTGCAATGAAATGTTGGCAAGGTTAATAGTCTGAAAACTTGAAGGGCTCTGTTATCAAAGAGAAGGACTGCTATGTATGTAATATTCTCCTTTTGAATTACCAATAATTCAATGGCATCCCATACCATTTGTATGCAAAGTTTTAAGGCCCTATGAGAAGCACCCTGCTAATCATAAAACAACCACAAATCTTAATACATTGACATTGAGACAATAATTTGCTAATGCACATTTACTAAAAAAAAAATGCAAAGAAGGGAAATATGCCTTCATTGTCAAATGGAAATTATTATATGCTAGGAAAGAAATATGTTTTTCTTTCCAAGTTATTGCAAATTCTATATGCAAAAGCGGATTTAAAAGCAGGCAAAGAGTCAAGTAAGCTAAAGACATGCACATTGTGAAATTAGAGTAAAATCTTTGCATTTCTGTAGATCATAAGAATTTCATTTATATCCATTTTTTTTCCCACAGAGTTTCACCTTCAGGAAGCATTAGCTGTAGCTTTTGTTCAACACATCTCCAGAGAAAGATTCTCACCTGTTTCTTACATAACTTTTGTATAGAAAACAGCATCTCTGGCCAATGCTTCCAGAGTGCAAAACACGATAAACCACTTCCCCCCAGAGAAAATGTTATCAATCCAGTCATCCCTCAATGCATTCTCTTACCCACTTCTTTCATGTAATCGTCAAAGTTCTCACTGGAGACAAGTTTCCAGGTACCTACAAAAGCATCACACATTTTGAACTTTCTAGGTTTATTCCTCCAGGTGAGAGAGAAGTGTAGCTTTCAGCAAGGTGCTGTGGCCCTCCAATGTTCAGACAACTTCTTTTTAAAGATGTTCAGAACATGTGATCTCCCGAACAGCCAATTGGGAACGATATCAGATCATTTCCTCCTTTACCAGCCTCTGCATTTTTTCTTCTGAGTCATGTTTTTTATAGGAATTTCTCAACTTTGGTTCTCCCTGGCAAGCGGTCATTGGACTTAGAGTACAAATTATTTTTAACCATGAGCAGAATATTTTACATGCTGTTTCGACTATTTAATGTTTAATGCACTGAACTTCCCCCTATTATTTCCATACATATTTATCCCCGGGCAGAGGGGGACAATTACCTTGGGATGAACTTTGACATCCTTTCCTTGTTTTTTTGTTAATATTGCTATTATGAGGTTCTTTCAAATTAAGGAACCTAAGAATTATGTTGGAGGTTCTTAAAGCATTGCAAAGTCTCTTTGGGACAGGACTATCTCAAGAATTACTTAACAATTAGAGCAAAGTAAATACTGGCATTTTAAACTACCCCATGTCTCTAATTTCAAACCTTTCTATGAATAAAAGAGTATATCAGTTCATTCACTGGGAACCTGGACTGTAGATTTATTTAAATGATAATTTAACCTCACTCTGTCTATCCCTTAAATGACGATGTGGTATTGATTTCCACAGATATCTTAAAACATGGGCTCTCTCTCTCTTCCCCTCTCTCTGTGTAACTCTGACTTTCAAATCAATCTTTAAAAGATTTTGTGCTCCTGAGTTAGGCCCAACCCTGACTGTCACAGGCATTTGGGGAGTAAATGATCAGATATAAAGTATCTCTGTCTGTCTTTTTCAAATAAATGAAAATTAATTAATTATTTTTTAAAAATGATGTAGCTGAGATTTTTCTAGAAATGAACACTGACTCCTGTGATGATTTTATATAAACAAACATAGTACTAGACTCTGGTGAAGAGTCTTGTAACTTAAATAGCAACAAGAGAATTAAGATATAGAAGAAGTAAAGAATTAGATGTAAGAGAGTAGTTGAGTATATACACAGAAATTTCATGTTATCACTTGAGAGAAACAAAATAGGTTTGGCAAACTGTCTTACTTGAAGAGACATTATCCTCAAATCAGCTAAATTTATGTTCCAATCACATAGGCCACCCTATAGAGTAAGTCATTTAAGTTATGTTCATGTAAGATAAGAATGCTTTCTTGACAATAAACTGTCCAGAAATTTAATGAGAGGCCTGTACCTCACGCCCTGTGTTTTAAACAGGAATATAAGCAACCGCTTAGTTCCTTCAGATGTTATTTTTGCTCTAGTCCCTCATCTTACTCTCTCAAACTTAATCTAGCTAATAAAATGAAATCTTGGATAATATAGAATTCTCCTTAAATTATGACCACCTTTCACCACAATATTGATGGGCTGCTATATTCTGCACTTTATCGCAGAGATATTAAACTTCTTAATGCCTACTTAATATTGCAAGGTATTAAAGTTCTTAATACCTTGTTTATTCACCAAATGTATGGATTAAGTATTAGGAAAAGGAATGAGATAAATGTTTACATGACTTAATTGTGCAGCATGCTTATGTGCATTTTATACGAGCTTAGATTTTTAATGTCTATTGATTTTATTTATTTGAAAGGGAGACAAAGATATTTTTAAAAAATATTTAGTTAATTTTTTTGAAAGGCAGAGTTGCAGAAGAGAGGGAGAGGTAATGAGAGGGGGGGAGAGAGATCTTCCATCCAGTGGATCACTCCCCAGTGGCTGAAACGTCCAGGGCTAAGCCAGGTCAAAGTCAGGAGCCAGGAGCTTCATCTGGGTCTCTCACGTGGGTGCACGGGTCCAAGCACTTAGGACATCCTCTGCTGCTTTCCCGGGAGCATTAGGCAGGGAGCTGGGCTGGAAATAGAGCAGCTGGCATAGCAGGTGGCAGCTCAACTCCTTATGCCACAATGCCAGCCCCCAAAGATCTTTAATTCGTTGGTTCATCCCCTAAATGCCTCCTGGGACTAGGCCAGAAGCCAGAAACTCAATCTAGGTCTCCCACGTGGACAACAAGGACCTAACTACCTGAGCCATCACCTGCTGTCTCCCAGGATGTCATTATCAGGAAGCTGGATTCAGGAGCATAATGGCGATTCAAATTTATGCACTCTGACATGGCATGAAGGCATCTCGAGAGATGTGCTCATCTCTGCAACAAACGCTTGCCTTATTGTGTATGTGTTTTAAACCAAGGACACCGCAAGTGCCTGTCTGAGTTCTAGAAAGATGAATACAGTGATCTTAGGAAAAGTGGACCCAAGATAATAGACTGAGCAACGTAAATCTGCTTACAAAGCAAGAGTAAAGATGTTATAAGGGGAAGGCAGGTTGGAGCATGGTGGCAGGGACAGGGGGTATCACCATGTATGTTCCTGAATCTGTATACATGAAACTTGCATACTTAAAATAATTTTTAAAAAGCAAGGTTATAAGGGACTAAACAAGGGCAATGATGATGACACACTGGAAAAGCAGTGGAAGAAATTGAGGAACAATATAGAAGGGTTATAGGAAGCTCCTTTCCATCTGGAGGGGCCTATACCTAGAGCAAGCTACAGAGGTAAAAGTTTGTCTTTGATTGTGAGCAGAATTTCCACAAGCATGCCTGTGCTTTTATTCACAAATACTCATATACAACATGGCAATGCACACAGCAGGTTCGAAATTTTCTCCAGAGTTGTGGGGAAGGGGCCTTTAGTGGCCAGAGTCACTTTGCTTTGGGGACATGCATATCCTCAACACTCGAAGCTGATGATAGGCGGGCATTTGCGGGCTCAGGCCATTAGTTCTGCACTTTGCTCTCCTATGGACAGCATCCATGGAATGCGTCCCTCTGACCTTTGTCTGTGTTTATTTCTTTTGAAGGAAATGAGGGTACTTTTTTTTTTTTCCTGACAGTTTTCATTGAAAAGGAAACATAACCACTTGCCAGGTGATAAGGAGAGGAGACTAAGCCAGGACTAGAGGGAGTGTTTGCACAGTGTGTATTTAGGAGGTGAAGATGGGCTTCATGCCCAGGCTCTCCTTTTATTTAAACGAAATTCCCTTCTTAATGCATAAACATAACCTATGTCTCGGGGGCTTTTTTTTTAGAGGCTTAAGATGAAACCTTGACAGGAAGTTGAGGCATAATTTATTTGGCTCTCTATCTCCTCACAAATTAGTGGGCACACTTAATGAGAGCATTGTTTTACATCCCCAACCTAGGTTAAAGAGGCAGAGGCAGAGGTTAGCCTCTGTGTAAGTGTAGGTATCATTTACAGCACGTATGTTCACAATGACTGATCATCCATCCGCTCTTGACTCTTGACTTCAAAATGGTGAGTTTTGGAAAGAGTGAGTCAGCCATTGGCCGTTCAATTAAAAGGGTGGTAGCTAATTACAGACTGTGCTGTGTTTTGAAGTGGTTGTGTAACTTTCTCACTTGCTCTGTAACTCATAAAAGGGACTCTTTGGACATGGTATAGTGGGTGCAGTTGGGAAGCAATAAATGAGCTGGCAAAGCATTTTCCAAATGTAAGACATGCTCTACTCTGTGTTTCTCTAACAAGGCAGTCGTCATTCTGAACTGACTGTAGGCCAAAGTGAAAAAGTTGAGTAGGAATAATATAAAAGAATATAAAGACAAACCAGTTGTGGTATCAGAAGATATCACCAAAAAAGTGTCCAGAGAGAGATAGAAGCACACACACACACACACGTCAAGTTCCCTCTCTTCTTTGTGATTTCATAGCATTAAGCTGTTCCCCTTCTAATTCCTGGCTTTGAGTTCTTGGAGAGTAAAAGCCCTGTGCCTAATTCTTCCTTTTGTATCCTGAATTAGCATTATGTATGACACATTGTAGTTCTACATAGTTCATCATTGAGTTAGGAGAAAATCAGATAGATCATAGGAAGGTATAAATGGCAGATGGTATCACAGTATTTCTAGAAGTACTCGCATTTGAAAAGAAGATCCTAGAGTATGGCTACTCTGTAGTATGGCTCTACAGAGTACTACTCTGTAGTATGGCTCAGGGGTTAAGATGCTTTGCTTGGGGCACCTGCATCCCTAGCAGTGTCTGGTTTGTGTCCTGGCTCCAGCTCTACTTCCCATCCAGCTTTCTGCTATTGTAAACTCTGGCTGGCAGCAGGGGGTGATGGATCAAATACTTTGGTTCGTGCCACCCATGTGGGAGACCTGAATTGAATTTTCAACTCCTGGTCTTGGTCTGGGCTGGTCATTCCCTTGGTCAATGGATAGAAGATCCTCTCTCTTTCTCTCCCTCTCTCTTTCTCTCTCTCCCATTCAAGTAAAGTGATAATAAAGAAATAAAGAGATAATATTTTTGTTGTTTTTTAAAAGCTCATATTTGCTTTATTCAGTACTTTTACATAAACCAAATATTTTCTTAAAGTATTTACAAATATGAAAAATACTTAAGCTGATATCTTTTTTAAAAAACTTTTATTTAATGAATATAAATTTCCAAAGTACAGTTTATGGATTACAATGGCTTCCCCCTTCCATAACTTCCCTCCCACCCGCAACCCTCCCCTTTCTCGATCCTTCTCCCCTTCCATTCACATCGAGATTCATTTTCATTTCTCTTATATACAGAAGATCAGTTTAGTATATATTAAGTAAAGATTTTGACAGTTTGCACCCACATAGCAACACAAAGTGAAAAATACTGTTTGGGTACTAGTTATAGCATTAAATCACAATGTACATTAAGGACCGAGATCCTACATGAGGAGTAAGTGCACAGTGACTCCTGTTGTTGACTTAAGAATTTGACACTCTTGTTTATGGCCTCAGTAATCTCCCTAGGCTCCAGTCATGAGTTGCCAAGGCTATGGAAGCCTTTTGAGTCACCTACTCTTAAAGAGATAATATTTTAAAAATATTGAAGGAAGATCCTGACACCCCCTGCCCTGCCCGCCCTGCCCCTGCTGCCAAAACCATTTGTGGGGGCCAGCTCCGTGGCGCAGTAGGTTAATCCTCCGCTTGCGGTGCCAATTCTAGTCCCAGCTGCTCCTCTTCCAATTCATCTCTCTGCTATGGCCTGGGAAAGCAGTAGAAGATGGCCCAAGTGCTTGGGCCCCTGAACCCACATGGGAGACTTGGAAGAAGCTCCTGGTTTTTGGCTTCGGATCAGCACAACTCCGGCCGTTGCGGCCATCTGGGGAGTGAACCAACAGAAGGAAGACCTCTCTCTCTGTCTCTCCCTCTCATTGTCTGTAACTCTACCTCTCAAATAAATAAATAAAATAAAATATTTTTAAAAAGTTTGTGGCAGAATCAAGGGAACAAGGGAAACACTGTAAGTGTGGGGTGGAAGAACCAGTGTGCTCCTCTGCTGTTGTAGTAAAGGGCAAACTGCTACTTGTGTTTGTTTGAATCTTTCCAACCCATAAGAAATAAAGACTGTCCCTCTCTCTCTCTCTGCCTCTCCTTATTTTTCTGTGTAACTCTTACTTTCAATAAATAAATAAATCTTAAAAAAAAAAGAAAGAGGAAAAGGGGGCTGGTGCTGTGGCATAGCGGGTAGAGCTGCCACCTGCAGTGCTGGCATCCCATATGGGCGCCAGTTCTAGTCCCAGCTGCTCCACTTCCTATCCAGCTCTCTGCTATGGCCTGGGAAAACAATAGAAGATGGTCTAAGAGCTTGAGCCCCGGTACTTGAGACCCGGAAGAAGCTCCTGGCTCCTGAATTCAGATCGGCACAGCTCCGGCCATTGCGGCCAATTGGGGAGTGAACCAGCAGACAGAAGACCTCTCTCTCTCTCTCTGCCTCTCTTTCTCTCTGTGTAACTCTGACTTTCAAATAAATAAATAAATCTTAAAAAGAAGAAGAAGAAGAAGAAGAAGAAATAGAGACTGTCTCTTCCTAATGTCTTTCCATAACCTCACCTTTATCAATGCCAGACTCCTGGCATTGTATATGCTTTATAAATTGCTCACAAATAGAGCTAAATGGAATGAAGACAGTCAGCCATATACTCATTAAAGGCCATATAAAGCCCAGTCACCGTGCTTGATATTCTGATGCAAGAATGAATAAAATAAGTGGAGGAAGGTACACAAAGACCAATACAGCCTCATAAGAATTGTAAGAACCGCTAGGCACTATGGGATGCCTCATGGAACCTTAACCAGGGTAGCTGGAGATGGATGAAGACTTCCCAAAGGGCTAACATCCAAAATAAGACCAAAGGATAGCTTAGAATATGCTGGGCAAAGGAGGGTGTGAGAGACACAGTTTTAGCCAGAGAGAACAGATCAGATTCCTAGAGGGAGCCTAGAAACATAATGGAACCTCTACCCTGTGGAAAATGGAAAGGTGTTCAGAGGGGCTATAGTGAGAGAATGAGTGCACCATAGAGAGTTAGAAAGTGAGGAGAGCAGGGTTAAACGTTCTGAACTTAGCTTAAAACCAGTATGGAATAACTGAGGAATTCTAGTATGGAAGTAAAATGTTCAGATTTATGTTTTTCCAAGATTATTCTAGATAATGAGTGGGAAATGGATTGGGGTGGGAGTTGAGGATGGTATAGAGATTTGATAATAAAATTTGCTAATAAATATCAACACTTGGAAATCACCACTGAACACTTTAACATATGTTTTCCAGACTTTTTGGATATGTACCTATAGTGTGTTTAATGGTATGATATCCCACACTATTTAGGAGTTGATTTTTTCACTTAATGGAATATTAAATATTGAGCACTAGTCTAAGTGCTGGAGTTACAGTCCTGCCTTCTGAATATCATTCTGTGTCAATAAATATACTGATACTATATTACTTTTAGTGACTCCAGAGTATTCTACTGTACAGATATGCCATAATATCATCAACATTCTACTACAAAACATCTTGGTTGTTTTGGATTTTTTTATGAGGATAGATAATATTGCAATAGACTCTCATGATATCAATATCAAAAAGTTACTTGCAATTATTTCCTCAGGCTACATTTTTGGAAACAGAAATGTTGGATCAAATGAATAGATATTTTAAGGCTTTAAAATTGCACTGCCCAATTTCTCCCAAAATGTACCAGTTGACAATCTTATTTCATAAAGACATATGATCTAAACAAATATTCACACATTTTAGAATTCAAAAAACTTCAGAATTTTATAGTTGCAACATTTTTTTAAAAAGATATATTTGAGAGAGAGAGAAAGAGAGAGAGAGAGAGGGAGATCCTTCCATCCATTAGTTCACTCCTCAAATGTCCACAACAGACAGGGCCAGGCCAAAACCAGGAGCCAAGAATTCCATCAGGATCTTCCATTTAAGTGGTAAGGACTCAAGTACTTGAGCCATAGTCTGCTGCCTCCCAGGAACATTATCAGGAGACTGATCAGAATCAGGGTAGCTGGAATTTGAACCAAGAACTACGATACGGGATGTGGGAGTCCCAAGAGGCAACAACTCACTGCACCAAAATGTCTGTCCCAGGTAAAGTGTTTTGTACATATACAGTGAGGCTAGTCTAAAATTTTTAATGAGAAGATGAGCCTAAGCTTAGATGATCAGTAGTGACTGAGCCACAACCAGTACCCAGGTTTTCTGAGTCCATTACTCTCCCATTAATCTATATTCCTCCTTCTAGAATGCCTAGAACCTTCTAATTAATAAGCAAAGCAGTTTTTAATCATGTCATAAGCTTTCCAAGGGTGTGACATGTAACTGGATTTACTGAACACGAGAGTTCTGTTCATCTCCAGAGTCACAATTCTGCCATGACTCCACAGCACCCTGCACACCACAATCCTATGTGGTTCTGTTTCTGGTCTCCACACTGTGAGCTTCTTGAAGGAGGAACTATGCATCCACTGTGTTTCTGACAAACAGGAGGCACAATTTCTGGTTCACAGTAGCTGCTCAGGAAGTGATTTTTGAGAGACAAAAAGGAGGAAGAGGACAGGGTAGAGGAGGAATAGAAAAAGGAAAAGGAGCCAAAACGAGATCCAGGTGCTAGAATGGAAGCACTGTCGTTGACACTAGCTGTGATTCAAGGCTGGTCAAGAGACAGACCAAGAGCAGCTCATCCAGGGATGATGTGGAGCTTACTTCTGGAGAGGCACTTGTGCTGTGACACTTCCACCAGTGAACTCTGATCGAGTGAGAAAGCGCAAATGTCAGGCATCTGGGAACTGTATTTGCCATCTGGGTGTTAACTTCCCTCTTGACGAAAATCCTCTGTTACTGGGTGAAATGTGCATTCCTGCACTTCTTGTGTGACTTGCCAAGACTCCATATATAGATTTTATTATTCTTCCTGCAAGCTCCTTAGTGGGGAGTCTATGCCCTAAAGATATTGTCATTCCTTACAGTTTTATTTTGTATTAAAATTTTTATCCGGTGGACACTAATATGCCTGTGTCGTTTTTGTGGTTGCCTTATAAACCATGTTATATGACAGGATTCTTGACCGCCAACATTAGACACGTGGAAATTCTATTTCCATTGTTCATCAACTTGTGACCTTTGCCAGGCTATGTAATTTCTATGACACTTAGCTTTTTCATCTGTAAAATTAGAGAATTATATTTTATGGTTACTATTTAAATCAGTAATATTAAATGTCAAGTATTTTGCATTTTGCCTAGCATATACCTCACTTGATATGTGCAGCTAATACTATTAGTAGTAGCCATATAATGTAGTCTCAGAAGAGTCTCACTGAGGATGTGAGTCTTGTGCTGGGAAGTTTAGAAAGTTTTCTCTGGTGCAGAATAGCCTTACTCAGAGTCATCTCTGGTCTGAGAACGCTTGAAAAGCTGAGCTTTCTTCAGCAATGATTCTGGAGTAAACGTTTACTCTTGAGACCAATCTCAACTACAGGAATTCATAAAGTTCAAAATGAATTTTCTTGATGATCATGAGTCAGAACAAGATTTTTTTTTCTTGACACAATACAATATTAATATTCTTATCTTCATCCTCTTATGGTGGAAAATTTTCTTTTCCAAATGAGAATTTTTAAAAATATGTATTTATTTGATGGGGAGAGAGACACAGAAAAAAGAAAAAGAGACAGGAAGAGGTCTTCTATCTGCTCATTCACTTCCCAAGTACCTGTGGCAGTCAGGCCTGGGCCAGGCTGAAGCCAGGAGCCCAGAACTCAATCCATGTTTCCCATGTGGTTGGCAGGGAGCCAAATACCTGAATCACCTGCTGCCTCTTACTGTGCACATCAGCAGGAAGCTGGAATCAAAAGAAGAGCCAAGGCTCAAACCCAGGCACCCAACATGGGATGCAAGTGTCCCAAGCAGCATCCAAACTACTAGAAAACATTTTCTGTGTTTTAAAAAGTGAGCATATACTTGATACGAAAACTCAAGCTATGTAGATATAGAAGAGAAATAAATTGTTCCACACTGTAGTAGTCCTAACTTTCGATAATTCCAAGAATATTCCTTCAGTTTTTTTCTACACATATGTAAATATAACCATGGAATACGAACATAATTTTTTAAATCTTTGGCTGCTATATCAGTATTATATACATAGATACTCTTCCAAAATCTTCATCTTCATTTAGTAATGCACTGTGATCCTCTTTTCATATCAGTAAACATGAACATGTCTCTTTTTATGAAGTTGCTGCCAAGTATTCCATTTATATATGTGCCACATTTTAATCAATTCTTTCACTTTTCACTGTTAAAAAGATTAGCAAACATCTTCGCACATCTTTATCTTTGTCTAGTTGTGTAAATGTAATCAGTGCTTAGAAACAGAATTAACAGGCCGGCGCCGTGGCTCAACAGGCTAATCCTCCGCCTTGCGGCGCCGGCACACCGGGTTCTAGTCCCGGTCGGGGCACCGATCCTGTCCCGGTTGCCCCTCTTCCAGGCCAGCTCTCTGCTGTGGCCAGGGAGTGCAGTGGAGGATGGCCCAAGTCCTTGGGCCCTGCACCCCATGGGAGACCAGGAGAAGCACCTGGCTCCTGCCATCGGATCAGCGCGGTGCGCCGGCCGCAGCGCGCCTACCGCGGCGGCCATTGGAGGGTGAACCAACGGCAAAAGGAAGACCTTTCTCTCTGTCTCTCTCTCACTGTCCACTCTGTCTGTCAAAAAAAAAAAAAAAAAAGAAACAGAATTAACAGGTCATTTGAGAGACATCCTTAAATGCTGATTTACATCACTGATTTCCCTCCAAGGAGTTCATGCTCTTAAAACTCCCAGAAATAGTACACAAGATGATCTATTTCTTTTCAAAGGGACTGACTTGTAATGGGCTTGTTTTCAATGGGATTGATCATTTGAAATAGTCAACATGTATACAAAGAAAGTACTAGCTGGACAACACAAACCGAATGGTCAAGGGCCAGAAGCCTACACGTGGTGTCATTCATAGTAGTCAAGAGTCACTCAACACATATTTGGTGATCCACTGAGTATCTGGCTCCCAAGCCAAAATCATCAAGGGCCCCACTTGGAAAAGGTAAAAGAATTGAATAAGGAGTAGATTAACATACACAACAATTAGTATTCATGGTTGTTAAGAAAACGTGGGTGAGTGAAGAGTTGCAAGCAACTTCTCTTGAGAAGACTTGGAACAGATGGTTGGACCTTTTCAAAGTCCAGTTGGAGAAAGGTGGGATAGACAACCTTTAGCTGTGAATCTACTTCTGCTTTCCATACAGTGAGGCATGGAAACTGTGGTGATTAAACTTGGGTCACAGCTAGCTACTCTCTCAAGACCAATCAAGATATTATGAAGCATGGTTTTTCCTCTTATGCCTTCTGAGTGATTGAGAATTTGCAGTTTCAGTTCCCAAGGGAGATGATTTTCTTCATTAGTAAGTATAGGAGACAACTTTGAAATATTACTTTTTTCGGAGACTAAAATATTTCTCTGAGGCAAACGCTGTGGCATAGCTGGTTAAGCTCCACTACCTCTCAACTTCCATTCCAGCTCCTGCTAATGCACCTGGGGAAGCAGCAGAAGATGCTTCCAGATATTTGGGCCCCTGCACCCATTTGGGAGACCTGGATGAAGCTCCTGGCTCCTGGCTTTGGATCGGCACAGCTTCAGCCATTGTAGCCAATTGGGGAGTGAACCAGTGAATGGAAGATCTCTCTCTCTCTCTCTCTCTCTCTCTCTCTCTCTCTAACTCTGCCTTTCAAATAAATAAAATTTTACTTTAAAAAAGGCTTTTGGGGGCCAGCGCTTTGGCATAGCGGGTAAAACCGCTGGCTATGGTGCCGGCATCCCATATGGGTGCCAGTTCAAGTCCTGGCTGCTCCACTTCTGATCCAACTCTATGCTGTGGCCTAGGAAAGCAGTAGAAGATAGTCCAAATCCTTGGTCTCCTGCACCCGCATGGGAGACCTGGAGGAAGCTCCTGGGCTTCAGATCGGCACAGCTTCGGCCATTGTGGCCAATTGGGTAATGAACCAGCAGATGGAAGATCTCCCTCTCTCTCTCTCTGTCTCTGCCTCTCCTCTCTCTCTCTCTGTAACTCTGCCTTTCAAATAAATAAATCTTTTTTAAAAAGGCTTCTGATTATAATTCTCTTAAAATGCCTATTACCATTAAATATATAAATATCAGAGTGTTTTGCATGTATAAAGACTGTGCTGCATGATTGAATTTATCAGGTACCCTAATAAAATTAAGTGTAAATTTGTAATTGATATATGATACATTAAAAGTACATTTAAATAATATAGGAGTTCCTTTAACATGGAAAACATGGAAATAGACATAAGGGAAAAACCCAGCATAAACTTTGATTTAATATTCAGGAAAGTGCAGATTGTGTCTCCTAACTTTATAATTTCAATGCCAAAGAGTATACCACTGGGACCATTTGCCTGTTTCATAACCCTCTCATGGTGTGCACACCATGAAGCTGCCTCCTGATCGCTGGTATTGCATGGAACAAGGAATTCCACCAACAATAATTTGTTTTGCCTACATAAAGACATATTGTCATTTTTTCAAAGATATTTCAAAGACTACAAATGCTGAGAAGTTTCTTGAACCATTCTTATTAAAATGTTTTTCAAAATCAGAACTTCTTAAGTGCCAACATGATATACCACAAGTGAAAAATTCCAAATCTGACCTCAGGTGAGGTTAAAACACAGATGCACTCAAAATATTGTATAAAATTACCTTCAGGCTGTGAGTATAAGTTATACCTGCATATGCAATATAAACAAATTTTATGTTGATATTTGGTTCCCACCATCTAAGATATCTGATTATGCATATCAATTTATGTAAATATCCCC
This sequence comes from Lepus europaeus, assembly GCF_033115175.1. NCBI lineage: Eukaryota > Metazoa > Chordata > Mammalia > Lagomorpha > Leporidae > Lepus > Lepus europaeus. Next base: position 61,672,822 of record NC_084830.1, on the reverse strand, counting down.
AATCCAAAATCTGAAACAATTCTAATCCAAAGTATTTTATACAAAGAATTCTCAATTGGTAGTGTTAAGTTTTGGTAAGAAAAATTTGCTGTATCAACAGTTTCATCAAATATAAAGTCAACCCCTGGACTAGTTCCAATTAACCATTGTATATGTGTGAAGAATTGTTTATTATTTTAACATGAACCTGTGATGCCAGCATCCTTTAAGGGTACCGTTCATATCCTGGCTACTCCATTTCTAATCCAGCACTCTGCCAATCACCTGGGAAAAGCAATAGAAGATGGCCCATGTGTTTGGGTCCCTGCTGATTATGTGGGAGACCTGGATGGAGCTACTTAGCTTCATTGTGGTTATCTGGGGATTGAACCAGCAAATGGAAGATCTTTCTCAGTGTGTCTATCCCTCTCTCTGTGTGTGTAACTCTTTCAAAATAAATGAATGAATCTTTTTGTTAAAGATTTATTTATTTATTTGAAAGTCAGAGTTACACACAGAGAGAGGAGAGGCAGAGAGAGAGAGAGAGAGAGAGAGAGACAGAGAGAGAGAGAGAGAGAGAGAAGAGAGAGAGAGAGAGAGAGTCTTCCATCCTCTGGTTCACTCCCCAATTGGTCGTAACGGCTGGAGCTGCACTGATCTGAAACCAGGAGCCAGGAGCTTATTCCGGGTCTTCCACATGGTGCAGGGGCCCAAGGACTTGGGCCATCTTCTACTGCTTTCCCAGGCAATAGCAGAGAGCAGGATCAGAAGTGGAGTGGCCAGGTCTCGAACTGGCACCCATATGGGATGCCAGCACTTCAGGCCAGGTCGTTAACCCATTGTGCCACAGTGCCAGTCAAATAAATGAATCTTTAAAACAGTTTTAGGTAGGTTTTAATTTCATCTGCACATTGAAACCTGTGTTTTCAGACAATCACTAAAGTTTAACTCTATTTTTCATAGTGTGGTTGCTCTGAGATATTCCTGGGAATACATTACTTCGAATTTTCTTATTTATTTCTTAAATTCTCAAAGAAAGGAACTCTGATGTAGAGAAAATACATAATGTGAAGTGCTTTTTTGTTTTACTTCGCCACAATATGTCTGAGTTTTATAAAATATGTTTGCTTTCCTTTCCTGATGTAGCCAAAGGAAAGAATCTGCATCCTTTGAATAATAATATTAGCGAGCCAGGCTGTGCGCATTCCCAGTGAGTCCAAAGTGGAACTTCCCTTCACCCAGGTTCCTCCGGGTTCTGCCAGCTGATAGCCTCAGAACTTGGAAGCAGTTACTCCTGCTCGTGCTCTTTCCCCTAGTTGTCTTGCCAAACTCTGCAAATGTGATTCTTGCTTTCTCACAAATCAGACCAGGGGACATTGTCCTCACTCCTTTCCAAATGGCTTTTTTTTTTTTTCTTTGCTCCTCGCCCTTTGACATACTTCTGAGTTCCTCTGAACTATGGACCATTTTGAATCAAGTCAATGAGACACTCTTGGTTTCATATCCACGTTTTTTACTCAAGTAGGGTACATGTATTGTCTTTGTCAAAACTAACATTTATCACAGAATAGTAGTCCAGAGCACAACAGATATTTTACAGCTTTAAATTATCTGAAATATAAAGCCTTAATGAACTGCTGCTTTAAAAACTGTATTATTTCTTTTGTTTGATACTTGCCTAATAACATGCTTTGGAAATTCAAATGAAGAAAGCATATGGAAGAAGTCAGATGATAATTTGATGCATTGTGAATAGGCTCTACATTTTGATGTTTTTAACTTAATTTGTCCTAAATAGTCCTTTTTTTTCATAGGGTATAGGTTGCATTGCTGTTTAAAAGCTGTTTGGCCGGTGCCATGGCTCACTTGGTTAATCCTCCACCTGTGGCGCCGACATCCCATATAGGTGCCGGGTTCTAGTTCCAGTTGCTCCTCTTCCAGTCCAGCTCTCTGCTGTGGCCCGGGAAGGCAGTGGAGGATGGCCCAAGTGCTTGGGCCCCTATACCACATGGGAGACCAGGAGGAAGCACCTGGCTCCTGGCTTCGGATCATAGTGGCCATTTGAGGGGTGAACCAACAGAAGGAAGACCTTTCTCTCTGTCTCTCTCTCACTATCTAACTCTATCTGTTCTGGGGCCAGCACTGTGGCTTAGTGGGTAAAGCCGCCGCCTGTAGTACTGGCATCCTATATGGGTACCAGTTTGAGTCCCAGCTGCTCCACTTCCAATCCAGCTCTCTGCCATAGCCTGGGAAAGCAGTGGAAGATGCACCCATGTAGGAGACCCAGAAGAAGCTCCTGGGTCCTAGTTTTGGCCTGACCTAACCCTGGCCATTGCGGTCATTTGGGAAGTGAACCAGTGGAAGGAAGACCTGTCTCTATCTATCTATCTATCTATCTATCTATCTATCTCTATCTCTGCCTCTGCGTCTCTGTAACTCTGCCTCTCAAATAAATAAATAAATCTTTTTTTTTAAAAAAAAGCTTATTGTTCTTTCTTATTCTCCTAGTTTCCTTTAATTACTTTCATCATGCAATAGCACCAATAAAATAATTAGAAAAATCACATATCATGCTGCTGTCAACAAATATTTACTGTGTGTCTACTGAATGCACAGTGCTTGCTCTCCAATGAGACGGACCTGTCTTCTCACACTTAATGGCTGTTTTCTATAGGAAGATCCTAGTTCTTAAGGTATTAAAGGGATTCAGTAAGGTAACTAGTATAAAGCATAGAAATTTGTAGCTGTAATTAACTAGTATAGACTAGCTACTACAGTTGTTTTTAATACTGTTGGTGGTGATGGTAATAATATGAAAATGTGGTGGCAGTGTACTGTGAAGAAAAGATATCAGAGTAACTAAATGCAATGCATGGAAAAGGTGTTCTGGAACAGGTATTACAAGATGCAGTGAGGATAATAAAATCTGCATGGAGACATCAGAGAAGCTTTCACAGGATGAATCACGATTTAACCGAAGGTTGAAAGTTGAAGAGTCCATGGGGAGGATGTGATAGGCAGAGGTGTTTGTTCTGCAACTGTGTGTGGAAGCTGCTCACTCCTGAATCCCAGTGGAAAAGGAAGCTGGAAACGTCCAAGGGGCTGCATGACAAACAGCCCGAGATCCTTTGTAGAGGAGTCTGGATTTGGCAGGTGCAATTTCTGGTGAATGCTTCAAGATTGTTAATTCATGGAGACACAAAAATCACCTTTTATAAAAATAATTCTGGTAGAGATATAGAAGTCGGAGCTGGAATCAAATTGGGCAAAAGATGGTTAGCAAGCCAGGGAAACAGTGAGGATAAGAAGGCCTTGCAGGAGCTGTTACAGTAGACTAGGAGGGAGGGCAGGAGTGGCTGGCTGGTTCTGTGCCTTTAACAGCAGTGTGCACCAGGAAGCCCAGTCCTGGCCCTGACAGCCACCTTCTGTCCCCCTTCATGGCATAGGTGTGTCTGGATGCAGGCATGGGCACTGTTGGAGGTCTTCTACAACTGCTAGCCTTGCGAATGTAACCTGTTCTTTCCCTCTGCGGCCCCCTTTTGCCAAACTCTGAATGGAGCAGTATTTCCTAAAGTGAAACACACCAGCCACTTGTTCACTTGTTTTAGAAGCATCTTGAGAGCTTCTTAAAAATGCTATTTCTAGGGGCAAGTGTTATGGTACAGTGGGTTAAGCAGCCACCTATAATGCTGCTGTCCTGTATAGGCGCTGATTGGAGTCCCAGCTGCTGGACTTCTGATCCATCTCTCTGTAATGCACCTGGGGAAGACAGAAGAGATGACCCAAGTGCTTGGGCCCCTGCACCCATGTGGGAGACCAGGATGGAGTCCCTCGCTCCTGGCTTCTGCCTGGCCAAACCCTGGCCACTGTGGCCATTTGGAGAGTGAACCAGTGTATGGAAGATTCTCTCTCTCTCTCTCCCTCTCTCTCTCTCTCTTTCACTCTTTCTCTCTGTAGCTATTTTCAAATAAGTAAATAAGTCTTTTTTAAAATGTTTATTTCTATACCCCATGGCACAATCAGAATCTCTTGAAATTGGACACAAAATCTGTACTTTTAGCAATCTTCCTAGGCTACTGGAGACAAGCAGCGCTTTATACTACACTGATCATCTGACTGATTCAGGAACTTTTTTAAGAATAGCCTTTGAGGCCCCATCCCTGCAGAGAGCTGAGGCCCAGGCTCCAGCAGGGAACCCTGACACAGAGCGAGCTCCCCCAGGGGAGGGACACTTTGTCAGATTTGGAAACCATTGCCCAATATTGTCTTCCTGGTAAATTGCCCTTCTGTGGCTTGAATAAATGAAATAATTAGTCCACAAATCTTTCCTAGTGTAATTACAACGGGTTGGCTGAGTTGCAATTTTATTGACTTACGGCAGATGGATTTTGAAAAACAAGGAGGCTGAGATGAGAGGAGAAGATCCGTCTTGCAACTATCGCTATTAAGACAAGGCCTGGAGAAGGCACAGCCACAGATGACCACAGCACTTATTAACCCCTGCATTACAAGGTGTGCACGGTGCAGAAAACTGCCTGACGTAGGATGAATCACCTTTGATCTAATCACTTGCATCAGAGCCCTTTCCCAGCTTCTCTCTCATTGGCCTCAGAAACCCAGGGGCACTCCCTTTGACCATGCAATGCCTGTGTTTCCAGTTCAGAAAGCAACAATCATCATTATTCCTCTTGGTCACCTACTAGGGTGTTTGAGGTTTATTGGGGCTGAAAAAGAACCTAACCAATCATGGACATGCTTGTGTGGTAGGGTTAAGTAGAAGGGCCGGCGCTGTGGTGTAGTGGGTAAAGCTGTAGCCTGCAGTATCAGTATCCCATATGGGAGCTGGTTTGAGTCCCAGCTGAACCACTTCCAATCCAGCTCTCTGCTATGGCCTGGGAGAGCAGTAGAGGATGGCCCAAGTCCTTGGGCCCCTGAACCCACATGGGAGACCCAGAGGAGGCTTCTGGCTCCTGGCTTCGGATTGGCACAGCTACGGCCCCTGCGGCAATCTAGGAAGTGAACCAGTGAATGGAAGACCTCTCTCTCTCTCTCTCTCTATTTCTGCCTCTCTGTAACTCTGACTTCCAAATAAATAAATAAAATCTTCAAAAAAAAGGTTAGAGTAGAGGGAGATTTTGAGATGAGGCTGCCTATGCTGGTTTGGGTTCCAGCTGCTTTGCTTCCAATCCAGCTTCCTGCTATTGTATCAGGAAAAGCGGCAGAAGATGGCCCAAGATGGCTCCTGCCACCCAAGTCAGAGACACACATGGAGTTCCTGGCTCCTGGCTTCAGTCTGACCCAGCCCTGGCTGTTATACCCATTTGGGTTGCTCAGTGGTTGGAAAATGTCTCTCTATATCTGTCTCTACTTTTCTCCCTTTCTCTCTCTCTCTCACTCTTGCTCTCACTTGCTCTCTTTCTCTCCCCTGACTCTCTGAGTTTCAAATAAGTAAGTCTTTTTTAAAAAAATAAATTTATCAATTTCTGGGCCATAGTTTCCAAATCTAGCTCCACATTTACAACTCAGACAACACCAAAAAACCAGCAACAACAACAACAACAAAAACACACAGATTCCCAAGACTTCCCCTACCATATTGGAATTGAATGCTTGTGAAAGAGATAGTTTATGGAACTTAAAATGAGATTTAAGAGTTGCAGTTGGGGCCAGCATTGTGGCATAGCAGGTTAAGCCTCCACCTGTGACACCAACATCCCATCTGGGCACCAATTTGAGCAAGTCCTGGCTGCTTCACTTCTGATCCAGCTCCCTTCTAACAGCCTGGGAAAAGCAGTAGAAGATAGTTCAAGTGCTTGGGTCCCTGCACCTATGTGCGAGACCCAAAAGAAACTCTGAGCTCCTAGCTTCGTCCTGGTCCAGCTGTGGCTGTTGCGGCCATTTGTGGAGTGAACCAACAGAAGGAAAAACTCTCTCTCTCTCTCTCTCTCTCTCTCTCTCTCTCTCTCTCTGTGTGTGTGTGTGTGTATTTCTTCCCCTCTTTATAACTCTGCCTTTCAAATAAATAAAAAATAAAAAATTTTAAAAAGAAGTTGAAGTGGAAAATCTACAGAAACAAAATATTTTTTAAACTTTTATTTAGTAAATATAATTTCCAAAGTACAGTTTATGGATTACAATAGTTTTTCCCCCCATAACTTCCCTCCCACCCGCACCCCTCCCATCTCCCACTCCCTCTCCCATTTCATTCACATCACGATTCATTTTCAACTATCTTTATATACAGAAGATCGATTTAGTATATATTAAGTAAAGATTTCATCAGTTTGCACCCACACAGAAACACAAAATGTAAAATACTGTTTGAGTACTAGTTATAGCATTACTTCACATTGGACAACACATTAAGGACAAAGATCCCACATGAGGAGTAAGTACACAGTGACTCCTGTTGTTGACTTAACAATTTGACACTCTTGTTTATGGCGTCAGTAATCTCCCTAGGCTCTAGTCATGAGTTGCCAAGGCTATGGAAGCCTCTTGAGTTCGCTGACTTTGATCTTATTTAGACAAGGTCATAGTCACAGTGGAAGTTCTCTCCTCCCTTCAGAGAAAGGTACCTCCATCTTTAATGGCCCGTTCTCAGAAACAAAATATTATGCCACTAATTATTACCTACAGCAAATCTGGCTCACTTTTTAATTTTCCTGATTTAGTGAATTCTCCATGATTGTGTATATTAAAACTTTTTGCTCCAAAAGAAACTGTCAGTTGTACTAGAGGGATATTTTGTTTTTTCTTTTTTTAAGATTTATCTTAATTGTTTGAAAACAAGAGTTACAGAGAAAGAGAGAGAGACAGAGATCTTCTGCCCACTGGTTCACACCCCAGACGACTGCAACAGCCAGGGCTGGGCCAGACTGAAGCCAGGAGCTTTATCTGGGACTCCCAGGTAGGTACAGGGCCCAAGCACTTGAGCCATCTTCCACTGCTTTCCAAGGCACATCAGCAGGGAAACAGATTGGAAGTGGAGCAGTGGGGACTCGAATCTTCTCCATATATGGGATGCTGGCATCACAGGCAGTGACTTCATGCGCTATGCCAGAATGCCAGCCCCCTTGCTGGTTTCTAAGGGGAAATGATGAAAGGACAGTCTTGGAAAAAATTTTAAAGGAATAATGATATCAGCTTTAAAATTTTTGCTTTCATTTACCATGGTTGGACAAGTAGAAAGGTTTCTAAGAGACTTTCTAAGAACTTGCAAGTACAGAAGAGATGAACCACTTTGAAGGGTAAAATGTCAGCTTTTCTGAAGTCATGTGATTCACACAGCCGTAGAAAGAGAGTAGCAGGGCAGGCACTATGGTATAGTGCATAAAGCCGCTGCCGGCAGTTCGGACATCCCATATGGGCACAGGTTCGAGTCCCAGCTGCTCCACTTCTAATCCAGCTCTCTGCTATGGCCTGGGAAAGCAGAAGATGGCCCAAGTCCTTGGGCCCCTGCACCCATGTGGGACACCGGGAAGAAGCTCCTGGCTCCTGGCTTCCGATCGGCACAGCTCTTGCTGTTGTGGCCAACTGAGGAGTGAACCAGCAGATGGAAGATCTCTCTCTCTCTCTCTCTCTCTCTCTCTCTCTCTGCCTCTCTCTGTCTCTCCTTCTCTCTCTGTGTAACTCTGACTTTCAAATGAATAACTTTTTTTTAAAAAAAGGAAAGAGAGTAACACAACAATACACATGAATTCTCCTTTGTATTTCCAAGGAAAAGAAGAGGAGAATTAACTTTGAAACATAAAATTACCAGTAAGTGCTCATTCATTAGGTTGGGAAATTCCAAAAAGTTCTTCAAAAGAAAAATTCCCTTTTCAACCTACAATTATTTAGGCCAAAATGATTAAGGAAGAACCAACTCCATCCAGGAGGTCATGAAAATCTTCAGTGAGAAAATGTCAGTAAGTGTGGAAGGAAGAATCAGCGTTTGCCGGGTTCAGGAGGAGGGCGGGGCCTGCTAGGGAACAAGAGGAGAGAAGGGCAGGAGAGGGAGGAGTGGGCCCATGTTCCAGACATAAGAAAAAGCCACCTGCTTTCGTGCTCAAAGCGTGTGAAAGAGTGGAGATCCACGCTGAGATGTCCGTGTGAGGACCTGTGTTCCAAGGGGCTGCCTCCGGAGCTGTTAGAGGAATTTGTCAGCGACAGCAATGCCATCATTTCTTTCTTGGAGGGGAGTTTGTTTCCAGTGCAGGTTAAAGTTTTAATAGTGATTGTAGCCCCCAGAGTGGCTTACTTTAAGGAGTGACTGGAAATTGTGACTGGGAGACCACACTGGAAAGCTATTGCAACTGTGTAGAAGTGAAGAGCTGGTGAGTGAGAGTGCGGATGACGAAGGGGTCAGAAGTTAAAACAATGTGACTGCAACAGCCTAGAGGCCTCTGGACTCCCAGTCCGTAGTTTTACTGTACTGTGTTGTCTTTACCGCTATACCAAAGTTTACTGGTTTTTGCTTTTTTTTAAGAACATGTGTCCTTTTATCTCTCACTCCGACACAACTGATCAGTCTCCTTTCCCTGTCCTTCTCTGTAATACCATTGCACTCTGAATTGCATTGTTCATAAACTTGTTTTAGATGGGATTCGCCCGCCTGCTTTGACTATAGCTTGAATATGGGCTGCCTGTCTCCCTGCTCAAGATCCTCTAAAAATTCATTGAGACATTCGAGCCAAACATATATTCTTCACACCCACCACCTTGACTTCTGCCCAGTGAGATAAACCACAAAACACAGAAAATTCAAAAAGACCTTGATCCAAAATAAGAGATAGCAGGCCGGCGCCGCGGCTCACTAGGCTAATCCTCCACCTGCGGCGCCAGCACACGGGGTTCTAGTCCCGGTCGGGGTGCCGGATTCTGTCCCGGTGCCCCTCTTCCAGACCAGCTCTCTGCTGTGGCCTGGGAGTGCAGTGGAGAATGGCCCAAGTGCTTGGGCCCTGCACCCCACGGGAGACCAGGATAAGCACCTGGCTCCTGCCATCGGATCAGTGCGGTACGCTGGACGCAGTGTGCCAGCCGCAGCGGCCATTGGAGGGTGAACCAACAGCAAAAGGAAGACCTTTCTGTCTCTCTCTCTCTCTATCCACTCTGCCTGTCAAAAAAAATTAAAAATAAATAAATAAATAAATAAAAAATAAGAGATAGCAGGAACTCTGGTTTCTTCCCCTGACCCCCTAGTGAGATCTTTTAAAAACTTTCTAAAATCTAGTACTTCCCAAGAAGAACACACACAAGTCCCCAAACCTCTTCAGCCTACAGAGTAAAAGGGAAGGGAAGAAGGATCAAGAAGAAAAAAAAATCGTGCTTCCTTTCAACCCTCACATGAATTCTTCCATTTCTTGGCCTTAGAGGAAGAGATAGTCAAATGATTGCTTTCTGGTAGCCCTACTTGTGATCAGTGTTAGAAACCAAAGCGTGAGGGCCAGGAGGGAGATGGAAAGTGGACTTTTTTTCTTTCTTGAGATACATGCTGGGAATCCTTGTTTCCTGAAATTGCTACAGTAGCTTACTTATTATAGTACACATGTAATTTTTATTAAAGAAAGTATATTGACTTGACCCCTTATGACAATATTTTAAAAGCAAAAAAAAAAAGGTGAAATTAACTTCAAGATGCAATGACTTTGAATAGCTCTTGTCTCAACTGTTGAGGAACAGTTTTTTCTTTCCACACAATTTGTCAAACTCTTTACTTAGTATCAAGTTAATCTTCTGTGTATAGTTAATTCAAAATAAAGAAGTCTTTAAAATAAGACTGGGAATAGGAGTGGGAGGAGGAAGAGGGGTGGGAGTGTGGGTGGGAATGTGGGTACTGTGGGAAGAATCACTATGTTCCTAAAGTTGTATTTATGAAATGCATGAAGTTTGTATTCCTTAAAAAAAGAAGGTTTCTTTGGAAATAAAAGCTTGTGCTAATCATAGTTTTAGAGAACATCTGTACTACCCTTTTTTGCTGTTTCCAAAATCCTGTAAAACTGGTGAAGGTGTTGCTTCCCACCATTTAATGTAAAAGGTAACTTAGAGTATTTAACCAAGCATCCACAGTCAACGAGTGGCAAATCCAGGACTCAAACCCAGGGTTTCAACTCAGTGTTTTATGAACTTCAATGTCCCAGGTCTTCCATGGGACTATTATTACGAGTGAGCAGCCTGGATGCAGATATATATAGATCTTCTCAAATTCCTTGGCAATAATGAAAGGCCTCCATGTTTTGGCTATGAAGGAAGTGTTGAAAACGAGGAAGATGGATAAAGAATACCAGCAATGGGACCTAACCAAATATTCGTCATCTACCCAGAGTTGAAGAAAATGTGTCAAGAGTATTTTCAATGTGACTCTGGTACAGTGTGTTCCTGGATGAACAAAGCACCATCTCCCAAAGGAGATTCCCACATTTGGGAACCATATGAGGGTCTTGTAAAAGAACAGATTTCCCAGACCCCACCCCCTCCACCCACTGAGACACACTCCCTAGGGATTAAGCCCAGAAAAACTTTTGTTTAAAAATCTCTTCAGGTGATTTGTACGTGGCATACTTTGACAAATCCCTAGGCTGAGGACTTACTCACCTCACTTAACCTCTCCAGATATTTTTGACTCTGTTATTTTATCTGCAAAATGAAATAATAAGACCTTACCTCCGGAGGGCCAGGAGGCTATATCTGATTACCTCTTCCTGCACCTCATGGTGCTGAATTCTGCCATTCAATTAATTCGTCTTCTCATCAATCTGTACTGATGAGTCGCTCCTGCTGCCCTGTGTTTATACCATCTCCCCACCCCCATTTCCTTCCCCCAGATTCCCATCTAAAATTCCTTCCCTTGTTTAGGACCCAACTTCTCTATGAAACTATTCTCGAATGCGTGCATCCTGAGCCTACCTCCCCTCACTTCTCTGAACTCTTGAAGCATCTGAGGCCCCAGAAACTACTTGACCCGAGGCAGCTGTTGCTGTGCAGAGACAATGCTTTTAACATTTATATTATGACCCCCATCTTGAAAGCAGGAGCTGTTCTTGCTGATGACCATGATGTTGACCAATACCACATAAACTATCCTGTTCAAAGTAGCTTTGTGGTTATTTGTTTCTAAATAGTTTATTTGACAGAGAAAGAGCAAACTGTTTCACTCCCCAAAGGCTCCCAGTGGCTCCCAGCTGGGGCTAAAGCTGAGAGCCAGAAACTCAATCCAAGTCTCTAACATGGGTGGCAAGTATCTAACTATTAGAGTCCTCAGTGCTGCCTCTTGAGGTCTGCATTAGCAGGAAGTTAAGAGGCAGAGGCAGACGTGGGACAGAGGACTTAGGTTTGGGACACAGGCATCCTAACAACTAGGCCAAACACCGTGAGCGGTGGAGTGTGCATCATGCAGGTCTCCTCTGAAAAGCCTGCTGTGTACAGACCTCAAACTTCGTTTCTCATAGGTTTAAACTCATAAGAATTTGGCTTTCATTAGCTAAATTACCTCTCCTGTGTCTATGTCTCTATTCAATTCAGAAAGAACAGAAAGTATTCCCCAAAGAAATTTTAATTGAGACACAAAAAACTTAAAATAATCCGTCTGTCACTTGCGAAGGAAATATGCTTGAAAGATAGCGTTGAACATGAAAAGATGTTGGATATCAGAAAATCAGATTTTGGTATGCTCTGAATATGTACAAGAATGCAATATGTTGTAGTTTTGACATGGATGTATGCAATAACCAACCCCACTCCCAGAGTAACAGCTCTACTTAAATCCAAGCAAAATCACCTTTCTTTTAAATTCTGCTAAAGTATAATGAGAGCCCCTGTTCAAAAATTTCCTTGATGAAGGATTACAATAACCAGTTATCCCCCAGTTTTAACAGAATGGCTTCAAAAACATGCTTGCTTAATTATTATCTAATAGCCACAATTAATGTCTGTTTAAAAAAAAAAAAACTCTATGCCTGTATTCTTATTTGAAATTCAAACTCTTGAAACTTGCGGCATTTGGGTTTGGAACAGTAAGGAGAATGTTAATCTCCTAAATAAGCAGCTATATGGAGAAATTCACTAGAGAATTAGAGCGATGTCAAGAGGCACCTGGATTGGATGGCCAGTGAGTAAGCCCTGGTGTCTCTCTGGGAGCTGTCTGTGTGGTTAAGGGAAGCAAATGTGTCAGGCAGAAAGAATCTCATAAATCCTCCTCACTATAATTGCTTTTCAGAGGTCACCTTTACCTTAACTTTGCACTTTCCCATAATTGCTCAAGTGGCTGGCTATTAATGAGACTTGGAGCTACAAATTATTATTATATGCGCTCTTAATCAGTGTTCTTGACCATTTAACTGACCTTGTTTGAATGTTCTAGAGTAGGCTCTGTAGGAAAGGAAAGCAGGAAAGGGTGGGGACCGGGGAACAAATAACATGAAAAGTATTTTATTGGCCATGATTTAGCAAATAACTAGAAAACAATCAAAAGGCTGCATCCGGCAGCATTGTTCTTTGAGGGAGTTGACTAGAATTCACCGTGGTAAAAGTATGGAAGCAAAGTTTTAGTAATGGCTGAATCCATCAAATAATAGCAGCTATATTCAAAGTTAATGGATCAGTGCAGGGCAGCATCTTGACTTTCAATAGGTCCTCTCACTTTCTCATAGATTTCTCCTTCCATGATAATAGCAACATTAAAATTTTTTGATAATTTAAATTTTTTTTGCTGTTTTAGGCAAAATAGAATAAATTTTTATAGATCCTAAAATGTTAACTTTTCTGATGTGAGAATAAAAGCATTGCTTAACCGTAAAATTTTATTTTCTTTGGATTAAAAAAAATACAGGATTTTCATAGGTTCCTAAATGTATTGTGGGCCCTGTGCATTGCTTCACCCTAACTAATAGATAAATTAACCGTGTGTCAATGAAGCAGAGACCATAATTGGTTTGCGGTGAAACAGATCCTTTCCATTCTGAATCTTTGTTAAATTTCACTTAGTAACAAAACTTCCTTCATGCTGGATAATCAGTGGTGCAGTTCAAATCAAGAGAGGGTGAGGCAGCATCTTCTCTATAAACCTGCTTTTCTGTCAGAAAGCAGCCTTCTAACTGGTGGGAGACCTCAGGTCCATTTTTACTGATCAGTAAGTAAAGGCCTGGACTGAAAAATCACACTTACTGCACAAGACTAAGGCTGGTTTACAATGCCCTTTGTCCCAATTAGCTTATATGGTGTTCATTGATGTTCAACCAACAGCTCTATTTCTTAAAGGTCTTACAGATCTGTTAAAATGTGTATGGATCAGGATTAATTAATTAGATTTAGTGATTATAGAAGAATTGATGATGATGATAATACAATGACCATGAAAATGACTACAATAATTGTGATGTTTCCTTATACATGTTTATTCATTCAAGAAAGAAATGTAAGTATGCAAATTTTTGTTCATTTTCCCCATAAATCAATATTCTTACCTCTACTTGTTTTTTAACAATGTTATTCCTATCCTCAAAGGAAAGAAAAATAATAAAAATGATTTTTGAATTTTCAAAATACTTTGCATTGATTTAATGGCAACAATATTGACCTCAGAATTAAATTAAAATGGCAAGAAGAGGAAGTAGCATTGTGGCAAAGTGGGCTAAGCAAATGCTTGTGATGCTACCAACCAATATGGCTCGGCTTCAGATTCAGCTCCCTGCTAATGTGCCTGGGAAAGCAGCGGAAGATGTCATTCAAGTGGGGTACCAGGATGGGGTTTTAGGACTTCGTTTCTGCCTGAACTGGTTCCAGTCATTGTGGCCATTTAGGGGCATGAAGCAATGGATGGAAGATCTCTGTAATGTGCTCTCTCTCTGTCTGCCAAAAACATAAATTAATAAAAATCATGTAAAGAGAATTTCAGAAACTGAGATGTCTTCTCCAGAATAAAGAAATTGAGAAGTATCGGATAATTTCAATGCCTCTTCTAAGGCTAAAATTGTGTGAATGTAACAAAAGTCATATTATCTCTAATTAATAAAATTTTAACAATGTGCTTATGCATATAAGTCTGATTTCTAAAATTCCAATCCATGCCCTCAACCACTTCAGATGTTCTGCTTTTCAACAGGCATCCTGGTGTTGGGTAACACCAATCTAATTAACAGAAAATTTATAAATGTTTCCATTTTGCAGGAATTCTAGACTGTTCCCTAATTAACAAAGATCTTATTGAATGAATTAACCACTTTAAGAGGTCAGGAGGAAAGCAAAGTACCTAACTATAGAAATATTGCAAAATGGCATGAATAAAGAGAAATCATAAAGGCACAGTACATGGGCAAAGGTCTGCTCTTAGGAAATAGGGTGTAAGTGCTCATGCAATCACATATCAAAAGAGTTGGAAATAAGAAATTTTCTTAAAAATTATTAAAATGTTTTCTATTTCAAAATTATGTGGTTAAGACTAATTTTGAGAGGCCAGTACTGTGGCATAGTGAGTAAAGCTGCCACCTGCCATGCTGGCATCCTATATAGGTGCTGATTCAAATACTGACCATTCCAGTTCTGACCCAGATCCCTGCTAATGTGCCTGGGAGACCAGCAGAGGATGGCCCAAATGTTTGCATCCCTGTATCCATGTGGGAGACCTGAAAGAAGCTCTTGGCCACTGGTTTTAGCCTGGCCCAGTCCTGGCTGTTACAACCATTGGGGTGTGAGCCAGCAAATGGAAGCATTCTCTCTCACTCTCTCACTCTCTCACGCTCTCTCTCTGTTATGCTCTCTCTCTCTCTCTCATTCCTCTCTCCCTGTAACTCTGTTTCAAATAAATAAGTAAATATTTTAAAAAAAAGATAGGGAGAGAGCTTACTGCTCTAGTATAGGAGGAGATAGTTAAAAAAAAAATAGTGGAGAGAGTGCAATCTGAGGGAAGAGCTAGGGAGAAAACTGCAGAGGAAACTCCATGCAAATTAGAGAGACTCTGTGGATCTCTGTGGAGGGTGTGGATGCTCACAGCTCAGGACCCCAGTATCCAATAACCTGAGCACCAGCTTTGGAGAGTGAGGTGAGACCAGACTGCAACAGCCCAAGCCACTGGCGATAAAGCTGAGAGAAGAGCTTGGCATGAGTCTGGCTTGGAGCCCAGTGGGGGACAGTGTTCTTGCCAATCTAGAAGGAAAAAAGAAGATGGGGACATGTTTCTCTTTCCAGCACCGGCATCCAGTAACAAGCTGAAAGAGGGTGGGTAGCATTTTGGACATACATAATAGCTGTGCCAGCTTGTGTCCCTGTACCCAGCAACCAGCTGAGAGGAGACACCTGAGTCTGGCTGGGAGAATTGGCAGGGGGCTGGGTGCTTGTGACTGTGGGGGCTTTGTTGCTGGGACTGTGAAAACAGTGGCTTTGTGGAAGGGTGAAGGATGTGGCTGTCTCTGGGCAGTTACTGAGGGCAACTCCACACACCAGCAGCCCCCTAATTGGCTGGTGAGGGTCATTGCTGCAAGATTCAGGTTCACACTGAGGACTACACAGATCCTTTGTGTGGTTCTGTGGCAGCATGGATGACTATTGCACCCACTGGGGCTAGCGCCTGGGCATTGGTTTCCTTGGAGAAGAGGTGAGCATGAGAATATGCCAACAGAGCTGATCAAACCCTCTCATCTGATAAAAAAAAAAGGGGGTGGGGGTGGGGAGAGAAATTTACCATGCCCAACTTAGATGTCATGTTGGACACTCCCCTTACCCTGGAGTATTGAATAGAGATCCCTGGCAATACCCAGCACATGCATCTGGGTATTTGCTGAAAGAGTAGACAGACCACTAAGCCATAGGGTGTGGCCCAAAGATAAAAGCCATCACAGGGAAAAAAACAAAACCAGCAGGTATCTCCACAAATGCCTAAAAATAAACACAGAAATTCAAGAAACAAGAATCAGGAAGACAACATGGCACCCCCAAAGGAACACAACAATACTTCAATACTAGAATGTGAAAATGAAAAGACTGAAGAAA
Organism: Lepus europaeus; assembly: GCF_033115175.1. Classification (NCBI taxonomy): domain Eukaryota; kingdom Metazoa; phylum Chordata; class Mammalia; order Lagomorpha; family Leporidae; genus Lepus; species Lepus europaeus. The sequence continues at coordinate 61,656,880 of NC_084830.1, read as the reverse complement.
TGCTGGAAATGGAATTCAAAAAATTGACTGTAGGATTACTTAGAAGTAATCAGAAGCAAATCCAAAAATTAAAGAAATCCATATATGACATGAATGAAATTTTTTCCCATGCAATTGAGATTTTAAAGAGAAATAAAAGTGAAATATTAGAAATGAAGAATTCGGGGCTGGCACTGTGGCACAGTCGGTTAAAGCCCTTGGCCTGAAGTGCCAGCATCCCATATGGGTGCCAGTTCTGGTCCTGGCTGCTCCTCTTCCAATCCAGCTCTCTGCTATGGCCTGAGAAAGCAGTGGAGCATGGCCCAGGTCCATGGGCCCCTGCACTCATGTGGGAGACCTGGAAGAAGCTCCTGACTCTTGACTTCGGATTGGTGCAGCTCTGGCCATTGCAGCCATCTGGGGAGTGAAACAGTGGATGGAAGACCTCTCTCTCTCTGCCTCTGCCTCTCTCTGTGACTCTGTCTTTCAAATAAATAAAATAAATCTTTAAAATAAAAGAAATGAAGAATTCAATATATCTAATTAAAACTGCAATGGAAAGTCTTGACAACAGTCTCAATGAGGTTGAAGAAAGAATATCTGAGTTAGAATTTATATAGTATATCTGAGTTAAAATTTCTCTGGAAATTTTACAGTCAGACCAGAAAAAGAAGAAGAAGAGGAGGGGGAGGAGGAGGAAGAGGTAGGAGGAGGAGTAGGAAAAGAAGAAATTAGAAAACTAAAAACCAGTGTTGGAGATTTATAGGATACTACCAAATGATTCAACATATGGGTCTCAGAAGTTCCTGAAGGCATGGAAAGAGAGAATGGATTAGAAAGCATTTTTAGTGAAATAATTACAAAAGCTTCTCTAATTTGGAGAAAGAAAGAGACATACAAGTACAGGAAGAACATAGGACTCCTAATAGACATGACCAGAAAAGGTTTTCAGCATGACGCATTGTAGTGAAACTCTCCACAGTAAAACATAAAGAAAAGACTCTAAAATGTGCATGACAGAAATGACAGAATATTTTCAGAGGATCTCCAATGAGACTCACAGCTGACTTCTCATCAGAAACCCTATAGGCTAGGAGAGAATGGCAAAATATAGTCTAAGTCTTAAGAGGAAAAAACTGCCAACCCAGAATTCTGTAGCCTGCAAAGCTCTCATTTATGAACGGAGGTGAAATAAAGACCTTCCATAACAAACAGAAATTGAAAGAATTAGCCACCACTCATCCAGCCTTACAGAAGATGTTTAAGGATGTGCTGCACACAGAAACACAGAAACAATCACACTATGAAAGAAGGTGAAAAAATCTCACAGTAAAATACAAAGGAAAAAAAATCAGTAAAATACAAAGGAAATCCAAAGTAAATGGGAATGTTTTTGAAAAAACGGCAGAGCCAAGTTGTTGCTTATCAATAGTCACCTTAATTGTAAATGGCCTCAACACTCCAGTTAAATGATACAGACTGGATGAATGGGTTAAAAAAACAAGACCCATCTATTTGCTGTCTATAAGAAACACATCTCACCAACAAAAATACACACAGACTGAAAGTGAAAGGATGGAAAAAGATATTCCATGCTAACAGAAACCAAAAAGTAGCTGGTATAGTCATCCTACTATCAGACAAAATAGACTTTAACACAAAAACTGTTAAAAGAGACAAAGAAGGGAACTCTGTAATGATTAAGGGATCAATTCAACATGAAGATGTGAATATTATAAATGTATATGCATCTAATTACAGGGCACCTGGTTATTTAAAAGAAATGCTAATGGATCTAAAGAGAGACACAGACTACAATACAATAGTAATGGGAGACTTCAATACCCTAATTTCAGCAATGGACCCATCAAGCAGACAGAAAGTCAGCAAGGAAACAAGAGTTAAATGACACTATAGACCAAATGGACCCAACAGATATCTACAGAATTTTTCACCCTACAGTAGCAGAATACACATTCTCATCAGTGCATAGAACTTTCTCTAGGACAGACCACAAAAAATTCAAAAAAATTGAAATTACATCATGTATCTTCTCTGACCACACTGGAATGAAGCTGGAAATCAACAACTCAAGGATCTCTAGAACATATGCAAACACATGGAGACTGATCATCATATTCCTGAATGAACAGTGGGTCATAGAAGAAATCATAGAAGAAATTAAAAAAAACAAAAAAATTTCTGGAAATGAATGAAGATGACAATACAACGTATAAAATCTTGTTGCATACAGCAAAATCCATATTATCAGAAATGGTTATAGCATCAAGAAATTGAAAAGGCACCAAGTAAATGAGATATCAATGCATTTCAAGGACCTAGAAAAACAACAGGAAATGAAACCAAAAATTAGTAAGAGAAAAGAAATAAATAAATTAGAGAAGAAAGAAACAAAATCCAAACCAATAAAACAATACAAAAGATCAGAAAAACAGATTTTTAAGAAAAAATAAACAAATTTGACACACCATTGACCTGACTAACCCAAAACAATAAAATTAGAGATGAAAAATGAAATGTAACAACAGATACCACATAAATAAATTGTATTGTAGAAATTACTACAAAGAGATGTACATCAACAAATCAGGAAAACTAGAAGAAATGGATTGATTACTGGACATGCACAACCTACCTAAATTTAGCCATGAAGACATAAAATACCTAAACAGATCAATAGCCAGCAAAGAAATTAAATCAGTAATATTGATTCCAATATTGGACAGGACTGATTGCTTCACTGTTGAATTCTAATAGACATTTAAAGAAGAACTAACTCCAATTCTTCTCAAGCTTTTTAAAACAATTGAAAGGGAGGGAACCCTCCCAAATTCTTTCTATGAAGCCAGCATCTCCTTAATTCCTAAATCTGAAAAAGATGCAACAGAGAAAGAGAACTATAGAAAAATTCCCCTGATGAATAGCTACAAAAATCCTCAACAATATACTAGCTAATCAAATCCAACAACACATCAAGAAGACCATTCACCCGGACAAAGTGGGATTTATCCCTGTTATGCATGGATGGTTCAACATTCACAAATCAATCAATGGGTATAGAAGGAACATCCTGGCTGGCACCATGGCTCAATAGGCTAATCCTCCATCTGCGGCGCCGGCACACCAGGTTCTAGTCCCGGTTGGGGTGCCGGATTCTGTCCCGGTTGCTCCTCTTCCAGGCCAGCTCTCTGCTGTGGCCTGGGAGTGCAGTGGAGGATGGCCCAAGTGCTTGGGCCCTGCCCCCGCAAGGGAGACCAGGAGAAGACCTGGCTCCTGCCTTTGGATCAGTGCGGTGCGTTGGCTGCAGTGCGCCGGCCGCGGTGGCCATTGAAGGGTGAACCAATGGCAAAAGGAAGACCTTTCTGTCTGTCTCTCTCTCTTACTGTCCACTATGCCTGTCAAAAAAAAAAAACCCGAAGGAACATCCTTCAACACAATCATAGCAATTTATGACAAACCTACAGCCAGAATCCTATTGAATGGGGGTAAGTTGGAAGCATTCCCACTAAAATCTCAAACCAGGCAAGGATGCCCACTCTCAATATTTCTATTAAATATAGTCCTGGAAGTTTTAGCCAAAGCCATTAGGCAAGAAAAAGAAATCAAAGGGGTATAAATTGGGAAGGAGGAATTCAACTATCTCTATTTGCATGTCATATGATTCTATATATACAGGATCCAAAAGACTCCAGTAAGAGACTATTGGAACTCCTACAAGAGTTCAGTAAAGTCACAGGATATAGAATTAACACACAAAAATCAATAGCTTTTGTATACACAGAAAAATGCTATGGCTAAAAAAGAACTAATAAGATCAATTCCATTTACAACAGCTACAAAAAAAATTAAATACCTTGGAATAAATTTAACCAAGGATGTCAAAGATCTCTACGATGAGAATTACAAAACATTAAAGAAAGAAGTGGAATAAGGCACACAAAGAAAAGGAAAAATCTTCCATGTTCATGGGTTGGAAGAATCATTATCATCAAAATGTCCATACTACCGAAAGCAATTTACAGATTCAGTGTGATACCAATCAAAATACCAAGGACATTCTTCTCAGATCTAGAAAAAAAATGATAGTGAAATTTGTGTGGAAACACAGGAGATCCCAAATATCTAAAGCAATTTTTCCAACAAAAACAAAGCCAAAGACATCACAATACCAGATTTCAAGACATACTTACAGGGAAGGTATAATCAAAACAGCCTGGTACTGGTACAAAAATAGATGGATAGACCAATCAAACAGAATAGAAATTCCAGAATCAACTCAGGCATCTACAACCAACTTTTGTTTGACAATGGAGCTGAAATCAATCCCTAGAGCAAGGACTGTCTCTTCAACAGATGATGCTGAGAAAACTGGATTTCCACATGAAGAGAAGTATGAAGCAAGACAGCTACCTTACACCTTACAGAAAAATCCACTCAAAATGGATCAAAGACCTAAATCTATGACCTGATACCATCAAATTGTTACAGAACATTGAAGGAACCCTGAAAGACATTGGCATAGGTAAAGACTTCTCAGAAAGCACCCCAGATGCACAAAGCCAAAATTGACAAATGGGATTACATCAAATTGAGAAACATCTGCACTGCAAAAGAACCACTCAGCAAAGTGAAGTCAACTGATAGAATTTATTTGCAAAGAACTAATTGTTTGCAAACTATGCAATTGGTAAAAGATTAGTAACAAGGATCTATAAAGAGCTCGCTAAGCTCAACAACAACAAAACAAAAAATCCAGTTTAAGAATGGGCAAAAGACTTCAACAGGGATTTTCAAAAGAGGAAATCCAAATGGCCAATGAACACATGAAAAAATGTACAGGATCATTAGCCATCAGGGAAATGCAAGTCAAAACCACAGTGTGGTTTCACCTCACCCTCGTTAGAATGGTTCCCATACAAAAATCAACAAATAAATTCTGGTGACAACGTGTGGAAAAAGATACCCTAATCCACTGTTGGTGGGTATGTAAACTGGTACAGCCACTGTGGAAGACAGTATGGAGATACCTCAGAAATCTGAATATAGACCTACCATTATGACCCGCCATCCCACTTCTGGGAATTTATCCAAATAAAATGAAAGCAGCATAGGAAAGAGTTATTTGTCTCCACATGTTTATTGCAGCTCAAGTCGCAATAGCTAAAATATGGAATCAATCCAAATGTCTGTCAACTGAATTCTGGTTAAAGAAACCATGGGATATGTATACCATGGAATAACTCACAGCAGTTAAAAATAAAAAAAATAGTCCTGTCATTTGCAACAAAGTGGATGCAACTGGAAAACATTTTACTTATTGAAATAAGCCAGTCCCCGCCACAGCTAACTTGGCTAATCCTCTGCCTGCAGGGCCGGCACCCCGGGTTCTAGTCCCTGTTGGGGCACCGGATACTAGTCCCAGTTGCTCTTCTTCCAGTCCAGCTCTCTGCTGTGGCCTGGGAAGGCAGTGGAGGATGGCCCAGGTCCTTGGGCCCTGCACCCGCATGGGAGACTAGGAGGAAGCACCTGGTCCTGGCTTCGGATCGGCTCAGTGCACTGGCCATAGCAGCCCTTTGGGGAGTGAACCAACGGAAAAAGGAAGACCTTTCTCTCTCTCTCTCTCTCTCTCTCTCTCTCTCTCTCTCTCTCTCTCTCTCTTTCTCTCCGTCTAACTCTGCCTGTCGAAATAAATAAATAAATAAAATAAAAAATAAAAAGAAATAAGACAGTCCCAAAAGGACAAATATCATGTTCTCCCTGATCTGTGGTAAATAATAAAGTACCTAAAAGGTAATCTGTAGAAGTGAAATCAAATAAAAGATTCTTGGCTTTTCAAGCCATGAAAAGACAGAAAAGAAGCCTGTGTATGTATTACTAAATGAAAGAAGTCAATCTGAGACTTGATAGTATATGATTGCAACTATCTACTCTTCGAGAACAGATGAAAAAGATCAGTGGTTTCCAGGAGTTGGAGGAATGTGGGGATGAATCGACGGTACCGAGAGTTGTCAGGGCTGTGAAACTATTCTATGTGACACTATAACAGTAGATACTTGGCATTATCAATTTCTCCAAATCCATAGATCGTAAACACCAAGAGTGAACTCTCACATGAATTACAGACTGGATGATAATGATGTGTCAATGTAGGTTCATCAGTTGTATGCTGCTCTGGAATAATAAGCTAAGTTGTGCAGAGGTAGGGGCAGAGGATAAATGGGTACATTTTCAGCTTAATTTTGTTGTGAACATAAAATTGCTCTAAAAATAAAATCTATTTTAAAAATAAAAGCTTTCTTTAGAACATTTACTACATCGCTTCTCGGTCTTTTGGCTAAGATCAAGTGTAGAATATTTACTACCATCTAGTCAAGGTGTTCCATTAATACACTGATCACAGATGCTAGTGGCAGATATCATCATTGCTTCTAATGGGCAAAAATACTGGCGTGTGGGCTGACCAACTGGCACTCCCACACATTGAAGGTTGCTTGAAAGACCTTGTAGCCAGGATGGTCATTACCAGTGGAAATGTGTCCTCCTGAGTTCCACACTTCCATTGCCAGAGGGGATTCTGTATAATGTTCTTATTTCAGAGCCCATCAGCATCCTTAGGGGCATTGTCACAAGATGCTTCCCCTGTGACTCTCTCCAGGACAAACAAAGCTTCTTGTTATGAAGGGAAAATCCTTCCTGCACGTTTTGCTTTTATTCCTCTGATACAGTAGACATCTGTATTCCATACAGGTAATTTTAATGTTCTTTTTAGCATTTCGTTTGTGTATTCCTGTATTTGACTCGCATATTTCATGAATCTAAATCATGTGTTCCCCGGATTTGAATATCAGCTAAACAGAAAGTATAAAAACAATCTATTTGAATCTGGGGCTGGGGGGGGGAACCCTGAGGAAGTAATTAAAGAAACATTTTTTTTTTTCATTAGAAGAAGTATATTATCAGTGTTCACAGAGTTGACAAATGTGGCATGTGGACCTCCCTGTCTTTACATGGATCTGAGAATAGCTAACCATGATTTCACTACCTTTGTTTTAAGAAAGACATTTTGCTTCATATAGTTTCATCTCTATGTCTAATAAGATCAGTATCTATAAGGGCACTTCAAAAAGTTCATGGAAATGGAATTCAAAGATGTTTATTTTGGTGGAAAATATTTTTTTTCTTCTCTTTTTTTTTAATTTTTTTTTTTTAAATTTTTGACAGGCAGAGTGGACAGTGAGAGAGAGACAGAAAGAAAGGTCTTCCTTTTGCCGTTGGTTCACCCTCCAATGGCCGCCGCGGTAGTGCGCTGCGGCCGGCGCACCGCGCTGATCCGATGGCAGGAGCCAGGTGCTTCTCCTGGTCTCCCCTGGGGTGCAGAGCCCAAACACTTGGGCCATCCTCCACTGCACTCCCTGGCCACAGCAGAGAGCTGGCCTGGAAGAGGGGCAACCGGGACAGGATCGGTGCCCCGACCTGGACTAGGTGGAAAATATTTTGAAATCCATGCATACTCACTTAAGTTTTCATGGAATTAATAAACAAAAAATAAAAAAATTACATAGCCTAAATATGTGTAGTATGTTATTTATAACTCAATAAAGCTTTTGTTTACAAAATATACTAGAAAATTTAAAATTGGAATTGGGAAAATATTGTATAGTAAATATCTAGTAAAAACAGTACACAATGAAACTAAAAATTTACCATTAAAGATACCAAATTCTGCATGATGTATTTTTCTATAATAAATTATGAACTTGGTAGACAGAGCTCTTGAGGCAGTGTATGTAATAAATAAAGATAATAATCCTAAAAGATTTAGAAGTCAGAAAGATGAAAAGATTTTGTTTTTTCTTAAAAAAAAGACACATCATAAAAAAAATGACCCAATATCAAGGCTTTATTAAAGAAAAAAATTACCTTTTATACTGTACATAGCACCACCTTGAGGAAAACAATAGGAAATACTATTCTGTGTTTAATAGAACACTACCAGTTCATTGGCTTATTCATTAAGTATTTACTTAAGACTTCTAGGCATACCAAGCACAATTTAGTTTGCTTAGAACGCATCAAAGAACAAAAATAAAACCAAAAATAAATCTCTTCCTTCTAGGACCTTATTTATCAAGATGGATAGTTTTGTTTTTAAGTAATTTATAGTTATATGCAAATTCATTTTTTTTCTTTTCTTTCTTTTTTTTTTTTTTTTTTGGACAGGCAGAGTGGACAGTGAGAGAGAGAGACAGAGAGAAAGGTCTTCCTTTGCCGTTGGTTCTTAAAAAAATATAGTAAGAAAGTAAAGGAAGTCTTGTATAAAAAAAGACCAAAAAAATCCAGTTGTGAGGACGGCGCCGCGGCTCACTAAGCTAATCCTCTGCCTTGAGGCGCCGGCACACCGGGTTCTAGTTCCGGTCAGGGCACCGGATTCTGTCCCGGTTGCCCCTCTTCCAGGCCAGCTCTCTGCTATGGCCCGGGAGTGCAGTGGAGGATGGCTCAAGTGCTTGGGCCCTGCACCCCATGGGAGACCAGGATAGGCACCTGGCTCCTGGCTTTGGATCAGCATGATGCGCCGGCCGCGGCAGCCATTGGAGGGTGAACCAACAGCAAAGGAAGACCTTTCTGTCTGTCTCTCTCTCTCACTGTCCACTCTGCCTGTCAAAAAAAAAAAAAAAAATCCAGTTGTGAAGTGTCTTATTAACTGGGTTTTCACAAAAGTTATGGCTTATTTGTACCACTCCATAGTCAATTCTAAGACTGTTCAATAAACAGGAGTCAGCATCACGGCACAATGGGTAAAGCCACTGCCTGTGCTAGCATCCCATATGGATGCCAATTTGAGTTCCAGCAGCTCCGCTTCCAATCCAGCTCCATGCTCATGGCCTGAAAAAGTAGTGGAAGATAGCTCAAGTGCTTGGACCCCTGATATCCATGTGGGAGACCGAAATAAAACACCTGCCTCCTGGCTTCTGGCTTCAGCCTGGCCCAGTCCTGGTCATTGTAGCCTCTTGGGGAGTGAACCAGCAGATGTATCTCACTCTGTGTCTCTTTCTCTCTGGAACTCTGACTTTTAAAGAAATAAATAAACCTTTAAAAATGCGGTGGGTTCTATGGTATATGTTCTTATTGCATTTTCAAGAATGAGGCAGGTGCACATTCCTCTATCTGTCAGAAGTGTAGTCTTCTGAAAGGTCGTAGCACTTCATCCAGGAGTATATTTACTTTTGAGTGATAGAGCTCTCTTTAGCCATAACTATTTCTTTGTCTTCATTTCTTTTTGTGCTGCAGGTAGAATATATTCTATTTCTATGCCTTCAGGTTCACTAACTTTTTCTTTTGTCATTTCTAACCTGTTCTTAATCCCAGCCAGTAATGTTCATTTAAGATACTGTATTTTTTAAATTCTACAAATTTCATCTTCTATTAATCTTATTATTCTCAGGTTCATGAAATCTTGAGCATTTGAAGTTTTTTTTATGTTTTAAAGTCTTTGATAATTCCATCATCTCTCATCTATGAGTCTGTTTCTATTAACAGTTTATTTTCCCTGCTATTTTTCAAGTTATAATATTTTTAAAGATTTTTTTATTTATTAATTTGAGAGGTAGAGTTACACAGTGAGAAGCAGAGACAGAGAGAAAGGTCTTCCTTCTGTTGGTTCACTCCCCAAATGGCCACAACGGCCGGCGCTGCTGCACTGACCCAAAACCAGGAGCCAGGTTCTTCTTCCTGGTCTCCCACTTGGGTGCAGGGGCCCAAGCACTTGGGTCATCCTCTACTGCTTTCCCAGGCCACAGCAGAGAGCTGGATTGGAAGAGGAGCAGCCAGGACTAAAACCGGCGCCGCGGGCAGAGGATTAACCTACTGCACCAAGGTGCCAGATCCTTGTATAATAATTTTTAAAAAAGATTTATTTACTTATTTGAAAGGCAGAGAGAAGAAGGGAGAGACAGAGAGTGATCTTCTATCCTCTTGTTCCTCCACAAATGGGTGCAATGGCTAGGGTGGATCTAGGCCAAAGCAAGGAGCTTAGAATTCCATGAGAATGGCGGGGGCCCAACTACTTGGGCCATCTTCTGCTGCTTTCCCAGACTCATTAGCAGGTAGCTGGATAGGAAGCAGAGCCATGGGCTCAGAACCAGCACTCTGATATGGGATGCCAGCATTGCAAGAGGCAGCTTAACCTGCTGTGTCACAACGCTGGCCTGTGTATAGTAACTTTTGATTGAGTATATTGATTTTATGAATGTAGTATTATTGTGTGCCTGAGGTTTTTTGTCTTCTTTTAAAAGAGTGTTGGTCTTTTTCCTTACATAAACTTGTTACTTCCAAATTAGCTGTTCCCTCTGCTGCTTTGTTAAGGTGGGTATAGAGAAGCTTACGTCAAGGGGCCGTTTAAACCTGGTACCATGACAAGACCCCTCTGGAGTCTCTTCTGAATGCTCTAGTTGAATGCCAAGGATCTCCATTCTTTGACTGGCCTTAGTTTAAATGGCCCTGTGTGAGCTTGGATAACTGCTTAGTTGACAACCCTCTGGTGTTTCTTTTTTTTTTTTTTTTTTTCCTTTGCATCATTTAAGCTTCATTCTATGCATGTGCAGCCAAGGAATTTTTTAAAGAATAAACAAAATTTTCAATACAGATTTTTGGGAGTTTTTTGTTTTGTTTTTTGGTTTTGTTTTTGTTTTTTTGTTTGTTTTTTTTTTTGGTTTTTTTTTTTTTTTTTTGGTTTTTTTGTAGACCCTCTCGAGACCTCTGACCCACGTCTTCCAGCTGCTCTCAAATCCCTGGGCCTTCACATATCTTTTGCTAACTCATGAGGCTACTGTGCTGTTATTTTTTTTTAAAGCTTTATTTGTTTATTTAGAAGTCAGAGTTACATAGAGAGGGAAGGAAAGGCAGAGGAAGAGAGAGAGAGAGAGGTCTTCCATCCATTGGTTCACTCCCCAATCAGGCGCAACAGCAGGAGCTGCACCAATCCGAAGCCAGGAACCAGGAGCTTCTTCCGGGTCTCCCACATGGGTACAGGGGCCCAAGGACTTGGACCATCTTCCACTGCCTTCCCAGGCCACAGCGGAGAGCTGGATCAGATGTGGAGCAGCTGGGACTGGAACCAGCACCCATGTGGGATTACAATATTTCAGGCAGTGGCTTTACCCGCTACAACACAGTGCCGGCCCCATACTGAGCTGTTCTTATGATTCCACTTTCTACATGTCCCTGGGAAGAAAGCTGGAGTGATGTTGGGGACTGATCTCAAATGTTACCCTTACCTAAGGCATCAAGGTCTGCATTTTCTGTTCTCCAAAATCTGAAAATGGTTACTGCCTGTATTTTGTTCAGCATTCTAGCCGTGGATGCTCATTCTAATCCTTGTGGTGACATCATGACTAGAAGCCAAGTCTGAAACTCTTTGTGGTCACCTCTGTGCATACAGTATGACATGAATAGTAGCTCATTTCAATCATTACAATATTTGTCTTTAGAAAAATGTATGTACAGTCTTAATGGATGGAGATGAAGGGCGGCATACCATACCACTTTGCCTTTGCTAGTCCTTAGAAATGGGGATGGAGGTAGACTGTGGGAGTAGGAACTAGAGAACACACGTCAACACCTATAACTTGCCAACTCTCCCTTCTTTTAAGAACCATGCATCAGAGAAATTTTAATATAAAAAAATTGTTGACACTTGCAATGGAGAACTAAGTTACTTGGAGGTACCAGGAAGAGAGAAACAGCAGGCCTGAACTACTATCCCTAAGATTGCAGGAGCAGAGGGAAGGGGTATAGTTTTGCAAGTGTGGAAGCTTCAAGGAGCGATCCCAGGAAGCTAAGCCTTCTGAGGAGGAAGGGTGCTGCCGAGCTGGTGTGATGCTCCTGAGGGCATGTGAACGGCCTGGGGCGGTGGTTGGTTCCAGCTCCTTTGTTTTCCTTCTCTCAAGGATCAGTGTTCTCTTCCTCTGATGCCTTGGGCCTTGAAAAACCACTGTTCCCCTGAATTTGTCATCTGTTGTTGTTTCAGCTGGAAGGATAAATCTGGTCTCTGTTACTGCATCTTGGCCAGAACAGGAAGTCACTAATTCTCTCTAAATAAATAAATAAAGTGGCCATTTTTTAAAGAATCAGTTTATTAATTCTGTCTTGCTCTGTTTAATTTTTTAGTTTTTTTTTTTTTATAAAAGCTGGCAACTGTTTTGGCATAGTTTAGATACAATGTGAATGATGACATGTATCTTTCTGAAATCAAAGATCAATAAACTTTTAATCACCCTTAAATCTCTACTGCTTTCATATCCAACTCACAAAAATAAATTGTTAGCTGTAACTTGCAAATATCTCCAAACACCTACAACTTCTTGTATCTCCACTGCTACCTCCATTGGAAGAAACCATCATCACATGCCTAGAATATGCTTTGACTTCCTAATTAACATCCTTCTTCTGATTTCCTGAAATCAACAACCATGATCCTGTTAAAATGTGTATCAAATCATGCCACACCTCTCTTTGTACCCTGTAAAGACTCCCTTTTTTTGCTTAGACTAAAAATCACAATATTTACAGTGGTTAAGATGGCCAACAATAATCTCTCTTTCCCAAACCTCTATCCCATTAGCCCTTACCACTCTCCCTTTGCTCAGTCTCCTTGCTTTCCCTTGATCAAAATATGCACCTGCCAGGAATGCATTTCCCTGAGTTATGTGCCTGGGTCATTCCTTCACTGCCCATATATGTACTCAAATGCCATATTTTCTGTTTCAAGGAGGATGACCCCAGCAATATTTAACTTTATGATTTATTTTTAAGTTATTGAAAGGCAGAGACTGAAAGAGACACACACACAACAGAGACATACACACATGCAGGACAGAGAGATCATCCATTTGCTGGTTTACTCCCCAGATGCAGTCAGTAGTGGACCAGGCTAAAACCAGGAGCTTGGAACTTAATCCAGATCTCCCATGTGGGTGAGAGGTATTCAACTGCTTGAGCCGTTACCTTCCATGGTGTGTATTAGCAGGAAGCTGGAATCAGAAGCTGAGTCAGGACTAGAACCCAGGTACTCCTATATGTGTTTCAGGTATCTCAAGTGATGTCCTATCTGTGGTGCAAGCACCTACCTTGCACATTTATTTATGAGGCCAAAAGCAGTAGGTTTCAGTCACTGTGATTGATTTCAGTTCAGTTTTCTGTCAGAACCAATGTCAGGCACCCCCCTCGGAGACACCAACACCAACCAACAGGAGCTCCACTCTCAGACAACGGGTTCAAACCCCACCAGGTCCTTCCTCTGATCTCCTGAATTCTCAGTGTGGGAGCAATGCCTCCTCCTTTGAGGCCAGCTCTGCAGTGCCACTTCCAAAAATTTCAAGGTTTTTTATAATCCCAAACACTTCATAATTTCCAAACTCTTGCATGATAGCTTGATAGCTGCTTCTTGTCATCACTAGTGTTCTATACCAGTTAGCAAATCTTGAAATACCCTTTGTTAAATTTGTTAAAATTACTAGTGTGGTTGTTATGGATTGACTAAAGAAGGATTTGTATATGTATGAGGCTGGTGCTGTGGCATAGTAGGCTAAGCCTCTAACCTAAGGAGGTTAAACTAAGGGAATGGGCAAAAACACTTGCTCAATTCAATTTCACGGATAAATTCATTTATCAAAGAGTCTTAATTTTATATTCTGGCTTGTACAGCCAACAATTTACTCTGAAAATTTATCTCTAGTAATTCTTTTACTAAGTTTACTGAAACTTGGGCTCAACAATGGGCTGATATTTAACAAGATTGAGATGCTAGAATGTCCTGGCTTAGTAGAGAGAAAGGAATCCAAAATCTTAAGGAAATTGGAATGTTGGGATAATTTGTCACATACTAAATCTTAAAGTCATTGCCTTCATTCAGTTATGAGAAATAAATGAGTAACAGAAGCCGGCATGTTCTTTTTTTTTTTAACTTTTATTTAATGAATATAAATTTCCAGTGTACAGCTTATGGATTACAATGGCTTCCCCCTCCCATAACTTCCCTCCCACCCACAACCCTCCCCTCTCCCGCTCCCTCTCCCCTTCCATTTGCATCAAGATTCATTTTCAATTCTCTTTATATACAGAAGATCAATTTAGTATAAAGATTTCAACAGTTTGCACCCACATAGAAACACAAAGTGAAACATACTGTTGGAGTACTAGTTATAGCATTAAATCAAAATGTACAGCACATTAAGGACAGAGATTCCCACATCAGGAGCAAGCGCACAGTGGCTCCTGTTGTTGACCCAACAAATTGACACTCTAGTTTATGGCGCCAGTAACCATCCTAGGCTGTCATCATGCGTTGCCAAGGCTATGGAAGCCTTCCAAGTTCCCCGACTCTGATCATATTTAGACAAGGTCATAAAAGACAGAGTGAGGATAGTAACCAATGATCCTAAGAGTGGCATTTACCAGGTTTGAACAATTATACAGCATTAAGTGGGGAAGAGGACCATCAGTACACACAGGTTGGGAGTAGAGCCATTGGTGGTAGAGTAGAGGTTATGATTACAAAGGAATGAGGCCCAAGTGCACTAGACAGGGCCTAGAACAAAGGACAGAGTCATTATTAGAGGAGCTAAGAAAGGTGCTGTCTAAGCTACAATTAAGTTTTCTGATTGAGAGGCAAATAGAACCTGATAGAAGGGGCTTGATAATAATCTGGTGGGCTTTAGGCCTTGTAAATTCAGAGGCCCAGACCTATCTATCTCTTCACATGGGGTATATCCTAAGGGAGGTGTGAACCTCCTAGGGGAAGGCACTCTGTTGACTTTCATTACTTGGCTGGCCTGGGAGGAGAGCTGGCCAGGTAAAGGCAGGGGGCATCTCTAACAAGAAATTTACAGTTCTGCCTGCAATGTTGCTGACCCTACGAAGTATACAGTAAGTAGAAAAAACCTCCCTTTCAGACCAAAGGGAAAGAAAGTTTTAAAGTGAGAATATAATTTTCCTCATGGGCATTGTCTACCTTAGAAAAACTACTACAGAACATGCCTGTGACTATAGACTTGTAGTTCAGGCCACCGAAGATTAGAGATGGGACTTGGGCACTCCCTTGACTTGCATCCTCTGGTCTGCTTTAACACAAACCAGGAGAAAAAGAAAGCTCGGCATCAGAAGCAATGGGTGGCAGGCTTATTAATGGCTGATCTGTACAGTGATCTGCCCTCAAGGAGACCCAACAGGCCAGTCCACTGCAGTGGCTTTAAATGTGGTAAGCCTGGGCTTCAGCAAAAGTCAGCTTGTGAAGAGCCCTGGCAGCTCTGCCAAGAGTTGGATCACTGGAAATGGACCTGCCCTGGAGTCGAAGGATGCCCAGGTCAGAGCCACAGATCTTATTGGCTCTAAGCTGAAAAGCCCTTCACTCAGCCCAACTTCCAAAGTGACCACTGCAGCTGAGGGTATGGCCGGCATGTTCTTTAAAAGCTCTATGGTAGCTGTTGTCTTGACGGGGAGTCATGGTGAGAGGTGGAATGAGGAGGTCTCTGCATAGCAGAAGCCAAGTGGCAGTGCTCAACAAAGACAGTGGAGCATGTAACATAATGCATAACAGGGAAAATAGAACAATCAAAATGTTCTCACCTACTAAGATCTTTGGCAGTGGCTAAATGATCTTGGTATTCCTAGGAATAATAAAACAGGAGTACAGATGAATTTTAGGGCTAACAAGTTACCAAAGATATAACATGTGATGGCCTCTCAAAGTTGGGTGCACTATTAGCACTCGTCTTCTCATTTTTACAAGATAATTATGTGTTTTAGGTTCAATGTGTAAAACTGTTTGGTTGTTATGTAGAAATTCAAATATGTGGAGAAATGTGTTGTGATGGTTAATTTGATGTGTCAACCTGGCTGGTCTAGGGGTGCCCAGATAGCTGATAGAAATGGCTCCTGGTTGTATTTTTTAGGGTGTCCTGGAAGAGATTAACATTTGGAGCAGTAGGCTGAGTATTGAAGATCTTTCCTCACAAACTGGGGCAGATATCATGGATTCCATTGAGAGTTTGGATATGACAAAAAGGAGAAAAAGGAAGGAAAGGTGAATTCCTTCTTCTTGAATTGGAACATGTAACTTCCCCTGCCCTTGGGTATTGGAGCTCCTGGTTCTCAGGCCTTTAGACTTGGACTGAATTGTGACATTGGTTTTCCTAGCTCTCCAGCGTGCAGACTGCAGATGATGGGACTTTTTGCCTCAGTGATCATGTGAGCCGATTCTCATAACAAATCTCCTCTTATATGTCTATGTAAATATCTAATCTATATCTATATCTACTATTGGTTCTATTTCTCTGGAGAACCCTATCTAATGCAGGTGTATATGAATGAGTTGCCAAGGGGGACAGATTGGTTATTGAGTTCTGTTTCTGATCTTTACACCCACCCTTTTATACTCTACAAATTAACTAGATATCTATATCTTCTTTGCTGGATAGCTTTATTAAGAATATTTATTATGCATTCTTTTTAAAAAATTATTTATTTGAAAGAGTTACAGAGAGAAAGAGACAGAGAGAAAGAGACAGAGAGAAAGAGAGAGAGAGAGGTCTTCCTCTGCTGGTTCATTCCCCAACTGGCTGCAACAGTTGAAGCTGACCCTAGCCAATCCGAAGCCAGGAGTCATGAGCTTCTTCTGGGTCTCCCTCATGGGTGCAGGGGCCCAAACAATTGGACCATCCTCTGCTTTCCCAGGTGCATTATCAAGGAGCTGGATTGGAAGTGGAGCAGCCAGGACTCAAACCTGCACCCATATGGGATTTCGGCGCTGCAGGCTAGGGCTTTATCCCACTGTGCCACAGCACCAGCCCCTATTCCATATTCTATGTATGCTAGAGGGATACAAAAAGTCTGAGAAAGGGGGGTCGGTGCCACGACTCACTTGGTTAATCCTCCACCTGCAGTGCCGGCATCCGATATGGGTGCTGGGTTCTAGTCCCGGTTGCTCCTCTTCCAGTTTAGCTCCCTGCTGTGGCCCAGGAAGGCAGTGGAGGATGGCCCAAGTGCTTGGGTCCCTGCACCCACATGGGAGACCAGGAGAAAGCACCTGGCTCCTGGCTTCGGATCAGCATAGCTCCAGCCGTGGCGGCCATTTGGGGGGTGAACCAACGGAAGGAAGACCTTTCTCTCTGTCTCTCACTGTCTATAACTCTATCTATCTGTCAAATAAATTAAAAAAAAAGTTTGAGAAAGGAAAAAGAGATACATTTTTGTTTGCTTCCTATTCCTGCCAGTAGGATGCCAACAATACTTCTTTTCTCACAGAGCAGTAGTGCCATTCAACAGCAGTAATGGATTACTATTTACAGTTGTTCCAAACACTCTCAGGACCAGTTTAATGCCCCCATAAAGCTCTTTTTCCTAACCGATCAGCACTACATCAATCAGAAGTCTGGGTCCTAACCCCACAGACCCCTCTGAGCTGAGAGCTATCAAAGCTAAGCAAGAAGCATTTCCTTCTCGGTAGCCTGAGTTTCAGCTCTATAAATCCTCCCTCCATGCTTCTAAATTGTAATAATTCCAATATCTTACCCTTTCCCTCCAACTCTAGGAAAAGTAGCTGCTTTCAGTATTTGCTAACTTTTGTGTTCTTGGCAGTCCTTTTACCTTCTCCATCCTCAGAAACTTGCTTAACAACTCCTTATATTAAATTCATTCTACCCAGCCCACTAGAGTGTCTATAACAAAAAAAAATGGACAAAACTGTGATGAAATTAGAACCTTCCTATACTACTGATGGTACTGCAAAATGGTATAGCCACTGAGGAAATTTATCAAAATGCCGAACGTAATGTTACTATATTATTCAGAAATTCCACTCCCAGGTATATATTCAAGATAAATTAAAACTTTTGACTATGAAAAAATTTGTATGTGAATGTTCATATCAGTATTTTTCATAATTAGCAACAGCGTAAAACCCACCCAATGTCCATCAACTGATGAACAAATAAAATGTGATACACCACACAATGGAATTCTATTCAGCCATAAAAACACATGAGTGCTAGTACATGATACAACTTGAGTGAAACTTGAAGCATTATTCTGAGGCAAAGAACGAGTCTCAAGGTGACTGGTGCTGTGGCGCAGTGGGTTGAAATCCTGGCCTGAAGCACCAGCATCCCATATGGGCATCGGTTCTAGTCCCGGCTGCTCCTCTTCCAATCCAGCTCTCTGCTATGGCCTGGGAAAGCAGTAGAAGATGGCCCAAGTCCTTGGGCCCCTGCACCCATGTGGGAGACCTGGAAGAAGCTCCTCCTGGCTCCTGGCTTCAGATCAGTGCAGCTCCTGCCACTGCGGCCTTCCGGGGAGTGAACCAGCGGATGGAAGACCTCTCTCTCCGTCTCTACCTCTCTCTGTAACTCTGACTTTCAAATAAATAAATAAATATTTTTTAAAAAGAACAAGTCCCAAAAGATCACAATTGTATGACTCCATTTGTCTGAAATATCCAAAATAGAAAAATCCCTAGGTACAGATAATACATTAGTGGTTGTTTAATGTTTCAGGACTGAAGAGTAAAAGAAAAAATAGTTGTAGTGATACAAAGTTTATTTTTGGAATATTAAAAACATTTTTAAGTCATATTATGAGGTCAGATGTATGGTGTAGTGGTTAAGCTGTTTCCTGGGATGCCCACATCCCATATCAGAATGCCTGGGTTTGAGTCCCAGCTCTGCTTCTGATCCCAGCTTTCTGCTAATGCACACTCAGAGAGGCAGCAGGTGATAGCTCAAGGACTTGGGTTCCTGCCATGCACATAGGAGACTTGAAGTTAATTCCAAATTCCTGGCTTTGGCCTGGCCCAGCTCCAGCTGCTGTGCACATCTGGGGAGAGAACCAGCAGATAGGGGATCTCTGTATGACTCTGTCTCTCTGGGCTTTAGATAAATAAATTAGATTATGATTGTGGTTGCACAATTTGTAAATATGCTCAATACATCATTGTATACTTAAAAAGGTAAAATTAATTATATATTCTATATCTCAGCTATTTTAAAAGGAAACATTCTTTTAATTGAACACTAGTAATGACTCTATCTCATTACCTGATCATGACTTGTGCAATAATTGTCTTTGTCTACCTTTCTTTCCATGCCAACTGCATCATTCCCTGAATAATGGAATGTGAAACAATTAACTCTTGATAATTATGAAAGTTAATTTTTAGTATGGAAAGAAAGGTTGCTAACAAGAGAAAATGAGGGCTATCAGTAGACAGGAAGTGGGTTAGAAAGACAATTTTAAGATGTTGTCTGGAAGCTGCCTTGGAAATGGGAAAAGCAGATGAAATGAAGATGATGTGTTGATCTCTTCACATATTCTTTGCATATTCTTTGACAAGAAATGAAACTGGCTGTAACCAAAACTGAGTCACATGTTTTATGGAAAGCACTCAAGAGGACATAGTTCTTTGGCTGCTGTAAAGCTTGCATGAGTCTATCAGCAGGAGCATCGTGTGTGTACTTGGTGCTGGACTAGGTTCCATATATTATTTAATGAAATATCAATTCTTTTTTTAAAGATTTATTTATTTGTTTGAAAGTCAGAGTTATACAGAGAGAAGAGAGGCAGAGAGAGAGAGAGAGAGAGAGAAAGAAAGAGAGAGGTCTTCCAATGGTTCGCTCCCCAGATGGCCACAATGGCCGGAGCTGTGCCGATCTGAAGACAGGAGCCAGAAGCTTATTCCTGGTCTCCCATGTGGGTGCAGGGGCCCAAGGACTTGGGTCATCTTCTACTGCTTTTCCAGGCCACAGCAGAGAGCTGGACAGGAAGCGGAGCAGCCGGGTCTCAAACCGGAGCCCACATGGGATGCCGGCGCTTCAGGCCAGGGTGTTAACCCACTGCGCCACAACGCCGGCCCCTGAAATACCAATTCTTAACAATTATTGCCAAAGTTTTCTAGAATCATGACTTCAGTTTTCCTTTGATTTTGTTCATATGGATTTGGTATGGTTTATAAGCATTTTTTAAAAGATTGTTTATTTATTTATTGAAAGAGTTTCAGAGAGACAGAGAGAGGAACAAACAGAGAAACTGTCTATCCACTGATTCACTCCCTAGATGGTTGCAATGGCCAGCTCTGGGCTAGACCAAAACCAGGATCCAGAAGCTTCATCTGGGTTTCCCATGTGAGTGGCAGGGTCCCAAACACTTGGGCCATCTTCTGCTGCTTTCCCCAGACCATTAGCAGGGAGCTGGATCAGAAGTGGAGCAGCCAGGACGCAACACAGCAGTCAGATGTAATGCCAGCATCACAAGTGGCAGATTTACTCACCATGCCACACACCAGCCCCTGGCTTACAAGCATTTGCTAAGAATAAATATCTACAGCATACCACTGGATAGGCAGAACTAGGACAACTGCAAGCAAGATCTGGTTGCCTTCCTTCCCTAGGGTACCCCAGGTCATTAGTCTGTTAAATGAGGAATTCTAATTCTATGATCTTCAGAGGCCTGCCTGGTACTACAAGTGTATTTACATGACATTCCTATGCTGTCAATATGGAAGTTTCCCAAATTTATAACATAACACCATCCCGAACTTAAAGTAATTCCCATCTACAAACGCTAGACCAAAACTTACTAGATTTTCTGTTTCTCTTAGTCCAACTTTTCTCGTCTCAGATCATTAGATTTTATTCTCTTTGTGTAGTATATTGAGCAACAATTTCCTGGAAAAGCTGCCTCACACAGGTGATGGTTTGATTGTTTTCTACCTGTTAAATCTTCAATTTCGAAAGAATCTTTCTGATAAGATTAAAACTTGAGAGTTCAGGAAAGAGATTTTCTCAGGCATTACAAATTCAGAATATGGTTTTAACTTAACTATGTATTATTATTGCTATTTATTTGAAGGGCAGAACAATAGAGATGAGGGGAAGACAGAGAAAGACAGGGAGAAGTGGAGAGAGAGAGAATCTTCCATCCACTGGTTCTCTCCCGAAATGGCTGCAGCAGTCAGATCTGGGCCTGGATGAAGTCAGGAGCCAGGAACTCCATACTAGTCTCCCACAGAGATGGCAAGGCCCCAAGCATTTGAGCCAATTTCCTCTACTTTTCCAGGAGCATTAGCAGGTAGCTGGATCCGAAGAGGAACAGCTGGGACTCAACTGGCGCTCCAGTATGGCATGCAACTGTTGCAAGTGGTGGTTTAACTCACTGAACCTCAAGGCCAAGCCCAGTGTATTTATCATATATATTATTACATAGAAAAGCTCTAAAATAAACTCTAATAATTATTATCTTTATTTCTAGAGAATAATTCTGGCATCATGACTAAGGAATATAGACTTAGGAGACCAAGTTTCTAACTAGCATTGATCAAGTTGAGCAATTGTAAGCAAAATATTTAATTCTCTGAGTCTTGGTTTATGCCTTTACAAATTTCTCACAGAGAAAATGAAATTATGCTAAGAAAGTGCAAAATAGGCATTTAATGAATACTCAAAAAGCACACAACCTGTTCCCACTATTGTTATTTTACATCTCAGATTACTGTCAATTGAATTTTTCAAATGTAACATTATTCTTTCAGACTTATTCCTAGTTGGGAAATCCTCAACATTATCTCCCCTGTTTAATAAACCTGAATATCCTCCCTTTCTTTAGTCGGCAGCTTGCTGATTTCTATTTTGGCCAAATCTGAATCAAAGAATATGAATTTTTAATTTCTTAGAAACTCCTAGCTTTTCCCATCTGAGGAAGCACGGGATATGCCTCACCAGGAAAATGTCCACAATCCTGAAATACCCTGGGTAATGATTACTGACTTGAACTCAACTGATGCAACCTGCACCAAGGCTGCAGCACTGGTGGACAAACTCTCAAGAACAGATGTCAGGGGAAGGGCTGGGTAGGAGATACTCCGTGCTTCTCCCACCCAGACTGCGGTCCTCACTGTTGAAGCATCTGCCACCCTGCTGCTAGTTGTTTCCATCTGGGCAAGGTCATAATTCAGCAAGAAAGTGGTGCTAGATCTTCCTCTCTGTGTGAAAACATCTGTTTTGTAGTCTATTGTTCATAAACTCCCCAAGAATAACATTCCCAGGTGATGCCCCTCTAACACGTCACTTCTCTACTGAGTTGAGAATGATTTAGTTCTTCTGTCAAGCAATATGTCATACATGGTGGATATGCAGCAAATCCTGAACAGCAGAATCACCTTGGAGCAGTGGTGTGTCTCATCCAATTTGATTTAGATGAGTGGTCTGCTCATATATGAGGAACATACACTTCCATTAGCCACAGTGAATGATTTATTTTAATGATTCCCAGCTGGGTGAAGGAAAAAGTTAAGTCTGCTGCTTATCTCTCCTGAAAATCTTTTGTTGCAGCTGTGTGTGTGTTTTGAGGTCCCAAATGTCTAGACTTCACTGGATTATTAAGATATAAAATCATAGTACATCAACATCTAAATGGCAGGTGCTTGCTCGTGGTTGTCTACTCAAAGCTCCAGCCCTTGAAAAGCTCACCTTGCTCCTGGCCTCTGCTCACCAAGTGTCCTGTGAATTATCAGGCAGTGATCCATCAGAATGCTCTCCTGGTATCTGATAATTATTCTTTTATCACAAGGCTTTCCACTCTACTTCCCACCACCTACAAGAGTATCTCCATTACCACAACAGGCAAGACATTCTTACTGCAAAGCCAACACCACTGTTTCCTAAAGCTCCCATAGCCTCTGACCCTGATGTCAGGGCAGTGCTGAGCTCCATTCCAATGGTAAACTGCTTCTTTCCTGTCTCTGTACAATGAACTGTCATCTGTGCCTACAATAAAGCTGTGCATGTCCACAACCATGCACTGGGTCTCAGGAAAATAATTCCATCTTCTGCCTGGAATTCTCTCACTGTCCAGTCCATGTAGCTCAGGAGACGGTTATCTTCCCACACCTTCCATGATCCTCTTTCTCCCTTCAACATACTGAAAAATAAGAAGGCACTTCTCTCACCTGTATCAGAATATCAGGACCCTCCCTCCATCAGTTTAGGCAAATAAACAGTAAGACCACAAGTGCAATGGGAAACTAAGCCTAATACTGTGTGAGGTTTGGTGCAAATAGAACAAGATATTCTTTGTGATGGCTTTCAGCAATGATGGTGGAGCTCATAGTGTTCTCTGTAACAATAGTTTGATATTATGGTTGAGTGTTAATTACTGTCTTAATTTTAAACATGTTTCTTATCAATTCATATATAACTGAGGTATTACTCATGAGAAACATGTCATAACTAGTTTCTTCAAATATTAGTTTTTTCTCAGTATAGAGAAGATCGCATTGAATTTAAAGGATGGACATATATGCCAAATGAGAGTAAAATCGACATGAAATGCTTCTGTGAATATATTATCCCAGGCCTACACTAAGCATGTTATATGACCCTAGTTTTTCATCACTACCCATGCCAGGGTCTTATATGATGCCCACATAATTCACAGGGCAACAAAATTGTTGATGCTTGAGCAAAGAAAGATTCTCTCCTATAACAGTTGTGTTTCAGTTCAGAGTTTTATTTCAACAACCTCAGCAGTTTGGATCACAGTTTGGAAGTGCTTACGACCTTGAGAGTTTGTCTACACTCTCTCATATGTCCGTGTACAGATGACATTGTTCACAGCACTTTCCTAGGAGACAAAAGAAGGATGAGATGTTTGGGTATTATTGACAAAATTGTCATTTAGAAAGACGCAAACTATTATCCATACATCCATTTATTGAAAGTCTTGAAAATAGATCTATATAGTCTATAAATCAGACCTATTTGTTAGCTAGTTTGCAACATATATATATATATATGGAAAATCAAATGTAGAATATAGAATGATAAATAAATATGATTTGCCACATACAAGAGTACTTCAAAATAGACAATTGAATTTCAAGATAAATTTATTGTGGTGCAAAATAGTTTTTGAAATCCATGCATACAAAAGTCTCTTAAAAGTTCATGGAAAATGCTTATCATGAAAAAATTATTCATGGATTTCAAAATTTTGTTTGTTCCAAATAAACTTTTGTTCTATTTTCCATGAACTTTAAAAAATATCATATACATAAATAGATGTATGTATAATGTAAAAATATGTAAAAATATTTGTATGAAAAAAAGCAAGGGCATACCTATGTTGAGGCATTTTTACTGTCTTACATACTCTACATTTTTCAGATAATAATACTAACTTACATTGATGTAGTATTTTATTATTTTCAGAACATGTCATCTTATTTTCTCAGGAAACCTTCCATGAACGTATTGTCTACATTCTTTTGAGAAATTTATTAATACATTAGATTCTCAGGGTCATTATCCACATCATGAAGGCGAGAAATTTAAATCTTGTAGAGAATAAACAGCTTGCTCAAAGTCACACAGAGTAAACGGCAGAGATGAAAACCCACATGCTTGAATTTCTAGTCCAGTGTTCTTATTAATGAACCATTTATCTACTAGCTATTTATTGAACTGTTTACTTGCATGCTTACTGACCAATGTCATTATAAGAAGCAATAAAGTCAATCATGCTTAGTCTTCTCCTCTTTTGACTTTATAAAGAATAAAATGTGCTCTTCATTGTAGAAAGGAAAAAAAAAAACCATATTAAGAAATGAGAATAGGTTTTCTTTTTTTTTTTTTTTAACCTTGACACAATCTTACATATTCCCTTAATGCTCCTTATGACTTAAATCACCTTTTTACTCATCTTGGTGCAGATGGAGTTTGGGAACAGGAGAATCACTGACACACTTTCCTCCCCTCTGTAGAAGTGGGAAAGGTGATTGGAAAACCTTCCTGAGAGGCATACAACCCCCAATCCCTGCTGAAATCTTCAGTGCACAAATACATCCTTGCCTTGGTTATCCCAGGGGCCAAAGAACTGGGCTACACAAGTTGTGCACTCTTTGGCTTTTCAGTTCCTCCACCCATGCACATTTCATAATAGCCATGATTTTACATTTATCTGCCAGTATTTTTCCTCAGTTCTTAGAAGAGAAGAGAAACAGGAAAGTGGCATTCGTTTTCACTGTTTCAGAACAAGTTGGATGCTTTCATAAACTAAGTGTTGAAGAAGGTGAGAAAATGATAGCTCACTCACCACCACCATTTTCCCATCCACCAACTTTCTCCTGATGGTGGTTTCCTTGTCTCCCCAGTCCTGAATGTGGATCATGGCATCATTATCCAAGGTCACTGTACTCTGAAAAACAGACAATACCAAATTCAGATCAGATCGTCACACTTGAACACTAAAAGTGCTTAGGTGCCCAATTTTTTTCAACTGTCGCAATCCTCTCTGGTGGCTTTAGGAGGGTGCTTACAATCCTATTTATGGTAAAACTTTGTCAACAGTAAATTCATTAGTTGATTTTAATGGCAAAAATTCAGTTTAACAAGCATAAAAATATAATAAATGTTATCTTAAAGAGTACGTGAAGTTTTCTTGTCTTTTAATGATTGGACAAGGTGTTACAGTTTTGGTTGAAGAATCACAGGTTTCAGGTTCAAAAATACACATGGGGGCCGGTGCTGTGGCACACTGGGTTAAGGCCCTGGTCTGCAGCGCCAGCATCACATATGGGCACCGGTTCGAGTACTGGATGCTCCACTTCCAATCCAGTTCCCTACTATGGCTTGGGAAAGCACTAGAAGATGGCCCAAGTCCTTGGGGCACTGCATCTGCATGGAAGACCTGGAAGAAGCTCCTGGCTTCAGATGGGCCCAGCTCTAGCCATTGTGGACACCTGGGGAGTGAGCTAATGGATGGAAGATCTCTCTCTCTTTCTCTCTTTCTCTCTCTGTGCCTCTGCCTCTCTGTAAGTCTGCCTTTCAAATAAATAAATAAATCTTAAAAAGAAATATGTGAAGCAAATTCAAACTCTCATTGTAAGAGTTTATTTTTTTAAAAAAAGAAATTTTGTTTCCTCTTCTTAACTCCAACAATATTTTCCAGCATTTTAATCTGATTTTGTTTAAGTTTAGCGCAGACATCTTTATTAAGCATTTTTGGTCAAAATTCTCCATTTATTAACATACAAGAATTTGAAAGCTCATATTTATTTAATTACCATCTATTTAAATAATATAATAGTTTCTTCCATTAGGATATCACCCTCTGTGTAGTTTAACAATGCTCTATTGAGTGTATACAAGAGAAACAAATAACTGTTAAGCAACAATTATGTACTGAGAACTAGGATCTGGGAAACAGAAAAGAAATCCTGTCTTTGAAGAGCTTACATTCTGGTGGGAATACAGGCAATAAATAAAATATACACAAATTTTGTATTATAAGTAAATGATGTAGCCTGATGAGATATGAATGAAGACTAAGAGTGTTATTTAAGACTAAGGCAATAAGATGCCCTGTGTCTCTGTCTCGTGGGCTCTGGAGACTATAAGTTTCAGATGGTGCAGATGCAAGGTGGTAGGAAATTCTTTGTCCTGGGTTTCTGAAAGATTAAGAGGAGAGATCCTTATCCCTCACCCTACACTCACCTTTTCATCAATCACACTCCAACTCTGCATCTGTACTATGAGTTAGAAATAAATCCCTAATGTGTGTGAACCCATTGAGAGCCTGTGATTCCACATAACCTGGTCTATACCAGCCAGCACAAATTTTATTGTGATTTTATGTGTGGCAAACTGCAGCAAAATGGAAGGAGAGAACCTTTGTCTAAGATGACTAGATGCTAAACTGGGAAAATGATTCCCAAGTATGGTCTGCTAAGCATCTGCATCAGAATTATTATATAATCAACTGTGATTTTTCAGGCACCCACCCCAGACATGAGAGCTCCTGAAAATGGGACTGAGCAGTCAGCTTCTTCCAGAAACATCTCAGGAGGGTTATATGTGTGTTACTATCTTAGACCTTATATCCAAGACCTAGGTTTTGTTTTTTAATTTTTATTCATTTATTCTCATTTTACACAAAAGACAGACAGAGCTCTTCCATCTGCTGGTTCACTCCCCAAATGTCTACAATAGCCATGCCTGGGCCAGGCTGAAGTCCATAGCCTAGAATACAATCCAAATCTCCTGCTTGGGTATCAGGGATCCAAATATTTGGACCATCCCAGCTGCCTCCTAATATCTTAATAGGAAGCTGGAATGAAAGCAGATTTGGGATTCAAACCTAGGCCTTTCAATCTAGTATACTGTTGTCCCAACAGTGACTTACTTCTTTTTTTATTAGACTATTTGTTTTTATTGACACACAATAATTGTACATGTTTATGGGGTACAATGCAATATTTCAGAACATACACACATTTTAATGATCAAATTAGGATAATTAACATCCATCACCTCATATACTCAAAATTTCTTTGTAGTGTGAATATTCAAAAGTCTTTCTTCTAGCTATTTAGAAATATGCATTATATTATTTTTAACTATTGTTACCCTACTGTGCAATAGAGCACCAGAAAGATTAGTTTTACAAAAAGGAAAAAAATACTTTTGAATACAATAAAAGTAAACTTTTCTGAGGTTTAATTTATATACTTTTTATTTTTAAACATTCTTTTTTTAGAAATTTAATTATCTTTGAAGAAGAACACAAGAATGATATATATTTTGCAAGCACTTAGACATAACTATAGCTTATGAGACATAAGATTATCCTCCAATTAATACACTAGAATGAAATTAAATCTTTGAGAATGAGTTTTACTATTAACTCTCATAATCCAACTCTTTGAGGACAGAGGTCCTGCATGGAAAGTTAGTGCACAGTGACTCCTGTTGTTACTTTAACAATTAACACCCTTATGTATCGTACCAGTGATCACCCAAGGCTCTTGACATGAGCTGCCTGGGCTATGGAAGCCTTTTGAATTCACAAACTCCTTCAGTATTTAGACAAAGCCATACGCAAAGTGGAAGTTCTCTCTTCCTGTCAGAGAAAAGTACATCCTTCTTTGATGACCACTTCTTCCACTGGGGTATCACCCACAGAAGTCTTTCATGCAGGACAATTTTTGCCATAGTGTCTTGGCTTTCCATGCCTGAAATGTCCTCATGGGCTTTTCAGTCAGACCAGAATGCCTCAAGGGCTGATTCTGAGGTCAGAGTGCTGCTTAAAGTGATTGAATGACTTAACTCTTGTGCCAAACACTTACTCCTAGACCTAGGTTTTAGGCAAAAGTTTATCTAATTAAAACTTTAGACATATTGCAAACAGAATTGCATACTTACTTGGATGATTCCTAATTAATATTCTTATTTTATTTGAAAGTTAAAGACCTTACCTTGGTTTTACGGCCACCTGGGGTAGTTTCTTCAAACTCTTCTCCCAGTTTAAAAGAGATCTTGTTGTTTTTAAAGATGCTTTTGGTTTTTATAGTGATCACATCTCCATTTGTGCTGATGGTCACAGTGGGTTTGGCCAGAGAGCCCAGTTTTCTGCTGGCTTTTCCAATTCCTGGAAACCAGATAAAAGGAAATAGAGTTAAGTCTGTTGGGGCTCTAGGAATTCACATTATCTGTATAATTCTTTGCTAACTAGGTTTGTGAGTTCAATAGATTGAATGCTACATGAATTCAAATATCTGAAACTGGATCTCCACCAGTACATCTCAACATAGATTACTTATTGCAGAAAAGCATCAGCCCCTAGTTTTGTTTCTTTAGTGATTGTCCTGTTTCTCTAGTCAAATAGATATTCATCTTGCTGATTCATAGACTCCTTTGAAAATCTAATTAAAGCTATGAACCATCTCCCCATTTTAAAAATACACCCATTCACATACAAACAAAATACTTTGGTATGGGTTCTTCCAGATCTTTATGTCTTCCCTTACATCTTTATATGTACAGACTTACAAGATTTGTTTTCTCTATTTATGTAATTTTTCATTGTGGTAACATACACATAATGTAAACTTAGCATTTTAATCATTTTAAGTGAACAATTCAGTAGCATTAAATATATCAAAATGTTGTGCAACCATCACCACTATATGTAAGCTTTGTAAAATATAAATATTAGATCTGTTGTAATTCAACTTGCTTTTGCTTCTTACCTGTATGTCTTATCTGTATATCTTCCATGTCAGTACATACATATAGATATGTATTTAATTCCACCTATGTATAAACTAAACTTTATTTTATCTGCTCCTCATTGATGAACAATTAGTTTGTTTTCAATCTTATTATCGTAATAATTCTGCAATGTACATCTTTGCACATGTGGCTTGTGGGACAGCAGGTTAAGATGCCATATGTGATGCTGGCATCCCATATGAGCACCAATTCATGTCCTAGCTGCTCTGCTTCTGATCCAGCTCTCCACTAATCTTCCTGGGAAAGCAGAGAAG
This sequence comes from Lepus europaeus, assembly GCF_033115175.1. Classification (NCBI taxonomy): domain Eukaryota; kingdom Metazoa; phylum Chordata; class Mammalia; order Lagomorpha; family Leporidae; genus Lepus; species Lepus europaeus. The sequence continues at coordinate 61,627,515 of NC_084830.1, read as the reverse complement.
ATAATCCAAGTACTTGTACCCCTACCAGTGTAGGAAACATGGGTGGCATTCTAGACTCCTTGCTTTAGCTTGGTCCAGGCCAGCCATTGTGGTCATTTGGGGAACAGACCAGTGGAAGGACGATCTCTCTCTCTGTCTCTCTCTGCCATTCTGCTTTTCAAAAATTTGAAAGAGGGAGAGACAGAGAGGGAAATTGTCCATCCATCAGTACCCTCCCCAAATGGCCACAATGGCCAGGTTGGGTCAGGCTGAAGCCAGGAGCCAGGAGCCAGGAGTTTTTTCTGGGTCTCCTATGTGAGTGCAGGGGCCCAAGCACTTGGGCCATCTTCCACTGTTTTCCCAGGCACATTAGTAGAGGGCTGGATCAGAAGTGGCAGCCAGGACAGGAACGATGCCCACATGGGAATTGGAGTTTCAGGCAGCAGCTTTCCCCATGATGCCACATGCTGGCCTAAAAAACAAAGCAATGGCTTTCTAAATTTCCAAGAGAATTTTATTAGAAACATACAATAATGTGTCACAGAATTCATATTGCGAAACATGGCTACAAGATGCAACAGGCTGGATAGTGGTGTCCCAAAGATATTCCTGCCCTAATCCCTGGAACCTGTGGAGGTCACTCCATAGGCCAAAGAGCACTTTGCCGACATGGTTAAGGATCTTGAGACAGGGAGATCATTAAACAAAATCACAAGTTTTACTTGTAAGAGGGACTAAAGAAGGAGACAGCAGTTTGAGACCAGGAGCAAAGATTGAAGTGTTGTGGCTATTTGCCATGGTATGCCAACAGCCACAAAAAGCTGGAAAATATGATCAGTTCTGAAGATCTGCTAAAGATTAGAGTAAATTCAGTAAAAATAATCACTAAAAGTGATTGTGTCATTTGAAAAAAATCATTTTTTATTTTGTAAATAATATATCCACATTTTGTTTATGTGAATTCATGATAAATTACATCAGGAGTATATAAATTTCAACCTACCAAACTGCATCTTGGTGCTGAATCATTATTTTTTCTTTGTAAAAAATTAAGGAATCCAAGATTTAATCCTAATTCACACAGAGCAGGTGCTGTGCTATCAAAACCCCTTGTTTTTTTTTTTTAACCATACAATATTTAGGCAAATATGGCTCACCTAGTTCTTTCATATATTCTTCAAAATTTTCACAAGAAACGGACTTCCACGTTCCTTGGAGCTGGTCCACCATTCTGTCTGAGTTGAGTTGTTCCCAAAGGAAAAGAGCTTTATATACATGTGCGTGTTGGTGTTCCCTGAAAGAATATTGGGGATGGTTTTAATATAGTTCTGGGTAGAGAGTCCAATGAGAAAAGTCAGGAGGAATAAGAAAACACAGAAATCCTAAGCTTTGTGATTTTCCCTGAATATCATCTAAAGCAGAAAACCTCTTTTAAATGTAAATGAATAGAGATGAAGATAGAAACATGGCAGAGTTTTTAGCTGGACTACTTACAAGTTTCCAGCACCAATTTAGGATCAAAACTACATGTCACTTCCCTTCCCTCGGATTTGCCATACACATATAAGGGTGGACCTGTACAGCTGTGTTTGTGCCATCGGACTCCTAGGTACCTAATCTCTCATGTTCTCTGAATAAGAGTTAGCTCACATTCTCACACCTGAAAATTTGAACTAAAAACCAGGCAATCTTCATAGATGTTATTTGACATTTGAAGTAAAAAGGTTAGTTGGGGTCCAGAACAATCATTTTCATCCTTTACTTACTGAACAAAAGACTGGAACAGAGAAATAAAAGCCAGGAAGAGAACATGTCACACACCCAGGTACACACACACACACGCACACACACACAGCCTCATTATTGTTCCAGGTGTTAGCTCAATCTCCCAAAATCTTGGAGAATCATCATTGCCATAAGCATACCGAGTATCTTCTTAGTAAATCTTCCTTAATTACTGTTAGTTTTTGTTCCTTTTAACCTTGATGGTAACAGTCTGATGTCCACTGAAATCTGGAAGAAATCAGAACAAGGAACAAGGAATGTAACGCAGATTCCCCAACTAGGAAGAGGAGATTTCAGATGTTAAGATAAAGGACAAACACGTCCTTATATATGCCATCACTCCCAAGAACATCATTGTTAATTCTAGGCAGTGCTTGATGTCCACATGTTCACAAAGAGATACTAAGAAAAACTGAATTGCCCTGAAATTCTTAAAAATTAACTTAAGACAGGAAAGAAGTACAGCATTTTATAATTCCCATTAAAATGTTAAGTTTCCAAGTTTCAATATCAGCAGAGGCACCTACTCAGGCTAACGGTCTTACTGACAACAATTCAACCAACTTTACAGAACAACTGTATTTACAGCTAATGTGAGACTAAACAATTTTGCATACTTTATTTAAAGTGTCCCAATTATAGTCAGTAAAAATACTATAGTTTTTTCATTGATTGTCCTTTCCTGAGTTAGGTAGGTTAGCCTGATGATATTTTCCACATTAAGATGTATAATTGTCAACTTCATAGACAAGATAGTGAAGCCAGGAAATGACCCACTACCGAGGGTACTAACATTAAGTACAGGAGGTCCTTGATCCCAGGATTTTTCAAGAAAATGTTACACGTGTTGTCGTCTTTGCTGGATGCACCTTGATTCTCCACTCAGGAAAATCATTGATCAGAAATCACCACGGTGGAGAAGATACTCCCATTGGAAGCAGTGTTCATTGATCTCTGATGCTGGTAGGTTAGAGACCACGTATGACTTCTATCTCTACCACTGTGGCCCCTCTATGTACACGTCATCTATTGAGTCAGATCAAAGACTGGCTAACATCCTAACATCAACTACTGCCTGGTCATTTTGTCTACTTGGTTCTTTAGTGCCTCTTTGTTGATGGATGCTTCCTGATTTCCATTAATATATGAGCCAAAAACTCTTCCCATGTGATGCTCACGCGCATATACCCTTCCACTCTCATCTAAGCTGAACGTCCTTGGCTGCAACTTTTCAGTTCTTCCCCTTCTGAGCCCTGGCCAACCCATCAGACTATTCACCTCTACTCACAAGTGTACCTATATTCCTGTCCCAAGCCACTGCTCCCTCAACAATGAATGGCAGCAAGTGCACCACTCTGAGCTTTGTCCCTTCAGATGACGTTTTCACACCAATATCTCAAGTCCACCCCCATCACACGTGTACTTAAACCACTGCCCATTTTCAGCTGGTCCCCACACGCTGAGCTTACCAAACCATAAAACAAGCTCAGGTTTTCCCACCCCTTCAGCTGGTCACTTGGCATCCTCATAGAGTCCTGGGCATGATCTGAGGGAGGGGTGCTGGTACAGCCACCCTGGGTTATGTGGGGATCTGGGCTACCTCCTCACATAGTTACCTTCTGATTGCCAGCCTGCTCAGGCTTGATTCAAGACGCACAGTTTTGATCTTATGGTGGATGGACTGCTTCTGGGTCTGGCGGGGTCTGTGACTCTGCAGGTCTGACGGAACTCAACTCATAATAACAGTTCTGAATGCATTGTTACTTGGCATCCCTCTGTCAAGAATTCCGTGCCTGTTGGGCCCTGGTAACACATCAGGGACTCTTTCTGAAAAGGTGTATAACTCTCTGTTGCAGAGGGCACAGCCTTGCTGCAGAACCCCAGAAGCCTATGTCGTGTAGCTCCCACGGGATCTTCATGTATGTACGCCACACTGCACTTTGTTTTACAGCTAGCACCTCCAACATCACAGAATCTGTCAGTCACATGGTCCAGGGAGTTATATGGTAGCCCTAACTTTCTGTAGATTCCCTTCCTGCTCCAGGCCCTATCAAAACAGGAAGCCTTTCATGTTATCCAGTGGATGGGCTGAAGCATGTTTCTACAGGTGCACTATATAGCCATCAAGTTCCCACAAGTATCTTAGTAGAAGAGGCAAAATGCAGCAAGTTGACGTCCTTACATATTGTCTCATTCCCCTTTGTATTCACGAGGCTGGGCACTGTTTAAAGTTTATTTGGCTCACAATTCTGGGGCAGGAAGGCTCATACTGCATGACACTGTTGTAGAATGACGCTCCCTGGCTGTGTCACAACATGGCACAGTGGACAGGGACCCTGCTGTGTACAAAAGGGACACATCTATGAGCAAGGAAGGAAGAGGTGGAGGGAGAGGGGACAGACATCTCATTTATAGTTCATTCTCTCCTAGGAACTAATCCAGTTTTATACCTTAAATAAAATTTTTTTATTAAACTTTTATTTAATGAATATAAATTTCCAAAGTACAGCTCATGGGTTACAATAGCTTCCCCCTCCCAAAACTTCCCTCCCACCCACAACCCTATAAAATTTTTTTAAAAATAAATCTTTTTAAAAAAAACCACCCAAACCCCTTTCAGTAAGACCAACATTAAAACCTTCTAAGGCCAGTTTCCCATGACTTAATTACCTACTACTAAGCCCCACCTCTTAAATATCCTACCACCTCAATACTGTTTCATTAGGGACCAAGCTTTCAGCACATGTACTTTGGGGAAACAAACTATAACCAATCTATACAATGTCTTTAACTAAACAGAACCCCTAGAATATTTCCAACATTGAAAATCCCCCAGTCATCACCAACTTTAATTCCCATACCCTGTATTGCATGTACCTTCCCAAGGCCTCAGTATGCCAGCCACTTTTTCATTCGCCTGACTCTTGTGCCACATATCTGGACAGCACAGATCTTATCTGCATCTCCAGCCCTTGAATTCCTGGGACCCTTCAGAGTAGTACTAATTTCTGCCATTCCCCCACTCCACCACCACATGTAGTATTTTTGGATTCACTGTCTTAGTCAGGGATGGATGGGAGGAGAGAGTGGAGGGGATGAGACAGGGCAGGGGTACAATTTTCATGAACTTCTACTTTCCTCTCATTTTGTTAGAATGAGAAGAATTCAAGGTGGAGAGGACTCCAACTGTCAAGGATGTCCATCATGATTAGAGAAATAACCACTGAAAGAATCCACTAGCCAGCTTGACCTACTGAGAAGCAGACTTTGATGATCATTGTGTTTATTACCTGAACCTCCATACCTTCACTCTAAGATGAAGCTTCAGAAAGCTGTGAATCAATGATAATCCAGACTTAATGCTCTAAAACATTTGTGTATTCTTCTTTCCTCATTGCCTATTTTTTAAATGGGAGAAATTAAGGATATATTTTGAGTATGGCATTTCAGGATTCTTCCTCTCAAAGAGGACTTGCCACTTCTTTAGTCTGAGTGTGTTTTCTGAATCTGAAAACTGGCTTGGGTCTGGGATCTGATGAGAGGATCATGACTTTTTATTGGGGTGATCATTCTTAGCCTGCTACTCAACCATTCTTTCCTCCTTTTGATTATACAAGTAAGTATATATTAAGTGGGATTGTGAGTGTGTGTGTGTGTGTGTATGTGTGTGGTGGGGAGATAGAAGAAAGAAACAGCTTGACAAGGAGAGGGAATTCCTATCAGCTGGTTCACTCCTCAAATGGATGCAACAAATAGACTGGGCCAGGTCAAAGCCAGGAGCCATGAACCTAAACCAAGCCTCCCACATGAGTGCAGGAACTCAATCAATCCTAGGCACTCTGATGTGGTGTGCAGAGGTCCTTACCAGTATCTTGACCACTAAGAATATGCCTTCCATTCAATTTTCTTTTAAATACTTCTATAACTCCCCCTAGGTCAACTCTACTTAGCTGTGACATCATCTTGGATTGTCTTTCAGAACATAATCATTTGATTGCTCTTCACATACACACACAAACACACACACACACCCCTTACCCAGATATGTTCCAAGATCTTCAGTGGATGCCTAAAACCATGATAAATATATATAATATATATAAGTATATATACATTTCCCCATACAAGGATACCTATGATAAAGTTAATACATAGGTTAGGCATATTAATAACAAAATAAAATAGGACAGTTATAATAATAATCTGTAATAAACCTTATGTGTATGTGCTCTCTCTTAGCCTCTCTGTATCAAACTATTTATGGTCCTCTATTCTTCTTTTGATGCTGAGGGATGATACAATGCTATAACTGACCACAGGTGACTGCAACTCTGAAAAGGAAAACCTCAGATAAGGGGGCAGTACTGTACTCACACGTGCATACACACACATATTTTCATTCTACAGAAAGATATTGTGATTATATTGATCCATAGCAGAAGTACTGATCTCATTCTTTCTCTACAAAGAAGGAGAAGGAATCCCTACCATACAAGAGTTTCAAGCTTTGGGCAATTCGAACTTGAGTTATTTCAGTTAAGCAATTTGAAGCATACTAGAGCCGAACAGGTTATTGTGGGAACTCCACTTAGGCATGCAAGGCCTTACTCATTTGTTTTTCATTCAAAGAACACTTGGGTCCTTACTAACTTAAAGGTCCCCCTGCTGGGTCTCTTCAACTACTAAGTACATACAGTGGGAGCTGAGAGATGTCCAAAATGTTTCAAACAGTATGAAAGAGATTCTAAAACCACATTAAACTCACTAATGTTTTCATATAGGTATCTAGCAATATAGTAGACAGAACAACTCAGTATTTTAGAGCAGAGGTTGGCATACTATGACGTATAAGAAAGGTCCTTAAAAAAGTTTATGGGGGAAAAATTTATGAGAAATGGATATCATGGAAAAACTATGTATGAATTAAAAAAAAAATTTACAGGGCCAGCACTGTGAAAACGGCCACCTCTGGTGCCAGCATCCCATATGGGATCCCAGTTCAAGTCCCAGCTACTCCACTTCTGATCCAGCTCCCTGCTAATGAGCCCAGGAAAGCAGAGGAAGATGGACCAAGTGCTTGGGCCTCTGTACCCACATGGGTGAAAGGAAGAAGCTCCCTGCTCCTGGCTTCAGATCAGCCCAGCTCCAGCCATTGTAGCCATTTGGGGAGTGAACCAGTGGATGGAAGATCTCTCTCTCTCTCTCTCTTTCTTTCTCTCTTTCCCTCTCTCTCTGTAACTCTTTCAAATAAATAAATCTTTTAAAAAGTTTTACACCAAAATAAACAAGAATTAAAAACTAATTGACATGGGGCCGGTGCTATGGCATAGTGGATAAAGCTGCCGTCTGCAGTGCTGGCATCCCATATGGGCACCAGTTTGAGAGCCAGCTGCTCCACTTCCAGTCCAGCTCTCTTCTGTGGCCTGGGAAAGCAGTGGAAGATGGCCCAAGTCCTTGGGCCCCTGCACCCGCGTGGGAGACCAGGAGGAAGCTCCTGGCTCCTGGCTTCGGATCAGCACAGCTCTGGCCATTGCAGCCAGTTGGGGAGTGAACCATTGGCTGGAAGACCTCTCTGTCTCTGCCTCTCCTTCTCTCTTCGTGTAACTCTGACTTTCAAATAAATAAATAAATAAATAAATCTTTAAAAAAAAACTGACTAAAAAAAGGGGGGGTAAAATGACTCTGATGCTGTCTACATCTTTGAGTCCAATCTCAAACTGTGAATAATCTTCTTAAGTTATAAAGCTTCATTGGAAATAGCCCTGAGTGTCTATAAAATCCTACTGCTTATTTAGTCACCTTAGGGATGTTATGCCTCGAGTTTTTCGTGTATCACTAATGCCTTTAGTTTAAAACCATGCTATTCATGACTAGAGCCTAGGGAGATTACTGACGCCATAAACAAGAGTGTCAAATTGTTAAGTCAGCAACAGGAGTCACTGTGTACTTACACCCCATGTGGGATCTGTCCTTAATGTGTTGTCCAATGTGAAGTAATGCTATAACTAGTACTGAAACAGTATTTTTACACTTTGTGTTTCTGTGTGGGTGCAAACTGATGAAATCTTTACTTAGTATATACTGAATCGATCTCCTGTGTATAAAGATAATTGAAAATGAAAAAAAAAAAAAACTTGGTGTTAAATTGGAAATTACATAGAAAATTAATCAATTTTTTAAAAAAATATCATGTAGGGCCGGCGCCGTGGCTCAACAGGCTAATCCTCCGCCTAGCGGCACCGGCACACCGGGTTCTAGTCCCGGTCGGGGCACCGATCCTGTCCCGGTTGCCCCTCTTCCAGGCCAGCTCTCTGCTGTGGCCAGGGAGTGCAGTGGAGGATGGCCCAAGTGCTTGGGCCCTGCACCCCATGGGAGACCAGGAGAAGCACCTGGCTCCTGCCATCGGATCAGCGCGGTGCGCCGGCCGCAGCGCGCTACCGCGGCGGCCATTGGAGGGTGAACCAACGGCAGAAGGAAGACCTTTCTCTCTGTCTCTCTCTCTCTCACTGTCCACTCTGCCTGTCAAAAAAAAAAAAAAAATATCATGTAGGATCTCTGTCATTAATGTGCTGTACACTGTGATTTAATGCTATAACTAGTACTCAAAGAGTATTTTTCACTTTGTGTTGCTATGTGAGGGCAAACTGTTGAAATCTTTACTTTATATATACTAAACTGATTTTCTGTATATAAAGAGAATTGAAATGAATGTGAATGGAAGGAGAGAGACAGAGGGAAAGGGGAGGGTTGCGGGTGGGAGGGAAGTTATGGGGGGGGAAGCCATTGTAATCCATAAGCTGTGCTTTGGAAATTTATATTCATTAAATAAAAGCTTAAAAAATTAAAAAATAAATAAAACCATGCTATAAGAAAAAAATCTGTATAGTGACTTCTTTTATATATATATATATATATATATATATATATATATATATATATATATTTGACAGGCAGAGTGGACAGAGAGAGAGAGACAGAGAGAAAGGTCTTCCTTTTTGCTGTTGGTTCACCCTCCAATGGCCGCCACAGCCGGCGTGCTGCAGCCAGCGCACTGTGCTGATCCGAAGGCTTCTTTTAAAAAAAAAAAAATATTTTATTTATTTATTTGAAAGTCAGAGTTACACAGAGAAAGGAGAGGCAGAGAGAAAGAGGTCTTCCATCTGAAGGTTCACTCCCCAGTTAGCCGCAACGGCCGGAGCTGCGCCGATCTGAAGCCAGGAGCCAGGAGCTTCTTCCAGGTCTCCCACGTAGGTGCAGGGGCCCAAGCACTTGGTCCATCTTCCTCTGCTTTCTCAGGCCATAGCAGAGAGCTGGAGCAGAGGTGGAGCAGCCCCTGTATATTGAGTTCTTAAAGGAAGCCGTATTGAAAATGGGGAAAGTCCCCTACAAAATTCAGGTGCTGTGGCACACACACACACAAACTGGTGACCAAAAAACCTGAATGATTCTCTTCTTGTACTGGGTGGGCTTTCCAGGAAGCATGTCAATGGGACTTGAGAAGAATGTAGCCCTCCCTGGCTTGCACTTAATGTGTCCCTGTTAAGGACAGTGGGAAAGGGCTGGCAACTCCACCATTCATGAGGCCCAGGGTGTTACTGTGTTGGCTCTACTGTCCCAGTGACTAGCTGGGCAGTGAGCAGAAGACAGGAAGCTGGAACTGAAAGTCTGGAATGAGGCACACAGGCATCCAAGCAAGGAATGATGTGGCCTTGCTCCACACCAACATTCCTCACACATTTGTTCTACACTCTTTAGTAGGATTAGGAACTGCAGAGGGCTGAATTGTGCCACCAAAAAGATATGTTCAAATCCCAACCCTCAATACTTGTAAAGGTGACTTTGTCTAGAAATGAAGTCTTTGCAGGTATAATTAGGACCTCAAGATGAGATCATATTGAATTTAGTAACAACTTAACATATGTCCTTCTAAGGTGAAGGAGAGGGAGAGAATTGAAACACAGAAACCAAAGAAAAGGTTACATGAAGAACTGAGACAGAAAAAGGATGGCAGCCATAAGCCAAGGAATGTCAAGGTCCAGCAGCAGTGGCCAGAAGCTAGAAGAGAGGCAAGGAACGTCTCTGCTCCAGAGCCTTCTGAAGGCTGTCAACACCTTAATCTAGTGCCATTGGGCTCCAAAACTGTAAGAGAATAAAATTCTGTTTTGTTTCATTTACATTTATTTGAGAAAAATTTATTCGAGAGCTTGCATCTGTAGCTTCACAGCTGGTGCCAAAGCCAAGAACTGGGAACTCGATCCAGTTCTCCCATGTGGGTGACAGGCACACAATTACTTGAGCCAGCGTTGCTGACTATCAGTGTCTGCATGAGCAGAAAGCTAGAATCAGGAGCTGGGCTCAGCCCTCTCTAAAACCAGGTGCTTTGATATGAGTCCTGGGCATCCTGACCACATGGCAGCTTGTCACCCTGGTTTCTGTTGTTTTAAGCTACCAAAGTTGTGGCAGTCTGCGTAGGCAAACTTGGAAAGTAATACAGGGAAAAGCTAGTTTGTTTGTTTTTGACAGGCAGAGTGGACAATGAGAGAGAGAGACAGAGAAGGTCTTCCTTTTACCATTGGTTCACCTCCCAATGGCCGCTGCGGCCGGTGCGCTGCGGCTGGAGCACTGCGCTGATTCGAAGCCAGGAGCCAGGTGCTTCTCCTGGTTTCCCATGCGGGTGCAGGGCCCAAGCACTTGGGCCATCCTCCACTGCCTTCCCGGGCCACAGCAGAGCTGGACTGGAAGAGGAGCAACCGGGACAGAATCTGGCACCCAGACTGGGACTAGAACCCGGGGTGCCAGTGCTGCAGGCAGAGGATTAGTCTATTGAGCCACAGCGCCAGCCCGGGAGAAACTATTTTTAAAATCATAAATAAACTTATGTTTAAAATAGAGAGTTTATCTTATTATATCAAAATAGCAGTGGGCCGGCACTGTGGCACAGCGGATTAAGCTGTCACTTACAACACCAGCTTCCCATACCTGAGGCCATTGGAATCCTAGGTTTTCTGTTTCCCATCCAGCTCCCTGTCAGTGTGCCTGGGAAAGCAGAAGATGTCTCCAGTATTTGAGCCCCTGTCACCTACATGGAAGACCCTGACAGAGCTCCAGGCCCCTGGCTTCAGCCTGGCACATCCCAGACATTGTGGCCATTTGAGGAGTGAGCCAGTGGCTGGAAGATCTCTCTCTCTCCCTCTCCCCCCCTTTCCTTTTCTTCCTCTCTGTCACTGTGCCTTTCAAATAAATAAAAATAAAACTTTTAATAAGTAGCATTTAAACTTGTTTGAAATTGCCTTTATTTCACTGAGGTTTTAAAAAAATCATTTTAAAATAATGATATTAGCGGACTTCAAAGAGTTCATGGAAACATACATTATCTTTGAATTCGATTTTTTCCATGAGCCCTTTGATGTACTCTTGTGCTAGTCTTCATATTCACCAAGGATAGAATTAACTTTAAAAAATAACAAGAGTAAGTAATTACGATAATGGACTAAAAAGCTGAGTAATAATAGCAAATGTAATCATGAAGTTATAAAAGTTAGTTCTTTATGAATTTCATGTGAAAAAAAAATCTTCCATTTGTCCTCACCCCAGCTCCTCTGTCCCCTCCCATCAGTTTTCTTGGGAGATCTTCGGAATCATAGATTTTTGGGGGTGAATATTGATGGAGCTAACATTTAGACAAGGGGTGTTAGCGGGTGCTGGTGAACTGAACTATCCAGTGCTTGTCTCTGCTCGGCTCTGCAGCCAGCTCACTGACAGTCTTGAGGTTGAGTGCTGGCTTACTGTGCGGTCTGCTGCCAGGCAACCTTGTGACTCAGACAGATGAACATAAGAGACAGACTTCCTGGAGGGATGAATGAAGAGTGTGAGGTCAAAGCCTGAAGGCTCCCAGACCTATGATTCAGACCCCGCTGGGTTCCCAGGCTCTCTCGCCCTGGCTTCCTACAGCTGAAGCTGTTGGAACCACACCTGCATCCTTGAGCACTGGCCCCAGGCTTCCGGCCAATGACACTCCCATCAGATTATCATGTGCAGCACCAACCCCAGTGGTTCCCAAGCGTGACTTGCATTATAAAACACCAACTCCTGTGAACCACCCTAGATCTTTCTACTCAGAACTGCAGGGACAAACCTTGGGAATATGTATTTTTAAAACTTCTGGGCAATTCTCACTCAAGCCTAAGGGTCAAAACTTAAAGACAATGCTCTAGACCAACGGTTCTCAATGTGTGGTCCTTGGATCAGCCAGCATTTCTGTGGCCTGAGAATTTATGCAAATTCTTGGGACTCACCCCAGGTCTGCTGAGTCAAAATTCTGGGATTGGGACCTAGTAACCTGTTTTAATAAAGCCTCAAGATGGTTTTGATGCACGCTCAATTTTGAGAACCAACACCCACACTTAGACTTACTTCCTAAGGACATATTGTGGAAAGGAAAGAATGGTAACTTTAGAAACCCGGCAAATACTGCTTCAATCAGATGATCAAGTTTAACATTGTTAAGTCTCTCCGGTGTCACTTACCCTCGGTGGGAAGCAAAGAGAAGAGACATCACTGCTGTGGTCTTCTTCCTAAACATTCATAATGCAAATTCAATCATTCTATAATATGAGAGGATGAATTAAAAAATTGGGGACATTCTACAAAATATTCAAATTTTGGGGGTCAGGGTAAAGAGGAAAACCTGAGACACTGTCACAGATTGGAGGAGACTAAGGAGATGTGATGAGTAACTGCAATAGGGGATCCTGAATTGGACCCTGAACAGACAGGGACACTGGAGGGACAACTGGAGGAATCTGACTAAAGTTTACAGTGTAGTTACTACTGTTGTAGTAATATTCATTTTTTTAATTTTGACAAAAACATACTTTAGTTTCAGATGCTATAAATCAAATGAAAGTTATATGGAAAGGCTCTCTACAATATTTGTAGGTTCTCTGAAAATGTAAAATTATTCCAAAATTTAAAAACATTAAATCAACAAAAACACAAAATATAAGGTTACAAAATTGTGGTTTCCAGATCAGCATCATCTCCCTGGAAGCTTGTTAGCAATGCTGATTATCACAAGCAAGCCCTCGTGTAGTGAATGAGAATCTCATTTGTCAAAGATTCCTAGATGAATCAATTACATGTTCAGTAAAATTTGAGAAACACTGCTCTTTCCCATAAGCCTGGGAATTTACCAACAGCTCAGCTTTGCCTGGGCCTGACCATGCTCTAGTTTTGATTACTGAACATCCATCTACTTTGAGAACCCATGCTCAGTGGCAGACTAATTTTTTTTTCCATTTATTAAACTTTTATTTAATGAATATAAATTTCCAAAGTACAGCTTATGGGTTACAATGGCTTCCCCCCTCCCATGACTTCCCTCCCACCCGCAACCCTCCCCTTTCCCACTCCCTCTGCCCTTCCAATCACATCAAGATTCATTTTCAATTCTCTTTATATACAGAAGATCAGTTTAGTATATATTAGGTAAAGATTTCAACAGTTTGCCCCATATAGCAACACAAAGTGAAAAAACTACCGTTGGAGTACTAGTTATAGCATTAAATAACAGTGTACAGCACATTAAAGACAGAGATCCTACATAATATTTTTTTTAATTAATTAATTTTCTATGCCATTTCCAATTTAACACCAGGTTGTTTTTTTTTTTTCATTTCCAATTATCTTTATATACAGAAGATCACTTCAGTATATAATTAGTAAAGATCTCATCAGTTTGTACCCACACAGAAACACAAAGTATAAAAATACTGTTTCAGTACTAGTTATAGCATCACTTCACATTAGACAACACATTAAGGACAGATCCCACATGGGGTGTAAGTACACAGTGACTCCTGTTGCTGACTTAACAATTTGACACTCTTGTTTATGGCGTCAGTAATCTCCCTAGGCTCTAGTCATGAGTTGTCAGGGCTATGGAAGCCTTTAGAGTTCGCTGACTTTGATCTTATTCCGATAGGGTCATAGTCAAAGTGGATGTTCTCTCCTCCCTTCGGAGAAAGGTACCTCCTTCTCTGATGGCCCCATTCTTTCCACTGGGATCTCACTCACAGAGATCTTTCATTTAGGTCTTTTTTTTTTCCCATGGTATCTTGGCTTTCCATGCCTACTAATTTTTTTTAAGATTTATTTATTTATTTATTTCAAAGGCAGAGTGACAGAGAGAGGGAGAGAAAGAGAAAGATGTTCCATCTGCTGATTCATTCTCCAAATGGCTACAATTGCTGAGGCTGGGACAAACTGAAGCCAGGAGCCAATGATTCTACCTAGATATCCCAAGCAGGTGGCAGGGGCTCAAGTCCTTGGGCCATCTTTCATTACTTTCCCAGGAGCATGAACAGGGAGCTGGATTGGAAGCAGAGCAGCCAGGGCTTGAACCAGAGTTTGGTTATGGGATTCTGGGGTTGTAAGTGGTGGTTTAAGCCACTGTGTCATAACACTGGTCCCTTACTGATTGCTTCTGACCATGAAATCTCTGCACTACTCCCTTGGCCTCACACAATAACACATACGATAATGCTCAGTTTCTTCCTGGATGACTAAACTCTTACCTTTGACTCCTGATTGTGCCTGGGTCCCTGCTGCCTGCCACTGACTTCCCTCCTGCCTACAAACAGCCTGTCTGGTATTTCAAGTGCTGCCTTCTGGAATTCTCCTGTCACCTTGTGCCGTGTGTCTCCCATGCCAACTAGTGCATGGTGTGTCAGTAGGAGGGCATTTTACAATAATTTTGGATCTACTCCAGTATTCCATAGCTTTACAAATCCTTGTTGAATATACTTTATTAAATATACTTGATTTTCCTAATTACAGAATAATTTCAGATAAATTCAAATTACTAGAAAGTAAGAAGAACAAAAAAAAAATCTTACCCAGATCCCTACCATTCAAGATACTCACCATTATTAATTAAGTGGACTCCTTTTATTATGCATTTTTCCATCTTTATGATTAGCAGGTATATAATTTTTGAATATTCATTGCACATTGAATATTCATGAATGAATATCTCATTGCTTTTCAAAATTGTTAGTGCTTGTTTTCAGGCATCCTTGAAACATAGTTCCTCATTTGTTACCAACAACTCCACCATTAATTTCAAAATGGTACTTGCTCATCATCTTCACTTTGGCTTGAACCACAGCCTGGGCGGTAAACTAGTTTTCCTCCTTATGATCCTTCCCAGTGGGGCCATGGTTATTAAAACAGCGTGAGATGATGTAGTCTCTTTTGACAATCACTCTACGTTGCCCAAACTTGCTGAAAAACTATCATATGCAATTGCTTCTGGAATTTCCTCATTCACTTTAGATTTCACAGTTGATGTTAATACGACAGGAACTACTGCCTAGCCTGAAGCTAATTCGTTTCATAAAGCACAGATGTGATCCCAGAGCCAAAGATGAAAACGCTCTGCCTTTTATGACAACATCTCTACTACTGAATATTTCTTTTTGTAATTTTAGACTCTAAAGTGTAAAAATTTTGTGCTAGAGTTTCTTAAGTTGCAGATGATCTCAAAACATTCCATAAGCCTTTTGATACAGTAGTGGCTTTTCTTCTTACAGTTGATGGTGAAGTCCACTTGGCTTACCTTTGTGTGCAAGTTTTTCTCCACAGCAGCCAGAGGTCAATGCCCTCAGGTAGCCTTTGCTTCCTTTTTCCCAGATATCTTGTCTCCCCAGGTTTTGCAACTGGTTTAGTCACTGATGCTGTGAAAGATATTACTTTCTGGTCTATCCTGCTTAAAATGTGGGAAAATTCTTCCTCTTCTTCATTCATCAGTAACAAGATCAGAGTTTTTCAAAAAAAAAAAAATAATAAGATTTATAAAGATTACAAGTGGGTACCTTCATGAGGTATGCATTTTTGGCCCAAGTACATGTCTCCCACTTAATACAACCAGAACCCACTCAGCATGTCCAGAGAGTTGCACATTGGTTATCTGTGACCTACCTGCTTCTATAGCCTTGTAGGAGTATCTTCTCCCAACTAGAGTCCTTCCATGACTCAAAGAGGCATGGAATCCCCCGAACTTCTCCCTGTGCCCTCCAATCAGGCTGATTCTACATAATAAAATAACTGGAATGAAATTTACTTAATTATTAATGGTGATTATCTTAGATGTTGGGGCTATGGATAAGTATTTTTTCCCTTTCTTCCTACTTTCCAATAATTCCAGTTGATCTAAAATTGTTCTGTAATTAGAAAAATAAATTCTACCTTAAATAACAAACTATACTCAGCAAAGACTTGTGAAGCTGAAGGGATGTTGGGAGTTCAGATCAGAAATGATTGTAGAGTATCCTGCCACTAATGATACCAGGCAGAAAATAGGGCACAGAGAAGTAGTTTTATAGGACAAAAATGCATATGAATTCAGTTCAAATAGTTTACTGTACCTAGGAGGAAGTTAGGTAAACAAATATGATGCTCAAACAGTAAAGATCTGGGTCAGAAAAAAGAAACATCGATGGACTGAGTGAATGAGGTCCCTCTACATTGCAGTACAAAAAAGGGGAGCAGTTACAGAGCAACAGGACAAGCTGAGAGGGCATCAGGATAAAAATGAATGGGGTGACGGAGGAGGGGGAGTATGTTCAATTCCTAGGATTTGTTGAAAGATAAAATAACAACAATCTAACTTAAAGATCTTCATTGGCATTATTTTTTATTCTAGAATTAGGTAACATCTCATTCCACAAATTAGAGTGTTTGGATGAGCCAAGCACAGGAGATTGGTTTTAAAGACAGAGAAACAAAGGAAGACAACAGAAACAAGGAACAAAAAGGCAGATTAGTCATTTCAAAGTTGCTTTTCTTGTAAGGTGGAAGCAGGGAGACAGAACAATAGAAAAAGTTATGATTGCCAAACTTCCGATTACTGGGTTACTTTCTGTAAGGACTAAGGTATAAAGGGATGTAAGATATAAAGCATGCCCTACCAATTGAAACTGGCCTGGTTGAAAACTTGTGTTGTTATCTCTTTCTCTACTGATTTCTCCAATGATTAGATAACTTAGTTTCAGCTGGACTCTGAGTATCAGTGAATCCATTTTGATGTCTATCCCAGTCAGTTGGGGCCTAATGCCAGAGTTCAGTTCAAAATAATGGCCTTAAAAAAAAAAAAGATTTATTTATTTATTTGAAAGTCAGAATTATAGAGACAGAGAGTCAGAGGCAAGGAGAGAGAGGGTGGGAGGGAGGGGGAGAGAGAGAGAGAGAGGAAAAGCTCTTCCATCCACTGGTTCATTCCTCAAATGGCCACCGTGGCTGAGGCTGAGCCAGGCAGAAGCCAGGAGCCAGGAGCCAGGAGCATCATCCGGGTCTCCCACATGGGTGCTGAGGCCCAAGGGCTTGGGCCATCTTCTGCTGCCTTCCCAGGTGCATTAGCATGGAGCTGGATAGGAAGTGGAAGAGTCAAGACACAAATTGGTGCCAGTATGGGATGCCAGCATGATAGTCAGCAGCTTTACCTGCTATGCCACAGCACCAGCCCCAACAATGGCTTCTTATAATTTTTATATAACAGGCTCCTATAACAAATTTCACAAACTGTGTGGTATTTTTACTATTTTATTTATTTTTTATTTTATTTATTTATTTTTTGACAGGCAGAGTTAGTGAGAGAGAGAAACACAGAGAAAGGTCTTCCTTTTTCTGTTGGTTCACCCCCCAAGTGGCCGCTACAGCTGGCGTGCTGCGCCAGGAGCCAGGTGCTTCTCCTGGTCTCCCATGCGGGTGCAGGGCCCAAGGACCTGGGCCATCCTCCACTGCACTCCTGAGCCATAGCAGAGAGCTGGCCTGGAAGAGGAACAACCGGCACAGAATCCGGTGCCCTGATCGGGACTAAAACCCGGGGTGCCGGCGCCGCAGGCAGAGCATTAGCTTAGTGAGCCGCAGCGCCGCCCACACTGTGTGATTTACAACAGCAATTTATTCTCTGGAAGTTCTGGAGGCTAAAATTTGGAAAACAGTGGCGACACCTCCGAAGGCTCAAGGGGAGACATCTCTGTTGGATCCATGAATCCCTCGTCTTGCGGTTGCTCTGCTCTAACCTCTGCCTGTCTTCACTTCACTTCGCTTCACTTCGCCTCTTCCTCTGTGTCTTACCTTCCGTCACCATTGGATCTAGGGCTCCTGTAAATAAACTAAGATGACTTCATCTCATGGTCCTTAACTACATGTGCAAAGAACTTTTTTCAAACAAGGTCCTATTCCTGAGTTCCACAGATTAGGGTGTCCGGGTGTGGATGTACCGCCTGGGAGCAAGCAGAGGGTAGTCAGAAAACAGTAAAAACCATAGGGAGCAGGCAGAGCTGCTTTCTCCGACCAGGCAATGAGAAGCCCTGCTGTTTAAAGAAAAGAAGAAAAAGTCCTGCTTAACTTTACATATCACACCTTTTTCCAAATGTGTTTGGCACTCTCTTCTCCCAGTGTAGATACAAACATGAACATGACTCAGCCCCAGCCCTCAAGGAGTCCCGTGGGAGAGGGAAGTATGGGATCCAAATCATTGCAAAGCACAATTTAAGCACTAAAATAGAAAATGCCCAATGTATCATGGAAGCCCAGTGAGAGGCAAAAGTAATCTGTGAGTTCAAAGAAGAGTTTAATGAGTGTGCTCTGATTTTAAGAAAGGGGAAGGGGAGGTGTTGACTCCAGAAAGAGTTTTCATGATCAGTAGCTTACAAGCCAGGAAGTACTAAAGGATCACTGAGGACGTGTGGATTGGGGACCCTCGAGGGTGAGGTCTCAGGCATATATGTTCACATACATGTGAACAAGAGGTTGTGGCAGAGACTGGGTATGTCAGAAAAACATAAAAGGGTGCTGTAGGGGCTGGCGCTGTGGCACAGTAGGTTAATCCTCCGCCTGCAGCGCCGGTATCCCATATGGGCACCGGTTCTAGTCCTGGCTGCTCCTCTTTCAATCCAGCTCTCTGCTGTGGCCTGGGAAAGCAGTAGAGGATGGCCCAAGTGCTTGGGCCCCTGTATCTGCATGGGAGACCAGGAAGAGGCTCCTGGCTCCTGGCTTCTGATCGGCACAGCTCCGGCTGTTGCGGCCATTGGGGAGTGAACCAATGGAAGGAAGACCTTTCTCTCTGTCTCTTCCTCTCACTGTCTGTAACTCTACCTCTCAAATAAATAAACAAAATATTTTCTTAAAAAACAAAAGGAGTGTTGTATACCATTCCTCTCTAGATCTGAAACATTTAAGAGAGTCCCTGGGGATCGTGTGTGTGTGTGTGTGTGTGTGTACACATAGACAGAGAGAGAGAGACGATTGGGTTCCGGTTTTACAAAAACTACTTGAGGAGAATTGATTAAATGGAAACTAGATTCTGAGAGCCCAATCAGTATAAATTAGTTTAATGCAGCATTTTCCAAAACTAATTCATTAAAAGCTAGTCCAATGAAACACTTTCTCTTTGGTCAAATAAATTGAAAATTGATGAAGGCTAAGAGGGGTTTGACAGTTTTGAAATTAAAAGAAAACAAATTTCTGTAATGTGTTTTTCTGCAAATGCATGTGACACTTGTCCCTCACAGTGTGAAAGGGCAACCTTATTATTTTCCTTGTCTCTTTGAATGTTAGGAACTCACCTGTTTCTAATTACTCTGGAAGCTTGTCTTTTATTTCCTAAGGTTCCAAATCATGTTTCAAAAGTTTACTGGGCTTTTCAAAAAGACTATGTTATATCATAGGGATTGTGTTAATTAAGGGGATCATTTAGAACTTCATTGTCCCTACACATCCCGCCAGCCCCCAGATTTCTTCTCTGTATCTTAAAGTCCACAGGCTAAATTCATGCAATTGGAAACTTCTCTGGAAAGAAGATAGTAAGTCCACCCTCCAACTGAATGCAGCCCACTCTCTTCCCTGGATTTATTCCTTTTGTCTTGTAGAATTAGTAAGGCACCAAGATCTCAGAGCTCCATAGAAGATTGAAGTGTCATGAATATCATGGGGTTTTTGCTTGAGTTCCATCAATTAATGACTTAGTCATACAGTCTCTCCCGAAAACAAGTTACTGTATTAGGTGGGAGTGTGTACTGATAATTATTTGGAGAAATGTTGGTTCATACAAGCAGCCATAATGTTTTTGCTTATGTCTTTGTTATTAACCTAGGTATGTTTTATCAAAAAAGAGATGAAAGTCTCAAAGTGTTGTTTTTAACAATTGATTTTTTTACAATACATGCAGCATCGGAGTTTAGTTTCTCATGGACGTTATAGGTATACTAACCACTGTGTTATAAATTCCAAAATAGGTGGTGGGTATTCAGCTCAGAGGTTAAGCCTAGCATCCCATATTGGAGTGCCCTGAGTTCATGTTGCACTTCTGCTATCCCTTTCAGCCTCCTGCTAATGCTCACCCGGAGGAGCAGCAGGTGATGTCTCAAATACTTGAGTCCCTAGCAATGATGTAGGAGACCCAAAATGAGTTCCTGCCTCCTGACTTCAGCCTGGCCCAGCCCCAGCTGTTGCAGCCATTTGGGGAGTGGACCACTGGAAGGGAGATCTGCGTGTCTGTCTTTTTAACTTTAAACAAATAGAAAAATTTTAAGTAAATTTTAAATAATGTCCTTTTTAACTCTTCAGACATATTCAACTAATATTTCAGAAAGTGTAAAATTAAAACCTCTCAGAAGGAACCTTGGAGTCTTACCTATTTGCATTGGTTAAAATCCCTCTACAATTATGTACCACTTTCTCTGCCTCACACTAGACTCTTGATTTTCTGAGCTTGAAGGCTTTTATACCTAGGAGTCCATCCACCTAGAACTTCCTTCCTTTGGATTGTTACAAGGCCAGCTCTTTCTTGTCATTCGGAAGACCTGAGGGATGGAATGCTGTCACTGGAAATCATAGAGGAAGCGTTTAGAGTAGCATCAACCCTTGGAAATGAACCAAGCATTTGCTGGCCAGACGAAGGGGCTCAGAACAGGCAAGAAGCAAAGGTGATCTTTGAGCTTCTCAGCTTAGGAGAATGGCCAAGGAGTGGTACAACAGATAGTGATCCTGAGAAAGGGAGTGGAGAGGTCAATGTCACAATTCCTTCCCCATCATTTCAAATCTAAACAGCCCCAAGAAGCCAACGTTCTAAAGGTAAGTGTGATGCAGCACACTTGGTGGCAGTCTGATCTGAATCAGCGTGGTGAATCCATTTGGAATCTTTAATCCTCCTCCTTTGAATCAATAGACTCACATTTTGCTGAGAAAATACTGTATTTGATTACAAGGTATTGCCCTCATAGTGTATGGTAGGTGCCTGCCTCATTTTATGTTTCAGAAATATCTGATTCTAAGGTCTAAGGGTTTGGGAGAAGTAATTTTGCAACTATAATGAGTTCAGTTTGAAAGTTACATTGGAGGTGTTCAAAATGAAATGGTTCTGTCGGGAGCAGGTGTGCAATGGGGGTAGATGTGAAAAACATATTTTTCAGTGAACTAGATATAATTTCTGTAAAGTAATAATTTTAAGTAAATGCTGAAATAATCTAGGAAAAAACTCTTCCTTTCAGGAAGAGTTCTTAGCTGCCTTTAATGTGTATGTATAATATTTATATGTAATATAAGTTATATATCTATATTTGCTCTGAATATAGATTTTCTTGGATTTTTCTCATCCAAGCAGACTTCTTTGAGAAAATGTCAAACTGTAAATCTTACATATCTGTGTTTTATCGTTCCACTTCTTGCTATTATTGACCCAATCATTTCAACAGGAATAGCTGCCTGCCTGCACCTGCTCTGCCCTGGGCACAGAACACCCAGGTTTCTCTGGAGGCGAGGCACTTGGAGTACAGCAGTTTTCCTCAGGCTATTTGTACTTGTTCAAACAGGATGACAGGGTTCTTTGCAAAAACTCACTTGTACTTGATGTTTAGTTTTTGGGTTTTGGGAGGAGGAAGGAAGGAAAAAGTAATGGCCATTTCCTAGGCTTCATAGCTAGAGATACAACAAGCAGAAGTTGAACAGGCAGCACCTTTGAAGTAGAATGGGCCCACTTCACCAGGTACCAGCGTCTTGATGCATGAACTAGGTTTACTTTAACATAGGGAAAGTCACGAGCATGTTGCCAAAGCACGTGTGTGGGTGAACATATGCATGCAGCACACAAATGTGAGATTCACACACAATCATAGACAAATGAAGGGACAGGTCTGGCGCATTTCCCCTCTCCCCTTCCCCATTAAATTTGCCAGTTACACAATCCTCTAAGACCTGTGGGAGTCAGTGAAAATCTCATGTTATTACTTGTGAAGGTTTGGGGCCAAATGAGTTCATTTGATCACATTCCAGTTTTTTAATTACCATGAATTCATTTTAATAAGAAATACTACACATAAATTATAACTGCTCTCCTTTTTCACTTAGCAGGTACTGGCAGAAATTTTATAGCATAAATAATTGCAATATATCCTGCAATTAACATTTATTACCTGATCTCTGCCCTACGATGGGGTGGTGGAATCCACAAAGCCAACAATTAAAATGAGACATTATCATGATTTAGTTTAAGGTTAAACAACTCAATACTGGTATCGTTCATTTAGTCTTTCACAACTCATTCATTCATTCATTCAGTGCAAACTGCACAGGTACTTCAGGTAGAGTGCTCACAACATTCCTGATAAAGTCAGAAATAGGATGAGAATACAAACTTGTATGTATGTGTTGAGGGAAGTGGAGGCTCACTTTTGATGAGCCATATAATTTCTGTTATCTCATTTGTTTTTCAAAACTACCCCATTGGTGCAGATGCTGTAAGTCTAATTTTATAAGTATGGGGAAAAGAGGTTCAGAGAAGTGAAAAAACTTTCACAGAATTCATACAGCAAAGATAAGGTGCAATATTTGATCTATTCAATCAAATGTTTTTTGATCATCTACTACATGTCTGGTGCTGCCTTGAGTATCTTGGATCTATCACAGCACAGAAAGGACAAAGGTTTTCCCTTTTCATCTCTTTCCACTGTATCTGTGATTCTCAACCCTGGTGAGAACACATTAAAAACACCCAGAGAACTTCTAAAGCATACCAGTGCCCAGTGTACGGCCCGTGGTCACTAAATCAGACTTTCTCAAAATGAAGCCTGAGCGAAAGGATTTTTAAAGTTCACCAAAATGGGGCTGGTGTTTTGATGCAGCAGGTTAAGCTGCTGCCTAGGACCCCTGCATGCCATATTGGAGTGCACCGGTTCATGTTCTGGCTACCCCATTTCTGATCCAGCTCTCTGCTAATGTGCCTGGGAAGCAGTGGGTGATGGCTCAACTACTTGGGCTCCTGCACCCACACAGGAAACCAGGATGGAGTTCCTGACTTCAGCTGCCTGACCCAGCACTGGCTGTTGAAACCATTTGGGAAATAAGCAAGTGCATAAAAGATTCTCTCTCTCTCTCTCTCTCTCTCTCTCTCTCTCTCTCTCTCTCCCCCTCTCTCTCCCCTTCTTTCTCGTTCTATTTCTCTCTTTCTCTCTCTCCCCCTCCTTCCATCCATCTCTCTGTTTTTCAAATAAACAAATTTTAAACAAAGTTCACCAAGTCTTTCTAAAGTGCATCCAAGATTGACAATGTTTTTGTTTGTTAGATTATGCTGTGTACAAGATCACTACCCTCAGAACGCTTATACCACATGGATGAAGGAGACAAACACATATGAATAGAACACATTTAGAAAACAATTTTTAGGAAATACATAAAGAAATTAGAAGCTGTTTGATATTGGAATTTATAACAAGAAACTACTGTTGGGTTAGGATAGGCTCACGGAAGCACAATGTCATAAATGAAGTCTATGAAGGGAGACCACCTGGGGGTCAGAGCTGTGGTGCAACAGGTTAAAGCCCCAGCTGCACTGCCACCATCCCATATGGGCACCAGTTCAAGTTCCTGCTGCTCCACTTCTAATCCAGCTTCCTGCTAATGCACCTGGAAAAGCAGCAGAGGATGCTCTGGGTCCCTGCACACACATGAGAAACCCAGAAGAAGCTCCAGGCTCCTGGCTTCAGATCAACTCAGCTCCGGCCATTGCAGCCATCTGGGGAATGAACCAGTTGATGGAAGACCTCTCTCTCTGTCTCTACCTCTCTGTAACTCTGTCGTTCAAATAAATAAAATAAATCTTAAAAAAAAAAGAGGGGGAGGGAGGCCATCTGAAGAGAGGGTATACTTTTGAGTAGAAGAATATTTTATCATACATTGGTATATAGCAGAATCATTGATGGAACTTAATAAACTTTAGATACTAGGCCCTACATTGCGCCACAACGCTGTACCTTGCTCTGTTTTTCTAGCCCTTATGATGCCCATATACACCACAGTTTGAAAATCATTAGACTGGAGGGAGGCTATTTTGAAGACATTGCTGGTAGGTGAAAAAACTGATTTTTTCTGAGGCACAAAGTATGGTCGGGTAGAAGCTGATGATATTAAGGAAATCCATACAATTGAGATAAAATGTATAATTCATTTTATGTGTCAATATGGTGGGGCCACAGTGACTTAATCAAATATTATTCTTTTCTGTATTTATTATGTGGAAGAGATTGACATTGAAATGGGCGGGCTCTAAATAAAGCAAGGGATGCTCCAAAGCATGTGGACCTCATTCAATCAGCTGAAGGTTTAAATAGAACAAGCATTGATCTCCAAGCCAGAAGGAATTCCATCAGCAGACTGCCGTTGCACTCAGACTACACCTCTTGTCTGGGTCTCCACCTTGCTGGCCTTACCCTAAAGCTTGTGCTCTCAAAACTGAGTGAGCCAATTCATCTTTCTTTCTCTTTCCCTCTGTCCTCAACACACACACACACACACATACACACCACTATTTGATCTGTCCAGAGAATTGACTTAATACAGAAAGAGAAGTTTCAAAAATGACAGAACCCATTAAAGGAAGGTCGTGATGAGCAGGCTGATTGGCTTGGTTGTTATCATTTTGGGACTATGCAAGTTTTCAGATAAACCAAGTGAGCCATCAGAGCACACGTTTTGCCGTGGACACTTGCTGGAAAAATAGATGTCAGTACATAGTGTCGGTTAATCCTGATGGTCCTCTTTTTAAAATAGCACCACAGAAAGAGAGGCAGCTATTGAGAAACTCGTTTGAACAGGATTAACAAGTTTGCTACACTGTGAGTTGTCTTCATTGCTATGCCAAGGAATCACTAATGTGTCATGGGATAAAGAATAGGAAGCAGTGAAACAGAGAGCTGAACCATAAGGCCATGGGTTTCAAATACTTGATGTAGGCACCAACCACATATTCTTCTGCCATTTTATGACAAGTTGAATGCACCCTTTTTTGATGTAGTAACCATGAAAAACAGCCTAGGCTTTAAAAAAATAAATCAAGTTAGACTTCAAAGGATTTAAACAAAAACACTGGGAATTATATAACCTACAGTCCTAACGTGATTTTCAAAGATTTCTGCTTACATTCATCTTACACTGCTATTGCCACCAAAAGGAACGGGGAAGACACTAAACATGGACTTCTTTTTAAATGTTGTTGAAATCACATGTGTTTCTTTACTCTTTTTGTGGCTGTGTAATTATTCTCTCTGTTCTGGACAAGCCCCAATTTTCTTCTTAATTTCTCTAAAATCTGTTATTTCTCTTTCAATATTGTACACTAGTATTGTGGAAATTCCACCTTTTCATTCATATATTAATTCATTCCACTGGGCATTCCCAGAAAGGGTGGTTTAATTGGGTGCTAAAATGCCCTGCAACTGATTCTAATGTGAAACTATGACTTGGAACCACCAGGCAACAGTGACTTAAATCCTGAAGTCAGTGTTATTCCAAATCTGACCTACATCTTCTAATGCATCGAATGGTCTTCCTGGTTATTCTTGAATTTTCCTCTCAAATGTGTTTGACTCTCGGAAAAGAGGGCTTGGCGTTCTCAGAATTCAAGAAAACTTGCATGCTAATTACATGCCATTGATCATGGTTGGTTAGTACGTGTCAGAGAATAAAAAGTTGCTTTATGAAAGTCTTGAGGCAGAAAACATTCTGGGTGCACTATGAAAGTCAGTGTTTGTCTTTGAAATGTATATATAGACCAGATCTGCTCACACAAGACCTAGTAGGGAGGTATACTACACTTAGAACAAAACATAAATTTGTAGTCATGGTGGCTCTAAACTTTGGATCAGAATGATGAGAGCTTAAATTTCTATATAAATTCACCTACAGTAATGACTCTTAAAGGTATACAGTGATCTGATACATACAAACCAAAAACCATCAAAAGTCAGTGTTGTTTAAGGGAATAGAAAGGAAGGAGGGGAGGGGCTCTACCTTAGAAGTATTACATACACATGCACACACATACACACTGAATGTGAAAATACAAAGAGAAGCAATTCAAATTATATAAGCCATGTAATGATCAAGAAGGCTTCCTGAGGATGGATTAGGTCTTAACAGGTAAGAAAGGTTTAGTCTGACTGTAGCAAAAAATGACCTAAATGAAAGATCTCTGTGAGTGAGATCCCAGTAGGGGAAAGAATGGGTCATAAAAGAAGGAGGTACCTCTGAAGAGAGGAGAGAATTTCCACTTTGATTATGGCCTTGTCTAAATAAGGTCGGAGTTTGTGAACTCAAGAGGCTTCCATAGCCTTGGCAGCTCATGACAAGAGCCTCCGGTGATTACTGACATCATAAATAAGAGTGTCAATTGCTAAATCAACAACCGAAGTCACTGTACACTTGCTCCTCGTGTAGGATCTCTGTCCTTAATGTGTTGTACTATGAGAATTAATGATAAAAATAGTCTTCAAACAGTACTTTACACTTTGTGTGTCTATGTGGGTGCAAACTGTTGAAAACTTTACTTAGTATATACTAAGTTGATCTTCTGTATATAAAGATAATTGAAAATGAATCTTAATGAAGAATGGGATGGGAGAGGGAGTAGGAGATGGGATGGTTTGTGGGTGGGAGGGTGGTTATGGGGGGGAAAACTGCTACAATCTAAAAGTTGTACTTTCTAAATTTATATTTATTAAATAAAAGTTTCTAAAAAAAAAAAAGGAAGGTTTAGTCTGACAGAAAGAGGCAGGAAATGTGGGCAATACTATGAAAACAGGGAAGAACATGAAGGAATGTTGCAGAGTTGGGAATGAGCATCAGGGATTCATGAAACAGTGAGAGAAGTGGCCAGCTGACATTCAGATATCGTGGAATCCTTGGAAAGAAAGTCTGATTCATACAATGGGACCAGAGAAGGAAGTGTTTTCAGTTCCAAGTAAAAGAGTTTGCACTTTTCCCCAAAGATTTATTTTATTTATTTGAAAAGAAGAGTGACAGAGAAGGAGAAATGGGAACAGAAAGAGAGAGAGAGAGAGATCTTCTATGCACTGGTTCATTCTACAAACGGCCTCAAAGGACAGGGCTGGGGCAGGCCAAAGCCTGGAGCCTGGAACTCCATCAAGGTCTCCCACATGGATGGCAAGGGCCCAAGTACTTGGACCACCTTCTGCCGCTTTCCCAGGCACATTACCAGGAAGCTGTATTGGAAGTGGAGCAATTGAGACTGGAACCGGCACTCCTTTGGGATTCTGGCATCAGAAGGTGGCTTAACCCGCTGCACCACAATGCCTGCCCCAGGAGTTTGTACTTTAATGTCTAGACAATGAGGGGACCCCAAGTCCTAGCAGGGCATCGATGCAGTAAGGCCTTGTGAACATGAACTTCTTGGTAGCTGCAGAATGGAAAGGGAAGATTGGAGGAAGGATGACTATGTGGAGTGTTTGACAATGACTTATCTGTACATTTATGAGAGCCTGGGTTTTTCTGATGACTGTGCAAAGACAAACAATTGGATGAATGTGTGAAAGAGGCATTTGGAATAGGAATCAACAAGACTTTTTCATTGACTACGTGAGTTTATGTAGGTGGTAGAGACCAAAAGAAAAGATGAGTCAAAATTCACTCCCAGGTTTTAAGCCTGAGGGACTGAGCAAAGTGCAACCTTGGGAAATTTTGTGTAGATATAGGTTCTTGGGACCCGTGTTAGAACAATGAGCATAATAGACAGCAAATCTGTCAGTTGTGTCAATGGAAGGCTGTACACACACTCAGTGTTTTTCATCTCCCTGGGAGTAGTTTTCCACATTTCCTTAGAACTAACAATGCAATTTTTTTCAGGCCAAGTAACTCATGGAAAGAATGGGGTGATGCTCCCATAACTTAATCAATTTAGAGAATTACAGTTCATGAAGGTTTTCTCTAATAAAAATTAAAGGGTCACTGTATTGATATGCTAGGTCTGCCACAACAAAAACACCATGGACTGGATGGCTTTAACCAACAAAAATTTGTCTTATAGCTGTGTAGGCTGGAAGTCCAAGGACAAAATTCGGTTTCTCCTGAGACTTTCTTCTTGGCTTGCAGGTGACATTTCACAGCATCCTTGCCCTGATGTCTCTCCTTCTCTTTAATATGGACACCAGGCCTATTAGATTAGGGACCACCCATATGACCTTATTTAACATTAATTATCTCTGTAAGACCCCATCTCCAAATACAGGCACATTTTGAGGCACACTGGGCATAAGGACATCAACAGGTGAATGTCACAGCAGGGCAGGTGACATGCACACAATCCACTCTACAACATCTACTGTGTTCTCTAGTATTCTTTTGGACATGTCCCATATTTGGGAATCAGGAGGTCAAGTCAAAGTATTTTTGAGAGGCAGATTCAAAGTTAAGGAAAGTTCTCTCTTCTTCCAAAAAAACCAAATTAATGTATTATTTAAATCCTAGGAACTGTATGAGACAAAAATGTATTATGCAGTTAAATTATTGTTTTCTGAAATTCCTACAATCTAATTATTTTAGAGGAAGGATGGGAGAAAGTATTTTCTATCTCACAAATCATTTCTGTGTCTATAAAGTTTTCTGCTTGGCATGCTGGTGGCCAGGTGGCTACCTCTCCAAATATTCACTTCATTCCTTTATTTATGTATTTGTACATCACTCACAGAACAAATACTAGAGTGTCTACTCAAGCTCTTCATTGTGCTATGTTCTAAGATGTGACAGAGAACAAAATAAACACAAGCGCCCTGTGATACAACTTTTGTAATACTATCTGGAGCCCAGCCAAGCAAACAAGCCATAGTTGTAATCTGGGTCAAAAGCAGGGGGAGGTTCGAGGGGGGGATCTCCACACAGGGGCCCTCCACCACACTATGGGATTCAGGAAAGACTACCCTGAGAAAATGACATTAAAGCAGGAACCTGAGATGAAGAAAGTTCGGGTTACAGGCCTGGTGCAAAAGAGATGAGATAGTACTCCTGGACATGAGAAACTATTGAAAAAAATTTAAGCCAGGGAGTGATTCAATCAGATTTGGATTTTTAAGAGTTCACTCAGGCTACTGCATATAGATTAAGTTGAAGGATAGATAAAGAGATTTGTTAGCTTATTGCAGGAATTAAGAGTGAATGTTTGGAAGTAGGGTAATGCCAGTGAGGTAAAGAAAATTGAATGGATTTGTGAGAAATTTAAAACTATAAAGGACTGATGCTTCATTTAAATTCCACAGAGGACAGTAGATTTATTGATTTATTTTTTCCCTAGTTTGTTCACTGATATATCCTAAATGCCTTGAATCATGCCTGGCACACAATGGAAGACCAGTGAATATTTGTCAAATGAGTTGATTGGATATAATGTGCCCCTCATATATAATATATGTAATATAGTGTATCTCTTAGGAGTGATTTTCACATCACTCAAATGTTTAACTTAAGAAACCAGTGATTTGCTGTGCCACCTACTGAGAGAGAAAGTGATGGGCAGGAGCTGAATAGGAGCAAAGGTTCGTGAGACATACCTGTGCATCATACATGTGGAAATGCAAATAGGAAATGAGAACTCTGGAGAAAGTTCTGGGTTAGGGATCTGTGAGCCTTTAGTATAATTTTCAGTATGATCAATATAATATATAATATGATCATGGTTGGAGATTGACATGTAAGGTATGGAGAGGGATAGAAACACAAATCCTATAATGCACTCTAAGGAACACTAATATTTAAATGATCTACAAAAGAAGGGATCCCTCTCTACAAAAAACAATTTCCCACCTTCTTCATTAAATGCCACCAGACCTACCTTTTCCAGGAGCTCTTATTTGGCTTAATATAAGAAGGCATGCAATTGGTCTTTATAGTATCTAAAATCTCTTACTGTCCTTAAATTCTATGATGGGGCAAGTGTCAATAGCAGTTAAGATGCCAATTCAGAAGCCTACATTCTGTATTGGAATTTGAGTCTCAGCCTGGATTAAAGTCCCAGTTCCACTCCAGTTTCTAGCTTCCTGCTAATGCACATCTTGGGTACAGCAAGTGATAGCTCAATTACTTGGGTCCCTGCCCACCATGTAGGAGACCCGGCTGGAATTCCTGGCTCCTCACTTTGGCCTGGCTCAACCCTGGTGGTTGCAGGCATATGGGGAGTAAACCAGTGAATGGGAGATCTCTGTCTCTCTCTGTCTCCTTGCCTTTCAAATAAATAATTTTTAAAAGTTCTATGGAAAGTGACCTCTCTTCATTCTCTACCTTAAATCAGAAACCTAACAAATATTTTGGAATAAGACACAGTGCTATTTAACCATTAATATTCTATTGTCGTTAATTTGCTAATGACATCTCATGATTTTCACAATCATCAACTTCATTGTAACTACAGTACAGAATTACCAAATTTAGGAAGGGAAGAGCCCATAGAAAGTATCTGGCTTTGATCTGACAGGGAATTTGTGGCTCAGCTAAGCCATTTTAGTGGTGGAACAGAGGCTAAACATTGATTTCCCAGCTCCCAGTTCAGGTTTACAAACACCGTATCATTCCAAGTCTTATACTTTCCTGTTGTTCTGTTTTGTGCTTGTTTAGATTAAAATCCCTTAAAGGCAGAGACCTCAATACTCTGTGTTGTTTCCTGATCATCACTCTGCGTAGTACAGTACTCAGGATGTAAAGAAGGGGACAAGGAACCCTGGGGATAATGTTCTGTAGATCACAGAGTAAGTGTGCAAAATCCTCAGACAGTTTCTGCACAACATAGCAAACATTTCCTTCACTTTGCTGCCAAAAATGCAGGCAACACAGATAGGCTAACGCCTTCCTTAAGCATTAATTAACCTCTCCAAGGGGTAAATCAGCTCCATTCACCTGCAACCACACAATGGTCAGAATTAGATATTATTTTTAAAAATCAGCAACACACATACACGTATGTTAGTTCCTGATACAGCTGTTGCATTCTGTTCTCTTGGTTTTGCAGGGAACCCAAGTTTATTGAGAACATCAAAGAAAATGACAAGGGAGTGTTGGATTATCCAAGCAGCTCTGCCTGTATTTTTTAAAACTTCTTAAATTTTGGAGACAGCGCCGTGGCTCACTAGGTTAATCCTCCACCTGCGGCGGGGAGTGTTGGATTATCCAAGCAGCTCTGCCTGTATTTTTTAAAACTTCTTAAATTTTGGAGACAGCGCCGTGGCTCACTAGGTTAATCCTCCACCTGCGGCGCCGGCATCCCATATGGATGCCGGGTTCTAGTCTCAGTTGCTCCTCTTCCAGTTCAGCTCTCTGCTGTGGCCCGGGAGGGCAGTGGAGGATGGCCCAAGTGCTTGGGCCCCTGCATGCACGTGGGAGACCAGGAGGAATTTCCTGGCTCCTGGCTTCGGATCAGCACAGCGCTGGCCGTGGCGGCCATTTGGGGAGTGAACCAACGGAAAGAAGACCTTTCTCTCTGTCTCTCTCTCTCTCTCTCTCTCTCTCACTGTCTATAACTCTACCTGTCAAATAATGATAATAAAAAAAAAAACTCCTTAAAGTTTATTTATTTCAAAGACATAGAGACAGAGATTTTCTCTCCACTAGTTCACTCCCCAAATGCTTACAGGAGCAAGGCTGGGCCATTCCTAAGCCAGGAAGCTGAAACTCATTCCAGGTCTCCCATGGAGGTGACAGGGACCCAAGTACTTGAGCCACCACCCACTGCCTCCCAGGGTACACATTAGCAGGCAGCTGGATCAGAAGTTGACCCAATTTGGAATTCGAACCAAAGGGATTCCTGTATAGGATGCAGGTGACCCAAGCACATCTTAGCTGCTATACTAAACATCTGTCCCACTCTGTATTTTCTGGCTAGATATTTAAAATAACAATGGAATCCATATTTGAAGACCTACTGTATGAAAAGCACTGCACTATATGCCTTGAATAAACAATTCTCTTTCCATACTCACACAAACTATGAGGCAGAGAAGCCAAGAATCAGAGTTGGAGTCGTTTTCCTTAGCAAACACCATTTATGAACGGCACAGTCAAGATCTGAACTTAGTTATGTCTGACTCCAAAACTCCTTCTCTTCTCACTTTGATCAATTGAAATGACAGAAATATAAACTTATGCTGATCCCTCAGTAAAAGGAAGAAACATTGGTTGTTCCAAGGGATGATAACTTCCAGCTTACGCAGGAGCTAAAAAAAGAAACAACCAACTCTGCCTGCCTCGTAATTTGCCATCTTTAAGCACAAAGAACAACTGAATCTTGAGTCTGAGCCATGATCTCAGATTAAGCTGTCCTGGTCTGGAGCCTAAATTGCTCTCATAGGAGCCTGTGATGGAACGAGGTCAGGGTAAATACTTCTGTGTTTTCTTTCCACGAAATACTTTGATAACCAATTTCTCTCAGAATACTCAAAAAGTAAAGAGAGAATGTGCTACTTCAGTCATAATTCTACTAAAAAGGGAAACTTGTGTACTAAAGAAGAGATTCCCTCATGGCCTTTGTGGTCCTGGGTTGGGGGAGACATGTGGTCTAAATTTTAAAATAGCCAGAGAATAAAACTATGAGACAATAAGTTACTCAGAATATATTTGTCCCCTATTCTTTTTTGAAAAAATTTATTCTGTTTATAGGAAATGCAGAGTGACAAAGAGAGAGGAGGAGAGATGGGGGGTGGGGTGGACAGAAAGAGAGATTTTCCACGCACTGGTTCACTTACCAAATGACTACAATGGCCAGAGGTAGGCCAGGCCAGGAGCCTAGAACTCTACCTGGGTCTCCCTCATGGGTGGCAGACATCCAAGCACTTGGGCCATCTTCTGTTGTCTTCCTAGGAGCAGTCTCAGGAGCCTGAATTGGAAGCAGAGCAGCTGGGAATCAAACTGGCACTCTGATAGGGGATGCCAGCATTGTTGCACCACAGCACTGGCTTCTATTTGCCCCTATTCTTTGTCACACTCTTTTTGGCCCAAAGTGCATGCAATAAGACAAAACAGATAAAGTTCCACATGTTCAAACAACATTCCCTCATCTTGGGGACAACAGACAATAAACATGAAAATTGGACATTTATCCTAGAGTTCAGAAAACCCAATTTCAAAAATTTTTGGAAATTTTTTAACATCAAAAGTCCTAATCACAATTGGTTCAGATGTTTCTAATGTCTCTTTCTTTTTTATTTTGAATGTTTCCAACATAAAGAAATATTAAATGTTTCAGGAGATGGATATGCTTACCCTGATTGGATGCCATACAATGTACACATGCATTCTTCAAATGAACAAAAATATAAAATCTTACCATAGGAAAATAAGCTCATAGAGAAGATGGAATTTCAATTTCCTCTTCAGATGTGAAAATCTCCTTTAACATCTCAGATATGTGGCTATCAAGCCTTTCTTGAGTTTATTCTTGGCCACATCTCAGGACTTAATAGTGGTTACTCAAAAATATTTCTTTAAATGATTTAAAGGAAAGGACACTTGCTCATTTCATAGGCACTTCATTTGGTTTCTAGAGAATAACAGCTGCAGGAATTGGCTTCATTATAACTTGAGTCAAACCCATTTTTCCCTAATTCCCTGCTTGTAAGATAACTTTCCTCATATAGATAAAATAAATCTATCTTTAAAATACTTTAAGACAGATAACAGTTCCCCTTTAAGTATTCACTATTTTTTTCTGGGAAGAAGGTAACCAGTTGGACCTTTTTCTTACACTATAGCTTCCTATCCCTTAGTCATTCTGTGCTGCCCTGAACCAAACACATCTCCAGATGGAGTTGATCTCAACACTGGACTACATTTTCTCTGGAGGAAAGCTATATCACTTGTTCTTATTCCAGTTCAATCAGAAGTCAGTTAAAATTCTTTAAGTGTTTTCTCAAACTACAGGGAGGTCCTATCTAACATCTTGGTGAAACATGTTCATTTTTCTTTCAAAATAAGATTATACTTTAAATTTTGTTTTCTATGGCAAGTACTTCTGTTTATTAGCCAAAGAATAAAAACAAAACATTTATTTCAAGACACGGGCTTTTTTAAAAATTATTTAAATGTGGATTTAAAGTCCTCCACAGGCCTAGACAATAAGCTCTCTTCTTTGTGCTCACTGCTGAGTCCTGAGTACTCATGGCCTTGGGCGTCCCTGGGCAGCAGCTTGTGGAGGCTCCAGGTCAGCACAGGGCCCGGGGAGGGGAGTTGAGAAGCCAGTTAGGTAAGAAGGCACTGGAGAGCAGCAGAACAAGATTGCCCAAGTTTCCATGTAGGCCAAACAGACAAGAGGATTGCATGAGTGCTGTTACTGGCAAATGGAGAATGGGTTCCTGGGACATGCCCCTTGCTACTGTACCCTATGCTCTGAAAAGAAGAAAAATGCTAAGATGCTTCCCCAAAGGGAGCAATAGGGGGAAAAAAAACATAAAGGCACATAAGGACTCTTCCATCCCAATGCTACTCACACACTGTAGCTCCTTGGGGTATATATAGAGGGGAGTCTCTCCTGCATCCTAAGAGGCAACAAAGCAGTTAGAAATTTATTTATTTATTTGAAAGGCAGAGTTACAGAGAGGGAGAGAGGGAGAGACAGAGAAACAAATCTTCCATTTGCTGGTTCACTCCCCAGACGGCCTCAATGGCCAGGGCTGGGCCAGTCTGAAGCCAGAAGCCAGAGTTCATCCAGGTTGCCCACATGGGAGGAGGTCCAAGGACTTGGGTCATCCTCTGATGCTTTCCCAGGTGCATCAGCAAGGAGCTGGATTGAAAGTGAAGCAGCCAAGACTCAAACTGGAGCCATATGGGATGCTGGTATTGCAAGCAGTAGCTTTACCCGCTACTCCACAGTGCCTGCCCTGGCTGCAAAGCAATTAGAATTTTGCCAATACAAGCCCAGCATTGTGGCCTAGCAGGTAAGGCCATTGCCGTCTGCAATCCTGACATGCCATATGGATGCCAGTTTGAGTCCCAGTTGCTCCACTTCCAATCCAGCTCCCTGCTAATGATCTGGGAAAAGTAGCAGAAGATGATCCAAGTGCTTGGGTCCCTGTAACCACATGGGGGACCCAGATGAAACTCCTGGTATAGGCCTAGCTCAACCCTGGCTGTGGCAGCCACTTGGGGAGTGAATCAGTGGATGGAAGATTCTCTCTCTCTCTCTCTCTCTCTCTGTCCGTCTTTTCCTCTCTATATATAACTCTGACTTTCAAAAAAAGGAAAAAAAAATAATTTTGGCAACACATCCTTCAGGAACTTGGATTTTGAGCTCTCTACAGCTCTAGGAAGGATAGTTATGGAAGTTGGGAAGATTTGGTCTAGACTTGCACCAGCTTCCTGCCACCACCTTTCCTTACCAAAATGTGCAGGGGCCACCTGCCCACTTTCCCTCTAGGCTGCCTATGCAGTCAGCCTCCAGATGATGGAATGACAAAACTCTCTGCCCTTAGCCATCACTTGACCAAGGTACTATTGGCATTGAAGTGGGTAGAAATTGGGTGAAGACTTCCAGGAGGAAGGCAGAAAAAGAGGGCCATGGCAGCAGGGAGAGACTCCAGTGTCCCAACAGTTCCTCTCTGCCTCCACACTTGCATCCTCAGCGACATGCACACCCCGCTGAAGAAACCTCTTACTCCTCAGAAGCCAGGGTCCGAGTGCATTTTGTTCCTGTAGTATTCCTCTTTGTGGTCTTACCACAGCTTCCACCCATTCCTAGCAGATACAAAGATACTCCTGTT
Organism: Lepus europaeus; assembly: GCF_033115175.1. Lineage (NCBI taxonomy): Eukaryota > Metazoa > Chordata > Mammalia > Lagomorpha > Leporidae > Lepus > Lepus europaeus. The sequence continues at coordinate 61,591,669 of NC_084830.1, read as the reverse complement.
AACACTGAACAGTCATCTCCCCGGAGGAAACTCCAGGATAACATTCTCTCCATCCTGTGACATTCTCAGTGATGTTTCATGTCCCCTCGGGAGCGGTGCCCTGGGAAATGCTCTGCTGGCCGGCTGACCAGATATGGGATCAACAAAGACTGTCCCCAGGGTTCTTTGGATTTATGGATCTAAACCTATTTCCCTTGTGTAGGCCAAGATGATACAGAGCCTAGTTTGAATGGAGCCAATAGTGATGTGGAGAAAAGGAGTTCCGTTCTCAGCTACCTTGTCATGTGCCTGGTTTTCAGCAACTATAATACATCGAGGATGGGGCAATCCTTGGTGTATCCTTTCCTGAAACCCTGAAAGATAGGTCCTCCTTGGTAATGTAGGCCATCCTCTGTAGAAATGCCAATGGCTGACACTTTGTTTTCGGGAATTAAAGAAAGGCCTAGGTGAGCATTGCAACACCATTGCTTCCAAGCCACTGGGCTCTCTAAAGGTTATAATTTGTGTGCAGGATGAGTAATCAATCTCTGTAGCCTTGTCCAAGAGGAAGCATTTAATTTCTAAACTACTGGACCATAATGGACAAGTGAAAAAGACTCCCATATCATTCAAACAGTTCTTAGTAGGAGTGTAAGTTTCAGACATCACTAAATGGGAAAATAATACATTCCATCTATTTCTTATTCTATCCCTCCCTTCATCCTCAGCCTTAGCCAAACCACAATCTTTTTTTTTCCCTGAATTCATTTTGAGAATAAAATTCATGAAAAATATTTTCCCAACAAAACCATTTCTCAACACACCCTCAGCTACATTTATATATGCCTGCAGCAGTGGCCTCCTGGCATGCAGACTTATAATGAAGAATGTCAACTGAAAGAAAGGAAAAAGTAACTGGGGATAATTGTCCCCACTGGCTTCTCCACTGGTGGCTCATCATTGTTGTTCTCTGCATCCTTCATACCTCATTTTTGCTGAGGCAACAGGATTTGCTGAGATCTATCCAACCTCCAAATCCAAGAGAAAATGTTGGAATAAAAGTCCCAACCTACAAATTAAAAGCAGCGAAGATGTTGGAATAAAAGTCCCAGCTTACAAACTGAAAGGAGCAAACTAAATGTAATGCTTCCTTAAAACTATAATCAAGGCCTTCTTAGTGTTATTTTCTTAGCCCCTGAAAAGTTCGTTTTACATCTTACACACTGGATGGGCCATCTCTGTGTTAGCCAAACAAAATATCTGTAAACTGTTCAGCCAGAGGAACAGTTTTGGAAGTCTCAGCCACACATACAGTATATTGCACATTTCTTCTACCTTATCTCATGTCTTCCATTTTCCTCAAGAATTCTACAGACGACTTTGCGCTGGGTGTTATAAAGGCCATTCATTATCTCATTTAATTTTCCCAACAACTTCAGAGGAGAAATATCATTACCTCCATTTTACAGAAACACAGACTCTGAGAAATTACATGAGTGATCCCAAGAGCACACCAGCTAGTAGGTGGCTAATAACTAGTTCGCATAAGGACACCTTAATGCTAAAATGCATGCTTTTGTCCTTATGTGGTGCTACTTCTTTGTAGAAAGAGAGGATACGGAAAATAAGCTCCTTGTTAAGCTAATACTTGGCTGCTCTGTCCTCAGGAGTCTGGAGGAGACAGGTGTTGCAAGTGTCTTTGTTACTGGGCTGGGGTAGGAAAGGAGTCCTGGCCACCCTTGTTAGCACACCATCTTCTCATCGCACTCCACATTTAGATCGTCTGTCTTCTTTGAGAAGCTTTTGTTATCTTTCCCCAGCTCCTGCCAGCAATGAGATTTGGTGAAAAGATGGCGGAAAATTTTTCTACCTGGTCTATTTACTTTTAATCTTTGTAAAATCTCAGGCAACTCATAATTGTTCTCAATTCCAAGTTTCTACAATAGAGTCATTATCTCCCACTCTTGTTGAAAGAATTAAAAGATAATAATGTGTACAGAAAAATGATCTATGTGATATACTGGCCCAAGCTTATGTTTCGAAAGCTGGGTCACTGTTAGTTACAATGAACCCATTGGCCCAAAATGAATTTGCATAAATGAGGCTTTTTTTTCTCCCTTTACTGGTATCCTAGATTAGAATCTAAAACTCACTAGTGTTAAAATGCTGATTTAACAGAAGATGTTCTTGATAGAAACCAAGATAGCTGTCAAACAGGTTTTGCACTGTGAAGTTTATAGTGCGGCTCTGTAGTATAGCCAGATTAAACAATGATGTGGTCAAATGGAAAAGCACAATGTTCAACCCTGGAGCCACAGGAGTTGGCAGTCTGATTCTGAGCTGTCATGAAGCAGCAGGTGACTGGGCAGTTCTGCCTTTGTCTTCTCTACTGGGTGAACTTAGCCTGAAAAGAGAGCAGTAACTGAGGTTTTGCCTTCTTTAATCTGTACCTCATTCTACCAGTGTGCAGGAAACAAAAACATCAGTTTGAGAGACATTATTTCTCTCTTGGGTTAAGTTGCAGGGTGGGGTTGTAAGTGGGTGGCATCTTGGCTGGGAACTCTGGATCCCAAGTCATCAGTCCTGACAGGTTCCTGTGCTCCTGACCCCTTGGAGACGTCACTCTCACAACCACCTCCTGGCCACATTTAAGAACATGGGGATCCTGGGACAGTTTTTGGCCTGTACTTGGACACGAAACCTCCAAGAAACTCTCAAGGTTACCATCGGGTCATTTTCCTTTGGAAATTTTGTACCCTCCTGAGTTCTGACTCAGAAAGCCTGGCTCAGTGTCTCTTTCCCAGGACTCATACATATATATCTATTCTTTCATCTCTCTTTCCCATCTCTCCCCTTCCTGTCCCCATCTAGTCTATCAGGTTTTCAGCTTTTTGTCAGATGATTATTAGGTCCTAAGTTGTTCTCCCTTGCACTTTGCCTGTGTCAAGAATTTCCTGGTCCCCTAAGTCCTGCTAGATTCTCAGAACCTTAAAGCCAAGATGAGTGAAAAGGTTTTATTCTGCTTTCTACTCTAGCACTCCCTTGATGTAACAACCTTGGTTCAACTCTGTACTGACGGGTGTGTGAAAAAGCCCTATCAAAAAACCCCACACAGTTTTTTTTTTTTAACTTTTATTTAGTAAATATAAATTTCCAAAGTACAGCTTATGAATTACAGTGGCTTCTTCCCCCCCATAACTTCCCTCCCACCCGCACCCCTCCCATCTCCCGCTCCCTCTCCCATTCCATTCACATCAAGATTCATTTTCAATTATCTTTATATACAGAAGATCGATTTAGTATATATTAAGTAAAGATTCAACAGTTTACACCCATACAGAACATAAAATGTAAAATACCTTTTGAGTACTAGTTATAGCATTAATTCACATTGAACAACACATAAAGGACAGAGATCCTACATGAGGAGTAAGTGCAAAATGACTCCTGTTGTTGGCTTAACAAATTGACACTCTTGTTTATGGCGTCAGTAATCTCCCTAGGCTCTTGTCATGAGTTGCCAAGACTATGGAAGCCTTTTGAGTTTGCCAACTTCAATCTTATTTAGACAAGGTCATAGTCAAAGTGGAGGTTCTCTCCTCCATTCACAGAAAGGTACCTCCTTCTTTGATGACCCGTTCTTTCCACTGGGATCTCACTCACAGAGATCTTTCATTTAAGCGTTTGTTTGTTTGTTTGTTTTTTCCAGAGTGTCTTGGCTTTCCATGCCTGTAATACTTCATGGGTTCTTCAGCCAGATCCAAATGCCTTAAGGGCTGATTCTGAGGCCAGAGTGCTGTTTAGGACATCTGCCATTCTATGAGTCTGCTGTGTATCCTGCTTCTCATGTTGGATCATTCTCTTCCTTTTTAATTCTATCAGTTAGTATTAGCAGACACTAGTCTTGTTTATGTGATCCCTTTGATTCTTAGACCTATCAGAAATTGATCGCTTGGACTAGTGAGATGGCATTTGTACAAATATCTCTTCAATCCCACTTCCTAGAATTAACTTCTTATAACTAACTATTCCTGATTTTTAATTCTCCTATAGCTGATTCCTCTATCTTTAAATAACATGCTTAAATTATTAATTTTAATTTTTCATCTAAAGATTCTCTGAGGTTATAGCTCTACTGCATCACCATCTTCTCGTCCCACTTCCTTTTATTGTGTCATTATCCTGTTTTATATTTCCTCAATTCCTTAAAGTCTTGATCTGTTTAATTTTTGCTTCAATGTCAAACATTTTTTCACACAGCTTTTTATTTTTCTTTGCCATGTCACTGAGAGCATCAGTGTATAGTGATACTATTGTTTGAGAACTATTCCTTCATTCTCCCTAAAGACAATCTTCTTAGATTATATTTACTAGATTTCTTGAGTAGCTCACTAACTGTCCTACAAGAATTCTCTTCTTTGCTTAACTAAATTACGGACTATCTCCCAATTTATTTCATTCCATTTTCTTTCTCCCTTTCTTTTTCCCTTTCTTTCTTTCTTTCTTTCTTTTTTTTTTTTTTTTTTTTTTTGACAGATAGAGTTAGACAGTGAGAGAGAGAGACAGAGAGAAAGGTCTTCCTTCCATTGGTTCACCCCCCAAATGGCCGCTATGGCCAGAGCTATGCCAATCTGAAGCCAGGAGCCAGGCGCTTCCTCCTGGTCTCCCATGCTGGTGCAGGGGCCCAAACACTTAGGCCATCCTCCACTGCCTTCGAGGGCCACAGCACAGAGCTGGACTGGAAGAGGAGCAACTGGGACTAGAACCCAACACCCATATGGGATATCGGCGATGCATGCGGAGGATTAACCAAATGAGCCATGGTACCGGCCCCCCATTTTTTTTTTTCTTTTTCTTGATTTCTATTACTATCATGCTGGATTATATCCTCAAGTAATTTTCATGAGATGATAAATGGACACTAAAGTTTCTCAGTCCTTCTATAGTGAAAAAGGTTTTTTTTCCTATTATTAGACTTAATTCAGCTAAATAGAGTACTACTACTTGCAAAAAATCTCACATTCCAGTTTGACTTCATGTCCTTTCTGGGTGACCTGCACATTTTTTTAAAATTCTTAAGGTTTACATTAAAGGTCTTATCTTTGAGATAATAAATTTTAAAAAAAATCAATAGCAGGCCAAGTTTTGCCTGTTACTCATAGTTCATCGACTTCTGATTTCAGAACATAAAGAACTTGCTTGACAACAGCCATTATATTTATATTCAATTTTAAGTATCATAATAGATCAATACCCTTGAGTCTATGTAGAAAGGACAGAATCAGAGACAGAGAGCCTGATATATCATTCCTAAAACCTAATTTACCTATCAACTTGTTATGTGAGATTTTAAATTTTTCTTATTTTTATTATTGAACTTAGTTTTCTGTTTAGCCAATCAAATGCCTTTATTTGCCAACAAAAACATCCTAGTAGAGAGTACATGTGCTTATAACTTAAAACGCGTTTTATTTTTTAAAAAATTTGTATCTATTTATTTTCATTTTTATTTGAAAGGCAGACAGAAAAGGGCCAGACTGGCAGACAGAGATCTTTCAGCCACTGGTTCATTCCCCAAATGCCTTCAACAACCAGAGCTAGGCCAGACCAAAGCCAGGAGCCAAGAACTCAATCTGGATTTCCCACATAGGTGGCAAGGACCCAAGAACTTGAGCCATCATCATGTGCTGTCTCCCAGAGTGTACAACAATGGGAAGCTGGAGGAGCTGGGACTACAACCATCACTCCGACAAGGGACGTGAGGGTCCCAAATGTCATCTTAACTGTTGTGCCAAAAACTGCCCCACAAAAATGTCAACTTTCAATCAGCTAATACTTGGAAATTTTCCTCCTAAAAAAATAGATGGCTATATTTCTAATGCCTTTCTTTTAATTCCTAACCTTTGCTCGTGATCTGACTTGAACAAATACAACAACCATAATGATAAAATTTCAGACCAGAAGCACAAAAGCATCTTATTTCAAGGCTACATTTGCTGAATTGGTACTTAGAGGGGTCCTTAAGGTCACCCTCCATGAAGGATTCATGTAAAAGTCTTGTGATTTCTTCAAAATTAATTTAAAAACATATTTTCACACAGTTCAAAACTCAAGTATATATAAAGTAAAAGGTCTTCTCCCACCCGAGTCCTCAGTCAAGTACTTTTCCTTAGAGGCAATCAAAAGTCTCAATCTTGAGTGTATTTTCAGAGGTATTCTGTGCTGTAGAAAACAGGCACACAAACATTTCATACTGTACATACTGTTCTGCACCTTGATTTTTCTACTTCACAGTGTATCTTTAACAATATTGGACATCACACCTAATAGATAGTTGATTTCTTTTTTATACTTACTTTGCATTCAATTAAATGGCTATGCTGGTAGGATAGCCTAGGAAATGCTGCAGGAGCTGAAAACTACAAAAGTTCCTGTCTAGCTCATGTTACATGTTTGTCAGGAATTGATTTGGAAATCTATCCCATATTTACCTCTCTGGAGGCCCCAGATTCATGGAGCAGCCTTTATGTAGTAACTTTGGTGGTAGGTAAGAGAATTCTAGAGGGAATCACATAGAAATAAAATGTGGCTCTCTAAATGGCAGGTGTCACTTCTGTTTATAACATTGGCTACATACAACCAGAATGAACCCAGGAAGCTGAAAATATTTGAGCACTCTAACAACAACCAGAGGATGTATCATACTCTTGAAACCAGTTTTCTATTAACAATCCTTTATTTTAAATCTTTTGATATTCCAAAGACAATACCAAATGCAATTTTGTGCATGCAAATATTAGGATATATTCCTAGAAGTTGAATTTTGCATCTTTGAAAGCCCAACCATGGCACAGAGCATCCTAACAATTTAGTTTCTTCACATTTGATATACATAGAACGCACGATAATAAAGTTGTTTTCATTTGTGGTGTTGGAGGTGAATACAAAGACAGCTCCAAGAAGGGGTTCCCTTCAAAGATCCCTAGAACATGTTTAGCTTTTGTTTTACTAAATGCATTGGCTTAAAAATATTAAGCTCTCCCACTTTATAGTTCTTAAAGTTTTATTTATTTTAAAGGTAGAGGAACACAGAAAGAGAATTGGAGACACAGAAAGATATCTTCCATCTGCTGTTTCATTCCTCATTGGGTGCAAATGGCTAGGGCTGGCCCAGGCTAAAGCTAGGAGCCAGAAACTCCATCCAGGTCTTGACCATGTGAATTGCAGGGGCCCAATTACATGGACCATCATTCATAGCCTTCCCAGGTACATTAGCAAACAGATGGAAGCTGATTGGCTAGAACTCAAACCAGCACTCGGATATGGGTTGCTGGTGTTGCAGTGGCTTAGCCCGCTATGCCACAATGCTGGCCTCCAGGCTCCTCTTGTTTAGCTATTTTGCTATGCTACTATGTGCACTTTCTCTTAGAAGTCTTCCAGAGACACAGTTCATTCCCTGCACTAGAATAGGAAACATGAATGGCTACAATATTTTGGTTGCTGTTCTTTGTCCTAATATTTTTGATGAATTTTTAAAGTTCAGTCAAGTCAAAATCACAGTCCTGGTTCTTGCACTGAAAGCTGGGATTAGAAGATGCAATCTCTTAATTATTTGTTTTTGCTGGATTTCCCAATAGTCCCAGGGGAAGTTGATTGTGTTATATTAAAGTACAATTCTGTGATCAAATTAGGAAACATCAAGTTAAAAAGAGCTAACTTTTTTATTTTTTAATGATTATTTATGGGACTGGTGCTGTGGCACAGTGAGTTAACGCCCTGGCCTAAAGCGCTGGCATCCCATATGGGCGCAAGTTCAAGACCTAGATGCTCCACTCCTGTTCCTGCTCTCTACTATGGCATGGGAAAGCAGTAGAAGATGGCTCAAATCCTTGGGCCCCTGCACCCACGTGGGAGACCTAGAGGAAGCTCCTGGCTCCTGGCTTTGGATCAGTGCAGCTCCAGCCGTTGTGGCCAATTGGGGAGTGAACCATCAGATGGAAGACCTCTCTCTCTCTCTCTCTCTCTCTCTCTCTCTCTCTCTCTCCTGTTTCTGTGTAACTCTGAATTTCAAGTAAAATAAATAAATCTTTTTAAAAAAGAATTATTTATTAACTTGAGAGGTAGAGTAACAGAGAGAGGAAGAGACAGAGAGAAAGGTCCTCCATCCAGTGGTTCACTCCCCAAATCGCAACGGCCAAAGCTGAGCTGATCCAAAGCCAGGAACCAGGAGCCTCCTCTGGGTCTCCCACACTGGTGCAGGGGTCCAAACACTTGAGCCATCTTCCATTGCTTTCCCAGGTGATCAGCAGAGAGTTGGATCAGAAGAGGAGCAGCTGGGACAGGAACCAGTGCCCACAGGGAATGCTGGCGCTGCGGGTAGAGGCTTAGTCCACTACGCCACAGTGCCAGCCCCAACAGAGCTAACTTTTCAACCACAAGATTTTTCTCAGCCTAAGTGAGAGGGATACAGAGGCTGTAAATTTCCAACAAAGGAATATAGTTGGTAATTTCTCAAGTTTATTTGGCCATGGAGCTAGTATTTTATAAATAGCCTCATTCTCAACAGGACATATTTAGGGAAGTACTGATTTATGATATTAATAACATAGTTCAGCAAGTAAATATTAGGCACAAATTACATTCGAACCCCATGTTAATCATTCTGTGATTACAGCAAAGTAGGCTGAAGTCCTTCTCTCAAGTGGTTTGCAGACTCTTGGGAAATAAACGCCACAAAAAAATCCAATAAATCCTGCAATTTATATAGAATATAAAAAAGCACTTTCCTGAGATGAAAGAGTTAGTTTTCCATTTGGAGTCTAACCCTTTCATTCAGTTCCAGTGTTTCTTGTGGTGTTCGTTTGCTAATTCATTCTTAAGGAAATGAGAAAAACCCTTTTATTCAGTCTAACGTGTCCCCTAAGTGAAACTCCAAGAAAACAAGCATCTCAGTAGATTCATGGCTTCCACTTTCTTTTCTATTTTTTAAAAGTTTTATTTATTTATTTATTTATTTATTTTGAAAGTCAGAGTTAAAGAGAGGGTAGGAGAGACAGAGAGAAATCTTCTATCTGGTGGTTCATTCCTCCAATTTCCACAATGGTCAGGACTGGGCCAGGAGTTTCATCTGGGTCTCACACAGGTGTGCAGGGTCCAAGCACCTGAGCCATCTTCCACTGCTTTCCCAGGCTCATTAGCAGGGAGCTGGATCAGACGTGGAGCAGCCAGAACATGAACCGGTGCCCGTATGGGATGCCAGCACCATAGAAGGCGGCTTTACCTGCTACACAACAGTGCTGGCCCATGGCTTCCATTTTCAATCTGATTCCAGAGCCCTCCTTCAGCAGCGAATAAAATCCCTGCCTGACCAAACTGGAGGAATCTTCTGGTTTAAGTGACTAAAGATCCATTACCAAAACAGGGAAAAAGAAACAGTGTCTAAGAACACGCTTCAAATTTTAAAAATGTCAGTTCTGCCGTTGTCAGTTCCCAACTTTTCTCAGTCACAAACCAAATGTTTAGATTGACAAGTATGTTCTGAGAAAAATTGTCAAGTAAAAATTCCCTTAAAGCAAATGTTGTTTTAATACAATTAATTCTTGATCTTATTTTTAGCACCTGTTCAGCTTCTTCTAGATGAAAAATTATACTCTTGCTGGCATGTTACTACTGTAATGTCTTTAAACATGCTAATATTGATAATTATTGTGTTCATAAATGTATTTTGATTGAATTGCCTTGAGTCAGGATGTAAACAAAACGAACTCCACAAATGAAGTGGAATTGCTTGAGAAACTTCTTTGATAATGTATAGTCAAGGCTTTGATTATATTTTCTTCAGCAATAATCTAAACGCTGTTTTCTATTCTTTGTTGATTGTTTACTTTTAAAAATGTTTGAAAGGCAGAGATACAGATGGACAGCCAAAAGAGAGAGAAACAGAGAGCATGCGCTCCTGCTTGCTGGCTCACTCCCCAAATGCCCACAGTGGTTCAGAATGGGACAGGCTAAATAACGCTGGGAGCCAAAACTCCATGCAGGTCCCCTAAGTGGGTGGCAAGGACCTACTTACTTGAGCCATCACCCGCTGCTGCCTAGGGTGCATTTTAGCAGGAAGATGACTAGGAAACAGAGCTGACACTAGAGTAAGGGATCTGGGCATCCCAAGTGGTGACTTCGCCACTAAGCCAAATGCCAGCCCCATTAGAAGCTGTTTTACAGGAGAAAATTGAGTGTTCTTCTGAAAGAAGGCTGAGATACAAACATGCTGATTTAAGACACAATAATTACAGACTTTGCACCTGGAGTTGGAGAGAGTAAAGCCAGACAATATTCTGATGTTGTTATATTTTGATCCTGTGGGTCATCTGTCAGCCCCTACAGAGCCCCTTCAAACACCTAAACAAATAAATTCTTCCCCAGCCACCTTCTAAACATACCTCAGCATGACTTAATTCAACTACAACTTATCAACAAAGTGAATCTAGTACATAAAACTGCTCCCTTGATTCAAAAGGTGATTTATCTACACCGGTATCTCTTTTGTTATTCCCTACACAGAGCAAGCAAGCATTCAATGTATTGGTGAAAACGTATACCTAGCCCAAAAAAAAGAAGGGCCAGCCTGTAGTGTCTCAGTGGTGCAGCCAGTTAAGCCACTATTGGAGATGCTGAAATACCATATCAGAATGCCAGTTTGTGTCCTGGCTACTCCACTACCAAGCCAGAATTCCTGGAAAGGCAGCAAAAGATGGCTCCAGTACTTGGGTCCCCGCCACTCATGTTGGAGACCGGGATGGAGATCCTGGCTTCAGCCTGGTCCAGATCTGATAAACAAATAACTAAATCTTGTTTTTAAAAAATGCATATCCTATGACAAAGCATATATGTTCTGAGAATTTAGATCTTGGTCACAATGTAGTCTGTTGGTGGTTGCTTCTGTTTCCCAAAACCAACATTCTATCCCCTTCTCTCAGCTTCACACTGGGCACAATCTGGCTTACACCCACCCTGCCCAACTATCTTCTTGCAATAGACCTTTCTGCCAATATTGCTGAGTTTTTCCAGAAGAGGAAGCTGTGGTGAGTTAAAGTGCTTTAATGAAACATGCACCAATAATTTGTAGATAAACTAAATCCCATCTTATTCTTCCTATTGTGTGAAATTGGACACAGAGTGAAATTTTTTTCCCCACTTTAGTTCTGACTCAAGTGTTTTCATCATGGAGGTTCCTCACACTCTCAGAGGAGAGGCAACAGGACTTTGTTTCTGACAAAGCCTGCTCTGGAAGATATCGCGGAGCAAACCTCTCCGGCCAAGAGGAAGTTACCAGGTGGAGAAGGGGCTGGCTTTCGAGGGTGGCAGAACCAAGTTTCTTGTCAAATGGAACCACCAAACTCTAATGTGGGCGCCAACAAGGATGCAATGAAAGCATGAAGACTGGCAGGAGGACAGCTGGCGCTGGGCTTGTATGCCTCTGCTCAGTGTAGGGGGATGGGAGCAGCCCACCCAGAGGACTTGACTTTGTAACCAGAGGTGCTTGTTTCCCAATATCCTTGACTATAGAGCTGTCCTTGCTATGGCTTGGCTCTGGGTTGAGACTCATGCTGAAATCCCATGCCCTTGTGAAATAGTAAGAGTAGGCAGGGTGGAAACAGTAAGAGACAATTACAGCTCTGCCTTCATGAATGCATTAATTCACTCATGCAATTAACAGATTACTGGATTAGTGGATTAATCAGTGATCTCAAAAGTTTGCTATAAGAGCCAGTTGGCTAAGTCTCTTGTGGGCTCCCTGTGTCTCATCACACGATGCCCTAATGTCCTCAGGACTCTGCCAGCAAGCAGACCACCTCCAGAAGGAGCCCCTAGACCTTGCAGCAGAACTGTGAACCAAAAAAGAAAGCAAAACAAACACAACAACCCTCTTTTCTTTATAACTTACTCAGTCTGTGGTGTTGTGTTATTATAATGTCAAATGGACTCAAGTCACCTGTTTTCAGGAATCTGACACGGCCCTCAGGAAGGGGGAGGACTTCTCTACAACCTGGGTTAGACTGAAGTTCTTAGCATCCTTGGGAAGAAAATTCAGTACCAGACTTGATGTGATTTTGAACAAATAAGAAACATAACCCAAATGTCACGCCCTGCCTCACCTGCTCCAGATGCTCAGGGGTCTCAACCAGATGTTACTAGAGAAAAACCAATTTTTTAAATAAAAAGAGTCTCTTAGCAATTGTTACTGCTTACAATGGGGATCTAGGAGGCCTTTCAGACCTGTTTGATAACATTGTGGAATTTATTATTTGCCTCTGTGAAGCAGAATGGAACTCATGAGATTGACGCCTTGCCAATCCTACTTCACACTGGGCAGAAACTAGGTCTTCAGAGACCCGGCAGGATACAATTTTTCAGCTATCAGAATCCAAGTAAGGGGCTGGTCTGGAATATTCCAAAATGTTTGGAATACAGAGAAGCCACAGCCTGGTCTGTGCATAAAGGGGAGAATCTTCTATGGCCCTATCATTGGTGCAAGCAGGGCTGATGAGCTAGCGGATTCAAATGAAAACCAAAATCTAAACACTAAGGTGATTAAGGTTGAGGCTGTAGGCAGAGGAGGAAGGAGATGGTCAAGTCTCATCTTTACAATGATATTTTATACTATAGGGCGGACTTTTGCAAAATACTGCATTTTTTTTTTTTTTTTTTGACAGGCAGAGTTAGACAGTGAGAGAGAGATTCAGAGAGAAAGGTCTTCCTTTTCCGTTGGTTCACCCCCCAAATGGTTGCTACAGCCAGCATGCTGTGCTGATCCGAAGCCAGGATCCAGGTGCTTCTTCCTGGTCTCCCATGCGGGTGCAGAGCCCAGGCACTTGGGCCATCCTCCACTGCCTTCCTGGGCCACCGCAGAGAGCTGGACTGGAAGAGGAGCAACCGGGACAGAACCTGCACCTCAACCAGACTAGAACCCGGCATGCCAGCACCACAGGCAGAGGATTAGCCAAGTGAGCCATGGCGCCGGTCCAAAATACTGCATTTCTGATTAGCAGTTTGAAACCTCCATCAAAGGACAAAATCGCAACCATTTAGTTTTAAAAATCTTAGTTAGTTTTCATTTCAAGTGTAGAATGGGGCAGTGCTTCATTTCCTTAGAGAATAGGTATTCCAAAGGGTTGAGCAGAAGAGGTTGAAGACAAAGGAAGGCTGGAGAAAGCAGAAACCAAAGAGCAAAATGCAGAGAGGTCATTTCAAAGTTACTTTCCTTATAAGACAGAGGCAAGGAGACGAACAATAGAATAATAGCTAATTGGTTAACATTAACTTAGTTCTTTTGTGTAAGGATTAAAGCAGATAGGAATTCATTAACACGATTGGAAATTTGCCTGTTTGGCAAATTTGGCTATTTTCTTTCTAACCTTGATTCCTCCAAAGTCAGATAAACAGTTTTATGAGTGACTCCTGCATTTTGATATTTTCTGTTGGGGCCTGGTGCAGGAGCTTAGTCCAAAGAAATGGCCTCTTGAAATTTTTAGATACCATCTCATGGGATTATGTTCACAAATCCTCCCATTGACTGAGATAATTCCGTTCTACAAATCTTCATTAGATACCCACCACGTACAATGTGCTGTTGGGAGACTCCGATGTGGGAGAGAGAATACAATGAAGAAGATGTTACCCTATCTCTTCCTTCTGGAACTCACATTTTGTAGGAAGAGAAGGAGATAAATATGAATTGATGTAATGTAAGAAATATTTGTCATGCATTAGACATGACATCAGCTGAGGTTGATTAAGAGCTTTCTATGAATCAAGCACTAATCTGCACCATAACCCTGTGAGATGTATGTTATCGCCATCCACTTTATAGATGAGAAGACAGAAGTCCAAAGGTTAAGAAACTTGCCTAAGTTCCCATAAATAACTGAGTGTAGATCCAGAATCTGAACACAGAGACTGGCCCCAGACTGCAAACTCTTAAACTGTACCATGAAATAGGAGTAATGTGTAAGAGCAGGATAAGAGGGAAGGAAGTTAAATTGCCCATGTTGAAGAGGAAAGACCAGGAACAATAAAAGCTTCTTGATCCTTTAGTTGTTAATAGAAGGGGAAAATGGGCAAACTAAGTATTAATCTCACTTTCAAATGTAAACTGCTTTTACTTATTTCCCAAATACAGGTTAAAAGGTTAGATTTAGGAGTCTTTCAAAAAGAAAAATAATGATTATTTAATTACTTTGGAAACTAAAATTTTTCACTTTTTTCCCCATAAACATTTTCCTTATCCTGAAGCAACAGTGTAGTATTATTTTCACCATGTTTTATTTAAAATTTTATAAATTCTCTGGATAACCATTATGTCTACAAATAATAAGAGATCTGTATAACAACAGTAATATCTTGAATCTATGCTGATCTTTTCCAACACTTCCAAACCCTCATGTAGCAATGATATTTGCCATTTTCAAGAGATCCTTGTCAATAATGTACTCTAACATGTGCCTGCTAGAGGTTAACTAGTTAAAGTGAAAAAGGGGTTGCAACTTTTCTGGAGCTCTGAATTATTCTCTGCTGAGATCAAAATGAAAATGTGACTTCACTCCCAGTCTGGGGCTCAAACTACCACACCACACCAAATACTGAAGTAAGTGAGATTCAGTTGGGCTAATGGAAGAAACAAGAAAATACCTGTTAGATCAAATATATCCCTAAGAAATCTGTCATGAGAATATTATTCATAACCCGCATAGACATCCTGTAGTTTTCCTCATTGTGAAACACACGTTTCTTCATCAGTGTCACAGGTGTACACCACAATGTGTCTTCACACAAGGATAGAGACACTTTGCTAGAATGTGAGCAGAAAGTAAGGGGATGAAAGGAGCACCTTCAGTGGCAGAAGTCTAGGAGTTCAGTACTAAAGAGCTTGTTTAACTGTGACCAACTTAATTTGGGAAACTTTAGAAGTCAGCCTTGGCTAGGCTTACCAGAGAAAGGCATTATGTGTGGGCTGGCCTTTTCTTCCTGGAACTTTATTTAGACCGAATGTGTTTATGATCAAACTCACTCCACACCTGTCTTCAATGTGGGCTGAGTCTTTGGTCACAATAATAACCCCACACCCAAGTTGCAAGGTTCTTGAGTATTGGTTTTTGCAGTTCTAACACAAGGCCTAGCAAATGAGCAGTTTAGCCATTTCCTCAGATCCCAGTGGTGAAAGTCCTACCTGATAAGCAATCAACCACTGAGATAAGAGTCATTGTTTACCAAAGGAGGATGCCCTGACTGGGGCTGCAGGCTGCTGAGGTCCTGTCCAGCTGCAGACTTGCTGGCATTTGAGAAGCTCACCTGGAGAAATCCACCCCCAATATCAAGGGATCTTTAGGGCTAGAGTTTGTGCTGCTGTGGACTCTGGGATATAGACAACTGACAATTTTTGGCTCGGTTTTTTATTTGAGAGCGAATAATGAGATCTACAATTTCATGGTCATCAAACAGGTGATGGCAGCACAGGGCAAGGGACATGAGGGACAGACCCTTGAGCCTGAGGCGGTAGACTGAGCTATGCAGATGCTCAGCAGTCACCCAACGGTGAAGCCACTCCTCTCTACTTCCAGGAGGTGGATCTCCTTAAGTAAACTCAGTCAGCTGGACATGAGCTAAATGGCAAAAGAGATTTGTGCATGCATGCGGGTGTGCACACACACACACACTTTCAGGATTCAGATGGGATTTAATTAAGGACCTTGAGATGGGGTCCAGGCGGGTGCTAAAGGCCATCACGAGTGTTCTTGCAAGAGGGAAGCAGAGGGGGGCTTTCCCATATCAGAGAAGATTATCAGAATGATGCAGAAGGCAAGCAATGCTGGCAGAAGCCACAGACACAAAAAGAGGCAAGGAAGTAGTTTTCTGCTAGAGCCGCTGCAGAGAGCATGCCCCTGTTGACATCGCGATTTGGGCCCACTGATGACTGATTTCAAATGTAGGGCCTCAAGAACAGCAAGAGAGTGCATTTCTGATAAGTCACCAGTTTGTGGTAATTTTCTATAACAGCTACAAGAAACCAAGATACATCATTGCCTGAGAAGATCTAAATACACATATGCCACCACATACATTCAGAATTTGTAAAGAAACTGAACCAATGGGATTGGTCTAGTACAGATGGCAAAGTTGAATGAGGGTAGTCCTCAGAGTGGCATCTAGAAAACACACTCTTCACTGCCTGCAGTCAAGATGGACGTGGGTAAAGGAACGAGGGTAAGTTAGCTGTGCCACAGAAGTTTTACCTTATAGCACTCTTACAATGCATGAAGGCATTTTTGTTTACTGCTACATGATTAATCTTGTTCTTCCCACCCTCCAGAAAAATATTTTTGACATTTCTTACTAATAGTTTCTAAATAATCAGTGTCTAGTACAGCAGTTCAGTTTGTGTGTGTGTTCCATTTTGAATTATTTCTTCTCGTCATGTGTACTGTGTTTAAGACTACCGGAAGTTTTAGGAAATAGAAACAAAGTTGAGAGTTTTGCTAAACTTAGCATATCTGTGTTTACATCCCTGTCACTGGACATATGAGAGCACTTCACATAGGTCATGGGATGGTTCAATCAGAAGAAAAATTTATTTTGGGGCTGGCGCCATGGCGCAGTAGGTTAATCCTCCGCCTGTGGCATCCCATATAGGCACCGATTCTAGTCCCAGATGCTCCTCTTCCGAGCCAGCTCTCTGCAATGGCCTGGGAAAGCTCAAGTGCTTAGGCCCCTGTACCCGCATGGGAGACCAGGAAGAAGCTCCTGGCTCCTGGCTTCAGATCGGCGTAGCCATTTGGCCATTTGGGGAGTGAACCAACGGAAGGAAAACCTTTCTCTCTGTCTCTTCTCTCACTGTCTGTAACTCTACCTCTCAAACAAATAAAGTCTTTAAAAAAAAGTTTATTTTGGTGCAAAAAATATTTAAATCCATGCATGGTTTTCTCACCATACGCATATTCCTTGAACTTTTTGAAGATGGCTAAAGTCTAAGCTTCTGAGCTCTGTCTTTTACCTTAGCCTCTGACCTCTTACCTCATCATTATGCTTCTATCTATGGTTGATTTGACCTCTGGGAGAGCAGTTTGAGGACCATTTGAGAATGATTGGGAATCCCTGCATTAACACAGCTAGAGAAGTTTTTGTTATGCTGTGGGTGTTTCTAGGGGACCCCGTGCCCTGGAACAACCCCCCTCTAATGTGAATTTTATCAGTGAAGTTCTTCTTGTGTGCCCTGAACCATCAACTTCAGCTCCCCAAAATCATAAACTCTTGTTCTCTCCATCCTGAGCCTCCCTGCATGCTTTCTTTTCTTAGACCCCAAAGGAATCATTTTCAAATGATGAAAGCTCAGGGGATAAAGCACTTTGCCACTGTCACTTAATTGCCTTCTTCCCCTTAACCTTTCTTTCATCCAACTGCATGTCCTGACACTTGCTCGCCTCCCACACGGAATGTTTGCATGTGTTTCTCATCAGCATCTACTTTATCCTTTACTCTCCCATTTGTTAATTTTTCAGAAAAATACTCCTCCTTGAAGGCTTCCTGATTAGCCTCTCATAGGGCTCTTGAACACAGCAACTTCTGCATCCATTAGCACACAACCGACATGTGTCCTGCTGCAGTGAAAACTGGTCATCAGCACGCACTTGATGCCTACCCACGAATTCCTGTGGTGTATTGCCATCTTCTTTTGCTGTCACAATAGTCTAACAGTCTAAAGAAGTTGCCAGTGATAATCAGACAAAAGCATAATCAATAACCAGCATTTGGGAGCATACAGTATGATGCTAGTATCGCCAAACATTATGGAAAACACAACAAAAAATGCAAAAGGGGTATAAGTTGAAGCCTATGCCCTGAGGGGAATATCAGAAATAATGAAATACTGAATAATGAAAATAATGAAATATCAAGAAAACTTGAAATATTGTACTGGGGCCAGCACTGTGGCGTAGTGGATAAAGCCACTGCCTGCAGTACTGGCATACCATATGGGTGCCAGTTCCAGTCCCAGCTGCTCCACTTCTGATCCAGCTCCCTGCTAATGTGCCTGAGAAAGCAGTGGAAGATGGCCCAAATCCTTGGGCCTTGCACCCACGAAGGATGCAGAATAACTTTCTGGCTGCTAACTTCAGAGTGGCCCAGCCCGGGCTCTTACAGCCATCTGGAGAGTGTCCCAGTGGATGGAAGATATCTTTCTCTCTCCGACTCTGCTTTTCAAATAAATAAATACATCTTTTAAAAATATATCGTACTTACTGGAGAGGGAAATGATGTGATACAACCACAAGGTGGCAAGAGAAACTCAAAGAGAGATCAATTGTGGGCTAATCAGAGCACCTCACCATGGAAGAGCAGGGCCTGGAAAACCAGGAAAACAGTCCCCCAGCCACACAGAAAAAGAGCAGCCACTGTTTTATTGGTGCTCTCGGCTTCCACTGACATAAGCCAGTTGGGGCTTTTTGGCCTTCTTTTAGGCAATCTCACATTTATGATTATGGAAAATATCTGCCTTGGTCCCAAATCCTATGTCAGTTCTCAGTGGAGCCCGTTCTGTTCCACTTCGCTCCGGTAGCTAAGCAGTTCCCTAGGTGTACCTGCGCATGCTCTCTTTGGGGGTGGAAAGGCTTATCAAAGTGGGCAGCTGCTGGGCAGGAAGTTGTGCAGGAGAGATGGCTCGAGGGAGGGGTTTCGACCCAAGCCCATCTCAGCCTGCGATGCGAGTCTGTTCTGCTCTGTTCTCGGTTCTCCCTGTGGAAGGTTCTCTATCCGCCCGATTGCCACTTCCTCCCCAGCTCAGCATCTCCCTCTCCCTTCCAAAGCCCCACCGCATCTAGTCCCGAGTGAGGAGGGATGGCTCTGTCCTTTCTGTTTTACGCGGGGACCCGCATTTTCTTTGACTCTTGGCTTTGCCTTTGAGGTGAGCGGAGGTAAGCTCGCTTCCGCTGCCGGTCCGCAGCTGGCACATTGACGCGGCTTGTGCCTGGGCCCCTCTGCTTCCCCTGCTGTGGAGACCCCATAGTTCTGGATCCCAGCTCTCTCAGCGGCAGAGTCGCCAGCTGGCAAGGACGCCTGGCATCCAGCAGTCTCACCTTCTGGAAACCACAAAGAGCCCTGACCCCTCCTCACACGGCAGCCCTGAGATGCCGGTTGAGCCAATTAGCTTTCCCCTGATGAAGGAGAAGGGGGCAGATCCACAATCCCTGCCCCGGGAGCCATCTCGGGGGAAAGGTCCCATTTCCCTTTCTTCCAGGCAGCACCAAACCCTATGAGAGTCCTCTTGGCACCAGCTCTTTGGGCTGCCGGGTGCAAAGCACGTCTTTGTCCTTGCGACCTGCTTTCTCGGGCGCACCCACCTCTCCGCAGGCAGACCTGTGGCCCCAGAGGAGAGCCAGCTGGGACTACTACCTTCGCTGGTCAGCTTTTCAGGGGCCCCTGGCCTGCAACCCAGGCGCTTTCTTCAATTTGCCGCTTGAACCACAGCTCTGCGCCTCTGAAATGCCGGACAACATGAAACATTTCATACGGCATTTTCCTGTGTCTACATATTGAATACATTTGGAAGGCATTTCTAAAATCATTTTCGTATGATGCAGTAATCTGCATCGGAGCCATAGTCTGTCGTACCTGCGAATCCCAGGGCGTCACGTGATAGCGCCTGAGCAAGGAACCTGAGACGTTCACCAGCACGCTTTCTGCAGAGGCAGCACTAACCGGCCAGTCTCCGAGGCCAGAGGATTTGCAGCTCTGCCGGGGGATTACGGCTCTATTTATGCTTCCTGTCTCAGCATTTCAACATCTGTTCAACACCGGTTGTGTAGTGATCATCTATTCTTTAGAAACTGCGTTCAAGAATATGAAAGAAAGGGGTTTTAATGAAAAGCAAAATATTATTATCACACATTATCCGGAACAAGCATGCAAGAAAATGCGAAAAAAAAAATGAGTGTTGCCAAACTTTGATTTCTAAAATGATTATCACCTGAGGATACTTACAGCTTCATAGTTTGAGTGCCCAAAGATTTAAAAATGAGAAGATATTCACCTTTTATAGAAGAATATGTTCTTTCTGATGTTGATGAAATGAAATGATTTAATTCCATTAATTTTTATTATCCTGTTACAATGTTGAAAGACTATAGATATCATATTTTGATTATTATTTTTGGCTACCACTTGATTGGATCTGAGACTATTTTGTTGTTTTTTTCTTTCACAAGTTTATTTATTGATTTGAGAGGTACAGTTACAGACAGTGACAAGGAGACAGAGAGAAAGATCTTCCATCTGCTGGTTCACTCCCTAAATGGTTGCAACAGCCATAGCTGGACCAGTCTGAAGCCAAGGGCCAGGAGCTTCTTCTGGATCTCCCACATGGGTGCAAGGGCCCATGCACTTGGGCCATCTTCTACTGCTTTCCCAAGCCACAGCAGAGAGCTGGATCAGAAGAGGAACAGCCAGGACTAGAACCAGCATTCATCTGAGATGCCTGTGCCCCAGGCGGAAGACTAACCTACTGTGTCACAAAGATGGCCCCTATTTTGTTTTTAAAGCATCTGCTTAGAGCCACAGAGACAGGCTAGGTCACTAACTCCACTTGCTGTTCCAGTAATTCTCTATCATTTCACAGGACTTCAGAGTCAGAAGTGCTTGGGAGAGGCTGACTTGTGCTAAGGAAGATACTCCCTCTGTTGGATAATAAACACGGAGAAGAAAGCACTCGATTCCTTCATCAAGGATTAATCATAATTTCCTTTTCTGACCATTGTTTTTTTTTTTTTTTTTTTTTGCTTGGCTACCCCATAAAAAGCTACACTTCATGGGACAGGCATTTGACCTAGCAGTTAAGCTTGGACGCTTACATCTCGTATTAGAATGCCTGGGTTTGAATTCTGACTCCACTCTTGATTCATCTTCCTGTGTATGCAGACCTGGGAGGCTGCAGGTGACAGCTCAAGTAGCTGGGCTCTTGCCACCCATGTAGGAGTTCCCAGCCTCTCACTTCAGCCGGGCCCTGCCCTGGCTGCTGTGGGCATTTTGGGAGTGAACTAGTAGATGGGAGATTGGTCTCTCTCCTTCCTCTCTCCTCCAGCTCAATGGGATCATTCTACAGCTACGTGTCCTCTCCTCTTCTGAAAGAGCAAGTGAAGAAAAATGAGTCTAAAATGAACCAGTTATGCTTTTAAAAGATTCAAAATCTTCAAACAGCTTCTCATTTGCCACGCCACCTAAATTTCACCACTAGGGGGCAGGAGGGCGCCGTCTCAGCTGAAGGGACTCCCCTTAAAAGCTCCTTCCTGCCTGCATCGAGGGAGGTGACCTTCTATTTCCTGTACTTCTGACACGGTGGTGAGCTGAATCTAAGACCGATACCAAGGGGCCAGTTTCCATGGCTTTCGCTTGTTATTTATTTTCTTGTAGTTATTTCCTCGATCTTTGAATGCCCTAGACCATTATTTTCATTAGCAAAGTAGCTTGAAAGCATGAGAGCTATCATTCAAATCTGTTAACCTTTCCTGTGAGTTTGAAAGTCATTAGCAGTGTTCTGACCTAAGCTGCCGATTGCAGAACGGTAAACACTGCAAGAGTACTCCTGCCACTTACAGTGCTTCTGGCTGGAGCGCATGTTTGAAAAGGCGGAAGCACTGCCCAGGTAATTACTAGGGGATGAAGGTGGATCACCTTGCAGTGCTGGGACAAGCAGGAAAAATTACTGGGTACAGGAACAGCGTTTACAGGGGATCTCTCTCAACCTTCCCTTTAGATGTGTGCTTCAGAGGGGGATTGCCAGGGCGCTATTACACAAGACTTAGGAAATCAAACCAAAGGGAGAAAACAGAAGAGGAAGTTACTGGGGCTAACAATTATTAAACACACAAGCACACACACGCATGCATGCAAATGCACACACACTCATACACAGACACACAAATACCAGCGCACACATATAAGTATTCAGACATGTACACATACACAGACATACACACATGCACACACACAGACATACACACAACAGGGAGAGCCTGAGAACCACAGGCTAAGAGGCCTAACCTGTCATCCAAACTTTACTGAACTCACAGAGGCAGTTTTCCCCTCCTTGTTAAGTCTTTACAACTGATCATCAGTATCTTATTTTGAGAGGTTAAGATACCTGTCTCTGATGGAGTTAAAATGTTCTTGGACACTGTTTTCATTTTGTTCACTCTAACTCCCTTGATAAACCTAGCTTCAAGAGTATAAATACATTTTTATTTATTATTTCTATCTGATAGAGAGCTCTCACTTGCTGGTCCACTCCCCACCTCTGCAATGGTTGTGACTGAGCATGGCAAAATTTGGGAGCCAGATACTCAACCACATGGGTGATAGGAACCTAATCACTTGACCTGTTGTCTATAAGGGTCTACAGAAAATATCCAGAATTCCAGTTGATCCAAAAGAGCTTGTCTTTAGGTGGCCACCTTTGTTTAGCACATATCTCAGAACTCATTAGCAGTTGCACAAGCAGTGGGTCGATGCACGGAGCACTGTAGACCATTTCCAGATAAGATTCACAAGGATTTTCGGCTGGACCCTCACGGCCTGGCTCCCACCCAGCTGTTACAGAGCTGCTCTAGGTATGGTGAATCCTAATGGTCACGTATGTATCAGAGCAGATGGGTCCCTGTGACAAGCAAGCATCCTGAAACTGAAAACCCAGAGTGCAGTACTACCAGCAGCCTCCATCCTGCTTTCCTAGCCAGAAAGTAGTCTCGGGCTACATTTCCCTAATGGCTCCCTGGGGTCCTTTAGCTGAGACATTGCAAACTGTGGTCTCCGTGGAGTTCTTCATGGGAATGACTGGGGAGAGTAAAATAAGATGAGAAAAGCTGGTTCTCCCAGCTGCAGCACATGGCCAGTCTGCAGATGAAGTAAACAATCACCATGTGGTATAATTCCCAGGCTTAACCCCATTTGTAGTGATTCTCATGGGCAGCGTGGTGTGGTATTGACCAAGGAGTGGAGAGTGAATTTCTCCTCATGGAAATATATCAGAATAATGTAGGTGTCTGCTTTACTCCCTGTAGTTCTGAGAATCACTCTCAAAAGCTCTATAAATTAGTGCCTACATGGGGATAAGCCAGCAAGTAACAGAAGACAAGAGGGATTAAGGTGGAAATGTTGGGGGCTGGCGCTGTGGTGTACTAAGTTAAGCCTTTGGTTGCAGCACAGGCATCCCTTGTGGGTGCTGGTTCCAATCCCGGTTGCTCCTCTTCTGATCCAGCTCTCTGCTATGACCTGGGAATGCAGTAGAAGGTGGCCCAAGACCTTGGCCCCCTGCACCCACATGGGAGACCCTGAAGAAGTTCCTGGCTCCTGGCTTCGGATCATCCCAGCTCTGGCTCTTGAGGCCATTTGGGGAATGAACCAGCAGATGGAAGACCTTTCTGTTTCTCCCTCTGTCTGTCTGTACCTCTGCCTCTCAAATACATAGATTGTTAAAAAAAAAAAAAAAGATGGAAATGTTTAGGGCCAAACAAGAAAGAGCCAAAGGAGAGAACCTAGTATCCCATCAAATTCACATCACTGAGTTTTCTAGCTCGTACGTGTGCTATGAGTATAATGAAGAGCAACAGGAAGGACACCAGCATTTGGACGAAAACAAAGTCATTCCCTGATAAATTAGTACAATAATTCTAATTCATATGCACAAAAGCAAGAGCGAGTAAGTGCACGTGTGTGCATGCACACACAGTATACTACACTGGCCTTCTCCAGGTCAGCCACGGCTGCTTACTCCACACCGGTTGCCAATAATGTTTTCCTCTGAGCAAATAATTATTTACATAGTTGTCTGATTATGTGCCTGTTTTTTATTATATTGCAAAAAAAAATTAAGATGGCTTCTGTGGATACGTAATATGGCAAGAATGTGTATCAGAACTGAGATTACAAAAAAATCCAAACAAACCAAGGATGAAAGCACAAGAGACAGGAAAAAGCAATAAAAGTGTGATGTTCTACTTATCTGCTACCCGTAAACCACAAACTTGCCTCCAAGCTTTCTCATGGCCAAGTTTGAAGAGAAGCCCAGTTCATGTGTAATTCCCTTGTCTATGAGGGATTCCTGTCGGGGTGGGCAACATCCAACCCACAGGCCACATCATGCCTGCAGTCATTTGGTCCGGCCCTGTAGCAAATGAATCAGTAGCAGGTGAATTTTTTTGAGTGCCTTTTAAAAAAGATTTATTTATTTATTTATTTATTTTGAAAAGCAGAGTTACAGAATGGTAGAGTCAGGGAAAGAAAGAGATAGGAAGAGAGAGAGAAGTCTTCCATTCGTTGGTTCACTCCCCAAATAGCTCCAATGACAGGAGCTGAGCTGATCTGAAGCCAGGAGCAAAGAGCTTGCCCTGGGTCTCCCATGTAGGTGCAGGGGCCCAAAGACTTGGGCCATCTTCTGCTGCTTTCCCAGGCACATTAGCAGGGAGCTGGATCTGTAGTGGAGCAGCTGGGACTCAAATCAGCACCAATATGGGCTGCTGACACCAAAGGTGGCAGCTTCACCTGCTACACCACAGCGCCGGCCTCTGTAGCAGGAACTTTTAAGTTGATTATTTTGTATGACCCACGAGTGACGTTATAAATACCCAAATGGCCCTTGGCAGAAAAAAGGTCCCCACTCCCAAATCATCTGAAGACCTCATAAAACTGGAGTCATTCATGCCTCATCTACCGAATTTCAAATTCCGTGATCTGAAATCTATCACGTTTAGAAGTTTACCCTGGCGCTCTCAGATAAAAGCAGCAGAAGCAATCAGGACAAGACCCATTCTTTTCCATATTACAATCACAGAGGACTTTCTTCTAGAAAGCAAAGAGAGCAAAGACTGGTATAAACATCCTTATAGACCCGCCAGTTGAGCTGCGCAGGTGGCTTCAGGGGTTGCTTGGGCATCGTTCACAGCTGACCACTATGGAGGCTCCTTGAAGTGATGACATGGAACAGTTGGCCAAGGTGAGAGCAGGACCAAACACCGAAACACGTTCTCCAGGAGTTTCATTTAACCCAAGCTGGGAACTAAAAGCGTCTTTATGTCCGCTCAATCTCATTGTTTTTGTACCAAGGCCAAAATTAAAAAACCCTGAGTAAGTAGGCCAGCAAGGCACACAAGCTGCCTGCCAGGCCTGGTCAGCGCTGGGATTTATCTACACAGCCTGATGTGGCTTTGCAGGAATGTGATCTGGTTCATCTTATCTTTACAGTGTCTTCCCCCTCTGGACCGGAACTGGTGTGGGGGAGGAGGCAGAGGGAGCTGGAGCGGAAGCAAGTTCATCCTCCCAGTGCGGATTGCTCTTTGTGAAGACCTCATTTGAAAGGGCCCCATCTCAATACACAGGTGAGGTCTCAATATACAGGAACTTTGCATGGTCACGTGATGCTTCATTCATCTCTGCTGTACAGCAGAAAGGTCTTAAATTGTGTGTTTTTTCACGTCTGCTATGTCACTTTGACTCTGACAAGAATCTGCAAGACTTTGGGGTGCTTCATGGGGTTTTGTTGGCTATGACAACACAGTATGGTAAGTGGGCTGAATGTAGAAATGCAAAATATGTGGGAGAGTGAATAAACCCACTCTTGGGTGGAAAGGGAAGGCTTCTTGGAAGAGGTTACATGTAACCTAAGACCTAACATGTAGGTTACATGTAAATAGAAGGCAAACATGTAAAGGTGGCTTAAGAGTGAGTTGAGATGGGTTCAGAATGGAAGGTGAGAGAGTGTTACCAAAAGGAAACAAACAAACCTCCTGGAGGGTCATTTGACAGTTAGGTTGCTCAGGCTGAATGAAATCCCTGTGTCCTCTACTTGGTGCATGGGGGGCTGACTCCTGGGAGACAGCAGAGGGGGACCAGATCTTGGATGGCTTTGTAATGCAATTTACTTTATCCCAAGAGAATTGAGGCCCCACTCAGGTGGTGATCCTTTATTTAGAAAGACTACTAAATTACCTCTAATTACCTTGAATCAGGGGTTAAAGGTAGGATTTCAAGTTGAAAACCTAAGGAAGTGAAAGCAATGTAGAGTGCTGCTTTGAAAAGCCCAACAGCTGCAGGTGCACTGCTCCACAGGTGTGCCGACTTGGAGGTGCCTGGACAAACTGCTGCCACTCCGAGGTCAGGGATCTGGAGGGACCCAGCCAGCTTCGAGAGACCAGAACAATGATAATGTCACTGCATACACTGTCCCCATCGTCCCTTACTCAGGTGCTGACACACCCCACCTCCATATCTCCACCATCTAAGGACGCAGTTTCTAATAAGGAAAGCAAGCACCGCATGTAGTAGTGTCCAAGCGCCCCCTGCCGCCTCATGCTGGGGTAGCACAAACTTCCTAGGAACGGCAAGCCTAGTATTTGTAAATGTTTCCATGAAAGCTGTTACCTAATAGAGACAGTGAAAAATACTGGGGAAGACATATGATAATAAAAGACAAATATTTCACTTTGTACGTGTTTTGGACAAATGAAGCCCTTTTAAAAGCTAAAGTTGGAGGACAACTAAGGGCGAGGCCTTAGGACGTACAGGGTACCCATGGCTCTGCCTAAGAGATTGTGAGTCAGTTCAGCACAGAGTCATTCAATCTATGGAGAAGTCCCCAGATTTCGACACTGTCCATGAAGTTACTTGAA
Organism: Lepus europaeus; assembly: GCF_033115175.1. Classification (NCBI taxonomy): domain Eukaryota; kingdom Metazoa; phylum Chordata; class Mammalia; order Lagomorpha; family Leporidae; genus Lepus; species Lepus europaeus. The sequence continues at coordinate 61,564,985 of NC_084830.1, read as the reverse complement.
AGGAAAGACTTCATCCATAAAAACGCTGAGCCTAAGATGATTCCCTGTGTGCAGTCTGCCATCTAGTGTTCACTTGTGGAACTAAAACCGTAAATTTTCAAGCAGGTTCATCAGGTGGCAACATTTCAGTTCAGCCATCAAATAGTACCATAAACTCGGCTGAGGTTTGTGGAGGTGGGAGAGCAGGTGGGTGGGTTACAGGAAATCGGTTATTTCTGGGAAACAGTGGTTCTCAATTCTGGCTACCTGGTATTATTTGGGAAACTGTTTAAGAATGCAGATAGAAGGGCCCCTGCTGTGGCCCAGTGGATAACGCCATCACCTGCGGTGCCCACATCCCATTAGGGCATCAGTTTGAGTCTCGGTTGCTCCACTTCTGAGCCAGTTCCCTGCTAATGCGCCTGGGAAAGCAGTAGAAGATGGCCCAAGTGCTTAGGTCTCTGCACCCACACAGGAGATCCAAATGAAGCTCCTGGCTCCTGGCTTCAGTCTGACCCAGCCCTGGCTGTAGTGGCCATCTGGGGAGTGAAGCAGCAAATGGAAGATCTCTCTCTCTCTCTCTTTGTCTCTCTCTCTCTCTCTCTCAACTCTACCTTCCAAATAAAAACGAAAGAATAGAGATGGCTTGGTAAGAAAATCAGATTCATGGGGCCAGGGCTGTGGCGTAGCAAGTAAGGCTGCCGCCGGCAGTGCCCGCATCCCATGTAGATGCTGGTTCAAGTCCCAGCTGCTCCACTTCCAATCCAGCTCTCTGCTATGGCCTGGGAAAGCAGTAGAAGATGGCCCAAGTCCTTGGGCCCCTGCACTCACATGGGAGACCCAGAAGCTCCTGACTCCTGGCTTTGGATAGGCGCAGCTCTGGTCATTGTGGCCAACTGAGGAGTGAACCAATGGATGGAAGTCCTCTCTCTCTCTCTCTCTCTCTCTCTCTCTCTCTCTCTCTGCCTGTCCTTCTCTTTCTGTGTAACTCTTTCAAATAAATAAATTTTTTAAAAAAAGGTTAAGGAAAGAGAATTTAAAAAGAAAAGAAAACCAGATTCACTCAGGTGGGATGCCCACAATGGCCTGTGTAAAAGGCTCCCAGGTGGCTGTTATGTGCTTCCAGGGCAAGGACCCCTGGCAGACTCAGGCCTGTGGACTCCACCTGTGTCGCTACAGGAGCCTCCCCACTCAGCAGTCTCACCTTAAGCAGGGCAATTCGAGGAATATCTAAGTGCCTCAGCAAAATAAGGATAATAATCTCCCCCAAGCTATTCTAAGTGTTAAATATGATCACGAATATTAAGTGCTTAGCGTTAACACATGAGGCATTGGGCTCAACAAATGCTAAATATATAATACATGTGAGATTTAGCATAGGAAATATTTTACAAGCTACTTAAGTAAATGACCTGTGTAATGTGAACACATTAGAGACTACAAAACAGAACATTTAACATTTGACTTATTTCTATTTGTTCTGGACAAGCAGACATGTCAGACCAAGGGACTGACTGCTAACGCCCAGCTCAAAGCCAGCGATTTCTGAGAAGCACATTACTTCTTTTTTTTCTAAGATTTATTTACTTACTTGAGAGGTGTAGTTACAGACCCAGAGAGGGAGAGACAGAGGTCCTTCATCTGCTGGTTCACTCCCCAAATGGGCTGCCACGGCTGGAACTGAGCTGATCCGCGGCCTGGAGCCAGGAGCTTCTTCCAGTTCTCTTACATGGGTGCAGGGGCCCAAGGACTTGGGTCATCTTCCCCTGTTTCCCAGGCCATCAGTAGAGAGCTGGATTTGAAGTGGAGCAGCTGGGACTTGAACTGGCGCCCATATGGCATGCCGGCAACACAGGCAGATGCTTGATCTACTATGCCACAGCGCCAGCCCCCGCACATTACTTTTTATCCAGTGCTGACATAAAGCCGTTCATAGCATGCAACATTCTCCCTGTCCCTTCCCAAACTCTGTCACTGGGTTCAAACTTCGCAGTTCTCTAGAAAACTCTACATGCTGTGCTTGGATCTGACGTCTCTCCTGAATTAAGCAGGAGCAAAGTCACACCATCTGCAGACATGGCGACAGGAGGCACAGCCCGGTGTCTTGGGGGAGAATCACTGATGAGAGGGGTCTCTACAATCATTAAGGAATAAAACATGCAAAACTGTTACTGTAGGCTGTTCTGGGCAGGACTATCCTCTGAAAGCACTCAGAGGCGGCCAATTTTCCGTTTAGCTGAAGAGTGAGAAGGTCAGGTGGGACCACGTGCTAAAGAAAACTCAGCTGTAGGGGCCGGCGCTGTGGTGCAGTGGGTTAAAGTCCTGGCCTGAAGTGCTGGCACACCATATGAGTGCCAGTTCTAGTCCCAGTTTCTTTTCTTCCAATCCAGCTCTCTGCTATGGCCTGGGAAAGCAGAAGAAGATGGCCCAAGTCCTTGGGCCCCTGCACCCATGTGGGAGACACAGAAGAAGCTCCTGGCTCCTGGCTCCTGGTTTCAGATCAGCGCAGCTCCAGCCATTGTGGCCAACTGGGGAGTGAACCATCGAATGGAAGACCTCTGTCTCTGTCTCTACCTCTCTCTCTAACTCTGTCTTGCAAAAAACAAAACAAAACAAAAAAAAACACCTCAGCTGTGGAAGCTGGCTGGGAGGGGTGCGGGAAAGGCAAACATCAGCTGTACCAGGGTCTCACTTGCTGTGGGAAGATAGTGCACACTACTGAGCAGCAGCTAATTCTGAGCCACAAACTAACCAGTTGGGCTTGGGACACAGAGGACTCATGACGCAGAGGTCATTTAGGTGTGGCCATCCAAAAAGGAGCTGGAGATTAGGGGTGAGGATTCAGAAGGAAAATATGGAGTGTAGATCAAGACTTGGGAGTCATCAGAATGAGTGAAGGTCAAAGTCATGGGCAGGCACCAGTTTTCCTCACGGTGCAGATTGCTCTTTGTGAAGACCTAATTTGAGTGGGCCTCGATCTCAGTTTGGTAAGGTCTCAATATACAGGAACTTTGCATGGTCACGTGATGCTTCATTCATCTCTACTGTACCGCAGAAAAGTCTTAAATTGTGTGTTTTTTCACGTCTGCTATGTGCCACCTTGACTCTGACAAGAATCTGCAAGACTCTGGGGTGCTTCATGGGGTTTTGCTGGCTATGCAACACAGTATGGTAAGTGGGCTGAATGTAGAAATGCAGAATATTCGAGAGAGGGAATAAACCCACTCTTGGGTGGTCAAGGAAGGATCTGGGGGGGACCCAGCCAGACCAAAACAATGATAATGTCACTGCACACACTGTCCCCATCACCTCTTACTCAGGTGCTCACACACCCCACCTCCATATCACTACCAACTAAGCACCCAGTTTCTAAGAAGGGAAGCAAGCATGGCATGTAGTAGTGTCCAAGCGCCCCCTGCCGCCTCCTGCTGGGGTAGCAAGCCTAGTATCTGTAAATGTTTCTGTTGGTAATGTTAGGTATTTTTTGTTTTGTTTTAAGATTTATTTTAATTATTTGAAAGGAAGAATTAGAGGGATGGAGGGAGAGACAGAGAGCTCTTCCATCAACTGGTTCACTCCCCAAGAGGCTTTAATGGCCAGGGCTGGGCCAGGTTTAAACCAAGAACCAGAGCTTCATCGAGGTCACCCATGTGGACGCAGGGGTCCAAGTACTTGGGCCATCTTCCGCTGCTTTCCTACGCACATTAGCAGAGAGCTGCAGCCTGGTCGGGAACTGGCATCCATCTGGGATCCCGGTGCCACAGGGGGCTGTTTAACCTGCTGCACCACAATGTGACCTCAGTAATGTTAGTTTTTTTATGAAGAACTTTTGTAATCTTGCATTATATTAATCTCCAGGCATCTGGTGGCTTTTTTCCTTGAAATTCCAGAGTTGTGTTTTTTTGTTTTTGTTTTGGGGAACAGAGAGAGAGCGTCCATCTTCTGTTCGCTCCCCAAATGCCTGCAATACCCAGGAGGACTGAAGCCAGAAACCAAGTATCCCAAGTGGGTGGGTGGGTAACATGTCAAGGCTTGGGGAAGGCTTTGAGCTATCACCTGCTGCCTCCCAGGGTGTCCATCAGCAAGAAGCTGGAATCAGGGGAAAGAGCTGAGAGTAGAATGCAGGCACTCTGATGTGGGATGTGGGTATCCCAACTAGTGTCTTAACCACTAGACAAAACACCTGTCCCTCTGATGTTGATTCTGCTTTTAAAAATGCTATTGTAGGGGCCAGTGCTGCGGCATAGTGGGTAAAGCTCCCGCCTGCAGTGCCAGCATCCCATATGGGCGCCGGTTCAAGTCCTGGCTGCTCCACATCGATCCAGCTCTCTGTTATGGCCTGGGAAAGCAGTGGAAGATGGCCTAAGTCCTTGGGTCCTTGCACCTGTGTGGGAGACACAGTAGAAGCTTCTGGCTTCAGATCAGCACAGCTCCAGCTGTTGCAGCCAATTGGTGAGTGAACCATCGGATGGAAGCCTCTCTCTCTGCCTTTCCTTCACCCTCTATGTAACACTGACTTTCAAATAAATAATAAATCTTTTTTTAAAATGCTATGTTAAGTAGTTTTCTTATTTAAATGTTATCTTATGTGTTACTAGGTTATAAAAATAGTTGATTTTTGTACATTGATCTTATCCTCAATGATGACACTAAAGCTATTATACACTGGGGCCAGCGCTGTGGTGCAGTGAGTTAAAGCCCTGGCCTGAAGTGCCAGCATCCCATATGCATGCCTGTTCTAGTCCCAGCTGCTCCTCTTCTGCTCCAGCTCTCTGCTAATGTGCCTGGCTCCTGGCTTCGGATTGGCTCGGCTCCAGCCATTTGAGGAGTGAACCAGAGAATGCATGACCTCTCTCTCTGTATCTACCTTGTCTGTAACTCTGTCTCTCAGATAAATAAAAATAAATCTTAAAAAAAAAAGAGGATATTATACACTAATGGTTTGACTGCAGATTCTTAAAGATTTTTCAAGTAGATGATCACAGAATATGAATTAGTTTTAGTTCAGCCAGTCAATCCTTATATTTGTTTCCTTGTTTTGAATTTAAGGTTAAATATTTCCATACAAGCATTGTTTTATCTACACTCCACAAATGTTAACATATGTTAAAAATAAAGGATCCTCACATAGTTCAGGATGTTCAAAACAGTGAAAGAGCACACACACACACACACAAAAACCTGAGAAACCTGAAAGAGACAATGAATGCAGGGGATAGAATCACATTTAGAAATCTAAAAATGGGGGCTGGTGTTGTGACACAGTGGCTTAAACCACAGCCTGCAACACTGGCATCCCATAGAGGCATTTGTTTGAGTCCCAGCTGCTCCACTTCTGATGCAGCTCCCTATGATGGCCTGGGAATGCAGTGGAAGATGGCCCAAGTGTTTGAACTCCGGTACCTACATTGGAGGCCTAGATGAAGCTCCTAGCTCCCAGCTTCAGCCTGGCCCAGCCCCTGGCTATTGTGGCCATTTGAACAGTGAACCACTGAATGGAAGATCTCTCTCTCCCTCCCTTCTATAACTCTGGCTTTAAAATATTAAATAAATATTAAAAAAATTGAAAGGAAACAAAAGGAAGCCCTGGAGGCACAGGCAGCATCGCTGGTGAGCAGCCGGTTGAGACAGAGGGGAAAAGGGCTCCAAAAGATCTACCTCCAGGACAAAAAGCGAATAGTATTAACAGACAAAATGACTGCGGTAAACACATGGAAATTCATAATGTTTTGGGCCAGTATTGTGGCATAGCGGGTAAAGCCGCCGGCTGCAATGTTGGCAAGCCAAATGGGCACTGGGTCACGTCCCAGCTGCTCCATTTCTAATCCAGCTCCCTGCTAATAGCCTTGGAAAAGCAGCAGAAGATGGCCCAAGTGCTTGGGGCCCTTACACCACATAAGAGACCTGGAAGAAGCTCCTGGCTTCACCTGGCTCAGCCCTGGGTGTTACAGTCACTTGGGAAGTGAACGGTAGACAGAAGATTGATCTCTCCCTCCCTCTAAGTCTGACTTTCAAATAAACAAACTAATATGTGTTAGTTACATAATAATAGAAAGTAGGTTTTCTTTTCCTAAATGAGGCAAAGTCAAGATACTGCTATGGACCACAATGGAAAACAATTTTAAGTCATTATTATTTTCTTTCTTGAAACATTTTAGGCTTGAGAGTAGATATTGAAATTCAGGCCAGTAAGTCACAATGACCTATAACACAGGTAAGGTGCTGACCCCAGACACTGTAAACCATCTCTCAAAATCAGTAATAAGGCCAAAGGGAGCCAAAGGATGTTTCAGAAAAAAGGACATGATAGGAAGAGCTTATTTTTGCTTAAAAAAGGGGGAGGGATGTTCAAATGTTTATATTTTACATATGCATCTCTGTGTGTATATACACATATAGAAAGATAACACGCCCGCTGCATAACATATGCTAAGTCTAAGAAGTCTTGTTACTTACAAGAAATATGTTCAAGTTATTGTTGGATAATTTACTTGTTAAACATCTTTTTTCAACATCTAAAGAAATTTCAGCCACAAAACACCCAAGTGTATTTAGAATAAAGATGTAAAGCTATCTATAGGAAAAAAATATTTTAAAGCCTTTGGAAAAGTTGGACAAAGTACAAGCAAAAAAATCAGAATATATATATATATTCAATCACAACTGCAAGTTTCAAATGGGTAATTCAACACAAAGCCTCTAAAAGTAGTCTAAATTATAAATTTAATAATGTGGCTAACAACTATACTTTTATTTAAACTTTTATTCATGATAGCCTTATTTAAAATAAATTTAATTCAAAAAACAACTTGTCTTAGAATACAGTATGAGATGTTTAAAGTAAAAGTGACCAACAGTGTAAGTACAGAAATTATTATAATACCTAAACCTTGGTATCATATATATTTAGTGTACTAGGCGTACACAACAATAACATACCCCCTACCTTGAGTACTATAAAGAAGCGTTTTTCATCTTATCAAGTACAAGGCTCATACAACCGTATAACAGAATTTAACAATCTGTTCACAAGCCAAGAGACAAAGCTAAACAATAAATTAATGCTTTAGAAATGTCTATGAACCAGTAAAATTTTCTTCTTGCATTTTCTAGGCCGAAGGCTATTAAGAAATACTTAAAGGCTTCCTACAGTACAGCAGCAGTGAAGTTAACTAAGGAGTTTGGGAAGAAATCAAATGGTTCTGTGTTAACCACACAGTGCTTTGCCAGCAGGACCGCATCAGTGTGAGCATCCTTCAGACAGGGTAGACTGGATCTGATCAGAACACTGAGAAGAGTGCTTTCGGGAAACAATTTCTTCTCTGGCCCCTGGTTGTGGACACTGAAGGGAAGCACCCTGTGATGAGGTGCTTTGGAAAACATTAATCACAGAAATGTCCACTCTGCAATGCTACCTGGCAGTATGGTGATGTGAAATATAAAAAGGAAAACTAGGTAATGTTAACTCTACAACCTGAAGCAAACACACAAAATGGTGCATTCCTGACTTCATGTACCATTCTTATAATGCTCATAATGCATGTTTTTGAACTGTCTACTGTTTGGCAGTCACTGTGCAAAGCACTGTGGGTACACTGATGAATAAAAGAAAATGGGGCTCTCTGCAAAGAAACGTCTGGCTAGGGTGTCCCTGTTATAGCCTTATAAACTTAAATATGGCTTTTAGAACCAAAGAGAAAATTGTTTCCAAAAAGGTAACTTTCTGATTGAGGGTTACACTTCTGAGGGTCATATATTCCTGAGGACTATATATATTTAGAAACACACACTTTCTAATGGACCGTTTTAGCTGGTGTAATACATATCTCGTGAACAGCTTACTTTCTGTAAAGTACATTCTTACATGCAAATTTTTTACAACAGTGAAACAAACATTATGGCTATCCTTACATACCTAGTCTTAGTCTATGGAACAATTTCCAATTTTTTCATCTGGACATCAAAGACAATTGAAATCAGTATCCTACATCGGAAACAGATGTCCATCAGTGCATCAATGCATCTGGGGAAAAGTGGCTGTCACTGAAGGTGAGCTGCAGTCATTAATCTTCATCATCCCTCTGAAAAGGTACTATCTGTATTTCTTTGGCAATCCTTTCTGCTAGTGCTCTAGTACTTGCAGCAATTATTCTTCGTGACATCAAATCAAATGGCCCTCCTAAAATCAAATCAAATATGGAAAATGGTTATATACCGCACAAAAATAATCCATATACTAGAATCAATCCTAACGTTTTTGGGAGGGAGAGGTCATGGTAGGGGAACAGAGAAAGAGAGAAAAAGAGCGAGAGAGACAGTCTTCCATTCATTGGTTCATTCCCCAATTGTCAGCAACACTTGGGCTGGGCCATGCTGAAGCCAGGAGCCAAGAACTCAAGTCAGATCTCCCTCTTGGGTGGCAGGGACCCTAGTAATGAGCTTTTACCACCTCACAGGTATGCATTAGCAGAAAGCTGGTTCAAAAATGGGAGTATCTGGGTCTCAAACCATGCACTCCAACATAGAACGTGGGTATCCCAAGTGGTGACTTAACTGTTGCACCCAACCCTCATCCTAACATTTTAATATTTTCAGTTCTCCTTAAAAAAAAAATCGACTCTGTCACATGGTTACAATGTTTAAGCCCTGGCTCTACATACTGATTTTCTAAGCTTCTTTTCTTAAACAATTTTATTTATTTGAGAAGCAGAGAGAAATAGAGACCAAGGTAGTCAGAGATCTCCCATTTGCTGGTTCACTTCCCAAATGCTCACGACAGCCAGGCAGAAGCTAGAAGCCAGGACCTCAATTCAGGTCTCCCACGTGGGTGGCAGGAAGCTAATTACTTGAGCTATCACTGCTGCCTCCCAGAGTGCACGTTAGCAAGAAGATGGGGCTGGAGCGAGAAATCAAATCCAGGCACTCCAGTGTAATTTGCAGGCACTATTAACTACCAGGTGCACTGTGGCATAGCAGGTAAAGTCACTGCCTACTGTGCTGTCATCCCATATGGGTGCCGGTTTGAGTCTCAGCTGCTCCACTTCTGATCCAGCTCTCTGCTATGGCCTGGGAAAGCAGTGGAAGATGGTCCAAGTCCTTGGGTCTCTACACCCACATGGGAGACCTGGAAAAAGTTCCTGGCTCCTGGCTTCGGATCGATGCAGCTCCTGCCACTGCGGCCATCTGGGAAATTAACCAGCGGCTGGAACACCTCTCTCTCTCTTTTTCATCCTCTCTCTCTCTTCCTCTCTCTCTCTCTCTGCCTCAGTCTCTCTGTAATTCTGCCTTTCAAATAAAATAAATAAATCTTAAAAAAATTGCTATGTCAAATGTCCACCCCAAAGCATATTTTTAAAACATCTATTTGAAAGGCAGAGTGACAAAAGAGAGAGGGAGAGAAAGAGAGATCTTCCATCTGTTGGTTCATTCCCCAAACAGCAACAACAACTGGGGCTGGCCAAGTTGAAGCCAGGAGCCTGGAACTCTTATCAGGGTCTCTCACGTGGGTGGTGGGGTATTTGGGCCATCATCTGCTACTTTCCCAGGAACATCAGCAGGGAGCTGGCCTGGAAGCAGAGCAGCCAGGACTTGAACCAGTGCTCTGACATTGGACTCTGATACGGATGCCAGCATCCCAAGTGGCAGCTTAAACCACTGTGCCACAATGTCAGCCTCTAAGTACCTTTCTTGAGCAAAGACTAATTGTTGGGGTGGGGGTGGGAGGCCACAGATCTAAGCTCACATCAGTTTAAGAAACACTTTTTTTTCCTATTTCTTCTTTTGTGCCTATTTATTACCTCTTTACTGTTTGAGAATTAATGGACACGAAATTCAACTCTGTATTTTCATATCACTCCCCTTCCCACTCTATTTCTTTGTTGTCTTTCTTCCAGATCATTGGTGAATTCTTTGACACCAGGTCCACCTTCATTTCAAAAATTCACCATCAACTCAAAGTCTTTAACGTCCCTAGGCCCAAGACAGAAAGAGCTGGTGGAGATGGTACACTGACAATCATCACGGTGGTCGTTCAAGGAGCTCCCGATCCGAGCCTGACTCAGTGCCTGTCTAGACCTCTACAGTGTCTCAGCATTCCTGATGCTCACATTCCAAGAGGCTTAGCCAGTTACTAGCAGCTGCACATTACCATTAACTCTAATCCTTCTTTCACCCAATGCTTACTTTGACTTTGCAGGAAACTGCACAGTCTGTTTTTGCCTTAAAAGCTGAAGTGTAACATCTGATGTGGGTGATCCTGTGCCTGGCTGGGAGACCGCCTGCCTAGCCCATGCAGGAGGCTGAGAGGGCATGGGACACCATGCCTTCCGGGAAGGACCCTATGACCCAACTGCAGGCAGGAGGCAGGAGCCCCAGGCACATTTCCCCCACCCCTGCTTCCTGTTGAAGGGCCCTGTAACTGCCAATCAGGTAACCAGCCCCAGGGTGTGGCCCAGGCCCACAAGGGCCACCTGGAAGGCTATGTAGACTACATGATCTTCAAGCTGATTGGAGAAGCATAGCGGTGTCAATATCGGCTTTATCCTATAGACTTAGTGATGCCCTGAATTAGCTATGCCCCCCCCCCATCTGCCCTTTAAAAGCTTGAGATTGATTGTTAGTCAACGGAGATGTTCACCAAAACTTGTCTCCAGTGCTTCTTGTCGAAGAACGCCATTGCCCCACCATCCCAACAGGGTGTGGGCCTCGAAGGACGAGTCCGCAATATATCAAACATTAAAAAAAACACATGGGGGCTGGCGCTGTGGCATAGTAGGCTAAGCCTCTGCCTGCAGTGCTGTCATGCCATATGGGTGCCAGTTTGTGTCTCAGCTGCTCCTCTTCCAATCTAGCTCTCTGCTTCTGGGCTGGAAAAGCAGCAGAAGATGGCCCAAGTCCTTGGGCCCCTGCACCCACGTGGGAGTCTGGGAGGAGCCTCCTGGCTCCTGGGTTTGGATTCGCTCAGCTCCGGCCATTACAGCCATTTGGGGAGTGAACCAGCAGATGGAAGATATCTCTCTCTGTCTCTCCCTCTCTCTGTCTGTAACTCTGCCTCTCAAATAAATAAATAAAATCTTATTTTAAAAAATGGAGGGGCTATGGAGCTGGCGCTGTGGGGCAGCGGGTTAACACTCTGGCCTGAAGCACTGGCATCCCATATGGGCATTGATTCAAGACCTGGCTGCTCCACTTCCAATTCAGCTCTCTGCTATGGCCTGGGAAAGCAGTAGAATATGGTCCAAGTCCTTGGGCCCCTGCACCCGCATGGGAGACTTGGAAGAGGTTCCTGGCTCCTGGCTTTGGATCGGCACAGCTCCAGCTGTTGTGGCCAATTGGGGAGTGAACCATCGAATGGAAGACCTCTCTTGCTCTCTCTTTGCCTCTCCTCTCTCTGTGTAACTCTATCAAATAAATAAATAAATCTTTAAAAAACAAAAAAATGGAGGGGCCAGAACTGTGGCACAGTAGATTAATCCTCCGCCTGCGGTGCCAGCATCCTATATGGGTAGCAGTTCTAGTCTTGGCTGCTTCTCTTCTGATCCAGCTCTCTGCTATGGTCTGGAAAAGCAATAGGAGATGGCCCAAGTGCTTGGGCCCCTACACCCATGTGGGAGACCCAGAGGAGGCTCCCAGCTCCCAGATCCCAGCTTCAGATCAGCTCAGCCCTGGCCATTGCAGCCATTTGGGAAGTGGATGAAAGATATTTCTCACTGTCTGTACCTCTACCTCTCAAATAAATAAATAAAATCTTTTAAAAACAAAAGGAAAAGCTCAACAGATGTGGAAACAAAAAATGATGCTTTACTGCTCTGTGATTTTACCTGTTACATCCATTAGCACGCCACCAGCTTCGGTAACAATGATGCCAGCTCCTGCCATATCCCAGCAGTGAATTCCCATTTCATAATATGCATCTGCTCCTCCAGTTGCCACGAGGCACATATTAACAGCTGCCGTGCCAACGCCTCGGATCCTAACAAATAGAATTCCAAAACAAGATTTAAAAAATAATCCTTTCAAACAAGGCATTCCTTCTCTACTTCAGTTTATGTGAAGTGTTGACTGAGATAACTTCAATCAATCTAAAGAATAAGTATAAAAAGGGGTAAGGGGAGTATCTAATCTTAAAATAAAAAATGTGCAAAATCTAATTATCCTGATGCATTATACAAATCACAAAATGAATCCTCACAAAGAATGATTTAAAAAGATAAACACTGAAATAATCATTTTTTGGGAGAAAAAAACTGAGGAAAATGCTAAAATTTCAGCAAAATGGCATGGATGTATATTTGTATTTGTTTAAACCCAAGCACTAGAGCCCATATTGTTTTATACGCACACACACACACACACAACGCAGTCACTAGAAGGTGTAACATATCATGCTACTGGTCACTGCCAACTCGGTGTGTACCATACATGTGCCTGAAACGACACCAGCACGCCTGGGCTCTGTATCAATTCAGGCCTGCCATGGCAGATCACTTTAGGTTTGTCTTCTCACAGCACCTCTCTCTTAGAAATAGACCAAGTTAAGATAAATATGGATACTACTTGACAGCTACCACTATAATAAGTGACTCAGGAAGTAATCATCAATAAACGCTAAAATTAGTGGGTGAAAGTTTGACATTCGCGCAGCATCAAAGTATCACTCTATAACAAATATAATTAAAATGGAAAAACAGCATCTTTGCAATAGTCTACCATTACCAACCATTACCACTATGACAACGCATAGTGGGTTTATCTGCCACCTGTAACACGGGCAACCCATATGGATGCCAGTTCAAGTTCCAGCTGTTCCACTTCCGATCCAGCTCCCTGCTAATGCACCTGGAAAAGCAGTGGAAGGTGGCCCAAGTGCATGGGCCCCTGCACCCATGTGGGAGACCTGAAAGAAGTTCCTGGCTTTGGCCCAACCCTGGCCTTTGGGGAGTAAACCAATGGTTTAATCTCTCCCTCTCTCTCTCTCTCTCTAATTCTTTCAAATAAATAAATAAAATCTTTAAAGCAAAACAAGTAACATCACACAATAGGGAAAAAGGGTACCATGTGCTTCCTGGATGAAACACGGAGGACAGAACCTGTGAAAAATGCATAATCTAAGCATAATCAAGAGGAAATAAACACGAATCAGGAGACACACTACAAAATAATTGGCCTGTACTTCTCAAGACAAAGGAAGCTAAGCAACTGAGGAGAAATGACAATGAAATGTAACGTATAATCCTGGAATGGAACTTGGATTATAATTTTTTCAAAATTTGAAAAGTTTGTGCATTAGAATACTTAACAATGTTGATTCCTGGTTTTAAAAATAATGTTTGGAATATTCTGTTAATTAAAGAAAAATTATACTTGGAGCCGGCACTGTGGGTTAAGCTGGTACCTACAATGATGACGTCCCATATGGGCGCTGGTTCAAGTCCCAGCTACTCTACAATCAATCTAGCTCCCTGCTAATGTGCCTGGGATAGCAGTGGAGGATGGCTCAAGTGCTTAGGCTCCTGCACCCACGTGGGAGACCCAGATGGAGTTCTAGACTCCTGGCTTAAGCCCAGCCCAGCCTTGGCCATTATGGCCACTTGGGGATTGAACCAGTGGATGGAAGATCTCTCTCTCTCCCCCCTCTGTCTGTAACTCTGCCTTTCAAATAAATAAATCTTTTTTTTAAAAAAAAAAAAAAGACATATATATTGGAGTATGTTTAACAGAAAGGGGTCACATGTCTACAAATCACTTTTTATTTATTTATTTTTTGAAGATTTATTTATTTGAAAGACAGAGTTACAGAGAGAGGTAGACACAGAGAGAGGTCTTCCATCTGCCGGTTACTCCTCAGATGGCATAAATGGCTGGAGCTGCACCGATCCAAAGCCTGGAGCCAGGAGCTTCTTCCGGGTCTCGCACGTGGGTGCAGGGGCCCAAGAACTTGGGTCATCTTCTACTGCTTTCCCAGGCTATAGCAGAGAGCTGAATTGGAAGTGGAGCAGCCAGAACTAGAACTGGCACCCATATGGGATGCTGGCACTTCAGGCCAGGGCATTAACCCGCTGCGCCACAGTGCTGGCCCCTGTAAATCACTTCCAAATGGGTTTTACTCATTAGCAGGAAGCTGGATTAGAACTGCAGCAGCCAGGACACAAAGCTGCATCTGCCTGGAATGCTGGTGCCGCAGGCAGAGGCTTAACCTACTATGCCAGAGTGTCGGCCCCTCTCTCCCAAAGCAAATTTTAGAAAGGGGGAGGAGAGTGGGCATTATGGCACAGGGGGTTAAGTCACAGCTTGAGATGCCCACATGGTATATCAGAGTGCCTGGTTTAAGTCCCCACTATACGATGCTTCTGATCCAGCTTCCTGCTAATGCACCTGGAAGGCAGCAGATAATGGCCCAAGTACTTGTCTTCCTGCCACTCATGTGGGAGGTCCCAGTGGAGTTCTGGCTTCTGGCTTTAGTCTGGCCCAGCCATGGGCTTTGCAGGCATTTCAGGAGTGAGCTAGCAAATGGAAGATCTTGAAATCTCTCTCTCTCTCCAAAAAAGGTTAAGGGAAAGGAGTTGGCTCAGTGGTTAAACAGTGCTTGGGACACCAGCATCCTATATTGAAGTGCCTGATTCCAGTACCAGCTCCTCTGCTTGCAATCCAGGTTCCTGCTCATGTGCACGGTGGGAGGCAGCAGATGATGTCTCAAGTACTTGGGTCTCTGCCCATGTGACAACTGGATGGAGTTTCAGGTGCCTGGCTTTGGCCTGTCCCAGCCCCTGCTGATGAGGGCGACTGTGGACTGAACCTGTCTTTCTAGAATCCTGGTCTGGAAGGACAACAGTGATAGATACCAGCAGTGCTTCTGCCTCCTTTTTAAAAAAGATTCTATTTTGTTTATTTATTTGAAAGGGAGAGCTGCTCGGGGCGGGGGAGGGCAGACAGAGAGGGAAGGAGGCAGAGGAAGAAAGAAGGAAACCTTCCATCTGTTGGTTTACTCCAACATGGCCACATCAGATTTGGGCCAGGTCAAAGTCTCCTACATGGGTGGTAGGGCCCCAGGCTCTCAAGCCATCAGCTGGAAGCTGGCTGGGAAGCAGAGTAGCTGGGACTTGAACTGGCGCTCTGATATGGGATTTCTGTGTCACAAGCAGCAGCCTAACACACGGCAGCACAACGCTGGCCCCATGTCCACGGCTAATGAATACTGGGCTCTCTGCAAGTGGCCTCACAGTCAGCAAGAACATATTCTCTTACAGATCCACCTTACCAAAGGATTATCACACAGATTGCTTAGCAGGTAATTAAGACTGTGGTCTAGATTCTGCACCACATGTTGTGAATCCTACTGTAGTCTGATCCTCTTATCATGCTAGCATGGGATAGAGAGAAAAGGTCTATCTTTGGTGTCATGGAGATTTGGGATTCTTCCCCTGTTAAGTTGTTAGAAACCATGACCTTGAAGAAGTTACTTCTTTGGTTTTTAGCTTTCTTGTCATCAAAATGGTACTACCAACTTACCTTAGACCACTTTTGTAATGACTACAAGTTATTTATGTAGTACCTAGTAGATTTACTAGCATATAAAAAGTACTTAATTTTTTAAAAAAGTTATGATTATGATGAAATTATTCAAAAAGCCATGATGCCAACACACTTGGTATTACAAGGTGAAGTTCATCTAACTGAATCCCAAAATTAAACATAGACAATGGACCTACAATAGCTTACTTTGTCTCCTAAATGCTATTTCTTACTTAAGAACTATTAGATGTTTCTTCTTATTGAAGGCATTTATTTTGATCATGACTCTTTAGTTTCATTTTATTTTTTATAAGTAATTCTGAAGTCACACTAAAAAACTAAAGAATCGGCTGAATGCAAAATATCATAGAAATCAAACTAACACTACTCCTTGGTAACATTTTCCTGGTTAAATTTTTGAAAAAAAAAATCCTAATAAAAAAAAAAAAAAACTCGTTTTATGTAAGCCAATGGCAAAATAAAAGGTTAACATTGTAAACCCCTTGCCACTCTTTTACGGCTAACATAATCATTTTATTGCCCGTGGTTAAAGTCCTTGCTTTAAGACGCTCACTGCAGCAGCAGGCTTTTTAAGTTATACTGCTCTTTCATCATGGACATCATCCAGAAACATTCTCCTTCTACACAACACAGACTCGACGCTTTCACCTAACTCAGTGGTACAACAGACCACACGTTTACCCCATAATTACAGCTGGGACAACGGTCAGACTAGACTTTGAATGCCGCAACTCCTGGAAGAGAATTCTAATACTGGAGAAAGAAAAATTATGTGGAAGCCAAGGTTCTAGTCATATCCCTGCGCAGCTGTGTGATCTCAGTTTTCTGAACTTCAGTCAACTTATCTGCAGTTAGGTCAGATTAATAACTGATTCTGATCAGTTCTTAAGAGTCTTATAAGTCAGAGATTCGCAGAAGGCAGAAGGTTAAAAGAATTGGTGGTAAAATAAAACCATAAAAAATGTATTAATATCCCACAGCTGTATAAAAATGCAGTGATTAAAAAGGCTAAAAATAGAAGGGTGTACAAAGATTTATATGGCAATTAGTAACAGTAAGAAAGAAGGATTACAATTCTGATGGAAAAATTGACTTCAAGATCCCAAACAGGAAACAAGAAAAAGAATATTTTATTGTGTTAAAATTATACAATGAAGGTGTAACGATTATGAAAAAGTACCTAATAACATAACTTCAACCTACATAAAATAGAAGCTGCACAAACTGAAAGAAATACAAAGAAACATACTCATTAAAGCAGACTTTGACAGATCATTCTCAACATGAGACAGAGCAAATATACAAAATTAAATTAAATTAAAACTATGAAAAGGTAAGATCTTTTAGTTATGTATTGAACATTATACCCTGAAAGCAGAGAATATATTTTTTCAGTGCATATGAAATTTTCACACATTTGATCACAGTCTTGGGCAAAAAGAAATCACCCAGTAGGTCCCATAAAGTAAAAGTTTTACAATGCAATGAACTGCAGATTAAAAATCAAACAAATAAAAAACCAAAAAGGCCTCTCCATGTGGAAATTTTTAAATGTAACTTTTGGGTGTATTTTATATAATAAAAACAAGTTATAGAATTTATGAAAAATAATTGTAATTACATCAGTACATGTCAGAATCTGGGATACACCAAAGGCAGTGATCAGATGAAAATGCACAGCCTGGGTGGGCATTTGGCACAGTAGTTAAGTCACTATTTAGGATGCCTGAAACTCATATCAGAGTACCTGGGTTCAAGTCCCTGCTACTCTGCTTCTGATAGAGCTTTCTGCTAACGGGCACTCTGGGAGGCAGCTGGTGGTGGTTCAAGGACTTGGGTCCCTGCCACCAATGTGGGAAATCCAGATTGACATCCCAGCTCCTGGCTTCATCCTGGCCTAGCTCTAGCTGTTGTTGGCATTTGGGAAGTGAACCAGTGGACAGAAGACCTCTGCCTTTGTCTCTGTCTCTCTGCCTTTTAAATAAAAATAAAAATAAATAAGCTCTAAAAAGAGAATTCATAGCCTAAATAGTTTTATCAATAGAAACCAAAGAATTAAAATAGATTTCCCACTTCAAAAGGAAGGAAAAAAAGAAACAACAAAGTAAACCAAAAGAAACTGTAAGAATGAAAATAATAAAGCAAAGAAGAAAAAAAAAAACAAAAGAAATTAAATGATTAGCCTGGTTCTTGAAAAAATAAAATATTACTAAGTAATGTAACAACAAGAACAAAAAGAACAAAGGAAAAAGCAGATACACAAAATAAGAAGTGACAAGAGGGAATGATAAAGCCAGAAATTATTTCTGAGTCTACCTAGCATATCTAGGCTATGGAAATGCTCTACACTAAAGGATGCTAAAGAAACATGGCAAAACCCCAAGATGGCGGAACACGGAGGGAGCTTACTACTCCAAACTAGGAGGAGATAGTTTTAAAAAAGTTGAAAGAGTGCAAACTCAGGGAAGAGTTAGGGAGAAAACTGCAGTGGAAACTCCATGGAAGGAAGAACACTGTTGCTCTACGTGGAGGGTGTGGATGCACAGCATAAGCACGGCCACAACACAGGACCCCAGCAGCCGAGAGCCTCAGCACTAGTTTTAGAGAGTGAGGTGAGACCAGACTGCAGTAGCCCAAGCCACTGGAAATATAGCTGTGGAGAGAGCCTGGCATGAGTCCGGCCTGGAGTCCTGTAGGGGACAGGGTAATTGCCAACCTCGAGGAAAAAATGGGGCATATTTCTCTCTCTTTCCCCTCAAAAATGGTTCCCTGCAACTAGCTGAGGGCAGGCAACATTTTGGACATATGTAACAGCTGTGCCAGCTTGTGTGGCCATGCCTAACCAACCAGCCAAGAGAAGACAAAAGACTCTGGCCAGGAGGATTGCCAGGGGGCTGGGCACCCAGGACTGTGAGGTGCCCCCAGGCTCCCAACACATTACAAGCTCTGGGGCTCAAACTGCCTAGGCAGAGCACCCACAGGCAGCTGGCTCTGGGAGCATCTCTGCCTCTCTATGGACAGGACGGATTATGGCAAGGTAGGGTAGAACCTTGGTGTCCTGTGACTGTGAGAGCCTTGAGTGCAGGGACTGTGGAAACACTATGGCTGCATGGGAGGGCGCAGGGTATGGTTGGGTCTCTGGGCAGTCACTGTGGGCAGGACCACAACCTCAGGGCTCCCTGATTGCCTGGGGTGCGTCATTTCGGTGGGATCCTTTCTCACAATGAGGACTGCATGGATCCTTTGTGTGGTTCTTTTGGCAGCAAAGATAAGTATTGTACCCACTGGGACTAGCACCAGGGCACTGCTCAACTTGGAAGAGCGGAGGTGAGGGTGAGACTATGCTAACAGAGCTGATGAAAATCTTCCCTCTGATAAAAAAAAAAAAAAAAGATATCTACCACACCCAACTTGGGTGTCACCCTGAATACTCCCTGCACCCTCAAGCACTGAACACAGCTCCCTGGCCACACCAAGCACAAGCCTCTGGGTATTCACTGAAAGAGCAGACAGGCCACTAAGCCAAAGAGTCACAGTCCAAAGATAAAAGCCACCAAAAGAAAAAAAAAAAAAAAGTATCTCCACAAATGCCTAAAAATAAATGCAGAAATCCAAAAAACAAGAATAAGACAATGTGACACCTTCAAAGGAACACAACAACACTTCAAATACAGAATGTGAAGATGAAGATTGAAGAAATGCCAGAAACAGAATTCAAAAGATTAATCATAGGACTACTCAGAAGCAAATCTGTGAATCAAAGAGATCCATATATGACATGAGTGAACATTTTTACCATGGAATTGAGATTTTAAAGAGAAATAAAAATGAAATATTATAAATTAACAATTTGATAGATTAAATAAAAAATGCGATGGAAAGCAGAAGAAAGAATATCTAAGTTAGAAGAAAAATCTCTGAAAATTTTATGGTCAATCCAAAAACAAGAAGAAGAAATTAGAAAAATTAAAAACAATGTTGAGGATTTATGGGATACTATCAATGACTCAACATACAGGTCTTAGGAGTTCCTGAAGGTGCGGAAAAGGAGAATGGATTAGAAGGACAATTTAGTGAAATGATTACAGAAAACTTCCCTTATTTGGAGAAAGAAAGGGATTTCCAAGTACAGGAAGCACACAGAACTCCTAATAGACATGACCACAAAAGATCTTCACCACAACACACTGTAGCCAAACTCTCCACAGTAAAACACAAAGAAAAGACTCTAAAATCTGCACCAGAGAAATGCCAGATTACTTTCAGAGGCTCTCCAATTAGACTCACAACTGATTTATCATTAGAAACCCTACATGTGAGGAGAGAATGGTGAGACATATTCTAAATCTTAAGAGAAAAAAACTGTCAGCCTAGAATACTGTAGTCTGCAAAGCTCTCAGTTATGAACAAAGGTGAAATAAAGACCTAAAAAACAGAAATTGAAAGAATTTGTCACCACCCATGTAGCCTTGCAAAAGATGCTTAAGGATGTGCTTCACACAGAAACATAGAAATATAGCCATCACTATGAAAGAAGGTAAAGGCAGAAAATCTCCCAGTAAAAGTACAAAGGAAATCGGAAGTAAATAGGAATATTTATGGAAAAATGGCAGGGCCAAGTCGTTGCTTGTCAATAGCCACCTTGAATGTAAATGGCCTCAACTCTCCAGTTAAATGATATAGACTGGTTGAATGGATTAAAAAATAAGACTCATTTATTTGCTGCCTACAAGAAACACATCTCACCCACAAAGATGCATGCAGACTGAAAATGAAAGGATAGAAAAGGATATTCCACACCAACAGAAACCAAAAAGAGATGGTGTAGCCATCATAATATCAGACAAAATAGACTTTAACATCAAAACTGTTAAAAGAGACAAAGAAGGGCACTCTGTAATGATCAACTCAACAGGACAATGTGACTATAATAAACATATATGCAACCCAATTACTGGGCATCTGGCTATTTAAAAGAAATGTTAATGGATCTAATGGGAGATATAGACTCCAATACAATAGTACTGGGGGACTTCAATACTCCACTTTCAGCAATGGACAGATCAACCAGACAGAAAATCAGCAAGGAAACAACAGGGTTAATTGACATTATACACCAAATAAACCTAACAGATATCTACAGAACCTTTCACTCCACAGTGGCAGAATACACATTCTTCTCACCAGGGCATGGAACTTTCTCTAGGATAGACCACATGCTAGGCTGTAAAGCAAGTCTCAGCAAATTCAAAAAATTCAAAATCATACCATGTATCTTCTGGGACCACAATGGAATGAAGCTGCGAATCAACAACTCAGCAATCCCTAAAACATATGCAAACACATGGACACTGAACAACATACCCCTGAATGAATAGTGGGTCACAGAAGAAATCAAAAGAGAAATAAAGGGCCAGCACCGTGGCTCAACAGGCTAATCCTCCACCTAGCAGCGCCGGCACACCGGGTTCTAGTCCCAGTCGGGGCTCCAGATTCTGTCCCGGTTGCCCCTCTTCCAGGCCAGCTCTCTGCTATGGCCTGGGAGTGCAGTGGAGGATGGCCCAAGTGCTTGGGTCCTGCACCCCATGGGAGACCAGGAGAAGCACCTGGCTCCTGCCTTCGGATCAGCGCAGTGCGCCGGCTGCAGCACGCCGGCCGCGGCGGCCATTGGAGAGTGAACCAACGGCAAAGGAAGACCTTTCTTTCTGTCTCTTTCTTTCACTGTCCACTCTGCCTGTCAAAAAAAAAAAAAAATTTAAAAAAAAAAGAGAAATAAAAAATATCTGGAAACAAATGAAGATGACAATACAACATATCAAAACTTATGGGATACAGCAAAAGCATTATTAAGAGGGAAGTTTATAGCAATTGCTGCCTACATCAAGAAATTGGAAAGACACCAAATAAATGAGCTATCAATGCATCTAAAGGATCCAGAAAAACAACAACAAACCGAATCTAAAATTAGATAGGAGAAAAAAAAATAATTAAAATTAGAGAAGAAATAAACAAAATTGGAACCAAAAAATAATATATAATATCAGTGAAACAAAGAGCTGGTTTCTTGAAAAAATAAGCAAAAAAAGAAATAGAAGAAGACACACAAAAAAAATGGAAAAATCTTCCATCTTCATGGATTGGAAGAATCAGTATCATCAAAATTTCCATACTACCAAAAGCAATTTACAGATTAAATCAAATACCATGGACATTCTTCTCAGATCTAGTACAACTGATGCTGAAATCCATATGGAAACACAAGAGACTTTGAATAGCTAAAACAATCTTATACAACAACAAAAAAGCCACAGGCATCATAATACCTGATTTCAAAAAATACTACAGGTCAGTTATAATAAAAAATCCTGGTACTGGCAAAAAACAGATGGGTAGGCCAATGGAACAGAATAGAAACTGTAGATATCACTCTATACATATACAACCAGCTTACCTTTGACAAAGGAACTAAAATCAAATCCTGGAGCAAGGACACTCTCTTCAACAAATGGTGCTGGGAAAACTGGATCTCCATGTTCAGAAGTTTAAAACAAGACCCCCAGTTTACACCTTACACAAAAATCCACTTAAAATGGATCAAAGACCTAAATCTATGACCCAATACCATCAAATTATTAGCAAACATTGGGGGAGTCCTGCAAGACATTGGCATAGGCAAAGAGTTTGTGGAAAAGACCCCAGAAGCAGAGGCAATCAAAGCCAAATTGACAAATGGGAGAAAATACTTGTAAGCTATGCAACTGATAGAGGATTAATAACCAGATTCTACAAAAAGCTCAAGAAGCTCAACATCAACAAAACAAACAATCCAGTTAAGAAATGTACAAATGACTTGAACAGGCATTTTTCAAAAGAGGAAATTCAAATGGTCAACAGACACATGAAAAAAATGCTCATGATCACTAGCCATCAGGGAAATACAAATCAAAACCACAATGAAGTTTCATCACACCCCAGTTAGAATGGCTTTCATACAGAAATCAACAAACAAGAAATACTGGCAATGATCTGGGGAAAAAGATACCCTAATCCACTGTTGGTGGGAATGTAAACTGGTACAGCCACCAAGGAAGACAGTGTGGAGATACTTCAGAAATATGAATATAGACCTACCATATGACCCAGGCATCCCACTCCTTGGAATTTACCCAAAGGAAACGAAATCAGTATATGAAAGAGTTATCTGTACCCCCATGTTTATTGCAGCTCAATTCACAATAGTTAAGATATGGAATCAACCTAGATACCCAATTGATGACTGGATAAAGAAATCATGGGCTATGTACACCATGGAATAATTACACAGCAGCAAAAAAAAAAAAAAAAAATGAAATCCTGTCATTTGCAACAAAATGGATGCAACTAGAAACCATTATATTTAGTGAAATAAGCCAGTCCCAAAAAGGCAAGTACCATATGTTTTCCATGATTTGTGGTAAGTAATAGAGTACCTAACAGGAAATCTATAGAAGTGAAATTGACACTTTGAGATGTGATGATTCTGAACAACCCTTGTCTCAAGTGTTGATGAACAGTTTTGTGGGTTTTTTTGATACTATTTGCTGAACTTTTTACTTAGTGTAGGGTTAATCTTATGTGTATAAAATTGAAAATAGATCTTTGTAAAAAATGATAATGGGAATAGCAAAGGGAGAAGGAAGCATGGTGGGAGTGTAGGCAGGAGGGATGGTACAGTAGGAAGAATCACTATGTTCTTAAATTTGTATATACGAAATACATGAAGTTTATAAACCCTAAATAAAAGGTTTCTAGGTAAAAATAAATAAATAAATAAGAAACAAAAAAATAGAAACATGGCAACTTAATGTAATGCCAAACATAGACTGAATCTTGCATTAAAGACAGGAAAGTGCTAGAAAGCACATGATTGTGTTCATTAACAAAACTGACTATGGATGGCAGATTAGATAAAAGTATATTTATGAAGTCAATAATCATATCATGGTTACAGAAGAGAATATTCTTATTCTTATGAAGTAAATAAAGTACTTAGGTGTGTACAAGTCATAATAAACATAACTTACTCTAAAAATGTTCAGGAGAAAAATTGTGTATCTACGCAGAACACACATGCATCCATACAGAATGGTAAAGTGGTCAAACAAATGAGGTAAAATGTTAACAAAAGGTCATTCTGGATAAGCAATACCACTGTTCTTTGTACTATTTTATTTCTACAATTTTACCGGGAATTTAAAATTATTTTCAAAAGAAGTGTTTAAAATTACATTACAAAATTATAATTATGGTGCTGATCCCATGCCTGTTAACAAATATTTTCTATCTAAAGCAAACCCCATTCCTTTACAATGTTAAATTATCTGGGATTTTAAGATGGGAAATGAAAAGAGCTTACCCATGAACAGGAATACAAAGAAGTTTCTCCATATTAGAAAGAATAATTTTTACAGTCTCTGGTGTTCTAGAAGAGCCCAACTCAGTCACCAAGAGTGATTTGGTAATATCTGAAGATAAAATGTTTAAAATAATCACTCGATTTTAATAATCACAATTCTTTTTTTTTTAAATTTTTTTTTTATTTGACAGGTAGAGTTATAGACAGTGAGAGAGAGACAGAGAGAAAGGTCTTCCTTCTGTTGGTTCACTCCCCTAATGGCCACTACGGCCGGCGCTGTGCCGATCCAAAGCCAGGAGCCGGGTGCTTCCTCCTGGTCTCCCATGTGGGTGCAGGGACCCAAGCACTTGGGCCATCCTCCGCTGCCCTCCCGGGCCACAGCAGAGAGCTGGACTGGAAGAGGAGCAACCAGGACTAGTACCCGGTGCCCCAACTGGGACTAGAACCCGGGGTGCCGGCACTGCAGGTGGAGGATTAGCCAAGTGAGCCACGGCGCCGGCCAATAATCATAATTCTTTAAAAAAAAAAAATCACTTTAGGTGTCGGCACTGTGGCATAGTGGGTAAAACCACCTCCCGTGACAACAGCATTGCATATGGATGCCGGTTTGTGTACTGGCTGCTCCACTTCTAATCCAGCTCCCTGTTAATGCACCTGAGAAAGCAGCAGCAGATGGTCCAAGTGCTTGGGGCCCTAGACCCACGTGAGAGACCTGGAAGAAGCTCCTGACTCCAGGGTTCAGGTCGATTCAGCTCCAGCTGTTTTGGCCATCTCTTTCTCTCTCTCTGTTATTCTACCTTCCAAATACATAAATAAAAATCTAAAAAAAAAAAAAAAGAAAAGAAAAAAATCACTTCGGGGCCAGACTTTATTTTGAAAATGTATTGATTTGTTTAAAACTCAGGGTCACAGAAAGAAACAGAGACACAGAGAGAGAGATTTTCCGTCGCTGGTTCACTAACCAGATGGCAGCAACAGCCAGCACTAGGCCAGTCCAAAGCCAGAAGCCAGTAGTTTCTCCCAGGTTTGCCATGAGGGTAGCAGAGGTCCAAGCACTTGGGCCATCTTCCGCTTCTACTGCTTTTCCCAGGTCATTAGCAAGGAGCTGGATTGGAAGTGGAGCAGCCAGGATAGACACTGGCAAGCATATGGGATGCTGGCACTGAAAGTGGTGGCTTTACCCCCTATGTTACAGCACTGGCCCCATTAGAATTATAATAAAGATTGACACTTGTAACTCAGAATAAAATAGGAAATTTGTATTCTTCTGATTTTATCAAATGTTTCTAAGCCTTTAAATATTAACTGATAATTTTATTATCCTTGTCAGCATTTTTGTAAGTATTAAAAAATCTAGTTTCTTAGATAATTACCCAAAAAGTGAAGAATGAAATCAATTTTCCTGGTTCGTGGGAAACAAGCAAAATATTTTAAATATAAACCAAAAAGAAGTTAGAAATTAAATTCAATAAGGAATTTATATACAGATTTGCAATAAAGCCATGGTTAAAATTAAATGGTAACTCTGTCATCTGACCTCTAGTCACTAAGTTGATTCATTATCCAATGTCTTTCAATCCCATCTGAAACACTGTGACTTAAGCTCACAATACTCTTAACAGCCCCCACACTTCAGCTCTTCCCACCAGCGGAGATGGTTGTGTTTGTTCCTAGCATGTTCCTAACTGTTGTACTACTTCTGATAGTCACTTAATCAAGTTACACATTATGTAAAGTTTAATGTAATTATAAAAATGCAGTTACTTCTATGAAAGCTACAACATTCCTTCAGTTCTACCATGTACCTTTATTCATCTGTTAACATCTTGCAAATCAAGATGCACTGTTCAATCTTTGGAGTCTGAAGAGTTAAATAAATGAAAATGAACTAACAATCTGCTCTCAAATTACATGTTTGATTGAGGTAGAATATTATAAAAGTCTAGAAGAATTCTGAAGTTCAACTGTTTTCACGTATTTTGTATTCCTGTTACACATAAAGAATCCTCTGAAAGTACAAACTAGAAAATACTGGATGTAGTTTAAGGAAGAAAGGACTCAAAATTTCAATCCGATGTCATATAACAAAAAGACTTCAAATGCCACTCATCTAGCTCACTAAAAAAAGGTACTTGTCTAATTTTTAATGATTCCCAGTTTTAAATTTTTTTTTCAGATTTATTGTCTAATTATTGGTCCAAAGGCATCAGATCAGAGTAACACTAAGAGGAAAACAAAACCCACAATCTATGAAGCAGTTAACAGCTGGAGAACTCATAGGTTAACATTAAAAACATGAAAATAAAGCACACAGTATCAACTGCACAAAAACTGGAGGATACACTTACCTTCTTGTTGTGAAACCTGAAGTTTTTGGCCATTACAAAAGGCCCCTTTTCCTTTTCTGCCAGTATACATCTTATCCTCTATACAACTGTATACAACTCCAAATTCCATCTGCAGAAGGAAAACAAGTTTCCCTTAATGAATCTGTTTTCTTCATAAACTCAATACATTCAGAAAGCAACATGAAATCAGATGTACTGACTAGTAAAACTGTATTGAAATGGCTAGATTTACAGTGTTAATTTCTAGCATGGACAAAGAGGTCATCTGACCTGAAATCTTTCTCTCCTTCAATTCATGCCTAAACTTTAGTAGGAACACCCCATAACTACCTTCGGCCTCAGATGAAGAAGGCTGTTTCTATTCTCTAAGGTGAAATTGCCTTCTGTGTTGTGATTCCTATCCTAATTTCTCTTCTAGTACCTTTTCATCAAGTTTCTGTCTCCCTTGCTACTATAGTTTGAGTATTTGTGCCCTCCAAAGGTGCTGCTGAAATTTAATTGTAAGTACAATGGTATGGGAAGTAATGAGGCCATGAGGGCTCCACCCTCATGAGAAGATTTAATGCCTTAATAAAGGTCTGATCTTGGAAGAAGAAAAAGACCTCACCTCACATGGAACCCCATGGAACTGCCAGGACCTTGGCCTAAATTTTCCAGCTTCCAGAACTGTGTGCCAATAAAATTTCATTACAAATTATCTAGTCTGTTTATGTTCTAACAGCACAAATGCATTAAGATGCTTACAAAACCTAGTTTTCCCTTCACTGCCAGAGTAGTCTACACTTTGCATTTTCTAATCTCCCCTTAATATATTACAACAATTTGTCTTCTGTCCTGATCAACCATCCTCTGAAACTGCCACCCATGGATCACTAGAACTCTTACTGTCCAACTGCCTTACCTGAAGAACTGGAGACTGCTGGCTATAATCCATACTTCTTTAGTACTTAATTTAGAACCTCCATATTTCTAGCAGTACTGCCTTAGTCCTCTTACCTGGCTCAATCAATGTCACCCACTCAGTGCCATTTTGAACCTTCTTCTCTTAGCCCTTAAAAGTTGCAGACCTCAGGGCCGGTGCTGTGGTGCAGCAGGTTAATGCCCTGGCCTGAAGTGCCAGCATCCCATACGGGCGCCGGTTCAAGACCCGGCTGCTCCACTTCCTGTCCAGCTCTCTGCTATGGCCTGGGAAAGCAGTAGAAGATGGCCCAAATCCTTGGGCCCCTACACCCGCGTGGGAGACCTTGAAGAAGCTCCTGGCTCCTGGCTTCAGATCGGCACAGCTCCGGCCACTGCAGCCAATTGGGGAATGAACCATTGGATGGAAGACCTCTCTCTCTGCCTCTCCTCTCTCTGTGTAACTCTTTCAAGTAAAAATAAATAAATCTTTAAAAAAAAAAGTTGCAGACCTCAAATGTTTTTCCCCCCTTCCACTGTTTCCATTCCCCTTTTAGCTCTTCATATTGAGATTGGTACTTCCTTGTTACACAAATTCAACTACCATCTACAATTTTGCTTGCCATTAACTCCATTACCAGAGGTAAGAATCCTTGCTTCAGAACCAAATCTTGCAGAAACCTCATGCAGAGTTCAAAATTACTCAGTGCTTGATCATATCTCAAACTCAGGTGCTCCAATGTGGGAAGTGGGTGTCTTAATCACTAGGCTAAACACCTACTCCCTATGAAGCATTTTAGATCAAACATCAATCCCTCTTATTTGACTCTATCATGTTTCTTTTTCTTAATAACATTATCTTTTAATTATGTTTTCCATGAACTGTTAAATATTTATTTATTCATTTATTTATTCTTACTTAATTGAAAGGTACAGAGACAAAGGCAGAGACCTTCCCTCTGCTAGTTCACTCCCAAATGCTCACAAAATACAGAGATAGGCCAGGCGGAAGCCAGGAGCTAGAAACTCAGTCCAGTTCTGCCATGGGGGTGACAGGGCCCAGGTACTTGCGGCCTCCCTGAGTGCCCGTTAGCAGGGAGCTGGAATCAAAGTAGAGCCTAACCTTGAACCCAATGTCCCAAGCAGCATGTTAACCATCTTAAATGCTGCACCCAACACCCACCCCTACACTGGTGTTTAAATGCTGTATTTCAGTTCTTTGTGTCAATTTTTTCCTTACAATTCCTGCTTCTGAGAAAACATATTTTCTTCAGTCATGAAACTTTTACCAGTCCTGTAGCTTATATTTCAAGTAATGCAGCTATATAAATTGAATAGAGACAAATCTGAATTTGTTACAGGGATATATTTACTCTTTCACAGAAAATAAGAGAAATGTATTTTATCAACCATGTATTTAAAACAACATACCTTTTTATTTACAACAAAGCCAATCGAAACAGCTACAAAAGGAAATCTTAAAAAAAGAAAAAATATACAAATTTACTAAGATAGAACTGTTCAATAAAATTCATCTACTCAAATGTAGGTGCTTACAAAATTTTTCCCTTAAATAGCACAATCCCTCCTCCTCTACCAAAATAAGTCAGGCACAAAACAGAGTATATAGTATAGAACATTTTGTGTAAATGGGAGAGTAGAGGGAAGCAGCACATATATGAGGTCTTCAAGAAGTTCATGGAAAATGCATATTATCTTTGAGTTCCATTTTTTCCATGAACTTTCTGAAGTACCCTCCTATACAAACAAACACATTAAAAAAGATGCTTCTACAGGCATAAAACATAACTGAAAAAAATACCTAAGAAACTGACAACAGTGATCCCCTCCAGAGATGAGTCCTGGGAAGCTAGGGGACAGAAGTGGGAGGACTCCACACTGCAGTCCATTTTATATCTTCTGAATATCACCATGAATACAGTAACCACATTATATATATTATATAATTTTCTTTCAAAAAAATGAAACTAAATCTCAACATTTTTAAATTGATTGTGGTTAAAAAGAAGGCCCCTTTCTTCAGTACTTTTTCCCATAGCCTGGTCCCATAATAAACTGGTCCCAGATACTAAACTATGCAAAATGAAGGGTTATTTGTCTCTGCTACAATGTGAAATCTGGAACTTCCTATTTGAAAAGGTTAAATATTGAATACTGCATTTTTAGCAAAAGATATTATCATACTGTGTTACAATCTTATTTTGAGGAACTTTGTACATTTAAAATAGCCAACAGTCAGTACATATATACATACTGTAGACCTTGACTTCATAGACTTGAATAATTCTGTTTGTAGTACAAATATGTCCAGCTACAAGGCAACCTCAAATATAACATCTACATGTAATCTTACCAAACTGGGCTACTCATTTTAACTCTCACAGGCCACTCATCAGGGAGAGAACACAGAGTCAGTATTTTATAACTCAGTGTCAGGCTCTATACTAAGAACTTACACATATTACACAATTCTCCAAGGTGTATATGTTCCTGAATAGAGGAGTCTAAAGGACAATTCAGTGACTATGCAAACTGATAATATTAAAAATGTAAAACCATACCTATGTACAAAGTTGGTTGTTCCATCAATCGGGTCAATGATCCACGTGGGGTTGTTGGTTAATGTACTTTTTTCCCCAGCTGCCACAGATTCCTCACCAATGAAACTAAAAACAAAAATGACAAACCTCCTGCTTTCAACAATTTTTAAACTAGCACATCTCCTTAACTATACAAAGTTCAACATAAAACATGACATATTCCTTTTCTACTATTTTTCTTCCTATACAGAATAATAAAAATGGGGAACCTTTATGTCCCCCAAAGTCAAGTCATGTGAAAAGTTACAGAAGTCCCAATTCTAAAATGTAATACCAGTATAAGCAAGGGCACACGCATGAGCACACGTGCACACCTGGAATGGCATTTGTTGCACATGAGAAATTAAGGGAATGTGGTGGTTTTAAAACTATGTCCACAAATTCTCTCACATTCCTCTCTTGGAGATGTACAGCCTAATATCCCTCACCATGACTGTAAGCCAGACTTAGCAACTCATTTCTAACCAATAGAGTGAAGCAGAAATGACAGTGTGAAAGTTGGACCCTAGTACACCATACAACCCCGCGGTTTCCATCGTGTTCACTGTTTCTCCCTCTGACACCTCAGGAGAACTCAGCTGCTAGGCAGTGAGATGCTCTATGAAGAGGCCCACATGCAAAGAACTGAGGGAAGCTGCCAGTACACAACCTCCAAGGAACTCAAGTCTGCCAACAATCAAGTGGGGGAGGGGAAGCTTCAGCCCCAGTTGAGCCTTGAGATGACCGTAGCCCTGGCCAACAATTTGACTATAACTTCAAGAGGCGTCTTAGTAAGAATCAGACAGCTAAGCAACCCTAGGAAACTGGGGAGTAATAAATGTTTATTGTTTATACCTCCAAGTTTTTAGGGTAATCCACTTTGCAGTAATAGACAACTAGTGTCGGTCAATTGGAAAGCAAATCACCCACAAAAATTACTATGTGTACATGCCTCCCTAAAACATGCTATATAATAAATCTAAGGTAAATTCCATAAATGGAGTCCAAGCTCACTGGTTTTCTTCTTTCCCTTCCTATTTTCTTTTTTATTTATGCTCCTTTATTCAACATTGAATTGTCCTAATAATCATTACTATTACCTTCCTTTATCTTTTCTTCTTTTAGCTATAAGCCTTTTTTTTGAGAATTTTGTCACAACTTTAAACCACTTCTTTTCCTTTCAGTGGCTCAAAAGGCCAGGAGTGACCAACAGCATGACTAGGAAGTACAGAAATATCCTGCCATGTCTTTAAAATGGTTACTTCTGTGTATATATAAAAAAAAAAAGCCCAATTTTAGGATTTTGTCTGAAACTCTCTAAAGCTCCTGTCACTCTACCATTTAAAGAAGTCTGCAACATGGGGAATAAAACTGAACTTCCACATCATGACTATTTCAAACATGTGCCACATTAGTTTCCCAATATCCCAAACATTCCTCTTATTAAAAAGAAATCCAATATTGCCTCCTCCCTATTCCCTGGCAGCTTAGCATGGGGAAAAAACCCCTAAACTCAGCAACCTCGTGTTCCTGCACAAGATTTGTAATCACAAATTCTAGTAAGGCTAAAAGGTCAGAGTCTGGATTGAGGCCACCGACAACACCCTATAGGCTATGTCTCTCTTGCCCCTGGTTCTTGCCTGAACTTCCTGATACAACCTATGTTTCTCATCTTATCATCTGAAATTGAAATAAGAAATACCTGTGAGATGGATACTTTTCCTTTATGGAAGCAATAAGCATTTTCTCAACTTTTTGGTCAGTAGCAGTTACCAAATCAGCTGGAGAACTTTTAGTCATAACATTCATTTCATTTTTGAGAGCTTCACGAACCACCTAAAAAGATTTTTTCTTTTGTTAAACAAGCAGAAAAGGCCTAAATAATTTTAAATCAAACAAAAAGATGAAGCACAGAAATGGTTTAAAACAGTCAACTGTGTCTTATTGATATTCTAAAAAATTTTCTTAACAAAAATGTGTACAAAGTAAGCCTTTATTGGTTGTAGTCTTCATAGTACAATATTCTATAATCTTACATTCTATTTTTACATTCATATCTGTCACCACAAAAAGTTTAATGATTTAAAAATGGAGTTATCATTCTCCTTAAAATGTTTAATCAAATGAAAAAAAAATAGATTAACCAAAATACACGTTTTATTGAACAGGCAACCACATACTCTCCACACCCGTCATATTACGACTGACAAAATTTTAGTTCTTACCTCTCCAGCTTGTCTTGCGAGGGTCACTGCATAATCCATGCACTCCTGCCAAGGATCAGCCATCTTCTGAACACATGTAACACATATAAGTACAAAGTAGTCAGGAATCTCTAAAGTCTTAGTTGTAGAACAGTTAATTCATAAAACCTCTCCAGTGGCAACAGGCTTTCATTTCAGGATTCACCCTCTTACCTATTCTAGAGTTCAATTATTTATACTTTATTCATAGGCCAAGTAAAATTAATTTTTACCTAAATTACTTCCATGGTAGAAATATTTTCATTATAAATAAAAATTCTATGAAATTGTCTACCAAAGTGTGCATACCTTTAATGTCAGAGCTCCTGACATTAAAAACAAATACCACCGGTTTGAAAAATGAGAAAGAAGGGACACAAGAGATATTTTAAAAGATAGGTACATGTCTGTGTGGAGAATAAAATGAAAATAAGAGAAACAATGCTGGAAATGCATAAATAAAAGCAGCCTTGAAGGCAAGGAGCACAACACACAAGTACTGACTGAGTACCAGGCAGTTACCTGTTCCACACAGGGATGTTTTTGAAAAAAATAAGGTTGTAGATACAAGTTAAGACTCAGAGGGGAGAAGCAATTTGCCCAAAGTAACACAGCAATTTGAGCTCAATTCTGATTTTAAAGTCCACTGCTCTATTAGATAGAGTATTCCTAATCTGAAAATCTGAGTGCTGCAAAATCTAAAACTCTGTGAGCACTGACATGACGCCACAAGTGGAAAATTCCACACTTGACCTCAACATGATGGGTCACAGTCAGTAGGCAGTGCCCAAAAACTGTATAAAACTACCTTTAGGCTATGTGTACAAGGTGTATAGGAAACATAAATAAATTCTGTGTTTAAACTTTGTCTCGTTCTCAGGACATCTCATTATATATGTGCAAATATTCAAAAATGCTAAAAATGAAATGCTTCTGGTCCCAAGGGGTAGAAGAACTTGTTTCCATTTTGATGGAAGAAAATTCCAGGACTAAAAATAAATAAATAAATAAAATTAAAAAGCCAAAATGAAATTTATCTCCCTGAGTTTCAGAGAGGCAGGTAAACAAACACTTTAGTGTTCCCAGTTTTCCTAGCTTCCCACAGACTCCTGGAGACTAAAATAACTCACCATTAGCTCGACCACACTCTAAAATCTGTACTGAACACACTGACACGTTTAAACGTGGCATCATTTATGGAGCAACCTAGATTTTGTCATCTTTACAGTGGAGAAAAACTGACCAAGTTCTAGCTTGACGACTACTCAGAAATCTCTATTATGCTCACATTCCAGGAGAGGAGAGGAAGGCGGGAGGAAGGACAGATACTGTGTGTTTCTGCGAGGTGGTTTATCCTCCTGATGTAAGCATTTTAAAAAGTTTAAAACGGAGGCCCTGTTTTGCGTTAGAATTCTTCAAGAACTGTCCTGAATTTTTTCCTTTTTTCTTTTCATTCTTATCCCAGGAGTGGGGGAAGGATTTTTAGACAGAGAAGTTGAATGTCAAGAAGTACCTGCTTTGGGCAAGCTAAGCAGCTAAGACACAGAGTAAGAGTTAAGGATGCCCAAATTTTCCACCCTGGCAATGAGTAAGATCAAAAAGAAACGTCCATTAGGCCCCTGAATACATGGGTGCAGAGCTCAGAGGAGAGGTAGGGCCTGCGGATATAAACTAACATCGTTGTAACTGGAGGCTACAGCAACAGAGCTCCTGAGCCTGAATGACATTCCTTGGGAAGGGAGGCAGTGGTCCGGGGAGGAGCTCCTAGGGAACCTTGGCCTGGGAGGACACCTACAACTCTGTACCTCACTCTTGGAGCGCCCAGCACTGTCTCCCTTCTATTTGGTTCATGTGTGCATGCCCTGTCTTCTCAGTTTTGAGTACATTTCTTGAGGGAAAAGGAGGCTATGCTTTATGAACTTCCATTTTCCCGAAGCCATCAACACTTGAGACGTTTCCAGCGGTTCCCGTCCAGGGCGCCACCCTGCTGTCACCTGTCCCCAGTGGGCCCTGAGTCGCTGCCCCATCACAGACACCGCAAATGTGCCAGGTTCTCCTTGAGCTTCTTCAGGGACGGTAAAATGAAAAGGGGGAGGTTGTTCTACAGAAGCTGCCGCAGGGGTGAGTGCGATCGCGTGGGTGAAACCGCTACTCAAACATCGGGACAGTGCCCGGTGTCCCTTGGTGGCTCTGGGGAACAGTGCCAGGAAGGGTCGCCCCAGAGGTGCTCTCCGCCCGAGGACGCTGACCCTCCACACCGCCCACCGCGCCCACCGTGCCGGCCGCCGGCGAAGAGGGGCAGCCCCGCACCGTCCAGGCCCGCAGAACATGCCGAATCCGCTACAGGGTGGCGAGGCAGCGAGCGACAAGATTCAGGTCTCACCTCTGATTTTAAGAAGTCCAGCAGGTTCTGCAGCCGGTAGTATCCAGGGCTCAGCTCTTCCGGAGGTAGTGGGGCTACCCGGGACAGGAAGTCCCGCCTCCGCGAGGCCCGCCCACTGGGGGGTGTGGCCTCCTCAGTACCCGGCCGGAGCTGGAGTTGGGCTCGGAACCGCTCCCGTGACGGCTGCTGTCTCGTCCCATGCCGCTTCTTTCTTTCTCATTTCTGGTCCTTCTAACTTGATTTTCTCTTGCTTGCCCTTTCTTGTCTAAATATTTTAAAATTTCCTTTCCTTTATGTTTTGCCCATCTCGTCCCTGTCATTCACTTGTCCACGTCCTCCCATTTCCCTGTTTTGCTCCCTGTCATGTTACCATACTAATATTCTGACACAACACAAGCTTGTGCCTTCGCTTGTGCAACTCTGTTCGATAAGCCTCTGCTAAGGAGACCTACGCTTGCCTTTGTTATATGTATAATCGATAACCAGATCCATTTGCTTCTATTCTTGATCATTCACTTGAATGCTATTTGCTGAGGATTTACCATGCTTCGGGCAATTGCATTTCCATATGCATTACTTAACTTAAATGGTGTCACAGTTCCATGAAGAAGGTATGGTTACCTTTATGGTACAGATGAGGAAACTGACGCTCAGAGACGTGAAGCAACTTGTTCTCAGGTCAGGCAGCAAGAGGAGGGTGGAATACCCTAACTCCGAGGTCCACATGTAAGGAATATATATAGTGCAATGAGGTCGCATCATATGATGTACAAGGGGTAGTCCATGGTCCTTAAAATGTTTCCTCTTCCTGCAATAGCAACCCTGACATCACAGAATGTTCTAGTGTATCACTGTAAGCCAAAAAGCATTGCACAGATGTCTAGCCATAGCAGGACTAGAGAAGTAGGTCATTTGCTTCCTTGCTGGTGAAGAGGTTGTTTGCTTTAGTTTAATCAAAAGTCAAGATATTGTCACCAACGCAAAACACATCTCATAGATGAATGATGAGTGCTGTGGACGCAATTCTTAAATCGCACAAAGAGCCAGAAACTGTCTTCATTCTTCTAAAGAATGAATGATACCTTAAGAATCTGACTTGGATTCTTCTGTTTGTATATCAGACGATATTTTTGTTGTCTTTGTTTAAAAAAAAAAAAAAACTCCAGAAACTAATTTATTGGCTTTTCATTGTCATGTTAAAATAAATATCTTGTCAACTACATGCTGACTAATGTTAATTTATAACAAAATAAAATTTTGCAGAAATATCAGTATCATCTATAAAGATTCCGTTTGTAAACTTTTTAAAAATTAAAATGTTCCTACTGATTTGGCAAAGCTGCTAAAATCAGTGTGATTTCAAGTAAGATAAAGAAAAGGTCAAATATCTTGTTTCTTCTAATTAAAACCATTTCAAGCACACTATGTCAATAAGTAGGAAGTCCAGCTTTTTCTAGAGGCCTCAGCAGCTATTTCACAATCGTCCTCAGGTAACTTAGTTTTTTCAGCTGAAAATGAAATAGCAGTCTCTGCCAGTGCACAAGGAGTCGAGTGTTCAGATTCAGTTGTGGCAGTATTGCACAATAGTCCCACACAATCCAAAAGATCCTTACTGGGTGCTGTGAAAGTAGTTCAGATGGCTGCAGAGAGCTTACTACTTGTACGTGATGATAAAAGAAAGATTCTGAGATCTCATAAATTTAGGGGAGGATGGAGGAAAGGAGTGATTGAGAAGCTAGCTAACAGCCTCAGGTCAAACCAAAGAGGGGAAAAAAAAAAAAAGAAGCTCCATATTCCTAAACATGTTGAAACCCTTGAGATTGACCATTAGGCCCCACTGCATTCAGCTTAAAATCACAGCCAATGAAGAAGCAACAAGTAATTATAAACTATCTTCCCATCCCAAAACTTTGCCCATTTAGCCTCATCCTGTTCTCTTATCTATAGCCAATGTAAGTTCAACGTAGCAACTTATGTTTTCTTTTCCCCAAATTTCATTATAAAATACTCTGGCTTTTCAGATCCAGCAAACATGCTTTTCCAGCTGCCACCTAGAGTTTCTGCTTGTGACTCAGGAAACTTCTTCTAGGACCAACCCCTTCTCCTTGGCTCGCATCTATAAAGGCTCAGCAAATGCTTTTATTTCAGAGCTCCTTGGTCTTAAGAATTTGATTTCACAATGATGCACTGCTTTTGGGTTCTGAAAAGGAGAAGTTTTTAAAGCTATAATCACATCTGTAGCCATTGTCTCCAATCCCAAAAAACATGTACTGTGCCAAGCTGTTTTCTAGGGAAGGAGACAGGTTCCAGTCCCAGCTGCACATTTTTGTCCTGTACTAAGACAAAATCTACTACTTGGCATGGTATCCACCCATGTTTCCAACAATCCCTAATGGTGAGTTCCTGTCTGAAGGCCTTCCATGTTCTTTCCTTCCACCCGACTCCCAGCTGAGGTTGTAATTATGATAAAGTTCAAAAGGTAAGAGATGTGGGATTCCTGCTCTGGACACCTGACTATACACAAATGGCCACCCTTCCCCATGACATGGGGTACTCAACTGCCCAGTGTTTGCATTATAAAGAAGATCCTTCACTGAGATTCTTTCCCCAGAAATTGTAGGCATCTTGCTAGCTTTCCTTAGTCTCTGGAGCTGATTTCTTTTAAATGACAACTCCTTTCCCTAAAAAACAATTTAGGTTTCACACTCCAAGCCTTTTTAATTATTGTTAAGTGGACTTTGATTTAAAATGATCAAATTAACATACAGACAGCACAGCTGCTCAAGAGAGGAATCTCCATGTTATATGATAAGATTTCATGCTTTGATATAACATAGGTTGGAGCTGTAGGTATAGATTAAAACCTTGGCCATGCCCCTGTGATTCTAACATCTTTCCAATATTTAAGAATATATTCATATATTATAGAATTATTATTCTTAGAACTGTATATCACATCATTATACCCCTTAAGGGCTGGAAAGAAACTTTAAAGAAAAAAAACTGGCAAAACCTGTCCACCTTGTATATTTTGCCCATCATAGCTATGTAAGATAGTTGGTATGGACTCAACTGATTAGAGAGCCTGCTTTATGCCTCTCATTCTGAAAAAAAAAAAAAAAAAAAAAACTAGGATGACTTCAGTTCCATCCAAAATTTCAAAGAAGTCTCACTATGATCACATTTGTCTTCCATTAAACATATATAAAAGAAATAAAATATATGAAAAGTTCCATCTATGCATGTTCAGTTATTTTATATGGTATGATTTTATTAAACTATGCCTACAGTAGCAATAATAATATTTTATATTATTATGTCTTAGAGGTTATTCTGAGGGCCTTGCTCATAGTAACTCAATTAACCCTAACAGCAACACTATGAGGTAGGTACTATCATTATCCCTATTTTCTATATGATTTAAATATACAGGGTAAATCATGTGACTAATGTCAGCTAGCTGGTAAATTGACAAGAGCTGGAATCGTAGACAGACTTGTATACTTATACTGATTGATTTCAATAAATGTTTAATGAGCGTCTACTCTGTTTAGTGCATTGTGCAAACTTTAGGGATTTTTTTTTTAAAGATTTTATTTATTTATTTCAGAGACAGAGTCACAGACAGCGAGAAGGAGAGCCAGAGAGAAAAGTCTTCTATCCACTGGTTTACTCCCCAAATGGCCACAATGGCCAAAGCTGAGCTGATCCCAAGCCAGGAGCCAGGAGCTTCCTCCGGGTGCCCCATGTGGGTGCAAAGCTCCAAGGAATCGGCCATTCTCCACCACCCTACCAGGCCATAGCAGAGAGTTGGATCAGAAGAGGAGCAAGGGGCCAGCACTGTGGCGTAAAGGATAAAGCCACCGATTGCAGTGCTGGCTTCCCCAGCGGCTCCACTTCCAATTGAGCTCTCTGCTGTGGCCTGGGAAAACAGTAGTTGAAAATGAATCTTGATGAAGAATGGGATGAGAGAGGAAATGGGAAATGGGATGGTTGCAGATGGGAGGGAGGTTATGGGGGGAAAAGCTGCTATAATCCAAAAGTTGGAAATTTATATTTATTAAATAATAAAAGCTAAAACAAAAAAAAAAAAAAGAAGATGGCCCAAGTCCTTGGGCCCCTGCACCCACATGGGAGACCCAGAGGAAGCTCCTGGCTCCTGGCTGCTTCAGATCGGCACTGCTCCGCCTTTTATGGACACCTGGGGAGTGAACAAATGGATGGAAGCTCTCTCCCTCCCTCTCTCTCTCTCTGCCTTTCCTTCTCTCTCTGTGCAACTCTTTCAAAGAAATAAATAAATTTTAAAAAAAAGAAAGAAAGAAAGAAAAAGAGCAGCTGCGACTATAACCAGCATCCACATAGGATGCCAACAACGCAGGCAAAGGATTAACCCACAGTGCCACAGCACCAGCCCCAGGAATTTTTTAAAAATTTATTTACGGCCGGCGCCGCGGCTTATTAGGCTAATCCTCCGCCTTGCGGTGCCGGCACAACGGGTTCTAGTCCCAGTTGGGGCACCAATCCTGTCCTGGTTGCCCCTCATCCAGGCCAGCTCTCTGCTGTGGACAGGGAGTGCAGTGGAGGATGGCCCAAGTCCTTGGGCCCTGCACCGCATGGGAGACCAGGATAGGCACCTGGCTCCTGCCATCGGATCAGCGCGGTGCGCCGGCCGCAGCACGCCTACCGCGGCGGCCATTGGAGGATGAACCAATGGTAAAAGGAAGACCTTTCTCTCTGTCTCTCTCTCACTGTCCACTCTGCCTGTCAAAAAAAAAAAAAATTATTTACTTATTTGAAAGGCAGACTTAGAGCCAAAGAGAGACAGAGACAGAGACAGAGGTCGTCCATCTGCTGGTTTACTCTGCACATGCCTGCAATGGTCAGAGCTGCACCGATCTGAAGCCAGGAGCCAGGAGCTTCTTCTGGATCTCCCACACGGGAGCAGGGTCCAAAGAACTTGGGTCATCTTCCACTGCTTTTACAGCAGAGAGCTGGTTCAGAAGTGGAGCAGCCAAGCCTCTAACCAGTACCGTATGGGATGCCAGCACCGCAGGTGGTGGCTTTACTCACTATACCACAGTACCACTCTGGGAATTTTAAAAAATGGATAAATTCGTGGACACATAAAACCTACCTAAATTGAGCCCTGAAGACACAGAAAACCTAAACAGACCCATAACCAAGACAGAAATTGAATCAGTAATAAAGGCCCTCCCAACAAAGAAAAACCAATGAGCAGATGGATTCACTGCTGAATTCTACCAGAATTTAAAGAAGAACTTACTGCAATTTTTCTCAAGTTATTCAAAATAATTGAAAGGGAGGGAATCCTCCCAAATTCTTTCTTTGATGCCAGAATCACCTTAATTCCTAAACCTGAAAAAGATGCAACAGAGAAAGAGAATTACAGACCAATTTCCTGATGAACATAGATGCAAAAATCTTCAACAGAATTCTAGTCAATAGAATCCAACAACACATCAGAAAGATCATCCACCCAGACCAAGTGGGATTTATCAAAGGTATGCAGAGATGGCTCAACGTTTGCAAATCAATCAATGTGATTCACCACATTAACAAACTGAAGAAGAAAAAACATATGATTATCTCAATAGATGCTGAGAAAGCATTTGATAAAACACAACATGCTTTCATGATGAAAACTAAGCATATTGGGTACAGAAGGAACATTCTTCAACACAATCAAGGTGATTTACGACAAACCCACAGCCAGCATCCTTTTGAATGGGGAAGAGTTGGAAATGTTTTCACTGAGATCTGATACCAGACAGGGATGCCCACTCTCACTATTCCTAGTCAATATAGTCCTGGAAGTTTCAGCCATAGACATTAGGCAAGAAAAAGAAATGAAAGGGATACAAGTTGGGAAGGAGGAAGTCAAACTATCCCTATTTGCAGATGGCCTGATTCTATATAAAGAGAATCCAAAAGACTCCACTAAGAGACTATTGGAACTCATAGAACAGTTTGGTAATTATGTTCATGAAAATGTATGTATGTAGGGGCTGGTGCTGTGGCAAAGCAAGTAAAGCTGCCACCTGTAGTGCTGGCATCCCCTATGGGCACCGGATCAAGTCCCAGGTGCTCCAGTTCTGATCCAACTCTCTGCTATGGCCTGGGGAAGCAGTAGAGGATGGTCCAAGTCCTTGGGCCTCTGTACCCACATGGGAGACACCAAAGAAGCTCCTGGCTCCTGGCTTCAGATTGGCACAGCTCTGGCTGTTGCGGCCATCTGGGGAGTGAATCAGTGGATGGAAGACCCTTCTCCCTCTCCCTCTCCCTCTCCCTCTCTCTTTCTCTCTCCCTCTCCTTCTCTCTGTGTAACTCTTTCAAATAAATAAATAAATCTATCTTTAAAAAAATAAAAAATAAAATGTATGTATTTAAATTAAATTTGTAAAGATGTAATTATATTTTACAGCCCTAAGCATAGATCTATATAAATGAGTAATATATTCCATATGGGCAAATATTTTATCAGGTATTATAAAATTACATACCTTTAGGTCTTTTATAAATCTTGGTATTCACATACTGGTTTTGGTGATATCCGAATAAGAAACATTGGTTGTCTTATTAGTTGGCAAAGTAAACAAAAATTTCTAAATACTATGAGCAAAATGGTGAATAAAACTAAGAAGAACATGTCAAAAGTTTAGGCTCATACACAGTTATCAGACTGATCCCAAATCAGAAGGAGCTATTTCAGGGCCAAAAACGCTGAGAAAATAATGATAGTAACTAATACCGAACACTTACTATGTGCCAGGAACTCTTCTAAGCCCATTATGTGCTTGAGCTCATTTAATTCCCAGGATAATCTGATAGAGCTGACATTATTATCCCCATTTTTAGTTGAGGTAACTGGACTAACTATAGGAAAATTAAATGATTTGCATACAATCAAAGCTATGAAACAGGCAAAGAAGGATTATTTAGAATAATATTTTCTATTCTTGATACCTATTTTTTTCTCTTGGAGAGGGTACAAACTGGGTCTAGATAATGAAATTTTCATGGAAAATTCCAAAGTGGTATTAAAAAAAGTCAGATTGTTCATTTGGGCCCTAGTCCATACTTCAATAGTTTATTTGAATCAACACATAGAGAATACTGTGCTAGACATTATGGGGGAGTATAAAATGAATAATGTAATTCTCACATTCAAGAATTGTGCCACACCCTATGGGAAGTAAAAATAAAAAAAAAAAACATTATTCTCATGCTCATGGGTGTGTAGTAAAAGAGGAAGAACAAAACAGGAACACAAATAGCTATAAAACAAGCCAGGTTGGCTCACATGAACAAAGGCATTTTTTTGAGATACCGTGTCATTTAGTAGGACTGGAGTAAATGCTGAATATAAAGAAGCAGGAGAAGAGATAAAACTAGATTAAAGTCAGACAGTAGAATTAACACATACCTTACTGAGGAATAAAGACTATTTAAAAGGGAAAAAGCCTTCATAACAAGGAAATTACATGATCAAAGTTAGATTTCTAGGAAGATAAATCTGACAGTGATAGGAGGGTGGACAGAGAAGCCAAAAGCCAGCTTAGAAAGGTTTAGGATAGAAGTAATAGAAGGCAGAATGAAAGTGACAACACTGGGAAAGGAGGAGACTGATGAAAAGATATTACAGAAAATTTTCTGTAGGAAATAGATTGAGTATAAAGATAAAAAGAGAGAAGAATAAAGAAGAGGGAGAAGAGATGACCCTGTGTTTTAGGATAAATTGTAATAATACCTTTGGTACAAGATGTGGAAGACAGGAAGAAGCACAGCTCTGAGAGCAGAGTTGCTACATTTAGTTAAAGACATGCTGACTCTGATGAACCAAGGAGAGCTCCAAACAGGAATTGACATATTCATTCGCTGAGTGAGTTTCTGAATGTCTGCTATGTGGTCATCCCTTCCTCAAATATTTGGGATGTACTGTCATCATTATAGGAGGAGTTATCTACTTTTTCTCATTTAAGGGAATATAATAAGGTATGATTTCACATCCTACTTTATAAAACATTCCCATACAAACTTCGCTGTAAAACTGTACCTTCCTCTAAATTCCTGAATGTTTTACTGTCTGTGCCATTCACTGGGTGCTTTGCACATACAGTTTTATGTATTTATCCCCTCCTCCTATATCAAATTTTTAACCAGATCATATGTGGGTTTGAGAGCAGCATCATTTTAGCTAGTCTTTGAATCTCCCACAGTAGGAATTTAGTAGTGCTTCGTTAGACTAGAGGAATTCTTTTTAACTTCTGCTATAAGGACCAATCTTTTCTTAGCCTTGTAGATCAGAAGGATCAGCAGCATTTCACAAGCAGAACACAAGGCTACTGTGAAAGGAGCCACAGAAGCTAAGTCTGCCCTGGACTGTGAAAAAGAAAGCTGAATAATGACAAGGGCTAAGAAACTATTTAACATCCCACTCTCAATAGCAACAGTTTTACAAACAGGAAGAGGCAGCATACAGACTTTAGCAAAAGAATACCCAAACAATAAACCCAAGGCAGGAACTAAGAGACCCAACAGAAGCACTTCTAGATTAACTGTTTTTAGAAATATAAATCCCATTCTGAAAGTCAAATAAATCCCTGTGAACATTAAACCAAAACTT
This sequence comes from Lepus europaeus, assembly GCF_033115175.1. Classification (NCBI taxonomy): domain Eukaryota; kingdom Metazoa; phylum Chordata; class Mammalia; order Lagomorpha; family Leporidae; genus Lepus; species Lepus europaeus. The sequence goes on along the minus strand of NC_084830.1, from coordinate 61,521,965 downwards.
AGAGGTCTAATTATTCTCTCTAAAAAGTTTGCTTTTTCAGGTATTCTATGCTTGATGACTATTCCAGCTGATATTGGTATTAGTATGAAAAGGAGTGTTGACACAATTTTAGAAACAGGAACATGAAATATTCCTGATAGTCCTAATAGCCTGCTATAAACATAAGAATTGATAGGCATCATTATCAGGGCTAATAATGTTGATATGCATGTCATCAAAATAGCCAACGTGACATCTCCTTCCAGAAGCAGAGCAAAGAGATAGCCCCCACCTCCTCCTGGGCATGTGCAGGTCATTATGAATCCAAAAGCTTGTGCCAAGGGCAATGCCAAAATCTGAGACAAAAGAAATCCACAGAATGGCATAAGAAAAAACTGTGTTACTATTCCAAGAATTATTGGCAAAGGTCTCTTCCATACTGTTTGAAACACCTGCAGTTCAATCTTGCAGCCAAAAGCACACTTATTTAACAGTATCATTGGTAAAATTAGCATTAAGATATTTCTGTCAATAAACATTGACGCTTGCAAAAGACTGCCTTTTCTTTGTTTGAGCACTTTGATTTTGACATTCTTTATCTCTTTAATGAGTCTTTCTTGCCTACCTTCAGAATCCCAAAGTTGAATGGTTAGATTTGTCTCTCCTTCTTCACCTGTCACCAGGTTTATGGTAAAGTCTGCGGCATCTGATGAAGTCTTGGTCACATTCACCACTTGCAGCATTTTAGGATCTTCTAATTGCACAACAAGGTAGCTGGAGTCAGGCCGTTTATCTGTGTAACTTGACTTTACAAGAATGGTTTCTTCAGTCTTCGTGAAAAGTAGTGTTTCAGCCTTTTCTATATTCAGAAAACTGAGAAATGATTTCCTTGCCTCTCCAAGGATCACAAACAACAAAAGTAGAATCATAAAAAGTTTTCTAATCATTCTTGAAAACTTAAATAAATCATATATACAAAACCACCTTTAAAAAAGATTTTTCATACAGGTGTTCTAATGACTATGAGAGGTTGAGTTAGGCAACAGTTGTTTTTGCTGGATCAAAGTCCAGTGGGTGGGACCGTTCTTTTCAAACTAATAAGAGTTATCTAGTGAATGACACAACCTGCTTAACTTGTAGGCAAGAAAATTTATTACAACAGAAACCTAATCTCTTTCCTCCAGATTTCCTCATTTCTGTTAATGAGAAATAAAAAAAAGAAAACCCTCCTCCTTGCCTGATTTTAAAACCTTGGTGTCATCAGTTTTTAGTTTTCTTCCTTGCTAAGAAAAATTCATACTAGACGATGTCAAGATAAAAAAAAAAAAAAACCTATAGCAGTGTTACTATTTTAATCATTCAAGCAAAAAATCAAATATTTATTTAACATCTGCTTGTTGGAGGCACTAAGCTAGGAGCTTATACATAGGGATCCAGACAGATGGAGTCTCTGCTCTTTGGCAGCTTAGTCAAGCCTGTTTTATTACCTAGAAAATTACAGAGCCCATAAGCTGGCCTTGGCAGCATCTTCAGGCTGTGAAGTTTCCAATAAATTTCAAGAGTGACTGACCCCATCAGGCAAAAATCTGAAACTGTTTTTGGTGACTTTAAGTAGGATAATAACATCCTGGATTATTTCCAGTTAACTTGGGAACATAGGCAACGAAGGTGGCTGGTACCATGGCCAAAGACATTGCCTGGTTAAGGGCTCCAGCTCCTGGACACTTGGATCCTGACACAACAGAGCAATGGAAAGACAATGGTGTTAAATCTCATCTCTCTTTTAAAACATTTATTTATTTATTTTTGTTTGAAAGGTAGACCAACAAAGGGGGGGGGGGGAGGAATAGAGACAAAGATTATCTCCCATTTCCTCTTATAATCACCAGATGTCCACAATAGCTACCGCTGGGCCAAGCCAAAGCCAGGGGCCAGGAATTCTATCTGGGTTACCCCCTTGGGTAACAGGACCGCAAGTACTTGAGCACCTGCTGCTTCCCAGGGACATTAGCAAGAAGTTGGATTGGAAAGGGAGGGGGGAGTAGATTCCAGGTATTACAATGAAGAGATGTGAGCATCCCAAATGGAGGCTTAATCTGCTACAGCGTAAAGCCTGCCCCTGATTCTAATCTCTTATTCCTTATTTGTAACACTTCTACTGATTCACAGTTAAAGGCAAGGGCACTTAATTGGTCCAAATTAGGTCATTTGCTTGTTGTCTCGGCAAAAGAAAAATATCAGGCTTTTTGGACTTCAATTCACACATACACAATTGTATATTTCCCAAACAGGGGAGGCAATTCTGATGCTAAAGCATCAAAAAAAAAAAAAAAAAAAAAAGAAAGAAAAAGAAAGAAAGAAACATTTTAAAATACAAGTGATCACTTAAGCAGATCTTTCATGTACACACAATGAAGTGTGTGTTAAATATTGTAAGATAATATGAGGATATTTTGTGTCAAATACTTTAGGTCATATTTGCTTCTCAAAAACTATCAAAGTCACTAAAATTTATTATAATTATTATTACTTATTTGAAAGGCAGAGTGAGATACAGGACAGACTGAGATCTTTCATCCACTGCTTCACTCCTTACATGCCTGCAACAGCCAGGGCGTGGCCAAGCTGAAGCCAAGAGCTCAAGACTCATTCTGAGTCTACCTTCTTGGTGGGAAAGATGAAGCATTTGAGCCATCAGCTGCTGCCTCCCTGCATGCACATTAGTAAGAAGCTGGGTCTGGAAGCAAAGCCGGCACTTGAACCCAAGCATTTTAATATGGGGTGAAGGCATCATAAGCAGCGTTGTAACTGCTGCACCAAATATCTGCCCGTATCAAAACTATTTTTTTAAAGATTTATTTATTTATTTGAAAGGCAGAGTTACAGAGAGGCAGAGGCAGAGAGAGAGAAGTCTTCTATCTGCTGGTTCAGTTCTCAGATGGCCACAACAGCCAGAGCAGAGCCCATCTGAAGCCAGGAGCTTCTTCCAGGTCTCCCACGTGGGCACAAGGACCCTTCTTCTACTGCTTTCCTAGGCCATCAGCTGGGAGCTGGATGGGAAGTGGAGCAGCTGGGACTCAAACCAGCACCCATATGGGAAGCCAGCACTGCAGGTGGTGGCTTTACCCACTAAGCCACAGTGTCCACCCCTATCAAAACTATTTATACTGGGCATCTTTGACAATTAAAAAAATATGGTTGTTCATGGGGCTAGTGTTGAGGTGCAGCATGTTAAGCCGCTATTTGCAACACTAACATCCCATATTGGAGAGCCAATTTAAGTTTCCGCTGTTTTGCTTCAGGTTCAGCTTGTTGTCAGTATACCCAGGGAGGCAGCAAAAGATGGCACAAGGACTTGGGCCCCTACCACTCACGTGGGAGATCAGGATGGAGTTCCTGGCTCTTGGATTCATCCTGGCCATTTGTGAACCTGTGATTGGAAGATCTCTCTTTCTGTCTCTCCTTCCGCCTCTGAAACTCTAAAATAAAATAGCATATACATGAAATAGCATAGGAAATAAATTTCCGTGTTTATGTAAGTTAATCTTTCAAATACAATAGACTTTAGATTTTGAATTTTATTTCCATGTATCCGATTAAGAAAAACAAGACATACTGTACCAAAGGTGAGATCAGGAAATGAAACTAATATGTTCTAACAGTACTTCAGTTAAATTGCCAGGGAACTCCACTAGTTTAAAATGACAAAAAGAAAACAAAATAAAACAAACACTTTTTATGAAACAAAGTTATCTTTACACTAATGTGACCAAGTATCAATGATGTAATGTGAAATTATTTTCCTCTCAGATTATTCTATCTGCAACCTTCTCCCTTCTTCAGTTTCTCCAAGCCTTCAAACCTCATCAGAAAACTGCAGGGAATAAAATCTGATAGAGCTGGGAATAAGCTGATTATTACTCACTAGCATTCCCTGCCTGATTACTTACACCAAAGTTCTTTGATTCGGTATTATTTCAACTATTTTCTGAATTTAAAACTTTTTTTCCCTCTTTGTAGGTTTTTTACTTAGAACTTAGTTGTCTGAAATTGGTGAGCTGATCCTAGGAAGGGGCAGTGTTAGTGAAATCCTAATATTTCATTTAGCATACTTAACAAAGTCCTAAAAGACAATCTGAGAAAATCAGCTGATTTCAGAGTAATTTGGAATGGAGAGCCAGAGGGACTGACAATCTCTATCATACCTTGTTCTCTTTAGCAGACTCTTCAGGTTGGAACCACTAGGCCTCAGAACCTCTGGGGAGGGCCGGTGCCATGGCTCAATAGGCTAATCCTCCACCGGCAGCGCCGGCACCCCAGGTTCTAGTCCCAGTCCCTCCTCTTCCTGTCCAGCTCTCTGCTGTGGCCCGGGAGTGCAGTGGAGGATGGCCCAAGTGATTGGGCCCTGCACCCGCATGGGAGACCAGGAGAAGCACCTGGCTCCTGGCTTCGGATCAGGACGGTGTGCCGGCCGCAGTGCACCGGCTGCAGCGGCCATTGGGGAGTGAACCAACGGAAAAGGAAGACCTTTCTCTCTGTATCTACCTCTCTCACTGTCCACTCTGCCTGTCAAATAATAATAACCTCTGGGAATGCAAGTACTTGTTTTCCCCAGGTTAGTCCCCATCTATTAGTTAGCTTTTCATTACTAAGAAACATCTGAGGCCAACTACTTGATAATGAATAGAGAGAGATTTATTTTGGCTCTTTTTTGGTGGTGGGTTCCAACAGCTTAACCTCTGGTGATGGTGTTCTTGACTGCAAAATCCTGAGGCATCACAGAGAATCACAATCCAACAGATCAGATGTTTGTGTGACTGAATATACCTCATTATAAAACCACTGGGATTGCCGGCGCCACGGCTCACTAGGCTAATCCTCCGTCTGCGGCGCTGGCACCCCAGGTTCTAGTCCCAATCGGGGCACCGGATTCTGTCCCGGTTGCTCCTCTTCCAGTACAGCTCTCTGCTGTGGCCCGGGAAGGCAGTGGAGGATGGCCCAAGTGCTTGGGCCCTGCACCCACATGGGAGACCAGGAGAAAGCACCTGGCTCCTGGCTTCGGCCGCAGTGGCCACTTGGGGGGTGAACCAATGGAAAAGGAAGACCTTTCTCTCTGTCTCTCTCTCACTGTCCACTCTGCCTGTCAAAAAACAAACAAACAAACAAAAACCACTGGGATCAATCATAGTGATCTAATATAATCTTATAGATATTGGCCTTAGAGAGGCCTCATATCTAAACATCATAATTGGATTAGGTTTCTACCCTCTTAGTAGCATTAACAAGAATTTTGAGTTTTAAGCCCTTGCATGAGTTTGTGGGTCCAATCATACTCAAACTATAGCACTCCATTCTCTGGGACCTAATCTAACTTATTACTATTAGTATACCTATTAAGCCCTTCCCGCCATGTTACTTGCTTGGTTTCCTAACTATTATCAGGACCACTTCTTCATCCTCCCTAAATTTAATTCTCAACCCCCATAGCAATTGTTTTTCTGGCATATTTAGTTTTACTTCAATGCATGAAACATATGCTGATCACCTACTATGTGCAAATAGTTGCAATCAATAGATGCTAAGGTATTAGTTTGCACTAGAACATTTTGGTATCTGGGAATATTTTAGGATTATTTCTACCTCTGGTTTTATACTTTCTGTTAAAGAAGGTTTTAGAATATAGCTATAATTACTGTCTACTCAGTTGACACTTGTGAAATTACTTTGTATTACAGTTATTAATATTGTATATATCTCTTCATTGTATCCACCAAGGCAATTAGAAACCCTTACATTTAGTAGGCACTCAAATAAACACTAATGAATGAATGTATAAGCACCTGATAAAAGTTGGAATTTATCTCCATTCCTCCCATGACAATCATATGAAGAAAAAATTGGAGATGCAATAGACCAAATGAGTATTATGAGTTTACTCCTTTAAACCTATGATCTAATCTATGATTTAATCAGGAGAGAAAGAGGACAAGGAACAAACAGAAGTAATTTCTGTTCCTTACATAAAGCAGTGGCCTTGGGCACAGATGGAAAACATCAGTCAGGAATATATTACTTTAAATTTGTTGGTAAAATGTAGCTTCTTTTGGCATATTTTGCTCGGTATATATGCAAAGACTGTAATGAAGGTGAGCTATTCCATCGTTCCCATTTGTAATATATTTATACAAGCAAAAAAATGAATTATACTGAAGGAAGGCCTTTATCAGAAATATGCTCCAAGGAAATTAGGTGACACCAAAGTATCATTTTCCCTTTCTCATTCGAAAACTTAGGTGATTGAAGTAGGTAATCTCTTAAGTTTTTGCAATTCATGTGCACATATTACTTTATATATATCATCATGTAGGTATTAGTAAGGGTATACACATTTTTGCCCCACAATGCTAGACTTGGCCATACAATTGCTTTAAGCAAAAGTGTTCCATGCATCTTCTCAGAGCCAACTGAAATGTCTGCTTGCTCTTTTCCTTCTGCCATAAAAATGGCAATGTCTCAAAAAGGGGTTGTTCTTTCACTGGGATCCTGGAATGAAGAACACATGAAGCAGCGCCACAGCCAATCAACAGCTGATAGTAACTAAACAAGACACAGATCTTTATTGTTGTTTTAACAGCATACCCTAATAAATAGAATTAATTAAATACAAAAATTCTCCAGTAAGTGTGTATCAGTACAAACTATAAAACAAAAACTGAAAATTTAATAGAAAACTGATAATGTAAACTATGACATAATGGAAATAAATTAAAAAGCAACTAAAAATTCATACTTTTAATACAAGAGATTGATTTAAACATGTACATAAAATTTTCCTTGTGATTTCTGGCTTGAATCCTTGAATGACTACTCCAAGTAAGAATCAACATTTTTTAAAAACTGCTCTTCATCATTAAGATATTCCAAAATAATATTTCCACCATTATATAAGGGGCAATCCTCCTTAGCAATCCAAGTTTCCAAACTATGATCCAAGGGTAAGGCTTCTCCAGAAGTAATGTGACATAACCTTAATTTCTGTTAAGAGAGAAACCATATTGTAATAAATAAACATGCTTGTATAGAGTTTCCTTAAGTTTTTAGGGACAAACATTATAACTAGATTTTACCTTAGCTGTTAATTTGTTATTGTCATTTTTCAGACTGGCTAGAGAGGCTGCAAAGTCTATGACCTTTCCAATGCTCCACCGATGGCAAAAGAACATTGGCTTGCTCTTCTCTTTACTCCCCTTAGGTAAGAAAACCTGAAAATAAATTCTTTCTGTCTGAAAAAATAAAGAGTTAAAATACAGATTATATACACACACATGTACACATATACACACACATAAGACATTTATATGGCACATTCTTTCTTTTTCTGATCAGAGAAATATTAACCACTCCAAGGTTGCAACTTTTAGTGACACAAGTTTCTACTCTTCAGAGCTGCCCAGTATCTACTTAGATGCATGGACATACCACCCAGGACACTAGCCAGGGTGATCTGTACAAATTTAGGAATGTGACCTAAATTAGGCCAATTTGGGTCTTTCCCTGAGATTTTCTGTTCAAAAACTGAGCTATGGTGAGCATTTTTTATCTGAGTTGTTAAAAATCTCATTGATTTTAAAACTGATGTTGCTTGTGGCTATCCCTCAGTTCCTAATCAATGTGGAAAAGAAAGCAGAAATGGGAAAGAATGAGTTCCATAGAGAGAGAAGTCAAGAAAAGACTGTGCCTCTTTCAACATAGTTAAATCTCTAAATCTGGTCATGCCCTAACATCAGATCAAACTGTCATTCTCCATTATACAAGAAAAAAATGTCTAAGAACCAAAAAACTGGAAGACAAAGAAAGAAAAGAAAAAAGCCAAACCAATAAAACCTTACACAAGTACCTCACTAACCAAAGAAAGAAATTCAGAGCTGGTTTCTTTACTATTCTGTACCCTACCTGCCTCTTATGTTTTCTCTTGCTCAGTGAAATATCAGGAAAAGGTATTGGCAATTTGATCTTCACTGATTCCTGAAACTACTGCTTTAAAAAGTGCTGCCTTTTTATATCAATTCCTACTACAATAAACATCTTCATATAACTGGAGCATCTCTAAGTTGTAGGGGCAAGATCACAATTATTTTAACACAATCCTCATCTCAGCACTAAGAATTTATACTTGTTGAGACCAGTGGAATATGTTATTACAGAAAACAGGCATTAAAAGAAAAAACAAGAAATCATTAGAAATTGGACCAATTCATACTCAAACAGTCCTAGTTCCAAAAACAAATTAACAAGAAAACAGAAAATTAAAAACATGTTAAAAATTTCATTTAAAAAACTGGGACCGGCCGGCGCCGCGGCTCACTAGGCTAATCCTCCGCCTTGCGGCGCCGGCACACCGGGTTCTAGTCCCGGTCGGGGCACCGATCCTGTCCCGGTTGCCCCTCTTCCAGGCCAGCTCTCTGCTGTGGCCAGGGAGTGCAGTGGAGGATGGCCCAAGTGCTTGGGCCCTGCACCCCATGGGAGACCAGGATTAGCACCTGGCTCCTGCCATTGGATCAGCGCGGTACGCCGGCCGCAGCGCGCCTACCGCGGCGGCCATTGGAGGGTGAACCAACGGCAAAAGGAAGACTTTTCTGTCTGTCTCTCTCTCACTGTCCACTCTGCCTGTCAAAAAAAAAAAAAAAAAAGAAAAAAAAAAAGAAAAATTAAAAAAAAAAATTAAAAAAAAAAATTTAAAAAAAAAATAATAAAAAAAAAATAAAAAACTGGGACCGGTACAGTGGTGCAATGGGTTAATGCCCTGGCCTAAAGTGCCGGCATCCCATATGGACCTGGCTACTCCACTTCTTGTGCAGCTCTCTGGTATGGCCCGGGAAAGTAGTAGAAGATGGCCCAAGTCCTTGGACCCCTGCACCCACGTGGGACCCAGAAGAAGCTCCTGGCTTCAGATCAGCACAGCTCCGGCCGTTGCGGCCATCTGGGGAGTGAACCGTCGGATGGAAGACCTCTCTCTCTCTCTCTCTCCTTGTCTCTCCTCTCTCTGTGTAACTCTTTCAAATAAATTAATAAATCTTTAAAAAAATCTAATTTAGAAAGCTAAAAGCTTCATCTAAAACAAAAGATAAATATATAATTGAGGATTGAAGATAAAACCCAAGTTTTCTGGGCTCTAGAAGAGGAAGAGTCAGTCAGCAGTTCAACCTGTGAGTAAAGGGGAAATATAGCACCATGTGGAGACAAAGACAAAGCTCCTGATCAGGTTCCCTGCCTAGGTACCTTGGAAGGCTACTCTGGGAAAAGAGGCTAATGAAGTTATTCATTAAAAGAGGCTAATGAGTTAGGCTATTAGTTATATAAACCAAGATGTAGACAGGCAAAAAAGCACAGGTACCACCTTCCAACAGTGACCAACGCCACACTCTTCCAGTTCAGTAAATCTGTCTATACATAATCTGTAAGTCTCTGGGAAGCAGAAGCACAAACTGCCAGACTCAAACTTCGATTTGGAATTCAGGGGCTAGATGAGTGAGACATGAGGAAGAAATACAAAATTGCTAGACAGGGATCAGTGAGTGGAAGGGATGAAGAGATATAGCAAGAAGCACCTACTCAAGATGAACATATACGACTCAGGAAGCAGTTTTCTGAAAGTGAAGAGATAAGACAAAATTAAAAATGTACCTGAAATGACAACCTGAATAATTAAAAGGAATTTATATCTAGAAACACTGAATAGAAATACTGAATGGAATCTGGAAGATATCATAGGTAAAAACTTAAACCTATAAAAAAAGACAAATTAACCATAAAACAAGAATAAGACCGACAACAGATGTTTCCCCAATAATAGATGACAGATGCCAATGAACAGTATATATAAAGAGTTTATAACATCTAATAGACAGTCCTACTAAAAGCAAAATAAGAGCATTCTCAGATCAAAATAAATAAATAAATAAATAAAAAGTAATCACCAAAGACCATTACAGAATAAACTACTAAAGAGTGTACTTCAGCAAAAATAAAAGTAATCCTAAGGAAAGGATAAACTTTAAAAGAAATTGGTAAATTTAAATAGCCATGGGCTTAAAGCCATTGGTTCACCCTCCAATGGCCGCTGCGGCCGGCGCACTGCGCTGATCCTTAGCCAGGAGCCAGGTGCTTATCCTGGTCTCCCATAGGGTGCAGAGCCCAAGGACTTGGGCCATCCTCCACTGCACTCCTGGGCCATAGCAGAGAGCTGGCCTGGAAGAGGCGCAACCGGGACAGAATCCGGTGCCCCGACCGGGACTAGAACCCGGTGTGCCAGCGCTGCAAGGCGGAGGATTAGCCTAGTGAGGTGCAGCGCCGGCCTTTTATCATCGTTATTAAAAACCATTCAATTAGAGATTCTAAATGATGCAGTATAAGATACTGAAATAACTGGAAACTGTTGAAGAAAATTTATGCTTACTAGCTAATGAGGTGAAATTGAAGATATTAAGGGAAAAAATCTCTTAAATTAACAAAAGAACTCAATGAAATGGCTGAATAATATGTACACAGAATTCAAGACTTTTTTTCCCCTGTATCTATATCAGTACTAGGAAGCAGAAGTGGTGGAGGGAGATATACCTTTTCACAGTGGGAACAAAAACCCTAAAACAATCAGTGTTGAAAATATGGAATATTTAAACAAAAATGTCATGAAGGCAAGGAAATATGATATGAATAAATGAAAGACATATACAGTTCTTAGGAAGAAAATGCCATAAAAATGTCATTTCTTGCCAAATTAATAAATATTAATAATGTAAATTAAATGTGAATTATTCAGGAATGGTCCTCAGGCCTAAACCCTGGACTTGCAAATAAATATTGCTGGAAAACTGATTTTTACTTCACCTAACTTCAGGAATGTATTGAAGAGGTTCTGCAATTGTCACTAACACCTTGGGAGCAGGAAGGGAACCAGGATCCCTAGGACAAAAAGGAGGACAGAAAGATATAAAATGCCTTTGAGATGGCAAAGGGGCCCTCTTGGAAAACTTCAAATCTTCACTTCCTGGATGCACTATTATTCACATCTTACATAGTTAGGACTTGCATTATCAGATACACCAGAACTTCTTATAAGTTATTGCATCTAATCAATCTGGGATTGACATATGAATAAAAATAAACAGATGAGTGGAATGGAATAAAAAATTAAAACATAGATACACACAGAAAAAAATGTCAACTTATTACAAAGGTGACATTTTGGTATTCTGATTCAGTGGGACAAAGCTATTTATTTAATAATCAAGTGACATGAAGCTAACCAAGCAACTAGATGAAAATAAAACTGGGGGAGTCCAATGTTGTGACACAGTGGGTTAAGCCACAGTCTGCAACACTGGCATCCCATGTCTCAGTGTTAGTTCAAGTCTTGGCTGCTCTACTTCTGAAACAGCCCCCTGCTAATGTACTTGGGAAGTACGGCCCAAGTACCTGGGTTCCTGTCACCCACGTGGGAGACCTAAATGGAGTTCCTGGCTGCTGGCTTCAGCCTATCCAGATCTGGATGTTGGGGCCATTTGGGGAGTAAATTAGCAAATGGTAGATCTTTTTCTCTCTCCCTCTATCTCCCTGTCATTCTGTCTCTCAAATAAATAAAATAAATCGTTAAAAAAAAAGAGAGAGAGAAGAGAAAATTGGGTTGTTAGATCATATATAAATACACAACAAAAAAATTCAGGTGGGTTGAACACAAATGCAAAAATCTAAAATTTCTTAAGAAAACCAAAATAGAAATGAAAGAAAACCTTACTGTAATTAGTAGCAACTTGACAGTCATGTTGTAAATAAAGTTTTCTCATAATAAACATTTTCTATGAATCTTTTGAAGACCCCTGGTATATACCGCATAAGTTTGTTTGGAGGTTGAAGCATGTTAGAAGACTGCCTGGGACAAAATTAAGCTACAGTTTTTGCTACTATAAGTAATAAAAGAATTACAAAATAACCTGAATAATATTGTTGAATATTTTAGGGTAAGTCTCAAATTTTTTCAGTATTGACATTTAGGACCAGAAAATTCTTAATGGGGGCACAGTCCTGTTTAGCAGCACCCATGGCCTCTACCCACTAGATGTGTGTACCATCCACCCACAATTGTATCAATCAAAAATATCTCCAAACATGGGCAAATGTCCCCTAGAGATCAAAATCACTTTCAACTGAGAATCACTACTCTCACAGGGATGGAAATGGATGATGGACACAGGAGGAATGTGTTTTTTTCCTATATAAATCTTCATAGTAGTACTTGTTAAAAGTATGTATTTTTACTATTTTAAAAATTATTTAGGGGCCAGCACTGCGGTGTAACAGGTTAAGCTGTCACCTGCAAAGCTAGCATCCCATATGGGCTCTGATTTGAGTCCTGGCTGTTCCACTTCTGATCCAGCTCCCTGCTAATAAGCCTGGGAAAGTAGCAGAAGATGGCCCACATACTAGGGTCCCCGTACACACATGGGAGAACTGGATAGAACTCCTGGCTACTGGGTTTGGCCTGGCACAGCCTGGGCTGTTATGGCCACTTGGGGAGTGACCCAGCAGATAGAGGATTTCTATCTCTTCCTCTTTGTTTCTAACTCTGCTTTTCAACAAATAAAATAGATCTTCAAAAAAAAAGTATCTTACAAAATCTCAGAAAGGAAAATACTAAGGTTAACACTAAAGAGAACTGTAATTAATGGTTTGTAAACCACAGTAAGAGAAAAATCCAATTAATAAAAAAGGCAGGAAAGAGAAAGAATCAAAGAAAATGGATGATGAACAAAAAGATGACAAGAACATGGCTGAATGTTACCAGCGAGCACAATAAATATAAATGTGTTTAACTCACCTATGAAAGAGAGACACTATCAAACTGGATTAAAAAAATAAAGTCCAGCTATATGCTGCTTACAAGAGACATCCTAAAATAAAATAACACAGAAAAGTTAAATATAAAAGGATGAAAAAGACAAAATAGTTAAATAGTCACTAAAAGAAAGTTAGTAGTAAAGTATTATTATAATTCAAATTAAGATTTAAGGCAAAATTTACTAAGAAGATATAACAATGTAGAAATTTCATGCATCTAACACATAACTCAGCAAAACCATTAGAATTCTAAGGAAATGGCCGGTGCTGCGGCTCACTTGGCCAATCCTCCGCCTGCGGCGCTGGCACCCCGGGTTCTAGTCCCAGTTGGGGCACCAGATTCTGTCCCAGTTGCTCCTCTTCCAGTCCAGCTCTCTGCTGTGGCCCGGGAAGGCAGCAGAGGATGGCCCAAGTGCTTGGGCCCTGAACCCGCATGGGAGACCAGGAGGAAGCACCTGGCTCCTGGCTTTGGATCGGCGCAGCACTGGCCGTAGCAGCCATTTGGGGGGTGAACCAACGGAAAAGGAAGACCTTTCTCTCTGTCTATCTCTTTCTCTCTCACTAACTCTGCCTGTCCAAAAAAAAAAAAAAAAAGAAAAAAGAAAAAGAATTCTAAGAAAAAAAGATAAAACCATATCTAGGGGAGGACGCTGTGGTGTGGAGGTTGAAGCCGTCATCTGCAGTGCTAGCATCCCATATGGGTGCTGGTTCAAGTCCTGGCTGCTCCACTTCTGATTCAGCTCTCTGGTATGGCCTGGGAAAGCAGCAGAAGATGGTCCAAGTCATTGGGCCCCTGCACCCATATGGGAGACATGGAAGAACTCCTGGCTCCTGATCAGCAAAGCTCCAGCCACTTCAGCCAACTGGGGAGTGAACCAGCAGATGCAAGACCTCTCTCTCCCTCTCTCTGCCTCTCCTTCTCTCTTTGTGTAACTCTGACTTTCAAGTAAATAAATAAATCTTTAAAAAAAATCTCTAATGGAGATTTTAACAACACATTTGTCTCGGAAACTGATAAAAAAAAAAACAAAATTAGCAAGGACTCACATGCACACATACATTCATGGACAGATACACACATATATTTATACACATGGACAGAGACAGAGAGAAATTGAAATAAGGCAAAAGAGAAAACATAACTAACTCATATATTTGGTGAAAGATAATAGAAAAGTTCCTTGTGCTTTTTTTACAACTCTTCTGTTTGAAATAATATCAAAATAAAGAGTAAAGATATCAAAACAGACACAGATAATGAAACCCTCACGCCTAGATTACACTGAAAATAAACAGGGTCATCATACAATGTAAGAAGTTGGCAGAACAGGAGTGAGAACATCTAAACACAGAAGACAAAAGGAAATCAGAGCAGAGCAGAAATTACTGAAACAGAAAACAAAGACTCAATAAAACTAAAACATGGTTCTTTGAAAAACTAACAGAAAAATAACAACAAACTGCTAGTAAGACCGTTTAGGAAGAAATAAAGAGAAGTACAATTAAAAAATATTAAGAATGAAATGGAATGACTAAAGATATAAAAGAGAGTTTGGATTATAAGGGAACAACCTGAACAACTTTATAGAACACATTGTAAAATATACATCTAAAAGGAATTTTTAAAACTATTATGTGCCAAAATTGATTCAGAGCAAATTGACTATCCAAATGAACCAAAAAGTATTAAACACACATAAAATAGTATACAAAATTCTCCCCTCTCCTCAAAAAAGACAACACGTTCAATAGCTATTCAACTGATTCAATAAAAGTTACTACACCTTCAAGAACAAATAATCTTTACCCTCTACAATTATCTCAAAACAACATAAGAGGGAAGGCTGCCCTATTATTTTACGAGTACAATCTTGCTACTGATGTCATTAAATAACACAACAGAAAATCAATTTAGCAATGTATTATAAAGGAATTACATACTAGAATCAAGTAATTTATGCTAGAATATGTGGCTGACTTCACAACAGAAAATCAATTCATGTAATTTTTCACACAAGTAATGAAAAAAATCATCTTACTAGATGGAAGGAAAAAAAACTTACAGTAAAGTTTAATCCCCACTTGTAAGTTCTTAGCAAACTAGAAATAAAAAAAAGTATCATTATCCTGATAAAGGCTACAGCAAACATAATATCTGATGAAAGTCAGAAACATGAAGATACCTTCTATGACCCATATTATGCAACACCGTTCTGGAAATCTCAGCACTTAAGACAGATAATAATGATGCAAGAGAGGAGTAAGGGGAAAGAAACTAGAGCAAAATCAGCCACAAAAACTGACATTTGTAGAAGATATGACTGCATAAAAACTATCCTAGAAAAATCTACAATGTATGGGAATGAAAACAAATTGGAATGTATTTGCTGGATAGAAGGCCAACATAAAACAACTAGCAATAGCCAATTAGAAAAAAAAGGGTACCATTTACAAAGACAGCAAAAAATATAAAGAGCTTAATAATAAGCCTAAGAAAAGATATAAATATTTAGGGAAACATTATAAAATGTTACAGAAGAGAATAACTAAAGCAAAGTTGGCAAGACAATCATAGATACGGATGAGATGAGTCAAAATTTTAAAGATGTCAACCACCTCTAATCTAAAAAGCAAAATTTCTAAAAAACTGTCATTTCACAAAACAGTAAAGAGTGATCCTAAAATTTTTATGAAAGAATAAATGGTAGGAATAGACATGGTGTAAAGCACTATCAGAAGGAGGTAAACAATACAAGTACTGACAACAGGAAGCTGACATTTAGTAAAGCTGAAGATGAGCAAATCCCATGACTCAGGTTTTCTATTTCTAAGTATATTTCCCTGGAGTAGCCCTTTTTTTTTTTATACTGATGGTGTTATTGAATGCAGATTGGAAAACTAACCCAGTAGGTTCTCATCAACAATTTTTACAATATAATAGGGTAAAACTATCAAAGCACACATCAGAAAATTAAGCTAAGTATCATTTAATAAAACTATATATGTATGTATATTGACATGTTATATGAAATAATTCATATTGTGAAGTTTAGGGGGACTGTTCTAGAAATATGCTCCCACACAAATATAAGGATATTCATTGTACAAGAGTTTATAATAACAAAAATTTTGAAAAAAATCTTAATTTTCTCAGACAATGGATACACTGGGGTATATTCATATGGAATAATATACAGCTATTAAAATGAATGAACTAGAATAAAAGTGCTAGAATGGATAAATGTTAAAAACATGATGCCAAACTGACAAAACACCTGAGTTGAAGAAGGATTCATTTGATTCACTGTCATTTTTGTAAAGTGAGAGAACACAAAATTATTATGCAGCCCATATATCATGTAATACTCCTGTCAGGAATGATACATATCTGTTACTTGATGAGGCAGAGAAATAAAAAGGGACTTCAACCACATCTGGAATCTTTGTTTTTCAAAATCTTTAAGACCAACCTGTGGCAATGACTTATCCCCATCAGCATGCATCTTTAATTTCATCAACGCAACCTTTGCAGCTGTTTCACTATTTTTTGCACCTTTCCGTCGTTTACTTGCTGTCTCTCCTGTCTTGGAATCTAAGATATAAGTGTAAACATGTAACAACCTTTATATTGCTTCTTCCAGGGTTTTATTATAAAGCATTTATTAATTAAAGCCTTGAAATAAAAACAAATTACACACAATAGAGACATACAGAGACCAGTCACTCTGTCAGTATTGTATTTACAAAATCAATGGAAAAATTTCATTGAAGTTACCTAAGAAATCTCCATATCAAAAAATTCACTATTTTAGTCTTTCCAATTTAAGCCTACTTAATCTAAAGTGACCACTAATGTTTCTACAGAGAGTGTTAAGATTCTCAAGACTGGGGCCGGTGCTGTGGCGTAGCAGGTAAAGCCACTGCCTTCAGTGCCGGCATCCCATATGGGCACTGGTTCAAGACCCGGCTGCTCCACTTCCGATCCAGCTTTCTGCTATGGCCTGGTATAGCAGCAGAAGATGGCCCAAGTCCTTGGGCCCTTGTATCCATGTGGGAAGACCTGGAGGAAGCTCATGGCTCCTGGCTTCAGATCAGCTCAGCTTCAGCCATTGTAACTACTGGGGAGTAAACCAGCGGATGGAAGACCTCTCACTTCTCTCTCTCTCTCTCTCTCTCTCTCTCTCTCTCTCTCTCTGCCTCTCCTTCTGTCTCTGTGTAACTCTGACTTCCAAATAAATAAATAAATCTTTTTAAAAAAATGATTAGCAAGACTAATTTGTAGTAAATTTTGCTGAGCCAACACACCGGCAGAGACTGATCTAAGTCACAGATTCCTTCCTGGTATCTTGAACCACCTGTATTCACAGGACAGCAGACTCAGATTGGAATTTAGTCTTCACAGCAACAATTATGTCAACCTCAGGAATACTGTATCTAGCCACGTAGTTTATTGGTTGAGTTAAGAACCCCAGCAAAAGGCACCATCTGGGTGAGATTCTTTCAAGCAATTTCCAAATTTTCATTGATAGTTTGAGAAATATTTTTAAAAATTTTATTCATTTGAATGGCAGAATTACAGATAGGAGTAGACACAGAGAGAGATCTTCTATCTGCTGGTTCACTCCCCAAATAGCCACCATGGTCGGATCTTGGCCAGGCCAAAGTCAAAAGTCCAGACTCAATCTAGGTCTCCCTGGATAGCAGGGACCACAAGTACTTGGGTTTTCTTCCGTTGTTTTCCCAGGTACCTTAGCGCGAGCTGGATGGGAAGTGGAGCAGCCAGGTCTCAAACCTGCACTCACATGGGATGCTAGCATTGCAGACAGTAGCTTAGCCTACTGTACCACAATGCCAGCCCCAAGAAATACTTTCACAAGAATGCCATCAAAATGTAAATTATTATTATTGACAATGTTAATGATGCCTTCTGTAACTGTTAAGGAGACATAAGGAGCAGGGGCTCTGGAATTAACAGGGTATACAATGACAAGGAAAACAGCAAAACCAGCTTTCTAGATACTTACCGATAATGTCTTTAACAAGTTTCTGAGTGGCAGCCATGCGAGGCTTTGGTATTTCTAGTTTTTCACACTCATGATCTGACTGATGACGGTGCCTATGAGCAAGAGAAGAGTGATACTGGTGTGGGTACCTGTATATGACTTAAGTAGATATACAAAACTCAAATGCTCTAAGTGATCACCTTAGGCAAAAATTCTTCTCACAATAAGGACATAAAACTGCCACAAGCTCTCTTTCAGTACAGTCCTTGAACGAGCATGGGAAAGATTTGTGTGTATCTGTCTTCAGTCTGTCATTGATTACGGTGACCTAAAAAAAAAATGGGCAAAATGCCATTATATTTTATATGTAAAGCAAATACAAAAATCTTAGGTAGCTTTCACATCATTTTTCTTAAACCCATTAGGGCAAGTTACACACCTTCATATAAAAATCATATTGAATACACAAACAATGATTACTCTGCTGTCAATATTCTCATAATTTTTTACTGTGGTATATTTATCTGCTAAATTAAAATGACTATGTAGTTACTCTCTGTAATTTTAAGCTACTACATAACAGTCCCACACAAACATGCTCCATAATAATGTGCTCAGGTAATCATCTCATCGATCTTCAAATAACAAATTATACCTACTTTCTATACTAGATTGAGTGGATTAAATGCTTTTGGAATAAAACATTCAACAATTATATATCTCTCCATGAGACAAAGGATTAAAAACAGTTTTCAAAATCATATACAGCCTCTTTACATAACCAATTTAATATGCCAAACTTTCACCTATGGTAACTAACTAGTTTAAAATCTAATCAAATTCTAAATGAAAATACATGAATACAAATATGTTGTATCAGATTGGGAGCAATATGAACATACCTCCGGACAGCCATGAGATTCCTTGCTTCTGTGTTCAAGGCTTAAATAATTCAAAAAAGGAAAGCAGTATCTGTTTAAATTCAATCAAAAACATACTTGAAGATAATCTTAGATATTTTAATATTTAGTATCCTTGAATTACTTTACATTTATCAATAACATTGCATATGAGAATAAACTGAAATGCCTAATAAAGATGGAACTGTAATCTTAAAGCTTTCAAAATACAAATGTTAAGTTCAATATGAGTATAAACAAGTCATTACTCTAAATTAGCTTTACTTTTGTTTGTAAATCTTTGCAGTACTTTTAGTTCTTAAAGACCACTGGTAGTAAAATGTCAAAGGAATGCTCTAATTCTGAATGATTTTTAAAATATGTATTATATTTATTTACTTTCAGCAAACTTTTTTGAATTATGACCTGAAAAGGATTCAATCTTTCAGTGTTGTATTTAGCAAATTAAATGCTTAACAGCTTTAAGTTTAATTGTAAGGAATATTTGGTTAGTTCATTTATTTAATTTTGCATATGATGTGTTAAAATAACATCTGACACCCATTTCAAGGGATTTACACGTTGGGTTATTTTCATTTTATTAATTAAAATTAAGAGCTACACAGCTGGATTTTTAAAACCACACTCTTTATATTGTGGTCATTATTTTCTCCTTGTAATTAAAAGACAAAATTTCTACATATAATTCACATTCATAACCCCATTCATAACCCCATTTCTGGAAGTTCAAAGATTAGGCATATACATATGTAAATAATCAGAGCCTATGACTTGTCTGTTTCTTTTTTTTCTCAAGTGACTACTGTATTAAATATCAAATATCAATAGCTGAAGTAACAACTCTTTAATAACTTTTACTTCTCAGAAATAAACACCACATCCCAAAATTATTCCCAAATTCTCCATAAAAACTTAACTTACCAAAATATTCCTGAACAGCCATCACATACAAATGGAAGAAAATCTAAAATTGAGGGAAAATGTTATATGTATGGGTCAATATCTGATTTTGTTTTTGTTTCCTTAAGCAAAAGAATCTTTTTTTTCCTAAATTTTTGTGTTTTTTTTTTTAATATTTATTTATTGATCTGAAAGCAGACTTACAGAGAGAGAGAAAGAGATCTTCCATGCACTGATTCACTCTCCAAATGACTATAATGACCTGGGCTGGGCCAGGCCAAAGCCAGGAGACAGGAGCTTCTTCCAGATCCCCTACGTGGATGCAGGGGCCAAAGCACTTGGGTCATTCTCAGCTTCCTTTCCATGTTATTAGCAGGGAGCTGGATCAGAAGGAGCAGCCAGGACTCACCCTCTATGCCACAACACTGGCCCCATGACTAATTTTTTGGTGTAGTAAGTCACTACGTAACCACAGGTAAACAAAGTCATCACAACCTCAGTAACCCTGCAGGAAAGTAATTGGATTAACAGGTGATGTTACTTACAGTAGCTTTGTCCAATCAAAAGAAGCAAAGCTCTGAGTTTTATTTATTTATTTCTTTGCTTTGTTTTCTTTTGATTCTCAGATTTGCTGGGTATTATTTTCGAGGACTATATACTGCAAAAATTCTGCATTTAGAGTAAAAAAAACAAAACAAACAAACAAAAAAACCCCTAGGTTTAAAGTCTGATTCCAGGGGAATGGCGTCATGGCACAGTGGGTTAAGCCACACAGCCTGATGCCAGTATCCCACATGAGCAATGGTTTGAATCCTGGCAATGCAGCCTTTTGGGAAGTGAACAAGTGGATGGACGATCTCTCTCCCTCTTTTTGTTTCTCCATTCCTCTCTGTAACCCTAGCTTTCAAATAAATAAATAAATAAATCTTTCTAAAAAAATTCATGATTCCACTGCTTACTGACCTAGCAAAGCTAGACAAGTTACTTCCTAGTAAAGCTTGGGCTATTTGCACTTTATACAGTATGCAGTGTCTATGTGGGTATCTCTCTCTGTACATACATGTGCACATACAAAAATGCTTTAGTATGCTTAGGTCATATAAATAGATGCATACAGACAGGTAGATAAATAGATAATAGACATAAACATATAGTGTCTCTCTCCATAAGCATGGGTGTATATGCAGATGTGTTTATGCCTAAATTCATATCTAGGCTGCATGCCACTTTTACCTAACTGGGTAATTGTAAAAACCAAATAAAATGTTTGTCAAAATCATAATAATAACATAGTAACTAAAATTAACAACAATTAACAACTTTTGAGTATGCTCAACTCAGAATATTGTAGTAATGAGGTGAAGATGCCTTCAGAGATTCCAGAAATTCAATAAAGGACACTTCAAAATTAATTTCTGAGTCGTTTCCTTGTTGTTGAGGACCAATTAACTTAGAACCACGTAAATAAGTAATAACTAAGTCAGGAATTGAACTTTTAGAAAGTACATAAAATATCCATTCTCAGATGTGGCAAATAACTGCTAATCACTAGATAATATCAATCACTCTCTAAATTATACTAAGCATATCATACTTAATTGTTTCTTAACCAAATGAGAATGGATATATCAAACCTGGCTCAGCCCTTCTTTACAAAGGCTACAAAAATCTCATTCCATAAGGTATCTTAACTCAAAACAGGAAGAAGAGATCTTATTGTAACTGAAAGGGACCTCTGGATAATTATGCTGTGGAAAAACAGGCCCAAATCGTTCTTTTCACATCTGAGAAGTGGGCTTGATAAACTCTCACTGTCGCTTCTGTTTCATACCAAGAAATTATGGACAATATTTGTCAACAGGAGAAATCAATTGAAACATGTAATACACTTACTGAAAAGTTTTATCCTTTTCAACACGGAAAAATTGTATATGCTGGCTACTTTGAGGCTTTTGGTAAACAAGTATGTATCAGATACAAATCAGGACGACCCAGAGTAAAGAGTTAAATTAATTTTCTGGTACATGAAACAGGTTGTGACCTGCTGTGTGGCAGGTGAATATAGCCAGTGGTGAAAAATACATATATAAGTAATAAGAAGCTAGCAGGAATGGTGCACAGCCAAGTTACCACTAATAAATTACAGCCCTGGTACTGAATCTGAGCTAAACCCCAGAGTCCTTGTCAACACAGTGATGCAGGTACCAACGATGAAGAAGCAGTGGAAAATGCAACCTATTTGGCACCCTATGTGCCAAATGTGATGGCACAGGCTTGGGAGTCAAACCCGAGATCCAAGACTGAGCAGCCTCTAACTCCTTCGTCCTAATTCCTTCGACCAGCGGATCCTGCATTGGTAAGCGGCCGGCCCAAGGCTGCGGCGGCAAGGCCGGAGGGGCGCGGGAGCCTGCGACTCCCCGCTCGCCGAGCTCACTGGAAAGAAGTGGGCGACACCGGACCCCACAGAGTGCCCCGTGGCCTTCTTGGGCAAGGCGCTCTCGCAAACCTAGCTGAGCACGGCAAAGGGATGTCTTCGGGAACTGCATGGCTCCCTTTCAAGTCAATTCCAAGCGCTCAGGGGCCACATGAACAGCACTGCACAGCTCACGGCAGACCCACGAAGGACGCGCCCGCCCCGCTCCCCAAACCCCACTCGGCCCTGAGGCCTCCCTCCCCGCCGCCTCCATGGGTGACGCTGGGGCAGGGCCCGGGTCTGCCGCAGTCACCTCGCTGCCGGCAGTGCTCGACCTGACAGTGCTGCCCGATGTCCAGCTCCGCCATCTCCCCAGGGCCGCGAGGGCTCCGGCAGCCGGGAGGGGCGGGGCAATGCCGCGCGCGCAGCGCCTGCCGGGAGCGCGTCGGGCGCAGGGGCGGAGCCTGAAGCCGGGGGGCGTGGCGGGAGCCGGAAGCTGGTAGGTAGCCAGTGAGGTAGGGAGCCCGAGAGCCCGGGCCGACAGCACTGGGAGTTGGTTTGTTTTTCTCTGAGCGAAGTCAATGTCTCCATTCTTAAGGAAACACCCAGCCGCCCTTCTGGCTGATTATGTGCTGCGGTGCCCTGTGTGTGGACACTGGAATCGAGCACGGCTTCACGTGATTGCCTTTTTTTTCCCCTTCAATTACTCTAACCCCAAGGAACCAGTACAGCGCGTGCCACAAAGTATTGCAAGAATCAAATGAAAGACCTTAGTTCTTAAACTCCTGCTGCAGCCTACAGTGATCACCGCGTTACACGTTGGAAGATACGTGATTATATGAATAGTTGGACGTAAATGCAGAGGAGTCGTTAGGCTTGGTAAAAAGTAAACATCTTCCGCCTTTTCTTCTCATTTTAAAAAAACAATAGTGGGGGGAAAAACGTGAGGCTCTTGAGATCTCCAGAGTGCATACTGAGCCGCAAACACTTTGTCAGTTTGGAGGGCGCAGACTCATTTACAGCTCCGTGGGTGAAGTTATGGGATTCCACCGCATTGTCAGGGAATTATCATGGGGTTGATGAACCGCCCCACAGGTAGTGAGGAAGCAGAGTCCCAGTGGATGCCATTCCACTGAGTGACACGAGACACCACGCAGACAGGGTGAGTGCCAATCAAGTATACATAAAACAGGAGCTGGAAAAGCATCCAAAGCCTCCTATTTATTCATTGAGGAAGGGGGAAGGGTGGAACTGGGAAACAGGAATCATTACTTCAGTATTTGCTCAATCTGTTTAAGATGTTAATGTCAGAAATGTTAATAGTGGAAGCCAGAACTAAAACTCCTTTTTTTTTTACAGGCAGAGTGGATAGTGAGAGAGAGAGAGACAGAGAGAAAGGTCTTCCTTTTTGCCATTGGTTCACCCTCCAATGGCCGCTGCGGCCGGCGCATCTCGCTGATCCGAAGCCAGGAGCCAGGTGCTTCTCCTGGTCTCCCATGCGGGTGCAGGGCCCAAGGACTTGGGCCATCCTCCACTGCCTTCCACTGCCTTCCCGGGCCATAGCAGAGAGCTGGCCTGGAAGAGGGGCAACCGGGATAGAATCTAGCGCCCCAACCGGGACTAGAACCCGGTGTGCCGGCGCCGCAAGACGGAGGATTAGTCTGTTAAGCCACGGCGCCGGCCTCAGAACTAAACTCTTAAGAACTCAAAACTTCTGGGTTATTCTTGACTCTAAGGATCAATGACCTGCCTGGATTTTGTATGCTTATATTAGCTGATCACATTAATCAATAGCAGGTTTCCTAGAATTTTACTGTTTTGAATGCCCTAGGATTGGTGGCAAATATTTTTCTTTGGTATATTTATCAATTTATATCCTCATAGAAGTGAAATTCTCCTAACTTCAGTGTTACAGACACTCAGACCCATTTTCTCAACCCAGAGAACTTTCTACAAAACAGAAAGTCTCTCTTTTCAACTACATTAAGTCCAAAATGAAATGTTGTCTTACCATATCATCCCCACTCTAACAAAGGCAATCCACTGTATTAGAAACACTGGATTCCTTTGCCACTTCTCCTTAGTTTTCTCATGGTAGTATCCAACAAACACTAACAATTCCGCCTCAGAAATGTCTCTTAAATTTGTTCCTTGCAGTTTCTCCAGTTACCACCCTTCCCTAACCCCTGCCACCAAACTCCCTTACAAAATACCTTCCAATAATTCCCCATTATTCACAAGATTCCTTAGCTTGTGCAGTAAAACTTTTCACAATCCTGCCTTCATACTCCTCCACAGTCTCAGCAACAACCATTTCCCCATGGTCTCCTTACTCTCCAGTCACTTCCTAAATATACCTTCTGACCCTTTAATAGCTCCATACTTTTGCATGTGCCTTTCCTTCCCCCTAGAATGTTCTATATACCTCGGATTCCCAAGCTTTTTAAAAATAAGAATCAGGTGGAGTGCTACCCATACCCCTCCCTGGGTCTGATTTAGAAGGGAAATTATATTTGAACAAGTACCCCACCTTCATTCTTATTTTCAGCTAAGTTTAGGAAACACCTTCCTCTCTCATTGTATCTTAAGGATGTGATTCTGTTATCCCTTCACCTGGGAAGTTCCTCTGAAAGCATAGGCAAAATGTGCCTTCAGGACATCACATCTGTTCTAATAGCATGTGCCATATACTTTCACATACTTGTCTTACTAGCACTAACCAGGTCTTTTTAAAAAAAAAAAAAAGATTTTATTTATTTATTTGAGAGGTAGAGTTACAGACAGTGAGAGGGAGAGGCAGAAAGAAAGGTCTTCCTTCCATTGGTTCACTCCCCAGATGGCTGCAACAGCCGGAGCTGTGGCGATCCGAAGCCAGCAGCCAGGTGCTTCTTCCTGGTCTCCCATGGGGGTGCAGGAGCCCAAGCACTTGGGCCAACTTTGACTGCTTTCCTAGGCCATAGCAGAGAGCTGGATTGGAAGAGGGGCAGCTGGGACTAGAACCAGCACCCATATGGGATGCCGGTGCTGCAGGCAGAGGATTAACCTACTGCACCACAGTGTGGGCCCCTGACCGGGTCTTGTTATAATTTACCTGCTCCATCCCCTCCAGATACTTCAATGGCTTCTGTTAGCTACAAAGTAAAATCTGCACTCAAGTCAATTCAGCAAGTGTTTTTGAGCACCTACATATCAGACACTACACAGTGTCTTAGAGAATTGAGTAAGATATGGTCCTTTGTCTCAGTGAACTCACAGAGTCTAAAAAGTAATGGCTCTGTTTGACATTTTAAGTCTTTCAAATCTTGGTACAGCCTTTCTCTCACTGTCTTTTGATACAAACTTTTGGTTGCTATCCCTAAAGGTCTCTTCCTATTTTGTGCTCCTCCATAACCCCAGGTCCTTTGCACATGTTATATCTTCTACCTGCAATGCTCTTCCCTCCCCCATTTAACTTAGTTCATTTCTGCTTTTCCCCTACCTGTCACCTCAAGTCCGAGGGTACTTCAAAATATCCATGGAAAGTGGAATTAGAAGGTAATTTTATTTTGGAGTAAAATAATTTTCAATTCATACATATATTTTCCATGACCATTTTGTAGACCCCTTTAACCCTTCCCTAAGGGAGCCACTCCTTTTGGACTCCTATTATGTTTTTTATCTGTACCTCTCTATTAAACAGTTATTTCCAAATTTATTATAATCATTTTTATTCACATCTTCTCCCTTATAAGCTAGAACTGTGCTGGTGGTTGAGTTGATATTTTATTCACTATTGTAATTCTTTAAATCTACCATGATGCCATTAAGCTTCATAGTAATATTTAGTATAAATTTGTGAAATAATTAACTGAAATTTAGACTTCTGCTTCTTACTTGACAAAAATGGAGTAATTTTCCCCAAGTTTTAGAATGGAAAAGTGACCACAGTCTAACCACTTGAAAGGGTACTGTTCTATACTCCTATTCTGGAGGGAATATGAACACAGGAGAGACAAACAGGAATGCTCTTAGCAGCATTATTTGTCATAGCCCAAACTGAAAATAAGTCAAATGCTTACCAGTAGTAGAAAATATAAATACATCATGGGATAGTCAAATGGTATCCTGTTTTACCACAATGAAAATGAATTAACTACAAATGCACACAGGAACATTGATGAGAATTAAAAATACAGTAGTATGTGAGGAAACAAAACTCAAGACAATGCGTACTCTTTCTATGTTTATGAAGTTCAAAAAAGGCATTACTAAATTATAACATTCAGGGGACATAGTGATGTATGTGTAAAGAAAATGAAGACACAGTTAACATGAATTCAGAAGAGGGAACACCTGTGAGGGTGGTGAAAGGGGTTTTGATCAGGAAGAGATAAAGGGGGGAGGGAGTTCTGTGATGTTGATAATGCCCTATGTTGTTGCCTGGGTTGTGGTTCCATGTATGTTCACTATATAAATTTTTGGTCTCTTGTCTTGATATGTTTATGTACTTTCCTGTAGACTTTTTGTGTTTTGCAACAAAAGTATTTCTTTAATATGCTAGGCAGTAGGAAATTATTTCGATTAAAGGTTTGACACACTTAGGTAAGGCAGTAAGGAATTTTATGTGATTCCACTTAATGCTCTAAGGATGTTAAAAACTCATGACATATATATATATATATATATATATTTTCTTTTTTTGACAGGCAGAGTGGACAGTGAGAGAGAGAGACAGAGAGAAAGGTCTTCCTTTTGCCGTTGGTTCACCCTCCAATGGCCGCCGCGGTAGCGCGCTGCGGCCGGCGCACCGCACTGTTCCGATGGCAGGAGCCAGGTGCTTCTCCTGGTCTCCCATGGGGTGCAGAGCCCAAACACTTGGGCCATCCTCCACTGCACTCCCTGGCCACAGCAGAGAGCTGGCCTGGAAGAGGGGCAACCGGGACAGGATCGGTGCCCCGACCGGGACTAGAACCCTGTGTGCCGGCGCCGCAAGGCGGAGGATTAGCCTGTTGAGCCACGGCGCCGGCCGACTCATGACATATATTTGAAGATTGATATACTGTTTTGTTTTCTAATTTTTTTTTGTTTTCTAGAATACCTGATTTGAATTTTTAAAGAGTAAAATGCCTAATGTCATATATTTGAAAAGAATGCAGTATCATTTTACTTTTAAATCCTACATTATATAGACATTATTATTTACTACATATTTTAAATCCCTCTTTGTTAAAATTTTTGCTAAATACAGTATTAATTGGTGTGGGTAAAATAGAAAATGTGATATGGGAGTTTATAGTTTCTTAATGTAAACTTTTGTAATTTGCTACAAGCTAGCAGAGTGACAGTTTAATTATTTTCAGCAAATATTCACTTCCTTTCCTTCACACTGAGAGCAAGGTGTACTTTACAACTTCATAACTGTTGGCCATGGCCATGAGACTTGTGTTGGCCTATGGAATGCTGGCAGATTTGGTACAGGTACAAGCCTGTATCACAGCCTTACATGTGCTCCTGTGTGTGAGTGTGCTACTGCACCATCTGAACGTGGGCCAAGTAGCTGCTGCCTGTCAATCTGGACCCCAATATGAACACGTGTGGAGCAGACCCAAACCCAATCCTGAACCTGGAGAGAAGCTCAGATGATCTGTTGCCTGAAGAAGAACTACCGAGTCAAGGTATCTCTTTTAGTCCAACCAGATTCAGTAGTGCTACAGGTTTCTGAATTTCATATGAATGCATGGTATTGTAACTCCCAGGGTTTTCTAGAGCATCATATATCAATAGCTGACTAGTATACAGGCAATAAATAAATAAATACAGTATACAGACAATAAATAAAAAGTGAGATATCCCATAATTCATATAATAAAATCATTTATCCTCTGTGAATATCAGTCTATCTTGCATATCATGTTCAAAAATAAATCTTGAGCATCGAAAATTCAAGTTTTAATAAAATAGCTTGAAACTAATCAATCACTTATACCAGGCACTGAAATGAAAGATCTCATTTAATCTTCACCACCACCCTTTAAAGCTAGAGACTATTATCTCCATTTTATAGAACTGCTTATAAAAATGACTCAACCTCTGCCTCTCTCCAGCATCTGAAACTACCCTCTTACTTCATGTCCTCACTGATCTCTTAATTATTTATACTTTCATTTATTCTGCCCAACATATGCTCTAGTCCTTTATTCTGGAATTCTTTCTCCTGTCTCTAGATTTGCATGGTTATCATCACCTCATCTTTCATCTCTCAAAAAAGGCTTCTAGGATGCTAGGTATTCGGCACAGCTGCCAAGATGCAGCCTGAGATGCCTGCATCCATATGGGAGTGTCTGGGTTCAGGTTCCACTCCAGATTCCAACTTCCTGCTAGTGCACACCCTGGAAGGCAACAGGTGATGGCTTAAGTGGTTGGGTCCCTGCCACCTGTGAGGAAGACGTGGACTGAGTTCCTGACTCCCGGATTTGGCCTGGCCCAACCCTAGCTGTTGCAGGCATTTGGTGAGTGAACTAGTTTATTATAGCTATCTCTAGCATTCTCTCTTTCCTTTTCAAATAAATAAATACAATTTTTTAAAGGCCCCTCCAACCTGTTCCTTTTGATAAGGTCTGTTGATAATGTACTGGTTTCTTATTGTTCTTTGGGAATTTAGTGCAAATGTAGTGGCTTAAAACAAATATGTTATCCTATAGTTCTGGCAGCAAGAAGTCTTGCAATTGGTCTATTGAAAGAGCTGTGTTCCTTCAGTAGGCATGAAGGCAAGGGCCAATCTCCTATTTTTTTCTGGCTGCACTCCTTACTCATGACCCTTTCCTTCATCTTCAAGGTCAGCAAAGTGACATCCTTCAATCTCTCTCTCTTCTTCCTCAACCCCCTTTCAACCCTCTTTCTGCCACATCTCCTCTGGCTCTAGCTTTCTGATTTTTTTTTTTTTAATTTTTGACAGGCAGAGTGGACAGTAGAGGGAGACAGAGAGAAAGGTCTTCCTTTGCCATTGGTTCACCCTCCAATGGCCGCCGCGGTAGGTGCGCTGCAGCCGGCGCACCGCGCTGTTCCGATGGCAGGAGCCAGGTGTTTCTGCTGGTCTCCCATGGGGTGCAGGGCCCAAGGACTTGGGCCATCCTCCACTGCCTTCCCGGGCTGCAGCAGAGAGCTGGCCTGGAAGAGGGGCAACCGGGACAGGATCAGTGCCCCAACCGGGACTAGAACCCGGTGTGCCGGCGCCGCAAGGCAGAGGATTAGCCTGTTAAGCCACGGCGCCGGCCTAGCTTTCTGATTTTCTCTTTTTTGGACCCACTGGGATATATCAGATATTCTCTGCGTCTCATAAGTATTAACTACACTGAACAGTCCTTTTGCCACATAAAGTAACATAGTCACAGGTATCAGGGATTAGGAGTATAGAATCTTGGGAACCATTCTTTAAAAAAGATTTATTTATTTGAAAGGCAGAGTTATAGAGAGGCAGAGGCATTGAGAGAGAGAGAGAAGTCATCCATCCACTGGCTCACTCCCCAAATGGCTGCAATGGCCAGAGCTGGGCCAATCCAAAGCCAGGAACCAGGAGCCTCCTCTGGGTCCCCGACACAGGTGCAGGGGCCCAAGGACTTGGGCCATCCTCCAATGCTTTCCTAGGGCACAGCAGAGAGCTATATCAGAAGTGAAGCAGCCAGGATTTGAACTAGTACCCACATGGGATTGCCGGCATTGCAACAGCGGCTTAACCGGCTATGCCACAGCCCCGGCCCCAGGAGCCATTTTTTTTTTTTTTAAGATTTATTTATTTATTTGAAAGTCAGAGTTACAGGGGATGGCAGGGGAGATAGAGAGAGAGAGAGAGAGAGAGAGAGAGAGAGAGAGAGAGAATCTTCCATCCACTAGTTCAGTCCCCAGATTGCCACAGTGGCCAGTACTGGGCCAGCCCAAAGCCAGGAGCCAGGAGCTTCTTCCAGGTCTCCCATGAGGGTAGCAGGGGCCCAAGCACCTGGGCCATCCTCTGCTGCTTTTCTCAGGCCATTAGCTGGGAGCTGGTTGGGAAGTGGAACAGTCAGGACATGAACGGGTGCCCATACCTGGTGCCAGCATCACAAGTGGTAGCTTTACTTGCTACACCACAATGCCAGCCCTAGGGGCATTGCTTTCAACTATTCTAAATTACATTCTTGAGTTTCTTACATTTTATGCATGTCTTCATAACATGTATCCATTTCCAAGTTCATTTATTTATTTTTAAGTACTTCCTTCATTAGTGCTGGATGTAATATCTTTCCAAGGATTTTTCCTTAGCCGTAGTTATGAGGAGCCAGACATTTCATGAGAATCTTTGTGTACTGGTCTCAGATTTTTAAAAAAAATATTTACACTTTATTTGAAAGGCATAGATATAGAATATGATGGAGAGGCAGACAGAGATGTTCTATTCCCTGTTTCACTACCCAAATGCCTACAACAGTTCGAGCTGGCCCAGGGCAAAGGCAGGAACTGAGAATTCAATCCAGGTCTCGCACATGGGTGACAGGGACCCAAGTACACGAGCCGTTATCTGTTGCCTCCAAGGGTACACATTAACAGGAAGCTAGGTTGGAAGCAGAGGAGCTGGAAGTGGAACCAGGCACTCTGATATGGGATACAAACATCCCAAGTGGTGACTTACCAACTCTGCCATACACCCTCTCCTGGTCTCTGAGATTTAATGGTTAGAACTACAGGAGTCTCACCTGTATCATCCCAGTAATAACACAGATTCTTGCATCTAGAATGTGTTTCCAGATATTTTCATTTGTTGTGCCATACTTTGGGTATTTTACTTCTTCATTCACTCATTGAAAATTTTTGATAAAATGTCCACAATGTTCCAGGCTCTGTTTTAGGCACCAGGAACACACTGGTGAAAAACACAAGTTAAAATCCATAGGGAGCATCCTATCCAGTTGGAAAATAAACAGATTAAAAAAAACCAAACCCGGTATGTGATACATGGTGGTAAGTACTGTGGGGGAAAAATAAAACTAGGATAGAGAATAGCAGTCCTGAGAGAGTCAGTTGGTGAGAGGAGAGGGTTGCAATTTTAAATATGGTGTTGCGAAAAAGTGCTAAATACCTAAAGCTGGTTATGGAGTGAATCTATCTGGGTGCAGGTTTCTGGGTAAAGGAGCAGCCTGTGCCAAGACCTTCCTGGTGTATTCCAGCCAAAGTGAGGAGCACAGTGTGGTTAGAGCAGAGCGAACTGGGGTCAATGAGAGCCTGTATGGACAGGGAGCTACCTGTGAAGAGTGGAGTTGGGTTTATGTCCTATAGGAACCAGAAGACCTTCCTGGCAGAGGAGTAGGATTAGGGAGAATTTGTGTGTTTCTCAATTGCATATGAATCCCATGTGATATGCTCAGGTGAAACAAAGTACAAAAATCAACTTTGATTGGGTTGTGCAATAAAGACGTTAACAAGTGGAGGAACTTTTTCTCATTTTATATCTATTATGTGGATAGTGTAGGAAACATTTTACAGTCAGCCCTTACCTTAGTTCTTTACCTTCTTTCTGATCAGGGATGGACAAAGGTATGAGAAACATGGATAAAGAGCTACACAAGCAAAACTCAGTCACAGGTACCATCTATCTTCATTGTGGATTAGGGCAATCCAAGTTTTATTTTTGAAAAATTACTATTTTTTCACAATGGCTACTTTTGTACTCATTATTGTGATTGAGTAGTATACACTGTGAAATATTGGCTCCAAGGAACAGGAAGAACTGCTGATGAAAAGAATGTGAACTTGCCTGTTGAGCTGCTTAATAAATAACTATTTGATGATGATTCTGCAGTATGTTTAGAGGGTAATTCTTCTTATGTTGCTTTAGAGAGTTCATTTGGCATTTGAAAATGGATGCAATTTCAAGGGGTGACCAAAATGTATCAATTAGCCTGACATCTAGGTCTTCTTAACAGATCTATAAATTTCCAATTTCCTTCGCCATCTTAACCATGCTAAATCATCCTGAACAAGATCATTCTTTTCAACAACAGCCTCCTTATTAGCTCAGATCAATTGAGATTAGAAAATGAAAAATACACCAGATGCTGATAACTCTTTATGAAACCACATTTGTAGGGTGAGTACTGAATGAAGATTAATGTGTTATTTTCAGCTTCTAAATCATTGATTTAAAAATTTATTTTTCACATCTCATTGCTGGATTAAACACTAATATGTATTTAGATTGTGCACTTGCTTGCAAGTGTTATCTTTTCCCCACTGAATTTATGCATTAGTGGAATGGAATGATTTTTAATTTAAATGTATTTTGCTTTGTCTGCCACATATGTTTCTGAAAGTACTTCACATTAAATTGGGTAAATTGATTATTTTCTTCCACCAAATTCTAAATTAAATACTAAATTATTTACTTGAATTTTTGACTGATTTTAGTTTTTCTTTGAATAAAAAACAGGAGGCTTAGCACATTGTGTGAACCCTGAACTCTCCCTATGTTTAAAGGCAATATCAGCTGATATCTCTTCTATCTCCAAGCCTCAGATGAACTGAGTGTTCTTGAAACTAATACTTTAGACTCAAGATTTTGAAAAATATTGTTTAAAATTTTAATTATCTAATACTTTTTACTGTTTTTTCATATAGTACATCATTGTCTTAACTAATTGTCTGTAAGGAAGCTCCAAAATGCATGAATGGTTATCATTCTCCACTGATGAACTTCCACATCTAGAACTGTGTGTGCCACATAGACTGCACTTAGAAAAAAAGGTGACTAAATGAATACATTAATGGATGAATGAATGAGTGACTTGTTATCCTGGAATACTAATTGCTCTTCTCTAAACCTAGGTAATTTCTATCCCTCATTCAATTTCCAGCTTAACAGTCCCTTTTTTAGGCTACTACTCTTTGATCCCAACACAAGATCAGTTACCTTATTATTTGTTTTTATAGTTCCTTTGCTTCTCTACAGGATATTTTAGAACTTTAACTTATAAACTCCATTGTTTGTGAGATAATTTAATTTCTAACTCAAAGTTATAATCTCTGTTGGGATAAAAAGTTTCTCTGTCTTGTTCTTAATCATATTTCCAACTCTAGCACAGTAGCTAGAACATACATGAATGTCCAATAAATATCTGATGAATGAAAACATGGTTGGATGGATGGTTAATCAGCTCCTCATAACTTTCAGTACCTCTGTCCCATTTGTCAATGCTCACCGAACTAAAAAGGGTAATTTTTGAACCATAAAAGAATATTCTATTGTACTGCATAAGTTCCTATTTAAAGTATCCCTCCAGGAATTCAACAAAGCTTGCAGGAGCTCTTAAAGTTAAGACTTTCATCTAAGAGGTTAAAGTTAACCTCTTCAGGGGTCGGTGCTGTGGTGCAGTGTACTAAAGCCCTGGCCTGAAGCTCCGGCATCCCATATGGGTGCCAGTTCTAGTCCCAGCTGCCCCTCTTCCAATCCAGCTCTTTGCTATGGCCTGGGAAAGCAGTAGAAGATGGCCCAAGTCCTTGGGCCCCTGCACCCATGTGGGAGACCTGGAAGAAGCTCCTAGCTCCTGGCTTCGGAGCTCTGGCTGTTTTGGCCATCTGGGGGGTGAACCAGCGGATGGAAGTCCTCTCTCTCTGTCTCTACCTCTCTCTGTAACTCTTTCAAATGAATAAAATAAATCTTAAAAAAAAAAAAAGTTAACCTCTTCTTCTTATGGTATGCCATTAAACACATACTTAATGACTTCTCCTCTGGATCAAGTCACTCAGAGGGAAGGAAGGTCATGGAAATAGTGAAAGGATGACAGGTTTTAAGCCAGAAAGCTCTATTCTACTTTTACTGCCTGTTCCACCAAGTTATCAATTGATCCTTGGGTCCTTCGCCTGTCAAACAGAAATAGCAATTCTATTTTGGTGGGAAGTGTGTGAGAAGTCTTCAAAATGTACATGGAAAATGCACATAATACCTTTTACACATAAACATTTTTGTTTGTATTTATTATTTAAGAGGGAGAGAGAGAGAGAGAGAGAGAGAGAGAGAGAGAGAGAAATGCATTCCCATCTGCAAGTTCCTTCCTCAGATGTCTGTATCAGCCAAGAAGGGCCAGGCCAAAGCCTGGAGAAAGGAACTCAGCTCAGTGCAAGTCTCTCACATGGAAGGAAGAGAACCAATTACTTGAGGCATCACCACAACCTCCCAAGGTCTGCATTGGTTAGGTCCTCCAATATAGGCTATGGGTCTCTTAACCTGAAGCTTAACCTCTAGGTTACATGCCTGTCTCCACATTACCTCTTTCAATTCTATTTTCCATGAACTTTTTGATGTGGTCTTTCATAGAGATGATTGATAATGCATATAGTGTGCCTGACACACAGTAGGTGCTCAAAAGAAGGCAGCTGTTACTACTATCACTAGATGGCAAGCTCCTAGTAGGCCCACTATACTTACATTTCTAGTACCTCGTATAAAGAATATACCATAAAGGGTGGTTTAATTGTCCAGTAGTGGGAATCACAGTGGAAATTGTACTACCTCTTAACCTTCAAGGGGCTTAACAATCTAATAAAAACTGTCCAAAATATTTTCATGAAATATGTAGATAACAAGGAAATAGAATTCTTATTTCAATTTATAATATATACAAAATTAGAGAAAAATATGTGTTATAGACCATAAGTGCTTTGGATTGCCAGGCAAGAAATGATAGGAAATAGCTAGGTACAGTTGCCAGGAAATGATAAATTCATATGTCTAGGTGTGTAAAGAGTAAGCATGTAAGCATGTAAATGTTTAATTTCCTTGGCAAAATTTGATGCTGGTTATACTAATGTTGGCTAAATGAATTAATTTTGCTGCTTCTTTGTTAGTATGATGGCAGACAAAATTGGGTTAATTCATCTTAGGTATAAATGTGAATTTGTCATAGAACGGGTGCTTCTCCCTCCTTCAACTGTGTTTAGCTAATGATCACAAATATGTTAAGTTCCAATGATGTTGTATAATGTTGCTCAAATAGGGGGTATTATGTGGGATACACATAATACCCTTGAAAATAGTCCTTTTCAATACCCTTTTCATAATACCCTTTTCAATAGTCCTTGAAAACTAGAACAAAGACTCAATTCCAGATTCCACTGTGTAGCAAGCTCAGCGCAGGTTCTCAGTTGTATTGTAACATCACTAATTGTTACATATTGCTGTTCTTTCATTTTAACCTAACTCTGTCTGCAGCACTAACAAACCGGACTGACAGTGTGAGCATGAGCAAAAGAATGGTTGTTTCCTCTAGGCTATTCTCTGCTTTTTGTCACTAGGTGTTTAAGGGTTTTGAACTTCAGATTGCTGATTATAGAGTTGAATGTAACCATCAAATACACTCAGAAGTCCTGACATTGGCAGAAGAGATGGCCACCTTCTTTCATCCACTTCAAGCCAGGTAATGATTATCTAAAAATACACTCAGGTCAACTGACAGCCTGCGTACCTCAACCCGCCCAGACTATACATATGTAGGGACAAGCCCAGTCACACCAGCAGCTCCTAACCTATCCACACACCTGTGGCATACAAATGTCCAGGAAGTCCCTGGGTACACACACTCATACCTACATAACACACACCCAGAGGAACATATGGGGACATTCTTATCCACAGAAATAGAGATCCGGACACAGCAACGCTACAAAACACACACACACACACACACACACACCCGACTCTTGCAATCCAGGTAGACAACCTGCGCTTGTTACACACAAGACGCCTAGCCCATTGGTTTGGTTTTCTCCGATCCATTCACTAGCTTGTTTTTAAACCCTGGGTGCGGGACCAGCGCGGGTAAAGCAGCAACTTTCTTGCCGTCTTTGCAGGCTTTTCAACTTTCTGGGCGCTCCTCCGATTCCCAAGGGCCGGCCAACGTCTGACTCCAGCGCCTTCCCCGCCCGGTAGCCGCGCCGAGGGGCGGGGCCGAGCGGGCGGCCAGGAAATGCCCTCGAGTGTGTGTCACCTGCCCCCGACGACTTGTTGATTCCCAGGAGCGCCGCCTTTTCGGTCTGGACCCCCGGCCCCGAGTGGGCTCTCTGGCTTACCTGTTCCCCAGGTGCGGGCCTGGGAACTGCTGAGACGCTCCCGGGACGGCCGCCTCCCGCCCGCCCCCCAACTTCTGAGCCATGAGCAAGTTGGGCAAGTTCTTCAAAGGGGGAGGCTCTTCTAAGAGCCGCGCTGCCCCCAGCCCCCAGGAGGCCCTGGCCCGACTTCGGGAGACCGAGGAGATGTTGAGCAAGAAACAGGAGTACCTGGAAAATCGGATCCAGAGAGAACTCTCCCTGGCCAAGAAGCACGGCACGCAGAACAAGCGAGGTAGGCTGGGGTCCAGCACAGGTCCAGCCCCTCCCCTGGGGACACAGCACCCCAGCTCCCAGCCGGCAGAGTTGGTGCCTCCAGCCTTTCTAGGAACTGGTACTGACCCCCAGGATCCTGATGGGGTGGGCTGAGCAAGGCACTGGGCCGGGGTCGGCAAAAATCTCAATCATCAAGAACAATATTTTAATGAATATTTAAAAGGACTCACGATTAATGCAGAAAAAATCCATGATGAGCAAAATATCAAAATGTAAACCTTTAAAGACAGGATCAGTATTACTGTTTGTTTTATTTTGCCTCGGTCTCTTATATTGTTTGGTGTGATACTTCTTTAAAGTTTTTTTTTTTTTTTAATGTGGTATTTTAGTCATCATGGATACTTTTGTATTGATTTTGAGTTTTCAAAATATTGTATGAAAATAATATTTATATTGATAACTGAATTTTCTGGTGTCCTCTGAGTTTTGCTGGTGGCTTAACTTCTCCTAGTGCAATCTTACTGACTCGAACACTAAAGTCACGTTTTCTGCTATGTGTTTATATATTGAATTATGTATCTTAACTTGCCCTTAACTTACCCATAAATCTCCCATGAAGCATATTTAGAATGTTTTGGTTTACATTGCTCCTCAACTGTTGAAAACTTTAATTGAATGTTGTGCAGGTGCAATCTTTAAAAAACAAAACAAGGGATTAAATATTCAATTTCCCATCACTGGCTTTGGGTGCATACAAGGAACTTTGATCCAGTAATGATTCTTGGTGCTCCTTTGCACCTTGAACTATTTGTTCTTTGCCAGAGTTAATTGGTTTCTTCAGTATACAGCTCTCTCTGTAGGAATAAAACTAAACAGCACCCATGGTGCATATGAAAACCCAGTGGGAAAGCTGAAGTGATTTATTCTCGAAACCCCAGGCCAAGAGCCGGCTCAGAAATACCTGTAGTAGTAAGTGGCAAAACAGGTCTCTGCTCGCCATCAGACTCCAGAATTTGCATCCTCAAGTCAGGCTTCTTAGTCCTAAAGAAGCCATAGGAAGATTTAACTCACCCTAAGTGATGCTGCTATTGTTTCATGCAAGAAAGGAATGATGTCTCATAGAGTCGAACTTGGAAATCCTGCGTCTTCCCATAAAAATGTGTCTGAGATATTTATGCCTACTTATTACTGACAATAAGAAGGTCAAGTTTCATTTTTCTCTGCTATTTGATATAGCTTTTGTCCATCTTATTGCCTGTTTTAGAGCTAAGTACTGGTTTCTATTTTTACATGATGTCTGAAAATATTTTGGGATGTTATTAAATGACAATCTGTAAAGAGAGACTGTGCCATTGTGGCTTGCTGAAAAGTCATTGGTCATTCTGTCACTTTGCCCTTCATCTTTATTATGATATGCACTCTGCCATTTGCTTAGTGTCTGTCAAGGGATTTTTGTCATCCATTTGGATCTGTCTATGGCCTTGTCTACTATGGTTGTTTAGCAAATATTGGTTTTTAACAATCTGAAAAATTGAACATCTGGTTCTAGAAAGTGGCAAAAATGTAGATTTGCTTTCAGAGACAATAATGTAAAAAATATATGTTTTTTTCATTAATATGAAATACATTATAGCTTATCAGAAGTTGGGCTTTATAAATAAGGACAAAAAATTGTCAATACTAATTTTTTTAAGATTTATTTATTTTACTTGAAAGTCAGAGCTACACAGAGAGAGAGGAGAGGCAGAGAGGCAGAGAGGCAGAGAGAGAGAGAGAGAGAGCGAGGTCTTCCATCCAATGGTTCACTCCTCAGTTGGCTGCACCGATCTGAAGCCAGGAGCCAGGAGTTTCCTCCGGGTTTCCCACCTGGGTTCAGGGGCCCAAGGACTTGGGCCATCTTCTAATACTAATTAAGATCACCAATACAACTTCCTTAAGTCAGGGAAGTTATAGATGCAAGTATGAAGTGCAAAGAACCAACTAACGTTTGAAAAGCCATTAATTTTTGGTCATTTATCCTTGGGTGCTTCTCTGGTGTTAGCCCAGGCTTGATTCTGTATTGCGCCTGGGCATGAGAAGAGGCTGGTAAGACCGAGGCCTTCCGCAGTCTGAACTCTGGAAAGCAGTCAGTCATAGGCTCCTGCATTAGAAACTGTCAATATCACTGTATTCCAAGTAAACCAGGTAACT
Organism: Lepus europaeus; assembly: GCF_033115175.1. Classification (NCBI taxonomy): domain Eukaryota; kingdom Metazoa; phylum Chordata; class Mammalia; order Lagomorpha; family Leporidae; genus Lepus; species Lepus europaeus. The sequence goes on along the minus strand of NC_084830.1, from coordinate 61,483,344 downwards.
TCATATGCTTATACTCACTGTATTCCATTAGTCACCAACAAATATTTTCCTCAGCTTAATAAAATGAACTCTAAGGTGCTCAGTACTGATTGGTTTCTGTGCAACTCAATGTCATTGCTAGAATGGCTGTAATTTATATTATAAGCAGAATGACATAAAGTATCCACAGTTAAACTTTTACTTCTGAAAGTGGTTGATCGGCTAACATGCTATCAACAATGCTAGCTAAGTGCCCAGGTAGCAGTTTATCAGAAAGGACCACACCCCTGATCAGGACAAGTTCTCCCTCCATCTGTTTCTAACAGCGGCTTTCACAGCATTCTGAATGTCCAAAACAGGTTTTATTGGTAAAACAAGTAACTTTTAAATTAGGATAGGAAATGTTACAGGGGGCATTGCTTTGGTACAATTACAGGTATTCTAAATGTGTGAATTATATAAAATAGTTTAGAGATACTTCCTTGTCCTCCTGGTCCCTGATCCCATGCATGAATAAGTAATAAGAATCTACTAGGTGCACAACTAACTCGATTTTAGAATGGTACTTGGGGCTTGATTTCAAATCAGTGCAGTGTCCAGTCATTGGTTCAGGTGATTTCTGGTTGACTGTACCTCCAATAGGGCATGGCACCTGCCAGGGAGGGTTGCTGCCTTGCCCAGTGAGACTTTCAAAAATGATGTATTGGGGCCCCTGAAAGGACACAGTTGGGATTTCATCGAGCCCGTGAAATGGATTTGATGAACTGTTTTTTCTTGCTTCCCAGTGTGTGTGTATTTAATAATGTGACTATAGCACTTAGCCTGCAAGTTGCTTTTATAATAACTTGTAGCAAGCAAGGTAGTGTAAGGTAGCTAACACTTCTCTTCTGCAATTTTTTTTAGCAGCTATCTTCATCATCTACCAAAAAGAACCTGAATATCTATGACCAAATTGGTTTTGTAGCAGCCATGCTCTCATGATATTCAAGGCCCTGTTGATCCAAAAGAGTAAGAGCTGGAGCAAAACTTAGAATTTTGTTAAAAACCCTAGGAGACCCGAGATTCTTTAATATAGTTTGTTCAGATGACTATGATTTAATTCCTACTTTAATCAGCTTTGTGGAAAAGCAACCTTTTTATAAACCACTTATTTTTTTTTTTTCCTGCTTTTTCTGAGCACTGTCACCTGGAAAAGTTTTCGCTCCTGGCTATATATAAAAATCACTTGGAGGCCTGGGCCCACTGCTGTAGATTCTGATGTAATTGGTTGGTATGGGACTCAGGCAAGCTTTTGTTGTGGTTTTTATTGCTTTAAGTGCCTTCAGCTGATTGTGCCTTGTTGCCAAGGTTAAGATTCAGGAGCCTAAAGCCATAGTGATGTTAATGAGGTAGAAGAATCAAGTCTCTTATGTTCCCAATGCTTCCTGACCATTTTAACACTCTACTGAGCATGGCCCATGAATGCTTTGCTGTGATAGGGCAGGTGACCCTGGCCTCTTCATGCCCAGGCTGGTGGCCTCAGAAGCTTAAGACTATCAATGTCTTAGCAGATTGCAAAGGTTACCTGCCACACTGCCTTGATAATACACCGTAGGGGTCAGTACTCTTCATTCCTTTTTGAGGTCTTTTTAATAATAAATAGATGTTCAATGAGATGTTGCTCAAGTACATTATCCCAATACAATTTTTATGAATTTGGTAGACGGTAACTTGGTGCTATAGTTAAAAGGAATCAGAGGAATCAACCCTGGCTTTGATGCACAGCCCTGACTCTCACTCAGCAGCCAGTCACTGGTCTGTCTGATTCTTGGTTTTCTCATCTATATAATGGCAATGGTAGTATTGATGGACTGGTGAGGATGAATGACTTCACTGTGTAAAGCACTTAGTGTGGTGGTTTATGAATATTAGAGCTAGACAAATAGCAATTATATTTTTTAAAGCCAAAGTCTGCCTATTTATTGGCCCAGGACTTTTGTTCTAGAATAACATCAACTAAGCCTACTCCATCTGTCCCATGAAGCTTTTAAACATATTGGAAAACAGTAATCACTTCTCCCAGGGTTCCTCAATCCCTGTTTTTGTCACTGCCTCTGTGAGCCCTTACTATGCTGAGGTCTGTTCGTCAGAGCAGGGTCTAGGATGAGGCAGGTGAGGTGCCTGAGATGCATGGGTGAGGCACTGCCTTGTATTGTGCCCTCACAGGCCTCTTTCTCCCCTCATGCTGGTCCTGGCCCTGTTGGTTACCTTGGCCAGGGATAAGTGGCAACTGTCAATATGTAACTATGTAAAAAGAAGTGGATTTGGTCTGGGATTATCTGTTGACTGGTGGCTACTGGGTGAGCATGGAGCTGATAGATAAAAGGTTGGGATGAGAGGAAGGAAATTTGGCCAAAATGCCTACTTACTAACTTTACTCATGATTTAATAGAAAATCTGAAGCTGAAGCTTTCCCTCTCTTTGCCAGGTGTCTGGTGAAATGCGTGTCCTAAGCAGAGCATCTTCTATTGAAATTAGCCTTCTCACTTTGAAGCCTGGTCTATGTATTGGCAACACTGTTTTCAGATTCAGGAAGCAGATGGGGTTTTCTTCGGAGTGGGAGTGGGTGCACAATCCCACTCTTAGCTCATGGGAGGGGCTTATGCTAGCTCTTGATTTTGCTTGTTATTAAAGCTGTCATGGACCTGAATTCTTCGATTCTCAGACACTGGGGACCAGCGAACTTCTGTGTGAAGAGAAGCACAACACAATTAGTTGAATGCCAAACTAAAAGCAAAAGCATGGCTTGGGTAAAATGAGCCAGGCATAGACTGCAGGATCTGATGGAAGTTCCCCAGGGAGATACACCTTACCTGGTGACCTCCTTTCTTAGGAGAGTTTCTCAACATGGTTCTCAAATCACCTGCATCAAAATTCCTACTGGATGCTTATTAAAATGTACACTCACAAGGACCCATGAAAGTCTAGAAGGTTAAGTATAGAGTCCAGAAATTTGAACTTTGTATAAATAACTCAATGATTCTGCTCCCCACCACACTTGGAGAACCTATGATGCTGTTCCGGAAGGGCTTACTCTCTACTCTGTTTTCCTGCCTCACCCATTCCTATCATTTCTCCTTCTATCATCACTCAGATACCAAGATGAGAACCGTCTGCTCACCTTCCCAAACTGTTTGCTCCTGAAGAATCATGTGAGGAGCTCCTGTCAGTCCTCATTATCCTCCTGAATGAGTTTTCTTTAGGGAGAGTCGTGTGGTTCATATTGTACTACAACTCACACTGATAATGAAATGTCTCAGTCTATCCTGCATTGAAATTACAACCAGGTACCATAATATATTCTTCTGTGTGTCTCTGAGTGTCCATTAAGGCCTGAGGGAAAACGTGTTTTAATTTAATAATTAATTTAGTTAATTTAATAGTTTAATTTTTGAGATAGAGGTGTAGATACATAGATATATTGCACATATAGGTATATGTATATACATATATGTGTGTGTATATATATAAATATATAAAGAGAGAGAGATTGAGAAGAAGAAAGAACCCATCTGGTATTTCACTCCCCAAATGTCTGCCACAGCTGGGGCTGAAGCTGAGAGCCAGAAACCCAATCCAGAGCTCCCATGTAGGCTGCAGGACACCAACCGCGTTAACCCTCAATGTTCCCTCCACAGGGGTCTGCCTTCGCAGAAAGCCAGAGTTTGCAGCACAAACCAGGAATTGAACCCAGGCACTTGTCCTGAGACATGGGTGTCCCTTGCAATGCCTTAACCATTGAGTCAAACACCTGCACCAAAAAATGAGTTGTATTCCCGAAGCATTAACACACAAACCTAGGCCAGGACTTGCTCTCTCATCAACTGTCCCTGTCTTCTGGAAAAGAGTGATCAATGGAAATGTGATCCTGCCCTCAACCTTCACCTTGATTTCTGTTCCTCCCCTCAGAAGCTCCATGTGGACCTTTACTCCTCAGTGGAGAGACCTGAAAGATCTGCACTAGCCCTGGGGGCCTATTCACTTAAGTTATTGTTTTCAAACTTCTCACTTGCCCCTTCCCCTTCTCCCCTCTGATCCCCAGCAAGGATTCTATAGGGACTCACATTCTGCCTCACACTCTTAGAGGTTGACCCAGCACAGAGTGCCTGGCTTTGCGATTTCTTTTGCTCTATTAATACAGCCTTGGCTTGCATATGCCTTCTCAAATGCCCACCCACCTTGCTTTCATGTTTTTGGGTTTCCAGAATTAAAACTCCCAGCCAGATTTACCAATATCTTTCCCTTGTTATTTAAATTTATACATTTGTTTCTATTCAGTTGTCATAAAATAAAGATTTTTGTTTGTTTTTATTTATTTTCAGGCCCTCTGATATGGGATGTGGTTGTACTAAGTGATGATTTACACCACTGCACCAAACACCTGCCCCATAAAATTAAGATTTTTAAATCTTAGTTTTACTGTGTTGTATGGGAGCTGTTTCTTTAAGTTGGATCAGCTGCACATTTGATCAGTAGCCTTATTTTGTTGTTATAAAAACTTTTGTTAAAGCACTGAATAAAACAGACAGATCCTGATGGTATGCCAGTAGAGACTTTATTCCAGGATAGCTTCTGCATGATAGCAACAGCCTTTCATCTGAAATTCAGCTCAGGCATGATTACCAAGTTGACAGCTCAGCATCCAATGACTTCAGTTATTCATCTAGCTATGAATGTCCCTGACTCACATTTATAGCCTATATCATGCATTTCGCCAATATTTTCTATTTTTTTTCAAAAATGATCTGAACTAAACTATATTCATACACACCTGAATACAGTAGAGTAGAAAGATCCCTTCCAGATTAGCAGCAGCATAATTTCTCAAAGTGTTGTGGGATCAGAAGCTTCTGGTTACTTTCTCAAAGTTCAAATTTCTGGACCCTACAACTCAACTTACTAAATTAGTATCTTCAACAGGCACTTGGGGTCAGCACTGTGGTGCAGTGGGTTAAAGCCCCAGTCTGCAGTGCCGGCATCCCATGTGGGCACTGATTCAAGTTCCTGCTGCTTCTCTTCTGATCCAGCTCTCTGCTATGGCCTGGGAAAGCAGTAGAAGATGGCCCAACTCCTTGGGCCCTTGCACTTGTGTGGGAGACCTGGAAGAAGCTCCTGGCTCCTGGGTTCAGATCAGCTCAGCTCTGGCCGTTGCGGTCATTTGGGGAGTGAACAGTGGAATGGAAGAACCTCTCCCTCTCTGTCTCTACCTCTCTCTGTAACTCTTTCAAATAAATAAAATAAATCTTAAAAAAAAAAAAAAAAAACAGGCACTTGTGAGAGGATTCATGAGTGTTAGTTTTTAAATGGATGGTGTAGTTTCCTTTTCTTTTTTCTTTTAAAGATTTATTTGTTTATTTGAAAGGCAGAGTTTCAGTGAGGCAGAGGCAGAGAAAGGGAGAGAGCAAAACTGAGAGCCAGAGCGAGATAATCTTCTATCCGTTGGTTCACTCCCCAAATGGCTTGCAACAGAGCTGCACTGATCTGAAGCCAGGAGCTAGGAGCTTTTTCTGGGTCTCCCATGATGTGGCAGGGCCCCAAGGACTTGGGCCATCTTCTACTGCTTTCCCAGGCCATAGGAGAGAGCTGGATCAGAAGTGGAGCAGTCGAGACTGGAACCAGCATCCACATGGGATGCCAGCACTGCAGGTGGCTTACCCACTACATCACGGCACCAGCTCCGATGGTGTAGTTTCATCACATTCCCTCAAGATCCTTCTAAAGTGCTTCACTAAGATATTTTATTTCAAGGGATCTGGAATTGGTTCAGGAGTGTGGTTCTCATAGCTTTCTGGATGATTTTGATGTGCTGAAGTTTAGGAAACCGGGGTGCGGTCTTTCCAGTAACCCAAAGAAAAGAATCTTAGCAGATTAGTTTGGTGTTGTTCATCTTTGTAAACTCATGTTGGCATTTAGTAATCATTGTCTTATTTTCCCAGCTCTTCAGAAACGAAGTGTAGAGTACGTTTGTTCTAGCGTCATTTTTCTAAGAATGTGTGGCAGTGATTTTCTATTCTCATAAAGCTACAATCCGATCATGGGGCCTTACGCTGATGGCCTTATTTAATCCCAATTACCTTCCAGGGGACCCACCTCCAAGTACCATCAAAGTATGAATTCGGCTGGCGCGCTGCGGCCGGCGCACCGCGCTGATCCGAAGCCAGGAGCCAGGTGCTTCTCCTGGTCTCCCATGGGGTGCAGGGCCCAAGGACTTGGGCCATCCTCCACTGCACTCCCTGGCCACAGCAGAGAGCTGGCCTGGAAGAGGGGCAGCCGGGACAGAACCGGCACTCCAACTGGGACTAGAACCTGGTGTGCTTGCACCGCAAGGTGGAGGATTAGCCTAGTGAGCCGCGGCGCCGGCCTGTTTTTACTTTTAAAAGACAAAAGTAAGAGAGAAACTTAAGATACATAGATAATACTGAGGATTTATTTTTTAAAATCACATTCTCAATCCTATGTTTTACTCAGCTGGCTTAGTACTTTTCATGCATGCTGCTAGCTTTAGTTTTCTTCTGTGTGTGTGTGTGTGTTTTTTTTTTTTCCTGACTATGATTTGATAGATGTTCTAGTAAGCACAAGATCGGCTTAAAAGTGTGTGGAAGGAGAAGAAACAAAATAGCCTGGATTAAATTAAATATGAACTGTATAGTGAGCCATTGCCTGATGGATTGACTTCCCTTTACCAGAGATTTCAATTCTTTACCCCAGACAGCTGGTTCATAGGGAACTGTCTGTTGAAAATACGCAGGATTCAGTCCAAAGCCTTTACGGTCATGCTGTAAAGCAATAACAGCCCCTAAACCTGTGCCAATTGCTTTTGGCCATCACGCAGCTTTTGTCCAGGTATTTCTCATTTGTAGGGAAATGAGGAGGTGGCAGGAAGCTTGCTGCCTCCGCCACCCTGGCTGCGTGCAAGCGCCGTCATTTCTTCCTCCATCTAGCAATCCAGTGACTTAAAATATCACCAGTGCAACCACGACCCACAAAACAAAACAAACCTAGAAAAGCAAGCAAGTAAGAAGGGTGATTTTAAAATTACAGGAAAAGAAAAGTGGATGGTTGTCTGTGAAAAGCTGGGAATCCTTGTGCTAGATGGTAAATTCTTGATTTAAAAATTTAAATTTCCTCTCAACATTTAACTTAGGCGAAGCAAAGTTTACACATTTTTATTGGGCTTCACTAGAAATTGAGAGGCATTATTATATAACCAAAAATTGGACAGGCATTTTGGGCATGTTTTTCTATTTTGATATGAATTCCTAGTGAATCTTTTTGACTCGTTCACAGTGTTGCATTATGTGCCATGTGGCTGTGATGGGTGTGTCTCATGTACTGTAGCAATAATCTTGTTCAGCAGGCCTTGCTCACTGAGCACTGTTCTCTGCATTTCCATGTACTTAACACATAATGAGTGAAAGTAAATATAACCTTGGAGTTAGAACAATGATGTTTTCCTGATTCAAAACTTCTAGGTTAAGTGCAGAAAAAAAAAAAAATTAGGAAAGTATACTCATGTTGAATTCATTTGTGTGCGTTTCAAAGATTGTTTATATTAGAACTATGTTTTCTCATCTTGCGAGCACTTTGCTAATTTTTATGTATAAAGATTATCTTGATTTGATGTGCATTACTTAAATTTGAAAAATTAGGGGCAGTGTTTGCACAGCAGTTAAGATACTGCTTGGGATGCCTGGGTTTGAGTCTCAGCTTGGTTTCTTTTTTTTTTTTTAGAGCAAAGTTTTATTTATTTATTTATTTTATTATTTGACAGGTACAGTTATAGACAATGAAAGAGAGTGACAGAGAGAAAGGTCTTCTTTCCGTTGGCTCATCCCCCAAATGGCCGCTATGGCCAAAGCTGCGTCCGAAGCCAGGAGCCAAGTGCTTCTTCCTGGTCTCCTATGCGAGTGCAGGGCCCAAGCACTTGGGCCATCCTCCACTACCCTCCCCGGCCACAGCAGGGAGCTGGACTGGAAGAGGAGCAGCCTGGACTAGAACCCAGCGCCCATATGGGATGCTGGCACCACAGGCAGAGGATTAACCAAGTGAACCACAGCGCCGGCCCCTCAGCTTGGCTTCTAATTCACCTTCCTGATACTGCGCACGCTGGGAGGCAGCAGATGGTAGTTCAGGTAGCTGGGTCCCCACCACCTGTGCACGAGATTCAGATTTAAATTTGGGCTCCAGGCTTCACCCTTGCTTAGCCTTGGTTGTTGCAGGCACTTGGATGAGTAAACCAGTAGGTGGAGGATCTCCCTCCATATGTCTCTGTCTCTGTCTCTCTTTCTCATTCTTTCTCTCACTCTGTCCCTCTGCCTTTTAAATAAAATGAAATGTGACTAAAAATTAAAAAAAGGCTTAATTCTTTAAAAATTTCAAAAAGTAGTATAGTTCATCATCGGTTTAAAGTAAACCTATTCCTAAGTAATTTCAAATTCTAATAGTTACCTTAAGGAGCTATACATTGTACAATATTTGTTGACCATAGAGTCTCAAAGGAATAGTTATAGAATTGTACACAGTGAGAGCTGAAGGGGACTGTCAGGATACAGTCTGTAGGTTCTTGAACACTTCAGGTGTTGAGGTACCTTTAAGCCATAGACATAGTACTATGAAATATTGCCCCATCATATGAACAAGGAATTCTTTAATATGTAGAAAGTGGAAATATATACATGTCATTTACTACATATTTGGAGTAAATTGTATATATTCAGCCTGTAAAATGAAGCAAAATCAGCTGTTTCAGAAGGTTTCTGCTAATATTTTCTGGTTTCATATTCATACCATTTGTCTGGTATTCAAGGCGATAACAGGTCTAGAGAGATTACCAGTTTGTGAAATATGAATAATACTAGCACAAGTAAAAGCTCATGCATTGCATTAGTTAGATATTCTGCCTGGTGTCAAACAATTAATTGGATTTTTACAAAGAATATCAAGCATATTTTAATTAGTGTATTGCTATGTTGTTCCAATAACAAGTTAATTCCACTTGCCTGCCAATTGACCTATGAAGCAACTAATTATAAAATATGAGCATTTCAGCAGAAGTTTAGAAGTCTTTTATACAAGTATTTCTTCCTTTTCTGACAACGCAAAGCTAATAGCATTTTTTGGGTCATGAACTTCCCCTCTGAGATTTACCTCCTCTAATTTTCTCTTGAACAGTATTTTCACAGCAGGAATGTCCCATCTTCCCAAGGAGTTGTGAGCATTTTTAGAAAGAAGAGAGGAGTATCATTTCTGTTGGCAAACAACTTTAAATTCCTTTGTCCACTTGCTGCTCTATGGAGGAGGAAGAAGGCACTGCTCAGTCTGTCTTTCTGCTCCTGTACATTTTACAGTATTAATCAACTATCATTTTTAAAACTTTATCTATTTGAGAATCAGAGAGACAGAGATAGAAAGAGAGAAAGCTGCCATCCACTGGTTGACTCCCCAAATGGCTTAATGACTGGGGCGTGGTGGGATGAGGCCATGGGCCGGGAACTCAATCCAGTTTTCCTGAGTGTCAGGAACACAAGCATTTCAGCCTGCTCTGCATCAGCCAGAGCCAGGGGTCAAACCCAGGCACTCTGATGTAGGAGACAGGCGTCCCAATCCATGTTTAAGTGCTGGGCCAAACAGCCAGTTAATCACCATTTTTTAAACAAAATTCAGTCTAAATTATTTGGCTTGCTAACAGCAGTATTCTATTTCCAGATACCTTTTCATCAGAATTTCTCTTACTTTTTTTCTCAACCTCATAGCTATTTTGTTTTGTTTCGATGTAACTAGCTTGCCATTGTAGAATCCTATATACCACTGTTGTGTTCCAGTCTCCTTTCAGGTTCTTATTTACCCTGCTTATGACATCTGAATATTGGTGAGACTTCCGAAAATATGGAGGTTGCATAAAAGATTGAGCTGATCTGGCAAGCTGGTACGATTGCTCTGTTTCTGGGGTTGATAGTTTATTGTTTTTATTCTATCTCAACCAGAAACTTTGCAATGGTGTGATATTTGTATGTAAGGAGTAGATTTAAGGATGGTAGGAATCTTCTACGTAACGCTTTTGATCACTCATATTCCTTGTTGATCAGTGTGTTGAGTAGATGTGCAGTCACTGGGCTTAGTCTATGTTGCCTATTATGTGACGCCCTCTCCTCCCTTCCTAAGGAGAGCTTCTAAATTCCTGTATCCGTTAAATGCCCATTTCAGGTTTTGCCTCTTTGTGATTGTCACTTGATTTCTTAGTTGCTCCATAGAGTGGCAATTAAATAAATAGAGAATTATATTTTAAAGTGAAGAAATCTAGGGAAGTTCATAATGGAATGCTCCTGTACAAATGGGTTAAAATTTTCTAGCATTTCTTCACTTCTTTCCAATCTAACCTTTAGATTTGAACAGAAATATTTGGTTTTGATTCCATGTATGACATGCTTATGACACTTATTCAGTTGTGCTTTTTGAGAACTAAAACTGTGTGCCGTAAGTGGAAGGTATTTCTTAATTAAAGAGGTGAGTCATACATGAGTAACAAAAGGGCTTGCACACAAGTTCCTCAAATAAAATAAGATCACGAGACTTCCCCATTAAAAGCAAATGAGGACTTATATGATTCAGTGTGACAGATGTCTTTAGGCACTCTCATGGCCTCATCTTTAGCCTAAGAGACTATTCATTCCTGGATAAGAAAAGAGCTATTGTCGTGTTGCAGTTTCAACCTTCACCAACAGGTTTGTCTATATTCCCTGGGTATGATGGCCCCTAGAAGTCTCTTCCTGTACACATTTATACACCTTCGGTGAGTGAAGAACAGCCGATTGACCTTTACAGTCAAGCTGCCTTGTACATTATATGAGCATGAGCAATGAAAATGCAGTGCTTTTCTGCCACTGTAAGTTACTTGGCAAAGGTGACTGGAAGCCTTCCTCCTTTGGCAACATAACTGGGTGAGCTGAATCAAGTGGGTGATTCTCACATTTCAGCCCCAATCCCCCTGTGGGCTGCAGTAAAGTCTCTTCATGTATCCTGAGAGCAGGAGGACATAAAAGACATTGTTCTGCAACCCCATTGCTGAAGGAACACCACTGTTACCTGAGGAGAAGAAACCTCTGGCTGTTTTCACCACAAGGAATACAGGAGATGCCTTTGTTTTAGGACGAATGCTAAATATACATGCAGGAGTTTGGAAGACTGAATTGCACCTTCTACTCAGTTTAAATTACATGGCTCTGAAAATGTCCTTCTTTGCCAAATCAAGAGCAATGCTTGATTTGCAGCATATGTTTCATGTCTTTGAAAAAATACTGCAATCTGTTTTCCAAATTATTCATTAGGAAACAAAGTCAAGGACTGTCTGACTCGTGATGTAGCAATGACATCATCATTTCATGTAACAGCTCACGGAGAGACTGATGCACACATTGCTTGCCCAGTAGGAACTGAAGGCCTTTGTAATAATGCATGAGAGAGGCTTACAGTCCCAAACAGAAGTGTCTGTAAATTCAGATGTCCTGGAACCAGATCCAACCATGCAGAAGTCATTGGTTTACTTATGCAAGGTTTTTTGTAGTTTTACATGTAAATCAGGATTTAAAATTTGGGGAATTTTGCATGCATACCTGGGTTTCTTGCCTCTGTTGAACACATGGAGGGCTGCAGCTCTGCAGAACGTCTGTAGACCGGAGCCAAGTGGTGCTACCTCCATTAGCTCAGTCTTTCTGAGGCTACTTACTCCCTCCCTCGTCTTCATCTTGATCCCTTGATACTGAGGCCAGGGTCCACTGCCATTTATCTTCATCTTTGCACTATTTTTTATTGTTATAGTAGAGAAACATTTCTCTCCCACACAGGAGAGAAAATAAAGCAGGCCCTTTCCCCGACCCTTTCTCTGCTTCACTTCCTTTCATTACCTGCCTGGCTCCCTCGCACAGCTCTGGTTGTTAGTATGGTTAGCCTGTGTTGAGTGTGATATGGTAAAGAGAGCTTTAAGCCAGTTGACTTGGAAAAGAAATTGTTTCAGTTCTTTCCTAAAGGACAGGTTAAACAACTGAAAGCTGTTCTGTCAATCAAGTGTAGATGCTGTTTGGCAAGGACTTGAATGGTGGTTTTGCACCTGGAGAGGGCTATGAAGGAGAGCCTAGGAGAAGGCTGGACCTCCGCAGTGGGCAGGGTAGGGAGGGAAGGTCATCACTCATGTACAAGGGAGGGGAAATGCTCCACACCCAAAGGATAGCTCTCCCCACATCGCCAATTGTAGGAATCCTAAGTGATATACTTACTTCTTACCCACAGAAGGAAGCCTGCCTATCTGCATCCCCACCCATTTTTTCCTTCCTTTTCCCCTCTTCTCATTTCTTACACAGAGCTGTAGGCAGCCTTGCCTTTTAAGGGAGAGAGCTCCTGGGAAAAACTCTTATATAACGGCAAGATGCACAGCTACTTCTGTTCCATATTCTAGCCTTCCCTTTATAAAGATGAAGCTGTAATAGAACATCAGAAGAATGTTAAGGAAGAATGAGTGCATGACAGAGAAGGATAACAATAAGCAAAACAAACAGTGGAACCCAAGAGAGGAGAGAGCGTATCAGAAATGAAAGATGTCAAAAGTAAAACTCTGTTAGAATTTTCAGAGAGACTCAAGAGACGATTGTTTCTGTAAGACAACACTAGGCTGCTATAAAAATGTGCAACTAGAAAATGAGAAATTGTTCTTAGAAATTAAGAACATAATTAAAATAAAAGGGGAAAGGGCAAATGAACACAGGTGAGGACTTAATTAGTAATGTGGAAGAGCAACTCAAGGAATTCCTCCAGATACAGACAAAAAAAGAGAGAGAAATGAACAGATTGGAGGCTGCAGCCAAAGAAGCCAATGTCTATCTTATTGTGATTTCAACAGAGAAAAAAAGCAGACAGAATGTTCGGGGAGAGGGGTAATGGTATGGATAATATTGAATAAAATTAAATAGGGATTTCAGAAGAGAGTAGACAGAAATAATGGCAGAGAAAGAAGTAAGAAAAGAAATAATAGAATATACTTTATCCAAGCTGCAGGAAGACTTGATTTTTCAAAATAAAAGTGTACCTTCACTGGAAAAATCATAAATTAGGGTCACATTCCTAAACCTACCCTTGGTGAGATTTCATAACTCCAGTGTGGAAAATAAAGTCTTAAACATTTCTAGAGGGGAAACAAAAGCAGATTATCTACAAAAAGATAAGAATAATGTTTCCCAAAGACAGTAGAATAGCATCTTAAAATTTTTGAAATATTTTGAACCTAGAACTCTGTAAAAAATCTAAAGTATTACTCAAATTTGAGATAAAATGAAGACATTTTATATGCATTGTTTCGTGAACTTTATGCATCTTTGTATGTTTGTGTCTATAGTACTCATATCTATACATTGAAAATGCACTGCTCAAAAATATTCATTCTAGTAAAATAAAAAAAAAATCCAGTGAGGAGGATAGTATGGACACAAGAAACAACAGTAAGGAAATAAGCCAGTAAACACTATTGTCTGGTATAACTATTGAAATTGTGTCCTTGAAGCTTAATGCAATTGTTAAGAAGGATTTCCTTGTGCTGTTGTGTGGGTGCAGTCTGTTGAAATCTTTGCTTAGTATATACTAAGTTGATCTTCTGTGTATAAAGATAATTAAAAATGAATCTTGATGAAGAGTGGGATGGGAGAGGGATGGGAGATGGGAGGGCTGTGGGTGGGAGGGAAGTTATGGGGGAAAAAGCCACAACAATGCAAAAGTTGTACTTTGTAAATTTACATTTATTAAATAAAAAAGGTAAAAAATTGAAAGGAAAACAAGAAGTCTAGGACTAATGATATTGCAGGTTATTTTAACCAGATGTGGTGGGATCATGGTGGGAAGGGAATCTTGTTTGGAAACAGTAAATTAGAGATACTGATTAATTTTCAATGTGGTTCGAAGACTTGTTTAATCATATGTGTATGTTTTAAATACAAGGGCATCCAATAGGAGAATATAGTTAGTGTATACAAAATGTAAAAAATTAACAAAGAATTTTTGATCAATCTACATAAAGACAAGAAAGCTGAGAAAAGAAAAAGTTTAACAAAAGAAAACAAAAAAGAGGAAGGTAAAAAGGCCATAGTAGATACCATTACACTAAATGAGATTAAGTTACAGTCTTCCATTAAAGATAGAGTTTGTCTAGATGGATTTAGAATAATAATATAAACTAAATGAGTGTATGCCATTTGTAAGAGACATACCATAAAGGAGCAAGTGAAACACAATTTTGAAATAGAAGTCCTTACAAAAATTATTACAGGGGTCGGTGCTGTGGTGTAGCTTGTAAAGCCACCGCCTGCAGTGCTGACATCTCATATGGGCACTGGTTTGAGTCCTGGCTGTTCCACTTTCCATCCAGCTCTCTGCTATGGCCTGGAAAAGCAGTAGAAGATGACCAAGTCCTTGGGGCCATGAGCCCATGTGGGAAACCCAGAAGAAGCTCCTGGCTCCTGGCTTCGGATTGGCGCAGCTCCGGCTGTTGCGGCCAATTGGGGAGTGAACCAACGGATGGAAAACCTCTCTGTCTCTGCCTCTCTGTAACTCTGTCTTTCAAATAAATAAATAAATCTTTAAAAAATTATTACAGATTCTGACCAAAAGAAAGCTAAAATATTAGTTTAATGTGAAACAAAATGAAATTTAAGGAAAAAGAATCAAACAAGACATAGAGTAATATTTTAACTGATTACTAATAAAATCTATCATGAAAGCATATGACCATGCAACTTTGTTCACCAAAGAAAAAGCATTGGAATATATAAAATTAAATGTATTGGAATTATAAGAAGAAATTAACCAAAAGTTATTTAGAAGACAGACATACATACTTTACTCTGAGGCCACAGAACTGCGTGAGTTCTTTTGCCAATTCCATTTAATCAGCACTTATCTTCATGTTAGCGTTCTTCTGCCACTCCTTTCCTGGACTCCCCCCAGATGATTTATTAAAATAGACATGTTGGGGCCTTGTGTGTGTGTGTGTACGCGCGTTTGTGTGTGTTTGCATGCTGAATTAAAGAATCCCTTGGTTTGAAGCAGATAAGGTTATCTTGCTGACGTGCTAATGAGAGGATTATTTGCATGCTGTTTCTCTGAAGGCATTGATCTTTCCTCATACAAATGAAACATTTAATCCTTGAATATGACTCTTGATGAACATCTATAAGTCATTTCAGTCCAGGATATGCCACTTGCCATTCTATGTTCTGGTTCCAGCTGCCACTAACTGCATCTAAAACAGATCACTTTACTTCTTTGGGACTCCATGAAGTTGCTTTAAGGACGTGGGGCTAGAATCGCTTATTATTAGTTCCTTTCCTCGTCTAAAGGATTGTTTTTCAATTGCATGTTCTTACTTGTTGTTTTTTAAAATTATTTATTTATTAAATTATTCATGTGCTTATTTGAGAGATAGAGACCCCTCACACATAGAAGTTTCCCCTAACACACACACACACACAGATCTCATTTGCTGGTTCCCTCCCCAAAACTGGGACCGGCAGAAGCCAGGAGCTGGGAACTGAATCCAGGTTTCCCGCGTGTGTAGCAGAGACCCTACTACTTTGAGCCATCACTGCTGCCCTCCACGGTGTGTGTTAGCAGGAAGCTGCAGTCAGGACCTGGAGTTGGGAATTGAATGCAGGTACTGCAATGAGGAATGAGGACGTCCTAATTGGCAGTTCAACAACTAAGGCAAACACCTGCCCCTACTCATGTGTTTATCTCTCTTTTTCCTAAAATCCAATACCTACAGAAACATTTCTGTAGCCTATTTTATGGAATCTGAACATTGACTTTCTATCCTTTTACATCTGCCAGCTCTTGGGAAGAAAAAAAAATAACAGAATGTTTGAGGGAGTGGCAGTTGGTGAAGGTGCCTGGGGAGGTGGATATTGCCTGTGAGTTCCAGGATCAAGTGGCATACTCTTTGTCTTTAGGAATCAAGAAGTCTGAGTCTGGGGTTGACGCTAAGCAATTAGATGTCTCGATCTCTTCACAAATGTGCCTCTCCCTTAGCTGCCTTGCAGGCCCTAAAGAGAAAGAAGAGGTTTGAGAAGCAGCTCACTCAGATTGATGGCACGCTCTCCACCATCGAATTCCAGAGAGAAGCCTTGGAAAACTCACACACCAACACCGAGGTGTTAAGGAACATGGGCTTTGCAGCAAGAGCAATGAAAGCGGCCCACGAAAACATGTGAGTGACTTTGGTCTCCCTCTGACTCATAAATTCCCTCAGTGATGGAAGGAGTCTTTGGAATTACTGATGATTTTGGTAAAAATGGGCATATTCATTGGAGACTCTGATATATTGAACACGACACTCTCTCAGAGAATGAGTTTTTTTTAATTCATGAAAAGAGAAGAGCATTCATATTTGCCATGAATGTTGCTCAGTTCTCTTACTTTTGCCTGAAACTCTCCCTGTAAATACTTTAATTCTGTAATTTTAAACACTTTGATGGAAACTTCTGTTAGGGTACTGAAACTGTTCAACAGTGGTTGTCCAAATTTGATGAGAATTTGCAGACATCCAGATTCTTTGAACTTGGAGAGGGTTTGGGTTTTTATTTAGTTTCAATTTAGCTTCTTTATGAAAGAGAGATAGATATAGTGAGAGAGAGAGAGAGGGAGAGAGAGAGAGAGAGAGAGAGAGGACACTCGCATGCAATAGTTCACTCCCCAAATGCCTGCATCTGGGGCTGGGCCTGGGCTGGTGCTGCGTCAGGGCTGGGGGCCAGGAGCTAGGAACTCAATCTAGGTCTTCCATGTGGGAGGCAGAAACCTGATTACTTGAGCCATCACCACTGCCTCCCAGGATTTGCATTAGCAGGAAACTAGAATCAGGAGCCAGAGCCAGGAACGGAACCCAAGTACTCCAGTGTGGGATTTGAGCATCTTAACTGCTAGGCTAAATACCCACTCCTGTATGTCTCTCTCTCTCTCTTTTTCTCTCTCTCTCCCTTTTTTAGAGATTTGTTTTATTTTACTTGAGAGTCAGAGTTACACAGAGAGAGGAGAGGCAGAGGGAGAGAGAGAGAGAGAGAGAGAGAGGTCTTCCATCTGCTGGTTCACTCCCCAGTGGGCCACAATGGCAGGAGCCAGGAGCCAGGAGCCAGGAGCCAGGAGTTTATCCGGGTCTCCCACGCGGGTGCAGGGGCCAAGGACTTTGGCCTTCTTTTACTGCTTTCCCAGGCCATAGCAGAGAGCTGGATGGGAAGTGGAGCTGTTGGGACTCCAACTGCCACCCATATGGGATGCCAGCACTGCAGGCGGTGGCTTTACTTGCTAAGCCACAACGCCGGCCCCTTTCTCTTTGTTTTTAATGAGGTTCTCTAAAGTGATTCTGATACTACATAATGCTGAGAGCCACTGGCATAGAATAATAGTAATGAGCATAGATTCACAGGTCAAATTTTCTGGGTTACAATGCCAGTTTCAGTGTGACTATCCCTTGTGCCAGTTATTTTGCCTCTTCCTAATTCATTTTTCCTTATCTGCGAAGTAGAGATCATCCTAGTAGCACCTTCTTCATAAGGTTATTGTAAGAGTTAGTGAGATACCAGACAAAATACATTTCACATAGTTCCTGGCACAAAGTAAGCACTCAATAATCAATATTTACAGTGGTAGTAGAGCAAGTGAAAATTTGCTTTATAGTCACACTGGAAAATAAGTGCCGGAGACATGATCCTTTCCTGACACTCAGCACGATTGTGAAACCTGGGCAGGGGATGTACAAGAGCAGTGGATGTCCAGGGATGTAGACAGATTTCCACAGGATGGGGAAGATGGAAAACAGGGAGGCTGGCGGCAGCGAAGACAGCCTGGCTCGCATTTCCTTGCCTTGGTAATTTATTAACAATCAAATGTCATTTGCCAGCTTCAGACAGACCATTCAGTTTGTTATCACAGTCAAAATCCTCTGAGGTTGCTGTAACTGGGAGCTAGAGTGTATTACAAAACCAGCCTTTCTCCCTAGGTAGCTTAGCAGCATCATACTATTCTAGTCCTTTTGAGAAAAATTCACCCCCAGGCCCAAGTTTTAGCTATACATTTTTCATACTCCTTTTTATAAATGTATTCTTTGTACATTTATTATAAATAAAATAAGAAGAATTAGAGGTGAATAGTGAGTGATAGGAAGGTGGTAAAAGTATTCTTTTTGATTAGCACATAAAATATGTCAGAAATGCTCAACTTTTATAGTATATAAAGACAGAGAAACTAAAAAATAAAAAAGATTAATTCCAGTAGGAATCAAACTTCCAGTGTTTAAGTTACTTAGTAACGAGGGACATTGTAACTTCTCTGTGTTCCATCAGTGTGGCCTAATTTCAGAGTTGGAGGAACAAAGGGAGACAGATCCTATAGAAACAGTCCTGAATCCAGCATTTGGACACTGCTGGCTTATGCTGATGGTTGGCACAGTGGGGCCCATGCAAACTGGCTTTGAAGATCCCTCTCTCTTGAGCCTATGGTGTGGTTTCTTGGATTCCTTTGTTGCAGTTGCAGATGCCATTGGTCCAGTTCTGCTCTTTAGTAACCTCCCAGGGCATCGTGGTGATGTGGGGAAAACCCTCAGTGAGTCAGGATCTCAGAGCTCTCACATGTTACAGGAAATGGATCTTGAGTCTCAGAGTTTGGCTTATACAAAGGCTGCTGTCAGAACAGCTCCTGAGAGCCGCCTTCATTTGTCTTAGCACTATTTCCTATCTAAAATATGTGCATATACAGGATTATGAAAGATATTTTTGGAAATGCAAATTATTTTTTAAGTTGGCAAATATTATTATGAGGATTCCTTATCCTACTGAAATAGCTAAGAATACAAATTGACTTATTTTTCATACAAGATTATATTTAAATTTGTAATTGTAAGCCCAAATTCTAAAAAAGAAAGTGAGAGAGAAAGAGAAGGGAGGGGAAGAAGGGAGGTATCATTATTTTCTTAGACTTGTATCTATGAACTACATTGAATCTGTTCTCTTTGTATTAATATCACATTAACATGAGTATTGATGAGAAAAAAATAAATAAGATATTTTAACAAAATATTATTTCCCAGGGATCTGAACAAAATAGATGATTTGATGCAAGAGATCACAGAGCAACAAGATATCGCCCACGAGATCTCTGAAGCATTTTCTCAACGGGTCGGATTTGTTGATGGTTTTGATGAGGTGGGTAAGACAGTGTAAAGAAAGCAGTATTGTGGCTGCTACCGTATATAGCAGGCAGATTTCTTTACTACTTAAAGAATTGATGGGATTTGTTAGAAATATACTTCCTTTTAGAGGGAAATGAAGTGTAAGTAGCTCTGATTTAAAGGAAAGATTAATATAGCTTGGCAAACAACCTGCTAATTAAGTTTTCAGCTATTAAGGAAAAAACAGCATGCGATTATGTGAAGTTAGTGACTTCTAATGTTTGAAGCCTAAATAGCCCCATTACGGAGAATCGCGTGCTCACACATCTGGGTAAAACAAAGCAGACTGTGTCACTCTGCAAGGAACAGACGTATTATGCTCCGTAGCTGTTAAATTAGAGGTTGGGCTGCCTCTGTTTATTACTCAGGCTAGGAAACAAAATAAATGTGGAGTGGCATTATTAACACACACATTCCATTTAGATTAATCACTCTGATAATACACACAGTCTATAATTATAATGGTGGTGTCTGCACTGCGGATTTCAATTGTTCTACATAAAGCACACACACGTAGAGCGAGGACATATTTAGCAACTTTTTCAAGTCTGAGATTAGCATGGCAAAGAATTCAACTTCCTGCATCTACGCAGTGTTAAAAATGAAACATCTAACATGTAAGAGATTGTTTCATGGAACCCTAGAAACCAAGGATTGGGTGTCAACAACATTTAAACATGGCGTAGACCAGGGGTTGACAAAATATGGCCCACAGGCCAAATCCTCCCCATAGCCTGTTTTTAAGTGGCCAGTGAGCTGAGGAAGGTTTTCACAATTTTAGAGTGTTATAGATTACAGTCTTTCAAATTTTTTGTTGAACTCTTTATTTAGAAGAGCCAATAAGCCTTTTTACTATAACATTCATGAAAAATGTTTACACAGATAATAAAAAAAATTAGGTTTAAAAACGTATTGAGACCGGCGCCGCGGCTCACTAGGCTAATCCTCCACCTGCGGCACCGGCACCCCGGGGTTCTAGTCCCTGTTGGGGTGCCGGGTACCAGTCCCGGTTGCTCCTCTTCCAGTTCAGCTCTCTGCTGTGGCCCGGGAGTGCAGTGGATGGAGGATGGCCCAAGTGCTTGGGCCCTGCACCCGCATGGGAGACCAGGAGGAAGCAACTGGCTCCTGGCTTCAGATCAGCACAGCGCTGGCCGTAGCGGCCATTTGGGGGGTGAACCAATGGAAGGAAAACCTCTCTCTGTCTGTCTCTCTCACTGTCTAACTATGCCTGTCAGAAAAAAAAAAAGTATTGAAGAAAATATTAACAAAGAAGGCCATGTGACAGAGTAAAGTATGTGGCTTACAAAGCCTAAAGTCTTACTCTCTGGCCCTTGGCAGATAGTTTTCCAAGCCTGGTGGAAAGCAACCAGCATGTAACAAGTGCACTGTGATATGATGGGAAGGGCTCTGGGCTTGTGAGGATAACTGAGTTCTACCATTTATTAGAAACTGTGTAAATCCCTTTACTTTTCTGACCCTTAATTTTCTCATCTGTAAATCAAAATAATTGGGTTAGTAGATTATCTCTAAAATTTCTTAAACTCTGAAGCTTCTTTATCAATGATCAGATAAGAATTTGGTACCAAAAGATTAAAATTAATGGAGGAGCTTTTTACTGTGCTGTCGCATTTGCTAAAGAAAATCCCAATATCTTTCTGATGCTGCTGATAACCCCTAAGCACCATTGGCAATTTTGAGCACACATTTGGAATAGGAGAGCTTGTTCAGCCTTTACCACATTTACTATATTTGTTGCTAATTGTCTTGGGAGTGGAAAGAGATCATCTGTGTGTTCATTGTGATATTATTTTATTTGTGTAACCTGTGGCGAAGCATGGTGCACACAATGGCTCTGTCCATGCTATTTCATATTGCCTGCTGCTGTAAGTCTGCATATTTTGTTCCCTTTCTGTGTGGTGGATTTAACAGAGGTCAGACAAGCTTTCAGCCTACTGTAAATTTGACACTCACTGACTCCATCAAGTGTTATATTTGGCACAAGGATTTCCACTCTTGTATCATAATATTATTACTACAGGATATTTATGTGCCTTTCTTCGCCCCCCAAATGTTAGCAGGATACAAAGTATTGATTCGACTTTGCACCCCAATTGCTGAGTTCAAAAGGTTTGCAGGTGTGAGTTCTCCATAAGCTGCTGAATGAATGAGTAAATGAAGACTCTACTTGGTTAAACGTATGGGTGTCCCAGGTCATTGCTAACTACGACAACCTTAGAATTCCGATGAAGACAAATATAGTTTTGGTTCCCAACCTGCTTCCAAGAGGGCTGGAGCCCAGCTGAGAACTGACGGGGCCAGTTAGATCTGAACTGCCTGAAAGTCTACTCAGAGCCGGCAGAACGTGACTTAACTCCCTTAAGCCCTCAAACTAATCTTCCCTCTCCACAGTGCTTGAGACAGAGAACAGTTTAAGATTAAAGCAGACTCCCTGAGATGATTGTTAAAAGACAGAAATGCAGCACGCCTGGCCGGAACAGCAGTTTCTGAGCCTGGACACACAGCGTGATTTACATCGGCTTTGACGATTCGACAAAGGAACCACATATTCTTGGATCCTTTTTTACTTTCTGTGCATCATGGTTTTGCTGTACTTATAGCATTAGACAAAATAAAAATATTTGTTTCTCCCAATTAAAGTTTCACAGATCCTCAATAGGAGGAAAGAAAAGGACATACGAGAAGAATGAGAGGCAAGGTACATTTCCCAGAAACTGCAAAGATTATATGTTCAGCTAGCACGAATTACTTGAATGGCTGTTTACTGAAGTATTATAAGATTAACTACAACAAATCTGCACAACCCCAAATACTCATTTTGTAATCATTGCTCAATGTTGCAAAAAAAAAAAAAAAAGACTTAGTTTTAAAATAAATACTCCATTTCACTGGGTTCTCACATATCAATTGGGTAGCAGATGTTCTTGTTATTGTGTTTGAGAAAACCCACGTCTTGAAACGTTAACTCCGTAATTCTTCCTTTCTCCTGTCTTCAGGATGAACTGATGGCAGAACTTGAAGAACTGGAGCAGGAAGAATTAAATAAGAAGATGACAAATATCCGACTTCCAAACGTGCCTTCCTCTTCGCTTCCGTCACAACCAGAAAGAAAGCCCAGCAGGGTCCCCACTGCACATCGATCCCGAGCAGGTTCGTTACTCAGCTCAGCTACCTGTGGCTGGACAGTTCCCTACACTAATCGCCAGGCACATCCTCTGCAGCACTCAGTTTTGATTTCATAAGCAAACACATTTTTGCAAGTAGTTCATACCCGTTTTCTATACTGAAAGTGTGAATGTCACCAGTTACTAATTTTTGTTCCCTTCTTTGTTCCAGCTTCTTCCAGGAGGACAGGAGAAGAAGATGATGATATCAAACAGTTGGCAGCTTGGGCTACTTAAACGAAAATGGAGTTTTTTGACACCTGAATTCATGAGCTGTACATAAGACATGAAAACATACTTTTTGCCAAGTTCAGAAATCAACAAAGACCCTGTCTTTATTTAATACTGGATGAATACTTGTCTTTGAAGCCTCATAAGTCAATATTAAAAAAGGAGTTGTGTGCAGACATAGATTCAAGGATGGAAGAGGGCCTCCTGGCGGCGTCTTGGAGAATCTCTCCATACTGACGGTGTGCATGGTTGTCCACCTAACTCTGTTTGTTCTGACACCCTGGGTCCCTGAATCCTGATGATATATGTGTCTGTCCATCCTGAGTCCCTCCATACTGATGGGGCAGGGGCATGGCTGTCTACCTTGTTTGCTACTCTGTTTCTGGTTCTGGTACATAGTTGGTGCTCTCTGTGATTCTGTTGAAAGAAAACTAAATTCTCCTGCCATATAAGATGTAAAACAGTGTATAAGCCATTTAAGAGTGATAGATTAGGATAGCCGGGGGAAATACCTCTCTTTTCCATGTGAATGGGAGTTTGCTTGTGTGTATGTATGTTATTCTGTACACATATCCATGTAGTCCATGGTAAATGTAAATAAACTGTGTTCCTCTTATGAGAGACTTCTTGTAGAGAAGTCTCCTATGAGTCTATCCATACATAGTTTCACTTAAAAGAGCTTTAATTGACATTTATTATGCCAATTAAGCTTGGAATGGGGCAATGGATGCATTTCCCCAAATGTCTAAAAGCACTAACAGCTTACACTGCTGAGTGAGAATCTCCTGGGTGTAATTTAGCCACTTAGGGAGCTGCATTAACACTCCCAGGCCATTATGAGGCTGTTAAGGCTTCAGCGTACTGCGTGTGTGAGTGTTCATTCTTTTCTGTTTTGTTCTTTCTTGTACATTTGCTTCCACTTTACAGCCCATTCCTTGTAAATACATCAAAATATTGGCAATTAAAAGTGTATCTTGAATCAAATTTTGGCCATCATTATTTTAAAATGAATATAAATTGCAAAATTAGTGCATTGCCTATAATATATCATGGGCCATAAAATGACAAATATCATATAAAATGTTCCAGTGGTCCCTGCCTTTGCTAAGCAACATAGTGGAATGGAAAGAGCACTAGACCTGAAAGTAGGAGTCTGAATTTCAGCCCCTGCTCTGCCACTCACACATGCCATGAACTCTTTGAGTCTTTTTTTCTCCATAGGGGAAACCTTAAGATTGGACTTGATGATCCCTATTGGTTCCATCTTGCCACAGGCCTTTTGCATGTGCTGCTCTAACCTGCAGATCATAGATATCAAACCTACTTAGTGTTTAAATCTTAGTTGCTGTCTCCCTTGTTCTGGGGAACTTTTCTTGATTGCCTGGACTATAATGTTCTCCCTATTTTGTGTTTCATGACTTGCTGCTTTGTCTCATCACTTGTGATTTACAGCACGTTTACTTGAATGACTACTTAACAACATTCTTCCTGTGGGACTGTGGTAACCTGAGGGTAGGGACTATATTTCTTTTTATTCACTCTTCTCTCCCAGTGCTCTGAATGGGTTTTCATATGCAGGGAAATATTTAATATTAAATGAGTAGCAATTATGTTTTTGTATGTTATGGGCTAAATGGAATTATAGGCACATATTTACCTTCTATTCTTAAATAATTAGAAAACTGGACAAAATTCACAAGTTTTCAGACATTGGACACCCAGTGGCACTGGGCAGTGGTTCCTGAGAGAAGCGAAAGCAATGATGTGAGCATTTCCTGTGCCCTTGCTCATGACCTTCACAGGAACCTTGGAACAGGAACCCAGACAGAGCCTGATAGTTGTGCTGAGTTGAGAAAACTTGTGGAGAAGAAACTTGGAAAACAGGTTGCTGGAAGAGAGAGAGAGAGAGAGATGTAAAATGAACTGCGTTCTGAATGTTTGTGCTCCCCACCCCCCCACCATAGGTATTTTGAAACACTAACCCTGAAAGTGGGGGCATTAAAAGGCAGTGATCTTTTGGGGGGTGATCAGGTCCTGAGAGCAGAAGCTTCATGAATGGGATTGGTGCCCTTATACAGGAGGCCTTAGGGAGCCCATTCATAACCATCTCTTGTGTGAGGACACAGAAGATATGTAAACCAGGCATTCAATTCTGCTGGTGCCTTGATTTCTAACTTCATCGTTTCCAGAACTGTGAGAAATAAATTTCTGTTGTTTATGAAGCACTCAGTTTATAGGGTTCTGTTAAAGCAGCCTGAAAGGGCAGATGGGACTCTTCAAATCATTGGCTAAGAACTGATTTGTACACATTTGAGGAAACTACCAAGGCCAGGAATGACTGCTGGGAAGATCAATCCCCCAAGCTCACACAGGGCCAGGAATAGCCGGGGACCCCCTGGCCAGGGCAGAAAGACTTCTCTTCCAGGGAGCATCAGGGAGCCTGTGGAAGCACAGAGCCTCAGCGGTGCTTGCTGCTCTGGGCCAACCCTAAAATGGCTAAAAGAAAATCTCAAAAGGACCAAATATTTCCAGGTATGTATGTCCCAGAACAAAGCCCCCTAAACATTGACAAGAATACAAAAAGAAATAACAATTAAAACAAAATCCTAGCTCCCAATAGCATGAAATTCATGGAGTCCAGCATTCAATCAAAATATTTCAGGCTTGCAAAGAATGACGAAAATGTAATCTGTAGCCAAGAGAAAAACCATAATGAAGAGACTCAGAAGACAAGAGTGTGAAAAAAGCTTTTATATTTACTCTCTATGTGCCCTGAAACAGATAGAATAAATATATTTTGGGTTACAAGAAATGAGAGGAAAACATGATTGTAATGAAGATAAAAGTGGAAGAGATTTTCAAAAAGACTCAAATTGAAATTCTCTTTATTTAAAGATTTATTTATTCATTTATTTGAAAGTCAGAGTTACACAGAGATAGGGAGAGAGAGAGAGAGAATCTTCCATCTGCTGGTTCACTCCCCACATGGCTACATGGCTAGGACTGGGCCATGCTGGAACCAGGAGCCAGGAGCTTTTTCCAGGTCTCCCATGTGGGTGGCAAGAGCCTAAGCACTTGGCCAATCTTCCCAAGCACACTAGTAGGGAGCTACATCAGAAGTGGAGCATCCAGGAAATGAATCAGTGCCCATGTGGGATGCTGGCATTGCAGGTGGCAGTTTTACCTGCTTCACCACAACACCAGACCCTCAGATTCTAAAGATGAAAACCATATTACCTGAAAAGAACATTACATAATATGGTAGATGATATTAACAGCAGACTGGAACCTAAAGAAGAAAATCTTAGTGAACTTGAAGAGACACTATCCAAAAGAGACACAGAGAAAAACAAAAGGCTGAAAAGAAAAGAAAGATAGAAAAAGGGAGCAAGATTTATCTGTGGGACCATATTTACCTACTAACAGGATAAGTGGAGTGGTGAGTGGCCTGGGTAGGCTGGTGAAGAAAGAAGGATAGAAAAAACATCTTTGAGGAAATGATGGCCAAAATTTTCCAAATTTGATGAAAACTATAAACTCGCATTTCAATGAAACTCAGCATAACTGTCTTAGCCCACTGTTGCTATGATGAAATACTTAAGAATAGACAATTTATAAGGAGTCGATGTTTAATTGGCCTATGGTTCTGGAGCCTGGGGGATACAAGAACACGGGGCCAGCATCTGCTGCCTACCTTGTACTCACGGTCATAATACAGCAGGGGGCGCCACGTGATAACACAGCAAGCTGCTAGCATGGGGCTTTCTTATGAAGCTACTGATGTCATCACCGTGGCCCTACTGTCATGATGTCATCTCATCCAAATGACCTTCCGAAGGCTCCACATCCAAGTACCATTAACATACAGATCTGAAAGATCCTGAACACATTCAAACCATAAGAATACTTCCAGCAAAATTCTTGTATTTTTCAATAACAAAAGTTACTGTGGAATGTTGAAATGTCAAACCTCACAAGTGAGACCTGAGAGATGCTTGTGAGGTCTAAAGAAGAGCGATTAACCAGAAGAAATGAGTGATGAGGAATTGAATTTTCAATTCCATTTAATTTTGCATACTTAACTTTGACAGAAATGATACTTGAATCATTTTTTAGAAAACTTTACATTTGGAAATTGGGAATATATTCCCAATATTTTCAACTGTAAAATTTATGAAATCTATATAAATAAAATCTTTCTAATGGAATTTTTAAATCTGGTTTGAGATGCTATCAGTGTAAATTACTCATTGCATTTGACAGATTTAATATATAAAAGCAGAATGTAAAATATCTTGAATAATTTTTCAATGATTATATGTTGAAATATTTTAGATGTATTGGACTAAATAAAACATCATTAAAATTCATTTCACCTGTTTCTTTTTATTTTTTAGATATGTGGTTACTGGGAAATTAAAAATTACCAATATGCCTCATTATATTTCTATTGGTTGATGTGGGCCAGGCTCAACTCCTCCCTCTCAGTGTGTACACAGATAAAGCACATGAATTTCAAAATTTTTTTACAGTCAGATGAACATCTTTTAAGCCCATTTTCCCACAAACATTTTGAAGCACCCTCATATGATTTGAAGTCCTAAAATGCTATCGAATTAAAAATAAAATTTCTAAAGGGGACATGTTACTCCGAAAAGAAACAGAAATACTTTAAAATAAATTATAAATGCTGCCCCTCTGTAGACAATAAGAAAATGAACCAAGTGAGAGAATAAAGATGTAGATCATCTTTTGACTGAAAGGTATTAGAAAGAGTAAGAGTACTAGTCAGCCATCTAATAAAATTTCTAGCAAGATATCCTTAGAATAAGAAAATTCTGGTTAGTAAGGTATAAACATGGATGAAAATTATTCCCACTACTTTACAGGGGCACCCTGGAGGGAGACCTCAGTTTGGGAAGTACTAGATAGCTACCTGTTGACCTGTTGGTGTTCTGTGTTTTTAAATAAAACGTTTTCCAATATAAAAGTTGGGTTTGTTTTTTCTTTTAGGTTGTAAGAAACACATTTAAGTAACTTCAGAGACAAACTTGGATTTATTTGAAGTGATCTGGATAGTTATAGAATAAAATCACTTCATGGCCTTTGGCTAAGAGCAAGCACAGAATCGAAGGAAATGCTTGAAAAGTAAATCTGAGGAAGGTCAGAAGTCAAAAGGGCTGTGGAGCTCAGGCTGCAGCTCTAAAAGCCTCCTTTCTCTGAGTAGCTCACAGGAGGGACCAGTAGGCCACTACCACTCGGAGCAGGGGTTGCACTCAAGAGTCCAGTTCCAGAGCCAGATCATTTGATTGGCCAAGCCTGGCTCAAGGGACTACCTCCGAAGTCAGCCGTCTGTACCCACATAAACCAAGAAGCAGCTAGCTTATAAATAAGGTGAGCTTCTTCAGAAAGGGGGAATGGATGTTAACCATTGAAAAAATAAACACAGCACCTAAAACAACAGATGGCCCATCAACTACTGAGAATAATTATGTCTGAACTGTAATATTTTCTGATTCTGGGAAAACAGTCTGCACACTAACTTAGTTGAGACTGGAGTAGCATATACTTCATACATCACAATAGTATGTGTCTTACTAAAACAAATTGGATAATATGTTAAAGTTAGTAAGCGTAGCAAGAAGGAAGAAAGGGGAAAAAAAAACCAAAGAAGATAGGACTAATAAGGACATCTTGGTACCATTATATTATAGCCCCAGGGAATAAATTGATGAAATGTTAGTCAATTGCTGTTTCATCCCTCCACTTCCTCTCTGCTATCTCTTTAATTTGAGACAGACATTAATGTTTCAGTTGGAAAGAGTGTTTCTTGAAATAGCTAAAATCTGCCTTGAAACTCAAATTCACTTTGCTTCATTTGTTTCAGGGGCTCCCAGATGTTTTATTGCACTCTATACAAGGCACTGCAGCAATTTTTCACAGCAAAAGACTTAGTATACATTAAGAGAGTACAGATAGGACAAAGACACAGAGTTGGTATTTAGAAGAGAGATGTACATACACTGAACAAGTAGGCAATGCTCACAGGCTATTGAAGGTTATATGTGTGCTATTTATTTATCTTATCAGGAAAATTAAGTGTTCCTTGTTAGCAGCCAAAAAAAAATTTTTTTTTCCACAATTTAGGCTTCTTTGTGAAGCATACATTGAAAGAATGATGTGGAGTGGTTGATTATTTGATTATGTTTTAGGTATTCATATGTATATATAATGTGTGCATATGCTATTTATATAGTCCTATACATGCTTACAGATTAAATATGCTCTCTTTATTAGTACAATATGTGTGAGTTCCACACTCTTTAGAAAGTCTGCCTCTCCTTGACCACCCTTACCTCCTTGTGTCTGCTCAATCCTTACCCACATTTTCCCTGATTTGGCTGTTGACTGCCTCTCCTTTTTATGCTCTCCATAGATCTTATTTTCTTTTTTAAAGATTTTTAAAAATTTATCTTAAATAAACACAAGTTATTTAAGCAGAATATATCTGTTAAAAGAAAAATCCTAGGGACTGTGATGCAGGGGGTAAAGCCATCCCCAGCAGTGCCAGCATCCCATACAGGCACTGGTTCGAGTCCAAGCTGCTCCACTTCCAATTCAGCTCCCTGCTAATGGCCTGGGAAAGCAGTGGAAGATGGCCCAAGTCCTTGGGTCCCTGCACCTGCGTGGGAGACATGGAAGAAGCTCCTAGCTCCTGATCGGTGCAGCTCCGGCCCTTGTAGCCATTTGGAGAGTGAACCAGCTGGTCCAAGACCTCTCTCTCTGCCTCTGACTCTCTTTAACGTTGCCTTTCAAGTAAATAAATAAATCCTTAAACAAAAAAAGAAAAGAAAAAGAAAAACCTTTGATGAATTCACTTTTTTTTTTTTTTTTGGACAGGCAGAGTTAGACAGTGAGAGAGAGAGAGAGACAGAGAGAAAGGTCTTCCTTTTCCGTTGGTTCACCCCCCAAATGATCCAAAGCCAGGAGCCAGGTGCCTCTTCCTGGTCTCTCATGTGGGTGCAGGGACTCAAGCACTTGGGCCATCCTCCACGGTCTTCCCTGGCCACAGCAAAGAGCTGGACTGGAAGAGGAGCAACCGGGACAGAATCTGGCGCCCCAACTGGGACTAGAACCCGGGGTGCCAGCGCTGCAGGCGGAGGATTAGCCAAGTGAGCCGTGGCACCAGCCTGATGATTTCACTTTAATAGAGTTTAACAGACCAAATACTGGTGAACAAGACAGTGCTCAGAACCAAATAGGTTCAGAAACTCCAGGGTGCTGTGAGTTCAGAATGCATTTGTGGGCAGATGTGGAAATGAGGAGCTGAGACAGTCAACTGGCAGCTCTGCACCTGCCTTACTTGAACGGTGATGGAAGCATTTGGCCACCTGAGATTTACTGAGACTTGGCTCTCTATTGTAAGTGTATATTCCCAAGTTAGACTTTCTGTTAGTTTGAGTATTAAGTTAGCTTTAGTTTGTTATGGAGTCCTCCTCAGGCTAAGTTTGCTTTAACATATTGCTAAAATTTTGGGCTTTTAAAAGTATTGATAAATAATTTTTCTGATTGAGAGGCAAATAGAATCTGATAGAAGGGGCTTGATAATAATCTGTTGGGCTTTAGGCCTTGTAAATTCAGAGGCCCAGACCTATCTATCTCTTCACATGGGGTATATCCTAAGGGAGGTGTGAACCTCCTAGGGGAAGGCACTCTGTTGACTTTCATTACTTGGCTGGCCTGGGAGGAGAGCTGGCCAGGTAAAGGCAGGTGGCAACTCTAACAAGAAATTTACAGTTCTGCCTGCAATGTTGCTGACCCTACTTGACCACACCCTCAGCTGCAGTGGTCACTTTGGAAGTTGGGCTGAGTCAAGGGTTTTTCAGCTTAGAGCCAATAAGATCTGTGGCTCTGACCTGGGCATCCTTCGACTCCAGGGCAGGTCCTTTTCCAGTGATCCAACTCTTGGCAGAGCTGCCAGGGCTCTTCACAAGCTGACTTCTGCTGAAGCCCAGGCTTACCACATTGAAAGCCACTGCAGTGGACTGGCCTGTTGGGTCTCCTTGAGGGCAGATCACTGTATAGATCAGCCATTAATAGGCCTGCCACCCATTGCTTCTGATGCCTAGCTTTCTTTTCCTCCTGGTTTGTGTTAAAGCAGACCAGAGGATGCAAGTCAAGGGAGTGCCCGTGTCCCATCTCTAATCTTCGGTGGCCTGAACTACAAGTCTATAGTCACAGGCATGTTCTGTAGTAGTTTTTCTAAGGTAGACAATGCCCATGAGGAAAATTATATTCTCACTTTAAAACTTTCTTTCCCTTTGGTCTGAAGGGAGGTTTTTTTCTACTTACTGTATACTTTGCTGATGGCGAAGTGAATCTAGCTATGAGATTATTATTTAAGTTCTTATTTTGGCTATGCTATTACAGAAAAATGTTAGCCATCTCTTTTATAAGGTCTAAAGATTAAATTGTGCGTCCTACAGATTCCTTCATAATAGATTTAGTTTCCTATCTTGAAGAGAATAGAGAAATGAAAGAACAAGTTGGGCTTAGAATAGAGAAATGAGGGAGCAAGTCCTAGATCGCTTGCTGACAATAGCAATATCACATGATATTAGCTTAGACAGCACCTTTCTTAGCTCCTCTAATAATGACTCTGTCCTTTGTTCTAGACCCTGTCTAGCGTACTTGGGCCTCATTCCTTTGTAATCATAACCTCTACTCTACCTCCAATGGCTCTACTCCCAACCTGTGTGTACTGATGGTCCTCTTCCCCACTTAATGCTGTATAATTGTTCAAACCTGGTTAATGCCACTCTTAGGATCATTGGTTACTATCCTCACTCTGTCTTTTATGACCTTGTCTAAATATGATCAGAGTCGGCAAACTTGGAAGGCTTCCATAGCCTTGGCAACTCATGACGACAGCCTAGGGTGGTTACTGGTGCCATAAACTAGAGTGTCAATTTGTTGGGTCAACAACAGGAGCCACTGTGCACTTGCTCCTCATGTGGGATCTCTGTCCTTAATGTGCTGTACATTTTGATTTGATGCTATAACTAGTACTCAAACAGTATGTTTCACTTTGTGTGTCTATGTGGGTGCAAACTGTTGAAACCTTTATACTAAATTGATCTTCTGTATATAAAGAGAATTGAAAATGAATCTTGATGCAAATGGAAGGGGAGAGGGAGCGGGAGAGGGGAGGGTTGCGGGTGGGAGGGAAGTTATGGGAGGGGAAAGCCACTGTAATCCATAAGCTGTACACTGGAAATTTATATTCATTAAATAAAAGTTTAAAAAAAAAGTATTGATAAATAAGAACTGAAACTTAGAATTTTTTAAAGATTTATTTTTATTTATTTGACAGGCAGAGTTACAGAGAGAGGTAGAGAGAGAGAGAGAGAGAGAGAGAGGTGTTCCATCCGCTGGTTCACTCACCAGATGGCCACAACAGCCACAGCTGTGCTGATCTGAAGCAAGGAGCTTCTTCGAGGTCTCCCACACAGCTGCAGCCATCATCTACTGCTTTCCCAGGCCATATCAGAGAGCTTGATTGGAAGAGGAGCAGCCTGGACTAGAACCAGTGCCCATATGGGATGCCGGAGCTTCAGGCTAGGGCTTTAATCCGCTGTGCCACAGTGCCGGCCCCTGAAACTTAGAATTTTTATGGACCGTTTGAAATAAACTTACAATTAATTGGCTTGACCCTAAAGCTATAAACTTTACAATTTATCTACTCTGTCATAGGCAAAAGAGTAGATTCGGAGCTTTCTAGAGGGTAAGAATTGTAAACAAATGACCCCAACCCATCATACTCCCCAAAAAGCAGGTGAAATGGTGCCCTGACAAGTATTGGTCTGGCATGTTTGCTTAGACCCAGAGCTTGTGTTTTGTACGAGGTGGTGTGATACACTAGGTCAAGAGGACCGCTGCTGACTTCCAGTATTTGATCCCTGAACAGCTGTGTGAGGGCTGCAGAGGACTCCCTGGGCAGCACACTGAGAATACAAAGGACAAGGCAGAGTTTCTTTTATTTATTTATTTATTTATTTATTTATTTATTTATTTTTGACAGGCAGAGTGGATAGTGAGAGAGAGAGAGAGAGAGAGAGAGAGAGAGAAAGGTCTTCCTTTTTGCCATTGGTTCACCCTCCCATGGCTGCTGCGGCTGGCGCATCGTGCTGATCCGAAGCCAGGAGACAGGTGCTTATCCTGGTCTCCCATGGGGTGCAGGGCCCAAGGACTTGGGCCATCCTCCACTGCCTTCCCGGGCCACAGCAGAGAGCTGGCCTGGAAGAGGGGCAACCGGGACAGAATCTGGCGCCCCAACCGGGACTAGAACCTGGTGTGCTGGCGCCGCAGGGCGGAGGATTAGCCTGTTAAGCCACGGCGCCGGCCGACAAGGCAGAATTTCTTTAAGATAGTGCTTTTGTCATCCACATCCATTAAAGAGAGGGAGAGAAGGGCAAATATATAGAAAGAGAAGTGGCGTCTCCAAGTTGGCCTCTTAGCTGTCCCCCATTCCCACCCCGGGATGCTCCAAAGTGACACTGGAGTTGAGATGATCCATCATGGAGGAAAGTCACTGAGTATGGATGCCCTGTGGAGAGGGCACAGCCTTGGGGGAGCAGTGCCATGGACAACAGTGCACACAGATGAGCCCAAATTCTTTCCAGAAGGAGGATCTGAAAGGCCCTTTATAGCTTCCATCACCGTGACCTCAGATAATTTGTTGAACTTTGTTGATCCTTATTTTCTTCAGCTGCAAAACAAACATTAAAAATACCTTCCCTTGGTGTTCAATATGAGGGTGAAATACCAGGATACATGTAACATCTTTGTAGCACCCGGCACAGGGTAAGGACTTATACTACTGTTCACAATTTCTCCAACAAGTGTACCCATCCTTCTGTAGGGTATTGGGATTTCAGAAATGAGCAACAGATTCTGCTCTTACAGAGTCTAGCTGGGGAAGCTCAGAGGCTCAGAAAGATAATGCAATGCAAGGTGGTAGGTGTTTGCGTGGCATAAGCTGGACAACCTGTGCTCACAGAGTTGGGTAAGGAAGGAACTGGCCAGAGGAAGTGCTGAGGGGAGCCAGAGCCAGGAGGTGTGAAGGAGAGAAGTTTTAGTGCTCAACATGCAGGGAGAGAGTGCAGTAAGGCTTGAGGAGTCAAAAGGAAGAAAAAGAGTTACAAACGCTTCCCAGTTTCAGGTTTGGTGGCTCAGCAGGTGGTGGTACCTTTCCCTGTTGGGATGAGGGGTATCTGGAGGAAGCGGAGGCGCAGATGTGGGTGGGAGGCAGGGTCATTTGGTTTGGACATCAACACTCAGGTGTTCAGGGCCAGGTAAGGGCTACAGGGCTGGACCACAGAGGAGAATGAAGACAAAAGGTGGAGTTTCATCTGGAGCCAGAGAAACAGGATCCTGGAAGAGGGCAGCTAGCGTGGATGCCACCATAGAGGAAGGGGCGTGGATAACTAGGAGAAAACCCGGGGGAGGGCTTCTAATTTCCATCACGTGTCTCACACTTCAGAATAAAATATCATTTCTAGTCAGTCAAGGAGCAGCTTTCTATTTTTAAAATTCTTTGGACAAGGTCAGTGCTCTCAGAATGTCAAACTCCTCTATCAACGAAAGAGACGCATTAACTAGCAGGAATTTTAGTTTTTCAAAATCAAGTCTCAAAAAGTTATCCAATATACTGCTTTTAGACAACTAGCCAAAGTGAAAAAGGAAAAAAAAAGATTGAGCTATAGAATAAGAAAACTTCATTAAGGACCAGTGACTATGAGGAAACCAAAAGGGTTGTACAGGAATCGTTCTGGTCTGGAATTCTTAACACCTGTCAGACATGTTACAGTGCTGTGTAGCTGGAAAGTGCATTAACATTCAAAAATAGCTCATAAAAGCTTGCAGCATTTTGGAAAAGAATACACGTAAGGCAACGGCCATGTTCAAGTTCCTACTTTGTGAAGATAACAGGGGAAAATATCCCCAAATATTCTAGTAAACGAACTACAGTGCTATGGAGACTGAAACCTGGTTTAGCTCGGGCACTCTCTCAGACCGGGCAGTCACGCCGCTAAGGTAAGCCTCCTTGGGAGAGAGCTCATTTAGGTCAGGAGAGCCATTACTGCACTTTCCCCTTTGTAACCTTCCTGGCACCTGCCTCCCTGGGTGGTTAGTTTCTTCTCCACAGAACCAGGCGTTACCACGCGCTACCTCCCGTCGTGTCCACTAGGCGGCACTCTAAGCTCGTCCCAAACGCGAAGCCCGCTCAGACTGAAGCCTGCAGCAGGCACCTTGAAACCCAAGAATTGAACACTGGTGATTTCTAAAGGAGGCAACACATGGCTTCATTGAATCTGAGAGCATGCAGTCCTTGGAAACCTAGGTTTTGCTTTCTGTCCTTCTCTGGTGCATCACTGCTGGCCGGTAAGTGACAAGAACAGTGAATTTTTGGAGAGAGGCCGCCTTTTCCCTGAGGACAGGTGGTTTGGGACTGTGGCACCTGGGAGCCTCAGGTTTACCACTGCTTCTGAAGGGCTTCTACCCTTCATTTGTGTATAAAGTCAATTGAAAATAGATCTCAGTAAAAAGTAAGAGTGGGAATAAGAGAGGGAGGAGGAAGTTTGTAATGGCCGTCTCACTCCTCTCTCCCCCAGCAGCCTCCGACTGCGGGCAGTGACGATGGGGACCCACTGCAGAGTGAACTCAGGGTCACAGCTCTCCTTCCTTCTGTGGTCACAGGCCTTGTGTGAAGAGGTCCACATTCTCACTGCATTTCCTGCTGTCTGGCTGGGGTCCTGAAAGCTAAGCATTTATTCCCTCTGTTTTTTAAAGCAGGACATGGAAGTTTGGAGAGCTTCATCTTTAACGCCAGCCACGGGGGCGCACTCTCTGACCCTTCATTCATTCTCATGCCACGCTGTGGGGACAGCCAGGAAATGCTCTCTGCTATAAAGGTCCTATAAAACGGGGCGTGCCCAGCCAGTCGCTGGCAATCGCCCCATCTCGGGGGCCTTCACTTCATCACAGCTGCCAAGTTCGTTTTATCCTATCAGGTTACCTACTTACAGGTATGGAGGGGTTAGGGCGGGGACACCTGGGAGGGCACATTATTCTGACTGCCACAACAAGAAAATTTAAATAGACATGAGTAAGATTCTGTTTAGTATTTTGTTTTTATGTAACAATGGAAGACTAATTTTTTTTTCCCCAGAGAAACCTTTTATTTAATGAGTACAAATTTCATAAGTACAGCTGTAGTGATTCTTCCCATTATACCAGCCCTCCCATTTCCACTCCCACCCCTCCACCTCCTCCCTCTCCCATTACCAGTCCCATTCTCCATTAAGATTCATTTTCAATTAACTTTATACACAGAAGATCAACTCTATCCTAAGTAAAGATTTTAGCAATTTGCACACACACACACACACAGAACAAGTTTTACAATTAATTCTCATAATACAGCTCATTGAAGATAGAAGTCCTGCATGGAAAGTAGTGCACAGTGACACCTGTTGTTAATTTAACAATTAACACTCTTATGTATGATGTCAGTGACCACCCAAGGCTCTTGACATTGGCTGCCTAGGCTATGCAAAACTTTTGAATCCACAAACCCCTTAAACATTAGACAAGGCCATAAGCAAAGTGGAGGTTCTCTCCTCCCTTTAGACGAGATTGGGTGCCTTCAGGGTGGTATGGCCGTAGACTCTCCTCCCTTTAGAGAAAAGTGCATCCTTCTTTGATGGCCACTTCTTTCCACTGGGGTCTCTCTCACAGAGATCCTTCATGTAGGACTTTTTTTTGCCACAGTGTCTTGGCTTCCCATGTCTGAAATGTTCTCATGGGCTTTCCAGCCAGATTAGAATGCCTTAAGGGCTGATTCTGAGGTCCGAGTGCTGTTTAGAGTGATTGCCATTCTATGAGTCTGCTGTGTGGACTGCTTCCCATGTTGGAATATTCTCTTCTTTTTCATTCTAACTATTATTATTACCAGACATTTGATCTTATTTATGTTATCCCTTTAACACTTAATATGGTCACTTTAACACTTAAGATGGTATTTTTACCACCCTGCTTAATGGGATTTTGGGGTCCCATGGCAAGTTTTTAAACTGTACCCTTAGAACTAAGTCTGTAGGAATATGTACAGAACTATACAGCTTTACTGTTACAAATTTCCTCCTCCCTCTCTTATTCCCACTCTTACTTTTTACTGAGATCTATTTTTAATTGACTTTATACACACGATTAACTCTATGTTAAGTTTTCAACAAATAGTATGAAGAGAAAAAAACTGTTCCTCAACAGTCAAGACAAAAGACTTTAATTTTTTAAAAAAAGATTTATTTATTTGAGTCAGAATTAGGGGGAGAAGCAGAGGTAGATAGAGATAGAGAGGGTGGGGGGAGAGAGGTCTTCCATCCACTGGTTCCCTCCTCAAATGGCAGCAACAGGCTGGGTTAGGCCGAAGCCAGGGGTTTCATCAGGATCTCCCATGTAGGTGCACGGGCCCAAGGACTTGGGTCATCTTCAGCTTCTTTCTCGGCACATTAGCAGGGAGCTCAATTGGAAGTGGAACAGTCAGGACTTGAATTGGCACCATTATGGGATGCTGGCACTGCAGGCAGTGGCTTTACCTGTTTTGCCTCAGTGCTGGCCCTGAGTTTATATTTAAAAAAAATTATTTTCCTTTTATTTGAAAGGTAGAGAGATACCTTCCATCATTTGGTTTATTCCCTACATTCCCGCAACAGACAGGGCCAGGCAAGGCTGAAGCTAGGAGCCTGGAAATCCATCTGGGTCTCCCATGGGATGGTAGGGAGTCAAGTAATTGGGCCAGTACCTGCTGCCTCCCAGGGGGCAGATTAGTGGGAAGCTGGGTGGGAAGAAAAGCCATGACATGAACCAGGCACTCCCACATAGGATGCAGGCATCCCAAACATTTCACAACTTAACCATTATACCAAATGCTGACTCCAGGACATTTCTTGTTAATATTAATGCATGTAAGAAATCTGCATAGCAATTTCTAGAAGCCTACTTAAATATGATTATGTAAGATTTACTAAAGTTCTACTATGTTCCAGGAATCATATTAGGTGACAGCCGTGCAAAAACAGAAAGATAAGTCCTTCTCTCTTCATACATTTGAGTAGAGAGTTACAGATTGTCCCCAAATTGTTTGACTCGAGAATTTTTTAACTTTGTGATGGTGTCAAAGCAATATGCATTCAATAGAAATTGTACCTTCAGTTTTTAATTTTGCTTTTTCCAAGCTAGCTATATGCAGTCTGAGACTCTCTCTGGAGTTGGGTGGCAGCAGTGAGCTGCAGCTCACTGAAATTGGCAGTAAACAGTGTTGCTACACTATGATATTTGATGTGGCAGGTGTATTAAATGCTTCTCCAACTTATATGTTCCACTCATGATGGGTTCATTAGGATATAACCCCATTGCAAGTGGAAGAGCATCTGTACAGAAACAAATTATGTGTAATGAAGTAATATTGGTGCTTTGAGAGACAGCTGCTCTGAACAAGGATACGTTAAGGGAGAGTTTAAAACTAACATTCTGCAGCTTCTAAAACAACCATCATCTCATTGTGCTTATTTGACTTTTTACTTGTACTCCCAGCGTCAATGAGGAATGAATCTCTCTAGGACATCTGATATCCCAGTAGATGGCCTTAACCTTTGCCTACTATGTTTCCATTCTGAAAGTTAGAGGTCTGTACTGAATTCACAAGGATCTTCTGTAGATTGCTAGGAAGGAGGAAAACTCATTTTCTTGTCACCACTGGGAAGGAAAAGAGCTCCCAGGTCAACATTTATTTACTAATGAAAGTCATGACCTCCTTGCGTTGTCCATCTCTGCTGTTGCAGATCTGAGGCCACAGTATGACCGTGGAACACTACTGGCATATTCATTGATTCAGCCCTCTGCCAAGTTCCGGCACCAAGATGAAGAACATTTAACTCGTTTTCTGCTGCTGAAGCTGAACAGCAGGTGCCACGATCCTTTTTCAAGAACATACTTGGGCTGGATGTGGGGATGCTGTGGACAGAAGTAGAGTTGAGAGAGGAGAGATGTTTACAGAGGAGATACTGTCTCTTCAAGGGAGGATGTGAGATTTTGTAGTGCCTCATCTTATTCTTATGTCTGATGACATTACCAGAATAAGTAGACATTTTATTCTACTGACTCACCTCCAAATTCCTGGCCCTACCCAGGGTCTGTGTTGAAACACCAACAAGGTGTGCTGAGGAAGCACAGCAGTGGCATCCAGATGCTTCTTCATCTCAAGGGCTGTAAGGCCAGTGTGTATGTGTTAGAATAAGAGAGGGAGGGAGGTGAGGAAGGAGAGGGAGAGGGAGAGGGAGAGGGAGAGGGAGAGGGAGAGGGAGAGGGAGAGAGAGAGAGAGAGAGAGAGAGAGGGAGGGAGGTAAGGAGAGAGAGAGAGAGAGAGAGAGAGAGAGAGAGAGAGATCACTGGTTCACTTGTCAAATGACTGCAGTAGCCATGGCTGGAGTCAGGAGCTGGAAACTCAATCCAAGTCTCCCATTAGGGTGGCAGGAGCCATCACCACTGCCTCACAGGGCCTGAGTTAGTGAGAATGGTTGAGTCAGGAGCCACAGCTGGGAACTGAACCCAGGTACTCTATTGTGGGATGGAGGTCTCTCTCTCTCTTTTTTTTTTTTTAATTTGTTTTTTTATTTTTATTTTTTATTTTTGACAGGCAGAGTGGATAGTGAGAGAGAGACAGAGAGGTCTTCCATTTGCCGTTGGTTCACCTGGATGGAGGTCTCTTAACCACTAGGCTGAATGGCTGTTCTGAGAGTGCACATTTGTAACAAAGCCACTCCTGACATTCATTAATGCATTTATGAGGGCAGAAGCCAGTCACTTCTGAAGATTCTACCTTCAGAGATCATTAGCATATGAATTTGGGAATTAGGTTTCCAACACTAAAAACTTTGGGGACATACTCACGTAGGACCTGAACCACAACAAGCTGGGTCATGAAAGGCCTTGTTCATTACAGCACATGTTAAGCACAGGCCCTGCCATGGAGAAGATAGTCAGTCATGTTTGGTGGTCAAATGCCTGATATACACAGATTACAAAATGTTGGGTAATTGAGAGCAATTCCTGAAACATTTCTGAGATCTTTCTATAAACAGAACCCAAGGCCAGCAAACATTATGTTTTTGTTGCCACCATTACCCCAGAAATTTCATGGTCATGGACAAGCATCTCAGTCATGGATAGGTGGATTGCCTGAATTGGAGGGAATTCTTATTTCCATATCTTAAAGTTCAAGTGACTTAGAGTGTACCTTCCCACTTCAGCAGAAGCTGCTGAAAAACGAGTGGAATAAGGTTACTCAAGTTTAGTTTCAAACATGTTTAAGGATAAAGCTTTCTGTGCAAATTGAGTGAAGAGCAACCAATGCATAGAGGCACATGTTAAGTCACAGTGACCATTTTGTGCTTTGCAAATAAATTAAGGAAGTGCCTCCATATCAGCTTTTTATGTTTTGCCAGTACAGTACTGCTCTGACATACTTGAAAGATGACACTGAGAGAAAAGTTTCCTAGAAAAAAATTGAAGGAGTTTAATACTTAACCATGAATAGTTCAACTTGCTTAATTTCCCCATTTCACTGTGACTGTAAGTTCTCTGTTCATTCCTCTGACACATTTACTAGGCAGTTTCATTTTAACTTTGTGTTTATAATACAAGTTGTAAGCATCACTTAATTGAGATTTACTGGAAAGGCTGCAGAGGCAGGAAGTTGGGATTTCCCTAGAGAAGTACTGACTTTATTCCTCTACAGAAAGAAAATGTTGCAACTGAAGGTTCTGAGGTGGGAAAATGTTTAGAACACCCAGTGAACTGAAAGGGGCCAGTATGGCCAGTGACTCAGAAGAATAATGGCAGATGAGCTTGAAGAGGGTGAGTTCCAATTTATTGTTAGGTTGGGTATATTAAAAATGTATTTCCATGAAAATATTTATTCAAATAAAGGTTCTACTGTCTTTGAATAAGCTTACAAAAGGTAGAAATATGGATAATTCAACATTGCAGGTAGCTTTCTTTTCTGGTCTCCATATCGTAACTGAATTGTTATCTGTTTGCAACACAGCTTAGTGGGCACTGGGCAAAGCACA
This sequence comes from Lepus europaeus, assembly GCF_033115175.1. Classification (NCBI taxonomy): domain Eukaryota; kingdom Metazoa; phylum Chordata; class Mammalia; order Lagomorpha; family Leporidae; genus Lepus; species Lepus europaeus. The sequence continues at coordinate 61,442,467 of NC_084830.1, read as the reverse complement.
AAGTCTTGATGGGGAAAAACATCTCTTTACACAAGCACAGAAAACAACACACTCCTGGCCTAGCACGTGGGCTTTGTGCTATATTCTAGGCCACAGCAGAGGACAAATACTCTGCTGAGCACATCACATATTTTTCACCTGTTCTTAACACAATAAACCAGATTTTTGAGCACTACTGTCTCCATTTTCATGGATACTAAGGCTGAGAAATGGTACATAGTTTACATTGCTTGGTAGAAGTAGAGTCCTAACTCCAACTTAGGTCTGTGCAATTTTAAAATATATTCTCAATCAGAATTAGATTAAAGGTAGGTGAGCACAGAAAGCCTGGGGATGTAAAAACTGGAGAAAAGAAACATTTTGCAGAAAAGCAAATTCAACAGATTTTTGAAAAATATTTTGAGTGAAGCATTGTAAATACTCAAGTATATCCACATGAGCAACATCAATTCTTAGCCAGTAATCACCATCTAGCTGGAAAATGAAAGACAACTCCAAAAACATGTCTTTTATGTGCACCTTTCAGCACATACAATAAAGGTCTTATTTTGAACATACAGCTGTTTACATATTATAAATGTAATTTTTTCCCAGACCCTGCTAAATCAATCACCGACCAAGTATTTGAAGGATGTGGTATATCACATTACGGTCCTTCTTCCTTTCTTCTGCCTCTGCTTTATCTGCCATATTCCTTGGCCATTTGTCTCCTCACATGCTTAAGTCTGCACGCTATTGTTAATTAATTCAGCTGGAGGCAAAACTCTCACTTCTTTCTGTCTTCTCACCCCTGTCCAGCTACCACAGGACCATTTAATTCCATTTCAAGCAAAAGCATTACTCTTATGAAGATGGGTAAGCATACAATTAGAGCTAATGATTGATAGACTAATGCCAAACACGCAAGCAAATGCACTGTCATCTTTCTTTAAGCCCTTGTATGGCGGGTCATGACCTAGCCTACCCCAAGTATGAAGATGCTCAACAATAGAATTACTAGGTAATTGTGGCCCTGTAAAGAATTCTCTTCACAGTAGTAGATGCCCAGTAGGGCTGAGGTGGCCTCACCCCAGCTTAATAGCACATAAAGCAAGAAAGGGCCAGAGGCTTCTTTCTTGGCTCTGGTGACCTGATGCATTCACTTATTGCCCTGTACGCCCTGTGTGAAGCACCGGAACTTGGCTTGGCCTTCATGAACCAGGTTTGGTAAGCTATTTTCTCACTCACTGTATCCTTCAGGCATACATCTTTTGCCCTGTTAGTTGGCTTATTTAGTTGAGTTGTCACCTTTTAGCAGATTTAAAATCTGTACCAGCTCTTTATGTTTGACCCAGCTCACTCTGAAATCTCTCATTGGATTCTTTGCAAAAATCTCTATTTAACTTTCATCTCTAATTAAACTGCTTCCCTCAAGCTCTGCATGTCCAGATATGTATCTGTATTATATTATTTTTTGATTAATTAATGCTGCAAAGCTATTTTCTCCCATTGCAAGCATTACGTAAATCTCCAATATTGTATAGATTAAAAAGGCATTTTAAGTTTATTTGGTTATCATTTATCAAATGCATCAGTTGGAAATGCAGCCAGAACAAAAGCTGATTGTAACCCTGTTCAATCCTTCAAAATATAAAATATAGGGTAAATGACTGGAATAACATGGTTGGCTAATGAATGATATTGTCTGTCACCAGTATCAGCTCAGTAAAGTGTTTCTACTGTGTTTTATGTGTATACATAGCTACTTCTGAATCGTCAATGATAATGGTATTCAGTGAAGAAGGTTGGATATCAAATTCTACTCATTATGAGTGCCACTGATGTGATAGCCCGGACTAGCATTTTCATACTTCATTTAGGCTACAATAAAGGCATAGTTTGGGAGACATTATCTTCCCTTTACAGGAGACACATAGTTTGAGGAATTTGCTGTAAATCCAACAGATGGTGAGACTGTGTGATACACACACACACACACACACATATATTAGTTTAAATTAGATTACTTACTGGTTTTAGAATAGTTTTTTTTAAAATGCCCATTAATACATGCTTATGGTAGAAAATCAACTGAATACAACTTCATGAGAAAAATTTCCTATCAGTCCAGCAGGTAGAGATAACCATGGCTATTTTACTGTTTTTATTCTTTCTATAAGTAAATGCACATCATTTTACTTATAAAAGTGAAACCGCACTGCTTGGTAACTTTCTTCTTTTAGTGGTATGAAAATCTTTAATAGTCTTCTGCAATATAACTTTATTGGTTACAAAAGATGTTGTTTTTTCCTATGGCATATGGTATTTAACAAATCTCCTTAATATTGGAAATTTTGTGTTGAAGTATTTGTAATAATTGGCACGTATATTCATTGAGCTAAATCTTTACATATCACACATATATGTGTGTAATTTAAGTTTCTAGAGGTGTACTTGCTGGGCTGAAGACTATGAACATTTTTAATGGTTTTGCTTTTTATTGACAAATTAGCTCCAGAAAAATGCCTACACAAATTCACACTCCTGACAGCACTGTAGAGTTCACTTACACACATCATTTTGAAAATGCCATGAAGAAAAATCCCAAGTTCATATATTTATTGCCTCCTTCTAATTGTAGTTAGATTTTTTGATTACTGGTGAGATGAAACTTTTTTCATTTTATTGTCTGTTTAAATATTTTTCCTTGAACTTTTGCTTTAAATACTAAATATTATTAAAATAAGAAAAGAATAAGGACAGAACTTTATGATGTTGCGCTGTTATTGCATTTCCTCCAAAGGAAGAAAAACATGATCGTCTGTGATAACAAATGACTTATGGGATGAAAAACAAATTAACTAGATGAGGCACCTGGGCCCCTTAGGCATATTTCCATGACACTTGTCTCCATGGTACACATAGGGTCATGAGGTTCTGGTCTTCCTCACTTTAATTCTGCTAACATGAACCCTTAAAATATATCCTAGACCACTATACTATGAGAAAGAGAATCAAGGAATATAGAGTTAGCACCTTCTAATCAATGTCTTTAGCTCTGTAAGACAGGGCTTTCCCCTTGCATGTTGGACATTTTTTTATTCAACTGTCTGCTGGAAGCTGCACCTGGGTTGCCTATAGTATTTCAAATCCATCATGTCCTAAACGAAATCTACCTCATCTTCTTCAAGCTATTCTCTCTCTGTAAGTCTCTACCTCAGTTAGTGGCACAACAGTCTACTTGGAATGATCAGTCTCCAGGACATAAGTTTTCTTTCCAAATAGCTGTTGCTGTTGACATATTTTTCTCTAATGCTTCCCTAATCCAGGCTTTTACAATCTTAGTCCTTCTATAATATTGGGCACTTTCAATGTGCCAGACCCTCTTCTAATTGGAGTTGTGCAGGGAATAGAAGATAGTAGACAAATCCCGGGGCTGGCGTTGTGGTGAGCACTGGGTTAAAACCACAGTCTGGGGCCGGCGTTGCGGCTCAACAGGCTAATCCTCCGCCTTGCGGCGCCGGCACACTGGGTTCTAGTCCCAGTTGGGGTGCCGGATTCTATCCCGGTTGCCCCTCTTCCAGGCCAGCTCTCTGCTATGGCCCAGGAGTGTAGTGGAGGATGGCCCAAGTCCTTGGGCCCTGCACCCCATGGGAGACCAGGATAAGCACCTGGCTCCTGGCTTCGGATCAGCGCGGTCTGCCGGCCGCAGCGTGCTGGCCATTGGAGGGTGAACCAACGGTAAAAAGGAAGACCTTTCTCTCTGTCTCTCTCTCACTGTCCACTCTGCCTGTCAAAAAACAAAACAAAACAAAACAAAACAAAACAAAACAACCACAGCCTGCAGTGCCAGCATCCCATATGGTGCTGCTTTCAGTACAGGCGGCTTCTCTTCTGATCCAGCTCTCTCCTATGGCCTGGGAAAGCAGAAGATGACCCAAATTCTTGGGCCCCTGCACCCACGAGGGAGACCCGGAAGAAACTCTTGGCTCTTGGGTTCAGATCAGCTCAGCTCTGGCCTTTGTGGTAATTTGAGGAGTGAACTACCAGATGTAAGACTTCTCTCAAGTACTTAGTCCCCTGCCATCCACGTGGGAGACCCAAATGGAGTTCCTGGTTCCTGATTTCCACATAGCCCAGTTCCAGCCATTGTGGCCATTGGGGAGTGAACCAATGGACAATCTCTCTCGTCTGCCCCTCTCTAACTCTCTGCTTTACATATAAATAAATAAATCTTTAAAAAAAATCCCAACTATTTAGTTTTTCTAATTCCTGTCTTGGATGTGACAAAGCAGAAAAGGAATGCAACCACCACTGTGTTAGCCAATGAACTGAGCCCACCATTTGAAGAAACTACCAGCTTGGATTGGCAGGCTAGCTAATTTCAGAGTCCTCCTCCTGAGGCACAGCCTTAATAATCCCAGAACAAGCTTTAAAATTTACATTTCAGTGAAGGACTATAGCTGCTACTTGACTAACACTTCCTATGTCTTTGATTACAATTGGCTAAAGCTGCAAATACTATAGTATGGTATTTGAGGTCCATACTTAGTTTTATCAGTATTTATTACAACGAAGCACTACTTCTTGCTTCTGAGTATATATTAGCTGCATTTGTTTCATGTAGAGAAGACACTGATGTACTTTTCTGTAAATGATAAATACAAGAAAGCAGCACATGAGGTCTCTTCTAACGGGAGGCTATGGTGGATCCTGACTTTATCCATACTGTGCTCTGGCCCAAAACTTACTATAACTTACGATGAGATAGCAGTTTTGAAACTGCAGTCAACATTTACTGGTCTTCAAGGCCTTTTTAAAATTTTTAAAGATTTATTTTGAAAGAGTTTTATGTATCTATAGAGAGGGAGAGACAGAGACCTTCTGCCTGCTAGTTCAATTCTCAGATGGCCGCAATGAGCAGTGCTTGGCCAGGCTGAAACCAGGAGCCAGGAGCTTTATCTGGGTCTCCCACGTGGGTGGCAGGAGCCCAAACCCTTGGGCCATCCTCCAGCTGCTTTTCCCAGGCCACTAGCAGGGAGCTGGATTAGAAACAGAACAACTGGGACATGAACTGGATGAACTGGTGTCCATATGGTATGTTGGTGTCACAGGCAACAGCTGAATCCACTATGCCACAACGCCAGTCCTTACTTTAAGGCTTTTTAGAAGGGAAGAATAATTTGGCCTTTTGTCATCATGAGCATCATTTACTGGTAGTGGTATATGTTCTTATAAAATAAGTAAACAGGGAAGAACATTTTGATTAAGAGATAATGAGATAAAAAACAAAATATGGGGCTGGGGTTGTAGTGTCATGGGTTATGCTGCCATCTGCAATGCTGGCATCACATTTGGATACCTGATTGAGACCTGGCTGTTCCACATTAACTCTGTGCTAATGTTTCTGGAAAAGCAGCAGCAGACGGTCCAAGTGCTTGGGCCCTTGCACCCATCTGAGAGACCCAGAAGAAGCTCCTGTCTTCAGCCTGGCCCAGCCCTGGCCATTGCAGCCATTTAATGAGTAAACAAGTGGGTGGAAACTCTTTCTGTCCCTCCCTCTCTGTAATTCTTTCACATAAATAAATCTTAAAAAAAGCCATGATTACTATACAGAAGTATAATCTGTAATCCTATATGGTAGCTTGAGGTGAATAACAATTTGGCTGAGTTGCTCAAAAGACAAAAGAAACAGGAGGAAAAACAAAGTAATGGAGTCTTTAAAAAACTCGCTATTTAGGAAAAGTACAGGTTTTGTTGCTGTTGAGATCTAAGTGAATTTTCTCCTGTGAATGCTAAGAAAGGGTGCACTGAGCCATCATCCTTAAAAACACACCTGTTGAAATACAAGTTTTGATGATTGTTTTTGCTATTAGAAGCTGACAGTACAGAAGCAAAGTGCAAAATGACCCACGGTCACTGTTCCCTTCTAATAGTGCTACCAGCTGAACTAGACCACATAGATGACACATCTAAGGCACATGGTTTCCTAAATAAATGTGATTTAAGTGGATAATCTGTGTATAGAAAAATAAAATATATCTTCAATGTTCAGTTTTACAGTTGTACTACCTATTTGTGAACTTAATTTTAAACGGTTCAAAGATTATCCACAGGGGCGAGCGCTGTGGCGTAGTGAGTGGAGCCACTGCCTGCAGTGCCGGCATCTCGTATGGGTGCTGGTTCGGGTTCTGGCTGCTCCACTTCCAGTCCAGCTCTCTGCTGTGGCCTGGGGGGGCACTGGAGGATGGCCCAGGTCTTTGGGCCCCTGCACCCACATGGGAGACCTGGAGGAAGCTCCTGGCTCCTAGCTTCAGACTGGCGCAGCTCTGGTTATTGTGGCCAACTGGGGAGTGAACCATTGGATGGAGGATCTCTCTCTCTGCCTCTGCCTCTCTGTAACTCTGCCTTTCAAATAAATGAATAAATCTTTAAAAAAAAAAAAAGACCATCCACCAAAGTGTTTTATGTTTCAGTTACATTCAATATTTTATTAATATTGGCCATACTTGAAGTGCATTGCATCTATTCACAAAAGCTTTAAAAATGATTAATAATATAAAGTGTAAACTTAAAAAGATGACCACAGACTTATTCCACATCTGTGAAATGTAGCACACATAATGATAGTCACAGAGGACAGGGGTAACACAGAAACAGGAGGAGGAAGGTGGTATTCAACATTGGAACAATACAGCTACTGTTGTACTGAAAAAATAATTTATTAAATGAATATAATACTGGGAGTGAAATGCATTATAAAAGTAAAAAAAGTAAATTCTAAATATATAATAATGTCTCACCTTATAAGCAGTTTTTCTTTGCCCATTCAGAACTTTAAATACAATCTTTTGAAAATCCAGATTTTAAAAGTGTGTGGTTCACTTTAAAACAAACATATAGCATTATCTGAAACTGGACAAATGTCTTATTATGCTCAAATGGTATTAATTTAAGTGATTTTCTTTCTAAACCTTTTGCAAAGTCTAGAATCATTTTCATATGGATAAACAGATAATTTTATTATACTCACTTCTATCACTAAGGATACTAAACACATTTTCTGTACACTTTGTGGAAAACGCTTTTTGTCAGGACACACCTGTGCATTTTGACAAAGACTTAAATTTTTTTTTTGATGCTTTGGTAAAAAGCAGCATCTTTTTTAGAATAAAGGTTAACAAAAGCCCTTGGATACATTGATCTTTGTCAGCAGAACTTTAAACAAACACATCTTAATATGCACACCAAGACACTGGTAAAGTTTTAGATAATAAATATCAAAAAAGGAGATTGTTATTCTAGTTTCCTTGGATTTTAGAAAGCATGTACAGTTCAACAGACCCAACTGGGATTTCAAAATGCTAACATGATTATAATGCATATTAACAGCAATATGCAAAACAGTAGACATAGAAAATAATGAGTACCTTCATCCTAGAACAATAAAACAAGGCATTTTGAATAACCACACATACAACAAGCATAACATTTTCTCATAATGCTGACTCAAACCCCAAGAGACTTTTGAAAAAAGTGAAAAGGTAAAGGCACTACATAATTCTTTCTCCAGCTCTACTTACTAAAGAAATCCACCACTTCCACTTGGCACAAACAACTTTAATTATCATAAAGTGCATCACTTGGATAAATATATTAAAACGAATATCATCTATAGCACAGTATGACAACACCTTCACATATACAGAAATAAAAATGCAATGCCAGGAGTCAAGCTAGTTAGGAACTTTGCAGTATATATGGCTTATTGTTTTCTTTTTAGTATAACCTTTGATTTGCTTCAATGCTACAATATATTCTCAAAAGAATATGTCTTGATTAAGAGGTAGTGTCCTGAAAGAGGAAAGCTCACTGAACCTGGATGTAGAGATTTAGGAGAAAGATTATGTGACAATAACTACAGTACATTAATAAACTGGTACACATAGTATCTTGACATTAATGAATCAATTTTTAAAGTCAAGGCTATTTTATCACTTTAGCTACATTGTTAGAAGTCTTTCAAATAGTTTTCCTTTGGTACTACAGAGTCATTTTCTTTTAAATAGCATTATTATTTCAAATAAGCATTTTTTATTTAGAGATGATAAACATATATTTAAAATTCAACTCATCTTTACTATGATGTCCACTGATTTCAACCATTAATGAAAATATGTCATGTCAAAGATACAAAGAAGTATGTATCACCCAGACAGTAACATGCAATTAATTCCATTTGACTAATATAACTGGTGATTTAACACACATGCACATGCACAAATGAATTTGGAGTAATATACAGATAAAACACCATAATAATTTATGCACAGTGTTTAAGAATCTGGGCCTTGGTAACAGAATTCTAACTAGATATATTTTGTAGTTATTAAATATGGGCTGGATAAAAGACAATATAAAAGCAGTAGTGAATATACTTTCTATTTGAATAACTTAAAAAAACCCTTTTCTTTATATACACTTTATACATACACATTCTTGCTGTATTCAGTTAAATTTTTCACAGTCCTTTTTTCTTTTTAAATAGTATTTGACACTGTATCCTAAATTTGTTGAAACGTCAAAATGGAAGGATCTACGTGTGATGTATCAGTCTTCTTCAGCACTGTATGCCACTTCTGCTACTTCTATCTCTGATATTGCACTGTCAGGTTCACTAAGACTTAAGCATGGCTTACTATCAGCTCTGCAAAAAAAAAAAAAAAAAAAAAAAAAAAGATATGCCAATGAATGGATTGAATACATGCATTCACTCTTACCTTTTAAATCTTTTACTTTGTGGAGAGTACATTTAGATATTTAAGACCAGTTAATTCAGACATAGCTTCAAAGTAATAACAGTGCACAGTATAACAGCAACATGTTTTTAGGAAGAGTCTAGAATATGTACCGTTCTCTGTTTATCTAAAAGACTTATGCCACCACAGCATTACGTTCATACAAATATAATCTACTGAGTATTAGAAACACTTCCTTCCATTTATTCTAAAGGTAAGCCTATAATAAACTAAATATTGCATACCTAGATTCTTCATCTAAGACATCTTGATCACCCTCAAGTGCAGAGGACTCCATCTTTAGGACCTGGTTAACTTCTGTTGTTGACATGTACAGCGATTCTTCAGGTTCTAAAGACAATGTTCTAAAAGTATGTTATAGCAACAAGTTATTTTCTATGAATAAAACAGGAATACACTTAGTGTTTTGAATACATGTAGCTTTAGCTGTCTTTAGCTGTTAAGGTGTAATGTAGTCTGGTGGTTAATAAACAGCTCAGTCTGGGATTTAAAAAAGAAAAAATAAATATAAAATGATTTTTAGCTTCAGTTCAGTATATGCTGATAAGGCAAATTAAAGCTTTCAAATGTGAAATAGTGGTTTAAGTGAGAGAAAAAAATATACCAATTAAATAGGTTAAAATGAATGATATTTATCTTGTTGAACAGCTGGAGGCTTATTTTTCTGATATTTCCCATCCTTCAAATGTTTAGCCTTCTAAATAATCAAAAGGTAATTTTTCCAAATTATAAGGAAGTATGTCAAGACTCTACAATTTTCAGAATATGAAATTTCCTAAATTATATTAAAATGTAAAGGACGTCTAGCCCACAGCACTAAGAATTGAACTAGTTAGACACAAGTATCACAACACACCTGATTCTATTCTCTAATGTGTCTATGTGAAGCTGTTGATCATTGACCAGTTTCTTCAGTGATTCTATTTCTTTTTGTTTTTCAAGTAGTTCTTTCTGTAAATGGTAGTTAGTCTCTTCTAAAGTTTCACAGAAAGCCTGAAGAGGGGGGGGAGATATGCAGAAAAAGAATAAAATTACTTATTCACTATCTTTCTAACAAAGATAATCAAAATATGTATATAACATAAAAGACTTGCTCTCTACCCTCATCTTTTTAAGTCATTGCTAAGGAGGACTTATACCTACAAGTGTCTTGTCTTGAGAATTATTTCAGTAGTAAGCTATCATGCCTAAAGTGAGTATGTATATCCATCCCTTTAATATAGAACTGGTAAGAAAATAACTAATATGTACTGTTTTAGCTTCTGTTCTTCTTAAACTGTTTTTTGTCCAGTTCTGCATCATTACATTTAAAACAAACTGTTGAGTCTATGCGTAGTAGCTCAGTAGACAGACTGCTGGAACAGCAACTTCTTTGACAATACATTCAACAGTGCTTCACATCATATTCACTCAAAAGTGACATCCTATTCGTTATACCCAGGATGATGAACATTGCTGAAATAAAGAGTAAAACAAAATAATACTAACACATAGAATGATGTCAGGAAAATACTTTGATCACTTATCTTAGTAAGGCTTTCCAATCTATTAATTGTTCCTAGCTATCCAGATAGTGGCAGTGAGATACCACTTGCTGTTTCTTTTGTCTTAAGCCCTCACCTTCTGAAAATCCTCTACACTAAATTACTATTGCTGCGTCTAAGCCCATTAGATGATCTTGATTTCTACACCAGAAAAAAACAAAAAAACAAAACAACAACAAAACACCTGCCCCCAGAATCCTAACTGCATTTCTATCCAGTTCTTGGTCTCAATTACATGTAGATACTTAGGGTAAAGTCCTATCTGCTTTGAAAGCTTATTTATACTTATTCTCTCTTTCATTCCCCCTTCTTCTGGTCTATTTTTTAAAAAAATATTTATTTACTTGAGAAGTCAGAGTTGGAGAGAAGACAGACACAGGGATCTTCCATCTGCTGGTTCACTCCCTAAATGGCTGCAACGACCAGGGCTAGACCAAGCCGAAGCCAGGAACTTCTTCTAGGTCTCCCATGTGGGTGCAGGGGCCCAAGCACTTGGGCCACCCTCTGCTGCTTTCCCAGGAGTATTAGCAGGGATCCAGATCAGAAGTTGAACAGCAGAGACTCAAACTGGTGACCATATGGGTGGCCAGCACTGCAGATGGTGGCTTAACCAGCTGTGCCACAGTGCCAGACTCCTGGTCTCTATATTACTAAACGTGCTTGAAGTTTATTAAGTAAACCTTAAATACTCTCTCTCTATAATATATATATATTATTTATTTATGTGTATATATAAAAATACCTCCATCACTCATCTGATCACATCTCTAGTTACTGATTCATCTTTTTTCCTTTCAAAATGAACTCTCTATATAAAACTCTATATAAAATTCTTTTTTTTCATTTATTAAACTTTTATTTAATGAATATAAATTTCCAAAGTACAGCTTATGGGTTACAATGGCTTCCCCCCTCCCATAACTTCCCTCCCACCCGCAACCCTCCCCTTTCCCGCTCCCTCTCCCCTTCCATTCACATCAAGATTCATTTTCAATTCTCTTTATATACAGAAGATCAGTTTAGTATATATTAGGTAAAGATTTGAACAGTTTGCCCCCATATAGCAACACAAAGTGAAAAAAAATACTGTTGGAGTATTGGTTATAGCATTAAATAACAGTGTATAGCGCATTAAAGACAGAGATCCTATAAAATTCTATATAAAAGTTACTCACTCAAATTTATGTTATTGAATTCAATTGTTTTTGTTAATCTCCAGCTTAGATCTTTCCTGCTTTCACAGACATATATTCAAATGTCTACTGGTTCTCTTCAATCAGGTGAACTGACAGCAAGTCAAAAAGCATATATTCCCAAGGGATGAGATGGGTTTTGGTGTACTACTTTAAGGTGTCTCTTGGGACATTCACATCCCATATAGGAATGCCTGGTTTTGAGTCCCAGCTCTGCTCCATTTTCTAGCTTCTGCTGATATGTACACTGGAAAGCAGCAGGTGATGTCTTGGTTGGCTGAGTCGCTGTCACCCATATGGGAGACCCAGGATTGAGTTCCTGGCTATCAGCTTTGGTCTGGCCCAGTCTTGGCTATTGTGAGCTTTTGGAGAATGAACCAATGAGTGGTACTTACTTGTCTCTGCCTTTCAGTTGAATGCAATAAATAAATTAAAAAAAATTCCCAACGGAGCATCTGCTCTATTACCTAATCATTGAGCCACCAGGCTGGCATGCTGGCTCATCCCATTTCCCTGTATTCTATAGCACATGGGCAACCCAGATTTTCTACTTTCCAGTTCTCTCCACTACAATACTTCATCATCATGCCTTGTGTTTTTGTCATTCTATGCCTATTTCCATTGCCATGAGGTATTTAACAACTACAGCATCAGTAAACTAACTGGCTTATTACCTCTGTATATCCTGGCACTCTTCCAATCTAAGCTGGCACTCTTAAAAATAAACCTGAGCATGTACCTACAGGATACGGTCAAATACCCTACCGTGGTAAAAGTACCACGCTTTATGATGTGATGCTTTTCACCCCAACTTCACATCTCGTACCATTACCTTTGCCTTCCACTGGTCCTTCACATATCTCATGTTCCAACCAAACTACTTCCAGTATCACTAATATTTTTATATGGATAGGAATTTACAACATACATCATTTTGTGACTGCCTTTTTCCTAACCACACAAGATTACAAAAATTCCCTCATTAAAAAAATGTGATATATTCCTGTCATTATGAAAAAAAGTGAAAATTTCAACTATCACATAAATAGGACCTACCACCATAGAGAAAAACAGAATAAATGAACAAATAGCTTCCATTAATAATAATATGATAAACTAGATAAACTGAAGCCTGTACCTATAAAATACCTAGCTAAAAACTTAAGTTTAAAAATATCTGTATGAACAAGAAATCTTCAGTGGCACACATGAAAATAAACTAAAACAAATGCTGATACTACATGAATCAACACTATACCTGCATGGAGTGGGAGAAGGGGTGAAAAGAGGCTGCTTTTTTGGCAACCTTGACACTTGGGTCAGAACCAGTATGGGACAAGAGATAAGATGCCCAAGTGCTTGGGACAAGAAAAGAGATTGGGGTATTAGTGGGTATTATTGGGGTATTAGAAGTAAATCATTTAGCCCTGAAGAGGTAAAGTGTTAAAAAAAATCAGTTATAAATGTAGGAATACATTAAGAAAGACTGTCTCATACTGGTCTCTAGGTTGGCAAGGCATAGTCTCTTTGTGAAGAACCAATGGCCAATGCCACATGTGTATTTTGGGAAGAATAATGCGTATCAAAGAGGAATTCTATCTTCTACCTTCAGTCAAATCATACTTCAAAAATGAGAGTAAGATTAAAGTGAATGTGGGGATTGAATTCCTAAATATCAACACACATTCACTGAAAGAATTATTAAATGGCACATTTTAAGAAGAAATGTAACTGAACCAAAAAAGAATGAGATGAAAGAAGAGATGACAAGGAAAGGAAAAGTATCAAACACTCAGTTAAATCAAAAGCATTGACCATATGACATAACAGCTAACTTTGGGGAGAACTATAAATTTTTTAAAAAAATTCTATATAAGGTATACAAGTTGCACGTATTTCATATATACAGATTTAGGAACATAGTGATACTTCCTACCCTACCATCCCTCCCACCCACATTCCAACCCTTCTTCCTCTTCCCTCTCCTACTACCACTCTTAATTTTTAGAAAGATCTATTTTTAGTTTACTTTATACTCGTAAGGTTAACCCTATACTAAATAAAGAGTTCAACAAATAGTATGGAGAAAAAACATTGTTGCTCAACAGTAGAGACAAGGTCTGTAAACAATCATCGAATATCAAAATGTCCATTTCACTCCAACACATTACCTTTTAGGTACTCTATTAGTTACCCTAGATCAGGGAAAAGATATGGTATCTGTCTTTTAGGGACTAGATTAATTCACTAAGTATAATGATTTACAGTTACATTCATTTTGTTGCAAAATAATTTTTTTTCTTTTTTTTCCCCCACAGCTGAGTAGGACTCCATAGTGTATATATACCATAATTTCTTTATCTAGTCATCAGTTGATGGACATCTGGGTTGATTCCATATCTTAGCTATTGTGAATTGCACTCTTATAAACATGGGGATACGGGTAACTTTTTTTTTAAAAAAAGATTTATTTATTTACTTGAAAGAGTTACACAGAGAGAGGGAGAGGGGGAGGGTCTTCCAACCGCTGGTTCACTCCCCAGTTGGCCACAAAAGCCGGAATTGTGCCAATCCGAAGCCAGGAGCTTCTTCCGGGTCTCCCAAAAAGGTGCAGGAGCCCAAGGCCTTGGGCCATTTTCTACTGCTTTCCCAGGTCAGAGCAGAGAGCTGGATAGCAAGTGGAGCAGCCAGAACTCATATGGGATGCAGGCACTGTAGGTGGTGGCCCCACTTACTATGGCACAACGTGGGCCCCAGATAACTCTTTCATATGCTGATTTCCTTTGGTTTGGGTAAATTCCCAGGAGTGGGATGGCTGGAGCATATCTAGGTCTATATTCAGATTTCTAATTCTAAAATGTTAGATAAGAACAAATATAACCATCAAATAAAAGCAAATGACTACAGAATTTAGAAACCATGAATAAAGGAAAATTGGAAGAAAAAAAAGCTTGTTACGTAATGTGAAAGTGAAGTAGGCAGGCATACAAGTTAAATCCATTAGGTTTGTGAGCTGGAAGACCATGTCTTTGCTACGCCCCTGTGTGATCTCATGCCCCTACTGGCCACGCCTGGGTACCCACCAGCCAATCAGGTTAATTAACCACTCCCCTTTGGAAGTGGGTTAAAAGCCTGGGACCCGGTGTGTCTGGCCCTTCTCTTCTTCCCTGGCCTCTAGCCAGGAGGGGGCTGGCTGTAGCCCTATGTGGCCTTCCAGCCATGCACCCTAGGCTTCCTGGCCTAAATGCTCCTCCACGTGGCTGGTCCCTGGTGCTCAGTATGAACCCAGATTTACCTCTCTCTCTTAGATAAAGCTCTCACTCTTCTATACATCTTTCTCACTAAATAAAAGCCTAAAATGTACCATGCTGCCTTGTTTATGGATGCCAGTATTTAGAATTCTTCTCTAAATATTATGCAAGAACCCTCTTGGGCTTATTAATATTGGGGATTTATTAATAAGCATATGGTGATATAATATGGCACCCCAAGTTCTGGTAGCATATGTGGCATCTCAGATGGTGCTTCTGGGGAACTTTAAGGGGCACATTTTGGTATAGATTTTAGGGGGTCATCCCCAATATGAAAAGGAAGGGAATGAGAAAAATAAACAGCATTAAAAAGAGTAAGGTGGGGAGGGCAGCATTGTGGTATAGTGGGTTAAGTTGCTGCTAGTGATGTTGGCATCCCATATCAGAGTGCCAGTTCAAGTCCTGGTTGCTTCACTTCTGATCCAGCTTCCTGATAACATGCCTGGGAAGACAGTAGAAGATGGCCTAGTTGGGTCACTGCCCATGCAGGAAACAGGAATGGCTCCTGGCTTTGGCCTTCCCAAATCTGACTGTTGGGGCTATTTGGGGATGAATCAGAGGATGGAAGAACTCTTGCTTGCTCTGTCTCTCCTCTGTCAAATAAGTCAGTCTTTTTTTTTTTTTTTTTTTTTGACAGGCAGAGTGGACAGTGAGAGAGGAGACAGAAAGGTCTTCCTTTGCTGTTGGTTCACCCTCCAATGGCTGCCGTGGCTGGCGCACCGCGCTGATCCGAAGGCAGGAGCCAGGTGCTTATCCTGGTCTCCCATGCGGGTGCAGGGCCCAAGGACTTGGGACATCCTCCACTGCACTCCCTGGCCACAGCAGAGAGCTGGCCTGGAAGAGGGGCAACCGGGACAGAATCTGGTGCCCCGACCGGGACTAGAACTCAGTGTGCCAGCGTCGCAAGGCGGAGGATTAGCCTATTGGGCCGCGGCGCCGGCCAAATAAGTCAGTCTTTTAAATAAATAAATAAATCTTAAAAAAAAAAGAAAAGGACGGCCGGCGCCGTGGCTTAACAGGCTAATCCTCCGCCTTGCGGCGCCAGCACACCGGGTTCTGGTCCCTGTTGGGGTGCTGGATTCTATCCCGGTTGCCCCTCTTACAGACCAGCTCTCTGCTATGGCCCGGGAAGGCAGTGGAGGATGGCCCAAGTCCTTGGGCCCTGCACCCACATGGGAGACCGGGAGAGGCACCTGGCTCCTGGCTTCAGATCAGCGAGATGCGCCGGCCGCAGCGGCCATTGGAGGGTGAACCAACGGCAAAAAGGAAGACCTTTCTCTCTGTCTCTCTCTCTTACTATCCACTCTGCCTGTCAAAAAAAAAAAAAAAAAAAAAAAAAAAAGGGAAGGTGTGAGTGGGTGTTTGGCTTAATGGTTAAGAGGTTGGTTAGGATGTCTGCATCCTATATTGGAATGCCCAGTCAATGTTCAACTCCACTTCTGACTTCAGTTTCCTGCTAATGCAGACCCTGTGAAGCAGTGGTTATGGCTCAAGTTACTGGGTTCCTGCCACCTATTTGGGGGACCTTGACTGCATTCCTGGTTCCTGATTTCAGCCCTTGCTAGAGCCTATTTCAGGCATTTGGGAAGTGAACTAGTAGATAAGAACTCTAATCAAATAAATAAATATTTACTTTTGTAAAGTAGGGTACATAAAGAACACACAATAAAATGGTAGAAATGAACACAAATATGTTAGGAATTACTATCAGAATTAACTCACCAATTAAAAATGCTTTTTTTCCCAGACTGTATCAAAAAATAAAAATATAATTCTATATTTACAAAAGGCATATTGAAAATATAAATAGACTCATACTTATCAGGCAAATATTTGCTCCTCTGCCCCCATCCAAAGTTTTAATTTTATTAATACCTGACCCACTGCACTTTAAGGTATCTAGCAGGTACAGGCCTGGGCTGCTGCTAAATACCTACAATGTTCAGGTCTGTTTTCCAATCCAAGAATCATCCAGCCCCAAATGCCAACACTGTGGATATTGAGAAACCCTAACTTAAATCAACTTCCATGCTTCTTTTATTCAGTTATGATACCTGACACAAATAAACTAATATGTATTAGGAACTAAGAGATCCTGAAAAGATAAGAATGGTGAGTGGTGAGTAAAAGGCCCACATGCATGTGTAGAGGAGATGGGAGAGAATACAGTGGAAACTAAAGGCTGCTTAATATGTGATACATACTTGAAAATGATCTCCACCTTAAATGTATTCCTTGGCCCACAGACCCATGACCAGAGAGTACAAATCTTACTAATTTGAGGTATTTAAACAAAAATTCTGAGCAAATGTTGGCTGAAAACTAAGTTGTGTAGAGACAGGATGACCAAAAGCAGGCAGGCAGGCAAAGGTTTTTTATTTTATTTTTATAAATATTTTATTATGGAAAGAGAGAGAGAAAGACATTTTCTATCTGCTGGTTCACTCCCCCAGGGCCACATGGCTAGGGCTTGGCCATGCCAAAGCCAGGAGCCTGGAACTGCATCCAGGTTTCCACGTGGGTGGTAGGGGCCCAAGCACTTGGGCTGCCTTCTGCTTTCCTAGTTGCATTAACAGGAAGCTGGATGGAAGTGGGGCAGCTAGTACTTGAACTGGCATTCATATGGAATGCTTGTGTTACAGGTGGTAGCTTAATCACCTACACCACAACACCTGCCTGGCAATCATTTTTAAATCAGCTATTACATATGTTAAACTTTAAAGGCCGGCGCCACGGCTCAATAGGCTAATCCTCCGCCTGCGGCGCTGGCACACTGGGTTCTAGTCCGGTCTGGGCGCCGGATTCTGTGCCGGTTGCCCCTCTTCCAGGACAGCTCTCTGCTGTGGCCAGGGAGTGCAGTGGAGGATGGCCCAAGTCCTTGGGCCCTGCACCCGCATGGGAGACCAGGATAAGCACCTGGCTCCTGCCTTCGGATCAGTGCGATGCGCTGGACGCAGCGCGTCGCCGCAGCGGCCATTGGGGGGTGAACCAACGGAAAAGGAAGACTTTTCTATCCTTTCTCTCTCTCACTGTCCACTCTGTCAAAAAAAAAAATACACTTAAAGATAGGGATGTTACAAATAGAGAATCTCAATACAGAGAAAGAATGACCCCCAAAAAAGAAAACAGAAATTTAGGAGTTGAAAATCACAACTGATATGAAAAATTAATTAGAGGTGCTCATAGATTTGAAGTGACAGAAAAATGAATCCATTAACTTGAAGACAGACCAATAGAATTACTTATTCTGAAGAAGAGATAAAAATGTAATTGAAGAAAACTGAAAGCACTTCAAGGATGTGGTACAACTCTTTCTGTTCTCCTGCAAACAATGAACATTTGAGAAGGGAAACAGATGGGAAAAATATTTTAGGAAATAATGGCTAACAAATTCCCAAGTATAATGGTGAGCATTAATCTACCAAGTCCAAGAAGCTCATTGAAGCTAAGTATGAAAACTGAGAACCACAATCATCTCAAATCATTATCAGGGGCCAGAGCTGTGGCGTATTAGGCTAAGTCTCCACCTGTGGCGCTGGCATCCCATATGGGTGCTGGTTTGAGTCCTGGCTGCTCCACTTCCAATCTAATTCTCTGCTGTGGCCTGGGAAAGCAGTAGAAGATGGCTCAAATGCCTGGGCCCCTGCACCCATGTGGGAAACCTGGAAGAAGCTCCTGGCTCCTGGCTTTGGATCAGTATAGCTACCAACTGTTGTGGCCATTTGGGAAGTGAACCAGTGGATGGAAGACCTCTCTTTCTCTCGGCCTCTGCCTCTCTGTTAACACTGACTTCCAAATACATAAATAAATCTTAAAAAATCATTATCAAATCATTGAAAGTCAAAGAAAGATGTTGAAAGAAGCAAAGGCAAAATGACTCATCATACACATGGCAACTATAATTAGTGACTAGCTTTTCATCAGAGTGGAAGGCAGGAGGCAATGGAAAGACTTATTCAAAGTGCTAGAAGATAAAAACTTGTCAACAAAATTATCTTTCAAAAATGAATGTTCTTAGATAAACAAAGATTTGAGAATGTGCTACAAGCAACTCTTCAATACAGAAACACTAAAAGATGACCTTGATGCTGAAAGGAAGTGATACTTGATGATAACAATCCACTGGAAGAAAGGAAGAGGGCCAGAAATAGTAAATAAGTGGATAAATACAAAAGCCTATAAAGTATTTTTTTTCTCATTGCTTCTCTTATTTAAATGAAAATGGATTGCATGGGGTAGAGAAATAACTACTACACTGTAGTTTTGAGCCTACAACATATATAGATATAAAATATCTAACACTGACACAAAAACAGAGCAGAAGAAAAAGAGCTATATTAGAGACAATTTATATTTTAATTAGATTAAGTGTTATTCTGAAATAAACTATGATGAAATACATACAGTAATACATACATCAATTAGCTAAAAAAAAAATAACAAACAGCTAGGAGAAAGCAAGAAAGTGTACGGAAGAATCAAAACGGCACTGAAAGGGCGGCGCTGTGGCGCAGCGGGTTAATGCCCTGGCCTGAAGCACCAGCATCCCATATGGGCGTCGGTTCTTGTCCCGGCTGCTCCTCTTCTGATCCGGCTCTCTGCTGTGGCCTAGGAAAGCAGTAGAAGATGGTCCAAGTCCTTGGGCCCCTGCACCCATGTAGGAGACCTGGAAGGAGCTCCTGGTTCCTGTTAGGTGTAGCTTTGGCTGTGGCGGCCATTTGGGGGATGAACCAATGGAAGGAAAACCTTTCTGTCTCTCTCTAACTCTACCAAATAAATAAAAAAAAATTAAAAAAAAATCCTTACCTTTAAGTGTGTTTTTAAAAAAATTTTTTGACAGGCAGAGTTAGTGAGAGAGAGAGAGAGAGAGAGAGAGAGACAGAGAGAAAGGTCTTCCTTCCGTTGGGTCACTCCCCCAATGGCTGCCACAGCCCGCGTTGCGCCAATCCGAAGCCAGGAGCCGAGTACCTCCTCCTGGTCCTCCATGCAGGTACAGGGACCCAAGCACTTGGGCCATCCTCCACTGCACTCCTGGGCCACAGCAGAAAGCTGGACTGGAAGAGGAGCAACCAGGACTAGAACCCGGTGTGCTGGCACCACAAGCGGAGGATTAGCCAAGTGAGCCATGGCGCTGGCCTCTTTAAGCGTATTTTTAAAGTTTGTTTAACATATGCAATAGCTGATTTAAAAATGATTGTCAGGCAGGTGTTGTGGTGTAGGCTTTGGACAGGCCCAGCTCTGGCCATTGCAACTATTTGGGGAGTAAAGCAGCAGATGGAAGACCTCTCTTTCACTGTCTCTGTCTCTGCCTCACTATAACTCTGCCTTTCAAATCAATAAATCTTTAAAAAAAATAAAATAAAATGGCAGATGTAAAAGAGAGATCTGAAAAAGACCAAGAGCTGGTTATATGTTATGAAGAGACTGAACTTAAATGCAATGACAGAGATTGAAAGTGAAAGAATGAAAATTATATACTATTGAACAGTAATCATAATAGAGCTACAGTAAACAACACAGCATCATATTAACAGAAAAGGCACCTAGATCAATGGATTAGAATTAAGAGCCTTGAAACAAACCCTTCCTTTTATGTTCAATTACACTTGATCTTAGCCAAAAGGCTGAGAAGCGATCTTTTATGGTCATTTGATTGGACAAAGGTATCATCATAATTGTACTAGAAACTTAAGGTATAGATGGGACCTATGGCTTATCTCATATTTCTTTTTCTTTTTTTTTTAAATTTTCACTTTATAATCACGGACTTAGTGCACCACTAACCATAAAGTTCAACAAGTAAAAAGAAGAAAGACCACAGTTCCATAGGAATATAGAGAAGGGCTACAAGCAATGAAATCGTAAGATATAAGTTTCATTCTTTTTTGTTTTGGTCTTTATATTATTTGATCTATTCTATTAAATAGAGTTGTCTACATTTTTAATTCTCCTTAGTTTTGCATTCTTATAATTTTTTTTTAATTTACATAAGGTGAACAAATTTCATGTATTTCAGCTATACAGATTTAGGCACATAGTGATATTTCTTACCCTACCCTCCATTCTGCCCATGCTCCCACCTTCCTTCCTTCCTTCCTCCCTTTACTCCTTCCTTCCTTCTTTAATTTTTATGACACACTTTCAGTTTATTTTACAATCATAAGCTTAACCCTCCACTAAGTAAAGAATTCAACAAATTGTAAGAAGAAAATATATTGTTCCTCAACAGTAGAGAAGAACTGTAACAATAATCAAATGTCAAAATGTCAATTTTGCTCACATACATTACATTTTTTGTACTCTATTAGTTACCAAAGATCAGGAAAGTCAGATTTAGAGAGATAGAGGGAGATAGAGAGATCTTTCCATCCACTGTTTCACTCCCCAGATGGCCGCAATGGCTAGCACCAGGCCAGGCCAAAGCCTGGAGCCAGGAACTTCACTAGGGTCTCGCATACAGATGACAGGGACCCAAACACTTGTGCCATCTTCTGCTGCTTTTCCCAAGCCATTACCAGGGAGATGGAAAGGAAGAAGAGCAGCTAGGACTTGAACTGGTGACCATGTGGGATGTCAGGGTTTTAAGTGGCAGCCTTACCCACCATGCCACAATACTAGCCCTTTATCTCATACTTTGTAAAAAATGTTAACTCAAAATGATCATAAACCTAAATGTAAGAGCAAAAAGTCTAAAGCATCTAGAAAAAAATATACAAAAAAATCACTGTGATTTTGGGTCAGGCAGATTTCGTATGATAACACCAAAAGCATAAGCCCTGTGGTAAAAATTAACCTCATTAAAATTAAAAACTGTACTTCATATCATTAAGATGAAAAGAATCATACAGAGTAGGAGAAAATATACACCTAATACAGATTTGTATCCAAAATAAAGACTTCTTATAAATCAGTAAGACAACCCAATTTTAACAACGAACAAGATTTACATAGACAGTTCATCAAAGAAAATATATGAATGGCAAAATGTACATGAAAAGGTGATCAGTGAAAGACATTAAGCACATGCAAATTAACACTATAATAAAATATCACTACATTATATTATGAGAATGGCTATAATATCCAAAAGACAGATAATGTCAAATGAGAACATGGAGAAGCCAGTGGGAATGTAAAATGGTAAAATGTAAAATCAGCTTTCAGTTTATCAATTTCTTTAAAAAAGTTAAGCATAAATTTGCCAAATGATTAAGTAATTTCACTAGGGATAGATCCAAGAAAAATGAAAACATATGTTACACACAATTTTTATAATAGTCATATCCATAGACTTTTGGAAGACCCCTAGAATATACTGCAACTACATATAATATAAACTATGTATGTTAAAGACTATTAGCACTGTGTACTAATTATATGTGTACAGATACTATATGATTCTGTTAATATGAAATATAAAGAAAAGGTAAATTTGTAGAAATGGAAAGCAGATTACTTGTTGCCTTGGGCTGGGAATGTGAAGTAACTACAAAAGGACTTATAGGATTTTTTTGTTTTGTTTTGTTTTTGAAGTGATGAGAATGTTCTAAAACTGAATTATGGTGATGGAAGTACAGCTCTACAAATTTACTAAAACTTATTACATTGTATATTTACAATGGATTAGTAAATAGTCAGTGGGTAAATGTTATGTGTGAAAACTCAACTTCAATAAAACTGCTTCAAAAAGATATGGAATTCACACTAGCACAAAGAACTGATTCAGTTTAATTGAAAAAATACCACAAACCTATCAAATCTGTCCCATTTAAACACCACTAAACATTTGGAGGAAAACTTTCATAAAATTCTAGCTAATCTATTATACTAAATCTTTTTGTAAATCTAGACTACTTCAAGAAATAGGCCACCTTAACACGTCAATTAATGTAATTTGAGGAACACCAAGCATGTACTGCATTGATAAAAAGAGAATCACTTTCACCTCCAAAGCTAAGTTTTAAACTTGACTTTAACTGTTGATTCTTTGACACTTAGGTGAAATAAAGCTCAGGACATAAAAAGTTCTACTGATTGTTGTTTTCAAATCATTTTAATTTTGTGGAGACAGTAAAAATAAAGAACGCAGAATTTAATTTTAGAGCTTCATAGATTATATGATATGTATGCATTTTTATTTTTTCATGAACCAAGTCATTTATTTCAATGAAAGAAACCTTTGACTCAAAAATTAAAAGCTTTTTGTGTAAAACTACCACAGTCTGAAATTATATTTTACATTTGCTATTCCACTCAAGAAATAATGTGGTTACTGTACTATATTTCTTATTCCTCTTTTCATGTGACATATAATACAGCACTTACCCTGCTTTCTTCTAGGCTATCAAATGGACCTGGTGGATCATCCAGACAAAGAAATTCTCTCACTGCAAGGCTTTTCAAAGGAAAAAAAAATTAGCTGGGACACAAATAAGTTTACAAAAGATAGCAAAAAGCAAAAGTTATCTTGAAACTATACAGTGTTTTAAGCAAGCTGGTTTTGCTGACATGTTAAACTAAGTTGTTTATGTGTTTTCATACAAGTAACCAAACACAAATATCAAACTACAAAAATTATGATTTTAAGCTATTTTTCAAGCTCTAATTACACACAGATTCCAAACTTACTGTTACATATAAACCATAGGACTAGCCTTATTATGACTTTCAAAGAAACATAAACCTGAACTACTTTAAGAAAGCCATTATTCCATTATGAATAAATATAACTTCTAAATAAATCTCCACTTATATATTTTTCGATCAGTGGATACTTTTAAAATAAATGATGAGCATTTACTATGAAACAAGTCAGAGTGCCCTTGAAGTCTTGTTTACCATACTAATTTACTGAAATATTTCTCCAGATTCTTCATAAGAAAAAATTCTGATCACCTCATTTCAGAATTATCATAAATTATAAAATAAAATGAGATAATATGGTATTGTTATGCCTATATTTTGCAATTATAAGAAATTAGATAACAAAGCTTTCTTTTAACAAAAATTACCACTCCACTCCCTCCACTGGCCCCATCAACTTGCTAAAAAGCAGTTTTGGACCAAAAGATAACTCTTTTGCATGTCAAAACATAAATGTAGATTTTTAAAATTTATTTATTGATTTGACAGAGTTACAAGAGGACAGATAGACAGACAGATGTATCATCCATCCACTGTTTCACTCCCCAAATAGCTGCAATGGCCAGGGTTGGGCCAGGTAGAAGCTAGCAGCCAGGAGCTTCATCTGGGCCTCCCACATGGGTGGCAGGGGCCCAAACACTTGGGCCATCAGCAGGGAGCTGGATCGGAAGTGGAGCAGCAAGGACATGAACTGCTGCCTATATGGGATGCTGGATTCACAGGCGCCAGCTTTACCCACTATGCCACAACCCAGGGCACAATAATTAAGTTTTTTTCATTTGTAAAAGGATAAGACTATGGATTCTTGATATACTACATAAAGGAGATGCCATCCTATGCTGCACAGGGAAGAGGGCTTTACATTCAGATTAGGCCAGGAAGGTTGATGATGACATGGAATGTTCATGAAGTGATAAATGGATTTTTCATGAAACTTTCTTCAACAGAAAAACTTTATGAATTAATACAGAGAACTGGTATTAAGAAAACAATCTAAAAGAGCCTAATGACAAAACAAAGTTAGTGGTAGGGCACCCAGATAAGATAATTTCTGGAATATAAAATCTTGACAATATAGGTAAAAAAAAAAAAAAAAAAAAAAAGGACACACAGAGGAACTGAGAAAACACTTGAGTATTAATAAGCATGGAATAACAGAGAAGGAGTCTTAAATATGATCTACTTGTCTATTTGAACCAGTCATTATATACTTTTTATTCCTTTTTCATGTTCAGCCAAGAGTATACCTACACACTGCCAAAGATGGGGGATGTCATACTTTTTTTCTGTAACTATCCCAAATTTGAATAACACTGAAAATTAGAATATTATTTCTTTCACAAAGGTGGAGTTTTTCTCCTTGTAGCTTCTATCTGTGACATCTTAGTT
Source organism: Lepus europaeus (assembly GCF_033115175.1). Lineage (NCBI taxonomy): Eukaryota > Metazoa > Chordata > Mammalia > Lagomorpha > Leporidae > Lepus > Lepus europaeus. The sequence goes on along the minus strand of NC_084830.1, from coordinate 61,417,589 downwards.
CTGTCTTTTGGGGACATTCTCTCACATAATAACCCTAAACATATATCAAAAAAACTATCCATTTTCGTAAGTTTTTATTTCCAAAGAGCAATATTAACACACTAATATTTTTTCATAGTATGTTACACACAAAATCCTTTCACATACTGTATTTTATTTAATATTCACAACAATCATCTGAGGTTAGAAAAGGTTTTATATATTCATTTCGCAAATGATACTAAAGTTCAGAGAGGTAAAATGACTTGTCCATTGTCAGATAAGTGCAATGGTAGAGAGTGTAAATGTGCACTTTTTAAATTCCATTGCGTTATGTTTGGGTTCATTTGGATTCTTTTCTTTGCTGAACACTTCTCTTTGATTACATTCAACTTCTCTATATCTCTATTTAGTTGTAGCCTATAGAGTATTACAGTTGGTTTAATAGTTCAGAGAACAGGACTACCACATGGTCTACTGGTTCAGTTATTAGACTTTTACCTACCCATTATTCATAATGGAGTAACTCCTATTAGATAAAAAGGAGCCACAGCAGGGTGAGGGGAGTTCAGAACAAGCCAAAGGAAATAAAACTGATCTGGGATTTGGGTAAAATCTGAGAGAACAGCAATTACAATTGAAAGGGAAATTTTAAGAAGCACATGGAAGGGTCTTATTTAATGCTTTCAATGTATGACAGTGAAATGTGACAGATTATTTTCTTACTGGTTAATATCCAAATTTCCTTATAGTTTAATAGTGACTTAATGTATACAGGTTAATCTAATTATTAGGCTGTGTTTCTAGGAAAGGAAAAGTGGGTAAAGGCATACACACACACACACACATATTCCTTTTTGTACCTTTAGTTTCCAATTGAACTTTAGCCAAGATTAACAGTGGTGCTGACAGTGTGCCCAGCAGCTGCATGAATCTTTTGGAGTGCTATTCTATTTCTTTATACTTCCCTAAAAATCTTCATGCTCTATGGTTTATTAGAGTACTACTTAAATGAAATAAAAAAGATTTCTTAAATATTTTAAAATATAGTTCCACAGGTACATTCCATATCCTACTTTCTTTAATTTGCAGTATAAGAATGAAATTTGAAATTGGCTTTACAATTTTAATTTACAAAACACTTTTTCAGAGGTTCGATACATTTTCTCTTTAGAAGGTAGAGGAGGAAGAGAGTCAACACCCTCAAACTCCATTCCTACACAAGTAGAGGACACACAAGAGAAAGTGAGAAAATAATTTCTTTCTTCTCACCGATTCTGACACATCTCTTTCCCCCCTAGGAATCTCTTACTCCTGCTTGAAAAAATTTTATTTAGACTCAATATTTATTGACATCATATGTCTGCCAACGTTCTGCTTACTTTTTGGAATTTTGGTTGTTCACTGATAGGTTCAATACAATACCCTAATTTCTGTTCTGGGTTCATTCTTTGATGTTTGTTCTATTTGACTATGATAATGACTAGGTAAGAAAAAAGAAAGAAACCTATCTAAGAAAAAACCACACAATCTAGAATTAAAAGCAAATACTTTATATCATCCAATTCCTTTTATTAGGTAGAGTATGTTTTTAGTATGCCTGGGAAAATTCCACTTTAAAAATTGGCATCATGGGGGTGGGTGTTTGGCTTGGCAGTGAAGATACCCCAAGTTAGGATGCCCACCTTCCACATTGGAGTGCCAGGTTTCACTATCAGGGTCAGCTCCTGATTTCAGTTTCCTGCTAAAATAGATCCTAGGGTGTGGCAAATGACGGCTCAATTAATTGGGTTCCTGGGGCAGGCACCATGGCTTACTAGGTTAATCCTCCACCTGTGGCATGGGCATCCCATATGGGCGCTGGGTTCTAGTCCCGGTTGCTCCTCTTCCATTCCAGTTCTCTGCTGTGGCCCGAGAAGGCAGTGGAGGATGGCCCAAGTGCTTGGGTGCCTGCACTCGCATGGGAGACCAGGAAGAAGCACCTGTCTCCTGGCTTCGGATTGGCGCAGCGCCGGCAGCAGCAGCCATTTGGGGAAAGGAAAACCTTTCTCTCTGTCTCTCCCTCTCACTGTCTAACTCTATCTGTCAAATAGAAAAAAAAAAAAAAAAAAAAGAAAGAAAAAAAATTGGGTTCCTGGGATGAGTTTCCAGCTCCTGACTTTGGTCCCCCATCTGTTGTGGGCATTTGGTGATTGAACTGGTGTATGGTAGCATTCTGTCTTGCTGCCTCTCAAATAAATAATGAAACAAATAAAAATTGGGATTAGTTGTCAGCTTAAATTCCTTGAAGACAGGGAGAATACAGATAGTATACTTTAGCATTGTTTTTATTATCAGAGCAAATTTTCACTGTAACTTCAACTCCTTTTTTTTATTCTCCTAAAAATGTGTTCTTAAGAGTCCTCCTGTATTTTCAGACTATGCATTTAATCTAATTCTATCCAGTGAATCTTCACTTTATAGTTAGTTACTATTTCTTTCATATTTGTTTACAGTTCACAATTTTTTTTGAAAAAGGTCAGTAATTTAACAGCCAAATGTGCATTCTGTTTCTCCCCCTACAGGTTTGTGTGTGTTCATGTATAAATTTTTATTTGAGGGGGGAGACAGAGAGAGCTATTCCATCCACTGGTTCACTCTTCAAATGCTATGAAAGCTGAGGCTGGAAAAGGCTGAAGTCAGGGGCCAGGAAATCTGTCCAGGTCACCAACCTGGGTGGCAGGGCTGCAACTACTTGAGTCATTTCCTCCTGCTTCCCAGGGTATCTATTAGCAGAAACCTGGAATCAGGAGTTGAGCAGGGATTTGAATCCAGGCACTCTGATATGGGAAACTGGAGCCCTAATCAGTGTCTTAACCATCATGCCAAATATTCATCTCAAAATGTATATTTTAAAAGCAAACAAAACACACTAGGAGAAGGCCTATAACTCATTAAAAGAATAATTAAGAATTAGGTAAAATGTACCAGAAACACCAGATACCAATTCCGCCAAAGCTAAATTAGGCACAAATTGTCACTGTACAAAAACATTACTGAGGGATTTCAACAGAAATATTATACCAGTTTATATTTCTCTTTGGTATCCTCCAATAGATAAAAGAAAATAATGAAAAAGTAGATATTAAATATAACCTTGAGTCTAAGGACTCAGGGATCAAGGGAGAAGGTCGCACTGTATGAGATGGGTGCATGGCTGTGAGGCTAAAGGGTTCACATTTAGGTTCCTGTGGTGGATGTGATAGCCTGACAGTGGGGGACTGCAGTCATCTCCCGCCTAGATACTTTTAGCTCACTGGTATCCCCATCATCAGCTTCACCCCTTCTAATCCAGAATACTTCAGAAATCTATCCAGGGTTCCTCTAGCAAGGCAGAACAAAGCCGAGTTCTTTGTGTTGTATGAAGCACCTCTGACACTTCAGCAACAGTGCACCCTCCAGCCTACTGTGTTGTCTCATGTTTTAGTGCCTTTGTTCATGCTGGTGCCTATTCTCCTGGCACACCTTTCCTACTTCTACCTGGTTAACTCTTACTCATCCTTTATGACCCTGACTAAATTTCTTTATCCTCTGTAGGATTAATGTTCTATGCAATACCATAGTACCTTGAAAAGATTCCTCTCGGACCATCAAAGAAGGAGGTACCTTTCTATGAAGGGAGGAGAGAACTTCCACTTTGATTATGGTCCTGTCTAAATAATGTCGGAGTTTGTGGACTCAATAGGCTTCCATATCCCTGGCAGCTTGTGACAGGAGCCTTGGGTGATCACTGATGTCATAAATAAGAGTATCAATTGTTAAATCAACAATAGGAGTCACTTTGTACTTGCTCCCCATTTAGGGACCTCTGTCCTTAATGAGTTGTACTATGAGAATTAATGGTAAAACTAGTCTTCAAACAGTACTTTATGCTTTGTGTGTCTTTGTGGTTACAAATTGTTGAAACCTTTACTTAGTATAGAGTTCATCTTCTGTATATAAAGATAATTAAAAATGAATTTTAATGAAGAGTGGGATGGAAGAGGGAGTAGGAGGTGGGCCAGTTTAGGGCTAGGAGGGTAGGTATGGGAGGAAGGACTGCTATAATCCAAAAATTGTACCTATGAAATTTACATTTACTAAATAAAAGCTTTCAAAAAAAAAAAAAAAACCACAAAAACCTCACAAAAAAGATTCCTTTCATAGGACTTGTTATGCTGTATTATTAGTATCTATTTACCAAGCAGTCTGCTCCCTAAAAAAGTAGATACACTTCTGGACTGTGCAGATGATATCCAAATCAACGAGCACAGCACAGAATAGATATTTAACAAATAACATATTTATTTGTAAGAGTTATGCAATTAGAAAGTAACTTATGAAACAGACTACTTAGAACAAATTTTTTTTTTAACTTTTACTTAATAAATATAAATTTCCAAAGTACAACTTTTGAATTATAGTGGCTTTCCCCTCTCCATAACCTTCCTCCCACCTGTAACCATCCCATCTCCCATGCTCTCTCCCATCCCATTCTTCATCATGATTCATTTTCAATTATCTTATATACAGAAGATCAACTTAGTATATACGAAGTAAAGATTTCAACAGACTATACCCACAAAGACACACAAAGTATAGAGTACTGTTTGGGTAGTAGTTTTACCGTTAATTCGCATAGTACAACACGTTAAGGACAGAGGTCCTACATGGGGAGCAGGTGCAAAGTAACCCCTGTTGTTGATTTAACAACTGACACTCTTTATTTATGGCGTCAATAATCACCCGAGGCTCTTGTCATGAGCTGCCAAGGCTATGGAAGCCTCTTGAGTTCACCAACTCCGATCTTGTTTCACAAGACCATGTTCAAAGTGGTTCTCTCCTCCCTTCAGAGAACGGTACTGACTTTTTTGATGGCCTGTAAAACAAATTTCTATCCACTGGTATAGATAAAATTGTAGTACAATTAGCAAATTTGAGATGGAATTTAGTTTTTAATAGACACTCCTACTTTCACAAGAAAGTAGGCTTAGTATAGCACAAACTCAAAGCCCTAGCTGTTTCTGATACTATGACTTCAACTAATAAAGATTCATTAAAAAGCTTACCAAAAAGAATTTGACATGAAAAATTTTACAAGGAGATTCTGAGAGACCACTGAGCCCAATACCACATTTTTCAAACAAGAACACTGATTAAAATCAGTTAAGCAATTTGCCTACAATTATTTTGTTTTTAAGCCCAGAAAACTTAGCTTTACTTAAGGTCTTTGAGATCCAATTTCATTAGGTAATGCATGCCTCTAAATAGGAAATACCTGGCTTTATTACTTATAACATTCACAATTTAGCTCCTACCAGAATAACATTTTGTGGCAAAACTACTGAACTAATCTTAGCAGCTGTGTTGATTCTTACTATATGTTATATTAGCTACTTGCATATGTAACTGAATTGTTCTTTCATTTTATAAAAATACTAAGATTAACACAACTGTCTTGATAATACCTTTATATATAAAACCAATTTAGAGACATTAACAAAAATTTCCTGAGAGAAGTCAGTTCATGTTCAAAATGTATAAAAGTTATATTTAAGTATTCTTATTAAAAAAGCACATAGAATTATTGAATTTTTATGATTAGAAAAGACCTGAGAGTTGTCCTCCAACCAAATGTATCCCATTTAATAATTTCCTGTTTAAAACTACTTACAGTTATCTAGACTCTGAAATATTTAATGGTAAAGAGAAATTCACTTTTTAGAAGACTTTTATATAGGACAACTTGAAATGATAACAAACTGTTATCTGAGTGGATAGCACCTTCATTTTTAACTTTTACTATTATTCTGAATTCTATGTGTCAGCTTGCTATTCAAAATGAGGTCCCTAGGCCAGCAGTATCAGCATTACCTAGAAATCTGTTAGGAATGCAGAATATTCAGCTCTGACCTACTGATTCAGGGTCAGTGTTAACAAGATCCCCAGATGATTCACAGGTACACTACAACTGGAGAAGCACAACTCTAAGGCTAATCTATTTGATTAATTCTTTATCCCATTACAATCTTTCAAATATGTGAAAACGGCGATCATATCCTCCAAATACCTTTTCTTTTTAAAGGGTAAATGCTATCATTTCTTTGAATTGTTCCCTCACGTAAATGCTTGGCTATTACCTTTTTTTTTTTTTTAAATATGGACTATGGTTAATCCAAATCCCCTTGAACTTTTTAACAAATGTAGAATTTAAACACTGTTTTTTTTTGGTATGGAAGCCCTTACAGATGGATAGTAATAAGGAAAATTACATAATTTTTAAGAATTATAAAGGAGAAAAAAATTGGTGAATAGGATATATGTGGACTAGTTCTGAAAACAGAAAAGTAACATATCTACTATAACTGATTGATTTCAAAGTAGCAAAATATATAATATATATAGCTATATATTATATAATATAAAATTATATATAAAACATATTAAATAGCTATATTTTAACTATGACAGATTATATAATATTATCTTTACGTGTCCTTCCCCTTGACAAACTGTTCCTGGTATTGAGTATTGAACTTATACCTTGTTACTTCTGCATTTGGATTACAACATTCTCTTTCATCTGTAATGTCCTTTTTTATCTGTTCTCTCCTGATTTAAATATCATTAATTTTTTATTTCGGCAATATTATACACACACACACACACACACATATATATATATGAAAGGCAGGCAGACACAGATGCAGAGACAGATAGGGATCTCCCACCTGTTGGTTAACTCCCCAAATTCTTGAGATAAACTGAAGCCTGGAGCAAAGAACGCAATTTGGGTCTCCCACATGGGTGGCAGCGACCCAAGTACTTGAGCCATCATCACCTACTGTCTCCCAGGGTTTGCATTAGCAGCAAGGTAAAATCAGGAGTGGAGTTAAAACTCTAACCAGGGACTAAGATGTGGGATGTGGGTGTCCAAAGTAGCATCTTAGCCTTTTAACTGCTATGCCAAAAGCTCATCCCACATGAATTTTTTTAAAGTCCATTCTTCAAATTTCATCCTTTGGGAAGCTTTGTCTAATTCTCCCAGTCAAAAGTTATCTGCCTTTCTCACATTTAAAAGAGATCTAACTGTTTGACATCATCATTTTAGGGACATATATGTTTTGATTTGGTTTTTATTTTTGAAAGCAGGATCAGTATTTAATTCATCTGTGTGCAGTCACGACACCTTTTATATTTTAAGCCCCAAGTAATTACTGAGCAAGCAAAATCTCTAGTAAATTATTTTGTCATGGAAATATTGTTTTCAAATTTGTGTTTTCTAAATGTATTTGAAAACAATATGCTTTGAAAACATTCAAACTAACAGTCCTTAATATCCTCCCAGTTTTCACGTTCTTCCACTGTTTTGTCACATTTGGAGAAGTTGCATGTTAATAACTGCCAGTTGTGTAACAGCCAGCTCTTAGCCAACATGAAGGTAAATTAATGCCTGTGTTATGAAGTGCTAAGGACAGACAGGAATATATAATCTATTTATTTGAAAGGCAGAATTACAGAGAAAGGAGGAGAAACAGATCTTCCATCAGCTGATTCACTTCCCACATGGCCACAAAGGCTGGGGACAGGGCTAGGCTGAAGCAAGGAACCTGAAGCTTCCTCTGGGTCTCTAACAGGCATTTCAAAAAGTACTCCGGGGGTGTGTGTGGGGGGACCACCACTGTGGCATAGCAGGTAAAGCCACCACCTGCAGTGCTGGCATCCCATATGGGTGCCAATTCAAGTCCTGGCTGCTCCTCTTGCAATCCAGCTGCTATGTCCTGGGAAACCAGTAGATGGCCCAAGTCCTTGGGATGCTGCTCCAGCATGGGAGACCCAGAAGAAGTTCCTGGCTTCAGATTGGCCCAGCTCTGGCCATTGTGGCCATTTGGGGAGTGAACCAGAGGACAGACGACCTCTATCTCTGCTTCTGCCTCTAACTCTGCCTTTTAAATAAATAAATAAATCTTAAAAAAACAAAACAAAAAACCAAAAAAAGACTGTGGTGTAGCAGGTTAAGCCTCCACCTGCAATGTCAGTATCCCATATGGGCACTGGTTGTCAACTCACAGCTATTTGGCAAGAGCCTCAGTCTTTCTATGTATCTTCTAATTATTTGCTTTTGACTTATATCCATCTTTCTACCCATAATCTCAATCTAGCCTTCTAGGCTCTCAAATTCCACTTCCTACTTCCATCATTTTATTTGATTATTGCAAACAGCACTTATTTTCCCCTTTTCTGAGGTTCTCATAGTTTTATCATCTACATTATACACAGCAGCAATTCATAAACTCCCTTACTGTGTTCAAACAGAAGCCTAATTTCTCTAACTGAATTTTAAGACAAATGAGTATATACTTGCTCTTGTATACCCTTCTTAGTATGATACAGGGTAAATGTTAAGATATAAATAACTCTTTCTCTCCTCCCCTCACTCATGTTTTAAACAATAATTTATTAAGAAATGTTTTCCATTATGAAATAAAAAATGCTATTACCCATGAAAAAGATAGTGGGTACTCTTCAATAAACAAGGTATAAGCAACCTATTGTGAATTCAATTTATCTTACTGTATTCCCTAAATGTCTAATGATATAATACATCAAAAGTAAGGCTTTTAAATAAATGAGATATGCTAAGATTATTTCATGAGAAACTTCTTAGAACCTTTATTACTTGAAGAATACCAATGTATATTGCCCAACTTTTTTGACCAGGAGATTTTCCTTTTCCTGAAACATTTGTATGTAAATGGAGCAATACCACTACCACTGTTCTGAAGCAATCAGTTTTAGAAATGACAGGATCGTCAACGTCCCTACTAAAGTCTACACCAACAACTGAGAGCTATTATCAGTAATTAAAATATTGAGATGTATGTAAATACTTCAGCTAAGGTACACTGTCCCTATTAAAAAAATCAAGGAATCATAAAATGAGTTAATAAACAAAGTTTATATTATTTACTATTTCGTAAGATAAAATAGAATAGCCATATATAATAATAAATTTGATTTCAATTCACTCTTTAAATACAAAGACATAAGGTTTACTGAATAAGGGACAAGAGAAAGGGGACAGGATGTTAACTTCTTCACTGTAAAATTTCCTTTCATGGTAGAGTACAAAATACATTTTCTTCAAAGGCTGTCTTTGTGATTTGTGTTTGTTGACTTTTTATTCCTGCTTTGTGTGGCTGAATTAACACTAATTATTATTTTATTCTGAGTGATGTGAAAAACTAAGGAAAAGTGTATCACCCTAGAAGTATAGCAGTTCAATTAATTACATACAATAGGCATTAGGTGACACTCAGCCCCAGCGGAGAACAGCTGGTCCAGACACTGAGAAAAGAACCCATTCTTAAAGTGGTTCTGGGTGAAGGGTCAATCAGAAATAAAAGAGGATGAAGAAGACCGACAGGAAAGATTTTAGAGTATTTAACGAAGAGATAACTGCTTGGATTAGGGTAATGATAGCTGAGCTGAAGAAAAATAGAGGAGTGATACTTAAAACATACAGGAAGGAATAAGAAGGAATAAGGTACCTAGGGATGTGTCAGTGTGTCAAGATGATTCATATGTGCTGGGTAGATGCTGCTGAAAATGTGGGAAAGTCTGGCGACTACTCTTTCAAATGTTTTTTTGGGTCTCAGGTAACTTTAAGAGATATCAGAGAGAAGTATTAAGAAGACAGTTGAGTATATGAATCTGGAGTAGGGAGAAAGGGTCTCGCTTAAAGAAAATGAGGAGAAACAGGCAGGGATTCTGGGAAGCCATCAACCTTAGGCAGCACAAATCAAAAAAGCAGGAAGAACATGAAAAAATGTGCTTTATGTGTAATACAAGGTAATATACATAAAGGCTGAGAAAAAAGGTAAAAAAGTGGTATAGAATGGTTTTCTTAATTGTTTCCTAGATTTATGTGAAAAATTGCTAAACACAGTTATGGATATAGATATCTATATAATACGCTACTGCTGCATTGTAAATGCCATCTTCTTTTTCTCAAAATAGTTCTATTAAGTCATTAAGCAATTTTCTTATAAATATACCCAGAAGCAAAAAAAAAACTATATAGATTCTTTCCTTCCCTTTTTAATGGCATTTAGTATTTTCATATTGCCATCTTTATGTATTAATGTAAGTTCATAATTTTCATATTTTATATCACTTAGGTGTAACAAATATTACCTAGTATTTGAGCCATTTGTTTGAGTGATTACTAAAAAACTAAATTCTAAGTTTTTCATTGGGTAGTTTGAGCAAACAGAGTACTGAATTTTTCACTTTACTGACTTTAAAAACTTTGATAAAAATAAAATGCCAAAGTTATTACAGAAAAGAAGAAAATTCCATGTAATGCTTTATTAATGATAAGTAATTATATTCTTACTTTATATTTTTGTGCATGAGTAATTGTGGTCCTACATTAATTCTTTAGATTAAGTCAGTTGGAATGTTTTCATAACCACTTATTTCAATTTATTACATACCAGTTAGCAATGTCCTTATGAGCTACTAAATTTTGAAGAAATGCTTGTAATCCTAATTGTCTATCTTCTAAGAAGTCAGCATTGTAGTTATCCTTAAACCATCGTTTTGGTGGAAGTGCTAATCGAAAGCCTGGAAACATCTCTTTTAACTGAAAAAGAAAAAAGAAAGCACAATGTTTAACACAATTATATGAATTTTACAAAATCTACCCAGTTGACTATGTGAACTCATTAGTGAAATAATCCTAAAATAAGAGAATTAGATTCAGCTACACTTTTTGTGTCTCGTTTTATTTCTTAACTTCTAATAAAAGTGGAGTTGTAGGTGCTGTTATCCTTGCCAAAACTTGACATCTTCCATGTTTTAATGCTAATCATTACAGTGAATGTGTAGTAGCACTTCACCATGGTTTTAATTTGCAAATCTCGGGGCTGGCGCTGTGGCACAGTGGGTTAATGCCCTGGCCTGAAGCACCAGCATCCCATAAAGGTGCCGGTTCGAGACCTAGCTGCTTCTCTTCTGATCCAGCTCTCTGCTACGGCCTGGGAAAGCAGCAGAAGATGGCCCAAGTCCTTGGGCCCCTCCACCCACGTAGGACACCTAAAGACGCTCCTGGCTCCTGATTGGCTCAGCTCCAGCTGTTGCGGCCAATTGGGGAGTGAACCAGTGGATGGAAGACCTCTCTCTTTCTCTCTGCATCTCCTCTTTCTGTGTAACTCTTTCAAATAAATAAATAAATAAATCTTTAAAAAAAATTTGCAATTCTCCTGCTTATTTGCCAAGGTATCACAGTGCTTGCGCTCAAGTATCCCTTATGTAGTGTCCTAAGTAACAACGACTACATCATTCATTGAACTTCATCTCCATCTCAAGTAGGTATTATCTCACATCATCACAAGTAGGGTGAGTACAGTGCAAATAAGACAACTTGAAAGAGAATGAGACCACATTCACATAATTTTTATTATTGTATACTGCTGTAACTGTCCTATTTTATGATTAGTTGTTGTTAGGCTCTTAATGTGCCTAATTAGTAAATTCAATTCTTATGACAGATAAGTATAGAAAAAAACTGTGTATAGGGTTTGGTATTACCTGTAGTTTTAGGCACACACTGGGGCTGTTGGAATGTATCCTCCATGGTTAAGAGGGCATTTCTGAAGGGGCCATCAAAGGAGCCACCTTTCTCTAAGGAGAGAATTTCCACTTTGATTATGACCTTGTCTAAATAATGTCTCTATGTGGTAAAAGTGATCTCTGGTAAGTAAGGAAACAGTGATCTTGGTTCTATAATTTCAAGGAACTAAATTCTGCCAACATCCTGAATGAACTTGGAAGTTGATTCTTCCCCAGATACTCCAGATTAAGAGTTCAGTTGTGCCAACAGCTTGATTTTGAGCAGAGCAATAGAGAAAGAGGGAGGCAGAGAGAGAGAGAGAGGTCTTCTATCAGCTGGTTTACTCCCTGGATGGCTGCAACAGCCAGGTCTAGGTCAGGCTGAAGCCACCAGCCAGGAACTCCATCCCGGTTTTCTACATGGGTATCAGGGGCCCAAGCACTTGGGTCATCTTTTGCTGCCTTTACAGGTGCATTGGCAGGGAAATCAATCAGAAGTGGAGCAGTCAGGTCTTGTACTGGCACTATGATATGGGATGCCAACGTTGCAAGTTGTGACTTAATCCTCTAAACTACAATGCCAGACTCTGAGCTTACTTGATTCCAGGAAGCGAACTCAGCTAAATGCATCCAAATCATCACCTAATAACCATGTATTATTTTAAACAATAACGTCTGTGGCAATGTTATGTAGCAACAGAAAAACATAATATGTTAAAATAATTTTTTATTCATTTTCTTGTACTCATACAATTTTATAGTAAGTTAACGGATTTTATATATATGTCTTTTTCAAATGCCAAAGATTATATAATCACTTATATTTCTGTTAATAATTTTAATTAATCACTTTTACAATGATTTCTTTTTCATAAAAATGTGTAAAAATGGGGCTTAAGGTATTGAAATGAAATTGTTTAATATCCTTCAAGGCTATTAAAGTGAAACTCTTTCATATTTTTGGAAACTAGCAAAGATTTTACTTGAATAATTAAAAGGAGAAAAAAATACAAATTCAAGAGGAGTTACGGAAAAAATAATAAATCAAAATTGAAAAATCAGTTTGGGATTTATTAAAGCACTCACTTTGTCATTAAGCCTGGAGAAGTCAGTGTATCTTCTGAAAACTACCCAGCTTTCTTCTGCATTTTTCTTTACAAGTATTTTATACACCTGGGGAGAGAGAGTTAAAAATTCAAGCCTGATATTTTAAAGACTTTTAGTGATAAGCCAGACTACAGAAATTATTATGTAAAAAACATTGGCAATCACTGAAACCATTAAATATACAAATACAAGCACCAAAGCAAGTTTTCTTAATATCAAAGTAACAAACTTGAGACAAACTGCTTTTTCTGTGTACACTAATAAAGAACTCATTTGCTAACAAAAAGTGTTTTATGCCAACACTTTAATAGAAAACTTTTAATAAATATAAATTTCAAAAGTACAACTTTTGGATTATAGTGGTTCTTCCCTCCATAACCACCCTCTCACCTGCAAACCATCCCAGCTCCTACTCCCTCTCCCATCCCATTCTTCACTGATCCATTTTTAATTATCTTTATATAATGAAGATCAACTCTATGCTAAGTAAAGACTTCAACAGTTTGCACCCACACAGACACACAGAATATAAAGTACTGTTTGAGTACTAGTTATACTGTTAATTCTCATAGTACAACTCATTAAGGACAGAGGTCCTACATGGGGAGCAAGTGCACAGTGACTCTTGTTGATTTATTTATGTCAGTGATCACCCGAGGCTCTTATCATGAACTGCCAAGGTTATGGAAGTCTCTTGAGTTCACAAATTCCGACCTTATTTAGATAAGGTCATACTCGAAGTTGAAGTTCTCTCATCCTTTCAGAGAAAGGTACCTCCTTCTTTGATGGCCCCTTCTTTCCACCGGAATCTCACAGAGGTCTTTCATTTAGGCCATTTTTTGCCACAGTGTCTTGCCTTTCCATGCCTGAAATACTCTCATGGGCTTTTTAGCCAGATCTGAATGCCTTAAGGCGCTGTTTAGGGCATTTGTCATTCTATGAGTCTGCTGTGTATCCCGCTTCCGAAGTAGGACCGTTCTCTCCTTTTTAATTCTATCAATTATTATCAGCAGACTTTGGTCTTATTTATGTGATCCCTCTGACCCTTAATCTTATCTTTATGATCAGCTATGAACTTAAACTAATCACTTTAACAAGATGGCATTGGTACCTGCCAACTTAATGGGATTTGGAGTACCACGTATACCAACACTTTTTAAAATTCATAAAAGAGGCAAATATGCTTGAAGAAGCTATGAAAAATAGCTGCATTTATTCTACATAATTTCATTTTAAAATCTAACTACCAAAGTTTTTAAATAGGATCAATGTTTTAATCAAGTCTGAAATACAAACCATACCTATACATTGTGTTCAACTAGGGAGTAAACCAGTGGATGGAAGACTTCTCTCTCTCTGCCTCTCCTCTTTGTGTATCTCTTTCAAGTAAATAATCTAAAAAAAAAAAAAAAAAAGCCTCTATTTTTAAAGGTAAAATTTTTTTTAAAAGATTTACTTATTTATTTGGAATTCAGAGTTATACAGGGCGGGGTGGAGAGGGAGACAGAGACAGAGAGAGGGAGGGAGGGAGGGAGGGAGGTCTTCCATCCGATAGTTCACTCAATTGGCTGCAATGGCTGGAGCTGTGCAGATCCGAAGCCAGGAGCCAGAAGCTTCTTCCTGGTGTTCCACGCGGGTGCAGGGGCCCTAGGACTTGGGCCATTCTCTACTGCTTTCCCAGGCCATAGCACAGAACTGGATAGGAAGTAGAGCAGCCAGGTTTCGAACCGGCGACCACATGGGATGCTGGCGCTTCAGGCCAGGGCGTTAACCCACTGCACCGGCCCCAAAAGGTAAAATTTTAAAACTCAGTGATGACAGAATCTCTATGGTACTCTGTATTTGCTGAATGAAATGAAATTCTTTTCAAAAGTGTATTATTTAAAAGGGAAAAGTGGGGGAGAGAGGGAGATGGGGAGAGTGGAGAAGGGGAGACTGATTTTCCAATCAGTGGTTCACTCTCTAAACGCTTGTAATGGCTGGGCTGGGCTGGCCTTGGCCAGGTTGAAGCCAGGAGGCAAACATTCCATCTGTTTCAAGGGCCTAAGTACTTGAGCCATCACAAATGCTGCCTCCTAAGGAGCACATTAGCAGGTAGCTGGAATTAGAAGAGGAGCCAGGACTCTAACCAGGCATTCAATACAGGACATGAGTGTCTTAACTGCTGTGCCAAACACACACCACAAAATCCTTTAGCTATGAAATAAGGGGCAAGTTATGTGTGTAACATGTAAGAACAGAGAACAAGATTATTTCCATATCTTTTCAAAAAAGTTTATTTATTTTGAAAGAGTTATTGAGAGAGAGAAAGAGAGTAAGAGACAGAGAGCTTCCATCTGATGGCTTACTCCCCATAAAGCTGCAATGGCTAGTGCTGGGCCATGCCAGTCAGGGGTTTCATCTGGGTGTCCCACAGGGTGGCAAAGGCCCAAACACTTGGGTCATTTTCCATTGCTTTTCCCAGGCAATCAGCAGGGAGCTAGGTTGGAAGTGGGGCAGCTACGACATGAAGCAGTGCCCATATAGGATGCTGGCATTGCAGGTGGTAGCTTTACCCACTATACCACAATGCTGGCTCCTATTTCCATCTTTATCTTTGTAATATGTAAGTCTGGGGGAACAAGATTATATGGATGACCTTTAAAGTCTGCAGAGAATCCTGATCTAAGAGAATCCTAATGGGTATAAAAAGAAACCATTTTAGGAGTCATTCATTTAAAAAAAAAAATAGATAAATGGAGTGAAAATCTTTGGAGCAGGAATAAATGATGCATTTGATAATTAGGTTTATCCATAAATAATCTATATTGACTTTGTTTTCCTGTTTCAGAAAATTAATACCTCCCTCCACTACTCACCACTGTGGCTCCTGCACACTATTTCTCTAGGAAGGATAAAGAACACTTTGGTGTTTTACCTCTTGGAGAAAGCTTTCCTTCTACCTTTCCACTTGTATAAATCATGCTTTCACTGAAAACTTCACGTGTAGTGCTGCTCATTCCCTCTCTTATGGTCTAACAGTATTTATTGTTTCTATTCTTTATTTGAAATTCAGCATATATTACTTTGTACTACCTTTTTATGTAGTGTTTATTTTTGGATATGTATATGAACATATGCAGCAGCATACATTGAGCTATAAAATATATGCAAAGAAGCACACCAACCTTGAGGATATAACTTGATGAATTTTCAGGAGGTGAACACATCCATGTGACAAACAGCCAAACTGTGGTACATTTATATAATGGAATAATATCAGTAATAAAAATGAACTACCTACTATTTATTATCAAGGATAAATCATACAATGCTGAAAGAGACCAGACCCAAGAGCGCATACTCAATAATTCCATTTATATAAAGTACAAAAAAGATCAAAACTAATTTAAGTTATCAGAAAAGTGTTGGGATAGTGGGTTCTGACCAGCAGCAAGCAAGCTGAGCCTTTAGGGTACTAATAATGTTTCTCCACCTGTGTGCTAGTTACATAGGTGTGTCTGGTTTACAGAATGTATTAAGGTGAAACCAAAGTTTACTACAGCGTGACAGAATTTAATACCATGAAAACTATTAGAGCTTTATGTTTAAGAAATTATGTTATATTATATATTAATCAATTTAGCACCGGCTTAAACACACATGTCAGCCAATCTTTCACTTTCTCCTGCAGTCAGTACTTACAGTAAATTTAGCTCTTTCTTCCATCACCTCATAACCCAGGATAGTAGGTGTAGATGGTCTCTCTTCAAAATTTACTCTTTCAGAATTTTGTTCTTCAGTTTCTCTAGGTCTAGCAGAATACTCAATGGAAGAATCTGTACCTGTAAATTTAGTCCTAATGAGGGGACTGCTACAAACAGATGAAGTACCATCCATTTGATCTGGAACAGTTGTCTGTTTAAAATTACCCATATTCGAGTCTTCTAACTGGCCTTTGGAAGAGTTTGAACTTGTTGAGATACTGCCAAAAGAAGAACTTCTTTGATTTCTGTTGGCTGTAAAACTGGAAGCCGAGTTTCCTATGGGCATAGGAACTGGGACATAAGGAGTGGCCATCTTCTTTTGGCCTTTGCAACAAACGTGCCCACTGTTGAGTCCGGCCACTTAGAGGTCAACTAACATGCAATCCATTATTTTCTTTTCAGGAATTCACTACCTAAAAATGAGATGGACATATTGAAGGGTAAGTCTTTAGTCTGGAACAAAATCCAATAGAAAAAAAAAATGTTTTCAGTTCTGTGGCACTCTGTTATTTTATTTGGAATGAACACATTTTACAAATCCCTTCCTTTAATTCCTATTATTTCTTTTCTTTCTTTTTCTTTTTTTTTTTTTTGACAGGCAGAGTGGACAGTGAGAGAGACAGAGAGAAAGGTCTTCCTTTGCCGTTGGTTCACCCTCCAATGGTCACTGCAGCCGGAGTGCTGTGGCTGGCGCACCGCGCTGATCCGAAGGCAGGAGCCAGGTGCTTATCCTGGTCTCCCATGGGGTGCAGGGCCCAAGGACTTGGGCCATCCTCCACTGCACTCCCTGGCCACAGCAGAGAGCTGGCCTGGAAGAGGGACAGAATCCAGCGCCCCGACAGGGACTAGAACCTGGTGTGCCGGCGCCGCAAGGTGGAGGATTAGCCTGTTGAGCCGCGGCGCTGGCCTAATTCCAATTATTTCTAAGAGCTTATTTTTGACACCCATGTTACATGTTACTTGTTTCCCATTTTATTTTTTGGTGAAAGATTTCTATGATGTTTATTTTGATCTAATTTTCTCTCTATAAAAGAACTGGTAGGAAGAAGAGTAATTAAGACTCTTCAGAAGCTTTATTCTGTGTATTGTCCTGACAGCATTATATGCTTATCATTCTGACAGTACCACATACGATCTTGAGAGGGAACAAAAAAATGAGGGAATAATTATTCCCACTGTCTTTTAATCAATGAAACTCTAAACACTTACAGGGATTAAAAACTGAATCAGAAGGTTAGATACTATGTGGTATCAGATGTTTTTACGTAACATTTAATACAACTCAAGATCAACTGTATTTGAAAAATTTAAGCAACAAATAAAACCTAATGAACATTAAACTCTTATCTAACAAGATTAAATCATTGAAAGTTTATTTTCCACAGCTCCCAAGTTATCACCAACTCTGCTTTGCAATAATCTGAGGGTTCTTAAACCATTCTCATGTTTAACTTGTTAAAAGGACCAGTATATCCTGTCTAGAAAAATTTCACAGTAACACAAAAAACAGGCTACTGTAAAGTTGCCCACTCCCAACCTCATAAGAAATTGTAAAAACTAAGACCAACAAAACGACAGGACTACACAAAACCTCAGTGGATCCGACCGCCCAACTTCATCTCCGTTAACTCTGCTGGTGAGAAAGGGGAAGAGAGGCTGCCCTGGACTTGGAGAGAGGTTGACACAGGAGTTTTAACTCAGCACGTGGCTCTGGGCAATCCTCCCCATTACCAACACTGAAGAAACCTGAGCTGCTGATTCACCGCTCCTAGCTTCCGCCTGACGGCTTTCCAAAGAAAAAAGTAAATAAAAGTTTGAAAACTTCCACCTGCTCAAGGCCCGGGGGCTCGCCCTGCCCTTGGCCACTCCTCCACCCGAGGCCGCCAGGTAGTGACAGCGGGAGTGGCCCCTCCACACCGCCGCCCGCGGCCAGAGCGCAAAGCGTTCTGTGCTCACGAGGAGCCGTGGTCACTTCAGGTCCCGGTAAGGCGATGCTCCACGGGCGGTCACCTCCGTCCCGCCGCGGGCACGCGCGGGGGCCCGCCCGTGAGCAAGCGGGCGGGCGAGAGGAGCGCGCGGCCAGAGGTAAATGCAGACAGCCAGGGCGGCTCCACCCACGCAGGGTGAGGTCGAGGTCCGCGAAGGGCATCGGTCTGGGGCTGAGTGCGGCCGCAGACACCAGCCACTGCCTGGGCTCCCTCGGGGCCGAGACCCTCCCGCCGCCTCTCACACGCACGGCGGCGTCCGCGGTGCCTTTCCACTCTCCCACGGGCCCGCTCGCCGCCCGCCACACGTCCGAGGTGCAGGTGTCACACGCACCGGAGCCCGGACGGCGCTCGCCCTCCACTTCTTACCTCAGTCCACTCGGCAGTCGCACTCGAGCGCGCTTCCCGGTGACGGTTACACCGGACTCTTCCACCGCGGCTTCTCGTCTCCTCCCACAACACGGAGAAGCTCACGTGACTCTCAGTCCCCAAAGCCGGGGCTGCCCACCTCACCCCGCCTCCGCAGGGCCGCCGGGCCCAGGAACGCCGCGAGGAGGAGGGGAGGGGCCGGGCCCGGGACCACGATCCAGGAAGTGACGTCGCGGGAAAGGCGCCAGTCCGGGGAGGCGCTCACTGGAGGTGTTCGGCTTCGGCTGTTTTGTGGCGGGATGAAATCTACTTCCGTGGTAGGAAGTGAGTTTTCCCTCTGTTAGCTTTACGTTTGAAGTCAACTTTTGAGAACTAGAGACTGTGGTACCTAGATTGTTTTACAGGTAATTAGAAGACTACAATTCCCAGGAGGCATCACATGCTAACGTTAATCCGGCTTCATGCTTTGCATCATGGAACTTGTAGTCATAACCGGTTTGAGGTAGTTCTGCTACACTATAGATTGGGTTCCAGAATTAGAGGCGCTTTAGGGGATGACAGTCGTTTGAAGAGTGAGAGGAGAGAACGCCACACAGAGCCTGCCTGTCCTACATAATTCAGAAGTCCGCATTGGCAGATACCCCCTGAAATTCTGCAGTGTTTTTTAATCGTCTGGTTTGCAGTTTTATCACAAATGGTCCAGTGTTAAGCCGGTTTAAGATTATTAGGAAAGCCGTTTTTTGGTATGCAAATACTGAGATTCAGACTAGTCTACAGGCCTGTTGATCATTAGAATTGTGCTATTGGATGTTGAAGTAATTCCATGATTTCTAAGGCTTTTCAGTAGTCCCAAGACTGGGAAAAATTGATGGTAGTAATTTCAATATTAACATAAGCAGATAAACTCATTTGTGGTGTAATGATGTGTTTTAGTTGAGAGAAACTGTCTTTTGAGATTGAATGAAACATAAAAGTAGATTATTCCTCAGAAACAGTGGACTAAAACACAAGTAGTTGCCAGTATAAACTTGGCAGTTTTGATTTTTATGGTGTCGGTTGTACCATTGAGTTCTGTAAGCTAAGGGTAGGAGAGAGAAAAACAAAGCAAAAAGAAAAGTAAGTCTTGAAATATCTCCCTCTGTTGTGAACCGGGCTTCAGGTAATAGCAAAGGGACCTGTTTTGAGGACTACTTGTCCAATATCCAGGAGAACAAGGAAAGCTAAACCTTCAGGAAGTAAGGGTGTTTACATTCTACATGTAGAAGAATAAAGATGTAAAAGAGGCCATTGAAATTTCTGAATAAAAGAGCTTTCTTCAAAAATTATTGAATGGCACATAACAGAGTATACATACTACACATTTTCTTTATTTCCTGTAGTGGTTGGTGCCAATAAATGCCTAGATTTTACTTTCAAGAAGTTAGTAAGCATCTGTAGTAATAAAGAAAACATTTTTCTTTTCATTTTAAAATATTTAAAATAATGAAATTATAAAGAGTTCAGTGAGCACACATAGATTTAGCAATTTTTAAGACATTTTGTTGTATTTGCCTCATATGAAAATATTATAGACATATAAATACACTGTTTTTGAAAGCAAAGCTGTATATGTTAATATTGCATAATGTGAGATTCATGACAAAGATCATAAAATTAGGAAAGAAGGGTGTATTATTTTGTAAGGAGTATATTTTAGGGAAGACAATATTTGTACATATATCCCAAACAATACAGCATCCACACATTTTTGAAGTATGTATATATATGCCACAAACAAGAGAAAACGTGGCATTTGTCTTTCTGTGTGTGGATTATTTCAACTCAGTATAATGATCTTCAGTTGCATCCATTTTGTTGCCAGTGTCAAGATTCCATTCTTTTTGACTGAGTAATATTCCATTATATCCGTGTGTGTGTGTGTGTGTGTATGTATTTCACATTTTATTCATCTGTTCATCCATTTATGAACATCTAGATTGATTCCATATCTTTGTTATTGTGAATAGTACTACAATAAATGTGGGAGTGCAGGTATCTCATTCATATGCTGACTTCATTTCTTTTGGATATATTCCCAGAAATGATTTAGCTAGGACTTATGATAAGTCTATTTTTAGTTTTTTTGAGGAATCTCCATACTGTTTTCTGTAATGGCTATTTTGCTTCCCATCAACAGTGTATTAGGGTACCTTTTTCTTCACATCTTTGTCAGTATTTGTTTTTATTATTTTACTTTTTGGTAATAGCTATTTTAATTGGAGTGAGATGATACTTCTGTGGTTTTTATTTACATTTCCCTAATGGCTAGTGTTACTGAATATTTTTTCTCATCTGTTTGTTGGTCAGTTATGTTAAGGACAGAATATCTTGTGGTTGGTCAAAGTAAAAAATGATGACATTATCACAGACTGTACCTTATGGCTAGTTCTTTTCTATGGAATATTTTAGTTCAGCTCCTGTTCACTCTATACCATTCTCACAAATTGAATTGTTTACATCCTAACTTGCAGCATAACGGAAATTTTTTTCTATCCCTTTTATTAATTTAATTTTATATAATACATGGATCCCTAGAAGGGCATTTTGATCTCACCAATGGTATAATTTCACAGAACATTAAATAGGTATTGGTAACTGGATATACAGAGAAATGGATGTGTAGTCAGGAGGTGATTCTTTAGGAGGCTTCCTCAATCTTAGCATTTCCCCCTTCTCAGGAATTGGTTTCTCTTCCACAAGTCTGGGCTCCTATTGGCTGCTTTTGTAATATATCACTCTTGTTACACTTTTTTAAAAAATTTATGTCATAATTGATTGTATATGAAGAAGACATTTTACCCAAATTATGTTCAACAAATGTTCTTTCCTAGAATTAAAATATGAGAATAAAGGGAGGAATAAGGGTTGAAAGTCACAAGAACTAAAGTCATACTAAAGAAAATTCTGTGATGAGAAAGTACATGGAATTCTGCTAAAGTTCCTGGAATTGATTTGGTCCCTTCCCCTTCTCCACTTCTCTGTGGAGTCTACAAGATAACCTATTATCCTTTAAATAGATTTTTTTTTCTTAAATGTAGCCAGAGTTTATTCTTCTGCTCCAAGCCAGAAATAAAACTAGTATAGCAAGTTGGAATTAGGCAGACTGAAAATGAATAGTAGGTACTGATAAAATGCCTTCCTGGCCTTTGGAAATAACTTTTTTTTTTTTTAAATTTTTTTTAACTTTTATTTAATGAATATAAATTTCCAGTTACAGCTTATGGATTACAATGGCTTCCCCCTCCCATAACTTCCCTCCCACCCACAACCCTCCCCTCTCCCACTCCCTCTCCCCTTCCATTTGCATCAAGATTCATTTTCAATTCTCTTTATATACAGAAGATCAATTTAGTATAAAGATTTCAACAGTTTGCACCCACATAGAAACACAAAGTGAAACATACTGTTTGAGTACTAGTTATAGCATTAAATCAAAATGTACAGCACATTAAGGACAGAGATCCCACATGAGGAGCAAGTGCACAGTGGCTCTAAAATCTAAAGTTTGGCATTCCACATCCTGCTGTCTGCTTATAACATGAAGAAACAATTTAGTAATTTATAACTAAAGTGACAAAAACCTTTCTTCATTAATTATTTTTGTTTCATTTCATGGATTCCAATATTAATGGATGTTATTTTTTATTGTTGGTGTTTCTTTAATCTTACTATTTGGGAATCTATATTCCACTTGCACCCTATTTTCTCACTGCTGTAAAATTGTGAATCCAGAGAAGAATCACAAATGATCTATTTTTAGAGTAATGGGAGATGATGAAAGTAGTAGCAGGACAACATGACAGCTGAATTTATCTCAGTGAGCCTATGACCTATGTAATTTCCTAAGTCCAGCATAGGAATTATGTGACATTTATAATGTCACAGAGATGACACTTCACTATGGCTACCATTGATTAGTGATTTGCCTCTCACATAACATAAGAAAAGTTTTGCAAGCAAATGTGGAAATCCCATTAAACGAAGAGACCAAATTCTTTCTGAAATCACAGTTGTGATCATAGAACTGAATGTACGTGATGATCATGAAGATAAGTGTACATGTTGTAGCTGAGAGTCAGAGGCTAGACACTCTGCTTGTGGTCACAGAACCAATTCTTCTTTGACTCCCAAACTAGTAACCTTCTTACTGAACAACGTAAGACACCATGTTCTGAGCACTTCTATACTTTGTTCTGCCTACATATACTTCAACTTTCCAATATTTGTTGCTACTGATGTGTCCTCAATTAGTATTTGATATACAGGAAACTTCTAAGGACTTTATGCACATAGAAGATCTGCACTGGGCCTTTTGAGGGTTGGTGGGAACTGAATATGTAAAGGAGGAAAGCAGGACACATCAGGCAAAATAAAAGACTTGAGAGAGGACTTAGCAGAGTGGGGGGTGTTGTGGACAGTTAGGAGACTGACTTGATTGGATGGGAGGTAGCGTTAGGATAGGCTAGAATTAGATAAGCTCCTGTGCATCCCTCAGGTCTTCCTCAAATATAATCTTATCAGTAATACTTTTCTACTTTCCTCATGTGGAATTAAGTAATTCCCTCCTCTCTGATTGCATTGAATTTGGTATATGGATAAAGACAAAATCATCCCACGATATTGTGAGTGCTTATCTATTTGTGTAGCCTAAGGACCAGGATCATATATTAGATACATATGTGCTGAGACTTTCTAACTTAAATAAAAATTGTATGTATTTATGGGTACCATGTGATGCTTTGACACATGTATACATTGTAATGTCCAATCAGAGTACACATGCCTATTGCCACAAATATTTAAAATTTCTTTATAGTGAAAACATTGAAAGTTCTTTCTTAAAGCTAATTTTTAGAGAAATGTGCACTACATTCTCTAGTCATTCTGCTATGCAATAGAATACCAGAACTAAAAATCTGAATTCTTTGATTAGTCCTATAAGCTCCTATGTAAACTAACTTTTATATAGTCTTTTTAAAAAAGTCTTTTTATTATAGTTTCATTTATTTGAAAAGCAGAGAAACGGAGGGGTGAAGGACAGAGAGGGATGGAGGGGAAGAGAGAGAGAGAGAGAGAGAGAAAGAGAGAGAGAGAGATTTTCCACCTGCTGGTTCACTCTACAAATGCCTATAACAGCCAGACTGGGCAAGGCTAAAGCCAAAAACTGGGAACCCAATCTGTGTATCCCATGTGGATGGCAGGAACCCAAATACTTGAGCCATGATTTGGTGCATTCCCTGGGTGCATATTGGCAGGAAGCTGGATCTGAAGCTGAGGCAAGACATGGTTCCAGGCACTCTGACAGGGGATGTGAGCATTCTAAGTAGTAGTTTAACTTGATAAACCACAATGCCTACCCCACTTTTACAGTAATAATTTCCCCAAAATAATTATTTGCTTAGTTTATTTATTAGCTATTTATTCAAGACCTGCCATGTGTTATAAACTTCAAAGTCCATCCTTAACAGATTATTTTGCATTCTGAGCTTTTTTTTAATCATTCACTGTGCCTTTTGCCTATAATTCTCCCACTTCCCTCATTCTATGTATGAGGCTAGTTCAAGGTCATCACCTCTTTGAAAGGTTATCCTGATCCCTCTCCACAATGTCCTCACAGCCCCGCTTGCAGCTGCTGCTCTGCCTCATTCCTTTTGAATGTGTTTATCTCTGTGTATTTGCCACCTGGACTGAATCATGAACTCCTGAAGGCAGAGACAGTGTCTTTTTCTTCTCTGGCTAGAAGAAGCTCTGGCACATAGTGGGGGTAACTGGAATGAATAAATGAATAAAATGAGTGAACAAAGCTTTCTCATTGGATGAGTTTTGTGGGTTTAATATCAGTAAAGACGCACAATCACAGTGGAACTTCGCTTTGAAGAAATGTTAAAGGGAAGCTCTATAAAGCAATTAAAAGTGTGGTTAAAAAAGGATTATTTTAATTACTCAGAGTAATTTGTAAATTACTGGACTAGATAAACAATTTCTTTTCCTTTTTTTTTTTTTTTTTTTTTTTTGACAGGCAGAGTGGACAGTGAGAGACAGAGAGAAAGGTTTTCCTATTTCCATTGGTTCACCCCACAATGGCCGCTACGGCCAGTGCACCGCGCTGATCCGAAGCCAGAAGCCAGGTGCTTCTCTTGGTCTCCCATGGGGTGCAGGGCCCAAGGACTTGGGCCATCCTCCAATGCCCTCCCGGGCCACAGCAGAGAGCTGGCCTGGAAGAGCAGCAACCGGGACAGAATCCTGTGCCCCGACTGGGACTACAACCCGGTGTACCGGTGCCGCAGGAGGAGGATTAGCCTATTGAGCCACGGCGCCGGCCTAGATAAACAATTTCTAAGGTCAACTTCAGATCTAATACTATAAGAGTTTATTCTGTTACTAAAAATGAATAAATATCATTGCCTGGTTAGCAGAGCTGAGATCTATAAAAGGCATTTGACAGTGAAAAAAATGAAATTAAAACAGCAACAAAAAAAACTGAAATTAAACAGATCAGTGAATCAGACATTATTATACAGTTTAAAGCTTTGTCTTAAGTTTGAAATATGCTTAATTCTTGGCACATGTGTGAGGAATGAAATTCTTTCTCTGAGTTCCTAGAGCAAGGGGTTTCAGGATTCTTGTTTGTCACAGATCCTTTCAAAAAGAAAGAAAGGTTTCCAGGTGCAAAATAGAGCCTTGGAAGGGCAGCAAGTTTCCGATCTAATAGCACCAGAACTCCTGCCCATCTTCTAGTAGGGGAGCTGGATGCCTCTTCAGGCTCGGCTTTAACATGTAGATTACCCCTAAGTCTTTTGAGTTACTTTTAACTCTGTTTTTCATCTGTAATATGGAGCAGTAATGGCCCTTCCTTAAGAATTTATTGTGAAAAGCAAAAATGATCATGCTTATTAAGTGCTTGGTACAGTGACTGGTGGAAGGAACAATAGCTATTATCAATACTTCCTGAATTAACTAGAATGTTCAGCTATTTTAAAAGATGTAAATGGTAATAATAATAATATATGTGATTACTTGTTGACTGAATTAATAGCAGTTAGCTTGGCAGAGAACTGCATTATTGAATTCATGTATGTTAATTCATCACTTTTTTGACCTGTATTTCTCTGTGATTTTTTCTGTTGACTTATATTTGCTTATTTATTTGTTTTCCAGCTTTGTTGAGAAACAAATGACAAAATTGTATGAATTTTAAGATGTACACCATGATGATTTGATATTTGTATATATTGTGAAATGATTAAAATATAAGGGTAGTTTGTACATTGCACTAATTTCCTTAATCCTCACAATAATCCCATGAGAGAGTATTATTAATATAATTGCTATTTTACAGATTGAATCTCTGAGAGCTTGATTAGTTTGCCCTTTTTATATGGGAAAATTATTCTGAGAGGCAATGTTGTTTTGCATGTTGGGAAGCAAGCCACATTCTGTCTTTCTCCAAAACCCGTGCTCAGATTTCCACTCCACCATGCATTTCTTTGTCACTGTGGGGAATAGAGCCTAGACCTTCAAAGACCCACACAGAAAAAAGACCTTTGTTGAAAAGTTATTCTCCTGACTTGGTTCCAGGAACTCCTGGGTTCCTCGTGCCATTTAATACACAGAGTATATGTATATTAAGTGATTTTATTTATTTCTTTTTTTCTTTCTCTTTGGCCATGGGCTCTAGATTACTTTATGTGCCTAATCTAGATGCCTAAAAATATTTGTCTTGATAAATTTGATATTATCCTGTGGCTGTTCTGTTCACAGTGTTTCTATTGTTACTCTGACTTATTCTCTAGTACTAGATCGGATGTCATTTCCTTAATTTTCCTGGTAGAAAGACTGGATGAACTGGAAAGATTGGATTGAGTTGATCAGGTGAAGTGTATTTCTGGAGGAGAGACAAAGGGTGTAGTTGAGCACAGGAGTACCTGAGGCAGAATGCTGTAAAGGCTCTTATATAGAAATTGCTTAGCTATGAGAATGTTTTTTGAATTGGAATAAAAACTTGCTGAATAAAATTTGAATCATTACATGATTGAATCAAATTACTGAAGCTCTGTAAGAGCTTTTTAATACTCATTCCTCAAATATTTGTTGAGTGCTTACCATGTGTCAGTCACTGTTATAAGCCTACAGGAATTTACCAACAAGAAGATATGCAAGGTCACTCTTCTTACGGAGTTCAGATTCTGTGAATGTTTATGGAGGGACAGTCAATAAATGTAGGAAATAAGTTTTGACAATTTAGCTGGCTTTATATTCCGTGAATGATAAAATAGAGTCATACGAGAAGAGTGGCTGGGGCAGGGGGAAGTGAAGCAATTATAGTCTGGATCATTAAATCAGGTGCCTCTGAGATTGTGTCTTGAATTGCTGAGATTTTAATGTCTAGAATAAAACAACCTTGCACAGAACTGGTGCTTAAGCATTCCAGGAAAGCTGCCTCACATGTTCCATAGGAGGAAGAAAAGGAAACTCGTCAGCAAAAGTGCTCCCCTTTCCTTCTCCTAAGTGCTCCAATTCCAGGAAATAAGAGGCCAGATGTTTCTCTAATCACATTTGTGATCCATAGGATGCCAAGACACTGGATTTTTAACATTGCTATTGAATTCTAGCTTATTTTAAACTCTGATTTCCTTGTTAAGAAATTCTTGTCTCTGATCATTTTCCCTTTCCTAAGTATTTTTGGTGTTCCTGGGGGATACATTCAGTGCTCCAGTGACACTTTTCTGGGTATTACTCTGTGTCTCTGTTGCTGCGTGAGCTGCTGTCACCACCTTTGCCACTGGCTGAATCACTACTTGCCTTGACAGCTCTGCACTGTCCTTTGCCCTGACAGAGATTAGACATGCAGTGTCTCTTGGGTTAAACTCTGACACTGGCTGCAAGCTGGACATCTTCCAGTAGTGCCGCCTGCCTCTGCTGAGCTGGAGATCCTCCAGGCAGCAGTCTGTTTCTAACTGCAGTGGAGATGCTGCTTTTACTTACACTTGAACCTTGAAGTGCTCTGGAGTTTGGAGAGCCAGCCTTTCCATTTTGTTAATAGTTCTCTTTTCCCCAGAGCAGGCCATACCAAGTGGCTGGCTGAGTCGGCAGAAGTTCCTTCTACAGCTCTGTAGTAGATCTGTTGGCTGCCAACCTTCTGAATCTCTGCATCCAGGGAGCTCCTGCCCTATGAACCTTGGGAAGCCTTCAGGGTCCACTTCGCACTGTAAAATTCTAAACTGCCATGGACTTACTTTCTCAGCCTCCCTCACAGCTAATATATAAATACATATCCTAGGCACTGCTAATCAGATGGACCACTTCACATGCCTGCCAGATTGGTATCTGAGGCATCTTAGCAGGGTCTAATGGTGGGTGGTGGCAGCATCCTCATGAGACTAATTTTAATTATTTATTTAGTGGAAAGAGAAAGAGAGAAAGAGAGAGAGAGAGAGGGAAATCTTCCATCTGCTAGTACATTCCCCAGATGCCCATAAACAGCATTTTATGGCTGTGCCAACCTGAAGTCAGGATCCAGGAACTCCATCCAGGTCTCCCTCATGGGTGGTAGGAACCCAAGTACTTGGACCATCACCTGTTAACTCCTAGAGGCATTAGCAGGAAGCTGGATCAGAAGTATGGAGTAGCTGGGACTCGAACCAGGCTGTCTGATATGCGATGCTGGTCTCTCAAGTAGTGGCTTAGCCCTCTGCACCTCAATACCTACCTCTGTGGTTTGGTTTTAAGCTTTGTTCCTGGCTATCTTGTCCTTAAGCTCCTTAGAATTTCGGTGAGCTCTCAGAATGTCTGTATCAGAGTCCTGGCTCTGCTCCCGATTCCAGCTTCCTGCTAATGAGCACCCTTGGAGGCAGCAGAGGGTGGTTTAAGTTCTTGGGTCCCTCCCACTTATGTGGGATACCTGGATTGAGTTCTGGGCTCTTAGCTTTGGCCTGTCCCAGCCCTGGCTATTGTGGACATTTGGACAGTCAATCAGCTTATGGGAGTGCGCTCTCTCTCTCTCTCTCTTTCTCTCTCAAATAAATAAAAAGTACCTTTCTTCTAAAGTTGGACAAAGCCACTTTTGGCTACTTGCCATGTAGACATGTGAAGAGGGCTGAAAGAAGGGAAAAGCTTATATCTTGTGCTTGGGAGAAAAAAAATTTCCTTTTCTTCAATTGAACGTGAACAGGAAAGCAGAGACTCTTGATGGCCTTTGGCAGTAATCTTGGAACTTTGCAAGGGGGTCACTTTGGAATGACGGGCACAGTGAAGAGGCATGAAACATCTGAATGATACCATTGTTTCATTGCTTGCGTCATACCTAGAGTTCACTCCACTTCTGGGATTGGAATTCCTGAGAGAATAAATTTCCTACTGACAAGCAAGTTTAAATTAGCATTTTGAAAAAAGATTTATTTATTTATTTAAAAGAGTTACAGAGAGGCAGAGAGAGAGAGCGAGCGAGAGAGAGAGAGAATCTTCCATTAGCTGGTTCACTCCCCAAATGGTCACAACGGCTAGAGCTGGACTGATCTGAAGCCAGGAGCCAGGAGCTTCTTCTGGGTTGCCCACACTGGTGCAGAGGCCCAAGGACTTGGGCTATCTTCCACTCCTTTCCCAGGCCATAGCAGAGAGCTGGATTGGAAGTGGAGCAGCTGGGACTCGAACTGGTGTAGCAGGCAGTGACTTTACTCGCTACGACGTAACACAGGCCCCAAATTAGCATTTTCTGTTACCAATTTCTTTCCTACAATAAATACAAATAATGCTGTCTCTATCAAGAACTTTAAATGCTGCAGAAACTTATTTATTTGACAAAAATATTTATTGAGCACTTATATTTATCAATTCATTTGTTGCAAATTGTTATAATAACTGTAATGTTATTATGTATGTAGCTAGATGTATGCACATTTACAGACAAATGCATGTTTATATATATATATACATATATATATATATATTTTTTTTTGACAGAGTGGACAGTGAGAGAGAGAGACAGAGAGAAAGGTCTTCCTTTTTGCCGTTGGTTCACCCTCCAATGGCCGCTGCGGCCGGCGCATCGCGCTGATCCAAAGCCAGGAGCCAGGTGCTTTTCCTGGTCTCCCATGGGGTGCAGAGCCCAAAGACCTGGGCCATCCTCCACTGCCTTCCCGGGCCACAGCAGAGAGCTGGCCTGGAAGAGGGGCAACTGGGACAGAATCCGGCACCCCCAACCGGGACTAGAACCCGGTGTGCCGGCACCGCAAGGCGGAGGATTAGCCTAGTGAGCCACGGTGCCGGCCTATATATATATATATATACATGTATATATATATATATATGTATATATGATATATAGTCATGGGCATGTATATTGTAATAGGTTTAGGCATGGCTGTTATGGGTATGGATAGAGGTGTAAACAAAGAGTTAGGGGTGGGTGTTTGGCCTAGTGATTAAGGCCCCACATTAAATATCAGAATGTCTGGATTTGATTCCCTAGCTTTACTCGTGATTCCAGATTCCTGTAAATGAGCAGCCCGGGAGGCAGTAAGTGATGATTCAAGTCCTTGGGTCCCTGCTACCCATCTGGGACACTTGGGTTGAGTTTTTTTTGGGCTCCTTTTTTCCAGCTTAGAGCAGCTGTGGATATTTTCTACCTTTAGGGGTGTGAACAAGTTTTCAGGAGCTCTCTGTCTCTCAAATAAATAAAAAAATCAAATAAATGAGAAAAAAAGATTAAAAATATGCAACAAAGTGACAAATCTCCTGAGAGGTCAGCTAAATCTTTGTGATGAGTATAGAATATAAATTTCCAAGGACACCATATCATAAGAGTATGCCACAGAAGCAGTTGGAGCCAGCAGTGCTCTCTACAATTCTTCTTCAGAGGTGTAAGTTCTGAGAACGGCACTGATCACTGACATTGCCTAGGTACTGTTAGAGAAGGGCCAAGAGAAAGGACAGTACCCTTTTGGAAAATGTAGTATTTATGAAGAGAAGTTACTTCTTTCCCATTACAACAGCTAGAAGTTTACATTTTTCTAGTCTCATAATCCAGATGGTCAACTATTCTGACTGGAATGTTGCCTTACAACATGCTTTTCTCACTAAGCCTATCTTGCATTTTAATACCAGAATCTGAACTAGATAGTATATTGTAGGTGTATAAGCAATATAAACAAACTGTTGCTGAAACTTGCTGAAACAGCTGTAAGAAAATGTATTATCTCAAATACCTGATCCGAAGGCAGGAGCTAGGTTCTTATCCTGGTCTCCCATGGGGTGCAGGGCCCAAGCATTTGGGCCATCATCCTCTGTACTCCCTGGCCACAGCAGAGAGCTGGCCTGGAAGAGGGGCAACCGGGACAGAATCCGGCGCCCGACCGGGACTAGAACCCGGTGTGCCAGTGCCGCAAGGCGGAGGATTAGCCTATTGAGCCGCGGCGCCGGCCCCTGATTGCTTCTAAGTAGTCTGATGATTAATTTTCTGAATTCTGTTTCTGGAATATCCTCTATCTCTTCATCTTCATCTTCTATTATTGAAGAGTTGTAATCTTCCTTTGGGGTCTTGTAATGTCTTCTTTATTCTTACTTAGGATTTTTCCTTTGTTTTTCGGCATTTGTCTGGAGAAATTCTCTTATGAGGTTTCTCTCTGTTATGAGGTACTATGTGTTTGTTTCAAGTGGAAGCACAGAGTGCCATCTACTGGAGCCCTGCTCACTTGTCAATCATAGTGGGGTCTGGTATGAGTTCTGGTGCCCCACCTACTGAGACCCTGTTTGCTTCTCAATGGTTGATGGACTGGGCTTGAGTTTTTGATTTCAGGACTTCTTGTTGTACAGCTTGCGTGGTGGAGAAATTTTTCTGAAATGTTGTGGACCTCATTTCTGGCTTGGGAGTGTGGTGTTGTGGTCCCCACAATTGATGGGTGTGTGCTTGGGAGGCTATGCTTTACGATAAAAAATGTAAACAGTCAGGATGGCTTCTTCTCTCAGCCTGCTGCGGGTCCAAGTGTGTGGGGCGTAGACGGACCGTAGAGTATGCAACCTCTCTGTTTGCTTTTCTTTTCTTTTCTTTCTTTTTCTTTTTCTTTTTCTTTTTTTTTGAACAGGTAGAGTTAGAGAGAGAGAGAGAGAGACAGAAAGGTCTTCCTTTTTCTGTTGGTTCACCCCCCAAGTGGCCGGTATGGCTGGAACACTGCGGCTGGTGTGATGCGCCAATCTGAAGCCAGGAGCCAGGTGCTTCCTCCTGGTCTCCCATGTGGGTACAGGACCCAAACACTTGGGCCATCCTCCACTGCCTTTCCCGGGTCACAGCACAGAGCTGGAATGGAAGAGGATCAACCGGGACAGAACCGGCACCCCAACCAGGACTAGAACCTGGGGTGCCGGTGCTACACGTGGAGGATTAGCCTAGTGAGCCACGGCGCCGGCCTCTGTTTGCTTTTCTATACCTTCTCATTTTTCCACATGGAGCTCAAAAGCAGTTTGCCAATCTCCCCCTCCTGCTGTTATTCACAGCTCTGTGAATCCACAATTTCCCATCTGTCCTGATCTGCTAGGCACTGGTACCAGCTGCCCTAATCCATGCCTCCACTGCTTCCCTTTCTTATTTGTTCTTTCAGCTTGGACCTTCCAAGTCTGTGTTGGCCTCCTTGGCTTCCCATTGTGAATTTCCCATGGCTCTATCTCCAGCATGTGTCTTCTCTCCTTTTTAAGTAGCTGCCTGCCTGCCACTGCCGCTGGCACTGCCAATTAGATGTCCTGTCTCAGCTGCTATGCACATGCACAAAGGCTTCCATAGTTGATGTCCCAACCCAAAATGGCACCTGCACTTTCTCAGCCATGCCACGGGTGCTGTTTTGTGGAAGCTGTGGGGAAACATATGTCCCCCTCCACTTCCGCTGGATCTGCGAGCAGCTGCCAGCCCCCAGGGCTCCAGTCCAGACCCACACCATGCTCTCCCTCCAGCTCTGTCACCACGGGTTGCTGCAGTCCGGTCTCACCTCCATCTCCAAATTGCTACCTGCTCCAGCTCTCGGCTGCTGCAGCTGCGCTTGTGCTCATGATGCATGTCCACACCCTCCACACAGTTCCACACCATTTCACCTCCTCCTGTAGGACTTCCAGTGTGGTTTTCTCTCCAATTCTCCTCTGAGTGTGCACTTCCTACACTCCTCTCTTCACTGTGTATTCATTCTTAGCCCAGCTTAGCATGTTGCTCCCTAATCTGCCATCTTGGAATGCCTCCTTTTTTCGGGTTTTTGTTGAAAGAAAAATCTTTTTTTATTTATTTATTTTTTTTTACAGGCAGAGTGGACAGTGTGAGAGAGAGAGAGACAGAGAGAAAGATCTTCCTTTGCCGTTGGTTCACCCTCCAATGGCCGCCGCGGCTGGCGCGCTGCAGCTGGTGCACTGCGTTGATCTGAAGCCAGGAGCCAGGTGCTTCTCCTGGTCTCCCATGCAGGTGCAGGGCCCAAGGACTTGGGCCATCCTCCACTGCCTTCCCGGGCCATAGCAGAGAGCTGGCCTGGAAGAGGGGGCAACCGGGACAGAATCTGGTGCCCTGACCAGGACTAGAACCCGGTGTGCCGGCGCCACAAGGTGGAGGATTAGCCTGTTGAGCCATGGTGCCGGCTGAAAGAAATCTTAATGATTTTCCTCATTTAATACAACTTGAGGTCATGTTTGCTATTATATCTTGATTATCTGAACTTTTGTCCTGGTTTAGTGTAGGGTGTGTTATTACATTAATCTAAGCAGAGAAAGCCTTTTCTATGCCTCTCTTCAGCAAATTCACATGTATCAAATAAAAGGTATGACTTTAAAGATAATTGAGAAGACTTCTAAAAAGTCAAGAAACATGGCTTATATTGCTTATCCAGAAGATACACATATTGTACTTTAATTCTGTACTAATTTATTACTAAAAACAAACACCTTTGACTTTCAACTATATATGGAGTACATGAAACTTGTATAGCAAATAAAACTAAATAAGGAAAGTGTTCTAAATGCTAGGATCTCTTTCTCAACAGGGTACTTGATCAATGAAAAGAAGAGAGGAACAATTTTAGTTGCTTTGGAGGATTGTGGTTAGGTACAATGCTACTCAGTTTATGTATGACTGAAATATGGTTTATCTGTACCAAAACTCATGTTGAAGTTTAATTTCTCATGGGGCTGGCATTGTGGTATAGTGGATAAAGTCACTTGTTGCCATGCCAGCATCTGACATGGGCAACAGCTTGTGACCTGGCTGCTCCACTTCTGATTCAGCTCCCTGATAATGGCCTGGGAAAAGCAGGCCCAAGTGCTTGAGTCCCTGCCACCTACATGGGAGAACCAGATGAAGTTCCTGGCTCTTGGCTTTGGCCTGGTCCTGTGCTGGTCATTGCAGCCTACTGGTGAGTGGACCAGCCCATGGAAGATCTTTGTCTCTCCCTCTCTGTCTGTAACTCTGAATTTCAATATAAATTAGTACATTTTTTAAAAAAAGTAAGTTTAATTTATCAGTGTGATAATGTCAGGGCCTGGAGCCTAGTAGGAGGTGTTTGAGTCATGGGAGTGGATCCCTCATTCATGATTCCTGCTTTTTATCACAGGAACAGGTTAGCTCTTCAGCCACCTTTTCTGTCTTCCCTATACATTTTCCCTGCGTTCTGCTTTCCACTGTTAGTTGAGGCCACAGGAAGCTCTAATCAGAAGCCAAATGGATGACATTGCCATGCTCTTTTTGGACTTCTGAACCATAAGGCAAAATAGACTACTTTTTCTTGTAAAATGTTGCTGCCTCAGGTATTCTGTTATAGCAACAGAAAACCAATGCAGATATGTATGTTATGTCATAAATTCTTTTTCCAACAACAGATATGAATCAACAATCATGGCTGTGCGTTCTTACCAAGGTGGATTGGAAGCAGAGGCAGGACTCAATCCCAGGCCCTCCTTTATGGCACAGATGTGGGTTGCAGGTAGCTGAAACAGTGGTGTTAACCTACTGAACTGTGATACCCTCCCTTATACTTAACTTCTATGTGGAATTCAAAAAACCTAGAGTAGAATAAACAAATTAAAAAAAGCCCACAAATGAGTTTTTGTTTAAATTACTCATTTCAAAGCCTGCATTATATCCCAGTACTTTCAGTTTCAGCACTAATTTTGGCCTTAAAAACAACTTAAAATGTATATGTAATTTGATTTTTCTTGATATTTAATTTAATGTAGTTGAAGCTATGTCTTTATATATTCACAGAACATTAATTGTTATTATGTATCAATAATCAAGAATATTACATTTTTTCTTTAGTTCAGGTGTTATTATTTAAACCTTTGCAATTTTTCCTAATTTTCATTTTTGCACCATGGATGTCATTAATCTCTCCTTTTTTCAATTACTTCCTGATTTTCACAGCTTTCATAGAATGTTCCCTATTTAATTGACTGGCAGTAAATTCACAACTTTTAATGAGTACTCACATCATACATTCTAGCTATACTATTGTAGAGCTTTCTCTTCCCCTTCCCACGGTCACTTAGAAAACTCTCTGGGAGCTCACAGGTTAATTTAGCATTGGCTTCTAACTCTCCTTCCCTTTTTCTGACTTTTCTCATCTCTTTCTTTCATTGTCTCCAAAACTTCGCCTCATATCAGTGCCTGTCTGGTAGTGGTAGGGTTCAGGATAGGTGATGATGGTATAGGTATTGGCATGGAAATACAGTGAGGAGATCTGGGAATCTAAATATCATAGTCAGGATCTGAGCTGGAATGAGGAGAGAAAGTGAAAACACTGGGCCAAACTCCCACTCCATTCACACTAAAACCCCTGTCTCTGTCTCTGGCTTTCCTTTTCATCTCACAGCACATGTCTTCCTCTCAGCCTCCTCTCTCAGCAGATCTCCAGGCCTGATTCGTTTCCTTTCACCGGCCCTCAGTTGGCAGATCATTCCTGGAATAGACTTTAGATTTTGGTTCCCAGACTTTAGATCTCAGTACCATATATGCTTTTAAAAGTTACTGAGAGGACCCTAAAAAACATGGCTAATACAGTCATGATGGGGCTGACTTGTACTGGCTCACAAGATTGCTTGTTAAAATTTTGTGAATTTTTCTAGGTGTTTCCTTAACAAACAGCTAACAAGCTAAATTGTGTACCATTATAATTAAATAAATTATATTAAATAAAAATTTAATAAGCACTCTAAACTCATTACTTCCTGTTTATTTTACTGTTGCCTATGATTTTAGTTTCATTTGTATCCATTATATCTGTGTGGTAGAAATATGATATAATAGCATGCTATTTCATAAGTCTTAGAAAGAACACATGGTAGCTGGAATTGGGCCATATTTACAGTTGGTAAATATAACAAATCAGGGCTTGATTTATTGTTTTGCTGAATGGCTAGACTTAATTAGATGTTAGAAAAATGCAGACAAAATGGATTAAACTCAGAGATACTTTTTGTCTAGTAATGAAGCTGAAATTTTAATTTAATGCCCACAATTTGTCCAAGACTAAGAAATAGTCTAACAGTAGATCACATATCAGATTTAATGATGATAAATGTGTTGAGAAAAGAATTAGTATGTTGAGATGGAATGCCATTTATTAAATCATGATAAAAGGTTAAAAAGTAAGTTGGCTAGAGGTACAAGAATTAGGCAAAAATCAATGAAATAATTCTATGAGAACCAATAGCTATATGGAATTTGCAATATAGAGCATAAATATTTCATTATCTTTTATGTATTTGGGTTTACATGCTATTTATAATAATAAAATTTTAATAAACTAATATGCACACATATTTCTTTTTGTCCTGGTGAATGTGCTGTAACACATTTATCAGATTTTTTTATTTTTAAACTTTGATAAATATTTGATATTTACACATTTTTAAGGTGAACAATGCAACCTTTCAACACATTTATATTAGCTTAAACCAGCCACAGCAGACAACCAGGCTTTCATTTCCTTATATATATTTTTTTGTGTGTTTGGAGTCTACCAGCTCCTCTGTTTTAGTACTTTTTTAACGATTTATTTATTTATTTTAAAAACAGAGTTACAGAGAGAGAGAAGGAGAGACAGAGCTAGATCTTCCATCTGCTGGTTCACTGTCCAAATGGCCACAATGCCCAGGGCTGGACCAGGCTGAAGCCAGAAGTCAGGAACTTCTTCTGGATCTCCCATGTGGGTGCAGAAGCCTAAGCACTTGGACCATCCTCTGCTGCTTTCCCAGGTGTATTAGCAGGGAGCTGGATCCAAAGTGGTGCAGCCGGGACACAAACCAGCATCTATATGGGATGCTGGTGCTGTAGGCCTTGGCTTAACCTGCTGT
Source organism: Lepus europaeus (assembly GCF_033115175.1). Classification (NCBI taxonomy): domain Eukaryota; kingdom Metazoa; phylum Chordata; class Mammalia; order Lagomorpha; family Leporidae; genus Lepus; species Lepus europaeus. The sequence continues at coordinate 61,380,418 of NC_084830.1, read as the reverse complement.
GCTACAGTGCCAGCCCCATTCTAGTTCTTTATATAGAATAATATACATCATCACAAACAATCATCACTCCACTCTGCTGCAAAACACCAAACCCCATTACACTTACACTTCTGTATTTAGGCATCCACTATGCAACTTCCCTCACCTTTCTCCTCCCTTTCTGGTCTCTAGTAATTACTACATTAAATTCAGATGGAATCTATTGCTCATCTAACTATCTGTATATCTATGCATCTTTATATTATTTTCAACCCACACACGAGAGAGAACATTTGGCATTTGTCTTTGTGTTTGGCTTATTTCATGTAATATAATGATCTCTAGTTTCATCCATTTAGTTAAATGTCAGGATTTCTGGCTTTTTATATCTGTTGCTTTTTACCATAGTAGAAAATAAAACTGGCTATGTCACAGCACCAGCTGTTTTTTTTTTTTCTAAAAACTTTTTGAAGTACTCTGTGTATGTGTTTGTGTGTGTATGTTGTTTTGATTGAAATATATGAAATAAATCCAGTGTAATACAGAGATGTCACTAAAAATGGCAGGAGTATTTTCATAGCTCTTCAGATAATTTTGAATATTTTTCTTTTATATCACTCCAAAAGTCAAGCGGAGATGTGAATGGACTCTGTATTTCAAAGTCAGAGTTACAGAGAGCAAAGGAGAGACAGAGGTTTTCCATCGCTTGTTCACTCCCCAGGTGGCCCCAACCATCAGTGCTGGGCCAGGCCGAAGCCAGGAGCCAGGGGCTTCATCCAGCTCTCCCATGTGGGTGGTAGGGGCCCAATTACTTGGGCCATCTTCTGCTGCTTTTCCCAGACCATTAGCAGAGAGCTGGATTGGAAGTGTAGCAGCCGGGACACAAACTGGTGCCTGTATGGGGTACCAGTGATGTAAATGGTAGCTTTACTCACTACTCCTCAATGCCAGCCCCATTAATGAACTTTTTATTTCCTGTTATATTTAAGTCCTTTCATTTGTATTAAGCTTCTGTTATCCTGCTTTTGTGTGGGTTGTATAAACATTTTTTATAATTTAATTTTGATTTATATATACTTATATAAATAAATGCTCCTTGGTTTATTACGGGTTAACATCCTGATAAACCCAACATCCTAAGTTAAAAGTACTGTAAGTCAAAAATAGAGTTAATACACCTAGGCTACCAAATACCGTACTTTAGCAACCTGGTACACTATAGATATAGATTGTTTATCCTCATGATCATATGGTTGACTGGGAGCCATGGCTCATTGCCTCTGCCTGGCATTGTAGGGACATATCCTACTACCTATTGCTGGCCTGGGAAAAGATAACAATTCAATATATGATTTCTATGAATTTCTATCACTTTCTTACTATTGTAAAGTCAAAAAATTATAAGTTGAGCCATTGTAGGTCAAGGACCATTTGCATAGTGTTCTTGAGTGTACTCTTTTTTTTTTTTAAGATTTATTTATTTATTTTAAAGTCAGAGTTACACAGAGAGGACACACACACACACACACGGGGTGGGGTCTTCCATCTGCTGGTTCACTCCCCAGATGACCACAACAGCTTGAGCTGTGCTGATCTGAAGGCAGGAGCCAGGAGCTTCTTCCAAGGACTTGGGCCATCTTCTACTGCTTTTCCAGACCAAAGCAGAGAGCTGGATCATAAATGGAACAGCCGGGTCTTGAACTGGCAGCCATATGGAATGCTGGCACTGAAGGCAGTGGCTTTACTTGCTACGCAATAGCGCCGGCCCCTCTTGAGTGTACTCTTTATAAAACATTTTTAATTGCTGCTCTAGGCATTTCCTCTTTACATGTAACTTATCATGGTCTACTGGTGGTGTTACTTTTCCAATCTGAAACCTTACCTTATTTATATCCCTTTATCCTTTCCTGTTTAAAATTATCTTAAATATTTCCTTTTACTTTGAGAACGATCTCTGTTTTGTTTTTACTTCAACCACCAGATATATTAGATATACATAAAACAAGAGAAAACAGTGTGTTTGTTCTCTTTCTCCTTTCCTTCCTTGTTTTTCATGCTGTATATCCTTGATGTCCCAAAATATCTCTTACAAAATAATTTCCTATCTGTTTAGAAAATTTCCTTTAATCATTCTCTTAGGATACATCTACTGGCAAAAATTCTCTTGGTGTTTCTTTATCTGAGAATGTCTTGATTTCCTTTTTATGCTTGAAGGATATTTTCATTTGATAAATGATTCTAGTTGGTAATCCTTTTCTTTTATCATATGAAAAAATGTTATATCAGTTTCTTCTGATGTCCATGGTTTCTGATGGGAAATAAGCTGACATTTTAATTTTTTCTTCTTATAGATGTTTTGTCTGGATTCTTTCAAGATTATATCCTTGTCATTAGTATTCAGGAGTTTAATTATAATGTGCCCTAATGTGAATTTCTTTGAGGTTATTATATTTGTTGTTTCTTCAGCTTTTTTATCTACTTATATCTCCTGTCATATTTGGGAAATTTTTTGTCATTATTTCTTTATGAAGAATTTTAATATTAGCCTCTTCCAGGACTCCAGTATCACAAATACTTTATTCTTTGTTGTTGAGGCTTTGTTAATTTTTTTTTTTTAATATTCTTGCCTTTCTGTTGTTCAGATTAGGTAATTTCCGTCTGTCTATCTTCCAGTTCATTGACTCTTTCTTCTTCATTCTGTCTTTGAGACCAACCACAGATTTTTATACTAGTGATTGTATTTTTCTGTTCTAAATTTTCCATTTGGTTCTTTGTATCATCTATTTTTCACTAATATTTTCTATTTCTTTTCTGAGATTTTCTGTTTTTCATTTGTGTTACTTTTGCTCATAATTATTCATTGAATAATTTTTGTCATAGAAGCTTTAGAATTATTTGTTAGATAATTCTAACGTCTTTTAAATCTAGGTGTTGGTACCTTTTAATTGTTTTCATTCAGTTTTGAGATGTTCCTGGTTGATACGACAAAGTGATTTTCAATGGAAACCTGACTGTCTTTGATACTTCTGTGGCAGAGAAAGTAATGTGTGTGGGACTGTCTTGTTACTGCCAGGGGAGGAGGAATAGATGTTTTGTTTCTCCACTCAGCCTCCAGTGACAACCAGTGTGTTCCTTGTTGCTTGATGGGATGGGCGGTGGGCAGTTACAGTTTTCAAATGATTTTCACTGACACCAAGATAGGGTGACTGCATAACAGTTGTTGTATAGTGGTGAATGCCCTGGCTTTTTCTTGTGATATTTGGTGGGAATAAAATGATGACTGTGCAAAGTCTTCAGTCTTTCTAGATTGCTCTTTTTTTAAAAAAAAAAAAAAAGATTTATTTATTTTATTTTATTTGAAAGGGCTGGCGCCGTGCCTCAGTAGGCTAATCCTCCGCCTGTGGCGCTGGCACACCAGGTTCTAGTCCCGGTCGGGGCACTGGATTCTATCCCGGTTGCTCCTCTTTCAGTCCAGCTCTCTGCTGTGGCCCGGGAGTGCAGTGGAGGATGGCCCAAGTGCTTGGGCCCTGCACTCGCATGGGAGACCAGGAGAAGCACCTGGCTCCTGGCATCAGATCAGTGTAGTGCGCTGGCCGCAGCGGCCATTAGGAGGTGAACCAACGGCAAAGGAAGACCTTTCTCTCTGTCTCTCTCTCACTGTCCACTCTGCTTGTCAAAAAAAAAAAAAAAAAAAAAAAAAAAAAAAAAAAAAACCAACAAAAAAAAAAAAAAACAAAACAGTTACACAGAGAGAGGAGAGGCAGATTATACACACACACGCACACGGGGAGGGGGGGTGGAGGAGGGAGGGAGGGAGAGGTCTTCCATTCATTGATTCACTCCCCAGATGGCTGCAATGGCCAGAGCTGTGCTGATCAGAAGCCAGGAGCCAGGAGCTTCTAACGGGTCTCCCATGCTGGTGCAGGGGCCCAGGGACTTGAGCCATCTTCTACTGCTTTCCCAGGCCATAGCAGAGAGCGCTGGATTGGAAGTGGAACAGCTGGGACTCAAACGGGTGCCCATATGGGATGCTGCAGGCAGCTTTACCCACTATGCTACAGTGCCGGCCCTTCTATGCTGTTCTTTTACTGGAATTTTGGCTGGAAGGAGGAGGCGTTCACTGGAATTTTTTTTTTCTTGATGCCTACTAGTATTTCTGGATTGCCAGCTTCATCAGCATCAAATCTTAGATTGTGAAAAAAAAATTCTGACAAATTAAATTGGATAGAGTGTGTTTGAACCGAAAATATTTTCACAAATTGGGCTGTACTCAGAACCACAAGACATTGAGAGAGCTCCACTTGGCATTGGAAGCTGCAAGCCATTGTAGAACAAACACGGATGCAAGGTAGAGAAATCACCTGATTGAGGACAGCCAGGCCTCTGCTTTATTTGGGTGCAGTGGGATGAGACCTTTGCCTTATGTGGGCATTGACTGCTCAGGAGGTTATCTTTAGTGGCTGAAATTTAGCTGTGGTACTCTTAAGTCAGATTTCATCTTGTTTACATACTAAGTTAGGTTGTGGTTCATTATGTTAAGAACTGAAAATGTAGAGAAAGCCTCAGGTTAATGACTTACTGCATACCTAATTTAGAAAGATATATAAGGGAAAAAGAAAAATCAGAGAATTTATTACTGTGCTATATTTTCTGTGGGTCTTAATGTCCCTGGCTAATCTATCTTCTGTCTATCTTTGGCTTTTCTGCCTGTTCCCTATATAATGTCTAGTGCTTTTAGTTGTACAAAATAAATAAGAAGACCATGTTTTTTTTTCTTCCTGAGAAAGAAGTCCAATTTTCTTACTTTGATTCCTATTTACTTTTTTAAAAAATTAAAAACATTCTTTTATTCATTTAAGAGGCAGAGAGGCAGAGAGAGAATGAGTGAGGGAGAGAGAACAGTGTGCTCCTATTTTCTGGTTCAGTCCCCAAATGTCCATGATGGCTAAAGGCCAGGAACTCAATCCAGATTTCCAGTGAGAGTGGCAGGAACCCAGTTACTTGAGCCATCAATGCTATATCCCAGATTCTATATTAATAGGAAGCTGGAGTCAGGATCTGGAGCTGGGAATCAAACCAGGTACTCTGATTTGAGCCATGGGCATCTAAATACCATACTAAGTGGTAGGTCAGATGCTTGCCACTTGAGTCCTGGCAGCACCCCTTCTGATCCACCTCCCTCTTAATGAGCCTGGGAAGAGAGCTAAAGATGGCCAAGTCCTTGGGCCCTGCACCCACACAAGAGACCAGGAAAAAGCTCTTGGCTCCTGGCAACAGCCTGGTCCAGTCCTGCCCATTGTGGCAATTTGGGAAGTGAACCACTGGATGGAAGACCTCTTTCTCTGCCTCTCTGTAACTCTGGCTTTCAAATAAATAAGTAAATCTTTTTAAAAAATCACTTTTAGGGAGAAGGAGAATGGAGGGGGAATGTCACTATGTTCTTAAATCTATGTATGTGAAATACAGGAACTTGTATAACTTAAAATTCAAAACAACAACTAAATCACTTTTATATTATGTGAAGAACAGATTCAGAAAGAATGTAATTATTGAAATAGGGGAGTTAGAATACTAGTTAAAAAGTTGTTTCAGTTAATTAAAAGATAATGTTGATCTGTGTGATATTGATGTAGCACCAATTGCTTATAAACTTCCCTCCTAACACTGCTTTTGTTGTATCCCATAGGTTTATATTTATTTACTTATTTATTTACTTGAAAGGCAGAGTCACAGAGAGGCAGAGAAAGAGAGAGAGAAAGAGAGAGAGAGAGAGAGAGAGAGAGAAAGAGAAATCTCTTCCTTCTGGTTCACTCTGGTTCACTCTGCTGGAGCTTGGCTGATCCGAACCAGGAGCCAGGAGCTTCTTCCAGGCTCCCTCACAGGTGCATGGACCCAATGACTTGGGCTGTCTTCTACTGCTTTCCCATGCCATAGCAGAGAGCTGGGTGAGAAGTAGAGCAGCTGGGACTTAAACTGGAACCCATATGTGATGCCAGCACTGCAGGCGGTGGTTTTACCTACTGTGCCACATTTTGGCCCCGTCCCATAAGCTTTTTTAAATTTAGATTATTTGTTTTTATTGATATGTTTTGTTGTCATCTTCATTTATTTCCATAATTTTTTGATTTACCTTTTGAGTTCCTTTGTTACCCACTGTTAATTCAGGAGCTTGTTGTTCAATTTCCATGTGTTCACAAATTTTCTAGAGACTCTTGATTTGTTAATTTCCAGATTAATTACATTGTGGTCACAAAAGATGCATGGTATGATTTTGATTTTTTGAATTTGCTGTGACTTGCTTTATGGCCTAGCATAATGGTCTATCCTAGAGAAAATTCCATGCACTGATAAAAAGAACATGTATCCTGCAACTGTAGGATGAAAGGTTATATAGATATCAGTTATGTCCATTGGTCCATAGTTTAGGTCTGTTTGTTGATTTTCTGTCTAGTTGATCTTTCTGTTGATGAAAGTGGGATGCTGAAGTCCCTCATTACTATTGTGTTGGAGTCTGTGTCTCTTGTGAGATCCATTAATAGTGTTTTTAAATAGCCAGGTGCTCTGGCATGGGGTACATGTACATTTATTATAGTCACATATTCCTGTTGAATTGATCCCTTTAATCATTATAGTGCCCTTCTTTGTCTCTTTTAACAGTTTTTATGCTAAAGTCCATTTTGTCTGATTTTAGGATGGCTACATCTGTTTGTTTTTTCTTTCCATTAGCATGGGATATCTTTTTCCATACTTTTATTTTCAGTCTGTATGTATCCAGGTGGCAAGGTGTGTTTTTTGTAGTAGCAAATATATGGGTCTTGTTTTTTAATCCATTCAGATAGTCTATATATTTTACTTGGAGAATTTAGGCCATTTGTATTTAAGGTAATTATTGATATGTAATGACTTGACCTTGGCATTTTTCCATAAATATTCTCATTTTTTACTTTGAATTTTCCTTGTATGTTTACTGAGAGATTTTCTGCTTCACATTCTTTCACAATGATGACTGTTTTTCTGTGTTTCTGTGTATAGCACATCCTTAAGCATCATTTGTAAGACTCAATGCATGGTGACAAATTCTTTCAATTTTTGTTTGTTATGGAAAGTCTTTATTTCACCTTCATTCATAAATGAGAACTTTACAGTGTACAGTATTCTGTGTTGACATTTTTTTTCTCTTAAGACTTGGACTATGTTTCTCCATTCTCTGCTAGCCTGTAGAGTTTCTGATGAGAAATCAGCTGTCAGTCTATTTTGAGATCCACTAAAAGTAATCTGGTGTTTCTCTTTTGCATATTTTAGAATCTTTTCTTTATGTTTTGCTGTTGAAAGTCTGACTACAATGTGTTGTGATGAAGATCTTTTCTGGTCACATCTGTTAGGAATTCTATGTGCTTTTTTTAGTTAGATGTCCCTTTCTCCAAATTAGGAAAGTTTTTTGTAATTATTTCACTAAATAGGCCTTCTAATCCATTCTCTCTTTCCACACCTTCAGGCATTTCTAAGACCTGTATGTTGGGTCATTTGATAGTATTCTGTAAATCTCAATCATTGTGTTTTTAATTTTGTAATTTGTTCTTTTTTTTGAGGGGAAGTCTGACTGAGATAGTTCCAAAGATTTGTCTTCTAGCTCAGATATTCTTTCTTCTACCTCACCAAATATTTTTTCAGGCTTTCCACTATATTTTTTATTTAACATATTGAATTCTTCACTTCTAATATTTTAATTTGATATCTATTCAAATTTCAATTTCATGGAAAAATTTTTCCTCCTTGTCATGTATTGATTTCTTTAACTTTTGAATTTGCTTCTTAGTAATTCTATGATCAATGTTTTGAATGCCTTTTCAGGCAGTTCATCAATCTCTTTATCTTCACATTCTAATATTGAGATGTTGTGTTCCTTGGGGAATTCATGTTATCCTCCTTATTTATGTTTCTTAAATTTCTATGTTTATTTTTAGGCATTTGTAGAAATTGTTGTTGGTTTTTTTCCTCTGATAGCTTTTACTTTTGAACTATGCCTCTGTGGCTTAGTAGAGTATCTTGTCTTTCAGACCAAGGAGCTCTTGTCAGTGCTCTTGGCTTTGTTGAGTATCCAAGGTGACACCCATGATGGAAATGGTAGATATCCTCTATTGTCAGTGGGTGCGTTTGATCACCTCTGTTGACACAATGACATCCTCACCTCTTCTCTTTCAAGCTGATCAGTGCCCCGGGATTAGCCCACAGTGGGTGTAACACTCACCCACACTGCCACATGAACCACACAAAAAATCTGTGCAGTCCTCAGTGTGAGCAGAGATCCTGCTGCCCTGAGGCATCATATGCAATCAGGAAGCTCTGAATCCCTGGTGCCAGACACAGTGGTTGCCCAGAGACCCATTTATACCCTGTTTCCCCTTGTGCAGTTGCAGACTGTCCATAATCACAGTACATTATGCTCCCACAATCATAAGGTGCAGAGGCTCTGCTCTGCCTCACTAGCCAGAGAGAGCAGAGATGTTTTCAGAGCCAGCTGCCTGTGGGTGCTGCACCTTGGGGGCTTCTTCACGTGGGTGCCAGTCTGTTTGATGCTGTGTTCATAGCTCTGTGAGCTGGTGGGGTGGTCTGGGGTCCTCCTGGAGCACCAGAAAATGTAGTTGTCCTGCAGCAGATACTCCGCCCACCCAGAGATGAAAGCTGTCCTCTTCTTGCTGCTGTGACTCTTGTCTCACTCCGTTTCTTCCTTCTTACCATCTTTTCTGTGCTGTTTTCTTCATTTGGATCATGGTCCCCAATGTCATCATTTTTCAAGCGGGGATGGCACTTCCTGTTGCTTTGGGCAGGTTATTTCACCTCAGAGAACCTCATTTTCCAAATGTGTCAAACTTGCTAGTCCTCTTGCTGATGCGAAAATGCATTTTGATTTTGCTTATTTGAAAAATCCACACACTTTGCATTGTAATGCTTTTTAGCAATTTCCTTTGAGTTGCTGTCTTTGACCATAACTAATCTTTACATTTCCCGATACATTTGGATCATACAAAATGTATTTCAACAGTACTATATCATGTTAATTATGGAGAAAATAATTTCTTCATAATGCTTTCTTTTATTTTCATAGCAGATGTGAATTCAGGAAATATTTTAAAACATTGGAGTTTATACTTGTTAATATAAATTTTCCCACAAAAAATAAAAAGGAAAACTTTAAAACTTCACAACTATACTATAACCTTTGATTGTGTTTCCAGAAGTTGCTTGGGCTGAATATTATTTGTCTTGTAAAGAGTTTTAGAATAAATGGAGAGAATGGAGATACAGGAAAATAAAGTATAACTCTTAATTGAAAAGAGACTATGATTGTTTCTTTCCAATCTAAATGAAATTATTACGATGCTGCTTTCAGGCAATAGGAAAGAAGAAATATTTTCTGAAAATAATGACCTCATTATATAACCTAAAAACTGAAAAAAACCTCTTTAGTTTTCTTTCTGTTGAAATAAATGTTTTTAAAGTGAAAATAGTTTTACTGTTCATATGAGAATTTTTTTTCTCAAAATAATATATAAGCATTAGAAGACAGGAATCCCTTCTTTATTGGATTTTTCTCTGAGCTACTATGAGCTATAAAATTCTTAGGCAAAGGAAGTAAAACTATTATTATATATGTGGTAAATATATTTGTGATTTTAATTGATTTATTTTCTTGGAAGTTATAAAAAAGCATTTGTTTATTCTTCATACCAGGGGATTCCAATTCAATCCCATCAAGGAGGCATGTACCAATGCCATCTCACTAGTCCAAGTGATCAATTTCAGTTCACAATTGATCATAATGATAGGACTAAGAGCCAAAGGGATCACATAAACAAGACTAGTGTCTGAAAATACTAACTGATGGAACAAAAAAGGGAGAGAACAATCCAACATGGGAAGCAGGATGCACAGCAGACTCATAGAATGGCAGATGTCCTAAACAGCACTCTGGCCTCAGAGTCAGCCCTTTAGGCATTTGAATCAGGCTGAAAAGCCCTTGAGAGTGTTTGTTTCAGGCATGGAAGGCCAAGACACTCTGGCAAAAAAAAAAATGACCTGAATGAAAGATCTCTGCAAGTGAGAGCCCAGTGGAAAGAATGGGCCATCAAAGAAGGAGGTACCTTTCTCTGAAGGGAGGAGAGAACTTCCACTTTGACTATGACCTTGTCTAAATATGATAAGAGTCGGTGAACTCAGAGGGCTTCCAAGGCCTTGGCAACTCATGACTGGAGCCTAGGGTGGTTACTGATGCCATAAACTAGAGTGTCAAATTGTTAAGTCAACAACAGGAGTCACTGTGCACTTACTCCTCATAGGATCTCTGTCCTTAATGTGCTGTACATTGTTATTTAATGCTATAATTAGTACTCCAATGGTAGTTTTTTCACTTTGTGTTGCTATATGGGCAAACTGTTGAAATCTTTACCTAATATTTGCTAAACTGATCTTCTGTATATAAAGAGAATTGAAAATGAATCTTTATGTGAATGGAAGGGGAAAGGGAGCGGGAGGGGGGAGGGTTGCGGGTAGGAGGGAAGTTATGGGAGGGGGGAAGCCATTGTAACCCATAAGCTGTACTTTGGAAATTTATATTCATTAAATAAAAGTTTAAAAAAAAAAGAAAATGAGAAATTTGGTAAAACAACGCAGTAGTACTTATCTATGTATCTATCTATCCATCTAGTTAAAGTGTCTATTGATAGATTCTGCCAGTCTCTCACCAATCTATCTACAGCACATATACTGTGCATGCGTGCTATCTTTCTTTACTGAATACTTTGTGATTTTCTTCTGCATATATATGGTGTCAGTAAACTTCTTTCCTATTTTTGTGTAACATTTAACTAATTGGACTTTCAGAATGGAGACATTTGTGATTAAGTGTTCATGGAATCATGTCATGTTATTTAATTCTTGGATAGTTGTAATTGCTGAAAATTCTTTCTTGATTTGCAACAGATCTTCAGGGGCCAGTGTTACGGCATAGTGGTTTAAACCACAGTAGTCCTGGCTGCTGCATTTCCATTGCAGCTCCCTGCTAATGTGACTGGGAGAGCAACAGAAGATGGCACAAGTACTTGGGCTCCTGACACAAACATGAGAGTCCCAGGTGGAGTTCCAGGTATCTGGCTTTGACCTGGCCCAGTCCCAGCCATTGTGACCATTTAAAGAGTAAACCAAGGTATCAAAGATAGTTCTCTTTCTGTCATTGTTTCAAATAAATAAATACATACATGAATAAATCTTAAAAAAAAATCACACACCCATACTTCAAATTCTACCCATTTTGGGCTCAGTTCTAAAAACTGGCAGCAGATCTAATCTTTTCTAAACTACTCATCTCATAGTCTTAATTTCTTTGTTGTACTTTTACTAACATATGTAAATTTTTATTTTAACTTCAATCCAATCCCTGCCTACAGGCCTTTGGTGTTGCAGCTTTGTTTCAGGTCCATATCTCTTTTCTTTTCTTTCTTTTTTTTTTTTTTAAGGTTTAGTATTTATTTGAAAAGCATAGTTATGGATGAGAGGCAGAGGCAGAGAGAGAGAGAGAGAGAGAGAGAGAGAAGGAGAGAGATTGTCTGTCTGCTGATTCACTCCCCGAATGGCCTCTTCAGACGGATTTGGGCCAGGGCAAAGCCAGGAGCCAGGAACTCCAACCTTTTCTCTCACATGGGTAGTAGGGACCCAAGCACTCTGGCCATTGTCTGCTGCATCCTACCCACAATCTAGCTAGAAGCTGGATGTGAGGCAGAGTACTGGGACTTGAATTGGTACTCTGATATGGGATTTCCACATCACAAGCAGTGGCTTACCCATGGTACCACAAGCTGGCCCCCTGTGTACTTCTAATGAATATTAAGAGCTCTCCACAAGGGGTCTCACGGTCAGCAAGAACATATTTTATGGGTAAGTATTACCAAAAAATATTCCTTAGCATGTAATTAAGACTGTAGTCTAGATTCACTAGTTCCACACTGCAAAAAGGATGAAATTCAAACACTATATTAAGGTCTTATGGCCACATTAATTCATCTTGCCAACTTTATCTCCTAATATTTTCTCACCAACAACTTTATTAAATGCTAAGTATTCTCAGATAACAGGTTTCATTGGGTCCTCAGGTTTCTGACTTCCTGACTGCTGATCCTCATGAGAGAGCCACTCCCTCAATACTGCTGCACTGCTCTATCCACTGTTTCCACATGTCCTTTCCCACCCTCACATTCACATCCTTCTCTAGGCTCCAGAGATGAGAAACCATACCTCCTTGTACCATTCTTTCCCAAGTTGCCCGAAAGAGGTCTTTCTTACTTATCTACATCACAACAGAGACTGTAATAATTCTTGCTTAGGCTATACTAAAGCATCATGGGTAAAAAAAGGAGGGGGGTTTGTATTAGAGCATTTATTTCTTTTTATTTTTTATTTTATTTTTTGACAGGCAGAGTATACAGTGAGAGAGAGACAGAGAGAAAGGTCTTCCTTTTTGCCGTTGGTTCACCCTCCAATGGCTGCTGCGGCTGGCGCGCTGCGGCCAGCGCACCGCGCTGATCCGATGGCAGGAGCCAGGTGCTTCTCCTGGTCTCCCATGGGGTGCAGGGCCCAAGCACTTGGGCCATCCTCCATTGCACTCCTGGGCCATAGCAGAGAGCTGGCCTGGAAGAGGGGCAACTGGGACAGAATCCGGCGCCCCAACCGGGACTAGAACCTGGTGTGCTGGCGCCGCAAGGTGGAGGATTAGCCTGTTGAGCCACGGCACCGGCCGTATTAGAGCATTTCTAAAAACCATTGTCCAAGCCCATGGTCACACCTCTGGTTACTTAAAGCTCATTATTTGCTGATTGTCTTCGCTGATCAGGGACAGCGCAAACTCTTCTATTTGAACCACTTTGCAGTTCTCAGAATTCTTCATGCACTGAATGCTTCTACCCAGAGAGAGACATGCTTCCTCTCTACCCAAGTTCTCCACTGCAGCTTCCATTTTAACCTTTTTTTTGATGGTTGACAATAGGGAAACTCTCCTTTCTGGGAAAATTCTAAGCTTTTTTTAAGGTTGTTATCTGGTTCTGTATCTTTGACAGGATAATAAAAGGAATCATTTTATTCCCCCAAACTAGTATTTAGCCTTATTCATCATAACCTAGTTATATAGCATCTACTACTTCATCTTGTGTTTTTTTTTTGTAAATGTGTTCTGTATCCTCAACTAGATTGTATCTTCCTTGGGAGCAGATATTTCCTTTTCCTAGCAAGATTCCTGACACAATGAGTTTGGGTTCAATGAAAGTTTTCTATGGATGATGAGTGTGAGGTGATAAGCTAATACTAAACACTCATGCAGTTTTCTAAATTTTAGACAGTGGTATAGATATAGTACAGCTTGACATGAACTCCTGGGTTCCCTTGGAACAACCATTTAGTTTACTGATATACTCAGTACATTCTCTTTCTGGTTCATTTTTCTTACAGCAACTATAGTTTCCCTCCTGAAACAAATTTGTCTCACATTTTTGGCCTCAAGCACAGGGTCAGGACAAACAATAGTGAAAGGGAGAATTTTTTGAGAAGTGAAATCCATAAGATATATATGTCACAAAAGCACTTAACCTGATGCTGGGCTCATCATGGTGATTTGTGTGGGAAAGGCTATGTCTTTCCCTCCCACGGTCAGCCCAGCACTATCATTCTCTGAACATATCCATCAGTAGATGGGATGTTCTAGCAACTCCTCAATTGTTTAATACAAAAATGTTTCTCTCAAGTATTAGTTTTCCTTTTTCAACTCTAATGGTTTTCACATAATGGTGTATCTTTATCAACTATCACTTTCTATGGATTGGATATCAAACATGACACAAAACAGGAAGGTCTTACTCTTTTATGAGTGCAATGTTTCTTTCTATCATTCATGCTGACCTAGTGTCAGCAGCTATTTTATCAGACACCTCCATCAGCACTGACAGTTAACCACAGAGATGTATTCTCAGATGTTGAATTTTGTTCTATACACTGAGGTCAAAGAATAAACAGAAAATGATGGAAGAGTCAGGAAGGAGAGCCCTACATGAAAAATTCTATCATTTTTTAATAATTAAGTAGTTTTTAAAAAGGAAATATGCATTTTGCTAAATATATTGAAATCTTCCAAACAATAACAGATATAATATTTTTATTATTTCAGTTACTGCTGTATAATTTTAATGCACTGAATTTTTGTTGACCATTGTAGTCTCTTCTTGGTTTCTGAAAAAAGTGACTAAATAATAATTTATCTTTGTGATAACTTGATATGACTTGTGTATTATTAAGGAAATTATAGTGGAAAAAGTGGAATTTCACTTGAGAGACTTTTAAAATTAATATTTGTTAAAGATGATAAATATAAATATTATGTCTTTCCCCAAAGAGCATGGCAGATAGAAATCTCAATATTATTTTTGTGCCACATATGGCTACTATATCAGAATATGGACTATTTTTTCAGACAAAGGCATTTTTAATACTGAATTCTGAAATTGGGCAAATTTTCTCACCAAGTCGTGCCTACCTGGATTAAGATAGCCCCTTCACATATACCATAAACCCAGGGGCAGAAATCTGGGATTCCACCTAAGCTGACTCCCCTCCTGCTGTAGGCAGGGACTTACTAAGAGAATGAACAAGGCAGACAGGGCTTTGCATAGCTAATGTTTTCTTCCAGGCCTGCTTATCATGTAAGTCCTTTAGGAAATCAATCAAAGAGGTTGAGAGAGGCCAGGCATCTTTTACTAATGGGGATCCCTCTACATCAGGAGCAAGTAATAAGCATCTATTGTCACTATAATTTCCTAGGTTTTACTTTCTTAATCTATTGGACTTAACTATTAAACCTTTGGTCAACCAAAGTTATGGCTATAACTTCAGTCTCTCAGAAGGACTTTTCCCGTACTTCTTTGAGGCTATCCTTCAAATACAAGTTGTTGCCCTTTGAGTACTTACTGGAACCAGTGGTAGTCTGTATATAATAAGTCCTCCCAGAAGACTCTCAAATAGGTCTTAACAACAAGCACTTACATGAACTCCTAGAAGGTAACTCTCTATCCAAGGCTGAAATTTACTTAATACTTCTTTGCATACCCAGTATGCTGTCCACATATCTAAAATGGCTCATCAGAGGTTCTTCAAAGAAAGAAAATGACACTTCATAAAGTATAACCCCTTTCCTATTATCCACTTTGCAGGGAGAAATTAAAGGCTGAACTTAATTCTCATTTTATGTTGTATCCCTCATGTCCCAGCAGGAAGCAGGTGGTACATAGTCAATTTAGAAAAAATTAATAAAATATCTCTTTTTACTGGTGTGAACATGGTATAGGGAAACCAACAAGGATGGACAAGACTTGGCGGTTCTTAATGTATCTGCCACACCCTAGGCATGAAGAAGCGAGGAGAGGAGACATTTCCATAATCTTAGCAGTGGTGTTTTGTGGAGAAGGACACTTAAATAGAGGCTTTCCATCAACTCATGGTAACCCAGCAGAGAAATAAGCAAGGGAAGAAGACTCTGAACCTAATTTTTCTCCTCTCTTACTGGTGCTTTCTATTGGCTAAATCCAGTGGGAGGCCAGAGGAAGAAAGACTGCAGCCTCTGAGGCACAAAACGAGGTAGGCAGTGGATCTGGAGGAGCAAACAGAAAAGAAATGCCTTATAAATTGAAGTTAAAGAGAATATTGAAGGAAACAAAGTCCAAAATCAAATTCTCTTGTCCTTATGTTGTAAAATGCTAAGTAAATCCATTCTTTTTAACTTAACATTCTGATCAGTCTCAGCTAGAGGGATTCTAAATGCTTGGTAGAGTTAGATTTCTTTTAAGAGTTGCAGTGTGGGCTGTCTCTTACTGGAATGAGTGTGTTCCTTCGGGGCTCAGAAATTACTGTAGCTTAATGCCAAATGATTTGTGAGCTATGCTTTTAAAGAGTCCAAATGATGAGTGGGACACAACAGATGATGAACCTCTAGGCCCACACAGCAAGTTTTAAAATGAGCCAATCTCCAGTCTTCATTTTATACAAGGTAAAATAATGTTCCTAGAATCCTGAACCCAGGATCTAGTCCCATCAAATATTGTTGCCAAAGAACACACTATTAGCTCCATGGTATTTGGGTGAAGAAGCTCAGTCTGGGAAAATAGTCTTGATTTTGTCTTACTATAATGCTAATCAGTTCATCCTAGTTGTCCAGAAGTCATAAACTCAATTGGGAGAAATCAGCAAGAGGTTAATTTTGGCATTATGTGAATGGGGGAACAACTCACATCTGTGAACTATCTACTCTTCCAGATGGCAATGTTTGAGACACTGCTGCTATTTTTAAAAGTTTAGAAATTCTTAACTGTGGAAGCTCCAGACAGCAGATTTTATTTGAGGAGACTCTCTCTCTGATCCCATGCTTAAAACCTCTTATTTTTATATTCTTCCCTTGTGCTGTTCATTTATGCCTGACACTGATAAAGTAATTTCAAATGCAATGTTGCACATGTAAAACTCTGGGGCAGCATGTGTTAAATTCTTTAAACCTAAAAGCAACAAGTGTTCTGTCTTGTCATGTTGAATAAGTTTTATATATTTGAATATTTACCTCAGCCATGCCTGCTTAAGAAATTGCACCTGTGTGGTCCAAGATCAAACAACAGTATCTTGTGTCATGACCTTGCCCAAGTCTGCTATGGGTTAATCCTTTGATGAAACTCACAGCCCTAAATTCTTTACAGCTATCCTTTGGCTTAGTCTCGATATATGTGGTATTGCTCACAAAGAAAGAACCAGCATACATTGTGGTCACCATCAAGTGAGAAAATATTACAAGTGCAGAATAGGTATTTGATAAAATCCAGCATCACTTCATGATAAAAAAATGTTTCTGAGTAAATTAAGTACAGAAAGAACTTACCAGAATATAGTAAAGGCCATGTATAACATTCAAAAAGCTAGTGCCATACTGAATGGGGAAAAGCTGAAGGCTTTTTCTGTAAAGTCTTGAATAGGACAAATATACCAACTTTCATCACTTTTATTTAACATAGTATTGGTAGTCATATCCAGAGAAATTGATAAAGAGAAAGCAATAAGGGCATCTAAGTTGGAAAAGAGGAAGTCAAAGTATCAGTATTTGCAAATGGCATGTTTTAGACAGAAAATTCCAGACTCCACCAAAAAACTCTCAGAACTGATAAGAAGTCAGCAAAGTTACAGGATACAATGAAAAATCAGTAGTATCATTATAAACCAATAGAAAGTGATTTGAAAAAGAAATAAAGAAAGCATTATAATTTCCAATAGCTGTAAGAATATAAAGTGCCTAGGAATAAATTTAACCAAAATGGCAAAAAATATCTCTAATGAAAAATATGAAACAATGATGAAAGAATTTAAAGAAGATACAAAGAAATGGAAAGGCATGTCTTGTTTATGGATTGGAAGGCATAATACAGTTAAAATGTCCATACTACCCAAAAATGGTTTACAGAGCAATGAAATCCCTATAAAAAGATCAATGACATCTTTCATAGATGACAAAAAGACACTAAACACTATTAAAATTTGTATGGTACTGCAGAAAACCTCTACTAGCCAAAACAATCTTGAGCAAAAAAATTGCAAAGTAGCAGGCATTATACTAACTGACATTATTGCAAAGCTATAGTACTTATAACAGGATGATATTGACAGATGCATAGACCAGTGCAACAGTATTGAGTGTTGGATGTATTGAAACAGTATTGAGAGCTTGAAAGTAGGGTTTACCCATGCATTTATTGCCAACCAATCTCTAACAAAGTTGTTAAGAACATGCACAGGGAAAGGATAATTTTTCAGTAAATGGTTCTGGGAAAAATGGATATCAACATGAAGAAGATTGAAACTAGACTAGTAACTCAACATGTACAAAAATAAACTCAATGGCTTAAATGTATGTATATATTGAAGCATCACATAGTACCCCATAAATTTGTACACTTTTTATTTATCAATTAAAAGGTTTTTTTTTTTTAAAGATGTACTTTATTTATTTAAAGACTGAGTTACAAAGAGAGAGAGAGAGAGAGAGAAAAGCAGGCCTTACATCTGCTGGTTCCCTCCCCAAATGGCTGCAATGGCCGGGGCTAGGCTAGGCCAAAGCCAAGAGTCAGCAGCTTCTTCTGAGTCTTCCATGTAGGTTCAGAGGCCCAAGCACCTGGTCCATCTTCCACTGCTTTTCCTACACCATTAGCTGGATCAGAAGTGGAGCAGCTGGGACTCAAAACTGTGCCCATATGGGATGACACTGTCAAAACTGGCAGCTTTACCTGCTATGCCACAACACAGGAACCTATCAGTTAAAAGTTTAAAATATTATTAAAAAATCCAAAACTTCATTTTCAAATGAAAAAAATTCCCATGGGGACCTAAGTGTTAGAGCCTTTCAAGTCAATATAAAGGAAAAAAATGAAAAACAAAAACAAAAACAGTTGCATAATTCTAAGCATCTCATTGGACAGATATAAATTTCTACTTGTGGACAAGGTCAAAACTCATGTCATATATACCGTTGCTACCTTAAAAGCCTCAGTCACTGCTGGTGTGTGTCAATTTCTTGAATTTGAAGTCTCATTTTTGTTACAAGGACCTTGGCCTAGGTGCTGGATATTTCCTCCCTTAAAAATACTCATTTATTTAGTCCTCCTTACATATCATAGAGCAAATCATATGTCCTGACCTGGATCAATAAAATCTACTCTTTTGAGTTTTGCTTCCAAAAGAAAGTTTTTCTGGAAGTTTTGCTTCCAAAAGTAAGGAGGACGGAGCTAGGAAACATGCACTGTTTCTCCCTCGGTGACAGGCATGAAAATGTACTGCTTACAACTTCTGCAGCAGGGGGCATAATTGACCCTCTCATTTTCTACCCCTGTGGCTCACAGTTGCTCTGAACCCTTGCTGTCTGTGTTACTCCCAGGCAGTGCAGGCCCATTCCTGCAGAGTCCTATAATGGGCAGCTTTGGCTTTGCAAAACCTCTCTTTGGACGATTCTTCAATACCAGTCACTTCTTACCCAAACCTCTGCCTCACACTGTGAAACTTCTCTCTCCTGGCTCCCTTCCCCTCATTCTTCAAAGGGATTTCCACTTATAAACCTCTCACATTTAATAAGATTTTTTCTCTATATTTCAGGGGGCTTGAACTAACATACTTTCCAGTCCTAGATTGAGTGAGAAGGGAAGAAACAAGAGTGTGAAGTTAATAATAAATGCTTCTCCACACCTAAGAGGACATTAGAGTTGGGAAATGAGTATACGCTGCACGGTGTCATTAGGAAACGTTAGGGAAGTTTTTGTTTATTACTTTTATTTTATTTTTCTAACTTAAAGGGATTCAAATTTCATGTGTTTCATATATACAGACTCAGAAACATAGTGATGCTTCCCTCCTTACCTTCTCCCGTGCTCCCCCCCCCCTTCCTCTGCTATTACCTCTCTTAATTTTTACAGTGATCTACTTTCAAGTTTACTTTATACTCACTAAGATTAACTCTAGGGGCTGGCGCTGTGGCGCAGTAGGTTAATCCTCTGCCTGCGGCACCAGCATCCTGTATGGGTGCTTCTTCTAGTCCCGGCTGCTCCTTTTCCTATCCAACTCTCTGCTGTGGCCTGAGAAAGCAGTAGAAGATGGCCCAAGTGCTTGGGCCCCTGCACCCATCCAGAGGAAGCTCCTCGCTCCTGATTCCTGGCTCCTGGCTTTGGATTGGCCCAGCTCCAGCCATTGTGGCCATTTGGGGAATGAACCAGAGGATGGAAGACCTTTCTCTCTGTCTCTCCCTCTCACTGACTGTAACTCTACCTCTCAAATAAATAAATAAATAAAAAATCTTAAAAAAATGATTAACTCTACACTAAGTAAAGAGTTCTGCAAATAGTAAGAACAAAAAATACTGTTCATCAACAGTAAAGACACTGGCTGTAAACAACCATCAAATCTCAAAAAGTCAATTTAACTCCTATAAGTTATATTTTTGGTATCCCATTAGTTACCACAGATTAGGGAAAAACATGGTATTTGACCTTTTGTAACTAGCTATTTTCATCTAATTTGTTTGTATCCATTTTGTTATAAAAGACAGGATTTCATTTTTTTTTTACAGCTGAGTAATATTCCATAGTGTATATATACCATAATTTCTTTATCCAGTCATCAGTTGATGGACATCTAGATTGATTCCATATCTTAGCTATTGCTAATTGAGCTGCAATAAAAACGAGGGTACAGATAACTGTATCCTATGCTGATTTCATTTTGTTTGGGTAAATTCCCAGGAGTGGAATGGCTGGTTCATATTGTATGTCTATTTTCAGCTTTCTGAGGTACTATCTTCCAGTATTGCTGCACCAGTTTGCATTCCCACCAACAGTAGATTAGGGTACCTTTTACCCTACATCCTTGTCAGCATTTATTGTTTGTTGATTTCTGTATAATAGCCATCCGAACTTGAGTGAGGTGAAACCTCATTGTGGTTTTGATTTGCATTTTCCTGATGTCTAGTGATCCTGAGCATTTTTTCATGTGTCTGTTGGCCATTTAAATTTCCTCTATTGAGAAATATCTTTTGCCCATTTCTTAGCTGGATTGTTTGTTTTGCTGTTGTTGAGTTTCTTAAGCCATTTATATATTCTAGTTATTAATCCTTTATCAGTTTCATAGTTTTCAAATATTTTCACCCATCTGTTGGTTGCCTCTTCACTTTGCTGTGTATTTCCTTCACAATGCAGAAACTTCTCAGCTTCGTGTAATCCCATTATCAATTTTGGCTTTGATTTGCTGTGCTTCTGAGGTCTTTTCCAAAAATTCTTTGCCTGTGCCAATATCTTGCAGACTTACCCCATTGTTCTCCTCTAGTAATTTGATATCGGGTCATAGATTTAGATCCTTGATCCATTTTTAGTTGATTTTTGTGTAAGGCGTAAGGTAGAGGTCTTGCTCTGCCTGTGGAGATCCCAGCACCATTTGTTGAAGAGACCGTCCTTTCTCCAGGGACTTGCTTTAGCTCTTTTGTAAAAGATAAGTTGGTTGTAGTTGAGTGGATTGATTTCTGGAGTTTCTATTCTGTTCCATTGCTCTACACATCTATTTTTGTGCTAGTCCCAGGCTGTTTTAATAACTGCCCTGTAGTATCTCTTGAAATCAGGCATTTTGATACCTCCATCTTTATTTTTGTCATGAAAGATTGCTTAGTATGTTTAGGGGTCTCATGTGTTTCCATATGAATTTTGGCAGTTTTTTCTAGATCTGAGAAGAGCATCATTGGTATTGCATTGAATCTGTAAATTGGTTTCAGTAGTATGTAAATTTTTTTAAAATTTATTTGACAGGTAGAGTTGTAGACAGTAAGAGAGAGAGACAGAGAGAAAGGTCTGCCTTCCACTGGTTCACTCCCCAAAAGGCTGCTACAGCCGGAGCTGCGCCGATCTGAAGCCAGGAGCCAGGTGTGTCTTCCTGGTCTCCCATGCGGGTGCAGGGGCCCAAGCACTTGGGCCATTCTCCACTGCCCTCCCGGGCCACAGCAGAGAGCTGGCCTGGAAGAGGAGCAACCGGGACTAGAATCCTGCACCCATATGGGATGCTGGTGCCGCAGGTGGAGGATTAACCAAATGAGCCACGGCTCCGGCCCTGTAGTATGGAAATTTTGATATTATTCTTCTAATCCATGAAAACGGAAGGTTTTTTTCCATTTCTTTGGTGTCTTCTATTTTTCTCTCTTTTTTAAGGATTTATTTATTTATTCGAAAGGCAGAATTACAGAGGCAGAAGCCAGAGAGAGGGAGAGAGAGAGTTAGTCTTTCATCCACTGATCCACTGGTTCACCCCTCCAAATGGCTGCAACAGCTAGAGTTGAGCCAATCTGAAGCCAGGAGTCAGGAGCTTCTTCTGGGTTTTCCATGTGGTTTCAGGGGCCCAAGGACTTGGGCCATTTTCTGCAGCTATTCCAGGCCATATCTAAGTGCTGGACTGAAAGTGGAGCAGTGACTAGAACTGGCATCCTTATGGGATGATGGCTTTACCCACTATGCCACAGTGCTTGCCTCTATTTCTCTGTTTAATGTTTTGTAATTTGCATTGTACAGATCTTTCACCTCCTTGGTAAATGTATTCCAAGGTATATAATTTTTAATTTATTTATTGTGAACGGGATTGCTCTTAAAAGTTCTTTCTCAGCCATGACGTTGTCACTCTATACAAAGGCTGTTGAGTTTTGTTTGTTAATTTTATATCCTGCCACTTTACTAAACTCTTTTATGAGTTCTAATGGTGTCCTAGTGGAGTCCTTTTGTTCCCATATATAGAATCATGTCATCTGCAAACAGGGGTAGTTTGACCTCTTCCTTTCTTATTTATATCCCTTTGATTTATTTTTCTTGCCTAATGGCTCTGGCTAAAACTTCCAAGACTATAGTAAATAGCAGTGGTGCGAGTGGGCATCCTTGTCTTGTTCTGGATTTTAGGGGGAATGCTTCCAACTTCTTCCCATTCAAAAGATTCTGGCTGTGGGTTTGTCATAAATTGCCTTGAACATGTTGAAGAATATTCCTTCTGTATCTCAATTGCTTAAGGTTTTCTCATGAAAGAATGTTATATTTTATCTAATGCTTTCTCTGCATCTATTGAGATAACCACATGGCTTTTTTATTCCTTTGTTTGTTAATGTGATATATCACATTTATTGATTTGCATATGTTGAACCATCTCTGCATATCAGAGATAAATTCCACTTAGTCCAGGTGAGCGATCTTTCTGACATGTTGGATTTGATTAGCTAATATCTTTTTGAGGATTTTTGTATCTATGTCCATCAGGGTTATTGGTCTATAGTTCTTTTTCTCTATTTTGTCTTTTTCTTGTTTAGGAATTGGGGTTATGCTGGCTTCATAGAAGGAGTTTGGGAGGATTCCTTCATTTCAATTGTTTTGAATAACTTGAGAAGTATTGGAATTATTTCCTCTTTAAAAGTCTGGTTGAGTTCATCAGTGAAGCCATCTGGTCCTGGGCTTTTCCTTGTTGGGAGGGTCTTTATTACTGATTCAATCTCTTAGTTATTGTTCTGTTTAGATTTTATGTCTTAATGACTCAATTTTAATAAATTGTATGTGTCCAGGAATCCTTCCATTTCTTCTAGATTTTTCCAATTTGTTGGCATATAACTGTTTGTAGTAATCATGATGATTCCTTTTTCTTTTTGTGATATCCATTGTTACATTTTCTTTTTAATCTCTGATTTTATTAATTGTTTTTTGTTTTTTGTATATGTTTATATCAAAACATATCTTAATATAATCACTAGAAAAAAATTACATGGCGTCATATAACTTTTCTTAGCCATGATAAAATGCATCTGATTAATTTAAGCGATTTAATTAAAATGTAATTGCCAACTATTGAGCTTTTTAATTTCAAGTTTCAAACAATTGTTGTTGCAATTTACAAATTATATGGCCTACTTTTTTTTTTAACTGCATTTCCATCTATTTGGTTAAAATTGTCAATATTCATCCAGTTTCCTACCCTAAACATTTTGATCTGTCTCTTTCCTCTTGATCCATTGTTAATCAATCATTATGTCCTTTTAAATTCACTATTCAAAGGCCATCTAGGGCAAATTTCCTCCTTCATATTCTTACTAGAACTTTCTTGTTCTCTTGTTTGATCTATTGAAGCAGCCTTATTACAGCTTTTCTATCTTTGGTCTCTGAATTATTTCAGTCAAATTTGTGTCTAATGTATAAATCAAATTGTATTATTCACTTGCTTAGAAATTTATTCCCATTACTTATAAGGTGAAGTTAAAACTCTTTATCATGAAATAAAAAGTCCTTCATAATCAGACCTTTGTCTCCCTTTTGAGAATCATACAGTTTGTCTCAAAGTCAAAACCTGTAAAATAAATTCTAGGTAGAATTAATTATTTCTAATATTTGCTCTTAAAGCATTATGCACATTATCTGCTACAACATTTTTAAATTTATTTAAATATTTTTCCATGCATCTTTGTTCCTTTGGATCGTAAACTTCAACAAGAGGAGGCAATTATGATTGGCTCATTCTAGATTTCATAGGCCAAGAATCTAGAAATAATCAACTTAAAATGTATTTCCTCTTTAACGTATGTGTTTTTGTTTAATATGTAGTGAACAAATAGTAACTAGCATATAATAAATAATATGAATCAAAGTAATAGAATCTTGTTATAACATGTTTTTCTTTCATTTTATAAATATTATTTGAGTGGCAGAGGTGTGAAGGGCAGAGAGAGAGAGAGAGAGAGAGAGAGAAATAAAGAGATAGATGGTGATATATTCTCATTCACTGATTCACTCCCCAGAATCATGCAACAACCAGGAGATAGGAATTCAGTCTAGGTCTCCCAGGTGGGTGACAGGTACCCAATTACTTGAGCCATTGTCTGTCTCTCATGGGGTTTACATTAGGAAGCCAGAATCAGAAATGGAACCTGGACTCTGTCCCATAGACTGTGATATGGGACACAGATGTCTTAACTGCTAAGATAATCCCCATCCCCTAATTTGCAGTATTGTAAAATGTTTAGCATTTAGCCTGTATCCAAAGGATTGTATTATTAGTAATTACTTAAATGAACATAACAAAGTATATGTCCTATCATAAATCCTAAACAAAAGTTTTCAACTTAGGATATAGTGAAGCCATAGTTCAAAATTGATTGAACACTTTATATGGATTATATCTTCTTGTTCCTTATTTTTTGTTTTATAACCAACACTCTCAATCAGTAGCAAAAATAACAAATACAAGCAAAAACGACCCAAGTGCAGTTGTGTGTACTTTTCAATTTTGAACTAAATAACTAGGGCAAGTACTAAAATATATATGTAGCTGATAAACCATAAACATAGAGAAGCAGGATAAATGGAACATTCATCATGAGTACATATTCATTTTAGCAACCTTTTACTTACTCTTATAAAGGAGAGGAGAAAATATATGATCTCTCTAGGTCTCAATTTCCTCAGCTGTGAGAAAAAGACTTGGACTGTATTTATTCATTAATTCAAGAAATGCTTATATACCAGATGCTATGCTAAAATATAAAGATAAGAAAGATATATATATATATATAGAGTCCCTGTCTTCTGATGACTTAAAAGATTTGGGAGAATTTTAAATTATTTTCCTCTCTAGGATCTCATAAACCTGACGTGACAGTATAAATTTAAAGGGATGCCTAATGAAATCTTATTTATATTTGCTTTTGAATTTATTTAGAAGCACATTTTATGACATTTATATGACTAAAGATTCTCATTGGAAGAGAAGTTTTAATGGCTGAATTGTGATAAATGTCCTGTCATTATTTTGTGTAGTAATTAGTTCTTATCTTTAAACAACAGAAAATTGGTCAATGTATTGACCACACTCAGACTAGGGTTTAGTCTGACATGTACTTTGACTCTCAAATGGAGTCCAGTATAGAGATTTTGCTTTATACACAAATTCTTACTCAATTGTTGATTAGCATTATTGTCTGTGGTCTTGCATATTACATGATAATGGAAATTTGCATTTTTTCTATTGTTTTAAATGCTGTACAGAGGCAACAAGTCACTAAAAAATGTGAATCATCTAGCACACTTTAAAAATGAATATTGTCTGATAAGTAAGGAGGAAAAAGAAATAAGCAAATATTTACTGCCTCAGTAAATTCTCCCTACAGAGATTTTGGGGATTAGAAGGATAACATAAATATACTCAAAGGATGATAATTTGGAGTCCATACCATAAATTATTTTCATTTTTAATCATTGGGTATATATTTTTTAATAGCATGAGAGCTGTTTGCACTGTCAGACTCTGACAATATCTAAATAACTAGTCTCTAGAATAAGAACACCTGCCAATGTCCCCTTTTTAACTTAATTTCAATAAATCACAGACATATTATATTGTCACTAAGTGAAAAAATGTACAGTAAGCAAATCAAGCAAATCAATGATAAAGCAGATAGGTTTTGGCTCACTTTTGCACTTAAAGATTGGAAAATTCTGACATTCCTTAGTATAATGGGGATATTTTAAAGTATTAAGCCTATGTGTATTTTTCCTAGTAATTTTATAGCTTCCATGTGAAGTCATGCCTGGTAACTAAGATCATAATTCTTATTCTTCATTAAAGACAGAATATCTCTTCTGAGATTGAACTGTGAGGTTTCAAGGAGGAGACATCTTTGCTGAGAGGGGGCACTTGTGAAATATCCTCCTTTTCTGACTTTCCAGATTTGAAAGAGAATAGGAAATAGAGTTAACAAGGAGGTCAGATTTCCATATTTTCATATTTCCCATGTCAGGGTAGAATCCAGTGTATGTGGTAACAGCATTCAGACATGTGTGGCAGAATATGACCAGTTCACATTTTTGGAGGATGCAAACTCAGGGGAGGAAGCAAAATGCAGGAATAATCTCATATTTTACTTTATCAGTCTGGCCAGGATAACAGCATGGCTATAGTGAAGGGAGTTGACTCATTGATGATGCAAGCTAAGATTCTTAACTTCACAGATGTGCAAAGAGAGGGAAGTAACAAAGAATCTTCCTTGCTTTCTGGTCAGGAGATGTGGAAGGCCTGAGTGTGTCAAGGATAGTTGTGACCATGGGGTTTGTGTGTGAGGTGCCTCATGACCAGAGTCAAAGATCTAGAACCACAAACCTTTATGCTATATGCCATCATGGTGCTTCAATAGATTTGTAACACAACAGCAGGCTCTGAAGAGATGTAACATCACCTGTCCAACACCATGATTCCCCCTAGATTCTAAGACACTATACAGAACAGAAAAGAGGGAATGTTCCAATTGCATTGCTACATAATAAACCACCCAACACCTACTGGTGTAGCTATCATTTAACTGTGCTAACAGGTTTACTAATTAGAAATTTGTACAACGAACAATGGTGATGATTTTTTTCTGCCACATTATATATGAAGCTTCATATAGGAGCATTCACTGACTGGCAGTGCCTAGGGGCTGGAGTCATATGGGGATGTCTTCACTTGCATATCTGGTGCCTGACGTTGGCTATTGGTTAAGACCTAGCTGAGACTTGGAACTAGAGCACCTACACATAGCCTTTACATGGGAGTTGGATTTCAAAACATGGAAACTTCAGAGTAATTGTCTCCTAACAAGTTGACTTTTGGGTTTTAAAATAATTTATTCTGGTGGAAAATGGATGCTATGCTGCTTTTTCAACCTAGCTTTGACAGTCACATAGCATCATTTTTGCTGTACAACAACCATGAGTCCATCTAGTCTTGAGATGAAGAAACATTGATGCCTCACTTTGTTGGAGGGTGGCAGTATGACATCATAAGAGAGAAAATGGAATGGAGGATACTGTTCTATCCATCTTTTGAAAAGTGCAGGGGGATTCCATGGAACATCTTTACTTGAGAGGGACTATTGCATGCTAAAAAGAGACTAGTTAAACCAAAAAGGACAAAGATAGTACTAATTGAAAACTTTAAATTTCCTGATTATTTACTGCAATCTGGTTTATGTATAAGATTATATTTGTTTTACTTTTCACTTATTGGTGGTAGTATGTATTTTATAATCCTCTTACATTCATTTCATTGATTTGAGTTTAACTGATATGTGTTCTCTGTCAATGACAATTGACTATGTTGCCTGTATTTGTAGTGTTTCATCTTAATTTCAGCTGTCCACGAACAGGATTTCTCTATTGATCTGTGGTCAGACAGGCTTTTGAGTACCTCCAAATTGTAATGACCTGTTTCTTGGGGTGTTCAAAGGTCTTCACTTTATACAACAGTCTCAGATATAATTTAGAATACAGGTCCCAACTCAGATCATATTTAGACAAGGCCATAGTCAAAGTGGAAGTTCTGTCCTCCCTTCGGAGAAAGGAACCTCCTTCTTTGATGGCCCCGTTCATTCTTCTGGGATCTCACTCACAGAAATCTTCCATAGCCTTGGCAGCTCATGACAAGAGCCTCAGGTGATTATTGACGCCATAAATAAGAGTGTCAATTGTTAAACCAACAACAGGAGTCACTGTGTACTTACTCTCCATGTAGGATTTCTGTCCTTAATGTGTTGTACTATGTGAATTAATGGCATAACTAGTACTCAAATAGTACTTTATACTTTGTGTTTCTGTGTGGGTGCAGTCTGTTGAAATCTCTATTTAGTATATACTAAATTGATCTTCTGTATATAAAGAGAATTGAAAATGAATCTTGATGTGAATGGGATGGGAGAGGGAGTGGGAGAAGGGATGGTTGTGGGTGGGCGGGAGGTTATGGCGGGGGGTGGGGAAGCCGCTATATCAAAAGTTGTACTTTGGAAATTTAAATTTATTAAATAAAAGTTAAAAAAAAAAGAGAATACAGGTCCCTTCCAATTGTGAGCATGTATTATTCCGATTAAACATTACTTTTATTTGGCTTCAAAAAGGATGCATTTCCTTATTGGTCTTCAAGTGATGATTCCTCATGTCCCAGGTGGCTTTTGTGTATGTTATCTGTTTATAAAATTTGACTTCCTAGGGCCAGCACCACAGCTCACTAGGCTAATCCTCCACCTGCGGCACCGGCTCCCTGGGTTTTAGTCCTGGTTGGGGCACCAGATTCTGTCCCAGTTGCTCCTCTTCCAGTCCAGCTCTCTGCTGTGGCCCAGGAGTGCAGTGGAGGATGGCCCAGGTCCTTGGGCCCTGCACCCGCATGGGAGACTAGGAGGAAACACCTGGCTCCTGGCTTTGGATCGGCGCAGTGTGCCAGACACAACATGGTGGCTGTAGTGGCTACTGGGGGGATGAATCAACAGAAAAAGGAAGACCTTTCTCTCTGTCTCTCTCTCTCTCGCTGTCTAACTCTGCCGGTCAAAAAAATTTAAAAGAAAAATTTGACTTTCTAATTATCCTCCTCATTTGTTGAAAAAAATCTATTTAGCTATGATAAAAGAAAAATGTAGAAGGATAAGCATATTTATTTATTTAAGATTTATTTATTTATTTGAAAGAGTTACACACAGAGAAGGAGAGTCAGAGAGAGAGGGAGAGAGAGAGAGAGGCAGAAGTCTTCTATCTGCTGGTTCACTTCCCAAGTGGGCTGCAACGGCTGTGCCAGTCCAGAGTTTCCTCTGTGTCTTCCCATGTGGGTACAGGGGCCGAAGAACTTGGGCCATCTTCTATTGCTTTCCCAGGCCACAGTAGAGAGCTGGATCAGAAGTGCAGCAGCTGGGACTCGAACTGGCGCCTTTGGTGATTCCGGCACTGCAGGCGGTGGCTTAACCTGCTATGCCACAGTACCAGCCCCAGCATATTTATTTAAATTTGGAAATAAAGGGTTCTCCAATATGACCACAATGGGCATCTTTCAAAGACATTTTTCCTCATTAGATTTGATGATGGAGTTGAGAGGTTAAGTACTCAGATGAGAGGGCACCAGTAATGCCGCTGCACATACTCTGGCAGTCAGAAATGACTCCACAAGGGGAAAGTTGTGAGGGTCAGAAGTACCCCAGAAAAGAGCTAGTGCTAGGTCCAGCCAGTGAGGGAAAAGAGCCAGGAAGCTGTCTGCCTCTCTCTTAATTTTGCTTAAGCTGAGAAAGTTCAAAGATGAGCAATTTTATTTTGTTTTCTAAAAAGACTTATTTATTTGAAAGGTAGAAAGGATATAGATGGGAGAGGGAGACAGAGAAAATGAGAGGGAGAAAGAGATCTTTCATCTGCTACTTCACTTACTTGCCAAATACCTGAGAAAGATAGGGCTGGGCCATGCTAAACCCAGGAGCTGGGAACTCAACCTGGGTCTTATACATGTGGTGGCAGAGACCCAATGACTTGAGCCATCACCTTCTACCTTCCAATATATTCATTAGTAGGAAGCTGGAACTTGAAGTGAGCTCAGACTTGAACCCAAGCACTCCAATATGGGATGTGGATATCCTGATCAGAATCCTGATTGGTGCACCAAATATAAATATGGGAAACTTTAAATAGCAATAGGGCAAGCTTTCTATATGCCACTTACTTATTTAATGCTTGGTATTTTAAAATTTAATGTTGATGAAGATTTATTCCTATAATCTTGCAAATATATTTAAATAAGATGTGTTAGAGTTCTTGTTAGTTTCTCTTCTTTTCTTTTCTCTCTCTTTTTTTTTTTTGACACGCAGAGTTAGACAGTGAGAGAGAGACAGAGAGAATGGTCTTCCTTCCGTTGGTTCACTCCCCTAATGGCCGCTACAGTAGGTGTGCTGTGCTCATCAGGAGCCAGGAGCCAGGTGCTTCCTCCTGGTCTCCCACGCAGGTGCAGGGCCCAAGCACTTGGGCCATCATGCACTGCCTTTCCGGGCCACAGCAGAGAGCTGGACTGGAAGAGGAGCAACGAGGACAGAACCCGGCGCCCCAACTGGGACTAGAACCCAGGGTACTGGCGCCGCAGGTGGAGGATTAGCCTAGTGAGCCATGGTGCCAGCCAAGTTCTTGTTAGTTTCTAACTGAGGTAGGAACTCAAGAAAGGCTATCATTTTTTTTCCAAGTTTTCAAAAATGTTTTTATCTTATTCATTTGAAATGCAATGTTATAGAAAGAGAGAGAGAGAGAGTGAGGGAGATCTTCCATTTTCTGGTTTACTCCCCAGATGGCTGCAATGGTCAGGGCTGTACCAGGCCGAAGCCAGGAGCTTCTTCTTGGTCTCCCACATGGATGCAGGGGCCTAAGCATTTGAGCCATCCCTCTGTTGGTTTTCCAGGCCATTAACAAGGAGCTGGATGAGAAGTGGAGCAGCTGGGACTTGAACTGGCACCCATTTGGGTGTCAGTGCTACAAGTGACAGCTTAACCCACTATAACACAATGCTGGACACCAGAAAGTCTGACTTGAAATGAAGTTAAAATTCTATCTTATATTTGTTATATATACATATAGTGATTCACTGCATAATGTTTGTATAAATGGCAAAGTTAGATTGGTGATCCAATAAGATTATAATTTAGGTGAAAAAAATCCTATCACTTAGTGACACTGTCAGTTGGAATGCTGTAACATAACACATTACTCATGTATTTGCTATGATTCTGGTTTAAATAAACCTGTTGCTGCCAGTTATACAGAAATGTAGCATATATAATTATGTATAGTACACATTACATTATCATGATGATAAATGATAATGTTACTTGTTTATGTATTTACTATACTATATATTTCCATAAATTTATCTGAGAAGCAGACACACACACACACACACATACAGAGAGAAAAGAGAGAGAGAGAGAGAGAGAGAGATCCTATTCACATATTCATTCTGGAAATGCATGCAATGACTGGGGCTGAGTTGGAGTTGGAGTGAAGGTCTTCCAATTAAATCCACATGGGTAGCAGGGACCTAGTTACTTGAGACATCACCACTGCCTCCCCTGGTCTGCATTGGCAGGGAGATGGAGACAGGAACCAGAACCAGGAGTCAAACATATATACCCCCATAGTACTCCCTTTTAACTGTAATGTAAATTTAAAATATGTTATCTCAAATACTACAAAGAACACAGAAAGAAAGGGAAAGTAAGGAGGGTAGGAGGGTGGGATGGGGAGAAGGGAGGGAAGGAGTAAGGGAATATTATTATGTTCTTAGAATTGTATCTATAAATCATATTGAATCTGTTAAAAACTAATTAAAATTTAAATTTAAAAGTTTTAAAAAATAAAATAAAAAGATAAAAGTTATCACAGTGAAAAATACTCTTCCTGTAGAACAATATACTGTGTTACATCTGGAGGAGCCTCATATACCTCATATTTACTGTGTAAATATGTAAATATTTACATATTAAGTGATCCATACTATTTAGGTTTTAAAATATTCTCTGTGATGTTCTCCCAACGTATTTGACTAATGATGCAATTCTCAGAATGTTGCCCTGTTGTTAGGCAATGTGTGATTGTGTGTATATGTCTATATATATGTGTGTGTATATATATATATATATATGTCTACATCTATATATATGTCTCTATCTATCTATCTATCATCACATGTAATATTATGTTCCAGGATGATGTAGCTGAAAGGGATTTAGGGGCCAGAGCCATGGCTCACTTGGTTAATCCTCCACCTGCGGTGCCAGCATCCCTTATAGGTGCCAGGTTCTAGTCCCGGTTGCTCCTCTTCCAGTCCAGCTCTCTGCTGTGGCCCAGGAGGGCAGTGGAGGATGGCCCAAGTGCTTGGGCCCCTGCACCTGCGTGGGAGACCAGGAAGAAGCACCTGGCTCCTGTCTTCGGATTGGCGCAGCGCCGGCAGTGGCGGCCATTTGGGGAGTGAACCAGTGGAAGGAAGACCTTTCTCTCTGTCTCTCTCTCTCTCTCACTGTCTATAACTCTACCTGTTAAATAAATTAAAAAAAAAAGAAAGGGATTTAGACAAAAGACTTTGAGTTACATTTTATTCTTAAGAAATTGTATCTAGGAGTTGGCATTGTGGCACTGTGGGTTAGGTTATAGCTTGCAATGCCAACATCCCATATTGGAGTGCCAGTTCAAGTCCTGGCTACTCTGTTTCCAATACAGCTTCCTACTAATGCACCTGGGAGGGCAGTGGATGATGGCCCAAATACTTGGGCCCTGTCACCCATATTGAGGTCAAAATGGAGTTCCTGGCTCCTAACTTTGGCCTGCCCAGGCCTGGATATTGTGATTATTTGAAGAGTGAACCAGTATATGCAAGATTGATCTCTCTCTCTCTCTCTCTCTCTCCTTCTCGTAATCTCTATTATTCTGCCTTTTGGATAAATTAATATTTAAAACAAGGTTAATTAAAAGGAAGTTATTTCTGTTTTCTAGATCTTTAGATTCTTCATGCTAAACCAAAAAAAAGATGTGCTTCTTAAAGTAACTTCAATATTTCTAGTCAGTATTATGAATCTATTAGTTATCCCAATCTAAGGAGACAATAAAGAATAATAAGGATCTATAATTTAATATAGTACAAAGCAATTTTCATGTATATCTATTTTATACTTGGTCACACACTGACATTTATGATAAAATTGTACTAGGAGGTTTTATCCATTTTTTATCCTTATACATTTCAATAGATTTTGGAAAACCTTGATGAAATCATTGAAGTAGCTTTCATTATAAAGGTGGAAAAAATTTTCTGTACACTGATATAATACTTCAAATGAATTTAGAAGTACTACAAATGCATAAATGTGAAATTAAATTATCCTTGAACTTCAAGCATATGACAACTTAATTTTGCTGTGATATGAATGCTTCATTTCTATTCATGTGGAAGAGTAGAAAAAATAAACTAATGGATATAGCGGAATACTTTGGAAGAAAATAGTCAATTTAAGTGCAAATAACTAAGAATGATTGCTGATAGACGTAAAAAAGAAAGAACTTTTCTCATTTTGATAATTATTGTGAAAGGTAATGTACCTGTTTTTGAAAAGCATCTAGATACATAGCTTTATTCAGATAGTTTATTATTTTAAATTGTAACTCAGGTATTTTATGATATTGCCTTATTTTTGAGATGTTACTTAATATTACACTGCAGAAACTGTAGCTAAGAAGAGTTGGAGCACATTGTCACCAAACAGAAATGGTTTCTAGTATTTTTCTTTCTCACAACTGAATTCCACTAGTAGTTGCTTATATATTTTTAGCCAGGTTTTTAAAATGAATTATTTTTTATTTATTTGAAAGGCAAAGTTACAGAGAGAGACAGGGAGGCACAGAGAGATCTTTCTGTTGGTTCACTCCCCAAATGACCACAATAGCTTCAGCTGGGTCAGGCTGAAGCCACGATCCCTGAGCTTCTTCAGGTCTTCCAGATGGGTGCAGGGGCCCAAGCACTTGGGCCATATTCTGCTGCTTTCCCAGATGTGTTAACAGGAGCTGGATCAGAAGTGGAGCAGCTGGGACACAAACACCAGCATCCACAGGGGATGCTGGCATCTCAGGCAGAGGCTTAACCTGTTACGCCACAATGCCGGCCACCCAGATTCGTTTTAACCCAAACATTTTCATTATTTGTAAAACTTTAGTTTATGAATATATTTAAAAATTTATTATAATGGTGCTAGTGGACCCCAGTCTGGACTACCTCGACCACCTAGTTTTCTTCTTTTACTCACTCACTAAGATTCTTTGTACACCCCAGAACTCTGGGGATTGAAAGAGCAGTTTGAAAATCAATACTTGATCACATAAAGCAAATGTTTGTTTATGAATAGTAAAGTTAGCTCATTATAATGGGACTAAATTTTTTTGAGAAACACATTATTTATTAAAATTCCCTTTATATATATAAAACCTAAATGATTGTTTTCTCAATAGTATATATTCAATTCTTATCTCTCAAGGACAGTGACATAGAAAGAAAAATAGTCTGATTTCAAATGTCACTACCACTTAGAAATAATTAGATTACCTAGGGAACTTACATGTTGAAAATCAATGGGGATTCTGAAGCAAACGAAATCAGGTACTGCCCTCAACTTTGTTCATACCATTATATTAAAATCCTGACTGGAATCAGATGGTTGTGAAAAACACAGCACTGCTGATTTATCAAAAATGGTCACAAACATGTTTTATTTTGGTTACTTTTATTGAATGTCTCACATTTGAAAGATTTACAATGACTGCAGTTTCAGATCTGGATGTTTCTCTGGGTGCTAATGAATTGTTCAGATTTAGTCAGACAAGGTTAGCAGTAGCTGGAAATCTCTCCAACATTTTGATGGCATTTATGTAATCTGTTTGTCTTCAGAGAATGTTTGCCACTGAGCATCTTTTAAGAAGCAGTCAATAAATAGTTGACTGACAGAACATGGAGCTAGAATGCTAACAGATGTCTTTGTTGGCATTCTCAATATAGCAAAAGCAGACTGACTTATCATTGTTTACCAGTTTCCTATCTTCCCCAGTTTTCTGTCACCCTCAGTCATAAATACTGTACCATCTCCTCTGAGCATGTAATCTTAGATTCACCTACTTTTTTCTCATTTCATATTCCAGTAGTCAGCAAATCAGAAAAAGTCATCACTTCTCTTACTTTACAACGCCATAACTCTGTTTTCATCCCATACTTCCCCGAGTCAGAGTTGAATTATCCCAGTGGGAAACTGTCAAGGTCTGCTGGTACTCAGATTTACTTGTGTTTTCCTTCTAGAAAGGGAGAAGCAGCATTAGCAGCTAACCCTTCAGAATAATTTTACCTTTGATGATGACATCACACCGGGTAGCATCAATTATCAAAAACCTTCAATGCAGTTTGATATTATGGAAGTTAACAATGGTTTTGAGCAGAGCTCATTTAGGCCTTTTTAGTTTGTGAACTAATGGTATAGCCTAACTGCGCTAAGAAATGCTTGAGAGAAATGAAGCATTTTCTCTTGCTTTAAAATAGATTGCATTGTGATTAAGAATACATATTCTTACAGAATACAGGAAGATCTCTGTGAGTGAGGTCCCAGAGGAAAGTATGGGCCATCAAAGAAGGAGGTACCTTTCTCTGAAGGGAGGAAAGAACTTCCACTTTGACTATGGCCTTGTCTAAATAAGATCGGAGTTGGTGAACTCAAGAGGCTTTCATAGCCTTGGCAGCTCATGACAAGAGCCTCAGGTGATTATTGACGCCATAAATAGGAGTGTCAATTGTTAAATCAAAAACAGGAGTCACTGTGCACTTACTCCCCATGTAGGATCTCTGTCCTTAATGTGTTGTACTGTGTGAATTAATGGTATAACTAGTCTTCAAATAGTACTTTACACTTCGTGTTTCTGTGTGGGTGCAAACTGTTGAAATCTTTACTTAGTATATACTAAATTGATCTTCTGTATATAAAGAGAATTGAAAATGAATTTTGATGTGAATGGGATGGGAGAGGGAGTGGGAGATGGGATGGTTGTGGGTGGGTGGGAGGTTATGATGGGGAAAAAGCTGCTATATCAAAAGTTGTACTTTGGAAATTTAAATTTATTAAATAAAAGTTAAAAAAAAAGAATACAGATGCTTACCTTAGTAGGTGTGCAACTGTGGAAACTTACCTTTTTTTTTTTATTTTTTAAAATTTGTTTGTAGAGTTATAGCAGTGAGAGAGACAGAGAGAAAGGTCTTCCTTCCATTGGTTCACTCCCCAAATGGCCGCTACAGCCTGCGCTGCACCGATCTGAAGCCATGAGCCAGGTGCTTCTTCCTGGTCTCCCAAGCAGGTGCAGGGCCCAAGCACTTGGGTCATCCTCACTGCCCTCCTGGGCCACAACAGAGAGCTGGACTGGAAGAAGAGCAAGCGGGACTAGAAACCGGCACCCATATGGGATGCTGGCGCTGCAGGTGGAGGATTAACCAAGTGAGCCACGGTGCCAGCCCCTTTACTTAACTTTTATATCACTGAATTTCCATATGTTTTAAATAAGAATTATGAAAATCATCCGGCGCCATGGCTCACTAGGCTAATCTTCCGCCTGCGGCGCCGGCACCCTGGGTTCTAGTCCTGGTTGGGGTGCTGGATTCTGTCCCGGTTGCTCCTCTTCCACTTCAGCTCTCTGCTGTGGCCTGGGAAAGCAGTGGATGATGGCCCAAGTGCTTGGGCCCTGCACCTGCGTGGGAGACCAGGAGGAAGCACCTGGCTCCTGGCTTCGGATCGGCGCAGTGTGCTGGCCGTAGCGGCCATTTGGGGGTTGAACCAGTGGGAAGGAAGACCTTTCTCTCTCTCTCTCTCTCTCTCTCTCTCTCTCTCTCTCACTGTCTAACTCTGCCTGTAAAAAAAACCTATGAAAATCACAATCTCATTTAATTGTGAAAATGAACTAAGGTAATATGGGCAAAATATTGGCAATATAGGTATGAAATGCTTACCATATATTAAGCACCATTTGCATTTGCTGTTCTAATTTGCAGGGTATGTTTGTCTCTTGTCATTTCTCATTGCTTCATGCTGTATATATTTTAGGGTCCTTGAGTTGAACTCCAAAACTGGTAATGCAGAAAATGCCTCTCCAAGTAGTGTAATTCTGTTATTGTAAATTGTATATAGTAGTATATTCTGTTATTGTAGCTGTTAATATACTTTTGTTGTGTATGTGTGTGTTGCATTTGAAAAAGAAGATGCTAAGCATTAAGACAATGGTTTGGGATCTGTTTCTGATCAAGACTGTGACCTGGGTTTGTATGTTTAAGGACTGACAGACGTAGTATGCTAAGAGGAACCTGGGAAAATGCCAGGCAAGAGAAACTGAGAGAACTATGAAGTGAGTCTTTGTGAATAGCAAACAGTTACTGTGGAGTCTCACAGAATAGCTTTGGAAGGCTAACTTTATTGATTAACCATCACTTATTCCACTTCACTCTAGTCTACTTGCTTAATTCAAGAAAATCAATACACATTTAGCATTGGGCACTTAAACAAACAAAAAAGAAATTCAGTTAATGGCACATGCCCCAAACAGGAAATCTTAAGAAAGAATAGTTTTCCAGGACCCGTTCTCCCACTACTGGCTCCAGAGCAGAATCCCATCTCTGACAGAGTGTTTTATTTCTGGAGACAAGTTAGTTGGGGCAGTGTTAGCATAGATGGCACATCCTGGACCATG
Source organism: Lepus europaeus (assembly GCF_033115175.1). Lineage (NCBI taxonomy): Eukaryota > Metazoa > Chordata > Mammalia > Lagomorpha > Leporidae > Lepus > Lepus europaeus. The sequence goes on along the minus strand of NC_084830.1, from coordinate 61,342,748 downwards.
GTTGAGTGAACTGAATCTCTGTATCTTTTGGAAAGTTGGAGAAGGGCCTGTTATGATGGATGAGTAGTAATACATATAGCAGCCCAGTTGGTGAACAGAACTCGCTTTCCACTATTGCCTTCCCAAGGACTTCGTCTGTCGGAGCAGTGGCAGGCTATTCCTGGTTCCCGTTTCCAAAGGCTGTCACAGTGAGTTTATGCCTCACTGACTTATTTGTCCCTATGACTCAGATAAAAAATAGAGGCTCAAAGTACTTTAACAAAGCAGCATACAGTAGATTATTTGTGGTAGTTGTTTTTTATATTTGCTTTGAATCAGCTCAAAACACACACACACACACATACACACACAATTAAATCAAATAGATCAAAAGGTTATAATGAAACACAGTAGTTTTCTGCCTTATTTCTCTCCTCCCCAGATCTTCTTTCTGAGACATGCACTCAAGATCTATCTTCTGTCATTTTCTGCTGAATTCTATAGAAGCTATTTATACCACTAGCTTTTGCTTTATTGATTTTAAATATCTATTGACTTCTATTATTATAATCAAGGATATATCTTACATAAAAATTTCCCTTCCTATTACCTCTCAATGTGGTTTTGTCAACATATTTCGTTTTCACTTTCAACATTTAGAATATTTTGATCCCGAAATATGGTGCATTATACTATGATTATGTTCATATATATATATATATTTTTTTTTTTGACAGGCAGAGTGATAGTGAGAGAGAGAGACAGAGACAGAGAGAAAGGTCTTCCTTTTTGCCGTTGGTTCACCCTCCAATGGCCGCTGTGGCCGTCGCATCGTGCTGATCCGAAGGCAGGAGCCAGGTGCTTCTCCTGGTCTCCCATGCGGGTGCAGGGCCCAAGGACTTGGGCCATCCTCCATTGCCTTCCCGGGCCATAGCAGAGAGCTGGCCTGGAAGAGGGGCAACCGGGATAGAATCCGGCGCCCCAACCGGGACTAGAACCCTGTATGCCGGCGCCCCAAGGTGGAAGATTAGCCTGTTAAGCCATGGCGCCGGCCGATTATGTTCATATATTTTACAATAATTTGTTGTCCTCTCTTGTTTGCTGTTCTCTAATGTCTTATATTTTTTGTTCTTGTAGTATTATATATTTTATTGGTGTTTAAAAATATTTATTTATGACATTTCGGACACACAGAAAGAGACATACACACAGAAGGAATGCTACACACTGATTTTCTCTCCAAGTGCCGACAATGGCCAGGCCTTAGTGAGGGCCAGATTTAGGAGCCAGGAACACAATCCGGGTCGCCCACGTGGGTGTTTGGAACCTTATTACTTCAGTCATCACCATTGCCTCCCATGGTCTACATTAGCTGGGAGCTGGAGTTTAGGGCCATAGCTGGGAATTGAATCCAGGCACTCTGATGTGGAACTCGGTGTCTTCACTGCTGGACTAAACACTCCCAATTTTTTATTTTTTGCTGTTGATTTTGAATATCTTCGTCTTGCTCTGTGAAAAACTTGTACCATTTCCTTTTTGCTTTTATTCTCTGTAGTTGCTTAAACTGAAGAAATTTATACTTTAATGCTTCTGGAGGCCCCCAGTCTAAAATCAGTTTCACTGAGTTGAAGTCAAGGTGTTGGCAGAGGTATGCTCTCTCTAGAGACTGCAGGGGGAGATTTTTTTTTTTTTTTTGACAGGCAGAGTGGACAGTGAGAGAGAGACAGAGAGAAAGGTCTTCCTTTTGCCGTTGGTTCACCCTCCAATGGCCGCCGCGGCTGGCGCGCTGCGGCCGGCGCACCATACTGATATGATGGCAGGAGCCAGGTGCTTCTCCTGGTCTCCCATGGGGTGCAGGGCCCAAGCACTTGGGCCATCCTCCACTGCACTCCCGGGCCACAGGGGAGAGCTGGCCTGGAAGAGGGGCAACCGGGACAGAATCTGGTGCCCCGACCGGGACTAGAACCCAGTGTGCCGGCGCCGCCAGGCGGAGGATTAGCCTAGTGAGCCGCGGCGCCGGCCTGCAGGGGGAGATTTTTGCTTCAAGTTCCTGCATGTACCACAAACATCTGCTCTAAATGTTTAGGGGATCTTTTGAGTAGTTGAACAGAATAGAATTGGAGAGAGTGTAAGGCAAGATGGATAAAACACTACTTGGGATGTCCTCATCTATTGGAGTGCTAGGTTTGAGTCCTGATTCTGTACCCAATTCTAAAAACTTTCACTACTGCACACCCTGAGAGGCAGCCTGTGATGGCTCAAGTGCTTGAGTCCTTGCCACCCACGTGAAATACCAGGAGTGAGTTTCTGGCTACTGGCTTTGGCCTGGACCAGCCCTGGCCATTGTAGGCATTTGATGAGCGTACCAGTAGATGGGAGATCTACCTGTTCTCTTTCTGTGTCTGTCTCTCTGCTTCTCAAATAAAAAAGACACACATAAATATTTTAAAAAGAATAGATATTTTCCAGATTCTAATGGCTTGTGACATTCCTTGTTCATGACCACATCACTCTAATCTCTGTCTCTGTAGTCATATTTCCTGCTGTTCAGTTCCTGCATGGTATTTACGTCTCTCTCCTACAAAGACACTTACGATGCTGTTTACAGTCATCCAGATAATTCAAGAAAATATCATTTGATTATCTTTAATTTCATCCTGTCTGCAGACTTTACCATACAAATTAATATTCAAACATGCCAAGAATTAAGTCTTGCTATCTTTGTGGGTTCATTATTCAGTCACCTTGAAATTCCAATATTATTGCCAGATGTGCCCTGATGTATGAATTTTAAAATCTCCCTGAATCTCAGTGAGTGCCTTAAATGTATACATTCAAACTTTTTAAAACAGGGAAAATTTCCTCTGTAATTTCTTTAATTATTTCCCCATTACTTGAACTATCACCTGCTGCCTCTCAAGGTGCTCATTAGCAGGAATCTGGAGTCAGGAGCAGAGATGACATCAAACCCAAGCACTCTGATGTGAGATATGGGTACATTAACTGGCGTTTTAACTGTTAGACCAAATGTCTCTCAGGGATTATTCTTTATTGCAATTAAACTACTTAATTTTCAGTAACATATCTAGGTTTTTAACTTCTAGAAATATTTTTTCTTTATGTAGTTTAATCATAGGCACTCTAATTCTTATTTTTGGATGCTCTTTGTTTGATTTATTTGTTTAAATTCTACTTACTCTTTCTCTGTCATCTTCTTTTGATGATTATTGTTATTAATTATTATTTTTTCTTACATTCATTGTTTTGAACTAATTTTTATTTACCATTGGGTGTTAAGTTTAGTCATTGTGGTATCTTAAAGAGAGATCAAAGTCAATTTAAAGAGTTGGAAATTAGTCTAGTCTTCTATGGTTGGTTTCTTCACATCTAGTAAATTTGATTGCATACTAGACATGGCAGAATATATTTTTGAAAGTCTTTTTTTTGGTTTTTCCTTTATAAGTGTTGTTTTAAGCTTATAGGAAGGTAATTTACTGGTGGATCATTGTGGTTCTTTGGGATCTGTTTTTAAGCTTTATCAACTTCATTAATGGTCTAGGGCAGACCTTACACCATAACTGGAGTAGCTGTATTCCTAAATCATGAACTTACTAAAATATATGAACTGAGTGTCTGGGTGTTTACTTCTGATTCCAGGTGGTCAGAATTCTAATTCTTCCAGCTGCTTGCAACCACAAAGAGCATTCATTTTGTTTCACAAATCCCTAGTGGTTGTTTGTTACCAATCTTTTTAAAATCTCACCACTATGTGCAAAAACATGAAAAAAGCTTTAGGATTTAGCCAAAATATTTAGATGGTCTTTATATAGATTTGTGAGATATTTATGTAAGCTTCCTTATCTTATAGCATCCAGTCTCATACTCTTTAGCCTCTCCAGCAGCTCCAAACTTTCATCTTTGCCTCCTCAACTCCCTGGCACTGCTGTGCTCTGTTTAACTGTAGCTCTTCATACTACAGGCAAAAAATTCAAGGAAAGTATGTCGCTCACTTTTGTATGCTTCCTTTTTGTCCAAATCAGAATTCAGTGCTGCCTTTTGATCAGTGACTTAAAGCATTAATATGTATATGTATATCCATATCTGTATATAATGAGAGAGAAAGAGAGGGAGAGAAAGAATTTGATTTTACAGTTATACATAATGGGAAAATAGTCTGGTACCTGCTAATTTATTGTATTTGACATAAGAAATTATCTCATTGTCAACTCGATTATATCACTTGATTATTTCTTATTTTATTTTTTAAAGATTTATTTATTTATTTGAAATTCAGAATTACAGAGAGAGAGAGAGAGAGAGAGAGAGAGAGAAAGTCTTCCATCCACTAATTCACTCCCCAATTGGCCACAATGGCCAGAGCTGTGCCTATCTGAAGCCAGGAGCCAGGAGCTTCTTCTGGGTCTCCCACATGGGTGCAGGGGCCTAAGGACTTGGGCTGTCTTCTACTGCTTTTTCAGGCCATAGCAGAGAGCTGGATTGGAAGTGGAGCAGCTGGGACTAGATCTGGTGCCCATATGGGATGATGGCACTGCAGGCGGCGGCCCCACCCGCTACACCACAGCATTGGCCCCTTAAGAGACATTTCAAGTGCACCATCTGCAAGGGAGAATTAATGACCTTTCCTTCACAAATCTGGTCCAGAAATGTAAAAATCATGTTTTTGTTTTAAAAATGTATGTATTTACTTGAAAGGCAATGAGAGAGAGAGAGAGAGAGAGAGAGAGAAAGGGAGAGAGAGAGAGAGAGAATGATTATCTTCTATTCATTGGTTCACTCCCTGAGTGGCTGTAACAGCCAGGACTGGGTCAGGCTGAAGCCAGGAGTCTGGAACTCCATCTAGGTTTCTCACATGGATGCAGGTGCCCCAGTACTTGGGCCATCTTCTGCTGCTTTCCCAGGAGCGCAATGGTGATAGTGATAGTGGTTGTCCTTGTCTTTTTTTTTTTTTTTTTTTGACAGGCAGAGTGGATAGTGAGAGAGAGAGAGAGAAACGTCTTCCTTTTTGCCGTTGGTTCACCCTCCAATGGCAGCTGCGGCCGGCGCATCTCCTGATCCGAAGCCAGGGGCCAGGTGCTTCTCCTGGTCTCCCATGGGGTGCAGGGCCCAAGCACTTGGGCCATCCTCCACTGCCTTCCTGGGCCATAGCAGAGAGCTGGCCTGGAAGAGGGGCAACCGGGATAGAATCCGGCGCCCCAACCGGGACTAGAACCCGGTGTGCTGGCGCCGCTAGGCGGAGGATTAGCCTGTTAAGCCACTGTGCCGGCCATGTCCTTGTCTTATTTCGAATCTCAATGGGAGTGTTTCCAGCTTGTCTTCATTCAATAAGATGCTCCATATGAGTTTGTCATAAATTGCCTTGATTGTATTGAGGTTTATTCATTCTATACCCAGTTTGCTTAAGGTTTTCACCATGAATAGATGTTGAATTTTATCAAGCACATTCTGTGCTTCTACTGAGATAGTCATATGGTTTTTATTATTTAATTTGTTATTGTGATATGTCACATTTATTGATTTGCAAATGTTGAGCCATACCTCAGGCAATGTCATCAGTGGCTCAGGCTGCTAAGGTCTTCTCACTCTCCAAAGCTGGTATATTCCATCTGCTGGTTTCAGGGTTCACGTGTGGTGTCCACACTCATTGATGTACATCCACACCTTCCGTGCTGCCCCACAGTGTCTCTCTTCCTTCTGTAGAATTTCTATTGCAAGTTTCTCTCCAGCTCTCTCTGGGAATGCCCTTCCTTCAGTTTTTACATATATTTTCCCCTTGTCTAAAGCACTATGTCTTTTCCCTATTCAGCCATCTTGGAATCTCTTCTGGCAAAATTTCTTAACATGATTTTGTAATTTCTGCATGGTCTTTTCCCTACTACCTGTCCATATTTTTTCAGGATGTAATTCACCTTGATCTCTCACTGTAGTTTCTGTGAGTTTGCTCATGGAGATGACTTTGTAGAAATAATTTTTCTTCCATTCACTCAAAATATAAATATTCTATCTACTGTAACTGTTGTCACTATAACCATGGTAGATACAATTAGGATGAGCACCTGGCTCCTGCCATCGGATCAGTGTGCTGCGCCGGCCGCAGCACGCCGACCGCGGCGGCCATTGGAGGGTGAACCAACGGCAAAAGGAAGACCTTTCTCTCTGTCTCTCCCCCTCTCACTGTCCACTCTGCCTGTCAAAAATTAAAAAAAAAAGAAATATAGAGTTCATATTTATAACATTATCTGAACTATCATGATGATAATTTCTAAGTAAATGAAAACTTCCTTTTATGTCAGTTGTGCTTATATCAAGTTAAAGGATGTTTTTGAATTTTAGAATACTTAGCTCTTTCCTGAATATAAGTATGAAAGTGCAGAAGATATGTATAAAAGTGTTTATAAGTTAGATTAATGTTAAATATATCCTTTAAAATTATGACACTTAATGTCTACTCCACATCGATGTACTGTGATTCTGGTGAACTTATATTACATTGTGCTGGTGTGCTTGTTTTCCAGGCACCATCATAAGTGCTTTACAAGTATTAATTCATTCAGTTATGAGAAACACATAATGATGAAGTTATTATTGTTGTTATTACTATTTTATTGATGAATAAATAGAGGCATCAATATATTAAACTGTTCAACAATGGAATCAGGATTCAAACTCAGGCTCTTTGGCTTTTGGAAGAGTTGCTTAGCTTCTCTTTGTGGGCCTTCAGAACCTAGTCAATAACTTTGTCCCTTCTGTAGCACAATTGTATTATGCCTAGACCATTCCAGTGTTTGAGAGTCCTCAACTCTTGCTTTATGTTAGGGAAGAAGAAGCAGATGAGTATTTATGTGATGAGAGCAACAGGTACATTGTTAACACTCTTTTTAGATATCTCTTTGAGCTCATGCTTTCCCCAAAGCATGATTTTGATAACTCCAAAATATTTGTGGGGGTCCTGAAATGGCCAGATTTTGAAGGTTTCAATGTGACTTATTCTATTATAGGAGAGCAACTAGAAAATTAGTTAAATGCACTCAATTTAGTAAGTGGTCTGTTTTAAGAGTCAATTTAAAAAATCCTTTTAAGCAGAAATTAGATTTTTGTAGGTTTGGCAAGGTGTGAATCCTTATGAAATATTTGGAGGTCTCAATTCAGCAGTAGCCTCAGAATAGACTCCCTTTAATGAAAGTTAAAAGATAAAAGGCAAAAATTAAAATACAGCCTGCCTTAATGTTTCTCATAATGGCCAGATTTCCAGATGATACTTAATTGGAAGCTCAAAAAATAATGATGAGACACCTAATCAGGAGAAATTTATTTGGTCCCTGGAGAAGGGAGTTGTACAGACAGTAAACAGTAAATTAGAGATTTTGAAAATTGAATCTGACAGTGAAAAACAAAACAGCACCAGATTCACTAAGCAAAAAGAGGCATAACAATTTTTTAAAAAAGGAACTAGCTATTTAATCTACCACTACGTCATTTTTGAGAAAGAAAGACTTTGCCCAGCTAAAGCTGTGAAAAATGAAAAGTAGCTCTAAGTGCTTCTATGTAATGAAGTCTCTCTCTCTCCTTAGCAGTGGCTGGTAAAAGTCTTTATTCAATGTCTGTAATAAATTTGCTCTGTTTAAGAATTGCAGCTTGCATGCAATGAGTGTTATATGCAATTGTGTTTTAACTTGATGAAGAAAAAAAGTATGGCCAGGGAACTAGAAATCTTGTTTTGGAACTCAGTACAAGTCTCCTATGTAGATGGCAGAGATTCAAACACTTGAGCCATTATCTGCTGCCTCTCAGGTTACACAGTATCAGGAAACTGGAATTGGAGGTAGAGCCAGGAATTGAACCAGGAACTGTAGTATTGGATGCAAGGACACCAAGTTAGATCTTTTTTCAAAGGTTTATTTATTTATTGAAAAGTCACAGTTAAAGAGAGGAAGAGAGGAGGAGAGGAAATGAGGGAGAGGGAGAGGGGGAGGGAGAGGGAGAGAGAGAGAGAGAGAAATCTTCCATCTGTTGGATCACTCCTGCAGTGGTCCCAATAGCCAAGGCTGAGCCAGACTGAAGCCAAGATCTAGGAGCCTCATTCAGGTCTCCCATGTGGGTGACAGGGGGCCAAGCTCTTGGGCCATCTTCTGCCACTTTTCCCAGGCCATTAATAGGGACCTGGATTGAAAGTGGAGCATATGGGACAGGAACTGGCACCAAGTGGGGTGCCAGTGTTGCAGGTGGTGGCTTTACTAGCTATGCCACCATGCCAGCCCCTCAAGTTGGATCTTAACTACTGTACCAACTGTCTACCCCTTAGTTATTTATCATAGAGCATAAATTGTCTCCAGCAACAATAAATGTGTCACATTTATTGATTTGCAAATGTTAATAATCTAATTCAGTTGTTTTTTATGATTGCACTATTTTCCTAATGTTTAAAAATTCTTGATGAATTCCATATACTGCTTAAGTCCTTTCACTCAGTCATATATGGTTATGATCACCACCAGTCTGGAGTTAATATTACACTGCTACACTGTTACTTTGTGTTGAGAAATGTTCATGATCATCCTGTCCCCAATCATAGGTTCCTCATGTCATCCTGTGGGTGATTAAGTTCCAAAACATTTTTAACTCTGAGATGGAAATTTGTGAGAAGGCATTTTACCAGATAGCACTCTCAAAATTAACACCTGTGGATAAGGCTACCAATTTTAGCAAATGAAAATACAGAACAGCTAGTTAAATTGACACTTCTCACAAATAATGAATATTTTGTTGCACTATTTGGAACATAATTATTATAAAATTAAAAGCTAACTGTGTGTCCTATGTATTACATGAAAACTGTAGAGAAATGAAGGAGATGGGTGTAGAAACAGAGAAGCTGGACTGCTATTCAGTATCAAAAAAAATCCTTAGTTGACCCTTTACAAAGAGCTCTGGAACTGGAATGGGTCTAAAGTGTTGTCCCTCGCTGAGAACATTAGGACTGGATTCTGTATTCTCACATGTCCTGTCATGAAATGCAGACTGTAGCTGAGAGAGAATCAGGACCTAGGGGAGAAGGAGCTTTCTTCATTTGAGATTAATTTGCTGAGAAGGACGGCAGCTGAGAGATGTTAGCCAGTAGCACTTTCCAAAGCCAGAGGAATAACAATCCTGAAGGGAGTACTTGGGGAGCATATCAGAATATCTAGTTTAATCATCATTGTATACATTAACCCTATTTTTAATCTTTTATGTGAATGCTCTCAATAAATGAAGACAGCTGGCCCTGAGTAAGAAGCCTGCAGTGACAGTACCCTATCCAGGGTCTTTGTTACTGCTGAAGACTGAGTGAAGGCAGCTTCCCTGAATAAGGCCCTTGCTCTCAGTTGCCAACCCTGTCACTCTCCCTTTGCAAACTCTGTGGCATTCCATCCTCAGATCAGATTCCTGCCACTGCTCTAGAAATCATGCAGGAACCCTTGCTCAGAATAAGTCTTCTTTTGCCTTGATGCTTATTAGTACATTTTTTCTTCTAATACCAGTGGGAGACAAGACTCCTGTTCAAGGATAAACAATCCTTCTGTTTTCTTGACTCCTTCTTGGCCTCTCTTCTGGGACCTTAATCCTTTTATTTGTCCTCTCCTATATTTTTAAGATCTGCTCTTCAACTTAAAATAATTCAAGTCTCATATATTTCATTAGCTTCAATTTAGTCAATACTATTCTCTCTCTCTCTCTCTTTTTTTTTTTAAAAAGATTCATTTATTTATTTGAAAGGCAGAGTTAGAGAGAGAGAGAGAGAGAGAGAGAGAGAGAGAGAGAAATATCTTCCATATGCTGATTCACTCCCTAAATGGCCACACTGGCCAGAGCTGTGTTGATCTGAAGCCAGGAGCCAGGAGCTTCTTACTGGTCTCCCACGTGGGTGCAGGGGCCCCAGGAATTGGGCCATCTTCTACTGCATTTCCAGGCCATAGCAGAGAGCTGGATTGGGAGTGGAGCAGCCAGGACTTGAAGCAGTGCTCATATGGGATGCCATCACTACAGGCTGTGGCTTTACCTGCTATGCCACAGAGCTGGTCCCTCCTATTCTCCCTTTCATTAATCTATACTTGTTGTCCTCTTTCACTTTCACTATTAGTTGGCATTTGACTTTCAACAACACTCATCTATGGAATGAGTGAAAGGGTACTGTTTTCCTCTTAAACACCTAAGTCACTGACCATTCTTTCAGCCTTTATTTTAAATAGATCTACCTTTCATATCTGAAATAATACTTCGTCTTTTTTTCTCAAAGGCTGTACAACTCTGCAGTCTATAGGTTCTTGTCATTTCTCAGGACTTGTTCTGTTCTCTTCAGTTCCTGTTTAATCCCTTTGTCCCTTAAATATTGAATATTGTGTTCTTTGGTGCTCCCCAAGTACTTTGCTTACCTTTATGGCTGCATTAAATCATGCTATTATAGAAATCTACTATTAAATCTATTTCTTCTACTACAAAGAATATGTATAATTCTTTTTTTTTAAACTTTTATTTAATGACTATAAATTTCCAAAGTACAGCTTATGGGTTACAATGGCTCTCCCCACCCCCATAACTTCCCTCCCACCCACAACCCTCCCCTTTCCCGCTCCCTCTCCCCTTCCATTCACATCAAGATTCATTTTCAATTCTCTTTATATACAGAAGATCAGTTTAGTATATATTAAGTAAAGATTTCAACAGTTTGCCCCCACATAGCAACACAAAGTGAAAAATACTGTTGGAGTACTAGTTATAGCATTAAATACGAGTGTACAGCACATTAAAGACAGAGATCCTACAAGATATTTTAAAAAAATTGATTAATTTTCTATGCAATTTCCAATTTAACACCAGGTTTTTTTTTTCATTTTCAATTATCTTTATATACAGAAGATCGATTCAGTATATAATTAGTAAAGATTTCATCAGTTTGCACCCACACAGAAACACAAAGTGTAAAAATACTGTTTTAGTACTAGTTATAGCATCACTTCACATTGGACAACACATTAAGGACAGATCCCACATAAGATGTAAGTACACAGTGACTCCTGTTGTTGACTTAACAATTTGACACTCTTGTTTATGGCGTCAGTAATCTCCCTAGGCTCTAGTCATGAGTTTCCAAGGCTATGGAATCCTCTTGAGTTCACTGACTTCGATCTTATTTAGACAAGATCATAGTCAAAGTGGAAGTTCTCTCCTCCCTTCAGAGAAAGGTACTTCCATCTTTGATGGCCCCATTCTTTCCACTGGGATCTCACTCGCAGAGATCTTTCATTTAGGTCTTTTTTTTTTTTTTTCCCCAGAGTGTCTTGGCTTTCCATGCCTACAATACTCTCATGGGCTCTTCAGCCAGATCTGAATGCCTTAATGGCTGATTCTGAGGCCAGAGTGCTGTTTAGGACATCTGTCATTCTATGAGTCTGCTGTGTATCCCGCTTTCCATGTTGGATCGTTTTTCCCTTTATGATTCTATCAGTTAGTATTAGCAGACACTAGTCTTGTTTGTGTGATCCCTTTGACTCTTAGACCTATCAGAGTGATCAATTGTGAACTGAAATTGATCACTTGGACTAGTGAGATGACATTGGTACATGCCACCTTGATGGGATTGTATTGGAATCCCCTGGCACGTTTCTAACTCCACCATGTGGGGCAAGTCTGATTGAGCATGTCCCAAATTGTACATCTCCTCCCTCTCTTATTCCCACTCTTATATTTAACAGGGATCACTTTTCAGTTAAAATTTAAACACCTAAGAATAATTGTGTGTTAATTACAGAGTTCAACCACTAGTACTAGAACAACAACAACAACAACAAATACTAAAAAGGATAAAGTATTACATTGTACATCAACACTCAGGACAATAGCTGATCAGGTCATTGTTTCTTATAGCGTCCATTTCACTTCAACAGGTATCCCCTTTGGTGCTCAGTTAGTTGTCACCGATCAGGGAAAACAAATGATATTTGTCTCTTTGGGACTGGCTTAATTCACTCAGCATGATGTTTTCCAGATTCCTCCATCTTGTTGCAAATGACCGGGTTTCATTGTTTTTGACTGCTGTATGGTATTCTATAGAGTACATGTCCCATAATTTCTTTATCCAGTCTACTGTTGATGGGCATTTGGGTTGGTTCCAGGTCTTAGCTATTGTGAATTGAGCTGCAATAGACATTAATGTGCAGATGGCTTTTTTGTTTGCCAAATTAATTTCCTTTGGGTAAATTCCAAGGAGTGGGATGGCTGGGTTGTATGGTAGGGTTATGTTCAGGTTTCTGAGGAATCTCCAGACTGACTTCCATAGTGGCTTAACCAGTTTGCATTCCCACCAACAGTGGGTTAGTGTCCCTCTTTCCCCACATCTTCTCCAGCATCTGTTGTTGGTAGATTTCTGAATGTGAGCCATTCTAACTGGGGTGAGGTGAAACCTCATTGTGGTTTTGATTTGCATTTCTCTGATTGCTAGTGAATCTGAACATTTTTTCATGTGTCTGTTGGCCATTTGGATTTTCTCTTTGGAAAAATGTCTATTGAGGTCCTTGGCCCATCTCTTAAGGGGGTTGTTTGTTTTGTTGTTGTGGAGTTTCTTGATTTCTTTGTAGATTCTGGTTATCAACCCTTTATCTGTAGCATAGTTTGCAAGTATTTTTTTCCCATTCTGTCGGTTTCCTATTCACTTTCCTGACTGTTTCTTTTGCAGTAAAGAAACTTCTCAATCTGATGCAATCCCAAATGTTAATTCTGAGTTTGACTGCCTGTGCTACTGGGGGTATTTTCCAAGAAGTGTTTGGAAGAGAGCGGCAAGATGGCGGAATAGGAAGGGAGCACATTGATAGTTCGTCAAGACACACGTTAATAAAAGTGGAGATACTGCAGGGTCAAGGAAGAGTAGGGGAAGAAACAGCAGAGGAAACTCTTCCGGAACTAGTGATTCACAGTGGACCTGCGTGGAGAGCCTGAGAGCCCAAGTTCGGAACACCAGCGGCAGACTCAACGCACCAGCGCTGGGACGCGAGGTGAGCCAAACCTCAATAGCCCGAGACACCAGCGGGCAAGCGGAAAGAGGAGACTAGAGGGAACGAGGCTTGAAACTCCGTGGGGAAAAGTTCACCAGGCTAACTAGAAGAGAGAGAGGAAAAAAAAAAGTGACCGATACGGACACGAGTTTCTCTCTCTCCGCTAACCTCTCAAAGGTGAGCAAGACAAAGAGCAGGCACCATTTTGGACATACGTCATAAGCAGGGCAACCTCAGGTCTGCACCGGCCCTGAGCCTAGCAGAAAAACCTGACTCTGGGGGGAGGGGTGAAATAACAGGAGATTAGCATCTAACTTGGCAACCCAGTGGGAGACTGCAGGAGAATTGGAGCCCACACTGAGGGCAGCACATATTCCCTGTGTGGTCCTTGGGAAAGAGCTTCCAATCTCTGGCTCCTGTGGGTATATCATTTGCCTGCTAACTACCTCCAATTACGTTCAGCTGTGCGGAATTACTTCCCTTTTGAATCAAAAAAAGAAAGAAAGAGAGATTTACCACACCTAACCTGGGAGTGTCATCTTTGACACACCCTCAGCCCTGAGGAACCAAACACAGCTCTCAGTCCACACTCATCTCAAGCCTCTAAGGCTCCACCGAAAGCAGACAGTCCACTTAATATAGAGCCATAGTGTAACAAGAAAAAACAGCACAGTGAAGAAACCAAATATCTCCAACATGCCAAACAACCAATGCAAAAATCGAGGTAACAAGAACAAGGAAGACACTATGACGCCCCCAAATGAAAAAGACACCCCAATGCAAGATTATGAAGATGATGAGATAGAAGAAGTGCAAGAAGCGGATCTCAAAAAATTGATAAGAACATTAAGAAGTTCTCAAAAACAAATTCTTGAACTACAGAAATCCTTCATGGACAAGATAGAAAATCTCTCTCGTGAAAGTGAAATATTAAGGAGGAATCAAAATGAAATGAAACAACTAGTGGAACAAGAAACTGAGATAGTGATGAGAAATCATAATGAAATGAAGAACTCAATAGATCAAATGACAAACACATTAGAGAGCCTTAAAAACAGAATGGGCGAAGAAGAAGAGAGAATATCAGACTTAGAAGACAGAGAACAGGAAAGGAAACAGGCAAACCAAAGAAAAGAAGAAGAAATTAGAAATCTAAAAAATACTGTCAGGAATCTACAGGATACTATTAAAAAAACCAACATTCGGGTTCTAGGAGTTCCTGAAGGCATGGAGAGGGAGAAAGGATTAGAAGGCATTTTCAGTGAGATACTAGCAGAAAATTTCCCAGGTTTGGAGAAGGACAGAGGCATCTTAGTACAGGAAGCTTATAGAACCCCTAATAAACATGACCAAAAGAGATCCTCACCACGACATGTTGTAATCAAACTCACCACAGTGAAACACAAAGAAAAGATCCTAAAATGTGCAAGAGAGAAACGTCAGATTACTCTTAGAGCGTCTCCAATTCGACTCACAGCAGACTTCTCATCAGAAACCCTACAAGCTAGAAGGGAATGGCAAGACATAGCCTAGGTAATAAGAGAGAAAAACTGCCAGCCCAGAATATTATATCCTGCAAAGCTCTCATTTGTGAATGAAGGTGAAATTAAGACTTTTCATAGCAAACAGAAACTGAAAGAATTTGTTGCCACTCGTCCTGCCCTGCAAAAGATGCTTAAAGATGTGTTACACACAGAAACACAGAAACATGGTCACCAATATGAAAGAAGGTAAAGGAAGGAAACCTCACAGCAAAAGATCACAGGAAGCTCAATTTCTCTTTGACATAGAATTAAACTCTGATGCTCTGTTAAAGCAATGTGTTAAAGTAATCTATTATGTTCTCTTGATGTCTGTTAAATTCTAATTGTTCAAAAACAGTTGAATTTTTATTTTTTTTTATTTTTTTATTTTTTATTTTTTTTAATTTTTGACAGGCAGAGTGGACAGTAGAGGGAGATAGAGAGAAAGGTCTTCCTTTTTGCCGTTGGTTCACCCTCCAATGGCCGCCGCACCGCGCTGTTCCGATGGCAGGAGCCAGGTGCTTCTCCTGGTCTCCCATGGGGTGCAGGGCCCAAGCACTTGGGCCATCCTCCACTGCACTCCCTGGCCACAGCAGAGAGCTGGCCTGGAAGAGGGGTAACCGGGACAGGATCGGTGCCCTGACCGGGACTAGAACCCGGTGTGCTGGCGCCACAAGGCGGAGGATTAGCCTGTTAAGCCACGGCGCCGGCTAGCTGAATTTTTATTAAGAGCTATGGGTTATTTAAATATGTGCTTATTTTCAAAGATTTGAAGAATCACCTTGTAACAAGATCAAATTTGGTCTATGTTATGTCATGATTTTAAGGAATCTTATTTCAACCAGATATTTTGGATTTTGAGCCTTCTTGGCATTCTTGACAGGCATTCAAAAAATCAAAGTTTCAAACAATCTGGTCTCTAAAATTTCCAGTAAATCCTGGACTTTGGTTTTTCCAGTTTGGGCCCAACTGAAAAAATCGAAGGACCTATGTCTCTCATCTTATAGAGACACCAACTAATCAGGCTATTTGGATTATATTAGAAGAACTGTCAAGATGTGATGTGGTACCAAACGTTAGTTTCTATAATGGAAAATGCTATCAATACAAATGTTTGAGAATTAAAAAGTCTAATGATCTTGTATTACTAGACATGATAGTTATCTTAATGAGAAAGCCCCAGAGGCTTAAAGGGTTAAATACTTGTAAAATCCTACAGGTGCTTTCAAAAATACTGTGAAGTAAGCAAGTGCCTCTTGTTGGTTGATGAGTTTATAATTTTAAACATGGCGACTTAAAGTCTTTTGTCATCCACAGTTATATATGATTTGCTGCTCATAAAACTAAAGCGTTGTTGGTTCTGTGTTTAGCTGTCCTCCTATAGGTTCCTATGGACTTTTTCCAGCCACTTCCATTGTATTCAGTACTTTGGGATGGCTCTGTAAACAGATGAAGCCAATAATGTATTAACAGTACCAACTGAGAGAAAGTATGGTTAACTGAGGTTACTAAAAACAAAAAGCAATTCAAATCAATTGGCAATCTACAAAAAGAGTTAAAGATTTTAAAAGCTATTATTTAAATTGCTATATTGGTCTATTATGCTATGTTATATGTGTGTACATATTGTATGTCCACATGGGGAAATTTTATTAAGAGTTTTATTTTAAATGGCTTATAGATAAGATTGTTCATAAATTTAAGCTGCTAAAATCAATCAAAGATACATTTTAATTTGTGTGACCTGATTCTGTGTATCATATGTTTTAAACTTGTTGGTAGAAAGAAACTAAAAACATTTTATATGGTTGTGCTTAAGTATACTGGATAAACAAACTACACCATGTTAGATATTTAAGAGGTGTCTTCAAATACAAATACATGATTCTTAAAATTTCTAGAAGGCATTGGACCTTCTGGTAAATGTTTTCTTAAGTTGTGATCTAATGGTTGAAACTGTTTGCTAAGTATTCATGTGATATTGCTATTGTCAGCAAGCGATCTAGGACTTGCTCCCTCATTTCTCTATTCTAAGCCCAACTTATTCTTTCATTTCTCTATTCTCTTCAAGGTAGGAAACTAATTCTATTATGAAGGAATCTGTAGGACGCACAATTTAATCTTTAGACCTTATAAAAGAGATGGCTAACATTTTTCTGTAATAGCATAGCCAAAATAAGAACTTAAATAATAATCTCATAGCTAGATTCACTTCGCCATCAGCCAAGTATATGGTAAGTAGAGAAAACCTCCCTTTCAGACCAAAGGGAAAGAAAGTTTTAAAGTGAGAATATAATTTTCCTCATGGGCATTGTCTACCTTAGAAAAACTACTACAGAACATGCCTGTGACTATAGACTTGTAGTTCAGGCCACCGAAGATTAGAGATGGGACTTGGGCACTCCCTTGACTTGCATCCTCTGGTCTGCTTTAACACAAACCAGGAGGAAAAGAAAGCTCGGCATCAGAAGCAATGGGTGGCAGGTCTGTTAATGGCTGATCTGTACAGTGATCTGCCCTCAAGGAGACCCAACAGGCCAGTCCACTGCAGTGGCTTTCAATGTGGTAAGCCTGGGCTTCAGCAGAAGTCAGCTTGTGAAGAGCCCTGGCAGCTCTGCCAAGAGTTGGATCACTGGAAATGGACCTGCCCTGGAGTCGAAGGATGCCCAGGTCAGAGCCACAAATGTTATTGGCTCTAAGCTGAAAAGCCCTTCACTCAGCCCAACTTCCAAAGTGACCACTGCAGCTGAGGGGATGGTCAAGAAGGGTCAGCAACATTGCAGGCAGAACTGTAAATTTCTTGTTAGAGATGCCACCTGCCTTTACCTGGCCAGCTCTCCTCCTAGGCCAGCCAAGTAATGAAAGTCAACAGAGTGCCTTCCCCTAGGAGGTTCACACCTCCCTTAGGATATACCCCATGTGAAGAGATAGATAGGTCTGGGCCTCTTAACTTACAAGGCCTAAAGCCCACCAGATTATTATCAAGCCCCTTCTATCAGGTTCTATTTGCCTCTCAATCAGAAAACTTCATTGTAGCTTAGACAGCACCTTTCTTAGCTCCTCTAATAATGACTCTGTCCTTCGTTCTAGGCCCTGTCTAGTGCACTTGGGCCTCATTCCTTTGTAATCATAACCTCTACTCTACCACCAGTGGCTCTACTCCCAACCTGTGTGTACTGATGGTCCTCTTCCCCACTTAATGCTGTATAATTGTTCAAACCTGGTAAATGCCACTCTTAGGATCATTGGTTACTATCCTCACCCTGTCTTTTATGACCTTGTCTAAATATGATCAGAGTCGGCAAACTTGGAAGGCTTCCATAGCCTTGACAACTCATGACGAGAGCCTAGGGTGGTTACTGGCACCATAAACTAGAGTGTCAATTTGTTGGGTCAACAACAGGAGCCACTGTGCACTTGCTCCTCATGTGGGATCTCTGTCCTTAATGTGCTGTACCTTTTGATTTGATGCTATAACTAGTACTCAAACAGTATGTTTCACTTTGTGTGTGTATGTGGGTGCAAACTGTTGAAACCTTTATACTAAATTGATCTTCTGTATATAAAGAGAATTGAAAATGAATCTTGATGCAAATGGAAGGGGAGAGGGGGCGGGAGAGGGGAGGGTTGCGGGTGGGAGGGAAGTTATGGGAGGGGGAAGCCATTGTAATCCATAAGCTGTACACTGGAAATTTATATTCATTAAATAAAAGCTTAAAAAAAATAAAAAAAAAACAGACAAGAAAAAAAAAGTGTTTGCTTGTACCTATATCTTGCAGGGTTTCCCCAATGCTCTCTAATAATTTGATGGTTTCTGATCGTAGATTTAAGTCTTTAATCCATGTTGAGTGAATTTTTGTGTAAGGTGAAAGGTATGGGTCTTGCTTCATGCTTCCGCACGTGGAAATCCTGTTTTCCCAGCACCATTTATTGAATAGACTGTCCTTATTCCAGGGATTGGTTTTGATCTTTGATCAAATATAAGTTGGCTGTAAATATTTGGATTGATTTCTGGTGTTTCTATTCTGTTCCATTGGTCTATCCATCTGTTTCTATACCAGTACCATGCTGTTTTGATAACAACTGCCCTATAGTATGCCCTGAAATCTGGTATTGTGATGCCTCCGGCTTTTTTTTTTTTGTTGTAGAAGATTGCTTTGGCTATTCGAGGTCTTCTGTGTCTCCATATGAATTTCAGCATCATTTTTTCCAGATCTGAGAAGAATGTCTTTGGTATCTTGATTGGAATTGCATTGAATGTATAAATTGCTTTTGGGAGAATAGACATTTTGATGATATTGATTCTTCCAATCCATGAGCATGGAAGATTTCTCCATTTTTTGGTATCCTCTTCTATTTCTTTCTTTAAGGTTTTGTAATTTTCATCGTAGAGATATTTAACGTCCTTGGTTAAGTTTATTCCAAGGTATTTGATTGTTTTTGTAGCTATTGTGAATGGGATTGATCTCAGAAGTTCTTCCTCAGCCGTGGCATTGCCTGTGTATACAAAGGCTGTTGATTTTTGTGCATTGATTTTATATCCTGCTACTTTTCCAAACTCTTCTATGAGTTCCAGCAGTCTCTTAGTAGAGTCTTTGGGTGTCCTAAATAAAGAATCATATCATCTGCAAAGAGGGATAGTTTGAGTTCTTCCTTCCCAATTTGTATCCCTTTAATTTATTTTTCTTGCCTTATAGCTCTGGCTAAAACTTCGAGAACAATATTGAATAGCAGTGGTGAGAGTGGGCATCCCTGTCTGGTACCAGATCTCAGTAGAAATGCTTCCAGCTTTTCCTCATTCAATAGGATGTTGGCCGTGGGTTTTTCATAAATTGCTTTGATTGTATTGAGGAATGTTCCTTCCATACCCAGTTTGCTTAGAGTTTTCATCATGAAAGGGTGTTGTATTTTATCAAATGCTTTCTCTGCCTCTATTGAGAGAATCATATGGTTTTTCTTCTGCAATCTGTTAATGTGGTGTATCACGTTGATTGTTTTGTGAATGTTGAACCATCCCTGCATACCAGGGATAAATCCCACTTGGTCTGGGTGGATGATCTTTCTGATGTGTTGTTGCATTCTATTGGCCAGAATGTTATTGAGGATTTTTGCATCTATGTTCATCAGGGATATTGGTCTGTAATTCTCTTTCAATGTTGCATCTTTTTCTGGCTTTGGAATTAAGGTGATGCTGGCTTCATAGAAACAATTTGGAAGGATTCCCTCTTTTTCGATTGTTCTGAATAGTTTGAGAAGAATTTGAATTAGTTCTTCTTTAAATGTCTGGTAGAATTCAGCAGTGAATCCATCTGGTCCTGGGCTTTTCTTTGTTGGGAGGGCCTTTATTACTGTTTCAATTTCTGTGTCAGTTATGGGTCTGTTTAGGTTTTCTATGTCTTCCTGACTCAATTTACGTAGGTTGTATGTGTCCAGGAATCTGTCCATTTCTGATAGGTTTCCCTGTTTGCTGGCATACTAGACTACATACTAGGCCATAAAGCAAGTCTCAGCAAATTCAAAAGATTTAGAATCATACCATGCAGCTTCTCAGACCACAAAGGAATGAAGTTGGAAATTAGCAACTCGGGAATCCCTAGAGCATATGCAAACACATGGAGATTGAACAGCATGATCCTGAATGAACAATGGGTCATAGAAGAAATTAAAAGAGAAATAAGAAATTTTCTGGAAGTAAATGAGGATAACAGCACAACATACCAAAACCTATGGGATGCAGCAAAAGCAGTGTTAAGAGGAAAGTTTAAAGCAATAGGTGCCTACATCAAGAAATTGGAAAGACACCAAATAGATGAGCTTTCAATTCATCTCAAGGATCTAGAAAATCTGCAGCAAACCAAACCCAAATCTAGTAGGAGAAGAGAAATAATGAAAATCAGAAAAGAAATCAATAGGATTGAATAAAAAAAAATTACAAAAAATCAGCTAAACGAGGAGCTGGTTTTTTGAAAAAATAAACAAAATTGACACCCCATTGGCCCAACTAACTAAAAAAGAAAAGACCCAAATCAATAAAATAAGAGATGAAAAAGGAAACATAACAACAGACACCACAGAAATAAAAAGTATCATCAGAAATTACTATATTTCTTTTTTTTAAGATTTATTTTATTTATTTGAAAGACAGAGTTACAGAGAGAGGTGGAGAAAGAGAGAGAGTTCTTGAATCCGCTTGTTCACTCCCCAGATGGCCGCAATGGCCAGACCAGCACCTATCTGAATCCAAGAGCCAGGAGCTTCTTTCTGGTCTCCCACGTGGGTGCAGGGACCCAAGGACTTGGGCCATCTTCTACTGCTCTCCCAGGCCATAGCAGAGAGCTGAATTGGAAGAGGAGCAGCTGCACGCATATGGGATGTGGGCGCTTCATGTCAGGACTTTAACCTGCTGCACTACAGCACCGGCCCCAGAATATTTATTTCATATTTGTTTCTCCAGTGCTTTGTGGAAGGTTTGGCACTCAATTTTTGAAGAATGAGTAAGTGATAACATCATTGATATGACTTTGGGTCTAAGCTTAATGCTTCTGTTAATATACCATTAACAATAAAAATTTCAATTTCTTTTATAACACATTGAGTACATCATACTTCTTTATCTGAAAATTAAAATATATTCTCTTACTGCTAACAATTTTGTAAAGCTGTGTTTATAAAATATTAAATATTTTCTGATAATATCTTTATCAAGCATATGTACTGGCATGTATGTACAGGTAATATATTCGTTCTTCACTTTTTCCTGAAGTTTCAATAAATAAATCTAGGATTCTAGATGAGGAATTATGGAGTATATAATGTAAACCACTTTAAATTTTAATCTGTCCAAGACTTTTTGTTAGACTTGTGAATATGTGGTTTTTAACTTTGCCTTAATTTTGAGGTTCTAATTGAGTAATCTGGTTAATGTCTGAGAAATTTGTGCCTGAAAATATTCTTCAGGAAATTTTGTTGCAAATGATGGATAATTTCTGGATCGAAAAACATTTATGTTCTATTGCTAGAAGACATTGATTCTTTAAGTCATGGTTAGAAAAATATGGTTTTGGCAAACTCAAAAGGCTTCCATAGCCTTGGCAACTCATCACAAGAGCCTAGGGAGATTACTGACGCCATAAATAAGAGTGTCAAATTGTTAAGTCAACAACAGGGGTCACTGTGTACTTACTCCTCATGTGGGATCTGTCCTTAATGTGTTGTCCAATGCGAAGTAATGCTATAACTAGTACTGAAACAGTATTTTACACTTTGTGTTTCTGTGTGGGTTAAAACTGATGAAATCTGTACTTAATATATACTAAATCGATCTTCTGTATATAAAGATAATTGAAAATGAATCTTGATATGAATGGAATGGGAGAGGGAGGGGGAGATGTGAGGGGTGCGAGTGGGAGGGAAGTTATGGGGGGGGGAAGCCATTGTAATCCATATACTGTACTTTGGAAATTTATATTTACTAAATAAAAGTTTAAAAAAAAGAAAAATATAGTTTAATGGTAGATCATACAGTTGTATTTGGACTAACTAACGAAACAAATTGAGACTTGGAAGTATAACATTTAGGAAAATCCCTCTTCTGATATGAACTCACATCAACTAGGCTGGTTGTAGTTCTGAATGAGCCATATAGTTGAGTCGTTAGTGGAATCTGTGATGGGCATGTTCACCCACATGAAAAATTCAGTAAAGCAAGTAGAAGAATTTCCTTTATTCTATTTTAAAATCTGTTCCCTGAAGAAAACATTGATTTAAAAACCTCTATTTGATTTGGAGGTCTTGATTCCAAGAGGAACAAAATGCCATTGAAATCTCATGGATAAAAGGATAGAGGGGAACTTTTTACTCAGCAGTCGCTATGGTTAACAGCAAGATTTCCCACCGGATTGTATCTTTCTAAATATTAAGTCAGTTACTTAAGGGTATTTTACAGAATAAGTTAATGAGCAATCTTGTCATACTATATTACATGCAGTCATTATCCTGTATTGAATGGTCATATCGAGAGAGAAACTTCAAAAAACTGAGCCAACTTAGAGAATAAGAGAGTTAATTAAATGCTCCAAGAACATGATATTTAACTTCCACATGGTTCTAAAAATTTCTATCCCAACATAAACCAAGAGTGTTAGATATGGAGTCATTTCTAATCAGGTTGATTCTACTCTCCTTTTACCAAAAGGCTAGATCATTTCTTTTTTGGTCCAGACCACTGAGGGTCTCATGGGATATCTATTATGAAGATCAGCAAATTGGGATGATGTAATTGCAACAATAATATTTATAGGAAAGAGAAAAACAGATCTCAGCAATGGATATAATGGATATAATAGATCCCAAAATGGATATTTATGACTCATTGAAACCAACACATTGAACCCCTTGATTATATTACTTCCATTTTTTATGTGAATTTCTTTTTTTTAAATTTATATTTAAGGAATACAGATTTCATAAGTACAACTTTAGGTATATATTATCCTTCACACTGTATTAATCTCCCACACACTCTCCCACTACTTCTCCTTCCTCTCCCCAGGCCAGTCCCATTCTCCATTAAGTTCGTTTTCAATTAACTTAGTACACAGATGACCAACTCTAAATTAAGCAAAATTTCAACAATTTGACACGCGCGCACACACACATACACAACTGTTTGAGAACTGGTTTAACAGTTAGCTCTCAATACAATTCATTGAGGACAGAGGTCCTGCATGGGGAGTTAGTGCACAGTTACAGTTGTTAATCTAACAGTTAACACTCTTATGACGTCAGTGACCACTTGAGGCTCTTAACATGAGCAGCCTAGGCTATGAAAGCCTTTTGAGTACACAAACTCTGTCACTATTTGGACAAGGCCATAAGCAAAGTAGAAATTCTCTTCTCCCTTTAGAGAAAAGTACATCCTTCTTTGATGGCCACTTCTTTTCACTGATGTCTCACTCACAGAGATCCTTCATGTAGAACTTTTTTTTTTCCACAATGTCTTGGATTTCCATGCCTAAAATGCTCTCACGTGCCTTTCAGCTAAACCAGGAAACCTTAAGGGCTGATTCTGAGGTCAGAGTGTTACTTAAAGAGGTTGTCATTGTATGATTCTGCTGTACGGACTGCTTCCCATGTTGGACGTTCTCTCCTTTTTAATTCTATGTATTATTATTGCCAGCCATTTGATCATTTTTATATAATCTCTAACAGTTAATCCGATCTATATGTTCACTGTAACACTTAAGATGATCAACAATTAAGATATCATTTTTTAAGCACCAATTTTAATGGAATTTGGAGTCCCATGACAGATTATTAAACTGTGCCATTAGAAGTAAGTCTGTAGGTATGTATGCACAACTATATAGCTTTACATTCACAAAATTCCTCCTCCCTCTCTTATTCTCACTCTTATTGTTTGTTGATATGTATTTTCAACTGACTTTATACCCACATGATTTAACTCTATGATAAATAAAGAGTTCAACAAATAGTAAGAAGGAAAAAAAGACAAAAAAAAAATAAAGAAAATAAAACTGTTCCTCGACAGTTAAGATAAGGGCAGCTCAAGTCATTTCTTCTCAAAGTGTCAATATCAATTATATGGGTTTCATTTTAGGTACTCTATTAGTTCTCACAGATCAGGGAGAACATATAGAATTTGTTCCTTTGGGACTGGCTTATTTCACTAAGCATGATGTTTTCAACATTCCTCCATTTTTTTTTGCAAATGACTGGATTTCATTTTTGTTTTACTGCTGTGTTGTATTCCATAGTGTACATATCTCATAATTTCTTCATCCAGTCTTCAGGTTGATGGGCATTTAGGTCAATTCCATGTCTTAGCTTTTGTGAACTGAGCTGCAATAAACATTGAGATGCAGATAGCTCTTTTATTTGCCAATTTAATTTCCCTTGCTTAAATTCCCGGAAGTGGGATGGCTGGGTGATATGGTAGGTCTATATTCAGATTTCTGAGGTAGCTCCATACTGTCTTCCATAGTGGTTTTACCAGTTTACATTCCCACCAACAGTGGATTAGGGTACCTGTTTCTTCACTTCATCACCAGAATTTGTTGTTGATTTCTGTATGAAAGCCGTTCTAACTGGGATAAGCAGAAACCTTACTGTGGTTTTGATTTGCATTTTCCTGATGGTTAGTGATCCTGAACATTTTTTCATGTGCCATTTGGATTTTCTATTTTAAAAAATGTCTGTTTAAGTCCTTGACCCATCTCTTAACTGGATTGTTTGTTTTGTGATTGTGGAGTTTCTTGATCTCTTTGTGGATTCTGGTTATTAATCCTTTATCAGTCGCATAGTTCGCAATTAATTTCTCCTGTCCTATTGGTTGCCTCTTCATTTTCCTGACTGTTTCTTTTGCAGTACAGAAACTTCTCAGTTTGATGTAATCCCATTTGTTAATTTTGGCTTTGACTGCCTGTGTTTCTGGGATCTTTTTCAAGAACTCTTTGCCTGTGCCATTGTCTTGAAGTAATTCCCCATTATTCTCTAATTATTTGATGGTGTCATGTCATAGACTTAGATCTTCAATCTGTGTTGAGTAGATTTTTGTGTAAGATGTAAGGTAGTAGTCTTGCTTCATACTTCTGCTTGTGGAAATCCAGTTTTCCCAGAACCATTTGTTAAGAGACTGTCCTTGCTCCAGGGATGGGTTTTAGCTCCTTGGCCAAATATAAGTTAGCTGAAGATGTTTGTATTGATTTTTGGTGTTATTATTCCTTCCTTCCTTCCTTCCTTCCTTCCTTCCTTCCTTCCTTCCTTCCTTCCTTCCTTCCTTCCTTCCTTCCTTCCTTCCTTCTTTCTTTCTTTCTTTCTTTCTTTCTTTCTTTCTTTCTTTCTTTCTTTCTTTCTTCCTCATTCAATTTATTTGAAAGTCAGAGTTACATAGAAAAGAGGCAGAAAGAGAGAGAGAGAGAGAGAGAAGAGAGAGAGGTCTTCCATCTGATGGTTTACTCCCCAGATGGCTGCAACGACCGGAGCTGTGCCGATCTGAAGCCAGGAGCCAGGAGCTTCTTCCCGGTCTCCCACGTGGGTGCAGAGGCCCAAGGACTTGAGCTGTCTTCTACTGATTTCCTAGGCCATAGCAGAGAGCTGGACAGGAAATGGAGCAGCCGGGTCTCAAACCGGCGCCCATATGGATGCCCCCGCTTCAGGCCAGGGCATTAACCCACTGCACCACAATGCCGGCCCCATCTGGTTTACTATTCTTTTCTATTGGTCTATCCATCTATTTTTGTATCAGTACAGTCTGTTTTGATTATAACTGCCTTGTAGTATGACTAGTAGGTCTTGAAAATAGTATTGTGATGCCTCTGGCTTTGTTTTTGTTGTATAAGATTGTTTTAGATATTCACGGTCTTCTGTGCCTCCATATGAATTTTAGCTTCATTTATTCCATATCTGAGAATGTCTTTAGAATTTTGTTTGTTATCACATTGAATCTGTAAATTGCTTTCATAAGAATGGATATTTTGATGATTCTGATTTTTCCAATCCACGAACAGGGAAGATTTAACCTTTTTTTTTTTTTTGTATTTTCTTCTCTTTCTTTCTTTAATGTTTTGTAATTCTCATCATGGAGATATTTACCATCCTTGGTTAAATTTATTCCAAGCTATTTGCTTTTTTTGTAGCTATTGTGAATGGGGTTGATCTTAAAAGTTCTTTCGCAGCTGTGGCATTGTCTGTGTTTACAAAAGCTGTTGAATTTTTGATATTGACTTTATATCCTGCCACTTTTCCAAACTCTTCTATGAGTTCCAATAGTCTCATAGTGAAGTCTTGTGGCTCCTCTATGTATAGAATCACGTCTTCTGCAAATAGGGATAGTTTGACTTCCTCCTTCCCAATTTGTATCCCTCTAATTTATTTTCTTGCCTAATGGCTCTGGTTAAAACTTCCAGGACTACATCGAATAGGAATGGTGAGGCATCCCTATCTGGTACCAGAGAGTGTGCATCCTGTATTGGTACCGAAATGCTTCCGACATTTCCCCATTCAGTAAGATGCTGGTTATAGGTTTGTCATAAATAGATTTGATTGTGTTGAGGAATGTTCCTCTCCCTCCTCCTCCTTCTTCTTCTTCTTCTTCTTTTTTTTTTTTTTTTTTTTTTTTTAGACTGGTAGAGTGGACAGCGAGAGAGAGAGAGACAGAGAGAAAGGTCTTCCTTTTTCCGTTGGTTCACCCCCCCCCCCCCCAAGGACCGCTGTGGCCAGCGCACTGTGGCCAGTGCACCATGCTGATCTGAAGCCAGTAGCCTGGTGCTTCTTCTGGTCTCCCATGCGGTGCAGGGCCTAAGGACCTGGGCCATCTTCCATTGCATTCCTGGGCCACAGCAGAGAGCTGGACTGGAAGAGGAGCAACTGGGACAGAATCTGGTGCCCTGACCAGGACTAGAACCCAGGGTGCTGGTGCCGCAGGTGGAGGATTAGCTTATTGAGCCACGGTGCCAGCCTGAGGAATGTTCCTTCTATACCCAGTTTGCTTAGAGTTTTCATCATGAAAGGATATTGTATTTTATTAAATGCTTTCTCTGCATCTATTGAGATAATCTTATGGTTTTTCTTCTTCAGTTTGTTAATGCAGTGTATCTCCTTAATTGATTTGTGAATGTTGAACTATCCTTGCCTACCAGGGATAAATCACACTTTTTTGTGAGTGTATGATCTCTCTGATATGTTTTTGAGTTCTATATGCTACAAATTTTTGAGGATTTTTGCATCTGTGTTCAACAGGGAAATTGTTCTGTAATTCTCTTTCTCTGCATCTTTTTCAGGTTTAGGAATTAAGGTGATGCTGGCTTTGTAAAAAGAATTTGGGAGGATTCCCTCTCTTTCAGTTGTTTTGAATAGCTTGAGAAGAATTGGAGTTAGTTCTTCTTTAAATGTCTGGTAGAATTCAGCAGTGAATCCATCTGGCCTTTTTGTTGGGAGGGCCTTTATTACTGATTCAATTTCTATCTTGGTTATGGTTCTGTTTAGATTTTGTGTGTTCATGGTTCAACTTAGGTAGGTATTTTTTTTCCCCAGGAATCTATCCATTTCTGCTAGATTTCCCAGTTTGTTGCCATAGTGCTCTTTGTATAATTTCTGATGATTCTTTTTATTTCTGTGGTGCCTGTTGTTACATTTCCTTTTTCATCTCTAATTTTATTTATTTGGGACTTCTCTATCCTTTTTTTTTGTTAGTTGGGCCAATGTTTTGTCAGTTTTACTTATTTTTTCAAAAATCCAGATCTTTGTTTTGCTGATCTTTTTTTATTTTTTTTGACAGGCAGAGTGGACAGTGAGAGAGAGAGAGAGACAGAGAGAAAGGTTTTCCTTTTGCCGTTGGTTCACCCTCCAATGGCCACCGCGGCCAGCGCACTGCGGCCGGTGCACCGTGCTGATCCTTAGCCAGGAGCCAGGTGCTTCTCCTGGTCTCCCATGGGGTGCAGGGCCCAAGCACTTGGGGCCATCCTCCACTGTACTCCCTGGCCACAGCAGAGAGCTGGCCTGGAAGAGGGGCAACCGGGACAGAATCCGGCGCTCCGACCAGGACTAGAACCCGGTGTGCCGGCGCCTCAAGGCGGAGGATTAGCCTATTGAGCCGCGGCACCGGCTTGTTTTGCTGATCTTTTGTATCTTTTTTGCATTCAATTTTCTTGATTTCTTCTCTAATTTTAGTTATTTATTTTCTCCTCTTAGTTTTGGGTTTGGTTTGCTGTTGTTTTTCTAGATCCTTGAGATGCATTGATAGCTTCTTTATTTGGTGCCTTTCCAATTTCTTGATGTAGGCACTTATTGCTATAAACTTTCCTCTTTACACTGCTTTTGCTGTATTCCCTGAGTTTTTATATGTTGTGTTGTCATCTTCATTTGTTTCCAGAAATTTTTTGATTTCTCTTTTGATTTCTTCTGTGACACGCTGTTCATTCATTTCTTCTGTGACCCACTGTTGTTCAGTCTTCATGTTTTTGCGTATGTTCTAGAGATTCCTGAGTTGCTGATTTCCAGCTTCATTCCGTTGTGGCCTGAGAAGTTGCATGATATGATTTTGATTTTTTTGAAATTGCTGAGACTTGCTTTATGGCCTAGTATATGGTCAATCCTAGAGAATGTTCCATACACTGCTGAGAAGAATGTATATTCTCCAACTGCAGGATGAAAAGTTCTGTATATTTTTGTTAGGCTCATTTGGTTTATAGTTTTGATTAACTCTGCTGTTTCCTTGCTAATTTTCTGTCTGGTTGATCTGTCCATTGCTGAGAGTGGAGTATTGAGGTCTGCCATTCCTATTCTTTTGGAGTCTAAGTCTTCCTGTAAATCCCTTAACATTTTTTAAAATATATTGCCAGTGGCCCTGTAATTAGGTACATATACCTTTGTAATATTTACATCTTCCTGTTGGATTGTTCCTTGAAGCATTACTTAGTGCCCTTCTTTGTATTATTTTTTAAAAAATGATTTCTTTTATTTATTTAAAATAAAATGATTATTTTATTTATTTATTAGAGCCAGAGAGAGAGACAGAGAGGGAGAGGTCTTCCATCTGCTGGTTCACTCCCCAAAAGGTTGCAATGGCCAAAACTGAGCTGATCAAAAGCCAGGAGCCAGGAGCCTCCTCTGGGTCTCCCATTAGGGGGGTAAGGCTCCCAAGCACCTGGGCTATCCTCCACTGCTTTCCCAGGCCATAGCAGAGAGGTGGATCTGAAGTGGAGCAGCCAAAATTTGAACCAGTGCCTATATGGGAGGCCACAAATTTAACTCACTGCTCCCCAATGCTGGCCCCTTTTTGTCTCTTTTAATAGTTTTTGTGTTACAGTCTATTTTGTCTGATATTAGGATTGCTACTCCAGTTCTTTTTTGGTTTTTGTTGGCATGGAATATCTTTTTCCATCTGTTCGCTTCCAGTCTGCATGCAGCTTTGTTGGTGAGATGTATTTTTTGTAGGCAGCAAATAGATGGTTTTTGTTTTTTTTTTTCTCTGTTCAGCCAGTCTGTGTCTTTTAATTGGGGAGCTGATGACATTTACATTCAAGGTGACTATCGATAAGTAACAACTTTGCCCTGCCATTTTTCCAAACATATTCCGATTTTTTTACTTTTGAAATCCCTTTTAACTTTTACTGAGTGATTTTCTTCCTTTACCTTCTTTAGTAGTGGTGATCTTGTTTCTTTGTTTTTCTGTGCAACACATCTTCAAGCACCTTTTGTAGGGCTTGATGGGTAGTGACAAATTCTTTCAATTTCTGTTTGTTATGAAAGTTCTTTATTTCACCTTCATTCATTAATGAGAGCTTTGCAGGATATAATATATGGCTTGACAGTTTTTTTCCTCTTAAGACTTACTTGTACTTTATCTAACGATTCTCTCCTAGCCTTTAGTGTTTCTGATGAGAAGTCAGCTGTGAGTCTAATTGGAGACCCTCTGAAACTAATCTAATGTTTCTCTCATGCATATTTTAGAATCTTCTCTTTATATTTTACTGTGGTGAGTTTGATTACAATGTGTTGTATTGAAGATCTTTTCTGTTCATGTCTATTAGAAGTTCTATGTGCTTCCTGTACTTGAGTATACCTTTCTCCAAATTAAGGAAGTTTTCTGTTATTATTCCACTAAGAAGGCTTTTTAATCCTTTTTCTCTCTCAATGCCTTCAGGAACTCTTAGAACTCATATGTTGGGCCATTTTTAGTATCCTGTAGATTTCCACTAGTGTTCTTTAGATTTCTAATTTCCTCTTCTTGTCTTTGGTTTTCTGTATAATTTCCTGTGCTTTGTCTTCTAAATCCTATATTCTTTCTTCTGCTTCACTGATTCTGTTGTTAAGACTCTCAACTGCATTTTTTATTTGTGCTATTGAATTTTTCATTTAATTTTGATTTCTCTTTAAGATCTCAATTTCATGGGAGTAACTTTCTTGCATACCTGCATAGATTTCCGTATTTCATGCATTTGCTTCTTATTGCTGCTATGTAACCTTATGATGAATTTTTAAAATTCCATTCCTTGGGCCGGCGCCACGGCTCACTAGGCTAATCCTCCGCCTTATGGCGCCGGCACACCGGGTTCTACTCCCGGTCGGGGCACCGGATTCTGTCCCGGTTGCCCCTCTTCCAGGCCAGCTCTCTGCTGTGGCCAGGGAGTGCAGTGGAGGATGGCCCAGGTGCTTGGGCCCTGCACCCCATGAGAGACCAGGAGAAGCACCTGGCTCCTGGCTAAGGATCAGTGCGGTGCGCCGGCCGCAACGTGCCAGCCGCGGCGGCCATTGGAGGGTGAACCAACGGCAAAGGAAGACCTTTCTCTCTGTCTCTCTCTCTCACTGTCCACTCTGCCTGTCAAAAAAAAAAAATGAAAATTCCATTCCTTGCATTTCTTCCATTTCATCATCTTCACAATCTAGCCTTGAAGTGTTGTGTTCTTTTCGCAGTGTCATGTTGTCTTCCTTATTCTTGTTTTGTGAATTGGTGAATTTGTTGTTTGGCATTTGTGGAGATACTCCTTGGTTTCTTCTTCTTCATCTTGGTTTTTTTTTTTTTCTTTTTGCTGTGGTGGTTTTTATATTGTACTATGACTGTAGATAACTAGGTAAGATAAGTGATTTCAGTGAATATCTAGATGCTTGTAGTTGGTGTGGTCAGGGAACTTTGTTCAGTTCTCCAGGGTTAAAGGCATGCCTAAGGTGACACAGCCAGGTTTGCTGTGGTAAATCTTATCTCTCTCTCTTTTTTTAATCAGAAGGGAAATTTACTCTGCTTAGCTGAGCTTCTATCCTCAAAGGAGACCAGTGCTTAAGTGCTAGCTGCAGTGGGTATAATATTCGTCCATTCTCCCCGAAGGACCACACAAAGGATCTGTGCAGTCCTCAGTGTAAGTTCAGATTCCCTAGCAATGTCTCTCAGAAGATAACCAGGAAGCCCTGCGCATGTAGAGTCTCCCACTGTGACTGTCCTAAGTCCTAGCCACACCGTAAATCCTCCCACAAACCCTTAGTTTTTTTCACAGTCCTGGTACAAAAGCCTCACTCAGTCACAAGCTCCAAGCCCCTTGTTAGTTCTCCCAACCAGAGTCAGGAGTTTCCATTCATCTGGTTGCTGGGGACGGACATGAGCTGGCACAGCTATTATGTATGTCCAAAATGGTGCCTGCTCTATCAGCCTGTTACAGGATACTATGGTAAAGTGATCAGGAAGAGAGAAATGTGTCTGTCCTGTCTTTTTTTTTTCTCCTCTAGTTTGGCAGATACACTATCCCCCATGAGGCTCCAAGCCTGGTTTCCTCTAGGCTCTTCCTGCAGCTTTTTTTGCCAGTGACTTG
The DNA here is from genome assembly GCF_033115175.1 of Lepus europaeus. Classification (NCBI taxonomy): domain Eukaryota; kingdom Metazoa; phylum Chordata; class Mammalia; order Lagomorpha; family Leporidae; genus Lepus; species Lepus europaeus. Next base: position 61,310,882 of record NC_084830.1, on the reverse strand, counting down.
GGCTGCTGCGGTCTGGTCTCTCCTCACTTTCCAATGCTGGTGCGTAGGCTCTTAGCTGATGGAGTCCCAAGTTGTGTGCATCCATTCCCTCCACATAGGTCTACCTTGTCCCTCTAATTTCAGTAGAGTTTCCTCTTTGATTTTTCTCCCTAACTCTTCCCTGAGTTACCCTCTCTCCACTTTTCTTTTAAAGATTTATTTCATTTATTTGAGACAGAGTTAAGAGAGAGGTAGAGACACAGAGAGAGAGGTCTTCTATCCGCTGGTTCACTCTCCAGATGGCCACAACGGCTGGAGCTGTGCTGATCCGAAGGCAAGAGCCAGGAGCTTCTTTCGGATCTCCCACATGGATGCAGGCACCCAAATATTTGGGCCATCTGCTACTGCTTTCCCAGGCTACAGTAGAGAGCGGGACTGGAAGAGGAGTAGCCAGGACTAGAACTGACATCCATATGGGATGCTGGCCCTTCAGGATAGGGCTTTAACATGCTGCGCCACATCACTGGCCCCAAGAATCACTTTTTTAAAGCTATCTTCTCCTGGGCTAGAGCAGTATGCTCCCTCCCTACTCTGCCATCTTGGAAATGCCCCAGAGAGCTACATGGGTGTTTCTTTGAGTCAGTCCTTTTTAGACCCACAGGCTTGTTAGTGCTCCTTCTCTTTTCATTCTATACTACTTTATTCTGTATTGAAGATGACTACAGTTTATTTTTATTAACACAGTCATTAAATCACTTATAAGTAAACTCTGGAAATATTTTTACCCTTCACTTTGCCTTTTTCATGCATTAGTTAATTGTAGTTTATGCCTAACTACCTACTGTTCAAGCTTGAGTCCTGGCAGATGTGTCTATCAGAGATTCAGGCAACTTTAAATCTCAGTTATCACGGGCTTGATAGATTGTTAACCCCTCTTGTCCTTATTTTCCTCTTTAAGATCTACAACTGTTCTTTTCCTTTATTACCTACCACATTTCTCTTGGCTTAGAACTAATGTAATCCATCTGCCACTCCTGCCCTTTTATGTGTGAATCTTTGGAAATGTGTAGCTGGCTGCTAGGGACAATAACTTTGGAAGAGGACTGTCTAATTAGGTATCCTTAGTCTTGATTTCCTCAAGTGGCAAAAAATCTATATATAGGATGCTTTGAAGTATAAATGAGGTAATATATATAGAGTATCTAGCACATAATAGGTTCTCAAAACTTGTCATTTATCATTGATGTTGACAGTATTAGTTTTTGTGCTTTGGAGCCTTTTTTTGAATTCTGCATTCTGTCTCTCATTGGATTTCTGCAATTATGCTATGCTAAGGGTTGTTTAAAGAGAAGTTAAAAAATTTATCTGTTGGCATCACTATGAACTACTACTCTTTTTATATAACTTACTATGTAAGACTCCTCCTATTGCCACTTTCCAGCAATTTTAAGAATGGCTGGCTCTGTGTGGTAACAAACCAGATTGATGGTTTCAATACTTTATTTGACTACTTTTTTATTTATATAATAGGAAAATTTCCATGTATTTCATATATACATCTTTAAGCGTATAATGATGCTTTGCACCCTAGCTTCCCCGTGTCTTCCCTCCTTCTTCCTTTCTTATTTTCTTTTAATTTTTCATTGATATACTTGCAATTTTCTTTATAATCAAACGTTTAACCCTCCACTAAGTATTTAACAAGTAGTTAGTAGGAAAACAACTGTTCCTCAAGAATATACCTTAGGGCTGTAAGTAATAATCAAATCTCAAAATGTCAACTTTGATCTTATACATTGCATTTTTTTTTTGTTTTTTTTTTTTTTTTCTTATTTTTGACAGGCAGAGTGGACAGTGAGAGAGAGAGAGACAGAGAGAAAGGTCTTCCTTTGCCGTTGGTTCACCCTCCAATGGCCGCCGCGGTAGCGCGCTGCGGCCAGCGCACCGCGCTGTTCCGATGGCAGGAGCCAGGTGCTTATCTTGGTCTCCCATGGGGTGCAGAGCCCAAACACTTGGGCTATCCTCCACTGCACTCCCTGGCCACAGCAGAGAGCTGGCCTGGAAGAGGGGCAACCGGGACAGGATCGGTGCCCCGACCGGGACTAGAACCCGGTGTGCCGGCGCCGCAAGGCGGAGGATTAGCCTGTTGAGCCACGGCGCCGGCCTACATTGCATTTTTTTTACTTTGTATAGTAGTTACCACAAATCAGTCAAAACATATGGTATTTGTCCTTTTGGGACTGGTCTGTTTCACTAAGCATAATGATATCTAGTTGCATCCATTTTGTTGCAAAATACAGGATTTCATTCTTTTTTATGGCTGAGTAGAATTGCATCATGCATATATAAAATAATTTCTTTCCCAGTCATCAGTGGATTGACATTTGAGTTGATTCCATATCAGCTTTTGTGAGCGAGTTGCTGTAAACATGGGATTACAGATAACTCTTTCATATGCTAATTTAATTTCCTTTGGATAAATTCCCAGGAGTGGGAAGTCTGGGTTGTCTGGTAGATATACTTTCATGTTTCTGAGGAATCTCCATAGTATATTCCATAAGGGGTGCACTAGTTTACATTCTCACTGATAATGTTTTCAAGTACCTTTCTTCCCATATCCTTGCCACCATTTATTGGTTTTTTTTTTTTTTTTGATGTTTGGATTGGATTATAGCCATTCTTTTTATTTTTTTTTTAAATATTTTTATTTGTTTGAGAGGCAGAGTTACAGAGAGAGGGAGAGACAGAGAGAAAGATCTTCCATCTGCTGGTTCACTCCCTAAATGGCAGCAATGACTGGAGCTTGACCCATCTGAAACCAGGACCCAGGATTTTTTTCTGGGTCTCCTATGTGGGTGCAGGGGCTCAAGCACTTGGACTGTCATCTACTGCTTTCCCAGGCACGTTGGCAGAGAGCTGGATTGGAAGAGGAGCAGCTGATATGTGAATCATTGTCTGTATGGGATGCCGGTGCCGCATGCAGATATATCTATTTTGTAATTTTGTCAAGGTTAGTCCAAGATAGAGCAATGAAAGGTACAATTAAGCTGTATTCTGGGAATGTCTCATATTTTCACTTGATGAACTCAGAATGTATTTGTTTATTTAAAAAGATAAGAGAGAGAGAAAGAGAGAGAGAGAGAGAGAGAGATCATTTATTTACTGGCTCACTCATCAAATGCCCACAACATCTGGTGCTGGGCTAGGTCAAAGCTAAGAGGTCTATTCAGGTCTCTATTCAGCTATTCAGAACTTGATTCAGGTCTCTCACGTGAGTGGCAGGAACGCAATTACATGAGCCATCATCTACTGCTTCCTAGGACGTGCATTAGAAAGAAGCTGGATTTGAAGTGGAGGTAGTCCTTGATCCCAGAAACTCTAATATGTGATGTGTGTGTCCCAGGCAGCTTGTAGCTTAAACTGCTGCTCTACAACATACTTCCCTAAGGTACATTTAAAAATCCTAATAATTCTACAGCTGAAAGAAGACTATATAGAGTAAAGCATTGATTAATTCATTTGAGGAGATAATTTTTTTTTTAATAACTGTCTTTACTAGGTCTTTACTAACAGCATTTACATATAATCATGAATATGCTAATTATGATCATAAACATCAGAGATTGCATTTTTAAAGTTTCAGAATTGTCTATTAACATTTACTAATTTTGGTTGTTTAGAATCCTACTTTTCCAGAGTCTCCTAATGAGACATTTAATGAATAGCAAAGCTGTCATATATCTTCTTGTGAAGATTAGAAATATCCATTAACACTCTAAAATTAAGAGAATAGTTACATATGGAACATATTATAAAATAGATTCTTGATTTTAATGAAAACATTCATAGCCTTTGGGATCCATCTGAAGCATTTTCTGAAAGCATTTTTCCCCTCCTGGAGTTGACAGCCAGACTATTTAAGCTCATGACATATAACATTCCAGACACTCTTTTTAGAGTGCTTAGTAATATCATTTGGACATGGATCAAGGCATCTCCAGATGATGAAATCCTAATTAAAGCTGCATAACAAATAGGAAACCTCATGAAAGTGTCCTTTTGAAATTCATTGGTAAGAAATGGTCAATTGCATAGATGAAATGATAAGATCTTAGCTATATATGTATATATCCATGTGTTATCCCCTTGTGTGCAGAAAAAACTGAAGAACTAAAGCAATTCTTACCGTTAGCTTAGATCAAACACTATTTTTGACTTGAAAAAATTTATTTCCAAGTAGTGTGAATTACAGAGATTTGCCCAAAGTTTCCTCATAACACAGAAAATGTTTATTAGTGTGTGTAGGATATACTTGCACATGTGCCACTGTACAAATCTGGAAGGAATTTTGTAAGGCCTGTTACCCACCTAAGATTCACTGTCACCATCAGAATCTCAGTTGTAATGCCTGCATTCTAATCTAAGAATCTATATCAGAATTTGTCAACCCTGACACTATTGACATTTGGGGCTTTGTTGTGTTGCCTACTTGCTTGAGTAATGTAGGATGTTGAGCTTCATTCCTGACCTCTAAGTACCACATGTTAATTGCAAGCATCCTTTGCAGCAATAATGAAAAATATCCTCAGGTCTTGACAAATATTCTATTTGAGGGGTGGGAGGCGATCAAAATTGCACCTGGTTGAGGCCCAGTGGTGTATTTATAATTTTCCTGTTATGATCTGCACTTCCTGGAAGAGTGTGTAAGGATAGCTACACACTGTAATCACTGTACTTTTTTCCTGGTATTTTATCATGTAGTTGATTGGGATCTGGGAGATGATTATAAAACCATTCTCTTCTATTTCCATCAAATTCTTTTTCAGTTCATGCAGAGTTAGTCTCAATGGGTGACTAGAAAATTATTCTATCATTCCATTATAATCAAAACTGAGAACACTTTTCTGGTTCTATGCTAAAAGGAATATGTTGGATTCTTACTTTCTTCACATCACAAAACCTTTAAGTTAAACACACTTAATATTTTTAATATTGATTTACCCTCCTCCATCTGCTTGCATATAATATCATGCTGAATGAACAATTTCTCTTGGGGCAAGCACAGGTAAAGCTGAAGGGAATGAAGGGCTCATAATATCTTGTCATACCACATATACATAATCCAGGACTTTTTATTTTCAAAAGCTTGATCAAGGGTCAACAAATTTGTGCGGGAGGGAAGTTATGGGAGGGGGGAAGCCATTGTAACCCATAAGCTATACTTTGGAAATTTATATTCATTAAATAAAAGTTTAATAAAAAAAAGAAAAAGAAAAAATGTAAAAAAAAGATTAAAGTAATATTTTAGAATTTGCAGGTCATATGATCTCTTCAGCTATTTAAGTCAGCTATTATAACACAAAGACAGCCATTGAAAATACATAAACAAGCCGTGGTGTTCCTATAAAACCTGATTTAGAAAGCAGTAGCAGCTGGATTTGGCCTATGGACCATATTTTCCAACTCTTGCTTTAGAACATCAGTAATAACTTTCATCTTTCTTCATGTTCTTCCTTTATCCCTTATCTCTGCCTATCCTCCATTGGTAATTACTATTCAAATTTTTTTTTCCAATTTCAATTTAGTTATAAATAAGCATATATCACTCATTTGTTCTTTATAATTTTATAACAAATATGTATAATAAATAACCTATTATTAAGTTTTCTTTGTTTTTTACCCAATTTTCCTTGATTTTGAGCTTTATAAAATTGTATTGTATACTCATTAGTGTTACTGTGAAAACATGATAAATTATGAAAGCATTTGTAAAAGTTCTTATTGTTCCTTATAAAATTACTTAGCAAAAATTATCTCCCAACATATTTGCACTTCATTCTCTTCAGCCTAATTTTGATCCATTAATGAACTATTGAATAAATTTTGTTATATTCTATTTAGTCAGAGAGAGAGGGAGAGAGAGGGAGAGAGAGAGAGAGAGAGAGAGAGAGAGAGAGTTCTTCACCTTTTGGTTCACTCTCCAAATGCCCCCAGTAGCTAGTGTTGGGTCAGGCTGAAGTTAGATACTAGGAACTCCATCAACTTCTCTCATAGGGTGATGGGGAACTAAGTATTTGAGCCATCCAGTTTTTTTTAATGAGAATATTGAAAGTAACAATCATAATATAGTGGGATGGTTTTTAAAAATAAGCTCATCTCAGAACAAAATCAATTATACAAAAATTTCATATACAATTAGGTAGATGGACAAAGTTATATTTTGACTCTTTCCATCCTCCCATTTAATCCTAGTCACAAGTTAGATCTTTAACCTTTTTGTTATGTTGTGAATCATGATTTTGTTCTGAAGGGTGATATATTGTTGCTATAACTTGAAAGAACTGGAAGTAACTGCAGAGTGGAAAGTTTATTGAAATTCAGTTACCCCAGAAAATGCTTGCATATCAAAACAGTATGAGAAAGGAAGAGCCCAAGGGATTGAATACTGACTCATTACTTTTCTCTTTAGAAATTGTTTATCTTTTCCTCCTTCACTTCTTCTCCACACTCCTAAGCAGAGTGTTCCTCAATTTAGTACTCAGTCAACCTAATTGGAATTGGCTGAGGTCATTGAAGTTGATTCTTAGGAAAATGAATATTCAGGAACAATATAAAAGTGAACACAAGAACATTAAACTACTTAATGCATTTATTGTCAAAATATAAAATGTCATTTCCATTTAGTTATAGCTAACTGCAAAGAGCCTTACTAATAATGGCCAAATGTCAAGCATTACAAAAGCAAAAACTTGTAAATCAAATGTAATTGATGTGGAAAATATGGGTCCACAATGGAGTAGTAACACTCCCTGAATGACAACTTTAAATAACTTCTCTAAATTGGCCTGTTGCCATAGGGTTAATAACAGCTCCATAACTATGGATGGGTAATTTTACAGCCTTTCCACATTCTGTCTGCAGCATTTAATGTGATTTCTGTTTTAGGGCTCTGATCTCCTGGCGGTGAATAAGTAATGTGAATGCATAAACAGATTTTAACAAAAGTATAAAATAGCATGTGGCAAATTGGCAGATTCATTGGGGGAAAGGTTGGGGGAAGTTATGCAGATTGCTAATGGTTCTAAAAACAGTTTTCATTTAGCTAATTCATTTCTTGACTTGTTTTCCAAAAGAGCCCGATGTGTAACCATTTCCTACGATCTGTTTTTCTAAAATATTAGTCTTTAAAGAAGAAAGATAGAGCTGTTTGATAGGCTTTTTGGTGTAGCTAGTAAGGCTGCTGTTTGTGATGCCAACATCCCATATAGGTGCTGGTTTGTATCCCAGATGCTCCATTTCTTTTCTGACCCATCTCCCTGCTAATGGCCTTGGAAAGCCGTAGAAGATAGCCCATGTACTCACCTGCTTGGATCTCCTGGCTCCTGGCTTCCACCTGGCCTAGCCCTGGTGGCTATTTGGGAAGCAAACCAGCAGATGTAAGATCTCTCTCTCTCTCTCTCTCTCTCTCTCCCTCCCTCTTTTTCTGTAACTAACTGCCTTTTAAATAGATAGATAGATAGATAGATAGAACCTTAAGAAAGAAGAAGAAAGATAGATAATTACCCTGTTGGTTATAGTTCTGAAGCAGCTTTTGGTTAGCTCAGAGGCAAAGAGATTTTGCTAGTACTCTTTAGAAAAAAAAATCTACTTCTTTTTCTTTATTCCTCTTTTCAATAATAGGATCAAATATCTGTAACATGAATTTAGGAAATGTGAAAAGCACTCTTTGATTATAAAAATTTCTCCTTCTTTGGCTGACTGATGTTTGACTTTCTGACTTTCTATGGTTAGAAACTCATTGTATTAATAATAGACTTCTAGTGTCCTGAGAGTGGGAACATTAAGTAGTTATTCATACCAGTGAGCAATAGGTTCATTTTATTATGTAAGTTTTTTGTTTTTTTTTTTTTGGACAGGCACAGTTAGACAGAGAGAGAGAGAGACAGAGAGAGAGAGAGAGACAGAGAGAAAGGTCTTCCTTTTCCATTGGCTCACCCCCCCCCCCCCCAAATGGCTGCTGCAGCCGGCCCACTGTTCCGATCTGAAGCTAGGAGCCAGGTGCTTCCTCCTGGTCTCCCATGCGGGTTCAGGGCCCAAGCACTTGGGCCATCCTCCACTGCCTTCTCAGACCACAGCAGAGAGTTGGACTGGAAGAAGAGCAACCGGGACAGAATCTAGCATCCCCAACCAGGACTAGAACCTGGGGTGCCGGTGCCGCAGGCAGAGGATTAGCAATTATGACTAAAATATTTTGGGTACTTTCAGATGGTTCATGTATTTTGTGTCTTATATTGCTCCATATTCAGTTTAATAGCATGACTATATGAATTAACATTATTCCCAGTTTGCAGGTGGGGAAATTGAGACTTAATTCACTACACAGTCATGTTCAAGGTCAGAGCCAATAACAGGCAAATCTAATGCCCTCATGCAGGTCTCTAACTCTGCTAATTGTGTTCTTAGATACCACACTATGATTAATGGGTCATGAAGTCAGTGTAATGTCTTGTGAACATCGTCTTTGGAACAATATTAGGAGATTTTATTGAAATGCGTCATAGACGATATTATCTGAGTCATAGAACAGTAAGGATCAATTCTCAGAAAAAAGAAACTCTCAAAGTATTTGCTGAGAAGTATGTGATAATATGCACTGAGTGACCATTGGGGTGATCTCCTCAACATCCATCTCACTCCTCCCCCATTATGTAGTCATGTGAGGTTTTGGGGATTGGTCATAGCTCCAGGGGCAGAAACTAATTAATTTGAGCAAGTAATTGTAACTCTCCCCAGCATTCCCTATATAATTATTTCAGGCTCCTAGACAAGCAACCTATTAGATTCTGTAGTGGGAAGAGTTGTGTGGTTAGCATTTTAATAAATCAAATAGAAAAGAATAGACAATGGAAGACTACAGAATAGGGATCTGGACCAAGAGAAAGGCACATTACAACCAAAGATGTGGCCCCTAGTGATTTGTGTGAGAGGCAATTAGTGGAAGAGATGTTATAAATGCAACATATTGTTTACTAATACTGGTTTTCTGAATTTTGAGACCTGTAAAAATAATAATATTAGTAGCTAATTGAAAAAAAGTAGTAATTAATTGATGCTTATTGGGCTCTGACTCTGTGCTTTGACTGTTCTAAAAACTTTACCCACATTAATTATTTAATTACCAGTGCAAGTCTATGACTTAAGGAATCTTTGTTCCATTTGACCAATGAAGAGATGGACTGAGTACAATAATATGTCCAAGGTGCATTTCAAGTAATGAGGCACAGATGAAGTCCCAAACTGTTGGGCTTTACCATCCATGCTATACTAAAAATCACAACATTGGAGTTTGATGTGGTATTAATTTTATATTGGCACAGTTGACATTTCATTGTGAAACAAAATGCAGGGTAAATTCATTCATAGTGGCTCAGTGTTGAGACTTTCAGTTGAATTTCATGTTGTGTGCATTGTTTTTCAAAAAAGGGCATTTATGAATATGACATTTTTAAAAGTTTGGGACAAACTTAACTTTTTTTTTAACTTTTATTTAATGAATATAAATTTCCAAAGTACAGCTTATGGACTCAATGGCTTCCCCCCACATAACTTCCTTCACACCCACAACCCTCCCCTTTCCCACTCCCTCTCCCCTTCCATTCACATCAAGATTCATTTTCAATTCTCTTTATATACAGAAGATCAGTTTAGCATATATTAAGTAAAGATTTCAAAAGTTTGCACCCACACAGAAACACAAAGTGAAAAATGCTGTTTGAGTACTAGTTAGAGCATTAATTCACATTGTACAACACATTAAGGACAGAGATCCTACATGGGGAGTAAGTGCAGAGTGACTCTTGTTGTTGACTTAACAAATTGACACTCTTGTTTATGGCATCAGTAATCCCCCTAGGCTCTTGTCATGAGTTGCCAAGGCTATGGAAGCCTTTTGAGTTCACCAACTCTGATCATATTTAGACAAGGTCGTAGTCAAAGTGGAAGTTCTCTCCTCCATTCAGAGAAAGGTACCTCCTTCTTTGATGACCTGTTCTTTCCACTGGGATCTCACTCGCGGAGATCTTTCATTTAAGTCATTTTTTTTTTTTTTTTTTTTTTTTTTTTTGCCAGAGTGTCTTGGCTTTCCATGCCTGAAATGCTCTCATGGGCTTTTCAGCCAGATCCGCATGCCTTAAGGGCTGATTCTGAGGCCAGAGCGCTGTTTAGGACATCTGCCATTCTATGAGTCTGCTGTGTATTTCGCTTCCCATGTTGGATCATCCTCTCCCTTTTTTATTCTATCGGTTAGTATTTGCTGCCACTAGTCTTGTTTATGTGATCCCTTTGGCTCTTAGTCCTATCATTATGATCAATTGTGAACTGAAATTGATCACTTGGACTAGTGAGATGGCATTGGTACATGCCACCTTGATGGGATTGAATTGGAATCCTCTGGTATGTTTCTAACTCTACCATTTGGGGCAAGTCAGCTTGAGCATGTCCCAAATTGCACATCTCTTCCCTCTCTTATTCCCACTATTATATTTAATAGCGATCACTTTTCAGTTAAGTTTCAACACTTAATAATAACTGTGTGTTGATTACAGTATTCAACCAAAAGTATTAAGTAGAACAAACAAACAAATAATACTAAGTTGTTCATCAACAGTCAGGGCAAGGGCTGATCAAGTCACCGTTTCTCATAGTGTTCATTTCACTTTAACAGGTTTCCTTTTTGGTGCTCGGTTAGTTGTCACTGATCAGGGAGAATATATGATATTTGTCCCTTTGGGACTGGCTTATTTCACTCAGCATAATGTTTTCCAAATTCCTAACAGGGATCATTTTTCAGTTAAAATTTAAACACCTAAGAATAATTGTGTGTTAATTACAGAGTTCAACCACTAGTACTAGAACAAAAAAAATACTACAATGGATAAAGTATTACATTGTACATCAACACTCAGGACAATAGCTGATCAAGTCACTGTTTCTCATAGTGTCCATTTCACTTCAACAGGTATCCCCTTTGGTGCTCAGTTAGTTGTCACCGATCTTGGAAAACAAATGATATTTGTCTCTTTGGGACTGGCTTAATTCACTCAGCATGATGTTTTCCAGATTCCTCCATCTTGTTGCAAATGACTGGGTTTCATTGTTTTTGACTGCTGTATAGTATTCTATAGAGTACATGTCTCATAATTTCTTTATCCAGTCTACTGTTGATGGGCATTTGGGTTGGTTCCAGGTCTTAGCTATTGTGAATTGAGCTGCAATAAACATTAATGTGCAGATGGCTTTTTTATTTGCCAAATTAATTTCCTTTGGGTAAATTCCAAGGAGTGGGATGGCTGGGTTGTATGGTAGGGTTATGTTCAGGTTTCTGAGGAATCTCCAGACTGACTTCCATAGTGGCTTAACCAGTTTGCATTCCCACCAACAGTGGGTTAGTGTCCCTCTTTCCCCACATCTTCTCCAGCATCTATTGTTGGTAGATTTCTGAATGTGAGCCATTCTAACTGGGGTGAGGTGAAACCTCATTGTGGTTTTGATTTGCATTTCCCTGATTGCTAGTGATCTTGAACATTTTTTCATGTGTCTGTTGGCCATTTGGATTTCCTCTTTGGAAAAATGTCTATTGAGGTCCTTGGCCCATCTCTTAAGGGGGTTGTTTGTTTTGTTGTTGTGGAGTTTCTTGATTTCTTTGTAGATTCTGGTTATCAACCCTTTATCTGTAGTATAGTTTGCAAATATTTTTTCCCATTCTGTCGGTTGCCTCTTCACTTTCCTGAGTGACAAACTTAACTTTTAATTAGTAGTAAAATTACCCTTAAAAAGTGGTTTCATTACCACAAGTAGAAGGATTAAGTGAAAAATGCAAAGGCATGTTTATGTTCAATTGTTAGGTGTGATTTAGAAAATGTTTTCTGTTGCCAGGGTTCAATCAGAAAGCTGAGACAGTAAGAGTGTTAGATAATTTAGGATTTATTATAGGTGGAGTAGGCATTTGGCCCAGTTGGTAAAGCCACTGCCTAGGATGCTTGCATCTCATATCAGATTGCTGATTAGATTCCTGGCTATTCTGCTTCTGATCCAGTTTCATGCTAGTTCATCTGGAAAAAGCAGATGATGGCTCAAGTATGTGAGTCCCTGCCACCCATGTAGGAGATCTGGATAGAGTTTGTGACTCCTGGCTTCAGCCTGGTCCAGCTGTTTCTATTGCAGTCATTTTGGAAGTGAACTGATGGATAGAATATTTCTCTCTTCCCCCTTCATTTGATATTTCATTGATATTCATTCCCCTCTGCCTAAATAAATCAAGCTTTAAAGTAAAGCTTGATTATAGTGCCTAGACCTATGTAATTAAGGAATCTAGTGCATTTGTTTATGCAATGACTTTTGACTTCTGTGTTGATCCCAGTGTCCCTTTCAGTCAGCCAGGCTGACTGTCGGAAGGGCATACTTTCAACTCCACTGATAATGGCTGTCCTGCAAATGAAACTGGTACTCTCTGCTATAGAGCCACACTCACAGTTGGCCCAGGTTATGGAGTGGCAGAAGGAGGAGATCTAATGGAATTTGGACAAGCTGTAGGGCTAGTTCTTATCTCACATCAATGATGACACATGCAACAGATCTATAATAACCTTCATGAGCTGTTATGTTGTCTAGTTGATATGCAAAGTGCAAAAGAAGGAAAAAGGAAAGAAGGAAGGAGAAAAGAAAAGAATGAAAGAGAGAAGAAGTGAAGAGAGAAAGAATATAAAAAGGAAAGGAGGGAAGAGGGGCAGAATGAAGGAAGGGATGAAATGGAAGAGAGTGAGGGAAAGGTATTGATGTTTTACCCCTGTTTTTTTTTTGACAGAGTGGACAGTGAGAGACAGAGAGAAAGGTCTTCCTTTTTGCCGCTGGTTCACCCTCCAATGGCCGCCGCGGCTGCGCGCTGCGGCCAGTGCACCGCGCTGATCCCAAGGCAGGAGCCAGGTGTTTTTCCTGGTCTCCCATGGGGTGCAGGGCCCAAGGACTTGGGCTATCCTTCTCTGCACTCCCGGGCCATAGCAGAGAGCTGGCCTGGAAGAGGGGCAACCGGGACAGAATCCGGCGCCCCGACCAGGACTAGAACCCAGTGTGCCAGCACCGCAATGCAGAGGATTAGCCTAGTGAGCCGTGGCGCCGGCCTCTGTTTTTCAAATATTGTACAAATTTCTATTGTGGCCCATCCCAAGAGCCTCACAGGAGTGGACTCTAGGAAATAGAGTTAGTTTGGTTAAAATTGGTGCAGTGCATAGCCCCACAATCCTAATCGGTAAATTTTATTTCTTTTAAGCTTCATGCTTAAGAGACAAATTTAAGTGAAAGACTTTAAAGTGAATGCTATTTTAAATATGGTTTTTATCAAAGCATAAAAACAAATGAAAATGACAAATCCCATGTGTTATGGGTAATTATATTTTTGCAATAAAAGCTTAAAACTTTCAGAATTTAAAAGACATTTAACATACAGCCTATTGAGCTTGCTATGTTTGTCGAGAAAACCAGAATTATTACCATAATTCTCTTAGTTTTTTTAACAGTTGTTAATGAGAAGTCCTTAATAGAGGCAAATTTAGTTGTATTTTGTATGTCAAAAGAAAAATGTCTCATTAAGATGTTAAAAAATTTTCTTTTAGCTGACTTGGGTGAAGTATTTGAGATTTTTAGCAATAAGGCAATTTACATGGTTAAATCTACTCACTATTAATGCTCTGTCTTCTCAAATATGGGATATTACAGAATATGTAAACCATTCTTATTACATGAATAACAGATAATGTGTGTTTTGTGCCCCAAGCTGATGATGGCACAAGTTTTGCAACTTGAAAAATTTAATCCAGGAATATATGATTAAATGGTTTTATGAAGGTTTATTTAATTTAAATTCAGTTCACCCACAAATCAACATGACATATCTATAGCAATAGGCAAATACACTATTGATTGATATAAAAATCATAAAAGAATCAAAAGTTGGTGAACCACAGGTAACTGGACTATTGAGTGGAGTTTTTAAAAAATGTCAGAAGCCACCAGTACATGTGTGATTTGTTATATCACAAAACTAAATATGAAATTTCGATAAGAGAGCATATTTAAATGATCTTTTTTTTTTAATTTTTGACAGGCAGAGTGGACAGTGAGAGAGAGAGACAGAGAGAAAGGTCTTCCCTTTTGCCGCTGGTTCACCCTCCAATGGCTGCCACGGTAGGTGCGCTGCGGCCGGCGCACCGCGCTGATCCGACGGCAGGAGCCAGGCGCTTATCCTGGTCTCCCATGGGGTGCAGGGCCCAAGCACTTGGGCCATCCTCTACTGCACTCCCTGGCCACAGCAGAGAGCTGGCCTGGAAGAGGGGCAACCGGGACAGGATCGGCGCCCCGACCGGGACTAGAACCCAGTGTGCCGGTGCTGCAAGGCGGAGGATTAGCCTATTGAGCCGCGGGATCTTTTTTGATTCTTAGTTAGCTAACTTTGAAGTTAAAACAATGACACATCAACAAATCAAATATATCTGAGTTGACAGGAGAATTTAATGTAAAAGCACACAGGCTTATGAGTAACCATGAGAGCTACTTCATGTTTTCACATTTGTTGTAGTTTTTAATGATAATTCAAGCAAAGCAAAATTAGAAATGTATTACATGTAACTTCTCTATCTTCAACGTGCACTTATTACTTCCAAAAGACATATTTGACATATTAAGAAAAATATTTAGATGAAAGTTGTATTTAGTTTTCAAAATCCTGAATAAGGATCTAGTTAAAAAGTGCCAGAAGATTTAAATGCAGCAATGCAGTAGTTCTCCATTTTTTTTTTTTTTTTGACAGGCAGAGTGGATAGTGAGAGAGAGAGAGACAGAGAAAAAGGTCTTCCTTTTTGCCGTTGGTTCACCCTCCAATGGCCGCCGCAGCTGGCGCATCTCACTGATCTGAAGCCAGGAGCCAGGTGCTTCTCCTGGTCTCCCATGTGGGTGCAGGGCCCAAACATTTGGGCCATCCTCCACTGCCTTCCCGGGCCATAGCAGAGAGCTGGCCTGGAAGAGGTGCAATTGGGATAGAATCCGGCACCCTGATCAGGACTAGAACCCGGTGTGCTGGCGCTGCAAGGTGGAGGATTAGCCTGTTAAGCCACGGTGCCAGCCGATTTTTTTCTTTTTGACAGGTAGAGTTATAGACAGAGAGAGAGATAGAGACAAAGGTCTTCCTTCCGTTGGTTCACTCCCCAGATGGCTGCCACGGCTGGTGCTGCACCGATCATAAGTCAGGAGCCAGGTGCCTCCTCCCGGTCTCCCATGCTGGTACAGGGGCCCAAGCACTTGAGCCATCCTCCACTGCCTTCCCAGGCCACAGCAGAGAGCTGGACTGGAAGATGGGCAGCCAGGACTAGAACCCGGCACCCACGTGGGGTGCCAGTGCCACAGGCGGAAGATTAACCAAGTGAGCCAATGTGCTGGCCCTCCATTTACACTGAAGAAGGACCACAAGACTAGCTTTACTATGAATTTGAATCAGTCTTATTTTTCTTAGCAATTCACTTATTTGAGAGAGAGAGAGAGAGAGAGAGAGAGAGAGAGACACACACACACAAAAAGATTTTCCATCAGCTGGTTTACTCCCCAAATGCCCAAATGCTGTCAGCAGCCAGGGCTGGGCCAGGCTGAAGCCAGGAGTCTAGACCCCTTTTGGGTCTTCCATATGGTTGGCAGGAACCAAACTAACTGGGCCATCAATCTCTACCCTCCCATTTACATTAACAGGGAGCTGAATCATAAATGGAGCAGCCAGGACTCAAATGGCACTCTGATAAGAGATGTGGGCTTCCCAAGCAGTGGTTTAACCCACTGTGCCACAACTCCTGCCCTTGAATCATTTTTAAATAGTTTTCTTGCTATGTAGCTTTTACTGTTATTATGACCATTCATAATGATCTGTGTGTATAAATTGGAATTTTCAACCAATGCCTGATGAAAAACAAAAGAAGTGGGCTCAACAGTAAATGTGAGCAGCGTATATTCCTTAGCATACATCTCATATTCTATTAGGAGTTAACTAGCAAACAACAGAGTATATTCATGATATTTAGTAGCATCATTCCAATTTTTTGTTTATATCATAATTTATTTGTTGTGTTGATTTTAATATTAATAAAGATGTATTAACTATTAACTTTGTTACATTCTTTATAGCATATATTTTGAGTATTTCTTTTTGGTAAATTTTTTAAGGGAAAGAGTTTATTGGGGGAAACCTGACAGATTGGAGGGAAGGGGTGAAGAAGGAAAAGAGGGAAAAGGAGAGTATAAGAGCAAGACAGAGACAGAGGTCAGGAGATGGAGAGAAAGAGAGAGAGAGAAGGAGAGAGAGAGAGAGGGAGAGAGAAACATGTTCAGCAGGAGGTCCTTTTAAAACTTTGCCAGGGGGCAGGCAGGGAAGTAGGAGCAGCGAACCCCATTAGGATGGGGGTGGAGCTTGGCATCTGGCTTCCAGCAATGGTGGCAGGGATTAGAGCCTAGGATGGTGTCAGGGTGTAGATCACACCACAGATAAGACTGTGCCATTTTACTAACATTCCTCCCTGTTTTTTTTTTTTTTTATAAAGCAGGAGTTATATGGTATTACATTAGTCCCAAAAGTCCAGGAGGGTTAGAGGGACACATGATCTGTCTTTAGAGCTATTTCTGCTGAAATGGGGCAATGAGGTACTCTTTGCTGACATGGGACAATGTCTCAAGCCGCTGTCTCCTGGGTGGGGAGCCAAGTATATCCCTGTAGCAGCATTTGTTTGACCACTGGGTTGCTGAAGGCCTTGCTTCATTCCATTATCAACTCCTCTAAACACTTAAACAGACATGGTAGTATAAAAGACAGGGTGATAATAGCAACCAATGATCCTAAGAGTGGCATTAACCAGGTAATGAGAGGATTTCATAGGGGAGAGGAAATTAGAAGGGTCTCTGGACCCTTGTGAAGACTGTTTGATGTTCGTGGTTTAAAGCTGATCCCAACCAAGACTGGCAGAAAGGCCACTCAACTTTTGCAAGTAGAGGGGTTTGTCTATGGAGAAAATCCGGAGCAATCATACAGCACTTAAGTGGGGGGAAAGGACCATTAATACACACAGGTCAGGAGTAGAGCCATTGATGTAAGAGTAGAGGCTATGATACAAAGGAATGGGGCCCCAGATGGGCTAGATAGGGTCCAGTACAAAAGACAGTCATTATTGGAGAACCTAAGAGAGCTGCTGTCTAAACCGCGACTAAGTTCTCCGATTGAGAGGCAAATGGAAACTGACAGAAGGGCTTGATAATAATCTGGTGGGCTTTAAGGCCTTGTCAGTTATGAGGCCCAGACCTACCTATCATTTCACATGGGGCACATCCTAAGGAAGGTGTGAACCTCCTAGGGGAAGGCACCCTGTTGACTTCCATTACCTAGCTAGCCTGGGAGGAGAGCTGGCCAGGTAAAGGCAGGTGGCATCTCTAACAGGAAATGTACAGTTCTGCCTGCAATGTTGCTGACCCTACTTGGCCGTCCCCTCAGCAGCAGTGGTCACTTTGGAAGCTGGGCTGAGTGAAGAGCTTTTCAGCTGGAGCCAGCAAGATCTGCACCTCTGACCTGGGCATCCTTCGACTCCAGGTCAGTTCCATTTCCAGTGATCCAACTCTTAGCTGGCAGAGCTGCCAGGGCTCTTCATAAGCTGACTTCCTCTGAAGCCCTTGCTTTTCACATTGAAAGCTACTGCAGTGGACAGGCCTGCTGGGTCTCCTTGATGGCAGATCACGGTGCAGAGCAGCCTATAATAGGCTGCCACCTATCTTTACATTGCTTCTGATGCTGAGCTTTCTTTTCCTCCTGGTTTTTGTTAAAGCAGACCAGAGGATGCAAGTCAAGGGGGTGCTCAAGTCCCATCTCTAATCATTGGTGGCCTAAACTAGAAGTCTGTAGTCATAGCCATGTTCTGGTAGTGGTTTTTCTGAGGTAGATAATGCCCATGAGGAAAACTGTGTTTTCACTTTGAAACTTTCTCTCCCTTTTTTTGTTCTGAGGAGGCTTTGCCTGTTTGCTGTGCCCATGGCGAAGTAAGTCTAGCTGTGAAATTACAATTTAAGCTTTCATTTTGGCTATGCTATTACAGAAAATGTTAGCCATCCCTTTTATAAGATATAAAGATCAAATATTGCATCTTGAAGAGTCCTTCAGAATAGAATTAGTTTCCTACCTCAAAGAGAATAGGGACATGAGGGGGAAAGCCAGGCTTAGACTAGAGAAATGAGGGAGCAAATCCAAGATAGCTTACTGACAATAGCAATATCAAACGAAAACTTAGCAAGCAATTTAAACCATTAAAGAACAACTTAGGAAAACATTTATCAGAAGGTCCAATGCCTTCTATAAATTTTAAGAATACATGTGTTTGGAAACATCTCTTAAATATCTTGCATGGTGTGGCTTGTTTAACCAGCAGATTCAAGCACAAGCATGTAAAATGTTTTTAGTTTCTACCAACAAATTTAAAACATCTGATACAGAGATTAAGGTCACATGAATCAAAATGTATCTTTGATTAATTTTAGCAGTTTAAATGTATGGGTAATCTTTTATCTGTAAGCCAATTAAAACAAAGTTCTTAATAAATTTTCCCATGTAGACATACAATATGTATACACATATAATAACATAACATAATAGATAGAACAATAAAGCAGTTTCAGTGTAGCTTCTTAAATTCTTTAACTGTTTTTTAAATTACCAATTGATTCAAATGACTTTCTGCTCTTAGAAACCTGAATTAACCATACTTTCTCTTAGTTGGAACCTGTAGTACATTATTGGCTTCATCTGTTTACAGAACCATCCCAAAGTACTGAATACAATAGAAGTGGCTGGAAAAAGTCCGTTGGAACCTATATGAAGACAGCTAAACATAGAACCAATAATTTTTTAGTCTTATGAGCAGTAAATCTGATATATAAAAATGTGTATGACAAGACTTCAAATAGCCATGTGTAAAATTATAAACACATTTACCAAGAAGAGGCACTTGCTTACTTCACACAGCATTTTCAAAAGCACCTATAGGATCTTACAGAACATTTAACCCTTTAGGCCTTTGGGCCTTTCTCATTAAGATAATCGTCATGTCTAGTAACACAAGATCATTAGACCTTTTAACTTTCAGACATTTATATCAGTAGCATTTTATATTAAAAAAATTAAAATTTAGCAGCACTTCACGTCTTGACAGTACTTCTAACATAATCCAAATAGCCTGATTAGTTGCTGTCTCTACAAGATGAGAGACATGTCTTTGACAGTTTTCAGGGGCCCATCTGGAAACTGTCAAAGTCTAAATTTGGGAATTTTGATATTTTTAATGACTGTCAAGGATGCCAAGAAGGCTCAAAATGCAAAATATCGGGTTGAAATAAGATTCCTTAACATGGCATAATATTGACCAAATTTGATCATTGTTACAAAGTGACTATTCAAATGTTTCAGAATAAGCATATATTCAAACAAATCATAGCCCTTAATAAAAACTCAGCTGTTTATGAACAATTAGGATCTAACAGACATTAAGAGAATGTAATATATTACTTTAACATAACACAAAATCTGTGTCTCTGTGGTTGTTCCAAAAATCAGTGTATATATCTATGTATTTCTTCAAAAAGTAAATTGTGTTTCTTTTATAGAGCTTAACAAATAAATCAACAACATTGTAAAAAAAAATCTATGAGTAGAAAAAAGAATAAGGAAAGCAAAGAGAGGCATAAGATACATAGTAAATTTGTTCTGAGTAAATTAACATTCATGCAGTAATGGAACAATGAA
This sequence comes from Lepus europaeus, assembly GCF_033115175.1. NCBI lineage: Eukaryota > Metazoa > Chordata > Mammalia > Lagomorpha > Leporidae > Lepus > Lepus europaeus. The sequence continues at coordinate 61,291,036 of NC_084830.1, read as the reverse complement.
GCTCATGACTGAAGGCAGAAATTCCCATAGGAGGATGACCAGCAACAATGAGAACTTTTGATTTATAATGCAGCTCCTCTCCTTGTCTAGAAAATAAGCCAGATCTGCTCTGGAGATGGTAATGGCTCTGTTAAGTGGAATTAGCACGGATTGTATGGGAGAAGTAGGAGAGACTATTCTGCTTACACTACTGTTGAGATTAAGTATGGTAAAATGAACATAAAGGGAAACACATGTTTTGTACTTTCAATGTGTTTTTTGTTCATAAGGTATGAAATGGGTAAGAAGACTCAAAAAATTACTTTTTTAAACTTTTATTTAATAAATATAAATTTCAAAGTACAGTTTATGGATTACAATGGCTTTTTCCCCCCATAACTTCCGTCCCACCTGCAACCCTCCCCTTTCCCGTTCCCTCTCCCATTCCATTCACATCAAGATTCATTTTCAATTCTCTTTATATACAGAAGATCAGTTTAGCATATATTAAGTAAAGATTTCAAAAGTTTGCACCCACACAGAAACACAAAATGAAAAATACTGTTTGAGTACTAGTTATAGCATTAATTCACATTGTACAACACATTAAGGACAGAGATCCTACATGAGGAGTAAGTGCACAGTGACTCCTGTTGTTGACTTAATAAGTTGACACTCCTGTTTATGGTGTCAGTAATCCCCCTAGGCTCTTGTCATGAGTGGCCAAGGCTATGGAAGCATTTTGAGTTCACCAACTCTGATCTTATTTAGACAAGGTCGTAGTCAAAGTGGAAGTTCTCTCCTCCCTTCAGAGAAAGGTACCTCCTTTGATGACCCGTTCTTTACACTGGGCTCTCATTTGCAGAGATCTTTCATTTAGGTTTTTTTTTTTTTTTGGCCAGAGTGTCTTGGTGTCTTGGCTTTCCCTGCCTAAAATACTCTCATGGGCTTTTTAGCCGGATCTGAATGCCTTAAGGGCTGATTCTGAGGCCAGAGCGCTGTTTAGGACATCTGCCATTCTATGAGTCTGCTGTGTATCCCACTTCCCATGTTGGATTGTTCTTTCCCTTTTTTATTCTATCAGTTAGTATTAGCAGACACTAGTCTTGTTTATGTGATCCCTTTGACTCTTAGACGTATCAGAACTGAAATTGATCACTTGGACTAGTGAGATGGCATTGGTACATGCCACCTTGATGGGATTGTATTGGAATCCCCTGGTATGTTTCTAACTCTTCCATTTGGGGCAAGTCCGATTGAGCATGTCCCAAATTGTACCTCATCCCTCTCTTATTCCCACTCTTATATTTAACAGGGATCACTTTTCAGTTAAAATTTAAACACCTAAGAATAATTGTGTGTTAATTAAAGAGTTCAACCAATAGTATTAAGTAGGACAAAAACATACTAAAAGGAATAAAGTATTAAGTTAGTCATTAATAGTCATGACAAAGGCCTGATCAAGTCACTGTTTCTCATAGTGTCCATTTCACATCAACAGGTTTCCTTTTTGGTGCTCGGTTAGTTGTCAACGATCAGGGAGAACATATGATGTTTATCCCTTTGGGACTGGCGTATTTCACTCAGCATGATGTTTTCCAGATTCCTACATTTTGTTGCAAATGACTGGCTTTCATTGTTTTTGACTGCTGTATAGTATTCTATAGAGTACATGTCCCATAATTTCTTTATCCAGTCTACTGTTGATGGGCATTTGGGTTGGTTCCAGGTCTTTGCTATTGTGCATTGAGCTGCAATAAACATTAAGGTGCAATCACGTTGGGGTCATGGGAAAGATAATTACTTTAATACATGTTTTTGGGTCTCACTGCCTGCTTATTTTGACAAGAGTATATTTATCTAATGTATAGGTGAGTAGAATAGGCTATTCAGTCAGAACTGGCGGTTAGGTTCTTGTTCTGTGTCAGTCATGTGATCTCTGACTCATTAAGTAAGTGGGCTGATAAGTGAAAAAAAGCTAAGATAAAGAGAGCAAAGGAGTGAGAGAGATACAGAGAAGGAGAAGGAGAGAGAGAAAGAGAGAGAGAGAGAAAGAGAGAGATACACCTAAAGGACTATCTAGATGAAGGGTGTGTTCTGGGTGAGGAGGCAGCTCTGTTCCAGGAGGTCCTTAAGGACCAACCTCCTCTATCTCATTGCCTCATCACTGTCTTCATTCAGAGGTGTAATCTGGCACCACTGCCACATCTACCCTACAGCAGAAAGGAGCAGAGGGTAAATTGAGGGAAATGGGCTTTAATGATATAACCCATAATTGCACACTTTAATTCCACCTACAACCTAGTGACCAGGACTTACTCAAACAGAAATATAGGCTTTAGCCTGGGTGCCTTGTGCCTCTCACAAATCTTAGGAGGTTATACTAAAACTAAGGAAAGTGAGGGTGTATTCATTTGGGAACATTCAGTATTGTCATTAGTAAGAAGTGAACACATATTCTATTAATATCACTTTTGGTTTCTTAACTTTTGAAGTGAGATAAAACTATATTTCAGAGGATTACTCTGAGAAATATATGAGAGCACATCTATTAGGCGCTATGTAAACCATCAACACTAGATAGTTACATTATTTTTATTCCTATTAATAAGCTGCCATGTATGTGATCTAACTAGTGATGTACATGTAATAAGCCTTTGTGTGTAAAGTTACTTATCAAAATATTCCAAGTTTAAAGGTATTTGCAATTTCATTACTCAACTTCTTATGTAACTTAAAAAATAAATGAATAAATTAACTTTGTCTGTAAATATATAGGCAAAATAGAAAATTAGCCAGCTAACTTTGCAATTGCCTACTCATATTTGTCTTTGCAAGCAGAGCAATTGAACAATTATAAACCTACAAACTTTCTGACTTATCTACTCTCTATTTAGTTTTGGTTCTTTTGGTGTTTGGTAGGAAAATAAAATTTTAAATACATACTCAATTTATAAATATTCTCTTTGAATGTGCTTCATTATATTTGTTTCTATAACAGTATGCACCATTGAACACATCCTAGTAAAATCTTAAGGCATCCTGCTAACTGAAATTGAAGGTTAGGTTAATGGAGATGGGAAATTTCCATGCTAAAAATTAATACTCATTGAGGACTTTAGATGCCAGACACTGTGCTAAGTATGGTGTGTGCATCATCTTATTATATTATCATAATAAACTTTTGAGATCTATATTAATATCCTAATTCTATTGATGAAAAACTTTAACTAGAGTGAAGATAAATGTGATTTCTAGGCTTTAGACATTGCTTTGTTAGCAGAGTCAGGATTTGAATTCATGTGCTTAACTGTATAAGGATGCATAGAATTTTCAGATAAGTGCTTTGTTTTTCCAGTTGCTTGATCATTGATTCCCATTCAGAATCAATAATCAAATAGGAGTTAATTCATTGGTCAAGGTAGACCCTTAGATAAAATTCATGTTGTAACAACTACTATGAACCCTGGATTAGAATGCTTCAAGTTGTGTTCATGACATAACGAGAGACTTTTTGGGGTACAAAGGAGAAAATTACAATAAAAGGTTGATTCACTGGATCCTCTCTGTGCTTCTAGGGTGAGCATAGAGCCAAGAAGCAAACGTATGTCCTCCTCTGGCACAGATTTTATGTGAATTAGATGTAATAAAATGTCTGAGAGAAAGTTTCTGCTAAATATCCTTAGTAATTGATTTTTCAAAAAATTAATTGATTTTAAACTTTGTAGATTAATAAAAGGAGTGATCATATTTTAATGGATGAGTATGGTTATGAAATTTGGAAACATTTTTATAATCAATAGGCACCATTGTAACATATATGCAAGTGAAAGGCTTTTATCTCATTTGCAATTTGTAGTAAAAATTAATGGAGAAAATGTTGCCACTATTTTATGAAATAGACACAACTAATATTGCATATTTTATATATATTATATGTAAAGCTGAATCATTACAGTAATGATATTCTGACTCTAGAAATCTGTTACTCAAAGTATGCAATTTTGCTTCAGGAAAAGATTTGGCAAGTTGTAATACATCAGGTTTTCAAATGTTAGGTCGATTGCTGGACTTGTGAAAAGAATTCTGGTGTTTCACTTGTGCATCAACACTAATGTAGTGATTGCGAATGGTTAGGTTGGCTGATGGTGTAAGCAGCTACAATGAGTTGTTGCACCATTAGTAATAATCTCTTCTTTGGTGAACTCTGCTGCTTGCTATAAACACTAACTACTTTCAGAAATCAGTGATGCCATAGTAGATGAGTGAACACAGAAATGGAGACATCAAAATTTAGTACTAGTTAGAGGCTAGATGTGCTATGAAATCTAAAGGTTTCAATTTTTTGCTTAATTTTCTTTTTCTTCACTGTTGTTTCTTCACTGTTGAAGTTTATTTGGCACACATATGCTCTTGACACTTTCAAAAATAGAAGACAATAACAAGAAAGGATAGTAGGTGGTTAACTGGTTTTGAAGGAATTTGGAGTGGGGGTATGAATTGGGATCTTTGTAAAGTTCATGGAAAATGTGTAGTATGCAAAAACTATGCATGAATCTCAAAACTTGCACCAAGTAAACTTACTTTTTTTTTTTTAATTTAATTACATTTTCCATGAACTTTTTGAAGTTGCCGTGTATGTGTTTTTTTTTTTTTCCATGTAGTGACTAGGTTAATAGAAATGCCAAGGAGAAAGAGGGATTCCTAATCCCCTTCTAGCCTCGTGTATGAGGATTTATGAGGAAAATTAATCTGCTTTATTTCCCGAGCACTTAAAAAGAAATGGTGTTGGGGCAGGTGTTTAGCATGGTGATTAAGACACTTGCACTGTATACATATTGAAGTGACTGGGTTCAGTCCTCACTATTCTGACTCCAGCAAAAACATATAGTAGTTGTTACAACTAGTAACAGATGCAGTAGATGATGGCTCAAGTAGTTGGGTTGCTCTCTCTCATGAGGAGATCAGGATTTTTTCTGGGTTCCAGATCCAGGCTTTAGCTCTGGCCAAATATGGGCCATTATGGGCATTTAGGAGGCAATCCAGCATCTAAGAGCTCCCTTGCTATCTGTCTCTCTGCTTCTCAAATAGGTGAATGAATGTATGGATGGATAAATAAATGAAACAGTGTTATCAGGAGATAGGTTTCCCTTAGCCCAGAAAAGCTGGGAAAAAAAGATAAAAGAAACGTTGAACATACAGGATATAAATGCTGTGTTCGAATTGTCAAATGGCTTTTGATAAAAATTAACTAATTTCCTCACTCATCAGAGGAGTGCCTGTCTCCCCACATTCTCAATCAGTCACAATGGAAATTTTAATCCTTTAGTTTTTTTTCCAATCTAGTTGATGTAACATACTGGCTAATTATTTGAAATTAGTTTTAATTAATTAATAATGTTCAATGCTCTTTAAATGACTGGAGGCACTTTAAATTCTTAATATGTGAGCCAAGTAATTACTTTTGTAATATTAGTTTAAACAAAGTAAAAATTATTAAATTTGCGGACTACTCCTCCTCATTGAGATTTTGAAGTCTTTTGATTGGTTTTTCTACTTTAATTAAGTTATTAGCTCCTTAAAGAGATTGTATGTCTTATTAAGTTGTACTAATTACTTTATCATAATGCTTAACATGTTAGTCACCAGAAAGGCCCAATATTTATGTTAAATAAAAACATATGTGGATATCTGTAGCTAAACCAAAACAGAAGTCATTTAAGATAAGCAGATATTTAATGAAATGAGCCAGCTATGTTGCTCTGTTAAACTGGATTCCTTTCAAAGGTTAATGGCATTAATGTCTGATTCACTATTTCCAGAATGTGTCTTAGGGAAACACCAAAGAAATCACAATTTTATCTTTACAATGACAGTGCAAAATGCTTATTTCATTTTGTAGTTTTCCCCACTGAAATGGATGTCAATATTTTGTTTTATTTAGGGCATTTTTACCCTAATGGTCAATAATATTCTATTTTAACAAATTACTTTATTGAAGCTTGAAACTTGATACAATAAAGGACCTACTTTCTCCCTTCTTCTGCCAAATCCACCCACTACGTTTTTCAGGTTAGTGATTTGTGAACAAATCCAGAACGGTGAATTAGTTTTTTTTTTTTTTTTGACAGGCAGAGTGGACAGTGAGAGAGAGAGAGACAGAGAGAAAGGTCTTCCTTTTTGCCGTTGGTTCACCCTCCAATGGCCGCCGCGGCGATGGCAGGAGCCAGGTGCTTATCCTGGTCTCCCATGGGGTGCAGGGCCCAAGCACTTGGGCCATCCTCCACTGCACTCCTGGACCACAGCAGAGAGCTGGCCTGGAAGAGGGGCAACCGGGACAGGATCGGTGCCCTGACCGGGACTAGAACCTGGTGTGCCGGCGCCGCTAGGCGGAGGATTAGCCTATTGAGCTGTGGCGCCGGCCGGTGAATTAGTTTTAATCAGGTTAGAATTCAGGAAGCTGACTGAAAAAGTAAATATCAGTGGCTGCCTTACTTGGCAGCCAACATGCAGGTTTGTATTTCTGTGTGGTCTTCACCCTGAAGTAGTTTATGTGTCTACGAAATGAAACCTTGTTTTCTACCCATTCCAATTCCCTTTAAAATTACTTTATACTGGATATTTCATTACAACATCCTGTGACTTTCCTTTTACTTTAAAAGATTTTTTAAATCTTTATTATGGTACAGCCTCTTGGTTCTGCTTGATGTAACATTTGAGTCCTATTTAATTTGTTTTTGGTGTTAAGGAAAATAAGGAAGCATGGTAGGAGAAAGGAAAAATACACATATTCCAAATGTCTAGCATACAGTAGATGCTAGTCATTTTAGAAATACATTTCCCCTTCTAAAAACACTGCATTCCCCTTTTCCTTTTGTATTTTCTAGGAAATGTTTTTAAATAGTAAAGGGATTTGTAAGTCATTTATTTTCCTTAAAATTATTTCTTTTCTTTTTTGTTTTTGTTCTTTAAGGTGTACAGATTTCATGTATTTCAAGTATACAGATTTAGGAATATAGTGATACTTTCCACCCTACCCTCCCTTCCTCCCATGCTCCCACACTTCTTCCTTCTTCCTCTCCTAGGCCCACTCCTAATTTTTACCCAGGTCTATTTTCAGTTTATTTTATACTTATTAACCCTATACACAGTAAAGGGTTCTACAAATAATATGAGGAAAACAAAACTGTTCCTCAGCAGTAGAGACAAGGGCTGTAAACAATCGAGTCTAAAAATTTCAATTTCACTCTTATAAAACACTTTTCAGGTACTCTATTAGTTATCACAGATCAGGGAGAACATATGGTATTTGTCTTTTGGGGACTGACTTATTTCACTAAGTACAATGGTTTCCAGTTGCAACCATTTTATTGCAAACAACAGAATTTCATTTTTTTTAATCACTGTGTAGCATTTCATAGTGTAATCTGCCATAATTTTATAATTTCAGTCTTTACTTGATGGACATCTGGGTTGATTACATATCTTAGCTATTGTGAATTGAGCTGCAATAAACATATGCTGATTTTTTTCATCTTTCACATGCTGATTTCTTTTTGTGTGGGTATATTTCCAGGAGTAGGATGACTGGTTCATAGGGTAGATTTTTTTTTTCTATTTGACAGAGTTAAGACAGTGAGAGAGAGAGACAGAGAGAAAGGTCTTCCTTCCGTTGGTTCACTCCCCAAATGGCCACTGTGGCTGGTGCTGCGCCAATCCAAAGCCAGGAGCCAGGTGCTTCTTCCTGGTCTCCCATGCGGGTGCAGGGGCCCAAGCACTTGGGCCATCCTCTACTGCCCTCCCGGGCCATAGCAGAGAGCTGGACTGGGAGAGGAGCAACCAGGACTAGAACCGGTGCCCATATGGGATGTCAGAGCCACAGGCGAAGGATTAACCAAGTGAGCCATGGTGCCGGCCCCCATATGGTAGATCTTTATTCAGATTTCTGAGGTATCTCCATACTGTCTTCCACAGTAGCTGAACCAGTTTACATTCACACCAACAGTGGATTAGGGAATCTTTTCCCCATGTCCCTGCCAGCATTTGTTGTTTGTTGATTTCTGTATGAGTGCCATTCTAACTGGGGTGAGGTGAAACCTCATTTTGGTTTTGATTTCTATTTCCCTGATGGCTAGTGATCCTGAGAATTTTTTCCAAGTGTCTGTTGGTCATTTGAGTTTCCTCTTGAAAAATGCTTGTTCAACTCCTTTGACCATTTCTTAACTGGATTGTTTGTTTTTTAGTTGTTAAATTTCTTGAGTTCTTTGTAGATTCTGGATATTAACCATTTATCAGTGCATAGTTTGCAAATATTTTCTCCCATTCTGTTGGTTGCCTCTTCATTTTGCTGACTGTTTCTTTTGCAAGGCAGAAGCTTCTCAGCTTGATGTAATCTTATTTGTCAATTTTGGCTTTGATTGCCTGTGTTTCTGGGGACTTCTCTAAGAAGTCTTTCCCTATGCCAGTGTCTTGCAGAGTTTGCTCAAGGAGTTCTTTCTCAGCCATGGCATTGTCCGTGTATACAAAGGCATTTGATTATTGTGTGTTAATTTTATATACTGCCACTTACTAAACTCTTTTATGAATTTCAGTAGTGTCAGTAGAGTCTGTTCCCCTCTATCTAGAATCATGCTATCTGCAATAAGGATAGTTTAACTTCATCCTTTCATATATATATATATATATATATATATATATATATATATATGCATACACACACAAACACATACATATCCCTTTGATTTCTTTTTCTTTTTCTTGCCTAATTGCTCTGCTAAAACTTCTTTCAGAACTATATTGAGTAGCAGTGGTAAGAGTGGGGCATCCTTGTCTGGTTATGTATCTTAGAGGGAATGCTTCCAACTTCCTCATTCAATAAGATGCTGGCTGTGGGTTTGTCATAAATTGCCTTGATTGTATTGAAGAATGCTCCTTCTATACCCAATTTGGTTAAGGTTTTCATCATGAAAGAATGTTGTATTTCGTCTAATGCTTTTACTGCATCTATTGAGATAATCATATGCTTTTTGTTTTTCAATTTGTTAATGTGATGTTTCACATTGATTGATTTGTGAATGTTGAAACATCCCTGCATCAGAAGGATCAGTCCCACTTGGTTTGGGTGCGTGATCTTTCTGATATATTGTTGGATTCTGTTAGCTAATATTTTGCTGAGGATTTTCATGTCTGTGTTCATCAGGGAAATTGGTCTATAGTTCTGGATTAGTAATTAAGGTGGTGCTGCTTCATAGAAGGAGTTTGTGAGGATTCCCTCCTTTTCGTTTGTTTTGAATAGCTTGAAAATAATTGGATTTAGTACTTCTTTAAATGTCTGGTAGAATTCTTCAGTGATGCCATCCAGTACTCTATTGGCAGGGTGTTTATTGCTGATAACCATCTTAGTTATTGGTCTTTTAGGGTCTCTATTTCCTCCTGACTCAGTTTTGGTAAATTGTATATGTCTATAAATATCCATGTCTTATAGATTTACCAACTTGTTGGCATATGGCTCGTTGTAGTAATTCCTAATAATTCTTTTTATTTCTGTGGTATCTGTTGTTACATATCCTCTTTCATCTCTACTTTTATTGATTTTGGCCTTCTCCCTCATTCTTTTTTTTGTTACTTGGGCTAGTGTTTTAAATTGCAGGTTCCCTTGCATATTCATTTATTATAGTCACATTTTCCTATACAGTTGTTCCCTTATCGTTATATAATTCCATTCTTTGTCTATTTTATTTATTTATTTTCTTAAAGATTTATTTTATTTATTTGAAAGAGTTACAGAGAGAAGTAGAGACAGAGAGAGAGGTCTTCCATCTGCTGGTTCACTCCCCAGTTGGCCGCAATAGCCAGAGCTTTGCCGATTCGAAGACAGGAGCCAGGTGCTTCCTCCGGATTTCCCATGTGCATACAGGAGCCCAAGCACTTTGGCCATCTTCTACTGCTTTCCAAGGCCATATAAGAGAGCTGGTCAGAAGAGGAGCAGCTGGGACATGAACTGGTGCCCATATGGGATGCCAGTGCTTCAGGCCATGGTGTTAACCTGCTGTACCACAGCGCTGGTCCCTCTTTGTTTATTTTAACAGTTTTTGTGTTAAAGTTTATTTTATCTTTTTTTTAATTTTTATTTTATTTTAATTTTTTTTTGACAGGCAGAGTGGATAGTGAGAGAGAGACAGAGAGAAAGGTCTTCCTTTTTGCCATTGGTTCACCCTTCAATGGCTGCTATGGCCGGCACATCTCGCTGATCCGAAGCCAGGAGCCAGGTGCTTCTCCTGGTCTCCCATGCGGGTGCAGGGCCCAAGCACTTGGGCCATCCTCCACTGCCCTCCTGGGCCATAGCAAAGAGCTGGCCTGGAAGAGGGGCAACCGGGACAGAATCCGGCGCCCCAACCGGGACTAGAACCTGGTGTGCCGGCGCCCCAAGGTGGAGGATTAGCCTGTTGAGCCACGGCGCTGGCCTTGCTTTCCTTTAGCATGGAATATCTTTTTCCATCCTTTCACTTTCAGTCTGTGTGTATCTTTGTTGGTGAGCTTTGTTTCTTGTAGATAGCAATAGATGGTTCTTGTTGTTAAATCCATTCAACCATTCTGTATGTTTTAATTGGCAGATTTAGGCCATTTACATTCATAGTCCATATTGATGAGGAAGGACTTGGCCTTGCCATTTTTCCATAACAATTTTTATTGCTTGCTTTGGATTTCCTTTGTACTTTTAATGGGAGATTTTCTGTCTTCACATTCTTTCATGATGATGGATATCATTCTGTTTCTGTGTATAGCACATGTGTAAGCATCTTTTGTAAGGCTGGATGAATGGTGACAAATTCTTCCAATTTCTATTTGTTATGGAATGTCTTTATTTTAATGTCATTCATAAATGAGAGCTTTACAGGGTACAGTATTCTGGGCTGACCATTTTTTTTTCCTTTGGACTTGAATTGTGTCTCTCCATTCTTTCCTAGCCTATAGAATTTAGGCTTAGAAATAAGCTGTGGGTCTAATTGAAGATCCAATGAATGTAATCTGGCATTCCTCTTGTGCACATTTTCAATGTTTTCTTTATGTTTTACTTTTGAAATATTGACTAAAATGTGTTGTGGTGAAGATCTTTTCTGATCATATATATAAGGAGTTCTATGTGCCATGTATTCTTGGATGTTCCTTTCTTTCTCCAAAGTAGGGAACTTTTCTCTGATCATCCCTGAAGAGGCCTTCAAATCCATTCTCTTTCATACTTTCAGGAACTCCTAAAACCATTATGTTGGGTTGTTTGATAATATCCCATAAATCTCCAGTACTATTTTTTTTTTTTGACAGAGTGGATAGTGAGAGAGAGAGAGAGAGAGAAAGGTCTTCCTTTTTGCCGTTGGTTCACCCTTCAATGGCCGCTGCGGCCGGTGCATCACGCTGATCCGAAGCCAGGAGCCAGGTGCTTTTCCTGGTCTCCCATGCGGGTGCAGGGCCCAAAGACTTGGGCCATCCTCCACTGCCTTCCCAGGCCATAGCAGAGAGCTGGCCTGGAAGAGAGGCAGCCGGGATAGAATCCGGCGCCCCAACCGGGACTAGAACCCGGTGTGCTGGCGCTGCAAGGTGGATGATTAGCCTGTTAAGCTACGGCGCCAGCCATCCAATACTATTTTTAATTTTCCAAATTCTTTTTTGGTTTCACTGAAAAATTTCTAAAGATTTTTCTTCTAGCTTCTTTTCTTCTAGCTTCGTTATTCTTTATTCTGCCTCAGCAAGTCTGTTGTTAAAGCTTTCTACTGTATTTTTATTTGACATATTGAAATCTTTATTTCTAATATTTGTTTGATTTCTGTTCAAAATTTCAATTTCACAGGAAATTTTTCCTTTGTGACATGTCTGAATTTGAATTTCTTTAACTCATGAATTTGCGTATTTATTTTCATGAGTAATCCTGTGATTAATATTTTGAATTCCATTTCCAGCATTTCATCAATCTCTTCATCTTCACATTCTAATACTTAAGTGTTGTTGTTTTCCTTTGGTGGGACATGTTGTCTTGCTTATTCTTATTCCTTGAATTTATGCATTTTTAAAGTATTTGTTGAAATGTTCTTTCCATCTCCTCTGATCAATTTTATCTTTACTATGCCTCTGTGGCTTAGTGGAGTTTCTGCTCTTTCAGTGAATGCCCAGAGGTGTATGCTGGGTGTGCTTGGAGGAGCTCTAGTCTGTGCTCCATGGTGGTGCAAGTATCTAGAGTGACAACCAAGTTAGATGTGTTAAATCTCTTCTTGTTACCAGGAAAGGGGGTATGATCACCTCTCTTGGCATAATCTCAATCTAACCTCCTCTCTTTCAAGGTAGTCATGGCTGGGTGTTAGCCCATTGTCTTTGCAGTACTGATCCATGCTACTGCATGAACTGCACAAAGGATCTGTGCAGTCTTCAGCGTGAGCATGGATCCTGCTGCAGTGTCTATCCCACATGATCTATCTGATCATGTGGAGCCACACATAGTGATTTTACAGAAACCTAGGTACACCCTATGCCCTTTCAGGCAGTCACAGAGTTCCCATGGTCTCAGCATACAAGGCTCTCACAATCAAGGGGTACAGAGGATCCACTTTGTCCCGTTTGCCTGTTTTGTTCACAGAGAGGCAGAGGCTTTCCCAGACCCAGTTGCCTGTGGGTGCTCCACCAAGGCAGTGTGAAGCCTGGAGGTTGTGATACACTGAGAGGCTGGGGAACCCTCCAGTCCTATGTGGGTGCCCAGCCCCTGCCAGTCCTTCCAGCCAGACTCAAAGTCAGTGGGGAACACAGATTTTTCCCCTCTGTTAAAATCCCTGGATCACATGCAGGCACAAGAGCCGCCGGCCACAGACCTTTCTTGTTTCTCAATTGCGCCTTCTCCCTACCTGTTGCTGGGCATGCACAAGAGTCTCTGCTGCTGGTACTGATGTGAGAATGGCTTCTTCCCTGCCACTTGCCAGGTGCACCCACCCGAGCTACTGCTGCCACTACTGTTGTTCAAATGGCATCTTGTTCCTTCCTGTTGCTAGGTGCGCACACAAGATATGCCACAACAGCTACTTATTTCCAAAATGGCACCCAACCTCTCTCAGCTGGTGAAGAGAAAGAAACATGCCCCTTTTTTTCACTGGGTTAGTAGGTATCCTGTCCCTCTCAGGGCTCCAGGCCAGAGTCAAAGATAGTGTAGTCTGCCAGGCTTTCCCTCCAGCTATATCACCAGTGTCACAGTCTGCTGCAATCGGGTCTCACTTGCTCTTCAAAGCTGTCATTTCCTCTGGCTTGTGGCTGCTGGCATCATGTGTTGTGTCTATGCTCTTTGCTGCATGTTTCCACCTTCCACACTGATCCACATTGTCACTCTTCCTTCCATAGAATTTCTACTGCAGTTTTCTCTCCAACCCTCTGAGAATGTACTTCCACCACTCTAAAAAAAAGATTTATTTATTTATTTGAGAAGTAGAGTTATAGACAGAGGGAAAGACAGAGGAAAAGGTCTTCCCTCCACTGGTTCACTCCCCAAAGCCGAGCTGATACGAAACCAGGAGCCAAAAGCTTCTTCCATGTCTCCTACATGGGTGCAAGGGCCCAAACACTTGGGTCAACTTCAGCTTTCCTAGGCCATAGCAGAGAGCTGGATTGGAAGAAGAATAGCTGGGACATGAACCAGCACCCATATGAGACACTGGCACTGCGGGTAGGGGATTAACCTATTGCGCCATAGCACTACCCCTTCATGCATTTTCTGATAGGAGCATAAATTAATGTAATCTTTGAGAATATAATTGTGTATACTGAACTTACAAATTGCTTATACTCAATGACTCAGGAATCCTTCATGTTAGAATGTTGGCTATGGAAATAATCTGAAGTATGGAACAGTATGGTCTTCCTGTGGCTGCTTTCATGTTTAGATGAGATAATTTACTTGAAACATTTAGTTTCCTGGAATATATAAGCACAAAATAAATGTTGCTGTTATTATTATTATTATTATGGTACAAACATGGGACATAAAACATCTTCTAAGGAACTTCTAGTAGCAGTTATTTAGACCTTTGTGCTACAGAAAACAAGTTTAATTTAGTTCACTACATTTTGTTCTTTGGAAAAAACTTTTGAAAAATAGCTGGACAATTGTGGTATGAAAATACGCATCTTTAAACATTTTGCATAGAAGGATATTTTATAATATCATACTTTATATTGCACTTGATTATGAATGAAGGGTGATAAAGTTTGAAGAGAAATTTGTGATAAAACAATCCAGTCTAGCATTTAACAAGAGAAAGGAGAATGGTATAGTAGACTCTTGAACAAATATGTGCTGTTATCTGAAATTATCTTAAAATGGAAGAATTAAGGTGAGACTTGAGGCAATTTTTCTCACGGTCAGAAGGTTGTAACCTAGCTGGAAGTAGGGGAGTAGAAAGCAAAATTATAACTGAATGATGGATAATGGTTTAAATTGCACTTTTGGAAACTGCATGTAGTTCAAGATTTGGGACAAGTCTTTTTATTTTTTTTTTTCAGTTTGAAATAAGTTTCTCAGGCTTAGAACTGCATAACGAATTCAGACTAACTCAAATTGCCCAGCAAATGGCAATTGACATTTGGTAAAATATACACAAGGCAAGTTTCAATGTTCAAGACTAATTTTTCTTTTGAAATGCATTTGTCCTAAAGAACTGTGATGTGCACAGCATGGTACATCCCATAGAGTGGAAGAGGGAAATTGAACTATTAGATTGGCTCCCACCTATGCACTTACCAGAAAAGAACACACCTGCCTCATTTGTTAGAACTTAATAGCTGCCACTGTGGAGTTATTTTGAACTGGAAATGCACCCAGGGTGGAGTGTGGGGTGAAATGATTGGTCTTTTGCGTCCACTCTACTTCCTCCCTTTCTCTGTTTTTCTCCTTTTCTTCTTCTCTGTTCCTCCTATCTCCCCACCCCCACCCCCGCTTCCTTCTTTCTTCCCATTTCTTTCACAGTTTTAACTTAAATTTCTGGCTTAGCTGACATGCTCTGAGTTAGTCTGCATGAAGAGAGGTTGAGAGATGAGAATGATTATGGGTATGTATATGAATGTATGAAAGATAGGCTGATCACGCTTGATAGATAATTGAAAGATTTTTAAGAGAGCTTGATGAAGACATGATTCTTGTGAAGTGGGAGCAAACTGTGCAGCGAGAGTCCTGGTTGACTCCCAGGTCCACTGCATGTTAGCTGTGTGGTATTGTATAAGTCACCAAACGTAACTGAGCCTCAGTTGTCTCAATTATAAATTGGATTCCATAAAACCAAATATGCAAGGCTGTAGGAAATATTCTTCTACCTAGAAAATGTCTGTTATTGGGGCCAATTATTATTATGCCCCCAAATCTCGGATTATGTGAGAAAAAACTGATACACAAATTAAGTACTTACCAACCTTTCTTGCCACCATCATATATGGTTCAGGTAACAGTCTTGGAATCTCAGTTCTAAGTTGTGTTAAACATATAAGCTGATGCACAGTAAAATTTTAAAGAGTTTATTTGTACAAACTCTGATTCATGAATTGGCCCACTTTAAACCAGAAATGGTTCAAGAGCTCCACGGAGGGAATGCAATAGGAAGGCTTTGACAGAACAGATTCAGAAGTAAAGAAAAGTGGACATTTGATTGGTGACAATTATATTAATGTCTAATTACAGAGTCCCTAACTATATATTTGTTGACGGATACTTACGTGTTGGTTAAGTTCTGTTTTTCTTTAATATAGGCCAGAAATTGCTCAAGTTTCTCTTATGTTTGCATATCAAGCAAGATTGTGGTCACTTAAAAGGCTTAACTGGCTGTGACTACTCAGCATCCTTTAGGCCTGGTCTCCATTTTAATGCACTGGTATAAACATTTCTGCAACTGGTCTCTAATTTTCTGCCATCTTTTTATCTCTCATTTAAGAAGCCATGTTGGAAAGCCAGGAAACTATAGTTGCAGTGTAATAGAAATAATCTTGAATGTGATCTCATTTATTTTTAAAAGGATAAATTTTTTTTGTTATTAAAATTGCTATGACACACCACACAGATGACCACGGGTGACTCACTGATCTGCTGAAAGAAACATAGCGGTTAAGCAGTGTTTGACCTGCATATGTCTTTACGTTCCTGCTGGTAATGTTTTTACATAGAAGATTATTCTGTGTACCTTTGAGGAGAACAGAAAAGTTCTGAGAGGAAGATTTTTTTTTAGACATTAATAGACTCAAGGTCAGAGTTTTGTAGTTTAAAGGAAACAGGTAAAAGGTGAATGAGAATAATGAAATGAGAGACCTTCAAAGTACATAAAGAGAGTTATTGTTCCAGAGCTGTGTCCCAGGATTATTTATAAGGTACAGGAAGGGAGAGTGGGAGAGAGGGGGCTGAATAAATAGAGAGAGAGCAGAAGATTCAATCATGTTAAAATATATTGTAATTTAAAAACTTCTTTAAGAATAAAGGCTCAGAAAACTTCCTTGTAATTTTTTATGTTTGAAATCATATGTTTTACTTTTGTGTATAAAGAAATAACAAATCAATGTTATATTATTATAAATTTGTCCCATCTTTATCCAATGCTAATATCTAACAGATAACAATTTCTTTATAGCCTATTTGTTTCTGTCATCATGAATTTAAACTTTGGCTAGGACAAGTGCCTGCATTTCCATTGTCATTTTCTCATCTGCTTGTTGAAAGAATGGATCAGTTGATAGTAAGGTTCTTGCTGTACTACCATCTAGTTTACAAATATGATCCTACAGTTTCCTGTGTGGCAGAGGGTGGTGATAGCCTGAAGGAGCCGTGGACTTGCTCTGTCATCTACTTAAGGGGGCAAGTCAGTTGCGCTCTCAGTAATTAGATTCTCTTTGTCTAGTTCACAGGTTGCTCATGAGAGCTGAAAGAGATGAAGCATGTGAAAACACTTTCAAACCATAAAACTGTATAATTGTAATCCAATATCATTAGATGAAATAGAGCAATGCAGTAATTATGAATCCCAAGAATTAATCAAATAAACAAGGATGGCAATACCAGTATTTTAAACTGTCATCTAATTTTAACTCACAGTAGAGGCTTCTTCATTAATAAGCAGGGTGTCATTACTTTTAGTTTATTGCTCCCTTATGTAACTGGGAAGTTTCTGCAAGCATTTGCATTGGAGATAGAAAAAATCCTACCAGTGAGAATTTTTCCAATTATAATATTCAGTTATGCGAGTAATAACGGTTACAAAGTTATTCATTCATTGGTTACACACAGGAGTGTGTATATAAAATATCTTGCTGGCATATCATCTACATTTTGTGCTGAGGTAGCCTGTCTCCTCCTTCCCTCCATTCCTCTCTTTCTTCTTCTCCCTGCCTCTGTCTCTCCCTAACTGCTGTGTTTCTTAAACTTACACATTAGAGGAAGTTCTTTCTTTGTCTTTTTTCGTTTCTTTCCTTTGCCTCTCTCTCTTGGTGAACAACCATATTTAATGTTATAACATTGACATCAATGATGTGCAGATAATTTCTGCTTCAATATGCCTAGTCCTGACTGCTCTTCCAAGCTCCACTACGACATTTTTAGTTTTCTGCTGGGGATACGTAACTGGGTTGAATACTTAAATACATGGATGTATTGTTACCTCCCAGACCTGCTCTTCATTTCCTGGTCCTTATTTCAGTTAGTGATTACTAACCTCTCTACATGTAGGCCCCATACCTTTGTGTCATCTTTGAGGCCTTCTTCTGTCTTGCTCTCCTCATCTGATTAAATAATTCCTCAAACTTTTCTTGTTTATTTGCTTTTCTCCATTTCATAACCCAGTTAGACTTTATCTCTTACTTACATTATTTGGAAACCTCTTCACTGGTTTCTGTGTCTATACCCTCTCCTGTAGGTAATGTAGCATTGCCAGAAAAATCCTAGAATCATAGATCTTGTGTCATAGAAGGTTAGGCCACTGCCTGGGATTTTGCCCATATTCTATAGGGGAGTGTCAGTTTAGTCCTGGTTAGTATGCTTCGGATTTGGCTTCCAGCTAATAGTGTTGGGAAGCAGCACATGATAGCTGAAGTATGTGGGTGCCTGCCACACCTGTAGGAGATCTGGATGGAGCTCCTGCTTCTTGGCTTTGAAATGCCTCAGCCCTGGATGTTGAAGCCATCTGGGGAGTGAACCAGAGGATGGAAGATCTTTCTGTCTCTCTTTGCTATTTCTGCCTATACTTTTCAACTATTTAAATTAATTAATAAAACATTAGAAACACATCTTAAAAGGATCTGGCTCAATCACAGGATGCTCTTTAATTCTGTCTGTATCCCAAACAAAATCTGTGTTTAAAGAACTCAACTTCTGTGGCTTTAGTCTTTAAAAATCACCTAGGTATTTTTTTTTTTTTTTGACAGGCAGAGTGGACAGTGAGAGAGAGAGAGATACAGAGAAAGGTCTTCCTTTTTGCCGCTGGTTCACCCTCCAATGGCCGCTGCGGTCGGCGTGCTGCTGCCAGTGCACTGCACTGATCCGAAGCCAGGAGCCAGGTGCTTCTCCTGGTCTCCCATGGGGTGCAGGGCCCAAGGACTTGGGCCATCCTCCACTGCACTCCCTGGCCACAGCAGAGAGCTGGCCTGGAAGAGGGGCAACTGGGACAGGGTCGGTGCCCCGACCGGGACTAGAACCCAGTGTGCCAGCGCCGCAAGGCGGAGGATTAGCTTATTGAGCCGCGGCACCAGCCCATCTAGGTATTTTAAAGTATTTTCCCTTCTTCTCCTGTTTTCCCTCTTCCACCTTCTATTTTTGAGCTGACATCCTCCCTTTTGTTTTGTCTGTCCCCTGGGCCATAGAAAAAGCCTAATCCCTTTTCCAGTAGTCAGGATTTCAAGATTTTTAGATAGTTATTTCATGTCAAGTTATAAAAATTCTTTGGGTTAGGGTTTAGAAACTGTCAGGATACCGTTATTTTTATCATACGTGTTGCAAACTTCTGCAGACAGAAAATAGTGAATTGTGACAACTGTCTCTAAACCCCAAGTTGCCCTGGCTGTTTAATTTCTTTTTCTTTTTTTTTTTTTTGAGGAAAAAGGTGGAATTTCTAACACATGCATTATGAGCCCATATATGTGTCTAAAGGGATTAAAAAGTATAATTTGGGAAATAATTATATCATACAGTAGTTGTACTTTATTATATTTACTGTTACAACATTCTCCACAATTCTGGAGAAATTCAGTGTAGATTATGTATACACATACACACACACATATATACACATATGTGCACACACAAATACACATATCTTAATTTTAAGTCACCCTTTGCATTTTACACTGAATGGCAGAAAACTACAACAGAGAAATTTGTTATTTAATACAGAGATCAGACCATATCTAAATTTAATTTCATTTTAGACTTTAGTTTAACCTGATTAGTTAACAAATACATCTTTTTAAGTATTTATTTATTTTATTTGAAAGGCAGAGTTATAGGGAGGCAGAGGTGGGGAGTAGAGAGAGAAAGAGAGAGAGAGAGAGAGAGAGAGAGAGAGAGAGAGAGAGAGAGGTCTTCTATCCACTGGTTCACTCGCCAAATGGCTGCAATGGCTGGAGCTGAGCCAATCCAAAGCCAGGACCCAGGAGCTTCCTCCAAGTGTCCATGCAGGTGCAAGGGTCCAAGGACTTGGGCCATCTTTCCACTACTTTTCCAGGGCATAGCAGAGAGCTAGATCAGAAGTGGAGCACCTGGGACTTGAACTGGTACCCATATAGGATGCTGGCATTGCAGGTAGTGGTTTTACCCTCTATGTCACATCTTTTTTTTTTTTTTTTTCTTAGATCATAAACACTCTGGATCACATATTTCCTTTTATATCCAAAAGGGAAAATAATTACAATATAAAAAGTGACTAAAAAACTTTTCCATCTAAGTGATTTGCTTTTCAGTTCCCTTGAATCAAGGTTAACTGTTAGTGAAGACTGAAGTTTCTGATTTTATTTTCCTTTCATTCTACGTGCCACATTGTGCATTCCTCCAAATGTTTTTCAGGCTTTTTTTAGGTTCAAGAGCCTTTATTGGCCTGATTATTTTCTTCTGAGAAGGACTCATTGTTAGAGTATAGCAGATGCTATAGCTGTAGCTGCTGCTGCTGCTGCTGCCTACCACATCCCTAAGGCACTTGTAGTTCCTGTTGATAGCACGTGTCCTGTGAGAAGTACCTGTAATTCTCAGCTAAGGTCTTTCTTTGAAAGCTTTTTGAATCACTTCCCATATCATCTACTTGCACTCAGTCCTAGCTGCATGTTTTCCTTCTAGGAAAACCTAACCTAAATATCCTATGATGGGGCCGGCACTGTGGCATAGTGGGTGAAGCTGCTGTCTATGGTCCTAGCATCCCTTATGGGTGCTGGTTCAATTCCCAGCTGCTCCACTTCTGATCTAGCTGTCTTCTATGGCCTGGAGAAGTGGTGGAGGATGGCCCAAGTTGTTGGGCCTCTGCACCCGCATGGGAGAACTGGAGGAAGCTCCTGGCTCTTGGCTTTGGATCGGTGCAGCTCTGGCTGTTGCGGCCATGTTGGGAGTGAACCAGTGGATAGAAGATCTCTCTCTGCCTCTGCCTCTCTGTGACTCTGCTTTTCAAATAAATAAGTAAATCTTGAAAAAAAAAATCCTGTGTTTGTACTTTTCATTCAAGCATAGAATCTTTTTTTTCCTGTTAATCTTAAGAAGTGTCAATATGACTAAGCCATTAAAAAACAATAACAACTTGATTCTAAAAGGAAGAGCACAGCTTTGAAGGAGTTTCCAGCAATGGAGTGGCAAGGATTGTGGAGCAGGGATTTGAAAAGGAAAGGGATACGTCCATGGAGGACTGTATCTCTGTGGTTCAGGCCAGACATGGCAGCTGACTGTGATGACAATAGGGACCTCACCCAGGTCATGGAAAACAGAATTAAAAGATAAGTTTATTTTTGGTTTAATTTTTTTTTTTTGCCATCCATACATTGGAGTAGTCTCCAAAGAGTTCGTGGAAAATGTGTTTTATGAAAAAGTATGTAGATTTAAAATTTTTTACAACCAAAATGCACATTTTTAATTCCACTTTTCTATGAAAATGTTTTTTTTTAAATTCATTTATTTGAGAGGTAGAGTTACAGACAGAAAGAGGGAGAGGCAGAGAGAAAGATATTTTATCCACTGGTTTACTCCCCAGATGGCTGTAACAGCCAGAGCTAAGCTGATCTGTAGCCAGGAACCAGGAGTTTCTTCCTAGTCTCCCATTCAGATGCAGGGACACAAGCACTTGGGCCATCTTCCACTGCTTTCCCAGGCCATAAGCAGAGAGCTGGGTTGGAAGCGGAGTATCCGGGACACAAACACGTGCCCATGTGGGGATGTTAGCACCACAGGTGGAGCCTTAGCCTACTACCCCACTGCACTGGCCCCCTTTCTATGAAATTTTGAAGTGCCCTCATAGAAAAACTTCTAAAAAGGTGTTGTTTTGGCATTGTTTATGGAGAAGAACTTATCTATTGGTATTCATTGGATGTGGAAGATGAATATATCACTGAATAAATTTTAGTGCCATTTTTCTTGTTAGAGAAGGAGAATGTTTGAGGAATGGGGAGAGATAATTTCCCCTTAAAATGTTATATTATGTTTGAGATATTGTAAACCAGAGGAAGCACTTACTGCTTTAGAGGGACTGCACACAGGGCATATTTATGGACCTGATCTGTAGAATTCATTGTATTTGCTCAAGAGTGCCTTTCATTTATTCTTTATAACATTTGTCATTAGTATCATTTTTATATTAGTTGTGTTTGAATTTTTTGGTAACCAAAATCATATTATTAAGTAACAACTTGAACTTTTATTTTCATATCAAGAGACTAGTTTGGGCATCATCAACAAATGTCAATCTTGTAGCTGTGATACATTTGAAATGGATAAAATAATTACAATGTGTGTGAGTGTGAAAAAGTGGTGTGTATGCAGAATAATTTAAAAAATAATCCTAGAACTAAAAAACAAAATTTATTTTGTGAGATTTGAAAACTCTATTGCTCCATTGCAAAACTTGGGTGATGTGGCAAACACTATTTGATATAAATAATTATTAACTACCTTAGGAAATGTTTTTAGTTTTTTTCCTTTCAGTATATATTCACCTATATGCACAGCACTGCTTGATTAACAAAACAGATAATGCTCATTGACCAATTGGAACTTACATTCTAATGACATTACGACAAGAGAGATTATTTTGACTCATTCCTGGAAGATTGCTACATACAAAAGAGGAGATTCTTTTTTCCCCATATTGGTATGTAGAACATGGAGTAGCGTTGGTACCTTACTATTCAGTGTACCAGAAATAGCAGCTAAAACCATGATGCAGAAAGTGTGAGCAGTGTCATGTGTAGTGGATTGGGCAATTTTGGTGTGGAACTCCCCTGTGTAAGTGGTCGGAGGCCCTGGAAAAAGTGGTGATGCCTAGTCCCAGTTTAGATGTTATGTAGTGAATGCTTTTGTCCCTCCAGAATTTATGTTGAAATCCTAACCCCAATATGATGATATTAGGAGACAGAGCTTTGGAAGAGTTATTGGGTCATGGTATTAGAATGGGACCCTCATGAAAAGGATTAGTGTCCCATGAGGAGAGAAATCAAAGAGTTGATCTCTCTCTGCTATAGGAGAACAAAAGACATCCATCTGTAAACCAGGAAGAGGACCTTCACCAAGATCCTGACCATGTTAGTCATCTTATCTAGGAATTACTGCCTTTAAAATTGTGAGAAATAAATGTTGCTTTGTTGTGCCCAGATCGTCGGATCCCCAAATGCCGCCAGAGACTTGAACACACCGAAATGCAAGAGCAAGGTTTATTTCGAAGTACAAGCTGCAGCAGGGACCCCGTCTACTCAGCCGTACAGCAGAGGGCAGAGGAAGGCCCCGAGCTGTGCTTGGCAGCCTCTTTTAAAGCCGAGTTACGTCATCAAGGGGTGTGGGGTGACAGTGGATTGGCTAGGGTCACCTCTGGTGCTTCGTGATCGAACAGACCCAGGAGATTTCCTTATATGGTGAACGCTAGCGAGCTGTTCCATTGTAACTTTTAGTTTCCCCAGAGTGAGCCTGCTTTTACGGGAAGTCGGTCCTGCCTCTCCGAATGGAGGCAGTTTTTCAAAACATAGTTACTCCAGCTCTTCAGCTTAAGTCACTTAGTTTATGAAATTCCATCATAGCAACCCAAAGATTTTAGATACAACGACTTGCTTGAGGTTTCCACTGGAGACCCACAGTGATGCATACCATTGTCTCCACAGTGTCACACAGATTTGACAACCAGAGGAGTGTGAGTCTTACTATCAAAATAATTTGATTTTGGCCTCAATATAAGGTGAACTAGAAGAGTAAGTTCAAAGTATCATTTTTGTTGCAAAAAATATATATAGTACTCTATTTTTGGTCACCTTGGTTACTAATTATAGGTCACTATCAAAATGAAAATCATGAGAACCATTTCTGAATGTGGCCATTGGGCAAGACTATTAAGGAAAGAATTGTTTATTGGATCTGCCTGACCTATTTCATATTATAGGCTACCATTGACTTTATGTAGGGTATGTATAGAAGAAACTTGATAATATATATTATGATGATGATGATGGAGACTATAACTATAGAATAATTGATATCTCAGCCATATTCAGTTATATATATTACATATTTGTGTTTTTCATTTTCATTTGCTTTTAAAAAACTTTTTTAGGAACTTATTTATTTGAAAGGCAGAGTTACAGAGAAAGAGAGATAGAGAGAGGGGTCTTCCTTCTGTGGATTCACTACCCAAATGGCTGCAATGGCCAGGGGTGGGCCAGGCTGAAGCCAGGAACCAGAAGTTTCCCATATGGATGCAGGGGCACAAGCACTTGAGCCATCTTCCACTGCTTTCTCAGGTGCATTAGCAGGGAACTGGATAGGAAGTGAAGTATCCAGGACTCAAACCAGTGCCCATATAGGATTCCGGCATTGTAGGCAGCAGCCTTACCTGCTATGCCAATGATGACAGCCCCCTTTTTCCTTAAATATTCATTTTATTCATTTGAAAGGGGGGGAGAGGGAGGGATATTGAGAGAGATCGAGAGAGAGGTATCTTCCCTCTTCTGGTTCATTCCCCAGATGGTTGCAACAGTCAGGGCTGAGGCAGTCTGAAGCCAGGAGCCAGGAGCTTCTTCTGAATCTCCAACATGGGTAGAGGGGCCAAAGCACTTGATCCATCCTCCATTGCTTTTTCAGGACATTAGCAGGGAGCTAGATTGGAAGTTGAGCAGCTGGGAATCTAACTGATGCCCATATGGGATGCTGATGTCACAGGCGGAAGCCTTACCTGTTATGCCGTGATGCTGGATCCCTAACTTTCATTTTCTTTGAGAGGGAGAGAGATAACTTCCATCTGCTGGTTCACTCCCTAAATGTCCCACAGCAATTAAGACTGGACTACACCAAACCCAGGAGTCCAGAACTCAATCTAGGTTTCTCTTGTTCGAGGCAGGGACTTGAGCCATTATCTGATGCTTCCCAGTGTGTGTATTAGCAAGAACTGATTGGAATTGGAGGAGCTAGGACTTGAACCAGGAACTCCAATGTGGAAATCAAGCTTCATAAGCGGTGACAAATGCCCAAACCCTGTTTATTTATTGTTTTATTTAATTTTTACAGTAATATTATAGATTGGCATCAGTTTATGAACCATCATTTAGAAATGTAGAACTGGGAATGCAGTTGAGAAGCTTGCCAAAGAACATAGCTTGGCTGCAGAGTGGTCATTCAAATCTAAATCTCCCTGACTTGGTAGCCCACTTTCTTTTTCTTCTTAAATTAATACAGAATAATTGTGCATATTTCTGGGGAACAATGTGACATTTCAATACTGTATAAAATATTTAATGATCAGGTCAAGGCAGTTGCCATATGTATCAACTGAGACATATCAATATTTTTGATCCAGGAACATTCAAATTCATCTCTACTAGGTATTTTGAAATATTATTTGTTGTCAATTGTAACTATCTGTGATACAGAACATTGGAATTTACCCCCACTCTGCAACTGCACTCCTATACCCATTAGCAATCCTCTCTCCATCCCTCCCTCTGCCACACCCTCCCTAAGCTCTGTTAAGTTTTTAATGGCTGCTCTCCAGTCTATATTCTTTGCAACTAATCTATTTGTACTGCTTTGAGATGAACATTTTAGCTTCCACATATAAATGAATGCATATCATGTTTGTATTTGTCTTTCTTTAACTGACTTGTTTTGCTTTGCAACATGTCCTCTGGTTTCATCCACATTGCTGCAAGTGATGGTATCTCTTTCTTTTTATGGCTGAATAACATTCCCATATATATATGCATATATATATAATATTTTCTTTATTCATTTGGACATTGATGTACACCTAGTTTGATTCCATATCTTGGTTGTAGTAATTGTGCTACAATGAACATGTGAGTACAGATAATCTTTTCAATATACTGATTTTAATTTTTTTATAAATACCCAGTAGTAGGGTTTCTGGATTATGTATATTATAGTACTATTTTTATTTTTATGAGGATACTCCAACTGGTTTCATATTGGCTAAGCTTTCCATCAACACTGTAAGAGAATTCTCCTTTTGGTTTATCCTTGCTAGTTTTTCTTATTTTTTGTGTGGTTTATAATGGCCATTCTAACTTGGGTGAAATGCTATCTAATTATGGTTTTGAATTGCCTTGTATTGATGATTACTGAAACATGTTGATTACTTTTTCAGGTATTTGTTTTTCCTTTGAATTTATTCATAAAACAATATGTGTTCAGGTCACTTACACATTTTCAAATTTGATTGTGGGTTTTTTAATTTGTTTGATGTTGAGAAAAACATCATGATGCAAGAAATTATTTAGCCTCATACATACCCAAAATGTTGTTTATGTCCTTACTCCCCATTTCAGACAATTACTATGGCTTCAGCTACTGATGTTTTGTTGATGGTGATTTTTGCACACTCGGTGCACATTATTTAGTCTCAAATTCTGTGATTTTGAAATCTTCTAGGAAGTGAAGACTGAATAACTGAATTATTGTTCATTTAGACTTTGTCAGGTGGGGGTGCACTCATCAGCATTCAGCTGATCTCTGGCGTTCTCTCTTTGCATAACCTTCCAGCATCTTCTAGCTGAGTGCTTAAATGTGTGTAGTACCTTCAGAATTAGCCTTTTTATGCATATTAAAGGATAGTTTTGTAAAATAGATTTTTGTTCTTTATTTGTATTTTTAGCTTTCTAAGGGATTCTTTTCAAGAGTGCCCATGGTGGAGCTGGAAGTAGCTACAACAGAGATAGCTTCTTGCAGATAGAAAGCTTAGTTTGACATCTTACTTCTTTAGCATTTCTTTCCACCTTCTATCAAAAGCATCCATCAGGGATCTGTTAAAGCACATGGGGCATATGCTGTGAAAAATGGTTCACCTTTGAGAGCCAAGAGCAAAATCAGTCAAAGGTGATCTTTTTTCTATTATGTAGCTCAGCTGAGGAACTTGCTTTTTGAACTTTGGCAACTTAGCTTGTTCAGCCACACAGTTCTTTCAATAGCCAATATGTGACAGCCCAGCATGTACATTAATTATGTTTCATTGTACAGTCCTGTAAAGTTCACTTTTCAAAACACTTCACAGTGAGTGGTATGGAACATATCTTCCTGACCAGGAAACAGCTCTTCCAATCAGTTACTTTGAACCTGCTGACAACCCATTCTAACTGTACAGTTACTGAGTGCTGGACTCTGAGCTAAGCGCTCTATGTCACAGTGTTTTGATGCAAGTAGTATTCTTAGATCCACTTTCTAGGCAAGGAATTTAAGGCTTAAAGTACAGTTTGCTTGGCCAGCGCCGTGGCTTAACAGGCTAATCCTCCGCCTTGCGGCGCCAGCATACCGGGTTCTAGTCCTGGTCGGGGCACCGGATTCTATCCCGGTTGCCCCTCTTCCAGGCCAGCTCTGTGCTATGGCCCAGGAAGGCAGTGGAGGATGGCCCAAATCCTTGGGCCCTGCACCCACATGGGAGACCAGGAGAAGCACCTGGCTCCTGGCTTCGGATCAGCAAGATGCGCTAGCCGCAGCGGCCATTGGAGGGTGAACCAACGGCAAAAAGGAAGACGTTTCTCTCTGTCTCTCTCTCTCACTATCCACTCTGCCTATCAAAAAACAAACAAACAAACAAACAAACAAACAGTTTGCTTAAGGTCACATAGCTATTAAGTGGAGGAATCAGGCCTCTCTGCCTCTAAAATATGTCTATAATTCTATTACTGTCATTGCAATTACAATCTGGCTAAAAACAGGTCTGCAACAGGTGATTAAATGTTTTGAGTTTTAAGCCTTCTCTCTCTCTCTCACTCTCTCTTTCTCTCTCCTGTGCGTGTGTGTGTGTGTGTGTGCCTCAATACCCAAACAAATTCAGGTGAAAATCTTGCAATTTCCTAAAATTTTCAAGAATAAATATCTGAAAAAGCAAGATATAGAACAGAAGGATATAACTTATGGAAGAAACACACTTACATTCATACCCTGATTCCATCTGCCTCCATGTGTGATCTTTGGAAAATCACCCTACATATCTGGGACTCACTTTCCTTATCTGCAAGATGGCGATAGTTTTACTTCTATGTGAAGAACCAGGAAGGTGATATATACTGAATGCCTATTAATAATAGAACTGAACTATCATTATATGAATTTCTATTTCCCCTAATAAAATGTGTACTTTTGTGTGTATATTCACGTTTTTGTGTATATGTTTATATGTAGAAAAAGGAAGGTAGAGTATTTATATCAATTTGGGTGTAATAACTACTTTATAACAAATAATCTTGGTGGAGATGGCCAGAAATCTATATCAAGAATAAGAAAAGAATGGAGAAAAAAATTAACAGTAATGCTTGACATAATGTTGATAAAATTATACCAGGTATACTCTACTTTCTTAGGGATTCTAATATAAAAAGATATACATATTAGAGAGTGAGATTGATTTTCTATCTGTTGGTTCCCTACCCAAATGCTACAGTATTGAAGCCTGAGCCAGCCAAAGCCAGAAGCTAGGAACTCCATCTGGATCTTCAACATGGTTGGCAGGGACTCAAATACTAGAAACATCATCTGTTTCCTACCCAGGTGTGTTATCAGGAAGCTGAGTTGGAAGCACTGTGGCCAAGACTCAAGCTGGCACTCTGATATGAGATGCTGGCTTCCCATGAAGTGGCTTAATCCACAGAAACACAGGGCCCAGCCCCCTAATATATATTCTTATAGTTGACCCCTTATTTACCAAATTTAACTTGAAATTCTTTTCCTTAAAGACTTTATTGTTATAAATAACCCCACTTTCACATACATTTTTTTTTTCGACAGGCAGAGTTAGACAGAGAGAGAGAGACAGAGGGAAAGGTCTTCCTTTTTCCATTGGTTCACCCCCCAAGTGGACACTATGGCCGGTGCATTGTGGCCAGCGTGCTGCGCCGACCCAAAGGCAGGAGCCAGGTGCTTCCTCCTGGTCTCCCGTGTGGGTGCAGAGCCCAAGGACCTGGGCCATCCTCCACTGCCCTCCCTGTCCACAGCAAAGAGCTGGATTGGAAGAGGAGCAACTGGGACAGAACCGGCGCCCCAACTGGGACTAGATCCCGGGGTGCTGGTGCCGCAGGCGGATGATTAGCCTAGTGAGTTGCAGCGCCGGCCTTTCACATACATTTTTTTTTCATTGGGAAAGAGAAATAATATTCAATAAAATGTATATATCCTTTCCTGTGTATTTAACTCTGTTAAACCACATGGCTTCTTTGATATTTCCAAAAGAATGAAAAACCTTATTAGTTTAAATTAGAAAACTAGTTATTATCTACCATGGGTATGGTTATCTAGAGCTAGCTTAACATTATGAAAACTAAACATTAGTATTTGTAATTTGTTTGGACACACACTAAATTGGCATTCTCTATAAAGTATACTCTCTTGTTCATTCAAAAACCATAGTTATGTGAATAAAACATTCAAGGTTTGTTTTTCTGGAATATTGAGCAACATGTTGGGCCATGGAAAATACTAGAGATGGTCTAAAGTTATTTTTTGGACCATGGAAAACACTAGAGATGACCCAGGACTTAGCAGCATACTCTTTGATATTCAGATTTTTCACTAGGCAATTCCAAATGACCTCAAAGAACTGTGAGGTGTTTCTCATTCTAGGCACTAGGCAGTGAGCAGGGACTGTAACAGCCATAGTTCTTTTATGGAGCTCATAATGTGCCAGATCACAGATTTTCTTCATTTGTGAATCTGTTACTAGATAGTCTTTCCCCTCTTCCATTCACATCAAGATTCATTTTCAATTCTCTTTATATACAGAAGATCAGTTTAGTATATATTAAGTAAAGATTTCAACGATTTACACCCACATAGAAACACAAAGTGAAAAATACTGTTTGAGTACTAGTTATAGCATTAAATCACAATGTACAGCATATTAAGGACAGAGATCCTACATGAGGAGTAAATGCACAGTGACTCCTGTTGTTGACTTAATAATTTGATACTCTTGTTTATGGCATCAGTAATCTCCCTAGGCTCTTGTCATGAGTGGCCAGGGCTATGGAAGCCTTTTGAGTTCACCGACTCTTATCATATTTAGACAAGGTCATAGTCAAAGTGGAAGATCTCTCCTCCCTTCAGAGAAAGGTACCTCCTTCTTTGATGACCTGTTCTTTCCACTGGGATCTCACTCACAGAGATCTTTCATTTAGGTCATTAGCCCTTGCCCTGACTGTTGATGAACAACTTAATACTTTATCCCTCCTAGTAGTTTTTTTGTTTGTTCTACTTAATACTATTGGTTGAATTCTGTAATTAATATACAGTTATTCTTAAGTGTTGAAACTTAACTGAAAAGTGATCCCTGTTAAATATAAGAGTGGGAATAAGAGAGGGAAGAGATGTACAATTTGGGACATGCTCAAGCTGACTTGCCCTAAACAGTAGAGTTAGAAACATACCAGGGGATTCCAATTCAATCCCATCAAGGTGGCATGTACGAATGCCATATCTCTAGTCCAAGTGATCAATATCTGTTCACAATTGATCATAATGATAGGACTAAGAGTCAAAGGGGTCACATAAACAAGACTAGTGTCTGAAAATACTAACAGATAGAATCAAAAAGGGAGAGAACGATGCAATATGGGAAGTGGGATACACAGCAGACTCATAGAATGGCAGATGTCCTAAATAGCACTCTGGCCTCAGAATCAGCCCTTAAGGCATTCGGATCTGGCTGAAAAGCCCATGAGAGCATTTCAGGCATGGAAAGCCAAGACACTCTGTCAAAAATATGACCTATATTTTTTACTTCATCTTAATAATACCAAGGTATAATTTCATGATAAAATAATAATTATTAGCATCTAGCTGTGAATTTGGTTAATCTAAAAAGACTGTGTATGCCAAGAAATCTCTCTCTCTCTGTTTATTTTT
The DNA here is from genome assembly GCF_033115175.1 of Lepus europaeus. Classification (NCBI taxonomy): domain Eukaryota; kingdom Metazoa; phylum Chordata; class Mammalia; order Lagomorpha; family Leporidae; genus Lepus; species Lepus europaeus. Next base: position 61,260,483 of record NC_084830.1, on the reverse strand, counting down.
TAAATTTATTTTAAAGAGTTACAGAGAGAGGTAGAGACAGAGAGAGAGAGAGAGGTCTTCCATCCACTCATTCACTCCCCATATCACCAGAACTGCTGAGCTGACCAAAAATAGGAGCCAGGAGCTTTTTCCAGGCCTGCTAAGCAGGTGCAGGGGCCCAAGGACTTGAGCCATCTTCTACTGCTTTCTCAGGCCAGAGAGCTGGATTGGAAGAGGAGCAGCCAGGACTTGAACTGGCGCCGATTGGTGTGTCAGCCTTCAGGTTGGGGCTTTAACAAACTGCACTACAGCATTTGCCCTAAGAAATCGCTTTAAAAAAAAATCCCAAAGCCTAATTCATGTGCTAGAACAGGTCATTTAATTTGATATATTTCTCTGACTTTGACAAAAACAGATCTTTAAAATACTACTAAAAATCCTCAACACTGGGCAGCCCTGCAGTGATTCACGATTTAAATATTCATTCAACTGTTGGCAAGAGTTTCTAATACATCAGCCAGATTTTCCATTCTGTGTTTTTGATCCCATAAAATCAAATTTCCCATCCCTGTATTTTTTTGGTCCCATAATTTCTTCATTCACATGTATAACTGTTCCCTGGTCAGATTTAAGGAAATGTGTGGTGCTGCTGGTTCAAGATCACCTTGGCTGGCTTCAGAAAGGACAGAGTAAAATTTCATAGAGCACTTTGACATGTTTCCCTTCATCATTTCTCATTGACTGTGGGCATAAATAATTTGTTAGGACCAGAAAGTACAGAAAGAAGAATGAATCAAGAAACATTATTAGGTGTGGGTACCTGGTGAAAGATTTAGGATGCCAGGGAGTTTGGAGGTAGTGATAGTGAGAGGAAGCCTTTGAATATGGGGACAATGCAGTGAAACTGTATCTTATAATGAATCTTTGAGGTAGTGTGTCAGATAAGCTCACATGGAGAAAAAATAAAAGGTTATAATTACTAGTATGGACACATAATAATGATGTTTTCTTTTAAAATTATCTTATTCATTTGGTATGAAGGGGGGGGGAGAGAGAGAGAGAGAGAGAGAAAGGATCTCCCATCTGCTGGTTCACTCCTGAAATTCCAGGAATAGCTGGGAATCAAACTTGGGTACTCCCATATGGGAGTGTGGATGTCCCAGACAACATATTAATTACTATGCCAAATATCTACCTCCAATGACTGTCTTAATATTTCCTGCTTATGTAGACTAATGATTACAGATAAAAATAATATTTTTCTCTTAAGTTTTGAACAATTGGCAATCATATTTAGACAGTCTTGAAAAAACTTTAAAAAGTGAGGTTGAGGTTCTAATCTTCAACTTCCATTGTTCATCCTAGATTTTTTAATTGTATGCCTTTGTTGGCACAAAGTACTGTAATAGACCACCTGGGTTGTACATAGCATTGAAGTAGATTATAAATTGACAAAAATGAGATAGATTTTGTTACATCAGGTGGTGGCACTTTTGTGTATTTTTGGCTAAATTAGACATATGTTCATCAAAGAGAACAAAAAGACCAGTATACTATTATTATTTCCAAACAACTTTCTGGATCTGAGTTCCCATGCCCACCAGTAATTAAATGTGCCTGGTCTGAATTGAGATGTACTGTATGTGTAAAATCTACAGTTGATTTTGAATATTAGTATAAAAGATAATTATGTAAATATCCTAATACTTTTTGTATTGATTATATAATGAAATAATATTTTTCAGTATTGAGTTAAATAAAACAGATTGTTACATTTATATAATATTTGATGTAAATGTACTATATACTTAATATATTTAAATTTATTATAATTTTTATTTTAAATGAAACTACCAGGAAATCTAAAATTAAACATACAATTACCATATTTTCATAACACAGCATAGTTCTAGAGTCAACATTCATGCAAATAGTTGTCCAGATGAAAAAACTTATAAAAATCCTATTTGCCAGATTTCCTTTGTCTCTATGCTTGTCTGTTTGTCCTTCACACTCTTACCCCAGATGTTTACCCATATTCTTAGGTAAGTGAGCAGAAGCATTGACTTTGAAGTAAATACAATGTGTACTGCCATGAACACCAAACAGAGTAAAGCACGGGGAGGAGAAGCAGCTGTTTCTGCTCTTAAAAAAGACTACTGATTCATTTTTAAGTGGCTTGTGCTTACTCTGTCTTGCAAGATCTGTCTCAGTTAAATGCATTTGAAGTCTGTGATAATCCTTGAGGACAATCCAGTTTGCTAAGGGTCATCACATATTACTGATTTCTGTCAGTCTTGAGCAAATTCCACTTATCTATATTTTTATTGAAATAAAAAAGCAATAAAAAAGGAGGCCCTGAAGCAAGGATTCTTCCTCTTATTTTATTTTATTTTTTGGACACAAAATTTTCTTTCTGATTGCCTTCACCTAATGAGATAAATATTTGTAATGGTGACTGTTTGTAACGGTTGACTAATTGTCATTTCAGCCTCCTATGACTGAGATCAATAGTTTAATGATATGTTTTGAAATAATACAATAAAAAATTTAATTGAATATCTACTCTGTCCCAGACACTGAAGGACACTTGCAGATATACTCACAATTAGTTCTTAGTTCAAACTGATGATAATGTTTTTCAAATATTCCCATTTTACGGGAAAAATATCTATGACATGTAGTTTTGAAGGAGTATAGACCTGAACTCAGCTCCCTCTGAGTCCAAGGATGATTTTTCATGTTACCACTTTGCTTGAGATACATCTGTTTCATTAATTATGTATTTAACATCTACATATTTAGTAATACACTCTTTAATGTCTTATTATTTGCATTTCTTCCATAATTATGTTTAGAATGGGAAAAATCCATTTTTCTTGCAATGATTTCACAATCTCACAGTGACTTTTTCAATGACCTTACTTATAATTTACGCATGCTTCCTAAAATTTAGACTGTGTTGAATAACTCCTGGTCATTTGTAAACTGTTACATTTTTAAAAAGATGGCCTAATTGATATACATATGATTTTGACTATATTTCATATATGTATAGATATTCATACATACACACATATATACATACATATGTACACATATGTATACATACACATATGTATGTATATATGTGTGTGTGTGTATACATTCCTGAAAGGTAGTCAAATATCATGTAATTATCCACCAAAACTCATAATAAGTGTACAATTATTCCACTTTACAAATAAGGGGCTGCAGCAGTAGAGCTCAGTGGCTAAAAAAGCAGAAGAAACAGAATCAAACTCTGGTAACCTGCCTCCAAAGTGCACATGCTAAGCTTCTATACTGCCTGTACTCTTCCTAATCAATGTACTGTTCACACTTTATCATTCTTTCTTCAGGGATGTATCAATTTAGTACCAACTTTTATTTCCCAGGAAAATAATCACATCTATCAAGGAAACACTGTGGAAGAGGAACTGAATTTAAGCATTGAGGTTTTGAATGGAAGCAACTCTTTACATGATCTTTAGTGTTTTGCTTTGTCTGCAGCTATAGTTTGAAAAATAAATATTATTTATTAATATTTTATTAATAAAGTATATATATATTTGACAGGCATAAGCATTCAATAAGAATTCAAATTCAGTGCGTATATGCCTGGTTTTGACTAAAATGTATGATGAAACTAATTGAGAGATTCTTGGGCATTGCCAACGGTTGGTATTTGCATCTTTCTCTGGCTCTCTGATCTTTCAGATCAAAAGGCAGGATAGAATGTTTTAGTGAAAAGACAGAATCAACAGGCCCCATTCCTACCAAGCTTGAACACATCAGTGACAGTGATGTGATAAGAGACTCGTCTAAAATCCCTAAGATCTCTGGGTCTTTAACTTGAAAAAACCCAAAGGGAAGGATGATGGCAGGATATTCTGAGTGTAACCAGTATATAGAGGGCTCTAAAAGGGAATCAGGTTAGCTGAATTTTCAGCTGTTTTGAAGACATCTTTTGAAACTGTACTTAAAGAGATATTTCACATGATGTTCATTCAAAAGACCAGTTTTGGGGTGGGTGTTTGGCTTAGAGCTTAAGATGCCTGTTAAGATACCCACATCCCACATCAGAGTGTTTGGTTTTGATCCTGGCTTTGGCTGCCAATGCCAGCTTTCTGCTAATGTGCACCCTGGGTGGCAGCATGAAGGCTCAAATAGTTAGATCTCTGTCATCAATGTGGGAGACTTGGACTGAGTTCCTGGCTTCTGACTTCAGGCCAGCCCAGTCCTGGTCATTGTGGGTCTTTGGTGAGTGACTCTGTGATGAGAGCTCTCTCTGTCTCTCTGTCCCAAATAATAATAACAATAGCAACAACAACAACAATAAATAGCAGTTCTGCTTACTTTATTCTTATCCTTCTAATTCTTTTGACACTGATTTCAAAATTTGTATCAGATTATCTATATCTTCAAGTGGAAATTTGCCTTTACTTTCATAAAATGCACCTCAAAGTTTTTTAGAGGCAACCCATTGGCATTAATGACTTTGTTTTCAAAATGACAATGAATTTCATTATAAACTATTTCTTAATTTTTCTGATCTAATTCTGAAAATTTCATGTATATTTTTTCCCAGTTGTTTTGAGAGTAGGTCAAAAATGGTGCCAAATTTAACAGATGAAAGGTTTTAATGTACAGTCTATTTATTTATAATTTTTGTTCCTTGAGATATCATAGCATTATATAACTATTTCTGATTTTTCAATGATATATATTATTTTAATTTAAATGAAACAGTTCTCTTTTTAAACTTGTTTTCTGTTGAGTATGCATTTGAAGAATGGAAAAGTGAGGCAGGTTAAAGTATATATAGCTTTGAAATTTGATTGTCATATTGACATTGAAGATCAGTGTAAATTGGCTTCTGTATTTGCTGGAGAATGGAAAGTCTACCCACCAAATTACTTTCCTGGGTATTTCAATCTATCTTTTATGTTTTGTAAAATTTGACTTATTTCCTGTTTCCAAGGTTTGGGTTCTTATTTCATGGTATCTCTTTTATTTATTTAGTATTAGCCCCTATGAAACACATTTGGGAACATCTGTATTACCAAGAATCCATGCTCACTTCACTTTAATGCACCTTTAAAACAATACTGTGCAGCAAATTGAGCTTTTCAAAAACAGTAAGAAAATAATCTGTAGAACGGATATTAAATCATCATTGTATAAAATTCCAAAACTTTAAAATATAAGCCCAAATAAGCAAACAAAGCTTAGTAGAATTATCACATTTTCTTTTTCCCTCTCCTGAAGACTTCCATGTCATATTATTTAAAATCTTCTGCTGTCTACCCATTGCTCCTTGAAATGATCTAATCCACTATAACAACCTTCAAGCCTCTGATCTGGTTCTTTATACCTAATCCTGAGATTTTACCATTGCCTCGTATTCCCAACCACACTGAGGCTCCTCTGTTTCCTAAACACACTGCGCTCTTTCTTAACTTGGAGTTTTGGTGTTTGTTATTCCTTTTGCCCAAAATAATTATTCTTAGGTCTTTTCATACTTGAATCCATCTTACCATCCAGGTTTCAACTCAAATATAACTTTCTCAAAGAAACGTTATCTTTCCACTTCCTTTAACTTAACTGTCATTCCTACCCCTCAGTCACTTTGCCCATTTAGGATCATTTTTTTAAAGATTTATTTATTTGTTTACTTGAAAGGCAGAATCATAAAGGGACATAGGCAGTGAGGGAGAGGTCTTCTATCTGCTGGTTGACTCCCCAGATGGCCGCAGTGGCTGGAACTGTGCCTATCTGAAGCCAGGAGCCAGGAGCCAGAAGCTTCTTCTGGGTCTCCCATGTGGGTGCAGGGGCCCAAGGACTTGGGTCATCTTCTACTGCTTACCCAGGTCATAGCAGAGAGCTGGACCAGTAGTGGAGCAGCCAGGACTTGAACTGGTGCCCATATGGGATGCTGGCACTGCAGACGGCAACTTTATCCACTATGCCACAGTGCTGGCCCCTGGGATCATCTTTTAAAATTTTTCCCTCCATATATCCAAAATGGCGCCTGCTCTTTGTCTTGCTCGCCCTTCAAAGGTGAGTAGAGAGAGAGACTCGTGTCTGTACTGGTCCCCGCCCCCCCCCTCCCCCCCGGTTTTTTTTTTTTTTTCTCTCTCCTCTATTTAGCCTGGTGAACTTTCCCCACGGGGCCTCAAGCCTCATTTCCTCTAGGCTCTTCCTTCTGCTTTCCTGCCGGTGTCTTGGGCTACTGAGGTTTTGGCTCACCTCCCTTTCCAGTGCTGGTGTGTAGATTCCGCAGCTGGGGTCCCGAGCCATGGGCGCCCGTGCCCTTCACGTAGGTCCACTGTGAACCAGAAGTTCCGGAAGAGTTTCCTCTGCTGTTTCTTCCCTAACTCTTCTGTGAAACTGCAGTATCTCCACTTTGATTAAACTGTCTTTTCCCGGACTGTCAATGTGCTCCCTTCCTATGTAGGAGATTATTAAGAGTTCCCTCTATTTATCCTCTCCTCACTATATTTTAATTTCCACAAGATAGAGATACTGTAATTCATATTAATACTTTTATTTCCAGCTTCTTAAATATTTCTAGCATAATTACAGTAAATGACAAATAAATACATGAGAGTATGAACAGATAAAATAATCACAACACAACTTTTATTTAACATAGTGGCTACCTGAATCAGTTTTGTATTTGGGAAAGATGTGTGCAACAGTTCTAAAATAGCTTTCATTGAAGGAGACAAAAGAAGAAAAATGGCTTTTCAAGAGATTGTATTTCTTATGGAGATGAGTAGCTGACAAGATTTGAAGAAATAAAAATTCACAAAACAGTTCAAATAGCAAAAAGGAAATAATTTATGTAGTAATACCTCTGAAAATTAAAAATGAAATGAAATTAGACTAATTAAATGAGGGAGTTTTTGTTTGATGGTAATCATTATTTGCAATCACCTATGCCCTGAATCTATCTTATTAGATTCAGGAAGAGAAAGACAATTACTTGGGCCCAAATGCATTTTATTCTTTCCTTACTACAAAGCTCTAGTGCTTTTGGTTTGATAAATTACCTAAACTACCTGGCTGGCTTGAAGGGAAAGTTATGTTTTTACATTTATATTAAACAAAAATCTTGTACTTTAAAAATAAATCATCACATCTGATGGTATTCCCTCTCTTTCATTTGTTTGCTATCAAGTGTGAGTTAAAGGTTATGTGCAGAACAATCTCAGGGGTGCAATTTACACTCCCAGGTAGCAGTAAAGCCCTGTAACCAATAACCATCACAGACGGAGAAGCTGTCAGAGACCAAATTCATTGCTCCCATTCCCAGAGTCCTTTTGTTTTTAGAAGACACTGAAATATGTTCTCTTTTCTTAGCCCATGAGAATTTTAGGCTGTCCTCTGACCTGTCTTTTGGCACGATACAATAAATATAGAAAGAAAAACTCACCTCTTTAAGATCACATTTTGGGAGAAAAGGAATGTATACACATACATTATATTGAATAACAATTACTTATTTTCTTAGAGCTTTTAAAATTTGGTCCAAGGCAAGGAATAAGGCCATGGAGGACTCAGAATAATTTTACATAGGCAAGATTTTCTCACTGCATACTTTCTTTGGGATAAGAATATAAGTTGTGGGGTGCTGGATTCTGTCCCGGTTGCTCCTCTTCCAGTCCAGCTCTCTGCTGTGGCCCGGGAGGGCAGTGGAGGATGGCCCAAGTGCCTCGGCCCTGCACCCGCATGCGAGACCAAGAGGAAGCACCTGGCTCCTGGCTTCAGATTGGCACAGCAGGCCTGCCGTAGCAGCCATTTGGGGGGTGAACCAACGGAAAGAAGGCCTTTCTCTCTGTCTCTCTCTCTCTCACTGTCTAACTCTGCCTGTCCAAAAAAAAAAAGAATATAAGTTGTGATATCAATTAGTTTTGTCTCTGTTTGCCTAACTCATACTTCCATTCTGGACTTGCTACTTGTGTCTCCCTGGGATTTGGTATTCATGATAAACTTTTTCTAGCCTATTGTGCAATATTTTATTTTTTCCTGTTTTTTTCAAGGGATTGCAATAATAAATAGTCAACTTTCCAACAGTGTGATTTAAAAAAAATTCATTGATTTTTCTAGGCCCAGATGTTGTCATTTGTAGACCATTACTATTGGGGGTATTATCTAAGATCTTTCCCAGCTCTAAAATAGAGTAACAAAGTAAACAATGCACATCTGCATATGAGGAAGCTCTTTCTGACAAGATTTGAGTAATGTTGATTTGTGCAACTTCTATTTTTGACATCTTTCTCTCTGGAAAAAAGAAGAGGAACTGTATTTCGTTATTTTTTGTAAATAATCTGTACTAAATGAAGGAAAACATTTAAGACAAACACATTGTAAATGTAACAAGGAGTCTGTCTTCAACACAGCTAATAATTCAATGTGTGAAACAGTCATTGAAGGAGAGGCATATATGATATCAACTGAGAAAGTGAAGTGATCTCTGTAAGAGAATTCACTTCAAGGAAACATACTTTCTTGGGAACAAGACTTTGGGTATTAGAGAGTAAGCTTATTCTGATGTTTGTAAATTTTCTTTTGAACCCATTCCTGATACATGGGCATATTGCTGCATGTTAAGAATGAAATGCACATGTAAACTATTGAAGCATAAGCCTTCCCACTTTGCTCCTGCCAACAAAATTAAACAAAAAGTTGACATTACTCCCTTGGACCTATTACCATGGGAATATATTCCGGAGGCTCCAGATATAAGTCATGTTTTCTATCAAGAAACAACAGAGCATTATTACCACCAAGTGGCAAAGGATTTCCTCTTGAGACTGTGGAAAACAATCTGTGGACATTTCTCATTGAGGGTCATTGAGGGCAATGTTGCAAATGGCCGATGTTCATCCTAGGTAGGTCTAAGAACTAGTGAATTCAGTTTTTGCAGTTAATCATACCTTACTAGAATATTGTGAAAGTTTTGGCTACTGAATATATGCTGGCAGTCCATTTGGTCAAAAATATGGAGCTATGAATTTAATGCAATCAGTTATGTTCATTCAATATTTAGCAAGACACCCAGATATCTGAAGGAATATGTTTAGTCGTAAAAATGCATAGTTCCCTTATTAAAGTACCTGGTTGTGTTGCCCACCTTCAGCTCTTGACTCCAGCTTCCTACTGATGCAGATCCTGGGAGGCAGCAGAGAAGGCAGAAATAAATGGGGTTTGGCCACCCATGTGAGAGACATGGATAGGGTTCTGATCTCCCAGATTTGGCTGCGGCCCAAATCTGATCATAGCAGGTATTTAAAGAACGAATCAATAGATGGGAGTCTTTCTGTCTCTGCCTCTCAAATAAATAAATAAAAACAAAAAAATAAATTTGCATCATTTAAATATTAAATTTTCAGGCAGCAGAAATTGATCCTCCATTTTTTCAATAATAATTGCATAAACCATTGTTTATGGTAGTATGGCATCTAAAATATATGAAGATCACTTATAAAATATACATTAGAGCAGATGGTTATGAGAAGAGCCAATTGAACAGAATAATAAACAATACAAATTAAGAAATTAGTTAATTAAAGAAGATTAAGGGTACTTAAAGGGGACATAAAGACCTAGGGACCTTCGAAAACAAAGGATTAGCATGTTGGTGCAATGCCATGCTCTTTTCTCCAATGTGTAGCTAATGAAAGGAGAGTGATGTGCAGAACAGATGAAAAGACTTCATTAGAATGCTGTCTTCAATAACCCAAATCCCTTGATTCAACACACAGGGACAGAGTGTCATAAATTCTTTTGTAATTTGGTCTGGGTATTCCTCTCTTTTATTCTGCTATATGCATTCAGATCCCATTAACTTTTAAAAGGACTTTCATGCACAGACGATAATAGGCACATTTAATGGGCACAGTGACTTAGTGTATTTTATAGTCTTCAACTCTCGGAAACTCTGTTTTAGAGAATGTTAATTCTCAAGGGCTTTGACCTTAGCAGATACTTTTCAATCAATATTTGAAGAATGAATGAATGATATTGTTTAGTAAGAAAAACTCCCCTTGAATTTAAAAATATTTACACTTATATTTCAAGGGTCATCTACTAAATTCTGTTGAATTTTTCAAGGTCTATCTCTAATTGACATTTATTTTCATAATCTGTTTGTTCATTCATTTATTACATATTCAGTAGTCAACATTTCTTGAGTATCTCCAGGGTGCTACTTGCTTTGTTAGATACTGATTAATAAAGCTTGGTCATTATGCTCAATGGATTCCTTTTAGAGGGGAAACTGTACATGTAAATAATTTATACAGTACAGTAAGAGAAGTATTCTAATAGAAATATGATCAAATTCTAGGAGCACATAAAAGAAGAAATTCTATCTCTCAATAGATGAGAAAGAGAAGAAAGTTCCATGAAAGGAGTCGAGAAGATAGCTTCTGAAGTGCACCAAAAATAGTGCTCAGGAAACAAATCTGGTACCTATATGTTTCTGTAAATATAGTTTTATAAGAATATAACCATGACCATTTGTTTAATAAAATGTTTATGGCTACCTTCATGTTACAAAGTAACAGAAATGAGTAGTTGTGACAGTTATAGTAAGGCTGGAGAAAATATTCTTTTGTTAATACCTGGTCTAAAAATTGATATTTTTTTGGGGGGGGAGCAAAGGTAAAAAAGTAGCATGTCCAGTCTTGGAGACATGGTTATAGAACACAGATGATTATAAAGAGATCTAGGAGATCACTTTGGTTAAAGTGAAGGGTTCACAAATGAATTAGAGGGATAAAGGGGAAAAGGCGTTTTGAATGAAAATTGTAAATAATTTTAAACATGGCATTCTTCAAGCTCTCTGTAGGAAACACAGCTCTGATTTCTGAGAAAGGCTTGAAGTTTACTAAATAGGTTTTTACAGAGGAGATTTCCCACATGGGTGTAGCTTCAAGGGTAGAGCTTTCTGCTCAAGCAAAGAGGGCAATAGAGTAATTTCTTTCATCTTTGTGATTATGCATACCTCCAACAGGTGTGGAAAGACAGGTCTGAGGTTACTTGCTAACAGGGCAGTGGGGCTTTCTGACCACGGAAAATCCATATCAGAATGACTGTCTAACCCATGGTAAAATAGACATCATTTAAGTCACTTATATTGACATAATCTGGAAAGAGGTCATCGTTGCAATGTAAAAGTGAGAGAGGCCAGTCATTTTATAAAAGTTTGAGGCCACAGCCTTGACATACTGATAACAGTGACAGGAAGCTGGGAAATGGGTGTTCCATCTCCCCAACAAGTGATAAATCTGAAAGAGTGGCTCCAATACCAATTAGCACAGCTGAATCAACTGGACAACATCTGAACAGTGCACATTCTTGGGCTATCCTCCAGATCTCTTAAATATTTTCAATTTTAAAAGCTACATAGATTATTCTTATTACTCAATCATCTTCAGGCAGCAGCATTTGATTCTTTCTCATGTTAACACAAGAGTTTTGTTATATGTGTTTATACCTAGTGATGGGACTTCTGGACAGTGCAAAGAAATGATTGTTTATTTGACAAACAAGTGTAAGAGTCATTGAAAATTTTAATTTGGTGATCACAAGAACTAGACAATAGTATGTTTAAAGCTACTATTAATAGGGTCGAGTTGTTTAGGTGTTAGTGTGAGAACAAATTATATAAAATTCAAGTCATAAAGTTGAAATTAATTTAGAGATAATTCTAATTCAAATTTTTATCTATATAAGATTTCTTCCACAGATTCTTAACTAATAGTTATTAGAGAAAAATATGAATTGTTTTAGAAATCAAATTCTTCTTGTGCTTTAAATAATGATAGAGCTGTTGTTATTTTACTAAACCAAAGTGTATCTGTATTTTCCACTTAATTATCATGATTTATACCATCTTGAAACAATATAGGAAGAAACGAGTGTCTTCCATTTAAATTCACTGATCATGATTCTCTTTAGTTTTCTCTTTTTCAGTCCAAAATTTCTACTTTTTCCAAATAAACCTCAAGAACATGTTTTGCTTTCTCATTTTTAAATTTTTGAAATAACATTTTAAATTTACATTATAGTCAGTGGCTTACTGCTTTAGGTTTTCCATGTAAACGTTCATGGAATTGGAAAATAGGAATAATTTAAATTCTTACCTTCCAATTTGACTGCCTTTTATTTCTTTCTCTTGCCTACTTGCTGTAGCTGGGATTTCACATACTATGTTTAATTGAAGTGGAAAGAGTGGGCATCCTTGTCTTGCTCCTGAACTTAGAGAAAAAGCTTTTGACTTTTCATCCTGAAATAAGATATTAGCTGTAGGCTTATCGTGTATGAGTTTTCCGGTGTTGATGGGCATTCCATCTATAGCTTATTTTCTGAGACGTTTTATATGAAAAGATGTAGAATTTTGTCAAGTGCTCAAATGAGCTAAAATCATTCTTTGGAGAAAGACCAGTATCTTCAACAAATGGTGTTGGGTAAATTGGATCTTTACATGTAGAATTATTAAACTAGACCCTTACCTTATATCCTGTACAAAAATCAAATCACAATAGATCAGGGATCTAAATCTAAGACCTGAGACCATAAGTTACTAGAGGAAAGTATAGAGGAAGCACTGCAAGACATTAACATAGAAAAAACTTCTTGTAGGCACAGGCAATAAAGAAGAAAATAGACAAATGGGTTAACATCAAGCTAAGAAGCTTCTGCACACCAAAAGCAACATTGAACAAAGTAAAGAGGCAACTGACAGAATGGGAGAAAATATTACAAACTATACATCTAACAAAAAATTAATATCCAGGATAAACAAGGAGGTCAAAGAACTCAACAACACTGAAACAGAAAATCCAGTTGAAAGTCATGTCATTCTCATTTTTAGACCTTGTTTATACTTCTGTGGAACTGTAGTCTTCCTATGATGTCTTGTTGACTATTATGGTTAGTTGCAAATTAAGCCTGTGATTATAGAGTCAATTGAAATTATATTTTTCTTTTTTTTAAATTAAACTTTTATTTAATGAACATAAATTTCCAAAGTACAGCTTATGGGTTACAATGGCTTCCCCCCACCCAAAATTTCCCTCCCACCCACAACCCTCCCCTTTCCCGCTCCCTCTCCCCTTCCAATCACATCATGATTCATTTTCAATTCTCTTTATATACAGAAGATCAGTTTAGTATATATTAGGTAACGATTTCAACAGTTTGCCGCCATATAGCAACACAAAGTGAAAAAAATACTGTTGGAGTACTAGTTATAGCATTAAATAACAGTGTACAGCACATTAAAGACAGAGATCCTACATAATATATTTTTTTTAAAAATTAATTAATTTCCTATGCCATTTCCAATTTAACACGAGGGTTTTTTTTTTATTTCCAATTATCTTTATATACAGAAGATCGATTCAGTATATAATTAGTAAAGATCTCATCTGTTTGTACCCACACAGAAACACAAAGTGTAAAAATACTGTCTCAGTACTAGTTATAGCATCACTGCACATTAGACAACACATTAAGGACAGATCCCACATGGGATATAAGTACACAGTGACTCCTGTTGCTGACTTAACAATTTGACACTCCTGTTCATGGTGTCAGTAATCTCCCTAGGCTCTAGTCATGAGTTGCCAGGGCTATGTAAGCCTTTAGAGTTCGCTGACTTTGATCTTATTCCGATAGGGTCATAGTCAAAGTGGAAGTTCTCTCCTCCCTTCAGAGAAAGGTACCTCCTTCTTTGATGGCCCCGTTCTTTCCACTGGGATCTCACTCACAGAGATCTTTCATTTAGGTGTTCTTTTTTTTTCTTTTCCATGGTGTCTTGGCTTTCCATGCCTACAATACTCTCATGGGCTCTTCAGCCAGATCCGAATGCCTTAAGGGCTGATTCTGAGGCCAGAGTGTTGTTTAGGATGCCTGCCATTCTATGAGTCTGCTGTGTATCCCATTTCCCATGTTGGATCTTTCTCTCTCTTTTTGATTCTATCAGTTAGTATTAGCAGACACTTGTCTTGTTTGTGTGATCCCTTTGATTCTTAGACCTATCAGAGCCATCGGTTGTGAACTGAAATTAATCACTTGGACTAGTGAGATGGCAATGGTACATGCCACCTTGATGGGATTGTATTGGAATCTCCTGGTACATTTCTAACTCCATCATTTGCAGCAAGTCAGATTGTGCATGTCCCAAATTGTACATCTCCTCCTTCTCTTATTCCCACTCTTATATTTAACAGGGATCACTTTTCATTTAAAATTTAAATACCTAAGAATAATTGTGTGTTAATTACAGAGTTCAACCACTAGTACTAGAACAACAACAACAAATACTAAAAAGGATAAAGTATTACATTGTACATCTAGAGCCAGGACAAGAGCTGATCAGGTCATAGTTTCTTATAGTGTACATTTCACTTCCACAGGTTTCCCCTTTGGTGCTCAGTTGTCGCTGATCAGGGAAAACAAATGAAATTTTTCTCTTTGGGACTGGCTTAATTCACTCAGCATGATGTTTTAGATTCCTCCATCTTGTTGCAAATGACTGGGTTTCATTGTTTCTTACTGCTGTATAGTATTCTATGGAGTACATGTCCCATAATTTCTTTATCCAGTCTACTGTTGATGGGCATTTGGGTTGGTTCCAGGTCTTAGCTATTGTGAATTGAGCTGCAATAAACATTAATGTGCAGATGGCTTTTTTATTTGCCAAATTAATTTCCTTTGGGTAAATTCCAAGGAGTGGGATGGCTGGGTTGTACGGTAGGGTTATGTTCAGGTTTCTGAGGAATCTCCAGACTGACTTCCATAATGGCTTAACCAGTTTGCATTCCCACCAACAGTGGGTTAGTGTCCCTTTTTCCCCACATCCTCTCCAGCATCTGTTGTTGGTAGATTTCTGAATGTGAGCCATTATCACTGGGGTGAGGTGAAACCTCATTGTGGTTTTGATTTGCATTTCTCTGATGGCTAGTGATCTTGAACATTTTTTCATGTGTCTGTTGGCCATTTGGATTTCCTCTTTCGAAAAATGTCTATTGAGGTCCTTGGCCCATCTCTTTAGTGGGTTGTTTGTTTTGTTGTTGTGGATTTTCTTGATTTCTTTGTAGATTCTGGTTATCAACCTTTATCTGTAGTATAGTTTGCAAATATTTTTTCCCATTCTGTCGGTTGCCTCTTCACTTTCCTGACTGTTTCTTTCGAAGTACAGAAACTTCTCAATTTGATGCAATCCCAAATGTTAATTTTGGTTTTGACTGCCTGTGCTCCTGGGGTCTTTTCCAAGAAGTCTTTGCCTGTACCTATATCTTGCAGGGTTTCTCCAATGCTCTCTAACAATTTGATGGTTTCGGGTCGTAGATTTAAATCGTTAATCCATGTTGAGTGAATTTTTGTGTAAGGTGAAAGGTATGGGTCTTGCTTCAAGCTTCTGCATGTGGAAATCCAATTTTTCCAGCACCATTTATTGAATAGACTGTCCTTATTCCAGGGATTGGTTTTGGATCTTTGATCAAATATAAGTTGGCTGTAGATGTTTGGATTGATTTCTGGTGTTTCTATTCTGTTCCATTGGTCTATCCTTCTGTTTCTGTACCAGTACCATGCTGTTTTGATAACAACTGCCCTGTAGTATGTCCTGAAATCTGGTATTGTGATGCCTCCGGCTTTGTTTTTGTTGTATAAGATTGCTTTGGCTATTCGAGGTCTTCTGTGTCTCCATATGAATTTCAGCATCATTTTTTCCAGATCTGAGAAGAATGTCTTTGGTATCTTGATTGGTATTGCATTGAATGTATAAATTGCTTTTGGGAGAATAGTCATTTTGATGATATTGATTCTTCCAATCCATGAGCATGGAAGATTTCTCCATTTTTTGGTATCCTCTTCTATTTCTTTCTTTAAGGTTTTATAGTTTTCATCATAGAGATCTTTAACATCCTTGGTTAAGTTTATTCCAAGGTATTTGATTGTTTTTGTAGCTATTGTGAATGGGATTGATCTTAGAAGTTCTTCCTCAGCTGTGGCATTGCCTGTGTATACAAAGGCTGTTGATTTTTGTGCTTTGATTTTATATCCTGCTACTTTCCCAAACTCTTCGATGAGTGCCAGCAGTCTCTTAGTAGAGTTCTTTGGGTCCCCTAAATGAAGAATCATATCATCTGCAAAGAGGGATAGTTTGATTTCTTCCTTCCCAATTTGTATCCCTTTAATTTCTTTTTCTTGCCTAATAGCTCTGGCTAGAACTTCCAGAACTATATTGAAGGGCAGTGGTGAGAGTGGGCATCCCTGTCTGGTACCAGATCTCAGCGGAAATGCTTCCAACATTTCCCCATTCAATAGGATGTTGGCTGTGGGTTTTTCATATATTGCTTTGATTGTATTGAGGAATGTTCCTTCCATACCCAGTTTGCTTAGAGTTTTCATCATGAAAGGGTGCTGTATTTTATCAAATGCTTTCTCTGCGTCTATTGAGAGAATCATATGGTTTTTCTTCTGCAATCTGTTAATGTGGTGTATCACGTTGATTGTTTTGTGAATGTTGAACCATCCCTGCATACCAGGGATAAATCCCACTTGGTCTGGGTGGATGATCTTTCTGATGTGTTGTTGCATTCTATTGGCCAGAATTTTATTGAGGATTTTTGCACCTATGACATCAGGGATATTGGTCTGTAATTCTCTTTCAATGCTGCATCTTTTCCTGGCTTAGGAATTAAGGTGATGCTGGCTTCATAGAAAGAATTTGGGAGAATTCCCTCTTTTTCGATTGTTCTGAATAGTTTGAGAAGAATTGGAGTTAGTTCTTCTCTAAATGTCTGTTAGAACTCAGCAATGAATCCATCTGGTCCTGGGCTTTTCTTTGTTGGGAGGGCCTTTATTACTGTTTCAATTTCTGTGTCAGTTATGGGTCTGTTTAGGTTTTCTATGTCTTCCTGGCTCAATTTAGGTAGGTTGTATGTGTCCAACAATCTGTCCATTTCTGATAGATTTCCCTGTTTGCTGGCATACAAGTCCTTGTAGTAATTTCTGATGATTCTTTTTATTTCTGTGGTGTCTGTTGTTACGTTTCTTTTCTCATCTCTGATTTTATTGATTTGGGTCTTTTCTCTTCATTTTTTAGTGAGTTGGGCCAATGGGGTGTCAATTTTGTTTATTTTTTCAAAAAACCAGCTCCTTGTTTGGCTGATTTTTTGTAATGTTTTTTTTTTTGGATTCAATCCTGTTGATTTCTTCTTTGATTTTAATTATTTCTCTTTTCCTACTGGGTTTGGGATTGGTTTGATGCAGATTTTCTAGATCCTTGAGATGACTTGAAAGCTCATTTATTTGGTGCCTTTCCAATTTCTTGATGTAGGCACCTACTGATATAAACTTTCCTCTTAACACTGCTTTTGTTGTATCCCAGAGGTTTTGGTATGTTGTGCTGTTATCCTCATTTACTTCCAGAAAATTTTTGATTTCTCTTTTAATTTCTTCTGTTACCCATTGTTCATTCAGGAGCATGTTGTTCAACCTGCATGTGTTTGCACGTGTTCTAGGGATTCCCGGTTTGCTAATTTCCAATTTCATTCCTTTGTGGTCTGAGAAGCTGCATGGTATGATTCTAATTCTTTTGAATTTGCTGAGACTTGCTTTATGGCCTAGTATGTGGTCAATCGTAGAGAAGGTTCCATGTATTGCTGAGAAGAATGTAAAGTCCTTAGATGTAGGATGAAATGTTCAGTTGATATCTGTTAAAAGCATTTGGGCTATAGTGTCATTTAAATGTACTGTCTCCTTGTTGATCTTCTGTCCTGTTGATCTGTCTATCTCTGAGAGTGGAGTATTGAAGTCCCCCAGTACTATTGTATTGGGGTCTAAGTCTCCCTTTAAGTCCCTTAACAAGTCTTTTAAATAAGCTGGTGCCCTGTGATTAGGTGCATATACATTGATAATCGTTATATCTTCCTGTTGAATGGATCCCTTAATCATTAAATAGTGCCCCTCTTTGTCTCTCCTGACAGTTTTTGTGGTAAAGTTTATGTTGTCCGATATTAAGATGGCTACGCCCGCTCTTTTTTCATTTCTGTTGGCATGGTATATATTTTTCCAGCCTTTCACTTTCAGTCTGTATGGATCATTGTTGGAAAGATGAGTTTCTTGTAAGCAGCAAAAAGATGGGTTTTGTTCCTTAACCCAATCAGCCAATCTGTGTCTTTTAACTGGACAGTTCAAGCCATTAAGATTCAATGTGACTATTGAGAAGGAGTGACTTTGCCCTGTCATTTGCCAAAGATTTTTTCTAATATATGGTTTGAAACTCCTGTGATCTTTTGCTGTGAGGTTTCCCTCCTTTACCTGCTTTCATATTGGTTACCGTGTTTCTGTGTTTCTGTATGTAAGACATCTTTAAGCATCTTTTGCAGGGCTGGACGAGTGGCGACAAATTCTTTCAGTTACTGTTTGCTGTGAAAAGTCTTTATTTCACCTTCATTCACAAATGAGAGCTTTGCAGGATATAATATTCTGGGCTGGCAGTTTTTCTCTCTTAGTACCTGGGCTATATCTCGCCATTCTCTCCTAGCTTGTAGGGTTTCTGATGAGAAGTCTGCTGTGAGTCTAATTGGAGATCCTCTGAGAGTAATCTGGCGTTTCTCTCTTGCACATTTTATTATCTTTTCTTTATGTTTCACTGTGGTGAATTTGATTATGACGTGTCGTGGTGAGGATCTCTTTTGATCATGTTTATTAGGGGTTCTATGAGCTTCCTGTACTAGGATGCCTCTGTCCTTCTCCAAACCTGGGAAATTTTCTGCTAGTATCTCACTAAAAAGGCCTTCTAATCCTTTCTCCCTTTCCATGCCTTCAGGAACTCCTAGAACCCGAATGTTGGGTATTTTAATAGTATCCTATAGATTCCTGACAGTATTTTTTAGATTTCTGATTTCTTCTTCTTTTCTTTGATTTGACTGTTTCCTTCCCTGTTCTCTGTCTTCTAATTCCGATATTCTCTCTTCTGCTTTGCCCATTCTGTTTTTAAGGCTCTCTAATGTGTTTGTCATTTGATCTATTGAGTTCTTCATTTCATTGTGGTTTTTTGTCACTATCACTGTTTCATGTTCTACTAGTTGTTTCATTTCATTTTGATTCCTCCTTAATATTTCATTTTCACGAGAGAGATTTTCTATCTTGTCCATGAAGGATTTCTGTAGTTCAAGAATTTGTTTTTGAGAACTTCTTAATGTTCTTATCAGTTTTTTGAGATCCGCTTCTTGCATTTCTTCGATCTCATCATCTTCATAATCTTGCATTGGCGTGTCTTGTTCGTTTGGAGGCATCATAGTGTCTTCCTTGCTCTTGTTACTTCGGCTTCTACGTTAGTTGTTTGGCATGTTGGAGATAATTTATGGTTTTTTTTTTTTTTTTTTTTTTTGCTGTGGTGTTTTTTTTTTTTTTTTCTCATTATACTATGCCTCTAAGTGGGCTGTCTGCTTTGATGGATCCTTAGGGGCTGTGATGGGTGTGGCCTGAGAGCTCTGCTTGATTCTTCAGGTTTAAGGCTGTGCAAAAAGCCACTCACCCAGATTGTTCACTCCCTTGCTCCTTACTGGATTGCTCTCTCTCTCTCTCTTTTTTTTTTTTGACTCACTTGGGAAGTAATCTGGAATGGCTGAGTGAAATTGAGGGTAGTTGAAATCTGTCCTCTGTGAGTATTCCTTTGATCTACCCCTGGGACCACACAAAGAGTTTATGCAGCCCTCAATGTGTTCTCAAGATTCACCAAATTCCGAAGTTACTGAGTTTGTGGCTGTGCTTTAGATATGTAAAATGGCTCCTGCTCTTTGTTTTGCTAGTTGAGTGACAAGAGAGGCCTCTGCTTTTCCCCCCCAATGTCTCCGGTTTCTGCTGTCTTTATCTTACCTTCCTCCCGTTCCCGCGCTGGCAAAAATTTGCGGCTCCTCTCCTGCGGTTGAGTTTCCACACGGTGGGCTCTCTGTAGGTCCTCTGTGTCACATCCACTAGATCCGGAAGCGTTTCCTCTGCAGTTTTTTTCTTGAGTCTTTTCCTGAGGCTACAGTAATTCCACTTTTATGAAACTTTATTTTCCCAAGCTACGGCGCACGTCCTCACTATCCGCCATCTTGGCTCTGCCCCCTGAAATTATATTTTTCAAGAACTGATGAAGAGAGGGGTGGGACAGAGGAGCCTGGGAGAGGGGTAGTGAGGGAATTGTGAACATCTTCTTGGAACTGTACCTATGGAATGCATAAAATCTGTTCTCTACATTAATAAAAACTTTTAAAAAGAGGGCTGAGTATATGAACAGGCATTTTTCAAAGGATGGAATACAAATGGTCAACAGACAAATGAAAAGATGCTTAGGATCACTAGTCATCAGGGAAATGCAAGTGAAAACCATAACAAAGTTTCCCGTCACCCTGGTTAGAATGGCTGTGATTCAAAAATCAAAAAATGAAAAATGCTCGCAAAGCTTTGGGGAGAAAGATACCCTAATTACATTATTGTTAGGAATGTAAACTAGTATAACCATTAAGGGAGACAGTAGAGAGAGTCCTCAGAAATCTGAAAATATATCTATAATATAACCCTGCCATTCCACACCTGGGAATTTAGCCAAAGGAAATGAAATCAGCATATGAAAGAGTTATGTGTACCCCATGTTTATATAGCCCATGGAATCAACTCAGATGTCCATCAACTGGTGATTAGATAAATTGTTGTATTTACACATGATGCCATATATACTCAGCCATAAAAAATGAAATCCTGTTTTTTGCAACTAAATGCATGAAACTGGAATCCATTATGTGTAGTTTAATAAGCCAGTCTTCAAAAGACAAAATATAATAAGTTTTCCCTGATTTTTGGTAACTAATGAACGGAGAACTAGAAATTTAATGTATATGAATAAAATTGACATTTTGAGATATGATTATTGATTGTAGCCCTTGTTAATACTCTTGAGGAACTGTGGTTTTTCTACTACTGCTTATTGAATTTTTTATGTAGTGGAGGGTTAAACTTGGAAATATAAAGTAAATTGAAAGTATGTCGTTGTAAAACTTAAAGGAAAATAAGAATGGAAAAAAAGGAGGGAGTGTATGGCAAGAGTACCATTATGCTCTTAAAACTGTTTATATTGAGTTTAGGTGAAGGGGACAGACACACCCACATTAGTACGATGTCTGTCCCACATGCTATAGTTAAACATTTCTAAAGAAACAAAAGGTCAAGAATGACAATAAAGAAAGGTTATGTGCGAGCGGCAAGATGGTGGAATAGGAAGGGAGCACATTGAGAGTTTGGCAAGACAGAGGTTAGTAAAAGTGGAGATACTGCAGGGTCAAGGAAGAGTAGGGGAAGAAACAGCAGAGGAAACTCTTCCGGAACTGGTGATTCACGGTGGACCTGCGTGGAGAGCATGGGAGCCCAAGTTTGGGACACCAGCGGCAGACTCAACACACCAGCACTGGAACGCGAGGTGAGCCGAACCTCCATAGCCTGAGATACCAGCGGGCAAGCGGAAAGAGGAGACTAGAGGGAACGAGGCTTGAAACTCCGTGGGGAAAAGTTCACCAGGCTGACTAGAAGAGAGAGAGGAAAAATAAAAAAAAAAAGTGACCGATGACCGATACAGACACGAGCTTCTCTCTCTACGCTCACCCCTCAAAGGTGAGCAAGACAAAGAGCAGACGCCATTTTGGACATACGTCATAAGCAGGGCGACCTCAGGTCTGCACCGGCCCTGAGCCTAGCAGAAAAACCTGACTCTGGGGGGAGGGGTGAAATAACAGGAGATTAGGATCTAACTTGGCAACCCAGTGGGAGACTGCAGGAGAATTGGAGCCCACACTGAGGGCAGCAGAGATTCCCTATGTGGTCCTTGGGAAAGAGCTTCCGATCTCTGGCTCCTGTGGGTATATCATTTGCCTACTAACTACCTCCAATTATGTTCAGCTGTGCAAAATTACTTCCCTTTTGAATCAAAAAATAAAAAAAGAGATTTACCACGCCTAACCTGGGAGTGTCATCTTTGACACACCCTCAACCCTGAGGAACCAAACACAGCTCTCAGTCCACACTCATCTCAAGCCTCTAAGGCTCCACCGAAAGCAGACAGTCCACTTAATATAGAGCCATAGTGTAACAAGAAAAAACAGCACAGTGAAGAAACCAAATATCTCCAACGTGCCATACAACAAATGCAAATCCCGAGGTAACAAAAACAAGGAAGACACTATGATGCCCCCAAATGAAAAAGACACCCCAATTCAAGATTTTGAAGATGATGAGATCGAAGAAATGCAAGAAGCGGATCTCAAAAAACTGATAAGAACATTAAGAAGTTCTCAAAAACAAATTCTTGAACTACAGAAATCCTTAATGGACAAGATAGAAAATCTCTCTCATGAAAATGAAATATTAAGGAGGAATCAAAATGAAATAAAACAACTAGTAGAACAAGAAACCATGGTAGTGACGAGAAATCATAATGAAATGAAGAATTCAATAGATCAAATGACAAACACATTA
Source organism: Lepus europaeus (assembly GCF_033115175.1). NCBI lineage: Eukaryota > Metazoa > Chordata > Mammalia > Lagomorpha > Leporidae > Lepus > Lepus europaeus. The sequence continues at coordinate 61,237,941 of NC_084830.1, read as the reverse complement.
GAGAGCCTTAAAAACAGAATGGGCGAAGCAGAAGAGAATATCAGACTTAGAAGACAGAGAACAGGAAAGGAAACAGGCAAACCAAAGAAAAGAAGAAGAAATTAGAAATCTAAAAAATATTGTCGGGAATCTACAGGATACTATTAAAATACCCAACATTCGGGTTCTAGGAGTTCCTGAAGGCATGGAGAGGGAGAAAGGATTAGAAGGCATTTTCAGTGAGATACTAGCAGAAAATTTCCCAGGTTTGGAGAAGGACAGAGGCATCCTAGTACAGGAAGCTTATAGAACCCCTAATAAACATGATCAAAAGAGATCCTCACCATGACACATTGTAATCAAACTCACCACAGTGAAACATAAAGAAAAGATTCTAAAAGGTGCAAGAGAGAAACATCAGATTACTCTCAGAGGATCTCCAATTAGACTCACAGCAGACTTCTCATCAGAAACCCTACAAGCTAGAAGGGAATGGCGAGACATAGCCCAGGTAATAAGAGAGAAAAACTGCCAGCCCAGAATATTATATCCTGCAAAGCTCTCATTTGTGAATGAATGTGAAATTAAGACTTTTCATAGCAAACAGTAACTGAAAGAATTTGTCGCCACTTGTCCTGCCCTGCAAAAGATGCTTAAAGCTGTGTTACACACAGAAACACAGAAACATGGTCACCAATATGAAAGAAGGTAAAGGAAGGAAACCTCACAGCAAAAGATCACAGGAAGCTCAATTTCTCTTTGACATAGAATTAAACTCTGATGCTCTGTTAAAGCAATGTGTTAAAGTAATCTATTATGTTCTCTTGATGTCTGTTAAATTCTAATTGTTCAAAAACAGCTGAATTTTTATTAAGAGCTATGGGTTATTTAAATATGTGCTTATTTTCAAAGATTTGAAGAATCACCTTGTAACAATGATCAAATGTGGTCTATGTTATGTCATGATTGTAAGGAATCTTATTTCAACCAGATATTTTGGATTTTGAGCCTTCTTGGCATTCTTGACAGGCATTCAAAAAATCAAAGTTTCAAACAATCTGGACTCTAAAATTTCCAGTGTGTGACCTGAATCTGTGTATCATATGTTTTAAACTTGTTGGTAGAAAGAAACTAACAACATTTTATATGGTTGTGCTTAAGTTTACTGGTTAAAGAAGCTACACCATGTTAGATACTTAAGAGGTGTTTTCAAATACATGATTCTTAAAATTTATAGAAGGCATTGGACCTTCTGGTAAATGTTTTCTTAAGTTGTTCTCTAAAGGATGAAACTGTTTGCTAAGTTTTCATGTAATATTGCTATTGTCAGCAAGCAATCTAAGGTTGAAACTGTTTGCTAAGTATTCATGTAATATTGCTATTATCAGCAAGCGATCTAAGACCTGCTCCCTCATTTCTCTATTCTAAGCCCAACTTGTTCTTTCATTTCTCTATTCTCTTCAAGGTAGGAAACTAATTTTATTATGAAGGAAACTAGGACGCACAATTTAATCTTTAGACCTTATAAAAGAGATGGCTAACATTTTTCTGTAATAGCATAGCCAAAATAAGAACGTAAATAATAATCTCACAGCTGGATTCAGTTTGCCATCAGCGAAGTATACAGTAAGTAGAAAAAACCTCCCTTTCAGACCAAAGGGAAAGAAAGTTTTAAAGTGAGACTATAATTTTCCTCATGGGCATTGTCTACCTTAGAAAAACTACTACAGAACATGCCTGTGACTATAGACTTGTAGTTCAGGCCACCAAAGATTAGAGATGGGACTTGGGCACTCCCTTGACTTGCATCCTCTGGTCTGCTTTAACACAAACCAGGAGGAAAAGAAAGCTAGGCATCAGAAGCAATGGGTGGCAGGCCTATTAATGGCTGATCTGTACAGTGATCTGCCCCCAAGGAGACCCAGCAGGCCAGTCCACTGCAATGGCTTTCAAAGTGGTAAGCCTGGGCTTCAGCAGAAGTCAGCTTGTGAAGAGCCCTGGCAGCTCTGCCAAGAGTTGGATCACTGGAAATGGACCTGCCCTGGAGTCGAAGGATGCCCAGGTCAGAGCCACAGATCTTATTGGCTCATGCTGAAAGGCCCTACACTCAGCCCAACTTCCAAAGTGACCACTGCAGCTGAGGGTATGGTCAAGTAGGGTCAGCAACATTGCAGGCAGAACTGTAAATTTCTTGTTAGAGATGCCCCCCTGCCTTGACCTGGCCAGCTCTCCTCCCAGGCCAGCCAAGTAATGAAAGTCAACAGAGTGCCTTCCCCTAGGAGGTTCACACCTCCCTTGGGATGTACCCCATGTGAAGAGATAGATAGGTCTGGGCCTCTTAACTTACAAGGCCTAAAGCCCACCAGATTATTATCAAGCCCCTTCTATCAGGTTCTATTTTTCTCTCAATCAGAAAACTTAATTGTAGCTTAGACAGCACCTTTCTTAGCTCCTCTAATAATGACTCTGTCCTTTGTTCTAGGCCCTGTCTAGCGCACTTGGGCCTCATTCCTTTGTAATCATAACTTCTACTCTACCACCAATGGCTCTACTCCCAACCTGTGTGTACTGATGGTCCTCTTCCCCACTTAATGCTGTATAATTGTTCAAGCCTGGTAAATGCCACTCTTAGGATCATTGGTTACTATCCTCACCCTGTCTTTTATGACCTTGTCTAAATATGATCAGAGTCGGCAAACTTGGAAGGCTTCCATAGCCTTGGCAACTCATGACGACAGCCTAGGGTGGTTACTGGTGCCATAAACTAGAGTGTCAATTTGTTGGGTCAACAACAGGAGCCACTGTGCACTTGCTCCTCATGTGGGATCTCTGTCCTTAATGTGCTGTACATTTTGATTTAATACTATAACTAGTACTCAAACAGTATGTTTCACTTTGTGTTTCTATGTGGGTGCAAACTGTTGAAATCTTTATACTAAATTGATCTTCTGTATATAAGGGGAATTGAAAATGAATCTTGATGTGAATGGAAAGGGAGAGGGATCAGGAGAGGGGAGGGTTGTGGGTGGGAGGGAAGTTATGGGAGGGGGAAGCCATTGTAATCCATGGGCCGTACACTGGAAGTTTATATTCATTAAATAAAAGCTTAAAAAAAACAAAAAACAAAAAACAAAACTGTTTATATTAAATATATTGAAAAGTATATATTAAAATTATATATATTAACTACATGAATATGAATTAAAATTATAAAACAATTGAAACAATTTTGTCAAAAGCTTTACCTGTATTTATTAAAATGATCATATGGTTTTTTCCTTCATTGTATTATGAGATTATATCATACTTATAAATTTGCAACTGTTGGATTATCTTTGAATCTATGGAATAAATTCCACTTGATTATAGTGAATAATCCTTTTACTGTGTATGAATTTGGCTTGATGCTATTTTTGGTGATGATTTTTGTGCCCATATTAATTGAGAATACTTACCATATAATATTCTTTTCATGTAGTTTTTCCATCTGTCTTTTAGTATGAAGGCATTGCTGACCTCATAAAATGAGATTGGAAGTATTATGGCTTCATTTTTTGGAATAATTAGAGACGAGTGATGCTAGTTCTTATTTAAATGCTTTGTAGAGTTCAGCAGTAAAGCCATCAGAACTCGGGTTTTCTTTGGAGACTTTAAAAAGTTTTTTTTTTTTAAATTTATTTGAAAGAATCAGCAATAGAGACAAAGATAGATGATAGCTAGGCAGATATATAGATATTTTCCATCTCCTGGTTCACTCCCCAAATGGTGGCAATGGCTGGGACCTGGCCACCCAAAGACCAGTAGCCTAGAACAATATCTGGGCTACCCCAGTTTGTGGTAGGGACCTAAATACATTAGTCATCATCTACTGCTTCCCAGGGTGGACATTAATAGGAAATTGTATCAGGAGCAGGGTGGAACTCAAGCTCATCTAGAGATGCAGGAGCTCCAAATGTTGGCTTAATAGTGCCACAAGTTCACTAATATTTACTGGACTCAGATTTTCTATTTCTTCATGATTTAGTCTAGATTGGTTATATTTTTTCTTGGAATTTAGGCATTTCTTCTGGGCTATTCAGTATATTGCTAGAAAAGTGTTAATGGTATTTTCTTATGTTTCTTTATATTTCTGTAGTATCAGTTATAATGGCTTCTCTTTCATTTTTTATTTCATTTGAATTTTTTTTTCTTTTTAGTTTAGCTGGAAGTGTGTTGATTTTATCTGTATAACACAGCTTTTGGTTTTGTGGCTCTTTTATAATGTTTGTTTTGTATTTATATATTTCTGCTCTTGTATTTACTGTTTCTTTCCTTTTACTAACCTTGAGCTTAGTTTCTTCTTTTTTTAGTTTCTTGAAGTGTAATACTAGGTTGTTCACATGATATATTTCTTCTTTTGTGATGTAGAAGTTTATCACTGTATGCTTTACTCTTAGAATTGCTTTTCCTGCATTCTATCAGTTTGGAAAGGCTGTGTTTTTGTTTTCCTGTTAATTTCTTTAACTTATTCATATTAACCATGTTTACTTTATATATGTATATATATAAATTTTCCAAAATTCCTTCTACTTGATTTTAAGTTTCATACTATTATGGTTAGATAATATTGAAATATTATTTTAATCTTATTCTTTAAAGACTTATTTTGTGGCATAATACATAATCTATTCTATGTGCATTTGAGAAGAATTTGTATTCTACTGTTCTTATATAGAACGTTCTCTATAGGTCTCTTAGGTCCATTTAGTCTACTGTGAAGGGTTGTGGTAAGCCTGAGTCCTGGTTATTCAGTGGTAGACCTGGAGTCTAAGTCCATGGGGCCTAGCCTGGTACAGGATTCTGATGAGAGGGGCCTAAACTCTGGGTTTTCTGGAGTGCAACTCAGTGCTGGTCTGATAGAGCATGGGGCCAATTTGGCATGACACAGCTAGGAATCTGTGTCTGTGGGAGCTGTTTTGTTTCCTTTGTTCATATGCCAATGTGATGCTACTGTGGGGCTGAAGTGTTGAGTCAACGTTGGCTTGCTTCTGATTAAGCTTGGAGTCTGTATTCATAGAAACCCTCCTGAGAGCTTGTTCTCTGGATGCTTGTCTTATGGCTCAAACTTTGGATGCCAGTTTGTTGCTGGGGTGGTCCTGAAGCCTGGTACCAAGGATGCATTTATTGTCCTATGTTTTACTGGGGCAGCCCTTTATTGGGGTTCAGGATTCACAAATTTCTCCTCTGAGGCAGAGAGTATCTCTGTCTCTCACTCTCCATGTTTTACTTCCTGAGGTCAAGAGAAGGGTGACATGGGTCATGTAAAAGAGTCCTTCCTACTCTCTTCAATGCATCTTTTTCTTATTTCTGTACCACACCCAGGCACTGTAATCATTCACTCGCTGTTTTAGCTCTTGTGAAGGTATTTTGTGAGTGGATCATTGTTCAAATTGATGTTTCCATGGAAGGAGGGCTCTGGAAATGACGTTGCTGATGTCAGCCTTCTGAAAGCTCATATGTAATTTTATGAAGAAACTTGAGATCAGTATTTCCCAAGACATACCTTTGTGATGCTAATTATGAGAGATATAGCTTCAAAAAGGACTTCCATTGCCAAATTCATCTGTGAAAGACTGGGAACCCTGGGTTCCAAGATGGCAGAATAGCAACAGAGTGGTCTGATTTAGCTAAGCAAAGTTATTAGAAAAGAAGTAGAGAAAGTCCACTCTCTGGGTAAAGTTGCAGGGGAAACTGCAGTGGGAGGTTCTGCAAAAGCAGTAGAAATGGCTCCAACCTCTGTGGAAGCTACAAAAATGTAGCAATGAGCAAGATAACAACAAAGAACTCAGTAGCTTGGAACTGAAAAAAGCACCTGCCCTGGCAAATCAGGTGAGGTGACATGGCACGGGCCTGCACCACTTTTGATATAGCTGGAAGGAGAGCCTAGTGGACTGTACCACTTTTGAGTCTGGCCCACATTCCTTAGAGCAGTGAGGCCTACTTCCAATAGCTACCTGCGGCCAGCCGTGGGAGGGCTGCCACCATTTTTTGGACAAAAGAAGGCAGCAACTGCTCCAACTCTTGTGTACACCCAGCAACTATTAGGGATACTCTTGGAGATAATCTCAGCATTTCAAAAGCAATGGGTTGGGACTGACTCCACCTCGCCAGCTGCTCTCAGCATCCCTACGGAAGGAAATTGCCTTCTACTGAACTCTCTTACATGGCCAAAACAATTGTGCAACCAGGGTCTGTGGACAGCGGGTATTGTTTTACCCTGTGACCCATATATTTTACCAGAGAGAAAAACCAACGTTCCCCACTGACTGAGTCTGCGTGGGAGGATTGGGCTCGTTCCAGTGGGGCTGAACACACAGGCAGCAGCTCTGTGAACACCTCAGATTCCCTGTACCCCAAGGTGGGAAGGAATAGTGGGGTGGAGTGGTCTCTCTTTACTCTTTGACTATGACAACCCTGGGTGCAGAGACAGAAAACAATGTGACTATGTGAGAGGAAGCAGGATGTAGCACAGTTTCTCAGCAATCAGTGAATACTTATTCACATTCTCAGAGCTTCTTGATTGTGTAGATCAGTTCATAGCAAGGGGAACCATGCTCCTAGGGAAGACTGAACACACCATGTGTGGGATTCATATGACACACTGTGGACTAACACCTGGGCATTCCTTAGCTTGAAGGAGAGAAGGTGAGGGGTTGGTCATAACAACAGAGGTGACCATTCCTCTATCCTGTTAACCAGATGAGAGTACCACACTCAACTTGGGTGTTAACTCTGGGTATTCACCCTTCCCTGGAGCACTGACCTGAGTTCCCTGGCCACACCCACCATATAGTTCTTGGTAATCACTGATAGTGCAGACATTTCACTAAGCCACAGAGGCATAGCTCAAAGATAATAACCATTAGAGGGAAAGAAAAAAAAACAATAGTTAATTCTATAAATGCCTAAAATAAATTCAGAAATTCAAGAAGCAAGAATAAGGAAGACACCATGGCCAGCCCCCTCCCCCCAATAACACAACAACATTTCAATATTAGACTGTGAAGATGAAGCGATTGAGGAAATGCCAAAAACCAAATTCAAAAAATTAATCATGGGATTACTTAAAAGCAATAAAAAAATCCACATACTAAAGAAAACCATATATGATGTGAATTAAAATTTTTCCCAGGAAATTGATAATATAAAGAAAAATCAAAATGAAATATTTGAAATGAAGGATTCAATAGGTCAAATATAAAATTCAGTGGAAAGACTTAACAACAGACTTGGTGAGGCAGAAGAAAGAATATCTGTGCTAGAAGACAAATGTCTGGAAAATCTGATCAGTCAGTCCAAACAAAACAAAACAAAACAAAACAAAACAAACAAACAAACAAAAAAGAACCAGGAAGAAATTAGAAAACTGAAAAACAGCACTGGATATCTTGGATATCTGAGTAGCTATGGGTTATTATCAAACAACCCAACATACAGGTCTTAGGAGGTCCAGAAGCTGTGGAAAGAGAGAAGCAACTAGAAGGTCTATTTAATGAAACAATTACAGAAAACTTCCCTAATTTGGAGAAAGAACGGAATGTCCAAGTACAGGAAGCACATAGAACTCCTAACAGACATGACCAGAAAAGATGTTCACTTTGACACATTGTAGTCAAGCTTTCCAAAATAAAGCATAAAGAAAAGATTCTAACATGTGCTCGAGGGTTATGCCAGATTACTTTCAGAGGCTTTCCAATTAGACTCATAGCTGACTTCTCATAAAAGACCCTGTGGACTAGCAAGCAATGGCAAGAAATAGTTCAAGTCTAAAGAGAAAAAAAAAAAAACTGTCAACCCAGAATACTGTGCCTTGCAAAGCTCTCATTTATGAAAGAAGGTGAGATAAAGACCTTCTATAACAAATAGAAATTGAAAGAATTTGTCACCACTCATCCAGCCTTACACAAGATGCTGAATGATGTGCTACACACAGAAACACAGAAAGCAAGCCTACATCATGAAAAAAAAAATATGGAGGCAAAGAAGATCCCACAGTAAAAGTAAAAAAAGAAATCCAAAGTAAATGAAAAGAATACTCACAGAAAAATAGCTTATCAATGGTTACCTTGAACATAAATGGCCTCAACTTTTCAGTTAAAAGACAGACTGGTAGAATGGAGTAAAAAACAAGACCCATATATTTGCTGTCTACAAGAGCACACCTCACCAACAAAAATACATGTAGACTGAAAGTGAAAGGATTGAAAAAGATATTACATGCTAATAGAAGGCAAAAAAAAAAGCCAGGTGTAGCCATCCAAATATCAGACAAAATAGACTTTAACACAAAGACTTTTCAAAGAGGCATAGAATGGCACTATGTAATGATTAAACTATCAATGCAACGCAATGATATGACTCTAATAAATGTATATGCACCAGTTACAGGGCACCTGGATTTTTAAAAATAACTGTTAAAGGTTCTAAAGGGAGACATAGACTCCACTACAGTGCTAATGGGGGACTTCAACATTCCCCTTCCTTCCTCCCTCCCTTCTTCCCTCCCTTTTTCCCTCCCTCCCTCCCTTCCTTCCTTCCTTCCTTTCTCTTTCAATTCTTTATTTCTTCCTTTCTTTCTTAGATTTATTTATTTGAAAGGCAGAGTTACAGAGAGACAAAGACAGAGAGAGAGAGAGAGAGAGAGAGGGAGAGAGAGGGAGAGAGAGAGGTCTTTCATCCACTGGTTAACTCCCCAGATGGTTGCAATGGCCAAAGCTGTGCTGATCTGAAGCCAGCAGATGCTTCTGGGTCTCCCACATGGGTGCAGTGACGCAAGGACTTGGACCATCTTCCATTACTTTCCCAGGCCACAGCAGAGAACTGGATCAGAAGTGGAGAAGCTGGGACTAGAACTGGTGTCCATATGGGATGCCAGCACTGCAGCTGGCAGCTTTACTCACTACATCACAGTGCTGGCCCCCATTCCACTTTTATACCTGGATAGATCAACCAAACAGAAAATCAATGAAGAGACAACAAAGCTAATCTACACAATGGACCAAATGGACCTAGATGATATCTACAGAACTTTTCACCCCACATTTGCAGAATACTTAATCTTCTCAGTGGTGCAAGGAACTTTCTTTACTATAGACCATATACTAAGCCACAAAGCAAGTCTCAGCAAATTAAAAAAAATCAAAATCATACAATGTACCTTCTCTGCTCACAATGGATTGAAGTTTAAAATCAATAATTAAAGAATCTCTAGAATAGATGCAAACACATGGAGACTGAACAATATGCTCCTAAATGAAGAAGTAGAACAACTCAATGGAAGAACTCATAGAATAAATCAAGAGAAATAAAATAATTCCTGGAAATTAATGAAGATTATAGTATGTCATATCATAACTTATGAAATACAGCAAAGGCAATGTTAATAGGGAATTTTTTAGCAATTGGTGCTTACATCAAAAAACTGGAAAGTCTCCAAAAAATGAGCTGTCATTCCTGAACCAAAGGAAAATGGAGAGGAAGAATGTCATTAGAATGGTCTTTCTCTCCCTGTAGTGGAAGAAGGCGAGGTCCACTCACACTCCCTGGAAGCAGAGCACAGGCTACTGATAGCAATGGGATGGCAGGAATACCCTGAAAATGATGAGAATTGCCTTCCCCTCTCAGAAGATGAGCTCAAAGAGTTCCACATGAAGACAGGGCAGCTGAGAAGAAATGGCTTCAGGAAAAGTGGCTTCTTGCAGAGCCGCAGTTCTGGCCTGTTCACCCCCTTGGAGATGCACTGGTAAAGCAGAGTCAGACACGGAAACCGGTAGCAGTGAAGCATCAGATGATGATGCCTGGAAGTAGACATAGAAATGCTCACAGTCATTTCTGATCCAGCAAACTCGCCTTGTCTGTTTAGGGAGTGTACAAGAGAAATCGTTCTTTTCCTTATGTTTTCATTGAATTCTTCATGCACAAGGGAAATAATCGTAACCCAAAGAAAAAGCAATTGGCTTGTTTAGCTTTTGTTGTTGTTATTCTATGTTAACTGCTTAATAGAAAGACATTTGTGTGGGGGAAAAGATTTTTAAAGTATATGTGTACACACACACCCAGTGTTTTTGGGGCGCTGCACAGGTGGGAGCTGGAAGTGCAGAGACGCAGAGGAGACACTTGTCTGCAGCAACAGCTTCTACTACCAGTCCTGGGGAATGCACCCCTGTGCTCAAGCAATCATTGTCAATGACAAAGTAACTATTGAAGTTATAATTATATTAAATTAATGCTAATAATTTGGGTATTTTATTTTATTTTTGGCTGCTCGGCTAACTTTAGCCCTTAATCAAGCATATGTGTTTTTTTGTTTTTCTTTTTGAGTACAGCTGTAAAATATTTGGATATAGGAAATGTATTATTCTTGCATCCTTGATATTCAGGGTGGATTGTAAAATATAAAATTTTGTGAGATTTCAAAGATTAAGATAATTTTGAAAACATTATTTACAGATTTGAAAGATGTGATTATCACAGGTTTGTTGAAGGGGAAAACTACTGCATAAAATAACTAACTTCAAATAAATATTTTGCATCAGTTTTGAAAAAAAAAACAAAAATGAGCTGTCAATGTACTTCATAGACCTAGTGAAAAACAATAAACCAACCCCCAAATTAAGAGGAGGAAAGAAATAATTAAGATTGGAGAAGAAATAAAGAAAATTGAAAGAAAAAAACAATACTAAAGATCAATGAAATGGAGAGCTAATATTTTGAAAAAAATAAACAAAATTGACACACCATTGACTCAACTAACAACAACAACAACAACAAAAACTTGAGGGAGAGGACCCAAAGCAATAAAATCAGAGACAAAAGAAGGAATGTAACAAACCAATAATGTGATACATCACATTAAAAAACTGAGGAACAAAAACCAGATATTATCTCAATAGGTGAAGAGAAAACATTTCATAACAATTGACATCCTTTTATGATGAAAACAATAAGCAAATTGGGTATAGAAGTAAATTATGACAAGTTCCCATGCATCATACTACTGAATGGGGAAAAATTGGAGACAGTTCCATTAAGGTCTGGAACCAGACATAGATGCCCACTCTCACCATTACTATTAAATGTAGTCCTATAAGTTTTAGCCAGAGTCATAAGTTAAGAAAGAGTAATCAAAGGAATACAAATTGGGAAGGAGGAAGTACTATCCCTATTTGCTGATAACATGATTCTGTGTGTAGGAGACCAAAAAATCCATGAAGAGGCCTTTGAAAATCTTAAAACAGTTTGGTAGCAGGATATCAAAAAAAACAAACAAACAAACAAAAAAAAAAACCACAAAAATCTGTAGCCTCTGTGTACACAGACAATACCAAAGCTGTGAGAGAATTTCTAATGTCATGCCCATTAACAGTAGCTACAAAAAATTTAAATACTTTGGAATAAATTTAACCAAGGATGTTAAAGACCTCCATGATGAAAATTAGAAAACATTAAAGAAAGAAATAGAGGAAAACATAAAATAAAAAGTGGAAGAATCTTCCATGTTCGTGGATTGGAAGAATCAACATCATCAAACTGTCCATACTACCAGATGCAATTTATAGTTTCCATGTGATCCCAATCAAAATGCCAACAACATTCTTCTCAGAGCTAGAAAAAGTGATGCTAAATTTCATATAGAAACAGAGTAGACCACTAATAGCTAAAGCAATCTTAAACACACACAAAAAAAGCTGTAGGCATCACAATGCCTTATCTCAAGACACACTACAGGGCAATTATAATTAAAATAGCTTAGTACTGCCACAAAAACAAGTGGATAGATCAGTGGAACAGAATAGAAACTCCAGAAATCAACCCACACATCTACAACCAACTTATCTTTGTCAAAGGAGCAATAACCAATCCTTCAAGACAAGTTAGTCTTGTCAACAAATGGTTCTGGGAACACTGGATCTCCGCAAGCAAAAGTATGAAACAAGACCACTACTTCACACCTTACACAAACATCCACTCAAAATGGATCAGAAAACTAAATCTATGATGTGATACAATCAAATTACAAGGAACACTTTGGAAACTCTGAAAGATATTGGCATTGGGAAAGATTTCTTGGAAAATGCCGCAGAAGCATGGGCAATCAAAGCTAAAACTGATAGTTGGGATTACTTCAATTTGAGAAGTTTCTGCACTGCAAAAGAATCACTCAACAAATTGAAGAAGTGACTGACAGAATGGGAGAAATATTTGCAATCTATGAAATTGATAAAAGATTAATTTCCAGAATCTATAAGTAGCTCAAGAAACTCAACAACTACAAAACAAACAACCTTTTTAAGAAGTGGGCAAAGGATCTGAACAGATATTTTGCAAAAGAGGAATTTCAAACTCTCAATAGACACATGGAAAAATATTCAGGATTGCAAGCTATAAGGGAAATGCAAATCAAAACCACTGTGGCTAGAATGAATCAACAGACAACAAATGCTGGTCTAGATGTGGGGAGAAGGGTACCCTAATCCACTGTTGGTGGGAATGTAAACTTGTACAGCAATATGGAAGACAGTATGGTGATATCTCAGAAAGCTGAATATAGACCTACCATATGACCCAGCTATCCAATTCCTGGAAATTTATCCAAAGGAAATGAAATCAGCATATGAAAGGGTGATCTGTACTCCCATGTTCATTTCAGCTCAATTAAAATAGCTAAGATATGGAATCAACCCAGATGTCCATCAACTGAAGACTGGATGAAAAATTATGGTACAAATACACTATGGAATACTACACAGCATTAAAAAAATAAAGTCCTTTCATTTGCAACAAAATGGATGGAACTGGAAACCATTATACTTAGTGAAATAAGCCAGTCTCAAAAAAAAAAAAAAAAACCAACAACAAAAAACCATATAGTCTCTCTGATCTGTGGTAACTAATAGAGTACCTAAAAGGTAATCTATAGGAGTGAAACTGACACCCTGAGATGTGATGATTTTTAACAAATCTTGTCTTGACTGTTGAGGAACCATGTTTTTTCTGTTTGCTTGTTTGTTTCTGTTCTTTTTTTCTTTTTTCTTCATACTATTTGCTGCATTCTCTACTTGTGTAGGGTTAATTTTATGAGTGTAAAATTAACTGCAAAATAAGCTTTGTGAAAAATAAAAATGGGAAAGGGAGAGAGAGGAGGAAGAAGGGTGATAGTATGGTGGGAGGAAGATGGAGGGGGAAGAATCATTATGTTCCCAAATTTGTTTATCCATCCAAGTATGCTATATTTTGGATACAGTTATTCAATTAACTGCAAAAATATATTAAATACATGAAGTTTGTATTTCTTTAATACAATTTTTTTTAAAAATGAAAAAAACAGAAATACTGGGACCCATATTATCTTAGTTTGACACAATCTGTACCAGTATAGGCATTTTTATGAGAAAATATATGTTAAGGAACACTGTTTACCTACATTTAGTCTGAGTTTTTCAAATTTATTTGGTTAACAATTTACTTGGTTAACAATTTATTTGGTTATTTGGTATAACATAGTATTTTCCTTCTGTTACATATTATACATTCCTTTGAAGGTACTGTGGGAAGTACTGTTTTATGTTGTCAACATCCCTCTTTGAATATCAGGTATAAGGCAGAGGGGGAAAATGTACTTCTGTGCTCAATTCATATGTTTTGCCACTTTAAAAAATGTGAACATTTTATTCCCCCATTTTCTTCTTTTCCTTCTTTTTTTAATTTTTTTTTTTTCATTTTTGACAGGCAGAGTGGACAGTGAGAGAGAGAGACAGAGAGAAAGGTCATCCTTTGCCGTTGGTTCACCCTCCCATGGCCGCCGCGGCCAGCGTGCTGCAGCCGGCACACCGCGCTGATCCTAAGGCAGGAGCCAGGTGCTTCTCCTGGTCTCCCATGGGGTGCAGGACTCAAGCACTTGGGCCATCCTCCACTGCACTCCCGGGCCATAGCAGAGAGCTTTTCCTTCTTAAACATGCTTCCTAATGTAACCCATACCATATCAGCAATTTTTAGTACTTGAATGATTCCATTGAGTCATTGAAACTTTGGTAAATTAATATCATTCTGGATGTTCACATGAACTGCAGCTAAATTAGTTTATTCTCAACTTCTCTTTCCTTAGTTTTTTTTTTTTAAGAGAAACCATACACATTTTTAATTTGATTGGTATCACCCTAAAATTTCACTTTTAGAAAATAACTTTAAATCTTGATTTGGTTCATTGTTCCTTTCCTTTATTTTTTTTTGTCTGAAAGATTGATAAATACGATGGCATTCAAAATGTTCATGGATAATGGAATTTAAAAACAAGGAGCCAGCTCTGTGGCATAGTATGTTAAGCTGCCTGCAATGCTGGCCTCCCATATTGGTGCCGGTTCGAGACCTGGCTGTTCCACTTCCGAATCCAGCTCTCTGCTATGGCCTGGGAAAGCAGTAGATAATGGCCCAAATCCTTGGGCCGCTGTACCCATGTGGGAGACCTGGAAGATCTCCTGGCTTTGGATTGGCACAGCTCCAGCCATTGTGGTCAATTGGGGAGTGAGCCAGCGAATAGAAGACCTTACTGTCTTTCTCGTCTCTCTCTGTGTAACTCTGACTTTCAAATAAATAAATAAATCTTTTTTAAAAAAGCCTATTTTTTTTTTTGATTCAAAAGGGAATTAATTCCGCACAGCTGAACGTAATTGGAGGTAGTTAGCAGGTGAATGATATACCCACAGGAGCCAGAGTTTGGAAGCTCTTTCCCAAAGACCACACAGGGAATCTGTGCTGCCCTCAGTGTGGGCTCCAATTCTCCTGCAGTCTCCCACTGGGTTGCCAAGTTAGATGCTAATCTCCTGTTATTTCACCCCTCCCCCCAGAGTCAGGTTTCTGCTAGGCTCAGGGCCGGTGCAGACCTGAGGTCGCCCTGCTTATGACGTATGTCCAAAATGGCGTCTGCTCTTTGTCTTGCTCACCTTGGAGGGGTGAGCAGAGAGAGAGAAACTCGTGTCCGTATCGGTCACATTTTTTTTTTCCTCTCTCTCTTCTAGTTAGCCTGGTGAACTTTTCCCCATGGAGTTTCAAGCCTCGTTCCCTCTAGTCTCCTCTTTCCACTTGCCCACCGATGTCTCGGGCTATTGAGGTTCGGCTCACCTCGCGTTCCAGCGCTGGTGTGTTGAGTCTGCTGCTGGTGTCCCGAACTTGGGCTTCCACGCTCTCCACGCAGGTCCACTGTGAATCACTAGTTCCGGAAGAGTTTCCGCTGCTGTTTCTTCCCCTACTCTTCCTTGACCCTGCAGTATCTCCACTTTTATTAACCTGTGTGTCTTGCTGAACTATCAATGTGCTCCCTTCCTATTCTGCCATCTTCACACACCCTCAGCCCTGAGGAACCAAACACAGCTCTCAGTCCACACTTATCTCAAGCCTCTAAGGCTCCACCAAAAGCAGACAGTCCACTTAATATAGAGCCATAGTGTAACAAGAAAAAACAGCACAGTGAAGAAACCAAATATCTCCAACATGCCATACAACAAATGCAAAAACCGAGGTAACAAGAACAAGGAAGACACTATGACGCCCCCAAATGAAAAAGACACCCCAATTCAAGATTATGAAGATGATGAGATGGAAGAAATCCAAGAAGCAGATCTCAAAAAATTGATAAGAACATTAAGAAGTTCTCAAAAACAAATTCTTGAACTACAGAAATCCTTAATGGACAAGATAGAAAATCTCTCTCATGAAAATGAAATATTAAGGAGGAATCAAAATGAAATGAAACAACTAGTAGAACATGAAACTGTGATAGTGACAAAAAACCACAATGAAATGAAGAACTCAATAGATCAAATGACAAACACATTAGAGAGCCTTAAAAACAGAATGGGCAAAGCAGAAGAGAGAATATCAGACTTAGAAGGCAGAGAACAGGAAAGGAAACAGGCAAACCAAAGAAAATAAGAAGAAATTAGAAATCTAAAAAATATTGTCGGGAATCTACAGGATACTATTAAAAAACCTAGTATTCGGGTTCTAGGAGTTCCTGAAGGCATGGAGAGGAAGAAAGGATTAGAAGGCATTTTCAGTGAGATACTAGCAGAAAATTTCCCAGGTTTGGAGAAGGACAGAGGCATCTTAGTACAGGAAGCTTATAGAACCCCTAATAAACATGACCAAAAGAGATCCTTACCACGACACATTGTAATCAAACTCACCACAGTGAAACATAAAGAAAAGATTCTAAAAGGTGCAAGAGAGAAACGTCAGATTACTCTCAGAGGATCTCCAATTAGACTCACAGCAGACTTCTCATCAGAAACCCTACAAGCTAGAAGGGAATGGCAAGACATAGCCCAGGTACTAAGAGAGAAAAACTGCCAGCCCAGAATATTATATCCTGCAAAGCTCTCATTTGTGAATGAAGGTGAAATTAAGACTTTTCATAGCAAACAGAAACTGAAAGAATTTGTTGCCACTCATCCTGCCCTGCAAAAGATGCTTAAAGATGTGTTACACACAGAAACACAGAAACATGGTCACCAATATGAAAGAAGGTAAAGGAAGGAAACCTCACAGCAAAAGATCACAGGAAGCTCAATTTCTCTTTGACATAGAATTAAACTCTGATGCTCTGTTAAAGCAATGTGTTAAAGTAATCTAAAAACAAAAAGCAATTCAAATCAATTGGCAATCTACAAAAAGAGTTAAAGATTTTAAAAGCTATTATTAAAATTGCTATATTGGTCTATTATGCTATGTTATATGTGTGTACATATTGTATGTCCACATAGGAAATTTTATTAAGAGTTTTATTTTAAATGGCTTATAGATAAGATTGTCCATAAATTTAAGCTGCTAAAATCAATCAAAGATACTTTTTAATTTGTGGGACCTGAATCTGTGTATCATATGTTTTAAACTTGTTGGTAGAAAGAAACTAAAAACATTTTAGATGGTTGTGCTTAAGTTTACTGGTTAAACAAACTACACCATGTTAGATATTTAAGAGGTGTTTTCAAATACATGAGTATTAAAATTTCTAGAAGGCATTGGACCTTCTGGTAAATGTTTTCTTAAGTTGTTATCTAATGGTCGAAATGGTTTGCTAAGTATTCATGTAATATTGCTATTGTCAGCAAGTGATCTAGGACTTGCTCCCTCATTTCTCTATTCTAAGCCCAACTTGTTCTTTCATTTTTCTATTCTTTTCAAGGTATGAAACTAATTCTATTATGAAGGAATCTGTAGGACGCACAATTTAATCTTTAGACCTTATAAAAGAGATGGCTAACATTTTTCTGTAATAGCATAGCCAAAATAAGAACTTAAATAATAATCTCATAGCTAGATTCACTTCGCCATCAGCGAAGTATACAGTAAGTAGAAAAAACCTCCCTTTCAGACCAAAGGGAAAGAAAGTTTTAAAGTGAGACTATAATTTTCCTCATGGGCATTGTCTACCTTAGAAAAACTACTACAGAACATGCCTGTGACTATAGACTTGTAGTTCAGGCCACCAAAGATTAGAGATGGGACATGGACACTCCCTTGACTTGCATCCTCTAGTCTGCTTTAACACAAACCAGGAGGAAAAGAAAGCTCGGCATCAGAAGCAATGGGTGGCAGGCCTATTAATGGCTGATCTGTACGGTGATCTGCCCTCAAGGAGACCCAACAGGCCAGTCCACTGCAGTGGCTTTCAAAGTGGTAAGCCTGGGCTTCAGCAGAAGTCAGCTTGTGAAGAGCCCTGGCAGCTCTGCCAAGAGTTGGATCACTGGAAATGGACCTGCCCTGGAGTCGAAGGATGCACAGGTCAGAGCCACAGATCTTATTGGCTCTAAGCTGAAAAGCCCTACACTCAGCCCAACTTCCAAAGTGACCACTGCAGCTGAGGGGATGGCCAAGTAGGGTCAGCAACATTGCAGGCAGAACTGTAAATTTCTTGTTAGAGATGCCCCCTGCCTTGACCTGGCCAGCTCTCCTCCCAGGCCAGCCAAGTAATGAAAGTCAACAGAGTGCCTTCCCCTAGGAGGTTCACACCTCCCTTAGGATATACCCCATGTGAAGAGATAGATAGGTCTGGGCCTCTTAACTTACAAGGCCTAAAGCCCACCAGATTATTATCAAGCCCCTTCTATCAGATTCTATTTGCCTCTCAATCAGAAAACTTAATTGTAGCTTAGACAGCACCTTTCTTAGCTCCTCTAATAATGACTCTGTCCTTTGTTCTAGACCCTGTCTAGCGCACTTGGGCCTCATTCCTTTGTAATCATAACCTCTACTCTACCACCAATGGCTCTATTCCCAACCTGTGTGTACTGATGGTCCTCTTCCCCACTTAATGCTGTATAATTGTTCGAACCTGGTAAATGCCACTCTTAGGATCATTGGTTACTATCCTCACTCTGTCTTTTATGACCTTGTCTAAATCTGATCAGAGTCGGCAAACTTGGAAGGCTTCCATAGCCTTGGCAACTCATGACAAGAGCCTAGGGTGGTTACTGGCGCCATAAACTAGAGTGTCAATTTGTTGGGTCAACAACAAGAGCCACTGTGCACTTGCTCCTCATGTGGGATCTCTGTCCTTAATGTTCTGTACATTTTGACTTAATGCTATAACTAGTACTCAAATAGTATGTTTCACTTTGTGTTTCTATGTGGGTGCAAACTGTTGAAATCTTTATACTAAATTGATCTTCTGTATATAAAGAGAATTGAAAATGAATCTTGATGTGAATGGAAAGGGAGAGGGAGCGGGAGAGGGGAGGGTTGTGGGTGGGAGGGAAGTTATGGGAGGGGGAAGCCATTGTAATCCATAAGCTGTACACTGGAAATTTATATTCATTAAATAAAAGTTAAAAAAAAGCCTATTTTGAAAAAAAGAGCCCACTTTGGTTTAAAAATATTAAAATCCATACTTAGTGTTTTCATAATACCTGTTTGTCATGAACTTTTTGAAGACCCCCTTGCATGAATAAATTTCAGATTTTTTTGTATCAAAATAAATTTAATTCAATTTTCCATTGGCATTTTGAGATACCATTCTATGTCTTCTATGCCTTAATCTGAGCCCAAGTGTATGTTTTCAATGTTTGTTTCTCTTATGCATGTATTTTTAACATTTTTTGGATACAGTTATTCAATTAGCTGCAAATTTGCTTGACTATAAATACTGGGTTCTCATTTCTCTGCTTTATTCACAGTGTATAGTGGTAGATTTCCTCAATGCCCAGCTGAGGCTGATGTACTACTTTGGCACCACTTTTAATTCTTGTCTCTGAGGGGAGTGAAATTTTCAATGTTGCATTCCAAGTATCTCCAGCACTTTGAACTTCACCATATATATATATATATATCTATATATATATCTATATATATCTATCTATATATATATTTGTAACAGAGATTCTAGGGAATTATAATTGGGCCATTAGGATGCATTGTGTTTTATTTTGCCTTATGACTGTTTCAGTGTCTGTGATGACATAAAATAACAGTGTGGAGAGATTTTCAGTTTATACTTTTTACCTGAAAAAATGTTGACTTAATTGAATAATATTTATTTTAAAAGAGCATAGTGTTCATTGATGTTATAAGTGTATCTCTATGTTAGTTAATGTTTTGAATGCATCTTGTGTGAGATGTGTGTTAAGCCACTTTGTAAATGAGTCACTCTTAATTTTATACATATCTAATTTTAAACAATTATAAAATTCAAAATATGAGCTTTTTTTCTTTCCATGTCTCATCTACAGAGGAAGAAATTAGAATGGTAGGGGCCAAAGATTGTGATAAAACTGTTTCTTTTGGTAGAAATGGAATAAGACAAGAGGCATCATGGGAATTCTTTCTGGTCTCAGGTTCTTATCTGATTCAGGATGGGTAATGATGAAGTTTGATATTACCTCTCTTTGTACTTACTGGAACGTGGGCTTAAAGTTACACTTAATTATGGATGAATATGACCCCAAACTATTTTACATCTGATGTAAATAGTCTGTTAAGGTCACTGCTGATCATGTGATACATCTTGGGGAGATACTAATGGCCTACCCTTTGAAGGTGTAACATTCACTCCATTATCAAATGCAGAAGTTATCTTTTTACTCCTCTTAGTTACCTTACATTATTGTCAAATTAATATTATGAGAAGAAAATGCTGTTAAAAAACATTGTTGTAGAAGTTAAGAAAAATCCATTTATACTTACCTACACAGGAGTAAATGATAGGCTTTGAAGTTGAGACAGAACCTGTCCATTTAACAGCTTAAATTGCAAACCATATGGATGATGGAAAGGCTCTTGGATATTTTGAGTAAAAGTTGTCCTCTCAAATAAAGTGATTTAACTAATTCTGTCCCCTGATAATTAAGGATTTTTCTCTTAGAAAGAGTAGAATTTTAAAAACTGAATATTACTTTGAGAATTTGTTTGTATCAAATGATTTTAAATATTCTGGGCTGAATATAGTAGAACATAAAATCAGTTGTTAGAATAAATGAATGTCATACTATCAAATATTACAGATTTTTAGGGACAGAATTCTGGTAAGTTTTCAGTAATGGTTTCTGAGGTGATTCACTGACATGGGTAATTAGATGCTAACAGGAAAAGGCACAGAAGAGTCAAAAGATGGAGGAGTAAGGACTTTGTTCAGGTTGTAAGTGTGAGTGTAGCCTATACAGGCAAGCACAGACTAAGAATTAAATTATACTGGACACAGTGTTTTCCTCCTAGAGATCCTGACATATTTCATGCTGGAGAATACATGAATCTATCTTGCTTATACCTAGAATCCATCCATGCAGAGGAAGGCATACAAATTAGGAATACAAGAATATGATTCATTATAGAAACTCTAGCAGAAGGCCAAATTCGTTGAAGTTGATGAAAGCAGATTCAGTAATTGTCATTATTCCATGGGATTTCTATTTCAGATGAGTGTGTTTATGTTAGATTAGATGTTATAACAAGCAGCAGCATTTTCTTGATCTTGAAGATTTCATTAGTGATTATTCTGGATACTGATTCCTAGATGAGTAGTGTGATATAGTGAGGATTGACTTTTCATTAAGTTGAAATATGAAGTAGGTCAAGCGAAAATATAATCATAGAAACTATCTTGCTAGTTAGCAGGGAGGATATAAATGTAATATCCTGGGCAAATGTCAATTTGAATGATTAATCTTTTAAAATTAAAAATAGAACACATTATTTGTTAGACTTGTAAACTAAAATAAAGAGTCAAAAAATAAGTTTGTCATTAATGGCAAGTGATAGTATAAAACAGGGAAGTGAGGATCTGTCCTGTATCACTGAACTAGAATCTACATAAGTTGGAGGTGGCTCTTGAATCAGGGAAGTTAAGGAATGTTAAAGTAGTTGTTCAATTAATAAAGGGAATCTGAAAGGCGATAGTGTGTGAAGAGCAGAAACTTTAATGAGATTCTAGGAAAAAAAAGGTGCTTTCTTTGTTTAATTTTTGTGGAACTTCTCTGTTGTTCAACTTTATTGTTAAACTTGTGGATCTATGCAAACAATTTCTTTTAATTACAATTTCATTCTTTGTTCATTTAATTGGTTATTTGCTGGGCACTTCTATGCAGCAGGCATGCAATAAATATGAGGTTCTTTAAGTAGTGGGTGAATTCAGAACTACTGCAGAAAAACCTGTGCTCTTCAGAAGAATTGATGAAAAGTTTTAAGGAAACCATATGAAAACTAGAATCATACCAGAGTCTGCAGTTCACCAAGGAGTAGCAAGTAAAGAAATTGTGTTAAGGCAGAAATCTAATAGACCTGAAGCTCATTTCTGGAAATTTGATCCCTTTTTCTATTTTCGTAACCACATTTCCTTGCTTCTAGATTATCACATAGTTTTTTTTTTTTTCAATTGGAGTTCTAATTTTCCCATTTTCCTAATAACTCATATCATGATTAAACTCCTAACCCAGCTTGTACTAAATTAGGTACTTCTGATAAAAGAGGGTACTACATTTTATTTCTTTTTTCTTCCCAATTTTTATATAGTTGACATTTCTAAATAATTAATGTTGGTTTTTCTGATTTCATTATTCTCTTCAAAAATACTGTTAATCAGGATAGACTAGGTTATGTTGTAGTAGCAAAGAATTCTGAAAACAAGCATAACAAAGGTTGGCTCATGCTTTGTTTTCAGTGCAAGTTAGCATTGGGCACAATGTCACTCAGTCATTCAAGGACTCAGGACAGATGAGGCAAACTCTGCCATATTACAGATGCACCTACAGGAACAGTTTTCAAGTCTGCATTTTTGGCACGTATATATTTTATTTTATTATTTCATTTTTGGTTAGTTTGTAAGAGGAAGAAAGATTCGATTTGTGATTCTCACTATGCATAGTTCTGCCGATCTGGAATGGGAAGATGAAATACAGTTTTCTATGTATATTGCAGTTAGGAAATTCTAGTGTCTCAGTCTGTTTTCTGTTAATATAATGGAATACTTGTGACTGGTAATTAATAAAGAAGATAGATTAATTTATTACAGTTCTGGAGGCTGGAAAGTCCAACAGCAAGTGCAAACATTTGGTGAACACCTCATTGCTGCATCATTCCATGGAGGAAAGTAGAATGGCAAGAGAATCTGACACAGCTGGGGAACAAGAGGATCAAAATTACTTTTATAAAAACTCCATTCTTATGATAACTAACCTACTTATTCCCACAATAATGACATTACTTTATTAATCATCTCTTATAAGGTCTCAATTTTCAACACTCTTGCATTGGAGATTAATTTTCCAACATATGAATTTTGGGAGAAATCTTTAAACTATAGAACCTTACATTGGTGAACAGTAGTAATCACTTTTGAATGAAAACATTAGAAACAATGGTAAGAGGGAAATAAAGCCATCTTTTTTTCTTTTGAGCAAGTGCTTTTCACTGTTCTAATTAGCTTTGTTCTAATTATACCACATAATTGCTAAAAGGATTTGCCACCGGGATTGCTAATCCATTTTCTGTGATTATTAGGTAATTGTGCAGAGTAGAAGAAGGTTAAGAAAAATGGAGAGGTAAGTGTAATCTATTTTCTAAAGACTTATAGGAAGTTGAGTCTGCAACTTAAGTCAGTAGAACACAGGAGAGATTGCTTATGGAAAGTTACAGAAAGTATAGTCTACATATAGGTGCTCGTTGCCAGACTGCTTATTGCTGATTTCTGTGTAAGTGAAGACATTGAGAGTAAGCATTAAAAAACTTGTTTAGATGCATGTCTATTGAATCTAATGAAATTTAAAATTACATAGAATTAAAATTATTAAATTTGCACATATATTTTGTGTTTTTTGTTTTGTTTTGTTTTTATGACAAGTCATTTTGTTGAAAGACAGACACAGGAGAGAGATAGACACAAAGAAAGAGAGAGAGAGAGAGAGAGAGAGAGACTCCCACCTATTGCTTCACTCTCCAAATGTCCTCAGTATCAGAGATTGGGCCAGAACTGGAGTCAGGAGCTGCAAATTCAATCCAGATCTTCTGTATTGTGGCAGAAACCCATTGCCTGAGCCCTCACCTGCTGCCTCCTAAGGCCTGCATTAGCAGGAAGCTCAAGTTAGGAGTTGGGAGTCAGAACTGGAACACCAGGCACATAGGCTTTGACCACTAGGCTAAACACCTGTTCCTCTGGCAAATGATTTCTATTGTATTTTATGTAATTTTCAGTACTGGATGGATTGGAAATTTTAAACAAAGCAAATTGATTCATTATTACAGATGGTTTGTGAAGTACTGGTTCAAGCTTTTATTGAAGGAAATAAAGGAAATTATTCACTAGAAATTAGCATAGTTTGATATACTAAGGCAGCAGATAATACTGGACTGTCTGTTTAATGACTTATCTCGTAATATCAAGGAAGTATACTACATATATTGCATGAGCCTTGGCACCATGACAGATTTCCTTTTGACATGCTTTTTTTGGAAAAAGTATTAAAATGCGGAGTAGGTATTGTCATTACTATATAGAATGTTGATGAAAGGATTGTACACAAAGAGCTGGTTTGTGAGTTTCCCTCCACCTCTCCAGTTGCTCCTCTACTGTTTTCTGGACACTGTATTTTATCTTTTATGGCTAAGATGCCTTATATTTGTCATCTTCACTTTTTAAGGAGTGCCTTTATTTCATTTCTGAAATGTGGAGAACAGGAAAAATCAAATAATATAATTTTTAATTATTTACAGGAAGAAGTGGGGGAGGTATATATAAACCATAAGTGATAAAGCACATATATTACTATAGACTGAGCTAAATGTGTAATTTGACCATCAAAATAATGAAAGTCGCTTGGATTACATTATTAGGAGATATAGTGACCATTCTATCAATTTATATTCTACTTTTCTACTATGCTGAATTTGTGCACCCATATACATACACATATGTATTTACATTTAAAAATAACAATAAATTGATAACTTTTTTACACATCACTGTATGATAAGAGATAGATTTAAAATTTGTTTCTAATCTCTCTACCAGGTTAAAGCAAATAAGAATCATGCATATAAGTAAAATTGTTATCCAGGAAAAACACAACTTTTTCCTGAAAGTTATGGAAAGGGAATTGTGTGATATACTGGTCAATATCTACTAATTGCAAATAAATGCAATATTGTGTTTTCATGTCTTCTTTCGGTAGTCTTCTTGATCAGAGAATAATGAAATGTACCTGAAGTATATTCTCATTTTTCAGGTTATGGAAGGATCACCTGGGAGACTTGACTTAGTATATGAAAGGTGGGGATAAGGAGCCTGAGTTATTAGGAAGTACTGCAGTACATTCTGATGTACATGGCCTATAGACCGTAACTTGAGAAACATAGATCTGGAGGAGTAATTAGTAGTTGTCATTTGGGTGTTCCATCATAACTGATCCTTATGTAAGAACAATTCATATTTGTGATTCTGTTGTTTGGCAATAATTTAGATTGCAGAAAATAAATCCTGCTAACTCAAGAGGCCGTTATATAATCTAAGCTTAAATGTTCCCAGTTAAATGTGTGTGTCTTTTTTGAAGAGTTATTTATTTGAGAGGCAGAGTTACAGAGAGAGAATGAGAGAGAGAGAGAGAGAGAGAGAGAGAGAGAGAATCTTCCATCCACTGGTGTACTATCCAAATGGCCGAATGGCTGGAGCTGGGCTGATCTGAAGCCAGGAGCCAGGAGCTTCTTTGGGTCTCTCACATGGGTGCAGAGGCTTAAGCACCTGGACCATGTTCTGCTGCTTTGCCAGGCACATTTTAGCAGGCAGCTGGACTGGAAGTGGAGCAGCCAGGAATTGAACCGGTGCCCACATGGGATATCAGCACTGTAGGCGGCAGCTTTACCCACTACACTACAGCACTAGCCCTTAAATGTGTTTTTTAAAAAAGAAAAATTAATTATATTTACCAGTATATTTCTGCTGGGTTTTTTTTGCTATTAAAAATAGGCTAACTGTAAGAAATTATTGTTTCTATGAAAACAAGAGAGGCTATTTAGAAAAATTCCCATGGAAAGCACAATATAGAGCACTTGAAGAGTTTCACAGATAATATAAAAATTATTTAAAATATTACCTTAAATATGAAGATGACAAAAGTCTACTACTCAACAAATTAATAATTAATATACTGATATATTGACATACTAACTGGATGATTTGCAATATTTAATGTTCTTTTATTTATTCTGTAACATGGTTATATTGGGCACAAAAGCAAATGGGCTGGTGTCATTTTCAAACTGCGGTTCAAAGTAATGTCTTTGATAATAGAAAAATAAGTCATGTCTTTTGAAGATTTGAGGTCTCTTAGCAGATCTGGAAATTCAGGTGGGGGGTGTCTACCAAATTTCTTAGTATTTGAGTTATTGATCTCCTGAGAGGATGTTTGAACCAACCTCAAAAGAAAATATCAGTCATCTTCTTACAACTCAGGTAGCATTAAGAATCAGAGGATAACAAGAAAAGGGTATGCTTTGTGCAAAAGAAAATCTTTGAAAGGAATTTGGAAAAAAATCATACAAAAAAAACTGAATAGATTTTCTAGATAACATTTTCCCCAGTTTTATACATGCATATGCAGTCAAATTATGCTGGATATAACTTAATTTAAGCTTTGAAGCATTCTGCATTTGTGCCTATTAATTATACCTTTTCTAAAAGTTGCTATTCTATGAAACACATTAGGCATTGCGCATTAGAATTCATGCCTTAATCATGAGATGATATTGTCTTTAGTGCAAATATGCTCCTCAAGTTATGGTGTTGAAGCATCCCACATTTTCGATATAGAATCTAAAATAAAAATATTATTTTATGAAGGTACAGGATAACATATTGTGGACATACAACACAAAAAATTAGAAACTGAGCAAACACTTTTACTTGATTTCTCTGTTTCCTATTAAACACCTCTACACATAGTAGCAAAATTACATCAGCAGCAACAGCAGCAGCAGCTATACCTCAATGGTGGAATGGTGGAAATTTTTAGAATATTTCTCCTAGATTTCATTCACTTCTAAATCTGACATTTCCCAAAATAAAGCTCACCACTTTATGATTAAGTCTCTAACTTATGCATTTCTAAGAGTTGAAAAAAATTCAAAGTTTTCCACTTTACAATTGCAGTATGATACAACAAGTGTAGGCATGCATCCAAGGGACCACTTCAACTGTTGAGCATATTCCTTTAACTTCTTCAGGTGGAGGCATTCCAATCATCTCAAATATTTCTTTCATTACTAAGTAATGCTACTCTTTTTTAGATCCCCAGCCTTTCTCAGACTGTCCATGATGTAGGAGTCAGATCTAGGACACCAACTACTATTGAACATCTTGTTTAGTTACATGCTCATATTTTTTAAAAACATATTTTACTTCTATAGTGACTACCTTCAAGTTGTAGAAAATATAAAATTCCTAGATATGTCTCCATACCTTTGATCAGGTACTCATTTCTGGGTACCAAATTAGGTGTTACTGTGTGATGACAAATGGAGTATGATGACACAAAGCCATGGATTAATTTTTATTTCTAAATTTTGCAAAGTCATGTCATCAGTAGGTGATATGAGACTGTCAGATAATATGTTTACCCTCAGGGAGCTTATTGTAAGTATTATTCTAAGAATAGACCTAACATTTAACCATCTTATCGCTTCCTCTGACCAACTGGCTTATGTAAGGGTATCATGTCTGTCTATTAGGAATGAAATGAAAGCTCCAGTGAGATGATTCTAGTTGAGCTATGAGCGTCTCAAAAAACAATGTGTATGTAAATGTTATTAAAGCATAGAAAGCCAAGCATCATTAGTAAACACTACTAATCTTGGAGATCAAAATTCTAATTTTGATGTGATTTATACCATATTCATATTGCATTTGCACCATTGTAAGGTGAAAAAAATCATGTCAGTGATCATATGTACAGACTACAACACCTCCTCCCAATAGCCTTTAGAAATATAGGTCACAGACATAGATACCTTAATCATATGTCACCAACAAAATGTGTATCTTCCCCCTGTGATGTGTAAATGTTTATAATGCAATCACAACTTTTTAAAATTGATAATTTTTAAATTTTATAAGGTGAACAAACTTCATGTATTTCATATATACAGATTTAGGAGCATAGTGATACTGCCTAGCCTACCCTCCTTCCTGCCCATGCTCCCACCCTCCTTTCTCCTTCCTTTCTTATTCTTTTAATTTTTACATGTCATACTTTCAGTTTATTTTATTTTATTTTTAAAGATTTATTTATTTTACTTGAAAGTCAGAGTTACACAGAGATAGAGGAGAGGCAGAAAGAGAGAGAGAAAGAGAGGTCTTCCATCTGATGGTTCACTCTACAGTTGGCCATAGTGGCCGCCTGGAGCTGTGCCGATCTAAAGTCAGGAGTCAGGAGTTTCTTCTGGGTCTCCTACGCAGATGCAGGAGCCCAAGGACTTTGGCCATCTTCTACTGCTTTCCCAGGCCACAGCAGAGAGGTGGATTGGAAATGGGGCAGCCGGGTCTCAAACTCGCACCCATATGGGATGCTGGCGTTTCAGGCTAGGGCATTAACCCACTGTGCCACAGCACTGGCCCCAGTTTATTTTATAATCTTGAGATTATCCCTGCCCTAAGTAAAAAGTTCCACAAAGAGTAAGAAAGGGAAAAAACACTGTTCCTCAAAAGCAAAAAAAGTGCTATAAAAAATTATCATTCTCAAAATGTCAGTTTCACTCATATACATTACATTTTTTGCATTCTGTATATTGGTTACCACAGATTAGGGAAAACATATGTCTTTTTGTGACTGGTTTATTTCACTAAGTATAATGTTTTTCAGTTGCATCCATTTTGTTGTAAAAGACAGATTTCATTCATTTTTGTGGCTTAGTAAGATACCATAGTGTATATATACCACATTTTCTTTATCCAGTCATTGGTTGGTGGATGTCTGGGTTGTTACCATATCTTAACTATTGTGAATTGAACTTAAATAAACATGGGTGGGGGAAGATAACTCTATCATATACTGATTTCATTTAGTTTGAGTGAATTCCTGTGAGTGAGATGAGTGGGTCATAGGGTATATCTATTTCAGGTCTGAGGAATCTCCATTCTGTCTTCCTTAATGGTACACTAGATTGCACTCTTATAAACAGCAGATTAGGGTACCCTTTTTCCCACATCCTTGCCGGCATTTATCATTTTTTGATTTCTGTGTGAGAGTCATTCTAAGTAGGGTGAGATGAAACCTAATTGTGGCTTTCATTTGCATTTCCTTGATGGCTAGTGATCCTGAGCATTTTTTCATGTGTCTGTTGGCCATTTGAATTTATTTTTTTTATTTAGTAAATATAAATTTCCAAAGTACAGTTTATGGATTACATTGGCTTTCCCGCCCCCCATAATTTCCATCTCACTCACACCCCTCCCATCTCCCGCTCCCTCTCCCATTCCATTCACATCAAGATTCATTTTCATCATGAAAGTTTTCATCATGAAAGGATGTTGTATTTCATCAAATGCTTTCTCTGCATCTATTGAGATAATCATATGGTTTTTCTTCTGCAGTCTGTTAATGTGGTGTATCACGTTGATTGTTTTGCGAACATTGAACCATACCTGCATACCAGGGATACATCCCACTTGGTCTGGGTGGATGATCTTTCTGATGTGTTGTTGCAATCTATTGGCCAGAATTTTATTGAGGACTTTTGCATCTATGTTCATCAGGGATATTGGTCTGTAATTCTCTTTCAATGTTGCATCTTTTTCTGGCTTATGAATTAAGGTGATGCTGGCTTCATAAAAAGAATTTGGGAGAATTCCCTATTTTTCGATTGTTCTGAATAGTTTGAGAAGAATTGGAGTTAGTTCTTCTCTAAATGTCTGGTAGAACTCAGCAGTGAATCCATCTGGCCCTGGGCTTTTCTTTGTTGGGAGGGCCTTTATTACTGTTTCAATTTCTGTGTCAGTTATGGGTCTGTTTAGGTTTTCTATGTCTTCCTGGTTCAATTTAAGTAGGTTGAATGTGTCCAGGAATCTATCCATTTCTGATAGGTTTTCCTGTTTTCTGGCATACAAGTCCTTGTAGTAATTTCTGATGATTCCTTTTATTTCTGTGGTGTCTGTTGTTACGTTTCTTTTCTCATCTCTGATTTTATTGATTTGGGTCTTTTCTCTTCTTTTTTTAGTTAGTTGGGCCAACGGGTGTCAATTTTGTTTATTTTTTCAAAAAACCAGCTCCTCGTTTGGCTGATTTTTTGTAATTTATTTTTTTGGGGGTCAATCCTATTGATTTCTTCTCTGATTTTAATTATTTCTCTTCTCCTACTAGCTTTGGGTCTGATTTGCTGCAGATTTTCTAGATCCTTGAGATGACTTGAAAGCTCATCTATTTGGTGCCTTTCCAATTTCTTGATGTAGGCACCTATTGCTTTAAACTTTCCTCTTAACACTGCTTTTGCTGTATCCCAGCAATCTCAGTTCATTAGCACCACGCATTCACTAGGTCCTAATTTTCTGTTATTTCACACACACCCCCTCCAGAGTCAAGTTTTTCTGCTAGGCTCAGGGCCAATGCAGACCTGAGGGCGCCCTGCTTATGTCGTATGTCCAAAATGGCGTCTGCTCTTTGTCTTGCTTGCCTTTGAGAGGTGAGCGGAGAGAGAGAAACTCATGTCCATATCGGACACTTTTTTTTTTCCTCTCTTCTAGTTAGCCTGGTGAACTTTTCCCCGTGGGGTTTCAAGCCTCATTCCCTCTAGTCTCCTCTTTCCGCTTGCCCGCCAGTGTCTCGGGCTATTGAGGTTCGGCTCACCTCGCGTTCCAGCGCTGGTGTGTTGATTCTGCAGCTGGTGTCCCGAACTGTGAGCTCCCACGCTCTCCACACAGGTCCACTGTGAATCACTAGTTCCGGAAGAGTTTCCTTTGCTCTTTCTTCCTCTTCTCTTCCTTGAACCTGCAGTATCTCCACTTTTATTAAACTGTCTCTTCCTGGACTATCAGTGTGCTCCCTTCCTATTCCGCCATCTTGCTGCTCTTCTTTTTATATATTCTTGATATCAATCCTTTATCAATTGCATAGTTTGAAAAACTTTTCTCCCATTGTGTCAGTTGCCTTTTCACTTTGTTGAGTGTTTACTTTGCAGTGTAGACGCTTCTAAGCTTGATGTAATTCCATTTGTCTATTTTTGCTTTTACTGCCTGTGCCTGTAGAATCTTTTCCAGGAAGTCTTTGACTATCTTAATGTCTTGCAGAGTTTTTCCAGTGTTCTTCTCTAGTTATTTGGTGGTATCAGTTCAAATATTAGGTGCTTGAAGCATTTTGCATTGTTTCTATTTGTTAGTTGTAAGGTGAGGATCTTGTTTCATATTTCTGGTTGTGTAGAACCAATTTTCCCAGCCATTTGTTGAAGATATTTTCCTTTCTCCATGAATTTATTTTAGCTCCTTCTTTCAAATATTAGTTGGTTATAGATGCATGGATTGATTTCTAGCGTTTGTATTTTCTTCCATTGACCTACATGTCTGTTTTTGTGCCAGTATCTGGCTTTTTGGGATTATAACTGCCCTGTAATATATTTTGAAATCTGGTGTTATGATGTCTCCTGATTTGTTTTTGTTGTTTATGATTGGTTTAGCTATTCAGAGTTTCTTACATTTTCATATGAATTTTAGCATTTTTTCTAGTTCAGAGAAGAATGTCATTGATATTTTGATTGGAATTTCATTGACTCTGTAAATTGTTTTTGGTAGTGTGGACATTTTGATGATATTCATTTTTCTAATCCCTGAACATGGAAGATTTTTCCATTTTTGTATTTTTGTGTTTCTTGTTCTATTTCAGTGTTTAATGTTTTGTAATTTTCAATGTAGAGATCTTTCACCTCCTTGGTTAAATTTATGCCAAGGCATGAAATTTTTTTGTAGCTATTGTGAGTGGGACTGATCTTTCAAGTTCTTTCTCAATCATTGCATTGTCTGTGTATACAAAGGCTATTAGTTTTTGAATGTTAATTTTATATGCTGCTGCCAAACTCTCTTATGAGTAGTCACTGAGTGGAGTCTTTTAGTTCTGCTATATATTGAGTCATATCATCTGCAAATAGGGAAAATTTGACTTCTTCTTTTCCAATTTATATCCCTTTGATTTCTTTTTCTTGCCTAATGGCTATGGCTAAAGACTCCAGGAGCATACTGAATAGTAATGGTGAATGTGGGCATTATTGTCTGGTTCTGGATCTTACTGGAAATGCTTCCAAGTTTTCCCCATCCCTTTTTTGCTGGGTGTGACTTTGCTGTTTCTTATCTTGATTGTGTTGAGAAATATTCCTTCTATACCCAATTTACTTAAGGTTTTTATCATGAAATGATATTGTGTTTTATCAAATGTTTTCTTTACATCTATTTAGATAATAATATGGCTTTTATTCTTCAAATTGTTAATGTGGTATGTCACAAAACCTGCCAATGCAGAATATTGTAACCTGCAAAGCTCTTATTCATGAATGAAACTAAAATAAAGAACTGCCGTAACAGACAGAAGCTGAAAGAATTTGTCACCACTAGTCCAGCCTTACACAAAGTGCTTAAGGATGTGCTACACACAGAAACTGAGAAAGATAGTCATCAGTATGAAAGAATGTGAAGGCAGAAAACCTCCTATAATAGTACAAGGGAAATCCAAAGCAAACAATAGGAATATTTATGGAAAAATGGTAGGGTCATATCCTTACTTGTCAATAGCAAGTATGAATGTAAATGGTCTAAACTACCAAATTAAAAGACACAGACTGGCTGAATGGAATAAAAAAGACCCATTTATTTGTTGCTTATAAGAAACACATGTCACCAACAAAAATACATACAGACTGCAAGTTAAAGGATAGGAAAAGCTACTCCATGCTAATAGAAAAAAACACACAGGTGTATCCATCTTAATATCAGACAAAATATATTATAGCACAAAAACTGTTAGAAAATGGAGGGCATTATATAATGATTAAGGGATCATTTCAACAGGAAGTTGTGACTGTAGTAAAAGTATATCACCCAATACTGGGCTCCTGGCTATTTAAAAGGAATGCTAATAAGTATAAAGGGAGAAAGCTACTCTAATACAGTACAACAGGGGGACTTCAACACCCCACACTCATCAATGGACAGATCAACTAGATTGAAAATCAACAAAGAAACAATAGAGGTATTGTACGCTATGGAACAAATGGATCTAATTCTACAGAACCTTTCATCGCACAGTTGCAGAATACACATTCTTTTCATCAGTGCATGGGACTTTCTCTAGGATAGACCATATGCTAAATGATGAAGCAATTCTCAGCAATTTCAAAAAAACCTCAAAATAATATAATATATCTTTTGTGACCACAATGGAATGGAGCTGGAAATGGAGAACCCAAGAATCTCTAGAAAATATGCACAAACACATAGACTGAACAACATGCTCCTGTTGAAAAGGAGGATTATAGAATGAACAGTGGATTATAGAAGAAATCAAAAGGGAAATAAAAACAATCTTGGAAATGAATGAAGATAACAATACCACATTTTAAAACTTATGGGATACAGCAAAAGCAGTGTTTACAGGGAACTTTATAGCAATTAGTGCCTATGTCAGGAAATTGGAAAGGCACCAAAGCTATTGGTAAATCTCAAGGATCTAGAAAACAACAACA
Source organism: Lepus europaeus (assembly GCF_033115175.1). NCBI lineage: Eukaryota > Metazoa > Chordata > Mammalia > Lagomorpha > Leporidae > Lepus > Lepus europaeus. The sequence goes on along the minus strand of NC_084830.1, from coordinate 61,204,734 downwards.
AAACAAACCCTAAATTAATAGAAGGAAAGAAATAATTAAAATTAGAGAAGGAATAAGTAAAATTGAAACCAGAAAATAATACAAGAGAAAAGTGAAATCAAGAGCTGATATTTTACATATTAAACAAAATTGATACACCATTGGCCTAACCAAAAAAAGCCAAAAAGAGGGAAATAATCCAAATTAATAAAATTGGATATGAAAAAGGAGATGTAACAACAGATACCACAGAAATAAAAAGAGTCGTTAGGAATTACTACAAACAACCATATGCCAGCACATTGAAAAATCTAGAAGAAATGGATAGATTTCTGGACACATACATTCTACCAAAATTGAGTCTTGAAGACACAGAGAACTTAAACAGAGCAATATACAAGGTAGAGATTGAATCAATAATAGAGACCCTCCCAACAAAGAAAGCCCAGGTCCAGATGGTATCAGTACTGAATTCTACCAGACTTTTAAAGAACTAATTCAAATTCTTCTCAAACTATTCAAAAGCAATTGAATGTGAGGTAATCCTCCCAAACTCCTTCCATGAGGCAAGCATTGCCTTAATTCCAAAACCAGAAAAAGATACAGCAAAGAAAGAGAACTACAGACCAATATCCCTAATGAACATGGATGCAAAAATCCTCAACAAAGTGCTAATTAATCAAATTCAACAGCACATCAGTAAGATTATTCACTCAGACCAAGTCCCTTGTATTAAGGGATGGCTCAATGTACACTAAATAATCACAACTTTTTATGAGGCTTTTCTTACAAATTTTAATCTAAATGGTGAACTGGAAATAATTTTTTGTGATTACGGAACGAAGTGCAATCCTTCCACCAAATTTAGTAGTATTTTAGGCAAATTTAATTTTTGGCTTATCGAACCTCACAAATATACTTTTAAATATTTAGTATAGTTTAGAGTAAAATATTATTTGTCTTTTGATAAATACGATAGAGAATTTTTAATCTTTTCTAAAGTTCACACAGTAATACTGTGAATGAATAATGAATTCAGTTTAGCATTGTTCTACATTCTATTCATTTCAAAATTTCTATTTTACAACAAAACTTTAAAGTTATATGGAGAGAAATTCTCACCACAAAATGGACTCTTATTCTGTAGTTTTTAAAATGAGGATTTTATTTCTATTAGAGAGTCTTTCAGATAGTATATGGTTAAATGCAAAAGGCAAGCCACAAACATATATATATATATATATATGTATATGTATATGTATGTATAGTTGAGATGTTTTGTATAAGCTAAACTATTGGATTTTTGCTATGTGAAACTCAAGCATAGGCCCTTAATTACAGTAAACTTATTACCTGACAGTAGACCTGATTAATTCACAAATGGTTATTATATAATGCATAGTAATTGACTATAATCTTATAAATATTCCTTCTTGCAGTGCTGTATCTTTGAATTCTTGACTGTAAAAAAGGAAAGGGGAGGGTTGTGGGTGGGAGGGAAACTATGGGGGGGGGAAGCCATTATAATCCATAAGCTGTACTTTGGAAATTTATATTCATTAAATAGAAGTTTAAAAAAAAAGTAATTTCTGAAAGCATCTCTTGGGCATTTTATTTTTTTGTAAATTATGGCTATATTACTTTAAGAAAAGTCAATATCTGATGATCATTATTTGCCAGATACATAGCAAAGACACAGTTGTTAGCATTTGTGCTATCAAAAGATTGTTTTACAAAATGATGCACTGTATGATTCCTATGAACAGGGAGCTGCTTTGGTGCATTTAAGAAAGAATTGAATAACTGAAATGCTATGCATACAGAATTTTTGTGTGATAAAAAGAAGAGAGTCTTTTTTAATATTTGGTTGTTTCTCATTGCTTTGTGTTCAGAGTGCGTGTAAACCATTTAACAAATATTACAATCTATTTGGGTAATCTGTTGATTATTTTCACCAGTGATCTTATTGTGTATTTCAGTTGATGTAATCAAACTTATTTTTCAGTTCATCTGGAATCTACTGAATTACTCTGCAGTATATCATTCAAAATGCTAAATGAGGATATAGAACATCTATGAACTCCTAAAGCATTGGTTGCCATGGAAGCTGCTCTTCTGGCCTGATTTGATCAATTTCTTCTTAAAGCAAGTAATTTGATAATTCTTTTCAAAGAGAAAAATGTCATAATGTTCTTGTTACAAAATTGAAAGGATAGAATTGTTTCTTTTGAAACCTCCTAGGCTCCTCTTAATAGTAATGAATGTTGGATCATTTTATTTGCAGTCATCAGATACTATGACTTGAATTTATATATTCTCAGCATTATTAATGTTTACTTTTAATTTTCTTTCTTCCATGATTCTCAGAAAGATTAATTTAAAGTATCCAAATCTTTAAAAAATATAAGCAATGGTAGTGTTTCCTTTGGGAAGAATAGCTAATTGCATCACAGTTAATGGAACATGTGGCCAACCACTATCATCATCAAGAGCATTCATTAAATGCTGCATTTGAACTTTAAATTTATCTTATTGGCAGAACTGGCATTCTTATTTGGAATCTTTCAGACACCTAGTCCTGATAAGCTGCATCCTGAAATGAAATGGAACAGGGATGAAAATGAGCCTTGCTCTGAAATGTCATGTGCACAGAGGGACTTGTTCAGCTTCCCCAAACTAATTCCAAACTCTAGGCAGCATTTTTATTTTATGATTGTAGACATAAGACCCAGTGTGAACTTGCATACTTAACTTTAATGCTGCATGAAAAATAGGGGCATCATGAAATTAATTAGGACATTTATTTTCAGCCATGAGAAAGAAAACAACTTATTACCTAGCAATTTTCTACTGCCCTTTAGGTGGCAGTGTGTAGCAAGGAGAGGGCTGGCTGGGATAGCTGCTACATTGGATTTAACAACAAAAAGTAAAGGAAGAAAGAAAGAAAGAAAGAAAGAAAAAAAAAACAAAAACAAAAAACAAAGTAAAAAGGAAAAAAAAATTAACTTTCTGTTAGAGATGTTTTCTTGCATCTTTTGCATTTGGTTTATGTCTTTAATGCCAGTCTCTAGTTTGAATTCCTGAACATACATGCCTTGTGCCATTGAGTTCACTATTGTGAATTGTCTTTAGTTCAAAGATGTTATCTTTTATTTAACATGTACTTCTGAGTACCTGTCGTGTTAGGGACCCTGTGGATGTTAAGGAATATTTTTGATTGACTTACGGTCAATAGTGAGTTGGAAGTAAATATCTCAACTGCTCTATCATTTCATTTTTCAAAATTGGAGCATGGAAGTTATCTGGAGAGTGTTGGCCAAGATGCAAAGAACAAATATATAGACCTGCTGTCTAAAAAATATCCTGAAATACGCATTTGCAGTTGAATTCTGAGCTTCTCTCTGTGGTATGTTGTTCCATCTGGTTTTGTTGGGGATTAGACTTTGCCAGATTTGTCCAAATGCTCTGTCATAATTTCAAATGTGAAGCCATATTTATCCCTTTTCATTATAACTCTATATCCACACAGGATCTACTTTCTTCAATATGAATATAATTTTCATATAAAAAACATTACTAGAAAAAAAATCCTAAGAATTTTTCCGATCTTTTTTCCCATCCTAATCAAGAATGATTGAATTTTTGTAAATCAATGTGTCTCCTGGAAAATAGACAGTGAAGGAATTAGAGCAGTCCAAACATTGAGTCTCCAGATCTTGATCTGACACTATATTACTTTTTTGCCTAATTATATTCTGTCCATGTCTGATTCAATTAGAAGTCTTTGCAACAAAGCAAGTTTCAGCATCTGGAGCTTTTGATCTCCTTTAAGCCTCTGATGTAAGCAGGCAAAATGATCACTTCAAAAAAGAGAACACAAACCCTCAAAACCTATCACACCAATTTCAAATCATACTTTTCACCCTCAGTGTTTCCTGCAGCTGTCACCCTAAGTCAACAGCTGGGTTTAGCCGCAGGCTGCAAGCTCAAGTCTTGCAGAATATTTTAGCAATCTTTTAATGCCGTGTTTGTCAACAATGGCTTATTTCTTGTTCCTACCTCGTCAGAGGGCACTGGAATCTAGCTCATTAATTTATTAAGAAAACAAAACAAAACTGTCACTGAGGAACAATTTAAGATGCCCTTTCCGGCCTATAGCCCTGTGAAGGTGCAAGAGATTTTTGTTGTCTTTTTAGCTTTTTCAGTGTTTTTAGATGTAAAAAAAAGAAGGTTTTTTCTTTGACCCTAATTCGCTGCTTTCTATCTTCATGCTGTAATCCCCTTCTCCTGAATCCCTTGTGTTTCATCAGATGTCACTTGTCTTTATGCTGTGGTTGTGCTTTGTGATTTTCGTGTCCTTTTCATACTACTCTGAGTGACTGTGGGTATCAGTTCCCTGACACAACTGTCCAACTCTTTTGTAAGCTTCCTCTTGTGGGTAGAACACAGATCAGGTGCTGTTTAATAAAGCAGGCATTTCCTTTTATTCTTTTCACATCCATCAAAATGTCTTTTCCTAGAACTGGCGTTTTTCCACTATTACTTGGTTAACTTGCCACATCCAAGTGATTTTTCATTTCTTGATTGGGAAAGAAGCTCTCAGGGTGGTAGTCTTCTCGTCGAAGTGGAGAAGCCCAGCTTCCCTCCCAGAGACAAAGAGCTTGCATCTCCACCATTTTGATCCTGACCTAACCTCTAGCACCTTGAAGTGAGTGCATTTTGTCAAGTTAGTGACATTTGGAGAAAAAATGTCACATATTGAACCCATCTCAAGTTAAAGAGTGAAAGAAAAGTGGCGTCACCTAAATTGATGAACTGTTAGTTATAGCAGAAGAAATTCTGAACGTATGTATTCTTCTTTTTTGGTAAGAATCTCCATAGCACCCATTTTTGAACTCCTATTTATTCTCTTCCTAGCATGATTGAGAAACAGGCAAGAGTTATTTTTCTCATTTTATGCATGGGCAAAATGAAGCAAGGCTAAGTGAGTAGAAATATAGTGACAGAGGAGGGAATAAATGTCTCCTGATTCCAAGCCTGCTGCCTCCAGCATTTTGAAGCTACTAGCTTCTATGAAAGTTAGTGATATTTGGAGGAAAATGTCACAATTAAAGCATAGTATAGCTTCTACTGGACCAAAGGGATTCTGTGTCTACTGTCAACTTGTAATGCAATGATAAGTTTTTGAAAAGCCTTGTAGATCTGTAAATGCTAAAGAAGGCAAATTTCTCTGATTATTCCAAGAGTCTGTTAACTGTTTAGAAGAGATTCTTAATAGTACAGGAGACTCAAGACTTCCTGCAAGCTTCTCTTAACTGTGTGGTCCATTTGGGGCCTCACTAAAATGTTATTAAATACTTAAAATGTGAATATTGAGCACTTTCAGAAAATGTCTATTGTAAGGACTGCAAATACCTAATTTTATTTTTCTGAGGAAGGCAGCATTTTAGTTAAAAATATACATGTATACATATGCATGTATATATAAATGTATGTATATTTAATCTGTTTTTTTCTAACTATAATATATATACATAAAGTGAATGTTTAGAATATGCAAAGCTGTGAAATCAAATTGTCACTCTATCACTTTGGTTTAATTATTTTTTGTGTTTTTAAGTGTGTATGCATGCAGAATTTTACAAAAATGGGTTTGTCAGTGTCTCCAGGGGAATCTGAACATGGTACATCCTTTTTCTGCATCTGAAAAATTAGAAACAGAAAAACCAGACTCAAAGACAAATGAAGGCCAGAATTTCCTTCTTCCTATCAGATGGGAAGCAGAGGAAGTAGTTTTTTATCTGTTTGGCAATAGGGTTGCTAGAAGGAAACTCTAGAAGCATACACATTCCCCTACCTATTGCCAGGTGGCTGTAAAATGGGGCTTTCCTATGCCACATGCTTGCCCAGGTTAAAGCAGCGTGAAAGGGAGGAACATGTGTGTTCTTGACGGGAGTGCTTCTTCTCAAGATGAAGTGAGTGGAGCTAAGCAGAGCATGGCCCACCAGTGAGGTCACACACAGGGCTGCACTTCTAATGAGAACTTAAGCCTTGAAGATCTTATGAAGTATTGAAAATGCAGAGAATCTTGCCACCATACCTTTGTTTCATCTTTATTAATAAATGCAAATATTTTCTTTTACTTCCGTGAGCTATGTATTTATTTAGTCAGCTCATTATCATGTAACTGAGCTACATGTTCACACTGTGTCAGTCATCTCTGGCTGCTGTTCACTAATTTGGTAAAGTGGTTGTAGTGCTGTGGCCTGTGTTGTGGCGTAGTAGGTAAAGCCCCCACTTGCAATCCCGGCATTCTACATGGGCACCACATCCTGGCTGCTACACTTCTGATCCAGTTCCCTGCTAAGGGCCTAGAAAAGGCAGAGGAAAGTATCTCAAGTGCTTGGGCCTCTGTTATCTATGTGGAAGATCTAGCAGAAACTCCTGGATCCTGGCTTTGGCCTTGTGGCCATTCTTGGGAGTGAACCAGAGGATGGAAATTCTTTCTGTCTGTCTCTGTCTGTAACTCTTTCAAATAAATAAATAAATCTTTTTTTAATAGAAGTCATAATGTATATAATTACTTAGCATGCTTTTTGGTAGACGAAATTAATGTTATTATATAATAATTTATTGCTTACAAAGGAAAGAATAAATGTATGAGAGGACATATAGTTGTGTGGTAAATTAGGTTATCTAATTATTCAAAGTAAAAATACATCAGCAGCATTCAAAGTAGCAATCTATTAATTGACATAGATAATCAAACAGGACTTAATGGAGGAAATCATGTTTCTTGACCCATGATTTAACTGGGTTGTCAGGGAAATGGCAGTGACAAAGGTGTAGCAGTATCTGAGGGTCATTCAACTTAATTTTGTATTTTCTCAGAGACAGTGACACATCTCAGAGTGGAACATCCGTCTGATTCTTGCGATTTCTTCTTAAGGTGGCTTTGGAAAGTTTATTTGGACGTCAGAGCTAAAATGGAGAATCCATTTCAGTACTGTTGTCAGAAAAATAATTCCGCCTCACTCTCTCTGTTCTTTGCAGCTTCTAAATTTTTCTGTCCTTTGCATCAAATTAGTGAAAATAGTAAGAATTAGAAAATTAAGTCAGAATAATACTTAGAATTACTACCTCAAGGAAATTTAAACTTGAAATTTTATGAAGCAATTATGAATAACATTTAATTAAATTCATTTCAACATATTTGTGGTAACCGCTAAATGGTAACTGTAGCCTAATCTTTAGTGTTATATTACACAGTAAGTGGAAATTATAGTTTCCATGTATTTTGTGCAAGTTAATAGCATAGAATTTGCAGTGAAAATTGCTGAAACCAAGAATATTAGCATTTAAAAAATTAAATGCTATTCAACAGGGGCTAGTACAAAGTCTGCTATGAGAAAAAGAGGCTTATTCAGACTTTCACATTTATAATAATTGGTCTGATAAAATGTTGACTAATCATTAATATTTATGAACTGTAGTTTCTTGGTACTTCTGAAAACATGTGCAACTGTGAAATTCTCTACCATTTGGTGTCTACTTATACTATGAATAATGAAAAACCACTTATTAAATAGTCTCTGGAACAGAGTTTTTTTTTTTTTTTTTACTGGAATAAATTCTTAGAATAAATTTGTGATTCATGAATAGATGGGGAGTGAAATAATTCAATTAGGGATTAGGGTTATGAATTCCAAGAGAAATCTTGAATTAAATGGCTTTCATCACAAAACTAAAGCATTTTTACATAGTAGCTAATCTAAAACCATCAGTGTGCAGATTATAAATATTTAAAGATGGATTTCATGTTTAAAATCACTATTATATAATTTCAAAAATTCAGTTGTTATAATCCTATCTCCTATCTGTGTTGCTAATATTTTACAAAATATTTAAAGCTGTGTTTCTGATTAACTGTCCATTAAATGGTAGATATAATATATTCCATATCATATGTACCTAAAGTGTTTTCTTTTATCTTCTAAATACTTTGGACATAATCATGATTATTTTATTAAACATGTTTTTTTAACTTTTATATAATAAATATAAATTTCCAAAGTACAGCTTTTATATTACAGTGGCTTTTCCCCCCCAATAACCTCCCTCCCACCCACAACCATCCCATCTCCCACTCCCTCTCCCATTCCATTCACATCAAAATTCATTTTCAATTATCTTTATATACAGAAGATCAATTTAGTATATACTAAGTAGAGATTTCAACAGTTTGCACCCACACAGAAACACAAAGTCTAAAGTATTGTTTGAGTTTTAGTTATGCCGTTAATTCACATAGTACAACACATTAAGGACAGAGATCCTACATGAGGCGTAAGTGCAGAGTGACTCTTGTTGTTGACTTAACAATTGACACTCTTGTTTATGGTGTCTTTATTATTATTACTATTAAGCTCTTGTCATGAGTTGCCAAGGCTATGGAAGCATTTTGAGTTCCCAACTCCAATCTTATTTAGACAAGGTCATAGTCAAAGTGGAAGTTTTCTCCTCCCTTCAGAGAAAGGTACCTCCTTCTTTGATGACCTGTTCTTTCCACGGGGATCTCACTCACGGAGAACTTCCATTTAGGCTTTTTTTTTTTTTTTTTGCCACAGTGTCTTGGCTTTCCATGCCTGAAATACTCTCATGGGCTTTTTAGCCGGATCCGTATGCCTTAAGGGTTGATTCTGTGGCCAGAGTGCTGTTTAGGACATCTGCCATTCTATTAGTGTGTTGTGTATCCCACTTCCCATGTTGGATCGTTCTCTCCTTTTAAATTCTATCAGTTAGTATTAGCAGACACCACTAGTCTTAAACATGGGTTTTATTTCAGTCCTTTTCACTCTACGTATCTTGATAGTCATTTGCTTACTAAAGTGACTTTTCCTCTCTGCTTCATACCATTGGAATGTATACCTATGGATTTTTAATTTTTAAAATCTTATACTCTGAGCATTCTGAAACTTCTTTTCTTTAAATAATTATATTTACTTTCATTTTATTATGAAGACAAAGAGACAAAGGGAGAGCCAGATAAAGAGATTTATTGGCTGGTTCACTTACCAAATGAGTGCAACAGCTTAAGCTAGGCCAGAGCATAGCCAGGAGCCCAATCTGGGTGTCCCATGTGGGTATTAGTGACCCAGGTATTAGAGTTATAACTGGTTTTCTAGCATACTTCGTATTAGCAGGAAGCTGGATCAGAAACAAAGGATCTGTGACTATAATTTGGCACTCTAAAATAAGATGTGGTTGTCCAAATGGTGGCTTAATTGCTGTGCCAAATATCCACGCCTGATTTTCTTTAGATAATAAATGTATCCATTAAAAGTTTAATGTTAAAGTATTCTTTTATTGGAGACATCTTATTCATTTTTTAAAATTTTTTAAATTTTTATTTATTTATTTTTTTACAGGCAGAGTGGACAGTGAGAGAGAGACTGAGAGAAAGGTCTTCCTTTTCCGTTGGTTCACTCTCCAATGGCCCGGCGCACTGAGCTGATCCGAAGCCAGGAGCCAGGTGCTTCTCCTGGTCTCCCATGTGTGTGCAGGGCCCAAGGACTTGGGCCATCCTCCACTGCCCTCCCGGGCCACAGCAGAGAGCTGGACTGGAGGAGGGGCAACTGGGATAGAATCCAGCGCCCCGACTGGGACTAGAACCGGGTGTGCCGGCGCCACAGGTGGAAGATTAGCCTATTGCCGGCGCCACAGGTGGAAGATTAGCCTATTGAGCCATGGCACCGGCCCTTATTCATTTTTAATAATCATTTTGACATTAAATAGTTTACTTTCTTAAGATGTATTTATTTCTAGATCTTATCATATTTTTATAAATATGTATACAGTTTACACTTTTCCAAAAAGGTGTACCTTAAATTCTGTTTGGCTTATATTAACTAACCTTCACAAGGACATTGGAAATGATTGCTTACTGTTTTGTAAGTGTGGTAGATAAACCATCAGTTGTACCTATAATTGTATATGAAATAGAATTCTTGCAAAAATGGTTCTTTAGTTTATAATTGTAGTGCTGTTTCTTCATCCTATTCATTTACTGTCTATATTATGGTTCAAAACAACAATGAAAATGACCACACTTCTCCTGTACTTAATAGTAATATGTTTAACATTTGGTCATTACAGATTATTATAAGCATGTTACAACAGTGCTATGCCTTTTACTCTTTGATTATTTAATTACTTGTTTTTGGCTATATCATTTCAGAACTGGTAACTTGACTTTGTTCTAGAAAATTAACATATGACTTTTTTTTGCAATATATGCTTTATTGGTAATGGATGGTATTGATTAAACTGGAGCCAATATCAAGGATCCTGTCCAAGAAAGAATGGTTTTTATGGAGCTGAAAAAGAGTGTGAACTTTGCATGTCTCAACATATATCATAAATTCTTCAGTGACAAATAATAGTCATGACATATTAGTTAAAATCATGTGTCATATTGACGTTACAAGAAGGTATGCCTGTTGGGATGGAAATACATGGGAAGAATTAGTTTATATATGTTCTACAAACTATTATTTTCAAATATGAGTTTTTATAAACATTGTGACAATTCTTCACAGTATACATGTTAACATCTGTTGTAAATAAAAGATCAGAGAATGACTTCTATAGATTTTGCCTTAGATCAGTCACCTAGCATATAAGTTAATGATAGAGAAACCATTTTTAACATCTTACCTTTTAGAAAGATAAAAGTATTAACTTAGTTATTTTTAATGCATTTTGGATGGTGCCAGAGATCAGTTCAAAGCTAGAAACTTAACTACATAATTTTCAGTCATAAGGCAATCACTAGGATAACTCGAGTTAAGCATACAAAGTAAAAGGGGCAGAGACGTAGATGGGTAGGGTGTGTACTCAGATTCCTCCTCACTTGCTGTGAGGGAACAATGGACAGTGTCAGGCATTTATGAAGAGAGATATAAATATATTGTTGTGATGGCAGTCATAAAATACTGAATATAAAAACAATGGAAATACCTCATTTAGGAGAATAGGAGGATCAGATCTTGGAAAATAGAAATTAGCTATTCCTGACTTCCATATAATTTATTTTTTCATGTGCATTCTATGTCTTTAGCAAAATGTAATCTTACACATTTCTGTTCTTTATTCTCATTGTCTATCCCTTTTATAATCATATGTGGCTTTACTAAAATCTCAAAGAGCTTCATTTTCCCCAACCCTGTCCCAGAATGAGCCACATTATGTTATCCCCAGGGTATTTTCCTTGCTGCTTGCCAACTTTTGGGTGGAATCATCTATGTAGCTTACATGATCAGTATAAGTACTTATCGGAGCACAATAGTCAGTATAGAACATGATTCCAAAGGTTGGAACAAAGACCTCTTTGCAAATGTAGGAAGGGAAGAACAGTCAGAGTTGTTCAAAGATGGAAAGAATTCTGAAGATTTTGAGGATCTGTTACCAGAGCGTTTGGCTTAGGCTATGTCACTAAACAGTGGTAACAGTCTCATTCATAAAGTGGGCAGTGAGATGAAATTGTGGATGAATTCATGTCCTGTTGAGATGTAGGATATATGCAAGAAAACTTTTCTTTTTCTTTGGTATGTGTAAGAGAACATGTAGGGCATACTGCCCTCCAGGGCAGCATTTCCCCAGTATAAACCATAGAGCTCCTGCAAGAGAATCATCTTGGAATCTGAAAATTTCTGAGCCCCAACTTCTACTTGAATCAGAATCTTTAGAGTCCTGAGTATCTTTTAATAAACTCTCCAAGTGGTTCTGGTGTCCACTAAGTGTGAGACTCTCTGTGTGAAAAGCAGAAAAAAATACATCTGTGTCGTTTAAGTAAGGTACTTCAAATACATGGCTGTTAGGCAGCTGTTACCATGTACACATTGAAAAAATGCCCAATATCAGATTTTTTAAAAATTGTTTACTTTTGGTTTTCATGATTTTATTTCCTTTCTCCATTTTATTTTACTTTTTTTGCTCTTCATGCTATGGCAATAGTGATGAATGCTAATGAGGCAATAGTTAATCCAACCCCAGGCACTCATTTTCAGGTAATTATTTGAAACCAGAACAGCACTTAACAGCACTGACTTACCTGTTTGGGAGATGAACTAATTAACAGCTCAAGCCGTCAGGCTTTTTTTTTTTAAAAAAAAAAAAAAAAAAAAAAAAAAAAACTTTTCCTATGCTGGCAAGAGGAGGGAAAGAAAAAGAAATCACATTTTTGCCATCTGATGTTTTTCTACCATTATTTCTTATTATTAAAGCATGGAGTTTGATTTTGATGTCTCTGTTCTGAAAAATAGATGATAGCTTTATATGAAACTAGGTTAGGCACAATGAAAAATGAATTGACTTTATTCAGTCATGTTTATTGTAAAAGATGTTGTAGAAAAGAGCAATGTTTTAGATAAATTATCCAGATGATTAATGAAAAATGAATGTTTTGGATTTTATTCATTATGCTGATTTTCTTTTTTTTGATCTCTCAAATCACTATATTTTGTATATTTTAGTCCAGATTGTCATTGATCTAATAAGAGAGATTAATGAGAGATATGATACCATACATAAAATCACTGCATTGATTGTTAAAAAATAAATGCCACTGTCTTGTGATAGAATGGGAGAGAATTTATTTTTGTTTGTTTGTTTTTCCTTTTCTGGAGATAACCTTCAAATCAAATTTCAATATACTTTACACAGACTTGCGCTTGGCCAGGTCAGTACCGGAATGTATCTTCCTGAGGGTGCTTGCTGCACTTGGGTGCCCATTTACTTTTGAAGCTGTGTAGTGATAGATCAAAACTATCTTTTTAAAGCAAAATCCATTTCAGACGACAGTATCCTATCTTTAATAGTTTCTGATCATCTTTACATTCTAAGAACAGCTGAAATACCTACTATAGGCAGCAGGGTTTTGACTAAATTTCACACATTATTAATCTTATGATGTTCACTCTCATACTCTGGGTAGTTTGGTTGCACTTTTCCTTTTTATAAGCACTTTTAAACTGCAAAGAAACTGTGTTTCTCTGCTTTCTCCTCCAAGGTGTGTGTGTGAAATGATCCTGTTTATAGTTTGAGGTCAGCTTGTTAAACCTGAGAATTAATCAGGAGGCTCTTTGGTTTCAGGAGCATATATTGTGACTATTACCATTCATGAATTCAGATTCATCCACACAGATTGCATCCTGTTTTTCTCCCTTTTCTTTTGAAATGAAAAGATGAGGGATTTTAAAGTGATTCTTTAAGATGCTGTGTGTTTTTTAGTAGAATTTGAAATGTAAGTCTAATAAATATTCATCTAATCTGCAGGACTTGTATACAGAGTTTATCACCATTTCAATTTCAAGCTTTTATTATCTGCCTCTAGCACTGTCACTCTGGACTAGCTCATCACCCCCACCCCGCCCTTTGATAGTGACAACAAAAGATCTAGACCCTTTTTATATTTCATGGTTATGTTTAGGCTTAGTAAAAAATCTTGTAATATTCATTCACGCGTGCTTGTCTCATGGGATAAGGTAACCATATAATCTGCTTCACTTCTTTTCTTATTTAAATTCTGAAGCTCCTCTTTTTTACTTCCAAATTCATTTTCTTTAGTACATCCAATTCTCCCCGGCACTCCCATGAACAGCTGTGGGTGGTGATGGGTGATGTATTGAGATAGGGCTCCAGCAAGCTGCTTGTCCCCTCTGAGCAGCTTTATAGAACACAGGAAAGTACAGTGCAGCTCTGTGGCAGATGGACTTTCAAATAGCTTTCACTGAGATCTTTCGCTTTCATATCAAGAAACACAAGCTCTATACCCTACTTAGTATGCTGACATTTCACAGTTGATATCCTCATATATTTTCCCTTTCACTCGGTGGGCAGGGATGGGAATTGAGGTGCCCTTTTCAAACAAAACAAACTTTCTTTTTTGCCATCTGTGAATGCTGACTACAACAAATCTATTTGGCTGAATTCAACTTGCTTTCTAAATTTCTATGTTGCATATCAATACAGTAGCTACTGAGCATTGGGAAAATGCCCAATAGTTCTGTAACAGTTCATGGCCTCTTTGGCTCTTGAATTGCTGCACTTGGATGTATATTTAGTTCAGAAATTAAAAATCAGCTTTTATTCCATATTTCATTTCTTTTTTTCCACCAGTTGGAATGCTTGTTTTTTATTGTTTTTAAAATATCACAGAATCGGTGCTAAAAGAATTCTTCTTGAACAGTTTGATGAAATCAAAAAAGGATGTTTACAAAATCTTGACAGTGAAAGGCATTATGTGGTTTAATTTAAGTCTGTGTTTTGAATACATTTTTACTGTGTACTCTGGAACAATTAGTTGGCCAAGTAATTTCCTCAAGTGAAAAAAAAAAGTGAGTTTTGCCAAAGCAATAGGGAGCTGCACTTATGCTTTAAGCTCCTTTTTAAAGGCAGTTTCAAATATCAAAAACTTTCAGCAGAAATATCTCATGCTTGTTCTCAGCCCTGCAGTAAATTTGGTTATGGAAAATTTAATACAGTCTGTGTGGAGAGTCTGTAGATAAGTAAGTGTGTTGTTTCCTCTTGGGTAACTCCAAATTGTTTTTCTTTAAACTTGTGATTTAGCAGGTAATCCTCCAGGTGAACCTTGACAATCTGGTTATACTGCAGCACCAGGACCTCTGAGAGCAGCAGGTGATTGGCTGGCTGCTTCACCATTTAAAGCTCTGAGCCTTGTAGAAAGAGACATGGGAGTATTGATGTTGAATTTCAGTGAGAGGTTTATTTAGATTAAAAAGTAACTAAAAATGATCATTCAGAGAAATTTTGCAAGAGTTTAGGGCCTATTAGTTTTAAAAATGCTATTTGTATAGGTTTAATTTTTGATAGCACATCTCCTGCTTATTTGAAAGGGAGACAAATGCTTATGAATGGTATAAGGTTAACCTTCCAAAACAGAAAATGCCATCTTCTGAGAACTAGAGAAAGGAATCTGGGATAGAAGAGTGTTATTACCAGTTTCTGGGAGTAGAAAGTAGATTTTTTCCTAGCAGTGAGTAAGTGCTGCAAGAACAGGTTATTTGCAATACTGGCTAACATTTTTAGGACTATCAGTATGTCAGCTGATAAGTCAACCACTTTGTTTGCTACTCACATTATATTCTTTCAAACCTTATAAGGTAGGAACTGTTATTTTAATGGTTATACAGGTGGGAGAATTGATATTCAGAAACACAATTGCAGTAGGTAGAATATTGGCCTCCCTAGAAATGGCCATGTCTTAATTTCTGGAAGTTGAGTATGTTCTATTACCTGGCAAAGGGGATTTTGTATAAAAGATTAAGGTGAATGACCTTGAGATGGGGAAGTCATTCTGAAATATCTGGGTGGGTTCCATTAGATCACATGGGTCATCTAAAGGAGGAGAATCTTTCCTATGTCTAACGATACAGATGTGCTGATGGTACAAGTGTTAGGAAAATGTGATGTTGTGGCTTTGAGAATGGAGGCACGGGATCATGAGCCGAGAAATGCGGATAGCTGGAAGTGCCTTCATAAGGGAACACATCCCTAGAAACATTGATTTTTTTTTTTTTCAACGAGATCTATGTCAGACTTCCAACCTCTACAACTGTGAAGTAAAAATATTTTTCCCTAAATTGATGGTAATTAGTTATTTCTTATCACAATAATAGAAAATTAATATAGTGATGGCCTTTCTTTGTTCAAGGGGAAAGCTATCAATTGGTAGAGATGTGATTAAAGCTCAGATTCATCTGATCAGGAGGTAAAGCCTTTAACTTTTTTAAATTAACTTTTTGCAAGAATCTGAATGACTATCTTTGCCTCTAACCCTAGTTTAGAACCTAAAAGGGAAATAAAGGTCTCAGGTCCCTTCAATGTGATCCATGATGTTAAAGTTTGGCTCTGGAAAGTTATGGAAGTAATCTGAATAAGTGTCATAGACATGTCTATTGAAAAAAAAAAAAAAAAGAACAAAATCAACCAGAAAACCAAACACTCAAAACTAAAGAAAATTCCAGACAACAAGCAATCTGAAGGTTCTTTCTGCTTGAAAATAACTCATTGGACTTTGAACATAGAGAAGTTTGTGTATATCCTGATTACATCCCTTATTAAGTGTTTTACTTCTGACAGATCATTTGCCCTATTTGAGTCTGAGTTTCTTGTGTATAGAATGAAGAAAGTGATATAGATGTTACTATGTAACATGTAATAATGCATAATAAATATGATGATGTGGGTGCTGCATGTAATGATATATTTTCCATTCTTTCACCTTTTTTGATATTCTGTTTTTGAAGACATTTTATTTTTAAAAGAAAACATGTAGACGGTAACTAAATATTAAAAATACAGTTATGATTAGGGCAATGGAATATGTAAATCTGTGAATTGTAATAGAATTATGATAGTAACTGTGATGGACTGACTTCATATAGTTAGGAGAAGCTTCTCCAAAGAGGTAATGTTTTCACTGGGACTATATTTAAGTTCAGAGGCACAGCAAGATGGCCTCTGTGGAAGTGGAAAGAACATTGGGCATAGAATAGGGCATAATGCTACAAGAAAGGAAAGGATTTGTTGGTTTGTCAAGAAAGCCAAATAAGATCCTAGTAGATGAGGGAGAGAGAGAGAGAGCTGGGGACAAGACTAAAGATGAAGTTGGTGTCAACAGCAAGATTAAGCAGGACTTCGACAGGTCATTAGTGGGGTTTGGGATTTTATTTTAGACACAATTATAAGCCATAATGGTGTTTATAAAATAAGGGATTGAACACAAAGTGATATATGATTTAGGAACATTTGTTGTTCAGAGGGTAAATTGTAGAGGATGAGAGTAGAGGCAGAGAGACTAAGATGATTAAAATCCATGACCCAGAAATATCCCTCCTGCAGAGTGTGCACAAGTACAGTGTCTCCTTATGAAATAGAGTATGCCAGATCACTATCCCCCAAAAGGCATTGAAGTGCATTACATTTGCATTGTCATTTAGTCAAGATTCCAAATTGAAATAGATGAACTCCTGGAATGACTAGACATAATCAACAAAGGTTTCTGCAGCCTTGATGTTACACTAACATTTATCTTTTATATAGAGAGATTTGCATGGTTAAATCAGTTAATTTATTATTTAACTATTAATTCAATCTGTGAGATAAACTATGAATAAATGACTTCAGTATCACAGTTTACAGCTGAGCCATTTTATCTATCTTCTTCTGACTCTCAGTGTAATTTTCAAAACAGGGAAAGTAGCCAGATTTGTTGGATATTGAATTGTCTGTGGTATGGATCTAATACCTGTGCATATTTTTTATACCTAGGTAATGAGCTCACCTTTATGGAAGAAGCTGTACTTTGCTCCTGAGACATTACATGGCATTTAAAAGATGCCAAAACTATAAGCAAATAAAGCTTCTAATATCATTTGGAATTAAAGCATCAATAGTGCAAAATTTTGACAGTAAAGACAAGTTAACGCTTTACGCATACAGAAAAAATATTCTTCACAAAATAAAAAAAACCAAATCATCCTACAACAATAAACACTTTCCACATTGCTTATATGTAGTATGCTGCTTCTTACAGAGGCTGTAAGAGTCTGCATTAGTTACAGAGTTAGTGCTCTGTTGGTGAATTAGAGTTGCTAACTACTTGAATTGTCAGCTGTGCATTTTGGTAGATTTTTGCCTTGAATGCTAATGTGGTCTTTTAAGGATCATTTTGATGGATTTTATTGTTATGTTAGATATAGTCTTGTTTTCCCAATCAGTCATGTCCACTTCATAACTGTCAATGCGCTACCCTAACATTAAATATGACCAGAGGTAAACATTTTTGAAAATTGTGCCTGTTACTGCTATTTTACAGTAACGTAATTTTGTTTTATTTCCTTTGATTTTATGCTGATATGGGTTTCAGCAGTATTTGCCTGTAGCCTCTTTCAACTTTCCCTTTTAATTAAAAAGCCTAATTGGGAGTAATAAAAACTTCCAATTAAGCCTTTTAAATAAAAACCGAAAGCTGAAAGTAGCTGTAGCTGTAGAGAGATGCTGGCACGGACATGTTCATCATAAAAGAATCCTATTAATGTGGTAACGTGTGTTTGACAGGGTTAACCCGAGACCTTGAGAGATACACACACAGATAACTACACAGTTACACATCTGGGCTTCTGTATCATGGCTTTGTTGTTGAGGCAGGAGAGATACTGAAGGAGAACTAGAACTAAAATCAATTCTCATAATGGCAGATTCGCTAAAGTTTCAGTAATATTGCAGTTTTAAAACTAAAAATAAAAGATTCAGTTATTTGAACAAAATGATAAAACTTTCCAGCTTACTTGTTATTCTCACTTAGGCAATGCATAATCTAAAAGTTTTTGATTTGCTTTATTTTCTTTATTTAGTGTATTAGAGAAATTTTCTAGAAAAGCCTTCCAGGAAATTTAGGATTTTATAATCTATAGGTGGACAATTTGCTGATCCTTGTGTCCTAACTGAAAAATAACTGTTGAACGTAAACTTTTCAGAACATTTGACATAATTAAATTTATGACTTCCTGGGGCTTTCCTGTAAATATATATATTTTATATCCATCTTTAATTCTTATTACCTTGTAGCATCATTTGGCACAGTGGAGGAAGATTATGGAGAGTTGGATGTGTAAAGAATATATTTTTTTTGACAGGCAGAGTGGACAGTGAGAGAGAGAGACAGAGAGAAAGGTCTTCCTTTTTGCTGTTGGTTCACCCTCCAATGGCTGCTGCGACCGGTGCGCTGCGACCGGCGCACCATGCTGATCCGATGGCAGGAGCCAGGTGCTTCTCCTGGTCTCCCATGCGGGTGCAGGGCCCAAGGACTTGGGCCATCCTCCACTGCTCTCCCTGCAGTGATTTTAATTCATTGATAATTAAAAATATTTATTATACTTTTCACATTTAATTTTCATGTTTAATTTTACTTATTAATCAATAAATCTGTTACTCTTTGCTAGATCTCTAGTTTATTAATTATTTTTAAATATAACTTCCTCAACTTATTTTTTTGTTTCCTTTTAGCTTCAAATTTATTTTTAATGTTGTTTCTATAATTTAAGTATTTTCTGATTTTTCCAGGTACATAATCAGGTCATTAAAAAAAGACAATGTTATTATCCTAAACTTGCTTCTCAATATTGTTTCATTTGCATTAAATGCATTTTGTCATACAATTAATATTCTTTTTTTCCCTCATTTTCTTGTATGATCCTAAATTTGAGAAAAGTATTTTTTGTCATAATTTTTTACAAGTGCTTGCTTATAATTTTCTCATCATTTTTTCAAAAGTTTTTGTTTGAGAAGAGAGATAGGTGTGCATTCATACACATTGGTTTACTCCTCAAATGCCTGAAACAGCTAGGGCAGAGCCAGACCAAAATCAAGACCCAGAAACAATCCAAGTCTTTCATTACGGTGGAGGGGACCTAATCACCTGAGCTGTCACTGTTGCCTCTTGGGATCTACATTAGCAGGAAGCTGTAATTAGGAGCCAGAGCTGGAAGCTACCAAAGGGCAACTTAACTGCTAGGCCAAATGCTTACCACTTTTCGAGTTTCTTTTCTTGACTGTTGGTTATCATGGCAGTTTCCTTCATCTGTGCGTCTCACTGTCACAGCATATGCCAGACTGCTGTTAAAGGTATCTTTTTAAAACTAATATTGTCTCTTTGGGACTGGCTTAATTCACTCAGCATGATGTTTTCCAGATTCCTCCATCTTGCTGCAAATGACCGGGTTTCATTGTTTTTGACTGCTGTATAGTATTCTATGGAATACATGTCCCATAATTTCTTTTTTTTTTCAACTTTTATTTAATGAATATAAATTTCCAGTGTACAGCTTATGGATTACAATGGCTTTCCCCTCCCATAACTTCCCTCCCACCCACAACCCTCCCTCTCCCGCTCCCTCTCCCCTTCCATTCACATCAAGATTCATTTTCAATTCTCTTTATATACAGAAGATCAATTTAGTATAAAGATTTCAACGGTTTGCACCCACATAGAAACACAAAGTGAAACATACTGTTAGAGTACTAGTTAGAGCATTAAATCAAAATGAACAGCACATTAAGGACAGAGATCCCACATGAGGAGCAAGTGCACAGTGGCTCTTGTTGTTGACCCAACAAATTGACACTCTAGTTTATGGCGCCAATAACCACCCTAGGCTGTCGTCATGAGTTGCCAAGGCTATGGAAGCCTTCCAAGTTTGCCGACTCTGATCATATTTAGACAAGGTCATAAAAGACAGAGTGAGGATAGTAACCAATGATCCTAAGAGTGGCATTTACCAGGTTTGAACAATTATACAGCATTAAGTGGGGAAGAGGACCACCAGTACACACAGGTTGGGAGTAGAGCCATTGGTAGTAGAGGTTATGATTACAAAGGAATGAGGCCCAAGTACGCTAGACAGGGTCTAGAACAAAGGACAGAGTCATTATTAGAGGAGCTAAGAAAGGTGCTGTCTAAGCTACAATTAAGTTTTCTGATTGAGAGGCAAATAGAACCTGACAGAAGGGGCTTGATAATAATCTGTTGGGCTTTAGGCCTTGTAAGTTCAGAGGCCCAGACCTATCTATCTCTTCACATGGGGTATATCCTAAAGGAGGTGTGAACCTCCTAGGGGAAGGCACTCTGTTGACTTTCATTACTTGGCTAGCCTGGGAGGAGAGCTGGCCAGGTCAAGGCAGGTGGCATCTCTAACAAGAAATTTATAGTTCTGCCTGCAATGTTGCTGACCCTACTTGACCATCCCCTTAGCTGCAGTGGTCACTTTGGAAGTTGGGCTGAGTGAAGGGCTTTTCAGCTTAGAGCCAATAAGATCTGTGGCTCTGACCTGGGCATCCTTCGACTCCAGGGCAGGTCCATTTCCAGTGATCCAACTCTTGGCAGCTGCCAGTGCTCTTCACAAGCTGACTTCTGCTGAAGCCCAGGCTTACCACATTGAAAGCCACTGCAGTGGACTGGCCTGTTGGGTCTCCTTGAGGGCAGATCACTGTACAGATCAGCCATTAATAGGCCTGCCACCCATTGCTTCTGATGCCTCGCTTTCTTTTCCTCCTGGTTTGTGTTAAAGCAGACCAGAGGATGCAAGTCAAGGGAGTGCCCGTATCCCATCTCTAATCTTTGGTGGCCTGAACTACAAGTCTATAGCCACAGGCATGTTCTGTAGTAGTTTTTCTAAGGTAGACAATGCCCATGAGGAAAATTATATTCTCACTTTAAAACTTTCTTTCCCTTTGGTCTGAAAGTGAGGTTTTTTCTACTTACTGTTTAGTCACTGATGGCGAAGTAAATCTAGATATGAGATTATAATTTAAGCTCTTATTTTGGCTATGCTATTACAGAAAAATTTTAGCCATCTCTTTATAAGGTCTAAAGATTAAATTGTGCATCCTACAGATTCCTTCATAATAGAATTAGTTTCCTACCTTGAAGAGAATAGAGAAATGAAAGAACAAGTTGGGCTTAGAATAGAGAAATGAGGGAGCAAGTCCTAGATCGCTTGCTGACAATAGCAATATCACATGAAAACTTAGAAAACAGCTTCAACCATTAGATAACAACTTAATAAAACATTTACCAGAAGGTCCAATGCCTTCTATAAATTTTAAGAATCATGTATTTGGAAACACCTCTTAAATATCTAACATGGTGTAGTTTGTTTAACCAGTAAACTTAAGCACAACCATATAAAATGTTTTTAGTTTCTTTCTACCAACAAGTTTAAAACATATGATACACAGATTCAGGTCCCACAAATTAAAATGTATCTTTGATTGATTTTAGCAGCTTAAATTTATGGGCAATCTTATCTATAAGCCATTTAAAATAAAACTCTTAATAAAATTTCCTATGTGGACATACAATATGTACACACATATAACATAGCATAATAGACCAATATAGCAATTTTAATAATAGCTTTTAAAATCTTTAACTCTTTTTGTAGATTGCCAATTGATTTGAATTGCTTTTTGTTTTTAGATTACTTTAACACATTGCTTTAACAGAGCATCAGAGTTTAATTCTATGTCAAAGAGAAATTGAGCTTCCTGTGATCTTTTGCTGTGAGGTTTCCTTCCTTTACCTTCTTTCATATTGGTGACCATGTTTCTGTGTTTCTGTGTGTAACACATCTTTAAGCATCTTTTGCAGGGCAGGATGAGTGGCAACAAATTCTTTCAGTTTCTGTTTGCTATGAAAAGTCTTAATTTCACCTTCATTCACAAATGAGAGCTTTGCAGGATATAATATTCTGGGCTGGCAGTTTTTCTCTCTTAGTACCTGGGCTATATCTCGCTATTCCCTTCTAGCTTGTAGGGTTTCTGATGAGAAGTCTGCTGTGAGTCTAATTGGAGATCCTCTGAGAGTAATCTGACGTTTCTCTCTTGCACCTTTTAGAATCTTTTCTTTATGTTTCACTGTCGTGAGTTTGATTACAATGTGTCGTGGTGAGGATCTCTTTTGGTCATGTTTATTAGGGGTTCTATAAGCTTCCTGTACTAAGATGCCTCTGTCCTTCTCCAAACCTGGCAAATTTTCTGCTAGTATCTCACTGAAAATGCCTTCAAATCCTTTCTCCCTCTCCATGCCTTCAGGAACTCCTAGAACCCGAATGTTGGGTTTTTTAATAGTATCCTGTAGATTCCTGACAGTATTTTTTAGATTTCTGATTTCTTCTTCTTTTCTTTGATTTGACTGTTTCCTTTCCTGTTCTCTGTCTTCTAATTCCGATATTCTCTCTTCTGCTTTGCCCATTCTGTTTTTAAGGCTCTCTAATGTGTTTGTCATTTGATCTATTGAGTTCTTCATTTCATTGTGGTTTTTTGTCACTATCACAGTTTCATGTTCTACTAGTTGTTTCATTTCATTTTGATTCCTCCTTAATATTTCATTTTCACGAGAGAGATTTTCTATCTTGTCCATTAAGGATTTCTGTAGTTCAAGAATTTGTTTTTGAGAACTTCTTAATGTTCTTATCAACTTTTTGAGATCTGCTTCTTGCATTTCTTCGATCTCATCATCTTCATAATCTTGAATTGGGGTGTCTTTTTCATTTGGGGGCATCATAGTGTCTTCCTTGTTCTTGTTACCTCGGTTTTTGCGTTTGTTGTATGGCATGTTGGAGATATTTGGTTTCTTCACTGTGGTGTTTTTTCTTGTTACACTATGGCTCTATATTAAGTGGACTGTCTGCTTTAGGTGGAGCCTTAGAGGCTTGAGATGAGTGTGGACTGAGAGCTGTGTTTGGTTCCTCAGGGTTGAGGGTGTGTCAAAGATGACACTCCCAGGTTAGGTGTGGTAAATCTCTCTCTTTTTTTTTTTTTTTTGATTCAAAAGGGAAGTAATTCCGCTCAGCTGAATGCAATTGGAGGTAGTTAGGCAAATGATATACCCACAGGAGCCAGAGATCGGAAGCTCTTTCCCAAGGACTACACAGGGAATCTCTGCTGCCCTCAGTGTGGGCTCCAATTCTCCTTCATTATCCCACTGGGTTGCCAAGTTAGATCCTAATCTCCTGTTATTTCACCCCTCCCCCCAGAGTCAGGTTTTTCTGCTAGGCTCAGGGCCGGTGCAGACCTGAGGTCGCCCTGCTTATGACGTATGTCCAAAATGGCGCCTGCTCTTCGTCTTGCTCGCCTTTGAGGGGTGAGCGGAGAGAGAGAAACTCGTGTCCGTATCGGTCACTTTTTTTTTTTTTTCCTCTCTCTCTTCTTGTTAGCCTGGTGAACTTTTCCCCACGGAGTTTCAAGCCTCGTTCCCTCTAGTCTCGTCTTTCCGCTTGCCCGCTGGTGTTTCGGGCTATTGAGGTTTGGCTCACCTCGCGTTCCAGCGCTGGTGCGTTGAGTCTGCCGCTGGTGTCCCGAACTTGGGCTCCCACGCTCTCCACGCAGGTCCACTGTGAATCACTAGTTCCGGAAGAGTTTCCGCTGCTGTTTCTTCCCCTACTCTTCCTTGACCCTGCAGTATCTCCACTTTTATTAACCTGTGTGTCTTGCTGAACTATCAATGTGCTCCCTTCCTATTCTGCCATCTTGCCCATTCTGTCCCATAATTTCTTTATCCAGTCTACTGTTGATGGGCATTTGGGTTGGTTCCAGGTCTTAGCTATTGTGAATTGAGCTGCAATAAACATTAATGTGCAGATGGCTTTTTTGTTTGCCAATTTAATTTCCTTTGGGTAAATTCCAAGGAGTGGGATGGCTGGGTTGTATGGTAGGGTTATGTTCAGGTTTCTGAGGAATCTCCAGACAGACTTCCATAGTGGCTTAACCAGTTTGCATTCCCACCAACAGTGGGTTAGTGTCCCTTTTTCCCCACATTCTTTCCAGCATCTATTGTTGGTAGATTTCTGAATGTGAGCCATTCTAACTGGGGTGAGGTGAAACCTCATTGTGGTTTTGATTTGCATTTCTCTGATTGCTAATGATCCTGAACATATTTTTATGTGTCTGTTGGCCATTTGGATTTCCTCTTTTGAAAAATGTCTATTGAGGTCCTTGGCCCATCTCTTAAGTGGGTTGTTTGTTTTGTTGCTGTGGAGTTTCTTGATTTCTTTGTAGATTCTGGTTATCAACCCTTTATCTGTAGCATAGTTTGCAAATATTTTTTCCCATTCTGTCGGTTTCCTATTCAGTTTCCTGTTTCTTTTGAAGTACAGAAACTTCTCAATTTGATGCAATCCCAAATGTTAATTTTGGTTTTGACTGCCTGTGCTGCTGGGGTATTTTCTAAGAAGTCTTTGCCAGTACCTATATCTTGCAGGGTTTCTCCAATGCTCTCTAATAATTTGATGGTTTCGGGTCGTAGATTTAAGTCTTTAATCCATGTTGAGTGAATTTTTGTGTAAGGTGAAAGGTAGGGGTCTTGCTTCAAGCTTCTGCACATGGAAATCCAATTTTCCCAGCACCATTTATTGAATAGACTATCCTTATTCCAGGGATTGGTTTTGGATCTTTGATCAAATATAAGTTGGCTGTAGATGTTTGGGTTGATTTCATTTGTTTCTATTCTGTTCCATTGGTCTATCCATCTGTTTTGTTTTCCCTGATCTGTGACAACTACCTGAGCACCAAAGGGGAAACCTTTTGAAGTGAAATGGACACTCTAAGAAACAATGACCTGATCAGCTCTTGTCCTGACTCTAGATGTACAATGTAATACTTTATCCTTTTTAGTACTTTGTTGTTGTTGTTGTTCTAGTACTAGTGGTTGAGATCTGTAATTAACACACAATTATTCTTAGGTGTTTAAATTTTAACTGAAAAATGATCCCTGTTTTATGTAAGAGTGGGAAAAAGAGAGGAGGAGATGTACAATTTGGGACATGCTCAATCAGACTTGCCCCAAATGGTGGAGTTAGAAATGTGCCAGGGTATTCCAATACAATCCCATCAAGGTGGCATGTACCAATGCCATCTCACTAGTCCAAGTGATCAATTTCAGTTCACAATTGATCACTCTGATAGGTCTAAGAGTCAAAGGGATCACACAAACAAGACTAGTGTCTGCTAATACTAACTGATAGAATCATAAAGGGAAAAAATGATCCAACATGGGAAGCAGATACACAGCAGACTCACAGAATGGCAGATGTCCTAAACAGCACTCTGTCCTCAGAATCAGCCCTTAAGGCATTGGGATCTGGCTGAAGAGCCCATGAGAGTATTGTACGCATGGAAAGCCAAGACATCCTGGAAAAGAAAAAAAAAAAAAAAAAAAGAAGACCTAAATGAAAGATCTCTGCGAGTAAGGTCTCAGTGGAAAGAATGGGGCCATCAAAGAAGGAGGTACCTTTCTCTGAAGGGAGGAGAGAACTTCCACTTTGGCTATGACCCTATTTGATTAAGATCAAAGTCAGCGAACCCAAAAGGCTTCCATAGCCTTGGCAACTCATGACTAGAGCCTAAGGAGATTACTGACGCCATAAACAAGAGTGTCAAATTGTTAAGTCAACAACAGGAGTCACTGTGTACTTACATCTCATGTGGGATCTGTCCTTAATGTGTTGTCTAATGAGAAGTAATGCTATAACTAGTACTAAAACAGTATTTTTACACTTTGTGTTTTTGTGTGGGTGAAAACTGATGAAATCTTTACTTAGTATATACTGAATTGATCATCTGTACATAAAGATAATTGAAAATGAAAAAAAAAAAAGCCTGGTGTTAAATTGGAAATTGCATAGAAAATTAATTAATTTTTAAAAAAATATCATGTAGGATCTCTGTCTTTAATGTGCTGTATACTGTTATTTAATGCTATAACTAGTACTCCCACAGTATTTTTTCACTTTGTGTTGCTATGTGAGGGCAAACTGTTGAAATATTTACTTAATATATACTAAACTGATCTTCTGTATATAAAGAGAACTGAAAATGAATCTTGATGTGAATGAAAGGGGAGAGGGTGCGGGAGGGGGGAGGGTTGCATGTGGGAGGGAAGTTATGGGAGGGTGGAAGCCATTGTAACCCATAAGCTGTACTTTGGAAATTTATATTCATTAAATAAAAGTTTTAAAAAAAGCAATATTGTCTATTCCCCTGATTGAATATATCCTCTGGCTTTTGCTTTATATGATATATAGTCAAAGCCCTGAGAAGACGTGAGTCTTAACCCTCATCTATAATTCTCATGGGGTATTTTGTATTTAACCATTCCTGAAAATCTGTTCACTATTCACATATGTGACTCACAATTTGGGTGTTCTTATTCTTTGTCCTCAGTGATAATACTCTGCTTGGTATCTATATTTGAAGATTGAGAAATTGAGATTCAGTGAAGTTAGTATTTCCAAATTCACAAAAAGTAGTAAATGCTATGGATGGGATATTGGTTAATCCAAATTTATATCTACTGTACTCACAACCTTAGATAGAAAATATTTCCTTATGGTCAAAGAAAATGGATGAGTGGCAGTGTCTGCAGGCATAACCTGAAATAAAGTATTACAAGCAAAAGATTCATTAAAATACTTTCTTCCATATTAAACACCACTTGTTAATTCTATTCTAACATTATTTTAGTATAAAACGATATTTTTATTATTCTCCTCTAGAAAGTATAATAATCTTTTCCTTGAATTTGATAGTTAATTGTAGGGACCATTTTATCTTCATATGATGGTTTGGCTGAATTCTGAAGAGATGAAAGCATAACTTAAATTCAGCATTTTTTTAAAGATTTATTTTATTTAATTGAAAGAGTTACAGAGAGAGGTAGAGACAGAAAGAGAGAGGTCTTCCATCTGCTGTTTCACTCCCCAGATGGTCGCAACGGCTGGAGCTGCGCCGATCTGAAGCCAGGAGCCAGGAGCTTCTTCCAGGTCTCCACGTGGGTGCAGGGCCCAAGCACTTGGGCCATCCTCCGCTACCTTCTGGGGCCACAGCAGAGAGCTGGACTGGAAGAAGAGTAACTGGGACAGAATCTGACGCCCCAACCGGGACTAGAACCTGGGGTGCCGGCGCCGAGGTGGAGGATTAGCCAAGTGATCTGCAGCACCAGCCAAGAACATTTGTAAAAATAAGATTCTTAATGTAACTAATAATGGCTGGAGCAACTCATACTGGCTACTACTGAATCTTTTTGTCTAATTCTCAGATTTCACTTTCACTCTTGGGAGAATATATGTTTATTATATTGAGATAATTTTGAAATAGAGTTTGAAGGAAGCATTAAGCGCCTCTTATTTATTTACTTCAAACCCTTTCCCCTCATCTCTTAGCCAGTCAAATTGACACACTGGTGATATGATTTCAAAGTTATCTTGACACTGGATTTAAAGTGGTATTGCAAGGTGCTCTCTAAAGTAATGGTGAAGAACTTTGATGTAAAAGATACAGCAGTGTTTTAATATCAGTTGGCTTTTCTTGGTAATAAAACCAACACTACAAATAAGTAGAAAGGATATTCTAAAGGGATTAAATTTATTTACTATTAATTCAGAGTAAATTGTGATTGAGTTAGGACCATAATCTCTTTTGCTTTTTTAGTTCATTTGATGGGACAGGAATAAAGCCAAATAATGACTGAATTTTTCTCATTATCATGAATAGCTATACATGTCAAGCTGAATCTCTAAATGTGCTATTTCTAACATTTTATCTTTCTATTTGAAAATAATTTAAAAATTATTTACCCAATAAAGATCAATGAAAAACAAACTAGAAATAACCTAAATCAAATTTCTAATACCTAAGTATTGAAGTGGAGGTAAAAGCAATGAGCAATAAAAATTATACATTAGATTTGTAAACCATATTTTTATTCCAGACAGTTTTGTCAGAAAGTTGAACTGATTTATAGAAGTAAATTTGTGAGTCCTGTGTATGTGTGTGTTTGTGAATTTAACCTGTAAAGACAAAAAACTGTTGACTATAATGTGACAAGCTTATTAAAAATAAGGAAAAATGAGAAAAGAGCATACAACTCAGCTTGTCTCCACTGACTTGCTGAGTTATTCTACAGTAAATTCATCTCCTGTGGTAGACCAATAGCCTTTGAGTAATTTGTTCTCCATGCCATAGTTCTACCCCTTAATAAATGGACTTTTGATGAGTAGCTTTGATTTTTCTCTAAGGGAAATGGGCCCAATTTTATAGTTGTTTATTACATTTAGAGATTTTCTACTATCAAGTATTTTCATGGAATATCATAGAGTGTCCAGTGTGGAAAACAGTGTTCTGCTAAAACGTTTATGCACACAAATGATAAACTTTACGAATGAAATTGCAGGCTTTTCTACTGTTCCTCTCTCCACCCCATAAACTGCCACAGATCACTGTGCTTTAGAGTTTAGTGCTGGATAAATTGTGTTGCCTTGTTTTCACTTGGGAGTCATTCCTATTGAAGCCACTTCTCTAGAGTTCTTCTTAGCCCTGCTTGGGTGCTCCGTTCACCTCTGTACTATTCTTTGCTCGGTATTCCTGGACATTGTCCCCTCAGCAGGATACATACTGCTCACTGGACAGTAGAGCTAATAGCCATAAACGTTGAGTGAGTGGCACATTCCTGTACTGCCTCCTCCCCTTATTTTTCCCTGTTACTGTCAATAAGTTAGTGCACATTCATCAAATCTAATTGCTCTTTGTGTTTCTGGAGGTTTATTATAACAGGAAGTAAATACTTTCAGCTGCAGTTTCTGAAACACTTTACCATTGGAGCGCCTGGTCTGTCCTCATCAGCCAGGACAGGCTCGCTGTTCTAGAACACTTCTTTAAACCTCATAGCATGAATCTTCATTGCTTCAAATGAAAGTCCATGAGGCAAAACTCTAAAGGAGAACCTAACGCAAATGCTCAGTTCTTTCACTTATGTTAATCTGAGTAGTTTCCAGGACAGTCTCAACTGAAGACACCCGCACTCTACATTCAAGAAAATTGTGCCTTAATAAATTATTATATTGAGATATTTCATTGTTAATGTTTTTGCCATGGTAAGAAATGTTTCCTAGTATAATAAGTTTTGGTAAATAAAATCACATTTTAAGCTTGCAAGGAATATCTGATACTTGAAGGAATACTTTGATGAGTCATTAAGTAAGACAATCAATTTGTAATCAGTCGTTTCTTCCATTGTAAATTTTGAGGGTTAGGCACAATGCTCTCTGAGTTTCTTTCTCATGGTCAACCTTTCTTACATGTATGTTGCCAGGATTCTGCCAGTAAAATATCCCTTTTCTGTGCTTTCACATGTTTACATTTGTATTAAAATATTATGTCTAGCAGCTTAGCTCGAGCCAACAGGAGCTCTGCCTATCGATATTTTGCTTTACTGTTGTTATCCTTTTAGGACCTGGGGCCTGAGACATGCCTGGTATATTTCAGTATTCTTTATATTAAGTAAAATGCTTTGAAAGTACATTTCCTGTAAAAGCTCAATTTTTCCCTCTTCCTCTTCCTGAAATGTCCTGTTCCTTCTTTCCTCTTTTCCTTTTTCCTTGTTAAAATTCTGCCCTTAGGGCATAATATGTATGAGCTATAAAAATTACTTAAATAAAATATCCTTTAAAAGGTTTCATGGAAGAATTATGTAGCCGGCGCTGCGGCTCACTAGGCTAATCCTCCACCTTGCGGCGCCGGCACACCGGGTTCTAGTCCCGGTCAGGGTGCCGGATTCTGTCCTGGTTGCTCCTCTTCCAGGCCAGTGCTCTGCTGTGGCCAGGGAGTGCAGATGGAGGATGGCCTAAGTGCTTGGGCCCTGCACCCCATGGGAGACCAGGAGAAGCACCTGGCTCCTGCCATCGAATCAGTGCGGTGCGCCGGCCACAGCGCGACGGCCGCGGCGGCCATTGGAGGGTGAACCAACTGCAAAGGAAGACCTTTCTCTCTGTCTCTCTCTCTCACTATCCACTCTGCCTGTCAAAAAATAAAAATTAAAAAATAAATAAAAAAATAAAAAGAATTATGTAATTATCAGGCAGTGAATATGTGGCAAGTTAAATCAGCATTAGGACGTTTCTATACTGATCACTTGATTTACACATGTGATGATTAGGTTAAAAAGCAGCAGTGAGAGCTGGACTTGGTTTCAAAAACTGAGCTGCTAATAAAGAGCATTGCTGAAATTTCCTCCTTAAGGCTTCATTCCTTTATTTTATGCATTTTTATCATCTGTGCAATGTAACTGGTTTCAGGCACTGTTGCTATGTTCAAGTGAAGCTGATCAAGCCTTGTGTTGATTTGAGCACTGAAATCCAAGGGAGATTGGAATGAGACATTGTAGTAGAAGGATGGAAGAGATAAATCATAAAACAGGAGTTCCGGGGATGGAAGAAAATCTACCTGTTTCAAAATGCGCATTAAAGGCTAAATTGTGCAGCCAGGGGAAAGAAGGTTTTAGTATGGAAGAAGGAGGAAGCCAGGTATTTTGTTCTCTTCTGTGTCTTTCAGCCAACTCTCCACATGTTTTTCCTTTAGACTCAGCAAACACAAATGTTGGGATGAGCTAGTAAGCAGAAATAAAAATAATAAGTCTATTTTATTTCTTCTTTTTCTATGCAACCCTAATAGGTGGATTTTCATTAAACATGGGAAGATAAAAAATTGGAAATGCACTTTCCCTGAACTCTCTCAATGTTCTATAAAATGTTCAATTAACTGTACTTGCCACTGTCCATATTTCTTTCCCCACTCATTGGATTGCCTGATATCTCTCGAGTTGCTTAGTTAACATTAAAAAATGGTTGATTTATAATTCTTTACTGAACTTAAGATAACTAGTGAATAAATACTGCACTAATCATCTCATTTGCTCCATGACCTCTTGTTTAAACTTTGCAGAAACAATAGCACAGTAGGAACTAAGCCTATCTCAAAAGAAAAGTCAGCTAATAGATAATGGAAATAAAAATAGATTTTATTCCATGCTTTGTACACCACATTCAGCCTCTCTCTTATAAGTGGACCATCAAAACATGTAACAACTAAGAAAGTAGTTTCCGTTTCATGTACATACAAATTAATAATAATTTAAAAAGAGGTTGAAAAATTGATTAATAATGTGAGGCATTACATGCTGAGAAATTTCAGTATGAATCCCAGTTCTGTAATCTAATCACTATATGACTTGGAAAAAGTTATTTATTTGTTTTAAGCATTAGTTGCCTTATTTGTAAAATGAGGATAAAAATACATTGCTTATAGTTTATTACAAGGATTAAGACCCTTAAAGAAAAATATTGAAGATAATAAATGGCACCTGATAATAGCTCAATAAGCTGGCAATATTATTGTCAATGGAAACCAAGCAAGCATAATCAAGGGATTATTTTAGCATTAAGTAGCAAAGTCAAAACAGTTATATCTCTTTTAATTTCAGAAAATGTGGGATCTAACTCTGCCAGTTTCTGGTAATGGCCAGGTGGTGGGAGGGAGAAGAAGAGGACTGACACTATGAGCAGAGATGCTCCTTCTTGGGTATACTTACATTGATTATTTTAAGCATTATATAGTGGTGGTATAGGGGAAAAAGCAATGAATTTTGAACAAGAAATCATAGCCTTATAAATTAGCACTACCACAATGTATTAACTATTTGCTATGTAGGTACGCGGGAAGTGTTTGTTACATTTGAAGAGAAATGAATTATTAGTACCTGAATATTGGGGTTAGAGAACTTAGAAGACTTATGAGAACTTGAAAGCAGACTTAGGTCTGATAGTTCTTCATGTCTATAGAACAGATTGAGCCCATTAGAAATGTTGCATCCTCCAAAATGTTTTCGTTACTAACTCGGAGTCCCTAATAGAGGGGCTTTACAATTACTTACTGATTTATTATGCTGTTGATTACGAAACTTTTTGATCTCAGGACTCTTTTCTACTCTTAAAAATAACGGGATCTCAGAGAGTGCTTGTTTATTTGAATTATATATATTGATATTGCCGTGCTGAATTTTTAAGCTGAGAATTAAAAAATAATACCATTACTTATTAAGATAAATAAAATTTTCTTGAAAAACGAGTTGTATTTCCAAAAACTAAAAAAGAAAAGAAGAAGAAGAAGAAAAAAGCAGAAGGAAGAAGACCAAAGAAGAAGAAGAATGGTCTTTCCCTCCCAGTTTTCACAAGTTAGATTAATGTTCTGACTTACAGAACGCAGCCAGATTCTTCCATCTGCTTCTGTACTCAGTCTGTTGAGATATTACCTATCATGTAGCCTCTGGAAAATTCCACTGTATACTCATAAAGATTGCAAGTGAAAAGTCCAACTCACATCTTAGATTTCTTATAGAATAAATGTTTACCTAATAGGTCCTCTGAAATGATCACATGGGTACTTTCTCGAGTTCCTTAGCCCACACTTTGTGAATGGCTGACATAGATTAATCATTCTCTTTTTGAGCTATCTTCTTTTAAATTCAGAGCCTCTTGGAAAAGAAACTGCTTTTACCTGACATCTTAAGGTGAATGTATTAAATCCTGAGTCCTTCAAAGTGTGATTGAAAGGTTGAGAGCAATGTAGACTTGATGGGAATAAGGGGACAGTGAATCAATATCAGTTACATTTTGCAGTTTGTAAATTGTTTCCATGGCTTCATCAGGGCTTACATATGAAAGAGTTACTTAATCTAAGTCTCAGTTTCCCCATATATTAAGAAGAGATAATATTTAATTCACCAAGTTGTTTTGATGATTAAAGTAGGTAATATTTGTAAAATGCTTCTAGCTTAATGTCTGACATATGTGACATAGTACATGATCCATTATTAAATGTGATCTGCTTAGAATCACATGTAAGCTCTCTTCAGAGTGATACTTATCTGCATCAATAAATATCTTTGTACAAAAGATTTCCACATTTAGAAAAAGGCCCTCAAGTTGAAATCTCATTGGAATTACTGACACAGTGAAAGTCTTTAAAGCTTTGAATTTATGTTAGGAAATTATGTTCTGACAAGATATCTTCATAAACACTCTTATTGGTAACCTATAAGAGTATTTGATAAGTTTATGTAGATTCTGGGCCTTGAGATGCGCTGGTACTGCATCTATAGCTGTATAAAACAATATAATTTGTTTAAAGGATCCCAAATTTGATAAGAAATGAAATGTATACTGTGTACAAAGTACCAACACAAGCACTTGGAAAACATAGATGTGATGCATATGAAAGCTTTCCAGTGACTCATCTAGCGTTTATTAAAAGTGAATTTATTATATTTTCATGAACACCTAGAACTAAAAATTTTGTTTTGGCTGTTAGGCTTTTTAAAGCATTCATAGCAAAGTTTATCAGCCTATTTATTTTGCAGGCTGGAGCTTACACTTGGACAATATATTCTGAGCGCTTTAACTTTTATCTTGTTTTAAAATCTTTGTAGAGTGAGGCAGAAATGAGGACAGTGTGGAGGACAGAGTGGAGCTAGTTAATTAGGGATTTGAATTCCAGGACTGCAGCAGTAGGATCAGGTGGTGTTATGGGCTGAATGTTTCCCCTCTGTAATTCACTTATTAAAGAATAATCCCTAGTACCACATAATGTGAGGATATTCAGAGAAAAGTTTTTAAAAAAGATAATGAAGGTAAAATGGGGTAATGTAAGTGGATCCTCATCCAATATGACTGATGTTTTATAAGAAGAAAACATTAGGACACAGACATGCTTGGAAGGGGCCATCTACAGGCCAAGGAAAGAAGCCTCAGAATGAAACCAACCAGCTGTCACTTTGATTGTGGACTTCTACTCCCCGGAACTTTACAGAAATCAATCCCCGATGTTTAAGCCACCCAGCCTACTAGCAGTCTTAGCAATTTAATGCAGATGAGATCTGGGGGAAAGGGAAAGTCACTTTGATTTCCACAAGTTTCTGGAGACTGGAGATACCATCTGGCTATTTATCTTGGTAAAACTAAGCCCTGATATAGTTCTTTGTGTCTATTCATTGTTCTTTACATTTGTGGTAGACTGACTGGGCAGATAAAAATAGTGTTTAAAGTATGACTAGTAGGGTCTTTCCTTGAGCCTGAAGATGATAGCACAAAATATGAACTAAACCTATTCTATACATGTTTAATTGTGTAGTTGTTTATAATACTCATTCTCATAAATATCAAAAGCTTTTTTTTTTTTGCTTTTTACTTATTGAACTCTTATTTAGTGGAGCATTAAGCTTTTGACTTTAAAGTAAATTAAAAATGTTATCTCAAAAATTAAACAAGGGGCTGGCACTGTGGCCTAGCAGGTAAAGCCACAGCCTGCAGTGCTGGCTTCCCATGTGGGCACCAGTTCTAGTCCCCGCTACTCTGCTCTGATCCAGCTCTCTGCTATGGCCTGGAAAGCAGTGGAATATGGCCCAGTTCCTTGGGCCTCTGCACCCATGTGGGAGATATGGAAGAAGCACCTGGCTCCTGGCTTTGGATTGGCTTAGCTCCAGCCATTGCAGCTGTTTGGGGAGTGAACCAGTGGATGGAAGATTTTGCTCTCTCTCTCTGCCTCTGCCTCTCTGTAACTCTGCCTTTCAAATAAACAAATAAATATTTGAAAAAGCTCAAACAAGAAAAGAAGAAAAGGAAAAAAAAAGGAAAGAAGGAAGGGAAGGAATGAAGGAAAAAAGAAAGATGGAGGGAGGCAGGAAGGGAAATATCTTAGAATTTTATCTTTGAGTTACATTAAATCTGTTCTCTATATTAATACAAAATATGCATAAAAATTGGTTATTTACTACACAAGTGACTTTTAATTTGTCTCTCTTAAAATTTTAAATGAATAACTAGAAAGTCTTCTTACAGGATAACTTTTGCCCTGTTAGCTTTCTTTTATACTGAACTCTTTATTGCAAGTATTGCAAGCTGATTTGGAATAAATTTAAGCTTCCTTAATTGAGTTAGGTTTTATTAAAGCTATAGAACTATGGATAATTAAGCCATGAACAATAAACTGCATAAGGTTCTGGTGGAAAAAAAATCAATACATACAGCCCTGATTGTTGTTTTTCCTACAGATACTAAACTAGTGACTGCAAAAAAAATTTATTATGCACACTAAATTTTGAGCTTCTCTTTTAGCTTGCTTGCATTTGCTGATTATCATAAACAAAATTAATGGTGATAACTTCCTCTAGCATTTTGACTTTCTGCACACTGGCACCAATTTTCAAGTATTTTTTAAAAGGGAAACTATTAGTAACATAATGAGTTTTTTCTTTGTCAAAGTGAGCTAAGTAGAACAATATGGTGATTTGTAATTAAGCATAGAGATTAAATAACAAATATTCTTTCATGAAAAAGCCTTTGAAAAGTTTTTTTCATGAAATATTTTGTATTAAATAGCATACCACTGATTTATTAATTAAAAACTAAGAGTATTCTTATTTCTCTTGGAAATAAGACATACAATAATTCTATTTTAGAATTTAAGATGGTTGAATACAGATTCCTTTACTTGTCTTTATTTCTACATGGAATCCTGTACAATATGTAAAAGTCATTTATTTTAAAAGTAGCATGAATCTTTTTACTAAGAGAATTTTTTACTTTTTTTCCTTGTTCTTGTTCAGGTGTTCTAGCATATAATTTCTGGAAAGAAGCAGAAAAATCCAAATGAAAATCTAGAACACATAATCTTAAGAAACTACAACATTGGAAAATACAACTGTACAACTGCAAATGTACATTAATTATGATATACTTTTCTATAGAAAGCTTTTATTTAATAATTATAAATTTCATAGGCACAACTTTTGGATGATAGTTGTTCTTCCCCCCTATATCCACCTTCCCAACCTCAAACCGTCCAACCTCCTACTCCCTCTCCCATCCCATTCTTCATTAAGATTCATTTTTCATTATATTAAGAAGATCAACTCTATACTAAGTAAAGATTTCAACAGTTTGCACCTTCACAGATTTATTTGTTTATACAACATATAAAGTACTGTTTGAAGACTAGTGTTACTGTTAATTCTCATAGTACAACACATTAAGGACAGAGTTCCTACATGGGAAGCAAGTGTCCAGTGGTAACTCCTATTGCTGATTCAACAATTGACATTCTTTTTTTTAAAAAAAAGATTTATTTATTTATTTGAAAGAGTTACACAGAGAGAGGAGAGGCAGAGAGAGGGAGAGGGAGAGAGAGAGAGAGGGAGAGAGAGAGGTCTTCCATCCGCTGGTTCACTCCCCAGATGGCTGCAATGGCTGTAGCTGTGCCAATCTGAAGCCAGGAGACAGGATCTTCCTCCAGGTCGCCCATGTGAGTGCAGGGGCCCTAGGACTTGAGCCATCTTCCACTGCTTTCCCAGGCCATAGCAGAGAGCTGGATCAGAAGAGGAGCTGCCGGGACTAGAACCAGTGCCCATATGGGATGCCAGCACTTCAGGCCAGGGTGTTAACCCGCTGCGCCACAGCACTGCCCCAATGATTTACATTCTTATTATGACATTACTGATCACTCGAGGCTCTTGTCATGAGCTGCCAAGGCTATGGAAGCCTCTTGAGTCCACAGACTTCGATATTGTTTAGACAGGGCCATAATCAAAGTGGAAGTTCTCTCCTCCCTTCAGAGATGGCTCCTTCTTTCTACCGAGATCCCACTCAAAGAAATCTTTTATTTAGATCATTTTTTGCCACAATGTCATGGCTTTATATGCCTGAAATGCTCTCATGCGCTTTTTATCCAGATCCGAATGTCTTAAGGGCTGATTCTGAGGCCAGAATGTTTAGGGCATTTGTTGTTCTAAGAGTCTGCTATGTGGCCTGTTTCACATGTTGGTACATTCTCGCCTTTTTAATTATATCTATTATAATTATTACACTTGGTCTTGTTTATATTATCCCTTGAACACTTAATCCTATCTTTTGAGAGTTATGAATTTAAACTGATCACTATAACAAGTAAGATGGCATTGGTACCTTAATGGTGCTAATGGCCAACTTAATGGGATTGGAGTCTCATGGCAAGTTTTTTACCCTTAGAGGTAAGTCTGAGAGAACTTGTGCCGAACTGTGCATCTCCTCCCTTTCTTATTCCCACTCTTATGTTTAACTGGGATCAATTTTTAATTGGATTTAAACACCTAAGAATAATTGTGTGTTAAGTAAAGAGTTCAACCAATGGTATTAAGTAGAACAAGAAAATACTGAAAAGAATAAAATAGTAAGCTCTTCTTCGACAGGACAAGGGCTGATATGGTTATTGCTTCTCACAGTGTCTATTTCACTTCTACAGGTTTCCTTTTAGGTGCTCAGTTAGTTGTCACAGATCAGGGAGAACGTATTATATCTGTCCCTTTGAGACTGGCTTAATTCACTAAGTATGATGTATTCCAGATTCATTCATTTTGTTGTAAATGACCAGCTTTCATTTTTTTACCATTGTGTAGTATTCCATAGCACACATAACTCATAATTTATTTGTCCAGTCTTCCGTTGATGGGCATTTAGGTTGATTCCATGTCTTAGCTATTGTGAATTTAGGTGCAATAAACACTGAGGTACAGACAGCTCTTTTATTTGCCGATTTAATTTCCCTTGTGTAAGATTACTAGCAGT
This sequence comes from Lepus europaeus, assembly GCF_033115175.1. Lineage (NCBI taxonomy): Eukaryota > Metazoa > Chordata > Mammalia > Lagomorpha > Leporidae > Lepus > Lepus europaeus. Next base: position 61,166,689 of record NC_084830.1, on the reverse strand, counting down.
GGGATGGTTGGGTCGTATTCAGATTTCTGAGATATCTGCAAACTGTCTTCCATAGTGGCTTTACCAGTTTGCATTCCCAGCAACAGTGGATTAGTATGCTTTGTTCCCCACATCCTCACCAGTATCTGTTAGTTGATTCCTTTATGTAAGCCAATCTTTTTTTTTTAATTTGACAGGTAGAGTAATAGATAGTGAGAGAGAGAGACAGAGAGAAAGATCTCCCTTCCATTGTCTCATTCCCTAAATGGCCGCTTCAGCCGGCGCTGCAGGGGCCCAAGCACTTGGGCCATCCTCTACTGCCCTCCTGGGCCACAGCAGAGAGCTGAACTGGAAGAGGAGCAACCAGGACTAGAACCCAGTGCCCAAATGGGATGCCGGCACCACAGGTGGAGGATTAACCAAGTGAGCCACGGAGCCGGCCCCTATGTAAGCCATTCTAGCCAGGATGACGTGGGACCTCATTGTGGTTTTGATTTGCATTTCCCTAATGACTAGCAAACCTGAAAATTTTTTCATGTGTCTGTTGGCCATTTGGATATCCTCTTTTGAAAAATGTCTGTTTAAGTCCTTGGCCCATCTCTTAAGTGGGTTGTTTTGTTGTTGTGGAGTTTATTGATTTCTTTCTAGATTCTGGTTATCAATTCTTTATCAGTTGCATCATTTGTAAATAATTTCTCCCATTCTGTTGGTTGCCTCCTCACTTTCCTGACTGTTTCTTTTGCAGTACAGAAACTTCTCAATTTGATGTAATCCCAGTTGTTAATTCTGGCTTTGGTTCCCTGTGCTTTTGGGATCTTTACCAAGAAGTCTTTGCCTGTGCCAATATCTTGAAGGGTTTCTCTGATGTTCTCTAATAATTTGATGGTGTCTGGTCATAGATTTAGATCTTTAATCCATGTTGAGTGGATTTTTGTGTAAGGTGTAAGGTTGGGGTCTTAATTTATACTTCTGCATGTGGAAATCCAGTTTTCCTAGCAGCATTTGTTGAATAGACTGTCCTTGTTTCAGGAATAAAAAAAGGAATTGGTTTTAGCTACCTGATCAAATAAAGATTAGTCATAGGTGTGTAGATTGATTTCTATTGTTTCTGTAATGTTCCATTGGTCTATCCATCTATTTTTGTACTAGTACCAGGCTGTTTTAATTATAACTGTCCTGTAGTATGTCTTGAATTCTGGTATTGTTCTATCTTTGGCTTTGTTTTTGTTGCATAAGATTGCTTTAGCTATTTGACATCTCCTGTGCCTCCATATGAATTTCAGCATCATTTTTCCATATCTGAGAAGAGTATCTTTGGAATTTGAATGGTATCACTTTGAATCTGTAAATTGCTTTTGGAAGAATGGACATTTTGTTGATATTGATTCTTCCAATCCATGAACAGGGAAGATTTTACCACATACGTTTATAATAGTTACATCTTCTTGCTGAATTGATTCCTAAATCTTTATATAGTGCCTTTCTTTGTCTCTTCTAACAGTTGTTACTCTAAAACCTATTTTGTCTGATTTTAAGATGGCTATGCCAGCACTTTTTTGGTTTCTGTTGGCATGGAATATCTTTTTCCAACTTATCACTTTCAGTGTGCCTTTGTCTTTGTTGGTAAGATGTGTTTCTTGTAGGCAGCAAATAGGTGGGTTTTATTTTTTAATCCATTCAGCTAGTCTGTACCTTTTAACTGGGGAGTTGAGGCCATTTACATTCAATGTGACTATTGATAAGTAATGAATTTTCCCTGCCATTTTTCCAAAGATATTTCTAATTTATACTCTAAATTTCCTTTGATCTTTTACTGAGAGATTTTCTTCCTTTACCTTCTTTTGTATTAATGACCATGTTTCTGTATTTCTGTGTGTAACACATCCCTAAGCATCTTTTGCAGGGCTGGACAAGTGGTGACAAATTTTTTCAATTTCTGTTTGTTATGACACGTCTTTATTTCACCTTCATTCATAAATGAGAGCCTTGCAGGGTATAATATTCTGGAAGGGTAGTTTTTTCTCTTACGATTGGGGCAATAACTTGCCATTCTCTCCTAGCCTGTAGGGTTTCTGATGAGTAATCTGCTGTGAGTCTAATTTGAGATCCTCTGAAAATAATCTGTCATTTCTCTCTTGCACATTTTAAAATCTTCTCTTTATGTTTCACTATGGTGAGTTTGATTACAGTGTCATGGCAAGGATCTTTTCTGGTCATGTCTATTGGGAGTTCTATGTGCTTCCTGTACTTGGACTTCCCTTTCTTTCTCCACACCCAAGAAGTTTTCTGCTAGTATTTCACTAAAAAGGCCTTCAAATCCTTTTTCTGTCTGCATGCCTTCTGTAACTCCTAGAACCTGAATGTTGTTGTTGTTTTATAATAGTATCATGTGGATTCTCTACAATATTTTTTTATTTTTCTAATTTCCTCTTATTGTCTTTTGTTTGTATACTTTCCTCTTCTTTTTCTTCCAAGTCTGATATTCTTTCTTCTGCCTCACTGATTCTGTTTTAAGGCTCTCCATTGCATCTTTATTTGTTCTGTTGAATTCTTCATTTCATTTTTATTTCTCTTTAAGATTTCAATTTCAATTTCTTTTTTTTAAGTTTTATTTAATAAATATAAATTCCAAGTATAACTTTGGGATTTTAGAGACTTCCCCCCCATAACCTCCCACCCACCTGCAACAATCCCATCTCCCGATCCCTTTACCATCCCATTCTTCATTAAGATTCATTTTTAATTATCTTTATATACAGATGATCAACTCTATACTAAGCAAAGATTTCAACAGTTTGAACCCACACAGAAACACAAAGTATAAAGTACTATTTGAGTACTAGTTATGCCATTAATTCATATAGTGAAACACATTAAGGACAGAGGTCCTACATAGGGAGTAAGTGCACAGTGACTCCTGTTGTTGATTTAACAATTGACACCCTTATTTATGATGTCAGTAATCACCCGAGGCTCTTTCATGAGCTACCAAGGCTATGGAAGCCTCTTGAGTTCGCCAACTCTGATCTTATTTAGACAAGGTCATAGTCAAAGTGGAAGTTCTCTGCTCCCTTCAGAGAAAGGTACCTCCTTCTTTGATGGCCCATTCTTTCCACTGGGATCTCACTCGCAGAGATCTTTCATTTAGGATTTTTTTTTTCTTTTGCCATAGTGCCTTGGCTTTCCATGCCTGAAATACTCTCATGGACTCGTCACCCAGACCTGAACGCCTTAATGGCTGACTCTGAGGCCAGAGTGCTGTTTAGAACATCTGCCATTCTATGCTGTGTATCCCGTTTCCCATGTTGGATCGTTCTCTCCTTTTTAATTATTTCAGTTAGTATTAGCAGACACTAGTCTCGTTTATGTGATCCCTTTGACTTTTTATTTTTTATTTATTTTTTTTTTTATTTTTGACAGGCAGAGTGGACAGTGAGAGAGAGAGAGAGAGAGACAGAAAGAAAGGTCTTCCTTTGCCGTTGGTTCACCCTCCAATGGCCACTGTGGCCAGCACGCTGCAGCCAGCACACCGCACTGATCCGAAGGCAAGAGCCAGGTGCTTATCCTGGTCTCCCATGGGGTGCAGGGCCCAAGCACTTGCCATCCTCCACTGCACTCCCGGGCCATAGCAGAGAGCTGGCCTGGAAGAGGGGCAACTAGGACAGAATCCCGCGCCCCGACTGGGTCTAGAACCCGGTGTGCCGGCACCGCAAGGTGGAGGATTAGCCTGTTGAGCCATGGTGCCGGCCCCCCTTTGACTCTTAATCCTATCATTATGATCAATTGTGAACTGAAACTGATCACTTTGACTAGTGAGATGGCATTGGTACATGCCACCTTGATGGGGTTGAATTGGAATCCCCTGGCATGTTTCTAATTCTCCCACTAGGGGTAAGTCCAATTGAGCATGTGCTGAACTGTTCATCTCCTCCCTCTCTTATATTTAATGGGAATCACTTTTCAGTTAAATTTAAACACCTAAGAATAACTATTCCTCTATAGTCAGGACAAGGGAAATCAGCAACTCAGGAATCTCTAGAACATATGCAAACACATGGAAGCTGAAAAACATAGTTGTGAATAAACAGTGGATCATAGAAGAAATCAAAAGAAAAATCAAAAAAATTCTTAAAACAGGCCGGCGCCGTGGCTCAACAGGCTAATCCTCCGCCTTGCGGCGCCGGCACACCGGGTTCTAGTCCCGGTCGGGGCAGCGATCCTGTCCCGGTTGCCCCTCTTCCAGGCCAGCTCTCTGCTGTGGCCAGGGAGTGCAGTGGAGGATGGCCCAAGTCCTTGAGCCCTGCACTCCATGGGAGACCAGGAGAAGCACCTGGCTCCTGGCTTCGGATCAGCGCGGTGCGCCGGCCGCAGCGCGCTACCGCGGCGGCCATTGGAGGGTGAACCAACGGCAAAAGGAAGACCTTTCTCTCTGTCTCTCTCTCTCTCTCTCACTGTCCACTCTGCCTGTCAAAAATAAAAAAAAAAATTCTTAAAACAAATGAAGATGGCAATACAGTATATCGAAATTTATGGGATATAGCAAAAGCAGTGTTAAGAGGAAAGTTTATAGAAATAGGTGCCTGAATCAAGAAATGGGAAAGGCACCATATAAATGAGCTATCAGTGTATCTCAAGGATCTAGAAAAAGAACAGCAAGTGAAACTCAAAACTAGTAGGAGAAAAGAAATAATTAAAATTAGAGAAGAAATAATATCAAAACAAATAAAACAGTATAGATCAGTAAAATCAAGAGTGGTTTATTTGAAAAAATAAACAAAATTGATATGCCAATTTCCCACATAACCAAAAAAAAAAGGAGGGAGAAGATCCAAATCAGTAAAATTAGAGATGAAAAAAGAAATGTAACAACAGGCACCACAGAAATAAAAAGAATCATCAGAAATTACTACAAAGAGCTGTATGTCAACAAACTGGGAAACCTAGAAGAAATGGATAGATTCCTGGACACATACAACCTACCTAAATTTAGTCATGAAGACACAGAAAACCTAAACAGACCCAAAAACAAGATGGAAGTTGAATCAGTAACAGAGACCTTCCCAACAAAGAAAAGCCCAGACTAGATAGCTTCACTGCTGAATTCTACCAGATATTTAAAGAAAAATTATCTCCAATTCTTCTCAAGTTATATGAAACTTTTTAAAGGGAGGAAATCCTCTCAAATTCTTTCTATCAAGTCAACATTACCTTAATTCCCAAACATGAAAAAGATTCAGCAGATAAAGAGAAGTACAGACTAATTTCTATGATGAACATAGAGGCAAAAATCCTCAACAAAATTCTAGCCTGTCTAACCCAACAACACATCAGAAAGGTCAACCACCCAGACCAAAGGTGATTTATCCCTGTCATGCAGGGTTTGACTCAACACTCCCAAATCAATCAGTGTGATACACCACATTAACAACCTGCTGAACAAAAATCATATATGTATTTCAATAGATGCAGAGAAAGCATTTGATAAAATACAGCACCCTTTCATATAGAAAACTATAAGCAAATTGGGTCTAGAAGGAACATTCCTTAATACAATCAAGGCAATTTATGAAAAACCCATGGCCAGTATCCTGTTGAATGGAGAAAAGCTGGAAACAAACCCACTGAGATCCAGTGCAGGATAGGGATGCCCACCCTCACAATTGCTGTTCAATATAGTCCTGGAAATTTTAGCCAGAGCCATTAGGCAAGAAAAAGAAATCAAAGAGATAGAAATTGGGAAGTCAAACTACCCCTATTTGCAGATGACATGATTCTATATATAGGGGATCCAAAAGCCTACACCAAGTAAGTATTCAATCTCATAGAAGAGTTTGGTAAAATAGCAGGATAAAAAATCAATACACAAAAATCAAACAGCCTTTCTATACATAGACAATGCCAAGGCTGAGTTAGAACTTCTAAAGTAAGTTACATTCATAATAGCTACAAAAAAAATCAAGTACCTTGGAATAAATTTAACCAAGGATTTCAAAGGTGTCTATGATGAGAATTATAAAACATTAAATAAAGAAATAGAAGAATATACAAAAAATATAAAAATCTTCCATGTTCATGGTTTGGAAAAATCAATATCATCGAAATGTCCATTCTCTTGAAAGCAGTTTACAGATTCAATGTTGTACCAATCAAAATATCAAGGGCATTCTTCTAAGATCTAGAAAAAAAATGATGTTGAAATTCATATGGAATCACAGGAGACGTTGAATAGCTAGATAAAGCAGCCTTATACAGCAAAACAAAGATGGAGGCATCACAATACCAGATTTCAAGACATACTACAAGGCAGTCATAAAAAATAGATGGATAGACCAATGGAACAGAATAGAAACACCAGAAGTAAATCAAACATCTACAACCAACTTATTTTTGTCCAAGGAGCTAAAACCAATCCCTGGAGCAAGGACAGTCTCTTCAAAAAATGGTTCTGAGAAAACTGGATTTCCACATGAAGAAGTGTTAAGCAAAATCTCTACCTTGCACTTGTCTTGAGTGTTAAGGAACCATTTTTTTTTCATACTATTTGCTGAATTCTTTACTTAACATAGTAATCATATAATCATATGTATATACAGTCCATTGAGGGTGGATCTCAGTAAAAAATAAGAATGGGAATAAGAGAGGAAGGAGGAAGTTTGTAACTGTAGAGCTGTACAATTCTGCATACATTCCTACGGGCTTACTTCTAAGGATAAAAACTTATTAAGGGGCCCCAAATCCCATTACGCTTGGTGGTAAAAATGCCATCTTAAGTGTTAAAGTGATCATATTAAATATTAAAGTGAACATATTGATAGCATTAAGTATTTAAGTGATATATAAATAGTATAAAGTGTCTGGTAATAATAATAGAATTAAAAAGGAAGGGATGTTCCAACATGGGAAGCTGTTCACACAGCAGACTCATAGAATGACAATCACTTTAAGTAGCACTCTGACCTCTGAATCAACCCTTAAGTCTTCCTTGTCTGGCTGTAAAGTTTGTGAGAGCATTTCAGGCATGGAAGGCCAAAACACTGTGGCAAAAAAATGTCTCACATGAAGGATCTCTGTGAGAGAGACCCCAGTGGAAAGAAGTGGCCACACAATTATTTTTAGGTGTTTAAATTTTAACTGAAAAGTGATCCCTGTTAAATATAAGAGTGGGAAAAGAGAGGGAGGAGATGTACAATTTGGGACATGCTCAATCAGACTTGCACCAAATGGTGGAGTTGGGAAATGTACCAGGGGATTCCAATACAATCCCATCAAGGTGGAATGTACCAATGCCATCTCACTAGTCCAAGTGATCAACTTCAGTTCACAATTGATCACACTGATAGGTCTAAGAGTCAAAGGGATCATACAAACAAGACTAGTGTCTGCTAATACTAACTGATAGAATCAAAAAGGGAGAGAAGGATCCAACATGGGAAGCAGGATACACAGCAGAATGACAGATGTCCTAAATAGCACTCTGGCCTCAGAATCAGTCCTTAAGGCATTCAGATTTGGCTGAAGAGCCCATGAGAGTATTGTACGCATGGAAAGCCAAGACACTCTGGAAAAGAAAAAAAAAGATGACCTAATGAAAGATCTCTGCAAGTGAGATCCCAGTGGAAAGAACGGGGCCATCAAAGAAGGAGGTACCTTTCTCTGAAGGGAGGAGAGAACTTCCACTTTGACTATGACCCTATCGGATTAAGATCAAAGTCAGCGAACCCAAAAGGCTTCCATAGCCTTGGCAACTCATGACTAGAGCATAATGAGATTACTGACGCCATAAACAAGAGTGTCAAATTGTTAAATCAACAACAGGAGTCACTGTGTACTTACGTCTCATGTGGGATCTGTCCTTAATGTGTTGTCCAATGTGAAGTAATGCTATAACTAGTACTGAAACAGTATTTTTACACTTTGTGTTTCTGTGTGGGTGCAAACTGATGAAATCTTTACTTAGTATATACTGAATTGATCTTCGGTAAAGATAATTGAAAATGAAAAAAAAACCGTAGTTTTAAATTGGAAATTGCATAGAAAATTAATAAATTTTTAAAAAAATATCATGTAGGATCTCTGTCCTTAATGTGCTGTGCATTATGATTTAATGATATAACTAGTACTCCAACAGTATTTTTCACTTTATTTAGAAGAGAAAGAAATCTAAAGTGAGGGCTTTATTTAGGGGAGAAATAAGTCAAGAAACGAAGTTGGGTCTGTATGAGGCACAGAGCAGGCCGTGAGCCTTGTGGAGCAAGTGTGCAGGTAGAAAAGCAGAAACAGTGGCAGAGCAGCAGCCAAAAGGCCACGTCCTGGAAGACTCGAGGCAGCAAGGGGAGGGCCCACCATGCTCCAGGCCTTTTATCCACTTCAGAAGGGGAGTGGGTACATATTCTGATTGGCAGGTTAGAAGTACAGGTGAGGTCAAATAGGGGCTTGAGCTCATGAAAGGGGGCAGCTCACAAATCTAATCAATTTAACCCCATCTGCCTGCCTATATTAAGGGGGGAATGCAGATTTTTTTCCTCTGCTAGACTCTGAATCCTACGTGTGCACAGGAGCCACTGGCCACGTGTTCTCTCCTGGCTACTGCTGCCAGAACTGCCGGGAAGATGGTGTCTTTCTCAGCTAGTTGATGTGCACATGCATAAGTCTTCCACAGCTCCTGCCCAAACCCAAAGTGCACTCTGCTCTTCTTCAGCCAGGCAGTGGGCGCTGTTGTGGGGAAGTTGGGGAGAGATACAGTGGCTCCTCTACTTCTTCCACTCAGTCCCCAGACTGCCGCTAGCAACCACTAACCCCCGGGGCTCCAGTCTGGACTCACTCCATGCTCTTCCTCTGGCTGCTGTGTTACCACAGGTTGCTGCATTCCTGGCTCACCTCATCTCTGAGCTGTTGCCCGCTCCAGCTTTTGGCTGTCACAGTTGTTTGTTGTGTTTGTGTCCATGCTGTGTGTGCACACCCTCCACACCCTCCACACCCTCCATGGCATGCCTCTTCCTGTTGTAGGATTTCCAGTGCAGTTTTCTCTCCAATTCTCCTGAGAGTGAACTTTCTACACTTTTTTTTTTAGCCTAGTGCAGTATTTTGTTCCCTAATCTGCCATCTTGGAATCCTCCTAATAAATTTTATTACTACCAGAAACTGCTATCACTGCCAGGACCACAATTTTCTGTTGTGTAATAAATAATTTTGGCCATTTGGTAAGAAGTCTTGAGAACTCATGTGTTTGTGAAGCTATTTTGCTTTTCACTGCTAATGTAGATTTATGTTGAGCTATATCCGCATGAATGTACTTGATACTTTCTTGGATATGAGGTTTTGAGACAGAATCATATATCTTAGGGTTCATAGGTTTTTTCAAGGAAGATAGACAAATTGAATTATGTTAGAAAAGCAAGTAAATACTATGCTTTACAAAGTCTGTATAACTTATATTTAGCCCCTTTCTATATTTAAGCATATTTTAGAGGAAAGTATAGTATCTGATACTTTTAAAGCTAGAATTAAAGTGCATTAAGGTTTTCTTGAATCTTGTTGTATGTCATTCTAATCCTCTTGAAGTTAGGTATAAAGAATAATAGATATGTATTCAGTCAGGATACTGAAGATTTTTCCTGGCTTTTGGATTAGAAGATTTTCAACTATCAGTGCTTAAGCCTTAACTTTCTGACAGTTTGTCTTGACAGGGCCAAAATAAAATTCTAATAGTTGTGATTGTGGAGAGGGTGGTTTTTCATTAGGTGAGGCAAGTGTCAATTAAAAGGGTATTGAGATAAAGAAATAGAAACTAGATTAAGTTTATGCTTTTTCATGGATGATAAGAAAATCCATTTTCAAGTTACATTTCATTGAGGATATACTATCAGAGGCAAAACTGGAACGCCTTACACACTTAAAAGACTGACTTTGGTACTCAAAAGACTTATTAACTGCCTAATAATCATTTCAAAAGAATTTTTGTGTATATGAACCAGGACATTTTAAATAAAATGAAATGCCAAGGTCAAAGTATGGCAGTAATTTTCGAAGAAGCTATAATCAGCCATCTTATTTTTCCCTTGGCTCTTCCTTGTAGTTCTCTATAATTTAAATGATTAACATTTGAAGTCTTTCACTGGGTTTTTCTAAACTTATAAGGAACGCTGAAAACTATACTTGATGCATAGCCAAAAAAAAAAAAAAAAAGAATACTGTGCTATTTTAGAAGCAATGTATACATTTTAGTACAGCAGTGAAATCTGAGTGTGTACCTATAAAATGCATGGAGCACCAACTAGAGCTTGCTATACTGACTATATATAAAGTGAATTATACTATGATATTATAACAAATATAAATAAAATGTAATATATAAAAATTAAATTTCTCTGTGATGTCTCCAACATATAGTATAAATAACTGAATAGATTTTCTCAAATTTAGAAAGGCTTCTTAAGATCATTTTACTTAAAGGTAAGCTATGTATCAAACATCAAATTCACTTAGAGAAAACCCAGGAAACCCTTAAAGAAATTCCTTCATTGAAACTTAAGGCAACAATATGCACAGTGCTGCTTCTCCCACTACAACTACATCTAGTTTCCTAGCACTGGGGATTTACATATTTCTATAGTGATGTCTAATTGTTCTTCCTCACTTTTTCAGGGAAAAAATCATCATATTGAAATGCAGCTATTTTCCTCTGGCCTCATGGTTTCATATGGAAAAGCCACTGTCATTAGAATGGGTATTCTATAAGTGATACATCATTTCTCTCTGACAACTTTCCAGATTTTTTTTCTTTTTCTTGGTTTTCCAAAATTTGATTGTGATGAATCTTATCAAGGAATTATTTGGATTTATTCTGCTTAAGGTACATCTAATTTAAATCTGTATGTTTGTATCTTGTAAAATTTGTGAAGTTTGTAGCCATTATTTCTTAGACCCTTTGAGCTTCATTCTCTTTTTCCTTGTCTTCTGAGACTCCAATGATGTGAATCTTGAATGTTTTTATTTTTATACCATATATCTGAGTCTCTAATATTTTTCTTTAGTCAGTTCTCTATTTTTCCAATTGATATTTTCTCAAGTTCACTGATTTAATCTTCTGTTGTAACTCACTACTATTGAAACCATACAATAAATTCATTATTTTATTGTTGTACTTTATGTGTTTTACATTTAGTTTTATGATATACATTCCTTTGTAGAGATTTTCTATTTCATTGGTTTGTTTCAAGAGAATTTATAATTGTTAAGATATTTTTATATGGCTACTTTAAAATATATGTTAGATAATTTCAATATCTCATTATGTTAGCAAAGCTGATTTTCTTTTCTCATTTGAGCTATGTTTTCTTAATTCTTAATGGGTTTCTTTTTATTGTATCTGAGTCATTTAACCTATTATGATAGGGATCCCTGGATTCTTTTAAATCTCATTTTTATTGGTGGTTTTCTACTTAGGTTTAGCCCATAGGTCCTGGCCTATTGTTTTGGATGATGGTTCAGGAAATGCTTTTATCCCGCCATAGCATCTGGAATCTTATTTGGATCTCTTTGGTTTATATAGTGTTGATGTGGATGTTCTTGTCCCTGCTAGTGCTGCTCCAAAGATCAAAGTTTTCTGCAGTTGGAGAGCCGATGTCCCTGGGATATGATGTGTCTGAGCCCACAGGGTTCATGAGATCCTTCTTGCTAGTGTCATCCAGCTGCCCTGTCCTTAGTGGAAGAAAGTGGTCTCAGTTTCTAAGTAGAAGACAAATAGTTTCTCTGGAAGATTATTGTTAGTAGAGTTCTCTTCTGATCTCCATTTCCAATGGTGCTGGATCACAGCATTATCAGATCTCTCATTCCATCTGGAAGAATCATTGAGCCTCCTTTGTCTCCTGATGTTTGGATAAGGGAGGCCTTGTAAACTGACTCCCAGTTATATTATTTTTTTTCTAATCCTGGGGTCTCAAACCACTTCACCTTCCTGTTATTATCTTCCAGAATTTTTCTTTTTCATCTTGTGATATTTCCAGAGTTTATATTTAGTGGAGAGGAGCAGAGAGAAATGAGTTTCTGCATCCTGCATCAACCTCAAGTTGAAAAAATGGAATTTGTGATGAAACAGTTTCAGCTTGGAATCCTGGTTCAGCCATCAATATGTTTGACTGATATGATAGGAAACATTTTCCTCTGAATCTCTAATTTTCTAATCTGTAAAATTAGAGACATTATTTGATTATTTTATTAAACAAAATGTTTATTTGTTTATTTTATTAAACAAAATGTTAAAATGTCATTGAGGTCTTACTTTACCTTAAGATGATCCATGTTTCATGCACTGTGAATGCAGTGGAAAATAAGATGGCAAGATCCCTGGTTTCACGGTGCCTTATATTTGTGGTATGCACAGGCAACCAACGGATAATACAAAAAGGTAATTCTAGAGAGTGGTAAGTTCTATAAACAACAATAGCAACACAGTAACCACAGAGTAATGCTAGAAATGGGTAATGAGGTGGAAGTGCTTCAGCACCTTAGGAAGATTTATCTGAGGAGGTGATATTACATTCATTCATTTCATTGATTTATCCCAAACTTATTGAGCTCTGAGTTCTCTGTTTACTTTCGAGCAAAGATCTGAATAAGAAAGACTTAACTGTTTGAAAATATGGGGGCATAGCATTCCAGAAAGCAGGGACATTGCCAAAAAAAAATGCCTTGTGTTGCAAAGAGTCCTAAAGAGATCAAGGAGCAGGGAAGGGTTTGTGGTATGGTTGAGGTGTCATAAATAAGAAGGAACACGGTATCAGAAGTTATAAAGAGTTAGAAACTGATTATGAAGGATACATGGGTTATGTTAATGAATTCAAGTTTTATGCTGTACATAATGAGAAGCTTCTAAAGAGTTTTAGAAGGAGAGTATAGATGGCAGAATAGGGACAGGGTGGACTGCTCTGGGTTAGAGGAAAATAGTAAAAAAAAAAGGTGGAGGAAGTTCATTCTCACAATCTAGGGTTAGAGTTGGAGGAAAAAACTACAGTGGAGATTCTGTGGAAGGAGGAGAGATCCCTTGGATCTGTGTGGAAGGTGTAGATGAACACAACACACAACCCCAGCAGCCCTGAACTGGAGAAAGCACCAGCTTTGGAGAGCTATGTGAGATCAGATTGCAGTGGCTTGTGCCACTGGTTTTATAGCTGGATGGAGAGCCTAACAGACTACACTGTCTTTGGATACTGGCCAAGAGTCCTGAGGGTGCCCACTCACCCAGAGAAAAAAAGGGGGGTGTATATTTCTCTCTTCCCTTGCCCCCCTCACAATGGCAACCAGCAACTGGATGATAGAGAACAGGTGCCAGTTTGTATGTAAGTAGCTAGCAGTGTGACAGCTCTTGTGTGCACACTCAGCAACTGGCAAGGACAGATGCCATCTTTTCAGCAGAGAAAACTGCTGCAGATCAGGTGTGTACCAGGCAACAGACAGGGAGAAGGAATCATTCAACATTAGTACTGGCTGCAGAGACTTGTATGTTCCTAGCAACCGGCAGAGAGACAGCATGATGTGAAACGAATAGGGCTGAGCCCAATGGCTATTGTGCACAGGTGTGACCCAGGAATTTTACCAGAGGGAAAAATCCACATTCCCCACTGACTCTCAACATATCACATGCTCAATGGTTTAAACCACCTAGGTGGAGCACCCAAAAGCAGCTGGCTCTGGGATTCTTAGCCTCTCTGTGTACAGGACAGCCTAGCAGAGTGGAATGGGTCCTATTCATCCTGTGACTTTGGGAGCCCTGTGTGTTAAATCTGTGGGAACTCTGTGACTGCATGAGAGGGGGCAGGGTATAGCATGAGAAGGGGCAGAGTGGGCAATTACTGTGTATGGCTCCACATGCTCAGAGCTCTGTGATTCCCTGGGCTATGGGAGCCATACTCACAGTGAGGATGGCACAGATCATTTGTGCAGTTCATGCAGAAGCACAAATGAATGTTGCACCCACTGAAGGCTAATAACCAAGCACCTTGGAAGAGAGGAGGTGAGGGTGTGGCTGTGGCAACAGAGGTAACCATACGCCCCTCTTGTTAACAAGAGAAGATCTACCATACACACCATAGGTGTCAACCTGGGTAGTTGCCCCACCCTCGAGCGCTGACCACAGCTCCCTAGCCACATCAAGCACAAACCTCTGGGTATTCACTGAAAGACCAGATATTTCAGTAAGCCACAGAGGGATAGTTCAAAGATAAAAGCCATTAGAGGAAAAAATGAAGTATCTCTGCAATGCCTAAAAATAAATGCAGCAATTCAAGAAACAAAAATAAGGTGGGCAACATATCCATCCCCAAAAGGAACACGACAATACTTCAGTATTAGAATGTTAAGATGAAAAGATTAATGAAATGCCTGAAACAAAATTCAAAAAGGTTAATAAAAGGATTACTCAGAAGAAATCAGAAGCAAGTCCACGAATTAAAGGAATATGTACATGAATGTAAATGACATGAATGAAAAATTCTCCCTTGAAATTGAGATTTTGAAGAAAAATTAAAAAGAAATATTAGAAGTGAAGAATTCAATAGGTCAAGTAAAAATGTTGTGGAAAGCCTTAACAGACTTTGTGAGCAAAAGAATGTCTGAGCTAGACGATACATTTTTGGAAATTATAAAACTAAAAAACAGCATTGGAGATTTATGAGATACTATCAAATGACCCAAAATATGAGTCTCAGAAGTTCCTAAACATATGGAAAGAGATAATGGAGTAGAAGGATTATTTAGAGGATAATCATAGGAATATTCACAAAATTGGAAAATAGAGGGACATCTAAGTACACAGGCACATAAAACTCTTTATACACATAACCAGGAAAGATCTTGAGCAAGACACATTGTAGTCAAACTTTCCACTGTAAAACATAAAGAGAAGATTCTAAATTGTGTATGACAAAAACATGAGGCTACCTTCAATGATCTCCAATTAGACTTATAGCTGACTTCTTATCAGAAAACCTACAGGGTAGAAGACAATGACAAGATATAGTCCAAATATTAAGAGAGAAAAATTGTCAACCCAGAATACTGTACCCTGCAAAGCTCTCATTTATGAAGGAAGGTGAAATAAAGACCTTTCATAACAAACAGAAATTGAAAGAATTTGTAACCACTCATCCAGTGTTACAAATGATGCTTAAATATGTGCTATACACAAAAAGACAGAAAGATTGACATCATATGAAAGAATGTGAAGGCAGAAAATTTCCCAGTAAAAGTACAAAGAAAATCCAAAGTAAACAATAGAAATATTTATGGAAAAATTTTAGGGCTGAGTCTTTACTTATCAATAGTCACCTTGAATGTAAATGGCCTAAATTCTCCAATTAAAAGATAAAGACTTTTTGAATAGCTTAAAAAATAAGACCGATCTATGTGCTGCCTACAAAAACACCTCACCAACAACGATATGTAGACTGAAAGTGAAAGGATGGAAAAAGATATTCCTTGCTAACAGAAAGCCAAAAGAAGCAGGTATAGCCATCATAATATCATACAAAATGGAGTTTAACACAAAAACTGTTGAAAGAGACAAAAAAGGCGACAAAGTCAACTGGAAGATGTGATTATAATAAATGAATAGGCATCCATTCTCAGGGTGTCTGGCTATTTGAAATGTTAATGGAACTAAAGGGAGATAGAGGCTCCAATACAATAGTAATGGGGGATTTCAACACCCTACTTTCATCAATGGACTGATAAATTAGACAGAAAGTCCATAAACAACAGAACTGATCAACACTATGGACCAAATGGACCTAACTGCTATCTATAAAACTTTGCATTCCACAATTGCAGAATATATATTCTTCTCATCAGTGCATGTAACTTTCTCTAGGATAGGCCACATGCTAGGCAATAAAGCAAGTTTTAGCAAATTAAAAAAAAAAATCAAAGTATTCCAGTCATCTTCTCTGACCACAATGGGATGAAACTGGAAATTAACAACTCAAGTATCTGTAGAACATATGCAAATACAGGGAGCCTGAACAACATGCTCCTGTAAACAGTCGATCATAAAAGAAATAAAAAAAACTCAGTGGAAACTAATGAAGATGACAATACAACATTTCAAAATTATGGGATATAGCAAAATCAGTTTTAAGAGGGATGTTTGTAACAATTGGTACCTACATGAAGAAATTGGAAGGTACCAAATAAATGACTTATCAGTCCATCTCAAAGACCTATAAAAAGAACATATCAAACCCCATATTAATAGAAGGAAAAAAATGATCAAAATTAGAGAAGAGGGGCTGGCACTGTGGTGCAGTAGATTAATTCTCCACCTGTGGTGCCAACATGCCATATGGGTTCCAGTTCTAGTCCTGGTTGCTCCACTTTTGATCCAGCTCTATGATGTGGCCTGGGAAAACAGTGAAAGTTGGCCCAAGCACTTGGGCCCCTCATTTGTGTGGGAGACCCTTAAGAGGTTGCTGGCTCCTGGCTTTGAATCAGCTTAGTTCCAGCCATTACAGACATTTGGAGAGTGAACCAGTAGATGGAAGATCTTTCTGTCTTTTCCTCTCGCTGTCTATAGCTCTACCTCTCAAATAAATATAAAATCTTTAAAGAATTATAGAGGAAATAAAAGAAACAAAGATTACAAGACATCAATGAGATTAATAGCTGGTTTTTTGAAAATATAAACAAAATCAATACACCATATGCTCAACTAACCAAAAAAAAGAGGGAGAAATTCTGATCAATAAAGTCAGAGATAAAAAAGGAAATGTGACAACAGATACCACATATTTAAAAGCAGACATCAGGAATTACTACAAAGAGCTGTATGCCTACAAGTAGGGAAACCTAAAAGAAATGGCTAGATTCATGGACATATTGAATTTACCTCAAATGAGTCATGAAGACAGAAAATCTAAACAGATCAAAAACCAAGGCAGAGATTGAATCAGAAGTGAAGACCCTCTCTCCCCAACAAACAAAAACCCAGGACCCGATAGCTTCACTGCTGAATTCTACCAGACTTTTTTTTTTTTTGACAGGCAGAGTGGACAGTGAGAGAGAGAGAGAGACAGAGAGAAAGGTCTTCCTTTGCCGTTGGTTCACCCTCTAATGGCCGCCGCGGTAGCGCGCTGCAGCCGGCGCACCGCACTGTTCCAATGGCAGGAGCCAGGTGCTTATCCTGGTCTCCCATGGGGTGCAGAGCCCAAACACTTGGGCCATCCTCCACTGCACTCCCGGGCCACAGCAGAGAGCTGGCCTGGAAGAGGGGCAACCGGGACAGGATCGGTGCCCCGACCGGGACTAGAACCTGGTGTGCCGGCGCCGCAATCTACCAGACTTTTAAAGAAGAATTAATTTCGATTCTTCTCAAGTTATTCAAAACATTGAAATGGAGGAAATCCTTTTGAACTCCTTCTATGAAGCTACATCATCTTACTTTATAAACCAGAAAAAGTAAAACAGAGAAGGAGAACTATAGATCAATATCAATGATGGACATAGATGCAAAAATCCTCAATAAATTAGTAGTGAATCTATTCCAACAACACATCAGAAAGATCAGTCACCCTAACCAAGTGGGATTTGGAACTCATAGAAGAGTTTGGCAAAGTGGCAGGATATAAAATTAACACACAAATATCAGTAGCCTTTGTATACACATACATTGCCATGGCTGAGAAAGAGCTTCTAAGATCAATCCCATTCACAATAGCTACAAAACATTTTAGATACCTTGAAATAAATCTAACCAAGGAGGTCAAAGATCTCTACGATGAAAATTACAAAACATTGAAGAAAGAAATAACATTTATATGTGAATAACATTTATATATGAAATTAGACTTTCTATTAATTTAAATTGTTTTTTCTGTCCTCAGTTTTCATGTGTGAAATGGTGATAATAATGGTTTTTTTGCCTGTATCATAAGATTTTTTAAGGATCAAAGTATAATGCATGAAAAAAATTAATTAGGCAGAATTACACAAATGCACATTTACCCTATATTTTCTGTTTCATACATTTGCAAGTATATCTATTATAAGCAAATATAAGTCAACATATAAATCCCATATATGAAGGTTTGTTCTTTTAAAAAAGTTTGATGTAGTGAGAATCATTGCTGTAATTACTGACATCTAAATAGTTGGACTTATCTTTCAGTATTCATGGAGTTTTTGCAAAAAATATGTAATATTTTAAAACCAAGTATCAAGCTGTACTTTCCCAGCATGACAGATATAAATATTTTAAGGGCATTCCTCAAGTTAAAATTGCAGCAAAAAAATAAGTACCATTTTTAGATCTTATTATATATCAGGAACTTTACCTATGAGTATTATATGGACTAGAATGCAAAGGGATACTAAATAAAGCAGTTGGGAGTAGGGATTCCAGATTGGTTGGTTTTCATATGAAAGGTGTACTCCCTCAATGGTAAGTAGTTTGCTATTTACTACAAGACATAGGCTAACCATAAGAAAAGGCATCCCACAGGTTCAGGAAGGCTGAAAATGTCAAAGCATAAAAATACAGAAAATATAGAATAACATGGTTAATACAATATTAAGCATTTACTACAGAAACAACTTAATTTGTTTAAGCCTCATGATAACCCTTTAGGTGCAAATTATGCTTCAGTTGTGTAGATGAGGAAATTTATGTTGATTGTTTTTTGGAATAAAATCCTGCCAATATCACTGTGTTAAATAATCCAGTACTGTAATGGACCATGTCATTCTGTAGTCAATGAAGGGTGTCTGTGGATGATAGAAAGAAATAAAACAAGATGATTTTCATGGTTTCTCACTGCCTGCTTGATTGGCAGCATCTGATAGGATTTTCAAGTGAGGAGGAATATGAGAAAATTTATTCTAACCATGGGCTATGTGTGCAGGACATATTCTGCCAGGGAGCAATGACTACAGCTGAGATTGGAACTCATATTCATCACCTACATTCTAGCTCTCCCTCTGCCTCTCTGTTGCTGGGTGTCTTTGAATATGGACTCAAAACTTGGTAGAAGGTTTCATAGTGAAATGGAAAATCAGGTGGTAGAATAATTGTTAAATGACTATGTAGAAAATGTAAAATAATACATGTTCAATGTGATATAATTTCAATTCATGAGAGATTTTATAGGGAAAACAAATTGTAATTAATGTGAAGATTATCTAGATAGTCTTAATGAACTTAACTGTAGAGATATCTCTTATTTATTTCTCCCTTGTCTTAGTTCCTGTAACACTGCTTGGCTGTGACCGATTGATGGAAAGTAACCTGGTAATTGTTTCTTAATAAGTTTTTTACAGTGCTCTAAATGTTTTCCACATTTCTCACAAAAATAGAACAGAAGTTCTTTAATACAGGACCTATTTCAAGATCCCTTTCAACACCTACTGGTCATAGACATATAGACACTGATAAATGTTGTAAAGTTTTTAAGTTAGTCCTCTAGTTTGTGATGAAGAAACAATCTTGGGAAGGATGAGGTGTTCATCCAAAGTCCAAGGGGAGGAAGTGATGATGCCATGACCCAGTCTAGTGCCTGGTTCTTCCCTCCATGCCTGCTGATTGATGGACTGAGTATTGATATTGAGTGCTTACTTAAGCTTTCTTAGAAGCTTACTAGTTTTTAAAAGAAAAGCTAAATTATTTTAAATGTTTTACAAGCCATAATTGCTCATAATTATATAAAATTTCTCAGATGATATAATTTTTAACTAAGCATTTATTCTGTCATTTCTCATTGCTATAGATAATAAGAATGGAATATGTATTAAAATGTCAAGCATGCTAGCATGATGACATTTCATCTAAGTGCATAATTGAATCACATTTTGGAAGAATTGATTACTCCTGTTTCCAAAGGAAGTAGATTACGTTTGAGAACATTTTCTTAAAATGTCTTCAATTGGCATTCCATAACTCAGTACCAACCAGGTTTTATATTACCCCAGAGCTGCCAAAGAAGAAAACAAAATGAGAATCTTCATGGCAATATAGAGAAGACTATATACAATGTACAGATGTCTAAATGGTTCCCCAGGGCCCAGTGGAAGATGCACATTTTATTTCCAATAGCATGTCCTAGGGTCAAAAGCAAACTGCTCACCTTCCTTACTATCATTGATAGAAGTATGATCCAATATAGGAAACTGAGAAATGTTTGTATACTAGAAAATAATAGCACTCAAAGGACTGCAGGTGATACTAATAAAAAGTGCTATTTTGTAGCACTAATGTTTGGCAACACCTGTGAAGGTAACTCTCAAACTCTCAAACTGTGAAACTGTCCATTCAATCCCTTATCAAAAGACAAGAGCATAATAATTTCTGAAAACTTATATATAGCATGATTCTACTTTAGTAGTTATTTGAACATAATTATGTTCTATAGGGCAGAAATTATTAATAAAATGAAATAAGTGTTATATAAGTTAATTAATTTCTTTTTATGTTTATATGTATGTACACATTTGTGGATAAATTCATTGAGAAAAATAAAAAATTTTCAGAATTATTTTAATAGATTCTGATAAAAGTTATTTTAAATTCATATTTTCATTTGTATTCTTTGTACGTTTATTATGGTCATATGTTATATGTTCATGTAGCTTTTTTCCTGATATTTTATTTTTTCATGTTAACATAATATTAATACAAAGAGAACAAATTCAATGTTGTTCATGGATACAATTCTAATATGGTATTTCCTTCAGCTTTCTTATCCTTCCTCTTCCCTCCCTCTTGCCTCCTTCTTTCCCTCATTCTTTCCTTTCCAAATTTATTTCCTTCCTCTCTTCCTTCTTTCTGTTATGGTTTTAGAAATAACATTTTCAATTAACATTAAATTGATATGTTTGATTCTTTTTTTTTTTTTTGTGGGAGGTAAAATAGCAAGGTTTATTAAGAAGGAACATCTGTAAGGACGGATGGGCACCTCTCCAGACAGGACCTGAGAGAGAGTGCCCAGTCCCTCAGACTGGGGGGGGGGGGCTGCATGGGTGAGTGGAGAGTACACCTGGCCAGGCCAGGCCAGGCCAGGCGGGCAACTCAGCAAAGATGCAGAGAGCTGAGCGCGCAGTCCAGTTGAGGCTGGGGGTTTTAAGGAGATGGGTCTTGCTTCCCCACCTCTGCTCCTCTTGGAACAAAAGGGCTTTTTGGATGTAAATAGAAAAACTTCTCTTGAAGGTCTGAAACAAAGGACTTTATGGATGCAAATGTTATTAGACCTGAGGAAGGGAGCAGGGTGTTTGAGATGCAGATGCTGGGCTGTACCTGGGAGATTGTGGAAGATTTATCAGGCAGGAAGCAGGAGGGGTGAGGGCCTCCACCTGGCAGGTTATCAGGTAGAAGGGGGCAGGGCAGGCAGGATGCGAAATCTGGGCTTCCCCTGAAACATTGTTAGGATGACTTTGAGATGCAGATGCATATAGATGTCTTCTGTTTAGGCCTGTCACACACACACATAAGCTCATAACTGACTTCCTACCTAACATTCCCCCCTCAAGAGGTAATACCCAAAATTCTTTTTGGGATTATGGATGGAGTTTCGTCTTCTGTAACTTCTTTAAAGCTGGCATGTGGGCGTCGAGGGAGATTTGGGTATTTCCTCTTGCTATCTGTCTTATGGTGTGTGACAGTAGCCTTGGAAAGACTGTGCTGCTCAGTCCAGGGGGCTGCTCAGGTCGTCCAGTGGGATGGGCTGGAAGCCTTGTCTGACGACCATTTGGAGTTTGACAGCCTTTAGTCTGTTAGAGACAAAAGGAACAAGGGCATTAAAAACACAAGGTCCAAAGAGAAGCAGCAAGATTACAGAAGTTATTGGGCCAAGGAGAGGAAATAGGCAGGATTTCCATGACCAGATGTCAGGCCAGAAATCCCAGCCCTGCTTGGCCTGGTCCTGGAGCTGTTTGGAATTGTCCAGGAAAAGTACAAATTTAGGTTTGTACCTGTCCAGTCTGATTGACCCAGAGACAACATTTGATTCATCTTGAGTTTATTTTGTATATGGTAAGAGTTATGGTTCTGATTTCATTCTTTGACATATATACATCCAATTTTTCAGATACCTTTTTTTAAGAGATTATCTTTTCTCTAATGTATGTTCTGGACACTTTTGTCAAAAATCAGTTTACTGTATATATACAGATTAACTTCTGGGTCTCTATTCTGTTACATTGATCTATGTGTTGATTTTTATGCTGATATTTCATTTTAATTACTATTGCTTTTTAGTATATTTTGAAGTCAGGTATTGTGCTACCTCCAGCTTTTATTATCTCTCAAGATAGCTTTGGCTATTCTGGGTCTTTTGTGATTCCACATGGATTTTAGAATTATTTTTTTTCTAATTCTGTAAAGAATTCCATCAATATTTTTATAGGGATTTCATTAAATCTGTCACTTGCTTTAGGTTGTATAGACATTTTAATGATACTGATTCTTCCAATCCATGAGTAAAGAATATCTTTCCATTTTTTTTGCCATTGCTGATTTTTTTAATCAGTGTTTGATAATTTTCAGTGTATAGGTTTTTCACTTCTTTGGTTAAGTTTATTTCTAAATGTTTGATTATTGTTGTGGCTATTGGGAATAGGATATGTTTCTAAATTTCTATTTCAGTGAGCTCATCATTAGCATACTGAAAAGCTACTGTTGCCTATATGTTTATTTTATAAACTACAACTTTAATGAATTTGTTTATCAGTTCTAAAGACTTTTTGCAGGAGTGTTTAGGTTTACATTTTTCCATATACTACATCATGTCATCTGCAAATATGGACAGTTTGACTTCATCTTTTCCAGTTTTGATGCTCTTTATTTCTCTCTCCTCCCTAATTGCTCTTCCTAATAAACCTTTATTTATTTTTATGTATTTGAAAGGCAGAGTTACAGATGACGATGGGGTAGAGAGAGAAATGGCAGTGGTGGGGAGTTAAGGAATCTTCCATTTGCTGATTCACTTCCTAAATTCCCACAAATGTCAAGCTGGATCATGCTGAACCCAGGAGCTAGGACCACCATCCAGGTCTTCCACATAGGAGTTAGGCTTGAATCATCATCTGCTGCCTTCCAAGGTGAATGTTCATAGCAAAGTGGATCACAAGTGTTAGCAGGAGTTTAAACCCGCACTCTGATATGGGAAGTGGGCATCGCAAGTGAGAATTTAACCTGTTATACAATAACGCCCATCCTTTTATGCAACTTTTAAATTTTACATTATATGAATGATGATTACAGCAGTCTCATAAGTGGAACTTAATATTTATTTCAACATGTCAAATATTATTTTCTTGAAATCGTGTGCTGTTCTGTTTCTTTTCAATGAAAATATGGGAAACTATTGGAAGTTATAAACATTTAAATATTACACATTTTTATGGGTAGGGTAAATCAATTGAGACACCTTTAATTAATTACCTGAATAAGTCCTATCTCTTCTACTCTGCACCCCAAATTGAATATGTAAAATAAAGGAGATACTTTCTTGCATGGGAAAAATTTTCATTATAAATAACAAATGATTTTGATTTACAGTCATTGAAGAACAAGAGGAAAATAAAGCAATGAGATGTGAATAGGAAATTTAGATAGAGTTTTTTTTAGTATTTTTACTAGTTAGTAATACTAAAGAGGTAATCTAATTCTTTCCTTTTCATTAGTTTAATAAGGCCATTCAGGGTAACACATCACAATTTTATGAGAAAAACATTTGTCAGTTATTTGTCTATATTGTCTGTCTACCATGTACCTGTCTATCATCTGTCCTGTCAATCATGCTCCTGCCTCATTATCTGTCTATCTGTATTTCTATCTATATAGGATGAATGTCTAGTTAGGAAAACAGAGACCGTGTATAGAATTTCAAAGAAAAACAATTTAACTCAGGGAATTGTGTAAACATCTATTATAGGTCTCAAAAAGTAAAGAGTGATAATTTTGTAATTGTAGAAGGAAAGAATACCCTTAGCAAGAGGTATATTCCTAACTCTCAGATACATTTTTCTCATGTCAATAAATGACACTACCATACATTCACCTGTTTGAACCAAAATCTCATTGTCATTCTTGACATCTTTCATCCCCTCACCTCTCATTTTTAATTACCTTGAGACCCTTGAACCTAGTTACTTCCTACCATCTCCACTGCTATGATCTGAGACCAGTGTCATTTCTTATGGGATGTTTTAGTAGGTTCCTACTTGATTTCTCTGCCTCCCTATCCATTCAGTGTCCTACTGCATTCCTCCATTTGAACTATGCTTCAGTTTTCCTGGAGCTGGAGAAGCTCATTTCCTGATTCAAGCCTTTCCTTTGTTTTGATAGCTATTGTTTTGTAGGTTTGCACTACTGTGCATTTCACATTGAGGCCTCAGCTTCAAGTTTAGCTCTTATGACAGATCTTCTCTTACCATCCAGATTAAAGTTTTTCCACCCTTTCCCCTGGAGCCATTGTTATTTTCTATTCTAGTCCAATAGTCTTATTAGTTTTCTTCAAAACCTGACACTGTATATTATCATTTCTATTATTAAAAACATTTCTATTTTAGAATAGGAACATCATTAAGTTTAAAGTACACCCACATGATACTGATATTTCTCTCTCAGTGAGAATTACAAAAGCCATAGCCACAGGGTCTCAAAGACAAGGTCACTATGTTGAAACTTAGGAAAGTAATGATTAAAAAGCTGGCATTCATGTTGAATAAAACAGAATATTTTTATTGATAAAGTTTAAAAAATGAAAAAGAAATGTACAATAAGTTGACATGGAAAAGTAGTTAAACATTGATTTATATGACTCAAGTATTTTTATATTTTAATTTTAATATTTTTAAGTGTTCAAGGAACTCACACTGTTTGGTTTCTGATTATAGGGGAATATTTTGAGAGGTAACTAAATCACTTGAGGGTTGAATGTACAAATATAAACCAGCGGTCATGTCTTCTTAATTAGTAAGAGATTTATCAGCACTAGTGCCAATGCTAGAAACAAATGTGGGCCAAGCAAGGAAGGAGATGTAGTGGAAAGCAACAAAAAAATCTTACAGGAGAGAAGGGTTCAAGCATGACTCACAGTCATCCAAAATGCTTATAGTTCATGTTCAGTCAGGTGTTTCTCTTTGTTCTTTTTTAAAGCTTTCATTTTATTTACTTGAAAAGTAGAGTTAGAGAGAGAGAGAGAGAGAGAGAGCGAGCAAGAGAGAGAGAGAGAGAGATATCTTCCATTTTTCCATTTGCTGCTTCACTCCCCCAAATGGCCTCAATGGCTGGAGCTGGAATGATATGAACCTAGGAGCCAGGAGCTTCATCCAGGTCTCCCACATGGGTGCAGGGGCCCAAGTGCTTTCTTCTGTTGCCTTTCCCAGGTGCATTATCAGTGGATTAGGATATCTTTTTCCCTGCATCCTTGCTAGCATTTGTTTTTTTGTTGATTTCCGAATGAAAGCCATTTTAACAAGGGGAAAGTAAAACCTCATTGTGCTTTTGATTTGCATTCCCCTGATGGCTAGTGATCCTGAGCATTTTTTTCAAGTGTGTGTTGAGCATTTGGATTTCCTCTTTTGAAGAATGCCTGTTCAAGTACTTTGACCATTTCTTAACTGAAGTTTTTTGTTGTTGTTGTTGTTGTTGTTGTTGAGTTTCTTGAGCTCTTTATATATTCTGGATATTAATCCTTTATCAGTTGCATAGCTTGCAAATATTTTCTCTCATTCTACCAGTTGCCTCTTTATTTTGCTGAATGTTTCTTTTTACAGTGCAGAAGCTTCTCAATGTGATGTAATCCCATTTGTCAATTTTGGTTTTGATTGTGCTTCTGAGGTCTTTTCCAAGAAGTCTTTGCCTATGCCAATGCCTTGTGGAATTTCTAATAATTTGATGATATTGAGTTGTAAATTTATCTCTTTGATACATTTTGAGTAGATTTATGAGTAAGATGTAAGGTAGGGGTTTTGATCCAAACTTCTGCATGTGTAGATCCAGTTTTCCCAGCACCATTTGTTGAAGAGATTGTCCTTGCTCCAAAGATTGATTTTAGCTCTTTTGTCAAATATAAGTTTGATGTAGATGTGTGGAATGATTTCTGGAGTTTCTATTCTGTTCCAATGGTCTACCCATTTTTTTTTTGCCAGTAACAATAGTTTTGATTGTAACTGCCCTGGTTTTCATCTTGAAATCTGGTATTTTGATGCGTCTGGGTTGATTTTGGTTGTATAAGATTACTTTAGCTATTCAGGATATCCTGTGTTCCCATATGAACTTCAGTATTGTTTTTCCAGATCTGAGAAGAATGTCTTGGCATTTTGATTGGTTTAGCATTGAATCTGTAAATTGGTTTTGTTAGTATGGACATTTTGATGATACTTATTCTTTGAATTCATGAATATGGAAAACTTTTCCAATTTTTATGTCTTTTTCTATTTCTTTCTTTAATGTTTTGTATTTTTCATCATTGATTTTTTGATATCCTTGGTTATATTTATTCCAAGGTACTTAATTCTTTTTGTAGCTATTGTGAATGGGGTTGATTCTAGTTCTTTCTCAGCCATGAAATTGTGTGTACAAAGGCTATTGATATTTGCATGTCAATTTTATATCCTGCCACTTCACCAAACTCTTTTATGAATTCCAATAGATTTTTAGTGCAGTCTTTGAATCCCCCATATGTAAAATCATGTCATCTGCAACTAAGGATAGTTTGACTTCCTTCTTCCCAATTTGTATCCCTTGGTTTCTTTTTCTTTTATAATGGGTCTGGCTAAAACTTCCAGGTCTATACTGAATAGCACTGGTGAGAGTGGAACCCTTATCTGGTTCCAGATCTTAGTGGGAATGTTTTCAACTTCTACCCATTCAATAAAATGCTGGCTATGGGGTTGTCATAAATTGTCTCCACTATGTTGAAGAATGTTTGTTCTATACCCAATTTGCTTAAATTTTTCATCATGAAAGACATTGTTTTTATCAAACACATCCCTTGCATCTACTGAGACAATCATATGATTTCTTTTCTTCATGTTGTTTATGTGGTATATCATGTTGATTGATTTGAAAATGTTGAACCATTCCTGCATAACATGGACAAATCCCGCTTAATCCTGTTGAATGATCTTTCTATTGTTTTGTTGGATTAGATTAGCTAG
This sequence comes from Lepus europaeus, assembly GCF_033115175.1. Classification (NCBI taxonomy): domain Eukaryota; kingdom Metazoa; phylum Chordata; class Mammalia; order Lagomorpha; family Leporidae; genus Lepus; species Lepus europaeus. The sequence goes on along the minus strand of NC_084830.1, from coordinate 61,139,566 downwards.
TATTTGTTGATTTTTTCATCTATGTTCATCAGGTAAATTAGTCTGTAATCCTCTTTCCCTAATGTATATTTTTTCAGGTTTAGGAATTAAGGTGAAATTGGCTTCATAGAAAGATTCTCTCCCTTTCAGTTGTTTTGAATAACTTGAGAAGAATTTGAGTTAGTTCTTTAAGTCTGGTAGAATTTAGCCATTAAGTCCTCCAGTCCTGGACCTTTCTTTGTTGGGAGGGTCTTTAATACTCATTCATTATCTGTCTTGGTTATTGGCTGTTTAGGTTTTCTGTGTTTTCATGGCTCAATTTTGGTGGGATGTAAATGTCCAGGAATCTGTCCATTTCTTCTAAGTTTCCCAATTTGTTGACATATAGTTCTTTGTAGTAATTCCTGATGATTATTTTTCAATCTGTGGTATCTGTTGTTATATTTCCTTTTTCATGTCTAATTTTGTGGATTTGGATCTTCTCTCTCTTTTTGTTGGTTAGTTGGGCCAACAGTGTATCCATTTTGCTAAAAAACCAGCTCTTCATTTCACTGATCTTTGTATTTTTTGTTTCAATTTTGTTTACTTGTTTAATTTTAATTATTTCCTTTCTCCTACCACTTTTGGCTTTGATTTGCTGTTGTATCTACATCCTTGAGATGCATTGGTAGCTCATTTCTTTGATGCCTTTCCAGTTTGTTGATGTAGGCACAAATTGCTACAAACTTTCCTGTTTACTCTGTATTTGCTGTATCATATAAGTTTTGATATGTTTTATTTCATCTTCATTCATTCCCAGTAATTTTTTATTTTTTGATTTCTTCTATGGGCCACTTCATTCAGGAGCATGTTGTTTAGTCTCCATGCATTTATATATGTTATAGAGATTCTTGAGTTGTTGATTTTAAGTTTCATTGCTTTGTGGTCAGATAAGATACATGGTATGATTTTTATTTTTACATATCTAGGTGCTCTATAATTTGGTGCATATATGATTATTATAGTCACATATTTCTGTTGAATTAATCCCTAATCATTACATAGTGCCTTTCTTCATCTCTTTTTTACAGTTATTTATAAAAATCTATTTTATGTAAAATTAAGATGACTACATTAGCTCATCTTTGGTTTCTGTTGGCATGAAATATCTTTTTCCATTCTTTTACTTTCAGTCTGCCTGTATCATTGTTGGTTAGATGTGATTCTTTTAGGCAGCAAATGGATGGATTTTGTTTTTTAATGCATTCGTCTAGTCTGTATCTTTTAACTGGATAGTTGAGGCCATTTACATTCAAAGTGAATATTGATAAGTAATGACTTGGCCCTGCCATTTTTTCACAAATATCCCTATTGTTTTATATGACAGTCCAAGGAAACAATGCTTGGATTCTTAAGCATAGAAACATTATCCAATATTTTGCTGTTTATTGGATACTTAATATATATACATAGGCACCATGGACAGTTCTCTAAATATATGGTAGGATGTAAATATCCAGATTCATCTTCCTCCCCTAAGCCTCTCAGCATATTTTGTAAAAAGGTTGCTTTAGAAGAATGCATTTTCAACTTGTTCTACACCTCAGTACCTAGTTAGATTTTAAACTAATTTATTTCCTATCATTCAAGTCTTGAGCTTTTAAGAATTGCTAAACACTGTTGGTAAAATACATGAGAAGAGAGAAAAAATCCTTAGGAGCCAGAAAGAAGTAAAAGGTTTTAAGAACTTGCAAAATATAGGACGTTTCTCTGGCCGAAGAAAATGTTTGCTCATCATATACATATAGAAGGTGTGAGGATAAGGAGAGTTTTCAGAACAGTGTGTTTTTCTCTGATACTAGGAATGTCTTCCAAGAAGGAAATCCTGATATTTAGGAAGAGTCAGATATAAGAACAGTGTCATTAGGTTTCCTGGCTCTGCATAGGATTTGAGTTATTGCTAACTGCCTCATCTTCACTTGAGCATGTACCTTCCATGAACTGTACTCACCTAGAAGCTGTCCTAGCAGATCCTGCTATCAGTGACTCATGAGGACCTATCTTTGTCGTAGTTTGGGGTCCATGAGATATTTTCCAGGCAGGAGAGACAACTGTCCTTGCCATAAGGCTTAGTTCTTTGCTGTTCATGTATTTTATTGCTGCCTACTACACCTCATGTTTTTGTCTGTCACAAATACTCAGGATTTGTAAAGGAGATAATTTAGGACCAAAAATCTGTCCCTATTCACATTCTTCTACTGGAACAGAATTACCCTTTTTCATGTGGGATAGAAGTTAAATATAGTAATATAACACTTGCATCACCTCATCTAGTATTAATAATGTAGTGGGGATAAATTGAGTTTTTAGTTTACATACCAATTTTATATGCAAATTTTATAGAGAAAAACAAAGCCAAATTCTCGATCATTTTTTTCTTCTTTTCTCCCTCCTCCCTTCTGCTGTCCTCTTTTACTTTCTCATTTCAGTTCCTTTTTATTTGGTACTACCTTTCTGTTCTATTAGAGAAATTTCAAGTTGATATGCAACAACATTACTTTTCAACAAAGGCACTTCTTATCATATTAAATTACCTCAGTTGGTCGAAGAGTCTTCATTAAGTTTGTGGAAAATACCTATTATGGAAAAGCTACACACACATTTCTAGCTTTTTGTATTAAATAAACTCATATTTTGTTTCTATTTTCCATGATCTTTGTGAAATACCCTTGTAACAAGAGTGACTATTCCTTCAAGGAACCCAGTCCCTTAAATCCATGAGTTGTCCTTGTTGCCATAAAATAAATAAACATCTTAAATACTTAGTAAATGTACATCCTTGTAAGAATTATGTAATGAACTTTTAGGAGTATGGTTTAAGCTATTTAAGGCTGGATGCCTACTGTAAAAAGATGAAGGAGGATATAAGAGAGATAAGGCCGAGAAAACTCACAAGCTTAGAGATTCAGATGTCCCAGATTGCTCCTCAGTGGCTGAATTTTCTCACTTTTATTACCAGTTTATAATTTACCATCCTGCCAAATATAGACCTTATCTCATTTAACCAAATGCAAATGATGCCTTTGAACATTGTTTCATGTCTTTATTTGTAGTGTACTTCAGTCCTTTGAGTTTGAATTTTGATAAATATTTTATAAAAATCAAAAAATCATTATGCTTTGATATTTTATTACATATATGTATAAAACTATCATAATTTATGACTAAGATTGATTTTTTTCAGAATGTCTCATGTCTCTGTTTAATTACATGTCAGTTGGGGAAAACCAGACAGCTGTGATATCTCTATCATCAATATAATAATATTCATTCAAATATAAACAAGTAAGAGATAAGTTGAAAATTGTATTTTCTTTAAAAGTTTATAGAACTGCAAGTGAATGATAAAGAACTGGTTTTATTTACTGTGGTCTATATTGTTTCAAACTTGAATTTTAAGTATGGCTGCAAATGTTAAATTGACAGTTTGTCAACTAATATCTACTTAGTCTTCCTTTTTAAAAATTATTATTATTATTATTATTATTTTGTTTAAGGAATACAATTTAATATATACAGATTTGAGAACATGATGATTCTCTCCCCTCCCACTCATATTCCTGTAAATCTTCCTTTTTATAGTCATATATGATTCATAGCTTGTATCTAAGATAGTTACATTATATATCCAGTAATTTTCTGCTAATTACTGTCAATTCCTTGTTGATTAAGTAGAGAAGAAAAAGAAAAAAAAATCTAATTTTTACTTGCCAGCAAAAAATCTAGGATTTTGTTTTTTAATATAAAACTGTCACTAATGTCTAAAGTAAGAGAGTTTTCTAAAGAAATCACTGCTTAGTTAAGAAAATTCAACCTGGGGCCAGCGCCGTGGCTCACTTGGTTAATCCTCCGCCTGCGGCGCCAGCATCCCATAAGGGTGCAGGGTTCTAGTCCTGGTTTCTCCTCTTCTGGTCCAGCTCTCTACTGAGGCCCGGGAGGGAAGTAGAGGATGGCCCAAGTGCTTGGGCCCCTGCACCCGCATGGGAGACCAGGAAAAAGCACCTGGTTCCTGGCTTCAGATCGGATCAGCAACGGCCATAGCGGCCATTTGGGGAGTGAACCAACGGAGGGAAGACCTTTCTCTCTGTCTCTCTCTCTCACTCTCTCACTGTCTATAACTCTGTCACATTAAAAAATAAATAAATAAAATAAAATTCAACCTGGTTATTTTTTGAAATAGGAAAGGGCAAGTTAAAAAATAGAGTAATATCAGAACATATTTACATACAATTTTATCTACAACTCAGACTAAATCTCAACCTGCCCCACTATTAAAATGGAACAATGGTTTCATACAAATTGAGAAGGAAATTCCTGGGGAAAGGATAAATAGGAAAATTCCTCCTACCTGACCCACTGCCAATTTTCATGTTTATTTTTACATTCTTTATATTGGCACAATCTAACACATTTATCCTTCCCCTTGGAGTTACTCTGATATGCCTTGTGCATTAATATGCACATTTGAATGAGGAATCAGTTTCCAGGTTGCAATAAAAACTGCTTGTAAGGAATTTCATCCCAATTTCAAATCTTTACAACAGCTGCAACAGACTAAATTATTTTTAAGGAAGATAGGTTGTGCTTTATTCATTCTTTTCAAATGTTCAGAATTTATTTGTTATTTTATAGGATGTCCTTATTGGATGCATTTCTCTAAGACCAAGAGGAATGAAACCTGCCACTGAAAATGATCTCTAATGAGCCATAGAGAACTAAAATAACTACATATGCATGCCACAAATGAGCAATTAATTGGAAAAGGAACCAAAGTGCGAATATATAAACCTGTAAGATGGAACTTAAAACAGTGATATAGCTGAAAACTTTAGAATGATTCACTTGTATTGGAGAAAAGGTGAATGTGAAACAGAATTCATTTTTCTAAAGTGAAACCTTTCCCTTAAACTATTGTGATAGTCTAAAATAATAAGAGAAATAATTTTTGAGAATTTTATCAATTTAATAGTGACTGAGTGTCATCTGTCCATCACACTGGTGGCTCTTTACTTGTTGTTCCTATACGAATGGGTTAAAATACAATGTTCTGACATTAGGAAAAACAAGGACATCTCAATATAGCTGTACCCACCAAAAACCCTGGTGATAACCGTGGATTGGTTGGATGAGCATATAACTTTTGTTCCATACTGAGTCACTTTTGAGAACAAAGGGAGAAGCTTTTTGTAATTGCGGCTGACTGGACACACTGGGATATGTGATTACCCAACTCATTTCAAAGCAGCGGATACTTTTCCATGTCACATTGAACCTCTGTCCATAGTGGTTCCTTTACTGTTGTCTTTTACACTTAATGAACTCAGTCTCTGTTTTAAACTTCTACAACCTTAACTTTGTTGCTTTTATTTACCTCTTTCATCATCTGTTTTTTTTAAGATTTATTTTACTTATGTGAAAGGCAGTGTGTCATAGAGACAAGGAGAGACAAAGGGAAAGAGATCTTCCATCTGTTGGTTCACTCCCTAAACAGCAGTGTTGGTCAGGGCTGGGGCAGGCTGAAACCAGGAGCCTAAAACTCCATCTGGGTTTCCCACGTAGGTGCAGGGACCCAAGTACTTGAGCCATTTTCTGCTGCCTTCACAGGTGCGTTAGCAGGGAGCTGGATTGGAAGCAGAGAAGCCAGGAATTGAACTGGTGTTCTGAAATGAGATGCCAGTGTCAGAGGCTGTGGCTTAGTCCATTACATCACAATGCCAGCCCCACCATCTTTTAAAACTAGGGAGTATCTATTTTTTGTTTGTTCGTTTTTCTTCCAAGTAATCTTTTATCTGAAGACAGATTAGTTGGCTAAATCAGATTTGAAAATCATTAGGTATTTTTCTTTGTGAGTCCATGAATTTGATTAACATGATCTATGAAAGTGCTGACACTGTATGTGATAATTTCTTTCTTCATATAGGTGTACTCCTCCAAGGAGAGGGTATAAAAAGTTCTCATTTATTTAGAAAGATTTGTAACTCACAATGAATTAATCATCATTGATCAAAGGTTATGCATGACATTTTGAGTTTTCAAAGGGAGATGTAATTTAGAAATTACATACAAAGATTTTGAGCCTGTTGATACATGATAAATCATCCCCTCTGTTTCTATGGGGTCTCTAACAAAATAACGCTGAAATGATAAAAGGATTCATCATTCCTGGGTAATAAAGAGGAATAAATTGCCATTTGAATCCACATTTGCTTGTCACAATTCTTGCCTTCTTCGTAGGGAGCCAATTTGATATATGAGAAATAAATGTCTTCTTTCAATAGCTTTCTCTGAGACTTGGCTAAATAGAAAAATCATTGACTCAGACCTAGTTTAAATCAGTCCAAAAATAAAAATTCAGTTTTCTCTTGTTACATAGAAACATTCCAAAAATAAAAGAATTTATAACTTCTCTTGATTATGTTAATTGATAGAATGGTTCTTCACTCCATGATACAGATACAGCATCTGGGATCATTCAAGAAGCTTCTTTAGGCTGGGAGTTTGGCTAGGGCACTTTAATTCTCTATGTGGTATATTATCCTAGAGCATCTTTCTGTGTACCATAACTCTTCAGGACACTAGCAAGATTTACAGGAGTTTATTCCAAGAGGATATAAACCTATGTACAAGTGATTACCAAGCCACTATTTACATCATGACAGTTAGTGCACAGCCAGAACAAGTTCCATGCCCAAGCCCGGAATCAATATGGAAGACAACTACCAATGCATGAATCCAGGAGGTATATTCATAGTGAGCTACCAATATGATGTCTAGTACAGAAAAGGACTAGATAAAGTTGTTTGGACCAAACAAGTTGTGATCCATGGTCTTAAACTGAATCTATTTTTTTAAAATTTAACAATATGTCATTTAGTAAACCCAAGTTTAGGAAATATATACATATATATAGGAAAATATATTATTTATCAAATAAAATCTATATCTTATAAAACCATCCCTGTTAAAGTGGGAAGAAAGAAAAGTGAAACAATTAAATTTTCTATTAAAATGTTTTCAAAAATATACAGAAAATGAAAATATATCTTAATAAAAAATAAGAATGGGAATAGGAGAGGGAGGAGGAAGAAGGGTGGGAGTGTGGGTTGGAGTGTAGTTAGGATGGGAAGAATCAGTGTGTTCCTAAGTTTGTATTTATGAAAGCATGCATGAAGTTTGTATACAAGTACAAATATAAAAAGTTTGAATAAATGTCTAAATCAGTGCTTTCCTATTTCTGTTCAAGTACCAAAATTTTATTTCAAATTCATTGCCGATTAACATTTCGTAAGATACAGTAATAATTACTTGAACAATGATCCTATATTTGAGGAAGTAACAAAATCAAATTGCTATAGAAATTTCATACTTCTTATTTTCCATTTCTTTACTTATTCCTTCACAGACCAGATATGATAGAAAAAGAAAATTGAAGTGATAATAAGCATAAATAGTAAGCTAAAGTAAAATTTAAAACTCTGAGGAACATTCATATAAAAAATTACAGTTAAATTTTACTTTGAAAATTCTAACAAAATAGATTAAACTCCATAATTAAATATCAAATAGGGAAAATTACAAAATGAGGAATGAGAGTAAGTCTTATAAGTAAAGATTATTATGGTTATTTCCAATGATTACTAGTATGTACTTATTTATATTAGCCTAGATTTGTAATCAAACATTATAAAGTGTTTACTTTGACTTGAAATACTGAAAAAGATATTGCAAAATTCTCATTGTTTACAGATAGCTTAATTTTCTATAAACATAGAGAAATAACTAAACATAAACTATATCAATTTATCATCAATGATTGTTTACAAAACAGTGCAAAGAGCTATTTTCATTCACATTAGTAACCAAACTTTAAATTGTTTAGGAATATAGTAGCACATTGCTTGGGCCCTGAAAATCTCCCCAAAATATTTTCTGGATGATAAAGGACTAATGAAAATTAATAGAAAACATGTAGAAAGTGTGTAAGAATATTAATACATGCTTGTTTAGGTATAATTAAAACTTTGATAAATAAATATGAGGTTTCAGAAAAGGACCTATGAAGAGTATAAATCTATCAATTTTATTCCTTTAAAGATTTAATTAAATTGCATTGTAAGTCTATCAAGAACTTGAAAGTTCAAATCATACAAAATTTAATGATAGAAAAATGGGGAAATTGTATACATTTTTTTAGAAAAGAGTAGAATGAGGCATGACAGCACTATAGAAACTTAATATGGGAATAGTGGTATGATAATTAAAGCCAGGATTTTGCTAGCATCAAATTCTAACAGATTAATAGGTCTGTATAAAAACATCAAGAACATGCTTCATTCAGAGAAGTCAGAATTTGATATATAGTAAGATAAAAAAATGAAAAATTAGTTTAAATAAAGATGCTATAAACATAATTAGCTATTAAAATTTTAAATTTTTAGCTCAAGTCATAATCCATAATAAAGTAAAAACAATGGAATTTGATAATATGCCTGCAGAAAACCTCAAATGTTTTGTATGTCAACATATTATGAATAAAAATTTTTAAATGTTTGAATCATGCAAGATGAGCATTTTCTAGAGATATGCTGTATGACATTGGAGATCAGTAAACAATGCCATATGGTACATTTAAAAATTGTTGAGAGGGTAGATTTCATGTTACATATTCTTTCTTTCAAAAAGGCGTTATTTTTATTTATTTGAAAGATAGAGCTACAGAGAGGTAGAGACAGAGAGAGAGGTATTCCATCCACTGGTTCACTCCCCAGATGGCTGCAACAGCTGGAGCTGAGCTGATCCAAAGCCAGGATCCAGGGGCTTCTTCTGGCTCTCCCATGTGGGTGCAGGGGCACAAGCACTTGGGCCATCCTCCACTGCTTCCCCAGGCCACAGCAGAGAACTGGATCAGAAGAGCAGCAGCTGGGACTAGAACTGGCGACCCCATGGGATGTCATCACTTCAGGCCAGGGCTTTAACCCACTGTGCCACAGTGCCAGCCCAAATATTCTTAATACATTGAAAAACTTACCAAAGATATTTTCCCTCCAAAACAAAAATGTGAATTTTTTCATAAAGTAATAAGTTTTTACAAAATGTAGTGAAAGAATCAGTAAGAAAATTATGCATAACAAAAACATGGTCAGGACATCAACCACTAACACAATACAAAATGAAGAAAATGAATGGGGATTGTTTAACATCACAATTGGTTAAAGAAAATTAACATCAAGCCAAACCTCCAACTATTACCAGCTGTGATTGACATTTGCCAGTGGTGGGTCTGAGGATTCATCTTCCACCAGACACTCTGCTGTGGGAGGAGGTTCCCTCTACAGGGCTTGAAGATGTGGCCAACCTGGTCCATGCTCTGAAATGCCCCTGCAGCCAGCAGAGGCTTCTGCTATTATAGTGCTTACAGAAGGGGCCTGGGACACATCCCATGTGGTCCACATAACCAGAGTCACCACTACCATTGTTGGAAATCTCCACCACCCAGTATTTTCACTATTGGAGATCATGGGAACTTGTCTTCTGTACTCCAGTTCCAGTGCTTCCATTGTTGAAATGCTATGCTACTAACAGAGCTCGTCTTAATGGTACCTGAGCAAATGTCCACCATGTTCCATGTTCCCTGTGCCACCCTGCCCTTTGTCAGAGTAGCCACAAAGTGGGTGCCCCAACCTTACTGCTGTTTGCCATACCTACTTGGGCAATATCCTTACCTCCATTTGGCCTTCAGAAATTAATGCACTCTCCAACTGTGCCACTGCATGTTATATGGTAAAAAAAGTAAATTGCAACTAAAAAAATGTAAGGAAATAGTACTATGGTGCTCAAATAGAATCCAAACCAAAGGAACATACAAAACTGATATTCTGAGATATCAGGATGAAGCTTTATACTACAAAAACCATCAAATAAAATTGGTAGAGACCATTGATTCACCAGATGTGCAAATATTAATGTAGGGTACAAGAAGTATTAAAAAGCAAGATAACATTATGCTTCCAAAGCTAACTCTCAAACAACAGACAATAGAGGAAAGGATACTGATGAAATGCCCAATAAAGAATTCAAAAGGTTGATTCTAAAGGAATTCACTGAGATACAAAACAATACAGAGTAATAATTAGAAAAATAATTCTTTATTTGACTGAAGAATTCAGCAGAGGTAGAGAAAATTAAAAAATGAATCTTGAAACTGAATAGCTTGATCAGTAAAATAAAAAACATACAGTTGAGAGGTTCAACAACAGACTGACTTAAGCAGAAGAAAAATTGAAGAAAGGTAAATTATACCAGTCAGACATAAAAGAAAAAAAAAGCTATGAAAAAAATCCTCCAAGACTTATGCAGTAACAACAAATGAACAAATATTTGAATAATGGAGATTCTACAGGGTAAAGAAAAGGGAAAAGAACAGAAAACATATTCAATGAAATAATAGCTTCAATCTTTCTAATTTGGGGAAAGCTATTGACTTCCAGGTATAGGAGAACCAAAAATAGATCTTACCAAAAAGTTCCTCAACATGCAGATTATAGTCATAATTGACAAACCGTTAGCTAGACTAAGCAAAACAAGATATGTGTGGAAAAAAAAGTTAGAAAAAAAAAAACGAGAAATTATGACAGATACCACAGAAGTATAAAAACCATTAGTGACCATTACAAGCAATAGTATGCCCCCAAATTAGAGAATTTAGAAGAAGTGGATATATCTCCAGATACTTATAACCTACCAACTTAACCATGATGAGAGAGAAAATCTGAACAGACCACTAATAAATAGTAAGATTTAATCAGGAATCAAAAATCTCCCAACCAAAAAAGTCAAGGACCACATACTCGGCTTCTCTGATAGATTCTACCAAACCTTTAAAGAACAGTAATTCTTCTCAATCTATTTTAGAAAAATTAAAAGAGAGCCCTTCCAAACTGATTCTAGGAGGCCACATTACCTTCATTTCAAAAATCAATCAAGGGCACAAAAATCAAAGAATAATACCCCTCATTAACATAATAATAGCAAATCAAATCTAAAACACATCAAAAATCATTCACCATGATCAAGTGAGATTTATTCTAGAGATGCAAGGATGATTCCATCTGTGCAAATTAATATTCAGAATATATCACATCAATAGAATAAAGTACATAAATCATATGACAACCTCAGTAAGTGCAGCAAAATAATTTTAAAATTCAACATTGTTTCATGATTAAAAACTCTCAATAATTTAAAAATTGAAATAACATATTTCAACATCACAGGGACTATGTATGAAAAACCTACAGCTAATGTCATACTGAATGGAGAAAAGCTGAAAGCAGGGATAAACCAAGGATGCACACATTCACCATTCTTTTTTTTTTTTTTCATTGTTTAGACTTCTTTATTCTGTATTTTTAGGGCAGTCAGTACTCAGCACTTTTAAGTTCTAGAAGATGATGAGATCTGAGGATGTTGTAGAGGAATCTTGGAAAATGGGAGAAAACTGTAGAGGAAAAGACTCTGGAGACTAGTGGACCAGAACATTAATAATGAAAGTAGTGGAAGGGCCTGTATATTTACTTGGAGAAGAGGGTTTTTTGTTGTTGTTGTTTAGGGTGTAGGGGTGATGGAATGATCTTGAGATGTTTATAGGGTAGGTTGGAAAGAGTGCAGTTAGATTTGCACGCTAAGCAGTTATACCTGGTATCAAGGGCTACCTTCAGGCTGGGAGATATTGACTTTTGTATAAAATAACAACATCTGTTTGCAAAGGAATGAGCTTGTTTGGAAGGCCCTGCTTTCTAGGGTATGAGGTAGGACATCCAAGGCCCTCTCCTACTTGACAGTCTCCAGTTTCCGCTTATCTCCTTGCAAAGCAGTTTAGCTGATCACTTTTCATCCTGTGCTGGCTGTCTTCTAACCAGAGTTGACCAGGTGGCCCTTCCCCAGGCTACTTTTCCAACTTTGTTTTGAATAGGGAGAGGAGGAGAAGGAACATGGTAGCACATGGGGCGCTGCTGTTCCTGGGTCTTTGCTGTATGTGCCACTGCTTCCCAATGTGAGAGTTTGCATGCTATCAGAGTGGCAAAGAAATCATGAAAGTGATAACCGCCACAAGGAGGGCAACGGCTGTTGCTCATTTTTAGGAGCCGAGAAGTTTGTCCACAGTCTCATGACTAGGGAGGGCCAGGGCCAGGGCCAGGATCCGTTTGTTGCAATTTCTTTGCACATTCACCATTCTTTTTTTTTTTTTTTTCCTTTTTTAAATGGAAGATTTATTTGACAAGTTTCGCTTAGCCCAAAACACCAAAAAGGAAATCACAATATAATGAAAGATTTAAATCAAGGCCTCAGGGTTTCAGACAAACACCAAGACCTATATCCTAAATTATTGGTATTGCATCTCAAATTTTCCCTATTAACTTAGAAAAAAAATTAAACTTACATTCACCATTCCTATTCTACACAATACTGGAAATGTTAGCCAGAACAATTAGACAAGAGAAAGAAACATGAGAGTACTTCAGAAAGTTCATAGAAAAATGGAATTACAAGATAAATTTATTTTGGTACAAAAATTTGAATAAATATGTAGTTTTTTCATAATAAATGTTTCTGTGAACTTTTTCCACAACTCTTCCTCTGGTTGAGTTCCAATTTTTTTAAAATCCAAACCAAACTTATTTTTTAATTTTATTCTTTTCATTGAACTTTTCCAAGTGCCCTTATAATAGGCATACAGATAGGAGGGAAGAAGTTAAATTATCTTTGTTTGCAGATGACATGAACTGTATATTCAGAAACCTAAAGACTTAACTAAAAGTATAAGAACTGATAAAGAAATATGGCAAGATTACAAGATACAAACTCATTTTTTCAGCTGCAGACTTTGTAGTCTATGTTCCATTTAGAGTGCCGGGCCCAATCACCTCCACTTCCATTCCTGGGAGGTAGCAGATGATAACTCAAGTACTGAGGTCCCCACCACCCATGTATGAGTCCCAGAGTTAGTGGTTCTTAGTTTCAGCCTTGCCCAGTCTTGATGATTATAGACATTTGGGGAGTGACCCAGTGGATGGAAGATCTCCTTCTCTCTCTTTCAAACAAATAAGTATTTAAAAAATCAGTAACATTTTATATACTAATAATGAACTTATTGAGTAAAAAAAGTCATCAATGCCATCTCATTTAAACAGCTATAAAAATAAATAAAATATCTGGGAATAAATTTAACAAGGCTGTGACTTGTACAATGGAATTTTTTTTTTTATTTTGACAAGCAGAGTTAGACAGTGAGAGAGAAAGACAGAGAGAAAGATCTTCTTTCCATTGGTTCACCCCCCAAATGGCTGCTACAGCCGGCACCGCACTGATCTGAAGCCAGGAGCCAGGTGCTTCCTCCTGGTCTCCCAAGCGGGTACAGGGCCCAAGCACTTGGGCCATCCTCCACTGCACTGCAGGTTCAGCAGAGAGCTGAACTGGAAGAGGAGCAACCGGGACTAGAACCCGGCGCCCATATGGGATGCCGCAACGCAGGCAGAGGATTAACCAAGTGAGCCATGGTGCCGGCCCCTGTACAATGAAATTTACAGAACACTGATGAGCGATATTGAAGAAGACTCAAAATAATGGAACAACTTTCTATGTTCATGGGATTGAATAATTAATATTATTAAAATATCCATACTAAGCCCAAAGATTTATAGATTCAATAATTCACATTAAAATATCAATGTCATTCTTCACACGTAGACAAAACTATCCTAAAATTCAAGTGGAAGCAGCAAATACTCTAAATATCAAAGGTAGTCATAAAAAGAACAAATCTGGAGATAAATCATAAACGAAAAGAATAAATCATGATCCGTGGTCTCAAGACATAATACAGTTCCTCTCTCCCTTTTCTCCATTCTCTTGTTTTTTCCTTACTTTTTATCCGCCCCTCCCTGTCTACTTCTCTCTGTCTCTGTCTCTGTCTCAGTTCAGTTAGTTACCAATTGTTAACAGTTGAGGGTATCCAGAAATTATCAGTCCGCCTTACTTCATTCATGAGCTCAGAGTTTCTTGGAGGAATACTTTACACATAAAGAAAGATTTCTATGAAATTATTTGTGGGGGTGGGCCTTTGGTGCAGCAGTGAAGATGCTGCTTAGGATATCTGCATTCCATGTAGATGTGCCTGGATTTGAGTCCCAGCTCCACTTCCCATGCCAGCTTTCTGTTAGTGCACCCTGGGAGGCAGCAGGTGATGGCTCAGGTACGGATTCCCTGCCACCCGCATAGAACCTGGATTGAGTTCTGGCCTCCTGAATTTGGTCTCGTCCAGCCCTGGCTCTTGTGGGCATTTGGAGAATGAACAATGGGTGGAAGATCCGTGTCTCTGTATCTCTCTCATCCTCTTTCAAATAAGATGGAAATTAAAATGTAAAAATGTTTTTGTGCTTGGAAATTTTATGAAATAACACATTGTGAGGGCTAAATTGAATATTTCTCCTACACATTTAGTGAGAAAGTTGGCAAGAAGCGTACATGTTCAGCAGAAGCCTGGAAACTTGCCTTACTGTGTGACAACTCAATCACAGTGGAATAAAATCTCTTGGTATAATGATCGATTTGCAAACCTAATCCTAGCAAATTAGTTCTTTTTTCTCCCAATATTCTCTGAAAGTGTTTTTCAGCACACAATGTCCAGGAATAGACTTTCTTTCAGCCTTTTCACTATATTTGAACATCTCTGAGTCTCAGTCTCAAATCTTAACCCACACTTACTTCTGTTTTTTGCAGAGTGATTATGGAGTGCTCAGTTTCCTTGATTTACACAAAAGTGCAAAGAGGAGTTGACATTGGATGTAGAACAATCTCCATGTCTTATTTTAAAAAGGAGTCCTTTGTTGACTCTCTCAGCCTTATTTTACACTTGACCACCTAGGAATTCTAGAATCCAGGAAAGTATTTCAGGTTCTGAGATTCAAAGAGAGGGTTTGTGTATCTGTGCTTTAACTTTGCCAGCCAAGCCATTGTTCAGTGATTGTGGTTTATTATGTCTTATTAATTGTGGGAGAAGTCTTGCTTGGAAAACTAGATTACGGAGTTTTAAGCGTGGGAAATCTACAGAGGTAGATGAAACAATTCCCTTTCTTGTCTTGAGGACTAGACTATGGGAAGGAGAAAGACAGTGGTGTGTTAAGTGGTCAGATGCAGGGGTCTCAGCTTCTGTTCTTCAGACGTCATCCTGCGTAGTGAATGTCAGATAAGTAAGGGTAACACAAGTTGCAGTGGGGGTTCTTCTCAACACCACTATGTAAGACCTGGGAGGAACCTGTATCTTGCAGACAGATACACACCCACTTATGACATTACAACATCACTGCAAATACACCAGGGAGGACTTGGCAGAAATCACTGGGCTAGCAGTTAGCGACTTGATCAGTCATCACAGAAGGAGTGACTGTGGCAGGGTATAGTAGGATAAAAGTTAGACCTTAGAATTATTTCTGGCACCAGCAGGAGATGTGATTAGATCATCTGGACTTGAACACTGAGCAGAAAAATGGATCCAACCATAGAAAAATGGACCAAAGTGGTGACTACTGACTTGTATATGAGTATTGGAGACCAGGGGAGCCCAACACCAGGCAGAAAGACTATTCACCCTAAATTATTCTCTGTGCCTATAGCCTATGGTCAGAACAGCTGTTTCCACCTTAAAGAGAGACTGAGTATTTTTATCTAAGAGTTCACACATAACATTAAGGTTCTTTCTTGACATCAGACCAACTTTTAGATTAGGTGGGCTATTTACTCGTGCAAAAGTATGAAGAATAGTTAGACATAATACACATACACACATAAACTTTCAGCTGTCTCAGTGATAGTTTGAGTAACAACAGGCAACAGCCCTTTCTTTTTAAGATTTATTTATTTATTTGAAAGTCAGAGTTACACACAGAGAGGAGAGGCAGAGAGAGAGAGAGAGAGGTCTTCCATCTGATGGTTCACTCTCAAATTGGCCGCAATGGCCGGAGCTGCACTGATCCAAAGCCAGGAGCCAGGAGCTTCCTCCTGGTCTTCCCACATGGGTGCAGGAGCCCAAGCACTTGGACCATCTTCTATTGATTTCTCAGGCCATAGCAGAGATCTGGGTCAGAAGTGGAGCAGCCAGGACTTGAACCTGAGCCCATGTGGGATACTGGCATTGCAGGCGGTGGCTTTACCTGCTATGCCATAGCATCGGCACCTGGCAACTGATCTTTGAACATGATTGAAGTTAGCCTAAAAATGTCATTCTGCAAAATTTTCTCTTTTAACTAGAAAACAATAAATTTAGATTAAAGATGAGACAGTCCTGTCTTCTTTGTTTCCTATCTTTTCTTCAGACTTCCTCTCACCACTCTCATGCATATTCTCTTTCTAGGGATTTTAGTCCTGGATTAAGGGAAAACAGGCTTCCAAGATCATAACATTTGACTTGATTAAATTCTGTCCAAAGAATGTAATCTGTTGTGAATTAACTATATTCATATCCTATGCAATTGTTAAAGCATAGATGCTGCCATTTACATTTTTTTTTTTTGACAGGCAGAGTGGACAGTGAGAGAGAGAGAGACAGACAGAAAGGTCTTCCTTTTGCCGTTGGTTCACCCTCCAATGGCCGCTGCGGCCGGCGCGCTGTGGCCGGTGCACAGCGCTGATCCAAAGCCAGGAGCCAGGTGCTTCTCCTGGTCTCCCATGGGGTGCAGGGCCCAAGCACTTGGGCCATACTCCACTGCACTCCCGGGCCATAGCAGAGAGCTGGCCTGGAAGAGGGGCAACTGGGACAGAATCCAGCACCCTGAGCCATTTACATTTGCATTTTTCCATGTGAATCTGAAATTTACCTATCTAAAAAATCTTTTTTTAGACAACTGGTAATAAATGTTTTTTCCTACCTCAATGTGAAATTGTAAAGATCTTCCTATTTTTAAAATTTGTTTATGATAACTATAATTAAAAGGCTGACAAAAGAACTTTCATACTGTCAATCTGTATCCGGGTTCTATTTCTCATTATTTTTGTGTCTAATTCTGCTTGGTTCTTAATTCTTTTCTTTATCTCTAAATTATGTAAGCTTTGCTATTGTTATTATTCTGGGATATTGACAAGGATTTTTCTTTGCTTGATGAAAACTTTAGACAGTCTCCTGAACATTCTCCTAGTCCCATGTTCATTATAAATTCCAGTTTTAACAAGCATCCATTAAGTCAGCTTAGCCAAGAACTTCCCACCCTCAATATCTGATTAAGATCCTGATTCTTCATCATACCCCAGTTAATGTCTGATAACTGTCTTAGCAAGTCGCCTGTTAAATTGCTTTAGTGTGAATCTCCAACCCCTGTTATTCCTGTTGATAATTTTCTATCCATTATTCTTCATTTTGCTTTTTGGCTATAAATTCTCACTCTTTCATGCCATATTTGGCATTAAGCCCAATCTCTCTTTCCTATACCAACCTTCATTGCAGTGGTTTCTGTAAGTATTGGCATGGTGCTGAATAAAATTTCTCTTGTTGTGTTTTAAAAGGTGTCATTGATTAACTTTTCTTTAACAGTATGAAAGTGTTTCATGGAACCCATAAACTAATTAAAGTTGTGTTCATATTTAGTATGAATTAGTATTTGTCTTTGGTGGTGAAGATTATATATTTCATTATATTTTCAAAGGAAATGGACTGAATAAATCTGAGAACTCTTGTCCTATCTCTGTATGTCATACTTATGCTTATGTTATCAGCTTTATCAACTTTCTTTTTACTTCCTTCTTTCTCTACACTATATGGATAGGAAGGGTATCTTTATGAACATAGAAAAACTTTAGTCTCTGTGTATACCATAAAGAGGAAAAAATAAGAAAGTTGATATTTTTATGTAAAATAAAAACTTGCTTTGTTATGCGTTTCTTGGTATTTATTTAAGTCATTATCTATTCTATTTTTTAATTTTTTGAGGGGAGGAAGAAACACTTACTTCAGCTGAGAGTTCGGGGTTACAGCATGGGGAGACCCCATATTCTAGTGTATGTTGGAAGCTGGTCATTCTGGGTGCTGAGCCATGATCACATATTGGGGCAAGAATCAGAGAGACAGAACCTAGGCTGAACTCAAATTCAAATTGTCATTAGCAATTTTAAAGCAAATTTTAAAAATCAAGATAAATTAACAAAAAAGTAACAAAACACTTCTGGATTTTTTTGACATTGAAAATAAATAATAAAAAATGAATTATTTATATTTTGAGGAAATTATTTTTCAAGTGAAAACATTTTTATGAATATTAAAATAATAAAATATTTAAAAATATACATCATTCTTAAAGCAGAATATGTAGAGATATAATGGTCATACCAACCAGAATTAATCACAATGAGCTCTATGCAAAAACTTCCTTAAGGCATCTGTTGTATTAACACACAATTTAATATAATTGGGGTCATAATATAATTGTACTTTCTAAGATTTTTTTTCTGTTGAATAATATTACTGGTCAGTTTTCTACGGCAAACATCTAAGCAATCATTTTTTGAAACTTATATAGACTGCAATTTATGCTCATCCAGGATAGTTAGTTCATTTTATATGAACCTTATCCAAAAGTTTTCCATATTGTCTTCCATATTTAGCTTTCCATATTGTTCATTATCATAAATGATATTCTTATGTGTGGCCTTGCTCATTTATCTCTAAATTTTTAATTTTACTTTTTAAAGTTCATCTAGTATCTATTTTATAAATATAAAATTTATAAAAGAGAATGTGGTAAACACACCTATATCCATCACCAAGCTCAAGAATTAAGACATCACCAACTAGTTGGATCCTCAGTATGTGTTGGCATGTTTGTGTGGTTGACTACTAAAGATAAATATCTGGAGACTAAATTTATGAGTCAAAAGCACAAAGTAATCATGGTTTTGAACGTTTCATTTATTTGTATTAATTTGTTCAATAATTATTTATTCAGTACCTGTTGAGTGCTGGGAGCCATGCCAAGCCAGGGATGGAGAGACAAAAGACATGGTCTTTTTCTTCAAGGAGAATATAATCTCCTGTGAGGTAATATGAAAACTAAAATAGAACATGTGGTAAATAGAACAGTAAAGTACAATAAAATAAGAATAACAGTAAAATAACAAAAATAAAATATAACAAAATAAAAATAAAATATAACATAAAAATAAAAATAACAGTAAAGTGCAATAGTAACAAAGAGACGGTTTATCTACTGGGCTGGTCATGTAAGATCTGGAAGAGGAAGAGATGAGATTAAGGGTTAGTCAAGAAAGGGAATGTGGGAAACTTTTCAAGAGCACAGCCACTTTTGCAAAGGCCAGGAATTGAAGAGTAGGTCTTACTGGGGAACTGTCCAGTCTGGGATGATGGGAACCTGGAGTTCTAGGAGAAAACAGTGAAGCGTGAAGACATGAAAGACAGTGAAATTTGAATTTTAGCAGCAGAACAGTGGTAACACTAGTTGAAAATTGATTTTTCTAAGCAATGTAGTAATTAACATGCTTAAAGGCAGAATTGGAGACATTATAGGAGAGGTTGAGGATACTGGAAAATGATTAAATTATCTGATAGTAACTTCACATCTCTAATTGTCATTACTTCTTAAGTATTAAATATTTCATTTTGAAACTTAAAGTAATAAAAATACATTCCTTGTATGGTCTCAATAGCCAGGGTTGGGACAGGAGGAAGCCAGGAGCTTCATCTGGGTTTCCCACATGGGTGGCAGGGGCCCAACTACTTGGACCATCTTATGTGCTACTTTTCCCAGGCTGTTAGCAGGGAGCTGGATCAGAAGTGTTAACACCGGAACTCGAATCAGCACCCATTGGGATGCTGGCATCTTAGGTGGTGGCTTGACTGCTATGCCTCAGTGCCAGCCCCAGTGATGCATTCCTTTGGAAATTTAATTTGTGGCTTGCTGAGAAATGTATGCATTTCACTTTTGTATCCATCCCTTCTGGCTGTGTGTATGAGAAGATGATCCCAGGTGCTATGATTCTTCCTGATTGGGTATTTCACTTCAGTTGACTCTGCAGATACCAGAGTGTGGTGATGTAAAGATTGGGAATAGTGAAATTGTAGTCTCTTTCCACTCAAATTGGGACGTAAATGATCACCCAAAAGAAGTAAATTGGCATGCAGTAGCAAGTTATTCAAGTTATAGGCAATTCACTTTCACGTTTTATCTAAAGGAATCATGTTACCCATGACAAGTTCTGTATAATATTTATAGCACTTTGGGTTAATGCGATTGACCTCCAGAGAAGATAGGGAAAATGAGAGTGTGTGTGCCAAATAATATCGCATAATAGCAGACTCGCGCTGTCTTCAATTGACCTTTGATTGCCTAGATGCTATGGGTTGCAGTATACTGCAACAGCATGCAATGCCCTGGACCATCTGAGTCTTAGCATCTGTTTGAAGCTTAATGGCTCCCATCACTCTTGGCAACTGTGCTTTGGACTTACAGCAGTAATGCTGGTTCATGTGGATAATGGAAACAGTGTTCTACCTCTGTGGTAGTAAATGGTCTTAAATGAACTTTTTTTCAAAGAACTTTTCCTTATAGAACCATTCACACTGTTTTTGACCTTGTGTAGAAATCATTTTCCTCTATAAAAATGCTCATTACTGGTTGGAGAGATAAAATTACATAACTATCATACATGGCTGGCATATTTTGCAACATGAAAATTGATGAAAAGGTATTAAAAATACTTTCTGTCCTTACTATGTAGTCTGAATGTTTCCAGTATTTTATGCTTTAAAATAGATTTTTGAATGTTTTTGCAGTAAGGATATACACTATCTAAGTAATTGGCTTTCTAATTTCTTTTGGGAATTATTAAGATTCCTAATAGACTAGATTCTTTGATTTTACTGTTAAGGATTCAGAATTCTAAGGGGGGATTTGAGTTGTTCTGATTTTAGTTTCCCTGAAAATAAGTAAAGGCACTGGATAAAATTCTAGTCTGGGAATACATACTAGTCTAGTCTAGTTTAGGGAGTACCTACCTTAACTAAAATCTTTCAGTGAGCGTAGAACATTGCCTTTATGCTTTAAAAGTTATTCATTTGTTAAAGGTGTGTGTGTGGCTGGTGCCATGGCTCAATTGGCTAATCCTCCACCTGCGGTGCCAGCACCCTGGGTTCTAGGTGGTTGGGGCGCCGGATTCTGTCCTGGTTGCTCCTCTTCCAGTCCAGCTCTCTGCTGTGGCCCGGGAAGGCAGTGGAGGATGGCCCAAGTCCTTGGGCCCTGCACCTGCATGGGAGACCAGTTGGAAGCACCTGGCTCCTGGCTTCGGATCAGCACAGCGCGCCGGCTGTAACATGCCAGCCATGGCAGCCATTCGTGGGGTGAACCAACGGAAAGGAAGACCTTTCTCTTTCTTTCTCTCTCTCTCACTGTCTAGCTCTGCCTGTCAGAAAAAAAAAGTGTGTGTGTATATGTGTGAACATACATGTGTGTACATTTATATTTAATAAAGTTATAATAGTGAAAAACCTGAAATATTGCAGAAAAGATCAGGAGTTTGGGGGAAACATTTGAATGTGTGGGAAACTTCACTTTGTGAAAATGTAGATTAAATAAACCATGATTTCATTGAAAATTATAAAATTAGAACTTAGGTTTCTAAAAATAATATTTTAAGGACTTAAGAGCATTGCTGGAAACTTATTCTGAGAGATTCTGGCATATGGTTCTGATTACTCTCTTATGAAGAAGATAATCATATTTCTCAGCATTCAGACCTTCTCTTCTAAGTTATATCAAGAATTAACATCAGTTTGAAAATGCACTCCAGTTATTGAGTGCCTCAAATATGCTAAGTGCCATGGTGGATATTTTGAGAAATATTTATAATATAGTAATGTAGAAATGCTGAACACTTTCTACTGTGAACCATTGGACACTTTCCAGTAAGGTAAACACTAAAGCTCTTCCATGTAGTAGGAAAGCAAGCTTAACCTGGCATAATAGAGAGGGAATGAAGCTTAAACTGGCATAATAGAGAGGGATTGAAAAAACATGAATCAAGGGAGATTTGTTTGATACTAAATCAATAGCAAATAGTAGAATAGAAATCACTTAGACCAGAGTAGTGGCTGTTGGAATAATAATTTAAAATAAAGAATGAATTAAAAAAAATTTTGTAGCATCAGCTGAGTGATTATAGTGGGATAGAAAAAATAACAATGGGCATGAAAGAAGATTCAAGAATTTTAGTTTCTTTCATTAAATGAAGAATTATACAATGTAAGAGCTGAAAAAACTGTAGGGACTAATGGTCACTGGAAAAGACTTAGCTATTGATCCTTAATAATGTAGAGATTATGGTAGAGACTTTCCAATTGAAGGCAGTGATTGGCAAATGGGACTTCGAAGGGGAAAAGGCAGATTAATATAATGGCCAGGAGATTGTATAGTTGGATGGAAGAAGACAAAGGTATGAAAATTGAATTTTTTCTCCTCAATTCCAGTTGTTAAGACTGCCATGAATAAGGGGATTTTGAGTGAAATATCTTGTGTTCACTAAATGCTGCATTATAACTATTATGGCGCCATGGCTCACGTGGCTAATGCTCTGCCTGTGGTGCCAGCACCCTGGGTTCTAGTCCTGGTTGGGGTGCCGGATTCTGTCCCGGTTGCTCCTCTTCCAGTCCAGCTCTCTGCTGTGGCCCGGGGAGTGCAGTGGAGGATGGCCCAGGTCCTTGGACCCTGCACGTGCATGGGAGACCAGTTGGAAGCACCTGGCTCCTGGCTTCAGATTGGTGCAGCGCCGGCCGTAGCGGCCATTTGCGGGGGTGAACCAATGGAAGGAAGACCTTTCTCTCTGTCTCTAACTCTCTCTCACTGTCTAACTCTGCATGTCAAAAAAGAAAATAAGTATTATGGCATTGTGATAATTATCAGAGAAATTAGGGCATCACAGTTTTGTACTTTATCCATACATATACATATGTGAACACACAATCATGTGGACTGAGTATCAGTGATGTGTGTTTCATCTTCATTTTCTACAATTTGTTTTGGTAGCTTATATAGCTTATAGCTTATTTCCCTAGTCAAGTGTGATCCACTTGCAGGTATGAGGTGAAAGTTTATCCTACCTAAAAGGCAAGGTATGTGTCTATCCCAGAGCCTCAGCACCTCCTCTTTTTGAGCTCCTGGAGTTTTTCTGTAAAAATGGATTCACAAGAGAAGAAAAAACTTTGTGTCTTATCTTGTCCTTTCCTTTCCTTCCTCTCCCCTCCCCCTCTACTCCTCTCCTCTCCTCTATCATCCCTTCCCCTATCTTCTCCTCTCCCTTTCCCTCTCCTCTTTCTCAACTCTCCTCTACCCTCCCCTTCCCTTCACCTCTTCTTCCCTCTCCTCTCCCCCTACTCCCCTCCCCCTCTCCTCTCCTCTCCTTTTTCTCCTCTTCCCTCCTCTCCCCACCTCTTCTCCTCTCCCCTTCTCTCCCCTCCCCTCTCCTTTCCTGCCCTCTTCTCTCTCCTCCCCTCTCCCCTTCTCCCCCTCCCTCCCCTCCCCCTTCCCTTCTCTTCTCCCATCACCTCTCCTCTCCCCTCCCCTCCCCTCCCTCATCCTCTTCTCTTCTCTTCTCCTCTTCCCTCCTCTCCCCCACCTCTTCTCCTCTCCCCTCCTCTCCCCTCCCCTCTCCTGTCCTCTCCTCTGACCTCTCCTCTCCCCTCCCCTCCTCTCCCTGGCCCTCTCCTCTCCTCCCCTTCCTCTCCTCTCCCCTCCTCTCCCCTCCACTTCCCTCCCCTCTTCTCTCCTCCCCTTCCTCTCTCCTCTCCTCCCCTTCCTCTCTCCTCTCCTCTCCCCTGCCCTCTCTTCTCTCCCCTCCCCTCCTCTCCCTTGCCCACTCCTCTCCTCCCCTTCCTCTCCTCTCCCCTACCCTCCACTTCCCTCCCTTCCCCTCCTATCCTCCCCTCCCCTCTCCTTTCCTCCCCTTCCTCTCTCCTCTCCTCTCCCCTGCCCTCTCCTCTCTCCTGCCCTCTCCTCTCCCCTCTCCTCTCCTCTCCTCTCCTCTCCTCTGTCTTTTCCTCTCCTCTCCCCTCCCCTCCTCTCTCCTGTCCTCTCCTCTCCTCCTCTTCCTCTCCCCACCCCTCCACTTCCCTCCTGTCCTTTCCCTTCCCCTCTCCTCCTCTCCTCTCCCTTCCCATCTCCTCTGCGTTCCTTCTTTTTTTGACAATGGACAAACGGAATTAATTATCTAAGTAGATACAAAGTTCTTATTAAAAGTAGGAGGATTTGGATGGAAAGGGAGAGGGGGATTTGTATTCTTATTAATTTCCTCAGAAGTTGAAGGGGAACATACTCCAGGATGGAGAGGAGAATCTCACTGTCCCAAGTAGTTTTCTGTAGACCAGTGAACTGAAGCAATGAAATTACCTGTAGTCAGAGGATGATCTTATCCTCATCTCTTTATTGAATCCTCAGCTTGCCACATTGTCAGCTATTACTCAATTTTGCCATCATCTCATTCAGACTTATTACCTGGAGGCTCATCCTCACTCTATTAGTAACATACCTGGGTTATCCACATTTGATGGTTCCAAAACGCTTCAAAGATTAAATTGCTCTAAACTTCCTTATGACAGGGTATAATGGTAATAATCACTTTCAGGTAAACAGTTGTAAAATGAAATTGAAAGGGGAGTAAAATGAAGAACAAGGACAGTCCATTGAGAAGGATGGAGAAATTTGGTTATGAAAACCTGGTAATAGCAATTTAAGAAAACTGTTTCAACAAGCACCAAAAAAAAAAAAAAATCTGTCACTGGATAGAGGATCTTTCAACACTGGATTGGCTCTGAAGAAAAATTGCTTTATTTCAGCAGATGATTGAGACACCAAGACGATAACCAAAAGAGTCAATATTAGAAACAGCAACTAAGACATCAAGACACCCATTAACAAGGGCAGTATTAGCACAGCAGGTTGAGTTGCTGCCTGCGATGCTGGCATCCCTTGTGACCACAGGTAGAAGTCTCTGCTACTTCACTTCCTATCTAGCACCATGCTAATGTGACTGGGAAGGCAGCACAGGGTGGCCCTAATGCTTGGGCCACGCCACCCATGTGAGAGACCCAAGTAGAGTTCCAGGCTCCTACCTGTGGCCTGGCCCAACTCTGACCATTACAGGCATTTGGGCAGTGAGCCAGAGGTTTGAAAATTCTGTCTCTCTCTGTCTCTATCTCTATCTATGTCTCTGTCTCTGTCTCTCTCTTCTCTTTCTCTGTAACTCTGCCTTTCAAATAAAATAAATAAAAAAGATATACCTAACAAATAGGGAACAAGAGAGACCCAAAGTTGTCAGACTGAGATCTTTCAAGTTATTTGGATAATCACAATGATGATGCCAATTTCTAATAATGAAGCTAGAGCTAAAGACTTCTGCAGGAGATTTGACCTCTCATATTGGAATGCAGTGGCATTTGGAAGCTAGAAATCAATCTGAATCTTTGAAGTTCCCAGAATGTTAGTTGTTTTGCAAATTTTGAGCCAGCCTCTAGAGACCCGATATCTCTGATTCTTATGTACAGAAAATACTATAGAATATAGCAGAAGTTTCAGAATAAATTAATAAAGCTTGAAAGGAGAAATGTTATAATTTAGGTTGAGGAGGTTTTAGATAAGCTCCTTCTACAGCCTTATGTAAACATTATAACCCCAAATTCAGTTTCAGCTCTCATTCTTTGAGAAGACATGATCCTTTTAGTAATGATACTAACAATAATAATCAATTTTAATCATAAGTTTCATAGAGGAGTCTTGATTTGATTTTATGTCTTTCTTTTAATTGAATTCATCATTATGTAATGATGTAAAATGACATTTTTGTTTGAAAGGCAGGGAGACAGACCAATATACTAACGTATGCACACACACACACACAGATTTTCCATCCTCTGGTTTACCCTGCAAATGTCTACAACATCCAAGGTCAGCTCAGGCAGAAGCCAGGAGGCCAGAACTCCATCTAAGTCTCCCACATGGGAGGTAGGGACTCAAGTACTCAAGTTACCACCTGTTGCCTTCCATGCTATGAATTAGCAGGAAGTTGGATCAGAAGTGGAACTGGAACTAGAGCCAAGAACTCTGATATGGGATGTGGACATCCCAACCAGAGTCTTAACCACTTTGCCAATTTCCTGCCCCTAAAATGACAATTTGATAATAGAAATCCTGCTTTCAGAAAATAGCACAAACATTATCCATATAGTTTTGTGTTGACAGGATGATGGTATCCTCCATACCCAGTGAGAATTGGAAGAATTAGTTGTTGGAAAGCAGCATAGGAATTTCTCTTAATTCTTAACTAAATTTTGATCATCTCTGCTACTCCAGCTGGTGGCCACATTACCAGCTATGGATCTGAAAAGGAACATAGCACAAGGATTTTTGGCAATGATTTCAAAATTTACTTTTAATGATTTATTTATTTAAAGATTTATTTTATTTGTCTGAAAGGCAGAATTACAGAGAGAGAGAGAGAGAGAGAGATCTTCCATCTGTTGGTTCATTCCCCAAATGGCCACAGCAGCCAGTGCTGGGCCAGGCCAAAGTCAGAAGATACATCTAGGTCTCCCACATGGGTCTAGGGGCCCAAGCACTTGGACCATCTTCTGCAGCTTTCCTCAGTGCATTAGCAAGGAGCTGTATCAGAAGTGAATCGGCAGGGCAGTGAATCAGTGCCCAAATGTGATGCCAGTATTGCAGGTGGCAGTTTAACCCATTACATCACAATTCTGGCCTCAACCTATTTATTTTTAGAAAAAAAAAATTAGAAAGGTTCTTGGTCACTGTGTACTTCACTCTCTGTGAGAATAACCTGCCTTCACATGTTCCTTCTGACTTTTGCAGAGTTCTTGTATTTAATCATAACTTGGTGATGTACAGATAAGAAGGAAAACCAGAGAAGATTAAGTTGATTAGAATTAAGATTATTTGCAGATTCTTTGAAACCTTGGCAGTCAGTGAGAACTATTTAGTAGAACTGGTCTGAGTCACAAATGGTGCTGAAGGGTGGGGAAAACGTTGAAGCTCCTGGGAAGAGAAAAAAAGAGTCCGAGGAAATGTAGTCCTTCTATTTCTTTCTTTTTTAAAAGCTTTATTTATTTTAAGGAAGAATGACAGAGAGAATGAGATGGAGTGATGGGGATGGGGTGGTCTTCGATCTGCTACATTACTACTCAAATGGCCTCGACATCGACAGCCAGAGCCCAACCAAGAACAATCCAGGAGCAAGGGTCTCCATCCGGGTCTCCCACATGGGTGGCAGGGATCCATGTAGTTGGGTCATCGTCCTCTGCCTTCCCAGGTGCATTATCAAGAAGTTGTATCAGAATTACAGCAGCTGGGACTCAAATAGGCAGTTTAACCCATTGTGCCATAATTCCAGCTCTGGCAGCCCTTCTCTCTCTACTATCATTATCAGGTGTCTTTAAGCTAAAACTAACAGAACCCTACTAATACTAATGAAGCTTACAGCCTCTTATTTCTTTGTTGTCTTGAATATTTTTATGTTGGTATGGCCCTATTGGGATTGAGCATGGTTTGTCCCCTTTGCAAACTCAGGTTGGAATTTGATAGCCGCTAGAGAAGGGAAAACTTATTCTAACTATGTTGTTTACAGGTAGAGTATTTAGAAGGTGATTAGATAAGGTCATCAGCATAGAGCCCCCATGATTGAATACTAGTAGCATTAAAAAAAGAAGAGACACACATTAATTCTTTCTTTCTCTTGTCATGTGGTATCTGCCCTGAATCGGGACCCTACCAGCAGGAAGGCCATCACCACCTGAAGTGCTTTGATCATGGCCATGAACAGTGATTCAAAATAAGCCGCTTCACTTTTTAACTTACGTGGCCTGTGATGTTGTGTTATTAGCAAATAAAACTGAGTAATGCAGGTACATTTAAGTAGATATATCAGTAACAAAGAATAATATTGACATTTAGTTTTAAATTAGAATATGGTAAATTTACTTCTATTAGTTTACAGATCTTGAGATTTTTTAAAGGATTATTTATTTATTCGAGTGGCAGTGTTTACAGAGAGAGAGAGTGAGGAGGACATGGAGAGAGAGAGAGAGAGAGAGAGAGAGAGAGAGAGAGAGAGAATGATAATATCTTCCTTCCTCTGGTACACTCCCCAAAAAGTAGCAGCATCCGAAGCTGGGCCAATCCAAAGGCAGGAATCAGGAGCTTCTTCTGCGACTTCCACGTCAGTGGCTGGGTCCCAAGGATTTGGGCCATCTTCAGCTGCTTTTCCAAGTACATTAACAGAGAGCTGGATTGGCAGTGGAGCAGCCGGGACTCGAACCTACACCCATATGGGATGCTGATGTTGCAGGTGGCAGCTGTATCCGCTCAGCTGCACCACTAACCCCTAAAGATCTTTGAGTTTTGACAAAAATCATAATCAGATTATAGAGAAATGCCCTTAGAAAAAACACCCTCTCTCATATTGTCTTTTTCACTCAAACTCTCCATGCATTACAGCATGGACAAGAGTAGCCCTGCAGACACATTCACTTGTCTGGTAATGTGTGAAAAAGAAAAGAATGTAATGTGTTTGGATCATTTAGGGGTGAATTTATTAACAATGCTGATGTTACTCTAAATAATTTGGACAATGAAGTAATATGAGTTCTCACTTAACACTACTATAATTTCCTCATTAGAATAAATGATTATTCAAATTTATGCAATTCCAAATAGAACAGAAGTATCTTGCCATCCCTGAAACCTATAAATCAGAGTTAAAAAACAGGAAAATAATATTTAATACTGTGTCAATCAGTTGGAAAATTCCACAGAAGGATATTTATGATTGTTTTTGGCTGCCATTTGGTCCAATGCCAGACATGGTAATAGAAGTAAAGTTCCAGAATATGCATTCTAAACAGCAATGGTATTTAGTTTATGTAACTAGAACCTTCCTCACCCTCACTTATAACTGTGTACAACATAGTGTGTGAGCAATGTTGATTTAGGCATTGCTAGATGATTACAGGGAAAGTTAAAAGATTTATACATGTTTATGAGCAAAAAGGAACATAAGCAATTTATGAATTACTAACAATTTCCATAATTCTATAATGCTGAAAAACATTTGCTCACATTCATACAGATTTTGTAGTACTTTAGAAGCTAACAATTAAAAAGCACAGAAATAATAAGTTCATGTGCTTTCTGTGTGATGGAAGATTGTTTAGATTTCAAGGATTATTTTGTTCTGCCAACAAAATTATTAGTCATTCCTCTTCATTTCCTTTCACTGTTGGAATAAGGCAAAATTTTTCTTTCACCTCGAAAACCTGCACCATGTGGAGAGTTTCTTGGCCTTATTCCTGCAATCTTAACATATCCTGATGAGTAGAGGTAAATTGTTTTTATTTTGCATTCTGTGTTATTTTTGAAAAATGGTTTTCAAATCAGAGATTTGATTCCTCTCTTGCTTGAAAGATCATAAACAAATATGTTTTTATGTTACTTTTCTTTAGTAAGCTTTTTGATTTCACCCTCAGCAACTGGACTAATTCAATAAGCAGCAGACCATAAAGCAATAAATGGATACACTATTAATTTTTATTGCTAAAGTTTTTTATGCACTATTTGATCTAAAGACGTTATTCACATTTTTATGATGACACTGGTAGACTTGAAAACTATACCTCTGTAATTCTTACTGCTAAATCCTGGTATTTTTAACTCAGCAGCCCAAGAGGTGTCAACAATTCAAATCTCACAAACCAGTTCATTAAGTGAAAAGTCTTAGGTGTGAAAAGGAAAGCAAAGCAGATAGCTCATAGTTCATTTGCTCAATCAATAGAACACAATTGAGAATGTATGACTGCAGTACTAATACCAGTTCACTACAAGAAGTTGGTAGATGATTTATTCCTTTCTTTGTTCACCTTCAAAATGAGATGTATAGGACTGAATTGCTTCAAGAATAACTTCTTAAAATTGCTTTGGTTCTATGGTTGCAGGAAATTGGAGCTGATGCAGTTGACCATTAAAACAGCATTGCCAAATAAAAAGGAAAGAAAGGGTATAAGGATTGCTTCCCTCCCATATGGACTAGCAAGAAGCATACAGGTCCTCACCAACAAGATTATTCCACTACTAACATTAGAGCTTAATTGATAAATATAGTGGGATTTCCCATCCAATTTCATAAAAATCCAGGGTTCTCAATTCATATTCCCTTATTTGTGAAAATAATTTGTATTCTATAGAAACACAAAGAAGTGCTATGAATAATTTTAAATGCAAAGATGGTAATGATAATATCAGCCTTGAAAGGCTATTACATCAATTTGAGCAATATTTATTGAGGGCTTATTGTGTGTAAAACCTCACAGAAATACTAGTACAAATAAATATAATCCATGCCCCATATGAACTTAATGAAAAAATATGGCTTAGTCATAAAAGTTGCATAAAATATAGGTTGATAATCATTCAAAGCTGTCTTAAATATGTTCACATGCTAAATGATTAGTCTACCTCAAAGCAAACTAGTTCATTTTTTCCTGCTGTGGTCTGGGAAGTTTTATGAGCATCCAGTTTACTCTTTGAACGTTGCTCAGTGTTAAGCAATGTTAGAACTCACAAAAAAATTATTGTCTTTACATTTGTGAGGCATATAATAAAGACTAAAGGTACTTAAAGAGAAAGACCTGATTCAAGACTGTGTGGTCTGAAAGTTATTTATTGAAAACATAACATATGAATTGGGTATCTGCCAGGATCCGTGGAACACACAGAACTTAGTCATGATATTAAGGGTTAGAAACTTTTTTTTAAATAAAAAAGGGAGAAATGAGACAAATATGACAATAATGATCATTTCTGTTTGACATTAGACTAGCAAACACAGCCAGATAGAAAGTAATAAAAAGAATGATAATTAGAAAGAATTACATAAAATAACCCAGTTGCTAAACAAATTTGTAAGACATTTTGGAATAACTCTTTGGTAAGATACAATTCATACACCATGCAATTCATCCATTTTTGGTATACATTTTAATGAATTTCAGTATATTCACAGTTGTTAAATAATTGTCATAATTTTAGACAGTTTCGTTAACACAAAAACCCCCAAGTTATATACCATTAATTGCTCGCATCTCATCTGCCTCTAGCCTTAATGTATTTAAAATTTAAAATACTTTTCTCTAAAATTTGTTTATTATGAACATTTTATATAAGTGGATTATACAGCATATAGTTTATTGTGACTGATTGCTTTCACTGAACGTGATATTTTTTAACTTCTTCCTTGTCCGTGTTGTGGTATGTGACAGGACTTTATTACTTTATAATGTTGAATAATAGTCTACTATATGCCTATGCATCAGTTAAAGGACATCGAGGCAGGCCGGTGCCGTGGCTCAGTAGGCTAATCCTCCGCCTGCGGCGCTGGCACGCCAGGTTCTAGTCCCAGTAAGGGCGCCGGATTCTGTCCCGGTCGCTCCTCTCCCTGTCCAGCTCTCTGCTGTGGTCCGGGAGTGCAGTGGGGCCCTGCACCCACATGGGAGACCAGGGAGAAGCAACTGGCTCCTGGCTTCGCGGATCAGTGCAGTGTGCTGGCCACAGCGCACCAGCCGCAGCGGCCACTGGGGGGTGAACCAACAGAACAGGAAGACCTTTCTCTCTCTCTCTCTCTCTCTCTCTCTCTCTCACTGTCCATTCTGCCTGTCCCCAAAAAAAAAAAAAAAAAGGGACATCAAGGGTTATTTATGTATTTTATGTATTATGAATAAGGCTGCTATCAATATTCATACGCGAGATTTTTTTGGTGGCTATATGCTTTTACTTCTCTTGTCTAGTTGCTCATTTGCTAGGTCACATGTTAACACTAACCATTTGGCAACACTTTAGTTATTCTAACTCAAATGGTATAACCACTTACTATTTTCCAGTAGTTTGGAATGACCAAATTATTTTCTGAAGTGTCTATACTTTTCTACCTACCACCAGGAGCAGTAAATGAGGTTCTCATTTTCTCCACATATTCATTGACTCTTTTTTTTTTTTTTTATCATAGGCAATCTAACAGGAGTGCATGGTGTCTCACTGAGCTTTTCTGATGATGTGAGATCTTTTCATATGCCTTTTGGCATATTTTGTATGTGACCTATTAGGAAATGCCTATTCAGATCCTTTGCCAATGTTTATTTGCATGAAATATCTTTCGTTATTGACTTGTGAGAGTTGTTTATATATTTTGAGTACAAGTCTCTGATGAGGTCTATGATTTGCAAATATTTTAGCCCATCATCTCATCTTGTGTGTTGTATTTTTACATTCTTGATAGTTTTCCTTAAAGGAATACAATTTTAAAATTTTGATGAAGTTCAATTTATTTATCTTTCCTTTTGCTGTTATTTTTAAAAATTATTTATTTATTTGAAAGTCAGAATTATATATAGAGAGATGCAGAAAGAGAGTGATCGTCCATCTGCTGGTTCACTCCCCAGATGGCCACAATAGCCAGAGCTGGGCCAGATCAAAACCAGGAGCCAGGAGCTTCTTCCAGGACTCCCACGAAGGTGCAGGGACCCAATCACTTGGGCCATCTTCTACTGCTTTTTCCAGGCCATTAACAGGGAGCTGGAAAGAAAGTGGAACAGCCAAAGTATGAACTGGCATCTATATGGGATGACAGAGTAGCAGATGGTGGCTTTACCCTCTGCACCACAATACTGGCCCCTGTTGTTAGGTTTTTGAGTTATATAAAAATCTTTTGCCCAATCCAAAGTAATGGAAATTTACTGCAATATTTTCTTTTAAGTTTGGTTTACACAAAGTTTTAGTTTGGTATATGATATAAGAATGTGTCCAAATTCTTTTGCATGTGGATATCCAGTTCCCCAGAACCATTTATCTAAAAGACAGTCTTTCCCCAGTGAATTATCTTTGCACTCCTTTCTTTTTTTTTTTTTTTTTTTTTTTTTTGACAGGCAGAGTGGATAGTGAGAGGGAGACAGAGAGAAAGGTCTTCCTTTTTGTCGTTGGTTCACCCTCCAATGGCCACTGCGGCCGGCGCATCGCGCTGATCTGAAGCCAGGAGCCAGGTGCTTCTCCTGGTCTCCCATGCGGGTGCAGGGCCCAAGGACTTGGGTCATCCTCCACTGCCTTCCCAGGCCATAGCAGAGAGCTGGCCTGGAAGAAGGGCAACCGGGATAGAATCCGGCGCCCCATCTGGGACTAGAACCCGGTGTGCTGGCGCCGCAAGGCGGAGGATTAGCCTGTTAAGCCACAGCGCCGGTCATGCACTCCTTTAAAAAAAAAAAGTTTCTTTCTGGAATTAAAAAATATCTTCTGTTTATCAATGTATCTAATTTACAATGGTACCAAAATTTTGCAATGCATTAGAAATCTGGAAGTAAGATTCTTCTAACTATATTCTTTTTCTGGGCTATTTTGGTTATTTTTGGTTCTTTTTGAGCTCCCTTATGAATTTTAGAGTCAACTTGTCCATTTTTGCACAAGCACTAGCAGGCGTGTAGGTAATTTCTCAGAGATTTCTATCTTCTTCTACCTCAAAAAAGGCAACAAATGTGAAAAGTATTTCAGAAGAAAGGCAATGGAGTGACTAATAAACAGCTGAAGGGCAATGTAATCTCACAAATTATCTGGGAAATGCAAATTAGAACACAACATTTCAAACTCACTAACTGGCCGAAGTTAAAAAAGTTAGAATATCAACTATCTGCAAAGATGTGGAACAACAAAAATGCTCATGTGCTAGTGGTGAACACTTTGGGGAGAAAGTATACAGTATTTAATGAAATAGAAGCTGTGCATAGCCTATGATCCAGTTATCCCTCAAGGAGATATACATTTGATGGCAAAGTTGTACCATATTCCAGGCACTTTTAAAATATTTTCCTGTATATGTAGCCCTCTGAACAGCCATTTGAGGTATTATGATAACTCAAAGATTACTAGGTAATATTATATATATATATCTTAGTAATAGATATATATATCTTAGTATATATATATAAGTATATAAGATATATAAGATATATATATATAAGTATATAAGATATATATAAGTATATAAGATATATATATATATATATATATCTTAGTAATAGATATATATATATCTTAGTAATTAATAGTGTACTACCTTCATGCAGCCTCACATGTCTATCTTATTTTCATTAATCAACACATCAATCAGTAGCTATTTAATAAGCATCTGCTCTGATAAATGTATTTAAGATTTTGATTTATCAGTGAATTATTTGTTGCTATTTTTGAGCCAATTCTGTTTTTTGCCAAACAGTGGTGTCTATACATGTGTCCCATAAAGATGTCCATATACTAATCCCTAGAATCTGCCAGTATTTTACCTTACATGCAAAAGGCACTTCTCATGCTTTATTAAGGTTGTAAACCTTGAGATAGAAAAAAAAAATCCTTAATTATCTCTTGGAGCAAGTCTTATCACAAAAGTACTTAAAAAATCAGAGAATGTTTCTTGGTGGTATAAGGGAAAGAAGACTGTATGAAAAGCATTTGGTGCTTCCTGTTAGTTCTGAGGGATTTGTATGGCTGTAGTGGCAAAGAGTGGCTCTAGATAGAAGCAGTCAGAACAAAGACCCTGTTCTACAACCACGCTGAACTGAACTATACTAACCCTAGAGTGAGCAGGAAGTGGATTCTCCTGTGGAGTCCAGAAAGGACACTGGTGCTCTGAATATATGGAAATTAGTCCTATGAGGTCTGTGTCTGACCTCCTTCCAATGGAACTGTAAAATAGTAAGATTATATTGTTTAAGACTTTATTGTGCTATATTCTCTATAGTTGTATGTCTTTGAGAACTCCCACAGTCAAGAAAGAAAAAAAAAACCTGACAGTTATCTGCACAAATGCCTAAAAATAAACAGAAAATTCAAGAAATAAGAATAAGGAAGACAACATGACACCCCCAGATGAACACAACACTGCAATACTAGAATGTGCAAATGAAGAGATTAAACAAATGCCAAAAACAGAATTCAAAAACTGATCATAGGATTACTTAGAAGTAATCAGAAGCAAATCCATGACTAATGAAATCCATACATGACATGAATGGAAACTTTTCCCAGGAAATTGAGATTTTAAAGGGAAATAAAAATGAAATATAGAAATGAAGTATTCAATAGATAAAAATTTAAAAATGAGATCGAAAGCATTAACAACAGACTCAGTGAGGCAGTGAAAGAATATCAGAGTTAGAAGACAAATCTGTGGAAATTATACAGTTAGAAAAAAAAAGAAGAAAAAATAAGAAAACTAAAACACTATGCAACCAATAAAGGATTAATAACCAGAATCTACAAAGAGATCAAGAAACTCCACAGCAACAAAACAAACAACCTGCTTAAGAGATGGGCCAAGGACCTCAATAGACATTTTTCAAGGAGGAACTCCAAATGGCCAACAGACACATAAAAATATGTTCAGGATCACTAACAATCAGGGAAATGCAAATCAAAACCACAATGAGGTTTCACCTCACCCTGGTTAGAATGGCTCACATTCAGAAATCTACCAACAACAGATGCTGGCGAGGATGTGGGGAAAAGGGACACAGCCCACTGTTGGTGGGAATGCAAACTGGTAAAGCCACGATGGAAGTCAGTCTGGAGATTCCTCAGAAACCTGAATATAACCCTATCAACAACCCAGCCATCCCACTCCTTGGAATTTACCCAAAGGAAATTAAATTGCCAAATAAAAGAGTTGTCTGCACATTAATGCTTATTGCAGCTCAAGTCACAATAGCTAAGTCCTGGAATCAACCCAAATGCCCATCAACAGTTGACTGAATAAAGAAATTATGGGGACATGTACTCTATAGAATACTATACAGCAGTAAAAAACAATGAAATCTGGTCATTTGCAACAAAATGGAGGAATCTGGAAAACATCATGCTGAGTGAAATAAGCCAGTCCCAGAGGGACAAATATCATATGTTCGCCCTGATTGGTGACAACTAACCAAGCACCAAAAAGGAAACCTGTTGAAGTGAAATGGACACTATGAGAAACAATGACCTGATCAACCCTTTTCCTGACTCTCGAGGGACAACTTACTACTTTATTTCTTTTAGTACTTTTTTGTTCTACTTAATACTATCGGTTGAACTCTGTAATTAACACACAATTATTCTTAGGTGTTTAAATTTAACTGAAAAGTGATCGCTGTGAAATATAAGAGTGTGAATAAGAGAGGGAGGAGATGTACAGTTCAGCACATGCTCAAGCGGACTTACCCCTAATGGGAGAGTTAGAAACATACCAGGGGATTCCAATTCAATCCCATCAAGGTGGCATGTACCAATGCCATCTCACTAGTCAAAGCGATCAGTTTCAGGTCATAATTGATCACACCACAACACATTGTAATCAGACTCTCCATAGTAAAATATAAAAGAGAAAAAATTCTAAAATGTGCATGAGATAAAGGCCATATTACTTTCAGAGTTTCTTCAATTAGACTCACATGTGACTTATTACCAGAAACCCTACAGGATAGGAGAGAATCGCAAAATATAATCCAAATCTTAAGAGGAAAAAAAAAATTGTCAACCCAGGATATTGTATCTCACAAAGCTTTCATTTATTAGTGAAATAAAGACCTTCCATAACAAACAGAAACTGAAAGAATTTGTCACCACTAGTCCAGCCTTATAAAAGATGCTTAAGGTTGTGTTACACTCAGAAATACAGAAATGTGGTCATCACTATGAAAGAATGTGAAGGCAGAAAATCTCCCAGTAAGAGTACAAAGGAAATCCAAAGTGCACAATAGGGATATGGAAAAATGCCAGGGCGGAGTCGTTACTTATCAATAGTCACCTTGAATGTAAATGGCCTCAATTCTCTGGTTAAAAGATACGGACTGGCTGAATGGATTAAAAAAGCAACACCCATCTATTTTTTGCCTCAAGAAACACATCTCACCAACAAAGATGCACACAGACTAATAATGAAAGGATGGAAAAAGATATTCTGTGCTAACAGAAATCAAAAAAGCAGAGGTGTTGCCATCCTAATAACAGACAAAATAGACAGAAAATCTGTTAAAAGAGACAAAGAAGGGTACTATGTAATGATTAAGGGATCATTTCAACAGGAAGATGTGAATATTATAAACATATATGCACCTGCTTAAAAGGCACCTGGCTATTTAAAAGAAATGTTCATGGATCTAAAGGGAGACATAGACTCCCATAAAATAGTAATGGTGGACTTTCAGCAATGGCCAGATCAACTAGACAGAAAATAAGCAATGAAACAACAGTTAATCAACACTGTAGACCAAATGGACTTAACAGATGTCTACAGAATTTTCATTCTATAGTTGCAGAATATACATTCTTTTCACCATTGCATGGAACTTTCTCTAGGATAGACTAGAGGCTAGGCCATAAAGCAACTGTCAGTAAATTAAAAAAAAATCTAAATCATACCATGCAACTTCTCTGACCACAATGAAATGAAGCTTAAAATCAACAACTCAAGAACCTCTAGAACATATGCAAACACATGGAGACTGAACAACATGCGCTGAATGAACAGCAGGTCATAGAAGAAATCAAAAAACTATTGAGGAAGAGGTTTTTTTTTTCATACTATTTGTTGAAATCTTCGTATAGCATTAATATTCTGCATTAAATTTAATTGAAAATAGATTTTAATAAAAATAAGAGTGGGATTAAGAGAGGGAGGAGGAATAAAAGTTGGAGAATGGGTGGGAGGTTGGATATGGTGGGGAGAATTACTATGTTCCTAAAGTTGTTCATGAAATATATGAACTTTCTATATCTTAAGTAAAATTTTTCCAGGGAAAAATTTTTAAAAAAGAAAGAGACAGAGAGTGATATAGTTCACAAGGTTACCCTGTCAGAGATACAGCATATTCCATGAGTTCAAAATTTTGAATTATCAGAGAATATTATAAACTTTGATTTTTTGATGTCATGGTCTTTTACAGCTTTTTTGTGGGTGTGTTCTCTACATGTCATTCAGTCAAAGGCACAATATCAAGAGATCTTTTCTACAAAATAGTAAAACTTTAGGCATTTGAATTAGCTATTGGGCAAGGAACATAGGATGTGTTAAAAGAAGGGAGAGCTGTGGTGAATATCAATTTATTATAAAAATATATGCAGATCTAGCTGTTTTCAAATGTAGATCAGTATGGCTATTTAAATTCTGTTCTCTGTTTCAGATAGTCTTCTTTGTACTTCTTCAAAGCTAAAAACTGTAACAACCTTGACAAATTGATGTTTTATTTTTTATGATTAAAAAAGCCTTTAGTTTTCACTAAATATATAAATTTAAGGATAGTTGAGTTAAACTTTTACAACTGTTTTTTAAAAAATACAACGTTTATTTCATCTTTTTTAAAGATTTGTGTATTTATTTTGAAAGTCAGCGGTACAGAGTAAGAGGCAGAGATTGCCAGAGAACGAGAGAGCTTCTGTTCCCTGTTCCACTCCCAGATGGCCACAACAGCAGCAGCCAGGAGTTTCATCTGGGTGGCAGGGGTTGAAACACTTGGGTCATCTTTCACTGCTTTTCCCAGACCACCAGGAGGAAGCTGGATTGGAAGTTGAGCAGCTGGGACAAGAAGTGGTGCCCACATGGGATATCAGCGTCACAGGCAGCAAGCAGTGTTGCCCTCTATGCAAGAGCACCAGCCCCAAACTCTTACAGATTTAAGAGGACTGGATGAAATAATATAAGATGGCTGTGTGGCTGTGATTTATCTATTTGCTAACAAATCAATGGAAAGAATCAACGAGTCCTCAGTATTCATTCTCCTTCAACACTTGATGGCATCCATAGCACTGTAGGATTCAAGCAAAATGTATCATCTTATACTTTGACCTGTAGCTTTCTAGTCCTGTAAAATTATATCCCAAATGGCAATCTTATTTTGACTATAATGAGAAACATGCAATTTAATGTTACTATTTATTTCCCCTCAAATGATAGAACACTGATAATTAAAATGCCTCTGTTTTCCTAGTTATCCTTCCTAGGATATATCCTCCTAAAAATTCCAGTTTTGTGTATCTAACACAATAAGAAATGCTGATTTTTTGCTTCCATAGCCTGGATATTCACACCACTTTTTGTATACATTGATTATGGGACAGGTCTTGGCTTGTACGTTTATGCCTTTGAACAACTTTTAAAAATACACTGGTATTGGGGCCGGCACCATGGCTCAGTTGGTTAATCATCTGCCTGCAGCGCTGGCATCTCATATGGGCGCCGGGTTCTAGTCCTGGCTGCTCCTCTTCCAGTCCAGCTCTCTGTTGTGGCCCAGGAGGGCAGTGGAGGATGGCCCAAGTGCTTGGGCCCCTGCACCTGCATGGGAGACCAGAAAGAAGTACCTGGCTCCTGGCTTCGGATCAGCGCAGTGCCAACCGTGACGGCCATTTGGGGAGTGAACCGACGGAAGGAAGACCTTTCTGTCTCTCTCTCTCTCTCTCTCACTGTCTGTAACTCTACCTGTAAAAATAAATAAATAAATAAAATCTTTAAAAAAAATACAATTGTATTGATTGGAACTGGAATAATATTTTCCATTAGAACATCTTTCCAGAGCATGGTTAATCTCAGATTTGAGCCTTTCTTAATCCACGGAACAGAAATTGGCTGTTAATGACCCTTGATTTGGCCTATTTCCCCACAACCCTAAAATAATCTACATATGGTTTGCTTCTGAGGATGTGTAAGAAGGTACTTGTCCTTTCATTGATCCTTTTAATTTTAAGTAAAAATCTTCAATAATTTGCTCTTAAAGTGCAACTAATGATAAGCCTGTTTACATATAAATTTTAAGGCTAAAATCAGATTATTTAAAGATATGTTGAATATTTTGCTGAAAGATCAGTAGTCCCTAACATTTTCATTACCTTATCCTTTTGGAAAGGTACCTGCTAGGAATGTGTCTACAAGACGTTTTCCTTTTCGGAGACCCTAGTTATATCAACACAGGTGGCATTCTGTGTCGTGAGTTGCATGAGGACACTTGCTCTTCTCTTCATAAGAACAGCTCTTCATTTCTCACTTTTGAAAATTCATCCTCAGGTCTTAACTTTG
This sequence comes from Lepus europaeus, assembly GCF_033115175.1. Taxonomy (NCBI): domain Eukaryota; kingdom Metazoa; phylum Chordata; class Mammalia; order Lagomorpha; family Leporidae; genus Lepus; species Lepus europaeus. The sequence continues at coordinate 61,099,357 of NC_084830.1, read as the reverse complement.
TTACCTATTCACTCTGTCATTGCCCAAGCCCCCCACCTCCTTTATTCAGTAATCTATAAGCTCTGAAATATCAGTCATGGTTTTAATCCTTTTTTTTATTCCAAATCCTCCCCACCCCCGCTTTTGGTCTCTTTTTAATATTTCAGAAGCATGATTTTGGGGCTCTGTTAGGACCAGTGTTTCTCCCACTCCCATGACAGAGACAAGAAAGAAGTATAAAGGCAACATAATTTTGGGAACGTATGAGAATTTGGTGACTGAATAGCCCTATCTGAATGTTAGTTTCACTGGACAAGGTTGTTAAGAATAAATTAAGCAAAAAAAAAAAAAAAAAGAAAAAAAAAATCCGGTCCACTTTTGGTTCAAGAAATGTTATTTTTTTATTTCTGCCCAACATTTCTTTTAAACTTCTTTGTGTTATTTTTTAAATTAATGATTTTAACTGGCTGTGGGGCATGAGCGCGGCCAGGCCAGGCCCGGCCCGGGGGGCTCCGCATGCGCAGCTGCCCCCAGGTGCCCCCACCCGAGCTGCGCGGAATGAAGCAGTGCAGAGCCAAGTAAGATGGCGCCCAGAGGAAGTAAGATGGGCGGAATCCAAAGTTGTTTACCACTAAAACTAATTGGCTGCGCAACATCAGGGGAGGTAACAAAACTAGTAACAAGTGTATAGACATAGGGCTAGTCCTATAGAAATCCCCCCATAAGGTGATTTTTTAAGTGATTTGTTGGTCCTTAGCCCTGCCCCAATGACTCTGCAGTTTTGTGCTATAAAAGGTACTATTATGCAAAAGGTAAATGAGTCCTTGCTACTAGACTTGGCTCCCCGCTGTGTCTGATTGTCTCCGGGACCAGGAGGCTGGGGAATGGGCGAGCGGCACACTTACCTTTCCTCGGACCCAGTCCATCCTGTACGGGTGGACTAAGACCCTACAACTGGCAAGTAAAGTACTTGGTAGGGCTTCTCTCATATGGCATCACTCTACACGTTAGTCAATATTACACTTATTACCTTTACATTTCCACCCCAACTTTTCCTTACTCCATGTCCCATGAAGTACTTTGTGCTTTAAATAGCAAATAAACTTACTGTTTTCTTCTGAATGTATGCTGAGAGTATTCTTCTGTAGGAACTGACTTTTTTGATATCTCTCTCAGGAGAGCAAGGTTCCTCAAGGTGAAGAGAGAAAAGCAAGTAAAGTAGAGGGGAAAATACAGCGTTAAATTACAAGAAAAAAACTGAAATTACGTTTGTCCTATATTTGGATAGTGCTTAATAAAGACAGTTTTTAAAGAGGGATGCGCACTCTATAATGAATTTTTATCATATTGATATTTTTAGATTAACAAATTGTCAGTACAAACTGGTACTTGATCACTTCAGAGGTAAGTGAATGTATTATGAAGCATGAAATCTGCTAATGATATTACCATTAAGATCCAATTGTATTTCCTGAGTGATATTATTTTCTAGGTGAAAACTTTAGATTTTACCTTGAGATAAAAATGTAGTAATGTTGCATTATACTGAAACATATAGATGGTAAAACATAATATTCAAATACATTTTATAGAAAATGGAATAAACCTTGGTTTCACTAAACTATATGAAGTCAACAGGTTCATACTTTCTTCTAAAATGAATTTTATTTGATGTCACCTTTTTGAACACTTGTTCTATGTACTATTAGTTGTAATAATTATTTATGTCTTCTTACATCATTAATGATTGTAACTATTTCTAATTATTCTTATCTATATAAGTTGTTTCAGAGAATTGCTTTTAACATTTGATTCTAGCATATTACAAAATCCAGCAATGTTATATTAATAATAGAAATCAGGGACAGCTGTTGTGGCACAGTGGGTTAAGCTGCTGCTTGGAACACTGGCATCCTGTATCACAGAGCTGGTTTGTATCCAGGCTACTCTACTTCTGACCCAGCTTTCTGCTTGTGCATCCGGGAAGCAACAGATGATGGCTCAAATATTTGAGTTCCTGATATCCACATGGGAGACCCAGATGGAGTTCCTGGCTCCTGGCTTCAGCCTGGACTAGCCCTAGCTCTTGTGGCCATTTGGGAAGTGAACCAATGAATGTAAGAGCTCTCTGACTCTGTTTCTGTCACTTCACTTTCTGTTACATAGAGTACAACTGCAATGTTTCAAAGATTTTCCAATTTATATAAAAAACCCAGATCTTTTGAACTCCATGGCTACATTCTGAAATGCTCACTGTTCATCATTTCAGATGCTTTAAATTACAATTATGAAGAAATAAACCCATTTTCCCTTCATACAAATATTAATGACAGGAAGTACTGTCCATTATCATTACTTATTTTCTTACCCAGAATCATCCTAATACCTTGTTCTCAACAAGTTCCCTCATACATAATAGTCAATCACTGCATCTTCTGAATTTTGCCTTTTTAACAGATTACATTTTGTACGTTTTATACCCATGACTCTTTCACATTTTAGGATACCAGCATAACTTACTCAGTTTAATGAAGGTTCTTTTTGATTTGTCTGTTTCTTGGATAGATACAAATGCAAGCAAAGAGTAATTTATATCATACCAGTGTCTTGATTCAAACATATGGAAGACTTTCCAGGGCCTTAAAATTAAAGCACTTTAACATGGTGCTGTAGTTTGAATGTCTCCTCTAAAAGGCATGTTTAAATTTGATTGCCACTGTGACTGCTTTAAGAGGTGGGACTTTTTTTAACTTTTATTTAATAAATATAAATTTCCAAACTACAGCTTCTGGATTACAGTGGCTTTTTCTCCACATAACCTCCCTCCCACCCACAACCATCCCATCTCCCACTCCCTCTCCCATCCCATTCACATCAAGATTCATTTTCAATTATCTTTATACACAGAAGATCAATTTAGTATATACTAAGTAAAGATTTCAACAGTTTGCACCCACACAGAAATACAAAGTATAAAGTACTGTTTGAGTACTAGTTATATCGTTAATTCACGTGGTACAACACATTAAGGACAGAGATCCTACATGGGGAGTAGGTGTACAATGACTCCTGTTGTTGATTTAACAATTGACACTCTTGTTTATGGTGTCAGTAATCACCCGAGGCACTTGTCATGAGCTGCCAAGGCTATGGAAGCCATTTGAGTTCGCCAACTCCGATTTTAGACAAGACCATAGTCAAAGTGGAAGTTCTCTCCTCCCTTCAGAGAAAGGTAAGGAGGTGGGACTTTTGAGATGTGATTAAATCAGTAGGGCTCCACTTTCATGATAAATTAATGTTTTTGTAAGTTGGTTAGTTATTGAGATAGTGGCCTTGTTACAAAAGTGAGCTCTCTCATATGTGTGTTTTCTTGCTTCCATCTCAACTCTGACATGCTATCTTATCATGTGATGTCCTCCTCAGTGTTAGGACAGCAAGAAGATTTTCTTTAGATGTGTCCTTTGATCTTGAACTTCGCAACCTCCAGAACTTTAGAAATAAATTGATTTCCTTTGTAAATTTCCCTCGCTGCTGTATTTCACTATGGCAGAAGAAAATAGACAAAGATATGTGGGTTACAGTTATCATCATGATCTGGATTAGCTGCATTTTCTTGCCTCATCTCTCTGTTCCCCATCCTCACTCAGATCCACTAAACCCTTTACATTTCTGGAAATAGTTTATGTATACACTCAGGAAATCTCTCTCTCTCTCTCTCTCTCTCTCTCTCTCTCCCCCCCCCTTTTATTTTTAGCTGTAGACATTTCTCTCTACTCCATTGTCATAATTCACCATTTGTCCTACTTAGAGTTCTCCAGATAAATAGATCTAATAAGATTTGTGTGTAGGCATGTTAAGTAGAAAGAGTTTTGTTATAAGGAATTGGTTTACAATATTATGGAGGCTGAGAAATTCCAAGATCTGGTAGTAGACAAGCTGCATACCCAGAGTACTTCTAATTTAAGTCCAAATGTCTGAAGCATGACAGACAATGGTGTAGGGTCCAATAGGAATCCAAGTTCAAAGGCAGGAGAAAACTGATGTCCTAGTTAGAAGACAGAGAATAAATTCTTTCTTTCACCACCTCTTTGTTCTATTAAGCCTTTCAATGAGTTGAATGAGCTCTCCGTTCCCACTCCCACATTGGGGTGGGTAATTTGAAGCAGACAATATGCTTCCCTCAGTCAATAAATTCAAATGTTCATTTCATCCAGAACATTGTCAGATACACATATATCCCTGATGTTTCACCAAATATCTGGATAACCTGTGGTCTAGTCAGGTTGACACGTAAAAGTAATCATTACATCTTTCTATTTTCAGTATGAAATTCTTCAGAAGAATTTGCACGACCTGCGCTTCTTGGGAAGATTGCATTCTTAAAATCTTATCTGATTCAACAAGTAAAGTACAAGTTCATCATATCACCTATCACACCGTATTGTCATTGCTCATTTTTCTTGGGTGCCACATAAGACTCTACACTCAAGTCCCGTGTTTGTATTGCATTGCCTGTTCTTACCTTTTTATTTGCTAATTTAAGGGTTATACTTTGGCACCTAGAAGGTGTTCAATAAATGTTTGTTTGATGCGAGAGATATTCAATTAATCTTTAACTTGAATCCCTACTAACATTAAAATAGTATAATTATTTTAGCTTGATTGCTTATGTAACATTTACACCTGGGCAATTATAGCTGAATATATATTCAACACTATTCAACATCCTGGTTTCATCAAATTTCCTCTGGGGTTTATATACTAACCCTGCTCAATCTGTGATTCTGATATTTTATGCTGATTAAAGTGGTGTCTCCCTTGTTAGAATTCTTTCTTGCTCACCACCAGGAAAAAGGGCATTTAATTTAGTTGTTTCAAATTAGAATGTATCACAGAAAGAATAAGAACCTTTGTAATAAAAAATGTCCCAGATAGAAGAAGAAAATTTGTTTCCTTCATTGTGTCTTAGATAATGACTTCAGTATATTAAGCATCCAAAAAGCTACCTGACAAAATACTGGTTCTAGAAATTGTGAAATGAGTGAACTTTGAGAGTCAAAAAAGGTATTTTAGTCACAATTTTCTCATTTAGTAAGTAACAGTAATTGTCTCTACATCACAAAAGTTTTTGAGACTGTAGTTGAGTTCTATATTTGAATTGAGTAAGAAGTGGATATAAAATGAATCTCTTGTGAATTTCTTATTTTCATAACATTAGAATATATGGAAATGTGTTTGTACGTGCAAAATACTTGTTCTGTCCTACAGCTCCCAGTGACACACTCTTCACCTTCACTTTTCAACACCTTCTGTGTGCCTGACACAATGCTAAGTGTCTTTTACATGTAATTTCATTTTATTTTAATGAGTCATTGCTTTATTCAGTTGACAAGAGAAAAGTAATTTCATAAAGATTCAATAACTTGCCCAAACTCACACTGGTACAGAATCAGAGCCTAAATTGGCATCTGGGCTTATCTGATACAAGGATTCGATGACCATAAACTTGTGCAATTTTAAAATGCCTAGGAAAGACTCTGTGTCCATTAAAATTGAATTTCTTCCTCCTTGTGCAATTTTAAGATGCCTGGAAAGGAGTCTTTGTCCATTAAAATTAGTTTCTCTCTTCCTCTGAATTCAACAGGATAAGAGTTCTTCTGCTCTATATCCTTTAAATTTGTGCCCACAAAGGTATGTGATGTTTGGGGAACATGGACTGTGACAATTTAAGGACATTACCACCAGACATTACTCCTGCTTCTCTGTCTGGGCTGATTCCCGTCTCCCTTAACTCCTGCTTCCAAGAACAGGTCAGGGTATTCATGCCCAGAGCAGAGCTACCACTGAGGAGGTCTTTCCTGGACAGACTTGGGCTTCCTTGAACTGCACTGAAGAATTGTTGATAGAGTGTTTATCTTTTCTTCTTCTTTGAAAAGAAGTAAGAAACATACAGCTGTCTCGATACACTCAGAAGGAAAGCATAGATGTTATGTGTCTCCTTTGTGTATTCCTATCTCTGCCCGATGTTCATTGCCCTATATGAATTGAATCACTGTGTTAACCTTCACTTCTTCATCCCAGCACCGGATGATGTCCTTCTACCTGTATTTTACAACCATTCTCTTCCTTCCTCTTCTCAGCTTTGCCTCCAGTCACCATCCTTCCACTCGAACAACAGTGACTTTTTCTTTCTTCTTCTTGCTCTCATTCTTCCTTTATAACTTCAAGGATAACCTTTTTCTCTGCCCATAATATAGATAACAACAACTGTTCTATGTGGCTGTGGTTTTTCTTTTAGGTAACATAATTTCTTTTTCCATTTGATGCAAAACACTTAGAAGTTATAGATTTTTTTGTGTTACTTTCCATACTCTATAATTTAAATTTTGTTTAAAGAAACCTGACAAAATGTTTGAGTTAAAAAACTAATATTTAAAACTAAGGAATAAAAATCACTTCCATTGTTTTAAAATTGACACATCTTATATATTCAAACAGGTATTTATAATTAACTGTTAAATTTGACCTCAAATTGAACAGGTTTAACAAAATCAAAATTTTCTCTGAAATGAGTAGAAATCATCTTTTAATACTCTGAATAATTGGACTATTTAAAAATCAGATTTTTCTGTCAATGTTTAATAAATTGATTTTATAATGTTTGTTAGAGAAGGAAAATATCCTTAATTAAAATTTTTGACAATTGAAAAATTAGATACATGGGTATTCAATATTATACTTCCCTTTTAAATTTTTTTGTTTTTATTTGAAAGACAGAGCAACAGAGACTGAAGGAAAGATGGACAAAGAGATACAGAGATCTACCATCCTCTTCTTCACTCTTCAAATGCCTGCAACAGTTAGAATTTTATCAGACTGAAGCCAGGAATTTAGAACTGTATCAGGCTGAAGCTGGGAATCTGGAACTCCATCTGGATCTCCCACATGTGTGAGAGGGACCTGAGTACTTGAGCCATCACCTGATTCCTTCCAGATGCATTAACAAGAAGTTGGACAGAGGCGCCTGTGCTGTGGCATTTCTGGTAAAGCCGCCACCTGCAGTGCCAGCATCCCATATGGGTGCCAGTTCGAGTCCCGGCTGCTCCTCTTCCAATCCAACTCTTATCTATGACCTGGGGAAGCATTAGAAAATGGTCGAAGTCTTTGGGCCCCTGTGCCCTTTTGTGACACCAAGAAGAAACTCCGAGCTCCTGGCTTCGATTGGCCCAGCTTAGGCCATTGTGGCCATTTGGGGAGTGAACCAGCAGGATAGAAGATCTCTCTCTTTCTCTCTCTGCCTCTTCCTCTCTGTTACCTTGCCTTTCAAATAAAAGTTGTACAAAAAGCAGAGGCAGGCCTGGATCCCAGCCACTTGGACATAGAAAGTGGCTATCCCAAGCACCAGCTTAACTTGCTATTGCTACAATACCAGCCCCTAGGTTTGTTCTTTTTTTTTAAGATTGTATTTATTTACTTGAGTGGTAGAGCTACAGACAGAGAGAGGGAGAAGCATTTGCTACAAACCAGCAGAGTGACAGTTTAATTATTTTCAGCAAATATTCACTTCCTTTCCTTCACATTGAGAGCAAGGTGTACTTTACAACTTCATAACTGTTGACCATGGCCATGAGATTTGTGTTGGCCTATGGAATGCTGGCAGATTTGGTAGAGGTACAAGCCTGTATCACAGCCTTACATGTGCTCCTGTGTGTGTGTGCTACTGCACCATCTGAACGTGGGCCAAGTAGCTGCTGCTTTTTCAATCTGGACTCCGATATGAACACGTGTGGAGCAGACCCAAACCCAATCCTGAACCTGGACAGAAACTCAGATGATCTGTTGCCTGAAGAAGAACTACCGAGTCAAGGTATCTCTTTTAGTCCAACCAAATTCAGTAGTGCTGCAGGTTTCTGAATTTCATATGAATGCATGGTATTGTAACTCCTAGGGTTTTCTAGAGCATCATATATCAACAGCTGACTAGTATACAGGCAATAAATAAATACAGTATACGACAATAAATAAAAAGTGAGGTATCCCATAATTCTTAAAATAAAATCATTTCTCCTCTGTGAATATCCGTCTATCTTGCATACCATGTTCAAAAGTAAATCTTGAACATTGCAAATTTAATCAGTCAGTCACTGTGTACCAGGCACTGAAATGAAAGATCTCATTTACTCTTCACCACCACCCTTTAAAGCTAGAGACTATTATCTCCATATTATAGAATTGCTTACAAAAATGACTCAACCTCTGCCTTCTCTCCAGCATCTGAAACTACCCTCTTCCTTTATGTCCTCACTGACTCTCTCTTTTCTTAAATAGATTTATTTCTTTGGTTGGATGTTTTTTGTTTTTTTAAAATTTTTATTTATTTATTTGAGAGGTCAAGTTAGAGAAAGAAAGAGAAAGAGAAAGAGAAAGAGAGGGAGAGAGGGAGAGAGAGAGAGAGAGAGAGAGGCAAAGAGAAAGGTCTTCCATCTGTTAGTTCACACCTCAAATGGCCGCAATGGCTGGAGCTGAGCTGATCCAAAGCCAGGAGCCAGGAGCTTCTTCCAGGTCTCCCATGTGGGTGTTGAGGCTCAAGCATTTGGGCCATCTTCCACTGCTTTCCCTTGGCCATAACAGAGAGCTGGATCAGAAGAGGAGCAGCCAGGACATGAACTGAGTGCCCATATGGGATACCGACACCACAGGCGGAGGCTTAGCTCATTAAGCCACAGCGCCGGTCCCCCTAGGTTTGTTCTCAATTACCATGCACACAAATCCAGACATAACCATAAGCCCATTCATTTTATATTTTTACCTACTTTAACTCATTTGAAATTTACTAAGTTTGCTGAGGAAAATTATTCTATTCATTATTTATTAACACTATATTTTCTATAAACAGAGATTAGCATTTTAAAGATACAATATTGTCAGTGCAACAAAGCATTTGATTCTGTTTTAACTTTAAGAAGTATAAACATTTTATTTAGCTAAATCTCACTATTTGCAAAGACTTTTAGTTTTTCTTTTCTTGTCTTTTTATTCCTCATTTGTGAATGCTTGCAGAATACATCCAAGTAAGTATATTTTTGGAAGTGTAATTATTGTCAGCAGATACAATACTTAATTTTATTGCTCTATATTTACATTAGAGATTAACATGTTTGCCTGAAAGCTTGGCAGATTAACATCTCTTTGTTTAGTTTTATGATTTTTGCTTTAAGCACTGGATAACTCTGTCATTGACCAAACTGAGTTAATGTCGATGATCTTATTTTTTGGACTATTTTATGACATTGAAATGTTGGAAAATATGCGTGTATATAAGTTAGGTTATAAAGATAGAAAAAGAAGCTGGGTTATAAGAATTGTAGAGTGCATTTTATTCTTGAGACAGTTGGATGAAAATATTCAAGCCATTATTCCTTGTCTTATAATTTATTGTTATTTAGCAACTCTTTATTCCTTTCATAAGAAAATTGATCTATTTCAATTATTTTTGTTAAAATTATACTCCACTTCATTATTCTTTTCCCAGGGAATGATGCACATTTCTCAGTGTTTAATTAACTCAGTTGTATAAGGGTTAACAAGCAGATATATATCCAGGTCATGGAAGGCACACAATTGTCAGACGGTTGCTAGGCAACAGATAGCAGGTTTGGCTGATATGTTTCCAGGCAAAGCCTATAGTGTGAAAAGAAGAACAAATTATATCACACCTGCATTTTTGTTGTTATGTTTTTTTGAAAATAAACGTGTATTTGAAAAAAAAGCTTTGACATTTATTATGCACATCATCTTTCTTCTAAATGTCAGAAGTATCTCATTTGATAAATGATAAAGGAAAATACATTAAAATGACAGATGACATTTTATTTCTTATGTGATCTTAGACATGGGTCTTTCACATAATCCCATTTTTGTATCTTGTCATCAAGCTGTTTAATGTTCTAAATTCATTGTGATTGAAAAGAAGCTACAAATCAAAATTAATTGAAATATAATTAATTTAAAATTTACACATTTCAATGTTACTGAGGACTAGAAATGAAAATGACTTATAGTGCATGACTGGTCTGACACTAAAGTGTGTCATTAGTGATGGAAATGATGCTAAATGATTGCATTTCACGTGTTTAGGGTAAAACTCTTTCATTCTTTCAATTGATTTTAAAATACTTTATTACATATAATTAGATGAATTTTTAATTATAATTACTTATAAAACTAAAGAATTAATATGAAAGTAAATATTGTGCATAGAATAATGTTCATGACATTTTTATGAACTTAAATGAAGTTATTTTTCTCCCTCCTTTTGATAATTCTGAGTGGTTCACACATAGGAAACATTTGAGAATTTTGGTTTTGATCAAAGGTGGAGCAAAGCATATCAATTCAAGAGGAGATAATCAAAGTTAACTATTAGATCACTAGAAAACAAAAACAGCACTTGGGCCTTTTTTTTTTTTAAAGCATATTACACTGTTTTAAAGAAGGCATTTTGAAGATCAATCTTTATTCCCCATTAGAGAAGTTATGGCAAATATACTTAAAAATTTGCTTTTTATTAGTTTTGTTTTTCATAGGGAGCATTTATTTCAATATTTAGCAAAACTTTTATTTTTGTATAGTTGGGTGAATCTTTAACAAATTAAAAATTTCCCCGTGAATATTCTGTACTTGGGAATAGACTTTGAAATGTAGAAGATACATATTCTTAAATTCAGCATTTTTACAAAAGACGATTTTGTACAATTTCTTTCTGGAATTATGATTTTGACATCTCTCCGATTTCTTCTGTTAACTAATATAACCTAAAGAAACTCAACTGAAACAAAAATCTGTAAGGACAATAAGTTGGATGTGGGTGTATAGTGAAAATGATTTAACAAGACAACTAAAAATAATGAACATGTTTTTGTAATTGAAATCAAAGTTTGTCTTTACATAATCTAAGACGTGGATTCACCTCATGGAGGAAGGCACCTGCTGAGTTTGTGTAAATATAAAGAATTGAGACTCGAATTTTATCCCTTGGGAAAATCATCCAAATAATAATGCTTTGTGTTCTCCATGATTTAAGAGAGGCCCCCAGGCCCCACATTAATTTGTTATTGTTGACATAGTATAAAAATAATGATAAAATTAAAATAGTTTATTATGAAGCACTAAGTGATTTATTAATATGTCTAACATAAAGAGAATTTGTGTTTATACTTACTGTGTATTTTCTATATTGCAGCTTTTAAGATATATGACCTAGTTCAAGGGCACACTATCTGCCTAACACATTCTAAAATAACAAATATGCTCAAATAAATATTGGTATCAGATTTTAGAAATGTTTCAACATGTTATGAAATAAGCACATTTAGAAAATCACGGTTGTTAGAAATTGAGGACTAGATTGCTCAAAAGGTGATGTTGCTTTCAAAGTTATGTCTCTTAAAACTATTATGTTCAATTTTCTTTTTCTTTTTTGACATCTAGAAACAAAGGCATGTCTGGATCAAAAGAATTTCTTTTAAAAGATAAGGGAGAAAAAAACTTTAAAGGGTTAGTTAGGAACTCTGCTTTAATATGAATTTCCGAGAGATGTTTGGGTAATTAGTTGTGGTTAATCAACTTTTTTTTAAAGATTTATTTATTTATTTGAAACTCAGAGTTTTGGTGAGAGAAAGAGAGAGAGAGAAGGAAGGAAGGAAGGAAGGAAGGAAGGAAGGAAGGAAGGAAGGAAGGAAGAAAGGAAGGAAGGAAGGAAGGAAGGAAGGAAGAAAGGAGGTGAGAGATGCCAGCACTGTGGGTAAAGTAGTGGTAAAAGTACTAGTAGTAGTGGGTAAAGCAGCCTCCTGCAGTGCTGCCATAACTTATGGGCGCTGGTTCAAGTCCCGGCTGCTCCACTTCTGATCCAGCTCTCTACTAATGGCCTGGGAGAGCAGCAGAAGATGGCCCAAGACCTTGGGCCCCTGCACCCATGTGGGAGACCTGGAAGAAGCTCCTGGCTCCTGCCTTTGGATTGGCACAGCTCTGGCCGTTGCAGCCAATTGGAGAGCGAACCAGGGATGGAAGACTCTCTCTCTCTCTTCCTCTCCTTTTCTCTGTCTCTAACTCTGACATTTAAATAAATAAGTAAATCTTAAAGAGAGAGAGAGAGAGAGAGAAGGAAAGGGAGAACTTTCTCTGTTGGTTTACTCCCCTCATGGTTGCAACAGCTAGTGCTGGGCCAGGTGGAAGCCAGGAGACAGGAGCTTCTTCTGGGTCTCCCACGTGAGTGCAGGCGTCCAAGCACTTAGGCCATCCTCTGTTGCCTTCTCAGGCACATTAGCAGGGAGCCAGATGGTAAGTAGAGCAGCCAGGATTCTAACCAATGCCCACTAGGGATGCTGGTCCAGCAGACAGCAGCTTAATATGCTGTGCCACAGCGTCGGCTCCATTAATGGACTTCTGTTGATGCATATTTTTTTTAAAAATTATTGGCATATGGTAATTAGACATTATTTATGGATACAATGCAATATTTTATACTTTGTATACATTGTGTTGTCAAATTAAAGTAATTAGCACATTTCATTGCTGTGAGAACATTCAAAATCCTCTCTTGTAAGAATTTGAAATGTATGTTGCGTTATCAAGAAATTGGAATAAGTATATGGTAGGTGCTTGGTAGTGAGAAGGGATGTGCAATGTGTGGCAGGCAGAGAAAATGGGTGTGGAGGCCCAGTATTGGAACGAGGTTTGTTGAGTTCTGGAAACTAAGAGAACAGTTGGTGCAGATGAAATATATTGACAGAGCAGGAGAGTGTTAGAAGTAAATCTATATGCATAAGACTCAAAGCCATAGAGAGAAGATTAATAATGCATTTTCTCAAGGATACTATTGGAGGAGGGAGTAGTGTTGAGGTGACTGGAGTGACTGCATGAAAGCAAAGTGGAGAAAATTCTGAGGAGAGTCAAGATTGGAAATCAGAGTTAGGAGGCTGTTAAAATGAGCTGGGTATTAGAGACAGGGATTTAGAATAGGCTGGTACATGAGCCAGGAGGAATGTAAATGGTCTAAATACATGAGAGTGCTCCAAAAAGATTGTGTGAAATGGAATTGAAAGACAAGTGTATTTTTTGCACCAATAAATAAATACACAACCTACCGGAATTCTTACCTTTTCCATAATATTTTTGAAGAATACTTGCATTTAGGAAATAAGAACGAATGTTTTGGTGATGGTTTGGTTGAGGAGAAGCAGTGAAGAACAATGAATTAAGAAATGTAGATATAATAATTTGTAGTATTTTGTTTCTGATTTTTATTTTTTAAATGTATTTATTACATTTTTAAATTTATTAATATAGAGAGGACATATTTCATTAATTTCATAGATATGATTCCAAGAATACAATGATACTTTCCTCACTCCATTCTTCCCTTCTCATTTAGACTCTTTCCCAAGACATTTATATGTTAAATTTGGCTTTAATTATGAAATATATCTATTAATTTTATTTCTTGGATTGACAAGCAATATTTGTACAGGTTTATAAGATACATTGTGATATTTTGATTGATTTATAGATTGGGTAATGGTCAGATCAGTGCAAATTAGCACATCCATCACCTTAAGCTTTCACCATTTCTCTATGGTGAACCCCTTTAAAATCTTGTAACTTATTTAAGATGTACAGTTTGAATGACTATATTCAACAGAATTCTTAGTGTGTCATCGACACCAGAACTTACCCCCACACGATCTAACTGTAACCTTGTACCCATTGATCAGTGTCTCCTGATTCCTACTTCTCCCTGCTCTCCAGGTTTTGGTAACCATCATTTTGCTCTCAACATTTATGAGATCACTTTTTGAGATTCCACACAGAAATGAGAATGTGTGGTGTCTGTCTTTCTGTTTCTCACATTTTTTTTTTTATTTAACACAATGTCTACCATGTAGTTTCAAATGAGAAGTTTTCATACTTTTTAGGGGTGAATAGTATTCCTTATTTGTTTATCTGTTGATGTACACTTAGGTTGATTTCTTATCTTCACTATTGTGTGTAATGCTGCAGTAAACATGGGAGTGTGGGTATCTCTTGGGCATACTGATTCATTTGCTTCGGATAGTTTTCTGAATGTAACCCTCATCAAGAAATGTATTTTAGGTCATCATATACACACATGTATTTATTTATTTATTTATTTATTTTTAACTTTTATTTAATGAATATAAATTTCCAGTGTACAGCTTATGAATTACAATGGCTTCCCCCTCCCATAACTTCCCTCCCACCCGCAACCCTCCCCTCTCCTGCTCCCTCTACCCTTCCATTCACATCAAGATTCATTTTCAATTCTCTTTATATACAGAAGATCAATTTAGCATATGTTAAGTAAAGGTTTCAACAATTTGCACCCACATAGAAACACAAAGTGAAACATACTGTTTGAGTACTAGTTATAGCACTAAGTCACAATGAACAGCACATTAAGGACAGAGATCCCACATGAGGAGCAAGTGCACAGTGACTCCTGTTGTTGACCCAACAAATTGACACTCTAGTTTATGGCGCCAGTAACCATCCTAGGCTCTCGTCATGAGTTACCAAGGCTATGGAAGCCTTCCAAGTTTGCCAACTCTGATCATATTTAGACAAGGTCATAAAAGACAGGGTGAGGGTAGTAACCAATGATCCTAAGAGTGGCATTAACCAGGTCTGAACAATTATACAGCATTAAGTGGGGAAGAGGACCATCAGTACACACAGGTTGGGAGTAGAGCCATTGGTGGTAGAGTAGATGTTATGATTACGAAGGAATGAGGCCCAAGTGCGCTAGACAGGGTCTAGAACAAAGGACAGAGTCATTATTAGAGGAGCTAAGAAAGGTGCTGTCTAAGCTACAATTAAGTTTTCTGATTGAGAGGCAAATAGAACCTGACAGAAGGGGCTTGATAATAATCTGTTGGGCTCCTCATGTGGGATCTCTGTCCTTAATGTGCTGTACATTGTGATTTAATGCTATAACTAGTACTCAAACAGTATGTTTCACTTTGTGTTTCTATGTGGGTGCAAACTGTTGAAATCTTTATACTAAATTGATCTTCTGTATATAAAGAGAATTGAAAATGAATCTTGATGCAAATGGAAGGGGAGATGGAGCGGGAGAGGGGAGGGTTGCGGGTGGGAGGGAAGTTATGGGAGGGGGAAGCCATTGTAATCCATAAGCTGTACACTGGAAATTTATATTCATTAAATAAAAGTTAAAAAAAATAAAAAAAAAGGGAGAGAAGGAGAATGAAGGCTATTCTAGGTAGAAAAATGGAGAAACAGCCTGGCATGCTTTAAGAATAGCAAGGAAACTACTTTACTGGGGCACAAGATGAGCTGGAATTACGATAAGAGATGGTCAAAGGCCAAATCTTAAAGGAGTTTGGATTTTTTTTATCCTGAAGCTGATGGGTTTTAATGAGGGGTTCAGATAATCAGATTTAGAAAGATGACTCTTTGGAAGATGGTTTGGGAAGGGAAGAAAGGAGACAAAGCAGTATTTAGAAGGCCATTTCAATAAGTCTGCGCAAGGCCAAAGGCCAGAACTAAGGCACGAACAGTAGTGATGGAGAATGGTTGAGTAAAAAAAAAAAAAAAAAAAAAAAAAATCTGTTGGGCTTTAGGCCTTGTAAGTTGAGAGGCCCAGACCTATCTATCTCTTCACATGGGGTACATCCTAAGGGAGGTGTGAACCTCCTAGGGGAAGGCACTCTGTTTACTTTCATTACTTGGCTGGCCTGGGAGGAGAGCTGGCCAGGTAAAGGCAGGGGGCATCTCTAACAAGAAATTTACAGTTTTTATAAACATCACTTCTCAGATTTCTGCTTCTGCAATCAAGTAAAGGATAAGTTTATAAGCTAACATAAAGAATAATAGATAAGTCTATTTTTGGAGGTGAAACGGGGATAAAGAATTTAATTTGGATGAAATTAATTTTTGGTGTATTAATGTGGTCCTGAGCTCAGAAGAATTATCTGGGGTGATCAAGACACATAAAATTTACAGTTCATGGGATGGGTGAGATCATCTGAAAAGAGATGACACAGTGAAAAATAAATGAGTTTTTCTCTGGGGCCTTGTGCAATTCCCATACTTCATAGTTAACTTGAGGGGGAAGACCTGGGAAAGGAGCTGCATGGAGTGGCTGGATGAGTATATATTGATGAGTAGTAAACTATACCAAATACCACTATAAAATAAAGTAACATAATAATAATAATAATAATAAATTCCTTCATAGATATATGTTTATCAATGGTGACCTCAGTGAGAGGTGATCTCGAGGTGGAGTGTTGTGTGTGGTAAATGTATGACTGAAATTATCTTTGATCTTTAGGTAAAATTCACAAGCTTACATATTTTAAGATAATGTTTTCAAATTGGATAGTTAAAGGCATAGCCAAAATTAAAGCACCCACTGAGCCTAAGGCTGGTGCTCTGACAAAATGCAAAGACTTACTATATTCATCACTATAAGGATATAGACTAAGAAAAACCATATCAAAACAAAGGTAACAGTCAAGTAAAGAATCTTCTAATTGAACAAAAAGAGTTAGCTGGGGGTTGGTGGTGAGGAGGGGTTGTAGGCATGTTGAGTGCAGAGTGAGGAGAGAGGCAGCTGTGCAACCTAGAGGTACATTATCCACCCTTGCTGTGCCCTCCAGGCTGTAGGGCCTTCTTTGGAGGAAATGACAGATATGTAAAAATAAAATACAAAAATAATTATACAAGTTGATACTTTTCTCAGTGGCCTTGGATCTGGTCCCTGAAGTTCAGGAATACAAGGATTTGTTTCCTGTGTGAAGGGACCGATTTCTAGGTTGGATGAGATTCAAGAGCCAACAGCAGGTAAGATATGAAGATCATCACATTTAGAAAGTGTCTTATGAAATTTGTAAAGATAAGGAAAAGCTGACCAGAACTGGGGGGGGGGGTTCCTTTGGCGTTAAGGGAATATCTCTTTTATTAAGTTATGGGGATATCTTATTCATTGTAAAGGGTGGAAATGTGCAAAAGAGGGGAGTCACTTCAAATAAGCACATGGATGTAGCAGTGCGAAACTGAAATGACTGTTTTTTGAAGGCTTCTGTAGTCTGTGAAATATATAGAGATATGTGGGCAACAAGATTATCTCTTGTATGAGAGAGAAATTGACAGAGATGAGAAATGGCCAACACGTGAAATAAGAAAAACTAGGGAGATTTTTGGGCAGCATTGAGGACCCTTGTTCACTTTTTAATGATTTTGATCCCTTTAGATGTATGGATTTTTCTTATTATCTCCACAGTTTGCACAGGAGAGACAGCTGGTTGGACATATCCTGGTTAATGGTTTCACTAGATGTGTAATTAAAGGACAATGAGAGAAATTATGTTCAGTATATTAGCAAAAGAATGATTAAACTAACAGACCACAGATTCTACTTGGTAGACTGGAATAACACACATTGAATTCAAAGGGAAAACAGATCTGAATTTTTAAATTGTTGAATTTATCTTAAGCTAGACTTTTCTTTCTCAAGCTGGAAAATAAAACCTCTCTAATTGAACATGATCTGCTACCTTTAAATAGCCTCTCTGGAGAAAACATTCCATCAATTGCAAGTTCAAAATTTTTCTCATGAGTATTTCTCCTCCACTCAAGGAATCTCACCTACCTTTGCTCTCTCCCAGATGGTTTCTCAGGAGGAGTTGAACACCAGCTGGGTAGAAGATACTGAGATGAGAAGAAAGCAGTGCCACCCTAACACGCATATACTGCTACTTCGATGAAGGGAAGAAACATGTAAGTCTGCTTTTTTTCTTTATCCTTGGTCTCTTTTTTTCCTTGGCTACTTCTCTAAGTATCTGAAAATGCTTCTGCCAGTATTTAGTCTAAACAGAAACTGCTATTACCATATCATATCACTTTATTTCTCTATGAATAATAGTATGAACGTGGGAGCTGAATATATAGTACATGGAAGTTGAGAGGTTGATGGATTATTGTGCCTAATGAGATAGGAGAACAGACTCAATAGAAGTGGATCAGGACAGAGAATGAAGGCTAGGAAGATAAGGTCAGGGAGGATGTTTGAAGTTAGTATTCCAAGCTAGGGAAGTTTGGTAGATGACAATGTGCAGAATATGCTGAAATGAGTTGTTAGATGAGATATAAAATGGAGATCTTGGAAACAATAAAGTAGTAGTGTAAGAAACTTGTATGTTTTGAATTATGAACACTAACTTGGAATCATCTAAAACAAGCACAAGTGTTGCAGTAAAGATTAAGTCCAGGGGGCCAGCACCATGGCTCATTTGGTTAATCCTCCACCTGCAGTGTCACCATCCCATATGGGTGCCAGGTTCTAGTCCCGGTTGCTCCTTTTCCACTCCAGCTCTCTGCTGTGGCTTGGGAGTGCAGTGGAGGATGGCCCAAGTGCTTGGGCTCCTGCACCCTCATGGGAGACCAGGAAGAAGCACCTGGCTCCTGGCTTCAGATCGGTGCAGCGCCAGCTGTGGTGGCCATTTGGGGAATGAACCAACAGAATGAAGACCTTTCTCTCTGTCTCTCTCTCTCACTGTCTATAACTCTACCTATCAAATAAAAAATAAATAAATAAAAAAAAGATTAAGTCCAAAACCAAAGCTTTCAGATAATGAGGTTAACTAGGTCTTTAGAATACAGTGCCAAATGGATTTTAAATACCATTTCAGTAGAGATTCTCTTATCTTCACCTACTAACATAACTGAAGGGAGTAAATTTAGCATAGATTTTTTTTTTAAAAAAGGTAGATGCAAATGGACATTTATAACTAGCAGGTGACCAGAAAGAATAATCACAGAGCTTTTTTTTTTTTTAATGATTTATTTATTTATTTAAAGTCAGAGTTACACAGAGAGAAAGGGAGAGGCAGAGAGAGAGAGGTCTTCCATCTGCTGGTTCACTCCCCAATTGGCTGCAACAGGCAGAGCTGCACCAATCCAAAGAATGCACTTCTTCCAGGTCTCCCCTGTGGGTGCAGGGGCCCAAGGACTTTAGCCATCTTCTACTGATTTCCGAGGCCATAGCAGAGAGCTGGATCGGTAGTGGAACAGCCGGGACTCAAACCAGCACCCGTATGGGATGCCAGCACTCCAGGTGACAGCTTTATCCGCTATGCCACAGTGCCAGCCCCAGACCACAGAGCTCATATTCTTGGACTTGTTGAAGACGTTCTAATGTCTGATGTTTTCTGCAAATTTTGTCATTGGCACCCACTGTTACTATTGCATGCAGTAAATATTTTGTTTATTTCTAGATACATGAGGAGTGGGGGAAGTCTGATGAGTAATTGTGAAAAAGTTTTCAAGATGCTCTTTGTTTCTGATACCATAGTGAAATTTGGGTTCATCTGTGTTACTGCCATAGCCATGTCTGCTCTTTGTTGACATTTTACATCACAAAGTATGACAGAAAATTGTGAATAGCAATCATTGTCATTGTTTTCTTGTATTTTGATCAAAAAGACATGTTTACGTACCCCTGGGCAAGTGAACATTGCTAGAAGTGGTTTCCAGGTATCGCACTCTGCCGACTTATATGTGGAAGGGAAGCAGTGAAGAGCTATAAGGGGCTAAGACAGAAACACAGGCAATGCTTGTCTTCCATTCACATGGCAAAGGCTTTGACACTTACTGGTTAGTTGTGGCGAACTAGTTAAGCATTTGACTTAATTACTAGTTGCTTCAATCACTGTGGAGAATTTGCTGGATAATTTTCAAATTTCCAAGGCTTCATTTGTGAGTAGATTTCACCCAACATAAATGAAAGATCTCTGTGAGTGAGATCCCAGTGGAAAGAACAGACCGTCAAATAAGGAGGTACCTTTCTCTGAGTGGAGGAGAGAACTTCCAATTTGGCTATGGTCTTATCTAAATAAGATCTGAGTTGGTGAACTCAAGAAGCTTCCATAACCTTGGCAGCTCCTGATAAGAGCCTCGGGTGATTACTGATGCCATAAATAAGAGTGTCAGTTGTTAAATCAACAACAGGAGTCACTGTGTACTTGCTCCCCATGTAGGGACCTCTGTCCTTAATGTGTTCTACTATGAGAATTAACTGTAAAACTAGTCTTCAAACAGTACTTTATACTTCATATGTCTGTGTGGGTGCAAACTCTTGAAATACTTTCTTAGTATAGAGTTGATCCTCTGTATATAAAGATAATTAAAAATGAATCTTAATGAAGAATGAGTTAGGAGAGGGAGTAGGAGGTAGGATGGTCTAGGGGTGGGAAGACGAGTTTGGGGGAAGAACCGCTATAATCCAAAAGTTGTACTTACGAAATTTATATTTATTAAATAAAAGATTTCTATAAAAAAAGAATTTAGTAAAGAGAAGATTAAAAAAAAAAAAAAAGATCCAGGACAGTGCTTCTCAAATTAAAGCAACAAGTTCTGATTCAGTAGGTCTGAGGTAAAGCCTGAGACTCTGCATTTCTGAAAGTACACAGGGAATAGTGAAACTGTTGATGCTGGCCCCATGCTCTGAGGAGCAATGGTCTAAGTCATGTCAATCAAAGTGTGCTCCACAGACTAAGGCTATGCAGTAAACCGTTGGTTACTGATCTACCATGAGTTAAGAACATAATTTGAAAGTAAGCATTTAGATAATTTTGTAGCCCTTTGATGGAGTTATTTTATGCTCGATCAATTTAATAAAAAATTGAGACTTGTAAAAAATAAAAAAATAAAATAAATGCATTTACGTGTAATTCTGATAACTTTAATTTCTTTCTTATGAAGAATTCTATAAATGACACTGAAATAGAGTTCCATGTTACATAAAGTAGTATTTTTTTTATTTTTTTATTTTTATTTTTTTATTTTTGACAGGCAGAGTGGACAGTGAGAGAGAGAGAGAGACAGACAGAAAGGTCTTCCTTTGCCGTTGGTTCACCCTCTAATGGCCGCCGCGGTAGCGCGCTGCGGCCGGCGCACCGTGCTGTTCCAATGGCAGGAGCCAGGTGCTTATCCTGGTCTCCCATGGGGTGCAGAGCCCAAACACTTGGGCCATCCTCCACTGCACTCCCTGGCCACAGCAGAGAGCTGGCCTGGAAGAGGGGCAACCGGGACAGGATCGGTGCCCCGACCGGGACTAGAACCCGGTGTGCCGGCGCCGCAAGGCGGAGGATTAGCCTGTTGAGCCACGGCGCCGGCCATAAAGTAGTATTTTAAAATACATAAATCAAACTGTTCTGATGAGGTCACAGAGTTATCATATGATCTCTTTATTTACAATCATTGGAATTTATGCTATTCTCAGTAATTATACCTTATTGCATGGCTTAATTTTCTTTAATGCTAAAGGTGTTACCTAATTACACTATAATTAAATGCAATTTATCAACTAGAAATAAAGACAAAACCAGTAATCAGAGACTCTTGCTCCATTCATAGATATTCAGTGAAGGTGTATCATGTAATTAGTTTACCAATGTTTACTCTAGAACAAGTAGAATGAAATTGTCATCATTTTTCCTTTCATCATCTGACAACACACTTGGAATTCATTTGCATAGCTTTACAATGGAAGTCATTACCCTCATCACAGATCCACTGTTGTATAAGCAGCATGTGAAAACATGAAGTCTACGAGAATGGTAAAGACAAGAAGATGGATTTATTGGTGAATGAATCAGTTAAAAGTGTCTATTCTTTTTAGGCAGAGTTACACATGTTTACATGGAATAAAGTTTAGTCAAATCCCCCAAAAGTTAGATGATATTGACTCCTACACATAACAAAATGTAATAAAGTACCAGGACATAACTTACAAAGGAGATGGCAAGAAAATCATGTTGGAAGCTTGTTCCCGCATCCATTCAAAACAATAAAGGGATTAAAGTTGCAGAGGCTAGGCAATGGGGGACAGATATCTTCATAGCTAATGTGCTTCATGTTTCTTCCCTTTTCCAAGGGAGTAGAGTATGTGTAAGTATTAGGGTGGCATTGCTTTCTTCTCATATTAAGTGTGTTTCGGGCACATGTAGAAACTACATGGAGAGCGAGGTGCCTGTACCTGTGGTTAGAACACTGAAGCTGAGGCAGAAACTGACTGCCAAGCGAAGTGACAGAAGGATCCATTGGGAAGTAAACTGCATACACACCAACTATTGTAAAAGGGATGACAGTAACTGGTGTGTGTCCAGCCTTGCTCTTTCAACATGACTGTTACAATAATCTGGACCATACACGTTTCACATAAGTGAACAACTTCCTGATTAGTGACTAAATGACTTCAGTACAGGATAGAGAACCATCTATTCCTAAATTTCTATCTCTTCATGTCAATACTTTCTCCAGCCTTGATTTTTTATTTAAGATTTATTTATTTGAAAAACAGAGAGAGAGAAGGAGAGAGAGAAAGAGAGAGAGAGAGAGCACATTCATCCACTGTTTCACTCCCCTGATGGCCACAACAGACAGGTCTGGGAGCTTCTTCCGAGTCTCCCATGTGGGAGCAGGGGTCCAAGCACTTAGGCCATCTTCTGATGCTTTCCCAGGTACACTAGCGGGGGGCTGGATTGGAAGTGGAGAATCAGGGATTCAAACTGGTGCACATATGGGATGCCGGCACTGCAAGTGGAGGCTTAACTTTTTAGGCCACAGTACCAGGCCCCCTTGATTTTTTTATTAATTAGAAAAAATTATTTGTTTTTATTTTATTTGAGAGGAGAGAAATAAAGAGAAAGAGAGAGAGATGGAGAAAAACATCCAATTGCAGGTTTAGTCTCCAAATGCTTGGATATCTAGGACTGGGTCATGCCAAAACAAAGAGCCCAGAATACCATCTGGGTCACCCATATGGGTGGCAGGGACTCAAGTACTTGAGCCATTACCTCTTGCTTCCCAGGGTGTACTTTTCAGGAAGCTAGAATAGAATTGGAGTAATAGAGACTTGACTCAGGCACTCTGATATGGGGTGTGGGTGTTTCAAACAACACGTTAACCACTTTTAAGTCACATATTCATCTCTTCATTTTTTTAAAGATTTATTTATTTGAAAGAGTTACACACAGAGAGAGGAGAGGCAGAGAGAGAGAGAGAGAGAGAGAGAGAGAGAGAGAGAGAGAAAGAGAGAGAGAAGTCTTCCTTCCGCTGGTTCGCTACCCAATTGGCCACAATATCTGGAGCTGTACCGATCCAAAGCCAGGAGCCAGAAGCTTCTTCCAGGTCTCCCATGTGGGTGCAGGGGCCCAGGAACTTTGGCCATCTTCTGCTTTCCCTGGCAATAGCAAAGAGCTGGATCAGAAATGGAGCAGCCGGGACTTGAACCGGCACCCATAAGGGATGCCAGCACTGCAGGTCGCAGCTTTACCCATTATGCCACAACACCAGCCCCTCACCTCTTCATTCTTAATTTTTCTGGGGAATATTCCCTCTTAATATCCCAGTGATTAAAATCATGCATTGACAAAACCACAATGAGGTTTCCCCTCACCCCGGTGAGAATGGCTCACATACAGAAATCTACCAACAACAAATGTTAGCGAGGATGTGGGAAAAAGGGACACTAATCCACTGTTGGTGGGAATGCAAACTGGTAAAGCCACTATGGAAGTCAGTCTGGAGATTCCTCAGAAACCTGAATTAACCCTACCATACAACCCAGCCATCCCACTCCTTGGAATTTACCCAAAGGAAATTAAATTGGCAAACAAAATAGCTGTCTGCACCTTAATTTTTATTGCAGCTCAATTCACAATAGCTAAGTCCTGAAATCAACCTAAATGCCCATCAACAGTAGACTGGATAAAGAAATTATGGGATATGTACTCTATAGAATACTATATAGCAGTAAACAACAATGAAATCTGGTCATTTGCAACAAAATGGAGGAATCTGGAAAACATCATGCTGAGTGAAAGAAGCCAGTCCCAAAGGGACAAATATCATATGTTCTTCTTGATTGGTGACAACTAACTGAGCACCAAAGGGAAAACCTGTTGAAGTGAAATGGACACTATGAGAAACGGTGACTTGATCAGTCCTTCTTGCCCTGACTGTTGATGAACAACTTAATACTTTATCCCTCCTAGTAGTTTTTTTGTTCTACTTAATACTATTGGTTGAACTCTGTAATTAATACACAGTTATTCTTAAGTGTTGAAACTTAACTGAAAAGTGATCCCTGTTAAATATAAGAGTGGGAATAAGAGAGGTAGGAGATACACAATTTGGGAAATGCTGAATCAGAATTGCCCCAAATGGTAGAGTTAGAAACATGCCAGGGGATTCCAATATAATCCCATCAAGGTTGCATGTACCAATGCCATCTCACTTGTCCAAGTGATCAATTTCTGTTCACAGTTGATCATAATGATAGGACTAAGAGTCAAAGGGATCACATAAACAAGACTAGTGTATGCAAATACTAACTGATGGAATAAAAAAGGGAGAGAACGATCCACCATGGGAAGCGGGATACACAGCAGACTCATAGAATGGCAGATGTCCTAAGTAGCACTCTGGCCCCAGAATCAGCCTTTAAGGTATTTGGATCTGGCTCAAGAGCCCATGAGAGTATTTTAGGCATGGAAAGCCAAGACACTGTGGCCAAAAAAACAAAAATGACCTAAATGAAAGATCTCTGCAAGTGAGATCCCAGTGGAAAGAATGGGGCCATCAAAGAAGGAGGTACATTTCTCTGAAGGGAGGAGAGAACTTCCACTTTGACTATGATCTTGTCTAAATAAGATCTAAGTCAGTGAACTCAAGAGGATTCCATAGCCTTGGAAACTCATGACAAGAGCCTAGGGTGATTACTGACGCCATAAACAAGAGTGTCAATTTGTTGGGTCAACAACAGGAGTCACTGTGCACTTACTCCTCATGTAGGATCTCTGTCCTTAATGTGCTGTACATTGTGATTTAATGCTATAACTAGTACTCAAACAGTATTTTATACTTTGTGTTTCTGTGTGGGTGCAAATTGTTGAAACCTTTACTTAATATATGCTAAATTGATCTTCTGTATATAAAGAGAATTGAAAATGAATCTTGATGTGAATGGAAGGGGAGAGGGAGTGGGAGAGTGGAGGGTTGTGAGTGGGAGGGAAGTTATGGGGGGGGGGTGAAGCCATTGTAATCCATAAGCTGTACTTTGGAAATTTATATTCATTAAATAAAAGTTAAAAAATAAAATCATGCTTTGATATTTGACACACATGAAACATATATACAGATATATATTTATTCACACACAATAATGTTTTTATTTATTGATTTACCAAGGGGTTATGTCCTCATAAACCAATAATACATTGAAATATCACAAGTCAAAAATGGTCTTAACCTACACTGAACACTTAACTACTAAGCATCATAGCTTAGCAACACAGTGCATTGTGGAGTATCAGCCATTTCCCCTCACAATCATGTCATTGCCCCTCGGTAGCACTTCACAGGGCAAGTTCCATTTTGCTAACCTGGAAAAACATCAAAATCCAAAGTATGGTTTCTTTTTTCTTTTTTTTTTGACAGAGTGGATAGTGAGAGAGAGACAGAGAGGAAGGTCTTCCTTTTGCCGTTGGTTCACCCTCCAATGGCCGCCGCGGGCAGCGCGCTGCGGCCGGCGCACCGCGCTGATCCGATGGCAGGAGCCAGGGGCTTATCCTGGTCTCCCATGCGGGTGCAGGGCCCAAGCACTTGGGCCATCCTCCACTGCCTTCCCGGGCCACAGCAGAGAGCTGGCCCGGAAGAGGGGCAACCGGGACAGAATCTAGCACCCCGACCGGGACTAGAACCCGGTGTGCCGGCGCCGCAAGGTGGAGGATTAGCCTACTGAACCGCGGCGCCGGCCCAAAGTATGGTTTCTAGTGAATGCTTACCACCTTTGTACCATTGTCAAGTTGAAAAGTCCTAAGTAGAATCATCATAAATGGAGGACTACTTGAAAACACATGACACTCGTAACTGTTTCTATGGAGACTCACACAGTCATAGAGGCTGAGAAGTTCTACCAGCGGCTGTCTGCAAGCTGCAGAAACCTGGTGGTTTAATTCCATCCAAGCCCAAAGACCTGAAAAACCAGGCGGGGGGGGGGGGCAAATGGTGTAAATTCTAGTCTGAGAGTATGGGAAGTTTACATGAGCTGTTTAACCAAAGAAGGGAGGCAGAATAAAACAAATCCCTTTTCACACACAAACTCAGTAATAATGTTTATATGAGCATCCCAATGCCCTGAAGTTGACACATAAAATTCATGGTCACAGACATCCAGTCTCTAAAGACTACTGTTCTATCTCAGGGACCATTGTCACCCACTATATGCTAGGCCTTGTCTTAACTGCATCCCTCATTCCCCAATTAATCTCTCCTGTGATCCTATAAGAATTTAATATTTAACACATGGAACACAGATATATATGTAACAGATATATAAAACCTTCAATATTTTCACAATTGGAAAAATAAATAAATTATCTAAGTTTTATTTTACTACATGGTATTTGGCATAAAATTCATCTAATACCAGATAGACAGCTTAATTAAGTCTTTTAAACCTTTAATTCCCATTTAGTTTTGATTTTTAGTTTTACTATAAGAAAATACTTTTCCCAAATTTTCCATGTACTAAAATATTTCAAAATTGTATACAGGAGGACACTGCTTCTTAACTCATGAAGTATAAATTATTATTTGCTGCTTATTCATATTTTTTGGTAACTTTGAGGATAACTTTCAGATGCAAATAAACTTGTAAAATGGCTTTTGGAAATAAAGCAGACCATATATCTTTGTACTGGTTATGTGCTCAGGGCAGAAAGATTAACATTTTGTCTCTACGATTATCAGATTTCTTTTTCCCACAAGGAACAAGAATTAATGGATCCTCACTCTGATATTCAAAACCACAGATAAATAAGTATTTGTTGAATTTCAGGACTGAGTAATCTACGGAGCTTTCAATTTCCTATACTTCTGTAGGTTAAGATAATTTTTTCTTAGCTTAAATAAATACTACACATACAAAATATAAAATTGTAATAAACCAACATATGTACATATTATAGCATCAATTGTTATTTTTAAAGAAAAGCTGCCTATTTTTAAGAGGCAGAAGGACAAAGAGAAATAGAGAGACAGAGATACAAAGAGAGGACAGTCAAAGTCAGGATATAGGAACTCAACCTTGTCTCCCACATGGGTGACCGGAGCCCAAAAGCTGGAGTCATCACTACTTCTTCCCAGGTTCTACAAAGGCAGGCAATTGGAGTCAGCAGCCAGAGTAGGATATTGAACTCTGTGTGTATCTTAATAGCTAGGCCAAATGCCTGCTCCCTTCATAATTATGTTTAACCTGCAATATTCTGCTGCCTAAATGACACATACATCAAAACTGGTCTAGTATGAATGTTCATGGAATAAATCCAAAGTAATATCTAGATATCCCTGAGATACATACTATATCATATTAGCCTAATATCTATATTGTCCATACTCATCCTATAAAATAAACTTCCTTAATATATCATCATTTGGATTTTGAAAATATTTTTCTTTATTTCCATTTTTGTTAACATTTTCCATAATTACTATTTCATTGCTTGACATCAACCAGAAATAATGTACAATTTTAAAAAGGCCTAGTGTTCTTGTTGTTATCAGTATGGATGTATATTATATATAATTTAATTCATTTTCATTGATCTATATCTTATCCCCCTCCCTTTTGCTGTTACTAAATAATCTAAAGAAATATTACATTCTTTTATCTTAATTTTATAATTCTTATTTCCCTAATTTTTCATAGCTAGAGCAGTAGTGCCAGAAGCCAGATGAAAATATGAGATTCTGGGTTAGGATACCAGTGTTACATCAAAAATCACTGAAGAATTACATTTCCATGTAAATATTCCCAGGGCATAAGTGAAATATAGAACTTTCACTATAGAGAGAAGGTAATTTCCATAAAGTTGTTTAAAACTGGTTCCTTATTTTCCTTCACAGATTATTGTGTTTATATTTAAGAGTATTGAACTGTCTAGATTCATATTTTTGTATTAGCAGTTTTCCCACAGAAAATGTGGAGGAATACAGCATTCCATTCTTCTTTTCTTTTAGAATTTTGAAATAGTGTACAACAGAAACTTAAACTAATCGAATTCAGCACTGTCTGAAAGAGGAAAGTTGTGAGGTAGTTGGGTGGAAGTGGATGAGTAAAAAATTTATTTCCTTTTATCTTTGTAAATGACAGGTGTAGGTGTAGGGTCTTCTTCCTTTTCTTCTGGCATCTAGGACTGTTAGGAGACCCTGCCCTCCAGAGAGCAAGGCCACAAACAGGAGAAGACCAGTAAGTGAAAGGAATGCCAGCCATTGCTTTCTCACTCTTTAGTTTTTGCAGATTGTCCCATTTGTTGTAGGAGTTTACATTTGTTTATTTTTGCAACACTTAAAGCCAACATAATTGGTTGAAGGAGGCATTAGAAGTTGCTTGTATACCTCATGGATTCTTGACGTAAAAATTAAAGCCAAGGTTCAAATAACCCAGGGTGATCATCACCTAAAGTTTTCTATACAAGGTAGAAATATTTTCAGAGGCAGTTTTGCCGACAGGAAAAACACAGGTTGTTTAAATTGCTGGTTCAACCCTTTTGTAAACTATTTACAAAATGAGAACTCTGATTTTATTTCTTATATCTTTTACACCAAATAAAATGAAAGAGTGAATGTCATTTTATGGAGTATGTTCCATGAAACAGGAGCCTTACTCTCCGTTCTTTTTCTAGGATCAGAGGAGAAAAAATCTACACAAGCTCATTTCTAACTTTGTGCTTAGGCACACGCTTATCCCAGCTACCTTTCGTCTGTTTTCATGTTACTAAGCGTGTTTTACTGAAGACCTTTTGCTTTGAGCTCTTTTTCTATTTTAAAGATTTATTTAGGAGCCAGTGCAGTGGCATAGTGGGTAAAGCCTCCACCTGCAGTGCTGGCATACCATATAGGTGCCGGTTCAAATCCCGGCTGCTCCACTTCTGATCTAGCTTTCTGCTATGGCCTGGGAAAGCAGTGGAAGATGGCCCAAGTCCTTGATCCCCTGCACTCACGTCGGAGAGACCCAGAAAAAGCTCCTGGCTTTGGATCAGTGCAGCTCTGGCCATTGCAGCCATCTGGGGAGAGAATCAGCGAATGGAAGACCTCTCTCTCCCGCCCCACCCCCACCTCTGCCTCTCTGTAACTCTGCCTTTAAATAGATGACTAAATCTTTAAATAAAACGTCTTTAAAAAGATTTATTATTTTATTTGAAAGGAGGAGATACTGAGAGAGACAGAGGTAGAGGTAGAGGTAGAGGTAGAGAGAGAGAGAGAGAGAGAGAGAGAGAGAATACCTTGCATCTATTGATTCATTTCTCAAATGGCTGCAGCAGATGGGATTGGGCAAAGCTGAAGCCAGGAGATTCATCCAGGTCTCCCGCCTGGGTGCAGGGGCCCAAGGACTTGGGCCATCTTCTGCTGATTTTTTAGGCATAGTAGCAGCAAAGAGTAGGATCAGAAGTGAAGCATCTGGGACTAAAACTGGTGCCCTTCCGGGATGCTGCAACTTCAGGCATAGGCTTAGCCTTCTATGCCACAAAGCCTGCTCCTCTTTTTCTTTTCTAAAAATTATAAATATATACATATATTTATATATTTATGTTGTTACAAAATGATGTTTTTATATGCACATTCAGAGAAGCTCCAAAAATTTGTAGAATATGGAATTGAACAATAAAAATAAAAAGCAAATTTTAATTCTCAACATACGCTCCATCAATTTCAATACACTTTTATAACCGAAGATGTCATTTAGTACATCCATAAAGATGAGAGGCCTGAGAATTCAACCATGTCAATGCTTTTTTTTTTTGTTACAATATTAAGTGAAGAAAAATGGGAGTCTTTTAGAGATTTTTTTTTTTTTTTAAGATTAGGAAACAAAAAGAAGACAGAAGGAGCCACATCAGGACTGTAATGTGAATATTTAATGATTTCCCACTGAAACTTTGTAAAATTGCCATTGTTTGTTGGGAGAAATAAGCAGAAACGTGGAAAAAGTGGATTTCTTGGGAATATTTCCTAGGTATTTTTCTGCCACAGATTTCTCAAAGCAGTTATTGTTCTTTGGTTCTTCACAAAGGCCACAAGCAAAATGCCTTGGGTATCCTAAAAAAAAACACCTGTCATGAACTTTGCTCTAGATTGTTCCCTTTTGTTTTAGCTGGACCACTTCAACTTTTTTGTTTCCCATTGCTCGGACTGTGCTTTGTCCTGAAGGGACTGTACTGGTAAAGCTGTGTTTCATCTCCACTTGCAATTTTGCAGAAAGCAAATGTCTTAATTCCATTTTCCATGAACTTTTAAACACAGGTCTAGGCGAAAGGCTTTTTTTTTTTTTTAACTTTTATTTAATGAATATAAATTTCCAAAGTATAGCTTGTGGGTTACAATGGCTTCCCCCCTCCCATAACTTCCCTCCCGCCCGCAACCCTCCCCCCTCCCGCTCCCTTTCCCCTTCCATTCATGTAAAGATTCATTTTCAATTCTCTTTGTATACAGAAGATCAATTTAGTATATATTAGGTAAAGATTTCAACATTTTGCCCATATAGCAACATCAAGTGAAAAAACTACCATTGGATTACTAATTATAGCATTAAATAGCAATGTACAGCACATTAAAGACAGAGATCCTACATAATTTTTTTTTTCAAAATAATTAATTTTCTGTGCCATTTCCATTTTAACACCAGGTTGTTTTTTTTTTTTTCATTTCCAATTCTCTTTATATACAGAAGATCACTTCAGTATATAATTAGCAAAGACCTCATCAGTCTGCGCCCACACAGAAACGCAAAGTATAAAAATACTGTTTCAGTACCAGTCATAGCATCACTTGGCTTTAGACGACACATTAGGGACAGATCCCGCATGGGGTGTAAGTACACAGTGACTCCTGTTGCTGACTTAACAATTTGACACTCCTGTTCATGGCGTCAGTAATCTCCCTAGGCTCTAGTCATGAGTTGCCAGGGCTATGGAAGCCTTTAGAGTTCGCTGACTTTGGTCTTATTCCGATAGGGTCATAGTCAAAGTGGAGGTTCTCTCCTCCCTTCGGAGAAGGGTATCTCCTTCTTTGATGGCCCCGTTCTTTCCACTGGGATCTCACTCACAGAGATCATTCATTTAGGTCTTTTTTTTTTTTTCCATGATATCTTGGCTTTCCATGCCTGCTATACTCTCATGGGCTCTTCAGCCAGATCTGAATGCCTTAAGGGCTGATTCTGAGGCCAGAGTGTTGTTTAGGACATCTGCCATCCTATGAGTCTGCTGTGTATCCCACTTCCCATGTTGGATCTTTCTCTCCCTTTTTGATTCTATCAGTTAGTATTAGCAGATACTTGTCTTGTTTGTGTGATCTCTTTGACTCTTAGACCTATCAGAGCTATCAATTGTGAGCTGAAATTGATCACTTGGACTAGTGCGATGGCATTGGTACATGCCATCTTGATGGAATTGTGTTGGAATCCCCTGCACATTTCTAACTCCACCATTTGCGGCCAGTCCGATTGAGCATGTTCCAAATTGTTCATCTCCTCCCTCTCTTTTTCCACTCTTAGATTTAACAGGGATCACTTTTCAGTTAAAATTTAAACACCTGAGAATAATTGTGTGTTAATTACTGAGTTCAACCAATAGTACTAGAACAACCACAACAACAACAAATACTAAAAAGGATAAAGTATTACATTGTACATCTAAAGTCAGGACAGGAGCTGATCAGTTCATTGTTGCTTATAGTGTCCATTTCACTTAACAGGTTTCCTCTTTGGCGCTCAGTTGTCATCGATCAGGGAAAACAAATGATATTTTTCTCTTTGGGACTGGCTTAATTCACTCAGCATGATGTTTTCCAGATTGCTCCATCTTGTTGCAAATGACTGGGTTTCATTGTTTCTTACTGCTGTATAGTATTCTATGGAGTACATGTCCCATAATTTCTTTATCCAGTCTACTGTTGATGGGCATTTGGGTTGGTTCCAGGTCTTAGCTATTGTGAATTGAGCTGCAATAAACATTAATGTGCAGATGGCTTTTTTGTTTGCCAAATTAATTTCCTTTGGGTAAATTCCAAGGAGTGGGATGGCTGGGTTGTATGGTAGGGTTATGTTCAGGTTTCTGAGGAATCTCCAGACTGACTTCCATAATGGCTTAACCAGTTTGCATTCCCACCAACAGTGGGTTAGTGTCCCTTTTTCCCCACATCCTCTCCAGCATCTGTTGTTGGTAGATTTCTGAATGTGAGCCATTCTCACCGGGGTGAGATGGAACCTCATTGTGGTTTTGATTTGCATTTCTCTGATTGCTAGTGATCTTGAACATTTTTTCATGTGTCTGTTGGCCATTTGGATTTCCTCTTTCAAAAATGTCTATTGAGGTCCTTGGCCCATCTCTTAAGTGGGTTGTTTGTTTTGATGTTGTGGATTTTATTGATTTCTTTGTAGATTCTGGTTATCAACCCTTTATCTGTAGTATAGTTTGCGAATATTTTTTCCCATTCTGTTGGTTGCCTCTTCACTTTCCTGACTGTTTCTTTCGAAGTACAGAAACTTCTCAATTTGATGCAATCCCAAATGTTAATTTTGGTTTTGACTGCCTGTGCTGTTGGAGTATTTTCCAGGAAGTCTTTGCCTGTGCCTATATCTTGCAGGGTTTCTCCAATGCTCTCTAATAATTTGATTTTTTTGGGTCGTAGATTTAAGTCTTTAATCCATGTTGAGTGAATTTTTGTGTAAGGTGATAGGTATGGGTCTTGCTTCAAGCTTCTGCATGTGGAAATCCAATTTTCCCAGCACCATTTATTGAATAGACTGTCCTTATTCCAGGGATTAGATTTGGATCTTTGGTCAAATATAAGTTGGCTGTAGGTGTTTGGATTGATTTCTGGTGTTTCTATTCTGTTCCATTGGTCTATCCATCTGTTTCTGTACCAGTACCATGCTGTTTTGATAACAACTGCCCTGTAGTATGTCCTAAAATCAGGTATTGTGATTCCTCCGGCTTTGTTTTTGTTGTACAGGATTGCTTTGGCTATTCGAGGTCTTCTGTGTCTCCATATGAATTTCAGCATCATTTTTTCTATATCTGAGAAGAAGGTCTTCGGGATCTTGATGGGTATTGCATTGAATGTATAAATTGCTTTTGGGAGGATAGACATTTTGATGATATTGATTCTTCCAATCCATGAGCATGGAAGATTTCTCCATTTTTTGGTATCCTCTTCTATTTCTTTCTGTAAGGTTTTGTAGTTTTCATCGTAGAGATCTTTAACGTCTTTGGTTAAGTTTATTCCAAGGTATTTGATTGTTTTTATAGCTATTGTGAATGGGATTGATTTTAGAAGTTCTTCCTCAGCCGTGGCATTGCCTGTGTATACAAAGGCTGTTGATTTTTGTGCATTGATTTTATATCCTGCTACTTTGCCAAACTCTTCGATGAGTTCCAGCAGTCTCTTAGTAGAGTTCTTTGGGTCCCCTAAATAAAGAATCATATCATCTGCAAAGAGGGATAGTTTGAGTTCGTCCTTCCCGATTTGTATCCCTTTAATTTCTTTTTCTTGCCTAATAGCTCTGGCCAAAACTTCCAGAACTATATTGAATAGCAGTGGTGAGAGAGGGCATCCCTGTCTGGTACCAGATTTCAGTGGAAATGCTTCCAACTTTTCCCCATTCAATAGGATGTTGGCTGTGGGTTTTTCATATATTGCTTTGATTGTATTAAGGAATGTTCCTTCCATACCCAGTTTGCTTAGAGTTTTCATCATGAAAGGGTGTTGTATTTTATCAAATGCTTTCTCTGCGTCTATTGAGAGAATCATATGGTTTTTCTTCTGCAGTCTGTTAATGTAGTGTATTACGTTGATTGTTTTGCGAATGTTGAACCATCCCTGCATACCGGGGATGAATCCCACTTGGTCTGGGTGGATGATCTTTCTGATGTGTTGTTGCATTCTATTGGCCAGAATTTTATTTAGGATTTTTGCATCTATGTTCATCAGGGATATTGGTCTGTAATTCTCTTTCAATGTTGCGTCTCTTTCTGGCTTAGGAATTAAGGTGATGGTGGCTTCATAGAAAGAATTTGGGAGGATTCCCTCTTTTTCGATTGCTCTGAATAGTTTGAGAAGAATTGGAGTTAGTTCTTCTCTAAATGTCTGGTAGAACTCAGCAGTGAATCCATCTGGCCCTGGGCTTTTTTTTGTTGGGAGGGCCTTTATTACTGTTTCAATTTCTGTGTCAGTTATTGGTCTGTTTAGGTTTTCTATGTCTTCCTGGCTCAATTTAGGGAGGTTGTATGTGTCCAAGAATCTGTCCATTTCTGATAGATTTCCCTGTTTGCTGGCATACAAGTCCTTGTAGTAATTTCTGATGATTCTTTTTATTTCTGTGGCGTCTGTTGTTACGTTTCCCATTTCATCTCTGATCCTATTGATTTGGGTCTTTTCTCTTCTTTTTTTAGTTAGTTGGGCCAATGGGGTGTCAATTTTGTTTATTTTTTCAAAAAACCAGCTCCTCGTTTGGCTGATTTTTTGTAATGTTTTTTTGGATTCAATCCTGTTGATTTCTTCTCTGATTTTAATTATTTCTCTTCTCCTACTGGGTTTGGGTTTGGTTTGCTGCAGATTTTCTAGATCCTTGAGATGACTTGAAAGCTCATCTATTTGGTGCCTTTCCAATTTCTTGATGTAGGCACCTATTGATATAAACTTTCCTCTTAACACTGCTTTTGTTGTATCCCATAGGTTTTGGTATGTTGTGCTGTTATCCTCATTTACTTCCAGAAAGTTTTTGATTTCTCTTTTAATTTCTTCTATGACCCGTTGTTCATTCAGGAGCATATTGTTCAATCTCCATGTGTTTACACGTGCTCTAGGGATTCCTGAGTTGCCAATTTCCAATTTCATTCCTTTGTGGTCTGAGAAGCTGCATGGTATGATTCTAATTCTTTTGAATTTGCTGAGACTTGCTTTATGGCCTACTATGTGGTCAATCCTAGAGAGGGTTCCATGTACTGCTGAGAAGAATGTAAAGTCCTTAGATGTAGGATGAAATGTTCTGTAGATGTCTGTTAGATCCATTTGGGCTATAGTGTCATTTAAATCTACTGTCTCCTTGTTGATCTTCTGTCCTGTTGATCTGTCTATCTCTGAGAGTGGAGTATTGAAGTCCCCCAGTACTATTGTATTGGGGTCTAAGTCTCCCTTTAAGTCCCTTAACAAGTCTTTTAAATAAGCTGGTGCCCTGTAATTAGGTGCATATACGTTGATAATCGTTATATCTTCTTGTTGAATGGATCCCTTAATCATTATATAGTGCCCCTCTTTGTCTCTCCTAACAGTTTTTGTGGTAAAGTTTATGTTGTCCGATATTAAGATGGCTACGCCCGCTCTCTTTTCATTTCTGTTGGCGTGGTATATCTTTTTCCAGCCTTTCACTCTCAGCTTGTATGGATCATTGTTGGATAGATGGGTTTCTTGTAAGCAGCAAAAGGATGGGTTTTGTTCCTTAATCCAATCAGCCAATCGGTGTCTTTTAACTGGACAATTCAAGCCATTAACATTCAATGTGACTATTGAGAAGGAGTAACTTTGCCCTGCCATTTGCCAAAGATATTTTCTAATATCTGGTTTGAGATTCCTGTGATCTTTTGCTCTGAGGTTTCCTTCCTTTACCTTCTTTCATATTGGTGACCGTGTTTCTGTGTTTCTGTATGTAACACGTCTTTAAGCATCTTTTGCAGGGCTGGACGAGTGGCGACAAATTCTTTCAATTTCTGTTTGCTGTGAAAGGTCTTAATTTCACCTTCATTCACAAATGAGAGCTTTGCAGGATATAATATTCTGGGCTGGCAGTTTTTCTCTCTTAGTACCTGGGCTATATCTCGCCATTCTCTCCTGGCTTGTAGGGTTTCTGAAGAGAAGTCAGCTGTGAGTCTAATTGGAGATCCTCTGAGAGTAATCTGTCGTTTCTCTCTTGCACATTTTAGGATCTTTTCTTTGTGTTTCACTGTGGTGAGTTTGATTACGACGTGTCATGGTGAGGATCTCTTTTGATCATGTTTATTAGGGGTTCTCTGAGCTTCCTGTACTAGGATGTCTCTGTCCTTCTCCAAACTTGGGAAATTTTCTGCTAGTATCTCACTGAAAAGGCCTTCTAATCCTTTCTCCCTTTCCATGCCTTCAGGAACTCCTAGAACCCGAATGTTGGTTTTTTTAATAGTATCCTGTAGATTCCTGACAGTATTTTTTAGATTTCTGATTTCTTCTTCTTTTCTTTGATTTGACTGTTTCCTTTCCTGTTCTCTGTCTTCTAATTCCGATATTCTCTCCTCTGCTTCATCCATTCTGTTTTTAAGGCTCTCTAATGTGTTTGCCATTTGATCTATTGAGTTCTTCATTTCATTGAGGTTTTTTTTTCACTATCGCAGTTTCCTGTTCCACTAGTTGTTTCATTTCATTTTGATTCCTCCTTAATATTTCATTTTCACGGGAGAGATTTTCTATCTTGTCCATTAAGGATTTCTGTAGTTCAAGAATTTGTTTTTGAGAACTTCTTAATGTTCTTGTGAATTTTTTGAAATCTGCTTCTTGCATTTGCTCTATCTCTTCATCTTCATAATCTTGCATTGGCATGTCTTGTTCACTTGGGGGCGTCATAGTGCCTTCCTTATTCTTGGTACCTCCGCTTCTATGTTTCTTGCTTGGCATGTTAGAGATAATTTGTGGTGTTTTTTTTTTGTTTTTTTTCTCTCGTTATACTATGCCTCTAAGTGAGCTGTCTGTTTTGTTGGAGCCTTAGGGGCTGTGATGGGTGTGGTCAGAGAGCTATGCTTGTTTCTTGAGGTTTAAGGCTGTGTAAAGAGCGACTCTCCCAGATTATTTGCTCCTTGCTGGGACGCTCTCTCTCTCTCTCTCTCTTTTTTTTTTTTTTTTGTTTTGACTTAGTTGGGAGTGGGGTTGAGGGTAGTTGAAATCTAGCCTCTGTGAGTATTCGTTTGATCTCCCCCTGGGACCATACACAGAGTTTATGCAGCCCTCAAT